>NC_090448.1:68898150-71762317 GCF_031143425.1 Pleurodeles waltl
AAAGGATCGTGTTCAAAATCCTAATCCACGCTCACAAAGACCTCCATGACACCGAACCGGCCTACCTCAACGATCGACTTAACTTCCACATCCTGACACGCCAGCTCCGCTGATCTTGCCTTCTCAACAGTCCCTCGCATTCATGCACCACATCCAGCGGCAGCTCCTTCTCCCACCTCGCCGCCAAAACCAGGAACTCCCCCTCCCCCACCAACCTACGCAAGACCTCCTGACCTTCAGGAAGCACCTCAAGACCTGGCAGTAGCACCCTATCCCCCCCCCAAACCTCTCCCCACCCACCGTACCTCCCCCCACCCATCGCCTTGAGACCCTACCGGGTCAGTAGCACGCTCAACAAATTTATTGATTATTGATTAAATGTACCTACCTGGTGGTGAAACACCTAAAAACTGATGCCAGCAACAGCAGCAAACTAATATGACCAGGAGTCAGTATTTGCTAAAATAGAACGTCTGTTTTCACAATGTTAAAATACACTTCATTATTAATGACTATAAATGGTATGTTTTAATTATGATGTTCAGCAACCTCCAGTTCCATGCAGTTGTAACAGCCAAGCCGTCAGCATCCCATGAAATATAGTATCGTTCTCCTCGGATGCTGTGCCCTAAAGTTGCAGCTCATGCATTACAGCCATCATACCCAGGGCCATTGGAATTATGTGATTGTGTGGCAATTGTCACATAATTCTAGATTTGCCACATAGTCCATGATCTGCTGCATAATCTGCTGAGTTTAACAAAAACTATTGTTTATAGCTCAAATGGTTCAAAGAGTACTAAAAAGCAGCGATGTGTTGCAGAGCAGTAGAAGGTCCTTTGCAAACCAGGACTGGTCACCTTTTTGTTACTTATTGCTAAATTTGAGTGTTAAACTGGTGCTAACAAGGTTCAACCACAGATTGGCTGTCTCTCTGGAGAAAGACAAGCGCACCCATCACATTAGTTCAGCAAGGTGCTATCATCCAAGTAAGTTTTGTCAAACCAAGTTTTGGTTTTGAAAAATAAAGTACTACAGTGAATTTTGGGGTAATTCTTTTTTGAGACTTTGAACTGTGTGGTAAGCTGCTGACTCCAAACCACAGTCACCCACTAACCTTTGGTTTGCTAAACACTAATATTATTTCCCCACAGTAAAAATGATTGGAAATTGGGGGGGGGGGCTTTTATGGTTTGCGATGTTTGTCGATGATAAGGAGTACTAGATTCTAGAAATGTTAGTCAGGAGGAGGTCCTTACGCCCAAAAATATTTTGACAGGGGGGTCTTAGCATCAAAACGTTTGAAGACCTCTGCACTAAGGTCTCATAGAAATCCAGACTTCTATGACTTCATCCCAATATCTCCCCAGCTTGGGACAATGGCACAAGAGATGTAAAAAGGAATCTTTACATCACACCCCCTCCAACCTTTGTCACTGGCTGAAGAGCTACATTTGTCAATTTTCTCAGAGGTTTGATACCGACAGGCCAGTATCTTGTGCTGCATTTCACACTAGTGCACATCTAGGGCAAAACTGTGAGCCCTCTCAAACAGCTTTTCTTATTCCCTGGGCGTCAATTCCAATTGAAGATTTTGTTCCCATCTTCTTTGTGATGGTGTTCTGGGGTCATGGACAGTATCTGTGAGAAATGTATATTAAGTGTAAATCAGGGCTTTTGAGTGTGGGCCATCTTTCAAACATTTCTCCAACCCATGGCTAGGATTTTAGAAATTTAAAACTCCAAAGTCCGTAGCAGGCTGAGACAGACATACATAGACATGTATTACAGATCCATGAAAGAAAAGGGAACCTCCAATTGTCCTTAATGAAACCTGCCTCATAACAGAATCTTCAAGCGGGTGTTGATGGTTCTGCCAGTAATCTACTCTCTTCACCACCTCTCCCTTAAAATGCTTGGTCTCTTGCATCCTCATCAATGCAAGATTGATAAATACTGCTTCCACATCTTACTTGATTTTTGATTCTAGCCTAGACATCATCTTCATTACAGCTAGCAGCCGACTTTGCCCATGTTCTGGAGGAGTTCATCCCCTGGTACCTGATCTACTCACAGAAACACACTGATAAAGATATGGAGCAGTCACTGCCATCTACATGACTACGCTACCTGTTACTTAAGTCCCTGACCACTCTGCTGCTAAAGGTGAAGCACTACCTTTCTGGTGCTCTCTTTCCAACAATGCTGCACGCTCATTTCCACTGTTCGACATCCACCCCTTATAATTCTGCCTCAGCTCAAGTCTTCCGGGACTTCATTGTCACTATCACTCTGATTCACCGCAATCTCTGCATTCTCAGATAACTCAAAATCTACACTCAACATAACTAGCCTGCCTCAGCCTACAGACTTGATCTTGAACCTGGGCCTTGAACCTGCACCAACTGATGTCTAGACCTAATCACGCTCAGCCAGATACATCTTAGATGTAGTGCTCTCCTCGCATGGGAAAATAAGTAATCTTCTTGACTGACCATAATGCAATTAGCTTCACTCTCTACCCCTCCCACATTGAAGAATCCTCCATCTCTGAACCTCAAGAAACACATAAAAAATAGACCAACATCAAATAAAGGATAGACAACCTCCTGAACCCACATACCAGTATTTCATTTTGCCCTCTGACTAACCTCAGCGCTTAACAAATCAATTACAATGAAACCTCTACACCCCTCCACAAGACCACATAAAAAGCTGATTTTTACCAAAGGATTGCTGGCTGTCAAATACAACAACTGATTACTAGAAAGATTCTGGAAAAAAAGACTATAAGAGTTCACAGCAAAATATATAACACTACAGGAAAGCAAAGAGAGTTTACTACTTGACCTTGTTCTCCAGAGCACTTAACAAAATTCTTTATGAATTGAGGAACCTTCATTGCATCGCTATAGATTTTACCCATTTGCAGGTCCTCTAAACTTCTTAGCACGATGTCCATAAGGCCTCCACCTTGGAATCCTACCTCTCGTCCAAAACCTCTGGCTCTTTCCATCTTCTCTGCCCACCATGAATGCATGTTCCAAAAAGACTCTAATGCTCCTCTGCTTCACCTCTGATTTTCAAGTAATTCATGGACTTTGTTAAATTCATGTGGGCTGTCTAAGTCAATAATCCATGCCTTCAACACATCTTCAAAGATAACTTCTTCATATTGATAACAAGCATTATCCACAGTTCTGTCTTTTACAACTTCTTCCTCTGTACCCGGAAAGACTTCCCATATCAAACCAATCCTGAATAATGTCGGACTCGTGCCCAGAGCCTTCTCTACCTTTAAACGAATCCTGAATGGTTATGTTTTTAGCAAGCTGATCAAGAGAGTTGTCTTGAAACAATTTTGCACCTTATTCAAAGTTAACAACACTCTTAATAATTATCAAATTGAGGCTCTCTCTGGGACATGGTACACAATCCTTGCATATTGCCATATGAAATTATCTCAAATTAACTGCAAACCAGAAAAGTGGCCACCCTCCATCATGAAAGGTTTAGCTGCGTTCTCTTGAAAGCCTAAGGATAGTTGTAAGAAATTGGGTCATTATTTGAGTGGGGTGAGAGCCCCGCTCAAGTAACAACCGCTATACTAGGTCTGGGTGAACCACAAATGTCACTAAGTTAACTTGTGCTTAACCCGCGGGTAGTTTGGCACAAAAGCAGTCAGTATTAACTTTGAGGCAATGTGTAAAGTACTTATGCAGCACACAAACAATAAAAGTGAAAAGAAAACAAAAGAAAATCTATTTTTCTAAAACTGCTTGGGATATAACTTTTAATAAATAAACGACCTAATAGCAAACAAAATTCAATCAGCAGAACTAGATATATTGCACTTTAAGATTCAGTAAAAATAGCGCCAAGAAGCACAAAGCTCCACTTGTGGTTATCTGGCCGTGCTAGACTGTGGGAAAGTCACATGCTCAGGCCTACTCTGATGGATTGCAGGTCAGATACAGGGACCAGATTAGTGCAGCTGAAAAGTTACCTTTTCAAGTGTGGCATGGAAAGTTATATTCACCTTGGAGGAGGTTATTCATGCTAAAAGCAGGTCAAGCTTAATGTCGCTGCAGCCTGAAAACCTGGTAGTTGCTAGAGCTTTGTGGTGGTAAATCGTCATTGATGGTCACTGTCAGTGTGAAGTGCAGGTCCTGAGCTGGTGGTCGCTGCAGACGGTCTTTGATGGTATGAGGAGTGTGTTTTGCTGGCAGTCGCTGCCAGTCGTCGCAGGCAGCAGAGTCTTGGCACGAAAGGGCCCAATCGTGGTTATGAGGAGCCCAAACTTCAGCATAGTCACCTTTTTCTTTAGGAGGATCCTGCACTGACGCCAGGCAAAGATCCAGGACTGGGGGACACCTTTTGGGGATCAGGCCTCACTCCAGCAGAGGCCAGCAGCAGGGCTCAGGCAGGTACAGGCAAGCCCAGTTCGTGCTGGTCAGCTGAACAGTTGCAGGCAGACCTCTGGAAGGTGCTGTGTCCCTGTAGCTCACATAGGAGGCCAGTCAAGTGACCTTTGGAGTGACCCTGGGTAGCTTGGGATCAAGGCAACAAGGTCCAATTTATGTTGTTTCAGACACCAATGCAATCTTTCCAGCAGCAGGGCATTCCCTCTGGCAACAGCCCGCCTTCTTCTAAACCTGCTACAAATCCAGGAGTGTTCGGACAAATGGTTCTGAGGGTCCAACCTTTATAGCTGGTGCCAGCCATTTTGTGGGGTAATTTCCTGGCCTACCACCAAAATAGTTTTAGTCAGTTCTTCCCCTTCTCTTGGTCCTTGCTACAAATTGTCTAGGGTGACAAAAAGGCAGGGCAGGCCTGGTGTCAGGTTCCTTTGTGTGTGCTGAAAACAGAACTCTTTGAAATGTAATCAGGTCAGGAAGACCCTCGACCCTCGCCCCTAACCCTAGGCTTCCTTTGTCTCATTGTCTGGAAGCAATACACAGGCCACAGCAGATGAGCCTTTCACAGTCATGTGACCCAGAACACTGGCAGGAAAGCACATTTGTTTTGGGCAGGAAAATGCCAATTTTCTGAAACTGCCATTTTCAGAATAGTAACTTAAATCCGACTCTACCATTAAAGAGGATTTTAATTTACAGTTCATTTGAGTATAAACAACATACCTCTATCTGCTCCGAATCTAAAGTTAGCACTTAATAATTTAAAAAAGGACCCCAGTCTTAGCCTGTGGGAGAGATCGGCCTAACAGTAAAAAATGACTTTAGGAGTTTTTCCATTGTCAGGACATGGAAAACTTAAACCTACATGTCCGACTTTTTAAATACCATGCTCCCTGCCCTATGAGCCTTTAGGATCTACCTTACAGTTGACTTGTATGTATTAAAAAAAGAAGGCTTTGTTTGCAGTCTAAATCTGCACTATAAGCTGCAGTGGCAGGCCGGACATGTTTTAAAAGGCTAATTTAGTAGGTGGCACAATGAGTGCTGCGGTCCACTGATAGCATTTAATTTAGGGCCCGAGGTATTAGGGACGTATATGTAAATTAAATGTACCAGTCAAGTAGATGCCAATTGTACCATGTTTTAGGGAGACAGCACAAACATGTTACCACCGGTTAGCAGGGTCAAAAGTGCACAGAGCCCTAAGGCCAACAAAATGGATTTAGTAACAGAAGGCAAAAAATCTGCGGGGTGACCCTGCTTAAAAGGGCAAGGTCCAACAACAGTGTTACAAATAAAGAGCATTAGGTAAACGGTCCAACAACAGTGTTACCAATGAAGCACATATGGTGGAAAGTCATAACAGTGTCAGGTCAATGGAAGAGGTGGACAACCAGACTGAGTAGGATGGGGCACCTATTAAGAGTGGGACTTAGAGACAGGTCGGAGAATAGGCAGCACGGGAAAGGTTCCGGTACTATGTAGGGAGAGTCTACAATGAACAACATGCGTAGCAAGTTCTTGAGTGCTACAAGGTGCCCCATATGTTTGTATCAGTTCTTGCTCGGCTTTGCATGCATATTTCATGTCTATTTTGTCCCTCGGTTGTCTCGCATTTTGTTCAGTTTGTTTACTGTTAACATGTTATATATCTCATACCTTTTTGTGCTGCTGTGTTCTATCCTGCTTCTCAAGTTTGACAAACTCAGGGTAACCGGATTCAACCTTCAAACAAAGGTTCACAAACACCCTGATGTGGAGGTGGTAATCATATGACATGATATGTTTTGCCGTACACAGCCTGCAGAGGTTACCCAAATCAGCCTCTGATGTAATGCTAAGGCTGCACACCATATATTATTAGCTGTGAACTCAAGACTTCAGCTCCCGTTGAATTCAGTTCGGATCTTCTGTTTTCCAATATCTTACTTCTCTCCCTCTCCTTGTATACAATTGGAAATTGATTTCCATTTTAATTTGCGAGTTATAATGGGGTGGAAATTTAGGACTGGCATCAAACTCCTTTTGTGCAATATCCCATTCCTGGCAGTTCATTCTGGAATCATGGAATCTGAAGTTAATCTATTAATACACTCGCACAAGCTGTTCGTGAGATTCAAGATGGAAATTGCTCACCAAGAAAGATGTTAAATATTAATCAATTTTACCTTTTAGACCAAAACCTACTGCCGTTCCTAGCAACAGAGACAACAGCACCTTTTGTAGGAAGATGGTCTACGGCTTTTGCCCCCTGGGGAAATACACAAGAAATTCATAACGGTCTCCAGGCCTCATTGCTCAGTGTAAATTAAACATTTTATGCCAGGCTGACCATTTAATAACTGAAAAGGAGAAGGTGGACTTTATTTTATCATATTTGGTGAAAGATTCCTTATGATGTGGCCAGTATTAGAACAATTTACGCAACTATATTTGGCCATCTCAGACACTACATATGGGCCTCCTTATGTAACAGCAAGGTGACAATAACCCATTAATTAAATTAGGCAGGAACAGCAGCTTAAGACAGAGGCAAGCTGAACAGGTATGGCATCAGTTGCTCACTTTTCCCATGGACTCCAAAAGATGGTAAAATATGCTTTAGCATTTGTCAGCATTGTCCCACAACTGTGAATGATCTGCTAGAGTTAGCTTTGCAAATTGATACACAAAACCCTAAAGCAGTGAAAGAAAAAGGAATCTAAGGCACTGGGAGCCTCTAACTCTTTAGAGAGGAATCAGAGATAAACTGAAACTCTGGAACCAGTGCATATTGGATAACTAAGGTCTTACTAGATGAAAATAGAGATGCAGAGAAAAGAAGGTGCTTGTTTATATTGTCATTTTATGTCATTTTTCAAAAACTTATCCCTAGCTTTTGAGAAATGTGAAAGCCTGATCATCAAATGCAGGGTGGACTCAATTCAATGGCAAGTGTTTGCTACTGACAAGAGATTGACCCTTGGAAGTTATCCTGGCTACTCTCACAGGACGCCTAAGAATAATAGCTGTGATTGACTGTGGAGTTACCATACGTTTAATGGATCAGAAGTTTAACTGCCAGAGCAATATACTACTGCTAGGAAGGAAAGACCGAAGACTATTAAAGACACAGAAAGAACTTCATTTACAACAGGGAGATATGGTATGAAGGCATAGCCTTGCTGTGATTACTGATTGTCTGGCGCCCGTTCTAGCCCCCACCACATCTACCTCCCCCCATTTGCTCAGATCTAGTGCTCATTTTTTTAGTAGCTTTCAATTTGTTTATGCTAAAGACAACACTTTTTGTGAAAATCTGTAACACTGAATATGTCACAGATACAGCAAATCCATAATTATACAGCAGATACATTAGGAATCATTACCCTCTACCTTGATCAGTACTACTGAACCACGTATAGAAGGAGCAAGTAGTTACCAAACTAGACCTCAGAGGAAGCTACAATTTGGTTTGAATCATGGGAGGGGATAAGTGGAAGACTGATTTTAACATCCGTCATGTCATTTAGCCTCCGAAATGCAACAGATGTGTTTTAACATCTGACGAATGATATGTTTAATCACATCTTTGATACCTTCATTATCTTGTATCTAGAAGACATCCTGTTTTCTGATTCCAAATCAGACCACAGAAAGCATGTAAAAGAGAGGCTACAATATCTACAAAGGAACTCGCTATATGCTAAACTTGACAAATGTTGCTTTCAGACCACTACCATCTCCGCCTGATGAACTGAGATATAACCCTCCAGTGATAGCAGCTGATGGAGTACCAGAGTTTAAGACAGATTCCATCACAGATTTTAGAATCAGAAAAGATAGTTGCAATTTCTAATTGAATGAAACAGTATGATTTTTCATATAATCACGCAAGTTTGCAATTTTTAAACATGCCTCTAAACAGAATAAGAAGTTCCATCTTAGATTTCACAACAAATCTTGCTTTTCTTCCTGGCTGTTAAGAGGTGGGGAGTTCAACGCGAGGGGGTGTACTGTAAAGGTTCACCCACCATCACAACAGATTCAGCAGCCTTATCCTGAAAGCTTGAAGAAGTTACCAGAAAAGCACATTAGGTAGCAGGTCAGAAAAGCATGGGGCAGTGGAAAAGGTGGAGAAAGGGCATGTGGAGGCTGGGGCAGATATTAAGGGTAGACTCAGAAGACACAAAACTCATGGGGAGGTAGTGTGGTAAAGGGTCTTGGGCATTATAGGCAGTCAGAAATGAACATCATACATCTTCTTGTGTGTTGCAAGGTACCTGCTTGTTCTTATCAGCTTGCACTTAGCTTTGCGTCCTTCATGTTGGCTTTGTCCCTTGGTTCCCTTACGTTTCATTCAGTTCGTTTACATTTACCTTGCTATTCCTCTTACCTATTTCTGCTGCAGCGTTTCATCCTGCTCCTCTATAGTTTAAGGGCTGTATCTTTGTCACCCTTGAGTTTCAGTGTGTCCATCTCTGGAGAAGCAGACAAGACCTCTAACAGGTCACAGCTACATTGAAGTTAAGAAATATACTTGCGGCATGATACATTTTGCACTATACAGACTGCAGGGGTTACCCAATCCAGGCCTCTGATCCAATATGCAGGCTGCATACATACAGTGAACTCAAGACATCAGCAACTATCAAGTTTAGTCTGGATATTCTGTTTTCCACCCTATGCCCCCCCCCTTACCCTCTGTGCCTACACTTGAAAAGGGTTTTTATTTCCATTTCCGAAGTATATTATGAAGGACGTTTAGGATTTGCATCGAAGCAAAACCCAAATCCTTCACTCTCCATCATCCACTTATCTGTAACAGACAGACTGAGAAACTTAAGTAGTAACCCATGTAGAGATTTTCACGAGGGGCTCAGAGACCTAATAGATTATATTACGTTAGCTTCCACAAAACAATTAGGAATGTTAAAAATTAATGTAGAGACTATGGTTTGATGCATTTGGTTTAATTATGTTTACAATAAAATTGAAGTACATTTTCAAAATAGCTTGGGTTTCCTATGCAGATAATTGAAAAAAATGGCTATATATTTTCTCCCAGATTTGGACATCCTCCAGTTAACAGCAATAATGCAGAACCACATGATTTCAACTAGTGTCACTGAAACACTACTCTGCTTTGAGTGCTTTCTTTGCAAAGGCCTGCAAACCTGACATTATGTAGCCTTTTCAGCATCCTCGGAGGAGGAGGCGGTCTCACCAGATAACATAAGTGGAAGTGGGCAGGATCTAACCTAAAACAAAGTCAGCTCGGCTAGAACAATTCACTCCATTGATGGGCAGTTCATATGAAGAATACTTGCTTAATGAAATGCGCCATATGACAAGCATGGTTGGAATTCAGTTTCCATGGTTTAGAAGGCATAAGAACATGTACTTGGCAATAAATCCTTTACAATGATTATTAGCAAATTATGTAAAAACATGGTCAGGTTGATTTTATTGACAATGAAACTCCTCATGCCAAAAAACACACAACTACTGCTTCTTTCACAACTTTGTGATCACTGGAGTGGACTACATCCTCTCACAAAAACAGATTCCTCAACACTGACAGGTGAAATATTGCCCAATGAGATACTATTTATCAACCTTCAGGAGAATGACAGACAGCGTTGGTTCTAATACCAACTTTCGGAGGAATAGCATGTAATTGGTTCTACCAGTTACAAATCAAATATGTACTCTGCATTCAAAATGCAGATCTTTATAGCAAGTGTAATAATCATTCTTATTGGGGTCAGGGAAATATGTATTTACATTTATTGTGATGCGAAGGAAGGCATTGTTGTCATCTACATGCTTATTTTACCAAGTGGAGTAGCATGTACAGTTAGTGATCTGGCGTATAGTTACAAAATTAATGAAGGTTTTCAAGACTGCATCTTTAACAAGTGTCAGTGTCTTTAATGAACATATGAAGGAGACAATTTCAGTTTTCCAGCTGATCACCCTGCTGCTAGCAATTCATCACACTAAACGTTAAAGTAACAGCATGTAAACATGTAAGTACACATGCTGATGAGCCATTGGGATTCTAAACCTCAAAGATACACAAAGGACTTTGGCTGAATGTGGGATCACCTGAAGGATGTATGTTACTTCAACACTTGAGGGGTTCCAGGGATCTAAAGTACAGCTCTGTCCAAGGGACCAAACAAGCCCTAATTTTCACAGTTCCTTGCCAGAAAGCACAATATATGCAAGCCAGGGCAATCCCAGATCTTTTCACGTAAGCCCAAATTAAAATCATAATGTGGGCAGGACAAACATTAACATGTTACTGGCATGAGAACATTACTTCAAAGTATCCCAAGATGAAACCGATTCTTACCTGAGGTTTTGTTGAGAAATATGGTGGCAATTAGAAGTTTCCAGGGATCATGAAAGAGTGTTTCCTGAACTAGGTTGAAAGGCGACCGCGGTGGTGTCCACTTGCTGAAGGCCTTTCTTCTAGGCGGCCTTAGACCTAAAAATATACAAAAACACTTTTCGAAGTCAGACTGTTGCTAATATGTGACCCAAGCCATTTCTAGGTCGGGTCTTTTAATGATCATCAGGGCCCACCACTTGTTTCGGACAGACAAAAGAAAAGGGGGTCAAGTGACTCCAAAAGTATTTTGTTTTCTAGTTTTATATTGTACAGAGTATTCCCCATAGGGTTTGACAGGCTATGTACTAGAAGAAAATAAAAATACATTTGGTTCCTGAGTAACACATTTATAGAAAGCAGAAAAATAACTCTAAACATGGTGTCTTTTTCCAGCTTTTTCAATAAATAATTTAAACAACAGAAAAGGTACGTTTTGTGGATGCAAATAAAGATTTTATGGCTAGCTATATTTTGATCAGTGATGACAAGGTCATTTTTAATTAGAATTTGTATTTCATACTAAGCTTTTATTAGAATTATTTCTAAGCATTTCCTGTGCAGACCCAATCTACCCAAGCAATCACTTACCGCTAGTACCCTCATCCCAAACATATTCCTAAAAAGTAAATTCTACTCTCCTTTCCTCAAAATAAGACAACTGACTCAAACTAATAGCCACCTTTCTGTTGGCTGGTCAATAGTCTATTCACAGCCAGTAAATTCACAATTATACTACCTTAGCATAAACTTTCAATCCGTTCTACATGTAGCTTTCCCTCAGGGGTATTTTGGAACTTTAGGTTCCAATGCAGGGCTTACAGGTGAGGGTAAGTAGCCTCAGTGCTATCCTTACTAGGATTCAGGATTGAGCCTGAAACATTGGGATCATAGTCAGATTGTTCTGGACTCGTTGCAATGGAGGTGTGGTGGTGAACCTTAAACTTCACTGTCACGGATTACCCCAATTAATTGAAGCTTCTGTGACCAATTCAGGTGCTACATTAGCCCATTTATGGTAAACCCAAAGGATGTGAGAAACACTTCCATCATCCGAGGTATTCCACCGCTGACTGCAGCAAGCCTGCCTTCAGCAGCTAGTTGTTTAGATCCTGATCACACCCAACATCAGAAAATGGGTAGCGGCCTACACAATCATTTTTGTGAACATCCGAGTGGCACTGGTGTTGCCAAAGAGAAGTACAGCAAACTGAAAATGCTCCTGAACCACCTTGAACCAAGGTAACATCTGTGGGACTACAGGTATGTGAAAATACGCTTCCTGCAAGTCCAAGGACACCATCCAGTCTCCTGAAGCTGGACATTAAGAATCTGAGCCAATGTGACCATTCTGAATTTGTCCTTCCAGAGGACGGTGTTCAGGGATAAGAGGTCCAAGACAGGCCTGAGGTCCCAGTTATTCGCAGGACAGCAAAATAGCAGGAGTAACTGCCCCTGCCTTTAACCAAATCAAGTACCTACTCCGTGGCACCTTGGAAAGCAATAGGCACTTTTCTTGCAGCAAGGACAGACACTGTTCTAAACTTTGTTCTGGTGCAGGAGAAATACAGGATGGGAAAGAAAGAAGAGGTAGGGCTATAATTCTTCTGAACAATCTGCAAGACCTATCGGTCAGGCATGATGGATCACCAACCTGGGAAGTGTTGAATTTTACTGCCCACTTGTTGGCTATGTGCCACTGAGAACAAGCTAAAGAGGTTTGAGGGGGAAGAGAAACTGGAGTTCGGTGCCTCTGCACAATCTGTCAGTTCTGTGTGTGCTGCCCTGAAAGGTCTGGGCTATCCACTGCTCCCCTGGCTGGTTAGGCTGTTGCTGCCTATGTATAAGCCTCCTAGAATAGCCAATACATTTTCAAAACTGGTAGGAAAATTGCTTTGCAGGTGTTAGCGCTGCTATCTTTAAAGTATTCCAGAGCACAGTCTGTCTGCCCTCCAAAGAAGTGAGACCCATCAAAGGGTATTTTCATACATCGCCGGAAAATCCACTCGATCTTAACCAAAAGTGTCTGCGAAGCACAAACACTGGTATAAACTGCTGTGCCAATGCTGTCCGTGCTACCCAAGCCTGCACGGATGACATGCTTGGCAGAGTCCTGGTCATTCTGGATCACCAGAGAGACCCTAACTGCTCTTTAACTACCGGTAAGATCTCACTGCCCAGGTCTCAAAGGGCACATATATACTGACCCAACACACAGACTGCATTTAAGGACCTGAGCGCCAGGCTGGCAGAAGACAATATGCTTAACAAAAGGCATCAATCCTTTTGAACCCTATCCAGGGAATTGGATGGAAACTAATTAGGATTCACCTTACTGGTCGAGGCCTCTAACATGAGACTCTCCAGAGTAGGGCAGTTGGACAGAGTATTTAAGGAATTGGGCACTGCCATGTCACCTGCCTACTAACAGGCAGACAAGAACATGTTTTCAAACAGGTAGCTATTAAACTACCTGTGGGGTGTGATTAAACGGAAGGAAGAACATTGATTTTGCTGGCACAGGCTGCAAACTTATAGTCCAAGTATTTGTTTTCCTCTCAGTAGAGGGCAGCTGTAATTCTAGCTCTTCAACTGCCCTCCGAACCACCACTGCCAATCAGGCACTTTCTACAGATAGTGGCCCACGTGACGAGTCAAGCTTTGTCTCAGGGGAGCTATCACACCAACTGGCGTTTTGCAAATCAAGGTATAATGAGTCATGAGTAAGAGGGATTTTTTTTCTTGGGTTTAAAAAAAAAATGTATAAGGCAGCTTGCTCTTTTCTGGGGAACCCAACTGTGTGTATGTGCCCCAGAAGGAGAACAGTCACTGTTTTGATTTTTTTATTTCAGCTAAATAAAATCCAAATAGAGTTTGGCTCCCTACTGTGGCACATACCCACATCTCCTTACTCTCCTAATACTTCTGTTGGACAGGGAAGTACTGGGAGACAAAGAAGCTGTATGAAACTGAACCTGGAAGTGGAGACTGGAAGGCCTCGGTACGATCCTAGCCAACCTTCGTTCAATCTTCTCTTCCCAATTAGTTTTTTCTGTTGGTGGGGGGAAAGGGATGGTAAGGGAAAGAGTGGGTGGAGCTGGGCTGCACTATAGGCCACAAACAGATGGTTACAGGGCAAAGCTTTCCTTTTGTAGCATGTGTTGCTGTATATACACAAGGTCTGCATAGACTATAAAGCACTGTCTCCTGTATGTGATGGTTTGTGAGAGGATGAAGATGAAACAAGGTTCTTAAGATAGTTTGGTCAACCCAAGCCCTTTGACGGGTTGGAACAGTCACACAATTATGCTTAGGGAATGTGTGGTGTTGACCATGGAGCAGCCGGACAGATTTCTAATATTAAAAAGTTAATCAAGATGCCACAGAAGCTCCTTTCTCACAAGTGGAACATGCCCTAGACATTGCATGCAGCATATGCTTACCTTTAGCATAGCATGTTTGTACACCCTTGATGATCTATCTGACTATTTAGAAATAGCATTTCTCAGGTGAGGTTTGCAAGAGACAAGTAGTTGGTTAGTTTGTCCCAGGTTAGCTCTCCCCTCCTGTTCCCTCAAATCACTTCTGTTTGCTTATTCTCACTTTCTCCCCCTGTTTTTCTGAGTGCTTTCTCCTACTTCCTGCCTCGTTTTAGAAATCAACATCTCTCTGCTCCCCTATCCAGCAAAAGTCCTTCAGAAAGCAATCGACCAGCAACTCACCACACACCTAGAAAACCACAACCTCCTGGACCCCTCCCAATTTGGATTTCGAGCAGCCACAGCACAGAGACAGCCCTGAATGCAGCCACAGATGACACCAGAGCCCTCCTGGACCGTGGGGAAACAGCAGCCCTCTTCCTCCTGGACCCGTCCGCCGCATTTGACGTCTCCCACCACATCCTGATTAACAGACTCCACCACATCGGGATTCAAGGAAACATCCTCAAATAGTCTTGTACCTCACTGGCAGAACCCAAATGCTCAGTCTCTCACTATTGGCCTATGAGCTCAAGAAGATCATCTGTGGAGTTCCAAGGATCGTCCCTCTGCCCAATCCTCTTCAACACCTACATAACTCCCCCTTCCCTCCTCCCCTCCTTGCACCCCATGGCCGTCACCATCAGGTCACATGGACTCATCATGTCCTACGCTGATGACACACAGCCCATCCTCTCATTGTCCAAAGATCCCTCCACCACAAAAGCTAACTTCCACAGATGCATGATGAACGTAGCGGACTCAATGAAGAACAAGTCTCACACCCAACACCGAAAAAACTTTGGGAACAATACCTCGCCTTGGGCTGACATGGTGGACCGCACAACTCTGCACACCCCCCAGCCCAAACAGACCACGCCGACAACCTCAGCATCATGCTGAATAGCAAGCTATCCTTGAAGAAACAAGCTGACCCAGTCTCATCTGCCTGCTTCCACACCCTTCGCGTGCTCAGCAAGATCTTCAGGTGACTCCCAGCAGACACCAGAACGACTGTCATGCAGGCCCTAATTACCAGCAGACTGGGCTACAGAAACACCTTCTATGTAGGAATCACAGCACGCCTCCTGAAGAGACTCCAGACAATACAGAACTCGCAGTGGCAGATTTGAATGTGGATGGATGTACCAGAAGCACTGCATATCATGGTGTTCTCACCCACATTCGGACAACCAGAATGGAGATCCTGGCTATCTGCCTCATTTTCCTTCACTACATATGAGACATGGGAATGTGGAAGAAAAGCATAGGCTAAGATCCCTGACGAATTCTTTGATGGAGCATCACCCATGGACTGTGAGTATCTACAGGCAAAGCTTTGGCAATTTTCATTTCCAATAGTCACCGACAGACCTACTGAGGGTGTGCCCAATTTCTATAAGTACTTGTGAAGTAATTGGAAATTCATCTCCTATTCATACATTTATTGAGTTAATCTGCTTAGCGGGTCGGCAAAGTCGTTGTTGACACCGGGCAGAGGTTTTGCTAACTGAACGTAGCTGTGAATGGCCCATACCAAATTTTCAGAGCTAGCACCAACAGCTGTATCAAATGGATCCCTCCTTGTCACTAGCTATAATACATGGTTGTCATATTGTTTGTCTTTAAGGGCATAACATTTTCAGAGTGGTAACTGGTTTGCTGCCATTTACGGATAGCTGGCATAGCAACCCTGTTACTCCCACATCCAGGTACCCTGAACCATCATGTTGTTTCACGTGTGCTTCCCAGCCCACGAGGGAAGTGCCCATAGTTATGGTTACCTGCAGCTGAAGGTCAAGAAATTGCCTTCCCAGTTACACGTTCCTCTTGTGCCACCATTTGAGACATTGCTAAACAATGAGCTCTACCAACACTAGATCTTCCCACTGATGCTCCTCTTGTGACTATTGCCTCGCTAAACACTCCTGTACTGGAAACATGCCCAATGCTGCTTGAAGGCACCATTCCCAACAGTTTCAGTATCATCCCGACTGTGATGGGACATGCCAGAAAAATACACAGCAATCTTTGAAACACAATCACCCTTTCTTGGTTTGGGTCAGCTTTCACTGTTACAATGTTTAACATAGCATCTAGAAAAGGTTGGGTTTGGGGAGATTGGGGATGCAACTGTTTCGCTTTGAGCGCAGTGTGTGCAACAGAGACACTATCTGTTAAATGCATGCTAGGCATTGCTGTTGGCTGCGGTTCCTTTTCAGCCAGCTGTCCAAATACAGAAATACGTGAATGGTATTGCAGCACAGTAGTGCCAACGCTGCTGCCGGCTAATTGGTGAAAACTCTTGGGCAGCTTTGAACTCATACTGGAGCAATTTAAACTGGTCGTATTGTCCACTTACCATAAAGCAGGGGTATTGGAGATGCACCGGATGGCTGGGGAAAGAGGCATTCTTAATGTTAAGGGTCACCATTTGATCTGCTAGGCAGAGGGGCGGAATGACGTGATGATGTCCTGCAGGGTAGTCATTTTGAAGTGCTCCAACAGGATGTACAGTTTAAAGGTCTGAGGTCTAGGATATCAACTGCAACAAGATCCAGATGATGGATGGAATGAGTCAATTATTCTCAGCCCCTTGCATTCGCTTTGGGCCGTATCCCAATCCATCGTTATTCACCATTATGCCACCTCACTTTGGACCCAGCCATACGCAAATCAGTCTTAACCCTGCAGCAATGGGAACAGTCAAGCCCAAACCGCCAAGCTAGGTCCTCCATGAACAAGAATACAAGCAACTTAGGACCATTTTCGCCCTGATAAGGACTCATCAGCCAGCTTGAATCCACTGGCACAGTCAGCAGGGGACCCATGTTTTCCCATATATGTTGGACGTAGGGAATCAACTGCAACAACAAGGTGATGGATGGAATGCTTTAATTAAGCTCAGCCAGTGGCAATCCCTCTGGCCGCATCCCAAACCATTGCAGTTTGTGGTCGAGGATAGGCTGTGAAGTTCTGTCCTTTTTGGGAATTAGACTCCTTTATCCTGCTGGTGACGGGGCATTGGCTCAACATCACACTTGGTGGAGAGTCTGTACTTCCTCCTGCAATAGTCCAGAATGTTCTTGACTCACTGCACAAGGACAAGATGGCATTTTTCGGTAGTGTGGTGTGGATCTACAAGTGGTACCCCTACCTTATCATTAGAAGGACAATTTGTCAGATGTTATTTTCTTCCATCTTTGAGTGAATAACTGTACTCCGTGCTGACAAATGGAGTGTGATGGGGAGAGGTGGAAAGGTGGCAAAGGCACTGTTTAGTGGTAGACGTTCTCCTGCTGAAGAACTGGTCGGTACTGAACAGACCGCTGAGTCTTAGAGGGAGCCTCCACCAGAAAGTACTCTTCCTGTTCTACAATATGAAATTTTACTTTGTGCTGGTCTGCCGTCCTTTGTATAACAAGGCTGTATGCCAGGGGGTCATCCAGAGGAGAGAGGATGGCCTTAACAGGATAAGGTTCTAGGCATGAGTCACTCTGTGAGACCATATGGTAATTCTCCTACGGATCACCCCTTCTCTGGCTGGCTGAGGCTCTAGTTATGGGTCTTGCTTAGCAAAGGGAATCCCCCTGATCAGATCCTGTGTGGTCTGAGTGGACAGACTGCAATAGTGATGGAGCATGCCGGAGGTTGGAGAATGAGGGAAGGGAATTGTGCGACTGGTGCCCTTGTCCTTATACTTGTTGGGTATCGGCCTAAAATGGCAATTCTTCTGATATTTGCTTCTTAAAGGTGGACTTCCTTTATCTTCCTGGTGTTGTCTGTGGTGCAAGTGTCTCTCCATGAGGGGATGGATGAGCAATAATCTTCCCTGTGGACGGGTGAATGAATATTTTATAATACCTAACATGGGGCACCTTTGGGAGCTAAATAGCAGCAGTGAGTTACCTCTACTCCGATCTCTGCATCAAAACCTTCTTAGGAGCAGGTTTGCGAGTTGGTTTCGGAGTCAAGGGTGGCTTGTTGGAGACTCTGGGTCACATTGGAGTTGGAGGGGGCTGAGGCTCAGGTCTCACTGGCAAAGGCTTTCCAGGAGCTGAGGGGGTCTCTCAGGGTCAAGAGGTTTCAGACCCGGAAGTCATGCCTTAAGGTCAGTGCCTCACGTGGCTAGTCTCATGGCTCAATGCCAGACTCCCTCGGAAGTGGTGTTCGACTCAATGTGAGACTTCTTTCAAAGCTGATCCCAGGGGGTTGATTCTCGACTAAGTGTTGAGAAATAATGGCTCTGGGCATAGTTTTTGTCTTGGGGGCTAGTACTCTGCTGTGAATGGACTCTTCCTCAACCTCGGCTATGTCAGAAGACAGAACTCTTGGGCTTCGCTAAGGCATACCCAAGTAGGCTTCCACCCTCAAAGTCCTCAGCACCAGAAAGGTTTGATATGTTGGCTAAGTATTCACGAACAAGCTATTTTCAGCAACACTCTTTCTAGTGGATACTCTAACTGCAGAAACCTCAACTTGTGAATATTCCCCCAGGTGTCAGAATACATCTGAAAACACAAAAGTAGTACTTCCACACGCCCGCAGGCGCTGCTGTGTGACTCCGCGTTGGCCGTTCTGCTCCTGAAGTGACGAGCGAGGCCACATATAAGATCCCAGAGTCCCCAGTAGTTATGCAGAATCCAAAACACCACTCTTCCCTGCGTGTTGAAGTACCACATGGACGTGGTAGTGTTGTGTGTGACAACCTGTATTAACCCTCCCT
This sequence comes from Pleurodeles waltl, assembly GCF_031143425.1. Classification (NCBI taxonomy): domain Eukaryota; kingdom Metazoa; phylum Chordata; class Amphibia; order Caudata; family Salamandridae; genus Pleurodeles; species Pleurodeles waltl. The sequence continues at coordinate 68,917,150 of NC_090448.1, forward strand.
TAATGGATGGTAGGAAGGCCTTCAATGCCAACCAGATCACCTGCAACTCCAAAATATTAATGTAGAGGTGGGTGTCTGCTGGATCCCAGAGTCCCCAGTAGTTATGCATCAGCTACGATCATCAGCTCTGGATGGAGTAAGGAGACGAGTCGGCCATAGGCCCAATCGCAATCTAGCAGCCACCACTGCAGAGCTTTTGCAGTCTCCTCCAAAACTGCAAGAGGCCAATATTCCCAGCAACTCAATGCAATCCTCACTAATATTGAGGACGGAGGCTGAAACTACTAGATCGTAGCCTGAATGTCCTGGACTACTACGATAAGAAGGCATGAAACTGCACCGTATTCATGATGGCTAGGAAGCTTCTGAGAAGGAGTCAGGTAAGACTTTGACACCTTGATAGTGTAATCCCAATTATGTTACGTGGTTCAAGATAGTCTTGACATGGTCTCCGACTGTCTGGGGCTAGTCGACCTTCAACAGCCAGTCGTCAAAGAACGGCTGGACTTCTAAACCAGCCCTGAAAATGCTCCCGGCCCACTGTGAACCTTGGACTATGCCTGTGGGCCTCCAGAACAGGTGTATGAAAATACCTGTCCAGCAGGTCAAACATCACCATCCAGTCCCAGAGATCCAGGGCAACCAATACCTGGGCCAGCATACGCATTTTGAATTTGTCTTTATACAGTATATTCCCTTCTAAGGTATAGGGTAGACAGTACTTGGGCTATCCTGAGCATCTTGTAGTTGTCCTGCGACAGGAAGGTGCTGAGATCTAAAATAGGAAGACCTCTGTTGTCCTTTTGCACAAGGAAGTAGTAAGAGTAACACCTAGTTTCCTACTTCTGAGACCAGATCCCTCGCTATGGCTCCTTTGGCCAAAATAACCTGCACGTCCTTCTGCAAAATGGATGCGTTCCTCAATCAGTCATGCTGATGGGGCTGGAAGATGCAGCAGGGTAGAAAAATGGGAGGGCATAGCCCCATTTGACAAGTGGGTGGACCTATGCATCCGAAGTGATGGTTAGCCACCCTTAAAAAAAAGATGTTTCTTCCTGCCTCCTACGGGTAAGTGTATGCTGAAAAGATTACACTAAAGTGGTTTTGCTGGTGCACTTGCAGATGGGTGGAGGAATAAGCTGCATATTGTGTCTCTAATGCCCTGAACATTATCTCTGGGAGCTGCGGCATTGCCCCCGAAATGGCTGAGAAAGCTGTTGTGCTGGCAGTGGGGGTCTGGCGCAGGCAAGAAGCAAAACTGATGTGGAAATTGCTTGGTAGAGGAAGACAGCCCTAGGGAACATGCTGTGGTACTGCTTTAATTGAGTCCACTCTCTCACCAAAGAGGCAAAAACCCATCTAATAGCATGTCAGTTACCGTTAAATATGCTTGGACATCCCCAGGGAATCCTGTAGACATTATCCAGGTGTGGCACAGAAGCACTACACAGGCCCATCACCATGCCAAAGAACTTGGTTGTGTCGAAGCCAGACGTAATAACTTTTGCCACAATCTGGCTGTCCTAATCGGTTTGGTCTAAAAACACCTGTAGGTCCTCCAGAACTGCTGGAAGGACTAAACAAACTGGAATCCATAAAGCATAACTGTAGTACCACAGGAGACAGTTGCCACTAACTGACCATGCAGCAAGGCTAGCAGAACAGAATATGTACTTGCCGAAGGTCTCAATGCATTTGGCAGTAGGGTTGACTTTGCTGATGGACGTCTAGGCCACCAGACACTCGAGCATAGGGTGTTGGGTCAAGAAATCCATATTGCCAGGTGCGCTACCTGCCTGTTGACTGGGGGCCAGAGCATAGCTTTGCCCAAGTGCCCTAGAGGTATTGACTTAATGAGAGACTGGCTGAGGAGGTGCCTGGCCAGGCTGAAGAGCTTCCATCAGAGCGTCTGTTTTCACCGCCACTCTAGTGAGCTGCAGGTCAAAGAATTTTGCAGCCCATCGTATAAACGCAACAAAGCAGCACTATCATCTGTGGCAGGACCGGGGGAGAGATAAGTCCAGTGTGTGGGGAGATGTCTAGGCTGCTGTCATCCTGTCATTGGGCATAACAATTCTCCTCATCATATAAAGGGGCCCCCTCATCATAAACTTTGTCAGAATTTGAGCCAAACAGCTGATGTAAAGTATGAGCTTTGTCTCCTGGTATCGTAGTCAGTAGGATTGGGATAAGAGTCTAGCATCTGTTGAGGCAAAGTCATCTCGGAGTCAGAGACCATCATAGGTAGTGAGTGGCTCCTCTTCCAGCAGGGACTTTGTCAATGTGAAAGTAACCAGCACAGGGAGTGGTGCTGGAATCAAAGTCAGCAGCGAGGCTGATGCAGAACCCAAAGCAGATTCAAGAGGCACAAGTGGTGCAGAGGGTGAATCTGCCCCTGGAGCCAGAGTGGAGGTCCCTGTGGATCCTAGACCAGAGGGAGGTGAAGTGTCCCAAATATGCATAGCATGACACCCTGCCCCGCAAAAAAGACCTCTATTTTCTGCAATGTCTCTGACTGACCTGGAAATTCGAGCTCCATTGGGTCCAAACTCTGAACTGGCTCTTGAGGACTTTGGGAGAGTGACTGAGCAACAAATTCATGCCCATGCACCATCTCTGTAATTCAAGAGTGGCGGCAAGGGTCTCATTCCTGCTTGGACTTCTTGTGCTTCCTTTTCAAATTACCTAAAGACTTCAAAGATGAAGAGGTCCTGCAATGGGAACAGACAGTTCAGTTCGACTGCAGCAGGTGACAGCAAGGAGTCTTCTGATGTTTAGCAATGTCGAGTTTTATCTCTCAGTTCTGAGTGGCCTTTGGAGTCATGCTGCAACTCCAGGTGCGACTGGCATACCTAGTGGGAATTTTTGACATACATTTGTTTGCAAGATTTCCTACTAGATTTAAACCCTGTTTTGGGAGGTGACGTATTTTCCTTCCTCACTTACTAAAAATAAATTGGTGAAAAAGACTAAAAGACGAGAGGAGTAGAGATCTGGATCCACATCTGAAAGCCCTGAAAAAAACAAAATGAGGTCACTGCGCCTAGATGGCGCTTATGTGCAGTTCCACTTATCACTTATAGAGAAGAACAACACTGATGTAGAGCAGAGTGACACCGATGTCCCACATGAGTATTTTATGTTCTGGTATGTTTGGAGAGGCCCGTGGCAAAATCAAAATCAAATGATGTGCTGAAACTTTTCAAATACCCACCCCCAGTTGCAGATCTGGGTTTAATCTATCTTTATTTTGCTTGCCACAAGACCCTAGTTTGGACCCAGCCATATGCAAATCAGTCTCTACCCTGCTTCCCATGGGAACAGTCCAGGCCGAACTACCACGCCATGCCATTCTGGAGTGCATACAACCATCCAGGACCTGTTTCAGGGTATCACCCTTCATCGGCCAGGCTAGCTTGAATCCAGTGGTGCAGTGAGCAAGGGACCCACATCTGGGCATACCCTTGCCACTTAGGGCGCACATGCGTGAGACCCATCACATATGTGTCAAGAACTAAATTAATAAGAATCTTGACAAAAAAAAGGTGCTTCGAAAATAAAATAAAAATAAAATCCACATTCAGAAATGATAATATTGGAAAAGGAACAGTTACTATTTTTCCCCTCACTGGGGGATACACAGCAATTGCAAATGAACTACCAAGATGAGAATGCAATGGGAGGGTAAACACCAAGCTTTTCTTAAAGTCCACAGGTAATTTGTTTCGTGCCTACTGGTCTTGTGTACGACTAACTTTGAAAGAAATGTTTTGTCTTGCACTACTTTTCAAGGAACCATGGTTATGCACCAGAAGTAAAATGAATCCTCACCGGAATATGTCGTCTTGTTTTAGTGAAGGAGGTATTGAACCCTCAAAACAACTGCAGACCACGTGAGCACTAGCCCATGATCGGCTCCTCTGATTAGCTTCATCTAATGAGAATCTTGACAAAAAAAAAAAAAAGTATGTGAAAAAACAAAAATTTAAAAACAAGGTTAAAAATTATAATGTTGAAAAAGAAACTGCTTTTAAGTTTTCCTTTACTGGAAGATATGCACCTAATTGGCATATGATCTATCAGGACCAGAATGCACTAGCAGGACTACTTATAAAAGGCCACAGCTGAAGGTAGCATGTTGCGTGTGGGAAACCTTTAAAGACAGCTCAAACTATGTGGTCCAGGCTTATTTATGCCCCCTAATGCCTCAGGGATGGGTATGAGATGCATAATATTTTTATTAGTTCTTGTAATTAATGATTGAGCTTTTGATCTGTGGAAGACTTTTCCTGCAATATGATGCACATACACACACCTGTCCAGAAAAAAAAAAAAAGAGAAAAGTTAATTCTTTGGCCATATGGAGGCCTGAGGTCTTAGGAGCCTTACAAGAATGGACACTCTGGGTCTAAGAACTACTGAAGGGCCTTGGGCACTGAAGTGTTTGTTACAGAGTCCCATTCATGTCAAAGTTCTAAGGTGAAGACACTCTTGCCTCTTTGGAAAGCCTTAATGAAGTAGACTTCTTAGGCTGGTCATTTTTGCACTGTTCATGTAACAACTGCTTTTAGCACCTCGTCATGGAATTTAAAAAGTGACGTGGTAGATCTATCAGTGCTAAGGCCCACCTTAATAGAGGACTATTTGAACGCTTTGATATGGTCACCGTGGTGCACCACTAAAGGCAGTGACAGCACCATTCAGTGACCCCCCAATCCAGTGTTGACTGATTCTAAGGAATAAGGATTGCTTGCTGAATTAGCCTAATTCTGGACCAGTGGAAACCTACAGGACTGATTTCAGGGCTAGATGGAAAACACCATCCAGGACTTAAACATGTTCCCTCCTTCTCAGCTCCAAGTACCACTAAAGGCGGTGACAGCACCATTCAGTGACCCCCAATCCAGTGTTGACGGATTCTAAGGAATAAGGATTGCTTGCTGAATTAGCCTAATTCTGGACCAGTGAAAACCTACAGGACTGATTTTCGGGCTAGATGGAAAACACCATCAAGGACTTAAATATGTCCCCTCCTTCTCAGCTCCAAGTACCAAGCATATTCAGGGGCTCTTGGTGATTGGCAGTGTAGGATTTTGTTGATCTTTTTAACTTTACATTTATCACGCTACTTGCAATAGTTTAAGAACAAATAACCCTTATTACTTGATAATACACCACCACCCCTCAATATAACACCATGACTCAATTTATGGTGTAAACCACCATGCTACTATATAATTATTAATACGAGCACCTGGAAGTCAATTTTAAAATGGTGCCATCTCCATCTGAGACATGTTGGATATGATAAGCTGTTTCTTGGAACATAGGACATGCTTTGAGATTTTTGTACAATATTAGTTTTTGCACATCCTTGCAGTTTGATTATCACATCACTATGCACACATAATCCACGTTACTTGGATGAGATTATGGATTGTATACATTCTCTACAGGAACAGTGGAGGCTGTATACAGAGGTATAAGTGAAGTTTTACTTGTATCTAGAGGAACTGTTAATCTATAATTGTTATACATAAACCTAGGGTGGGTAAATTGATAGTCACTTTCCCCACTGACCTGGGAGATGTCACAGTATTTATATATGCTTTCTTCTCAGGAAATATACTTATTTACGTACTGCACTTGTACCCATCACAGGTTGTCTCATCTTATGAAACTATTATAAAGCGCTTTGCCTTTGTTTAACACCAACCGATACATATATTTGTGTTGGGCCCAATGTATAGAATTAATTGGGATTGGGAGGATATGTAAATTGTGGCCAGTAAACGGATTGTTTTTTCCACCCCAGCTTAAGGTCTAGTATTCATTTCAAAGGGCAATTTTACTTTTGGACTCATGAATCTATAGTATGTTTTTAACTTGTTTTTTCAACTTTATGTTATGCAATGATGAATATTATACCTCACTGTACGCCGTGAATTTGTTAATCTAATTGCAGTCCTGAAGAACTTCTGCTTTGTTACTGGATTAAAATGCATTGGCTGCTTTGCTTTTGCTATTGACGAGGAATAAAAGATCTCAATTGGACATCAGTGTACCTGCATATACTCATGTGCTCTACGGTGTGCCCTCCGCAATATGGATCGATATTCTTCAGTATTTCTTTCTTTATCGGAATAAAATACAGACACTGTTTTCATACATTATAAGTGCAAGAAGTACGTTCTCTTGATCTAGCAATATAAATATTTACACAGAGGAACATATGGCAGCACTGTGAACTCGGAGAATGAACGATGAAATAGCCCACCTATGACTGTAGTTTCTGAACAAGTAACCAAGTCATACCAATAGCTGCTTAATCCCCCTGCAGAAAAGAACAGATTAAAAGAGAATGCACATTAAGAAAAATGAAGAACAATGGCTAAGGACCAGACGTGAGGTGGGAATTTTAGTTAACCGGAGCAAATACTACGACAGGAGACAATCTAGTATCACAAAATTAATGCTGCAAAACCAATGCATGTGGTATCTAATAAACAAAAACAGACCAATCAGTATGAGCTAAAAAACAGCCAATGTAGCATTATTTCTTATAGCAGAAGTCGCCCATGAAAGTAAAAATGAGATGGAGTCCTAAAGGATGGTAGAAACAATAGGGAACTTTGTAATAAAGATAATGCCAGGAGTCATGGAAAAAGAAGAACAACAGTGGTATCAGGTAAAATACATATATTAATAATTTAAACATAAGACAAGAAAGACCCCCTAAAAAGACTGGAAAGGTTAAAAAGCATGTCCAGAGATCCTTCCTGAAATAATGGTTAAAGTAAACATGGCTTTTCCTCGGGAGGGTGCAATTTGGGAGTGGGAATGAATGCAGATTTTATCCAACGTAAAGAACAAAGCAGCATGCCAAGTATGAAAAGTGTTCTACTGAACCTGTGCAGACCGTGAAAACTATTCTAAGCATGCAAACCAAATGGAAGACGCCGTGCTGGAGAAAAATTAGTTTTGCTCAGTACATTGACAAGCAGACTAATTTGCCATATCAAATCACCAAATACGTTGTAATGAAGACAAGCTCTTTTTTTTTTTTTTTTAACAAATTGATATACAGGCTGTTGATGGGTAAAGGCAACATGACAAGTAAACAAACATTACCTGAGTTGAACATTCCTATGCTAATCTCAATTTAAGATTACTCGTGCTCACACGTTTTTAGCAGGGAAATAAAAATAATCGCAAATGCAATCAACAGAGATGGAAGAGATAAAAATGAAGTAAAATACCTAAAATTCATCAGGAATTATCAACAATTTAATTGGGATCCTTATAAAACATCAGACCTTATGTCAATCATAAGATTTATTAAGAGTTGGAAATCCGCAGGTTAATAATTCCCAACTAGTGGTATACATGATAGAACAATAAAAATGAACACAAGGAACATGTCCGCACAACATTGGCCAGTTCAAATTTTCTTTGCTCCCTGGCAACCAAAACATTCATTTTTTCTTCCGTTTCTTCACCGTGCCATCCTCACGACTGCGTTTGGCCCTCTTTGGTGTCTTGGAAGGACGTTTGGCCCATTCCTCGTCACTGGAGTCGCTGGATATGGAGGAAGATGCTGATGAGGGAGCCACTTCAGCAGTTATCCGGACCCCGCTGGCTGTGGGAAATGGGATTGCACTTTCTAAAGTCTCTGCGATGCGCTGCAGACTGAGGCTTTGGGAGGCATTCTCCCTGACCAACTCACCAGTTAAGCCCAGTGAGCGACGTATGTACAGGCGGTTAAATTTCACAAGATTGGCTAAATGCCGCTCCATTCTCCTCAAATGTTCATTGATATTTTTCACTACGGATAGATGTTTTTGCTCAGTCTTTAAAATTGCACCTTCTACAGTTTTGCAATTTACTTCCAGGCCTGGCAATGTACTCCCTGGAGAGGGAGTTACATTAAGTCCGCTGGGGCCAGCTCCATTGTAGGAATGCATCGAAGACTGTCCAAGGTCCAAGTCTTCACTGTCACCATCAGTGTCAGTCAAAAGATGCTCCAAGTACTCATCGCTGGCATCTTCATACCCAGATAACGTGTCTTCACCAACACCAGTCAGATCATCTCTGGATTGTCGTTCTAAACAAAAAGGTAACAGTTATGAACACTTGATATGTATTATTGTACGCCATTAATCCCATTAATTTAGGAACAGATGAATGTCACTAACAGGCACAGGTGGCTGAACATGAACTGTGTATTTTAACTCTGCTTTGTAAATCCTGGCAACCCCTTATCCCTCCCCCGTTTACAAAAGTATATTGGCAACTGAATGATCCAGCGCTGGACAAGCTATTAAAAGAAATGTATTCTTTTGATGGCAAGAGGGTGGAGACACACAAACCCATCAACTTTGTAACTTGTGATCATAGCTAGCCCCACAAAGCCCAATGACAATCCAGTTAATATTAATCCTGAATGAATTAGAATGGTGGCTGACAGCCTATCTAAAGGCACAGCACAGACTTTCTTTTTCCCCATCTGAGAGAGCTTAGTCATTCTTCACCTCTTTTGCCACTGACCTGAAAGGTTGTGTAAGACATTTGTGACTTCCACACAGGACTAAGCAAACCCCTGCACAGATAGTCGGTTTGACAAGGCAGTCCGGACTCCTCTGCTACACCAAAGACTGAGCCTATCTGCTTAATTTGCATTACTCAGACACCTTGGACAAACAATGTGTGTGTTAATCATAGGTGGTCCTAATTCTATCAGTATGCGCAGCTGTGCACAGGAAGAATAAGAATGGGAACCAACAATGCCTTCACAATCATAGAAGAATTTTCCCAGGTGGACCTGCTGCAGCCAAGTTTATGTGCATCTGCGTCCTCCTGCAGACCTAGCATTCATGCTGTAACAGTCCTGACAGAGCTTTCTCCAGCACACTTTCTGGGGTAGGTGCAGAGACCCACCCAAAGGAATCGGTTTTGTATGAGTTGCCTAAAAGGAGGGACTTTTGACCTAACTCTCAATGTCACTGAGTCTGGTGACAGGAAAAGAATCAGCATAGAGGGATATTATGTGTTATGGGGAAGGTGTCCGGGGGTCCAATGAATAGTCAATAGTCCCTTGAAATCAGCACTATCAAGGCCCATCGATAAGACACCTGTGTCCCTCAGAACGCCTCTCTGGGTCGAGATGTGCGATGGCAATCTGTCAAGCTTTGAAGAGAAACCTACTGCACCGCTGACATACCTAGCACCTTGCATCTCGTAGAATAATCTGCCAGCAAAGCTTTTCGTCATCCAGCACCTTGGACAAAACACAGCACTTCGAAAACCTTAATTCGAAATGTAAACTGTTTTATACATTTATCTAGTGAAATGAACTTTGCACACTGGGTTCTAACTCATCTTTAAGAAAGCCGGCAAAGAATAGATCTACCATCATAGCCACAGGTTGTCTGCAGTGTGTTGTTTTGCTATACAAGACAACAGACAAGGAGCAAAGTAATTGATTCCTGCGTGTATCAAAACTGTTTCCTCCAAGGAAATCATTGCAGCCTATGTGACTCTTTTGGCAGGATGTCAGGTAATAAAAAAAAAAAAAATGTAGAGCATATAAAAGTGTGTGTTTGTCTGTGCATGAGTGAGAGTGATAAAGAGTGTGTGAGAGAAGTGCGAGAGACTGTGACAGGGAAATAGAGCGATGGGACACACTTCAGTTTTGTTGACTCTATACTTCAGGAGTATAGACTGGGTGAAAGAAATGCTTTGGGCCCAGGGTACAAAGCATTACCATTCTAAGCTCAAACGGTTCACGGTAGCTAAGGTCATATATCTAGGATTGCACGTACAACTAGGCTGCCTTTTTGCATAACAGACCTATCTTGCCTAGATATGGGGTTCCCATCACCAACTGAAAGTGATACGAGAAGCATAAAAGTACTGGCAAGCGTGCTTACCATGACCAGACCATCTAGTGGATCTTACCTTTAATAAAAATCTTCTAGAGAAAGGGCAAGGCATATAGGAACTGGTGTTTATGCCCAACAGAAAAGTGCTCTTCAAAAACAGGGTACAAGACACATATTGTAGTTCTGTATGGTTAGACACTTAACCTGCTAACCACACACGTCCTATTCAGAGACGGAATGGAGAGGAGACTAAAACTACTGAGTTTCTTCTTGAGGGACATATACCAGCCTTTAAGCAGGTCTGTCTCAGTGTTCCATACTCTCCTAAGTGTACTACAGACAACCACAGACCATGGCAAAGAGTTCTACAGATCAATGGTCAGCTGACAGACAGGGTAAAATAATTAACACCACTTCACTATTGTAGAAAAGATCTACCAGTTTCTATAAGGAAGAGCAGGTAATTTATTTTTTTAAGTATCTTTCTGGAGAGCACACCGTCTTTTTTCTATACCATACTCAGACCGGGATAAACCTGATCAAATTGTTAGGAACAGCAGTGTAACAAAAGTAACTTGGGAGCTTATTAAAAACGACAGGACTACTCCTCAGGTAGAGCGAATATCAACCAGAACGGTCAAATTCAAAGCGAAGTAGTTTTTTTCTGATGGCTACTCCTACTAGGTTATTGTTCTCCTCCTGAATCAATACCCAGTGAGTAGCCGCAGGGTGGTGGATGTGAGAAATGGGCTAAAACCAAGGTCCTACAACACCAATCTGCCAAAAACGTACTTCTTGCAGATTGCAGAGTTGCTGTGACAGTATCTAGTGATGGTATAGACTGAAGTCTACATTGCAGCCCTATAGATATCCAGGACATGAACACTCCAGGACAATGCAAAAACACATCCAGCCTGGTGGAATGGGTAATGACGTCCTCCAAGAGGCTATTTCTTGGTATGAACATTACTGATTTTGATGCACACCACAATCCAATGAGAAATGGTCTGCTTCTGAATTGCCTTGTCTTTCTTCGAACTAACATAGCTAATGAAAAGCGGATTGTGAGAAAACAGGGCTGATTGCAGAGGCCCCCTAACGTTTTGCCCAATTTTTCACTTTCACTTTTTGCTGTTGTTTTCCTGACTCTGATGGTGCCCTGGATACTGCTAACCAGTCCCAGGGCCTGTGCTCTGCATAAAATAAATATGCACATAAGGCTAATTATAATTGGCTATGTCAACCTACCTAGAAGTCCCTAGTATATGGTAGGGCATGTAGGTTTAGGGACCCTAGCATAGGTTGTGCACCCGCAGGTGCATTGCTGGGGTGCCCAGTGTCATTTTAAAGGCAGGCCTGCCTTGAAGGCTGCTTTTAAATTAAAAGTTACATGCAAATTCGACTTTGGAATTAAAAGTACTTCGAAAGTTTTAAACTACCTTATTTTTACATAGAAGTCACCCCAGAGGTGTGCCCTATGTGCCCCTAGGGTGGGTGCCAAGTAACTATAAGCAGGGACCTTATAAAAATAGTTGTATAAGCCCTGGTGAGGTAAAACAGGCAAATTAGTTTTTCCCTCACTGTAGTGAATGGTCTTCATAGGCTAGAATGGGGAGACTTTATTTTAATTTATAAAATCCCCTTAAGTGTCAGATAACTCAAGTTTGGTATCAGGGTTTACTTGTTATAATAAATCCCACAACTTACAATTGTTGGATTTAATATATCTTTTTGAGGTAAAGCGTTTTAAACTTAAAAAGTTGCAAACTTCAGCCCTGTAATGCTCTGCTCTGATTGGCCTGCCTCTGGCAGCCTGGTCAGGCTGTCTTGATGAGGTGTGAAGTTGCCTGGGCTGAACTGTGGGAGGAGATCTCACCTCAGCAGACGGAGAAGCAGGAAGGGGGAGGGCTGCCAAACTGGTCTTTAAAAGCAGGGAAGTACATTTGGAGTAGCGCAGCACCTCCCTCACATCCTGCAACCCCAGACAATTAGGTGCCCTCTTGATTAGATTAGGAGAGGGCAGGAGAAGGGTGTGTAAGATTTTTAGCCACACCAGTGGGTGAGCTAAGCTAGATGCAACCTCTAAAAACTAGTTTCAGCCATAATGGATTTTTGAAGAATGTTGCTCTCTGGGATTGATTTTTGCCACACTTCCCGGGAAGTGGTCATCACAGGGGGAAGGACCCTGCACCCGATTGGAGAACCTGGACCCCCTTGTTTTTCACCCAGAGGCACGGATAAAACTGGAGGACCTACACCCACACCTCAGTTCCATACCAGTTCCCAACAAGGAAGAACGTCAGAAGAAGGACTGCCCTGCTGGACCCCTGACCTGCACCTGGACCTGGACACTACTCTGAAGGACTGCACCAGCTTCACACTTGGGCTTCACCACTAAAAGGAATTCGCCTGTTTTCTACTGCTTCAAGAAGGGACTCCCCATTTGCTACAGGCACAAAGGAGCTGCCCAGATTTCCCTGCATCAAGTCCTGCAAGCAGAGCTGACCAGCGTCCAGTGGCCATTAGAGGATTCTGACCAGGTCCATTCTGGGAATTGTAGTCCCAACTCCCAAGTAGCAACTCAGAGCTTCTGGAACCTTGGGTCAAGTTGTGGACACTTCAAGGACCCAAAAGGGAACTCTGGAAGAAGATCCAGAAGTCTAGAGATGTTTGGAGCAACTCCAGAGGCAAACCAGAGCCTCTGAACCCTTGGCTGGTGCTGTGGACCACTTCGCTCCATCAAGAAACACTTCTGAAAGTATGTGTGACAGTGTTACCTCGTGGGTCGCCTGAACTCTGGACTTTGTTCCTTTTCCAGTGTGAGTTTAAAAAAAAAAAAAAAAAAAAAAAAAAGGTTTTAACCCTTTGAGCGCTGGTTGTTTCTATGCGCTAGAAAGCATTAATTCTTTAAAAATTCATATCTCCAGTTCCCCTTATTCGATTTTAATCATGTTGGTGTCACTTTAAAGATAAAAATATAAACTATTTTTATAAATTGGTGTTGGATTTTTATTGTGTTTTGTGTTTTACTTATTTACTGTTTGGTGATTTTTAAATGATTTTCACATGTCTCCTAAGTTAAGCCTTGTCGCCCGTTGCCAAGCTACCAAGGCTTGAGCTTGGTTTAATTTATTGAGACCTAACTGGAACTAAGTGGAGCTTAGTGGCCTATTGTTAAATGTAGGTACTTACATGCCCTTACCAATAACCCATTTTCCAACAGATCATTAATTCAGTACTCACGGGCCAGTCAGTATAAAAACTGAGGGCCTTGCGAGGATCCAGGTGGTACAGTCTCTCCTCCTCTTTGATGGTATTAGGAGGTGGGTTGAAAATTACTATTACTACACACTGACCCACGTGAAACAGGGCGACTCACTTCAGCAGGAAAGAAGCCTTGGTCCCAAGGACCGGTTTGCACAAAAACTGTGGTAAAAGGATGATGAGCAACCTGCAGCTCCCTAATGTGCTGAGCAGAGGTAATGGCAATCAAGAAAACAGTCTTTAAGAGAAGCAACCACAAAGTAAAACTGTAGATTGGTGCAAAACCTGAACCTGAAAAGAACGTGACCACCAAGTTAACGTTGCACTGTGGCATAACAAACAAAGAAGTTAGAAACAAATACATTCCTTAATTTCGGTAATGATCCTTTTGGTGGATAGTCTAACTGCTGACTCCTCGCCATCTGAATTCTCTGCAGGCACTACACTGTATCTGGACCCTTTTGCACGTTTGAAGATAGTGGAAACTAGTTCCATAGCAGCCTCATCCTACCTCCTTACATGACAACAGAAAGACACATGCAGACACCACCCCCTACTTGCCGACGTCCGTGTACAACTAAGCTTTCTGCACCATTAAACACAGAGTAACAGACCAAGAACCGTGACATAGAAATCTAACATAGAACCTTATTAACATCTAGAAGACCATGCAAGGGAACAGGAAAGATGGCAGGTCGGTGAGGAATCAGCATTCAGATGAAAGTATCCACCATCAAGAGCATTACCAAAAGTAACTTGCTTATTCTGGTGGCTTGTTCTAACCACAGATTCCTCTTTTTTTTTTTAACAGTTACCAAAGCAGGACCACCCAAAAGGAGCAGGGTGTGAGGAGTGGACTTTACCTAAGTAAATCCTTGGGGAAGGCGAGGCAAATGGGTGTCCCAGTGGCCCTGAGAGTCAAGGCAGTGATTCCTGGGGAGGATGTGCACAGATGCCCATGTGGTCATCTAGTAGATGCCTATTACATGAACACCTTTGGCCAAGGCTGTTATGTCTGCCTTGGTGCTGGAAGAATGAGCCTGGAGGTCCTCAGATGGCTCCTTTTTGGCTCTGGAATAGCACATTTTTATGCAAATAACGATTCATCTGAATAAGGTCCGTTTCTTTACTTAGTTTCCCTTCTAAGCACTAAAGAACCCCACAAAATGTTTGTCATCTACTCACTTCTCAGTCTGATTGATATGAAATCTAAAAGCTCTTTAGAGGCCCAACTGATCAAGCCTCTCCTCCTTCTTAGAATGATGTGGCGGAAAGAAGAAAGTGGGGCTTGTGAAGAACTGCCCCTCTGGAAAGACAACACCACTGCTAGTAGAAATTATGCCATAGTCCGAAGCACTAGCTTGTCTGGAAAGAAAGTGGTATGTAAGGATTGTATTGAAAGTGTCTGCGGTTCACTGACCCACCTTGTAGAAGTAAGCACAATGAGGAAGAGATCTTTAAAAGGCAGTAGCCTCAAACAGCAGCTGTTCAAGACTTTAAAGGAATGTATATTAGGACCAAATTAAAGTCCCACTGTAGCATAACAAAGAACACAGGAGGAAATATATGTAAGCCTCTCAAAAAAAAAAAAAAAAATCACAACCATGTACAAATAAAGGGTGCAAGCGCATAAAGGTAGAGAGACTGAACAAATAACCTTTTATAGTGCCCACCGTAAGGCCTTGCCAAGCCAAAGACAGGACGAACAGAAGAAGATCAGAAAATGTTGCCTCAAGCAAATCGACTAATCGGTCCTCATACCAGGTTACAAACCATGCATGTCCAGAACAGATCAACTTTGTAGACTTATGGTGAGCAGCCAAGATGACATACATTACTGCCTTGGGCAGGTCAAAACCACTGAGCTGGTTCCTCTCAATCTTTGTGTGGAAATGTAGCTTTGGGTGTAGAACCCTGCTCCCTTATTGGGAACTACCTCTTCCTCCCGAAGAAGGAGTCCGAGCAGGGGGACAAACATTCAGACTCATTAGGAAGAGTATCTGACTTTTCAAGCACAGTCCGAGGCTATTAGGATAAGTTGATCCCAGTTCCTCCTGACTTTCTTCAGACCCCAGGTAAGCAGTAACAAAGAAGGGAACAGGCAAAGGAAAAGAGTCCATATTTAGGCAAAACACGTCTCCCACTGAACTTTTCTTTGGGGGGGGGGGGGGGGGGGGGGGGGGGGGAGGGGGGACACAGAATCTAGAGCACAAAAAGCTCTCCAACCAGCATTCAGGGAGGTGGTGAAAAGATCTAATCAATATAAGTCCCACCAGGCTAACACATCTTGAACCATCTCTGGATACAGATACCACTTGTGGTTAGCTAGATAGCGTCTGCTGAGCTTGTTCGCTCTGTCATTCATAGACCTCGCTAGATGACTGGCAGCCAAGAAAATTCCTTGAAGGGCCATTGAACCCCAGAGTCTTACCACCACCTGTCTCAGCACCCAAACCCCCATGGTTTTATCAGTACCGCATGGTGGTTGTGCTGTCAATCATGACTTGCATGGGAGTGTAATTTATGGAAAGCAGAAAGGCCTTAAAATGCCTGCAAGGTGACAAGCATCTCCAGATGTTGTGCCTCTGCGGAAGCAATACTTTGTAGAGGTAGGCTCCAAATCGTCAATCTTCGATCTGAGCTTTGGGTGAGCTAGAAATAAAATGGCCTACTGCAAGTCAGGGCGGAGTTCACCATCCACCATTTAAGATCCCAAGCTACCTTGTCTGACACACGGTTGTCAGGCAAGAGGCACACCTGGTGTTTAGTCAGCTGTGGGCGGTGGGATCCACTGCAGAGCTCACAAGTACCAATGTGTATGAGGCACCAGCAGGTTAAAGAAAGCCAGGAGACTAGGAAGTTTAGGAACTATCCAAGTTGGAATACAAGACTGGGCCAGAAACATTGGGATCATATACTGAATGCCACAGACTCACTGCAAGGGTGGAAAAGCTTCAAATGCTACTGTATGAAGAACGGCGTTCAAAAAGAGAATCCTGTGCTCTGTTCTGTGGGGGGATTTGAACTTGTCAAGAACTACAGGGAAGACAATAGCAAAATGGTCATCCACGGGTGGTCAGCAAGTTAGTCTTCAAAAGAAAGTCACTGAAATACAGGAATACATTCATTTCCGACCTATGATAATGGTCCCAGACCACCACAATCACTTATTGTGAACACCCTGGGGCTGAAGTGTGGTCAAAAGGTAAGCCGTTGATGTGAAAGTGTTCATTCCCTATGACAAAGTGGAGGAGCTCTCTTTTCACCACCATCAGGCAATTAGGACAGTCATTTATTTACTTGAAGTGTATTTATTTAATACATATGCACTGTTAAGAAGTATCTTGGCGCTGCAGAAGATACAGGACCACCCTAGTCAGCACAAACCCATGTTTTCAGTGCCTTTCTAAGCTCAAAAGATTTGGAAGGAACAGATAAAGAGAAAGTGTTTCAGAGTGTAGTTTAGTGAAAACTGAAAGCTCTGACTCAATTTATTCGATTTGACATGAGCAATATCAAAAAGCAAATGGCTACAGGAACTTAAAGAGTTTTGGGGAATATTTAGAAAATGTCCAAAGAAGAAATTTGGGGCTTTGTTCATGAACGATTTTATAAACAATTTAAGAGGACTTAAAAAAATATATATATATTTTGTACTGGCAACCTGCGTACCTGACTTAACACATGTCCATCTTTTCTCACGCTGAAAAAAGCCCTAATCACTGAATACTTTTCCAGGATAAACTTAAATAGACTACCTTACAGTGGTCGATCCTTGATGGACCCAACAACATTTGCTACTGAGACCTATAAGAGGAAGCAAGAAATGCAGGGATGTGGAATTCCTATCGCCCGACGCACAGGACATCTTGTTTGGGGTCAAGGGCAACAAGCTTTTATGTTTACTTTGTCCTTGGGACAAGTAGGCCCAACCCTCTGCAGCACAAACCCTTTGGCTGCCTGTTTACAGAGAGTGGAACTCTCTGCAGTTGAGGTAATGTTTCCAAAAGATAATGCTGTTCGAACTTGTATTTATGGTTCATTATTTGAAAGCCTTCATTATTAGGGTGAGTGCTGTAAATAAATGTTTTAAGGTCACACTTCACTACTGACGTTGGTTCCAGTACAAAAAAAAACAAACGTGTATCCACGTTTGAAAAGTTTAGGCTATGAGGCTAAGTATAATGCTCCCAGAATGCTCTCTGATTAGATGCAAATGAAGTGTCATTTAGTAAAATGTGTTGATGCACGCTAGTATTTCCCAAAAATATTTCTAATGAAAAATCAGTGTAACCATTTTCAACACGATTATGGGAAGCATGAAAATAAACAAACACTGACAAAGCCAACTGATCTGACATATTTTTATAAGTCTTTTAGTTTCATCAATGCGTGTCTTGTTTTGACATGGCTTTTGTAACACTTTATTGTTGTGGGAGCTACCAGGCCCTAAACATTGTAACAAACACTGGCAAAAAAAAAAAAAAGTTTTTGAACTCTAAAAGAACACGTTGCCACCAGCGGCATAACAAAGGCCCCGCAGCCGCCCTCCAGGGGGCCCCTTCAGCACAGCACCTTCCCTGAGTGAGTCTGGAGAGGGGGCTCCTCCATGTTCTTTGTAAAGGGGCACCCTCCAGTTTCGTTACGTCACTGATTGCCACTGTAGTTCCTGACACTGAACAAAACTACTTTGTGTGCCAATATGCTCCTTGTGGAAGAGCAGAATGCGATCACTCACAGTAAAGCCAGCCGAAAGAGAGAGAAATAGAAGTTTAATAAAAACAAAATGTCTTTGTTAACACCAGACCTAATTAGGGACCAAGACCCACATGTAGGTAGCTTTTTGCATGTCGCAAACAGCGACTTTCGCTGTTTGCGACGTGCAAAATGCACACTGCGATGCACAAACCCAGTTTTGCGACTCGCAATTAGTAAGGGGTGTTCCCTTCCTAATTGCAACCCGGAGTGCAATGTAGGATTGTTTTGTGACCGCGAACGCGGGCGCAAACCAATTGCAGTTTGCACCCATTTCAAATGGGTGCTAACACTTTCGCAAAAGGGAAGGGATCCCCATGGGACCCCTTCCCCATTGTGAATGTCACTGTAAGCATTTACTGCCTGCTCTGAAAAAATGAAACGAAAACGTTTCATTTTTCGTTTTTGTTATGCATCTCGTTTTCCTTTAAAGAAAACGGGCTGCATTACAAAAAAAAAAACAGCTTTATTGAAATGCAGTCACAGACATGGTGGTCTGCTGTCTCCAGCAGGCCACCATCCCTGTGAGGGTCGCCATTCACGAGGGGGTCGCAAATTGCGACCCACCTCATGATTATTCATGAGGTGGGCATTTGCGAAGCCCTTGCGAATCACAGATGGTGTCAGGGACACCATCCTACATTCGGATTTGCGACTCGCAATTTGCGGGTCGCAAATCTGAACCTACCTACATGTGGCCCCAAATTCTTAAAGAAAGTCACAAAAGTGCACCCATGGTATATGTCGTACCCCTATAAAATACTTGTGAACTGTATTTTAGCATGGGTAAATACGATGTGTAGATTTGCTCATGTGAAAATCTATTGAGCATTTGCAAGTTCATTTTCCCTCCAGCCACTTTCTTCCCAACCCTGGAAGAAGTTCTAATTCTGCCATTGTCAGGAGTAAATGTCCAACCTTTCTTATCATGGGAAAATATTAGAGAGAAGCTGGTAAAAATCTTTAAAACATGCAAGTTAGTAGGTTTGCAGACTCAAAGGCATTCCAGCCCTGGAACTATTGCTTACTGCTTCCTCCAGCCCCAGTATGCAGATCTGCAGAAAGGTGGCAAAATAAGGAAATTGCTACAGTAGGGATTGAAACTGCAAGTATTCAAGCCCTACAATGGTAGTAGCCCTGGCATAATCAGCGAGGCTAATATCAGAGCTCTTACATAATGAGATTGCTGCCATAATTTGTCGCCAAACTACATGGCACCAAAGGGACAAGTAGATCTTTTTACAGGACAAGTAAATTTGAGAAGCAACCTGTCCCCTGGACAAGTAGATATTTTAATAAATTCCACACCCCTGAAATGGATCAAGCATTGGCAAAGCCAATAGGTTACACCTATGCAAAATCTACGGGCTTTGTCAATGTGTTCAGAGTTCATAATGAGCACTGATTAAGTAAGCACTCACATCAGAGGAAACAAGCATGCTTCAATCAAGGAGAACCAATGATGGCAGCTCACTAAATGCAGGATTTTCATTTGGTGCTTTAAAAAGATAGGTTGTGCTGGTCTCCAGCACACTGACATTAGAGGATTTGTGTTGTCTGTTTCAATTTCACTATTTAGCCTTGAATTTTTTGGGGTGTTGTGTGCGTCATGTGCCTGGTCGTTTATATAATGTCTAGGAGCCCGTGTACCAGCAGTGTTGGACATTACATACGGAAGACATATGGTTAGCCGATGGCTAACATACACATGCCCTGGTGATACTCGAGGTCTGAGTGATGGGACATTTAAACACCTCAACGCGGACACTGATACCAGGTACATTATGTGACAGACGTTTCAAGATTTGTTGTATGTAGTAATGTACTACCTAGTAACAAGATGATGGATCAGAAATATGATACAAAGATAAATTATTCATACATTCAGGGGATGCATGAGCTGTGTGCATGTGTTTATACATGTCTGCGTGTGTGTGTATGTGTATGTGTGCCTGCCAGCGTGTGTTGTGTCCTAGTTCGTGCAGGTCAGATTTTACGTGCATTTCTTCTGCGAAGGTCTGTGTGTCTCAGTAAGAAAATGCTTAAATGGGCATCTGTTTGTAGAGGTGTTTGTGTGTGTATGCATGTGTGTGAGTGTTTCTCTGTGAATGGGTGGGTACCTGTAGGTGCTTAGCTTCTTATGTGAGAATGTATTGTAAATCTAGGTGTGACTTAGTATTCACACAAGTTTGTGTGTCTGTGTTCTAGTGTGTCTGCAATGAACCCAAAGGCTTTGCGATTTAAAGCAGAATGACTGTTGGGTGCATATTTTAACAAAGGATTCGAAATTCAGCTCAGTTTACAAAAAGGCAGCATGTTATTTAATTTTACCACCGTCTATTTTTACATTTCCGATATGTGCCAGAACAAACGCACAAACCGAACCTTGCATTATGCATTTTGTGTAATTGTATTCACATGACAATTCACAGAGATAAATGTCTAAAAGTTTATACAAACACCACAAGCTTCCATTTTGTTGTTAGAAACATACTAAACATTGACAATGGATCTGATACTCACCAAAGTTCAACTGGGGTGGTGGTCATGATGGCAGCTGTAAAGTATGTTTCTATGTCAGGACCGGAGGTGAGGATTATGTTGTCCCTTCTTCACTATACTGAATAGCAGCCATTTCACAACTTCACCAATATAAACTACTGTCCCCATGAAACGTTGGGAATAAGTAAAGAAAAACAATAACATCCAGTGGTAGAAACTGGTCCATGGAGTAGCCAAACAGCTCTCAACAGTCCAGAATGTAGTCCATCATCTGTGTCCCCTCTGCCTCCTTCAATGCTGCTAGCAGAAGGGATAAGTTCACACTTCCCTTCCTTTTATTACTATCAAGCTTTTTGTTGTTAATTATGTGTGTTTCGTGTGCAATTATTTCTCTGTAGCGTTACCGGCCGCAGGAATGATCTCGCTCTTTCACAGCCATTTTATTATGATGTAGCTCCAGCTGCAGTGTGGCGGTCCCACCGCTAGGTGGCGCGCAAGAGGCACATTAATTCTGTTGTGGCGCGCAACTTTGATTTCCCTTCAAATCAGTGACGAAGGTGCGCGCAGACAGCCGTGGAGTATGCCTGCCTGGAGAGCGACGCCCCACACCAGTAGGGTCTGTAACGCCCAAGCAGGCCCCAATAATCACTCCTGATGCCCCCTCTAACGCAGGATCACTATTCAAACTCCTTCCTCCAAACCCTCCCTCAGACACTGTGGCTGATGAGTCAGACTTGTTGGACCCTGATGACATCCTTCATCCACAGTCTTCTGAATGGGCTCCATCTGAAAAGGTGGCAGATTACGTGGTGGGTCGCATCCGGAAACTGATGAAAAAGGAATCCTGCAACTGCCTCCGGGCAGAGGGCCCTCGACCTTCCCTGGGTGATAAGGTTGTCCTCATCCCGAGTTAGACCCTAGAATGACCACTTTCCTCCAGTAGTTCATGAAGCACCAAAAGAAGGGTATAGACGGGTGTGCCAGGACAAAATCGTGCACATCCTGGGCCGGTTAACAAAGATACTGGACATGGCCAAAGATGCCAAGTCTGTGGGCTCCTTAATTTCCCCAGAGGTACTGTCCGGTTTGGAGCAAGGCGCCATCATTTTCCTTGATAACGCAAACTGCGTGTTATTGACTGAGCACCGCCACTCTTTGCTAATAAATGTGGACCCTAAGCTTGGAGACCGGGCAGATTCTGAGGTGGGCAGAGGGAGTTGGTGGGGAGGGGGCGGGGTTGTCTTCTGAGAGCCTTTTATTAAGGAATTTAGAAAATGTGTGAACACATTCACTGCATTAGCGAGGCACAATCATCCATGAAAGAGCATTTCCCTCCTGGGTTTTCCAAGGGGCTGGTAGAGGCAGGGGATGCTCGGCCGGCAAGGCCCACTCCCAGTACCCTTTTTGAGGCCAAGGCTCCTGGCAAGGGAAATACCAAGATCAAAGCTGCTTTGCCAACTTCTAACCAAGAGGCCGGTGCTTCCGAGGTCAAGGTGGCAGAGGAGCAAACACCTTCCTCCAATTCCGGTGAGTCTTCCCTTCTAAAGGTAGGGGACTGTCTGGTGAATTTTACTCTGGCCTGCGAAGCAATCACAAGGAATGCATAGATCCTTCAAATGATCCGGTGTTTTCAGACAGAATTTTACAGCTCCCCCGACAGGAGTTCCATCCCCATCCAATTCAGCTTTTGTCTCACAAGACCGAGCTTGTGGACGTCGCAGCTATACTGAACAAGGGCGCTATGTATCCTGCAGTTCTGCACCGCCACGGCTTCATCAGCAATATGTTCCTAGTCAATAAAGCCAACAGGGTTCAACGACCAGTCATCAACTTAAGTGAATACAATGAATGGCTGGCATTCCGGCATTTCAAAATGGTAGACCGACATTTAAAAATCCTGTGCGATGTCCTACTCTCTCTCGATTGGTTGGTGCACCTAGACCTGAAGGACGCTTACTTGACTATTCCTATATTCCCACCACACAGGTGGTTTCTCCAATTCATCTGGCACCAGCAGACTTTCGAGATTTCCACTCTGCCATCCGGACTGTCCTCCACACCTTGGTGCTTCACAAAGGTTCTCAAACCAGTCGTGGAACACCTCAGGGCGAAGGGGTTACGCCTCATTGTATACCTCGATAACTTCTCCTGGCCACTGCCCCCAGAAGCTGTCCCTCCAACCGCACATGGCGGTCAACCTTCTACAATAACTCAGGTTAGTCATAAATGAGAACAAGTCCTTGTTGGTCCCGTCCCAGAAAGCGGTTTCCCTCAGATTCATAACAGATTCTACCACAGCCACTCCGAGTCTTCCGTCTCGGAAAGTGACAAAAATATATCACGAGTTGCAACGGACCCTAGCTAGGCAACGGGTCTTGCTACGACAGGTTGCTCATCAGTGGGGTCTTCTTTCATATTCCATGCAGGCCATCTTTCCCGGCCCTCTCCACTATCAGGTGTTGCGGCATCTGAAGGCCACCCATCTGCGCAAGGGCTTGACATACTCCCAGATGCTCACCCTTTCAGAAGAAGCACGGTAAGAGCTCCGTTGGTGGCTTGCCCACATGGATGCATGGAATGGGAGAGCAATATTTGGCTCTGCGCCAGACATCACTGAATCAGACGCTAGCAGGTTAGGCTGGGGCGCACGGTGTGGAGATTTTTCCACCGGTGGCTTGTGGTTTCCAGAGGAACAGAAGTTGCTTATAAACTGACAAGAACTTGTAGAAGGCTCCTTTGCGATCTGGTGCTGGACCAAAGACTCAATCCAGTCTGTCCTCCTGAAAATCGACAACATCTAAGAGGTCCACTATATCAATCATCTGGAAGGTACTCTGTCCAAGACACTTCCCGATCTTGCATCCAGTTTCTGGCAGATCTCAGTCACAGCGGAATACCTCCCTGGTCAGGAGAACAGAGTGGCAGATTTCCAATCCAGACATTACTGAGATTCCAGTTTTTTGTTTTTTTAAATCTCCAGGACCTATGGAGTCCGTTCTCAGTAGACCTGTTCGCGCCTAGGTTGGATGACCAGCTGTCCAGATTTTTCAGTTGGAGACTGTACTCCGTGTTGGCAACAATGGATGCCTTTCTTCAGGACTAGAGCCTGTAAAACCAGCTAAACATTTCCCCCTGCAATGATCACAAGAGCATCCGCTCAGGCAGACGCCAGCATGTTTCTGGTTCTTTTGGAATTTTCTTGGGATTCCCCAGTCCGACTCACCCAGTTTCCCTCACTTATGCTCAACCCGGACCAAATGCCACATTAGATGGTTCTGGAAGGATCGCTGTTGCTAATGGCGTGGTGGATTACAGGGGAGGATGGTTGGTCCTGGGCCTTTTGCACTAAGTTGAGGACTTCTTGCCCAAAGCCTGGGCAGACAGCATAATTAAGTGTTATAGATTGGCCTGGATCTAGTGGACCCGTTGGTGTTCGCAACCCATGGATGCTGATGTAGTGCACGTCCTTAATTTTCTGGCCAGCCTGGCAACTGATAGACTAGCATATCGCTCAGCTGCACTTTTCGATCAGCTTTTTCAGCTGGACATATTCCAGTGGGGAGCTCCCCTTTGACGGAACACCTGTTTGTGTCATCTCCTTCAAGGGTTCAGACTTTCCCGTCCGCCGGAACCTGGATATTCAGCACTTTGGGATGTAAACCAAGTGCCTAACTTGTTTTTGTTCTGGCAACCAAACTGATTTTTATCCAGAAAGGAACTATCAGCTAGGCTGGCTATGCTTCTCTGCCTGATATCCTGTAGAAGGGTCTTAGATGTGTGCACCTTGGATATATCAGGCAGGACATTTTCTCCCTCTGGAGTATCTTTCACGGTAAGTAGAAGAACGAAGTATAATACTAAAGTGATTTCTTAGCTAGCCTTTCCAGCCTTGCCTCAGCTGTGTGTGGTGCAATGGTTCAAGTCATAAGAGGAGATGTCTTCGGAAATCCGTCCTGCAGGTGAGTGTCAGCTTCTCATTGCACTGCAGAAACCCCATAAGGTGGTGTCTCCCCCACCGTTGCACGAAGGGTGATGCAAGAGGCTGGTATTGACTTGTCTCTCTTAGGTGCGCATTCCGCGCGTGGAACCATGGCCTCAAAGGCAGTCAGTTTAGGTGTTGGTTTGGAGGACATCATGAACGCAGCAAACTGATCTTCATACTCCATATTTAGGAGATTCTATTTGAAGCCAGTTTTGGATATGGCTAAACTGGTAGTGGGCAAACTTTTAACAAGCATAATCCCCGCCTCCGGTACTGACATAGAAAGAAACATTTCATAGCTAACGTAATGGAAAGTTTCAATTCTATTATGGATTTGGAGGCTAAGAGTATCCCACCCTGTCAATCTTGATATGAAGAATCCTCCCAGTGACTAGCAAGTATTATATTTATCAGTTTTCACTGTAGTCACTATAAGAATTCCTCATGTACCTGACGTTCGGTGGGTATATAGTCTGTTTTCTGCAGGTTTGCTGATACGGTAGTCTGCTAAATTTGTCCTGTTTATATATGAATAGAGATGGTTAAACAGGACGTGTGAGAATGAATCAACGGCGTCTCGCGCAACAAAAAAAGTGGCAGAGGGGACATAGATGATGGACTACATTCTGCTATTCCATGGACTAGTTTCTACCATTGGATGTTATTGTTTTCCTTTACTTATTCCCAATGTTTCATGGGAACAGTAGTTTATATTGGTGAAGTTGTGAAATGGCTGATATTCGATAAAGTGAAGAAAGGATAGTATAATTCTCGCCTCAGAGGCCTTAACAGAATTGAAACTTTTGGTTACATCAGCTAGGAAAAATGTAATTCTCTGCATTTACAAAGACAAGCACTAGTGCTCAACAGATGCTCAGCTATGCGGAAAAACACCATCTATGTTTAATTAGAAGTATATGACTTTCCCTCTTCCTCTGCAAAATGATAATGACGTAATCTATCCATATAATAAAACTGTTTTTGTCTGCCCTTCTGAAATAGTGTACAGTTTATTCGGGGGACTACTGAAGGGATGTAGTTAACTTGAGATTCACCTATGCTTTTTTACCCACTCAAGCTGTCACGGCGGATAAGACTGTCCTATTTATTGCTGGTTTGGCTCTCTGTGATAGCGGGACTGTACCCCACCCAGACTCCCCCGTTTTATTAGTTTGGCTGCTCTGACTGCTGAGAGGCAGGTGCCGGGAAACGCTTTAACATACAACAATAAAATGACACTGCCAACACTGTTGGGCCTAAAAAGTTGACATCTGATGCCTCTTTGGAGATATGTGAGACAGCCCGGCAGTCTCCCCTTTGAAACACCTAGAACGTTTGCACTCACAGCTCACTGAGGTTGACACACTCACTTAAAGACATTCACACTACTGGCAGCATAGCTTCACGAAGACTCAGGTGTGCGATGGAAGCAGTGGTACTGCTGGGAAAGTCGTCTCAGAAATAAAATACCTGCTGTGAAGAAAGACTGTGCTAATATTAAATATAACTGGATGCCACACCTTCCAATAGTGCAATGTGGAATATAGTGGAAATACGAGAAAGTGCAAAGGTAGAACCAACATTAAAACGTGAAAATCAATGTCTTTTCAAAGGTGAAGCGGAACCGGAGTAAATCATAAAATGTTTTGGCCATAAGGAGAAAAATGTGAAGACTGATGCTGATAAAATTAGATGAATTTGCAGTAACACCAAACAGGGAAGACGGCAGGCAGTGGTGTTGCAAAAGTGTCACAGGCACTACTGCAAGCAAAAAACAAATAATTGGGGTGCAGTGGGTGCATCTGTTTGTAGAGTTGTTTGCGTGAGTATATGATTGCTTGTGTGTGTGTGAGTGCGTGTATATTTGCGACTTTCTCTGTGAATGGGTGGCAGCCTATGGGTACTTATCTTATGTGAGAGTGCATTTGTGTGGACCAATGGGTGCACATGCCTGTGTGCGTACCACTTAGTATTCACATGCGTTTGTGTGTCTGTGTGCTATTGTGTGATTCTGGGCAACTCCATTAATCTTGCCGTGCCTACTAAAAAAACAAGCAACAACTATGTGCTAGGTGCAAGGAATGCGACCAAGGAGGGGAGAGCCTTTGAAAACACAGGCACACTTATGGAGTACCTGGCAAAGCACGCGGCGGTGAAAGGAGACTGGCTGCTAGCCACTGGCTAGCAGCCGGAAATTGTACTTCGTCCAGGCTCCAAGAACAGCAGAGAAAGCGGAAGTGAACCTTGAGGACATATCCCTGAGGCTGCTGACCAATCAGAAGACAGAAAGTGCAAGTGCAGTTTCAAAATAATGTTTCTCCCTGCTGCTTTTTAGTTTGAGCTTAGCAGCATGGAAGCGCTGCTTTTCGACATGTTGTAATCTATTTTGTGGGCTTTAACCATGCCCATCGCTTTGATTAGTTCCTGGGCCTGCCTTTCAAAATTACATTGATTTTTGTAGGTGAATGCTTTACATTTGTTCCGCCATGAGGCTGTTTTGTAACCACCTTACAGACTGACCCTATTATATAGATTATTGCACGATCGGCCACATACTGTAGTGTGGGTGCAGTACTTTTTTTTCTTTTGTCTCGCCTTTGCGCTCCATGCCGGCCATAGCAGTTTGAAGCGCTTTGCATGAGCACCAGTTATGTTGCACACACTTCACGGACACTGCACTTCAAGCGAAGTTCTTAAAATGTAATTAACTCTGTGTCACTGCCGGCAGCTTGTCGATCGCGCCCTCTCTTCCACAGCAAGCACGCTTCTCTTTTAAGCACAGTGGATGGCGGACAAAGCTGCACATGTGCCTATACTGAGGGCGGCAGCAAACTGTTGTAACATGCAACATCTCTACCATCCCTTCAGCTACAAATGCATTGCGACCAAATTATGGTAGGCAGCTGAGACCGGAGCGGGGGCAGTGCCTGTGATCATAGAGGATTACCACTAGAAAGATGTGGCATGCGTTCAGCATGTATTTAGTAAGCCACTGCCTGGATAACACACAGTTCTGTTGCCTACGAATGGTCAGTATGGGGGCAGGCTCTAATCCCCTGTTGAGATTTTTTTTCCATCAACAAAATACTTTGCAAGCACAGTACACAAATGTGCGCCGTTCAGGCAAAACCTAACAAGCATTTGTAATGTAATAGGTCTCGCATTCGCGAGAGTTAGGGCTATTGGTTTTGTAAATGCATAATTGGACCTTTCTTGCCACATAAATTGGTCAACTCTGCCTCATAATTTGGTCCTTTCCACCCACATAATTCGAGAGGACCTGCATGTAACTAAAGCACTTCCATTTACCTTCTTCCTCTATCTGCAGTTTTAATTTGTGTTCAACATCAATTCTTAACAATTAGAAGGTGGAAAATAAACAGAAAACGCAAGGCAACAGAACTGTGTGTTATCCAGGCAGTGGCTTACTAAATACATGCTGAACGCATGCCACATCTTTCTAGTGGTAATCCTCTATGATCACAGGCACTGCCCCCGCTCCGGTCTCAGCTGCCTACCATAATTTGGTCGCAATGCATTTGTAGCTGAAGGGATGGTAGAGATGTTGCATGTTACAACAGTTTGCTGCCGCCCTCAGTATAGGCACATGTGCAGCTTTGTCCGCCATCCACTGTGCTTAAAAGAGAAGCGTGCTTGCTGTGGAAGAGAGGGCGCGATCGACAAGCTGCCGGCAGTGACACAGAGTTAATGACATTTTAAGAACTTCGCTTGAAGTGCAGTGTCCGTGAAGTGTGTGCAACATAACTGGTGCTCATGCAAAGCGCTTCAAACTGCTATGGCCGGCATGGAGCGCAAAGGCGAGACAAAAGAAAAAAAAAGTACTGCACCCACACTACAGTATGTGGCCGATCGTGCAATAATCTATATAATAGGGTCAGTCTGTAAGGTGGTTACAAAACAGCCTCATGGCGGAACAAATGTAAAGCATTCACCTACAAAAATCAATGTAATTTTGAAAGGCAGGCCCAGGAACTAATCAAAGCGATGGGCATGGTTAAAGCCCACAAAATAGATTACAACATGTCGAAAAGCAGCGCTTCCATGCTGCTAAGCTCAAACTAAAAAGCAGCAGGGAGAAACATTATTTTGAAACTGCTGCAGTCTGTTGGCCCAAAACCGCTCTAAGAGTCCATCAGCATTCCGAGCTTGCTACCCCCAAAACAAGACTGTGGATGGACCTAAAGCATGCAGCCTTATGTTTTTTCTCACCAAAAGCCCTGTTCAGAATAAGCAAAATCTGTGCCTTTGATAGATATTATTTCAGAAAGCTGTTAAACATACAAAGCTGAATGGTCTCAAAAGCAGAAACCAGATCAAAGCAAACTTGTCCCACATACTTTTGAAGACTGAGAAGGATTTATATACTGTCTGGGAGAAAATATACACTAAGATGGAAATTGTAAAGCAGGTGACCCAGAGTGGTAAATGTAAATATTGAATAACGTTGGTGAGATGACAGAACCCTCCAAGACACTCTAGTGCAGTAGGCAAGGCTCAAAACTATAAAGACTCAACAAATAGTTTAGGTTCTGAATTCCAAAAAGGAGTGAAGCAATTTTAGTACTGATCATGTCCAACGTAGGGTGTCATGGTTGAGGGTGTTGAATGTGGAAGAATTACCCAAAAGGACCGACACCACCATCCAATTTCATACATAAACGATTGAGTACTGAACAATCGCTGATTCTGTGTTCACATCATACTGGCTTAAAGGCAACTTGAGAACCAACCAGAAGGCAATGGCTGTCAACGTAATGTTGAATTTGATAAAGTTACTTCCTTTTTTATGTTTCTTTTTTTAAAGGAGAAAAAAAAATCAGAAGGGGTGGACAACCAGCTCAGGGGGAGCAACACCAAAGACATGCAGGGTAAGGGGTGAAAAGCTACAGAAGAGCAGAGAACAGGGATGGGAGCCACCGCAAGGGAAGAACTAGTGAGGGGTAGGAAAAGCAATAAAAGTGTAGGACACCTTCTCCTCGCAGCACAACTATATATAGCACAAATGTGGAAGCAGCCCCACGCTAAATTTATGGTGGGGTAAACTATGGAACTTATATGCTATGGAAAAGCTTTCTACAATCATTCAGGATAGAGTGGCTAAGTTTCAGACTGCATGGTACCCCTTTGTAATGTACATCCGGGGTCGTAATAAGGCAGGGGGCATACACCTCACTATGTCCAAGACATTTAAAGCGTCACACATTTGGGTCTTTTTTCCTCTTCCAACTCTGCAAAGGTCTCTTCTTGATACGTCCACCTCTTGACCCTGGCCCATTTGTGCTGGCCCGCTTTCGAGGGTGGGGGGCCATCCATGATGGGCATGCTTGTTATTGTTGCCACAGAGGTCCGTTCTTGCGCATTGCGGAGTATGTTTGGACTGCATGGGAGTCTTCCTTAGCCACCCCGCCATTGTAACCCTTTTGGGAGAAGAAGGGTGGTTTCCCCTACCCTGTCCTCTTGGCTTGTACGATGCATATTTGACGAGGCTGTAAAGTGTGTCTTGTTCTCACTCTAAAATAAAGTGGTTACAAACATAAAAGGGTAGGAAGGGCTGGCAGAGCAATAGAGGAACTGCTAAGGGGACAAAAAAAGAACGCAGAAGCAGAGATGGGGTGGAAAGCAATGGAGGAAGTGGGGGGGCACTGTACAAACGGAGGGTAAACATTTATTTTAAAAAAAAACAGGAACACAAGGGAGACAGAGGAAAATACATGAAAGGAAAATGAAAAAGTAGTTAAATAATTGAAAGTAGTGGAAGGGATACAACTCTTCCAAACTCTAAAACAGGTAAGCTTCAGGGGAGGAACAAATGTGAGACAAGTAAGGAAAACAATGAATAAGACACAAGCAAATGAATTTGACCACAAAAAAAAAACACCAATAAGCAATGAGCTCACCCATAGACCATTCCAACTATTTGTATTATAAACAATAATTCTTAAACACACAAAGCTATAGTGATCTGTAGCTCAGACCTTAAGCCCTAAAAAGAGAGCCAGCAAAGACCAATAGGAAAAGAAGTAAAATGAGCAGATGGGAGGAGTTTGAAAGTAGGACAAGTAAGACTTGAGGATAAGCTGCAGACGTGAAAGACACTGGTTTTACCTGCGAAAAACTTAACACAAGTGAACCTTCTGACATTGTGTTAGACCACAAGATCACTGGCTTGTCAAAACCCCAAATCCCAGTTCCTTAGACCTGCCATACTCCTGGACCACAGACTAGGTAAATAAAGATACATACTTAACTAACAACATTTTCTGTCCAGGTGGGAAGAACTTCAAAAAATACATTTCTGAAGTACCAACACCAGTTCATTAGACATTTAAGCACCACTAAATAGTAGCACCATGATTTAATCGGATATTTGTGCACCACTAAATAGCAGCACCATTATTTCATGGCTGACTCAGCTACTGCACCGTCCAGAGGAGAATCAGAATAACAATTCTTTACAGCTTTTAACACACATGTCCTCTTCAAGAACCTGGATAACCTTTCACTATAACAAGCCAGGGGAAACTACTGCTTCTAATGAATACGGCTTTTGTCCATCTTAATTATTCTGAATTATCGCCAGCGATTACATGATAAACATCTAGCCAAAAACGTATGCAACATGCCTCACAGAACTTAATGCATACTGATCAAGGTAGCCCATTAGTCCTACAGAACTTCACTTTCATGCTATAATCAGGACAGAAACATCTATCCCAGACTAAAGCACCCCCCCCAATCACCCACCTTAATTTCTGCAGTCACATATCTTCAGCATTACCAATACCACACCCTTTATAAATCAAATTTTTTATTCTTTAAGCTGACGGTTTACAAGCAATAGAAGTATAGGCCACATAATAACGCCCATACTAGGACAGAGAAAATAATTCAGTTCATAGGAGCAAAGGAGAAACATTACAGAATAGACGATTAAAATATGAAACCCCACATACACGAAAAGTGTACTGACTGTTTATACCATTTAATAAAATATGGATAGCTGACAGGAGTTCGTAAGTCAGCCCATTCAGGACTTACAACCAAATAAAAAAATAGAAATTAATTTTGTTTGACATCATGAAAATAAAATATGGCTTGCCAAATATCACGGAAATCAATTTTCCCTTCTTTATCCTTCTTTCAAAATCTACACAACAAAACATATGCAACTTAAAAAAATACATTGTTTTATAAACTATTATGCACACATTAAATACCATTTCTCTGGGGCATCATTTAGTGAACTATGCTTAAGGTTTGACAATATTTAAAAAATAAGTAGGCCTGGAAACCCTAACCGTAATAAACTTTCGTGAATTTCACTTTCACATGGCCAAATTCACAGATGGAGTTTTGCTTACGTGAAAATCTTCTAAACAACTGCAAATTTGCTTTAATTCCTTTTTTTCACCTTTGTGGGAAATGTTTAACTCCTGTTCTTGTTGATTGTTATTTTGCAACCTTCTCCCGCATGGGAAGAAATTAGGGAGGAGTATGTGAGAGTTTGTGGGTGCACACATGCTCAAAGTCATTCCAACAATGGAACTACTACATCCCACCTACATCCAAGCATTATATGTGGATTTGTGGTAAGGTGGCAGAATCAGATCCTTGCTAGAATCCAAATCCTGATACAATGGGGACTCCTAACATATTCAAATAGGCTATTATCAGAGATCTCCTTTTAAGAGAACTCTGACAATTTTTCACCTCACTGCTTAGCACTAAGAGGGACAAGAGAATTTTCTTTTGTGACAAGCAGATTTCTGAAGCATCTAGTCCCAGGGACAAATAGGTATTTAATAAAATCCCAGACAACTGCATTATCCCCTCAAGAAATCAGGACCCTCTCTTTACCATTCCAACAATTTAGGTAGATATTTAGTTAGACTTGTAATACTTTATGGGCAAACCAAGCTCTTACACAGAACCATGTTACTTTTAAAGAAAACTTCTTCCAGAACATACTGATTGTCAAACAGTCAATTAGCATATAAAACAGTCAATTAGCATATAAAACAGACACGCAACACCCTTCACACAACTTAGGTGGCCATTTCGACCCTGGCAGTCGGTCTTCACCGCCGATGGGCCGGTAGTGAAGACTGCCAGATTATGAGTGTGGCAGTTTGGCCCGTGCCAAACTGCCACTTACCCGTTCCTACCGCCAAGGGGGTTGGACGCGCTGAGCCGGAGATGAGTTCCTGGTGGAAAGGCTACCGGTGACAGGAATTTGCATTCCTGTCGCCGGTAGATCACTCCTGCCACCCCCCCCATCTACCCAAGAGCCCCCCTTCCCTTACAACATTCCCACCCTCCACCTTCCTGAACCCCCCACAGTAACCTCCCACTCCCAGTGGTGGCCCCCTCCATTTCTGATCCCAGTACTTCCACCCCCACATACACACATGCGCCCACATGCACCCTGACACACACACACACTTGCATTCACAACACCCCCCAAATTCATACACACACACAACACCCCCACACGCAGTCACTACATTCACCCTCACTGACACGCATACACTCCATCCACCACCCCTCCTTTTCTCAACATACATACACACAAAAACCCCACTCGTCTGCATGCATGCACTCACCCCGATCCAGCATACACATTCACCCACACACGCTTCACCATCAACACATTTACACACAAACACCCCCCGCCCCCCATTCATTACACGCATACACACACTCACACATCCATTCACACAACCCACTCCCCTCTCCTTGCGGAGGACACTTACCTCATCCGACGAGGTGCTCCTCTGAGGGGAAGGGACCAGGGGCTTCCACCGCCAGCAGAGCCCACCATCAGGACACCACCAGGCTATATTACAGGTCATTATATGGCTGGCGGAGTCCTTTTGTCGTGGCGGGCCAGCGGTGGAACTGCCTCTGCACCTCCAACCGCCAGCACGACTACTGGAGGATGTCCGCCCAAATTGTGGTGGACATCCTTCAGAACTCTTAATATGGCTGTCGGAAAACCGCCAGCACTAGCGGCCTTCTGGCACCCACAGCTTTGGCGGTCTAAGGAAAAGACAGCAGAAGTCGAAATTACCAACTTAGTCCTTTTTCAAACAGGTGTAACTTCACATTTCAGTCAGACACCAATATAATTCATTATCATTTTGGGATTCTGTAAACACAATCTTAGATGTGGGCAGAGTACGGCACCCTTTTCAATATATTCAACCAACCACTATTCACTTTGGATGTGTCAAATTCAAATTTTTGGAAGTTATTAGGGGATCATCCCTAAAAGCACCTTTTTATGGTAGAAACTCTGTTTAATGTTCTAGCCCTTCCACAAAATCAGTAAGAAGGATAGTGCTCAGTGAAAGCAAAAACAGATGCCGGCAAAGGAGTTGCAATAAATCCGGATACTAAGGCTTCCAGGGCCAATCCGATGCAATATGAACATTTGCCTTGTAATAAGGAATCAACTGCACCACTCTCAGAATCAGAGGATATGGTGAAAAGGCATAATGTAAAGAAAAATCTCAGGATAAAATCAAAGCATCATAAAGACTCCCCTAATGAAACCTCCAGAGAACAAAACTGAACACAGTTCCAGTTCCTGCTCATGGCAGAGAGATCCACACAGGTGTACCATAGCAATGAAAAACATGATTGATTATCTCCTGATTAAGTTCCCACTTGTGATGGCTGCAGGACACCTGTACAGTGGATCTGGAATCAGATTCACCCTCCTGCAAACAAGCAGTTAGTAGACCAATTCCCTTGTCTAAAAACCAGTCCCAAACCAGAAACGTCTTCTCACAGAAGGGATGCTCTTATACCTCCATGCTTGTCCACATAAAACTGATATATTTTACGTGGACACTACTCTGACCTCCGATTTGGTCCAATTGCTATTTACACACATCTCCCACTTGAGTCACCCAAACCCTCAAGGGATGATGATAAATGGTAAGAAGGTAATATATTGGGAAAACCCACTTTTGTGTTGGGACGATCAGAGATTCAGAAACTGAATAACTTTTTGAAGCATCAAAATGTACTCTTAGTTTCACGGTTTCGTCAGGTACAATGGTGGATATGCATCTAGAACAACATAAAAAGGATTTTTTTAAAATGCACAATTCCATTTTACCAAACTTACACAACAACCCCCTGGCTGTCTGATGATAACACTGATGAAAACTTGACACCATTTGAGAAATGACCAACTATTCTTTTAATGGAGGAAATGATTTGAGAAGAATTGTGAAGGAAGCCCTCATGACAAAGAGCTCTCCTATATTTAATACATTATTAAGAGTAGCAATCTTTTCCAACAAGAGATTTGTATGAAGTCAAGACGAAGGGGTAAGGGAGTGTAAGTCAATTTCTTCTGAAATGGCAGAGAATAACCCTAATGCACAATCTGAACGACAAACTGGTTTGAAGTGCCTCTAACCTCTTCTGAAAAAAAAACAGGGCATGTCCCCCAACAAAGCCTCATGGAAAGGTAAAAAAAATAAATTAAGAAGGGCTTAGGATTTGTGGGAGTGGAGAAGATGATGATACTACAGGGTTCAACTGACTAACGTTTGTTCCATTGCTGCCCCTAAAAGGATTGAGGCTGCTGATGATGTTGCAGTATCGGGGCTTGCTTCAATGCAAGAACTATTATGTGTATCCCTTCAATTTTCTATACAGCTGAACACATTTACATACAGGGGGAGATTATACCAAAGTGCAAGCAGTAGCACAACTCTCACTGAAATTCCAGACTGAAGAATGAGTCTTCTCTCCTAACGGTCTTTGGAATAGAAAGGACATATCCATGAGCTGTACCTAGACTTCACCATGTGTGCATCCTTGGCATCAACAGTGGACAAACCAGTCTGCACTTGCTGTTTGATGCAACTATACCATTGTGAAAAGGTTCCCTACATTCCTCTGGCTACTAGGGTGCACCAAGAAAAAAACACCACCCAAACAGCATGTCAATACCAAGTAAAAGCAGGTAGCATTAGAAGACGAATATATCGAACCTCCTGATGCAACAAGTTCCTATAACAAGGGGACCAATAAGTTCTGAAGGTACAGCAATTAAAGCCCTTGCTTACCAATGAAAGCAGAAATCTGTGCAACCAACGTTTCTGCTTTAGGGAGAGACAAAAAGAAGTGTGGATCTGATGACAGTGGATCATACTTCAAGGCAAGAGATAGCATAAACGCTGGAGCAAATTGTAGGTTTAAAAATGCTGTATATGCATCATTTGTGAACACTCTATTAAAAGCAAGAACTACCTTGACCATTCGTTAGTCTGTTAAAATTTCTGTAAAGAGATGAGTTTTAGGTTTTTTAAATTGTAAAAAAATGTAAGTTTCTGCAGCATTCTATACTACAGAAGAATAATGTGCCATTAAAAGGGACATCTATTATAATTATCTTTTCTTTAAAAAAAACAAAAAAGTGTCTTTCATAAAGAATAATACAACTTGGACCTTATATTTAGTGTAAGCGATAAGAAATCTCTCTTTACCTAAAAGTTCCATCACACTCCACCCCACAAAAGTAAGCCTCAGCTGTTTGCCCTTCAACTGACCCTAAAAATCAGTCTAAATAGGAAGAATAGCTGATTAATTAATCTGGCGTACAGAAGTACCTGGCACTGGTGGTCAACGGACAACATCATACTTGATACAAGTACTGTGGGCCACAGGCCCCAGAGAACTGGCATTATTTACAACTCTATTAAGTTACTCTGAATGGCAACCCACCTGTTTGTAACTACCCTGCAAGCCATTTTGCCCATTGAAAAGGGCCTATAATTTGTACAGCTTGTGAAGCTTTTAACTTCCATTGGGACCACAAGTGTCACTGAGTTTCTATGTTCAGCTGGAAAAAGTCAAACACCTAACCAGATAGCGCTCTAGAGCATTTGCCCTTAAATGTTTAAAAAAAGAAATCCTGGGCAGCCATCTGGACCAGCTGAGATTTCCTCTTCTATAAAAAATAATACGTTATAAGATACATCCCTCCAGTATTTGCATTCATGATATGTTACACAATACTAATATTCTGTACTAAGATTATGTTTTACTGCCAGAGGTGGATCTTTTTCTTCCAGTAGTTTACATTTAAAATCAAATCGTAGCATTCAAACTAAAGTCTTATCCTGTAATATGAAGGGATTCAGACTAAGAATCTGTCCTTTCCCAGGATCAAAGTCAGGTCTAATGGACGTTGCTTCTTTTTCAAAGCTCCCGTACGTCGTTTTCTACAGCTCGTGTACAATGCTTCACTTTGTTTTCCTCACTTACCTTGACAAGTATTGCAAAATGTGCACAAACCTGCACACTGCAAAACAATTTGCATTCATCAAGAACGCAGTAACTCCTTATTAGAACATTGGAATGTTGAGCGTTTTTTTATTGAAGGCAATGAAGTAGCTCAGGGCTTCTAATGGCTGGTAAAAGCCCGGAGCCTCAACTTTCTATTGTTTGTTTTTCACAGCTGTTGCTGTGAACAAATACCTCATGGAGCCCAAGGGGATTTCAACCACCTGGAGCTCCGTGGGGTCTTTGTTCTACAAATTAGAACATTCTGTCCTCTAGGGGTGGAATGTTCTAAAAGACTTATTGCCTTACTGTCCATTATAGCCTGCCCTAGCTTGTCTATATTGGCCATTAAAGGCCTGCTCCCTTGTTAGAAGGCCTCGCCGCGGGCCTTTAATGGCAGATATAGCCCGCTATGGCGGGCAAAAAGGCTATAAAAGACAATGAGTTGTCAGTTACATGCAAGGCACATTAAAGAGATATTCCAGAAGCATACAGCACACAACGCAACAGACATAGGTGGTCATTCCAACCTTGGCGGTAAAAGGCGCTTACCGCCGTGCAGAAGACCGCCAGAACACCGCCGCGGCCGCGGTAAACCGCCACGGTCATTCTGACCCACAACAGGCAAACCGCCAAAATACAGACATCCACAACACAAAAGTCCCCCACACCAAAGGGCAGCGAGAAACTGGCAATGACCAAACCTCCACCGTCACGCCAACAGAAATACGCCCACACTATCACGAGACACGAATCCTCGTGGCTGTATTTCAACCGCGGTATTCTATTGGCGGTACACACCGCCGCGTTCAGAATACACGCACTTCAACAAAACACCGCCACATTGGACAATTACAAATACACACACCTGATACACATACACACACCACTCCCACACACCCAATACAATATAAAACACACACCCACATCACCCACAAACCTCCACTCCTAGAGAATCGGGACCACCCACAGAGAAAAGACATCCGAGCACCCAGACGTGCATTTTACTGTCACCCAGCAATATTAGCACGCACTTCACACAACACAACAATACACATCACCACACTTAGCACCACACAATCCACCCCACACATCACCCACACCACCCCATGGCACCGCAAAGACACCCCAGGTTTTCTAACGATGAACTCAGGGTCATGGTGGAGGAAATTGTACGGGTAGAGCCACAGCTCTTCGGGACACAGGTGCAGCACACCACCATTGCCAGGAATAATGGAGCTATGGAGCAGAATAGTCGACAGGGTCAACGCGGTGGGACAGCACCCAAGAAATAGGGACGACATCAGAAAGAGGTGGAACGACCTACGGGGGAAGGTGCGTTCTATGGTATCCAGGCACAACATCGCGGTGCAGCGGACTGGCGGCGGACCCCAACCTCCTCCCCCAGAATTTACAACATGGGAGGAGCAAGTCTTGGCGATCCTGCATCCTGAGGGCCTCGCAGGAGTCTCTGGAGGAATGGACTCTGGTAAGTCTCATCTTCACTACTTCACCCCCCCCACCCCACCAGCATGCCAACTCATACCCCCACCATCAAAATCCAACCCCCCCCCCCATCACATCCTGCTCCTTGCAAATGTCTCACCATCACAAGCCACCCATCCTAACACCAAGCCCTGCATGCGACCACAAAGCATGGACACCCATCACCAAAGCATGCCCACTGCACATACCCATCCCCCCCCCCCCAAATCACCGTCACTAAAGCCCCCACACGGGAATGCCAGCACTGGGGTACAAGGGCACCCACCCATTACACGCTATGGCACACACAAATGCAATAACCATACTATTATACCCCTGCAGGACCCGAACGCCACATCACCGCGCAGGAGGGTCCACAAATGTCCACTCCACCCCCAGAAGAGGCCCACAGTGAGGACAGCACCTCTGTCGACCTGGATCTAGATGACCAGCCCGGCCCATCGGGGACCTCTGGACAGTCGGTTCCCCTCAGACAGCCACAGGCCATAGCAGACCTTCCCCCCTCTGGGAACACCAGCACAGCACCCACCCAGCGGGCCCATCCCTCTGTCCCCAGGACACGTCAATCAGCGGTGTGTCCACCACTACAGGGCACCCAGGTTAACCCACCACCCCAACAACAGGGACCTGGGGGCAGTGGTAGTGGGCACACGGTCCAGGGGACTGAGGCCCAGGGAAACAGGGGAACTGGGAGGGCTGCTGTGCGACGGGGGGGGGGGGAGGGGGGGGGACAGGCCCAGGGAACCCACTCTCCACGAGGCCCTCTCCTCCATCATGGGAGCATACCACCACTCCCAGGAGACGACGGTCCTGGCCAGGTTTCAGGAGATCCAGCTTCTGCAGGAGGAACAGTATATGGGGTTCAGGGAGGAACTTCGAAACATCAGTTCCGCCCTGGCCACCACTGTAGGGGCTCTGAATCAGGTAGTCACCACATTGCGGGTCACTGTGGCAGGACAAAGGGCCCCTGACACTAGCATGGACCAAGAACTGCCTACCACCTCTGCCGGCGCTAGTGGACAGGAGGCCCCGCCACAGGACCAACAGGCCACCAGCACCCCACCCCCTGCAGAAGGAGAACCACCCCGCAAGCTGGCCCTGAGATCCAGGAAGAAGACAGAGTAAGATGCCAAGACCCCCGCCAGGAAAGGATACCTCCCTGAATGTCATCCCACTGTCCCACATTGACACCCTGTCCATCCTTATACTGCCCATGCTCCATTTTCCACAGGCATTTGGACATTGCACCTGTGAAACTAATAGTCTGGACTCTGCCATGGACAATCCTCCACCATCACCCCTCACCGATTTGCAACCACCCACCAATATAGAGCACTGAAATAAACACAGTTATTGCACAAAACAATCAGGAGTCTGGCTGTGAGTATGTACAAATGTATTAGACATTACCGTCCCAAAATGCATATTTACATTGTGATGCCAACATACCACTGTCACACAGCTGTAGTCCATGGGGAAACAAAGCAGATGTCACGCAGTATGGCCCACATCTCTGAAATTGGAAGGGAAAGTCACAACTCAGTTACCATACACAGGGGGAAAAGGTCAGACAGTAGAGAGGTAGTAGGGGTTAAGTATATGTAATATGCCGGGTTGGAATCTTACCTGTGTGTCATTGAAAATACTGCTGTATTACTGTGTTCCTGTTGTCTATGTCGTCCTCTTCGGCTTCCTCGTCTTCACTCTCCACAGGCTCCACAGCTGCTACAACACCACCATCTGGACCATCCTCCTGCAGAAAAGGCACCTGGCGTCGCAAAGCCAGGTTGTGAAGCATACAGCAGGCCACGATGATCTGGCACACCTTCTTTGGTGAGTACATTAGGGATCCACCTGTCTTATGGAGGCACCTGAACCTGACCTTCAGGAGGCCGAAGGTCCGCTCGATCACCCTACTAGTTCTCCCATGGGCCTCATTGTAGCGTTCCTCTGCCCTTGTCCTGGGATTCCTCACTGGGGTCAGTAGCCATGACAGGTTGGGATAACCAGAGTCCCCTAACAGCCACACCCGGTGTCTCTGGAGTTGACCCATCACGTAAGGGATGCTGCTATTCCGCAGGATGTAGGCGTCA
This sequence comes from Pleurodeles waltl, assembly GCF_031143425.1. NCBI lineage: Eukaryota > Metazoa > Chordata > Amphibia > Caudata > Salamandridae > Pleurodeles > Pleurodeles waltl. Next base: position 68,957,460 of record NC_090448.1, read on the forward strand.
TGCACTGAGCCCGGGAACTTGGCATTCACATGGGAGATGTACTGGTCAACCAAACACACCATCTGTACATTCATGGAATGATAACTCTTCCTGTTCCTGTACACCTGTTCACTCCTGCTGGGGGGGGGGCAAAGCAACATGTGTCCCATCAATGGTACCTATGATGTTGGGGAAATGTCCAAGGGTATAGAAATCACCCTTCACTGTAGCCAAATCCCCCACCTCAGGGAAAATGATGTAGCTGTGCATGTGTTTCAGCAGGGCAGACAACACTCTGGACAACACCTTGCAAAACATAGGCTGAGACATCCCTGATGATATGGCCACTGTTTTTTTAAATTACCCACTTGCAAAGAAATGGAGTACTGACAGCACCTGCACTAGAGGGGGGGATCCCTGTGGGTTGGCGGATTGGTGACATCAGGTCTGCTTCCAGCTGGGCACACAGTTCATGAATAGTGGCTCGGTCAAGCCTGTATGTCAGTATGACATGTCTTTCCTTCATTGTCGACAGGTCCACCAGCGGTCTGTACACGGGAAGATTTCTCCATCTCCTTGCATGACCCAGCGGACAGTGCCTATGAAGGACAACAGCGAGCACAGAGTCAATCAGCCCACAGGTATGTAACCACAGTTTGCCAAAAACACGATTCCCAATGCACTGAATGGTTTGTATGAGTGTTGATGCAAGGCCTAGGTATGTGTGACGCAGTTAAAAGTAAGCCATGTGGGCCCTTGAAATGGCGGCTGCCTGATCTGTGAAGTGTGACAATGGGATGTGAGGTCAATGCGCTGGCGTGGCACACCGTGGCGGTAGGCGGTCGAAGACCGCGGCGCAAAGCAGCATTGGTTAACATTGAACCCTATGGGTCTCAGGAGCCAATGACTATGTGCGCCGGCGGTCGCGGTACGCACCACCGCGGGCGTGACCGCCATTTTCTATCTGCTTAATCACTCGATACCTGATCTTCCACAGGAGAGGACCTACACTGCAAGTGCTGCTGTGACCTCGGTCTGGAAGAGACAATGGCTCATGCGACTGGGGAAAGGGCCCCTGCCTTCACTGCTCAGGAATTGGAGAAACTTGTGGATGGGGTCCTCCCCCAGTATGCGCTACTCTACGGTCCTCCAGACCAACAGGTAAGTACACAGGGACCATGCTTTGTGGGCAATGCCTGTGTTGAGTGGGGAGGATGAAAGATGGTGGGGAGGGGAGCGATTGAGGCATGCATCAAACGACAGATGAGAGCATGTGCCACATGGCAAGGGTGGGGATGGGGGGCCACTCACATCGAGCATGCAGAAGGTGATGAATATTTTTCTCTCCCTGTACATGTCACATAGGTCAGCGCCCACCAGAAAATCGACATTTGGTGTACCATCGCCAAGGACGTCCGGACCCTGGGGGTCCACCACAGACGGGGCACCCACTGCCGGAAGAGATGGGAGGACATCCGACGCTGGAGCAGGAAGACGGCGGAGGCTCAGCTGGGGATGGCCTCCCAACGTGGGAGGGGTGCCAGTCGGACTTTGACCCCCCTGATGTCCCGGATCCTGGCGGTGGCCTACCCCGATTTGGATGGGCGCGTGAGGACATCACAGCAGACACAAGGGGGTGAGTACATTCTCATTCTGCTGACTTTGCGCGCAGTGGAGGTGTCTGGGTGGGGGAGGAGGGCTGTGGGTATCCCTAGGCCAGGGCGATTTCTGTAGGCTAGGACCCTCCGTAAGGCATGGCCCTGTGCCCCCGCCCCCCACCTCTGTAGGGTGCCAAGTACCGCTATTCATTGCCCTGTGTCATCTATGTGTGCAGATGTCGCTCATAGGCTTGTAGGCCATGTCCCACGGATTGCGTAGTCGACCCCAAGTGCGCGGCGTAGTGCAGGGGGCTTCTGTGTCTGTCCTGTCCGCCAACGGTGTCGCCAATGCATGCACTCAACATGTCTTTATTTTCTCCCCCCCCCCTTTTTTTGTGGTCTTCCTGTTCATGTGTGCATTAGCATCATCAGGCGGAGGAGAAGTGGCATCGGAGCACGAGGGAGCTGCATCTCACATGGCCATGGCGAGCCATGCAACGGATTTGGAATTCACCAGTGAGACGGAGGGGAGCTCCACAGCGGGGACTCGTGCAGATGTCAGTGACAGCGACTCGTCCTCTGAAGGGAGCTCCCCGCAACAACAGGTACAGCCGCCACCCAGCGCACCAGCACCGTCCTCCCAGCAGCCCCTCAGCGTTTGCCCCGTGCCCGCTCACCCAAAAAGGTGGGCATCTCCTTCGCCCCTGTCACCTCAGGCCCTGCCCCTGTCACCCCTGCTGCCCTCAGTGAGGAGGTCATTGACCTCCTGAGGAGGCTCACTGTTGGGCAGTCTACCATTTTGAATGCCATCCAGGGTGTAGAAAGGGAGGTGCACCAGAGTAATGCATACCTGGAGGGCATTCATTCTGGTCAGGCTGCCCTTCAGCGATCGTTCAACACTCTGGCCTCAGCACTGATGGCAGCCATTGTTCCCGTCTCTAGCCTCCCCCCTCCAACTTCCTCCACCCAGACCCAATCCCCTGTACCTCTGCCTATCCCAGACACACCATCAGACCAGCCTGCACACACCTCAACACCCAAGGGAAGCTCAGGCAAACATAAGCACCACACATCACACAAGCAACATCCACATGCAGATATACCAACACCCACTGCCTCCACTGTGTCCCCCTCCTCCTCGTCTCCCTCCTCCCTCCCTGTCACGTCTCCACTCACACCTGCATGCACAACATCTTCAGCTACTACGTCCATCACCAGCACACCCACCAGAACCCCCCGCACACGTGCAGTCACCACCCCCACTACCATTTACACGTCCCCTGTGTCCTCTCCCACTGTGTCTGTGACCCCCTCTTCCAAGCTACACAAACGCAGGCAGCCACCCACCCAACAGCCATCCACCTCACGACAGCCTCCAGCCCAAGCACCTGCACCCAAAGACACCAGACTGAAAACTCCTACAACCACAGCCTCTTCCTCCACTCCCATACCCACTACACCTACCCATCCCTCTGTTCCTAAATTGCTTTTCCTTTCCAAACTTGACCTCTTTCCTACAACTCCCCCACCCCGTCCATCTCATAGGACTCCAGTCAGCACCTCAGCCACCACAAAAGCGGGACCTGTAATGACAGTCTGCCATGGACTGTGGAGTCCCCCACCCTCAAGGGCAGCCAGTTCAGTAAGGAGCCAAGGCACGGCCAGCCCACCCCCGGTAAAACATCCGAAGATTGTCAGTGGCCGGCGCGAGAGGCCGAAGACACCAGGGACCAAAATCCCTACCATGGCTCCGCCAGGAAGTGTGGTGCCACCTGGCACACCGCCAAAGGTGGGGAAGGGCCACAGTCGAACAGGGAAGGCTGGGAAGGGCAGCACGCCCGACAAGACCGCCACCAGCCCAGCTGGCCAGGAGGGCCCCGCCAGCCCCATCCCAGGGGGCAGGAGGACACCAACAGGCCCGGTACTGCAGCCCAGGAGGGCCCCGCAAGCCCCATCCCAGGTGGGCAGGAGGACACCAACAGGCCCGGTACTGCAGCCCAGGAGGGCCCCGCCAGCCACACAACAGATGGGCAGGAAGGCACCGCCAGCCACAGGTCAGGGCGAATGACCTCCACGCCATGGCCGGATCTGCTGAGCTGGACACTCATCCGATGCACCGATGAACAGGGCACCGCCGTCTCAAGCACCGCTGCACTGGGCCCTTCATCTCAAGCACCACTGCACTGGGCCCTTCATCTCAAGCACCGCTGAGCAGGGCACCACCGCTGAGCAGGGCACCACCGTCTCAAGCACCGCTGAGCAGGGCACCGCCGTCTCAAGCACCGCTGAGCAGGGCACCGCCGTCTCAAGCACCGCTGAACTGGGCACCGCCGTCTCAAGCACCGCTGAACTGGGCACCGCCGTCTCAAGCACCGCTGAACTGGGCACCGCCGTCTCAAGCACCCCTGAACTGGGCACCGCCGTCTCAAGCACCCCTGAACTGGGCACCGCCGTCTCAAGCACCTGGGCACCGCCGTCTCAAGCACCCCTGAACTGGGCACCGCCGTCTCAAGCACCCCTGAACTGGGCACCGCCGTCTCAAGCACCGCTGAACAGGGCACCGCCGTCTCAAGCACCGCTGAACAGGGCACCGCCGTCTCAAGCACCGCTGAACAGGGCACCGCCGTCTCAAGCACCGCTGAACAGGGCACCGCCGTCTCAAGCACCGCTGAACAGGGCACCGCCGTCTCAAGCACCGCTGAACAGGGCACCGCCGTCTCAAGCACCGCTGAACAGGGCACCGCCGTCTCAAGCACCGCTGGCCCATTGGCAGAAGGGGCAGGCCCGCATCTGTGTCGGGCAGGGCTGCACGAAGCACTCTGGGCACCAGTCCCCCTCCAGAACCAGTGGAGACTGTTATCCACTTGAGAGACTGTGGCTTTGCACTCCCCAGGATGGAACAGTGGGCAAACCACCCACTGTAGAGACTTGAGAGACTGTGGCTTTGCACTCCCCAGGATGTTCCAGTGGGCAAGCCACCCACTGTAGAGACTTGAGAGACTGTGGCTTTGCACTCCCCAGGATTGAACAGTGGCCATGGAGGCCCCTCGTGGATCTGGCGCCGTGCACTCATCTGGCTGAGGTGCCCCCCCTTCCCTTCCCCCTGAGGTGCCTGTAGTTTTGCTATCTGATGCCCCTGCAGTGTTCTCTCCGTTGGAGTCAGGTATCCTGTGTGGGCTTTGCCCATGTGATTTGGGCCCAGTGGCCCACGGACAATGCCTGCTACAATGATCGGACTTTAAAATGTATGTATGTAAAGGTTTTAGATGTGTGATATATTTTTAAGCCAGTGATACAATATATTCCAATGTTTAGAATCATTTCCTTTTGTCTTTGCATTCTTCCGGGGGGGTTTGGGTGGTGTAACTCTGAGTTGTTGCTATGCATTGATGTGTGTGTTGTAGTGGGTGAGGGTGGGGGTGGGTGTGTCGCGTATGTGTGTCCCCGTAATTTTTTGCCTCCCACCCTCCCCTGTGTCGTAGGTGCAGTACTCACCGTTGTCTTCTGCGCCGGCGTTCGTGCTCCTGGTAGAGGAGCAGGAAGACAATCGCTGGGAGGATGTGTAGTTCGGGTTCCATGCTGTCCAGATTCCTCGTGGGGTGTATGGAGGTGAGCGTTTTCCGTTCGAAATGGCTGTTTCCGCCGTGTTTTTATCGGCGGGACTACCGCCCCGGAAAAGGTGGCGGATTGGTAGGTTGTGATAGGGTGGGCGGTACATTGACTCTCGCCTGTCTGTTGGCGGTGACCGCCGCGCTGTTTGTTTGTCCCACCGTGGCGGGCGGTGTGTTGAAGTGGCGGTCTCTGTTGGCGGTTTCCGCCAGGGTCGGAATTCCATTTTTGTTACCGCCAGACTGTTGGCGGTTTAGCCGCCGCTTTAACACCGACCGCCAGGGTTGGAATGACCCCCATAAACTCGGCAAAGCATGGTTCAGAACAGTTCACTCACCCTTTACAAAACCAATGTTCATAGAAACAAAGTCCAGATCTGTGTAGAATTAAGCAATCTAGACACTCCAAAGTTTCAAGACGGCATATTAATGGCAGCCTTGGGCACAAATGCCAATACAAGTGCAATGGAAATCAGGAAACTTGTATAGGTGGCTAGCTGAGAGTATACCATCGGACTAAAACAAATAGATTCTCTCATAATTATCTTTACATTCACCCCATCATCTACACTCTGCTTTATTCACCCTGTTGCCATCTCACTCACCACCAGAGCAGGAAACCGTATATGCCTATTCTACTGCAAGAATGTTCTCTTATTTGACTGTACACCTATGACCACGATGCCTCTCGTCACAACCTAAGGTTTAATTTGGATAACAATTTAAGTAGCTGGACAAAACATAACCTGTCTAGCCAATGCACTGAACGTATTCCGCCTCTTGCACATTTGTAAGCTTGTCAATGTTATACATTTCTGCACTTGCTGTGAGAGGGATGTGAGCATATGAAAACGCTAAAAAAGATTCTTTGAGGAACGAGCACACTAAGATATTGACAGAGGAAGAAGGGGGACGATGACTGAATTGAAAACAGACAGACAAAAAAGATGGTGCAAACGAAGTGCTCCAATTTGGAAATAAAAAAAGTACGGAATCTGCAATCCCTAACTGGAAACAAGCTCCAGTTCAAGTGACAGCTTTGCATACTGCACTACAGAAGTTCACCTTTGGCTCATTGGGTAGCACACCAACAGACATTCAATGTAAACCTGTGTCAGAAAAAAAAAAAGGTGAAATGGAAAATGTACTTACCTATAACATTAGTCTCCAGCTTGGCAATCTTCTCTTGATTTGCATGCTGTCTGCACATTCCTAAGATTAAATGGCCGTCTGTGACATGCGGTCATGTATGTCAATTAAATATAAATAGGAACTGCAGAGTTGGGACATGGTTGGAGCTCATTGTAAATCATTGCCTGTTAATAAAGTTGAGGCTAAATAAAGCAGAGAAAATATGTTTATAGTGTTATGCGATCTGCCAATTGTTTATCTAAAGCCATGTCAGTAAGTAAACCTGACCAATGTGTCGACACTGGAAAAACACAATAGTCTAACAGTAGCCTGCAAACAGAAATCTAATTTGAACAAAATCTGAAACAGGCTGGGGGACATCAAGGAGTAACAGGCAAAGCAGAAAATTTGGACTAGCAGGATTCCGTAAACTAAAATTAGAGTGACAATAAAAAGGTATAATCTGACAGATTTCTTAGTCAAAGCACAGAGGGTGGAAGATGGTTTTTAGAAGACCAAAAACAGTAAAACATGTTACGGGAATGGAAAAAACATTTACCAAAGTGAGCATACGTGGTAACATGGGTAGGTGCATCACTGTCTCTACTGGTGCAGCTTTCAGCTAAAAAGACCAACGTAACAAAGAAAGATGCCATTTGGTCGACGGGATTTTTTTTTTTTTTTTAAATGGAAAAAGATAAGAAAGTCTGCAAGAAGGGGGAAATTGAGAGGTTAAAATAAGGGAGAAGAGGACAAGAAATAATGTAATCCCCAAAATACAAGAGATGCTACAGTCAGATGGGGGAATGATTGGCCATTCTGAGCCTTAGATGAGCAATTGCCTGAACTACGCAGCTCAACGCAATATGCATACTAAACAAGCTGCCACAAGCCTTCGACTTTCAATAAGCCATTTAAAATCATCACAAAAAGATTGCTGGACAACTTACCACCCCATTCACCATTTGACCAACTGAGCTTGGCACGCCTACAAACCCATGTAAGAGCATGAATTCTAACACTCTCATGCCGGAAATGAATAAAGTTGCAAGAGGGATATTTTACAAGAGGAGATATACGTTTTTTCTTTATCTAAGTTTCCCTCAGATGGTACAAGCCAAGACCAACCATATACTTTTCTGTCAAGATTATGTCAATGTTATTTACATCTGAGCCTCCTGTCAGGCAATTCAGAAACTACAGAGACTCCAGAATGCAAACAACTCCTTAACCTCAATATAAGGACTCCCATTTCAACAGCTCTGCAGTTCAAAGACTACAGACTTCCTGCCTGCAGCCAGACATATCACTTTTAAAGATATGTTAATAGCGCATATGGCCAGTCACAGCTCCAAATCTATTTTCTTTTAGCATAAATGCCATACTTATCAAACCAGCGCTCTCAAATATAGTTTGGCCCCTCTCTTAACCACTATGTCGTGCACTGATGAGACTTTTCAGTTCAGATGGCCAAGATATGAAACTCTATTCTCTACTAGAATTGTAATTTAGAACCATTTACAATATGGAAAAGAATTAAGAACCAGGCTCTTCCCATATAATTCAAATGAAAAAACGAATTCCCTTGCAGATCACAGCAAAAATGTATTACAAGTTCTGAGGTTAATTTTCAATTATCAAAAACAGGTTTGAGGACTTCCAAGACTGCCCCTTACGAAATATAAAGGAGGCTTTAGGGGTCATAAGAGTACTGAGCTTTCACTGGCTTTCTCTCAGACAATAGTTCCTGCTATTGTTCACTATTCACAACAGATATGAAGGAGAGTAGCGATACAGGATTCTGGCTTAAAAGAGCACTACATTTTAATTCAATCTGCCAAACAGAAAGCATACAAATACAGTGTAAACACTGTAAAACAAATAAAGATAACATACTATAGTACTGCAGTCACTTTTAGTTAACAGTAACTGCATGAAACACTGAAGTGCCCAAGACGCATACGAGTTGAAATATTCGGCATGCTAAATAAATGACTGAGTTCTACAAGCCATTAGTGATATATACTGATCAACCTGTACTCTAGCAGTAGGTAACACAGACCTTTAAGGATGAAAAAAAAATCCAGAACATACCAAGGAATCTCCTTTTCCAAACTCTCATTCAATGGATACATATGGATTTTGCGTGGGGTGGAAATGGGCCTCAACTATTTCGATACATGCTAATGACGAAGCCAGAAAAGGAAGAGTTCAGAGATTGGCAACTTCAAGGAATATTACAGTGATGTCAAACTTAAAGTGGTCTTTGAAAGGTCTCTACAAAGACTTGAGAACCATCTGACATATGTATCTGACAGTGGTGGGTAGATGAACATGGGACTTATCCTCCAGAACAAGGAGGATAGTTAAGAAATGTACAAGTTATGACATCTGCAGAGCTTTGATTGTGATGGGTGAGCGGTGAATTAGCGCTCACATTCTTTTCATCTCCCTATACATCACTTTGCCACAAGCATCAATTTAAACCAGCAGGGCAATCTGACAAGGGGGGCTGTAGGGAACAGGTTTACCGGGTATTGATTGGGATGAGGGGTACTTTGAATGAATTGGGTTGTTTGACATGTGTAACAACAATTTGGGGCTCAGTGAGGTAGACAGGCTGTTTTACCTAGTTTCGAAATTGTCCCTGAAAAAAGATTAATAGAAGGTAGGACCGCCCCCACCCCAACACCTGAGAATCTTTTCAGCATATATGCAATACCCAGAGGATTCATATCAGATATAGACACAGAGTCCTTAGGATGTCCTGTGTGATTGAAAAGAGTCTATATGTGAGTGAGACAGTGAGGCGTGGACAACAGGATAAAACTGTATATAAACGTATGTTCAACATGTCCATGATCCTCCCAAGTTCCTGAAAGCTCAGTAAAGCCAATCAAAAAGTACTAAGGATACCTGAAGGAAGCCTAGGGTTGGATCTACTCTTACTCAAGGCCCTTTAGCTTATTTAATTCTAAAACTGATAGTTACACTAGTGTACTGATGCTGGTTCATAGCTTAAGTGGCACACACCTGCTCTAGTGCTGTTGAAAAATTGAATATCCTGTGTGAGGGTAGTTGACCCACTAGTGCTTGAATTTAAAATATTAAGCAAATATTTTCAGAAAAACAAGGTTTTTAAAGCTTTTATGAAGATGCCTTACCCCCTTCAGTAAACTGTTTGGCAAAATATGGACTGGTTTTTCTTTTCTCCACTTGCGGCATTAAATCTACAAAGAAATTGTGGGGAAAAAGAAAAAGAAAACATTAATAAATTAAATTGGCAACTCTCATATGAAAGTACAGACTAGGTTCATTGAGCCAAGAATACTTGTGTTTAGCTTACATAATAATATATCTTTTTATAGAGCACTGAGAAATACATATATTAAGTATATCAGGTTCACAAACATTTTAATTCCATGGCAGTGAGAGTATACATGCCTACTTCTATAACAGTCTTTGCATTTGTTCAGGAAAAAAAAAAAAAAAAACACGTTGGAAAGTTTCATTTTCAATCTGCGTTAACCAAAAGGTAAATCAACCTCCAAAAAGTGTAGCACTAGTATGAATGAATAAAGGCACATCTCAGTTATGTATCAGTTAGAGTGGTGGCTGCAAACAATTAATTTAAGTACATTAGTTTCGGTACTGCAAGGTTAGAAAAAAATGGATTTGGACAGAAACTGCTAAACGCATCTCTCACTTACTAGAAATTTAACATGAAACTGATGTACAAAATAGAGGCTGCTTTTGCAAATGATGGAGGCCAATGGAAACTTCTACAAAACTGGCATACACGGTATATTTTAACACTTCGACTGCATCATATACGTAAGTGGCAGCACACTAATGTTGGAAACACAGTATCATTCAGATTTTTTATTTTATTTATGTAGTTTGCTTGACGCACATTAGAAGACTGTCCCTCGGCTTCCTGCCTTAATTTTTTTTTTTTTAAACTTCTAAACAGGCAATCATGCATTCAGTGTCTTCACAGAGACCTGCTAAATATTAAATGTTTTGACTGCTTTCCTCAACCTGAACAAAATGGACTTGATTTCTCTGGCAGAGACTTGCCGATGTGTAGATCAGTTTCTGCAAATTATCAGTCCCCTTTCTAATGTTTTGCGGATGTCAGAAGTACTGACTGCCTGACCTCGACAACTGTCATTTGGCGCTATATGAACGTCTCCTACAGGTAGACTAGGTAGCTTCTTTGAAGAATTTATAATACAGACATCAGTTTGAACGTGATCCTTCTAACTGCAGGCAGCACGTGGAGGGTGTCAAGACCAGCCCTAATGCCAAAGTTGCCAAGTCTTAAGACTAACCTAACTGCTATGTTTTGGAAAAATTGGAACAGCTCAAATTGCCATTTTCACAGTCACCTCAATACTTCACAGTCTAACTGTAAGTTTAACTATCATGCAACAATAGTTTGTGGCGTTTAGTGTCCAAATCAATATGGTTTGCTTGAGGTGCACTGAACAAAAAAACTAAATAATGCTGAATCAACCACTATTCCTATATGAACCCAAATTACAGACTCGTCCCTTACAGCACACAGTCTTCCTGCCATATCTGAAAAGATGGTAGAAAGAACAAAGATTTCTGAAGACTGCGTGAATCTACCGACTGTCCGCATCCATGCTTAGAGTCTATACGTAAGGCAGCTTTTCTTACTTTTAGCTTTTGCCCATTACTTTTCATCCTCAAGGCTACATTCTCTAGTTCTCCTTTTAGAGGCAAAAACATCCTCAGAGCTGCTGACATGGACATATATCATCACATGAACCACACAGTAGTGAAACATGATGCTTTGACTTGTATTTAGAAGGAGCAACATACAGTCTATGAGTAAAAGAATATCCATTTAGGTGTGCATTTACAAGCATGGGTGACAATGATGTATGGAGGATGAGCGCAGCCAATGACAAAGTACATCACTAAGCTACCAATGATACATTAATAAGCATAGCACTGTGACTACTTTAATTTCCATGGATTGAAGTGGGACTAAAAGTTTAGGCAAGGGAGGCAAAGGAGAGGGGGATGTCAGTCACATTAGTACTCAATCCACATCAAGTGAGGTTTTACCAAGGTCTCGAGTAAGGGAAGGAGATGAAAGCCCTCAGGGTCCTATGGACCGATTACCACAGGGTGCGTCTAAATGCAAACCACAAACACTAGACTGCCCCCTCTGGAACCTTAAAAAGGGTAATCTTTCAAACACTTGAGAGCTCCACTTATTGGTATGTGGTACAATTATTAGATCAAATGTTTCTATTGCCAATCGTAGCCAGCATCTCTTGGATCCGAGAAAAAAATGTGAATTCTTTAAAATATGGCTGGTTTAAGGATCGAAGGTTGTGCATAATTTCGCACACCTGATTTTTTATTTTGTAATGACCACAGGTATAAGCCACTCTCAAAGTAACACTTCCTAATATCACCCAGCAAAACCTACCCAACATTCTCAATCACAAGGAGCTTGATGATCTGTACAAGAGTTCAAATGAATTTCTAAATATTTTTGACAATGTCATCTAAGCATGTGTTGATTTTTTCAGGCCAAGTAGATTTTGCTATTATGTGCTAGTGCCACAGATTAAATAACCTTTAATTAGTGCATTTATATATATTAATAATATCTGTGTCTGAAATTCCAAAGAAACGCTTCAAGGATTTAAAAAGTCGCAAAAAAAAAATAATAATAAAAAAATTAAAAAAACACAGCACCTGCACACACAGCACAACAGGAGAACCTCTATGTCCTCAAGCAACGTTTTCTATATCCACACTGAATGGCCACTAAATAGGTTAACAATAGCAAGGAAGAGGTCAAACAAAATGTTGGGTTGTAAAAACAGAAATAATACAAGCAGAAAGAAAGTGAGGTTCTGTTACAATTGTATTGTGTATACATCAACAGTACAGCTTAGATTGGTGTACCCTGTTCACTTGAAATACTGCATCTAGATCTTTAGTCCAAGCTGTAGCAGTAAGCCCAAATCATCTGCGGTACTGCTTAAAGACCTTCAAGACCAGTTGTGAGTGCTGTGTTCACCTCTCAATGATTTTCTCTACATAGAATATTGCAAATACCATTAGTGAACATCTTACCATTTTGGAGTGAACTTTATGATTTGGACAGTTTAGGGGAGCACATCTGGAGTTTTATACCCAGTTGTGGAGGAATTATCAAAAGGGTCATCTACAGTACTGTTCAAGTACCTGATGATGTGTCTGGACTGATGAGTGGATGGTGAATCCATAAATAATGACTTGTGTCATAATTGTAAGAGGTATGTTTTTGAAGGCTGGATGGGCATGGAATGCATGGTAAATCTATCAGGCCTCGAGAATTCTACTTGCCTGCTCGATATGGCGAGTTATATTTTATCAGGTCAAGCTATTTTTAGGACCTACTCACCCCTTCTGGCGAGTTGACCAATAACAGGTGTTCTGTTCAGTCAAAGTAAAGGAGCAATAGAGATGCTTTTATATCTTTTTCTTGTCATATTTGCTCTGTGTTCAGAGACAGTGGTCAAAAGTTAGTCTTTTTTCCTTCTGACTGCAGAGATCTAGGATTCTGTAAGGTAACTGCCTGCCCTGCTGTATAAAGTGTGAACTGAAAGGGAAACCCCTACACCCTACAGCCTAACACAACATTTAAATAACTAAGTCAACTGTATAAATATTTCAAAATTCATGCCGGCAGTTGTAAAAGCCAATTTTTTGTACTTCTGTCAGATGAAAAAAATATTTTAATAGGATGAAAAAAAATCCGAACACTTTACCTGGTGATTGGCAAATGATAAATGTTTTCTGAAGCCAATTTTCACAGATTGTTAGTATACTATATACTATTATTAGTAAAGCTGCAAGTTAGTGAGAAGGTTTTTGGACATTTCATGGACATTGACCGTCTATAAACAACAGTGTGCTACCACATTATGCTTTAGTAATATACTAAAAGTGAGTGTTTACTACTAGTAAACTAAGAGACACGTCATGGATTATGTGTACCCTATATGTGGGCTATTTTCTCATTATACATGGAGCAAACGTTTAGTCTGTTTAATCAGAGGTTTTTTTGTACAGCAGAAAAGCTGAACTCACAGATTTGAAGGTGCATTCATGTGTGAGAATGAAGAAAGACTAAAAAACAATACTTGCCTAGGATCACACAATTTGAGATGCGTTTACGGGTCAAGTGCATTACTATCAGGTCGAGTAGATTATTCAAGTTACTCGACCTGCAGGTCTAGTAAAATGTATATGATTTTTCTGAGCGGTCTATGAATAACTGATGGCGAATAATGATTTCCTTCCCCATCTACTTTACAGCCGTATTCAATCTTGATTTCTTTAATCTCGGTCAGGGCATATAAAATATACTATTCTAAGTGGAGCACCTCATGTATGAAACAATCATACTGCAACAGAAAATTGTTAAATGCTCTGTTAAATGCTCTGCTGCTCATTGACTTATTTATGTGCAAACCTTTCAATTCCTAATTTCTAGGGGCATCTCTGGGAAGGGAAATCTGCAGAGCCGGAGTCAATCCCTGCTGAATAGCTATTTCTAAAGGATCTAAACGGTCCGAGTGATCAAAGCCATTGAGATCTTTATCAATGTGCAGTTTAACCGTGAATTTTGAAGTGGTAAATTAGGTTTTTGTCATGGTGTGTGTCAAAAACATTGTTCAAGTCCTCAAGTGGCCCAGTTTGGTGTGGGTCTCAGTGGCCATAACAATCAGAGTACTCATCAATATAAGAACGGAAAACAAGTGAGCTGATGTCACTGCTCTGTTTAGTGGCAATGACTGTTTTTGAGGTGACACTCTGGGAGCCATACACAAAGGTAAACTTACATGTGAGTACATCTACATGTGAAAGTTTACTCTTACACTTTGTAGTAAATTTACAGCTTTTGGCAATTCACCATTTACAGTTGAAATTTTACTACAAAGTATAGGCTTACATGCTTCCACACACTGAAACTTAGGGATGAAGCCTAATTTATGAGTGTAAAGTTACCACTTGCAACTTTTCACACATAGGCGGAGACATAGGTGGAGATCTTCCTATGGGAAAGTAAAGAGAGAAGTGTAATAGTTTATTGATTTTTTAAAATAACAGTAACATTAAGATCAATGTTAATGTATATTAACTTCAAATATTTAACTTAAATTTTAAATTCATAAAATTGCTACAGCACTTTTAAACCTGTAAGTGCGTGTGACAGCCAATGGCAGTCACACGCACACCCGCCTTGGTGGGTCTGATGGCCATTGGCAGTCACCAGGGAGGGCTTTTATAATCCTCCAGTGTGAAGCACTGGAGAATTTTTCCCATGAAAAAAATTGGGGGGGGGGGGGGGGAGCAAAATTGCTTTTGCGCGCACCCAACCACTCCCCCTCAAACCTCCTCATCTGTGACAAAGACAAGGAGACTCACCTCTTTCCAACAATGCCTTCCTGGTACCATTTCCTTCTTGTGGACCACGGTGCGGCCGCAATCCATGGTCAACGTGTGGTACCCGTGGGCCCCAGTGACCACCACCTCCATGGGACAACCTCCTTCAATATACACATGCAGCGGGTGCGCAAAATCGAGTTGATTTGGCCTTTATGACAGAAACTTAGGCCAATGATAACTCTGTCTCCCCACCCCCAACAACAATAGATATATTGAGGAAAGAAGACATCACTTAGGAGTCAGGGCCTTTCAGAAATGCCTATTCCTCTGCATGCTTCCTTATGTAATGGAGCCCCTTCACATTCCCTCGTTCCCAGGGAAGTAGGCTAGGACTTCTGGGATCTTTCTATTTTCTAGTTCTCCCTTCTCTTAGCAAGTATTAATTTTAAGTCCTGGAATTTACTGGTCACCATCTTTTTTTAAGAAGTGCGAGGAGACCAATGTAAAAGGCAGTGGGCTGGCCTGGCAGGGACCAGCTTCTCTGTAATCTCCGCAAGTAATCTAGTGACCTAGTACAGTCAGAGCTTGACATGTACATAGCATATGTAGAAAGGTGGCACCTACTGAATTTCATTTGGGGCAGGCCGCCTCCGTTGTGTTAAAATATCTATTTATCTTGTCTGGGGATAAATATGCTCTATGCAATACATAAAAGCTAATGAGTTTGAATCTTGCATTTCTGGAAACTCTGGGAATCCCCTCCAGTATGATCTCCCACATGCTTTCTGGTATCAGTACGCCCAAGTCTGCCTCCCATTTGGCTCTAAGATAATCGAGGGGTTGAATCACCTCAGTTTGCAGATAACTGTACAGAAAAGTAATCAATTTAAATGTACCCTCCGCCTGGTGCACAGAGGAACTGCAGCGGTGGGATATATGCTCAACGTCCCATACCCTCCACTGCTGACGAATGGTCGTCAAGAGCAACCCATGGAGAAGAAAGTGGCCTCCCGGCAAGCCAAATTCCTCTCTAAACGTCTAAAAGGGGGACGAGTGGCGTCCCAGAAAAATCCCCCAATTTAGTGATGCCAGTTTCGACCCAGGCCGCTAATCCTTCCCACCCAAGCTCACTTTTTAGTAACTGAAGAACAGCTCGGAGCAGCTCCGGAGAGTAGTGTGTCTTAATGCCGGACTTTCTCACACCTCTCGCCCAGCATTTCTGTATAGTTCTGTAGGCATGCAATGGAAATTAGATGGAATTAGATGTCTGCAGCACCAATCTCAGTAATGTATTCTCTTGGAGGGGTGAACCCATCAGGGGCTCATCAAGACGGTGCCGACGTACTAGCCATTTCGCTAGTCATTGTAGTTAGGCAGCCAGGTAAGAAGATTCAAAGTCTGGGGCTGCTAGACCACCTTGGGACACTGGACATTGAAGTGTGGAAAGTGCCATCCATCGACAACCCGATCCCATATAAACACTGTGATGATTGTGTTCAATTCTGCAAAGTAGGGTCAAGGTACCCATAGTGGAAAAGCCCCAAAGAGATAACAATCAGGGCAGAGCCATCATCTTAAGAAGGGCTACTCAGCCTGCTACTGACAATGAGAGCTTGCCAGAAAGCCATAGCCAACTTCAATTTCTGAAGAGCCCATCAAACATATCTGTGGTGTAGTGATATATTTTAACTCCCAGATAGGGGAGACAATGGAGTTCCAGTTTTAGGGCTAGTGGGAGGTCCCGCAGGGCAATAGCCACTCCAATGGGGAAAAGGTTGTTTTTTGTCCAATTTACCCACAATCCAGACACTTCAGCAAAGCTTTCTAATAAGAATCTGGCTCCCTAAAGATCCTCTTCTGTATCCCGCAGGAACTTGAAAAGATCATCAGCATATAGGGCTTTCCTCTGTATATGGTTAGCTGTCCGAATGCCTTCATAGTGGTCCCCCGATAGAGCTAACGCCACAAGAGAACCACAGCAATGGCAAATATTAACGGGGAAAGCAGACACCCCTGCTCAGTGCTCCTCCCTAGTGTGAAACTCTCCAAGATGTACTGGCCCGTTCGACGTCAAGCCACGGGGCTAGTATAGAGAAGAGGCGCCCAGGCTATAAAATCTGGGCCTAATGCCATGATAGCCATGCTATCCCCATGACACCTTCTCAATATCAACTGTCAGTACTGCAGCCTTATTTCTTATTTCTATCATGAGTTATCTTCTAGGATGGCCATGAAGCGTCTTATGTTAAAGGCAGTGTGGCGCTTAAGGATAAAGCCAGTCTGGTCGCTGTGGATGAGATCTGGCATATAAGGGAGGAGCCGGGAGGCCAAGACCCTCTTTAGTATTTTATAATCTACATTAAGCATGAAGAGCAGGCGATAGGCTCCCACTTCATTTGGCGGTATTCCCGACTTCAGCAGAGGAACAATCAGTGCTTCTCTACTAGTTGGGGGGAAACCTCCTCCTGTTCGAGTCTTGTTGTATAACTTTACCAACTATGGGGCTAGTTCTGTTACAAAGTAGCTATAAAACTCTACTGGCACGCCGTCTGAACCTTTAATTATTCCACAAGGCATTCCCTTAATCGACTCCAGTACGTCTGGCAAGGTGATCTCTCCGCCCTGAGTTTTAGGGTCTAAGAGATTCAGACGTGGGACTGACAGTTTGAAAGAAACAAGCATGTCCCGGCTTGTCCAGAGATAATCTACTAGTGTACAGAGTACGATAAAATGAAGCAAAACAGGTGTTGATCTCTTCTTGAGTCACCAGGGTCTCATAGCAGTCACCTTCACTATCGGAAAGCCTTCTGTGGGCTGGGTTAGCGAGCCACGCTAATAAGTGACCTGCTCAATCTCTCAGTATGTGATCGTTCAATGTATGCCTTATAGCCGAAGGGGCAAAGACGTTACGTGTGTTCCAGGACCTCTTCCCAGGCACCCAATAACCTTTGGTTAAGATCTGTGTGGCCTGGTCTATCCATTTCTAGGGATCCGAGTGTAGACTCCACATGTGCAATCTCCTGTATGAAGGTGAAGCAGACTCCCATGGACTCAGAGTTAGTGCCCTGAGATCACCACTTTAAATGCTTCCCACTCTGAGCAGAAGTTATTAGCCTATCCTCTGTTGTCATCAAAGTAATTCAGTATCTGACGACGTGCAGCATCTCTAAACGGAGGACTCTCAAGCACTTCGGTCTTCAGCTTCCAAGTAGACCTGGCCCATGACAGCCTGAGTAAAACTGGATTATGATCTGATAATGTCACAAAAAAAGAGTCAAGTTAGACATGCAGCTCACGCAGTCTCTGTCCAGTGGGTGAAGTGTGCGCAGTGGGCGTACCAGTCACAAAAGACTCTTGTCATACGATATATGGGCAAGTCAGGCAGTAGGGGGTGAGAGTGGTCCAAGTGGGGGATCTGCAATACAATTAAAATCTCCCCCATCAATAACCTTCCCCCCTAGTACATGGGACAGCTTAGAAGTCAGCCGATCGAAAAAGGCGGATTGATTAGCATTGGGGCCATATACATTAACCAATAATATGTCCTGTTCATTCAGTTTGCCCATAATGGCCACATACCTTCCCTCAGGGTCTATCTCAGCATGTGTAAGTGAGAAGGGTACAACTGCCCTAATCCATATAAGTGTCCTCCCCAGCATATGCAGAGAAGGTAGTATAAAATAAATGCCCTCGCAGGGCCATTGTAACGCTGTGCCCTCTTTAGCTGTCATGCGTATTTCCTACAATAGGGCAATGCAGACTCCTCGTCTCTGGATATACAAGAAAATCTTTATGTTCTTAGTCCTAGAATGAATGTCCCTGACATTCCAGGTGATTAGTTTATAACAGTGCCTCTGGAACATGAATAGAGTTCCATTTGTCCACCTAGGGTCCAACACATTCTCCTTATCAGTGAACGGCTAGTAGCTGCTCCACCACGTCTCAGAAGACTAGCATTACTTATCATCCGACCCAAAGGGTATCCCCAGCATTCACAAACCGTAAAAAAAAAATAAAAAAAAAATAAAAAATATCAACCCAACTCCCGCACCCCATGACAGGGAGAAACACCTACCCATCCAAACTATAATCCAAAAACGAATTCTATTCATTAGCAATCTTTCGGGGAGATGCCGCTAGGTGGCGCCCGGTTCCAGAGCCGCTCGGTCTCATCCAACCAAACTCAATATATCACAGTATAGTGTTCTGTGAAGTTCATCCTCAGGAAAATAATCACAGTTCAGAAGCAGGCCTCTACCCCCAAGAGTCAGAGGGAGGTACATTTCCCACAGTCCAGGAGAGGCAGAGTCCATTGCCAGAACAAGGCATTGTATCAAGTCATCTGCCATCCTGGGGGTCATTACTGGCAATGACAAGCTAGAGGAATCAGAGACCAGGGAGTTCCTCTCTGATACTGATCCCTCTCCACTCCCCTGCTGGGAAGGGGACTGCCCTCTGGGTGTCACCTCACGCTGGGAGGCAACCACTTCAACTGCTCTAGTGCTCGCGTTGGGCCTCCGCCTCCATGGAGGACCAAGTCAGCGTCAGGATCATCCATTGACGAGTTCATGGACGCTGTAGTCTTTTCCAGAATCTAGGTTTTCCACTTGGCCCTGGACAAGGTTGACATTCCGCCCACAACCAGGCTCCTTGAGGTGTGGAGAAAAATTGTACTCCAGTCGGTGTGAACACACTAAGTTTGGCTGGGAACTGCATGGAGTAATCCACTCCCAGTTCCCAAAGTTTCTTTTTCACTCAGGTAAACGCCGCTGGTTGGTGTTGCACTTCTCTTGCAAAATCGGGAAAGATCACCACCTTGTAATTATCGATCATGAGGTTCCCTTTCCTGCAGGCTTGTTGTAGGATAAAGTCTCTGTCTCTAAAGTCAATACCCTTGCCATCACTGGCCATGGTAGAGTGCCCAGAGGGAGGGGACGAGCTGGAACTATGTGCGCTCGTTCTAGTGCAAAGAAGGACCTCCGGTGTCATCTCACGACAGAGCCAGGTCCTCAAATAGCACACCATGTTGTTTTCGGGTAGATCCGCCACTCTGAAATTATTAAGGCGTGCCCTGTTTTCAGCATCCTCCGCCCTGTTCTCAAGTGTTTTCAGGCGAGTTTCGAGAGTAGCATCCAGTTGCTTGCCTCCAGCACCACAGGTGTTGTTTCCAAGAGTTCCCTCTCCGTCGCAGTCACCCGCTCCACCAGGGGCCTATGGTCATCATGTAAAATGCCCAAGTCTGTACGCGGTAGATACATTTTGGTCTCCAGGACCTCACTAGAGGCCGCAATAGCCTTCAGCACATCTTGTAGGTGGGAGTAAAGTGCCTCACCCCCTGCCTAGGATGTTCGGACAGGACATGGCTCACTTATAACGTACCACTTTGTGTCAGGCCCCCTAGTTCTGTATCTCGCTTTTTAAGCACTCTTGCCCATGTCTTATGTTTGCTAGGAGGCCTAATCTTCAGCCTCCACCAGCAACACCATTCTCTCATAATATGTGCTCAGGAGCCTCCTTTCCACTTAGTTTGATTTGCAGGAGGCCTTGGCCTGCACTCCAACAGGGGTGGATGGGATATGGTCTACCCAGAAGAGCGCTTTTTAGGGTGCCTGACTCCGCTCCGGTTCACCACTGTCGTCGTCCCGGTCGGAGGGGTGGAGGTTTGGTGGTTGTCTATCGAGACTATCATCCACCTTTTCTCCTGCCTCAACACATGGGTTGGTAGCCTTATCCTTCAAGTTTAAACTAACCGACTCACAGTCGTTTTCAGGAATGCTTATGTATCATCCTCCAGGTCCCAGAGCAGCTTTTATTGATAAAATGAGCTCATTCTCAGAAGATTTTATCCTACAATCGTACTTTAATGTATTGGTGGACTTAAATTTTTATTTAGAAAACAGGCTTTAGCCGTAGTTGGACCATCTTTTCAAGCGGTTCTCTTGTTTAGGACTCACCCAAATAGTTAGTGGTGCCACTCATCGTGCAGGACATACTCTAGATGGGATTTTAACAAATAAGCATGCCATTAGAAGCCCAATCCTTTCCCTGGTAACTCGGTCCGATCACTTTGTGGTGGCCTGGGAGGTTAGGCTACAGGATAACTCTTGCATAGCTCGCAGCACTAAAAAGTCTGGGAGGACTGATTTGAATGCCTTAGTAACCATTTTCACCTTCGAAAAGTATGGGGACCCTGACCAGATGGCCTAACATTTTTCAAACTGGATTACTTCTGCCCTTAATGTCATGACCTCGGCAACAAACAGGACTAGTAATAACAAAAAGCAGTCTCCGCCGTGGTTCAATGAATCACTTATGTCATTGAAACAAGATTGTATAAGGTAGGAGAGGAATCAACACAAAGGCTACGACTTAATGGAAAAAAAATAAATATATAGATTGCCTAGCTGAATATAAAAAGTTATCTTTTGTAGCCAAATCTAACTATTTTTCTGATCAAATTAGACTGTGAGTGACTCCAGTAGAACTCTCTTCAGGACCATTAAAAAGCTAACTGTACATACTCAGCTTTCGGTAACAGTTAATAATCAAGACTTCTGTCACTCCTTAGCCCGCTTTTTTCAAGAGACGGTAACTACTATTTTTAACAAGTTCACTGTCTCCTGCCAAGGCAACCTGCTTATTACTAAACAATCTTCCGAGCCAAGGGGCTGACTTGATCAGTTTGAGATCCCATCAGTGGATCAGCTAGAAAAAGCTGTTCGGTATCAACTTTGGCCCACCCTCCAGGATTCTTGCTCCCCAACATTTTTTGCATTTGGCCTCCGAAGTATCAGCAACATACTTGGCCAATATTTTTACCAACATGTTTCAATCAGGGGTTTTTCAATCTGTTAGGAAGTTGGCTTTAGTTCTCCCTCCATTAAAAAAGCCTAAACTAAAAATGTTAGATCCAAACAATTATCATCCAATCTCTCAGCTTCCACATCCTGCCAAACTGGTGGAAAAAGTGATGAATGATCAACTTAATTGCTTCATTCAGAACTGTCATCTTCTCAATGACACACAATTTGTTTTTTTAGGAAAGGCAACAGTACTGAATGTGCCTAAGAGGAAATGAGTGTAGCCCTGGATGGAGGTGGAAAAGCTGGACTCATCCTATTAGATCTCTCAGCGGCTTTTGATACCGTCAATCACTAGTTGTTGATTGACAGGATCTGTAATGTGGGCTTGAAGGCAAAGCCGCTACACTGCTGCAGTCCTTCCTTTCTGCATGACTTCATTCGGTAGATTTAGGTGATCTCACCTCTGATCTGTACTCACTGCCATGCGGGGTACCACAGGGGTCTTCATTGAGCCCCACGTTGTTTACTCTATATGTTTCACCTCTGGCATCACTCATTGAACCCTTTGGCTTTGCGTTGGCGTCATATGCATACTATACACAGATTGTGGTCTCCATAGCTAAAGATATCATCTGCTCTAGTGAGCTTCTTAGAAATTACATTAGCATTGTTAGCAAATGGATGGACTCAAATTGCCTTAAACTGAATTCCGCAAAAACAGAGGTAATGGCATGTAGCGCTGTAGATTCACATGCTTAGTATAAATCCACAATCTAGCGTTGGGCTCTTGTGCAAGTTGCTTTTCTTCAAAGAAGGCTTTTGAGTCATGAGGTGTAGTGACCCCTTATCTTGCTTGCCATGCGTATGGTCAACTCCATTGTTAGATTATTGTTTGCTTGATGGGTTAGGATGGAGTGTAAGGATCATATATCCTAGTGAGATGGCCATGCAAATATAATGGAATGTATAGAATTGTAACTGTCGCAGGTTTCCGGGGAGGAGAGGTGGCACATGTGAATCTACAGCAATACATGCCAAAAACAGATGCTTACACGATAAGTAATAGTAATTGTTTGATGGCTTGTGTGGCTACAGATACACATACTTAGCGCAGACTGTGAAGCAGTTTTGCTCTCAAAGAGGTGGCTAACTTGTGGGACGTGCATCTGCTCGAAATAATGTGTGTAGAACCACTTGTCCTACACTGGCTTGTTGACGGGCCATGACATCTACACAGTAATATTTAAAAAATGTATGGAGTGTTGTCCATGTGGCTGACTTACATGTGTCGGGCATGGGTATATTTCCTCACAAAAATCATAGTAGCTCCTTTTTTGCGAACAGAGTGAGCTTTTGGAGAGTTAGGAAGAGTTTGTTTAGCTTTTACATAACAAGTCTAGATGCATTTTACAATCCATCTTGAAATGCCAGATTTAGAAATAACTCCTTTGTGTGGCTTGTTGAATGTAAGAAAGAGTTGTCTTTCTGAATGGTTGACTGCTACAATATAGTACACAGGTGCTCTTTTTACATCTAGTGTGTGTAAAGCTGTTTCTGCAACTGATTCAGGGTGAGGAAATAATACAGGCATCTCAATCGATTGGGTCACAAGGAATAGAGAAACCACTTTTGGAAGGAATTTAGGGTTGGTATGTAGTACCACCTTGTCTTTATGAATTTGGAAGAATGGTTCGTTTAGTGTTTTTTTTTTTTTTTCTTAAATGTTATGAACATTTTCAGGTTACATCCACAAAAAAAAACAACATTCAACCACTGCCCATTGCACAAACAGTGTTCTTGGCAGTATTCCGCATAACTCATGTACAAATAAATCATCAAGTCAGACATGTCATATACTAGTTGTGCAATATATGCCATAGATCCCTTTTATTACAATCCTACGATTCCTCATCTGTTAACGTGAGAAGATAGTGCATCATGGGTACCCAATAATCCTTAAATCGGGACATCTGGGGGAGCTCTGCCGCATAGATCTCCAGCTGGTCTCTACAGTAAGCAATGTCCCGATACCACTGTGAGAAAGTCTGGCACATTTTATTACCCCCAATGAATGGCAACCTTCGCCTTTGTCAGTTACAAAGCTACAGTTACCAGCTTGCGGGTCGCTGGCGGTAAAGGTTTAACATAAACCAATAAGCATGTACGGGAGTGACAGTTTACCATTTCAGAGACTACCTTTGTGAGTGTCTGCATAATGAAGTCCCAATAGTTATATATCTTACCACATCTACATGCAAGATGTAAGAAATCCGCTCCCTTCCTGGCACACTTACTACAAGTGTCCGTCTGTCATAGCCCATATCCGGCCGATTGTGTAGTATACCTGCTGCAGAAACTTGAAATGTATGATACATAAATTACCACTTGCAGTCAACTGACACGTCAATGCACAGCAGAAGTCCCACTCCTCCCATGCAAGGGAAATCCCAAGTACCCTATTCATCCCCTATCATAATGTAGTGTCACACCTGCCATTCACTGCTTGCGCCATATTATATAGGTCCGCGATCAACCTTTTGTGGGGCATGCTTGTCTGTACTAGTTGAAAAGTTTTGAAGGTCAGAGGGACATGTGGAAATGTCTCAGAATGTTCTTTCAGGGTTGCTTGATGTTGCAATTATGTGAAATGCATAAGTGGGCAGCTGCAACTCTTCTGCACTAGTGCTGTGAATTGTATAAAGCATTCCTCCCTGAACAGGTCTCCGATCGTTTTGAGACCTGCCTCTTTGAGGCGGCGCAGGGCCTTCGGTTCTTGTGTGACTGACAAATTGGGGTGATATGCTATTTGCAAGGCAGGTGCATACAGGGGGCCCCTAACTGTTAGGGATCCAATGGCCTGCCACGCCAGCAAAGTATAATTAATCGTGCTAATACTGCCACGGACCACATCCACCCGTCCCTGCATCAGCAGTGAAGCCAGTGGTATGGGGTGCGCCGCGTCTTGTTCCACTGTCAGATGTGGCATAGATCGTTCAGGGTGCACCCAGTAATGCTTGTGTTGGGTTTTGTGCTCATAAACAGTAAATGTACAGTGGAAGAGCGTAAAGTGGAGTGGCGTAGAGTGTACAGTGTTGTTGTGTGGTGTAGAGGCTCTTATACAGACCACCCTCCCTACCCCTCCTCCTCCCCCTCCACAGCAATGGCAAGTTCGGCAGCAGATGCAACTGGTTCCCGAGATTCAACACAAACTCCAGTTTGTTGACATTAGAGCCATATGTATGGAGCACAGTGACCATGGTACCACATAGCTTACTCTGCAGTAGAACAGTGCCTTGATTATCTATCCTGGAATGCATCCACTCAAATTTAACCCCCTTTCTGATTAATATATTTAACCCTCGAGCATATGTTGAATATGCTGATGCCATGCGCCACCCACCTGAGCTGCAGCAAGATGAGAAAGGTGCTTTCCTTGCAGAGATGCCCGTCGTGATAGGCCAGCAGTTGTCAATTATTTTTTTGTTGGTGTATTATTTAGCTCTCATGCATTCCGTGACTTGAAGTGGAGAGACGCAACATTAGGAACCCTGCTAGGGATCATTTCTCCAGGATACCATCCATTGAGTATCAGAATAAAGCCAGATAATACCAGGCAATATATGCAAAACACCTACTGGATGGGCAAAACATCCCCCCACACACAACCCACCCTCCACCCACATTAGCGACCCCAATTGGCTATTCACAATCCTTCCCATAAAAACCACATTTATAACGATTCAGCAATACAGTAAGAGCATGACTCTACCGCATGTGTCTTCTGTGGCACGTGGGGTATCCCCTCCAGGGCGTGTTAGAGGGCCGTCCTTCAGAGGAACGGAGGTGAACGGGCCAAACTTGCTGTCAGCATACTCAAAGAGTACTCACCCATTCTTACCAAACAATAGGAACAGTGACAGGAATAATGTCAAGGAAAGGCTAGTCACTCCAAGGTGTGGCGCAGTCTGGAATATATAAAGGACTCAATCATGTTCCACTCTGACTAGCCGTCCACTAATTGGCTTTATCTGTTGCCAGTCTGCGTCCAAGCCTGGATTCTTGAGGTACTCCATGGCAGCCTGTGGGGTGGCAAATACCTTCCGGCCTTTTGGCAGGTGCACCTGGAGTTGGGTCAGATAGAGCATGGCATACTCCACTCCTGCCTGCTGCAGTTTCTTTTTCACTGGTGCAAACTCAGTTCTGGCCACCTGTACTGCTGTGGTGAAATCTAGGTAAAAAGCAATTTCACTATTTTGATATTGAACTGTCTTGCGCTCCCTTGAGAGTCTTGAGTCTCAGCACCACAACCTGGTCTCTGTAGTTAAGCAACCTTGCTATTATAGGTCTGGACAGTGACCCCTGGGGGTGGGGGACCCTCACTACTAATGATCTATGGACCCTTTCAATAATCAACATGTTGGAAAAGTGTTCAATGGCAAATAATTTTTGCAGTAGTTCCTCAACTAACATTTCCATTTTTCCATATTGCAAGTTTCCAATGTTCCCAAAATTCATATATTGTTTCCGCTGGGTCTTGTTTCAAGGTCTTCATTCTTTGCTTGAATGATGGCTATCACTTTTCTCATATTCAGACATGTTTCCCTCCTGCTCTGTGGTGTATCCTCAGTGGTAGATATTCATTGTTCTGCCTCAGTTATGCGTGTCCCATGTCAATTGAGCTTGGTCGCCATTTGATCCATGCGTACATTTAATGTATCTCAATTGTGTTGCATTGTTAGCAAGAGGGCTACCAATGATCCAGTTTCTCTAACAGGGCCCTCCTGCTCACTACTCGGTTGTAGGAAAGTACCTTATTTCTTAGCATGGTTACCCCCATGTTCTGCCTGTTGTCAGTGTGTTTGACTGTGTTCACTGGGATCATGCTAACCAGGACCCCAGTGATTATGAACTCTCCCTTTCAACTTGGTAACTTGTACCAATTTCACCCCACATTTGGCATTCTGGTGCCCCAATGTAAGTCCCTAGTACATGGTACCCAGGGCATTGGGGTATCAGGGAATCCCCCATGGGCTGCAGCATGTATTATGCCACTCATGGGGAGCCCATGCAAAGTGTTCAACATGCATACCAATGCAGCCTGTATGGAAAGGGTGCATGCACCCTTTTTCATCACATGTCACTGCACTAGGGCACTGTAAGTCACCCCTAAGGCAGGCCCTCCTAGCCCAGAGGGCAGGGTGTAAGTAGCGGTGTGTGAGGGCACCCCTGCACTAGCAAAGGTGCTCCGATGAACTCTATTGCCATTTTCATGGACTTCGTGAGTCCGGGGACGCCATTTTATGCATGCACTGGACATAGATTACTACCTATGTCCAGCTACAAAACGGTAACTCCGAACCTAGGCATGTTTGGTATCAAACATGTCAGAATCATACCCCAGTATTGGGAGTATGATTCTATGTACACTGGGGGCTCCTTACAGGACCCCAGCATTGCTCCTACCAGTCTTCCAGGGTTTTCCGAACAGCCCAAGCTGCTGCCACCCCTCAGACAGGTTTCTGCCCTCCTACTGCTTGAACAATTCAAGCCCAGGAAGGCAGAACAAAAGATTTCCTTTGGGAGAGGGGGTAATACCCTCTCCCTTTGGAAATAGGTGTTACATGGCTTGGGAGGGGTAGCCTCCCCAAGCCACTGGTATGCTTTGAAGGGCACATTTGGTGCCCTCCGTGCATAAACCAATCTATGCGGGTTCAGGGACCTCCAGTCCCTGCTCTGGAGCCAAACTGGACAATGGAAAGGGGAGTGACCTCTCCCCTGTCCATTACCATCCCAGAGATGGTGCTCAGTGCTCCTCCAGAGGGTCCCTGGGTACTGACATCTTGAATCTAAGGTTGGCAAGGACTTCTGGGAGCATCTGAGTGGCCAGGTCAGGCAGGTAACGTCAGAGCCCCCTCCGGATAGGTGCTCACCTGGCTAGGTGACCAATCCCCTTTTTAGAGGTATTTATGGTCTCTCTCTTGGTTGGGTCCAATTCAGCTTGCAAGAATCCAGTAGGAATCCTCTGTAACCTTACTTCGACTTCTAGACACTGGAACCGCGACCCTCCGAGAACCGACAACCTACCTCCACGAAGACTCTTCTTGCAACATTGTTTCCACTGCTCCTTCCAGTTTCTGCAACGTTTCCCCAGCTGTGCATCCTCTAAGGGCAGCAAGTCTTTAGTCTGCCCGAGAAGGAAGGAATCTCCCTTGGAGTGAAGGAGTCACCGCCCTGCATCTGCAGGGCACGTACTGCAACAACGACCAGCTGCGCGATCTCCTCTCACCCTGAGCTGCGTGGATCCTGCATCACAGGTGGTGGTCTGGAGTAGTCCTCTTGGTCCTCTCTGCCAGCTGTAGGTAAGCCCTTGCTTTCCAACGCGTTACAGTATCCCAGTGCACCGCGCCTCTTGCAACTGCCAAGGCTTGCTTGCATCGCCTTCAAGGGACCTTCAGGCAGCATGTAACCCAAGCACTTCTTTCTGCGAAACACAGCCCTCTGGATGGTTCTCCTGCGGCGTGGGACCCTTCTTCAGTCATGCTGCATGGGCTCTTCTGCGACTCCTGTGTCCCCCACCCCGTGGGACTCCTGTGGGGGCTGCCCCTGTGGACTCGGTCGCAGCGGGTCCCCTGTGACTCCCCTCCTGGGCATAGCTGGTCCCCAGCAGCTTCACTTTTCACCAACAGCGGCACTTGCCTCTGCCAAGGCTTGTTGGTGGAATTTCTGCACCAACACCCGACTGTAATTTTTCTTCCGGCGTGGGATGTCGTCTGCATCCCTCAGGAACTCTTCACAGACTCCAGGGCTGCAGTGCCGACCTTCTTCACATCACCGACCAACTCATGATTCAACAGCTGGGTGGGTAGTAGCTCCTACTCCTCTTGGACTCTGACTTCTGGACCTGGTCCCCTTCTTCCACAGGACTTCGTCTTCAGGAATCCATTGCTGGTTTCTTGCAGTCTTGTCTGGGTGTTGCATTTTCTTCCTTTTAGTTAGTTTGGGGAAAAAGTAGTAACTTACTCCTTTCTTCCTGGTCGCTGGAGGCGGGGGGTGGGGGGGGACTGTGGTACTTACCTTTGTGGTTTTCTAGTACCCCCAGCTTCTCTCTACACATGCCACTTACCTAGGTGGCAGTCCTGTGTTCACATTCCATTATTTTTAGTGTATGGCTTGGGCTCCCCCTATGGTCACTATTGTCTAGCTGCATTTGCACTGCCTTCCTATCACTTTCTATGCCTATTGCTGATAACTAGTGTGTGTGTGTGTGTGTGGGGTGGGTTGTGTGTGTCTGTGTGTGTCTCCTTTCATGTATGCAAGTGCTGTGTGACTACAGTGGTATTGCATGAGCTTTGCATGTCTCCTAGCTAAGCCTTGGCTGCTCATCCTCAGCTAACTCTAGAGAGCTTGGCGTCTAGACACTGCCTACTACACTTCACTAATAGGAGATACCTGGACCTGGTATAAGGGGTAAGTACAGTAGGTACCCACCATACATCAGGCTAGCTTCCTACACCGGTGATGCATCTTGTGTGGGTCTGTGTGCATGCTTGGCCTCAAAAGTGAGCCGCGAGTGACGAATATCCGCCTTTCACACCTTATCACAAGAATTTCCTTAGACAAATGATGTCTTTAAGTAGAGTATATGAGTATCAATCAGTCTAGTATCCCCTCCAGCCAGGCCTTCCACCCAGGAAATCACAGTCAACTGAGTCAAAGGGTGAGGCTACCGGCCCTCTGGCTGTCAGACAAAGTCGTCTCTCCCCATCAATTCACTATTTAGCACTACTGAGGAAGCGGATGGGCCATCAGTGCCAGTAGAATTGCAAGATTATGGCCCACGGTCAGCAGAGTCGCACTACAGTGCGGCCATCTTGGATCTGGCCCTCCTGGTTCTTCTAGAGTTAATGCCTAAAGCTCACCGTCACAACTGAGTGAAGTGATTGTGATGAGAAATGCGACTTTCCATGAAAGAAACTGAGGGGGCATTTGTGGAGAGGTTTGAATATGGGACCCATTTGTCTTGTTAACACGATACTGAGTTTCTAAGCTGGAGTGAGAGAGACTGCGCAGAATAACTCTTGAGGCCTTGTAAAAAGGCTTTAATTACAGGAATTCTGAAGATAGAGGTATGCACTCTATTTTGTAGATATGTAGCAACTACAATTAAATGTATCCTTATGGAAGTGAAAGCTAACCCTGATGTTTGTAAATGCATCACGTAACAGATAATGGGCCTGATTAGGAACTTTGCGGATGGGATACACCGTAACAAACGTGACGGATATCAAGTCAGCCGTATTACAAGTTCCATTATATCCTATGGAAGTCGTAAAATGGCAGGCGGGTTATCCGTCACGTTTGTGACCAGTATCCCATCCGCCAATGTCGTAATCAGACCCATTGTCTTGAGTTTGTGCTGTTAATGGGTTATTATCTTTGGGATGGCAATAAAGTACAAATCGCTTCCACTTAGCCGCAGTGGTGGGCCTTCAGAGTTCTTTTAGAATACTCATACACTCTTGAAGCAAGTTTAAGTATCCGAATTCTAAGACCTCAGGAGTCAGATTGCAAGACTCTGCGATCTGGGATTTGGATGGTATATTGTTCCTTGGTTTTGTGTTAGACGGTCCCGCCAGTTAAGAAGTACCTGATGTGGGTCTACTGATCGTTCTAGTAGTGTGGTGAACTATGGTTGTCTGGCCCATGATGGAGCAACTAGAATGAGGGTGTCGTGGGTTGATTTTAGCGCGTTGCTTGGGCACACTAATTTTTGCTTCGGGCCGGTGCCCTCTTACCTAGTTCATTTTCTCTTTTTGCCTTGTATTATTTTAACAGGGCTTCATTAGATGAGGATTTATTATTTCTTTATCAGTTGACTTTCCATGCAGGATTGTTATTAGTTCCTTCTGCACTACATTCTCTTCTTGTGCTATGCTCAAGGCTGTATATGACAATTACCAAGTATTTCAAGTGCAAGAGTACGTAGTGCACCCTATACAGAAAAGACGTATTATCATGTCAGGACAGTTCTTAGAAAACAACACATTTTATTATAAAAACACCACATTAGCACAATTAGGTTAGAGTTGACAAGCTGAGGATAGCTCCTAGGTAAGGCTGGATTTGTAGGCGAGACTTGACAGTGTTGATGGTTCACCTAGTTTGTGAACGTGGTTTATTGTTGTTGGAGTGTATTGGAAACAACTTTTGCTTTTGATGAGCCAGTCATCTAGATACGGGAAAACGTGTAGGTTTTGCCATCACCAAGGAGCTACTACTACCGCCAGGCATTTTGTGAATACCCTTGGAGCAGTAGTGACTGTTAATTGAAGCACTTTGAATTGAATGTGCGGACCTTGAAACAAAAACCTGAGAAATTGTGATACGCTGGGTGGATAGGTATATGGAAGAAGCCGTCCTTTCAGTCCAATGCTGCCATGAAGTCGCCTTGTTGAAGTAGTGGGATGACATCTTGCAGAGTAACCATGGGAAAGTGCTCTTCCACAATGAACTTGTTTAGGGGTTTTAAGTCCGGAGTTGGTCTTAGAGACTTGGCCTTTTTGGGTATTAAAAAGGTATAGTGAATATACCCGTGCCTTGTTGTTGTAAAGGTACATGTTCTGACGCTCCTTTTGGAAAGAGACCATAGATTTCCTGCATGAGCAGCTCTTGATGGTCTGTAGACAGTTTGTGATTGCTTCAGGCAATAACCATGTTAAATAACATCCAACACCCACTGGTCTGAGGTGGTTGTCTGACAGATGGGAACGAACAGTTGAAATTGTCCCCAAACAGGTGCTGTGTGTCGAGGAAATGGCTGGGAGGTCACTTTTTTTGGTGGTGGCAGAGAACTTGGAGAAGCCGTCCCCCTTCTCTACCTCTGGAATTATTACCTCTATAGGAACCCCTATAGTATCCTCTAGGTGACAAGGTTTATGATTGGGGACGACGGTATGATGTAAAGGTGTCTGTGGATGAGGGTTTTGCTGCTCCACGAGACGGTGAGGTAAGAAAAAATAACTTTGTGTGGATGTTTGTAATGCTCCCATAGCCTTAGCTGTTTTTTATTTTCACAAGTAGGGAGTCCACTTGGGGTTCTCACCATCAAATAGGAGTACAAGTATATTTTGTTGTACCTCAGGCTTAAACCCAGAAACTTTAAGCCATGCATTATGCCTGATGAGCACGTTGGTATTAATTCCTCTGGCAGCTGTGTCACAGCACATCTAATTGAGGTGTTGCCAATTACTTTTCCTTTTGAGGCAATCTTAAACGCCCTCTTTTTATATTGCTCTGTGAGATGAAAGAGGAGCCCCTCCATTTCATCCCAGTGTGCACTGTTATAGTTGGAAAGGAGACCAAAGGAGCTGGCAATTCTCCAGTGGTTTGCAGATTGCGCAGCCACTCTCTTTCCTGCAGCGTGAATTTTTCTGCTTTTTTATCTGGGGGTGGTGCATCCCCAAATGCTTGGGAATATCTCTTTTTTCTTGCCGTAGTGACCACCAAGGAGTCAGATAGTAACTGCCCTTTTATATATGCTGGGGAGTAGAAGAAGCTTTATACTTTTTGTCGAGCCTTGGTATTATAACTCTGGACTTAACTGGGACTTTTTAAAATATCTGGCTTATGCCTAGCATGCCCTTAAGCATGGTTAGATTTTGGGCTCTTCTTTGTGATGAGAAAAGTGTCTCAAACAGAAGTCATCTTCCAAGGGTTCAGTGCGGAGTTGAACCTTGTGGTAGCAAGCGGCCCTTTGTGTGATATCATGGTATGTGGCGGTACCATCTGGAGGAGAGGACTTTGCTGGATACAGGTCAGGATCTGTATCAGTACGTGGATCTGTAACATAAGTTCCCCACAGAGCGTCCTGGGGTGGAACAGATCATCGATATCCATCATCCCCGTTATCATTACAGTCTTGGCTGAGAAAGGAATGTATAGATTCCTGTGGAGAATAATGTATCCCTGCAGGAGGTGAAGGTGGTGGTGAAACTGCCCTTGGAGTTGTAAGTGGTATTAATGGGCTAATGGGTGGGGGGCTGGTAGCTTTATCAGCTCTTTTAGTGTGCTTTGGAGGGTGTGGTAGTTGTGTTTCTTCTTTAAAGCTCAGAAGACTTTTAGCCACTTTTTACTTTGTTTGAGGTAAAAATATGTGGTCAACATCAGTTTCAGCACATCTTTGCATTTCGAACTGCTGTGCGATTTCAGTCCCAAAACGGTTTGAGGTCAAGGGTTTTGGTGATTGGATTTTCGATGCCAAGCCCTTACTTTCAGTGCCGAAGACATGTGATGTTAAAGTGCCGGAGTTTTGAACTCAGAATCTAGCTTCATGTCCGATGATTGGTGACCATCAGTCTTTCTCTGGTCTTTCGACACAGAGCCTGGACATTTCCTCTAAAGCGGTTCAGTGCTAACCATGGCTAGAGTGCAGTTATGGGCCCTCCACAGATTTAGGAAAAATATGAGATGGAGGGTCAACCTTTTGGGATATTTGGTTGCGACTGCGGCCGAGTTGGAGGGGGCAAAATCCTCATGGTTTGTGCCACCGGTATGTCCTGAATCTTGAGCTTGGACCCAGAGCTGTCGTTGTGCGAGAAGGTGCCTTCATCTTCTGCAGACAAATGGACTTGGGTCTGATGATGGAAGTCTTCAGTCCCAAAGATGTCAGGAGTGCCCTCAATGGTGCGTCAAGACATCTCAACTAATCTTCCACATCTCTAGCGCAGTTTTCTTGGATCAAAATGATTGACACTCCTCGCAAGAGTCTTCACAATGGTCTGGAGAAAGGCACAAGTTACACACCAGATGTTGGTCGGTGTGTGGGAACTTAGTGAGGCAGCGTGGGCAGAATCGAAATGGCGTCCGTTCCACCACCAGATGGACATGGTATCGTCAGGAATGTCGAAAAAGAAGTTATGCCCCAATGAGCTAAGGTCATCTGGTCGATCGGAACGCATAGGCGTTGAGAAGCGACTGATAAAGATGTCTAAATAACCGTGATTGATAAACAATACCGAAGTTTAAGGCCCAACTAGTGAGAATGACGAAACCGAGACAGAGAAGCATGCGTCGACACCAGACAGAGGAAATAAAAAACCCACAATCTAACAATGGAGTCTAGGACAATACGCATTGAAAGCAAGAGGAGAGGTCATTACACCTTGTGACTGGAAAGACTTCTTTGAAGAAAAACAACTTCCACACTTCAGGGCTCAACACTAAATGGCAGACTAATGCTATGCATGTGTATCTACAGCCACACATGCCATCACTCCACACACACACATATACATATATATATATATATATATATATATATATATATATATATATATACACACACACACACCTTTCAGGCAGCAATAAAAATGGCATAACGTGTGATTATGTGAGTCAGAGATATATATATATATATATATATATATATATATATATATATATATATATATATATGATATATAGATAGATAGGAGGTGGTTTACCATTCCATAAAGTAGGGCAGAGGGTTAACGTGCCTGCAGCAAAAAAACAGATCTAGATCTGTATTTTATGTGGATAGCTGAGTGGACTAGCAAAGCCAGTCGTTACCAGTACTTTAAAACAAATGAAATGTGTAAGATAGAGGGGGCTATGAGGAGGCGAAGGCCACTTTTGCTGGGTGGTGGTGGAGGGAATCCAAGGAGGTGGTCATTGGGGGGGGGGGGGGAGCTAACAGGTGGCAAAAATGATTGTCGTACTGGGTGCCATCAGCACTAAAGGCTGTGATGATGGGTATGTGACAAGGACTGTGTCCTATTTTGGTCTTTTTTTAGTGTCTTTGGAGAACCTGGTGGTCTAGGAAGGAAGACAAGGTATGGTGACCCTTTTTATTTACTGTTGCCCATAACTCACGCGCACACACATGCACCCCTGCCCCCCTCCCCCACTGTTTCAGAACAAAATATTCACCTTCTACGTTGGTTAGTTTTTTGCCAGTAGCAGAGAGTGGAGTCTCAGTGGATGACTGCTACTCAAGCCGTAACTCAGGTTATGACAGATACTGAGACAGCATCTGAGGGAGAGGACAATGGAGCAGAATCTGGAAATGATTTTTCAGTCACTGGAGTTCCACACGACTCATCTTTCAGTGCTTCTGAGGGACACGATGACAAGACAGTCATGCTGTCCTTTTGCAAGCACAGTCTGTGGGACAACAGTAGCAGGTTTAACCAACCCAGAGAGATGGCACGTGCTGCGGTAAGCATAGACAGAGTGCTCTGTTGGCAGCCCCCCAATTTAGTTCAGCCCCAAATTCCACCCTTCACTGGCGACGCTGGATTAAAAGTCAATACGGCCAACGTTTTGCCAATTGACTTTATCCATTTCTTTTTGGATATTGACTTTCTTGAGCAAACTGCAGCAAACAGATGTGTGCCTAACAATTTCTGATGGAGCATGGAGGCATTCTTGAGCCTCGTTCTAGGACATGCCAGTGAACTTGCACGTCGCTGGAGTAGATGAAGATATTTAGGGCCCAACGCTCAAAATGGGATTAGTGCAGACACCAGCTTTGTAGTACTACTTGTCTACTCACACGGTTTGGTTAACCCCCATCTTCGCACCGTATATGAGCACAGATCGTATTTTGTTATTGCAGCACATGCTACCTTTCAATGACAATTCTGCTGCTGTGCCCTAGGACCACCCAGACCACGACAGGTTGTTAAAATTCAGCCTGTCGTGGAACATCTGTCTGCCCGGATTCCAGAGATTTATACTTCAGGAAAGAATATCAATGAGTACCTGATCCCTACAAAGGGCGGCCACTGTTCAGGCAAGACACTTCGAGCAAAAGAGCTCGTTATGGCATCAAGCTGTACCTGTGACAGAGCTCTACTGGCTATGTGTACAGTTTGATAGTGTATACAAGGAAGGGCTCCACTCAACCCTGTAAGTTGCCCTCTCACTCTAGCAGTCACAGGAACAATTGTATGGGAGCTTGTCCAACCATTCCTTCACAAAGGTTATAACCTTTATGTGGACATGTTCTATACACGAGTAGAGCCGTTCAGTGACCTGCAGAAAGCTGGCTCTGTGGACAGTTTGCTGTCGTAGGAAAGGATTCCCGCAGGAGCTTGTTTGAAAGAAGCTCCAGAAATCCCAGAGCACTGCGTTGTGTTCCAAAGAACTGCTTGCAGTCAAGTTCTCGGATGGGACTGATATGTACGTTTAACTACAACTCATGAGGAGAGCACTTACCCTCTTCACAGTTTGGGGTCAGATAGCTGAAGTTCACAAGCCCATCTGTATACTTCATTACAACAAGTACATGGGCAGAGTGGATAAGACTTCAACAAGACGTAGAACCGCATTAGGAACAAGAACCTATTTAATAATCTGATCCAGATGGCAACATACAAAGCATGTGTTGTTTATAGTCCGACAACCACAGAAAGGCTCATCTCTTTTTCGGGACTTTCAGTTAACCATCACTGAAAGCTTCACAGCTACAGAATACAGAAGCAGCAGCCTCCACTTCATATGTTTTGGAGGATGTGGCACAAAGGATGTAGGAGAGCGACACTTTGCAGCTCACATTCCTATAGCACCTAAAAAGACTTGACCATGTCGTCATTGTAAAGTCTGCTCGAAGCATAAACAAAAAGGCAAGGGGAAGAGGGGAGTCACATAAATGTCCCCAGTGCACATCTCAGCCGCCCCCTGTGTTTTCCTACTTGCTTTATATTGTATCAGACAAAAGTGAAGAACTGGGAAATTCACTGACGTGGAGCTGCCATTTAGTAAACTCTTCAATGGTTGTGCATGTATACCTACTGTCAGTGGGCCACTACTTTTCTAGGAAAGCAGCTGCATAATTTCTTTTCTTCTAGTTGAGGAAATTATGGACTTCCTTATGGCCTGCTCGACACCTTTATCCACAGTCAAAACATGGTAAGTGTTCTGTTCGGCAACTGACAAGTGTGTTATAGTCCCCACACTGCAAATACTGGTGGACAGAACATATGATACCATGGAGCACCATGTGTGGTAAAATGTTAAAGGAACGTCAGGAATGGATCACACCAGGGTCAACAGTAGTCCTCATGCAAGGATTACTGTTGACCCACGTGTGATCCATTCCTGTCGTGGACATTAGGACCTGGTACACAAGTGGGGTAGCGTTTTTTATCGGGACAACCTGGAAAACGCTCACTGGTAGAAAGTTTGTGGATCCCTGCACATTCCTGTAGTTTACGTCACAGAAAAGCAAGGAAACTGTGTTTTCATTCAACAATCCACCTTTGCAGGGTATTTTGGGTAAGAAAACTTTGAAGGATGCACACAAGCAACACCTCCCTGGACTCCCCGTTTGTCTACTTTTCAGAAATGCCTGAGTTTGATAGGCTTCCCTACATAGTTGTTGACCCTAGGACTAATCAGCACACCTACCATAGTTATCACAATACGTTTCGGGACTTTCCTTGTTGCAAGCACACCCCAACAAGTGAGGTAGCATTTTTCTCAGGAGACCTGGGGGAACACTGAGAGGTAGGAAACCTGTGCCAACCCAGTGATCCCACAATTTTGCCACACAGAAATGTGTGGAAAATGTGCCATTTTAGATCAATTTGAGGGTTGCAGATTATTCTGGGTAAGAAAACATTGGAGGTGCCAAGCAAGCAACATCTCCCTGGAATCCCCCGGATATCTAGTTTTCAGAAATGTCTGGACTGTGTAGGTTTCCTTGATGGTCGCCAAGCCTGGGACCAAAAATACAGGTCATTTTGTGATTGATAATTTTGATGTCTCCTTAATACGTTTTGGGCCCTTCTCCGTCGCAGGCACTTGGCCTACTCACACAAGTGAGGCACAGTTTTTCTCTGGAGCTGGGGGGCGGGGGGAAAGCTGGGTGGAAGAAAAATTGTGGCTGCCTGCAGATTCCAGGACTTATTCTCACAGAAATGCAAGGAAAGGAAAATGTTACTTACTCAGTAGGCATGAGTTTGTGGTATGTAGTGCTGTAGATTCACATGTTCTGGATACTTCTGCCACCTAGTGTTCGGCCCAGGAGGTTGCAAGTTGTTTCTGTTTGAAAAGCCTTTCAAGTCACAAGTAGAATGATTCGTCCTCTTGCTGGTAATGTGCATGGTCCTCGACTCCATCTTCAGATTGTTTTCTTGCAGGTCTTGATGTATGGAGTGTAGTGTAAAGGTAAGCAAGTGAAATAACCATGTATGAGAATGTATATCAAAAGACTGTAATGGCCACAGGTGTACGGAGGGGCAGGTGGGCGCATGTGAATCTACAGCATTTGATGACGTGTGGCTGTAGACATATTCTGCATACACTGTAAAGCAGTTTCTCCCAAGAAGAGGTAGCTAAACATGTGGGTGTTACAGTGCCTTGAAAAAGAGTACGCAACACTGCCTGACCTACGTTGGCTTGCTGGTGTGCTAAAACATCCACAAAATAGTCATTAGTCAAAGTGTGTGGTGTTGACCATGTAGCTTCCTTACATATATCAGCTAAATTTATGTTACCTAGAAATGCCACAGATGCTCTTTTCTTACATGCTGATTATCTTTACGTGGTTAAGAAAAGGCAACAAAAAGTTGTTTTGTCTTTCTGAAAGCTTTTAGTTCTATCAATTAAGAACATAAGCGCTCTTTTCACGTCTAGCATGCATAGGGCTCTTTACGCAACTGAATCAGGTTGTGAGAAAGAAAAAAAAAAAAACAGTAACTCAATAGTTTTACTGTGATGGAGTTGAGATACTACCTTTGGTAGACATTTTGGGTTAGTGCAAAGAACCACTTCATCTTTATGTATCTGGAAAAATGGTTCTTGTTATGTTAATGCCTGGAGCTCACTTACACGTCTCAGGGAAGTGATTGCAACTAAGAAGGCTACTTTCAACGAAAGAAACTGCAGAGGGCATGAATTTAGTGGTTCAAAAGGTAGTCCCATAAGTCTAGTGAGTATTACATATTAGGCTACTCAAATTCTAGAACTTCAGGAGCCAAATTGAAAGATTTAACTCCTTGGGATTTGGGTGCCAAATCTGCCCGGGTGTCACATGGTGAGATGGGGCCTTGGGGACCCGATCCGTAGGACGAGCACCCGGGACACAATGCCACTACAGACACATGAGCAGTGAAGTCAA
The DNA here is from genome assembly GCF_031143425.1 of Pleurodeles waltl. Lineage (NCBI taxonomy): Eukaryota > Metazoa > Chordata > Amphibia > Caudata > Salamandridae > Pleurodeles > Pleurodeles waltl. Next base: position 68,996,149 of record NC_090448.1, read on the forward strand.
GGCAGTGATTCTCAGTGACTTGCCTCATTACCCAGGGGGTTGGGGGGGGGGGTTCAAGGGCAGGGATGGGAACCTGTTGGGGGGTGGGGTGGGGGGTGTTTACAGCTGAACTGAGGTTTGCCCCGGAGAGGGACTGAGTGAACCGGTTCCTCCCAGTGGGCAGCCGTGTGGTGGTGGGTGGGCCAGTGCTGGCCTAGCAGAGAGGAATAGACATAGCAAAATAAGGATGTGATCTAATGCCATACAGGGAGTGCAGAATTATTAGGCAAGTTGTATTTTTGAGGATTAATTTTATTATTGAACAACAACCATGTTCTCAATGAACCCAAAAAACTCATTAATATCAAAGCTGAATATTTTTGGAAGTAGTTTTTAGTTTGTTTTTAGTTTTAGCTATGTTAGGGGGATATCTGTGTGTGCAGGTGACTATTACTGTGCATAATTATTAGGCAACTTAACAAAAAAAAATATATACCCATTTCAATTATTAATTATTACCAGTGAAACCAATATAACATCTCAACATTCACAAATATACATTTCTGACATTCAAAAACAAAACAAAAACAAATCAGTGACCAATATAGCCACCTTTCTTTGCAAGGACACTCAAAAGCCTGCCATCCATGGATTCTGTCAGTGTTTTGATCTGTTCACCATCAACATTGCGTGCAGCAGCAACCACAGCCTCCCAGACACTGTTCAGAGAGGTGTACTGTTTTCCCTCCTTGTAAATCTCACATTTGATGATGGACCACAGGTTCTCAATGGGGTTCAGATCAGGTGAACAAGGAGGCCATGTCATTAGATTTCCTTCTTTTATAACCTTTCTTGCCAGCCACGCTGTGGAGTACTTGGACGCGTGTGATGGAGCATTGTCCTGCATGAAAATCATGTTTTTCTTGAAGGATGCAGACTTCTTCCTGTACCACTGCTTGAAGAAGGTGTCTTCCAGGAACTGGCAGTAGGACTGGGAGTTGAGCTTGACTCCATCCTCAACCCGAAAAGGCCCCACAAGCTCATCTTTGATGATACCAGCCCAAACCAGTACTCCACCTCCACCTTGCTGGCGTCTGAGTCGGACTGGAGCTCTCTGCCCTTTACCAATCCAGCCACGGGCCCATCCATCTGGCCCATCAAGACTCACTCTCATTTCATCAGTCCATAAAACCTTAGAAAAATCAGTCTTGAGATATTTCTTGGCCCAGTCTTGACGTTTCAGCTTGTGTGTCTTGTTCAGTGGTGGTCGTCTTTCAGCCTTTCTTACCTTGGCCATGTCTCTGAGTATTGCACACCTTGTGCTTTTGGGCACTCCAGTGATGTTGCAGCTCTGAAATATGGCCAAACTGGTGGCAAGTGGCATCGTGGCAGCTGCACGCTTGACTTTTCTCAGTTCATGGGCAGTTATTTTGCGCCTTGGTTTTTCCACACGCTTCTTGCGACCCTGTTGACTATTTTGAATGAAACGCTTGATTGTTCGATGATCACGCTTCAGAAGCTTTGCAATTTTAAGAGTGCTGCATCCCTCTGCAAGATATCTCACTATTTTTGACTTTTCTGAGCCTGTCAAGTCCTTCTTTTGACCCATTTTGCCAAAGGAAAGGAAGTTGCCTAATAATTATGCACACCTGATATAGGGTGTTGATGTCATTAGACCACACCCCTTCTCATTACAGAGATGCACATCACCTAATATGCTTAATTGGTAGTAGGCTTTCGAGCCTATACAGCTTGGAGTAAGACAACATGCATAAAGAGGATGATGTGGTCAAAATACTAATTTGCCTAATAATTCTGCACTCCCTGTATGGGATACACCACTTCATTTATGCATTTCTCAAAGGTTTCTGAAAGGTGACTGAGGCAGTGCTAACCTACCCCCCCCCCCCCAATGGGGTGGCTATAACTCTGCATGCTGGGGTGATGGGCAGTTCTGACAACTGTGGACAACTGCTTGTTATGTTTGCTTTACATTACTGCACAAACAAAGGGACACAAGGATGTTATAGGCAAAGACATGGGATGCAGGGGTACAGAGGATAGACACAGGGCACCCGGTGTAGGTACACGCAGCCATATCTACACCTCACGCTCCTATGGGTCAATGACTCAGTGAGACCAAAATGTACGGACATGGAACATGAACAGGCTTGACGGTAGAATTAAGCGTACCATAGTACCCCAGTACCTCTGTCGCCATGCCCCAAATTTAGTGCTGCTGCAGGAAACCCACATTAGGGGCAAGTACAAGGTTCTAGATAGATATGACACCCCTCCTGGCACATGCTGGTTACACCATGGACTCCAGGGGAACAGGCATTCTAATCGAAAAGTCAGTGCTCTTTATCCTCCCCACCCCCAAATCTTACATGGTCTGATCCACTTGGTAGATATGGGGCATTGTCGGGGACCTGTGAGGGCAACACCGTAAAATTTACTCCCTGTACATACCAGTGACGTTACACAGGGCGACGCTCCCAGATACTGGTGCCTTGCTTTTGGAAATGTCGCCTGGGATCCTTATCTTATGAGGGGACATCAATGCTGTGGTCAACCCTAGTGTGGCTACAGAGACCAGGGCTGTCTTCCAGAATGAACTGGTCCCTCTCAAACGTTCGCAGACGCAATGGGATTGATAGACTTATGGCGCGCTTATAACCCATAGCAACGACAATACACATTTCTCGATGGCAGTTTCTCTCGTCTTGATCATATATTTACCCAGCAAGCACATGCGGGCAAGTTAAGAGATGCACAGCACAAGGCACGGGGTTTATCTCCGACCACTTGCGGGTAGGGGTGATGCTGTGTGGCTCTGCCATGACAATACCCTAGCCCCCTCCTTCCCCTACCCAACCTCCACCAACCCCCCAAAAAAAAAATATATTGACCCCTGGCACCATCCAGGCCTGAGTGCTGCTGTAGAATAAAGGATAGACTGACTTCAGTGTTTCTGCTTTTGGCACCTTTGATTGTAGATCTGCACAACACCAAGCTCCTCTACTTCAGACAGTCTAATCTCTTGCCCCTCTGTGGCTTCCCCTTCTGCTATGCCAAGGACAGTCTGAAACTCACTGAGACTGCACTCAAGGAGATTAAACTATCACACCCTGGGACTACATATTCACTGAACCAGCTGTTATCCTTTGTGGAAGCATGAGAAGACAACCTGAGAAATGCTCTTTAAGTTTCAGTTGCTCTCCAGCTTGTTTACGTTTGATGAACTTATGACCATTCCTTGGCTAACCCTGGCTTCCCTGTTTCAGGTGAGTACTGGCCCCCTTTTGACTCCAGTGGACCTTTATTGTTTTTTTTTTTTAAATGCATGTACAGAAAAAAGCAAGAAAAACAAGGGAATAATTAGTCAGTTGAATTATACAGCCAATAAACAGTGTGTATCACATCAGGAATGGGTATAGCCATGGTACAAGCCAGAGAACTCAATACGTCTGTAGCCACAACCAATGACTCAGTACCTTCCATAAAGTTTCATCTGATAGGCTGCGCAAGTCCATCCTAGAGATTCCACATGTTTATGTCGTAGAACTGAAAGGTAATAAGGCCCAATAGGGCCTAATTATTGTATGTGATTAGTATGAACACAAATTAGCATCTCCCCCTGAAAGGAAGGACGTATTTTCCTATGTAGCATGTTATCGCTCATGGGGGCCGGAGGAGGGTTTAGGGGAGTCTAACCCAAAAAAGGATAGTAACATCGCACTCAGAATTACTCATGGGGGTGTGGTATGAGCCTATTCTGGTTTAATTTGGTGCATGCACTCTCCGCCTATAAGTTAACAGTGTTGCCCCTAGTTCCTGGTTTGGGGGGCAGGAGGGGGCTCAGAGTCTCTCATCTGTCTTAGCGGACAGTTTGTCCATAATTGTGCCATGCACCACACTGACGTGCTGGACATATACAGAATTTAAACTACTGCTAGCCAGAAAGAGACTGGCAATACACTTGATGGGCCCCAAAGCCCAGGGATCAAATGAATGGTGACAAGATCTGAGTGAATATTGCCTAGCTTAAGAGATTAGGTTGAAGGTAGTGAGGATAGGTGATAAACTGTCAGAAGATTTAGAGGCACGGCATGAGTTGACCACATTACTGAAATTTCCCTAAGATGAACACCATCTTGAAATAAGCCTGACGAAACGAGTTGCTCACTGTTAAAAGAACACTTTGAAAGTACATTAAACAATAGAGGGACAAAGGTAAGGAGAAACCACCAACACTCCTGGGGTACATGCCAGTCAGATCAAGATGAAAGCGGTAAAGATTAAGTATGCTTACTGGTGTATTTTTCTGGAGCAGAGTTGAAGTTAAATGTGAAGTTATAACAAAATTTAAAAAATGCACAGATGTACTAACCAATTCGAGTTAGAAATAACATGAACTTTAACATCTGTGAATTGTCTAATACAACTATTCCTTTAAAACTCTCCAATTCAAACAGGAACAACACAGGAAGGACACAGCCAAATGGAGCTGGAAAGGTTGGAAGAAGTCACTAGACATTAGCATACTGGGCGAAAAGTTTAACAACTAGCCAAGCCCAGACCTCAGAGAGAGAGAAGTCGAAAATTGCTACTGAAGTCCCCATGCATCTCAACTGAACTGCCAAACTATAGATAAGCCTTTGTTACCTGTCTGTCCAAATTCTTTTTAAAAAGCTCTGATATACCCCTACTTACACCACATGCGCCTTTCTGTTTTTCCCAGAGGCCTTTCCCTTTTCTTCCTTCACTCTGGATTATCACAGTGGATATTGACAGCAAACTTAGAACAAGGGTAAAATAGCAGAAGGGTACAGACGAATTGGAGAAATTGAGAAACACGAGCAGGTATACCCAAAGGAGAAGTGTCCACCCACCACAACACAACCCAGATGTAACCATAAAAGGTTGAGCAGTCCAGGAGTTCCATCACCTACCCTTGTAAGCTGCAGTCATGCATATTACATCATTATATTGCGTTTGTAATCAGTCAGGAATGATGGGACCACAAAGTTAGTAACAGTCATTGAGGAACACCATCACAGACACTAATTTGTCACTACAGGCTGAATACACACCCCTTCGGTGTTTCATTTTAGAGCGGACTACCTGCTGCCTATACGTCCCCATCCAGAGACTAATCTAGAACTCGTGCACCAGCATTCGAGCCAGTGTCTCTTAGACACCACTACCCCCCAGAAGTGCTGACAGTCAGGGCAGGTATTACACAGTAGAGGTGTTGGTTGGTCACATTTGAAAGTGGTGGGGCATAAAAGTTTGGGACATAAGGGTGGTTGGGAAGGGTGGTGTTCACCACTGAGAAAATTCTGAAACACTTTGGAAAAAAAAGTTTGTGTAAATGGTGCATTTTAAAACAAACTCGAGAAAGCAAGAAAGTTAATAAAGCAAATGCATATTATAAGATTTTAACAGTATGCAGAACACCTAGTTATGCGCAGAAAAGATAAATACTTGTGTGATGGTAGTAAGCTCTCAATAAAACAAAGCAGGCCAGAAACATCTTCCCTCCCTAAACAACATAAATCAAGGCATTACAGAAGAGAACCACCTTCTCCTTGGCACATGGAAACAACATTTTTGATGAGTCTCGGAGCTGTAAGTAAACCTCTTGGCAGTGCCACATTTTGTAATTAATGTGTTAAACTCTATCCCACAGGCCACAAACATAATTAAGCACTATTCCACCACAGTCTTCAACTCATTATTTTAAGCTCCTATACTTTTTATATTTTTTGTTTTTTTTACACTGTCTCCAAAAAACACTCCCTTTTGGCCGGGATATGCAAGTTGAAAACACCTAACACCTGGCAGTGGCTGGCTATGTGAGCAAAATATGGTAGTAGAAAGCTTAGCTCAGCTGAGCCATGAATAAAAGTGGAAGAAACATCCACTCACCTTGCCATTTTTTATTTATTATTTGTTATTTTTATTATTTTTATTATTTATTTTTTATTTTAAATCGGAGCAATATTTTTCAACGACGACAAATCTTGGAGTCTGAGCTAAACGTAAACGTGAACCTCTTCCTCTAAGCTTGGAATTGATTTCCAAATGCAGCGAACAGTGGCTCAGCTACAGGGCGCCTGTCCCTGAAGTTTCAGCACGCCGTATACCGGCGTATAAGACGACCCCCGACTTTTGAGGAGATTTTCAGGGGTTAAAAAGTCGTCTTATACGCCGGAAAATACGGTAACTTGCATGTCATCATCGGCAAAAACAAAACTTATGAGATCGCAGAGTATTTAAAACTCGAAGTTCGTTTTTTGAAAACAGAAAGGATCAATCAGTTTTGTACTCACTGTACCTCAGATTCTTTTTTTTTTTTTTTTTTTAAAGGACCTTGGCATGGCATATCTCTGAGTGCTGCCTTTACCTTTCAGCTGCAGGCGAGGTCAGGGAGGAACTTATGAACCGTGGCATCTCCGAGTGCTGCCTGTCGCTTTCCGCTGCAGGCAAGATCAAGGAGGAACTTGCAAACCATGGTATCTCTGAGTGCCGAGAGGTGCCTTTCCATTTTGGCTGCAGGCAAGGTCAGGGAGGAACTTACAAATTTGGAGGAAACTCGTCTCTACCACTCCCTCATGCGCAATGCCGTTACTGGCGCTGTGCATGTACAGAAGAAAGGACTGAGATCAATGGCTGATCACTGCTACTACCGTTACACGTCTCTAAGCAAATACAGACTCTGCTCATGCTGTTACAACAGCGCCTGGATTGGCTGGGGCAGACAACCTCCCCGCTCCTTACTGGACCGGGGGCTGCAGCTTGGAGTCAAAGCCCGGGCTTCAGTATACACAGGTGGAGAGACCGTGAGTGGCCTCCCGTGCGCATGTTCGGTTGGCCAGAGCGTGACAGCAGTCCAACCTGGCAAGCGCACTTGGGCCCTAGGTGCTCTGACTACTAACTCTCTCAGACATCATCTTTTACTGTTTATTGCCCACTCCCTCAGGCTCGCACTGGCTCTCCAAGACCCGCCTCAGGCCTCATATTGCAGCCAGCAGCAGCAGCAAACTACAAAACACTCAGTACTCTTTACTCACATTTAATTTGGGGGCTGGAGGGGGTTAAATATTAGTGGGGCAACTATCCATCACCATAATGGAGGACCGCCTCTGCACACTAACAAGAGAGAGAGTCACAGGCAAAACATCTGCTATTCTCCTTCACTAAGAACTCACTAGACTAACTAGCACTCTTCAACAGGGGATGCCCCCAACCAGAACACATGAAGAACAATCTAGCAGTCGTGTCCCTAACTGTGTATGCGCCGACATTCTATAAAGAGGAAAAAAAAGTTATACATACCTACATATGTTGCACCCAGACACTGCCCTTATTCAAGGACCCACTTATCCGATGCAGAAAGCCAGAAGTTACAAAGAGAATAAGTGGACAGAGGATACTATTCTTATAGGAGGAGTTCAGGAACCAAGAAGCATGCACCCATCGGAATACACCGTAAGGGAGGCGCAGCTATTCTGATACAAAACCAATTAGAGTTCACGAGCAGCGGCAAGAATAATTGGTACATTATGTCCCTATTAGGGCTACAATGCAATACCAAACCATACTGTAAGCATTATAATCCTTTCTACATAGCTGCTAGCCCTGGCACCACAACAGATGAGGGAGCCATTTTTACGCAATCTCAGTATTGCACAAATAACACTACTAGATAAGAAACTCTCGCTAGACCATGACATAACAGAGGATGAACTAGCATAAATGATTGATGAACTCATATAAGGCACCAGGAATTGATAGCTATCTGTCAGAATCCTACAAGTCCAATCTACAATCACATAAATCCTTTCTATGTACACTATTTAAGGGAATATAAAATGGGGGCACACCACTTCTAGAAACAAATACTGAAAATTGCTCTTATGGTGAAACCAGCTAAGACCTGTTAGAAAGTGCCAACTACAGGCCAATATTCCTAATTAATGCAGACATTAAAACATTGGCAAAAGTATTGGCCAATAGGCTAAGGCAGTGGTTCCCAACCCGTAGCCCGGGGACCCCTGGAGGTCTGCGAAGCCTCCTCAGGGGGTCCGTGACTACTTAGAAAATGTAATAAATTTAACAGATTAGGTTCCCAGCCTTCAATGATGACTCACTGAGGGGTCCCTGGATTCCAATAATGATTCAATGGGGGCCCTCGGGTTCCAGTATTGCTAAAGTGGGGGTCCACAGAAGTCAAAAGGGTGGGAACTACTGGACTAGGGTGTATTAACATCACTGGTTCACCAAGATCAGGTAGGATTTGAGCCACATCGCACTTCGGCGTCTCACCTGAGATCTCACACAAGATCTTTGACCTCTGTCCTGTGGCACATGAAAGATGATATGGACGATGAGGTGGCTCTATCACTTGACATGGAGAAAATCTACAATGAGTGGAGTGGCCCCATCTATTGTACTCACTGAAGAGATTCAGATTAATTCATTACCAAAAATAAGATGGCTTTACAACCAACTGCTGCTGTTGGATGGAGTAATGTTCAAATCTCCCCAGGATTTGAGATACACAGGGGGACAACACAAGGTTGTCCTTTGCCGCAGCTACTGTTTATATTGGTGCAAGAGCTCCTAGTTACAGCAGTCCAGCAACACAAGGACTTCAAGAGTATAAAGATGCTGGATGAGAAACATAACGTCCTCTTATATGTAAATGATGCATTAGTCACGCTAGTCAAGACAGCCACGTCCATAGATCATTTCATAGATATATCTGCCCAGTTCTCAATATTTTCTGGGTATTTAATGATCAGGGAAAATTGTGAGGCACTGCTGGTGACCAGGAACCCGACAATGAAATCTTTAGGAAGCCACTCTTTTAAACAGAAGGTGTTAACTTAAAATACTTTGGGATTAGCATCAACAAAGGTCTTGATCATATCATGGAAGATAACAGAGTCCATGACACAAAATAAAGTCAGATGTGAGGCAATGTAGCTATGTAAAATAAACGTGATGCCTCATTTGAATTTCTTCTTTGCTTTTTGCCACAGAGATTACCCACTTGATTGATTAAAGAACTAACAACATTAATGACCTACAATCTACATGCTGACCCCATACGAGATGACTGCAGATACTTGTATGACGTACGTGTCTTGACAAAAGTGAACCCAACCAGTAAAAATGGGTGGAGCTCCATCAATCATACCCATGACAGCCAGCACAAGGTTAGCAGTGGTTTTGTTAAGCGACCGAATGGTAACGCACATGCTCATTGTATTAAGGAGAACGATCTAGTAATTTCCGAGTACTAGCTGTTCTGCATATGTTAAGTGAAAGAGCAGCCATGGTGAGAAAGACCCAGTAACAATAGATTACTGGCTATTGTGTGTGTTTTTAGTGCAAGATAGACCCAATCACACCTTTCATCTATAAATATGTTGAAGAAAAGGCCTGAAAACTGAACCATTCGATATTTCTACAAACAGAGATGAGGGAATTCTATTGCCTGGCGGCCAAGACATTGTTAGGGATCAAGGATAAGATGTTTCTGTGTTTTTTTCCACAGATCAAGTAGGCAGGACAAACATTTTGTTACCAACTTACAGTACCACAGCATGGATGGGTGAAAGGTTTTTCTGCCAAGGTTTGTTTTACGAGTATGCGTTGTTCAAACTTGTATTTATGAATAGTTAATGCAGCGTCTTTACTAGACCACTCTAAGAAAACATAGTAAGCTGGGGGCTCAGCTTTCATTACTGACCACAATTCAAGTATAAAAATGTGTACATTTATTAGCAAAATTTAACGATTTGAGACTATGCTGAAATTTCCCGGAAGACGAGCAAAGACTGGAGACTACTTTCAAGATAAAACACCAAAAAATAAACTTAGAAAAGATTTGTTTGCTAAGCTACTGTACAACCTTTAAATAAAATTTCTTTGAGCCATCAATCAGTAAACTGTGTTTACTGCACAGCAATATTAAAACAAAAGTTAATAGAGATTCAGTGTAAAACCATTATGAACAACATGAAAATAAATTAGCGGCCCGAGAAAGTCACAAAGTGCACCTGCAGGTAAATGTCATTGCATTAGTGCAATTTATGACCTTCGGAATTCATACACTCATATTTGTTTTTGCAAGAATTTGTTGAAGGATTGCAAATCCACTCTCTATACACTCCCTTCTTTCCCTGCAAAACGTTTAACTAAGGAAGTCAACTTGAGTCTGTAGTGGGATGTAACCACAGATCATTTCAATTGAACAAAGAGCTTGTGTTGCAGAAAGGAGTGTAGATTCCAATTTCAAATGCAAGGAACGGAAAAAGAAAGAGAATACATCAGTACAAGCAGATTGTTTATCACATTTAACCCGATTGTTGATGAAGGAATCTGAAGGTACCAAAAACCAAAGTACTCTGGAATTCATTATTGCCTTATGGAAGGCCATTTGGTTGATGATGCCCACAGGAAGAATGCTTTTCTTGCCTTCGTCAAAGTACAAGTTCAGGCACGGTCACAAGGTGGAAGAAAAATGGAGTGTGTGCCCCCATCCGGTCACAGGAAAGGTTATGGCCTCACATTTACCAGGGACATGCCTAGGCTTCTACACACATGCTAGACATGCCTAGGCTTCTACACACATGCTAGATCAGCATGGCACTAGGCTCAAACAAAAGACCAGGACATTAGTTGCACATGGAGGGACATTCAGCACCTGAACAAATCAACTGGTAAATAAGGTCCACAGTGGTAAAATTATATATTTTGAAGGAGGGGATATCTTGTGAAGGAGTAAGTGGGGTGAAGGGGCAGAGGGTTCTGAATATTAGCAAGGTCTATATACTGTTGTGGATGGTTTTAATGTTGATAGTCAAATTACTGAATTTTGTTGTCCTCTCAATTTTATGGGGGCTACAGCGAGGCGCAAGTAAATCTGCAAAGCATTTTGACTACTCTGAAAAGAGATTTACGTTGATTCTCATCTTCAGCAAGGTGGTGTGGCAGTTTCAAGGGTTCATTTTTTAATAGTGCTCTTATTTGATGGCTTGTAGGTGTTTGGGTGATTTTGAAGTGTGTCGCATCTAGTCAGTTACAAGTCTTTGCCCTGAACCATTTAGGTATTTGGAGCACTGCAAGCATGGGGTTGAGGGCTCACCTTGTTATAAAGAGTTGTATGTAAGCGATAAAAAACTTCAGAGAGAACTCATGTATTGAGGACTGCCTGCATTACTGGTGAATTTGAAGAGGTCAAGGCTAAGAAACAAAGTTGCATAAAAGGGTGGGTGAACACCCTTATGTGTTATGGACAGACACCGCCATATAGGTGAAGGCTTGACTGGTGGATGAGGATTCCATGTGGATGATGATGTAGTTCAATATAGAGGGAGGAGGCAAGGTTGGTCAGGTCTCAGTAAGGAAGAGAATGGATTCACTGTTCAAGATGAGGAGGTTTGCAAAGCTGCTCAGTGTTCTTGTGTACAATTAGCACTGATACATATAGCAGCTTACGTATACGCATGCTGATAGTTGGTGGAAGGGAGTGTGCAAGTGTAAGCACAACAGTGATATAAAATGCACGGTTTCCTCAGCACTTTCTTCCTTCTCTCAAACATCTGTCTCCATCCCATACAATCACCTCTGTCTTTCTGTGAGAGACTGCAATTACCACCAGTGCAGGGAAACACATGCACCAGTCCAACCTTTCACCCGGTACTGGCCCTTCATATCCGGGCCTCTCTATCAGGAGTCTCCATGATCAAAGGCCCACAGAAAATTATCCTTGTCTATGGGGCACTTTACATGCTATGAAAAATAAAAACAAAAATATACCTTGAGGAATAGAGATCCATAATCTTTAGAAGATGATTTGTAAGCATTGCTAGCTTTTTCTTTGTATAACTTTAGAGAACTGGTACAACACAAAGACATTTTAATCACAATCCACTTGGATTTTGCTCACAACTAAAAAGGCACAGTATGCATTTATGCATGTGTATAATTATGCAGGATGTTTCTCACTTACCTTTCTGCTTTTTCAAGGCTGTGAATTTATTATGTTCATATGCATGTGGATAGCCAAAGAATGCTTCCTCAGTTTCGTCGGCAGAGCTGTAGAGGTCATTATCAGATAATGGGGGGGCTGTCAGAGCTCCTGTACCAGAGAGTCCCTCCCCAAGCCCCAAGTGTTTGAGACCTTCAGTATCCCTCATGCGTTCCCATTTGGAGGCTTCTGCTAAGACAGCATCAAAGATTTCTCTGAAGTCCAAATTTGTCTCACCATCGAGAGCCCCATCGTTTGAGAGGCCAGACTCTGACCTCCTACCCCTTTTCCGTGGCTTTCCAACTCCTTCTCTGTCTTTTGCACTCAACCTCGGTTTCTTCTTCACACGTATTTCCCCATTTGGAAGAACTTCTATTTCCGGTTCTTTTTTCTTTCTTCCTCTGCGTTTTAGCAATGGCTCTGAAGTACTGACTCCAGGCCCAGTTTCTTCCTTTGTGACCATCAGGCCCTGTTCAATATTTGTACTTTGCTGAAACAAGTCAAGAAGATCCGCCTCTGTGCTAAGGTCTACGTCTTCAACAGTATGAGGTGATAACCCAGGGCTATCCTTCACTTCCACATTGAAGTGTGACTCAGAATCCTCATGTAACAATGCCCCAAGGTTTTCATCAGTTTCACATTTTATTTTACACTCTTGGTCCAAATGACTCTCCCGTGAGCTTGGACTGGACTTTATTTGGGGCCCTTTTTTCATGTTCTCTTTTGTGCTGTCTTCCAACAAGATGTCTTCTTCCATGCCTATGTCTGTGGTACTTGCTGTGTGGGGCAACACACTAGTGAAATCGGTGTCCAAAACTTCTTCAATTTCAAAACTGGACTGTGAATCATCCTGCACCAAGGCATCTGTATGTCCTCCCCTTTCCATTGCAAATAAACGATCAAGTTCACTGTCTTCAACACCTGTTTCAGTATTCTGCATCAAAGTCATCTTCCCAGCAGACCCTTTTTGACTTGCCTTCAAGAAGCAGGCCTCTGTGCTCATGTTCACATTCTCCAACGTATCTGATGACACATCAGGAAAGGCACTACAGGAGCTTTCTGCCAGATCAAGGCCACAGAGGGACTCTGAATCACCCAACACTGAAGAAGATGCATCTTCGCCCAATTCAATTTCAATTTCATGAGGGGGATCGGAAAGAGTCTCCTCCGGCCCGCTATTAGTCTTTTTAACTAGTGTCTTCTTTTTGGCCATATCTTTCTTACCAGCTGTAAATAAGCACAAGCGCCCACCATCTGTGCTTATATCCATGGCATCAGAAACAGGTTGTGGGGTAGCAGGGAATTCTGAACACAGACTCTCTGGTAGTTCTACACTATAGCGGAACACAGAATCATTTTGGACCAAGTAACACGCATCATCAACTCTTTCACTTTTCATTTGAAGCACACGTTCGGAATCCTTCTCCATGCCCGTTCTAGGCTTTTGTGACAGAGTCATTTTCTTCACTGCCCTTTTTGCAGTAGGTTTGAACAAACAGCCCTCTTGTTTCGTCACCTGTGTGCACTTAGCAGGTACTGCTGCTACATTAGAGATTGCTTTGTACAAGCCTTTTGGAAACCCATCTCTGCCCGGAGACATGGAATCCTCGACCACTGAAGATACATTTTCACCTTTGCCGATTTCTATTTCGGGCACTTTATCAAGATGGTTTTTAGCTGGCCTTTTACGAATCTTGTTTACTGCAGGTGCTTGCTTACCTTGACCTTTATTCTCCATTTGTGTCAAATTGTCTTTATCTGTGTTAGTGTTAAAGTGCACAGCATGATGTGGAGGCTCACACTGGAAAGCATTTGGTGTATTTTCTGGGACTTTATCTCCAAAAAGATGTTTAATGCTGTCCTTGCTCAATGCTGCAGCTTCACATGATCCACTTACTTTGTCAAAGATAGGGTCTGAATTCTTCTCTGGCCTTTTACGAGGGTTTTTCATTACAGCTACCTTTTTAACCACCCCTTGGGTCTCCATCATTTGGGCCTCAGAGATTGTGGGTAGGTGCTCTCGTTCCTTTGAGGGCAGATCAGGAAAAGAACTCAAGTTCTCTAAAAGTTTAATACTGCATTGCGATTGGGGTGCCTCCTGTGACAAAGAGACATCTTCAGTGGGAACATACTTAGTATTAGTTTTTACAGGCATTTTCCGAGCATTCTTAATGATTGGGACTAAGGGCCCTGTATGTTGTTCACTCAAATTTGACATGCAAGTCATTCCCACCTTTGCGTTCAATTGTTCACTGGCATCTGCTTGTACTTCAGATAAAGAGTGACATTTGTTTTCTGATGGTTGAGGGTTGCAGTGGGACCTCAAATCCTCCTGCAACCTAGAAGTGTTTTCAGTAGATGTACTTTTATTTTCAAGCATATGATCTGAATTATTTGCAGATCTTTTGTGTGCATTTTTTACTGAAGTGTTCTTTGTGACCTCCCCTTTTTTACTGTCTTTTAAAATACTGCTCTCCTTGATGTGTCTATAAAGGTTTCCTGCATGGTGTGGCAGTACATCAGCACTAGTTATATTATTTCGAGATTCAAAGCTGCAGGAAGACTTGGATGACTCCTTTTCATTACTGGAAAATTTAAAGCCCATTCCGCTTTTCATTTCAAGCACATTTTTCAAATCACCTTTCTGTAACCTGCTCTTGTCCTTTTTGATTAAAGTCATTTTTTTGACAGCTCCTTTTGAACCAGTATTGAGTAAGATGCCGTCTTCTGCAGTACTGTGTAGGCCATCAACAGTATCGGTAGATACATCAGGGAAAGAGTCTACATCGTATTGCAATGAAGATGCACCATCATTTGCCTCACTTCCTACTACAAGCGGAGTGTCCAATGTATTGTTCGCTGGTTTTTTTTTATCCTTTTTCATAAAAGTTACCTTTTTGGCTGAACCCGTTTTATCTGTTTTCAACACACGGTCGTCTGCATTAGCATGTAAGCGATGAACAGAATCTGCAGGAAATGTGCTATAGTGGATTTCTGTATGTTCACCACTACAATGATATCTTCTTGTGTCACTCTGCCCCGAAGATGAGTGGTCACCATATCCTATTTCAAGCAAATGATCCAAATTATTCTTTGCAGGTCTTATATGGACAGGATTAACATATATTTTGCCTTCCCCTTTTGCACCAGCTATTGGCAAATGGGACACATCTATATCTGTGTGTAGTTTTACAGCGGAGCTGACTGGTATTTCAGCAACCGCATCACACAGACTTTCTGGCAGCTCAATGCTGCTACGGGTCTCTGTTGGCTCCTGCATAGACGAAGAATCTTTGCCCACTTCACTTTTCATTTCAAATTTACTCCCCAAATTAACCTTCGCTGGCCGTTTCCTTACTTCCTTGACAGAAGATATTTTTTTGACCTCACCTTTTATTTCTGCCCTTGGAAAGTGGCCCTCATGCATTTTTGTGTTCACATGTTCGACAGCAACAGTTGGTACATTATGAAAAGTATCACACAGGTTTTCTGACGTTGCAACAGTTGTGCTGGACTCCGAAACATGCACAGACAGAACACCTTCATCAACCTTAACACTCTCCGCATTATCCTTCCAAGGTCTTTTTCGAGCCTTCCTAGCTAAAGAAGTCTTTTTAACATCTTCTGTTTCGCACATCAACATGTGGGTCTCTCCTGTAATTTTTGGGGCGATTTCTGCATTCCCAGATTGAACTCCAAGCAAAGTATTACTCTGGTTGTCTGGCACCTCAACGCTGCAGCGGGGTGTCACATCCTCCTGTGCACAAGCAGCAACTGTACCAGGTCCACATTTCATTTCAAGTGCATGGTCCAAAATGTTCTTCTCTGGCCTTTTCTGAGCCCTCTTGATGAGAGTGATTTGTTTAACTTGCTCCTTTATACTTGCCTTTAACATACGTCCTTCTCTTGTGCGCATGTCAATGTTTTCAATAGGAAACGGGTTCACACTAGAGTAAGGAGTGCACAAGCTTTCTGAAAGTTCTTGATGACAGCGGGACTGGCCATCCTCCTGCACTGAACATCGGGCATTACCTATTTCACTTTCTATGTCCATGAAGTGGTTTGAATTGTCTGGCCTACCCAGCAGCTTCCTGAATGAAGTTCTCTTTTTGACTGGCCCTTTTTTACTTGCCTTGAACAAGCGGCCACCTTTTGAGGCTTGATCTGTGGTATCTGTGGATTCATCAGCGAAAGACATACTTGAGTCTTCTGGCAGTCCAACACGGTAGCCAGATTCACAGTCCTCCTGCATTGAAGAAGAGGCATCCTCGCCTCTGGAGCTTTTTATTTCGAACATGAGGTCTGATATATTGTTTTCGGGCTTTGTCCTAGCCTTCTTGATTAAAGTAATCTTCTCAACTATCCCCTTTGCAGTCACCTTTGTTAGGAAGTTTTCCTCTGAATTGGTATTCAAGCTGTCCACTGCTGGTGCAGGGGACACATGGACGAGATTAAGCAAAGTTTCTGGCACCTCAACACCATGAAGATACCTAGAATTGTACTGCAGTGATAAGCAGGGTGGATCTTCACTGGCTTCACTTCTCATTCCCAGCGTGGGACTTTTGTTTCCTAGGTGCAGGTTAGCACACAGTTTTCATGCTCTACATGGCAAAGCTTGAAGCAGGAAAAGAGAAGTCCAGATCCTCCAATTACACATAGCTTTCCGGAAATCAGGATACCAGAAGGACATGCTCAGATCCGATCTTAATTCTTTGAGAGCTAGAGAAATAGAAGGAAATAAATAGTTTACATCTAAAGCTGATCTACACGATCAAAAACAAATAGGAATAGCTGAATTTGCAGTTATAAACATTAAGCTAGACTTTAAAAAAATAATAAATACTCCAAAGAATAGGTTATACAAGTAATTATTCCACAAAATATACTTCATCAACATTTTTCCTGCCTAAAATATTGTGAATACAATGTTTCATCAGTAACAGGAAAAGATCCTGTGACCACTGAAAAGCTGGGATCTCATATTTAGATGTGGCGGACCTCACCTGCAAGATGAGGAAAAGAGGGCAGGAAGCAAAGTTGTGTAAGAAATAGTCTAGAAAGGGCAGGGGCACAAGAATTTCTTCAAAGGACCTTTTATCTATACTCTTAATTTTCTTCTATGGACACCCTACGAAGTCTGAATTTGGAAATTATGAAGCATGGATGCATTAAATTAACTAAGAGATACCACTTAATTAGCAGTTTACTTCTGGGCTTTCAAATATTTTCAGACTTGAGCAAATTGACACCCCGAGGGACCTGATACTGAGTGGAAAGTAAATTGAAGGCAAAGCAAAAGAACAGAAGCAAATGGCAGCAAATTTAAATGCAGGTGGAGAACATGAAACGTTTTAAAAATAGTTTTTATGAATTTGAGATGATTAGATGGAGTTTTTACTTCCAATAGCAAATGATCAAAAGCTATCTACTTATTAATGCTGTGTATTAAAAAAAAAAATCAAGATGCTGGATTATAATGTAATTCAGAGATGCACAGAAGCCTCATGGTTCGGTTTTTCAGTAGAAAAGAAATCAGCAATTTTTTTTTGGTATGGTGACATCCATTAGCCTTGTGGCATATTACTTTTCAGGATGAGCATAGCAGCGTTCAAGCACCGCTTTAGACGTTAGTATCTATGTCGGCTTTTAACCACGCCCACCTCATGCCCATCACTTTCATTCATTCGTGGGCTTGCCTTTCAAAAATCCTTTGATATTGGTAAATGCTTTACGTTTGTCTCTCCTTGTGGTGATGTTGTTACCGCCTTAAGGACTGACCCTGTTCCACAGAAAATGGCACGTTTGCCTATACGGTTGACTGCGAGAAAACGTTTTTCCTTTTGCGTCTCTCCTTCATGCTTAGGCTCATGGTGGCCATGGCGCTTTGAATTGACTTGCTAATGTCAACTGTTTCACTTTTCATTTTCAACTTATGTAGCAAGAAAAGTCTAGTTAGGAATTTATAGCGCTAATAGTTCTAACTCGAGCAAAAGCGAGACCCATTGCATCGCAAATGCTTGTTAATGTTTGGTCTATAAAAATCACTAACTCTTGCACTGACATCAATTTTATATTTACTAACAAATGTAGGTAAACAACTGTGTTGATCTATGATTAAGCCATAACTTTTTTTGGTTTATTAGATGTATATACACCTCCTCATGCAAGGACTTCAACACGAAAAGAGTCAAGAATTCAAAAACCTTGGGGTGAAAAATCCTCATATTAATTCTGACGAGATTACCACTATCGTTTTTCAATTAAAACTGTTTGCTCATTCATGTGTGTATTCTAATGGCTGTGTTAAGTCAGAACACACAGACAGGCAAGTCTGCTAATAATCCGATAGAGTAGAAGTACGAAGAAGCAGTCAGACACAAGAACAGCTCATGAAAAGCTGTTTCATATGGATTCTCATAAGACGCTGTACTACACCATATTCTATATTACAGTTCTTAATGTTAAATGCAAAACAAAGATTTTATATTATTAAAAAATAAATTAAAAAAAGCAACCTTGCATCAATAACCACAAAATCATTATTTTCCCCGATTTTACTAAGGAAATTCAGAAACAGTATGCTTCATTCTGTGAAGCCAAACGCCAACTGCGCCAAAGAGCAATGCAGTATTCAATGCTGTTCCTGGCTCGCCTACTCCCTTCTTCAATAAAAACTCAAGAGGTATGGGACTGGATCGAGGCACACCAGCAAACAGGTCCCCGGAAAGAGTGGGGTCCGCTAAAGAGAATATGACGCAGGAGAGATCGACAAGTAGGCGCCCTGTCTAAGGAGGAGGCCCGACAACGAGCGACTGAGGAGGTGGCGACATTGCGTGGCGGGTGGCCTGGAGTCCTTGCATCAGGAACAGGAGGGGGTCCTGTGGCCTTGAAACCTTCGAGCAACAATGAGGACAGTGGATCTGAGCCTTCAGCTACAGAGCTTCTGGTGGTGACCCCACACACAGCGGGCAATGTGTTCTGACCATTTTGCCATACTGGCTCTAGTGCACTGCTTATTAAGTGCATGTTAGTAGATGTAGTGGAAGTCCTGGGGGGTATTTCCTGCCCCATCAGAAGGTGAGGGATATCACAGTACAGAACCTTAACTACCATTGGATTGCCTGTGTATTATCTAACATGGAGCCAAAGGGATTTTTCCCCCTTCTTCTTCTTTGTATTCTTTTTTTTTGGGGGGGGGGGGATGTGAGATGATGGTATGGACTCCCCCCTCCCCACCGCAACTGATAGCTGGGTGGATTTTTCTGCACTCGAGTTTGGCGTTCAAGTTTGTCACTTGTTTGGATGGGAGGATTGTTCTTGCATGTCCTGTGGAGGGAGAGTTAGGGGAGTTTTTTGTTGCTGGAATGTTTTTCTGAGCTTGACGTGTGTCCCACAGTGTAGCCCTTTGCTGTGACACGAAGGACTACCTATTAATAGTCTCACACCAAAGCCACAATATGTCCTACAATTCCACAGCATGACAATCTTATGGAGACTGCTGTACGATGTAAGCTTTTGAGCTGAAATATTAGGGGGCTGCACATGAATCATAGAAGACACAAGGTCTTTTCCTTATTAAAAAAGGAGGGGAGTGGAAATAGCACTGCTGCAGAAAACACACTTTATCACTAGAGAGGGGTGGCCTTCCAGCACAGGTAGCAGGGGGAATGCTTACTGTACCATATATTTGCCTTTGCAAGGGGGGAGTACTTATTTGGATCCGACTGGGCGTTTCCTTCCAATGCATTTCCCAGGTGATATATTCAGAGGGACCTTATGTAGTGGTAGCGGGCGGTTGGATGGCAGAGATATAGTCCAGGGAAGCTTCTATGGGCCCAACGCTGAACATGCATCCTTCTTTGAGGGCCTATCTTGAACGCTGACACCGCTTCCAATGGGGAAGGTAACTCTGGGAGGCGACTGTAATTGCACAATTGAGGTGTCCTTGGATCGTTCCCATCCCCCTGTACATCGGGTGGTCAGGGCATTCGCAGCTTGGCAGACGGAGTAAGGTTTGCGGGGCACATGGCGATGCCGTAATCCCACTATCCATGACGACTCCTTTTCCTGCCTCCATGATTTGCATGTACAGTTAGACACCGTCCTGTGTACAAAGGAGATCCATGAACAGGTGGTATTAACTGAGTATCTCACTCAAACAATCTAAGATCATGACCCTCTTCTACTGGGTTTGGACTGGGGGATCAGTCCATCATGGAAATTGTGCCCCGAGTCCCTCGAGGATCCAATCTACCTCGAGATGATAGGAGCATGCTTTACCCACCACTTTGAGGATAATGTAGGAATGGCTTCAACTTTGCAGATCGAATGGGAAGCATTTACAACTATTATTAGGGGGACACTGTATTGGGAATCGGTGGGGATTCGGAAGACCCTGGAGTCTGAGATCCGCCTTGCAGAGACAGCTCTGCGTGACTGAGTGACGAAGACCTGGCCCTCTAGAAGTTCACCAGGAGATATTGGAGGCCAATGAGAAAGTGGCTGAGCACATCAGATGGCTGCAATGGTTTAATTACAAAGCAAACACACTACGTGATCATGCCGAAGAGAGCACGGCGGGAAGGGCGCTAGCATGGCCGGGGAAACCCAGCAAGACAGGGTTCAGATATAGTGGAAATTGACACAGCAGACGGAGACACTGTGTACCGCCAAGAGGACATTAATCAGGAGTTCCGAGACTATAACAGAGTATCCAGCAGTACCGGAGGAGTTAACCCAACTGAGATGGATGCTTTTCTGCCCCCTTTGCACCTACCTAGGACTACGCTTGATGTAGCAGAAGCCCTGGGTGGAGATATCACTGTACCTGAAATACGAGTGGCTGTGAAGGCCCTGGCTCAGGATAAGACCCCGGAAACGGACGGATTCCCGGTGGAAATTTAACTCACCTATGTGGAGAGTTGGGCCCCTAAACTCGCTAAACTATTTAGGGTGGCCATGGAGACAGGTCAGCTCCCTCCCTCTACCAGTGAAGCCCTAATGGTGCCACTCCTGAAGCTGGGTAAATCGGCCTAGGACGGGAGAGCATATTGCCCATAATTAATACGGACTACAAACTTCTGAGTCATATCCTGACCCCCCCCGTGTTCTTCCGCATATGCCCCATCTTATTCATCGCAACCAGGTGGGCTTCATCCCCAGCCATTATGCGGCCCAGACTATCCGAAGGGTAATTGGGATTTTGGAGGGTGCTGCAGCTGACTACACAAGTTGTGGTCTTTGTGGTTGACATTGAGAAGGCCTTCGACAGCCCTGAATGGCCATTCTTCTACACAGTATTAGAGCGTTTTGGATTGGGCCATGGGTTCAGTTCCTGGACACAGTTCTTGTACAGAGAGCCCTCAGCCGGAGTCAGGACAGGGCACACCATCTCGGCTAGTTATAGTACTGACAGAGGCACCAGTCAGGGTTGTCCCCTTTTGTCCCTCTTATTTAGTCTGGCTATAGAGCTCTTGGCGTGGGGGGCCAGGACGGGTACGGCCTTTTGTGGCATTACAGTGAAGACTCAATGCATTATATTGCCCTTTATGCAGACTACCTTCTGCTTTTCCCACAGGGTACGGGGGCAGATCTAGATGGGGATTGTGACTTACTAGGTCATTCTGGCAATCTATCGGATCCCTGAGTTAACTGGAGTAAGTCCTGTATACTCCATGTGCACCCAGAAAGCTTAGGACCCTTAACTTGGGAACCTCAATACTTGCCTTACTTAGGGGTCCACGTTTACCATAAAATCAGAAGATCTCCTGGAAGGTGACCTGGTCGTTAGAGCTAGCACAGAGTTTTGGCTTATACTGCCGCTATCAGTGCCAGGAAGGGTGGCCTTCCTAAAGATGCCTGCCCTCCCCTGCCTGCTCTACTTCTTCGGAACGCTACCAGTGTGGATAGCCCAAGCTTATTTCATTTCAGAGATATAGATTCCATCCTTATGGATTCCTACGGGGCTCAGGACACCGCAGAGTGGAACTAACAGCTCTCCAAAGACCCACGAGGACGGGTGGTCTTGCAGTTCTGGACTTCAAATCCTATTACTTGGCTGCGTAGCTACGTATTTAACCCAGTGGATGGCTGGAGGCAGAGAAGTGCTCACCTCGACCCCGCCATTTGGAGACTAGTGCTTCGGATTTCACACCGTATTTAACGCCTAGCAGAATCAATAAATACTTTGACAGAGATGTGAAATGTCCTTTTTGCTTTGAGGTGGGGGTGGGATTCTTCCACGTTCTGGGGATGTTCACAACTGACAAACTTTTGGGAAGCCTTCAGTAGCACGTTAGCTGAAGTGACTGAAAGAACAATCCCATATGCCCCCATCACCTGCCTGTTACACAAGTTTCCTCATACGACGAAGATAACTAGCAAGTTTTCGGACCTGGCCTTTGTCCTGGCGAAGAAGGAAGTGGCCAGAAACCGGAAAAACCCTTGTGGTCCTAACCTAGCCACATGGCAAAAGGAACTCATTAGATGGGCTTCCTGTGAGGGCACCATCCGACTCCGGGATGCTCAAAGTGGGTGGGGTACTCTGGAGGCTGCAAGGGTCTGGGAGACCTTAGTAGATCAGTTTGAACACTCAGGCCCTGGGATTCCCTTGGAGAATTAATGTAGATGCCTTGCAGACGTGTCAGCAGGTGTAGGCCCTGAAAGGGAGGGCTCAGACCTTGGTCGGTTCATGAATATGTAGTGGCGGCCACAGACCGCAATAAAATTCCCAGGAACTCTGAACCAGGAAGCAGATTTTAACTGGATGATGTTTACGTGGAAGAAGACTGTGCAAGAAGGTGCTCCGGGGTCCCCACACACAGTTGGAAATTATTCAAGCATTTACGATTAGCAATAAAAATCCTACGATGCGGACAGTCTTATTCCACACCACTCTCATATACAGCAAGGCTGATGGTCACAAATGCTGTGATACAATGTAGATCTTCCAAGCCATTGTGAAAGAAGTTCTGTATTCTATTAGGGACACAGAGGTGACCATTATCCCACTTTTATGTTATTTTGATTTGTAAAGAGCACTAATCACCGGAGAGAGTATCCGGGCGCTTGGGCAGTTGTGTAGGTTTACGGTCCCCAATCTGCTGATATAAACAGCCTGGTCTTCAGTTTCTTGCAGACCTCAAGAAGTGCAGAGGAGAGTCTGACGAGGAGGGTCTAATGAATTGAGGAAAGTAATTCCATGTCTTAGGTTCCGATGCACAACAATGAGCAACCTCTAGTTTTGCTTTTGCAGATGCAGGGAATGTGTGTGAGTGAGGAAGAAGTGAGGCACTGTCTGGTGGGTTGGTGAAAGTGTTTGTGACTGTTCAGGTGTTCTTGTCCTGTGGTGTATAGGACTGTGTGTGTGTGTGTGTGAGAAAAGTTTGAATTGGCTGCGCTAGTGAATAGAGAGCCAGTGAAACTTCCTGAGGTGCGGTGTGATGTGGGTGCGAAGTGAGAGGTTGAAAGTGAGTCTTTCAGTGGTGTTCTGGATGGTCTGGAGTCAGTGTAGGAGTTGTTTGGCATAAAGAGTGTTGCCATAGTTCAGCCTGCTGGCGATTAGTGCTTGCGTTATGGTCCATCTAGTGTTCTAAGGCAACTATTTCAAGATTTTTTGTAGCATGCGTACAATGTGGAAGGTGCACATTGCATTAAATTGGTCCATCATGTTGTGGTTGTTGTCTAGGATGATCCCTAGATTTCTTGTGTGGCCTTCGGGTGTGGGTTAGACCTAGCTGTGACCACTAGGTGGAGTCCAATGGGAAGATCTTGTTGCCAAAGTCCAGTACTTCTGTCTTGTCAGAGATGAGCTGCAGGCTCTAGTTACAATCTGCTTTTTACTGCAATGAAGATAATACATCACGGTTGACAATATTACTAAGGCACTAAATAACACTGGCCCTCTATACCTCAAAAATAGCATTTGCTTGCACGAAAGGGGTGGAGCGGTTATCTGCTGCAATAACAATAAACTTCTTGAATTCTGCAAGAAACTGAAGACCAGGCTTTTCGAGAAGTCCCACTAGGCCATGCGTGTGGTTTGACTCACACCTGCTCACCGTCACAATACCATTCCAGATGACAGTGTGCTCGAAAAATATGCGTAGCATCTCATCTTTTAATCCCTCCCCAGGTGCCTAATTTGATGGAGAGTACAATAATAATTTCACTGTGTCACAAACAGAAATTGCTCCTAATCTTGCTTATACTACTACATATACTCAAGAACTCAGACAGGGTTATTCATACTCTCCTAATGGTTTCATTTAAGAATCCGTGGGGGTCAGAATTTGCACAGCTATTTTTCTAGGAAGTCCATCTCTGTGTGGTCTCCACTTCTTCAATTTGCCCTTTGCCGGCCCAACCACCTCTTTATGTACTCGGTGGTGGCAATTCCAATTTCCAGGCCCTCTCAGACTCCACACTGGAACCCCTCAGGTGCTCCCTACACGCTGGAGCACATCTCATCACCCCCGCTGTGATGGGACTCCACTGGATAGCCTGCACCATCTTCAAAACTATCTGCATCCCTTTCAAGGCCATCCCAACTAGCACCCACATTTATTTTGCAGACTAGCTCACCATCTCAGCCAGGACACCATCAGTCTGCAGACTAAGAAATGTAAAAAAGAAAAAAAGAAAAAAAGCAAGGACAAAAAAAGACAAGACAACAGAACAGGCATTTTCCATTTATGCACCTAGTATCTGGATCGCCCCAGCACTGCTCCAATTTAGGAATGGCCTCTCCACAACAGAGACCTGCAACTTGAGAGTCGGGCCTCGATCACTGGCTTTCCACCGGAGGGCACTCTGACTAGTCAAAGACAAGGACCTGCTCTCGTCAACCCTCAGGTAGGGCTAGTTTCGGAGGATTGAAAAAACATATAGGGGGGATGGGGTGAAAACCCACACCTCAGTCCTCCCACAATAAATTAATGTATTAGGGAAACATGTATCCAAAGCGGACATCTTCCCCCTCTTCTCTCCAACAAATGTTAGTAAACTTAATAAGTATGGTGACAGGATAGTAAAGGGCAGCAGTAATAGCGATGAGTAGTCATCTAACAGAGCTCTGGGACAGGGATTACACAGATAAAATACACAACACATTTGTTCAGGGTGACACTGCCACAGACATTTAACCAAAATAAAAGATATACTGACCACACGCATATTTGCAAGATCAGATCTCATTTATGGAGCAGACTAAATTAAGATCAATCACAAATACCAATATTATATATTTAGGATTTCAATACACCAAACAGCCCACTCCCTCTGCTGTACAGGTAGGGCATTAACCTTCCTTACGTGCACCAGCAATGAGTTGACAAATTAAAAAATATATATATTTTGCCATTCTGAATGATAATCAACAGTCGTCGGAGCAACACTAACCTCAGTGTGGAATAAAGTTCATTCCGGATTCTTAGCATCAGGAAACACATATAATTAACTTGAGGACACCAAATGAATTCCAAGAACATCCCCTAAAAATACACCATTCAAGAGCATCCTAAAGTACAGAGCACAATTTATCTAACAGTGAACCTACAATCTGAAGCATATCTTAGCTGACAGAATGGTCGGCCATTGAGTCTGTAGTGCATGACCATTTGATATAACTCTGTATCTTTTTTGTAGTGTTGTGAAGGCATCCCCAGCTACGGTCATTAAGACTTCCACTTAAGTATGTGTGCTGATATTCCAGTGTTTTTTATTTTGCTAAAAAAAAAAAAAAATGTCTGGTAACAAAAAGTACCAAAAGCCACAGAACTATGATCATTCTAAACAAAGCATCAGCTTGTGTGCAAGAGCAGATCTGCATGTTGCAACGGAATTTGGAAGGAAATGTGGATGGCCATCAACTTATATAAAATTAACACAACATTTGGAGCTAAACTCAGCTGACCTCTTGAAACAGCTGCATATCAAGAACAAGCATTTGCAATGCATTAGGTCTCGTATTTTGTTTTTTAGTTAGA
Source organism: Pleurodeles waltl (assembly GCF_031143425.1). Taxonomy (NCBI): domain Eukaryota; kingdom Metazoa; phylum Chordata; class Amphibia; order Caudata; family Salamandridae; genus Pleurodeles; species Pleurodeles waltl. Next base: position 69,022,162 of record NC_090448.1, read on the forward strand.
GCTACTGGCATTGCAAATTCATAACTTCTTGCCACATAAATTGGTCAACCCTGCCTCACAATTTCGTCTTTTACTGCCATATCAGTCCAGTTGCCCTGCATACAACTAAAGCACTTCCCTTTACCTTCTTCCTCTAACTGTAGCAAAAACTGAAAATGTTGCAGTTTGGCAGTCTAATTTCAATCTGCCATGCTAATTCCAATTGAATACCATCAGAGTTAATAGCTGGCTAACAAAATTCCCCCAAAAAGACACAAGACATCCACAGAGGAGAAATAAACTAGAAGGGGCACTCAAACATATCAAGAGTGCTCAAAAGTCACAGTGTAATAAAGATGTTAAATTGGCCTGAATCATGGTCATAAATGTAATAAGGCGAGATTAAATCATATAGAATTATCACATAACCCTTATTAAGAAATACACTTTTTGTATTAGACTGTAACGCTTAAAACACCATAACAAAATTGTAATTTGTAAGAAACATGGTCATGTAACCATATTGTAATCCCCTACAGGGCATAACCCTCTGAAAAAAACATGTGAAAGTAATGCAGCATAACCATGTATTTACCCTATAGAGGGCATAAGTGCATTACACATTTTCAAAGCTAGCAGGTCTATTGCAATTACGTTACAAATAAGGCCCATAAATATATAATTTCTCTCAGCTATAAAACAAAAGTTCCACCCATGAGAGCTTAAAAATATAATGAATTATTTTATCATTAGTTATTTTGGAGTCCCCACTAACAGTGTGGGGAATCGGTGATGATTTAGACAGAAAGAGCATGTCGTGCTGAACGTTTTGGTGGTGGTCCTATTGTCCTAGGACCACCAAAGGCTGAATTATGAGCAAAAATGTTTTGTAAAAAAGTAATGCCCTGCAAAGCATTATGGAGTAAGTTTCAGTGTGCAACAAATATTTTAGTATGTTGATATGACTGTGATGCTTACAACAGCTCCTAGAGGACATCACAATGAAAACATTATTTGTAAGAAACATGGTCGTATATCTATTCAGTTAATCCCTATAGGGCATAGCCACACAAAAAGAAAAAAATAATTAAACAAAAAAAAATGCATTAAATAATGCAACATAACCACATATTTAGCTCCCAGAAGACGTCCTGCATTACACATTTTCAAGTGTAACAGGCCTATAACAATAATTGTACAAATAAGGCCATTAAGACACAAACTATGCTCAGCTGTAAAACAAAAGTTCCAGCCATGAAAGCACTTAAAAAACAACAATGGTGGGAGTTATTATTTTGGGGTTCCCACTAACTTAGAGTGGGGAACCAGAGATGACGTAGACAGGAAGAGCACGCAGTGCTGAACGTTTTGGTGATGGTCCCATTTTCCTAGGACCACGGCAGGCTGAGTTATGGGCAAAAATGTTTTGTAAAAGTAGTGCCCTGCAAACCATTATGCGGCGATTTTCCCCAAGTGCAGTGAATATTTTAGTAGCAGTTCTCCCGCTGTGCCGGGAGAGCCGCTTTCGCTTTGAGGATTTCTATTTTGTGTAAAGCATTTACCAATTTCAAGTGTTTCAATGGGAGAGCCACAAGAAATTACTCTGATTAGGTAACTGTGAAGAATGTGACCAGTGTTTCAATACCACCGATTAAGTTCACACTCTTATGCCTATTCGCAATGTGAGCGCCATGGCCACCAAGCAACAGGAAGGGGAGAGACAAAAGAAAAAAAAAACATTCGTCCACGCTGAAGTACATCAGCGACCGTGCAGTAATCCATGTAACAGGGGCAGTCTGCAAGGCGTGACAAAAACAGCCTCAAGGTGGTATTTACCAATGACGCCAAGTGATTTCTGCAAGGCAAGCTCACGAACAAGTGAAAGTGATGGACATTGTTAAAATCCCACAGCACTTACAACAGGTGCGCTCGCCCTAAAAAAATAGTGTACAGTTTGGCAACAGACAGAACATACATTTCTCAACCACAGGAAACTTAGGGCTACCTGCCAAGTAAAAAATGCAATTCACATGTCATGATTCACAGAGTGAGCCAATGAATCTGGCCCTTGGCTAGGCTCCCTTGAAGGAGAATCGCAAACATAGGAAATGGCAAGCAGTAAACCAGACCATAGAAATAACAGAACAGAAGAAGAAAACATTCATAACACAGCAGAAACAAATCCAATTAAAATTTTCAACATTAGCATGGACTGGACTATTCCCAAGCTATGAGCTGGCTGCCACACAGTGGAAGAACTGGAAAACTGAGTTGCATCTTTTCCAAAGCCACTCAGTGCATAGACACCTTCACTCCAGACTATTACAGCCCCCAATGCACACTCACACCCCAAGGTCTCCCAGGCTTCCTTTCTAGTCTCCTGACATCCCTCACTCAGTCATTTATTCCCTTTCCCACACCATTCTCAAAGGCTCTCGGACCTCCTTAACCCTCATATCTCCAGAATCATATTTTGCACCCCTCATACCCTTACTAACTACCTTTATCTTCCATAGCCCTGCAGCCCTCCTCTAGATCCTCAAATTCATTCACTTTTGTTTGCATCATTATCCATCTCCTTCACTGTGATTGTTGTGCTTAACTTAGGTATTCCAATCCCTGGAGCCACAGATCTGGTTGCGGTCTTTGTTTTTCTTACCATCAGTGGGATTTTTTTTAAACTCCAGGCAAAAGTATTTTTCACCCGAACCATTGGATAGAAAATGTTACCTTGTTTTCAATGACAGCGGCAGGAAAAGCCGTGCAGGCGGCCAGTAGTACTTCAATGGAAAAACATTTATATAACACTTAGAATTAATGACAACACGTGTACGTGTAATAGGTTTGACTGATGGTAGACATGTTAGTGGAAGGATGCTTAGACCATGAGAGAACTTAAAGCCTAGAATTAATTGCTATGCTGTAAATGTAGATTTTATTTATTAATTTGTATTAAATTTCACCAATTGTTACCTTCTGGGCAGATCCTACAGCATCCGAAAAGTAAAGGAATAAGTAAAAGGTAGAATTAATCCATTGTGCATCACTTTTTGTTGAAGCCTCGAGAACAAATGTATTGTGGCACTCTTAGCTCTAGTGCATATATTTTGTAGGAACATGTCTGAAGAATGTCACCCAGTCTGCTATGGCTCTCACGTGCAGAACCATTTACTGTAATAATTAGAAATAGGATATACAAGTGATCTAACAACTGCGTTCTAGACAGAAGCTTAAGAGTAAAGTGCCAGTCTATGAAAAACTAAAAACCTTTTAAGAGTAGACGAAATGTTGGGATTAAGCTGTACCATTTAGATGGGATTACCATGTGGCCATGAGCATACCAGGTTTGTGGCAAAGGCAAGTCTGAGGCATAAACAATAGCTTGCCATGATAGCGTGCCATTATCCAGAGTCTGCATGACCTGAAGGACCATCATCTCTTTAAGGTTACTAACAACTAGTCTTCAACCATTCAACTACTCCCCAGCTTTCTCAAGGACATCATACTCTACTTAAAGACAGTCAATATCCAGTCATACAACAAACACTATAGTCTTAACTTACATATATACTCAACAATGATATAACACTTACAGAATGTGTTAGCCAAAATATAATGAAGTAATTTTTGCTGGAAACAAATCAGCCTAACATATTGCAAACACACTAAAAAGACCAGCATATTAAACAGACCCTGCCATACATATCCAACACAGTTCAGATATGTGATACAGTTAGCTACTTTTTGAGACAGCTATCTCTGGGGGCACGAGTCTCAAGATCACCATAGGAAGTCACAGTACGGGGGCGTGGTCTAACCACGTAGCGAGATGGCCGCCTGATCCGAGTGCTCCGCAGGACGGCTGGGCCGGGCCGTGGACTGGGGCGCTGCTGGGGCGGGAACATCCACCCCCCCCACTCCCCCCTCGGGGGCACATAGCAGACCGGGGGGAGCCGCCTCCCAAGAACATCACAGAGCAGGAGCTCCAAAGAAATCAGCATTGCGGTGAGGTGGCCTGAGAAGGACCTCGGAGCCGTGGCCTCTGGCCGCATCGGGCCTGAGCCGCCAAGGGAGGCCACAGGGCTCAGGGGCGGAGGGAACGTCCCTGAGCCTACCATTTTCCTAAACCCTCTGCCGATCCCACCCCCGCCAGCGCACCGCTCGGCCCTCCAACTTGCAGCTGGGGCGCTACTCGAGGCGGGGGCAGAGAGCTCCGCAAGGCCGTAGCCCCAGAGCCACGTCACCCTGGACACTGGGGTCAGCCTCCAGGACCAGGCAAGACGACGCCATCGCAGAGGGGGGCAAAGAGAACTAGTAGGAGCCTTGTGAGGAGCTGGGGGCCCTGGAAAACATAAAGAGGAAAAGAAGGGGGAAAAAAAAAAAGGAACAAAGAAAAAAAGTGAAAGCGAAGGGGGAGAAGAGACTTTGCCTTTCCCTCTTACTGGAGGCCTCCGTACTCCCCCCTCCTCCCCACGCATCTGGATAAAAAAAGAGGGGGGACAGCGAACGAACGACCCAGTAAACCAGAGAAACGCCAGGGGCAGCAACGGAGTACGTTGGGACAGGTCGGTATTACCTTTTACTTCTCACACCTCACCGCTGGGCACACTGCCACACCTACTGGACATAGCCTGTCTACCCCCCCCCACTGCAAACAGACTGTGCGCCCTGAGATGGAGGAACTATCAGCACAAGCAAGCCACCGCCTACCACCACGATCTGACTGACATCCTCACTGGATGCATTTCGCCCCCGCCCTGTTACAGTGGACATGGTCTGGTGGACTCATCGTGCTTCAATGTGACGTTGGTGCCAGCGTTACACCTATTGCGGAGACCTACAGAGGACGGCCCATACCACGACAAAAAAAGGATCCGGTAGCCCTCCCTTACCTACCAGAGTACCCTGGGTCCAGCACATGGAGCCTGTAGTTCGCGACCAGCCAACCCTCCCCCGCTTTGCCATCGCACCGGACACCTCCCCTTCCTCAAGATTGCGACCTCCTTCCACTACCAGAACACGGGTGACGCAACGGTACCCGAGGGGGTGGAATTACCCACCAGCCAAACCACGGTGAAACCGGGAACCCTTTAGTTTCTCCCCCCTCCTATCCTACAACCACCTACCCGCCCACGCGGAGTGGGACCTGCTACAGCCCCAGGAGGGGGCCTCTAAAACTCCAGATCACTCGCCCTCCCCCCCCCCCCTTACGCTGTTGCCACCAAGCCCTACGACGAAGGCCGGAGACACCAGGCAGATGGTCATCTCACAAGAACACGGGCAAGCCGGCACAGCAGTTACTCTTCTCTGAGCCCTTACTCCAGGCAAAGGGGGTCCCTCCACCGACGGCGGCACATACCTCTGCCGCACACCAAGGGATGGCAGACCCAGCCCAGGAGCCCACAATGGACCGTATCCTTCAGGAAATCTTGGCGGTTGGTCGTAGATTGGAGGGGATGGATAGCGCAATGGTCTCAATGGTGGCGGAAACAAAATCCATCCGTACGGAAATTGCAAGCTTTCAGACATGCGTCCCGGGACTGGAACAACAAGTGTCAAAAGCGGAGGCCCACGTCTCTTCTTTCCAGGACAGAGATCAGGAACTCCTCTTCCTTCGTAGCAAGTTGACGGACTTAGAAGACAGGAGCCAAAGAGATAACGTCCGTTTCTTAGGATTTCCTGAAAACATGGAGGGTGAAGACCTCCACAGATTCCTGTGAGACCCGCTACCTAGGCTGACTGGCACTACCTTTGAGCCACCCCTAGAGTTCCAAAGAGCCCATAGACTGGGCCCACGGAGAACCGATGCGGACGCTCGCCCCCGACCGATCATAGCCTGTCTCCTTCCTCATACACAGGCTCATCAACTAATACAGAAAGCACGTACTCAAAGGTCCCTTCCAACTAGACGGACACACAATTCGAATATCAGCAGATTTCTCCAAGGAAACCAGTGACCGGCGCAGGGCATTCCTGGCCCTCCGTCCGCGACTACGCCAGCTGGAAGTGAAATATGGCCTGTTTGAGCCGGCGAGAATGTGGGTAACAAAAAACGGCGCATCCAAAGACTTCTACAATCCGGAAGACTTGTGCTCTTTCTTGGATGGTCTGTCTCTCACAGACTCTTCCACCTCGACTCCACACCGAGGCGCAATGGCTACAAACCAGAACTTTCTATCTCAAGATCTTGCCCCAGGAGGGTCAGGGTCTGCCCACCAACTTCCTCCCCCCTGAAATGGCCCAATTGGGGGTTCTGAGTGGGAGGGCGAGGGAGTGGGCTCTGTTGGGTTGTGTGTATTCTGTTCTCTATGTTGCTCTGGCTGTTTTCTTTCAAGCCCTTGGCAGGTGGGCCTGTGCTTCCTGGCGATGTGAAGTATGCATGTGGGGGAGAGGTGGGGACTGATAGTGTGACTGCGGTTCAATGTTTGACGTGGAATGTGCGTGGGCTCAATGACAGGCGGAAGGCGCGGCTGGCGGCAGCGTATGGTAAACAGCACGGAATCAATATTTGTATGCTGCAGGAGACACATTTGGTGGCGTCTGCGCTGGGCAGATTGAGAGCTGGGTGGGCTGGCGAGACTCACTGCTCGACATACTCGAGTTACGCTCGCTGAGTGGCAATCTTATTGCGCAAGGGCTTGCAATGGCGTACCCGTGATGTGATTATTGACCCAAACGGCAGATAGGTCTTGCTGAGTGGTACGTTGGCAGACAGAGCCTGCCGGCTTGTTGCTGTTTACGGACAGAATGTGGACGACCCAGAGTCTTTCCTAGAGCTGTGGCGTTTGGTGGAATCGCTGGGTGCTGGTGCAGTGATTTGGGGCGGCGATTTTAATGTGATCCTGGATTCTAGGATGGATCGCAAGTGTTGCATGTTGCAGCAGCGAAGTCACTGGCGGCGGTGATGCAGAGTGGTGCTTTAGTAGATCTGTGGAAGCAGAAGCACGGAGATGCTAGAGAGGGTACGTGCGTGAATTAGGTCCACGGTAGCTGGTCCCGTATTGATCGCTGGCTGGGTACAAGAGACGTGGAGGTCTGGACGAGATCGGTAGATCATCTTCCTCGCACTCTATCCAACCACTCGCCGGTTAGGTTAGTGTTGGAGATACCCAGTGAGTTTGGCCGGTCGTTCATGTGGAGGTTGCCCTGTGGGGCACTCCGTGACGTGGCCTTTCGGGCAGAGGTGCGCAAGGCTATTGTGCTGTTTTTTGCTGAGAACCGGGGTTTGGTGAGGTCGGCGGGTACATTATGGGAGGCATTTAAGGTGCTCATTAGGGGAATATGCCTCCCGAAACAGCATGGAACATTGAAGTCCCTGCGGCGGGAGATGGCTGATATGGAGGGGAGACTTGCGGAGTTCGAGCGGCGTCTGACTGAGAGTTGATCGGGTGAGGTGCAAGCGGAGATCCGGCGCGAGGTGTCCTTGTATGAGGAGGGGGACGAATGGTGTAATGCAAGTTTTTACAGAGTATTTTGCGCAGCTGTATGCTGCCCCAGAGTGCCTGGACGCGGCGGCTGCGCAGGCGTATTTTGCGGACATTGCACTTGTGTGGTTTGACGAGGCACACAGGTCGTACTGGATGTTCCGTTCTCTGTGGAGGAGGTGGCTGCGGCGATCCGCGGCCTGCCTGGTGGTAAGTCTCCTGGTACTGATGGCTTGACTCCTGCGTTTTATAAGGAATATGCAGATATTCTCGCCCCTTACCTTCTGGAGGTATACGCAGAGTCCTTGGAGACTGGGATCCTTCCTGCTTCGATCAGGGAGGCTCTGATAGTCACGATTCTTAAACCAGGGAAGGATCCGGCTCGTATCGCCCACTCTCTATGATCAATATTGACAACAAAATTCTGACTAAAATGATCGCAGCACGTTTGCAGCCGCTCCTTCCCAGACTGGTGCTCCTGGGTCAGTCGGGATTTGTACCCGGGAGGTCCATATGTCACAACTTGCGCACATTCTTTGCGGTGGCGGGCTCGTAGGGGGCGCAAGACAAGGAGGCGGCAGTGTTTCTAGATGCCACCAAAGCTTTTGATTCTCTAGCGTGGGAGTATATGTTCGCGCTTTTGGCCCGGGTGGGTCTCAGCACGCGCTTTGTGCAGCCGATTAGATTATTGTACACCCTGCCTACTGCTCGGTTGCGTCTCAATGGGTGCGTGTCGGCCCCATTTCCTGTTGCTCGCGGTACGCGTCAGGGCTGCCCGTTGTCCCCGCTACTCTTTGCGGCAGCGATGGAGCCCCTGGCGGCAGGGCTGCGACAGAAGCATAACAATAGGGGTTTGGAGTTCCGACAGAAGCCTATCTTGGTTTCTATGTATGCTGATATTGCGCTATATGTGCGGAATCCCGATCTAAACTTGGACATCTTATTGGACGAGACTGTGCACTTTGGCACCTTCTCTGGCATCACGATCAACTGGTCGAAGTCGGTGGTCTTGCCTTTGACTTACGAGTGTGGCGAAGTTCGATTTGCGGTATCCCATGGCTTGGGTGGAGGGCCCGGGGCGCTATCTGGGGGTCCAACCGATGCTCAGATGTTCCGGGACGGCAGTGTGTGTGGATTTCTTCGGGATGCGGGCTTGACGGAGCTGGGAGACTGGTTTGTGGATGGTCGCCTAATTAATCTTTTGGAGGTACTCGATGACAGTGGCATAACGGTGTTGCAGCGAATGTATGCTCTCAGGGTTAGCGCTCTGCTGCGGGCTCGATTTCCAGGCTTGCCGGAGGTGCCCTCGGAGTGCTGTGCTTTGGAAGTGCTGTGCTGCGCGCGGTCGCGGCGTAAGCTAGTTACCAAACTGTATAATTGCATTCAGGAGCAGAGAGGCGGCCCTGGGGAGTCTTCTAGGGTCAGGTGGGAGAGAGACGTGGGTGAACCGATCACAGAGGCAATGTGGCAAGGCTGCTGCGCCCATATGAGAGTGCCATCCCTGAACCATAGGCTACGGCTGTTGCATTTTAAGTTTTTGCATCGTTTATATCATACACCCAGCGGACTCCATTACATGGGCCTGCGCGCGGATGCGCGATATGAGCGCTGTCGTGCACCAGACGCGGGTCTCCTGCACCTGGCGTGGGAATGTGCGGAAGTTCAAGCTTTCTGGGTGGAGGTCTTGCGCACAATTGCTGAGGTACCTGGCTCTGAGATACCCATCGCCCCCAGGGTTGCGCTACTTGGGTGTGTGAATGAGATTAACGGGCCGCATAGGCGGCTGGTTGGCTTACTTTTGCTATTGACCAAGCGCAGAGTCGCCATGTGCTGGGGCATGGGCAGGCGCCGCGAGGGTCTGAATGGCTGCGGGATGCTGCCTTTTGTCAAGATCAGTTGATGATTTTTTGGAAGCTTATGCCTGAAGGCTCCCAGACTATTAGAGGCGGTGGAGCGAGAGGTATAAAGAGGTGGAGTAGGAGGGCAAGGAGAGGGGTGGGGAAGGTGCGGGGTGCTGTTGAATTTAGGGCTAATTGGCTTGCGAATGGGGAGGTGGGGTGTGGAGGAGGGGAATAGGAAGAGAGGTAGGTGAAATAGAGAGACACCATGGAGGGGAGGAGGTGGAACGGATGGGAGGTAGGAGGTAAGAATGTAGAATAAGTGTGTGGAGGGAAAGGAGGAAAGAAGAGAGAATAGAAAATAGAAGGGGAGATAAGATTAAGAAAGAAGGAAGGAGGAGGGAGGAGTAGGAAGATGGAGCTAACTGAGGCCCAGGGAACCTAAGCTTTAATCTGCGGGTCTATACCCGGACTATACTAGTCCCAGCGCGGGGCAAAGCCGGCCGGGCCACGGGGTCTCAAGGATTATCCCTTGAGACCAGCTTCCCATAATCCCGGTGCTGGGTTCCCCCACGGTAGGAGCGTGTCATGATAAGGTATAGTTTGGCTTGATGCCCTTTAACAAGGGGGGGGGGAGAGGGGGCAAAGCAATGCAGCGTCACACCGCCGAGGGATAGGCCCACTCAGAGTGGGGGTGGGAGTGGCTGGGTGGAATAGAAGTGGCTAAATCTAAACATAAACTTCAACTTAAAGGGAGGAGAGGATGTAGAGAGCAGCACAGGGTCTACAAAACGGAAACATAACAATGAAAAATAATCAACTCACACTGCACTCTTCACTAGGTTAACAGCTATGTCAGAAAAGCCATTACAGGGCTATAAGACTTAAGGAGCATGAACTGTCCCACATTACATCAAACCCAGTGGAGTATGAACAATCTTCATAAGTCTATGCAGCTTGACCCCCCCTCTTGATGAATGTAAGAAAACTTTGCCAAACAGAAATAGCGAAAATATAATATTTAAAAAAAAAAGAAGTTAAAACATCGAACATTATGTAGGAATGAAAAAAACTGTACTCAGCCAGCCGACGGGTCAGTAGAGGGTCCACTGTTTCCAGACCAAGGAGGGGCCATGGCCGCAATGTTCTCGGTTTCAACTATCCCAGAGGACAAGGCAGGTTCAAGTGGACTCAGCTAGGAGTTTTAAGGGGGAGTGGGATTTGTCTGTCTGCCACCTGCGTATGGAGCGCCACCGCGTGTAGTAGCTGTCCCCTGTTGTTGTGGCTGTGAAGGAGTCTCTCCAGGTCCCGTCCCCTGGGGCAGGAAGTTTTTTTTTATTTTTATTGATTATTGCATAATACAGAACAGACAACAGCACAAACGGCTCCCCTATTATAGCAACAGACTGTACATACTACAACCCTCCTCAGCTTCAGGATTTATCCTCCTCGGCAATACTCCAAGCGTTTCTCGCAGTGTGTGTCAAGATCCGGAGCCTCATCACCGGCTCAACCCATCAGAATTCCAGTCGAGACAGTCCACATATCCAGTCCAGGAGGGATTGTCGTATCAAACAGCGAAGCCAATATATCAACAAGAGAGGGGTAAATCAACTAAAAGATAAACAAAAAAGGCAGGTGGGGTGCACAAGCCAGGCTACACCAGCCGACCTCAGCTATACACAATCCTTAACCCAGTCAGGGGGAGCAGGGGAAAGCATCAGAACGTGGGCAAACACACATCATTCCGCCTGCTTGTTCCTGGACGCCAGGTACTCACGCAGTGCAGCCCAGATATCCTTCGGCTGGGAGCCTTCAGGCATAAGCTTCCAAAAAATCATCAACTGATCTTGACAAAAGGCAGCATCCCGCAGCCATTCAGACCCTCGCGGCGCCCGCCCCATGCCCCAGCACATGGCGACTCTGAGCTTGGTCAATAGCAAAAGTAAGCCAACCAGCCGCCTATGCGGCCCGTTAATCTCATTCACACACCCAAGTAGCGCAACCCTGAGGGCGATGGGTATCTCAGAGCCAGTTACCTCAACAATTGTGCGCAAGACCTCCACCCAGAAAGCTTGAACTTCCGCACATTCCCACGCCAGGTGCAGGAAACCTGCGTCTGGTGCACGACAGCGCTCACATTGCGCATCCGCGCGCAGGCCCATGGAATGGAGCCCGCTGGGTGTATGATATAAACGATGCAAAAACTTAAAATGTAACAGCCGTAGCCTATAGTTCAGGGATGGCACTCTCATGTGGGTGCAGCAGCCTCGCCACATTGCCTCTGTGATAGGTTCACCCACGTCTCTCTCCCACCTGACCCTAGAAGACTCCCCAGGGCCACCTCTCTGCGCCTGAATGCAATTATACAGTTTGGCAACTAGATTACGCCGTGACCGTGCGCAGCACAGCACTTCCAAAACACAGCACTCCGAGGGAACCTCCGGCAAGCCTGGAAATCAAGCCCGCAGCAGAGCGCTAACCCTGAGAGCATATATTCGCTGCAACACCGTTACACCACTGTCATCGAGTACCTCCAAAAGATTAATCAGGCGACCATCCACAAACCAGTCTCCCAGCTCCGTCAAGCCCGCATCCCGAAGAAATCTACGCACACCGCCGTCCTGGAACATCTGAGCATCGGTTGGACCCCCAGATAGCGCACCGGGCCCTCCACCCAAGCCATGGGATACCGCGAATCGAACTTCGCCACTCTCGAAGTCAAAGGCAAGACCACCGACTTCGACCAGTTGATCGTGATGCCGGAGAAGGTGCCAAAGTGCACGGTCTCGTCCAATAAGATGTCCAAGTTTCGATTGGGATTCCGCACATATAGCGCAATATCAGCATACATAGAAACCAAGACAGGCTTCTGTCGGAACTCCAAACCCCTATTGTTATGCTTCTGTCGCAGCCCCGCCGCCAGGGGCTCCATCGCCGCCGCAAAGAGTAGCGGGGACAACGGGCAGCCCTGACGCGTACCGCGAGCAACAGGAAATGGGGCCGACACGCACCCGTTGAGACGCAACCGAGCAGTAGGCAGGGTGTACAATAATCTAATCGGCTGCACAAAGCGCGCGCTGAGACCCACCCGGGCCAAAAGCGCGAACATATACTCCCACGCTAGAGAATCAAAAGCTTTGGTGGCATCTAGAAACACTGCCGCCTCCTTGTCTTGCGCCCCCTACGAGCCCGCCACCGCAAAGAATGTGCGCAAGTTGTGACATGTGGACCTCCCGGGTACAAATCCCGACTGACCCGGGATCACCAGTCTGGGAAGGAGCGGCTGCAAACGTGCTGCGATCATTTTAGTCAGAATTTTGTTGTCAATATTGATCATAGAGAGTGGGCGATACGAGTCGCATCGAGCCGGATCCTTCCCTGGTTTAAGAATCGTGACTATCAGAGCCTCCCGGATCGAAGCAGGAAGGATCCCAGTCTCCAAGGACTCTGCGTATACCTCCAGAAGGTAAGGGGCGAGAATATCCGCATATTCCTTATAAAACGCAGGAGTCAAGCCATCAGTACCAGGAAACTTACCACCAGGCAGGCCGCGGATCGCTGCAGCCACCTCCTCCACAGAGAACGGAACATCCAGTACAACCAGTGTGCCTCGTCAAACCACACAAGTGCAATGTCCGCAAAATACGCCTGCGCAGCCGCCGTATCCAGACCCTCCGGGGCTGCGCAAAATACTCTGTAAAAACTTGCATTACACCATTCGTCCCCCTCCTCATACAAGGACACCTCGTGCCGGATCTCCGCTTGCACCTCACCCATGCTACTCGACATGACCTCTCTCCCGGCTTTATCACGACCGCAAAAAAGACTCCTACACACAGCCCTGGCAACTGCGAAAATATGTATCCTGTGACACTGGAGATCTGCGGCGCCACCCACGCCCGAAGAATGGTCTGTGGCTATGTTCACCATCGCCACGCATGAGAGGGTCATCTACAACCTTCAGGATCAGACTGCCATCTTTGCTCAAGTATGGGCTCCCTTCCTCCCCGAAGTCGAACCGATGTTACAGTCACTATTGCTGCTCACCAGCTGATCCCACGCATGTGTCCTCTGCTCTCTTTTTCTTCCCTCTGTTACCCTTATCTTCTCTCCCTCCCTCCTTTTCTTACCCACAGCCCCCCATTCTCCCATTCCTCCCCTTTGTTTTCCTAGCCCTGGGACCAATGCACTTGGCCGACTGGTTCTCACACCCCACCTCTTACGTCCCCTCTATCCCTCCCCTCCCATCAATTTATTTCTTCTTTGCTGTCCCTCCTCCCCCCTTCCCTCTCCTCTCTCCGATACCAGGTCTCTCACCTTCTGCTTTCCCAGCCCTTCTTTCTTTTTCTTCTTTCCCTCTTTCTTCTTTTCTCTCTCCCTTTCTTTCCTTTTTTCTCTCTGCCTCTTTATCTCCACCTTTCTCTCCCCTCCCTGCTTTTTCTCCTCTTTATCGTCTCTTATCCTCCTCCTTCCTGCTCCCTTCTCTTCCCCCTCCTTGCCTAACACTACAAGACCTGGACAAGCCACTCTCCTACAATCCTTGCCACCACAACCTTTGCCATTACACAATCCAACTATCATGGAGCAGCTTTTATTATTACCACTTATGCAGTCTCAGATAGCTCCTGCTATTCTTGGAAGGATACCGCCCGAGATAGATGCAAGCATATCTATTTACTTCAATCATAAGCCAGGGAGAAGACAATAAACAGAGACATTAGATTCACAAACGGCAGACAAACTCCGGAAAATTGTCCTAATCTGACAGTTGATCTCCACTATCCCCTATCCCTCGCCCCTTTTTTCTTTTAAGAAAGCAGATACTAGAACGACTTGCATTCTTCGCCCATCCCCACCTCCCCCTCTCCACTTCCCATCCCCCTCCCCTATCACTCCCCACCCCCCTCCTCTTAGTATAGATTAGTATTCCCTGATCTGTTGTTTGCTGACAATTGCCTCCAATGTCATTATTATTACAAGCACCATCTTTGCTATCATCATTATTACTAGTGTTTATTACCCCTCATTGTTGGCCCCTTCTGCTATCCCTCTATCTTTTTTCTTCTCTCCCCCCTACCCCCAAAAAATTGTTAGGTCCCACAACCACAGATATACGTGCCATGTACCTACAGATGTACCTTTAGCGACACTCATGTGCTCTTCCTAGAACATGTTACCCACGAATTGTTGTTCTATAGTATAACTCATGTGGACTAACTGCCTTTTTCGCCATAAAGGGTTGTATTATGTCATATTGTAATGGTTGGAATGTTGTATACTGTTAAATGCAATAAAAAACTACAACACAAGGAAGTCACAGTACTGACAGTTACATCGGCACACAACACGATCATGTGTGTGCATGGAGGCCTACCCCCCCCCACACACCCAAATGATCTGGAGTAAAACCCTTATATCAGAGGACAGGCAGGTGTTGATGTGAACTGTACCCGTGGAACAGGTAGACCAAACAATGGGCCTATGTTGAAAGTACTGGATGCGAATGTGTTTTAATGAAGGTGCTACGAACCAGTAGCTGCATATAAGTAGAACTGTAAGAACAGACTTGGTCAAGCATGATATTCTGCAATGAATGAATATATATATATATATATATATAGAAACAAAGATGGTCTGAAAGTTGCTGGGCGGCACACTCCACTGCCGGAGAGGACCAGTCTCGAAAAATATAAATCACCAAAGATATTCACTACACTCCACAAAGTTTAATTAGTGCATATTTATTCCAATTAACAACCACCAACGCGTTTCAACTCCCTCTGGAGTCTTATTCACAGTGAGTGAGTCCCTTTTCCCTTTTGCGATTTATACCCCATGGTGTTACAACATTCATAGTGCATTATGGACAGTGTAGTTTCCAATGAGCAAAAATTTCATATTTTCCCAAAACAAAAAAAACTTTTACAAATAAAAATAAGAGTATAAATTTACAATGTGTTGTACTCTTTGTGTTTGTTCTCTTATGTGTTACTTTTCCCCTCTAGTTCATAATTACATCTGCTGTTAATTGTTTCCTGATTAATTACATCACTATGATTGTCTACACTATGCATGAATAATAATCTAAAGCTTTTTAACCTTACATATATATGTTAGAGTGTTGATTTTAAATTAATATTCCTATATTTTTATATTTTTTCTTAATCATAACATTTCTACATATCTGCAGTGATCCTAGAGTTGTAAAATTTGTTGATTTCATTCATTATTATTTTTGCAATGGTGATGATCTTTTTTCTTTTTTCACTTGATTAGTTCTATTCTGCATAAATGTTAGTGAATATCAATTCTCTCTAACTCAGTGTCTATCATTCTTTGACAGAACATGTCATGGTTTAGTAGTTTTTGGTAATTAGACATCCATAGCCCTCCTACATCATTGTTACCATGTATTTATCCAAATTACTAGGTTACAGGTGCACATGTAATTCCTCATCCATGTTCAGCCCATAAGGCATCTTTGTGCGGAGCTGGATGATAAGTTTACTCTCCATTTGTCTTAACTTTTTGATTCTGTCCCCTCCTCTTTCACTCCTTTTCATTTGCGCTATACCCATGAATTGTAGCGATCGCCAATCGTTGGTATGCGATTTTGCAAAATGTTTTGCCATTGTATAGCTCATGTCTTGATTGGTAATGGCTCTGGTATGTTCCAAGATCCTTTTCTTTAATGGACAGATTGTACTCCCAATATATCTCAAGCCACATTTACATTCAAGCATATAGACTACATATTGGCTATCACAAGTGATTCTTTGTTGAATGTGTATGGTTTTGCCACTGTAATCCATATAGGTTTTGCTGTTTCTTGCAATTTGACATACTTTGCATTTATTGCACTTGTAGAAGCCAGTTATCTCGATCTTCAACCAATTCCTCATAATTGGTGCTTCGTAATGGCTTTTTACCAATGTGTCTTTCCATGAGCGTGACTTTCTGTATGATATTTGTGGTTTACCACCTATTCTTCTTGCCAGATCTCGATCACTTCTTAGTATCTTCCAATGTTTTCTGAATACTGATTCTATGTCCTTACTTTCTTTGCTGTAAGTGAGAATTAGACGAGGGCACATATCCTCTTTGTCGCTTCATCTTTTTGCACCTTTATCTACCAGAGTTTCCTGTCGAGAGATCCTCTTAGCTCTTTTCTCACTTGATTCAATATTGGTTCTCAGATATCCACGACGCATAAAACGTTTTCGTACCATACTGAATTGAGACTCCATTTCTTCATCATTGGAGCATTTCCGTCTCATTCTCAGGAATTCGCCAAATTGAATACTTTTTATCAATGGTTTTGGGTGGAAGCTGCTCCCATGTAGGACACTATTGGTAGAACTCACTTTTCTAAATACAGTTGTATTGATCTGATCATTGTGTAAATATACCCTAATGTCCAGAAAGTCAATTTGTTTGTCACTAATATCATAAGTGACGCTTAAACCACATTCATTTGCATTCAGAATTTTAAAGTATGATACAAATTTCTCCTTGGTGCCATTCCAAATCAAGAATAAATCATCTATATAGCGTAGCCATAGTACTATCTTGTCCAAGTATTCAGAATATCCACCTTGCCATGCTATTTCCCTCTCCCACCAACCCAAGGTTAGTTTGGCATAACTTGGGGATAGAGAAATGCCCATGGCAGTTCCTCTCACTTGCTTATAGATGTTTTTGTTAAATAGAAAAATGTTTTTATTCAAACATAGCTCCACCATCTCCACTATTTTTGTTCATTGGAAACTACACTGTCCATAATGCACTATGAATGCTGTAACACCATGGGGTATAAATAGCAAAAGGGAAAAGGGACTCACTCACTGTGAACAAGACTGCGGAGGGAGTTTAAACGCGTTGGTGGTTAATTGGAATAAATATGCACTAATGAAACTTCGTGGAGTGCAGTGAATATCTTTGGTGATTTATATATAACATACATATACATACACACACACAAAGTGAGACAGCACGCTGGACAATTGTGAAGGCAAATGGATTTGTGTGTTTGTTTTGCTTACACCGTATACTTGTCTTATAATTTGAAGATTTCACAAAAAATTTTGCACGCTGAAATGGATGAACATATTACTGCCTGAGAATGTGTTACAAAAATTGTGTTT
The DNA here is from genome assembly GCF_031143425.1 of Pleurodeles waltl. NCBI lineage: Eukaryota > Metazoa > Chordata > Amphibia > Caudata > Salamandridae > Pleurodeles > Pleurodeles waltl. The sequence goes on from NC_090448.1 coordinate 69,039,550, forward strand.
TTATCTAAATGATTTTGACAACCGTGCCTAGTTATTTTGTCATCTATGATGCGTAATTCTATCACTGTAAGAGCCTTGCAAAGATAAAGCTCAGCAGAGTGGTCTGGGAGCTGTCATTATGGCTATGAAAGCCATATATCACAAGGATGTGTGAAATAATTCGTGTATTTTGCGCTTTCCTTTGAAATACGGGTTTTGATACCACTAATATTTCTGCAATAAAAGCACGCAAACATGTATATCTTGTAAATATAAATACACACCGTTGGGTGTGTAATATTACAGTAAAAGGTCAAATTCAACTTCAGAACACCAAACATATTCCACAATACATTACTCTACAGCAAGATATATCCAATGTCTTTGTTTATTCCTCATGCGCATGAAAAAACAGGGCATAGACCACGTATGCAACTCCGTCTGGTGAAATACGCTATATATTTATATTAGCACTGTCAAAGAAGGATAACAAGACCACTTGGTGCTCTGCCTCTCCTGTCATGGCACCTTCCTACAATCAACAACGATCAGGAATAAATAGAATACAAAGTACCCTAGTCCAACATCCCTTCTGTTATGCTGCCCCACTTTTACATTGACCAAACACAACAGTTTCTACAATCCTGTCATGGCACCTTCCCACAATCAACAACGATAAGGAATAAATAGAATACAGGATTCCCTAGTCCAACATCCCTTCTGTTATGCTGCACCACCTTTAGGCTGACCAAACACAATAGTTTCTACAATCCTGTCATGGCACCTTCCCACAACCACAAACGACAAGGAATAAACAGAATACAAAGTACCCAAGTCCAACATTCCTTCTGTTATGCTGCACCACCTTTAGGCTGACCAAACAGAACAGCTTCTACAATCTTCCCACCTGGGGTCTTTCTTCCAAAACATCTGCAAGCATTAAGATCCCACAAGCCCCATCATTTACCACGGCCACGCCCCCACTCAGGTACAGCTTCCACACTCCCCGTTCAGCCTCTAGCCCATGCACATTTACTCTCGACCCGTCAGGCTCTCTCCACGAACCCCACAAACGGATCTGCCCTCTGCATTTCGCCATCCCAATTATTTTCAATGCCCCCCTCACATCGATCTATGTTCCAACCAACCAACCACACCACCAAGCGTAGCCTTCCCCTCTTAATAGGGAGATCGTTTCCACCCTCATCTCCTCTTCCCTTCCTACTCAAGCGGATTCTACTCCTTCTTTACACCCTTCGCTCCCTACTAGCCACCCTCACAACCTCCTGCGCCTGCAGTCCCCTCCTCCTGCTGCCCCTCCCCTCGCACCCTTTGTCTTGGCGGGAAGAGAGGCCTGTGACCGTAAAGCATTTGGTGCCACTGCCCGGACGTTATCGGAATCCAGTCACCACGGCGCGCGTGACCCTCTCCGCCACCTCCAGCCATCTCAGCCCATGGTCTTACCTTCTCGCCTCACCGAACGCCATCACGGAGATCCTAAGCAGGCACACAGCAGGGGGACGTGGGCTGCACTGCGCAGGTTCGCGAGGACAGCGTCCTGTGCAGGAAGCATGCCCGCATAGGGTGCGAGGATGGCGGATCCAGAATCCTGTTTCACGGGTGGGGGGGCCCGCACGCGCAGGAGCCACAAACGCACAACGCGCATGCCCAACCGTAGGATTAACCCTGTGTGGCCTGTCAAAAGCAGAGCGCATTGCGCAAGCGCGTTTGCCTGGCACATGGATGGCGCATGCCCATTGGCTGGCGTCCTGACCATAGCTCCATTGCGCGTGTTCAACGAAATCTACGTGCGCATGCGCACATCCTCTTCTGGTCAACGACTGGTCCCTCCCCCGCCTTTGCTGTGATTTCCTAATCCCTTCTCTTGGTTGTAATTCCGGGAGCGTCCTTCTACGTTTGCGATGGAGCGACCTTTTTTCGCTTTATAAGTACAAAAGACCTGCACTGGGCACCCAGCGATGCGCTGTACCGTTTATGAAGCATTTACTACCCCTGCGTGGGGAGCTGAAGCGCTTAAACAGGGATGGCGAGCTACAAACGCTTCAGCGGTCCATATAGGGTAGTAACCGTTAGCTTAAATGCTGCAAAACAATAGAATACCGTGGGTAGGGTCTGAAGTTTTTATCCTTCCTTTTTTTTTTTTGTTATATAGCGCGTACTCTATTGAATGTATTAGTGCGCTTTACGTGATCTCTGGTGGTCACACGGCACAGGGTCACATTCGCTTTGACTTTTTGTTTTGAGCCTATGTGGGAAGTAGGGTGACCACCCGTCCGTAAATTTCACGGACTGTCCGTAATTTCGCCCTGTTGTCCGTGATGAAAGCTTTAACAGACGGCATTTGTCCGTAATTTTAGCCTTTCACCTAAAGGGCAATGGAGGCAGGGTCGAAATTACGGGCAGATCAATTTCCCTAGCTGGACTGAAAGGCAGGGAGTCTCCAGTGCTCTGAGGGAGGGGCAGACAGATAAGAATCAGACCTTCTTGACAAGGGTCTCCTTCCCTACAGACATGCAAATGTGCCCAACTGGTAAATCTGCAAATACAAAGGGGCTTGAAAACCTACATTGACTTTACTAAAAGGAGTCACTTGAAGTTTTCTGGTGGCAAAGATATTTCTTTTAGAGAGGTATTGTAATGGCGTTCCAAGGTGAGCTGTAGAGTGTGTGGTTTTAATGGAGTGTTATAAATTTTTTTAGTACTAGGTATAAATTGTATATTATTCAAATCTGTATTTGAGAAGCACTTTTTTTTAATTTAACCGAAATGTATTTGCGCTTTTTGTAGCAGCCTTCATTATAATGTAATTGTATTTTTCACAGTTCTTTCAGGTCCTTTGGTACCTCATAGTACTAACAAACATTGGCAAAGCAATAGGTCTCATCTACCAAAGAGTTATTGGCTTTGCTAATGTGTTTTAGCCATTAGCCATGTTATACACCAGAGTAGCTGCTGTTCAGCATGGCTTAACGTTAGTGGCATATTGGTGTGGAGTGGAGTAGAGTAGCATAGGAGCAGTGGTGTAAAGCCCAGTGGTGCAAAGTACAGTGCAGTGGGGTACAGTGCAGTTGTTTAGAGTGTGTTAGCGTAGAGTGCAGTGGCATGGAGTGACGTGGAACAGTAGAGTGGCACAGAGTGCAGTGGAGTAGAGTGGCATACAATAGAGTGGCAGAGAGAACTGTAGTGTAGAGTGGTGCAGTAGCATAGATTGCAGAGTAGACTCACGTTGCAGGGAGTGCAGTGGCGTAGTGTAGAGTGGTGCAGAGAAGAGCAAAGTGCTGTAGAGTGGAGTGATGAGAGTGGCATAGAATGCAGTAGTACATAGGTGCATAGTACAGTGGTGGAGAGTGCAACGCTGCAGAGTAGAGTGTCAGTGCAGTGATGTAGAGTGGCACAGAGCTGTGGCATAGAGTACAGTGGTACAGAGTAGAGGGCAGTGGCGTGCAGTTGTTTAGAGTGCATTGGCGCAGAGTGCAGTGGAGTAGAGTGGCATACAATAGAGTAGCAGAGAGTGCAGTAATGCAGAGTGGTGCAGTGTCGTAGAGTGCAGAGTAGACTCATGTGGCATAGAGTGCAGTGGTGTAGAGTATAGTGCCTAGAGTGCAGTTGCATAGATTAGAGTGGGGTAGAGTGCAGAGTTGCAGAGTAGAGTGTCAGTGCAGGGGTGTAGAGTGGTACAGAGAACAGTGGTGCAGAGTAAAGGGCAGTGGCATACAGTGCAGTTGTTTAGAGTGCAGTTGCATAGAGTGGCACTGGGCAGAGTAGAGTGGCATAGAGTGCAGTGGAATAGAGTATATTGGTGCAGAATGCAGTAGTACAGAGCAGAGTGGTGTAGAGTATTGTGGCGGCCAGTGCAGTGTTGCAGAGTGTCAGCTTGCAGTGGTGTAGAGTGCATTGAACTAGAGTGCAGTGGTCAGAGTGGTATAGAGTACAGTGGCGTAGAATAGATTGTTTCAGAGTAGAGTGCAGTTGCATAGAGTGGATAGGTGCAGGGTAGAGGGCAGTGGCACAGAGTGCAGTGGCATAAAGTAGATGATTTCACAGTAGAGTGAGGTGGGTTAGAGTGGAGAGGTGCAGGTTAGAGTGGAGTTGCATAAAGTGGCATAGCGTGTGATGGCATTAAGTAAAGTAGTGTAGAGTGCCGTAGCATAGAGTTCAGAGTAGATTAGAGTGATGTACAGCGTATTGATGTAGAGTGCAGGGGCATAGAGTTGAGTGTTGAAGAGTAAAGTGCTTTGAGCATAGAGTGTATTAGATTAGAGTGCAGTGTTGCAGAGTGGCAGAGAGTGGAGTTGTGCGGATTAGATTGGTGTTCCCTAGACTGGTGTGGTATGGCGTGCAGACGAGCAGAGCGCAGTGGTGTAGAGAGGCGTAAAGTGCAGTGGCATAGAGTAGAGTGGTACAGAGTAAAGTAGAGATGCATATTGTGAAGTAGCATAGAGTGCAGTGGCATAATGTGGAGTAAAGAAGAGTGATACAGAGTAGGGTGCAGTGGCATGTAGTGGTGCAGAGCAGAGTGGAGTGCAGGTTTCCTGTCAAGTGTGATACCTGTCATGTGGTGGGTAAATGTGAGAGATAGATATGCAAATTACAATTGTACAACAGACTAAAATATATATACAAGTTCAAGTACGATTTTCATGATTTGGATCTCCTAGAGGTCCACGTAAACTATACTGTGTATTTGAAATGACAAAATGCATAGTCCATACAATAAAATCGACATTATAATCCGTATTATTTACAAATAAAGTGCATCCATATATCCGCCCACTTAGCTATATTACAATACATTTCCTATACCGTGCATCAATATATAAACCTAATGAATCCAGGAATAAGTACATTCTTTGTATAAAACCACCTGTACTATAAAATTATCATTCTAAATTTAGAAAAGCCTTAAAAAATCCTAAAACAGAATAATTAATTTGGAAGATTACACGATAATTCATGAGTTTCACCTGCTGAGCGTATATTGAATTTCAAAAAGGGGGGTTTCAGACATTTCTTCCTCAATAAAAATGTGGGACAGACAAATATAACATGCTTAAGGTCCTGAAGATCTGCATAACACAAATCACACATATTCAAAGTACCAAACCATTTATAGGTTAAGTCATTTAGTGGCAGTATGTTCAATCTCAGCTGAATACACTGTATTTTTTTGGAATCGCTGAATTAATCAAAACATAAAATCTCCTGTTTTGAATACAAAGCTCCACGTCTAACTGAAAACATTTGTGCGTTGTAACCTCCTTTAAACTCCTTTTGAATTTGAGAGGCGATAGAGGCAAAGTTTAATCAGAGTCAAGCACAGGCACTTGTAAGGCGTAATTATAGTTTCTAAAAAGATTTCTTTCTTTCCAAAAACTTATTTATAAACAAGATGCCTTAGGGAACATTTGTCACAATTAAATAGACAAAAAGCCCTCCAAACCAGCTCTGCTAAATCCTCCACAAAAGAACTCTTAATGCAAAATTCCAGCCTTAGGGCTGCAGTAGTTGCCAAGATATTGCAGGGAACCAAGTGTCCTAAAATTTGCCCTTCCGTTCTGTCTAAAATCTCCCAGTCTGCTATCTTTGTACATTCTATTGCATACAACAAAGCAGGAATCTTTACTTGATAAACTCAGAGTAGATGAGCAAAATGTCACAGACCAACTGCCTTATAAAATGCACTTAACCCTTGTGTTTGAGGAAAGGCCTTTCCCACATTATTTCTTTTATGTTCATGGTCGCTGAGTGAACTAAACGCCACTTTCCCCAGAAAACAATAGGTCTTTACCCGCTCGAGTTTTTAATGGCCTACGAACAAAGAAAAAAATATTTTTGTACATTATTTTTACCCTAAAAAGCATACTACTTGTGATTTCAAGACAATAATTTTTCAAATAATGCTGATCTGTATAGTAACTAAGGGCTGCCAGGCAATTATTTAATCCTTTCGGAGTGAGGTCAATCACCAGAATATCATCAGCATACAATAGACAAGATATCTGGCGCCCTCCAATTGTTGGTGCAAAGCCCTCGCTTTTCCCTAGGGCGATAGGCGAGACATACATTTAGAAGGAAAATAGCAACGGGGCCAAAAGACACTCTGCTTTAATCCATTTTCAGTTGGAAATTCAGCTGACAAACCCCGATCCCCGCCTAACAGTACTTTGCACCATGTGGAAGAATGCAAGGCTATGATCAAATGTAACATATTTGCAAGGATGCCTAAGTTAATAGCTTCCTCCACAGGATCTTGCACTCAACCCTGTCAAAGGCTGTTGAAAAGTCTATAAATGCAGCATATACAACACCACCCCTAATCTGTACATATTTTTCATTTAAAAGCTGCATTACTGAAATATTATATAGAGTGTTATGCGCCTTCCTGAAGCCAGCCTGTTCCAAAGGAAGGACAGAATTTTCCTCTACCCAAGACTTTAAATGCTCTAATAGACTTTTGGCAAATACCTTACTGGCTGCATCCAATACAGCTATGTGACAGTAGCTTACTGGGGAAGTTCTATCAGTCTTCTTATATAGGGCGACTACAACACTCCCAACCCAAAATAACGGAACTGCACCTTTTAGATAACAGAACTGAAATACAGGATGAAGGATCTTTGCCCAAAGCAAGGGTTCCTGTTTTTTTACTGAAATGGGGACCCCATCAGGTCCCATTGCTCCAGAAGCCCGCAGTGGCTGTAGAAACCCTTCAATCTCCATCACTGTTGGAGGACCATAACTATCAATATCAGCATTACAGTCTATCAGAATGACCATTTTACTAAGCTCAGTATCCACGTTTTCCATATAAAGAGAAAGTATGTACTCTCCATCCTGCCTTATCTATAGGAGGGACGAGAGAAGATTTGCGAGATCTGCAGCATTCTGAGATAATTGCCCAATATTTGAGAGCATTTTTTGACACAGCAGTTTCTCTCAGGGCAACCCACCTCTTCTCAGCCTTCTTCTTTCTTTTACCTGCATTCAGAAGCCTTCTTCTCCTTTTTAATAAGGAGATTGTTCTGCCCATTTCCTTTGTATCCAGCACAAACTGGGGTCTTACCAACTTACGTTACCTATTCAGCAGCACCACAGATGGCCTTATCTTCTTTTGAGGTGGCTTAGAACACCTTAGCTGATTACTCTGGAGTATTTTCCCCATAAATTCAGAACAGCAATGAAGGAGGTTTCTACTCGAATCATCAATATGCAATATAGCCCTTTCAAGACATTTTTTTAGAAATTGTTTTTTTAAAGGGGACCAATGAGTTCTGCCTGTTTTCCTGTTGAAATTAGTGTCTAGGCTATTACAATTCCATGCTTCTACAGCCGACAAACTTAGCTTCACTGAAAGGCTAAGGATCTTATGATCACTAAACAAAGTATCTAAAATTGTCAGATCCTCCACAGAATTAGCTATAACACAAGAGGCAACAAAATAATCGATGATACAGCCTCCGTTTCGTGATTTATGTGTTAGCTCTGCTGGACAATCCAAATTAAATCCTGCATTTAAAATCACATAGCTAGATTCCCTCATACATTTTAAAAGGGTGTATTCCCTTTTATAAGTCCTAATTTTTTAGGGAAATGATAATGGTGGAATATTAAAAGCGGATTCCCTCTCTGCATCACAAAATCGAGAAATAGATAAATGAGAAACTTTGCAGTTTAAATCACCCAATAACAAACCCTCATTCTACCTTATCTAACCCAATCGATGAGATCAAATAAACATGTAATAGTGATTTGTCATGACCCGTATCTGGGGGAATATATGTATTCACTACTAACATTGAAACTCTCCTACCACCTTCCATAATAGGATTAACTCTCAATATCTGATAAAACATTTGCAGGGACTGTAAGGCTTTCATATTCCCATTTTAATTTATTACTCAGAAGAATAGCAATTCCCCCTTTTGCGCTGACCTTTCTTCAAGGGCTACACTTTTTGGCACAACATTGTATAGCCTGGATAAGAAAATCAGCTGTACGCCAGGTCTCTTGGATGCAGATTAAATCAGCCTGTAAAGAACAAAGATTATCAAATTTTTCAGTTTGATTCTCAATTCCAGCTGCATTCCATGAAACCACACAGAAGTTATTGTTAATGACCCATTTGTGATGCGTACCCCATCACCCGGCTACTATTAAGAGCTCCATCCAACCAGCTCCATTTCTCCTGTTCATTGTCTACCCAGGGAGAGGGAGATCACACACATATTTTACAACCCTTTCTCCATTAAAAACGGAGACATTAAGATTTTCCAGAGAAGATCTTATTGGATCTTGCAAAGGACATACTCCACCTCCATACTGTCGTGGAACTGGGAAAGCAAGATATTTTTAAGTGGATGCTCTTCTTCCCATATAGGGATCACACCTATACCTCCACATTGCAGCTGTTTACAATTGTCTAGGATCAATTGTGCAATAATTTGAGAATAAAACCAGACTCTTGTCTTCGCGGCTCCTGGAGCATACGCTAAGTACACACAAGAAATGTCTTTACTTTCAATCAGTTTTAGCTGATCAAAACCTGAAAAGCAAGATATTAAAAATGTACAATTCAAATTTAGGTCAGAGTCAAATAATACTATAAACTCCAAACACGCAGTATTTCCTGTGGCCTAAGTAGAGCCAACTTCCTTGGATACAATGTCCCGCCCTCCTGATGACCAGACAAATAGTTAGGTAACTCAACATTTGGCTTCACAGTATTAGGGACCAAATAAAAAAGAATCAGCACATGCATTTAGGGAAGGGAAAACTCTCCCTACAACAGAAGGCTGTTTCTGGGAGGGTCCTATCGAAGTGGTGCGCTCAAGTTTATCCTTTGAAGCAGAAGCTCCTGTGGTTCCCAGTTCCAAGAACCTAACTTTCCTTGGTTTCTTTTTTGAAATTCACCGCTTGCCCTTTTTTCCAGACAGTTTTTCCCAATTTTCTTCCTTTTATTTTCATTCTGTTCAAAATTTCCAATATTTGCAGATGCCATAGGTTCAGTGTGTATTCTTGCTGTTGATTGAAAAATGGGAAAAGGGGTCACTTCAGAGATCAGCTCTTTAGCTGGAATATCAGAGTCAGCTGTACAGGGAGTGCAGAATTATTAGGCAAGTTGTATTTTTGAGGATTACTTTTATTATTGAACAACAACCATGTTCTCAATGAACCCAAAAAACTCATTAATATCAAAGCTGAATATTTTTGGAAGTAGTTTTTAGTTTGTTTTTAGTTTTAGCTATGTTAGGGGGATATCTGTGTGTGCAGGTGACTATTACTGTGCATAATTATTAGGCAACTCAACAAAAAAAAATATATACCCATTTCAATTATTTATTATTACCAGTGAAACCAATATAACATCTCAACATTCACAAATATACATTTCTGACATTCAAAAACAAAACAAAAAAAAATCAGTGACCAATATAGCCACCTTTCTTTGCAAGGACACTCAAAAGCCTGCCATCCATGGATTCTGTCAGTGTTTTGATCTGTTCACCATCAACATTGCGTGCAGCAGCAACCACAGCCTCCCAGACACTGTTCAGAGAGGTGTACTGTTTTCCCTCCTTGTAAATCTCACATTTGATGATGGACCACAGGTTCTCAATGGGGTTCAGATCAGGTGAACAAGGAGGCTATGTCATTAGATTTCCTTCTTTTATACCCTTTCTTGCCAGCCACGCTGTGGAGTACTTGGACGCGTGTGATGGAGCATTGTCCTGCATGAAAATCATGTTTTTCTTGAAGGATGCAGACTTCTTCCTGTACCACTGCTTGAAGAAGGTGTCTTCCAGGAACTGGCAGTAGGACTGGGAGTTGAGCTTGACTCCATCCTCAACCCGAAAAGGCCCCACAAGCTCATCTTTGATGATACCAGCCCAAACCAGTACTCCACCTCCACCTTGCTGGCGTCTGAGTCGGACTGGAGCTCTCTGCCCTTTACCAATCCAGCCACGGGCCCATCCATCTGGCCCATCAAGACTCACTCTCATTTCATCAGTCCATAAAACCTTAGAAAAATCAGTCTTGAGATATTTCTTGGCCCAGTCTTGACGTTTCAGCTTGTGTGTCTTGTTCAGTGGTGGTCGTCTTTCAGCCTTTCTTACCTTGGCCATGTCTCTGAGTATTGCACACCTTGTGCTTTTGGGCACTCCAGTGATGTTGCAGCTCTGAAATATGGCCAAACTGGTGGCAAGTGGCATCGTGGCAGCTGCACGCTTGACTTTTCTCAGTTCATGGGCAGTTATTTTGCGCCTTGGTTTTTCCACACGCTTCTTGCGACCCTGTTGACTATTTTGAATGAAACGCTTGATTGTTCGATGATCACGCTTCAGAAGCTTTGCAATTTTAAGAGTGCTGCATCCCTCTGCAAGATATCTCACTATTTTTGACTTTTCTGAGCCTGTCAAGTCCTTCTTTTGACCCATTTTGCCAAAGGAAAGGAAGTTGCCTAATAATTATGCACACCTGATATAGGGTGTTGATGTCATTAGACCACACCCCTTCTCATTACAGAGATGCACATCACCTAATATGCTTAATTGGTAGTAGGCTTTCGAGCCTATACAGCTTGGAGTAAGACAACATGCATAAAGAGGATGATGTGGTCAAAATACTCATTTGCCTAATAATTCTGCACTCCCTGTATAAGGGGTGAGGAAGTTTGAGAAAAGATGTTTTAGTGATGTTGCTGGGCTGGTCCCAGATGGGTCCACCACCGCTGGGGAGCACCCAGCGAAGGAGGAATCCGAAGATGATGTAGATGATCCGGTCTCCCCAGTGCACTACCCTCGCCCTCCGTCCCACTGGTCCTCTCGGCTCCGCTGGTAACAGCCCTCTGGGTCCCGTGGGCTGCTGCTTCCTCACTCGCCGGTGCCCCTTCTCCTTTGCCTGATGATGTTGATGCACACAAAGACAGAGGAGGAGCGGGAGGGAGGGACAGAGAGAAAGATAGGGTGAAAAAGGGTCAATACTTACCCACCATTTACACACATCAACATGTACATCTCTTCAGTTATATTATGGCAGGCCATGCCATTTGCAATGACACTACATTTCTGCAAATACACATTGGAAAATTCAAGATGCAATGGCCAAAAACCTGCTATTGTGGGAACATGTTGACTTTGTGAATTGGTCAAGGCTGAAACAATTAGCACCATTGTAATTGCCAGGGCGATGTCCTGCATGACATGTAAACATTATGGTTAGACTCCATGGACCTCCCACGGGACTTACCACATCTAGTACTATACCATTGTTGGAAAGACAAGTCCACAGAATGATAGCTTAAAAAATAGATTTTGCTGTGCTATTCGCCCACATAGATTCACATATAGCAGAATTCCATGGTTGTTTCCCTACACATATCCTACACTCTTAAGTCAACATATGTCAGCATGGTAAGCTACCATGGCCATAATCCTGTCCCATACATCTAGTGGACCCCTAATGCCACCCCCACAATCAGTCCATGCCAGCTACTGTCCAAAATAGAGATTGCCTCAGTCATTGTGGGAGACAAATACTGATGTGATAGCATTTACACCTCAGGTACACTGATGCAGATGCAAGAAGCTGGTCTAACACAATGCGTAAGGTGTCCACACTCACCCAGCCATCGAATATGTTAATTGAATATACACTGACAGCATTGTATTGTCACACATAATCGATTCAGAGCCTGTCAGGGTGACTGATACCCATTGTTGATGTGCATCTACCACTGATCACATGCACATCCGTCCACAAGTAAGCCACCACAAAACAAGGCCTGTCATGTGTGAGGTGAGAGCCTGTATTTACCTCCTTGTGGCAGCTCTGCTGCCATCAAACGCCCATACACCTCAGGGTAGGCCACCGCCAAAATACGGACCATTAGGGAGATCAGGGTACAATGGGCCCCCCTCCCTCGTTAGGAGGACGTCCCCAGCTGGACCTCCGCGGTCTTCCGGGCCCAGAATCTAAGGTCCTCCTACGACTTTCTGCAGTAGGTGCTCTGCTGGTTCCACTCAGGAAATCCCCAAACAACCGCACCAACACCATGGCCGTCTCGTTCACCGCCGACCTTCAGGCCTCCAAGCGAGAGTGCCAGAAAATCGAGAAGAAGTGGCAACACAAACCAACAGAGAGCAACCACGCCGCCCTCAAGACAGCCATCCACAAGCACCACCAGCTCATCCAGACCACAAAAGATCCTTCTACAAAGACTGCATCGACAACAACGCCCACGACAGCAAAGAGCTCTTCAGCATCGTCAAAGAACTCACCAACCCAGGTCATGCTCCATCGACTCCACTCCATCGCAAGACTTCTGCGACTCCCTCGCCACCTTTTTCCATCGCAAGATCACGGAAATCTACAACAGCCTCAACTCCTCACCCCCCACTACCAACACCGATGCACCCAGCCACACCAACCTCTTGCTCTCCTGGACCCACATCAACGACGAGGACACCATCAAAACCATGAGCACCATCCACTCCGGATCTCCCTCCGACCCCTGCCCCCACCATGTCCTCAACAAAGCAAGCCCCATCATCGTCCCCCAATTCCGTATGATCATCAATAGCTCCTTCGAGACCGCCACCTTCCCGGAGAACTGGAAGCACGCCAAAGTAAACGCCCTACTAAAGAAACCCAAAGCGGACCCCGAAGACCTCAAGAATTACCTACCCATCTCCCTCCTCCCCTTTCTGGCGAAGGTCATCGAGAATATCGTTAACGGCCAACTGATCCGCTTCCTGGAGGACAACAACATGCTGGACATCTCCCAATCAGAATTCAGTAGGAACCAGAGCACCAAGACCGCCCTCATCGCCACAACCGACGACATCAGGACCGTGCTCAACAAAGGCGAAACCGCGGCCCTCATCCTCCTGGACCTCTCGGCTGCTTTTGACACCATCTGCCACCACACCCTCTGCACTCGCCTCTACGATGCCGGGATCCGCCACAAAGCTCTGGACTGGATCACTTCCTTCCTCTCCGTCAGAACTCAGAGAGTCTGCATCCCTCCCTTCCTTTCAGGAGCCACCAAAACCATCTGCGGCGTTCCCCAAGGATCTTCTCTCAGCCCATCCCTCTTTAACATCTACATGGCAATGCTCGCCAACATCGTCTGATCCCACAAACTCAACATCGTCTCCTACGCCGACGATACCCAGCTGATCCTCTCACTCATCAAGGACCCCGCCACCGCCAAAACCAATCTTCACAACGGACTGCATGCCATCGCCAACTGGATGGAGAAGAGCTGCCTCAAACTTAACTCGGACAAGGCAGAGATCCTCATCCTCGGCTCCAACCGCTCCGCATGGGACAACTCCTGGTGGCCAGCCACCCTAGGAACTGCACCAACACCCACCACGCACCCACGCAACCTACGCTTCATCCGAGACTCATCCCTCACCATGACCCAGCAAGTCAACGCCGTCTCTTCTTCCTGCTTCAACACCCTCCGCATGCTTCGCAAGATCTTCAGATGGATCCCAACTGAAACAAGAAGGACGGTCACCCACGCCCTCGTCAGCAGCAGACTGGACTACGGCAACGCGCTCTACTCAGGAACCACAGCCAAGCTCCAGAAGAAATTACAAAATACACAGAATGCTTCTGCACGCCTCATCCTTAACATCCCTCACCGCGACCACATCTCAGCCCACCTCAGAGACCTTCACTGGCTTACCATCACCAAGAGGATCACCTTCAAACTCCTCATCCACGCTCACAAAGCTCTCCACAACACAGGCCCGGCCTACCTCAATGAGCGACTCACCTTCCACACTCCCACCCGCCAACTCCGCTCCGCCAACCTTGCCCTCGCAGCCGTCCCTCACATCCATTGAACTACAGCCGGCGGCAGATCCTTTCCCCACCTCGCCGCCAAGACCTGGAACACCCTTCCTGCCCACCTACGACAGACATAGGACCTCCTGACCTTAGGGAAACACCTAAAGACCTGGTTATTCAAGCAGTAGCAGTCCTTCCCTCCCCCCCCCTCAGCACCTTGAGACCCTAGCGGGTATGTTGCATGCCTTACAAATGTTTGATTGATTGATTGATTGCTGGCTATGGACCCCCAGGATCCGCACTTGCTTGGAGATGGCACGCCAGATCCTCTTCTTCTGATGGGCACTGACCTACATGGGTGACACAGACAAAAGGAAAAAGGCATGTAGAGTGGCACCATATCAGCAGTAGTTGACTGGACACATCATACACATCACATGCCCACACTAACGTGTCTTCATGGCACAAACGCATTTACTCCATGCCCCCTGCATGCATCCACTCCCTGTGTGGCGTGGCAACGCCTTACAGCCTCACACACACTCCTCTATTACTCAGTACAATGGAATTGGGCTCACCTGCTCCTGTGGTGCCCAATACAGCTCTCCATACAGGGGTAGGGCCCCATCCACAAATTTCTCCAACTCCTCCTGTGTGAGGGCTGGGACCCTGTCACATGCAGGACGTGGCATGATCGCTCCCAGAGACAGCACACAGCAGCTCACGTAGTGGAGGTCTTGCTTGCACAAGTGTCAGGAGTGAAGTGAGCAAGGTGGCAGAAAATGTCAGTCACAGCCACCACATACATGACCTTCACCGCCAACGATGATCATCATTGGCCCCAGTCTCCCATTGGCAACAATGTTATCCAATGAGGAGTTGCATGGCGGTTGCGATCGTCTACCGCCATGATGACATACGCGGACAGGACAGGCGGCTGCCATTATAGACACATCATGGTTTGTAGAGCAAAAATAAGTGTGTCATGCCAGCCTTTCGGTCATTATGCAGAGTTGGCCCATGTTTTTCCCTCATGGCTGGGCCCATACATGTGCCATTAATAGCACAGTGGAGTAAGATGTGTGGGTGTTAGTTCCAGTACATGTGCAGCTACTTGCTGCCTCATTGGTGGGGTAACCATATGTGGCACTGAAATTGGTACATACATGTTCCGTTCTGGGGAAATAGGCTGCTGTAACATGGAACATAACACATGGTTTGTGTGTGACATGCGGTTGGTCCGCGGCTGCTGTGGGCAGCTAGGATGGTATACACGGCTGTCGACATGCTCTATATTTTATGTGTAAACTTTAGCACCATATCTACAGTGCTTGTTGTGTGCTACAAGTTTGG
This sequence comes from Pleurodeles waltl, assembly GCF_031143425.1. Classification (NCBI taxonomy): domain Eukaryota; kingdom Metazoa; phylum Chordata; class Amphibia; order Caudata; family Salamandridae; genus Pleurodeles; species Pleurodeles waltl. The sequence goes on from NC_090448.1 coordinate 69,054,703, forward strand.
CGTTAGCTAGCATGTGTATAGTGGACATTAATTTGTACATTTTCCTCTCTATGTCCTAGATACGGTGCAATTGCGAGAATTAGACATACACCGGTGTATAGCCCCTAGTTGACTTTGCTACCCTGTAGGAGAAACACATGATACACACCTATCGTCTGAATCATCAGACCATCATGGAATTGTGTAATCAGTTGGAGCCGGATCTATTGGCTGGTGTACGTAATCCCTATACCATCCCTCCCACAGTACAGATTTGTCAGTGCTACACTTCCTTGCCTCAGGCTCTTTCACGATTTCAGTGGGCTTGGCAGCAGGGATGTCACAGCTCCTGTTCAGTCTTGTGTTGAAGGATGTGCTGTGTGCTTTTCTTAAACACCTGGACAGCTACATCAGAATCTCCTAACGTGTGGATTGGCCCACTGTGAAGGGTGACTTCTATAATATGGGACACAACCCTCATGTTATAGGGGCCATAGATGGCACCCACATTGCTTTGGTATCTCCCAGGACCAATAAACAAGTGTACAGGAACAGGAAAAACGTTTACTCCATCAATGTCCAGGTGGTGTGTCTCGTGGACCAGTATATCTCTCAAGCTACGGGCAAGTTTCCTGGATCTGTGCATGACTCCTACATTATGAGGAACAGCAATGTCCCACACATGATGGCACAGCTGCAGAGAGAGAGGGCCTGGCTAATTGGTATGTATGCAATATTATGTGTGCAACTGTGATGTCATATGTTATCCCATTCTGCCCTGTGTTTCTACCGGTAAAGTGAAAGGTCCTACCTGTGTGCACACAGATGACTCTGGCTATCCTAACCTTCCCTGGCCGTTGACACCAGTGAGATATTCTACAATGGATGGGGAACACCGTTTCAGTGAGGCCCACGGCAGGACGAGGCGTGTAATAGAAAGTACTTTTGGGCTACTGAAGGCCAGATTCAAGTGCCTCCACGTATCTGGAGGTGCCCTGCTCTACACTCTGTAAAAGGGCTGCCAGATCATTGTGGCCTGCTGCATGCTACACAATCCCTGAGACCTCACATACCATTTCTGGATGATGAAGAGGTGGCAGCTGGACCAGTGGCTGATGATGGTGACATACGAAATGATGAAAAGGCTGATGATGTAGGTGCAGCTGACTCTAGAACTGAGCTGATCAACCAATACTTCCAGCGATATTCTGGTATGTATAATGTGTATTGTCAGGTCTCTGCTTTCCTATCTGCCTTCTGACATTGCTCCTCCTAGTCATTTACACCAGTGGAGATGTTCAGTGTACCTATCCCTCTGTGTGGCCTGTGGTGGGAGACAGATTGGTCATCAGGAGCTCTCTTACTCATCTCATGTCTGACATGTGTTGACAATGCAGGTTGGTAGGCTGGCTTCTCCTATGTATAGGTATGTGGTGTGTTCACAGTCCTGCAAACTCCAATGCAGATGTTTTGACAACTATAGATTAGGCAGTGAGTATCACTCCTTATCCTGACTGTTCCCATTGCAATTCATGGACACTGACCTTTCCTAACAGTTGAACATGTCTTTTGTTGGCTCATGTCAGCTGTAAACTAGCGAACAAGGGAAACATGTTTCCGGAGATTTTGGATGTGGCATGGCATACTGTTTTCCCATGCTACTTGAAAATTCACACTGGGGCCGACTACAATGTACTGCATATGTGTTGTGTGTGCCACCATGACTCCTATCCTAATGGTTGTCCCTATCTTGGTCTATTTGCAGGTTAGATTAGTGGAGCTACTCTGATGTCTTCCTGAACTAGTGGCTAGCTTGAAAAAATGGATTTTGGAACATGTCTGAGGTATTGTGTCACCTGCTGGTGAATTCTCCCTCTCCTGACCATATATCAGACTTATGGTGAATGTGGATTGACACACATTACTTTTTGGTGAGCACACATTGGAACATGTTACAGTAAAGACAAAAATGCAGTAGTTGAGTTCTATGATGTTTATTGTGCATCTATTGTCCCATAGGTGATAAGTGGGGGCATGGTGGATGAAATCATCAGAGTAGGTGGCCCAGCTGTAGGTAGTGCAGGTCCAGAGTCCAAGGGCCAATGGAATAATGGAGACATGACATTGGCTAGGCAACATGGTGTCTCAGTGGCACTCAAGGGAGAATGTTCAGGATAGGGTCACTTCCTGGCAGTGGGTTTGGTCTTGGGATCAGCTCCCACAGGATGTCTGGATGGACAGCCACGTTTGCGGGGGTGTTCCTCAGCTACAGAGGGAGAGTTGCCAGTGGCCTGTGGTTCCTCAGGCTGGGCCCCCATTCCACTAGCTGCAGCAGATACTGAAGGTTACTTTGGTATGTGGAAGAGGCCTGCTGGTGGGTGGAGGACGCACGCAGGATGGTGGCGAGTTCCTTCAGCACCACTGCAATGGAGGTCATGGTGCATTGTGAGCCTGCTACTGCTGCATGGCCTGCTGGTCATTTTCCCTCTGCAGCCTCTGGTCTTCCTGCAAGATGGTGAGTGTCTGTCCCCTCTTGTCCTGGGATTACTGGTATGCTCCCAGGACTTGAGAGATGGTTTCCTGGTCAGTTGAGTCTCTTGGGGGCCCCATCCTCAGGCCCACAACATCCCTCCCACACACCCTGCACCTCCCCTGTGCCTGTGCCCCTGACATGGTGTGCCCACTCCCAGTTACAGCAGGACCTTCACCGTCTTGGGTATGAGGGGTCGATTCTGGTCCCTGTAATGTGGGGCACACTGCTGATTGAACTGTCCTTGGGACACAGGTCTGGGGACGAGGGATTGGCTGTGCTGTTGATGTCACAGAGTGGGAGGGGGGAACTCTGACATGGGCAGGGTGAGGTTGGTAGTGGTGGACCAACCAGTAGTCCCAGATGGGCCAGTTAAGTTGTCACTGTCCAGACATCAAGAGGCGTAGTCCTTACTGGGGCCTTCATCCTGAGGAGGGCTGGCTGTCTCTGGCATCCCCTGCATGGTGACAGTGGCAGGGATACCCGTGGATGGAGTGAGAGAAAGTTACATAGTAGAGTTGTGATTGATATTGTCATTGTGTGATCCATACTGTGGCTTGACTTGTATCCCAGTTATGGAAATGACAGATGCAGCACTGTTGATATAGTTTGTGGGTCATGGATACAGAAATGAGTACCATGTTCCGTTCCGAATTGAGGAATCAAGATTGCATTGCTGCTGTGGTCCTCAGTCGTAGTATGCAGTAGGTGTAGTGGGTCCAATATTTAGCCGTGTAGGTGTTGCCCTGTGACATGGACATGTCAGGTTGTCATGTGGCTGGGCAGGTGCATTGTGGGAGTTGTAGTGATGGTTCTTGGTTGTGGTATCCGTGCACTGGGAAGAGACTGTGTGGGTATAGTGGCTGGGTGAGGGTGTGGCGTTCAGGGGGAAGGCATTTACTGATTGGGTGGGAGGTGGAGTGGGAGATAGGGTGACTTGTGGAGTGATGGGTGATAGGGATGCATGCTGGACAGGAGTACTTGGTGAGAGGAGAGTGTTAGTGACTTACCAGAGTCCGGTCTTCCGGTTAGTCCGTCAGGATGCAGGATGGCCAAGACCTTTTCCCCCCATGATGCAAACTCTGGGGGTGGAGGTGGGGGTCCACTGCCAGTCTTGTTGACGGCAATCTGATGTTGTGATGCCATGGAACGTACCTTCCCCCGTAGGTCATTCCAATTCTTCCTGGTTGCCCACTGAGTTGGCCTTGTCAACGATCATCTGCCATAACTCAATTTTCCTGGCAATTGATGTTTGCTGGACTAGTGCTCCTAACAGTTGTGGCTCTACCCTGATGATTTCATCAACTGTGACCCTCAATTCTTTGTCTGTGAAGTGTGGGTGTTTTTGACGGGACATGGTGGTTGTTTTGTGAGTGGGGTGGGGTGTTGTGTGCAAGGGTGCTTGATGGGGTGAGGGGTGCTTGGTTGTGTGTGCTGGTTGTGTGCTGTGCCCATGTGTGTATAGTGTTGTTCGTGTAGTTGTGTGGTGTGTGCTGAGTGAGATGTGTAAATGTGCCTATGGTGTACAAGTGCAAAATCATATGATGTTGGCTCCTCGCTGTCTGTGATCGTCATTTGAATTGCAAAGGATTGTGGATTGTGTGTGGGGGGTGTTTTATAGTGGTGTGTGTAGGTGTGTCTGGTGTGTGAATGTGTGTCAGGTGTGGGATATTCGAACTGTCCAATGTGGTGTGGTGTTCTGGTTGAGGTGAGTTTTTGACCGCGGCAGTTCACACCGCCAATGTTTTTTTCACCACACAATGACCGCTGTGCTGATTTGTGGGTCGTAATATTGAGGGCAGAATGTGGTCGGCGTGGCAGTGCTGGGTGGTGGGACCGCCTATCTCCCGCCCTCGGTCGTCTTGGTGGTCTCGGATTTGTGGCTGTATGCTGTGTGTGACTCGCAATACGGCGGGCAGGATACTGCAAACACTGGCGGTCTTTTGCCGCCCGCAACTGCGGCGGTCTTGCCAAAAAAACACCAAATTCATAATGAGGGTCTTAGTCTTAACATGGGATGGAGAAGAGTGCCTTCTATGTGAATATATCCAGAAATTAAATGAGAACGAATTTAACATTTAGTCAGGCCTCATTTGAGAGGCACTGTCATTTATAGGGCAGGTCTCTAGACAGTACATGTGCAGACTTTTGTGAGACATATTGTGCTTACCAAGAACATATAGGATCTTGGACCCCACCCATTGCTTATCATTGGTTGGTGTTTCTGTCACTTAGATATGCCTGAGTCTTATTAATGTTCCAGCTTGGCAACCTTGTGTTTGTCCCTCCTATGGTGCATTGCCTCTTTAACCTCCCTTGATTGACTTGCATCTCTGCATCCACTGCCTGCTTATCAGGCACAATTTATTTCTTTTGTGTTAAGCGCTCTATGAGAATGCATGCGTTTTTGTGTTGTCCCTCCCGTCCACTGCTGTCCCTCTGTAATCCATGATGCTCTCTATCGCTCATGTACTTCTCCTGTGCCCTCCTTCTCTCTCCACATTGTTGCTTCCCCCCACTCATGCCACTTGTGTTACTTTCCCCAACCCCCTCATGTTGCATCTGGGTCCATTGTGACATTCTCCCTGTGCTGCTTCGGTGCCTGCCTTTCCCACCATCCCATTTTGCTTCTTCATTCCCCTTACCTCCCTCCCCATGTTGCTTTCGCATCTCTCACACCACCTCATGTTGCTTCATTCCCCTTGTTGCTTCAGTATTACCTTTGCACTCCATTGCTGCTTCCGTTTCCTCTGCTGCTTACGCGCCCCCGTCTGCTTCTAAAATATCAAAACATGCTTTCACGCATTTTATTTTTTTATTTTTTATTTACTGATACAAGTTGGATCAGTAAATAAAAAGAAAAAAAATGGCTGCATCATTTTGTAGGCAAGTGCACCGCTTGCATACAAAACGACAGTTGGACGCATATGCTGTGCAGCGTGGTGAAAACCATTGCCAAAACCATTATGTTGTACATGGGAGACCTATTAGCTTAGACAATGCTTGTTATTGTTATAGTTATTGTTAGTGAATAATGCTCTTCTTTATTAATAAAGACATTGCAAAATCACAATTGGCTGACGTTTACCAACTTCTAAGGAGTATGCGTTTTATTTTTATTTTCTCTGTCTGTTAGTCTTCAACTAGGTATGTATTATATGCACTTTTCAAAAAGGTTTCAATATGAAGTGTTTGTACAGAAGTGCGTAATGAATGCATTTTAACGCTAGTGTTATGCAATCCCTTTTCCTGTACCCTGCCAACAGTCTTGCAGGCACATTTTACAAAAAAATGCTAAATGCCTAACTAAAGGCTTACTGTGTAATCCTAGCTTGAAAACCAAATTGAAGCTACTACTTTTTGTGCAAAGGCTAAATTACCCATAATTTTCCCATATGTCTTTTGTAAGTAAAAGACATATGTTCAGGCTTTTTTTTATATTGTGCAGTGGGTATCAGAAGACATGTCTCCAGGTTTTATAGCATATGTTTTAGTAATCTGACAGGCCACACCTTTTTCTGCAGCTAACCACAACTTGATAATGAAAACATATAATTTACAGGATCACAAAATCAGGGATGGTTGATTTTACCATCTCAAATGGGATTTACTCACACTGAAATTTGACTACTAAAATGGGAGTTCTGCAGGAGTAGATTTAGAATTAGGGGCGGGGTTTCTAGGTGGTCAACTGTAGAAGTTGGTGAACACCCACAAACGTGCAAGTTTGTGCAATTTAGAAGCAATTTCCCTTTGGAAAACCACTTGTAAATTTACACCAGTCCAGTACACGGATATATGCATTTTCTGAGTGAGAGTGAGGAGGGAAAACAAAAAATTGGCGAGATGTAGTGAAAGACATTTCTCCATGAATTCCATACTATGTATTAAATTTGTAATTCTGAGCTTTTATTAAAAGAGAACTGCACAGAATGGCAACTGCTTTTCGTATAGCGGGATTTGTCAAACAAAGGTGGAGGAAGCAGCTGAATAAAAGTAACGTCAATAGTGTTATTAAATTCTCCACCTATATGGGAGTACTGTCATGTATGAGAGCTCTGGTCTGTGTAAATACCCATTACATACCTTGACCTGGGATATCTTTTACAAATCATTAACTGGTATGTTACTCCAACTGAAGCAAATGAAACCTGCAGTTGCCATTCTGTGCAGTTCTCTTTTAATAAAAGCTCAGAATTACAAATGTAATACATAGTATGGAATTCGTGGAGAAGCAGGCTAGACATTGATATCTACATCTGGGGTGACCACCCGTCCGTAATTTTAGCCTTTCACCTAAAGGACTAAGGGGTCATTATGACCCCGGCAGATGGCAGTAAAATAGAGAAAAGTACTGCCAACAGTCTAGCAGTACACTTCCCCATATTATGACATTGACGGCTTGGCTCAAGCCAAACTGCCAGTGTACCACACCGTCCACCACGGCGGTAACGACCGATGGGCTAGAGACTTCAGTCTCCAGCCAGGCAGCCATCACTAGCCCGCCCGCAGGATTATGACCCTACCTACACGCCGCTGTTTTCGTGGCAAACTTACAGCCACAAAAACCATGGCTGTAGGCACCATCAGGGAATTCCTTCCCTGTCACTGATAGGGGTCTTCCTCTCCCCCTCCCCAGGTTTCCTTCCAACCCACCCCTCCCTCTCCAGATCCCCCCACGACATACACACACCTTCACTCACCAACATACGCATGCATACACACACTCATACCCACATTCATCCACACATGCATACAGCCATTCACACACACATCCACACACAATGACATACATACATGCACACAAGCTTGCACACAACACAACATGCATGCACACACAGACAACACGCATCACACACCCGCATACACACATGCACAGACATACACACACCCCCACACACACATACAACACCCCCCTCCCCTGTCGGAGCACCCGACTTACCTGATGTCAGGGGGTCCTCTGGCAGGAGACAGGACGCGGCGCTGCTGCCAGCAAAAGCATCCGCCAGCAGAATACCGCCAGGCCGTATCATGGGTCATGATACGTCTGTGGCGGTTTACTGGTGTGGCACTGCTGCTGGGGCCCCCTTACCGCCATCCCCCAGCATGACCCCAGCCGGATTTCCGCCATCCTTCTGGAGAAAATCCGGCTATGGCCATAATCGGTCTGACGGCTGGTAGCCATGGCGACGGTCTTTGGTGTTATAATGAGGGCCAAAATGTAATTAGGACAGATCGGTTTCCCCGGCTGGACTGAAAGGCAGGAAGTCTCCTGTGCTTTGAGGGAAGAAGGGGCAGATAGATAAGAAAAGGCCTTCTTGCCAGGGTGTCTCCTTCCCTAAAGAAATGCAAATGCAAAGGGGCTTGTAAACCTGCATTGACTTTAATCAAAGGAGTCACTTGAAGCTTTCTAATTATAAAGATATTTTCTTTTAGAGAGGTACTGTAAGGGTGTTCCAAGGTGAGCTGTGGAGTGTGTGGTTTTATTGGACTGTTATGTATTAGGTATAAACTGTATATTATTGAAACCTGTATTATAGAAGAACTTTTTTTATTTAATCAAAACGAATTTGCGCAATTTTGTAGCAGCCTATGTTATGATGTAATGCATGTTTAAAATAAGGACTTACACATTCACAGTTCTTTCAGGGACCTCTATACCTCATAGTACTAACAAACATTACAAAGCCAATAGGTCATGCCTACGTAAGAGTTATTGGCTTTGCCAATGTGTTTTAGCCATGTTATGCACCAGAGTGGCTGCTGTTAGTTAGTTGCATAGTGGTGTAGAGTGGAGTAGAGTGGCATAAGAGCAGTGGCGTAGAGCACAGTGGTGCAGAGTAGAGTGTAGTGGGGTACAGTGCAGTTGTTTAGGGTGCATTGGCGTAGAGTGCAGTGGTTTAGAGTGCAGTGGCATGGAGTGGCGTGGGGCAGAGTAGAGTGGCATAGAGTGCAGTGGAGTAGAGTGGTACAGTGGCATAGAGTGCAAAGTAGACTCACGTGGCATAGAGTGTAGTGGCGTAGAGTGGTGCAGAGAAGAGTGGTGCAGTGCAGAGTAGAGTCAACTGCTGTAGAGTGAAGTGGTGTACAGTGGAGTAATGCAGAGTAGAGTGGCATAGAGTGGAGTACCATAGAGTGCAGTGACATAGAAGGCAGTAGTAGAGAGTAGAGTGGTGTAGAGTACAGAGGCGGAGAGTGCAATGTTGCAGAGTAGAGTGTCAGTGCAGCGGTGTAGAGTGACACAGAGAGCAGTGGCCTAGAGTACAGTGATGCACAGAAGAGGGCAGTGGTGTACAGGGCAGTTTAGAGGGCACTGGTGTAGAGTGCAGTGGCAAGGAGTGGCATGGGGCATAGTAGAGTGGCACAGAGTGCAGTGGAGTAGGCTGGCATACAATAGAGTGGCAGAGAGTGCAGTAGGGCAGAGTGGTGCAGTGGCATAGAATGCAGAGTAGACTATCATGGCATAGAGTGCAGTGGCGTAGAGTGTAACAGAGTAGAGTAGTGTAGAGTGGTGTGTGCAGAGTAGAGTATAATGCTGTAGAGTGCAGTGGCATAGAGTGCTGTGGCGTAGAATGCAGTAGTACAGAGTAGAGTGGTGTAGAGTACAGGAGCAGAAAGTGCGATGTTGTAGAGTAGAGTGTCAGTACAGTGGTGTAGAGTGGCATAGAGTGGTACAGAGAGCAGTGGCGTAGAGTACAGGGGTGCAGAGTAAAGGGCAGTGGCATAGAGTGGCATGGGGCAGAGTAGAGTGGCATAGAGTGTAGTGGGGAGAGTGGCATACAATAGAGTGGCAGAGACTGCAGTAGTGTAGAGTGGTGCAGTGGCATAGAGTGCAGAGTAGTGTTGAGTGGCACAGAGTGCAGCAGCGTAGAGTGGTGCAGAGTGGAGTAGTGTAGCATGGTGTAGAGCAGAATATAGTGCTGTAAAGTGCAGTGATGTAGAATGGAGTTGACGTAGAATGGAGTTATGCAGAGTAGAGTGGTATAGTGTGCAGTGGAATAGAGTGTACTGGTGCAGAATGCAGTAGTACAGAGTAGAGTGGTGTAGAGTATAGAGGCAGCCACTGCAATGTTGCAGAGTATCGGAGTGCTGTGACGTATAGTGCAGTTGTTTAGGGTGCATTGAAGTAGAGTGCGGTGGTTTAGAGTGCTGTGGGGCAGAGTGGCGCAGAGTGCAGTGGCATAAAATAGATTGTTTCAGAGTAGAGTGCAGTTGCATAGAGTGAAGAGGTGAAGGGTAGAGTGCAGTGGCATAGAATGCATTGGCGCAGAGTGCAGTGGCGCAGATTTCAGCGGCGTAAAGTAGCTTGTTTCACAGTAGAGTGAAGTGCTGTAGAGTGGAGAGGTGCAAGGTAGAGTGGAGTTGCATATAGTGGCATAGAGTGTGATGGCATAGAGTAAAGTGGCGTTGAGAGCCGTGGCATAGAGTGCAGTGGCATAAAGTAGCTTGTTTCACAGTAGAGTGAAGTGGCGTAGAGTGGAAAGGTGCAGGGTAGAGTGCCGTTGCGTAGAGTGTGATGGCATAGAGTAAAGTGGTGTAGAGTGCTGTGGCCTAGAGTACATTTGAGTATCATAGTGTATTGATGTAGAGTGCAGGGGCATAGAGTTGAGTGTTACAGAGTAAAGTGCACTAGCATAGTGTATTAGCATAGAGTGCAGTGGCGAACAGTGCAGTGTTGCAGAGTGGCATAGAGTGGAGCTGTGCGGACTAGATCGTTGTTGCCTAGACTAGAGTGATATAGCATTCAGAGGTGCAGAGCGCAGTGGTGTAAAGAGGCGTAAAGTGCATTGGCATAGAGTAGAATGGTACAGAGTAGAGAGGCGTAGTCATGGACGTCACTTAGGGGTCGCAGCTGCGACTCCTGGCTTGCCCTTTGCGAGCCCTGGCACTGCATTTACGACCCCTTAGCCTTCATATTTAAGAAAGATTGGGTAGATTTGGGTAGGCGTGATGGCCTTGACACAGTGCTGGAGGGCATTAATTTACTACTGAACAAGGACGTAATGTGACACCTAAATATACCAGGAGGCAATCACAAAAAGACCACAGTAAATAAATAGTACTATGTTAAAAAAGAGTAAATAAATGCACAGCTAACATAGTGAGACATGGCCTCTCTTGAGCGTGTCTGTAAAACCAATGTTTTGTTTTTGAATTTTTGTCCTGAATTTTGACCCTTCCTCCTGAATTTTTGTCCTGAATTTTGACCCTTTGTTCTGATTTTTTTTACAGTCCTGCACGGAATTTGCCTCAACGCCAGGTTGTCACCCTATTCACATTTGGTGAAATGAACAGCAGTATTGCTGTTGGGGGGGGTGGGGGGAGGGCAGAACGATCGAGAACATGATGTATTTTTGCCAATGAGAAGAATTAACGCCCTGCTCTGGCCTTCCCGGAGCCCCACTCCTTACTGAGCCCCCACCCCCGTCTGGAAACCATTAGCTTTTCTAGCGACCTAGCTATCAGCCTGCCCTTCAAGGACACTAGGTGGCGCTGGCCACGTCCTGATTTCTTCGAGGCTATTATGATGACTGTAATCAAGCTCATTTATGCCTCCATCGCTGCCGTGTTTGTGAGCACGTAGGCGTGCAGCCATTTTAGATCGGAGAAACCTGCCTTTTGTCTGCCAGTAAAATAATCTATCCCAAATGTGGACGGTTTACGCAAGCGACGTCTGAAATTAACTCCTTTCTGCCCGTTTCATTTCCTCAGTGCTTTTATGACGTCATTCAGCCCGCCCTGCATAATATTCTGACAGACAGGTAAGGTCTTGTGTGGGCGGGACTATGGCGGAAGGGTGGACCAGTTTCCATGGTGACGGGATGTAACACTCTAGTCTCGAGGATGCGCAGCGGAGTCCTCGGGCGCAAACTTGTCGCAGTTTTCGGGAAGTGGTCTGGAACTTGAGTCCAGGAGCAGAGACAGGTACCCACCCAGCTCCCCCATACCGAAAATACTCTTTGACGGCCCACTGCCTCCTCGGCTTCCCAAACACTGACACAAATGTAAAGTTTATTGTCACGACGAAGGTATTACTATTGTTTTAGATTAAAATATAGAAGTGCGGGTACTCTTTGTTTAGAGTACCGGTAGCTTCTGAGAAGTGATGGTACGCTACCAATGAATGTATCCACTAGTGCTGAGAAGTGCAGGTATTCTCCCTTTCAAATTAAAGACGTGCAGGTACTCGGTACCAGATAGCACCAGCCCATTTAAAACACTGTCAATATTTTCAAGGTAAATATGTGACGCCTAGAAATGGACAAAACACAATTTTCTTTGAGGCATCGTTGCTTCTTTTAGCATAGAAGTATACACAGAAATATAGTAGGATACACAAGCTGGAAGGTACATATTATGTGTGATAAGAGCTATATTTCTCAACATATTGAATCTCCAAAGAGGTATCCCATTGAAGTCAGTGGAGGTGCACTGTTATTGGAGGATTGAAGAACTTTTGCTGGTTAGTGACCCCTGTGAAGTCTATGGGACACACTTGGCACGTTGGAGGATACAAATAATTCCAAGGAAGTGCAATCCTCCAAATGAAGCTAAAATATGCGGTAGGTTCTATAATAGGAAGTGATTAACGGCAGCTGCTTCCATTGTCTGTGTTCTCAAATCTTTCAAGTTTCCCAGGGAGAAGTATTAAATAAGAATCCTGCTCCTGTGTTTTCTTTAATTCTTAGACCTGTACTCTGGGTTTTATTTAAAATGCTACAAAGTAGGAGTACAAGTCCTTGAATGCAAAGCAAAAACCTGGACTGGATGAGCTACATGTGAATACACTGGAGGAACTTGAGCCCTTTGGATTCTCCTAAAACGATAAAGTATATCAGCACATTATAAATAATTTTTTTTATAGCTTACGCATCAAGAATTTTCAATTCTATTAAGGTCACGGAGGCGAGGATTATGCTGTCTCTCTCTTTACTGTCCAAATACAGTGGCCAATCAGTTAACAGTAAACAAAAAAACTACACATCTCATGATGCTACAATATAGTCTCACATGCCCCAATCACCACCCACGACCTCTGTCCCTAATTACATGACCCCCAAATGTCACTTCCTCTTTCTTTGTCAAAGTCAGATAATCCTTAAACTTCAGAAACAAAACTTCATACGTAGGTGCTGATCCATCGATCCTCCAAACCAGAACTGGAAAAACCAAAAGAGCTCAACAGGAGCCAGGAGTTGCGAAAACTTCCAAGGAACTGAACCATATATAGATGACTTCATCTACAAACAAACTGATAGAACGTCAGGTAGTCTTCTGATCAGACCCTAAAACATAAAAGAATAGAAGGTAATATCTCATAAATTTAACCTAGTCATTAATACTTTGAATTATCTAATATATTAATAAGGGAGGGTAAAAAACAAACAATACAGTATCAAAGTGATATACATATTTTTTAATAAATGACATAACAATGTATTTAAGGGAGGGATAATCCTCGCCTCTGTGTCCTTAATAGAATTGAAAATTCTAGATGCGTAAGCTCAAATTATTTTTATTCTATTTCAGGACCGGAGGCTACAATTATGCTCGTTTAAAGCTGTCCAATCTCCACAGTAGCAACATCTACCACTTGTTTATAATAAAATGTACTAAACGTAGATTCAGATGATCAGTCCGCTGCCTTCATAATGTCCTCCAATCGAGAACCTAAGGCATATGTCTTGGAGGCCATAGCCCCTCTAACAGAATGAGCTCCAAACTGACTGGTATCAATACCTGCTTCACCCATTAACCATCTCATCCATCTTGATAGAGTGGCTGAGGAAACCGGCTTAAAAGGTTTCTGTAAAGAAATTAGTAACTGACCATTAGCAACCTGCCTAAATTCATCAGTAACCAACTCATAATCCTTTAAACATTGAACTACACACAGTTTTGAATTATCCGGATACATTGGATAAGTTACTGACCTGCAATTAGTTTTTGTTCTTCTGGTAATATTAAAAGTAACACCTTCAGGAGAATACACCCTACCAGCCAAATCCAACGCCTTGACATCCGAGACTCTCTTACATGAAATCAGATATAACATAGTCAGTTTTGCTGAAATCTGTTTTACGAGATAAATATTTATTGGCAGGCCATGCGTCTAAATACTTCAAGACAGTATTCACATCCCACAAGACAGAATATCTGGTTTGAGGGGGTTAGCTAAACGAATACCCCTCAATAATTTACAGACCACAGGATGTTCACCTACAGGTTTACCATCAATATGAACATGGTCAGCTGAAATGGCCGATCTAAAATTATTAATAGTCCTGTAAGCCAAACCTGAACCAGCCAGTTCTGCTAGAAAGTTTACAATCAGCTCAACGTCTGACTCCACAGGATTAATACCCCTTCCATTGCACCAACCATTCCATCTGCACCATGCTGAGGAATATCTTTTATGAGTTCCAGTGGCACAAGCTTGCTTGGTAAAATCTGCAGCTTGCTGTGAAAGACCTGGGGAATTCCATCTCGACCTGAAACCATCCAAGCCATCAATGTCAATTTCCCTGATATTTTCAGTGGATGTTGAAGGCCTTCCGGACTCAAGAGAAGATCCTGATGAGGAGGCATGAGCAGCGGGCGAGCACAACCTAACTGCAGAGCAATTGGGAACCAAGGTTGAGCTCTCCAAAATGGAGTCACCAGTACAATGTCTGTTTTCTGTCTCCGAACTTGAGACAGGACCCTGGGTATCATCAGAAAAGGAGGAAAAGGATACCCTCGAAAGTGGGACCAATCCTGAAGAAATGCATCTGTCGCCAGAGCCAGAGGATCAGGGCGCCAGCTGAAGAATTTTGATATCTGAGAATTGAGGCGAGATGCAAAAAGATCCACTTTGCAAGCCCCCACTCTCTGATTATCTGAAAGAAAATCATTGGATCCAGTTTCCAGTTGCTGGAATCCGTCAGAAATCTGGAATTCTAGTCCGCTATTGTATTCTGAACTCCCGGGAGATACTATGCGAGGACAATAAGAAGATGATTTAGACAGTAGTGCCAGAAATCCTTGGCAATCTCTGCCAGGATCCTGGACTTCGTCCCCCCTAGCTTGTTGACATACCGTACCTTTGAGATGCTGTCCATTCTCAGCAGAATGCAACAGTCCATCTTCTGAGGAGAAAGACTCTTTATGGCAAAACAGCCAGCTAGGAGTTCCAGATAATTGATATGAAGAGTCTGTTCCAACCTTGACCATCGTTCCCCAGTCACTAGGGAACCGCAACGGGCTCCCCAACCCCACTGACTAGTGTCTGATTCGATCATCACCTCTGGGTGAGAGCTGAAAAAGGCCCTGCCATTTCAGGCTTACATGTGTTGGAGCCACCAATGAATTTCCGACTTGACCTCTGTGGTTAAAGGAATCAATTCTGAATAACATAGACCCTGCTGCAGATGTCTGGTTTTGAGTCTCTGCAAAGCACGGTAGTGAAGAGGGGCGGGAATGATTGCCTGAATAGATGAGGCCAAAAGAACCACTATTCTGGCAATGTTCCTCAGAGAAATAGTCAAACTGGACAATGCAGACCTCAGCTCCCTCTTGATATTGCAAATCTTTTGCGAGGGAAGAATTAGTTGGGAGCGGACTGAGTCTATCTTGAAGCCTAGAAACTCTATCACTTGTGTCGGATTCAATAATGACTTCTGCACATTGATAAGAAAGCCCTGTATAAGACTGATGGTCCAGTCTAAATGAGTCAGAAGAGAATGAAGGTCCTGAGCCATCAATAAGGTATCGTCTAGATAAATGATCAATCGGACTCCCTTGGTCGTCAACCATTTCATTACTGGTCTTAATAGTTTTGTGAAGCACCAAGGGGCCGATGACAGGCCAAACGGAAGTGCATTGAATTCCAGACATTGGCCCTTCCAAAGAGATTGCAGAAATCTCCTGTGAGGAGGGAAGATGGGAATCAAGAGGTAAGCATCCTTTAGGTCCAGGCGGACCATCCAGTCTCTTTCTAATAGAATATCCCTCAACATGTGGATCCCTTCCATTTTGAAACGTCTGAACAAGATCCAATAGCTGAAATCCTTTAGATTCAATACTTGACTGATGACCCCCTCCTTTTTTGTCTACCACAAAAATGGGGCTGCAAAAACCGGAAGGGTGAAGAGCTGAAAAACATACTGCTCCTTTGTCTAACAAAGCCTGCACCTCTATGTCTATAAAAATCTGATCTGAACGGGAAAAAGTCATTTGAATAGGAGGGGATAGTTGTGTCGGAGTACCGATAAACTCTAGATGAAAGCCCATAACTGTCTGAAGAATCCAAGGATCCCCAGAGATTTTTCTCCAGTTGTCTAGAAACAACCCCACCCTGCCCCCAAGAAGTACCTGAGTATGGGGAATAATGCTCACCTGAGTAACCAGCTTCTTGGATTGCTCCTTGTTGTCCCCTATGGGGTCCCCTGCGAAATCTGGGGCGACCTCCTCTGGAGCGAGTGGGGTAGAAAGTAGAATCAGATTGGTCTCCATACCAACCGCCTCTTCCTCTGAGGTTATAGTTTTGAGGACTTGAGAAAGCTCCTCGGCCAGGCATACGTCCTCCATAATGATCGGCCCTGACAAAAAGGCCCAGTTTAAAAACTTTTTTAAGGGACATTTGCACCTTATCCAGAGAAGAAAAAGTAGAACAAAACTTGCCCAGCTCCTTGATAAAAGCGGATCCAAAAAGAAGTCCGTCTGCAGCTGGGCCTGCCTCCGAAGAAGCTAAATCTGCTAGTTTCGGGTCAATATGCATGAGAATGGATTTTCTGCGTTCCGCAGATATTGCGCTGAGCCCATCCAATGAGAACATCTGTGTCTACAGGAGTGTGAGACTCCTTAGCAAGAAAAACCATATCTCGGATTTTAGTTAATGGACCTGTTCAATTGAGAAGTTTATCCTGGCAGAGGCGCCAAGACCTATCCAGTCCTTTCTTTGGATCTTTCGTGAACTTTTTCATGAAAGTGACCATGGTGGGATCAATTTCAGTAGTGTCGGACACCTTATCGTCCAAATCTGGTCTAGGACATTCTGCTCGAAGGTGCGACCGTACCTCTTTGTCAAAACTCCATCTAATATTGGAGTGTACATATTGTGCCTTTTAGAGGACGGTAGCTAATTGAATGATCTGGGGTGTACAATCTCAGTGGGATCAAAATCCAACACCTGAAGAGGAGACATCTGTTTCTTTGATTTTTTTACTGGGATCCGGAGCCTCTGAGTCATCGGAATCCTTAGAAGAAGAATCCTTATCCGAAGAGGATGGGGAGAAGGTAGAATCTTTTCTTGAACTATAGTTATGTTCAGTAACTTGCTTATTACGCAGGTTTTCAAATAAGTCTGCATCTAAGTCCCAAGAAGGAGCATCAGATCCTTCTAAATTTTTTGATTTAGACCTGGACTTAGTTTTAGTCCTTTCAGAAAGGCGTTGCTGTCCGTGAAGCCAACCTTGGGAGCGAGCGTAGCCAAAAAGTTGGCCCGAAAAGGGCCCTAACGTTCTCATTAGGGCATCATTAACTGACTGTTGAACCCTGGTATCAAGGGCCTCCACCAGGTTAACCTCTAGCTGGTTACCAATGTCATCAGGGAAGTACCCTGCTTCCTGTTCATTCCATTGAGCCATAATGTTAATATAGATCAAACAATAGTATAACTATTATTGGAAAAACCAATAAGTACAGGGGGAGTGTAAAAATCCCTTATAGGCAGAAAAAAAATGTAGAGCCCAATGAGACATGGAGGGAGCTGCCTGTGACACACTCTAAGCCAAGCCTTGATTTATTTTACAACCCAGGTGCTAATACACGCTGGGCGTCAGGGAACACATGGGGAAAAAACAAAAAGGATTCCGGTGTAGCTTGCGCTGCAATCACGAGCCGATCTCCAGTAAAGTGAAACTGAGAGAATCGGCTCGTAAAACAGCGCGCGCGCAACGTGTATGAAAAACTAAAAACAGACTACGCGCGTAGCACGCTCCCCTCCACCAAAAAAGGGCACAAAAATCGTCACGAAACCAATAACTTAGTAACGCATGAAGCGCTAAAGACCATAAACAAGCAAGCAAAATCGCTTCGCCGACAATAACAGCATTAGGCAAAATTACACGGTATGAAAATTAGGATTTAATCAAACAAGAGGAAAAAACGAATAGTACTTATCTGCTGCGGAGCAGGAAAGAAAGAGGAAGTGACATTTGGCGTCATGCCATTTATGGACAGAGGTCGTGGTTGGTGATTGGGGCATGTGATACTATATTGTAGCATCATAGAGTGTGCAGTTATTTTCTTTACTGTTAACTGATTGGCTGCTGTATTTGGTCAGTAAAGAGAGAGATAGCATAATCAGAGCCTCCGGTCCTGAAATAGAATCACAAATAAAAGCACTTTTTTTCTAATCCAGAAGTGTGATGGAAACTAGGAATTTTAAGAGCATCAATACACTTTACTTCGTTATGTACAAATGATAATTATTCACTAAAACCAGATTGCAACCTTACCACTCTTCTGCTACTGTGGTAACTAGAGCTGCCATCAGTTCATTCCAGAATTGTAATACAGAGATTCTGTGGAATGTTAGGTTTTGAATAGTGTGACCAGTGAGCGACCCTGATGTGGATGGCTGAGTTGTTCTTCCTGAACTCATACTTAATAAACCTGCTACCTCTTCCTATCAGCTTTGGATACCTCTTTGTGGGTGCAAATTTAACACTGGCGACGGGATTAAAAGAAGGAGAAAAGGAAAGGACAGCTCAGCATTCTATTTCAGCTACCTCCAGCTGTGGGTGACCAAGAAGTATGACCTCAGGGAAAGGAGAAACTGCCATGAGAAATTAACAAGAGCATAATCTACACCCCAACCATTTTTGGTGGAAGCTGTGGTGAGTGCTCTGCGATATTCCTGGGCAAACTGGCACCTGGACATGAGGAATCTGCATTTTGTTTCATACTGTGGGCCTTTGCAAATCGACCTGGAAGTAAGAGTCTGTAGTATACCTGAGACTGTGTGTTTGTAGTGGCGATCAGAGGAGATGACTGAATATCCGGGGGGCTGACAGTGAAGGTATTACGGTAACCGCCATTATTTAAAAGCTTCAGAGCCTATCGAGACACCATTCACGAGGAAGTACTCGTGCTGGTGAGGGAACGTTCAACACAGCGCCTGCTGTGACACCTAGGGGCTGTTGCCTGGCTCTTGACGACGCGCTCATCTGAACTTTTAATTGGTTACAAGCTACGATATCCATGATTGGCCAAAGCAGTTGGGTGCGCGTTACAAGGTTACAACAGACGCTGTCTGGCAACCTTGTATACGAAGCACCACCACAGAAAGGGGAGCGCATTGCTGATGTGCACAGCAGCAGCACCAACGAACAAAGGTAGGATTGTGGTGATGCAGTGATGAACATATCGCTGATGTGCACAGCAATGGCTCCAATGAACAAAGGAAGGATTGTGGTGACACAAGTAAATACAAGGTATTTTGCTGATGTGCACAGCTATTGTGAAAGAAGGGTCACACTGATGCGCTCGGCTTGGGCACTCATCTGATCTGAATGAATACAAAACTTGCATATTTAAACTGGACTTACATTATTTGCCTAAAGAAAATACCTTTCTGGAGCGTTATTATTTTGGGAAGAGAGCACAAAAGGAATGAAAGTACATAGAAAACTATGTAACTGAAGTTAGACGATTAGCGTCCTCCTGCAAGTTTGGGTCTTTGTTGGATGAAAGGATCAATTCATGTTGGGGTGTCACATTGAGAAAGTGCGAGAGAAGCTGTGGCTCAGAGACAAGCCCACTCTTGATGAAGTGTTGCTCATTGCTAAAAAGATTGAACATTCCATGAAATGTGTGGAAGTGTTGAAAAAAGACGCATCCAAGGAGGTACAAACTGTAGGGTGTGAGAATAGAAAAAAGGAGTCTGTTAAAGATGATGTAAAGAAGAAAAAGCATAGAGGCTGTGGCATTACAAAGAATCAATCTACGATAGAGAAGAGATATTTCAGGTGTGATAGGGTAGGATATCTTGCTAATGACAAAGAGTGCCCTGATCTCAAGGCAGTGTGCCTGTATTGCAAGAAAAGGCATTTTGCCTTGGTCTGCAGAATGAAGAATGTAAAACAGTAGGTAAATGAAGTGGACCTGAGTGACAGTGAGGACAAAGGTAACTCGGATTGGAGTGTGGGTAAATTGTTTTACAGGTTGGAAGCAGGAGTGATAATAACCCCCTAGATTATATAGAAGTTATGGGTAAAAGAACCAGGGTTTTGTTTGAATCTGGGGCTAAGATCACCATTATAGCTAGTAAGTTCTACAATATAAATTGGAAGGGAAGGTGACTTTATACAAGCCTGACATTAAGCCTTAAGCTTATGGTAGAGACCCTATTAAATTACATGGTTATTTTGTTGGCATGACTGAATATGAAGGTCGCTGTACCTTTGGCAAGATATATATCTCTAAGAAGGGTGACAGCGTAATAAGCTTGTTGCATCGAAGGGAGTTAGGTGTCATGCTGGATCCTAATAGCAAAAACCCCATCATTGTGAAGAAAATGAATGATGTGAATGAGGTAGGTGATGTGAAACTTTCCAGACTCTGGATTACAAGGTATATTGAAAAGGAATTTCCCTGCCTTTTTGTAGGGAAGGTTTAGGTTGTATGAAGGGCTACTGCCACAAAATTAAACTGATCCCAGGTTCACTGCCCAGTTGTAGCAAAATGTGTGGTGCTCTTCCAACGAGTTATGAAGAAGATTTTGCATGGGTTGATTGGTGTTTGTGTATACCAAGATGACATACTGATACATGGGAATGATGAGACAGAACATAATACTAGGGTCAGACAAGTTTTGGGTCAGCTATGTAATCACAATCTTACTATAAAGCTGGAAAAATGCATGTTTGGTACTAAAACCATTGATTACCTAGGTCATACCATAACAAGTGACAGAGTGATTCCTAAAATAGAGATTGTCAACACCATTCAGAACATGGCTTCTCAAACTACCAAGGAAGAATTTATGCGCTGTCTAGGAATGGCTGAATATTATATTACGTTCATTCAAAATTTTGCTGATGTCAACTACAACGTGAGGAATTTATTGAAGAAATGAGCTAATTTTGTGTGGAATTCGGATTCTGAGATGGAATTTAGGGCCATATGTAGTAACACTTTTTCCCATAGACACAGAATGGGTAAAAACCTTTGCTACATCTGTCCCTTAATGAACTTAAAGGTAGATTAGCAGAGGCTCGCAAGGTTAAAAATTTCGACCCCCCAATAAAAGCTCATTTATCACAATGGATGCCAGTCTCAAGGGACTAGGGGCAGTTTTGCAACAAGGTGGGTCTGCCCCTGCAAATACTCAAGTTCATCTTGAAGAGCCTGACAGGTGTGGAATGTAGATACTCTGGCATAGAGAGGGAAGCCCTTGCTGTTCATTGGGCAGTAAACAAATTGAAGCCATTTTTGTGGGGTAGTACATTTGTAGTGAGGACTAATCACAAACCATGTGTGAGTTTTCAATACAAAAGAATCCAACTCTGTATATACTAGAATCTCAAAATAAGTGGTACATTTACAAGAATACAAATTTAATATAAAGTACATTCCGGGGCAGAAAATGTGATAGCGAATACATTCTCCAGATTAGTACCTGAGGAAAAAATGGAACATGCTACTGATTCAACCAGTGATCACACAGAGTTTGTGAGGTTGATTATGAAATAATTTCTGAAAGAAGATGGCGTGAGGCAGTGGAAGGGGATGAAGTATTACCATACTGGCTGGAATCATAAATAACAAGGTGGTGTGGATTGTAAGGATTTCTGGTGGGTGAAATATCAATTTTCATCTATCAATGGTCTGTTGTTGAGAGGAAGTCAGGAACCAGGTTGATTCCTCCTGTTAAGCTGCAAGAAGAATTGCTAGATCAAGCACATAAATGTCACCTAGGCATCTAAAAAACCAAAGAAAGGTTATGTTCAACATACTGCTGGCCTGGGATGGATATACATGTTGAACACTTGGTGCGAGAGTGCGTGCAGTGTACTTAGAGCGAGAAGAACATAAAACCCAGGGTCCAACACATGGTAATGAGGAAACTCCCTTGTGGGCCATGGAAAGACATTGCTCTGGACATTTTGGGGCCATCCATAGGGAAGGTCATGAGATTTGTGTTGTTATAATTGATTTGTATTCCAGATGGCCAGAGGTATGTTTTTCCCGGGGCATTGAAACGCATCATGTGATTGATTGCTTGAAAGAGCTTATTGCAAGGGAGGGCCTTCCTGAAATGTTGTTAACGGACAATGAAGTACAACTGGTGTATAAGGAGATGGAGAGTTTTCTTCAAGGGTGTGACATTGTACATAAGAAATGTGGTCTCTATCACCCCAAATCTAACAGGATGGTAGAGAGGTTTAATCGTTCATTAAAAGAGACCATATCTCTAGAAAAAGTCAATTGCCTTAATTGGAGAGAAGAAGTATCTAAGAGGGTTGGTGTATACAGATTCACACCACACACAACCACAGGTACGTCACCTTTTGTTTTGTTTTGAGGAAGACACCCTAACACTGTTCTAGAACCGTCCTGAGTGAATACATTTTTAGGTGAAGAGAGGAGAAGTGTTGTCTGAGGAGTGGAAGATGAAGGAGGACTTGAAGATAAAAAAACAGCAAAACCTGTTTTGATTAAAAACACTCACTTAAACCAACAGCTGTAGTTGTAGGTCATTTGGTCATGATAAAAAGACCGGGGTAGAATGTAGTTGGGGCTAAGCTGTTAAAACCAATGAGAGTTATAAAAGTGTTC
The DNA here is from genome assembly GCF_031143425.1 of Pleurodeles waltl. Lineage (NCBI taxonomy): Eukaryota > Metazoa > Chordata > Amphibia > Caudata > Salamandridae > Pleurodeles > Pleurodeles waltl. The sequence goes on from NC_090448.1 coordinate 69,077,036, forward strand.
ACCAATGCCATCTGGCTGAGGACCACCACGTGTGGAATCTCAACAGAGTGGTGGTATATAAAGGAAGAAAGTTGGAAGATGCTGAGAGGTAATCTCAGCAAGAAAGGGATGACAAAGATAGGTGTGATGAAGGAGGTAAAATTAACTCTGAGGAAATTCATTGTGATACCAGTAACAAAAGTGGAAGTAAGATAAAACTTTCTTTATCAAGGAAGTCCTGTAGGAAAGTACACATTCCTGCATATCTGGATGACTTTGTCCATAAGGAAAGTAAGAAGTCCTGCATATTTGTATGACTGTGAATTTGCTGAATATTTTTTCACATACATTTTGACATGTGTTTTATTCTTTGTATATAGGTGTGTTATCTCATGTAAGGCTCTCTGGAGTTTGGCCTGCTTCGGGGTCATCTTGTTTTTCGCTATTATGTTAGAGGGAGGGAACCTTATGTGAGAGGGTTGGTAACTAGAGCTGGCATCAGCTCATTCCAGAATTGTAATACAGAGATTCCATGGAATGTTTTGAATAGTGTGACCAGTGGCTGACCCTGATGTGGATGGCTGAGTTGTTCTTCCTGAGCTTATACTTTATAAACTTGCTACCTCTCCTATAGGCTATGGATACCTCTTTGTGTGTGCAGCTTTAACAGCTACACTTGTTCTTTATGTGATGTTTGGATTTTGCTCAGTCCTTGTGACTTCAATGATCTAACATTGATGGCAGCACCGCACTCTGAACATTGTTCCAGCACCGCTGTCCAGAAGCGAGCGGAAGAGAAATGTGAATGGCACAATAACAAAGCCAGAGGGGTGGCTGAAAGCCCCTATAAGCCAGTAGTTTATGCCTATAATTTTAAACAAATCATAAAGTCTTGGCTAATGCCAGATAATCAAAAGGTCTTGGCTAATGCCAGACCGGAAAAATTCTTGATCTGATATCCAGGTGTTCTTGATTGATACAAGCATTAGTTCTTGCATATGTTTTTGTGCCTTGTATCTCTGGAAACTGGAGAAAACCATAGTTGTTAGTTTGTTGCACCTTCAAAGACCATCCATTTAGTCACATTATTTTTCATTCCTCTATTAATTGCTCCTTTTAAGTTGAACGTTTCATACCTTTAAGGATGTCACTTAGTAAGTATTATCTTCCAGCCATCGCCATAGTGTTTAAGTGTTTTAAAAAAATGCATTCTGGCGTTTAGTGGAAAAAAACGTTTCTCAGCTATTTATCAAAGGTTTTCAGAAAGAAACTATGGTTGGAGAAAGAGTATAAACCTAGCATCATTTTCAAAGAAACATTTCATAACAATGCTGCATAAAACGTGAATATTTTAAGGAATGTCTCCAAGCAATAACTTATTTTGCTTTAGTTAACTACACAACGGACAGAATCAGCAGTTCATGTGGGATAGTAATATACTTACTGTATATTCCGCATAGACAGCATCAACCATTCCTCAAAGGCCACTTGTTTTATCCAAATAGGCTGTATTACCAGTTTTTCAGGAATTGTGTGTCATTCTTCCCTCAGGACTTGGATATGTTTTACCTGTACAGAGTTAATGATTTCATGCCTGTGCACAGGCTGATTGTTTGGGAATTTATATTCTTGGCACAGAAAGCATATGAATTCCTAAGGTTGTGCACACAGAACATACGCATTAGATGCTGCATGTGTGGGGAGCATCCATGGAATGTTGACGTCCCACACCACAATTGTATGTTACATAAGTTCAGGAGTTTGGTTTTAGTGTTATGCCAATGGGATATTAGTTAGTCCTATATGTTTAGTCCAGAGGACTAGAGGCCTGATTACAACTTTGGAGGAGGTGTTAATCCGTCCCAAAAGTGACGGTAAAGTGACGGATATACCACCAGCCGTATTACGAGTTCCATAGGATATAATGGACTCGTAATACGGCTGGTGGTATATCCGTCACTTTACCGTCACTTTTGGGATGGATTAACACCTCCTCCAAATTTGTAATCAGGCCCATGGTGTAGCCCTAGTAGTCTATGTTTAACCTGGAGTAGCCTGAGGCCTTAGGTGTAGGCTCAGGAGTACGGACATAGCCATGGGAATCTAAACTCACCCTATTGTATCGAGCACATCCTTTGAGGCCCTGAATTTATGTTTCACAATAGATGTCAATACCGTCCAATTGGTTAGAAGGAAATGGGTTATATCACCACCTACTAATAGACACACTAATTTATGTACAGCTGCACTTCAACAATCAATCACCCATCTTTCTGTGAATCAGCATTCACAAACATTAGGAAGGCAAACAACAAACCACATAGTTGTCGATTTCCTTCCCACCCCCCATAAATTTAACTTGAACACCTTAGAGCCAATGTCAGTCTTGGCAACCAAAGCCTTAAGCAGTTTGGCACAGGGCTACGAAAGTTCTCCTCCGCATAATGGCTGAAATGAAAAATATGATCAGCATTACTTTCCTCTAAATTTAAGTCCTGGAGAAACTCAAACGCACAGTCATTCAAACCGCATCACCCTTCTAGAAATAACATTTCAAGCCTATACTCAGAAGCTCCCCAATGATCGATCTGTTTAAAATCTGCCTTTCCAAAATATGAGCATAGAAACAAAGGTAACAAAGCATCATTACATGAACACATATTGCATTTTTCATGCACAGTAATTAGACCTCATATCAACAAGCATGATATAATCCATGTGGCAAGCATCTGGCGGGGTGACGTTCCTACAGGCTAAGTTGGAATTTAGCCAGCCTCACAAATATTTCGGAATCTGTTGGCTGTCTATGGCACAGCCGACCGCCATATGCTTCTAACTGGGCATAGGGGTCAACTGGCATCTATGGAGTGCCTCAAGAATCAAAGTCACTGAGAGAAGGCCCAGTCTGGCAGAATAACTTTTTTTTTTTTTTTGCAGCGCTTATGTGGAGTCCTCACTGCACCTGGTTCTCTTCAAATTCACAATCATTTTAAGGCATGGGCAGAGTGGACAAATTGCCAGGGCCCCATTTTTAAGAGGACCCTCTGACTAAGTTGTATTTTTACCACTCTGTCTATCAAATCACCTCTCTGCTTATCCCAACCCTGACTTTCTCTAACCTGTGTTTTTTTAAGGAATTTTGGTGTCCCAGGAAAGACTTTCAGCTGTTTTGTGTGAAAGTTAAAGTATAATTCAATATTGTTTGGCATCATGTGGGTGGGAATGAGCCTTAGGTTGGATAGTGTATCTCAGAACCAAAGCAATATGTTTAGTTACCTCACATATGACTGTGCAGATGAAGGAGTGCTACCACTGCTCAAATAGGGTGAGATTGTTTTATTTGGAAAGGAGCTTGTGATTATCTCCTATTATCTTGACCCCACTTTATGGGAACATATTTTAAGTCATGACAGAGCGTGATAAACCTGGGAGTTGTTTGTTGTGGAAATGTCCTTGGTCATCAGGATAAATACACTGGTCAAAGGAGTAAACTTCCCCTTTTTCCAAACAGTGATGTGATCTACCCGAGCCTGCCTATGGCCAATATTAAAATCACATCCAAGATGTAAAACATCTTTCCCTAGGTGTATGTGGGTCACTAGATGGTGCTCACAAAGTAAATAAGACTGTTAAAATGTCTAAAACTAGGCTTCCGGTTGTGGGTCGAATTCTGTCCATATGACATTTCAAATGGTGTGTGTCAGGATGACCAGCAGGATCTTCAGAAGTCACACAGTGCTCATTTATGCACTGACTCCTTTAGGGGTTTCCTTTCAGGAATATTAAATTAGAGAGACCAGATAAAAGTAAGGGTTATGAGAATGGGAATGTCTGGGAAGGAGACTTGAAGCGACAAAGGAAAAAGCAGTAATTAGGTTTTTCCTAGCTGTAGCATTCCCCTACCACACCTCTTAGTAGTTAGTGACTACGCAAGTACCTTTTATGTGTCCCAGAATAATACCAGATTATTGAATGAAAGTCAGAACTGAATATCGAGATCCATGATGACATTAAACCATCTTCTATCATTAGGCTACATTGAGTGCCACAAACCTACTGTGTAAATTCTTGCTGTTCATTGGTATCACATGAGATTAAATGGAGACATCTAAAAAATATCAGTCACCTGGTCTGCAATGCTATCTGTATTTAACCACCGGTTCCATCCTGACCACCGCCTCCATTTTGTGCTTAGCTTAGCTTCAAACGCTGTCACATTGGTTGCGCAGGTATTTTTCCGTGCACAGCTTGTTAACGTGTTTTTACTTTTTTCGCACTAGGAAAGGGAACACAACATTGGGGAGAAATGTAGATAAGGATGTACCAGGCTGAGAATGTTTATGGTAGAGCAGGCTACAGCTCGGTCTTGGAAATATAATGTGAGATCTAGCCAGTCTTGATTGTGTTTTTTCAACACTGACCTGGTACGGCCAGCGCTTGAATTTCACAACTTGCTCAAAGGAAGGAGGGTTTCTAGAACCTACCACTTAAGTTTGTTTAAGGAATATAAGGTGGGGAAGCTTGACAGCTGTAACAGAAGGTACTCATCTCCTGGAATGGATGCATTGCCCAGAGAATAATCCCATTAGGGTGGTTCTCTTTTGTCTTTCGGTTGTCAGGTTCCACAACCTTAAGTTGGCTGACAAGGGAAGATGTCGGAGTCAAGCCCCATGGTGATGCATTTTTAATTCTTATTTCTAGCTTTGATGTGTGCATGCATGAATACGTAGTCACTGCATATATATATATATATATAGATATACATTCATTGTTTGTTGATGTATTGATATTCTTTGATCATTATTATTCTACTGCTGTAATTATTTTAAGAGTTGCACGTGTATTGCTGCATTCACAGTAAGTGATCATGTTATTATCTTCGTACAACCTGGGAAGTGCCTTAATAAATTCATTACTCAGACTAAGAGTGCTGCATTCTTTGCATTCCTTTCACTTTGTTTTCTCTCAGCCTGAAGCAGAGCAGAAGAAATTAGCGTAGTCAGGCAGTACAAGGGTGAAAGGTTGAAAAGTATAAGATTTAAAATTGAAAAATATTTGGCAAGAAGTCAAAAGCAGCTTCACAGGCAGTTTCCCAGGTTTCATGTGAGATTCTAAGGTGAGTCAAAGAACCTTATAATGTCCTTGCAAACGAGTGGTCCTGTGGCGATGGGTTATTCGAGAGTTGGGATGAATGTCTTAGTGAAGCTGAGCCAAAAAATGTTTTATTATGTTTGCAAAAGGTACCTTTGGAACAGACTTGTGATTTATCTATTTTTGGCTGACGAGACTGGATTCTGTTACCTGCTTATAGAAACATGCATAAAACATGTAAGCAGCTGGAACAAGAAACCCAGCAATTAGAGAGGCAGCTGGTTGAAACTAAAAAATAATGTAACCATGCTGTCTTGTGAGAATAAGTTATTGTAAGATAAGGCAGATACGTATCAGCCTGTTGCAGAAAAGGCAGATGTCAAAGTCCCTCAACACAGGTATCAGAAACAAAGGGGTAAAATCAATCAAAAGAAAGTTCAGTTAGCTATTGCTAAAGCAGGGTTAGACTGGGACCCTGAAAAATGGGATATGAGCATTTGGGAAACTACTGATTTTTCAAATTCAAATGATGAAGAAGTTAAAAAAGGTGGAGGCCAGTTTGAGCCAGATGAGCCAAAGCTGGTTTGCGCACAGCCAGTATTTAGATGAAAAATACAGGGCACTCCACAGAACCCGGGAGGAATTGAAATGCACTCCCTAGAAGATTCCACCCAGCAAGAAGTTAATGATATTATAGACGGATTCAAACAGAAATCTGGGGAAGCATTGCTTACGTGGATGGTGAGATTGTTTGACATGGGTGCCTCTGGTGTGGCACTTGATGAGGGAGATTCAAGGAAGTTTTGTACTCTTAGCACTGATCCCATAGTACCATTTAGGAACTTCTGACTGGCAAGCAGAGGGCTGGGTAGGTCGTCCGTGTGCGATGCTCTATGAACCTCAATGAGCTGAATGCTACCCTCTGCCTCCGACCTATGGGGCACTGTCATGACTTTCTGCAGGACTGAACATTCACACTTTTCCAGGCAAGCAGAGGGCCGGGTAGGTCGTCCATGTGCAATGCTCCACAAACCTTAATGAGCTGAACGCTACCATCAGCCCACGCCCTATGGGGCCCCATCATGACTTTCTGCAGGGCTGGACATTCACACTATCAAATTAGTTTAATTTTCTAAGAGTGAACATTAATATAGGTCACTTGTTACACTTGTGGTGGTAACCCTTAGCGTACCACCCCGCTGACATTTGTAGTTCCCTACTAGGGAACTTTTATTCACTTGTGGTCCTCAAGAAGCGCTGTGGATCTGATTCTCCTGGACCGCCAGGTGCAAAACATGTCAACCTGTACTCACTTTTGACTTTTATGGCTATGTGGGTTCGTTACCTTCCAAAGTAGCCCTCAATGCCTTTTTGGTGGCTTTTTCTTTAATCCCACCAGAAGTACTGAGTAATTAAATTACTTTTTGGTAATCCCTAGACGTTTTTAGTTATTCACTACTCCTTTCACTTACATTTAGTTTTGCATATTTGACCTCATATTTTAGGACACCCTCACACTTATAGGCTTCACAATAAGGTGCCTAATAAAAGGATCTTCGCTAAAGTACCCTTTGTGAGGCCATAGGATATTGCAGTGGCGGCCCTACGAGGAGCAGCCCGATGATGAAGCATGACGTTACCTTTTGGGGTGTGTGAGGGCAACAAAACTTAAGAGAGCAATTCCCCTACTGTTTGACCTGAGTGAGTGTGTAGCCTTCTAGGATCTTCTCTGTTAGGAACAGTATCCTTCATTTTTTATTAACTAATGTATGGAGCCAGGGTACTGGACCTTTTCGGCTCCTGGTCCCCCTCTCTCTCTATCTTGAGTTTTGCATCCACACTGGCATTTTCTAAGAGTGCTTGGTCTGGAGAAGCACAAACCCAGGATTCAGAACATAACACAGTCGTTAGCACTGACTTTAATAATAAAAATGTATTTCTATGCAAGAAAACCTTTTTTAGCAGCATAACAAAAATGAAAGACTGGGAAAAAACATAACTATCTAATTTGTGCCATGCAGTTAGCATCCAGTTCTTTGATGGCAGTTCGTAGCTCACTGTGCTAGATTACGATTGTAACTTATGAACTGCACAGTAAAAACAAATCTCTGTGACAAAAGCCGTAACTCACTGTGCTGTGCATATAAAATACAGTTTTTAGCGTGATACACGTTCTTTGCAGCAGGCATATTAGCCAGCTGCGCTACCTTAGATGAGCCAAACCTGCCACTGGACAAAACTCATATCACTCTCAAACAGAAATATTAATCACAAGAGTTATCTTGATGCTTTTATTTGTGCCTGAAAGCAACTGGTTGCACAAGGAACTTTGTAGTGCTTTTAAAACAGCTGCACAAAGGAGGTTATACAGTTAAAAACATTCATGTGTTTCTGTCAGAGGCCTCAGCTGGAGAAATGCCTTCCTGCAGACCCAGGGCTGTGGACCCCCTGGGAATGTGTCACGGACCATTGGGGGGGCTACACACCACAGTTTGGGATCCGCTGAGGTAGGGGATAGAATGGAGAGACTGACCACCAAAGACGGATTTTTATAAATTAATGCTTTAATGATCGCCACATAAACACCATCAAAATGTCGCAATTGCTTTCACTATATTCTCTAATTACCTGTGTTAATGTTCCTGCTGGAGAGAGAGATTGAGGTTCTGTCTAGTGCCAGTTTTGACTCATCTAAGGGAATGCAGAGGGTTAGTATGCCTGCTGTAAATAATGCGTACTATGCAGATCACAGATCGGCATTCTATGTGTAGAGCTCAGTGGGATACTGGTTTTGTTATACAGCTGCTTTTGTTACTGTGCAGTTCATAAGTTACAATCATAATCTAGACCAGTGAGGCATGATCTGCCATCAAAGAGCTGCATTCTAACTGCATGATACAGTTTAGAAAGTTATGTTTTTCCCCCATTCTTTGATTATATTAATTTTGCTAAGAAGGTTTTGTTAGGGTAGAAATCCATTGTTATTAGTAAAGTTAACTAACCACTGTGTTATGTTCTGAATCCTGAGTGTATGCTTTCCCAGTCCAAGCACTCTTAGAAAATGTGCCTTATGTAACATTTTCTATACACTCATTTACAGAAGTATGATTCATTGTCTCTATACGTCTTTGAGCTATAAAGTGCTGCAACACCCTATGCTGGTAATAGAGGTGCTATAAAACCAAAGGAATACATGTTAGAGAGGGGCTTTTGGGAGATGAAATGCACTATTAGAGGGTGATGGTGAGTGAATCATTGAAGAGCCCCAACAAAGACTGCTGTATGCTGGTGCAATGTTAGATCATCATTTACTGTGCTTTAAAAAGTATTACAATTGAATATATAATGAAAAATGTGTTGTAGAATGCATAGTTTTTGCCATTTTCCCCAAATGTTCCTGGGGTGAGAAATTCCCAAGACCCATTGTAGTGGTCAGGCTTGTTCACTGCACACCCTTTGGGGGCTGGTCTGACAAAATTAACCAGGGCTGCTTTGGATTCCCACTCTGGCAGTGGATCTTGCATAGGGGCTTAGCGTGTGCTAGTGTTGTCCATATGTGTTGAGGCTAAAGGGGTTATTCTAACTTTGGAGGAGGTGTTAATCCGTCCCAAAAGTGACGGAAAAGTGACGGATTTACCACCAGCCGTATTACGAGTCCATTATATCCTATGGAACTCGTAATATGGCTGGTGGTATATCCGTCACTTTACCGTCACTTTTGGGACGGATTAACACTCCTCCAAAGTTAGAATAACCCCCTAAGTCTGTTATGAGTCTGAACCACATTACTAAATCCTGAAGTATGTAAACCCCTCAAAGATAGAGGGGGAGAAGAACAAGAAAACTGTTAAGGTGGGGCAAACTGTACACCATTTTATTGACACTGTTTTATTTGTTTTTATAGTTTATCTATCCATACAGTCTGGTCTAGATTAGGGCATCCATTTTTAATAAAGCCTTTTAAATATATCATGTGGATTTTTTGTGTGTACCCATCCATGGGGAAAGAAGTTTCAGAACCAAGAACAAAAATAATCCTCTATTCTCACAGACTAATTACTGCCTTTTGTACACCATCCTCAAATAAAGTGTGTGGAGGTTCATAAATTACAGCCCACCAGATTACTTGGCTCTGGTTAGTAAATTGGCTAGCAACACAAAAGGATGATGCACGGAGTGCTGACAATGCAAACAATCACCCCCAGTCACAGATCTGGGTTTAATCCATCGTTCTTTTGCTCACCATGCCACCCCAGTTTGGACCCAGTCATGTGCAAATCAGTCTTGACCCTGTTCCTCATGGGAACAGTCCAGCCCGAACTGCCAGGCCAGGTCCTCCCTGGACCAGAAACAAGCATCCTGGGGCCGGTTTCGGGGTTAACCCTGTACTTTGTCAAAATGTTTAGAGTGTTTGAAATTGTGCTGCATTTGCTGCTAATGCTGTAAAAATGCATCAGTATCTGCATCCAGACGATCCCTTTATTAGCTCCTGGGAAAGGAAGGGATGGAACAACTGACAGGTGTACGCCAACGAAGCAATTCAAATATCTAGTAAGCTGTACAAAAAAATTTGAACTCATTTTTCCATGGAACATTTGCAGTAGGCTGGCCAGATATTCCATATCTCTATCCCCTTCTTGTGTATTCTGATCTGGGCCGTAGCAGATTGTGGTCAATAGGGACACACTTTGGAAAGCACTTATCCAATACAGAACTGTACTCTGATTTTCCTTTCTTCAAATAAGTCTTAAACTTCACTAAGCACACAAGTACCGACAGAAACTCCCATATTAGTTGCTAGAGTAATTCCTTCATGTCTTTTATTTAAAAAAAAAGAAATTCTAGAAAAAACATATTTTTTTGTATGAGGTTTGCAATTTATTAATTTGTGGAGTTGCAGACTCATCACTTGGCAGGTCTGTTAGTCACAAAATATTTGTCAAGTCCGAAAAGATCCTAGAAGACCTATCTCGGCAGGAAAGTAAATAATGTTCAGTGCATCATTTTGGGCTTTCTTAGACGTGAAACCACCATTTTTTCTTCATTGTGATTTTTTAGGTGAGTGTGCAAGTGCTCTGACGTGTTGTAATCTATCTTTGGGCTTTTAACCACACCCACTGCATGCCTAACACTATCACTGGTTCATGAGCTTGCCTTTTAAAAATCCTTTGTTATTATTGGTAAATGCTTTAGTTTTGTCCCTCCTTGGGGCAGTTTTGTTATCGCCTTGGCCATCAACCCTGTTGCTTGGATAATTGCACGTTTGCAGATACGTTTGACTGTGAGCAAACTTATTTTTCTTTTTGGTCTCTCCTTGTGCTCCTGGTCACTCGGCACTTCAAATTGGCTCGCTTATGTCAACTGCTTTACTTTTCATTTTCAATTTATGTGGCAAGAAAAGTCCAGTTCCGAATTTACAACACTAATAGCTCTAACCCGAGCAAATGCAAGACCCATTGTATTGCAAATGCTTTTTTTTTATGCTGGGGATACGATGCCAGATTGTAGTGAAAGGGAAGCATGATTTATTAGTGATATGACAAACAAACTTTGCAAATATAGCCCTCACGCTCACTCTCTCAATTTCTTTCTCCCAAGTGTGAGTACAGTACAAGAATTGCATGCTTCCTTTTTCAAATGCAGCTCCGAAATAGGTTTTCACTTGAAAGTGCACACTTCCTTGCCTAATTCTCCTGTGTTGACTGGCTCGTGGGCAACAGTGGGCAGAAATATCCTTGCACTCACATGCATTGGAAAAGACAGGGCTTAGAGGCAGCACATGTGTCCGGACTTCACACACAAGAAAAGTCAGTGCTCTCTGCCACTTGGAGATGACTGTTCACACTCGCACCAAAGGCATGGCTAACTGTAGGGCTTAAACTGAGATTTAAAAAAAACTGCGAGACACAAGACGTGGCACTAGAATCCACACAAGGGATCCACTGACTTTGTGAATGGCTGCACCCACAAAGCAATTATCTGGTGTAAAAATCCTACACTGACAGATACAATTAATATGCACTATCTGGTGTAAAAATCCTACAGTGGCAGATACAATAAAAGCACTACAAAATAGAGTGCTCCATGGTAGTTGAGATGGCTGGGCTGCTAAATGAGAAAGAAAATACAGAATGACAAACCACAAGGGGGAATAAGAAAGTACAATAGTGGAGACACGAAAAGGAAAAAGCATTTGTAATGCAATGGGTCTCGCCTTTGCTCCAGTTAGAGGTATTGGCGTTGTCAATTCCTAACTGGACTTTTCTTGCCACATAAATTGAAATTGAAAAGTAAAACATTAGTTGACATAAGCAAGCCAAGTAAAAAAGACATGGCCGCCAATAGCAGATCTGTGACTGGGGGTGAATGTTTGATTTGTTCTGCATTCCGTCCATATTCTGTTGTTTTTGCATTTGTCGTCCCAAGTGGGAAGGGTATGCCCAGACATGGGTCCCATGCTTGATATGCCACCAGATTCAAGCTAGCCTGGCTGATGAAGGGTAATACCCTGAAACTGGTCCCAGGATGCCTGTTTCTAGTCCAGGTAGGGCCTGGCCTGGCAGTTCGGGCTGTCAAGACTGATTTGCATATGGCTGGGTCTGAGCTGGAATGACATGGCAAGCAAAAAGAAACTGATGGTTTAAACCCAGATCTGTGACTGGGGGTGAATGTTTGATTTGTTCTGCATTCCGTCCATCTTCTGCTGTTTTTGCATTCGCCAATAGCATGAGCACAAATGAGAGACACAAAAGGAAAAAGAAGTTCGCTCACAGTAACATATTTTAGCAATCGTACAATTATCCATGTAACAGGGGCAGTCTGCAAGGCGGTAACAAATGTAAAGCATTTACCAATGATAACAAGGGATTTTTAACAGGCAAGCCCAAGAACAAGTGAAAGTGATGGGCGTGGTTAAAAGCCCACAATACTTCCAACAGTTCAAAGCACTTGTGTGCTTGACCTAAAAATAAGGGTTTCAGTTAAGGCTGAGGTCAAAATTGGAATAGAAGACAGCACCCAAAAAGTCTCAAAAGTACCGAAGCATATCAGTTAAAGAGTTTTATTAAAAAAATAAAATCAGAGCTCTGCAACTCTTCTTAAACAATTCATAGTTACATTGTGTGCTATGGAGTACTGCAGGTAGTCAGTCAGATTAAATGTTTTTGTGTAACAGTATCATGCAGTTTATTAAAAAATGCCTTAAGTGATGTATTGGAATGTTTTGCAATTTATTTTTTAGGGTTATGGTCTACACCCATCATGCGCCAACACCAACATCTGCACATATGGCACTTGCCTCTCCACCAGTGGCAGAGACATCTACTTCCACATTCCCTCCAGAAAGCCAGATCCACACAACTACCAGACTGCATGTGTGATTTTTTGTGTGTTGCCTGTAATGCCCTAATCACTGGAGAGGTACTCATAAGGTCGTATCTTGTTTTGAGAGGGGTGAAGCGTGGGTGGGGGGCACTGGGTTGATTGGATACTGGACCTCAGCCGTGGTGGTTGAGGTTGTTTGCTGCTGTTGTCTTGGGGGGTGTCCTACTATGGTCTACAAACTGGGCACAGTACAATCCTTTCCTCGCTTGACTCACAATGTGGCGAGGGCGAGTAGTCGGAGGCTTCTCTGGGAGACAGTGTGCGGGACAAGAGCTCAGAACTCAATAATCAACCAAGAAATTCAGTAACTTAAGGTCCAGCCCAGTGTTTGTCTTTTTGGAAAAGAAAGTATTTGTAATCACTCCGCGGAACCGAATATTACACAACATAGTTATGAATGCAGAGTGACACTCCTGACTCCCCCTTGTAGACACTACACCCGCTCTCTCTCCCGCTCTCTCTCCTGCTAGCTCCCAGCTGAGAGACCCCGCTGATGATAGTTCCCAGCAGTCTTTGGTGGAGGCAGGAATTAGGCTTAGGTGCAGATAATGTTCCCCACAGGTTTAAAATGCTTAATAATTCTCTTTGGTTTTACCCAAATGATACACGAAAGTAGAAACAGTCTTACGTCCTCATTTTTGCTTCAGTAGTTCCAACTTCTCTGTCTTGACCTCAGGCGAGAGCAAACGGTACTCCCTTGTAGTTTCTTAGCCATCCTTGGATTCCATGTAACATACAAGTACTACTCAATAGAGGCTTGGTGTAGCAATTCAGCTTCTTAAACCATACCAGCCCACTTCTGGGCTGGTAGAGTCGGCTCCAACGGCAAGCCGTTTGCGTCCTTCCTATGGGCTGAAAAAGGCAGATCCCACTGTAAGGTGTAGTTGTAGCCCACATCTGGGCCAATGCGGATGAAATCCATATGCAAAGAGGTTGCAGCCTATCCCTGGGCTATTGCAGACAGATACCACAACAGGGTAGTTTCAACTCCCCCCTAGGGAAGTGCAGATGGATGTGTGCTACTGGAAGTTGAAGTCATCTTAGGTCTGTTGGCTGATCCTTAGTTACATTGCAGCTTCTCACACCATTGAGTAGGACCAAATCGTGGCTCATAGCTGTGGCTAGATGGGCACATGGGAAATGGAAATTTGATTAGTCTTTTGTGTTCAATTCTCAACCGGAACCACTGAGAGATTCTGGGAGACCCACTGCAGCAACAGTAATGCCAGGCTTTACAGTCTCAGGCAACTTTCTGTGGGTGTTCTTCAATTTAGAAACATGCTGGACTCCTCCTCCTGTAAGGATAGGCAGACTTATGTTCCCTCCCAGCAGGCTGACAAGCAGATAGGCGTGTACCCAGACACTCAGATCCTCCATTAGAAAGTGCAGACTTCAGGGCCACTCACCTCTGGGAGGGGTGTCAGGCAGACAGTAGCCCTGGCCACTCAGCAGTCTTTAGAGCACGCTGTAAAGTACTCCCTTCTTTTGTCATGAAAAAGCTAGAACTGGAGCAGTGTCTGGAGGGGTCTCATTCTTAGGGTGCTCTCCAGACACAGTATTTGTGTAAAGTGATGATTCTCACAGCAGGTTGCAGTGGGTCCATCTACAAGTAGGAGCACCACAACATGAGCAGAATTAAGTGTGAGGTTTCCCCATCTCACTAAAATAGGGGAGGATGGAGAGGAGGTTTTATATAAACTAGCACACATTCCCCCCAAACATTTTAGACTCAAGAAATAAAGTTAGTGCACTGTTCCGCAGATCTGCTAGATCTCAACTAGAGGAAGTGGATTCAAAATCTTGTGGTCATTAAGGACATCCTTTTTACGATGCACAAGCCCTCACCTACTGAGGTGGCAAGCTAAGCACGCTAATTTTATTTCTTAGGTTTCTGCACCTGCCTGTCATCTTCCTTTCTGAACACTAATCAGGGGCAGACAAAAGGGCAGTCCTGACCTGAAAACCTCCTTTTTTTCTTACAATATAAATTGCAGTCTGGCCTCATACTCCTACTATCAACCAAATGACAGTGCTCAGGAAGACGTAATCTGCAGCCTTTGGCTAACAAAGGGCATTATTTAAAGTTTGGAGGATGGCATATACTGTCAAAATATGATGGATATACCGTCCGCCGTTTTACAAGTGCAGTAGGCTATATAACCCACATGTAAAATGACAGACACAACATCTGCCAAGTTTGTTATGGAGCGTCCCATGCACCAAACTCTAAAGAAGGCCCTTTTTGTTTTTTTAGTAAAGTCTTCATAGAATTTCAAAACCACCTCACTTCAGTGTTTGGATTTCCACCCTCAAACCAAAGGAATGCAGGCAATACACTTCCACTGTCATGGGAAGCTCTCCTCATTCTCTATCATCATGTGCAAAGTCAAGTCAGATGCATCCAAAATGGATCCTACTGTCTTTAGTACTCAGACTTTCACACACAGTCCTACTACCATACATGCACCATATGCTCACTGTATGCACATGCTCAACTTGTATACTGGATATCAGTTCAAGTTTCTGAGTCTCGTATAACACCTGAACTTTACTTCAGAGGGGTCTGTATATCACAGTCTCACTGACACAGATAAACAAGCATTTTCAGTGCAACGGGTCTCGCATTTGTTCAAGATAGAGCTATTAGCGTTGTAAAGCAAAAGAAAACGCAGCGCGATCACGCTATGTAAATGCGATCGCGCTGCCTGGAAAATAAACAGATAAAGTAGTCCGGACACCAGGCTGAAAACATCGAGCCTCGTATGTTTTTGGTACTTTACCAGCGCTGTGTAGGTGGGCTAAACACCGGACAAGGAATGACGTATGCATGCCTCCGGGTCACAGGTCAGGTCCTGGACTAAACGTGGCCTTGCGCAAGCCTAGGTCTCTGCAGTCCTACACCTGTATGAGACACAGTGGACATCTCTATTCTAATATCCATCATCTCCATTTTCAGTGTCTCCTTGCCTAGATTCATGTCCAGTACTTGTAGGCTTGTGGCTCGGACACTGCTAAGTCTTGCTGGGGTGCAGAGGCCGTGTGAGGCTGCTTGTTACTGGTTCCATGGTTTCGCAGGATTTGTCACCTGGGCTGTGTTGTACACTGGGGACTCCAGTGATTTCGCTTGGCATTTAGATGCTTTGGCATCTAGACCCACCTCGCTCACACCTTGAGGAACTTGCGCTGATTGAGAAGCCCTCACCATCTGACTGGATGTTTCTACTCTTGTCTCTTTGCTGTCTCTGAGCCCTTATATGCTTAGAATGTGTGCCTTCTATTCTACCGACAGTCTGCATGAGTTTTCAGCTGGCAGGATGTGCCCCTTCACCACACATTTCATATGGTGAAGAGAGATGGAAGCAGAACTCCTTGTGATCTCATTATTTGCACTGGGGTAATTCATGTTTACGTTGAACTGGTTCATATCGCTCATTGTCAGTTTATAGATTTCTGCTCATTTGACTTGGCTGTCTTTTTTTCTTTATATCGACTTATAATAAATCAATTCTGCACTAAGTTCTGATATACCACCTTAATGTAAATTTCTAATGTGGCATGGATAAAAGTGGTTTAGCAAGTATGCTGAAAGAGTAAACATATGTTCATGCATAGTTTGCCTACTTTTGATGAGAGCAGTCACACAAAGAAATACACATTTCAATAGTGCTCAAAGAGTGAATCGAAAAGAACATTTTTCAGACTATGAAATCAGTGTTCACTAAACGTCAGTCGTAAACGAGATGTTTTTAGCTTTCAAAGTGACACCATTGAGTCAAGGGAGTTATGCCCCTATACTGTTCATGTATGTCTACGGTTTTATAATGCCAATAGATGTGAGTCAGGGAAGTTATGCCCCTATACTGCTCATGTGCATGTATGTCTACAGTTTTATAATGCCAATAGATGTGAGTCAGGGAAGTTATGCCCGTATACTGCTCATGTGCATGTATGTCTACGGTCTTATAATGCCAATAGATGTGAGTGAAGGGGAGTTATGCCCCTATACTGTTCATGTATATCTATGGTCTTATAATGCCAATAGATGTGAGTAGGGGAGTTATGCCCCTATACTGCTCATGTGCATGTATGTCTACAGTTTTATAATGCCAATAGATGTGAGTCAGGGAAGTTATGCCCCTATACTGCTCATGTGCATGTATGTCTACGGTCTTATAATGCCAATAGATGTGAGTGAAAGGGAGTTATGCCCCTGTACTGCTCATGTGTATGTATGTCTACGGTCTATAATGCCAATAGATGTGAGTCAGGGGAGTTATGCCCCTATACTGCTCATGTGCATGTATTTCTACAGTTTTATAATGCCAATAGATGTGAGTGAAGGGGAGTTATGCCCCTATACTGCTCATGTGTATGTATGTCTACGGTCTATAATGCCAATAGATGTGAGTCAGGGGAGTTATGCCCCTATACTGCTGATGTGCATGTATGTCTACAGTTTTATAATGCCAATAGATGTGAGTGAAGGGGAGTTATGCCCCTATACTGCTCATGTGTATGTATGTCTACGGTCTATAATGCCAATAGATGTGAGTCAGGGGAGTTATGCCCCTATACTGCTCATGTGCATGTATGTCTACGGTCTTATAATGCCAATAGATGTGAGTGAAGGGGAGTTATGCCCCTATACTGCTCATGTGCATGAATGTCTACGGTCTATAATGCCAATAGATGTGAGTCAGGGGAGTTATGCCCCTATACTGCTCATGTGCATGTATGTCTACGGTCTTATAATGCCAATAGATGTGAGTGAAGGGGAGTTATGCCCCTATACTGCTCATGTGCATGTATGTCTACGGTTTTATAATGCCAATAGATGTGAGTCAGGGGAGTTATGCCCCTATACTGCTCATGTGCATGTATGTCTACAGTTTTATAATGCCAATAGATGTGAGTGAAGGGGAGTTATGCCCCTATACTGCTCATGTGTATGTATGTCTACAGTTTTATAATGCCAATAGATGTGAGTCAGGGGAGTTATGCCCCTATACTGCTCATGTGCATGTATGTCTACGGTCTATGATGCCAATAGATGTGAGTCAGGGAAGTTATGCCCCTATACTGCTCATGTGAATGTATGTCTACAGTTTTATAATGCCAATAGATGTGAGTCAGGGGAGTTATGCCCCTATACTGCTCATGTGCATGTATGTCTACAGTTTTATAATGCCAATAGATGTGAGTCAGGGAAGTTATGCCCCTGTACTGCTCATGTGCATGTATGTCTACAGTTTTATAATGCCAATAGATGTGAGTGAAGGGGAGTTATGCCCCTATACTGCTCATGTGCATGTATGTCTATGGTCTATAATGCCAATAGATGTGAGTGAAGGGGAGTTATGCCCCTATACTGCTCATGTGCATGTATGTCTACGGTCTATAATGCCAATAGATGTGAGTCAGGGGAGTTATGCCCCTATACTGCTCATGTGCATGTATGTCTACAGTTTTATAATGCCAATAGATGTGAGTGAATGGGAGTTATGCCCCTATACTGCTCATGTGCATGTATGTCTACGGTCTATAATGCCAATAGATGTGAGTCAGGGGAGTTATGCCCCTATACTGCTCATGTGCATGTATGTCTACAGTCTATAATGCCAATAGATGTGAGTCAGGGGAGTTATGCCCCTATACTGCTCCTGTGCATGTATGTCTACGGTCTTATAATGCCAATAGATGTTCCGGTGGCCTGCTCATCAACCGTAATTCTGAGTGGTTTGCCATAGCAATAGAACGCGAGGTATCAAGGCAGATCATAGAGTGCCCCATTCAGGCAGAAGACTGCCCATCGCTGCTGTGTCTAGTCCTAATAGTTCCATTTTGCTGTGTGCCCACTGCCTAAGAGGGATGAGTGAAGGGCAGCTGGCATAATGGGAGATAAGAGGCCATAAGAGTTAGAGATGTAAGGTGTTTAACAATGGCTTACGGAGATAGGAAGGAGGAGGCTAGGTTAGCAGGAGGGGTATTTACTGTTGGAATGGCTGCTTCTCGCTCAGAAGAGACCATATTCTACCTTTCACAATCAACCAAGTTGATGTTAGGTTTGCAAGACTTTGCTCTCAAACTCAATTCCCAGCCTACTGCAACACAGTGGACAATAGTATATATATCCCTCAGTCCTTTTACTACACTATGGCTACTCCTGTTTATCAAAACCCCTTTTATCAAGTGTTCCAATTTAACCCCATCACTCCTGTAAGATCCTATTCATGTTTATGCATGGAAGAACATTTTTATGTTACTCCTCAGCATTCCCCAAGACCTCATACTTCATGACCCCTTTTCCTCTAAGGGGAATTCCACTTAACTGAACTCACCATGCCATCTGTGAAACCATATATGCAGATTCCACAGACTAAAGTTGTAGACATAATTTCTCTTGCACTGTTGCCAAATATGTTCACATAGGTTACTACTTTTGAAAATTCTTCTGCTGCTAGTATTTATAGGTATGGTGCCAGTATCGGTTCGGGTCTGTTATTAGTGACAATTCACAAAAATGCGTGGGGCAGTGAGAATTACACCACACACACTTTAACCACCAATGGCTTCACATGGTTGAGCCCATGATTCACCCCTAGCGTTTAAGCATCTTCTTATCATGCCAGTTCACATGAACGTTCAGACCAGCAGAAACAAGGGCAGTGCCAGGAGTACTGAAAGGTAAAGCCTTCTGTAGCAGCTGCTATCACCAAATTACATCTAATTGAGGCCTGTCTGTACTGATGCGCTACAATGGATAATCACTCTTTGTGCCCAATCTCTGCGCTTCATGTCTTTTTAATACCAACATCTTTTTCAACATAGGATGCACTTCAGGCCCCGGGGAGTTCTCAAGCATATTAGATGAAAGGTGGAACTGAATGTCATAGTGTTAATACCAGGGATAGCAACCTCAGCAGTATATGTGCTAAAGACCCTGGACTTTATGTATCCTTCCCTGTGCCAGAAAGAGAGTTGTCCTAGTCTGCAAATAATGTAAAGATGGTGTGTCTTTGGAAATGCAGTAGAAAGAAAACAGTAACTAAAGAAATGTGCTTCATTTGCACCGTTTTCTGATGAATATTCTTAAACACCCTGTGGGAGGAGGTTACTGAAATATAAGGTGAATGCTGTTTTTTAAAGTGTGATCGACTGAGATCAACGCAATTTGCTCATTATTTTTTGGAATGCACTCCTTTCCACTGACTGTCCCTGGGACTAGAACTGGAAGTTTCAAATTCTACTGGTCCAATTTTTATTAAACTATGGCATTTTACTTTTCTTTTTCTACTAAAATCCCTTAAGGGAAAACACTTAACCATCTATAAAGGTTTGTATGCTGAAACCTATCTTACTGGCCCAGTGTGCTTGAAAATGCACCATTGGGTAGTGTCCCAAAATGGTCTCCATGTATTATGCAGTTTATAACAAAAAATGTAGCCCCTCCCCCAACAAGTAATGTTGACTCTGGTTTTAAGGAAGGCTATGCCACCGGTGTTCCTAGTATTATTCCCAACCAAAGTTTGAGTCTTCTTGTAACCCTGGGAATTGGTGTGGCCAGTTCGGTTCTAACCCTGGTGCAAGAGCTTATTGGCTGGCCATTGCCAAGGTCTCTATCTCCCTCCTCATTCCTCAGTGGAAAAAATGATGTTACATTGCTATGTACATTCTACCTCTAGCTCATATTTGCATCAAATAGATAAAAAGAAGTTCATGTATGCCGATAGCACACAATGAATCTTCGACATATCTCCAAATACCAGTCCAACTCAATTTTTTTTTTCAATGATAGATTGTTTGAAAATTACAAGATCGTGAATGTCTTCAAACTATTTAAAGCTAAACCCTAGCAAATCAGCCCTCAACCACAATGCACCAGATCTTGCGTAGCAACCATCTATGGTTCTTCAGCCCTCCTCCCTGCACCTAGAGTCCATAATCAAAGCCTTTCGCTTCACGACCAACAAGAGCTTCTGCTTTTTCCATTTGAAAACACTATCATTCATTCAGCTGCATCTAAAAAAAGGTATGCGAATTTTAGTAGTCAACGCCTTAATTTAGTCCAGAATTAACTTTGGAAATTCTGTTTTTCAAGCTGCACCTAAGCACCTTGTATCTTGGTTACAACTGTTTCAGAATGCAACAGGTCATCTTCTCTTCATCGTAAAAAAGCCTGACTCAGTCTCTCCCAAAATTAAGACATCTTCAGTGGCTGCCTGTATATAACCGTATTTCTTTTAAAATATTGACCACAGTCATGGAAGACTACACAGTTTATACCTCCATTGGCGTGTTACAGCATAGCGTCAAGAAACCAGTTGTTGCATGTTGCCCCGTACAAACAAATATTCAAATCCTATTGCAAACAGGCTGGCATTTAAAAATGTCCCCTTTGAGTCTTATGCAACTGCTCCTGGCTTGGGTTGCCTCTAAGCTACTCTCCACCATGCACAGTCTTGTGACCCTTCTGGGATGATTTTTCTGTTTCCCTAGTGCTTTTACCTTGCAATGTCACCTAGGAACCCCTGTGGTACTCTTCGAAGTCTGGATTTGCTGCAAGGTACTGTTGTAGTCTTAGTCCTTTGCTTACTAAGTTTTTTTCCACTCGTCAGAATGTTCTGCAGGTTCCTTGGGATCAGCGATCTGCCAATTAGGCAAATTCTGATTAGAATTCACTGGGCAATCACCAAAACATTGCTGAACTAACATCATGTGAAACATTGCCTCAAAAATGGATGGTTCCTGCACCTTCATATGGTCTACTCATGCCTTTGTGATTTCAATGGAGAAATCTTTCAAAATATATCTCATTATATCTCACAAAATATCTCATTCACATTCAGCATCGTCTCAGCACACTTAGGGCCTCATTACGAGTTTGGTGGGACTCGTTGGGTCAGAAGACCGCCAGTTCAGTTTTCCGCCCGCTGGCCCTATTGTGAGTTTCCCTCTGGGCCAGCGGGTGGAAATAGCACCCACAACATTGACACCGGCTCGTAATCGAGCCGGCGGCAATGTTGCTGTGCAGCGGGTGCAACAGCACAAGGTTGCGCTTTTCACCGCCTGTAATTCGGGCAGTGAAAATCAGGACGGGGCTGCCCATGCAGGCCCCTGCACTGCCCATGCCAAGTGCATGGGCAGTGCATGGGCACCTATACCCCAGGTACCCTGTCTCCACCAGCCTTTGCATGGTGGTGGAACCGCCATACAAAGGCTGGCAGACACGGGAGTCGTAATCCCCAGGGCAGTGCTGCTTGCAGTGCTGCCCTGGCGGATTAAGATCGCCAGCACCGCCAGGCTATTGGCTGGCAAAAAAGTGGCAGTGTTGGCAGTCAGACCATGGTGCTTTCACCATGGTCATAATGTGGCTGTCGGACCCGCCACCGCGAGTCTGGCGGTTCTAGGACCACCAAACTTGTAAAGAGGGCCTTAATATTCTTGTAGTATTGACCATGGACCATTCCGAATCTCCTATTTAAAGCATCCTTCATGCTTTCATCCTTGGTTTTTCACTGTCATTCAATTCTACCACACATTATTTTCTTGCTAGAACAGCAGCTTCTTTCTCAAACTCCCTTAAAGTCCTTTTAGTACATGCTACCTCAAAGCTATAATTCCACACATTTTTTTCAGCCCATGGGATATAGTGTGTAATGGAATGCTTCTTGTCCTCACTGTTTTTCTATGTTGTCTATTCCTCTCTCTCCCTTTCTTTCTGTCTCATCTCATGCTCCGACTTGTCACAAGTCACACTGCATCTTTCTCTTCCCTAGCCTCTTGAGATATCCTGCTGGGCTCACTACTTTTACCTCAGTTAGTCTAGACACTACAAAATGTGCTGTTTTTCTAGTTTCAGTTCCATTGGAGTATTGTTTATTCATGGCCAGTTTGTGCTCTTAGGTCAATGTTAAGCCCTAGTATTATCCCTCCGTAAGCTGTATCCTTTTGTGTTTCTCTGTTCTCTGTTACTCTGTTTAACAGTGTAATGGGGCCCACCTTTAAAAGTTCAGGTTGATTGTTGCCTAATTTGTTTTCCTCAGTATTGAGGTATTAAAATGGATCTTCTCACATATCTCAGGTATTAATGTGCCCTTTCTAGTTGATCACCTTTGGTTTTTCCTGTTACAGTTCATGGTTAATAACAGTCATTTTGGGAGTCTCACCGGTTTTGAAGGGTACATCTCTGAGAGAGTCGGCTGCTAGGGGAGAAGCATAGTCTAGTCTGATCTTTTTCTGTATGGTGACCATTATAGGCAGCTTGGTATACAATGTACACCCAGCTGTTTAAGGAGATCAGACTCGGATTCAGGCCCACGTTTGAAGTTTGTGCCTGAAGACACTGCTTTCTTGGGTAGTAGAGATTGGTGTTCAAAATGTGAGTGGGTGCCTTATATACATTTGATACTCTCACTACTTGTATTGGGGCCATTCCCCGCCCCTCACCTCTCTCCTTACCTTTTTGCAGTGCAGTTGCTGGTGCCTCTCCTGCAGCCTGGAGAGAAAGATGTCTGATGCGCTCCATGGTCCTCGATGTTTAGTCCAAAGTGTCTCATTGGCACCTCCTCGTTTTTCCCTGTGTCTGGTCTTTTTTTGGGATTCTTGTTTGGGATCTTTAGTCTCCCACAGCAGATGGGATATTGTTTTGAGGCAACGCACTGCAGTGGGGAGTAGTGCAGATGACTCTGTGAGATTCTTCCCCAGTCACTGTCCTCCCTGCAGGTCTGGTGTTGGGCTGCAGAAGGCAGAGCCACCACCAGCAGTGTCAGAGCATTTAGGTGGAACAGTAGTGAATGCCGCCTTTGAGGTCTGCAAAATACTCCTGTTTGCCAAAAGGCTGGGGAGAGATGAGGTGAGTTAGGTGTAGTAGGGTTCAATCACCACCCAGGAAGGGTCGCATATATTGCAGCATACTCTAAGATCACTTTATCCATCCATCTACTGGGCATTACCACAGATCAGGTTTTCCACATCTTTCATTTTCTTTCAATCAATTTATCAGCTATTCTGAGGGTGATCCCTCCTGGTATTCTCCCTAAGCTAAAAAGCACGCTCCTGTGCACCCACCACCTTATGGTATTATTCTCTTTAAAGTGCTGCAGAACTGCTACGAAATGTTGACACTGTACCATTTTAAATTTATCAGCCCTTATTAGATGTATTCCTACTGCCTCGTAAAAGTACAGCAGCTGCTGGTAAGTCTTGGTACTACCCTATTAATAGTGTCCCTGCTTAGAAGTTCTGCAGTGACCCATTTAAAGGTTATCTTGTGGATGTTTGTAAGGTATCAGAATGCCACGATATAGGACTTAAGGTGTAGACAGTTTATGCTACGGTAAGTGGTCAAGTGAAACAGAGGAAATACTGCGTGATTCTCTTATGCTTACATAGTTCTTTTAGCTTGTAGGTGATTCTCAATGAGATGCCGTGATAGACTGAGGTCTGAACAAACACTCCAATGCCATACAAGTTCAGCCTTTTCTGCTGCCTTTTCGGAAGCACTCAACCATAAGGAAGGACGAAGACATAGGCCCTCATTCCGACCCTGGTGGTCTTAAGACGCAAGGGCTGCGGTGGTGGTAGGACCAGCCACCGATGTGGCGGTCCGATTGCCACATTATGACAGCGGCAGTAGCGCCACGGTTGGACCACCAGCACCGCCACTTAACTGCCACAGGACGGACTGGCGGTGTTGGCATCCTAATCCACGAGGGCAGTGCTGGAAGCAGCCCCCCCTGGGGATTACAACTCCCTCTCCGCTGGAGGTTTCATGGAGATAGCACTGCCATGAAACGGCTGGTGGAGATGGGGTGCCTTGTAGACAGTGAAATCCACACTACAGCATTTCCGCCGGCTCTATTACGAGCCAGCAACAATGCTGTGGGCCGTTTAGTTTCCGCCTTCTGACCCAAGATATTGGGGTCCTCTGCACCTCCAAACATCTCACCAGTGATTCTGAATAGGGACCAAGTAGTTTTAGAAACTGGGGGGATTTCCAATAGTGACAGCTACTTCTGATCATGGAAAACCATGCTGAGCTTCTGCCTAGTATGGGGATGCGACATGGGTGGATAAATGCCAGTAAGTTACAGACTACCCCACGAGTACCCCAGACCTGTTCCCGTAAGCATTCATCAACAATGGCACAAGAGCTGTATCACAAAAGGTTTACATGCGGGGTTCCCATTGATCAGGTTTGTCCCTTTGCTCTTGTTAGTGAATTATCTCTGAGAGGTGAGTGTCTCGATGGGGACTCAAAGGCAAGCAATACAATACAATACAAACAATGAGAGCTAGAGGCGGAAAGACTTCCAATAGCTGGCTAACTCCCCTGCAGTTCACTGGCTGATGTCCACAAACAAGCACATGAGAATGTTCTTTCTTAACACATGCATTTCATCCTTAATTAAAACCACTGACAATAGCATATTTTGTGAGACACACCATAGCTCTCTACAAGCTAAAAATTCCTCTGTAGTAACTGTCACAGCGTGCTCCTTCAGGCTATCAAGATTCCCACATGAATACATGAATAGATTGTTTTAAAAAGCTACCACTCTTTAAGGAAGGAAATACAGAAGGAAGAAATAAATGAAGCAATAAAGAAAAGAACAAAATAATAACAAAGGAGTGGACATAAGAAAGAGAATAGGGAAATAAAGGAAGAAAGAGGGAGATTAAACGAGCGAGAGAGAGGACGAAGTAGAGAGAAATACAAGACAGGAAGAAAGACAGCATAAGAAAGGAGGAGAGAAAAAGGGGAGGAAAGTGAAACAAGAAGACAGGTAGTTGCAAAATAAGAAAGAAAAAGGAATTGAATGAAAGAGGGAAAGATCAATAAAGATAAAAAGATAAATTGAAAGGGAGAATTAAAAGAGATGGAGTAATGAGAGAAAAAAACAGAAATAAGACTGAGGCACAGACAACAGAAAGAAAATACGCTATACAATGAAAGAATGAGAAAGATTGCATCAGAGAAAGAAAAGAAAAATGAACGATACAAAAAAATTAACAGAAAGGAGTAATAGAGTGGAGATTAAGGTAGCAGATCACATTTTAAAAAAGGGAACACGGAATAGAAAGAAATAATGTAGTACAAAGAACAGAAAATTGAAAATAAAGAAGGAAATAGAACGTCAGAAAGAGAAAAAGAGGAAAAGAAAGAGGAGGAAAGAATCAGGTAAAAGATTAAAAAAACAGAGATAAAAGAAGAGCATGGAGAGAAAGAAGGATAGCAAGAATACAGGAATGTAAAATAAAAAGGCAGAAGTGAAGGAAAAAGAAAAACTAAAAGAACGCAATATAGAAAGAGAAAGAAAGGGAAAGGACAAGAGAAAGGAAAGAAAGAAGAATAAGCATAAAAGGTGAGAAGAACAAATGAAGAAAGAAGAGAAAGAAAGAAGCAATGAAAAACTAAACAGAACAAAAGAAAGAGCGAGGATAAGAGAAAGAAATTACACAAAGAAAGAATTAAAGACAAACACAAGAGAAAAAAACATTCAGCAGAGGGTGTGCTGCAGGGTCCTGTTCTCTCATCTTCCCAGGCCTAACACAACTGGATACACAGCGTTTGAAGTAGTGCAGTGGCAGATGGGCAGCTGCAAATTCTCATTCCAGCTGACAGTTATCATGTCCTAGCTCCTCAGGGGCAGCCTTTGAGTCACTGGTACCTCATAATCGACCTATTGGGGACCCTTATTAAATGGCCCCTGCACCGATATGGAGGGTGCCTGATGGGAATTATGCCTTTTCCCTGGCAATGCCAATAGCAATTTAGGTACAAAGTTCATGCCACCTCTGTTTAATATTGTTAGATTAATATGTGCAACTGAGTGTAGAAAATCACAGTAGGCTTGAGTATCATTGACTTTTTTTATTTTCGTACTTATTGATCTGTGCATAACAAAACAAGGCGACACCTAACAGACATAGTAACGCTTACAACAGTGTACTATCAGCAAAGAAATTATGCCATCTGAACTTCCATCCCTCTCGTCTCACAACTGAGGTTGTCGTGGAGGGGTGGACCCTGCAGGTAGCAGAGGGTTGCCATAAGTTGCGCCATGGGCATGAGCAACTTGGAGGTGGCTGGTGACTGAATCGCTGTTGGGAGGGTAGAGTGACGTTTTTCAAGGATCTCACAACTGCCTCTTCTTACCTTGATTACGCACCCACAAAACTGCTCATGGACCAAGGCGCCTACTGTAGGAGCCACATTTCAGAATAGACACCCACCCATCACACCTAGAGAAAAGGAGGATTTTCTCTTAAAAGGGAACGGGGCTCCCTGAAAAAATGGGATTGTTTTGCTGGGCTGGCTCCTTGGTGGGGTGTTTGATTTTTGAAGCTACCGGGCTGGCTGGCGGGCGTACTGACCTCCTGGTGGTCCTGGACCTTTCTGCCCTACCCTGAGTTGCCTGGAGCTGATGATTGAAAGGGCCTTCCCCTGATGACAGGTACCCCGGCAGGGACGGAGCTTTGTGTGATGATCTGATGTTGTGTAGTTGCTATAAGACTGTGTGTATTTCCCTTCACTTTGTGAGAGAGAGGGCAAGCTTGCATAAAATGAATGTTTATGAAATTATTTCCTCAGTGTAGATAGTTGGCTCTGTATATACTATTTCAAAGTAAGAAATAGTGTGCACAGAGTCCAAGGATTCCCCTTAGAGATAAGAAAGTGGCAAAAAGAGATAATTCTAATGCTCTATTTTGTGGTAGTGTGGTTGAGCATTAGGCTTATCAGAGGGTAGTGTTAAGCATTTGTTGTACACACACAGGCAATAAATGAGGAACACACACTCAAAGACTTACTCCAGGCCAATAGGTTTTTACATAGAAAAATATATTTTCTTAGTTTATTTTAAGAACCACAGGTTCAAGGTTTACAAGTAATACTTCGATGAAAGGTATCTCACTTAGGTACTCTAGGAACTTTGAATAATCACAATAGCATGTACAGTCTTAGTAAAAATGGCAATGAGCTATTTTAAAAGTGGACACAGTGCAAAAATCAACAGTTCCTGGGGGAGGTAAGTAAAGGTTAAATTTGCAGGTAAGTAAAACACTTACAAGTCTCAAAGTTGGGTCCAAGGTAGCCCACCGTTGGGGTTTCAAGGCAACCCCAAAGTTACCACACCAGCAGCTCAGGGCCGGTCAGGTGCAGAGGTCAAAGAGGTGCCCAAAACACATAGGCTTCAATGGAGAACAGGGGTGCCCGGTTCCAGTCTGCCAGCAGGTAAGTACCCGTGTCCTCGGGGGGCAGACCAGGGGGGTTTTGTAGGGCACCGGGGGGGTGGGGGGGACACATGCAGGCACAGAAAGTACACCCTCAGCGGCACAGGGACGGTCGGGTGCAGAGTGCAAACAGCCGTCGGGTTTTGTATTGAAAGCAATGGGGAGACCACGGAGGTCTCTTCAACGATGCAGGCAGGCACAGGGTGGGCTCCTCGGGGTAGCCACCACCTCGGCTAGGCAGAGGGTCGCCTAAGGGTCGCTCCTGCACTGGAGTTCGGTTCCTTCAGGTCCTGGGGGCTGCGGGTGCAGTGTTGGTTCCAGGCGTCGGGTCCCTTGTTACAGGCAGTCGCGGTCAGGGGGAGCCTCTGGATTTCCTCTGCAGGCGTCGCTGTGGGGGATCAGGGGGGTCGTCTCTGGCTACTCACGGGCTCGCAGTCGCCGGGGAGTCCTCCCTGTAGTGTTGGTTTTCCGCAGGTCGAGCCGGGGGCGTCGGGTGCAGAGTGGAAAGTCTCACGCTTCCGGCGGAAACGTGAAGTCCTTAGAGTTGTTTCTTTGTTGCAAGAAAGTTGCAGATTGTTGAACAGGGACGCTGTTCACGGGAGTTTCTTGGTCCTTGGTTGCAGGGCAGTCCTCTGGGGCTTCAGAGGTCGCTGGTCCCTGTTGGATGCGTCGCTGTTGCAGTTCTCTTCGAAGTTGGGAGACAGGCCGGTAGGGCTGGGGCCAAAGCAGTTGTCGTCTCCATCTTCACTGCAGGGCTTCAGGTCAGCAGTCTTTCTTCTGGTTAAGGTTGCAGGAATCTGATTTCCTGGGTTCTGGGGAGCCCCTAAATACTGAATTTAGGGGTGTGTTTAGGTCTGGGAGGGCAGTAGCCAATGGCTACTGTCCTTTGGGGGTGGCTACACCCTCTTTGTGCCTCCTCGCTGTGGGGATGGAGGGGGCACATCCCTAATCCTATTGGGGGAATCCTCCAAAACCAAGATGGAGGATTTCTAAAGGCAGGGGTCACCTCAGCTCAGGACACCGTAGGGGCTGTCCTGACTGGTGGGTGACTCCTCCTTGTTTTTCTCATTATCTCCCCTGGACTTGCCGCCAAAAGTGGGGGCTGTGTCCACGGGGCGGGCATCTCCGCTGGCTGGAGTGCCCTGGGGCACTGTAACACGAAGCCTGAGCCTTTGAGGCTCACTGCTAGGTGTTACAGTTCCTGCAGGGGGGAGGTGTGAAGCACCTCCACCCAGAGCAGGCTTTGTTTCTGTCTTCAGAGAGCACAAAGGCTCTCACCCCAGGGGGTCAGAAACTCGTCTCTCAGCAGCAGGCTGGCACAGACCAGTCAGTCCTGCACTGAAGGATTGGGTAAAATACAGGGGGTATCTCTAAGATGCCCTCTGTGTGCATTTTGTAATAAATCCAACACTGGCATCAGTGTGGGTTTATTATTCTGAGAAGTTTGATACCAAACTTCCCAGTATTCAGTGTAGCCATTGTGGAGCGGTGGAATTCGTTTTTGACAAACTCCCAGACCATACACTTAATATGGCCACACTGTACTTACAATGTCTGAGAATAGACTTAGACACTGTAGGGGCATATTGCTCATGCAGCTGTGCCCTCACCTGTGGTATAGTGCACCCTGCCTTAGGGCTGTAAGGCCTGCTAGAGGGGTGACTTACCTATGCCACAGGCAGTATTTTGTAGGCATGGCATCCTGAGGGGGATGCCATGTCGACTTTGCCTTTTTCTCCCCACCAACACACACAATCTACAATGGCAGTGTGCCTGTGTTAGGTGAGGGGTCCCCTAGGGTGGCACAACCTATGCTGCAGCCCTTAGGGACCTTCCCTGGTCACAGGGCCCTTGGTACCACTGGTACCTTTTACATGGGACTTATCTGTGTGCCAGGGGTGTGCCAATTGTGGAAACAATGGTACAATTTAGGTGAAAGAACACTGGTGCTGAGGCCTGGTTAGCAGGGTCCCAGCACACTTCTCAGTCAAGTCAGCATCAGTATCAGGCAAAAAGTGGGGGGTAACTGCAACAGGGAGCCATTTCCTTACACTCAGGTACCATCTGGATGGGGGGGGCATTAGTTGTTGGACCCAGGTGCCTCCCCTTCCATGTGATGTATATAGAGACATGTGGCCTGACATAATGCATTCTGGAGTGGTTTTCACTGCAATGATACATCCTGGCTAAAGTCTACCTTGTGCAATGTAAAGTTCAGTAGACAATTGCTGTGCAGTCTGTGCAGTGTTTGCTTTCTCTTGCTTCCTTTATTATCATATTCGTCATCTATACGACCACAGTTTTTATTCCTTTCCAGAACTTTCTTTGTGAATTAAATAGCTACATCTTGGTAGGAACACATTATAGTGTTTTGTCTCTCTCTCTTTCTCCTTGAGGGAACGAGGAAGGGTGAAGATGGGGCCTGAGGATGAATGCAGTTGGATTTGTTGTACAGCAACTTGCATTACAATTGTACAATTAAGGTTTCTTGTTATTTTTTCAGTTTAGTTGACACTTGGTGGCACTTTAGGTGGTCTGCTACTTAATATATACTACTCACCGAGGTTGCTTTCCACGATCACGATAGTCTACCACTGGTTATCTGACAAGAATTGGTCCAGATTCTGCCATTAGATATTTACAACTACGGGCGTAGTTTTCTTCACCGTCATTACCTACTATTATAATTTTTACGCTTCTCACCTCCTTTGGGTTCTCATATACACTTATGTTATTTGACGATGGAGCACTTTGGTCTTAACTCAATCATAATATAACTTATTTTATTTTGTATTATATTCTTATTGTTTATTTGTATTCCATGATTTCTAGCCCTGAAGAAGTCGCAAGGGATATAATTATTGTCCCAAGACGAAACACGTGTTGGCTGGAAACATAAGTTCCTGTGGATTTCATACAATGGAATGTCAATCAGATGTTGAATAAATTTTGGACTTATTCCTTGACTCTACTGCTGTTCTAGAGGTGTTGTTAGATGTTAGATGGACTGATATTTAGTAAGAGGAATGTAACAATTTATGTTCATGTAAATTTGTCATTGTAAGTGTTGTTCACATAAGGGGACCTCGTTGTGTGATTATGATTATTGTAGAGGTTTTCTGTACCTCGGAGGGTGGGGTGTTTCCCTCGTGAGGGTCCCCATTGGTTCACATAGGGAGATTGATACCTTGAGCGCCATATTTTCTCAATTTACACCCCTTAGTATTTCTTTTGCATGTTGTGAGTGCACTATGGAAACAGACACAAATACATTTAATACAATAACAATGAGAGCAACTGGAAAAAATTGAGAGAAATGGAGAAAGAAAGGAGAACTAGGACAACAGATATTCTCCCAGGTCCAGACAGGGATGAGGCAGTCAGAACTGTCAGAATAGATAGTGTTCTGATGGATACAACTACCTGTGATTCCTCACCTTATGGATTCTCCTAACGCCCCAGCATTCAACTGATTTTTTTTTCCCTAGCTCTCCACGTCGACGAGGACGTTATAATTGCTCGTCTCCTCACCGACTCCGTCTGAAGTCATTGGAGCCGTTCGAAGTCCTCACCGGCCTGCTGATGTCAGTTCCTTTTTTTCTGCGCCTTCAACGCTAACGTTTTTCTACCCCTCCGCTGTATCTCAACTGTATTGAGGGAATTATTTTGTAGCACTACTATGTCTCTACTGAAGAAATCCTTTTTAAACCTTGTAGCGGGGGTCATATGTCAGTGACTGATCCGCACGAGAACTGCCTCTGGTGTTTGAGCTCAGATCACGACGTGGCAGGTTGCTCGTCCTGCCAACTCATGAACCCGAAGGCTCTAAAAGAGAGGGAGGCAAAGCTCTTTTCTATTAAAGGCTAAGAAAGAGAAAAGAGGTCGACGAAGATCGAGGACTCAGAACACTTTGTCGCACAGGTCATTGAGGTCTCACAAGAAGACACGTCGACGGCATGAGTCACTGCGCGGCTCATCAAGAAATCTGTCGGTGTCTCCGACTTCGAGGTCATGGCGCCTCGCAACTTGGGAGGTCAGCCCCACTGTGACTCTTCAACCACAGACCCCTGAGGCTTCTCCGGTGCCAACTTTAATGGAGATCTCAGAGTCGCCCGTGAGTCCAACAACTCACTTTTCCCCTGCATCCTCCCAAGGTCAGGAGTTTGGGGCTCGGCGCAGATCCAGCACAGCCACCGCAAGGGGATCATGAGTATCCTGCCTTTCTGGCTCCGGGAGCAGATCCATCTTTGTTCTTCAATGCTATGTTTAGCATTTTTAATAGGGCGATGGTCCCCTCTGGTGCACCTGCTGGTCCCACGAGTCCGTTGGTTTTTACTCTGGGGTTGCCGGCGACGTATAAGCAGGCTCCATTTATGCCCTTTTTACCGGCAACACCTTTCGATGGTACTGGCACGGCGCCAAGGATGTCACCACCTCTACCCCAGATGACGGATAGATCTCAACGCTCAACTCTGGCGTGGAGTGTGGATTTGGCTCCTTCTCCTCCACCAGTCTTGCCCTCTCCTTTAAGGGCATCGTCGACATTGATGAATTCTCTATCAACGCCGCATTTGGAGTCTAGGCTAAGGCCTAGAAGAAGGCCCTTAAGACTCCTGGAAGAGCAGCAGTATCTAGAGGAACAACAACAACAGCAACAGTTGGAAGAAGGAGAAATTCTTGGGCCTTCGGATGATTTCCAGGGATTAGATACTGCTAGAGGGTTGGATACGTCCCATGAGTGGGAGCTTTTATCCCCTGAGGTGAACTCTCGGCAGAAGCGACTACCTACCATGGGGTGATTAGGAAGCAGCAGAATTTTTGGACTTGTCACTGCCTGCGTCAGAGTTAAAAAAACAATACTCTGCTAGAGGTTCTACATTCATCAGCTTCCTCTTCAGAGCCCCTTCTTCCATTCAATGGCGCTTTAACAGAGCCAATATTAGAAATGTGGAAGAAACCGGTTACTACATCTGCAGTTTCAAAGACTGTGGCCAGAAGGTACAAAGTTGCTCCAGGGGATGCACAATTTTTGTCCCAACACCCAATGCCGGAAAGCTTGGTGGTACAAGCTTCTTGTTCCTCAAGATCGGCTCCAGGATCATTCCCTACAACACCATCTGATAGGGGGTCAAAGCGCATGGAGCAATCGGCAAATAAACTTTTCCCTTTGGGAAGCATGGCCTTAAAATCGCTGGATGCAACGTGTGTACTGGGGAGATAAATTTATGCCCTAATGGATGGTCATCCCTAAATTACCTCAGGAAGTACAAGAACATTTTAGGGAACTGTTGCAGGACAGCCAAGCGGCAGCTAAGCAGATGATTCAGTCAGGTCTGGACACTGCAGACTCATTTGCTAGAGTCACGGGGACTTCCATTGCGACTAGGAGGCATGCTTGCCTCAGAGGTTCTGTTTTTTCCTCTGATGTGCAGGCTACATTGATGGACTTCCCATTTGATGGTGCAAGACTGTTTGGGGCAAAAGCGGACTCAGCCCTGGAAAGGTTAGCAGGATAGCAGAGCCACAGCAAAATCTTTGGGCCTTCAGGCTTCTTCTATGCCCTTCAGACTTTTCTGCAGATTCAGAGGGTTTGGCGTGGGTCGTCCTTTCGTGGGAGGCAGCAGTCCCACGTCCAACATCCTGCCAACCCTCTCTACAGGTCCTATAGGGGTCATGGGAGAGTTGGAATGTGGGGAGCCATCCAGCAGCCTTTCTCCTCCTCTTCATCCTCTGGGGAAATCCAGCCAGGGAAGCAGCCCTAGTTCTCGCTCCATTCACCAGCATGTTCTACCCGTGGGTAGAAAGCTGTTACATTTTCTCCACGAGTGGGAGTTTATAACATCGGACTCTTGGGTGTTGAGCACAGGGAGAAAAGGTTATGCCCTTCCCTTTTGGGAGTTTCCTCCCCGTCATTCATTTTGCTTAGAAAAGCATCTCCTGTTGCTTCAGCGGGAGGTGCACAGCCTTCTGGGTTCCGGAGCAGGAAAGGGGTCAGGGATGTTATTTAAGGTATTTCTTGATTCACAGGAAGGATGGTTGATTGAGGCCCACCTTGGACCTGCGGATTTTGAATTGGTTCCTCAAGCAGGAAAGGTTCAAAATGCTGACTCTAGTACAGGTGCTTCTTGCGTTGAACAAGGAGGACTGGATGTTGTCTATCGACTTGCAGGATGCTTATTTTCATATCCCTATTCTGAAGTTGCACAGGAAGTACCTCCGGTTCATGGTAGGGTCGCAGCACTACCAGTTTACGGTCCTTCCTTTTGGTCTTACTTCCGCACCTCGAGTCTTTACGAAGGTGAAGACAGTGGTTGCAGCGGACCTCAGAAAGAAGGGAATATCTGTATTCACTTACCTGGACAATTGGCTGATCAAAGCCGAGTCCCCAGAGTTCGTGCTGCATCATTTGCAGGTGACAACCCAGTTGTTGTTCAATCTGGGCTTTACAGTAGACGTGCCCAAGTCTCACCTGGAGCCCTCTCAGCGCCTCCTGTTCATAGGGGCAGTAGTTGACACAACATTGAATCGGGCCTACCCTCCTCCACAGAGGATTCAGGGCATTCAGGTGATGAGTCCAATGTTTCAAAAGGGAGCGGCTGTTCCAGTCCTCAAGGTCCTACGTCTGCTCATTCTGTTCGCTTCCTGCATCCTGTTGGTCACTCACGCACGCTGGCATATGAGGGCTCTCCAGTGGTGCCTCCGCAAGCAGGGGTTTCAACACAAAGGCGATCTTGAGTTGATAACGATCTCCAGAGACGCTGCGGTGGATCTGCAATGGTGGACTGTGGATGGCAACCTCTCTCAAGGGAGGCCGTTTTGTCTTCCATCTTCGGTGACCAATCTGTTGGAATTGCAGGTGATACTTCTGGTTCTCACGGCCTTCCTCCCATCCATTCCCGGTCAGTTGGTCCAAGTCTAAACAGACGACACTACTGCGATGTGGTACATTCACAAGCAGGGAGAAGTAGGGTCATGTCTTCTCTGCAGAGAGACTGTGGTCCTGGGCACAGGACCATTGGGTTTGCAAAGTAGGAAACAATCTGGCCGGAGTTCTTAACATACGAGCGAATGGTCTCAGTCGGCACTTTTCAGACGATCACGAGTGGTGTCTCCATCCGGACGTGGTTCTTCGCGTCTTCCGGATGTCGGGAGCACCTCAGATAGACCTGTTTGCCACTCACGAGAACACATACTGCCCGTCGTTCTGCAGCCTCCAGTATCCGATGCAGGGGGTGTTGGGGGGTGCATTTCAGCTGAACTGGAGCGACTGACTGCTTTACACGTTTCCTCACATACCCTTGATTCCTCAGGTTCTGAGGAAGATTCGCCAAGACCGGCCCCAAATCATCTTAATAGCCCGGATTGGCCAAGAAGGATTGGTACACAGACCTCCTTCAACTCTCCCTGTGCCTTCCGCTCCGTCTCCCTCACAGGGCAGACCTCCTCTCGCAGTCGCAGGGGCAGGTTCTACACTCCCCACCTCCAGAGCCTGCACCTACATGCCTGAAGATTGAACGGGGCAATCTGAGCTTTTTTTCTCTCCGTCCAGAAGTGGTGGATGTTTTTTTTTCGGCCAGGCTTCACTCCTCCAAGGCTGTCTATGCCGGTAAATGGGCAAAATTTATCTAATATTTAGCAATTTGATCTTTCCTTAGCGCAGAAAGGTTGCGGAGTTGCGACAGTAAAAGGATATTTATCTGCACTGTCGACTTTTCTTTGCCTACCTGATCAGTCTTCCTTAATTAAGTCCCCTATAGTTCGTAGGTTCCTTAAAAGGTTGACAAACAAGTTTCTTCCCACTCCGTTTGTAATGCCTCAGTGGAATTTGAATTTAGTTTTGACTTTTTTGATGGGTTCACCGTTTGACCCTATGCATACTTGCTCTTTAAGGCTTTTAGTTTTTAAGACAGTTTTTCTAACAGCCATCACCTTGGCTAGACATGTGAGTGAGCTTCAGACTCTTAGTGTGAAACCACCTTTCACTACCTTTCATACTAACAAGGTGGTGCTGAGAACCAGGGCAGCTTTCCTTCCTAAGGTAGTCACTCCCTTCCATCTGGGACAATCTATAACTCTTCTGTCCTTTTACCCTCCTCCCCATCCATCAGTGGAGGAGGAAAGGCTGCATCACTTGGATCCCAGAAGAGCCCTGAGCTTCCACATAGAAAGGACGAGAGACTACAGAATTGATGATCAGCTCTTCACTGGATATGTGGGCAAAAGGAAGGACAAAGCTGTCCACAAGAAGACTCTTTCAAGGCGGGTCATTCTTTGCATAAAGATTTGTTATTCGCTAGCAAAGAAGGTTCCTTCTGAGGGCATTAGGGCCCATTCCACCAGGGCTAAGTCTGCCACTTCGACTTTAGGTAGAGGTGTGCCGGTTGCTGATATTTGTGTATTAGACAGCAACGTGGGCTTCCTTCCACAATTTTGCAAAGCATTATTGTTTAGACTCGGAAGTTAGGAGGGATGGCCATGTTGCCGGTTCTGTGCTCTGGGCTCTATTGAAGAACAAGAAGTGGGCATTAGTGCTATTAGACAGCGCGGCAGAGGTCACAATAGTTCGCCGGAATCTTCTAGAGCATCTGGAGGTGAAAGCAACTGATGACTTCCTACAAGTAGAAACCTCGGACATGGGTGTCGTAAACATATATGATATTCTACTGGCCGAAAGGGATTGGCCACCTGAATTTGTCTGTATTTGCCCATATGGGGAAGATGTTATCAAACCTTCTTTCTCACCCCTTGTTCCCGAGGAGCCCGCAGAATCCTACGCTATCGATTGGGCATTGGTACAGGCACCCGCGTTCTATCGCAAACATGTTGGGATGGGATAAAGGTTCCCCCTATCATGTAATTCCTCCAACCACAACCCCAGTACCCAATAAAACCTGATGCAAAAGCACCCGTGAGGGAAATCCTCACACAACTAGAGTAGCAGGGCATAATCGAACCCTGTGTCTCACCAATGAATAATCCCTTATTCCCAGTAGCTAAACCAGACCATTCGTACAGAATAGTCTTAGACTACAGACATTTAAACAGTCATACATGCACATATGCTATACAAAACTCACATAGCACAGCACTCATGAACAACATAGTGTGCAAAAAATACAAAACAACACTGGACATTTCCAATGGTTTCTTCTGCCAAAATATAGCGCCTGAGAGTAGAGACTTAACAAGTTTCAGCGCACTAGGCTCTCAGAAAAAAATCTGTTGTCTAACCCAGGGGTACAAGCAAAGTCCAGGACTGTCGTGGCTCTTGTGACTTCAATATTGCACGACATTGACCCTGAAGCATTGTCCTATGTCGATAATATTTATCTCAAGGATGATGAATTACTGCAACATGTAAGATGGGTAGCCCGCATTTGTTTTGGGATTTGCCGAATGCAGCTATAAATTCAATTTAAAAAAACCAAAAATAGCCTTTCCTAGTGTCCTGTTTTTGGGACACCAATGATCAAATGAAGGAAAGAGCCTAGCGCCACAATTCTTGGAAAAATGCGCACAATTAAACCTCCAAATACCATTAAAAAACTCCAAACCCTATTGGGTTTTCTACATTTTGGCAGAACTTACATTCCTGATTACACATCACGCATAAAACCTTTATATATGACTTTTCCAGTAAATTTTGGACAGTCGAACAAACACGCATTCTCAGAGCTTTGCAAACAGACATGCTTGCTGCACAACACCTACATACAAAGGACAACAAAAAACACCTGGTCATCAGAGTAATTGCTGGTGCTATTGGTTTCACCTATGTATATTTCAATGAGGGTGAGACAGTCCCGATTGCATACAAATCACATTTGTATTCAGCAGCAGGACAATGCTTTGCTCCCACTGAGAAAATTCTCACTGCTGTTCAGATGGCTGTCATTAAAGAAAGACCACTAGCCCAGGGGAAACGCATTATTGTCATCTCTCCAATTCCAGCCCTTGAGGCTGTTACCAAAGCCAGCGTTCCAAAGCTAAAGCATTAGCTTCTACGCCCCCACCCGTCTCCTCCGTTCCTCGGGCCTCGCGCTCGCTGCCGTCCCTCGCATCCGCCGCTCCACGGTGGGTGGGAGGTCCTTCTCCTTCCTGGCAGCCAAGACCTGGAACTCCCTCCCCACCAGCCTCAGGACCACCCAGGATCACTCCGCATTCCGGAGACTCCTAAAAACCTGGCTCTTCGAGCAGCAGTAACCCCCCCCCCCTTTTTCCCCTAGCGCCTTGAGACCCGCACGGGTGAGTAGCGCGCTTTATAAATATTAATGATTTGATTTGACATTCACGTTGGATTCAATGGGCAACGTCATTGACAGCCACTGATGTTGACTACATTTTCGACCCAAAATTAAAAACTCAAGAATTTTTGCAATATAAACTAGAAAACCCAGTTCCAGCAAATACACTGCCTATTGATCAATATCAAAGAGTCATGTACACCGATGGCTCGGCACAACCTGCAATTGCCACAAAGCATCAATACTCCGCTGCTTGCGCAGTTGTAAGCGGCTACATGGAGGATAATAATTTCTGTCCCCAGCATACATTTACGCAAACCCTAGGGGATTACACATCACAACTAGGCGAGCTAAAGGCTTTGGTGATGGCACTGGAACACACAGATCCTGCTCATCTAACACTGATTGTTTGTGATTCATACTTTTGTGTCCAGTCCTTCAATGAATACCTGCATTACTGGCGCCAGAATAGGTTCAGAGAATCTAAAGGCAACACCATCAAACACAGAATTCTGTGGGGGAAGTAGCGGATCTGAAGGAAACGCTACCAAATGTCCATGTTGTACATACACTTGGACACCAGCGCGTTGGAATACACGTTGCTGGAAATACATTGGCTGATGAAGCAGCCAAATCAGCAGTAGGTACGGCTGCTGTTGCTGCAGTAACCTGTTCTGGAACGAAACCGAACAATGACATATGGGCTGGCGTGAAAGCCACGGCTGAAGGCACACCCTATCCAAAAGCATTTTCTGCTAAATATTCCTACCGAATGGGAGGCTTCCTTGACGCCGAAGTAAAGATGCCAGGCGTGGGAGTTCGAGTAATTCTCAACAAAGACATGAGACCAGAGTTGATTAAAGCAGCACAGAAGGGTGTTGCATCTGCCCATGTTGGTGTGGCGGCTACAATATTATTATTGCAAGCACGTTATTGGTGGCTGGGTATATACAAACAGGCCAAGAAGTATGTCCTTTGTTGTGACATCTGCCAACAAATTAAGGGTTCCACCGTCAAACGCCCACCGCAGAAACCCCTCCTAATTTCCAACAAACCATTCCAATGTGTATACTTGGACCATTGTGGTCCCCTAACACCGGACAGTGCATACAAATACATTTTAGTCGCTGTTGAATCTTGCATCAGATTTCTGTGGGTGTGGCCACGACGCCTGGCTGACGCTCGGACTGTTATTAAAGATTTGCAGGTCTTTATCGGCACATATGCAGTTGCGGCTTTCCACTCGGACCAGGGTCCTGCTTTCGCCTCAAGGACGTTCAGGGACACCATGGCTTCATTAGGGGTCTAACTCCATTACTCGTCTCCATTTCATCCCGAGGTAAATAGTGTAGTGGAGCGATAAAACTGTGATTTAAAGCATTCCTTAACAGCTAGAGTCGTAGGTACGGGTCGTAGTTGGGTTAATCACCTGTATGGAGTCCAGAGAGCACTTAACAATCTGCCTAGAAGGTCCTTGGGGGGGTCGTATTACATACAAGTGCTTGTTTGGAACTCAAATGTATGTTCCAGATCTTGATGGTCCTGGTGTGGAGGCAAAATAAACACCTTTTCACATAAATAAACGTGTCACTATCTTGCAGGAATTACAACAGTTCCATGTTGACAACGCTTCTGCCAGTGCTGCCTCCACAGGAATTAAGGATGTACCAATAACACCTACCGGCTGGATTCCTAAACTCGGGGATCTAGTACGTGAAAAAGTTGCTGTGCAAAAAGGAGTTTGGTCCTTCTTATCGTGCACCGGTCCTAGTCTTGGGAATACACAGTACCAGAACTGTCATTCTACCACTGTTGGCTGGTGCTAAAGAAAATCGCGTTGTATCTATCGACAATGTCAAGTTACACCATGTGGCCAGTCCTGCTCAGCAGACCAAAAGGAGCAGCCAGCAGTTCCCGAATCCCTCTCACTACTGGTCAAGACGTCCCTCTACAAGTTTTGAGCAGCAACACTGACACCTCTCTGAGCTTGGGGAGGGAGGAAAATGATCTTGCATTAGCTCCACTAACATCTGTTACACAAACAATACAGAAATTACTGATCAATTTGACACAACTTTGACACAGATGAATGGCGTCATTTACTATGAACCACCGAGGGATACCCCTACCAGTTCTCCTACAAATATGGCTCCAGTTTTTGCACGAACTGCTTCTGGATACTTTGCCAACATCAACAACACCTTCTCAGACTCATGTGCCTCTTCTACATCTGAACTGCCAAAAACACGTAAGCTGATAAACTGGCTTAAAACAAATTACTTTGTTTTTCCATAGAACTATCTGTGGCTTTCCGTGACTGTATAAGCTTTCCTCCTTTGGATTGGCTTTGTCATAACATTCTTTCTATTAATACAAGGTCATTTTCTTCCTGAAAGATCAACAGATGAACTGGTGGATGAGGTCCTAAAACCCCACGTTTCGTCTCACAAGGTCCGCAGAGACCTGTCTTTCGTTAACATTTCTGCTATACCAATTCCTGATGGGATTGTTTGGGATAAAGTCACATTTGATATATACGGCCCGACTGAGATCATTCAAATACCATATGTGTTTAAACTTTCTGTGAACGATGTAATAATACCCGGAGTTGTTTCTGATGACTGGGATGTGACAACAGTTGATTCTATGATGACTGAATTGCAGTATTTTACTGTATTTGAAAGTGAGGAGGTGTATCAATCTAAAGAGAAGTATGGTGACATGTTTTGCTATAATTATTATGGGCACCATTTCATTCATAGAGCAAGTACCCAAAGACTATTTTTAATTATACACAATGGGAACATTGTCCAACTCCACCACAAGAGAGTTCTAAAACATATTCAGAAAAATGTGAATATTTTTCTGGGCACTATGTTAAAAATGCTGAGTCATACTATTTCAAATTGCCATTGATGGAAAATGTACTTATATTATTGACAGATACGAAATTCACTTATTTGTATTCCTTTGTTTCCTGGTTGGCTATAGAAGGCTATGAATATTGGCTGAAGTCGATTGACTTAAAAAGTGTGAGGGGAACAAAAAAATCGGCAAATAAAGGGGAAGGAAGCTTTATTTAGAGCATGCCTGATACCTGTTCAAATTATATTTTTAAATGAAACTGACCAACAGACAAGTTGTTTAGGCATAGCAAAAATTAAGAATTTGAATGCGCCCAGTATTCCTGCCCCTGCAAAGTTTTACAAATGGCAAACGTATATAAATGCAACTGAAGATCAGCTCGATGAATGGGTCCAGAATGGCACGTTTAATACTTCACTGTCACGTCCTGGCGGGTGGTTATTGTGGCCAATAGATACTAATGGGTGTCATAAACATTTTTATAAACTCCACGGGGGGTTTTAGAACTAGTAGGCCGGACCCTTGGTATGTGTCATGCGGGTATAGTAACAACATATAGTGTAGGGAAACTATTCCAGCAATTGTTGAAGAGTTCCTCACTAGATGCTGTTAGAGAACACCTCAATCTCCTGTCTAATTACACTGACTTATAGGACTTCCTGTTAGGCCCCAGAAAACAACGTAGAAAGCGCTTCTTATACACACTATATAATGAAATTTGGAAGCTTTCCCAACAAGAAGCTGCTGCCCGGCTAAGGCAAATAGATCAGGAAAACACTGTCCAACCGGATATACACCTTAAACAACATTGTTTCTTCTGCAATAGACATAATACAAAGTGACATGTCTTCTTTACACCATTGACAGAGTCAACTAAGGTCCATTATGCAGTTGGGTTGGACACTGCAAACGCTGAAGGCAGGTCGTGTTCCCTGGTAACACGTTAGTGCAAGGGACATATTTTCCACATTTAATTTAATCTGCTGAGTGGTTAATACACAGGGTTATTAATCTGCCCATTTCAACACTTCAATTCACGTCCTGCTTAAAACACATTCCAGTAGGCAGATCTGAAAGGCTAGGAGATAGTTACATCCATGAGGTGTGGGAGCTACCCTTCTTGTACAAATGCAAGACTTCTGTTAGCCATTCGATGGTTTGTAAACAGCTGTCCTTGCACAGGGCGTGTAACGCTTCGGCAGCAAACTTGGCTTGTTATCTGAAGGGAGTTCCAGTCCCCTTGATTAGACCTGTGTTCCAGGTGCTCTCAAATGGCAGCTATGTCCTCCTCAATAGTGAAGACTGTTGTGGGATGCGAGCCGGAATAGTTTATGTTGTTTCGGTCTTTAAGATTGTTACATGCTGCGGGAACGTACTTTTTCCTCCCACATACAGAGGAAAGTAGCTGAGATTTGGCCCCACATCGCTACTTCTAATGGGAATTTTGACAAGTTGAGCAGACTCGAGGCTTTATTGTTCCAAAAACATGTGGCGCTCACATCTGCACGCAAGACCTATGCACTTTAGGTGGCAAGGTCATCAGCGGAGATACAGTCCCTTTTAAGTACTAACTTTCCAAGACACTTTGGTGAGCTTGTGGGACGAATATTTAATGTGTCCAGTACAACTGGAATCGCAAATTTCTTTAAGGCTGTTGGTTCTGGTTTAGTTCATACCTTCTCTATATTCGGTTTAATACCATCAGCCATCCATTTGATATTCTCCAGTATTTTCAGGGGATTTCCAATAACTTTGGCTATAATAGGTGGCCTCTTGCTATTGCCACTTTTTCTGCGCAATGGCTGTCCCGCCCCAACAAGGAGGACTGAAAACGCTCCCACCAGTGCAGCTGTGCTGTGAACGCATGATGCAGTATTTTGGAGCATCACTCTTGGAGCAATTAGAGTGTGACTGGTCACTGTCATTCAGACTAGTTTTGCACTGTGTGCAGCCTGTGTTTCAGTGCCTCTGGTGCTCGTTAGAACATGCACTGAAAGTCTGTCTTTCTACGCAGCACTTACTTTAATTGGACGCTGATCTGTTGATGTTCTTGCTGAGGGCTCATTACTAGAAATGCGCTTTGAGGGTGCGTTTGCTATGGGAAACTTATGAGTTGCTGCTTATGAGTTGCCCTTCATGGAGGATGCAGCTCTAAACTCATTGTTGGGCACACCACGGAATGCTTCTTCCTTGGCCGAAGCTCAGGCTTTGGAACACGAATGCTCCTTGGTTTTCCTTGGCCATGAACTTCTTACTTTACCACCTGACGAAGTGGAAAATTTCCTGTATTCAGTTATCCCGGATTTGATTGGCAACTTCCAAAATGACTCTGACTCAGCTTTTTTACACCACAGTTAACATTTTTAAATTGCCCCTTTTACA
Source organism: Pleurodeles waltl (assembly GCF_031143425.1). Taxonomy (NCBI): domain Eukaryota; kingdom Metazoa; phylum Chordata; class Amphibia; order Caudata; family Salamandridae; genus Pleurodeles; species Pleurodeles waltl. The sequence goes on from NC_090448.1 coordinate 69,120,214, forward strand.
CATGCTCAAGTGCCTTTTAACTTGTCATTATTTACATTCTATATATATATATATATATATATATATATATATATATATATACACACACACACACATATATATGTCTATATCTGTATCCCTGTACAGTTCTCCAACTAGGCCCCTCTTTTGCCAGTTTAGACCAACCACGTTTTTAGCAGATAATCTAGAAGGTTCGTTTTGCGTTGGACAGCGACATGGTTTGAGCAGGGGCTGCTTTTGTACATTAATTAGAGGGGTGTGTGTTTTGGTCTTCAAATCTCTGTAATTCGCTTGGCTGTGGTGATGAGTTTCTGTGATAGTTGGAAATTTCTCGTAATATATTGAGAATCCTATTCCTCCCGTTGTACACCAGTGCCACCTTGTGGCGTTTGGTAAACAGTACTCGGAGCCTAGCTTGTATTCTTCCCATCAAAGTGAGAAACTGGAATTTACACTGGCACTTCAGGACACGGTTCTCTTGCGTGACAATCTCGGGCATTGCGGTAGTACGGGAAAATTACTGAAAATGCGTTATTTACACCCGAGATGCGTGATACCTTGTAGGACTGTGCCGCCAGAATCGTGAACTCATAACCGGGGTCTATAAGAGCAGACAGCTTCAGTTTAAAATAGACCACGTCCATGGGCTGGCTGGGCACGGGAAAGGGCTGGAGGTTTGGCTCCAAATTCAGAGGACAATGGCAAAAATTGAATTTATAGCAGAATATAGGCCTTTTAAAAGTGGAAAAAAGTTAAACGTGGAGGTTTCCATCATGTCTTCTTTCTTAAAATAATTATAAACATTCAGCATCTTAAAAAACAACGCAGCATAAGCTTTGGGGGAACGAGGGGGCAAATCAGTATATTGAAAAACATTGAAGCCACAGGTTTATCAGGAGATGATGACGTGATTGTGCAATATTTTACATAAAACCGTAACTGATTCTTAAAGCTGGTCCTAATGGTCCTCAGAAACGAATGTTCCATCCAAATCAAGCATTAGGAAGTGACGAAATAGTCCAATGTGTCACTCTGGATTACATATATGGTGTGTAGTATGTACTCAGTGGTATTTGTTATATTTGTGTGCATTTGTGTTATTTCAGTGACAATCAAAATAAAGAGGTTAAAAAAATTAAAAAAATCTCTCCAAAATTAGGAGTGTTCGCATGGTGTAAATGTTCCAAGATATTAAATATTCTTTTTGAGAAGACAATATTTTTTTCTTTCCTTTTTGTAGAGCTTTTTGCACAATGAAGGAAGTTTCCTTCGAAGATGGTGCCAGCAAGGATGAACCGTCTTCACTGGAAATGCCCAAGAAGTATAAGGAGCGAGATCTACAAAAGACGCACTTTTTCAGGATTGCTGCTCGGACTTTTGGCCCTCCGAAGTCCAGGCGCAGGATAATTGTGGCACCACCAATGGAAAAGTTATCTTTAGAGGACACCCAAGTCACCCATCCTCCAGAGGTCGGTCAGAGGAGACAATTCCTGCCACCTGTGTGTAGGGTGGAGGCCCTGCAGCGGAGTGAAGGGGGGGTGAGCAGCGATGGCATTGGCCATTGCCGCGCATGGATATCACAAAGGAAGAAATTTCGGGCTGAGTTGGAGAACTTTGGAAATATGGAAAAATGGCTGAGGAGCAAACCACTGCTCACTGAGTTGGAAGAAAAAATTCTGGACACCCTGGAAGCCCAGCACCGAGCGCAGCAGGTGACCGCTTTACCTGCCCAGGAAGAGGTTTGTAGCATAGCGCTTATCACTTTCATTGAGCAGTTTAAATTTCTCTGTGTTTGTTTTATGTTTCATATGGTACTCAAACCCTGGTGTATGCAGGGAGAAGGTGATCACCTCAAAGTCAGCAAATGAGAGATGGTGTAACAGTGAAAGCGATGTCAAAGAGGTGCCAATGAGATAATCTGAGGGCTTATTTTCATGTTTGCGGGTTTTAAGATGTATCCTGACTGCTTCTTTACTTTAGGCGAATACATACAAAGCAGCCTATGAGTGATGACTCTGCAATGGTAGGGATCAACAGGATGGGACCACTCTTGAGTCAAAGAGATTAGCTCAATAAAAAGCAAACACAGTGGGCAGTTGGATGTTCCCCTAAAACTCCCATGTATCTAAATTATTTTTGTGTTTTAATTGTTTCATTAATGGAATACGCTAACTATAGAGATGGCAACATCACTCTCCCTCTTCCAAAGCTTGCGAAAAGATTAGCTTCTAATCAAAAATCTTGGTATGAAAATTCCTTAAATCTCTTACCCTGTGTGCTCATTTTGAGCACACAGATGCCAGAATTATCCCCTTTATTTTTGCTGGAATTGCACTTTGTCAATCTATTTATAACCATGTTGTTAAATGGATTTTTGTTTTACCATTAACACACCTTTTTTGCTAAAATACCCATTTGCTTACCTGGTCTCTGTTACCTCATCTCCCTATTTGTGGGACAGAGTGAAGACATTCTGTTCACAGGGAAAACGTTTATAAAGGGCTGGCTAAGGATGGAAAGATTGTGACAGGCTGTTGTGCGAATACATTTAGGTTTTCAAGGTTTATTAGCCCTTTATAAAACTTTGAAATAAAAATAAAACGGATTATTTGAACTTGATTTTATCTCAATAAATCTAGCTGTTTCTTTTTACAGTGGCCCTGATTGAAGCCTTGCATATTAGTTAAGCTGTTGTCCCAATCCATTGTTTACTTCTACAAAAAGAAGTATACCCTATATTTTACTATGCATCTGAGGATCATCCTATTCAAGTATTACATCTCCACTTTTTTAAATTGAAATCATGGATCAATCTGAATGCAAACAGTTGTTTGCATCCAGTAATACTAATGTAACATGTATCCACTTAATAGAGCTTTAGAATATGTTTTTTTAATTAGAGCTGCTTTTATGTTTTTCCCATTTTATTGATGTTAAGTTACTTCTTGTAACTTCAATGTTACCAAGGCGGATGGACAGTGAAATTATATTACTTCCTCTGATATCACTTTCTTTGATATCACATCCTTTGACATGTCATGTCCAAATTAGTAGAGATTCACTTTTCCCCTTTCTGCCCAGGGCCCCTTGGATTTTTGGATTTCTGCCTAACATTGTTTTATGCTGGTTTGTAAATTAACTAGAATCTGTTTCATAATAAGTACATGTATAAAACTCCATATTTTATAATTAATTGCATGGTGCATGACCCCTGCACTTCGCCAAACCAGGCCACACTAACCACTTACCAGGACGGCACACACTTTCTCACCTGGAGATCTCACGTTGACCAAACCCTAAAGGCAGCAGGTATAAGCATAGTAAAAATTAAAAATGACTGTATTTAAACACTTGTTTTTCATTTATTTCAGGACTTAACTTCTCCTGAACCCAAGAGCAGCCGTGGTCGCTCCATTACTCCTTCCATCCAAAGGCCCTGCCCTGAAGCTTTCTCAATCCTGGACCGTTATCTGCAGGACAACCGACTGCGACTTGTGGACCTATACAACAGGACTGACAAGGCCAAGAAAAAGAAGATCTCCAGCTCTGATCTGAAAGCAGTCAGGAAAGAGGTGGGTATGAAAGATGAGGGAATGTCTGCAGTGCAACTGATGCTGCTATAACATGTCCTCATTAATGCTGGGTGAAACCAATATATCACCCACTACATTTTTGTAAAGTTATGACATTTCAAAACTTCCCTCATAAATGACAATTCTTGCAAAATATGTTTTTTTTTCACTAGAATTGTCTTGCAGTGTTTTGCAAGCAAATTCTCCTCTTAAAAGTTCTTCTGGTGGGTCATTTACCCGCAATTTTTGCTTAAAACTACACAATCTTTATGAGGGGTTCGTGGCTGGAGAAACTTTGGAAACATTTTCATACATTTTGTGATGTTGCAATTTTACAAGCCCCTGCTATGATTTCCGCCATCCTCTCACTGCCTTCAACCAGTAATAGTGCATTCAGAGTTCCCTCTATTTCAGCAAAATCACATTTTAGAAAGGTCACTACAGTACTGTATAAGAGAACATGCGCTAGTAAAGTGAACATGTTGGGAGGTGCCCCAGCAGGTCTGAGTAAATTAAGAGCAAGTGGGTGATTGAGCACCTAGGAGTTGATATAATCAGACGGCTGCAACAAACCTGGCTCAAATCAAACAACATTCAAGACAAACTTCAGCTACGCAAATTTAACAGAATATACAAATGAACAATCCAAAAAGCTGAAAAAAAGGTACTACTCCGACAGAATTCAAAATACTATATCTGCAAATACAGAATTTTATAAAATTCTCAATGAATTTCACAAACCTAAATGCATGGAAGGAACTCATCCTGTTACTCAAGATTTTGCAGATAAACTGGCAAATCATTACCAGACCTGTTGGACTCCTATTTAAAACAAAGGAAAACCACCAGCACCAACCTGTTTCCAAAAATCCCCTCCAAGAGTAAGCCAACCCAGCCTCTGCACTCGTTCAAACAAATATCCCAAAGTGAATTTATGGATCTGGGCAAAGCAAGCAGGCTTTCTGGTTACCCTTCTGACCCTTGTCCACCACACATCTTCAAGAATATTCTTTTATCTACCTCTGCTGCCACACCAGTAAGAAGAATCATCAATAATTCTTTAACTACAAGAATCTTTTCGGAAGATATTAAAAGGGCATACATACACCCCTTATTTACGAATAAAAACCTGAACCCGTAGGACCCCAACAATTACAGACCGATTACAAATTATTCTTTCCTGGGCAAACTGATAGAAAGAGCAGCTTTCGATAAGATGTCACAGTTCATTGAGGATAATTCCATACTTTCAGACTGCCAAACTAGATTCAACCAAGGAAGAGGCACTGAATCTGCACTCATTGTCATCTGGGATGATCTTAAAAACTCAATAGACCATAATGGTGTCGCTGTACTACTTCTCCTGGACCTCTCTCTCTCGCCTTTGGTACAGTTGACTGTGACACTCTAATACAAAGACTCTGCAAAGCCGGCATAGAGCTGACTGCTCTCGACTGGATCACTTCATACCTTCATAACAGAACAAATGTCATTGAAATCCCCCTTTGTCCTCCAAGCCCTACTTTACAAAAGCAGGGGGTCCTTCAAGGCCCTATCATCTCACCCATGCTTTTCAACATCTACATGATGTTGTTACCAACAATGATCAATTAATTTCAACTCACATGCTAAAACTATGCATATGACACACAAATACTGCTTAAACTGGAATGCCCCGAAGACATTGCAAATTCACAAATCTTCAGTTGCCTCAGAGCCGTTTATCAGTGGATGACATGGAGCCATCTCAAACTGAATACTTCCAAAACAGAAATACTCACATGTGGAGATTGGAAAAAATATGACCCACTCTGCTCCTGGCCTGGCGATCTGGGGCCACCTCCTAAACTATCTAAGGAAGTAAGAAACTTTGGAATTACCATGCACTCCAAATTAACAATTAATGCTCAAGTGGACAAATTAGCAAGATCAAGCTTCATCACCATGAAAACTCTGCAATCCATCTTCTCCCACCTCAGATTTCCATACAAGGTGCAGGCTACTATCTCTCTTGTACTATGTAAAGTGGATTATGCCAATGGCCCCTACCATGGGTTATCTCTACCTACTGTGAAAAAACTACAACAAATTCAGAACTTGGCTGTAAGTAAAGCCACTGGCCCACATCTCCCCTGCCTTGAGGGCCCTACGTTGGTTACCAGTTGTCAGAAGATCCCCCTTCAAGCTGCTTTGTATCACCCACAAAGCATACATGGCCAGGACCACTTTTCATCCGGAGTAAAATCACCAAATACGTTCAACAAAGAAACCTCAGCTTAAGATTGGCACTCTGTTTCAAAAATACCACCATAGAAGAAAAAGAAAAAAGGTGGTACATCTTTCTCTGTTCATGCGGCCAAACTAAAGAATTCATTACCTCCAAATATAAGATCCACAGACAACCATCTTACCTTCAGAAGACTATTCAAGAGTTGGCTCTTTCCTACATAACCACCATACTCAAACAACAATGGACTACATATCCTTGTGCATGTAAACTTGGTATAATTTGATTATGTGTATATATCTAGATATGTGTATTTTTTGTCAGAAGGCAGAAAGACAGGGGAGACACGCCAAAAAGCTGCAAGGTCTAACAATAACTATTTTATCTTGAGGCCTGTTTAACTAATGTATATTTCATTTCAAATAAATGTATATATGTATGTATTTGTAGGTATATGTAAGTGTATATTTATTGTGTGTGTGTGTGTATATATATATATATATATATATATAAAAATATAAATATATACATACTCTTTAGGCCTGTTTAACAAATGTATATTTTGCTTCAATTAAAAGTATATATGTATGTATTTGTATGTGTAGGTGTGTGTGTAAGGTGTATACATATTATGTATACATGTATGTTTATATATAATTCTACACTTTACATGTTCATAGGTCACCTCATAGTTTCTATATAAGTTACTTGATTAGATGCTTATGAGTCTGTTTTTATGTTATCTATCACAATAGGTAAATGTTATCTTGACTATCTACAAGCATTTCACTGTTGAACTATTGAGGAAAGATCAAATACTGTTATAAAAGTACACAAATATCTTAAAAGCCTTTGTTTATACGATACAACTTTAAATCTCAATTTATTATATTCTTTACACATTTATTCCCTCAATTATGTAATCATGTATCTATATGTTTACTACTCTAATCCTACTGCATAAAAGGAAAAAAAAACATTTAACTCTCTCTAAAGCTGTAATCTGTCTGACCAGCATGCTATACCCCTATCAGTCTATCCTCTGTCTCCACTCTCTGACTCATCCCAAAACCCATTCTACTACTATGATCTCCAAAGTAACTCTTCCCCTCCTCTACCCCTCCTGGCTCACCCCAAACCTCAGTTTACGACTATGAACTCCCAAACAAGCCTACTAAATTCTCCCTCATTTATCTCTTCTTTCACTCTTCCCAAACCCCATTTAACTACTGTGATCACCCTAATCACTTTCTACAGACTCTTCCATCCTCCACCTCTCCTTTACTCATCCAAAACCTCATCTTACTACTATGATCTCCCAATTAACACTTCTGGATTCTTCCCTCCTCTATTCCATTCAAACCAACTAACCAACTCCCAGGTCCTCCACTCCAATTACCTCATACATCCCTATACTAATTCTAATACTGTACTCCTATTTCGCTATACTAATCTACCACTAATCTTTTTGGGTTCTGGAGTAGAGTGCTACTCGCTGAAAAGCGATTCAGCGCCTCATCGGCAGTAGTAAGCGCTATATAAATACAATTACAATCCACATACATGGAGAAAGATCACCACATTTGATCAGCTGGGGAGAAGATTGAAAAGGTGACTAACTGGCACAATTAGAAGGCATAATTCATGCCAGTATTGTGCCACGCTTCCCTTTCCAAAACAAGATGTAGAAGTAGGCAGTAGTCGACAGTGTTGAATGTAGATGAACTGTCCAGCAAAACGCTGATACCTACATTATTAAATTATCCAAAACTGATAGGTCAGTGTCCTCCTTACTCATGTCTAATCCAAACATGGCCTGTTATAGGTCTAAGAGGTTAAATTAGCTTAGTTGTGTCCTTGTAGCTATGTCCTTGTCCCCTTTTGGTGGGGGCAGTGATATTGATAGCTTACTTAGTTTGTCATTTTACATCATCTATAAAGTATTGGGTAAGTGGTCTTGGGACAGGATCAAGCTGATAGTTGCAACGAGAGACACTTACCCCATCACTTTACTGTTGCTCTATCACATAGAATAACTTACTCCTCCAGGCTGCACAACTTTATGGCTGAGACCCATATTGATACAGACACAGCGGTGAACGACCTGAATAATGAGAGTAGAAGTGGAGATCGGAATTGCCATCCTGAAGACAGGTGATGGTTGTCGCAAGGTGCCTAAGAGGTAGACCATTGCATTTCAAGCAGAGCGTCAACAGAGGTGAACAATTGTATGATTAGCTTTCCAGAGGGGTATGAAGGAGTAAACAAGAGCCTTTAACTATCTGAACATCAATGGCTCAATAATCAGTTAGAACATACTTGGGAGCTGAAACTGGAGGTGTTGAGTTGTCAATGCATGAGATCTGTTGGAGACAGACCTGCAGGAGAAGGTGGTGGGGTAACAATTATGGAGTGGCTAGAGGTGGGTTGAGAAAGCTGCACTCTTTTTTAAATTCAAAGTAGGTTTGGTGAGTCACAGATATCAGCTAGGTGAGCAGAGAATGAGCACATCAGGAAGGCATCTCGAAATGTCTCAGCAAAGGCAAAGGTTCTATAAACGTAATAGAGCAAAACTCTACCGCTACTCGTGATTCAGTAGTAGCTGTCAAACAACTGAAAGATTGGTGGAAGTGCCCATCGTATGTGAAACAGGAGATTCAGGAGAGGGTAGAAGGGTTGTACTGAGAAGATTATAGATATCAGTTGGGATAATTTAATTGTACATGAGAGTTACCTTCTATGATAATCCTTTTCTGTCTATCCTACTATTCCTGTGTAGATGGCCCAAATTGTGTTGTTTGTGTGCAGTTTGCTCCGATACAGGATGTACGAGAAGTTATAGCCTCACCAAATTCTCTTTTATTAGTCTGCATGAAAGATGGACTGCAGGAGTTGCGAACATCCTACAGCAAGGTGGTAGGCTATCATACAGTAGTAATATATTCACACTTTCTTGACTGTGTGGACAGCCAGTGTTTTTCCCTGTACATAAGTAATAAGTTAATATCTTACTTATTTTATACTTTGTTACAAACAGGTCAAGTGGATTCAATGCCAATACTCCAAATGTATGCATTTGAAAAGCCAGCATAAAATTATTCTTAAAAGAAAACCCAACTTGTAATTATTAATTTAAATGTATCCTTAATGTATTCAGAGTCAACAACCAATACTACACAGATGCCAGATGCTAAACAGATATTCACATTATCAACATGGGAACACTACATAAAATATAACTACATTGGCTTCATTTGCACAGTCAGTAGGTTCCCCGAAAATATGACTGGATATAGACCTCATAAAGCAACACAAGGATGATCATTAATTGTTTGTAATGGCCAATGTATGATGAAATGAGCCCAGGAGCAACTTGTGAAGTATGTATGATCAGAGTGTGCTAAAGAAATTATTTTCTGCCTTAAAAAGCAGGCAATAGGGCATGGGCCAAGAGATAACTTGAATCACGTCTTTTGTCTCCAGGCTAATATTCCTTTGAATGATGTGCAGCTCGATGACTTGGTCATTTTCCTCGGCTCCAAGGATGCAGAGTCAGTTAACTATAAGGAGCTGGCAGTGGGTCGAAGGTCATGGAGGCAAGAAAATCCTGAATGGCAGCATCAGCTTAAGAAGCCTAAAACAGGTATTGTTAGATTCACCCAAGGATGGTGCTAGTGATCTTAGAAAGAGTTGTTAGTTAGCGGTGATAGACAAGCTGAAGGACCAAATTCTCTGATGGCGCTTGGGGATTAAACTAGACATATAAAACTGAGGCAGCCTCTACTCAATATCTCTTGCTCAGAATTCAACAGGACTAAAATTAGAATTTTACCACTGCAATTTTCTAACAATGATTTCCTGTGTCATATAATGGTCCTTCTGATAGTATCACCGTTCCTAGCTCATCTGCAGACTTTATGTAACACCTCTTCAAAATTTGTGTAAGCAAACGCCTCTTTTTACATGTTCTCTCCGAAAGTTTTAAACAGATGATGCTGATTTTTCGACTTGTGCACTGAGGGCTGCTGACCAGACATCGCCACTGTTCTAACCCATAAAAAAATGCATATTGAATTGGCTACCCTCAGTTGGCATAAGCCGACTTACTTATAAGTCCATTATGTATGGTACCAATGGTACCCAGGGTATGTAAGAGAGAACGCCCTTCCAGGGCTGCAGCACTGACTGTGCTAACGTACAAGATGGCTCACAGCTAGCCACTGCAGCCTGTAAAAGCAGTTTCAAAAGTGCTAGCTCGATTTTGCCATTTAAAAGAATGGCAAAGCTCCCACCTCCCTTAACATTATAAAGACTTCCCTAAGCTAGGCCTATGAAGCCCTATGGCAGGTAGCAGTTTATTATTAAGTTGGACATACATTTTTAATATGTCCTAACAGCAAAACTTCTAAATTGTCGATTTTGCTGTGGAAAAGTTAGTAGACCCATTGGCTAACACAGAGTTACCAACTGACGTCTTAGTGGACTACTAAAATGTCTACTTCACAGTATCAAATTTATCATGGCATTAAACCCGACTTAATGTCCAAGTCACATTCAATCAATCAATCAATCAATCTGGAATTTGTAAAGCGCACTACTCACCCGTGAGGGTCTCAAGGCGCCTAGGATGGGGGGGGGGGAGAAGCGTGGGAGGGAGGAGGTGCTGCTACTGCTCGAACAGCCAGGTCTTGAGAAGTTTCCTGAAGGTAAGGAGGTCTTTGGTCTGGCGCAGGTGGGTGGAAAGAGTGTTCCATGTTTGGCAGCGATGTGCGAGAATGATCTACCCGCGGTTGTAGTTCTGCGGACGAGTGGGACGGTTGCGAGGGCGAGGTCGGCGGAGCAGAGATGCGGGGTCAGGGTGTAGAAGGAGAGTCGTGTGTTGAGGTATTCTGGTCCGGTGTTGTGCAGTGCTTTGTGAGCATGGGTGAGGAGTTTGAAGGTGATTCTCTTGTTGACTGGGAGTCAGTGCAGGTTTTTCAGGTGGACATTTAGGGCCAGATGTAGCAAAGCGTTTGCGAGTCGCAAACGGCGAAAAACGTCGTTTGCGAGGCGCAAAAGCCTCACCGGTATGCAGAAATGCATTTTGCGAGTCGGATCCGACTCGCAAAATGCATTTCCGACTCGCAAATAGGAAGGGGTGTTCCCTTCCTATTTGCGACTCGCAATGCGATTCAATTCCATTTGCGACCGCGAAAGCGGTCGCAAATAGAATCGCAGTTACCATCCACTTGAAGTGGATGGTAACCCAGTCGCAAACGGGAAGGGGTCCCCATGGGACCCCTTCCCCTTTGTGACTGGAATAAAAAATATTTTTTCAGAGCAGGCAGTGGTCCAATGGACCACTACCTGCCCTGTAAAAATCCGAAACAAAAGGTTTCGTTTTTTTTTTCCATAGTGCAGCTCGTTTTCCTTTAAGGAAAACAGGCTGCACTTAGAAAAAAAAAAAAAACTGCTTTATTAAAAAGCAGTCACGGACATGGTGGTCTGCTGTCTCCAGCAGGCCACCATACCCGTGAGTGCCCATGCTCGCAATGGGGTCGCAAACTGCGACCCACCTCATTAATATTAATGAGGTGGGTCTTTGCAACCCCATTGCGAGTTGCAGAAGGTGTCTGAGACACCTTTCTGCATACCAAATTGCGACTTGCAATTTGCGAGTTGCATGGACTCGCAAATTGCAAGTCGCAATTTGGTATTTTGCTACATCTGGCCCTTAATGTCACGTTTAAGGAAATACAACTTATAGAAAGTTGCCACTCTTATGTTCAGTTTGTCTAGTGGCCTGTCACAATTGCTGGCAACCAGACAGCCTTCGGCCCACTGGGGAGTAGTGTGAATGATTTCCAGACCCAGGAACAATATAAGCCTTCTGTAGGGAGAAGTGTGATCTCCCCCTTGCAGGAAGCTATTTATGTTGTTGGCCCAAAAGGTGAGCTTCAAAGGTGAAGCCGCCTTTGGTGGGCAAATAGCTTTCACACTCTTGAAGGGCTCTCCATTTGTTCAGATAGACAGGCTGGTAGAGGGAACAGAGAGGAAAAACCAGTGCCCAAACTGTTTTTTTTTCCATGGGCATGTAGCCATGGGTATCCACACTATTTGTGTGGGATACCAAGCACCTAAGTTCCAGGGAAGGGTTCAGACATCTTGGGAGTAGGCAGAATAGTGCACTCTGGGATTGCTAAATGCCACACACAGTCGGAATTCATCTCAGAATGCGAGGAATCCTAGTAGCCCATTGGCAAGTGACCGCATCATCACCCCCCAGGGTACTTTCTGGGTACAAATATGGCACCCCTCATGCCTTGGAACTCAGATCATGGTGGAACTGGAGACAGGACCAAAGAAGGACTGCCATGCGGAACCTGACAAGAAAGACTGCACCATATGCCGGACTGCACCTGCCACACCTTGGGCTAGCAAAGAGAGGACTGTATCTGTGGCTCTTGAAAAAGTCACTCCCAAGCCCCAGAACAAAGAAATTATTCTAAATGTCAGTCTACTGACCCCCTAGAACCAGCACCAGGGCCATCAAAGCTGAAGAAGCTCACACCAACAAGTCAGTAACCATATTCTGTGAATCACCGTTGACCGCTGCTGGGAGAATCAAAAGACCAATCCTCGACTGCCAAAAGTTGCACCTGAGTCTGCTCTATCCAGGAGTGTTGTCTGAGTCTAGATTGGTCACCAAAGAGAGACACTAGCCTTCACCAAAGGATACCGCTGGACCCTCTATGTGTGGGGATCGGTAGCCCAGAGCCAGCATGCCCTCTACTGGCTCAAGGAGGACTTCGAAGGACACCGACCCATGTGGCCAAAGTCACTTCCCCCTTACCCATGGACTGAGGAATAATCACGAAGACACCTTTCATCGACCGCATGGCACCCTGAGCAACTTTCAGCATCCTGCATCACGTGCATCAGGACCAGTCCAATGAAGTCTATGGCGAACTTGATGCAAAGTATAGAACTGGACTAGAGACAGCTTTGGTGACCAGGTAATTATCCAAATACTCCTTAGTGGTCCCCCCCTGACCAACTTCTCCCTGATGGATTTGGTTAACCCACTCAGCCAGAGTCACCGAACACAACTGTTTCAAACTTTCTCAAATGTTTCTAAACTTTATTGTTACCAATAATTGTTTGCACTTTGGACTACAAGGCTGAGATTTACATTTTACTTGAAAATCTGTATCCTCTGAACACTCAGGTGGATTTTGCTCATCTTGGTGTCTAAAAATTCATTAAAATAGAATCTATTTTAATTATTATCACTAATAATAATTTATAATAGTAATAATAATAACAATTACTGTTATTATTGTTATTATTATCATTATTTAAGGTTGTATAAAGTGCATCCTCCTCTCCAAAGGGATATGCCGGCGCTAGATCTCATATTTGCCAGCTCCAATCAAGACCCTAGAGTGGAAACAACCAGGTCTTCAACATTCTTGAAAGGCTAACAAATCTGTTATCACATCTAGATTCCAGGGAAGATGATTCCAGTGGGCAGTTGCTAAAAATGTAGACTTTCGGCGTATCATGTTAGACCTTAAAAATCACACTACATTATTGAAATATCTCTATAACTATTTTCCAAATATTATGGTTCTTTTCACTTTAGGTTGATGAGCTCTTAATAGGATCATCCTTTTAAAACACATCTTAGAACACCTGAGTGATCATTATGACCCTGGCGGTATTACAACCGCAGGGCCAAAACAACGAGAGTACCGCCAACAGGCTGGCGGTGCCTCCCGCCGTATTATGACCACGGCGTCGCACCGCCGGGGCCGGCGGTTTTCCGCCACAATGGCCCCGGCGGATGTAATCCGCCAGCGCTGCCCAGGGGATTACGAGTCCCCGACCGCCACCCTTTTTCTGGTGGTCTGAACCGCCAGGAAAAGGCTGGCGGTACGGGGAGTCGTGGGGCCCCTGGGGGCCCCTGCACTGCCCATGCCACTGGGCCCCATGCGGCTTTTCACTGTCTGCTGTGCAGACAGTGAAAAGCACGACGGGTGCAACTGCACCCGTCGCACGGCTGCAACACCACCGGCTCCATTTGGAGCCGGCTCCCATGTTGCGGCCCACATCCCCGCTGGGCCGGCAGGCGGAAACCAGGTTTCCGCCCGCCGGCCCAGCGGGGATCTCCAAATGGCCGTGGCGGGGGTGCGGCCGCCATGGCGGTCAGATCTTGGCGGGCAGCTGATGCCGCCCGCCAAGGTCGTAATGACCCCCCTAGTCTTACAGTCAGTAAGTTTTGTACAGATTAATTTAAAAACAAAACTCATTAGTTCCATCTCTTAGAAAGAAAATGGAGGTCCAATTACAACACCAAAGCATACACATTATCAGCAAAGAAGTGAAGAATAACAGACAATTATACAACTCCAAAACTCTAGTACTTTATTTTTTCTCAGATAAAGACTCTAAAATTAGAGGAGAACTAGCAGTGGAACACCCGTCTTTGTCCTGTATGGAATGGACTCCTATGTTTCAGTTATTTATTGCTCACAACTAAGGCTAATAATTTACTGCTAGTAAATCCATTGGGTCCCCACATGGTCCATGCCCAGCCTAACATTTAAAACTTATAGAAGATCAAGTTGGCTCCTAACGTCGCCACTTAGTATATGTTTCTTTGAGCACAGGCATGAGCCAAATTAAATAAGGCACTCTTCCACTGACCCTGAAAAAGAAGAGAATCCCTCCAAATTATTTTTGTTGTTTACAGGCTGACTTTGTACCTTGTAAATTTGCCTCACTGCAGCAATTATTCAGTGTTTCACTCTGTATATTTTATGGCCCGACTCAATAGCTTAAACACTTTAAGGCCTCATTATGAGTTGTCTGGACAGATATGCAAAAATTATCACACATGCTGAAATCTGAAATCCTGTGGATCGGAATTTAACATCTGCAATAATTATCACATATTCTGGGTTCACCTTTGCTAAATGGATTTTAACATGCCGGTTTTGTTGCTGACTGTATCAACGTCTGCATGTCTCTGTATTTACTGGTTATTTATTAATCTCAATAACATTTTGAGAGGTTTGACCAGCCAAAATTGATCTGGGGAAAATTGTGGTTGTGCATTGTCAGCTGCACACTTCAGAATTCCGGTATGTGTGGTAACAAAATGTGTCATATGTACTGGAATTTCACAGACCGCTCATAAAGAGGTCCTATGAGTCCTCCTGCTTTGTAAACATGGTTTGAAAATATAGATACCATAACTAACTGTAAGTACTTTACAGTGTCAATATAGCCTCAGAAGCAGTTCACGTTTAAGTTTATAATTTAGGATGCATGAATTCAGTGCCTAGAGGTGGGAAGAACTTTGATTCACCTTCTAGTGGGTTGCATAACATTTTCTCTGTCTGCTGTTTCCTCTTTGATACATCATGAAGCCATATCCGACTATCAAGACGGAGTTAGCTTTGCATTTCATGCTGCACAAGTGATACTCTCTATCATTCACTCAACAACGTCTTTTTGTTCTTGAATATGTTTCAAGAATATTTTCCTTAGGTTTGTTCACTGCGCTTTGCCACCTGCTCAAGTAATGTATAGCTCAGGTCCAGAAAGATGAGGGCCCTAGGATATGTGTGAAGATGCACTTTGAAAACCTTTTTAAAACTGTAAATGTTTGAGGGTCTTGGATACCAAAATTGCAAAGTTCATTCTAGTGCAATGGTAAATGGAATTCCTTTCTAGAGCTAGATGGTGAAGATACCAACTCAGAATCTTGTTATCTTCTCGAGACTTCTCTGGAGTTAGAGCTCCCTCAAATTAGTAGTTGGTATGTTACCTGAGAATCTCGCAAATCAGTAGAAAATTGACTTCATTTTGGATAGATGTTTCTAGTTGGATTTCTTTTATAGATACTTAGCTTGTTTTGTAATGCGCAGGTCCATGATTTTTTACATATTGAAGGAGGTTTGACAAGTACAAACTGAATGTGAGCTGTGGTCCTTTACTGAGATCTTTATGTTTATCTCAAAACATGCTTTTGTAGCTGAAGAAAGTAATGATGACAAATATTAGAACAGCTGCAACAGGGGTGGAATCTAGGGCCGGAATGGGTATTAAAGTAAAATTATATTTTTTTCAGGAAGAAATGCTAAATTGGAGGCTAACCCACTGGTGGGATTTACTTCACCACATCATGCCTTTTGTGGATGAAATTCCATTGATTGATTTTCCTTTGGATTTAACACTTCCTTCACAGATAATACAGTTTCTCTTTACCAGTCACCTCTAAAGCAGTGCCATCATATCTTCTCATAAATGTTGCTTACTTTTGTGTGCTTTTTGAGGATGTATCTGATCATCATCGTTGAATGAGATAACCAGTCCTCTAAAAGTTATATGCAGCTAGGCCTCTCTTATTCTGTCTATTGCAAGTAGTCAGGATAAAGTATCAAGGAGATTATTAAGCTTTAGGACATCTATTGGAGGTCTAAGAGACTGATGCTTTTTCATGTGGGTTATAACAGAGCTTTTCACCCTCTCTCAAAGGATCAAGTGACCCATCCACGAACCTTGTTATCCAGAAAGGTACTTCTGAAAATATTAGCCAGCCACTGGGCGATATCCCAAAATCTGCTTACAGCTACCTGGGACGGTCTCAAGGACTCACGCCAGTGCCACCCGAACTGCAAAGTAACCCCAGCTCGGCAGGAAGATCTGGGCTACTCGAGCCACCACCTACCAAGTTAGAGGAAGGACGGCCACTGACCTACGAAGACATGGAGGAGATTGGGAAGATGTACAGAGAGAGGAGAAGGAGAGGGAAGGTAAGTGTGCAATGCCATGTTAAAGGATAGGGCCCGTATTGCAGAAACTTTGCAGTGGCTCTCAAAAAGGCACATGCCTTTGCCCAATGTTTGCTGTCTGTGTAATAGGGAATGGAGCAAACAAACTTTGCACTGACACAAACATGGTACTAATCTATTTCACACTGTTTTGCTGTGTTTGCTTAATAATAATGAAGACATTCCATCAGCTTTTGAAATGTGAAAGATATGATTTGTTTGCAACTTTTTTCCTGTTACATAAGTTGGAAAGATATTGTATTTTCAAGTTTGCGTATTCTTTGACTTGAATTTTTATGTTAAGATGTCTATTATATGTTTTACATGGGATTTTAAAGTCTGTTTACTCCATTGTTCCCTGATGCAAACATTTTCTATTACGTGACCTGGAGAAAAATCTGCCCAACCACTGCAAATCCATCTCTAATATGCTTGTTAAACTCCTTGTTAGGAGCAAACATCTCAGAAAACACATATCTCACCCCGAGATGAGGTTACAAAAAGGCACCATTACCAAAAATGCATTATTCCAGCCCTGAGATTTATGAATCATTATTTGTAGGTGTGTTAGTTCAATTGGCTGAATTCAGGCAAACCAGGACTACAACTCCTAGAATGCATTTGATGGTTAAATGAAACACTAGGACCGAAGCAGTGCATCCTTGGTGATGCGGAGCGATCCGGTAACCTTTCCTCAGATCATATTTTGTATTTTATGCCTGCCATAACGAAGCTTGTTTAAATCTCTTCATAACGCAACCCCAAGTGAGATGCTTAACCCTGCAATTCATGCAGGAACACACAAATGCCAGAGAAGCTGTTTATCAATCCATGCACTGTCCCATTGTAGTCCAATTCAGAAAACATATATTTAGGGCCCATTTCACAAACACAATTGTACTTTTCTTTCTAGGTTTCCCATTACATTTGGCATAGATTTAAAATTATTGTTTAATTTTTTGGGGGGTGTAGGAAGCTGGCTCTGTATATACTGTATCAAAATGAGATATAGTGTGCAGGGGTTCCCCAGAGGCTTAACAGAGGCTAAAGTAGATAATACTAATGCTCTCTTTTGCGGTAGTGTGGTCGATCAGTTAAGGTTATCAGAGGGTAGTGCAAAGCATTTGATGTACACACACAGGCAATAAAGGAAACACACGCTCAATGACTAACTCCAGACCAATTGCTTTTTAATAGCAAAAATATATTTTGTTACTTTATTTCTAGAACCACAAGATTCAAGTTGCAGGTAAGTACATTTGCAAGTAAGTATCCAACATATGTATCAATGCAACTTTGTTTCAAATTATCAAGATATACGTTTTTTTAATAGCAATAATGTTTTAAAAGTTGACAGTGCAATTTTGAGCAACAGTTCTGGGTGGAAGAAGAGTTAGCACAGTTTTGAGGTCAGTACAAGACTTACAGTTCCAGTCTCCGGGGTTTGGGATGTCCACAGGTTGGGGTTCAAGTTAACCCCTAACACCCATCACCAGCAACACGGGCCGGCCAGGTGCAGAGGTCAAAGTTGAGGTCGATTTAACATGGGCTACTATGGAGAATGGGAGCACTCGAAATCAGGCCTGCTTGCAGGTAAGTAACCGCATCTTCGGAGGGCAGACCTGTGGAGTTTAGAGGAGCACCAAGGGAAGGGCCACGGGTCAGCACCAAACATACGTCCTCAGGGGTTGCCAGGTGCAGGGTGCAAACACAGCATCGGGCAAGCAATGCTTTCCTGTAGAGGGATCCCGGGGGTCACAAAGATGCTGCAGGAGAAGTCAAGGGCGGGACAAGGAGGGGGCTGTCTGCTGGATGTTGCTGCACCAAAGGTCGTATTCCACAAGGCCAAGGGTCTTTGGGTGCAGAGGTACCTTTTGGCGTTGAGAACCTTTGTCCGGTTCTGTCGCAGCCGGGGGGAAGTGGTCCTCTGGATTCAGGCTGCTGGCGTCGTGTTGGACCGGAGGGGTCAACCCAGGGTGGGCACTTGCTCAGAATAGCCTGGGGACCAGCTCTAGTCGGTTGGGCCACCTGGACACTGGCTGTGGGTGTTGTGTGCAGAGTGGGCAGGACTCACGGATCAGGACTGTTCTGGAGTCCTTGGATGGAGTTTCTTCTTGGACGGGGCCGCTGTCCACGAGGGTTCTTGGTCCTCTGGCGTGCAGGAAGTCCTCTGGAGGCTTTTCAGAGGTCGCTGGTCCTGTCTTCCTTTAGCAGAGCTTTAGAAGCTGGAGACAGGCCGGTAGGGCTGGGTCCAAGCCAGTTTGCATCTTCAGTCTTCTCTGCTGGGGGTCAGCTTAGCAGTCCTTCTTCTTTCTTCTTGTGAGGTCACCAATACTCTGACGAGCTCGGTTCAGGGGAGCCCTTAAATCCTGGAATTACTAACTTTACACAGGTCAGAGGGCAGTAGCCAAAGGCTACTCACCCTGAGGGTGACTACACCTTTCCGGCGTCCACTCCCTTTGGTGAAAGGGACACAGACCTAAACCTATTGGTCCCTGTCCTCCAAACCAAGATGGCGGATTTTGCAAGGCAGGGCTCACTTCAGCTCTGGACACCTTACGGGTGGTCCCAGCTAAAGTGGTCACTCCTCCTTGTTTTCCCTAATTTTCCCACCGGACCTGCAGCCAAAAATGGGGCTTTGTCCAGGGGCAGGCATCTCCACTAGCTGGAGTGCCCCAGGACACTGTAACAAGAGGCCTGAGCCTTTGAGGCACACCGCCAAATGTTACAGTTTCTGCAGGAGGGAGGTGTGAAGCACCTTCACCCAGAGCAGGCTTTGTATCTAGCCACAGAGAGCACAAAGGCTCTCACCCCATGTGGTCAGAAACTCGTCTGGAAGTGGCAGGCTGGCACAGACTAGTCAGTCCTGCACTAGAAGTTGGGCTAAAATACATGGGACATCTTTCAATGAATCCAACACTGGCATCAGTGTGGGTGTATTGTGCTGGGAAGTTTTATAGCAAACTTCCCAGACCTCAGTGAAGCCATTATGGAGCTGTGGAGTTCGTAATGACAAACTACCAGCCCATATACTTTATATGGCCACACTCCACTTCCAATATTTAAGAATGGACTTAGACACTGTAGGGGCATATTGCTCATGCAGCTTTGCCCTCAACTGTGGTCGACTTTGTCTTTTTCTCCCCACCACCACACATGAGCTGCAAAGGCAGGGTTCAAGTGTTTGGTGAGGGGTCCCCCAGGGTGGCATAATACATGCTGCAGCCCTTAGGGACCTTCCCTGGCCACAGGGCCTTTGGTACCATGGGTACCTTTTACAAGGGACTTAATGTGTGCCAGGGGTGTGCCAATTGTGGGAACAATGGTACAGTTTTGGGAAAGAACACTGGTGCTGGGGCCTGGTTAGCAGAATCCCAGCACACTCTCAGTCAAGTCAGCATCAATATCAGGCAAAAGGTGTGTGTGGAGGGGTAACCATGCCTAAAAAGGGAAACTGTCCTACAGGGGGACATTCACATAGGGTTCCTGGTGTCAGGTGTACTCCTGGGAAGTTGGCAGCACCACAATTGTCTTAAGATTTTCTCCTGAAATAGCAGACATATGCATGTATGTGCACATTTCAGAGCAAGTGCAATTAGATTTGCTTCTCCAAAGGGAAAACATTTTTCCTCCCACTCATTTTTGAAGTGCTTCCTAACCCCCCCTCCCGCTACCCCCCCCCCTCTAGAAATTGTGAAGTAAATCTGCAGTTGTTTCCAGGGTGGGAATGGGTCACAAAAAAGTTTGTGAACACCAACAAGAAGTGCTTTTGTGGACAGACATTTGGGATATTGCCGCCATGAAACACTCTCTCTTCTGCTGAGCGAAAACGATTTACTTGCAAAAAATCTTCATGCATGTACATCTTTTTAAGAGCATGAAACTGCCATTTGTGAATTGCAAAAGTGATTTTACCTTCATACGAAAGTTTATTTTGCACTTGTATGCTAAATCTCCCTGCCCAAATAGCCTTGCGAGTCATGTTTTTAGAACCAAAATTTGCATTTCACATCTCGGAGCTGTAATATTTAAATCTGAAGAATAGATGTCAGTCCTTCACACAAAATGCACTTAAATTTAATTTTTAAGCTCAAGGACATTGCGTATAATAACTGTGGATGAAATCAGGGTGTTTGATTGCAGAGTCTCCTGGCCAATTGGTGAAGGATAGTTCTGATTTATTAAAGACAAAGGAGGTGAATACTGTTGCAGCTCTCACTGAGTCCTTTTGGAATTGTCTTTCACACCTATGCCAAGGGCACTCAATTGATCATTAGACTGGACGAAAGACCGTTTGAGACCACATTCAATCTGAAAGAATGCATCAGCAGTGTAGGGAAATGCCTCCTTGGCAGGGTTACACCCTGACTTTTTGCCTTTGCTGATGCCAAGTTATGATTTGAAAGTGTGCTGAGGCCTGCTAACCAGGCCCCAGCACCAGTGTTCTTTCCCTAACCTGTACCTTTGTATCCACAATTGGCACACCCTGGCATCCAGGTAAGTCCCTTGTTACTGGTACCCGTGGTACCAAGGGCCCTGATGCCAGGGGAGGTCTCTAAGGGCTGCAGCATGTCTTATGCCACCCTGGAGACCCCTTACTCAGCACAGACACACTGCTTGCCAGCTTGTGTGTGCTGGTGGGGAGAAAATGACTAAGTCGACATGGCACTCCCCTCAGGGTGCCATGCCAACCTCACACTGCCTATGGCATGGATAAGTCACCCCTCTAGCAGGCCTTACAGCCCTAAGGCAGGGTGCACTATACCATGGGTGAGGGCATAGGTGCATGAGCACTATGCCCCTACAGTGTCTAAGCAAAACCTTAGACATTGTAAGTGCAGGGTAGCCATAAGAGTATATGATCTGGGAGTCTGTCAAACACGAACTCCACAGCACCATAATGGCTACACTGAAAACTGGGAAGTTTGGTATCAAACTTCTCAGCACAATAAATGCACACTGATGCCAGTGTACATTTTATTGTGAAATACACCCCAGAGGGTATCTTAGAGATGCCCCCTGAGAACATACCCGACTTCCAGTGTGGGCTGACTAGTTTTACCAGCCTGCCACACACCAGACATGTTGCTGGCCACATGGGGAGAGTGCCTTTGTCACTCTGTGGCTAGTAACAAAGCCTGTACTGGGTGGAGGTGCTTCTCACCTCCCCCTGCAGGAACTGTAACACCTGGCGGTAAGCCTCAACGGCTCAAAGGCTCACCCCCTTTGTTACAGCACCCCAGGGCACTCCAGCTAGTGGAGATGCCCGCCCCCTCCGGCCACGGCCCCACTTTTGGCGGCAAGGCCGGAGGAGATAATGAGAAAAACAAGGAGGAGTCACTGGCCAGTCAGGACAGCCCCTAAGGTGTCCTGAGGTGACTCTGACTTTTAGAAATCCTCCATCTTGCAGATGGAGGATTCCCCCAATAGGATTAGGGATGTGCCCCCTTCCCCTCAGGGAGGAGGCACAAAGAGGGTGTAGCCACCCTCAGGGCTAGTAGCCATTGGCTACTAACCCCCCAGACCTAAAAACACCCCTAAATTGAGTATTTACGGGCTCCCAGAACCTAGCAAGATAGATTCCTGCAACCTGAAGACGAAGAAGGACTGCTGACCTGAAAGCCCTGCAGAGAAGTCGGAGACACCAACTGCTTTGGCCCCAGCCCTACCGGCCTGTCCCCCCACTTCAAGAAAAACTGCAACAGCGACGCGTTCCAAAGGGTCCAGCGACCTCTGAAGCCTCAGAGGACTACCCTGCATCTAAAAGGACCAAGAACTCCCGAGGACAGCGGCTCTGCTCCAAAGAAGAAACATCTTTGCAACAAAGAAGCAACTTTTAAAGACAACACGTTTTCCGCCGAAAGCGTGAGACTTTGCACTCTGCACCCGACGCCCCCGGCTCAACCTGGAGAGAAACAACACTACAGGGAGGACTCCCCTGCGACTGCGACCCTGTGAGTAGCCAGAGTTGACCCCCCTGAGCTCCCCCAGCGACGCCTGCAGAGGGAATCCAGAGGCGCCCCCTGACCGCGACTGCCTGCTTCTAAGAACCCGACGCCTGGTAAAGACACTGCACCCGCAGCCTCCAGGACCAGAAGGATCCGACCTCCAGTGCAGAAGCGACCCCCAGGTGGCCCTCTCCCTTGCCCAGGAGCCCCCTCCTTGCCTGCCTGCTTCGCTGAAGAGACCCCTGGGTCTCCCATTGAACTCCATTGCAAACCCGACGCCTGTTTGCACTCTGCACCCGGCCGCCCCCGTGCCGCTGAGGGTGTACTTTTTGTGCTGACTTGTGTCCCCCCCGGTGCCCTACAAAACCCCCCTGGTCTGCCCTCCGAAGACGTGGGTACTTACCTGCTGGCAGACTGGAACCGGGGCACCCTCCTTTGAAGCCTATGGCCCTCATTCTGACCTTGGCGGGCGGCGGAGGCCGCCCGCCAAAGTCCTGCCGTCAGGTTACCGTTCCGCGGTCGAAAGACCGCGGTGGTAATTCTGACTTTCCCGCAGGACTGGCGGGCGGTCTGAAGGGAAAGAGGCTTCCACGATGAAGCCGGCTCGGAATCGAGCCGGCGGAGTGGAAGCTGTGCGACGGGTGCAGTTGCACCCGTCGCGTATTTCACTGTCTGCTCAGCAGACAGTGAAATACATGTAGGGGCCCTCTTACGGGGGCCCCTGCAATGCCCATGCCAGTGGCATGGGCACTGCAGGGGCCCCCAGGGGCCCCACGACCCCCCCTACCGCCATCCGGATCCCGGCGGTCGGACCGCCGGGATCTGGATGGCGGTAGGGGGGGTCGGAATCCCCTCGGCGGCGCAGCAAGCTGCGCCGCCTTGGAGGATTCAATGGGGCGGCGGTACACTGGCGGGAGCCCGCCAGTGGTGCCGGTCCGACCGCGGCTTTACCGCCGCGGTCAGAATCCCCATTGGAGCACCGCCGGCCTGTCGGCGGTGCTCCCGCGGTCCTCCGCCCTGGCGGTCTTTGACCGCCAGGGTCAGAATGACCGCCAATGCGTTTTGGGCACCACTTTGACCTCTGCACCTGACCGGCCCTGAGCTGCTGGTGTGGTAACTTTGGGGTTGCTCTGAACCCCCAACGGTGGGCTACCTAACTAAGTGAAATACCTTTCATTTGAAGTATTACTTGTAAATCTTGAACCTGTGGTTCTTAAAATAAACTAAGAAAATATATTTTTCTATACAAAAACCTATTGGCCTGGAATTGTCTTTGAGTGTGTGTTCCTCAATTATTGCCTGTGTGGGTACAACAAATGCCTAACACTACCCTCTGATAAGCCTACTGCTCGACCACACTACCACAAAATAGAGCATTAGAATTATCTCTTTTTGCCACTATCTTACCTCTAAGGGGAACCCTTGGACTCTGTGCATGCTATTTCTCACTTTGAAATAGTACATACAGAGCCAACTTCCTACAAGCAGTGTCACCAAATTAATGAACTCTATATTTTCTTATTCTTAACTGCAGTAAGACTGAAATAGTCCTTTTTGGCTCCTCAGTGGACTGTCCCTACGACTGGTGGCCTAATGAACTAGGGAGAGCCCCTTCTCAATCTTTACAATCATGAAACCTGGATCATATTTGATTCAAATCTATCTTTCATTGTCTATATTAACTAACTATGCTCAATGGGTTTTGCATTCCTGATCTTAACTTCCATTCCCACCACTACCAGAAATGACCTGAATCAAGCTTTGATGCTTTCAATGATAGATTTTGTGGATCTTCACAAATATCTTCCTAGAAATATTCATTTATTACAAAATACAGCAGTCAGACTGGATCAAGGACTAAACAAAGCCTGCCCTATTTCGCTAAAGTTAAAAGTATTACATTGGCTCCCAGCCCACAAAAAATGCCTAGTCAAAACACCATGCCTCTGCTGTTAATCCATTTACAACATGAGGTCTAATTCTGAAATGCAATCTCTTTCTAGTTATAGCACCATCCAGGGCCTTGAGAACACAAGTTGCCTGCTGGGTGAAAATCCCTACCTTCAGGAAAGTCCATTGCTCTAGTCACAGCCAGATTTGAGAACAAATTGCCTGTAGACCTAAAATCACAGAAATAATTATTGCCTTCCAAACTAAAAACCCTCCTCTTCTTTCACTTACAGCATCAGATTTTACCTTTTCATTGATCTATATCTGTGTCGCCATTAACATTTTCCTTAGTGCCAAGTCACTTTCTTCCAGAAGGAACTGATTCTGTGCCTAGAAAAGCATTAATCAATCAATTATATCATGCAAGCTCTTTCCTTGCACTTGCTGTCTATTGAATAGCACCTTTAAAGCAATACATTTCCCATGATCCTACTGAGCAGGAAGTAACAACAAAAAAGAAAGTACAGCAAGCCTCAATGATTAGGGGCAGTCCAACCAACATATCCTCTTCTCTTGGTGATTGAATTTCAGTCTTAAAGTACAGTGCTTGGAAAAATCTAAACAGAACAAACAGTAACAGAAATCCCACAAGTAGCCAAACAATGTCTTCTTTTCCTTGATGAATGTCCATGCTGACCTTGTCTTGCACCAAACAAAAGTGTGTCTTCCATCAAACATATTGCCACCTGCCCCCCTAGACTGTTTGGGATTGACACTAGGAATAACCGTAAACAACATACCACTACCACTATCAGCATCTTGACGTCAGGATAATATTCGCCCCCTTTGTCTTTACAAAAACCAGGACTCTCTTTCACCAAATTCCTAGATGAATCTGCAATTTAAATACAAGACAGGTGGCTTATATTATGCAAGTTTAAAGCAGATTAACAATTGTCATTACTGCATGATGAACTGGCTTACAATGAGAAGTCTTAAACGTTGACAATATAGACCAGTGGTCTCCAAACGTTTTAGAGCCGCGCCCCCCCAGTTGAAAAATTAAAATCATTGGGCCCCCCTCCTAATTTTTCACAATTATTTTATAAAGATAGCAGTGTTTAAATATGTCTAGACCTATTTAAACACTGTAGTTAAGCACTGTTACCTTTTTTAAACTGCAATAACATGCTTCTGCTTAAAACAAAACCCTGTTATCTGTATAGTGCTTCTTTTGGCCACAGCCTGGTGCCCCGCCCCCACTCCACCCCATCTCTCCCCCAGGATCACTTGAGGCCCTCCAGTTTAAAAACCTCTGCTCTAGACCAATCTGCTGATCTAAGGATGTCCTATAATCTAGGCACTGCTCTTGATGCCATAGCACCTGGGCTAAGTGAGTCTCTCAATGCCGTGTATCCACCCCCACAAGTGCTATTGACCCCTTAACCCATCTGCTTAGGGTAGTTGTGGGCATCCGAGGGAACGATGTGCATAATTAAATCAATCACTATGGGGCAGAGGTCCTAAGGTACCTCTACATAATGCTTAATGTACCTCACAACACACAAAGGGGGTCATTACGACCCCGGCGGTCGGTGCAATAATGGAGGTATTACCGCCAACAGGCTGGTGGTACATACCTCTACTATTATGACAATGGTGGTTTGGCCAAAGCCAAACCGCCAAGTTTACACACGACCGCCATGGCGGTAACGACCGCCGGGCTGGAGACGTGCGTCACTAGGCCACCCATGGCATTTTGAACCCACCCACTGCCATGATTTCCGTGGTTTCTGTACCGCCACGGAAACCATGGCGGTAGGCACTATCAATGCCAGGGAATTCCTTCCCTGGCACTGATAGGGGTTTCCCCCACCCTCTCCCCAGAGTCCAATCCCACCCCCCACCCCCTCACATATACACGCATATATATACACACCCATACACACATTCACTCATGCATGCATACATTCATACACACTCACAGCAACACTCACGAACATACATCCAGGCACACATGCAATCACACGACACAACATGCACATACTCACACACCCTCTCATGCACACACACATTACACACGGATGCACGCATTCAAACACAGTCACACACACCCCCACACACACACACCACACACCCCACCCCCCTCTCCTGTTGGAGAACCTGACTTACCTGCTTGCAGGGGGTCCTCCGGCAGGAAACGGGATGCGGCGCTGCTGCCAGCAGCATCGTCCACCAGCAAAACACCACCAGGCTAGGTGGTGTTTTGCTGGCGTGGTGCTGGCAGCAGCGCCACCTTACAGCCATCCACCGCCATGGACGGTCGGTAGCCATGGCGAAAGTATGTTGGCGGCCGTTGCCATGGCGGCATTTGCCGCCAATGTCATAATGAGGGCCAAAGTAGGGTGCTGGGGGAATGAAAGAAACGCAGTAGACTTAGAGGCATTCTTGGTACTTCTTGTAATAGTAAAACCAACCCCAGTTGTTGAGAAATGCATTGTTGAAACATCCAAAGGTCTAACATCTGAGGCCCTTCTAAATGATTCTAGACAAAGTTGTATAACCAACTTGCCTGATAACTTCTAAGAAAAAGGATCATTAGCACTCCATGATTGGAACATTTGTAATGCCAAATTCACATCCCACAACACGGAATACCTGGGTTTAGGAGGATTCACATATGTAATCCCCTTCATCAACCTGAAAACTGAAGGGGTGCTTCCTAACCAGTTTACCAGCAACCTGTTGATATCACTAACCTGTACCCATTAAATGTCCTACTGGACTTTTGACTAGTCCCTAGAAAGGCCAAGATATTTTAAATTCCTATGACATCTGATGAAACAGAATCAGTACTCCTTCCATGCACCAGCCATTCCAAACCTCCCAGGCTGAATTATATGCTGCAACTGTTCCTTGTGCCCTGAAGCGTTGATAACCCTGAAGCAGACTCCCACAGTTCTGGTATGTTTTAGAGCCACCTGAAAGGTTCCATGCTATCAGTGTCAGTTTGCCAGCCAGAACAAGCTTGTAGCATTGCCTCTGAGGGCACCGCAATAATTGTGGGCATTGGATAATTCACGTTAAGCTCTAATTGAGAGGGATACCAAGGTTGTATCGTCCAGAGTGGTGCTATCAACACCACTCTTGTCGACTGTCTGCCCACTGCCCCATAATCCTGGATAGTATGATAAAATATTAAAAAATATAATGATTTCCATTGGACTAATCTTGAAAAAAAATCATGTTGCTAAAGCTTCCAAATCTGGCTGCCAACTAAAATAATTGTGAAACAGAGCTGTTAGCATAGAGAAAGAAGGTCTGTGTTGAACGGACCCAGGCCATGCTTAGATTTTTGAAACTCTGCCAATTCAGACGCCAATCATTGGCATTGTAGAGGTTCCTTGAATACCAGTCTGCTTGCCAATTTTGTGCACCTGGTTTTAAAGCTATCCCTTGGCAGAGATAAAACTCTCAGAGTGCCATGGCCAAGGCTGCTAGAGACCTGGACGTTTTGCTCCCCAACCTGTATATGTACCTGGCTGCTATCAGATTGGCCAAATTTAGGAGGACTGAATAATTTACCTAGCCTTTTATCAGAAACTGAACTGTAAAGGAGCCTGCAAGAAGCCCTAAACAATTTATGTGTATTGACAACTCCTTCCTGTACCATCTTCTTACAGTTGAGAAGGTGCCACACCTGGTGGCCCAACCCCAGAGACTTGCATCTGACTCTAAGAGCAGATATGGGGAAGTTGGAGAAATGGCCCTTCTGTTCCATGTGTCTATATGGCATAACCACTAGTTTATTTCCTATTTTGCTTTCTTGTCTAACAGAACCATCTATGAGTATTCTAGGCCCCATTGTTAATGCTTTATTTTAAGCTTATGGAAAGTCCCACAGTAAAGTGGTCCTGAAAAGTTCACTTGAATCTAGGATGATAGAAGACCAACCAGCCTTGCCAACTGTAGGGAAGAAACATGCAGCTGAGCCAATGGCATTGTCAAGTCTTTCTTTACTTTTCACTGTAAGAGGAGTAAAAGGACCTCTTTGTCAGAGTCTATTAACAACTTCAAGAACTTTTTTTAGGGTTCCAGATCAGATTTCTCTACCTTTACCATAAAGCCTAGGGACCGGATTAATTCTACAGCCATCTATATCTGCTCCAGCAATAGATTATTTTCCTGGCCCAAGAATATCATATTGTCCAAATAAGTATACCACCATCCTCAGACCCTGGGACCTGAGATTTGCTGCAATTGGATTTATCATTTAGGTAAAGCACCATGAGTATAGGATAGACTGAATGGAAGGGACATGAACATGTACGTCTGTCCTACTCAAAGGGACTAGACACTTCTTATGATTGTGACAAATTGGCACTGCCAAATATGCATCCTTCTAATCCAAATTAATTATCAAATCCCCAGGAAGGAGAATATCTCTGACGTTGACTAATGTTTCCATTTTAAAATGGCTATAGAGGAAAAACTGATTGAGATCTTTCAGATGTGTTACCTGCTAGAATTTCCTGTTATACTTGATCTTAACCGAAAGTCGGAGAAATAATCATAACTTTGTGTTTATCTTTTGAATCAAAAATGAATTGCTTATATATTCTTCTGCTTCTGGGTGTAGCAAACACATCTCCATAGTATTTTTCTGGAGTAACTTCTGTACCTCCAAAGAAATCAACACCCCCACTTGCCTGGAAAACTGAATTGGAGTCTGAAATACAGTCAGAACCTGAGTGGCATAAAACTCTATAAGAAGCCTTTGGACTTTTAGATAAGCCCAAGGCTCACTTCATCTGAATTTCTTTGCAAAAAGGGCCAACCTGTCCCCACCTTTCACCAGGAGGGAGGAGAATACACTTACCTTGAACTCTCCTTCCCCCCTCTTGTCCTGCACTGATGCAAAATGTCCTCCCCTTCTTCTGTAAGGTAAGAACATCAGCCTGATGTACCAGGACTGCTGGTGGTTGAAGTAGAGAGACCCGCCCAAATACCCACTTTAGGAAGGAGTGATCCTTATCCAGTGAAGCAAATGCTTGCATTAACCGATTAATCTCCTCGCCAGTTCTCTCAACTTTGGGTCAGTTCTAAGCAAAAGTCCTTTGCATCTCTCAAACGACAGGCCAGCATTTGATTACCTCAAAAACCAGCCCTTGGGCCCATTTGGCTGTTATTTCCAGGTTTAGCAGCTCACCCATTCTTTTAGCTTGGTCAGCTACGCACAGCAATTTTATCCTGCAATAATGACCAGACTATCAACACACCTTCTGGGATCTTTACTATCCCTACTCAAGAAAGTGATGATCATAACTGATTAAATAAACAGTCTGTGGCATTCTGCACTCATTTTGGATCTTGTGGCTTTGTTAATCAGACTATGATGCTCGATTTTACATACTCATCCACAAATGGTGGGGAAAACATTCAATAGAATTCAGGTGTTGTAACAATCTATGGTCAAAAATGGGGTTATATCCTGTATCCAAAGCACTTTTTGAGTCTTATCAGGCACTTTTAATGTCTTTTTCTTAAATGAGGGAGTTGGCAGCATCAGCACAGTATGCATCATTACCATGAAATAATCTGTAAAGTGATCATTTAGCTCATCATATAGCCTTTTAAAAGGCCCACCCAATTAACCCCTAATAAGATCCTGGCATTGGGACAGTAAGGCCTTCCCATACAACAGAATTAAACCACAAGCATCCATATTATGTTCAGTGCCCTGGGGATTCTCTCCCATCATCCTATGTTTACTTTTCAAAGAATTATCAAGAAAATCACACAAATTATTTTTAAACAATTCATCCTTCTCAGAATCTCTATTGATGTTATCATTATAACTCTCAGCCATCATATAGAACGTGCTCACCCCACAGGAAACTGAACCCTCTCATAATAATCTGCAGTATTTCTTTGATAAATATCACAGTTCTTAAAAGTTTCTTTGAAATAAATGCTAACGTTTCTCCCTTCTGTAACATATTAAACCTTTAGAACAGGCAGAGAACCATAGAATTTTTTTTTTTAAGCATATTTTATTAGGTTTTTTAAGGTTTAAAAGAATAAACATTATACAAAATTACAGTGTGTACGTATAGAATAGAAACACAGCTGCATACATTGCAAGGAACAACATATCAGAACTATAATGCATAGGACAATGTGCAAGTGGCAGCGATACCATAGTACAACTTGGATCTACACGAATAGATATTAGGTTCAGCAATCAGGGTTGCTCTTAAGATCGTGGAGAAAGTGTCTATCAGTGGCGTAGCATGGAGGGTGCAGGGGGGGCCGGCCGCACCGGGCGCAACATCTTGGAAGAGACTAAATCCACGGGTTAGGGGGCGCAAATTACTTGCCTTGCCCCGGGTTAGGGGGCGCAAATTACTTGCCTTGCCCCGGGTGCTGACAACCCATGCTACGCCACTGGTGTGTATCCAGTAGTTTGTAACTGTACAGTAGAGTTCCAGTACGGAGGGCCACCAAGATGAAGCTCAAGGGCTAATACCCAGGAGGAAAAGCACTCACATAGTTTGTAGGCCTCTGGGGCGAGTGGTAGGGACCAGGGAACCAGTCCTCCGGTGCCCCAAAGACACTATGAAGATGGAGAAGTCCCTGTCGGGGGGGACCATGGCTAGTAAATCTCACCGTGCGCTCTGTCAGTTAGGTTTGTCGGGGAGGGAGGTTCAGTAGCGGTTGTTAAGTACCTTCCATTGCTATAGATTTAAGCATTAAGGGGCTGAGGGACAAACAGGGTCTACACCCACTCAAGGGAGAAGGGATTGTCTCTGAGTTTGGCACCTAATGTCATCCTAAGCTCACCCCAGTCCTCTGCTATTGGGTATTTACATAAAAGGTACCTGACCATAGATACCAGGATTTAAACATCAAACATCTAGGAAGCAAGTTCTAGAGTTTAGCCATTAGGAGGCAACCGGCCCGTCGATATTTTTCAAACTTTAAAACTTTGCAATTATACAATGAACACGTGCTTTGTTTAATGCAGGCTTTTGGCAGTAAGCAGTCAGCAGTTGCAACATGACCTCCCGGTCATAAATAAACAACTGTCTTCTCTCGCTGAACATGCCCAAGCGGAGCTTCAATATTTGAACAAGCAATGCAACAAAACCTGCTACCGAGCGCTGAAACCCACCGAAATATCAGGTAGTCCTTGTAGCTGCCCGCACGAAGCATTTACAAGAGCAACAGGCAGTAAACAAGCACGCTTTTACCAAGGCAGCCCCCTCATACTTCCCAATACACTTAAAAGTAAAACCCCAGTGTGCCAGAAACTCTATCTAACAGTACATGTGTGCAACATTTACTTAACTCATGTAGCCTGAAAAGAGTAAAAGTTGGTTGGACTGCGCCTATTTATAGAGG
Source organism: Pleurodeles waltl (assembly GCF_031143425.1). Lineage (NCBI taxonomy): Eukaryota > Metazoa > Chordata > Amphibia > Caudata > Salamandridae > Pleurodeles > Pleurodeles waltl. The sequence continues at coordinate 69,152,075 of NC_090448.1, forward strand.
TTAGGTGTACTTTCTTTGTGTTGTTACTTCCTGCTCAGAAGAGCAAGATCGTGGGAAATGTAGTGTTTTGAAGTTGCTATTAAGTAAACAGCAGTGAAAGAGATTGCACATTAGGAGTCTTCTGTCCTGTAATAAAATTGCTGTGGGGCACATCAGATAGGATTGGATGTTTGACGTGCATGAATTGTCCATCCAGTAGTTGAGGTTACCGGATGACACCATGTCATTAGGGATGCTGGCTGCCAGGTTTAGGCTTTTCATTTACCTACCCAGTGCATTCTGGGATTGGTAGTCCTGGATACCGTCAATTGAACAGATTGAACTACATTTCTAAGTTAAACTGGTTTGTATTAGTACTGAACTGGAATGTCTTGTGCCCAACAGAGTCCCTCGTTACGAGGCAGGCGGTCATAAGACTGCTAGCCTCGCCGTGGCAGTCCTACCGCCACATTACGAGTTGTGAGGCTTGGCAGACGCCAAGCCTCCGCAACTCTGCCGCGGCCGGCGGTGAGCACCTCCAATCCGGCGGCAGGCCCCAGCTTGCCATCCGGATTACGAGGCTGCAAACCGACAGGCTTTCTGTGGCATTCACCCCGCCACGAAAACCCTGGCGGTCATGCACCCGGCGATAGGAATCTTCATTGCTGTCACCGGCACACACATACAGACATGTCTTTACACATGCACACATCCCCTCACCCATCCACACACTCACACCCCCCCCACACCTCTTCACGCACGCATGTATGCACATACACATCTATTTGGCATACGCATACATTCAGTCAGGCACACCCACTCACTCACATTCATCAACACAGACACCCCCATTCATGTGCACATACACACACGCATTCAGCACCCCCCTCCGCAAACATGCACACATGCACCCAAACACACAGACCCCCTCCTCCCTTTGGACGCCCACTTACCTCCTCAGTCGAGGGGAATGTCCGGGAGGGGATGGGTCCTGGCGGTCTTCCCTCGCCGCCACCACCACGCCAGCAGGACTCCGCCAAGCCATATTACGGCTTGTAATACGGCGGGCGGAGTCCTTCTGGCGTGGCTGTGCCGGCGATGGACCCGCCTCTGCAGCGCCAACCGCCAGCACGACTGCTGGTTGCTTTCCACCTCAATGATGGAGGAAAGCAGCCAGCACTCGTAATATGGTGGTCTGCTGACCGCCACCACTGGCAGTCGTCTGGCAGGTTGGGCTTTGGCGGTCAGGGATATTGACCTCAAAGTCCAAATGAGGGCCAGAGTCTTCTAAAACATTACCTACAGTGTATCTGTGTTATGCAACATCATTATTCATTTCATTGTGTTTTTAAGTAAATGGATATATTTGGGGAAAGTGTGGGCTTCACAGTATGACAGAGGTTGAGGCTCAGGTGCATGCATCATGGATCCTCTTGTAGCATTAAGAGGCGGACATAAGTGGAATGAAGTGGACTCTCATCAATGAGTCCCATTATCCCTGCCGTATCAGTGATAGCTTCACCCTTGCTTCTAACCCCAACAAGGTGACTAAGGGGCTTAGGCCCATGTGTCTTCTTCCCTGTAGAGCAGGCCGAAGGAATGGGTGGACCAGTGCCGTGTAGTCAAGTCTGGGAATGCAGCCATAGACAAGCACTCAATGCCCTCCACACTCGGCTCTGAGCACGGGGATATGGTGGACCGCTTCAGGCGTGAAGTCCTCCTGGAGTACATGGACATACTGCAGCTCTGCCACAAGTACAGCGTACCTTTATCGGAGGAATTACTTGAGCAAGGTAAGAAAAAGCTTCTTTCTCAGCACCTCTAGGTATGATTTTTAGGGGGGCATATAAGTGCTCACGTACAACAGGTGATCATGAACACTGTATGCATGTGTGTTCTTATAGATGTGTACATATAAAAATATAAACAATCACAGTAGTTTAAACCTTTTAAGCAGACTGTGAATTAAACATTACGATGGACTGTGCTAGGGGTAAGGTATTAGGAGTGCCTCAGTCACTCCAAATTCTCCTCTTCACACCTCTCTCTGTGGCAGTCTCTTGGTTAGACATTTATTCTCTTTATCTCCTCAGATCTTTCTGAAACACTCAATCTGCATATACCACACCTCATCTCTTTTCTCTTCCACATCCTCCTTTTACTCTCTCTTGCGCGTAATTCTTTACATCTATATGGCTTCAGCCATCTCCCCCAAACACACGATGCACCCGCTCACCTGTAGTCACTGGATTCTCTTTAACTTTCTTTCTGTCAGTATTTTGACGACGGTGTACCTCCTTCACACAATTGCACGTATAATCAAAATTACAGTGGGGCAATGGGCACACTCGACCAGTGCTCTATCTTCTGTAGAGAGGCCAAAGATTGGATGAGCACGCATGCTGAACCCCTCTGTGACCCACTGACAGACACTGTGAGAAATTAGCCCTGCCTTTGACCTGATCATGACATCTGAGGTGTGAAAAACAAGGCAGCTTTAAAGAGCAGCAGTTTGCCAACAATAACAATCCTTTAGACAGCCCTACTTTTTAATGATCCCACCTCAATAATGCATTATGGATGCACAGTTGTCGGCCCTCCCACATAATCCCCAACAACCTTGGGGGTTTTCCCATCCTTTTTCACCCTGAGTTGTCTCTTAACCGTCCTATGGTCATCTTCCTTTTATTGTTTAACATCCCTCATTTTGCTTCCCCCCTTAATTCCTTTCCAGCTCCTCTGATGTCCTTCTTACAGCCCCACAGCCGCCCATCCCCGTTCCCTGTGGGCACATCATCATTTCCCAGTGACGTCTATCGATGGGAATGGACGATCACATCCCAGAGTTCCACAATATAGTTAGTACACGTTCCACAGTTACAACAGATGCACCCCACCTTCCCTAAAAAAAAATCATATTCTTTAAATGTGATCTATTTATATGTAATCCTTTCGACACCTTATCTTGTGCAAACTCCCAGCATCATTTTCCATTGGGTCATGCTAATAGTCAATAATTTTATCACTTCCCTCCATATTCTCCTTGAAACTGACTATTCAAATAATACATGGACTTTTATGGATGCTCATTTAACAAATGACTGTCCAAATGTCCTCACCCACGTTATTCCGTTGTTTGGTTTGGGATGGAGCAAAATTTGGGGGAGTGAAAAAATTGACAGCATTAACACTGAAGACACAGAACCTCCTCTGGTCAGACGTATCTCTTGATGTAATCTGATGTTCACCAAATGCCCTTCAGTGGTCTACCAGAAAATCCAATCCTGTTAGCCTTTGTCACCATCCCTATCTGAAAAGAAATAGTACCATTCTCTGATGCTGGGAGACCCAACCTTCTTAAAGCTAACTTCACCTCCTTTGGTTTCTGAAAACTGGACAAGGTCTTTCCTCTCATATGTACTAAAATAGCCCCAAAAACCCCCAAAACCTATAAGAATAATAATTCCAAACGCGAACCAGGCAGATGTTCCTAACGATAGACTCCCTTAAATACATAGCTATCTCTTTAGCACCTGGTCCGTCTTGGTCTTCCTAAGTCAAATTTATAATGCTGATGCCCCACCATGAACTTCCTCTATTTGTACCTCTAGTTCCTTTCCACACCCTAAAAGCTGTAATGTCCAAAATGGGACAAAAACATCCATACCATGTACAGCCTAAAAATCACTGACTCACCCATAGAAAAACATATTTCCCCCAATAAACCACCCGCCTTCTGAAAGATCACTACCGTCCCCCAACATCCCCACCTCATGTCCACCGCTGTCACTGCGGATGAGACATCTGCATTATTAGTCTGTACCCGGAATATGCCTCATCCTAAAATCATACTGTGCATCAAGTAGCCCAATACAAAAACTCTTAACGGCCTTAGTGCCCTCTCAATCTTTGCCATCTTTGCCATCACTAGCATCACCACAGTCTTATTTATCAATATTAAAAGGCACCTTGGTTTTAGCAAACTCATCACATCTTGACACAAAAGCCACCACTAGCAGGAAAAATTCCAAAAGGTTAATGTGTCTGCCCTCCTTTCTACACCGTGCCAGCCATTGCTCAGACACTACCTGTCCAACCAAAAATAAACCTACACCCCATTGCCACTTTGCCTAGCAATCTTGGTCACACCTAGTAGATTTTCGTTTGCACCTAGGCTGTACAGGTATACCAACTTATTATCTGGAGTAGATGAAACAGACAGGTGTCCAGTGAACCTCTCCCATAAACTTCATGGCTAAAGGATCCACTTCGGAAAAAGACACACATGGCAGAGATGAACAGGTTACATTTTTAGGATACTTATACTTTATGTTCTAAGGTAATACACACATAATATTTTTGTCCTTTTTTCCAGAATCAGGCCTAGCCTTTCCTATCAGCAGTTCAGTCTTCAGGGTCATAGGCAGAGCCAGTGGAATTATGCGATTGTGTGGCTACGGCCATTTCTGCATAATTATAGATTTGCCACATAATCCATCATCTGCAGCATAATCTACATATTTTAAAATAAAAAAATGTTTCTAGCTCAACAAGTTTCAAAGTTAATAAAAATCCAGCAACACATGTTGCCGCTCAGTGGAAGGCTCTTTGCAAGGCTGGTCTGGCCACCTTTCTGTTGCTTATTGCTATACCTGTGTGCTAAACTGGTACTAATGAGGTGCAGCCAATGCCCATACAGTGTTACCAAGTTTAAAAATAACAAAACTATGAAGTAACATTGTTACAAAATGTTCCACACTATGCAGCATAATTTACCTTTTCTGTCTGCATAATTTACTCAAACCTGCCACATGATTTGGCCCTCTCTTACCGCATAATTCCAATGGTCCTGGTCATAGGGCATCCAGATTTCACTGAGCTCATCTACATCTGAGGCTCCTGTCATGTTGGTTCATTGGGTGCCAGCTTTAGGTGATACAAATGTCTCATTTCTGTCACTCCCAGCATCAAACTCGAAGTAATTTGGTGTTTGAAATTTGAATCCTCTGCCAGGAGATTGATTCTGGCCTCTTCTTTCTGAGAGATCTTTCCAACAGTCAAAAACAAAATTTGGCTGTAATACAGGTAGCATCCCTGCACTTTGCTTAATTCTTGGATGGGGACACCATTCTAGTAAACATTGCCAATCTGGTAATAAAGAGCCCTGCTAACAGACAAAGGGGATGAAACTTGCTTATGACATCTGTTGTGGGGAGAATACACATTCTGAATAATTAAATGGATTTGTCATATTGTATCATGAGGGGCAGTGGTGGACCTTTTTGGTAAGCAAGGAAGAACCTGTGCTTCTGAAATTTTGTTCTGCTATTTGACGACTAGGAATGGAAGGTGTAGGTCTATTCCATGAATCAGTTGTCTACAATACTGCTTCCCTCTATTGCTCTTCCATTTAGGGTATTAGTAAAAACACAGGACAGTGTAGTGACAGTAATTTTGATTGTGTCATTGTGGCCATGGATCCAGCTTAGTCTTTCATCTTCACGTATTAGAGAATTCCCTGCTCAGTCTTTAGCCTGTGGTTTGGAATTTGAGCAGTCTTCAGAGAATTGGGTTGTTAGCAAGACCTTCCTTTGGGTATTCAAAACTGTAGATGTCGAGTGACATTAAAAGTCTATAACAAACAATTGGAGTTTGCTCTAAATAGTGCATATCACATGATGTATATGGTAGAACATTTCGGAGACATGGCTTTCTTTAGGGTTATCCTCCTCTTTAAGCGATCAGTTGATGGCTATCTGAGCCTTTAGTGGAGCTAAGGTTTCCCTGTCAGAAACATTAGCTGGACAACTTTTCAAACATTTTGAGACAGACCCCTTTCCTGCCATGTTTGCACTAACCTGGAAATCCAGATCCAACAGGAGCGATATTGGTGTCCATACTTTCCTGATCTCATTGAAGGCCAAGCAAGGGAAGTCTGTGTCAGTAGGCAGAGGATAGGGAGAAAGGGTAATGGGATAATAGACAAACAGAGACACCGAATATTTTCACCTCGTCTGTTCTTTCTGTTGGACTTAATCTGCATTGCAGAGATGTTGATATCTACAAAACTAAATAATTCTGTTAGCGTTTGGTCTGTAATACTACAGTTCACTGTTTCTACTATGAAATCTGACTTGTGGCAGTCTCTGTATATCTTTGTGCTTAGTTGTCTGCTCTCTGTGGCTGCTGGCAGCTCTAGACGTCTTAGAGCTGAAAGATATATATAAACTTTTTGAATAATGTATGGAATACCCTGAACTGTAATACACCTTCTTATATCTGTAACTTCCTTCAGAGAGTTAGAAATCAATTCTGTGATTTCAGTGATTCTCATTACACATTGTTTTTCAGCTGTAACACAATACATATTCATTAGTATTGTGCTTTCACTCCTGGCAATATATATTCACTTCCCTACCACTGGCACTACTTTAATACAAAGCGTAATTCAGTCTAAACAGTAAAGAGGATTCACTAGCTCCACCCATGAACAGCGGCAGTAGAGTTCTAAATTCTTGAAAAGATGGCTCTAATACAAAAGTGCAAATTAAAGTCTAAATCCTTGGTCTCTAATGTTTATCGAGACATCTGCCCTTACAAAAATATCCTTTTGAATAGCTGGAAATTACTGTATGTTTTTTTGTATTTTAGTAGATTCCCCAATTGGTTCTCAGAATTGCTCTGTTATCAGCAGTGTCACATTAACTCACAGAGTGACTGAATTACAGACATCACTCAATTAAATAGTTTGTTTTCACTGTTTTCTTTCCAAACACAAAAACTTCAGCAAAGGTAGTTATCCATACCTTCAAGGTACATAAGGTTTCTTCAATTAATTTGGTGTCAGGTGTCAGATCTCTCTTTCATTTCTTTTGGCTCCACTGCTAAATGTAAGACTCCCATTTGGCTGTTTTAAATAGTTGATAGTAGGCAGTCATGGTTGAATATTACTCAAGCATTTAAATTACATTTCCTGCAGTGATTCACAGTAGTAGTGGAATGGCAGTTTAATGGGTGGGAGCCTGAGGTATTTCATTAGATGATGGATGTGTAGCTGCTACATAGTTTAGACTTTATACCTTAGTTAGCATTATCATTTACAAGTGGAAGTCATTCTTCCACGGTCTTTGACAAAAGTATTTTTTCTTCAGCTCGTTTAGGATCTGTTTCCTTTTCTAATAACTCCGGCTCAGTATTATGAACTTCTTGGGTTATATATATTCGATCAATGTTATGTATTCCTGGTACATCCTCAAATGGTAAGGTAGACAAGGGGCTAATAGTTTGATTGTTTCCCAGTAATGTTCATTACTCTGAGCCCTAACCTTCCTTGTCATAGTCCTTCATTAACCTCACACCACCCCTTCTTATGATGTCATTGATGATTAATGATAAAAGAAATGGGTGGGGGTGAGGAGGCTCTTGTTATGTTTTACAGGAAGAGGTGGAGTTTTGAAAATGTACTGATAAAGAATTCCAAACTGTGTGTATTTAAGAAAAGGGGGCAATCATCGATCCCTCCCATGAGGAGGCGTACTCTCAAATGGTAAAAAGTGTGATGAAGAAGGATAATACTTGGAGTAATGAAGATTACCGCTAAGCAATCCAAATGTTCTTGTCACAAGCTCTTGACTATTGCTTTGATCTTTTAGAGGCATCCATAAATGAGGTCTTAATATTCTGGTCACATTTTGCAGACACAAGAACCCTTTGACAAGAGGTATCAAGAGTCCATGGTTCTCCAATGCATACTTTGTTTGAGTCTGTGGCATCTTGTGACATTAATCTACTGAGAGATGAAGTTGCTTTCTTAGTCACTATTACTTCAACAGGCTGGATTAGTGATCAGGATGGTCTTTCCTCAAAGGACCCACATATTTATTCATAGTGATAAAGTGATTCTCTTTTATCCTAGGAGTTTGATGGGACTCCATCTTAACCAGGACATAATCTGGTTTTCAAGCTAGACCCCATTTTTCATGCCGAAGGAAAGTCTACAACCCCAAAGTTTGGAAAGAAGGATTACCTTTCAGAAGTTAGATCACTCCTTCATCAATAATGGTGGTTGCAACCCACACAACAAGTTGGTAAAAGCTATTATTGCTGGTTGAAAAGTCTTGTGCACCTACCACAACTACGGAACAAGAAAAGCTTGGCCTCTTCAGTGGGCTCATGCTCATTCTGCCAGAGCTAAGATAGCCTCAGTAGAATTACAGAGTATTTACCCCACAGAGTAATTTGTTGAACGGCTGTGTGGTCTCACCTCATGCCGCTTGAATTGTTATCTGTTGGATGAATGTGAATTTGCAAATGGCGTTTCTCACCGTCAGCAGTTTGGGAATGTTGCAACAAAGTGCTCATAAGTTGGCAATGTTGGGGATCCAAGAAAGTCAAAGTGAGGAAAAATACCTTTGTGGTGGTTCCAGGATTGTTAGTTCTTGTTCTCAATTCTTCACATTACTACCTCAACTATCTTCTTCGTAAGCATATGCAGTGCTCAAACCACACCTGATGGTAAAATGTGGGGACTGAGATGGGATGGTAGGTGAGACTTGTGTAAGTAGCAGGGAGTGTATAGAAAGCAGAGGCTTGTGCTGTCCCTCCAGCCCCATAGATTCCTTTTTTATTTAAAAAATATATATAATTATATTCTGAGTAAAGAAATCTCAAAATTGCATTATATCAACATTGTGATATGCTGCCTTTACATAGCCGATTATAATAAGAAAGATACTTTAACCACTGTAACATATTAATTCTGGAAATCTGTGCTGAAAGGATACAATTAAGAGAAAGGAAGTAAACTGTTTAACAGTCCTGTTACCCATGTTCCAAGCATACAGTACTATATATACTGCACTTATTAATGCTAAATGGATACATAATACTTTACATACAGAATACAATAGCCAGTTCACAAACCTCCTATAGACTGGCAGACTCGGGCAGACCACATTGTAAGTCTACCAGCGTCATCAAGGAAGAGGCAAGTAATGCAAGGCTGCAGTGCTTATTTTTTTGAGCCGGTTTACATTTTATTAAACATCCTTCCCAAACAGACTTTTAAAATGAATGCTTACTAAAAGCAATACAAGCTTACTTTGTTGTATCATCTAAAAAAAAAAATTTTTCAATTTGCTCACGTTGTAAGTGATAGTGACACTGGATACAGATAAGGCCTTTGACACGATCTTATGGATTTTTCTGCATTCTGTGTTGCACATGTTGCTTTGGGCAGTTCTTTTAGTTGGATGTCTTTAATATATATGTTTGTCCCTTGGCTAGGATTAGGGATAATGGGACCTTATCAAACTGCTTGCAGTTAGGTCAAAGAAAACAACAGGGACTAGGCCCTCATTCCGCTCTGCTGTTTCTGCTCTAGGACAAGGAACACAGCCAGGATGCGAACGTTCCTACTAATTTTTTTTTTTTCTTGGGTATTGAGCTTTGCTCATTGAACCAGGGAAAACCTCATATCATCGGTGTTGTATCCATATTAAGCTCCTACAAGACTGTTGCCTCTGCAGTTGATGCTCTGGTCTTCATCTCTGACTTGGTGCTGAGTTACTATATATTCCCTCAGCAAACATGTTGTGGCACCAGGTTATAATTTAAATGAGGAGACAACAGAAGTGATGCAGTGGAATCAACTATGTAATTCAAATTCAATCAATAAAACTGGAATTATTTAAAATGCCTATTCATTTCGATTTGTGACTAACTTCTGCATTTGGCCATATACAACAAAAAGTTGCTATCTCAAAAATTAAGTCATTCTTTAAATCTTGTTCCTAGAAGTTTGTCTCATGGAGGGGAAGAAGTGGGCACTGGAAATGATAACTACGATTGTAAATGTTTTTTTTAAGTATGCTTCCCGTCATATGCTACTGGGAATTGTTCTATATTATAGCACCCTTTTTGTTATGGTTAGGTTACAGGTTCCATTGAAAAGGTAATTGTTTTCTAGATAACTTTAGAGGAGCTGCTCAATGTGTCTACACAAACATTTCCAAAAGAAAATTCATCCCAGTTTATATTCAGCATGGAATGTTTTGTGCAGATCCATCAAGGGTCGGAGGTGGGGCAAAAAAGTGGAATGCCAAAAAAGTGACATTTGTCAACCTAATCGCCACCGGGATCCTTCCTCGTTAATGCAGAAAAAAGCTGAATGGAGTTACACAAAACTCCACACAAAACTATAATTTTACTCAAAGAAGTTCCTTTGCTTGTGTTGTTTTTTTTCTAGAAAAATTTATTTGATTAGGCTGAAAGGGGTTAAGAGTTAGAGATATCTGGACCATTACTCCACGGATGACCATCTATCTGAGTTAGTGGACCTTCCACAGACCCAAATATATAAAAACAAATCTGTTCAGGCCTGGGAGCCAGAGGTGTAACGGATGTCCCACAGCTCCTGCTGAACAGTAGGTCCTCATTTCAGCTGAAGACCTATGAACATCTGTGAGATATGGGTGTTTCAAAAGACCTTCACCACAGTCTTTAGGGGGGGCATCATTTATTTTTCTCCCATTAACTTTTTCAGGTCTATGGACCCAAAGTCAGATCTGCAGACCCGAAGCCCTCTGCTTGGCTGACCGCAACTTTGAGAAAAATATTGTGGCCACCGCTGAAGGACCGGGGACTTAGTCTTTGATCCTGAAAAATAAAAATGAACGACATGATTAGCTACCATCTAAATTTCTACTGTTGTATCCTAAACTTACTAACTTCCTAGAATCTTCTCTAGCCATTTTCCTTGTTCTGATTGTTTTCCTAACAGGTGGTACTTGCACTTCCTTATTAAAGTAAATTGTCCTTTACTTAGGGGTTTCTTAGTGGCCTGAAAACCTATGTAGAGAGGTGGATCCACTGGCCACCAGCTAACGAGGGTGTGCCATCAGCACTCCCTAGAGGTGTCAAACTCCAAAAGCCACTGTTTTCAGTGTCTCACGTTAGTGTTTCTTCATTACATCCCTATATATTCATTTTCCTCTTTGACTCACAATGCTATCAGCCCTAGTCTCATATCTCTTAATTTCTCAGATTTGCCCTAGGAACTAAATACCAATGTTGCTCTATTATTTATAACTTACAAGTCACAAAACATGATTTCCAGTATAGCTGGCCAGGGCTGGAGCAACATTGCCAAGTATGACTGTAATTATATATTTAAAAATATGTTCGAAAATAAACAAAACACCCATATCCATGAATCAATGCTCTCAATCTTGCTGACACCATTTTGTGAGCTACATACCCTATTCCTCCATACAAATGTTGATTGGCTTTCACAACATCAATTTCTCTGAACAATAACGTCGAAGTTATCAGGACCATTAACAAGGCACCCAGTGGTATCTTGATACATTGTTAATTGGGTGGAGGTGGGATGTTGCTGCCAAGCAATTGACTCCCAAAAAGGAGACCTGGGTTCTAATGCTGGTGTCCTCGCTTCTTTTGTATAGACCACTCTACTGTCACGTACCGCTAAAACTGTAATAATTGGCATCTGCCTGATAAAGAAGTGCGTGTATTCTGTAAAAGTGAGTGGGATGATTAGGATGAAGAAATGCTATTTTCCCTGATGTAATTGCACAGTCACTTTGTTTTATGCTCACAATGATGTTATTAATTAACTTGATGTCTTCCTTTTGTTCTTTGCATAGCACTTTTGTATCCTGGAGACAAACTTTTAATTGATTCTAAGCAACTCCTGAGGCTCAAACAACCAGGGACATCTCTGTTATCTTCTTCTAATGTGAGACCTCATTTATATCCTGGTGCTCGGACATCTCATTTGCCACCAGGAACACAAATATCTCCCTTACATCCTGGAACAAGGACAGCTCCTAAAACTCATGGCAGATCTCGATTATCAGCCTTGCCTTCAGGGGACGAGACGTCTCTCTCCTCCTCTGATCCTTTCAAGAAACAGCCCTTGGATGGAATCAGTGGAGGCAAGTCCAGGCTGCATACGAGTCAAAAACCAGACCACAAGGACCCAGAATTCAGGTATGTTTAACCTCCTTTGACTTTCGTTTTCCTGATAACATGATAACGTATTAATTGCAGACAGTGAGTGCTAGGTATGCTTAGCGCTTGATTTGGAGTTTGGTAGTATCATAAAATCTTTCAACTTCTGGAACAAAATTCGAAATCTTGGAAAGGCTTGAGTGGTGCAATTGTATTCACAATAAGGACAAAAAGATAGAGGAAATTCAGCAAGTTTCTTCTCCAGGTTTAGCATTTTCCTCTAAAGATTTCAAAATGTATCATTACTGTCAAGTTCTCAGTCAGTCCATTAGTGTTCTGGTTGGCCTTCCCACTACAGCAGTGTCACCTATCTTTTTAACAAACAGCTCCTTAAAAAACTTTCAGAAGGCCAGGTGAAGGCCTTTAGGAAACCATCACATAGCTGTCTAGAGATCCTCAATACCTCTGACCCCTGGAGAAGACCACGTGAATCTTGATTCCCTGACCACACATTGCAGTGCCTACAGTAGCATAAGAAAACTAGTGTGCTATTGCCCTAATGCACCCTCATTGTTAAAACTGACTGCCAGAATTTGCAATTGTCTCTTGGTGGCAATACCATATGGAGATTGGTAAAATCTGACCCTATCTGAATATGTGAAAAATAGTAATATCTTATTTTTGGACCTGAAAAACTCCAAATATCTGTTTTAGATAATATGCAAATTGGTGATATGTTTTATTGGGGTACATGGAAACACGCAATAACTGTTCATTCAGTAGCTGGTAGTATAGGTTACTTTTTGCATGCACAAACAGGTCACCTCTACGGTGTGGGAACCATTAACTTCACACTGGTACTGTGGAAACCAGCAATTATTATTGGTAATGGTACTGGTTCTCTCCTATTTCCAACCTTTTTCAATATCAGCTCTGGCTGCACTGGGTAAAACCATTAAACCAGACTCCCCTTTGGATCCAGCTCAGCCAAAGTTCCATCATTTACTCTATATTGATGTTGTTGAACCTTTCCATCTCCTCTACTAACGTGCCTCCAGCACGGAAGCATGGAGTGATAGTACCGCTGCTCACCAAATCTTCTTTGGATGTTACCAAGCCAGAAATCCACTGTCCCAACCTCTTTGTTGTCTTTCATCTCTAAACTGCTCAAAAACATATCAATCACCGGCTGTCATGTTTTATTGAGGCCCATAATATTCTTCATTCCTCCCAGTTCAGCTTTCGATCTCAATATAGCACGTTATCTGTACCGCTGGCAAAAACAGAGGAATTCAGATGGACGCTGAACATTTTGCAGAATCTGCTACAAGACTAGGGTATTAGAATGAAGGTTCTGACTTGGTTCACCTCCTTCTTTAAAGGCTGGAGCTTTCAGGTCCTAGACAAACCCTATTTTTCTGAGACATGTACAGTTAAGTGTGGAGTCCCATAGAGCTCGTCCCATAGCAGAACTCTTTTTAATATCTACATCGATCTTTTGGCAGACCTGGTAAGTCTTTCGGCTTCACTTTATTCTTGTATGCTGATGACACCCAATTTTCTCTTTCCCTAGAATTTTGATGTACTGCAGAATGCTTTAGGTGTTGCCTCCTAGTGATCTCCAACTGGATGGAGATGAATTGTTTGCTGCTTAATGGAGGACAAACTGAGGTGCTGGTTGTGGAATTCAGCCGACACTCTGGTCTCTGGCATGGTGGCCAAAAAAGGTTTGGCACTCTTCCCTCGCCAAAGCATGCAGTAAAAGGGCTTAGGATATGGCTTGATAATGAGCTAAGGATGGACCGCCAGATCAAAAACCTGGCTGGGTAATGTTTAAAGAAAGTCCGTAGTCTGAAAAAGACACTGTGGGCTGTACTCGACCTTACGCAAAAGACCATAAGTCCAGTTAATTATGATCATGGACTATCCAGCATATATTCTATTTGGTGGCTGGCAGACCTCAAACCACTGCTGATAATACAAAATGCCACAGTACGGCTGCTACTCCACATGCTCAATATCATTCAGGGGGTTATTACAACTTTGGAGGAGGTGTTAATCCGTCCCAAAAGTGACGGTAAAGTGACGGATATACCACCAGCCGTATTACGAGTCCATTATATCCTATGGAACTCGTAATACAGCTGGTGGTATATCCGTCACTTTACCGTCACTTTTGGGACGGATTAACACCTCCTCCAAAGTTGTAATAACCCCCTCAGTGTTTGCTCACTTGCCCTTGTTCCGCTGGCTGCTTCTGGAAAAAAGGATTACGTTCAAGGCATTATCCATTGCCTACAGACCCTCTTAGGCTCTGGACTTAGGTATATCAGAGGGCTGATTATGCCATAGGAGCACTGTGGTCAGCAAGGTTCAATTTAGCAATACAACCCAGGTTTAGAAGCCAGAGATATGGGATGCTTGTTTAGTAATTTGGCCTCCAAACTTTGGAGCTCTCTTCCTCTTCAGCTCCCAGATTAGTCCCAGTGAAGCATTTTCAAAGGAAAAATCTCAAAACATGACATTTTTTTAAATCTACATCGCAATATTAATTTGTACTGTACGAGCCCAGGGACGTCCTGGTTGGGTAGCTACACGCTTTACAAAAACTACATATAAACATGATGGGGAAGTTGGCAACATCTAGGCATGCGTAACCTTCCAGTACTAGCTACTGCCCATGCAGAACAACATCACACAATTATCACACACAAAACTATTGCACTGCCTATGGGAAACTAGCATTGGCAAAACCAATAGGTCTCGCTTATGCAGGAGCTATTGGCTTTGCCAATATGTTTAGGCCATGTTGTTCACCAAAGTGGCTGTTGTTCATCATGGCTAAAATTTAGTGGCATAGAGGACAGTGGTGTGGCGGCCCATAGAGTGGAATGGTGAATAGTTCAGTAGAGTGCTGTAGAGTGAAGTGGCAGAGAGTGTCGTGTATGAGAGTGGCATAGTGTGGAGTTGCATAGAGTGGCATACGCTGCAGTAGCATAGAATAGAGTAGACTGGTGTAAAGTGCATTGGTGTAGACTCCATAGAGTGTTGCAGAGTATAGTGCGTGGAGTGCAGTGGCATTGAATTCAGCGGCATACAATGCAGCATTGTAGAATGCAGTGGCATAGATTAGAGTGGTGCATAGTGGTGTGGTGTGGCGCAGAGTGGAGTGGCACAGAGTATAGTTGCACATAGTAGAGTGGCGCAAAGTAGAGTGCAGTGTTATACAGTAGAGTAATGTAGAGTGGTGCGGAGTGGAGTGGCGCAGAGTTGAGTGATGCAGAGGGCAATGGTGCAGAATAGAGTAGAGTGGCATAAAGTGCAGTGGCATAGAGTGCAGAGTTGAGTCGAGTGGCATAGAGTGCAGTGGCGTAGGGTGGTGTAGAGTAGCATAGAATGGTGCAGAGTAGAGTATAGTGCCATAAAGTGCAGTGGCATAGAGTGGAGTAGTGCAGAGTAGAGTGGCATAGAGTTCAGTGGCAGAGAGTGCAGTGTTGCAGAGTAGTGTCAGAGTGTAGTGGTGTAGAGAGGAGTAGAGTAGCGTAGAGAGCAGTGACATAGAGTACAGTGATACAAAGTATAGTGCACTAGCATATAGTGCAGTGACATAGAGTGCAGTTGTGTAGAGTGCATCTGCATAGCATGCAGTGGTTAAGCATAGAGTGCAGTGGCATAGAGTGCAGTAGAGTGGCAAAGAGTGCAGTGGCACAGAGTAGATTTTTTCAGAGTAGAGTGTAGTAGTGTCGAGTGGTGGGTTGCACGGTAGAGTACAGTTGCGTAGAGTGGCATAGAGAATAATGGTGTAGACTAAAGTGGCGCAGAGTGCAGTGGCATTGAGTGCAGTGATGCAAAGTAGTTAAGAGTGGTATACAGACGACTGGCATAGAGTGCAGGGGAATAGAGTTGAGTGCTACAGAGTAAAGTGCATTGATGTAGAGTGTATTGCCATAGAGTGCAGTGTTGTAGAGTGCAGTGGTGCAGAGTGGCGTAGAGTACAGTGGCATAAAGTGGAGTTGTGCAACGTAGATTGATGTGGCCTAGGCTGGAGTGGTGTAGAGTGCAGCGTCGAAGAGTGCAGTGGTGTAGAGTAGAGTGGTGAAGAGTGCATTGCATTATCATAGTGTAGTGTGGTACAGGGTCGAGTAGAGAGGCAAGGTGTGAAGTGGCGTAGAATGCAGTGGCATAGAGTGGAGTGGTGCAGACTGCAGCGGTGTGAAGTGATGTAAAGTGGAGTGGCAAAGAGAAGAGTGCAGTGATGTGGAGTGGTGTAGAGTGGAGTGGCATACAGTGGAGTATTCATGGTGTGGTAGCACACTGCCATTACAGACAACACTCTTTCAATTGAAATGACCATTACATTTGTACAGACATACAGTTTTACTAACAAAACAATACAGTGCATATACAAAAATGTGTGGAAATTACATCACCTACTTTAATGATTTGTTTTGATCATATTAAAGTGTTTGTTTCCAACACAATTCGGAAATAACAAAAAATGTGCGTCATTTGTACGTTCACAATTCTGATATGATCTGAAATACCTACACAGTTCATTTAAACGCTGTTGTGTGCTAGAAAGGACCTCTTTCCTACCCATAGTATCCAGCAAGATTGTCACATAAATCCTCTCACTTTGCAGTCAGATAAAGAAAAGTAAACAATCACCCTTGAAATGATAAGATCAAAATTTAAAGGCATGTTAACAGAAGGCAAGTTCGTGGAAGGATACAGGAAACACGGTTTAGGCACTGTGTGGGACAAACTGAACTGAGAGATCCTAAGGCAAATAAAGCCAGCAAATGAAAAGCCAGAAAGTGTGAGTTACAAACCAATAGCCAATGGAACTCAACAGGCAGAATGCATTCCTAGGTCAACTTTCTGAAAGTCCCCAAGATGTCTTTAGCAAACCAGACAGCTGTGCTGTCTGGTAGGTTGCGACCTAAAAATAGCTTTCTCTGATTCCATTTGTCTTAGATCTGACTCTTCCTCTATCACAATTGTTGAGGAATACCTTCACAGCAGACATGACCAAAAAAGGCTTCTCAAAGGAATGCAGCCACTTGTCAACAGGTTCAGAGAGCGCACCCCCTCTCTATCTCACACACCAGCTCTCCCTCTAGTCATGCACCTCCAATTCATTTCCCGTTTACTTTTTCCTGCCATGTGAGGTTGTGCCATATGCATATTGAAGCGTCTCCTGGGTGGGTGTTCAATGATGTAGGTGTCTTGTAAAGCTTCGTAATCGTGTAGTAACTGCAGGAAGCTGAAATATGCAGAAAGGGAAAGAGTGATGTTAATAGAGAATGCAACAGACCATAAAAGGCTAGACAATTTGATGGGAACCACCATTTGACATTTTTAAATTGCATGCACTAATGGGAGGTTTTTAGACAAATATTTCTTCATCATTTCGGTTTTGAGATGCTTCCTGAAGTGGAGGCATTTCTGCTTTCTTCTGAGTCAGGGCACCAAGGAGTAACCCCAGTGACCGTCTGCAATGTTTGTGTCGATTATATAGGCATTTGTCGATTGTATAGCCTTTATGGGATCAGAAATAAAGAAGCTATTGGGACCAGAATGTCCCCTGCATGATGTACAGTCATGTCCACTGCCCTGCATGCCCAAACTGCATAACTGTAATGCTGATTTTTAGATTTCTGGTCATGTCACACACTATTCCTGCATTTGTGCATTGGTCAAGGCCCAATCTTTTGACAATGGTAGGTTCTGGACCTAGTTCTCAACCGAGAGGAGTGTCCCAAGTGTATTCTCCTAGTGACAGTGAACAACTGTCCCTGTAATGGGTTTCATGCTTGTGGACGATGGTGCAGCATAACTTATCAGTGAATTCTAGTGACAGTCTTTTTATCTGTGAGATACAAATGCATGCTTACAGGCGCATTCATTTATAGTTCGGTTGCTCACACTGAACCGTGAATCCTGAACGCAACATCCCATGCAATGTACATGTGCGAGTGCTAGATGTAATAGTGTACTCTGTACGAGTGATACATGTCTACGTTTTCCAGTTTGGAAGCCGGCAGCCTGGACCAGAATATAAGATGGAGGAGTGGTTGCTTTCTTCAGATATCATATGTGTATTGCTGGCATCTCCTAGATGGGAGGAAGAGAACCAGATGCTATGGTGAAGAAAGAGGAGACAGGCTTTCTTTAGAAGTATCAGGGCCCGCCCTCATACCCTGGGCTATAAATGACTCTGACTGCAGATGCTATTAGGTAAATAGTAGGTGAGTGCAGGGGGAGGCTTGCAGTATCTAGTGTTAGGGAAGGGAGTCTTTTGAAGTGGTACAGATTTTTGTCTTTTTCTGCCTCTGTGAGAAGGAGCCATAAATAACTGGGTGCAGCCAGCTCTCACCTCTTTGTACTTCTGAAGTGAGCAAAGCATCTTTGCGCACGAGGACGGGCCTGGAAGGTGGCCTGGCCAGGACACATAAAAGGGGAACCAACCCAAACTGGTTCCAAGGACGCAGACCTCCAGTATACATCCTCTATGTGCAAAATTAGTATAAACATGGGGGCTCAGGCCCATCATTGTTGTGGTCTCTTCTACTGAGGAAAGGGTAGTCTGCACAGTACTAATGGACTACATGCACAGAAGGGCTGGTATCACAGTGATAGCTAGCTCCCCAGAAGCAAGGGAATATTGCCTGGAGTCCAGTCTATAGGAGGAATTACTGGACTGTCCTGGGTGACGTGCTATCCTGACTGTGAATAAAAGAAGGAAGCACCAACCCTGCACGAGGAGCAGATCATGGAAGGGACTGTTGTAATTGACCCTGCTGTAGGGTCCATGTGACAGAGACTCACTAATCAAGTGCACTTATGGACTTGCATGTACTGCTGGATTGTGCAGTATGACCATTGCCATATATCCCCGTCAGCCACCTGGAGCAGTGTACCCGTGTGGCAGGCCCGATTGAAGCTGGAATAAGCTCCTGCTGGAAGCCCTTGTGCCCCATAAGTGGACTGTGTGACCACAACACCACCATGTGTGTCATTGGGTCAGAGCCAGCCCTGAAGATTAAGTGACCTGAGAGGTGTTGTGTTTTTTTGAGTGTGTTCTGGAATTCTATGTTTTCTGTGTAGTTAATTAAAGTAGTGTTATTGATTTCTGAGCCTAAGTAACCCCACACTAACCTCCCTGAAAAGCATGTGGCTTCTCGCCTTGCTACACCTGAGAGAGGTTGTACTTGGCCCAGTTTGTAGAGGCAGCCCACGCTTCAGCAGTGACGAAAGACCTCAACCCCCATGGTTGTGGGACAGTATCTGAGACTGCAGTGATAATTATGTCCAGAGAGTGCGTTCTGTGGTTTGAATCTTGCTATGGAACCATTATTAAAACACCCCCTATGGGCCTGTAAGGTTAATTTTTCACTTTGGACCTGACTTTATCTATTATCCCTCTGTACAGAAGAGAAGATCTCAAATGGGGGAAGTTCATCAGATCACCTTGACATGTTGAACTAGGGACAAAAAATCACCATAAAGAGCTAAGAAAGGATGTCTCTTGATTAATGCTCCTCTCACCCAAGGAGAAGCAGGACTCAATGATGAAGCATGACACAATGGTGGGTGAGTGTCCCTGTATGCCACCAAGGAATGTCCCAAAGTCAGGGTCCACACCCTTAGTAGCCTAACAGTGTCTGCTCATCACAAACACATTTGTTGATAAATACCATTTCTGAATATCATCCCTTGGTGTTTTAAATGTTTTTTTTTTTTTGGGGGGCATTGGCCCCTGCCTGCCTCGTGGCCTCCTGAACGGGGTCTGACAGAAGCTGTCTGAAGATTCCTAATAGGGATGAAGCCTGGGCCAGTTTGAGCAAGTATGCTGGGCTTTTGTTCTAATAGCATCTTAAAGCTCCTCCTGACATCCGTAAGGAGACAATGGATTTTTTCAGTGCTGGTTTGAAGGTGTAAGACTTTCATAGGTTGAGGCATAGCCTTGAATTTTATCATTTTCTGGGAAAGGCTTGTGTAATTCACATTACACTAGTCTAGATGCCCATGACAAGACAGAGGCCCTCATTATAACCCTGGTGGTCGGTGACCGCCAGGGCTATAGTGGCGTTAGTACCGCCAACAGGCTGGCGGCACTAGTCACCTTATTTTGAACACGGCGGTTCCACCGCGGTGACACTGCTGGGACCGGCGGTATACCACCATGGCGGTCCCGGAGGTCGTAATCCGCCAGGGCAGCGCTACCCTGTGGATTTTGACTCCCCTTACCGCCAGCCTATCCATGGCAGTAGACACCGCCATGGAAAGGCTGGCGGTAAGGGGACTCGGGGTGCCCCTGGGGGCCCCTGCACTGCCCATGCACTTTGCATGGGCAGTGCAGGGGCCCCCAGGCATAGCCCCATCGCGCATTTCACTGCCTGAATTTCAGGCAGTGAAATGCGCGACGGATGCTACTGCACCCGCTGCACATCAGCATTGCCGCCGGCTCTATTACGAGCCGGCAGCAATGTTGAAGTGACTTTTCCGCTGGGCCAGCGGACGGTAACACTGTTACGCCCGCTGGCCCAGCGGAAAAGTCGAAATGGGGAGCTAGACATACTGCCAGCAATGGCGGTATTCTGGTGCCCGCAGCCTCGGCGGTCTTTAGGGGAAGACCAATGAGGTTGTAATGAGGGCCAAAATGTTTTGTAAGTTCAATATGATGCAAGGTTTGCATGAGAGAGATCATTGTGGTAAGCATGAAGAGTAACATGTTGACACCTTTAACTATAGTGTTCATAAGAGTGTTGAATCAGAGGTTTGAGTTGAAGATTATCTCCATTCTTCTAAATTTCTGTGCCCCAGTCTATAGGCCATAAGACAGAAAGTGAAGCAGTGTTTTTCACCAGTTGTGCCACTCTTACAGAGACCAGCTATTTGCAAATAATTCTTGGTCCTACTCCAGTGAGTGAAAAATGATGGAGTGGAATGTATTCCCAAGCGATCACCAGTTCCTGAGTTTTATTCAAGCATTCTTTCCATCACTTTTGTGTTTGTTGCAGTACATTCTAAAAGTGGTCTGTATGGTGCTGCAGCATTCGAGCTATGACTCACTGACATGGCCTAAGTAGGCAAAACCAGTATGTGGTTGTTTTTGTTCCTGGCTGGTGGGAACCTAGCTTGGCAGTTTGAACTAGACTCCTGGTCTGTTCCTATTGGAGCACGACCACGATTGATTTGCATGTGGATGGTCTCTGACTAAGAGTGGCATACGATGAACTGGAATACAGCCCGAGTGATTGCCAGTGGCTGAGACTATTTCAAGCCGCCCATCACGTTGTTGTATGTTACAGTCGATGAAAGGATTTCTTACAGATTTGGTACGCGCGGGGCAAGGCCTATAGGAGTATACCAGAGGTACTTGTCTCAACATTTGGAGAGCATTGCATTAGCAGGATCTCTGGTTCTGAGGAGTTCAGCTTGAGATCACCACACAAGAACTAGGACCTCTGGGATTCTATCAGCTGCTGTGACCCATCCGCCTCTGATATCCAAAAATATTTGTGTGTCGCACATATGCATGCCACTAAATATAATTATTGAGCCCCTTTACCCTCTGAGAAGCTAATGGAACTCAATGCAATGTGAAACACTGAAATGCTGGTTTTAAGGTAATCTTCAGTCAGTGAGGTAATATTGGCGGGTGGTAGTAGCCTGCCCCCCTTCCAGAATAACCGACTGTGACGCTAAGGTCCTCATTCTTCTTTTATATATTTATGGGAATGATCGTTGCTTGGGGTAGAGTTTAAAGTTTGTGGGTGAGGTTCTCACCTCACCTGTTGCACCAACCTATCACTGAGAGGCATAAGTTATTTGCACAAGATGGAGCCAAGTCATTATACAGGCATAGTCATCAGTGTGCACTGACACAATTCTTGTACACAACAGCGACACAGGTGCAATTGTCACACTAGTTGGGGGCGTGCAAATCTGGCAACTTAGACTCTACACATTTGCACATATAGAATTTCTACTGGCCCCTTCTGGTTACCATCATTTATCTCCTACTTCTTTGTTTTGTAGTCTAAGAATTATGTGTCTCAGGATTTTTCATCCTCTTTATATTCTCTGCAGTTCCTCCTACCCACCTAGGAAGCTCACCCGGAAAGTGAAATTGCAAGTCAGGGGAAAGCCCCCTGCGGAGCACAGCACTTTGAACTGCTGGACGACATTTGAGGAGTATCAGGAAATGACGAAGTAAGTAGACAAATCGTTGTGGAAGAAAGTGTGCTTCTCTTCCCCTTTTTGGAATCACTAATCTATTATATGCTGCCACAGCAGACTGTGCATTTTGAGGGACCTGGCTCTTCAAACTATTTTAAACCATTGACTTAGCACTGAGGTTTTCTTTGAATCCCTTCTGGAGAAATATTTGATTGTAAAGAACAAGTTACTTACTTTTAGCATCGATCTTCCTGTGGGATACTCTTTCCACCTATAGATTTCTCACCTCTTGTACCTCTTCCCGGATCCAGCCTGGATCAAGATACTTGAAACAGCTCTCCTGCCCTTGTAGGTGGCACTTTGGCTCTACCTTGACTCCAAAAGCCACTCTGTATATGACATCACAAAGTCGTATGAATCTCCATTTCTGTGCACTGACAGTTTCTCCTCCTTTATCCACACACTTAGAGATGGAAATAAGGCCGACGACATTGATGGAAATTGCAGTGTACCAACACTAACTTGGGACATTATTAAAAATGCAATTCCCAATATGGGGAGATGGGTGGAATCATTGATGAATCTGTAAGTACCTAGAATATCCACCAAAAAGATCAATACTAAAAGTAAGTAATTCTTCCTTCATATACTTCTACCTGGATATTTCTCACTGACTTCCTCCCAAGTGGTGGACCTGAGGAAATGGTCAGACAAGAAAGTCCTGCAAAGTAGGACTGACAAAATTAACTTCCCTGCAGACTTCAGGATTGAAACCAGAAGACCTGCAGAGGGTTTGGACCAAAGCTCATATTTCACCCTAGGAGATATCCAGGATAGAAAACTCCCTGTTCATTTTCAAAGAAATAGCATTTGCCCTGGTGGAATGGGCACTCACACCACCAGAGGCAAATTTTGATGCACAGCACAAAATAGTGGAAAATTGTCTTCTTCTGAACTTCCTTCCCTTTTTTGGAACTAGCATAGCCAATGAGAAGCCGAGAGCCCTGTGAGGATCCAGGTGGTGGAGCCTCTCCTCCTCTTTGATGTAAAGAGGAGGCAGGCAAAATGTTAGCAAAACGAGGTACTGATCCACATTTAATAGTGTCACAGCCTTCTGTAGGAAAGAAACATTAGTTAAAAGGACCAGTGTATCCAATAAAAATGTAGTAAAAGGACAAGCCTGCAGCTCCCTAGCACGACCAGCCAACTTAATGGTAGTCAAGAACACAGTCGTTATGGTAAAATGCAAAGGACAATTGTGCATGAGCTCAAAGGGCAAAGTCATCTAGAATCAGTACAGAGGTAAGGTCCAGCTGAGGCATAACACAGGGAGAAGACAGAAACAAATGCGTCAACCCATTTAGAAAATGCATAACAATGGGAGACTTAAACACCAAACAGCTGAGCATGGAAACAAGGAAAAGCTGAAAGGACTGACAAATTGATCACAGCACAGCCTTGCTGGGCCAAGGAAAGCGCAAAGCATAACACATCTAATAAGCACTACATAAGAGAGTTATCTTACTCCCCAATGCACCAAGAGACAAAACAGTACCAATACCAAGAATCAACAGAGTTTATGGTGGTGAACTGACAAAATCACATTTACCACCTCAGCAGGCAGGTCAAATGAACTTATATTGTTAAGCGTACTAGTCAGACGTGGAAGTGGAGGCTCTGGAGGTTTGGATGCAGAGCATGCTCCCCACACTGTAGTAAGACCCTGCAAAGAAGAGGAGGGTGCAGGGATTGGCGGAGCAAATCCAAGTACCACACCTTCCAAAGCTATTCTGATGGTATTAAAATACAGGGAGTGCAGAATTATTAGGCAAGTTGTATTTTTGAGGATTAATTTTATTATTGAACAACAACCATGTTCTCAATGAACCCAAAAAACTCATTAATATCAAAGCTGAATATTTTTGGAAGTAGTTTTTAGTTTGTTTTTAGTTTTAGCTATGTTAGGGGGATATCTGTGTGTGCAGGTGACTATTACTGTGCATAATTATTAGGCAACTTAACAAAAAACAAATATATACCCATTTCAATTATTTATTATTACCAGTGAAACCAATATAACATCTCAACATTCACAAATATACATGTCTGACATTCAAAAACAAAACAAAAACAAATCAGTGACCAATATAGCCACCTTTCTTTGCAAGGACACTCAAAAGCCTGCCATCCATGGATTCTGTCAGTGTTTTGATCTGTTCACCATCAACATTGCGTGCAGCAGCAACCACAGCCTCCCAGACACTGTTCAGAGAGGTGTACTGTTTTCCCTCCTTGTAAATCTCACATTTGATGATGGACCACAGGTTCTCAATGGGGTTCAGATCAGGTGAACAAGGAGGCCATGTCATTAGATTTCCTTCTTTTATACCCTTTCTTGCCAGCCACGCTGTGGAGTACTTGGACGCGTGTGATGGAGCATTGTCCTGCATGAAAATCATGTTTTTCTTGAAGGATGCAGACTTCTTCCTGTACCACTGCTTGAAGAAGGTGTCTACCAGGAACTGGCAGTAGGACTGGGAGTTGAGCTTGACTCCATCCTCAACCCGAAAAGGCCCCACAAGCTCATCTTTGATGATACCAGCCCAAACCAGTACTCCACCTCCACCTTGCTGGCGTCTGAGTCAGACTGGAGCTCTCTGCCCTTTACCAATCCAGCCACGGGCCCATCCATCTGGCCGATCAAGACTCACTCTCATTTCATCAGTCCATAAAACCTTAGAAAATCAGTCTTGAGATATTTCTTGGCCCAGTCTTGACGTTTCAGCTTGTGTGTCTTGTTCAGTGGTGGTCGTCTTTCAGCCTTTCTTACCTTGGCCATGTCTCTGAGTATTGCACACCTTGTGCTTTTGGGCACTCCAGTGATGTTGCAGCTCTGAAATATGGCCAAACTGGTGGCAAGTGGCATCGTGGCAGCTGCACGCTTGACTTTTCTCAGTTCATGGGCAGTTATTTTGCGCCTTGGTTTTTCCACACGCTTCTTGCGACCCTGTTGACTATTTTGAATGAAACGCTTGATTGTTCGATGATCACGCTTCAGAAGCTTTGCAATTTTAAGAGTGCTGCATCCCTCTGCAAGATATCTCACTATTTTTGACTTTTCTGAGCCTGTCAAGTCCTTCTTTTGACCCATTTTGCCAAAGGAAAGGAAGTTGCCTAATAATTATGCACACCTGATATAGGGTGGTGATGTCATTAGACCACACCCCTTCTCATTACAGAGATGCACATCACCTAATATGCTTAATTGGTAGTAGGCTTTCGAGCCTATACAGCTTGGAGTAAGACAACATGCATAAAGAGGATGATGTGGTCAAAATACTCATTTGCCTAATAATTCTGCACTCCCTGTAAATGTTGTGCTATTCTGGCATATCTTCCTCAAAACCTAAGGAATCAAAGGGATGGACAGAAACACATAGTTGAAAGCTTCCCACAGCAGAAACTTCAGGAGGGTGCATTCTTCTGGATGGCAAAGTCATCCACTAGAGGGCTGCCCTAAGAGTGAAGATAGACTAAATTACTTCTGGGTGAAGACACCACTTGTGATCAGAAGGTGGTGCCAACTTAAATCATCAGGCCGCACATTCTGAAATCCTGCCAGATGGTTCATGATCAGCCAAACTTTGTGAGCTAGAGCCCAAGTCAACAGCTTCAGAGCTTTCAGGTACAGAGGGTCCAAGCCCACATCATCCTGCTTGTTGGTGTGGTATATTGTGATCATGTCAACCATCAGGGTTTGGATTCTTCAATTGCAGATAGAAGGTAGGAGGTCATTGAGGGCCAGGTAAATTGCTCACAGCTTGAATTGATTTGTGTTCTCTGATCCAATGTGGATCACCAGCTTCTGATCCCCAGTACATCAAGATGACTGCCCCTACTAGGGGTGCAGGCATATGAATCCACTGTAGCTACCGGGGGCAACAAGTTGAAAGTCTTTGAGCACTTGATGTGGTCCGACAGTATTCACCACCGCAGACTGAATACTTTCCATCAGGATTTGCCAGTCCTGGGCTCAATGAAAAGAGGGACATCACTAGAGTGCAAACATGTGCCATTGAGTGTGGTGCACCAGCAGAATGCCAGCAGACCCAAAAGGTGAAAGACTTCCTAGACCGGAAGCAGAAACCCCTCCCTAAACATTGGGATCTTAGTCTGAATATCCTACACTCACTCAGGAGGTAGGAAGGCCTTGAGAGAGACAATATCAACTTCCTTCCCGATGAAAAGAGCTAGAATCGTCATCTGGGGAGCTTGATGTCAAACCCCAAGTCAAAGAGCAGGGAGATCATGGCTTGCAGTGGTTGCAGCTGCCAGCTGCAGCAAGCCCGCCTTCAGCAGCCAGTCATCAAGGTACAGGAATATAGGAATACCTGACCTGCAAGGACGTGGTGCAGCCACCAACATCACCTTTGTAAACACTTGAGGGCCTGATGCTAGCTCAAACATGTGACTCTGAATTTATAATTGGTGGAACCTACCACAAAAAGTAGGTACTTTTTGCATGACTGCAGGATCGGCACATAACACTATGCGCCCTATAAGTAAAGGGCACAATTCAGTTTTTGCAGCTCCAGAATCAAAAGAACCTACAAGAGGAAAAGTATTTTGAAGTTCTTCTTTCGCAGGAACACAGAGGTCCTGTTTTTCTTGGGAACAAAAAAGTAAAAGAAGTATCATTTTGCACAATCTCAGTCTCTGAACTAGCCCCATCGCCCCTGTGCTCAATAGAGTGAGAGCATCCTTCTTCAGGATGTGGACTTGGTCCTCTGAGGTGACAGTGGGAACAGGGAGAATGGGAGGAGGAAAAATCCTGAAAGGGAATGGTATGGCTCTTCGACAACAGCACATCGTGATTGATGGCTGGTGTGGAAAATTGAAGGAAAATCCACCCCATCCCCTCATTCTACACAGCTGAACATGCTTCCTCAAGAATGGTCTGACGTTGCTTGAAGCGCTCCAGAACTAAATCGGCCTTCTCTCTAGAGAGACTTTCTTTTCTTCCCCATTATTGCTGTCATTTTTACCACTCTGTTAGTAGGAATTGAAGGAAAGGGTCACTGTTCTGGTTCAAGGACGACAAAACCTACTCCACAAGGCCCCCCGGACTGCGGTGACTGCCAAATGTTGAGTCCCCAAGAGCCAGAGGATGGCAGCATATCACTTGGTGATTCCCCACTGGTCCACTGGTTCAGATCCTGGTTTGCTCCACACAACCAAAATTGCCTCCATCAATGCCTCATTGAAGGTGAGCAATAGTTGAACCATAGAAAATGCCAACTGTAAAATGTATGTATCCTTGACCTCCTCTCCAAGCAAAAGAAGCTCAAGGACCACTGCAACATTCTGAAGGACAGCTTTAAACGAGGTAACTATCTCAGTGGGGCCCTCCTCTTTGGGGGATGTATCTAGGTTACAGACATTCTGCAGACCTGTATAGACACCAGTATCTGTCCCACTTGGAGGGAAAAAGGCTGACTGCCTTACTGCTATTAACATCATTGTGAAATATGATGAGTGACATCTGAATGGAGTCTGAGGCAGGCACACAGTCCCTCCAACCTACAGGGGGACATTATCTACATTAACTGTTATGCTGTGGTTCGGAAACTGCCCAAAATAGTCTTTGTCTATGACCAATTTGCTCTGCTTCATAATCAGAAGTGGCCAGTTGCTGCATTGGCAGAGAACAGGAAGGACTGTTGATGAGGTGTTTCGTGAATGAGGAGGCAGGCCGGCCGGTGCCATATCCAGGGCAGGAGAGTTATTTCAGTTTTCCGCGTCCAGTCTGGCACCTGTGGAAATTTCAAGAGGTGAGGAATTTGCAGGAAGAAGTATCCATCAGAATCTTTCTTCAAACCACTCCTTGCAAAGAGGCTGGTTGCAAAGCGCTCTTTGAGTCCTATGTACTGACAATCTATGTTGTCACAGACCAGTATTTCAGCTCATTCTCTGTCATATCTTGCTGAGAGTCTTGGTTGAAAAGCACTCCCTGTACCCCAGTGCAGCCTGCATTGCAAAGCCATTTTTTGCTCCTCCCTGCTGTGCAGATTTGGTTGTGAATCAGTCCTTTAGTGTGTGAAGGTTTGGTTTTGAAGCTGTCCTTAAACCCCATATGCATATGCAGAATATAGTTTTTAACCACACATTGAGCCCTGCCTTACAGCACTCTGTATCGTAAAGCACTCTTTATATAAAGCAACTTGCTTGCACTGCTCTCTTTGATCATATTGTGCAGTGTTCCCTACAAAGTTTTCTGTACGCTTCTTGTGCAGACTCATAGTTGCACAGCATTTTTAAGAGTGCTTGTGCAGACTCTTGGTTGCACAATAAAGCCGAACCCTGGCTGCAGTGTCTCGCTTGTGCAGCACTCCTCGAGGCCCCCGTTCAGAGACTCTTGCTTCCACAGCACTCCTTGTGTCACCTGTACAGAGTCTCTTGGTTCCACAGCAGTCTTTCATCCACCTGTGAATATATTTTTGGTTGCACAGTACTCTTTGAGGCCCTTTTGCAGAGTGGTTTGATGCACAACACTGTGTTACTCCACCTGGGCAGAGACATTTGGTTGCACTGCACTGTTTGTCCCCTCACCCCCAGTGTAGAGACTTTTGGTTACACTGTACTCTTAGACCCCCTC
The DNA here is from genome assembly GCF_031143425.1 of Pleurodeles waltl. NCBI lineage: Eukaryota > Metazoa > Chordata > Amphibia > Caudata > Salamandridae > Pleurodeles > Pleurodeles waltl. The sequence continues at coordinate 69,180,870 of NC_090448.1, forward strand.
CCCAAATGTAGAGAATCTATGTTGTTCAGCACCCGTAGAGGCCACTTGTGCAGTAACTCTTGATTGCACAGCAATATTTTGGACCGTGTGGAGACTCTTATTGACACAGTGCTCTTTGTGCCCCTGTTGGGCTCTTGCTTGCACAACACTCTTTTTTACCCGCTTTGTAGAGGCTGTGGTGACGTAGCACTCTATGTGAATTCTGTTCTGAAACTCTTGGTTGCAACATATTCTCTACGCCCCGCTGGGTAGAGACTCTTGGTTGCACAGCACTCTTTTAGGCCCCTGTGCCCAGATATTTGGTTACAAGCATTTTCTGTGTCCCTGTGCAGAGGCTCTGGTTGCATTGTACTCCATAAAACCATCTGGGCAGAGACACTATTTATGGCCTCTGTGTGGAGAGTCTTGGTTACATAACACAGCTTAAGCCCCATGAAAAGAGACCTTTGATTACACAGCAGTCATTGTGCCTCTATGCAGAGACTGTTAGGTCGCACAGCACTCTTTGAGCCCCCCTGCGCAGAGATTCTTAGTTGCACAGCACTCTTTGAGCCCCCCTGTGCAAAGATTCTTGGTTGCACAGTACTCTTTGAGCCTCCTTGGCAGCTACTCTTGGTAACACGGCACTCACAACACACCTTGAGCCTCCCTGTGCTGCAAATCTTGGTTGCATTGCACTCCTTGAGTCCCTCGCGGAGAAACTCTTGGTTGCACAGCACTCTTAGAAGCACCTTGGGTAGAGGCTGTTTTTTGCAGCCTAGAACATAGCGTGAAGTATAACTCTATATAGACTTCGTCCTACAGATTTTTGTGATTATGGCTATTAACATTTCAAGGTTATGCTATGCATGTGTCGCTGTGCTTAAAACCGTTTCTGAAACCATCAGCCAATTAGAGAAAACATGAAAAAAGAGCAGTTGAATCTATCTTTCATTTAAACCAAGGGATCACATTCAGTCACTGTTGAAGACACTGAAACTGCATTGGAGGCCACTTGTCTAGGGACTTGAATAAACAGTGGTGCCTGGTACAACAAGCCAGTTGCAACATATATCTTTGGGTGGCCCATTACCAGCTGCAGCATACTAAAATCAGTGTTTTTTCACAAGGTGCTGCCCTTCATGCGTAGAAAGGAATGGCAAGGCGTCTGAATATTGTTCAGAGATTGATCTGATAATTTATCAACTATTTCTTGGTGCAGTGCATCGCTGAATGGCTGGGTTTGAGCCCAACTCCATACCATCAAGCACAAAGAGGCACTTTTAACCCGTTTAGAACTTCCACATGAGGGAGCCCCTGCCTCTCAGGGATGGCTGAGGAGTGAAAGAGAACACCTCCTTGAGCTCCCGAAACCCCTCAAACTTTATGACTATAAAGCTTACGTCACAGCGGCCTACAATGAGCGCGATAAAGCTGGCAGGCCCATTGGCCACCAGAGTGCCCCAATCCTTAGCGTGCACAGGTCTGATAATATTCTGGCATCTGCTCAGACAGACATCAATGAGGTACTTCTAGAGTATCATACCTGCCTGTATTCCCAGTCAGTTGATACTCCTTCTCAAACTCTCCATGTTTTTAATGCGGCTGCAGCCCACGCCTGTTCCCAACTGACTTGGCCTCCCTGAGAGGCGCGATTACAATTCAGAAAGTCCAAGGTGCCATTAAGGCTGTAGCTCGGGGCAAAACTCTCGGATCAAACAGACTCCCTATTGAATTCTATTCCACCTACCTCAATAATCTAGCCTCTATGGTTACAAAATTGTAAAACACAGCCAAGGCTTCGGGTTGCCTTTGTCAGTCGATGAGGGAGGCCTTATTGGTGTCCCTGTTGAAACGCAACAAGCCTGATGATAATATTTCGTGCTATATACCTTTGCCTATCCTCAGTGTCGATTACAAGATACTCCGCAAGATTTTGGTTAATAGACTGATAACTTTTCCCGCTAACCACATCCACTTTGACAGGCTGGGTATTATACCAAAACCCAAGACGTCCCCTAATATCCAATAATTGGTGCGATTGCTTCTGGCCCCCGCCTCCGGACTCTCCAAACGCCCTTGCCATCTCTGTTGATATAGAGAATACCTTCAGTTCCCTATGGTGGGATTTACTTTATTCTGTGCTAGCAAGTATGTGACTGGGTGAGGGTTTTATTGGCTGCACACATCTCCCTTATACTGACCCATTGGCTGGCGTCAAAACTGTCACAGTGATATCGAAGCCCTGTACAGTGAAGAGTGGCACACAGCAGGGCTGCCCAGTGTCCCCACTCTTGTTGGCCATCGCAAAAGAACCCCTGGCCCACACACTCTGCACGGGTTCCCACTACAGAGGTCTGCAAGTTGGAGGCTCCTTTCTATCTGTCTCCCCGTATGCTGACACCTTCCTACTATACTTACATGGTGAGTGCTCAGACGTAGAGGGTGCACATTAGGTGTTGGAAGCCTTTGATGCCCTATCAGATCTGCGTGTGAACTGGGGCAAGTCAAACAAATATCCATTCTACACTAGGGGCGGCTTCTCCATAAGGGCGGATGAATGTCGTCCCCAGCCAGCAGTGGCAGCTGCAAACCTTTTCCCAAAACACAATCCTAAACTGTGATCATAAACTCCCTCTCAGAGCGCATGTGTGTTTGGCCTGCCGTCTCAGGCCGGCCAAACACACATGAGCACAGGGCTCTCTCCAGCCCAGCAACTCAGTTTGCTTGCACCGTGACCTAGTGCTCATGCACACCCCAGAGGACCCACTAATGGCTGCACTGTGAGTTACCTGGGCCCGTGCCTTTCAGAGCTCCCAAGCAAAACTTCCATTTGCTAAAGATTTTTCACTTGTGGTGCTACTGCACCTACCCCAAGAGGAAACTGGTCTGGGTTGCATGATTGGTGTTGCCCTGGCATGGCCACCATCGGAGACTGCTATTCCAACGAGAGTTTGAGGACTCTTCATGACTTGACTCAGGAGTATGACCTCCCTCCCCTCCATTACCTGTTATATTGCACAATCACATCGGCCATATACTGATCTTGGGGATGCGAAGACTTGGAGCCGTCGGAACACAAGAGTCTTAAGTTTGTGTGTACCACTGCTGGCCATACACAAATTATAACCCATTTATACAGTCGCTTCTGGCCCAAGCTAAAGGCGACTTGGGAACCCTCCTCGAGCATTGGGCGACTGATATGGGCTGTTCGCTATCAGATTCGGATTGGGCAAATAGCCTCTGAGCCCCGGGTCTCCCATAATGCTTACTTTAAGTTGATTCAATGCTATTATTTGCAAAGGGTGTATTTTACCCCCATGCGCATCAGTCTCATGTTCCGTGAGGCCCACGCCACTTGCCCCCACTGCCATTTGGCGGATGCTGCCTTCCACCACATATTATGGGACTGGCCACACTTCCACCTTACTGGGTGCTGTCCTGTGCCTGATTGACTTGGCTACTGATAGATCTTTGCATGTGTGTTTACAGTCTGCTTTATTGGACTATACACCAGGCCCAAAAGTAGGTTGATCACTACTAGGCTCGCAGTCCTGGCATTGATACTTCCTAAGAGTCAACTGTCCATGGCCTAGACATCTACTACAGTTCCCTCCCTACCAGGATGGTGGTGTGAACTGAAACAAATGGGTGGAATACAAGAGTACATTGTCGAGGGGAGAAGCGAAGGGGAGCCAGAATAATCCTGACGATGCCCTAGCCTGGGTATAGATTCTCTGCGACTGCCAAACTGTTGATGGTAGTGGGCAGCTGCGTCTCCCTCAGGACCAGAGTTCCACTGCTGAGTAAACTAGGACAATGGTATCCCACAGAGTGGTTTTTCATTGTAGGCAGTAGTGGCCGGATACCTTTAAAAGTGGAGGGTCGCCAAGCTGCAGTCCAGTGTCCGGCAAGGTAAAAAAAAAAAAACACATTGCCTTTAGGCTCAAATTCCAAAGCTCTTAATTATGGTTTGTTTTTATTACGGGCTGTGACTGAGAGCTCTCGAATTAAAGCTAAAGGCAATATGAGTTTCTCAAAGTGCCTGTCAGTGGGCCAAAACAAAGAAAAATTTATGTAAGCCAACTTACCTGCCCCTGCTCCTCGTCCAGTCAGTGCAACAGCACTTCCTGGAGTCTCAGGCAGTTCCCCTCTCCAAATCCTGATGCTGTTCTCATGCTGCAGATGAGCAGCATGAGAGCAGTGCGAGGACTGGCTGGAGCGGGATGCCTCGACACTTCAGCAGGCACAGGGGGCCTGTGCCTGCTCTCTACCCAGCTGTCTCTGACAGTTGAGTGGAGAGGTTTACACTGCGCATGTGAGGCTGGCCAGCTCAAGCTAGTTGGACAAACTGACATGCGCAGTGTAAACTGGTGGAGTGAGCCCTACTCCCATGCTGCCAGTCAGCAGCAGTGCCCCAAAACCAAACACTGCTCAAGCTGGGAGCAGTGAAAAATAAAATAATTCATTTTATTTTTCATGTTTTCTGCACTGGCAGCAGGGGGGTGGCTCTTCTCTTCCCTATTTGGGTGGGGCCCTCTGGTTGTAGGTGATTTGCAATTAAGTAAGTCTATCTGGCAGCGAAGGCTGTATAGGACTATTATGGTCTGCCGAACAAATGCTTTCCACCCCCACTCCTGCAGCCTAAATTTATTATCTTATCATATCCTGATCCGATGAAAGCCTACCCAGTGGACTCTGTTTTGGGTTATTGTTTCCTTTCTCTTTCCCCTTGTTTCCTTTCCTCTTTCTAATGATTTTCTATTTTTTCCCCAGGATGTCTTTCCCTTTATTCTTTCTTATTCAACATACTATTAGTCCCTTTTTGACCGATGTTCTTGCCTTGTTTACTATATGTCCATGGCTCACAAGTGCTTATTTTCTATTGTAGCTGCGCATTCATTTGTAGTTATTGGTTTCTACTGCACGCTGCGTGCATTAGTCGTGTCTGTTGCATTGGACTGTCTCATGCCTAAGGTACTGTTCTTTTTGTATTTCATTTCTCCTCCTTTTTTCTGTATTGATCTACGTACACCCTTTAATAAAATGTGTTTAAAAACACATCTTGGTGCAGGCCAGGGGAGTAGTCATCTCTCATGTAAGGAAACTAGTTGTTTGGATGCACAGTGCCACCTCTACTTGAGCGCTTGCCTTCAACTACATGATGGGCTACTTCAGAGCTGTAGCTCTCTCCTTTGTGCTTTGCTGTAATGTGCTAACGCTTCATTATTAGTACATTCAATCCAGAAATATTGGAATTGCCAGTCTTTGTTCACATTTCTTCAAAAAGCTATAGTTGCTAATGTCTTTCTTTATCCAATCACAACTGGACTTTGGCCTTCCTAAAATAGTTCACAGTACATGCAGAAGGCGGTGGCTATGGGAATTTGTGGCTTTAAAAAGTTTGCAAAGGACTCCCACCTAAATCTGCTTGTATTATGCATTGCATCCTCTATGATGCATTACCTGTCATTCTGAGCTGAGGAAAGAACTTTCAAACTATATGTCTTTGGTGAATTTACTTTACTGTTCTTAATGCCTGTTAAGTATTACCAAGTTTAAATCCCAGAAATGGGGAGGCACAGCGTTTAGTGTGGAGGACGCTTTTTGTGAGACATCCTGACCCAGTCACTGACAGAAGAGGGAAATCACATTTTCTCCAAAAGCGAACTTAAGACAAGGTTGTTTGATTCAGATTATAGTATTTTCTACAGCTCCAAGAGGCCTGTTTGGGGGTTAAGCTGCGCTTCCGAATTGGTCATATAGATAGTTAGGCGTCCACTCGTGGGGCACTGTCACAGCAGACACTCTGTAAGGGGGCCCTACCTGCATGTATGTAATAAATAAAATGACTAATCAACAGATAGAGTAAAGGGAAACCTGTGAGGGTGAGATAATGAGGGCATCTTGACAAATTGTCACTGATAGTTGATGAATGTAAGAAGGAAGATCAAAGGGAGGGGGATAAAGATGGGGACAGTGGGGCACCACAGAATCGCCCTTCTTCACCCCCTCTGCCAGTGGTGGTTACTGAGGGTGCTCCAGAGTCTGGTGAGGACTTGAATGTGTGGTGACTGGGGTAGGGAGTAGGAACCCTGGAGTTGAGACTCACTGAATTAAAGCATTTGCCTGACCATATTGTTTCTGTTCTTGATCGCTTCAGAAACCTGAAAAGAAAGTTCCCTCATCTTTGTTCCGTTCCTCATGTCAACGCCTTCTGGCCTGGACACCTTCTGGACAAGCTCCGCATCTACATCCCACACATGACTCCGACACCGGGAGATGCCATTTTCAGCCATATCAAACCCAAACCGGGATCTTATCCCGGGATCTACAACAATACGCATACCTGGCCGGTGTCTGACCAAGGATATGTGATCTATGGAGATGCTAACTACAAAAAACTAATTTTATAAGATTTACCCAATCTAAGGAGAAGTTATTATTAAAGGTAGCAGTCTGCCAGTGACCTGTTATGACATCTAGCACCTTTTTAAAGTACAGGACTATTTCTCCTTTTGCACCTGTCCGTTATCACTGGTGTTCACCGTTTGCATCTACAATGCTGGAGTATGTCGAAGAAATCTTTGTGAATCTTGATTGAAAATGAGCAGAAGAGCAATGGGTAACACTCCTGTCTTCAAACAAGCAAGACTTCTCTTTTTTGGAGTTTTATTTTCCAATTAATATCTCTGGTCTTTTCTACAAGCAGAAAACCTCTGACCTCTGAATCTAGTGCTTTGTGAAAAGAATTGACCCTTAGATCATCAATCTGTCTGGCTTAAGGACCCATGTTTGTCAAGTTGTACGTTTCCTTCCCGCTTCTGCCCACTCTGCTTAAATGCAGCTGATATAAAACCACTTTCTATTTGATCAGGTTATACATCAGAGAACCAATATTTGTTTTATCAATGCACTAATATATGTATTTTATGGTTTATATTGTTGTAATGCTGCAGACAACCCAGGTGTTACTGGAGATGACCTCTTCATCCTTAAATTAATGTAAGGAGAGGCACCTGGCCCTTGAGGAACTCTGAAGATTTTGCAACAGGCTGCTGCCTCTGACTGGCTATTGGAGCTGTAACAGTATTTGTCAAATGACACCTGACTAGCCAAACTCAGGGCTGTAGCCAGGTAGAGTTTCCGCCTAACGCCATATCGTTTGGACACCAAGCTTCCAGTCCTGGGATTTTCTATTGGCAATCATTGTTATGAGATGTGTCAGTCCAAAAGATTTAACAAAAGCAACCTATAAATTCCAAAACATACCAGGTTATTAGATGAAAGCCCAAGTCTGGAAGCCTGCTGCCCCAACAACACTTAGCCAGCGGTCAGCCCTATAGTAGGAGACAAAACTGCACACTGTGGAATGAAAAGGCTTCTTTAGGATGGGAGGTGGCACAGAGCATGGGTGATGGATTGACAGACAGGATAACTAGAAGGAATGACAAAGGACCGTGAGAAGACTCCAGACAAACAGGGGAACTGAAGGTGCTTTACAGGCCAGACAAAGGGACTGACACACATGCAGTAGAAAGGGGTTGATAAATTGGCAGTGGTTGGGGAGTGTTTGAAGGTAGTGTATGGTACAGGTGTACACATGCTGGCTGGATGCCTATCTGTACTCCTGACTGTATGGCTGCTCCAATCAGTGGCAAAGACCTGTATGGAAAACTTCTGATTTCTTTCTTAGGTCCTTTTGCCTCCAATTGTAAGGGCATTGTGTACAAAAAATTGTTTGTAAATTGTAAACATGTTTATCAGTATGTTTAGTTGGCATTACCTCACCGCTTCAAACATGCTAACTTCCCAATTCATTCTGCAGTATTAAAAATATCCAAATTTTTTAGCGCACGGTTCAAAGACAGACTGAGTGGTGGGGCCGGATCACCCAACACACTCCCCTATGGCAGGGGACATGGCTGCGGGAGGTTGCAACTCTAGAGGGATTCTTACGATGGGATGCTATAGGCCTCACAGTGGTGGAGGATGTCTGGGAAGGCACTCATATGATGTCCTTTCAAAAACTCCAGGAGACATATGCACTGGCCAAAACACAGTTCCGCAAGTTTCCATAACTGAGACATGCACTAAAGGTACACATAACCAAAGACACCCCTATACCTGAATTTAGCCCTATGGCGGCCAAGATGATGATGGGGACACTAGGTGCAGGGGGAGGGAGGCATCTCGCAGATCTATTGCTCCATCATAGTGAATGCCTCTTCATCCCTCCAACCCTTGCGGTCTCGTTGAGAGGCGAGGATTGGCGGGACGCGCTGATGGTGCCACGTAACATAACGATCTCCGCTAGACTACGTTTGGTGCAAATGTACTATCTGCATTGTCCCTATCTAAACCCTGCTAGACTTCACCGGGCCGGGCTAAAGTCTAACCTTCAATGCAATAGATGTCTCTTCTCACCTGCTGACTTTTTCCAGGTATCCTGGTCCTGCCCCAACATTGAGAGATACTGGATGAAAATTGTGAATGAATTCTCCACGATACTTAGTCTCGCCTTCTCCACTGATAGTCCTACTGGGGGTGATGGAGGGCATTGGGGGCTCTCAGGCACTCCGAACATTTCTGGGTATTGCGCTACTTATAGTGAAAAGAGACATTGCCATTTGTTGGGTGTCGAGTGACCCCCTTCATTGCACCGGTGGAGAAAGGGATGGACTGATGTGCCCAAGTGGAGCAACCGTGTACCAGACGAGGGGCTGCCTGAAAAAATAAAATAAGGTCTGGGCCAAATGGTTGGGAACTGCATGATTAAGAAAGTTTCATATATCTAGTATGTGGGCTTGTAAATTGGTATTATATTGTGACGCTAAGAAGTGCCTTCTCCTGCAAGTGACATGTTGTTATGCACACAAATCAATAAAGTTGGTTATCAAAAAAATTAAAACATTAAAAAACTTTTGAACTAAACTATTGCAAAGTAAAACTCAAAGGTCTGACCCTCTTTTAACTCACATATTGTATAAGAATGTAAAAATGTCTTTCTACAATCCCACTCCCTTAAAAAATGAAGACTCACTCTTGATTTAAGTGAGAAATTACCCCTTACCAGAGGTTGTAAGGTTGGCATCTGTTTAAGATAGTGGCTCTAATTTTCCCTGAGTTTTTTGTTTTCGGTTGACCAGTTTCCTTTAAATGCCAAAATATAACAAAAAATTTTATTTTTGTAAATAAAAGCTGCCTAAAAGGTGTTTTTGATAGCCACAACAAAAGGTTGACATCTTTAACTGAATATATGTAGCAGCCCAGCATAAAAGAGACCTTCTTGTGAGTGGTTGACTGTGATATGCGCACTCGAGTGCTAAACTGAATCAATAATCTATGTATGCCAGGCACTTTCAAGGACAAGGGTTGTAAGGCAGACTAGAAGTGATTTTATGTGTACTATTGTATGCATGTTAGATGATCATAGCTGTTGCAAAGCTATGTAAGAAAAAGTGAGAGAGTGTGTGTGCGCACACGCGCAGTCCCATGTCTAGTGTAAGAAAGTTCAATTGCTTCCATATTCCTTCAAAAAAATCAGAAGCTTATACTTGGTGTTGTATTAAATATTGTGATGCAATGCTGCCATGGCCAAGGCTGCAAAACTATGGGGTTTTAATGGTCTGTTTGCAAGTTCCGGATGCTGGCACATTGTTGGTGAAAAGACCATGGATGTAGCCCTTGCTGATGGTCCACAGTACAATATTGCCAAAGCAACATATCCAGATATCTGAGCCATTCAGCGCCTCAAGTTTGAGCTCATAAGTAGAATCGGTGTGTCCTCACTTTTTTTTAGGTTTGGGCTAACATTTGTTCAAACTTTAATTGCTTGAGATTGTCCACTCCCGTGGCTGTTATACCAACAAATGCAAAATAATCATTTTAGATTTCTGAGAGACACTCAAGAAAGTGACCTGTTTTCCATGTGGACAAAATGCTACAGACTCAAAATATTTAAAATACTAAGGCGGTCATTCTGACCGCGGCGGACGGCAGTCGCCGCCCGCCAAGCGGTTCCCGCCGAAAGACCGCGGCGGCCATTCCGGCTTTCCCGCTGGGCCGGCGGGCGACCGCCAGAAGACCGCCGGCCGGCCCAGCCCCTTCAACAATGAAGCCGGGTCGGAATGGAGCCTGCGGAGTTGAAGGGGTGCGACGGGTGCAGTGGCACCCGTCGTGATTTTCACCGTCTGCACAGCAGACGGGTAAAATCTTTGTGGGGCCCTGTTAGGGGGCCCCTGCACTGCCCATGCCAGTGGCATGGGCAGTGCAGGGGCCCCCAGGGGCCCCACGGCACCCGTTCCCGCCATCCAGAAACAGGCTGGCGGGAAGGCGGTCGGAATCCCCATGGCGGTGCTGCAAGCAGCGCCGCCATGGCGGGGTCCCTGGGCCAGCGGGAAAACGGCGGGAAACCGCCAGCTCCCCTTTTCCGACCGCAGCTTTACCGCCGCGGTCAGAATCGCCCAGGAAGCACCGCCAGCCTGTTGGCGGTGCTTCCGCCGCACTCCGCCATGGCAGACATGGACCGCCAAGGTCAGAATGACCCCCTAAGACCTGCAGCTATGCAAAAATGTGATTAATTTATTCTCATACCAAGCATGCTGTGGTATATTGCAAGAAACATAAGTCTGGGTGGTGCAGTGCTCAATGTATGGTGCAACACTTAGTGAGGAGCGAGAATTGCATAAAAATATGATTTTTGGGTGGAGTTTGAAGCAAGTGACAATAGAATAATCATATAGGCCAGTCCAAAATTCCATTGGTATGATACAGGTTAGTTAGTGTTTTAGACATCTAGACATTCTTGTTAGTCTGCTGGTAAATAGTTGACGTTTCAACTTTGGTGAGTGTTTCAACCGGTCATCATCAGGACAGAAAAACAATTTGGGAGCATCTGGCGATGATAGTGAGGAATATAGAAAGCAAGTGCATAAGTATCAGTCTGGAGTCTGTTGATTGGGGGGGGGCACAGTTAACAAAACAAACAAGGAGGATCCAAGTTCCCATTAAGCATGAAAAACTCAGCTTTATGAGGAGCTGTAACAAACACACTCACCAAAAATGGACAGTTGCTCTGCGTTAGTGTTCCATGTAAAGATGGCTCTAGATTACTGTGTCATATATTCCAAAATGATTGCACCTGCTTTGTATGTTCATGCTCCTACCAAGATGGTCACCCCTTAACAAACAAAAATTCCAGGGTACACCTTTCAACATCACATCCTATTTTCGTATCACAGTATTCAGAGACATCGCTTCCTATATGTTGTGCCCAGCAGAAACTGCTTAAGTTCACAGGCACTTTTAGGCACATGTGCAGTTCTAGAAAAGAGAACTTTATTTGGGGATATATTATTTGTACATGTATTAAATTCTATTATCAAACACCTCAGTGGACCAGTATGAGATGCATACTCTGAGAACTAGGCTTTCATTGCGAGTGGCCTCTTAATTCCCATTGAGTCGGTAACAACTGGTTCCCTCCGAGTGAGATCTAAGGAAATACCATGGATCTCTTCACTTACAAAGATCTTTTGGTGGGTGTAAACAGCTAAAATACCCTTGTGAAATGATGGCAAAAAATTAGAAATTACCTAGCAAATCGGACCCGAAATTACAGATTCCCTGGTAATTCTTCATTTCTTAAGGCACACCATGCCAGTCCACCCAAATTGTTTTCACCCCCCAGTTTCACTGTTATCGCCCATAGCAGTAACTTTGTGGGAGGGGAAAATCCAAACTATGTAGCGGGTATCACACATAAAAAAGGCCTAATGGACTTATTTAGCCGTTGACGGGCCGTACTCCAATTCTGTAAGCTCAGTGGGGGGAAGTATTCCACTATGTACTTTCACAAAAGATGCCGCCAAGATGGCTCCTATAAAGAAATAGAAAATTTGCTCTGCAGGCTCCATGTTCAGCTCACCCACACAAGTTTTCTGTGTAAAGAGGAAAAAAACACACATAGCGGGAAATTGTTTTTAATTAATTTCCCTGACATGCTTTGAGTTTCTCCCAGTGTGTGGGGGACATTTATGGGTTTTCCTGTTCAGGACTGCCAGGTTTACTCTGAACGTCCCAAACCAGAAAAAGTACATTGTAACATCCATCCCTAATACAGTGCATGGTCTGAAGGGTTTTGGTTTATGGCCCAATGTCAGTCAGGGTTTTGGAAACGGTTTCCACCAGCAGAGCCACCAGAGGAAGCATTACAGTTCTCCTGGCTCTAAATGGAGTTGGTGAACCAGGAGGTTGGCTGACAGATTACTGTCTCATGTATCTAGTGGAGTACCTTGTCCACCAAATTCGAAATAAGCCCCTTATTTCTTTTTCTTTTAGGGCCATATGTACGAACACATTTTCCCATAGACACAGAATGGATAAAACCCCTGGGTACATCTGGCCCTTAGTGCTCTCCCCTTCTGGATGGGGGCTCAAACATAATGAAGTAAAATGCTGTCACTCAAGGTGATGGACATTTGAATCACCAAATGGCTGTGTTGTGAGGTGATCCACTGCTAACAGACCAATACCTGAAGGACACTGATCCAAAGCCTCTTTCTCAGTATATTGTGTATTATTATGTTTTTCATTCCATACATCTGGTCAGATGTCGAGCCCAAACCTAAAAGGTGGTGGAATAAAGTAAGGTAAAGAAAAGAGCGTCACACATGTCTAATGGGAGAAAGAGAAGTGTGCACAAAAATGGAATTGTTGAAAGCCTGAACTGTGTGCTCTTTTTAGACTTTTGGCCTGTTTCTAGCCTCTTCTGTTTTCCAGTATAAAGTGCAGGAATGCTATGAACATGATAGAGCCGCCCCTGGTTTTTAGTTGGCAATCTCCTGATTCTCAGCACTGAGTCTCAGGTTTTCATTGCCCTGGATCAGAAGCCAGCTGTCACCTTTGGCACCTAAACTAGGATCTCCTCCAGAAGTAACACAATGGTAGATCTCAGCTCCCTAATATCATGACTCCCTTGATGTCTTAGGAACATTTTCATCACACCCTTCATCCAATGATGCTTTCAAATAATCAGTAACAGAGCATAACATAAGATAACATATCATACCTTAATATAGCGTCTCTGTTCCCTGGTCACATTAGCATGAAAGTTTGAAAGTCCTCCCTCTATTCTGGGGAATAATTTTCACAGTGGAACTTGTACACAGCATTCTTTGGCAGAAGGATGGGCATATAAATTGTTCTGGGGCATTTCACTCTGTTTATAAGTCATTTCATAGTAATGTGGAGCCTCTTTAAGAACATGCAGGTACAGCCCTCTAATCTCAATCTTTAAACGCACAAGTCCACTAAATTTGACACACTCACCTAAGAGAGGCACATTCCTTTGCCATATTGACAACACATTCCCACAACCTACTATTTTTTTACAGCACCGCCCATAAGGCAGAATATGTGCTAGATAACTGCCAAATAAGAACAATAATAACAAATTGTTTACAGCCTGTGCTGCTTTAGATCACATCCTCTGCACAATTCTGCCATCTTGTTTTGTGCTCAGATGTTGCAAGTTATTTCTCAAGGTGACTCGTGACCCCTCACTGACACGCACAATGCACCAGGACAGACTCCACTTTAGATCGTGTTTTTCCTTCCATCGGGTTCGGTCATGCTTTATGGAGCTCCAGGATCTTCAAGGTGCAAAAACCAATCCTTCTAATCCAAACACTAGTATCGCCTCAAAAGATTTAAGGCACTGGTCGATAACCCCTTAGGATTCAAACTAGAGAATATTTCGAGGCAAGGTCATATGAGAATGGCCCATGAGGGGCTACCTAGAGAGAACACAACCTTTGAGTTTCGCCCTAAATACACCAGCATAGTTCCACAGTTGGACCAACACGGGGTCTTTTACGTCTCTTTACCAAGAGTGACCAAGAGGAGTCAAACTGTTTGGCTTGCCAGGCCTTTAAAAATGAGCAAGCTGCTACAGAAGAGAATTTCACTGGACACACAACAAAATGCTGCACCAAAGCTTTCCCAAGCCATAGACTGAGTCTGGCATCAAAGACCTAAAGGAACATACTCTAACAGAAAGAGAGGTGAGGCCCATGCTGTGTTCCAAGAAGCCAGGGTGATTGGAGTCAACAATATGGGCCTGATTACAACTTTGGAGGAGGGTGTTAATCCGTCCCAAATGTGACGGATATCCTGCCCACCGTATTACGAGTTCCATAGGATATAATTGACTTGTAATATGGCGGGTGGTATAAGGCCCTATATGTCACCTGAGGACTCTGTCGGCACTGACCACTATCTCCAAACCGCTCTGTCTCAAAAATGTAATTTGTTTGTGGAAAAAAGCATACAACAGCTGGCTAAGACCCTGAGACACCCACATCTGAACCAACATTGATGCTGAAGTTGGCTTTGAAACGGGCCTCAAAACCATCTTTGACACCTAATGTGCCTATACCATCAAAAGAACAGATGAAGGCTGATGTTAGACAAAGGAGGATCTATGGATATGTTAGAGGACACATAGTAGCAAGTCCCTCACAGCGTAAACTGGTTGGAAAAGTACATCCAAAGAAAAGGAAGCTCACTGTCTAGGAGGCTATACCTGTGGAACTCAGAACACTTCCCATAACAAAAAGACATAGACCTATAGATCCTAGTCCACCACCACGTGAGAAAGTCCTGGGCAACTCGTTAAGAGGATGTGCTCTTGTTTGGGAGGAACACAGAAGGATGATGGACAGGGTGCTGAAACTTCTCCAACACCCACCCCCAATCACAGATCTGGGTTTAATCCATTGTTCTTTTGCTCAACATGCCACCCCAGTTTGGTCCCAGCCATATGCAAATCAGTCTTGACCCTGCTCCCTATGGGAACAGCCCAGTCCAAAATGCTCTTCTGTGGGTGTCCAGAAGGAATCATTTTGAGCATTACCAGGAGAGAGAAGTGGCCATGGCTCAGCCCAGCCGAAACCAAGACGCCAACAGAGACTCTGAAGACCAGGACAAAGATGTCAAGATAGAGGATTGGTGGTCACCGACAACAGATGCAAACAAATGTGCCACAGTCCTAGAGTGCTGTGGCAACTCGGGTGAGGTTAGTGAATCAGGGAGATTGGGAGGAGGGAGAGGAAGTCGCTGAAACAAATTATTTGTTGTTGTTGAGTTTTTTATCTTTTTCTTTCCCTTTAATCTTCATACTTGCTTTAGACCCCTTCTTAGTGGCCACTAGTGAAGATATATAAAAAAAGTTGGTTTGAAAGATTGAAAGGAATAACCGATAAGAGAAGGATTCTTGCCAAGGGATCTCTGACAGTCTTACTATAAAATGTGTCATAACTAACAGAAATATACATTGACAGAAAAGGAATCCCGGTCTAACAAAAGGGAATGAGGTAACTAAATAAAGAAAACTTCTGTTTTTTTAAATACAGTATACCGCCTGATGAGAATTAAAAGCTCCCTCCCCCAACCTTTCCCAAATGGCTAACCAAGAAGGAAAGTGAGGAGACATCTTAAGGTTCTGAGTCTGATCCTAATATTTTTCTTTTGTTTTTTTTTGTGGGGTTTTTTCCTCATTGAGTTAACACTTAGCTGAGTACTCTAGTCTTCTTTAGAGTGTGCCGGTGGTCTGTGTACCACCTTTCCTGAAGGGAGAAGATACAAAGAAGAATTAAGGACTGAAGAAGAAGAAAAAGAATTCCCCCTAATCCAAACAAGACTGTGCTCCAAACAAGTCTGTTAAAATGTAACTGTTTCTCATATAAGTCTGTACTTGTAATTAAGCCAGCGTTGCTAAGAGGATAAAAGGCAACCTTCCTAAGCCTTATTTCCGCCAATCCCTCCACACTCCACCACCTCGGTCACCAGTGCACTCTCACTCAGCTGTACGTTTACTGCATGCTGATTCAGTCTTTAACCATGTGAAAGACATTCCTGCACCCTGTGAAGGCGATGGAGAAGACCATGGCATGACTATACCATCGACCCACAGGAGGACTAATCTCTGAAGCTCTGCCCATTGTAACCACCCTACTGGAAGACACCACACCATACCATAAGGGCATCCAGGGGGCAGCTGACTGCAACAAGGTTATATTACATGTGATGGAGGAGGAAGATGCTTTCCTGGAGGAGACATTCTCGCAGAGCATTCAGTACAGGTTCTCCTCATGCTGAAAAGCATGACAAAGTGTGCAGCTGAGAGCTTCAAGTGTCCAGTAAAAACAAAAGTTGTACTGTCAGATAAGTGGGTCTGCTTGGTGCTGCCCATGGATATTGCTTGAAATTTCTTACCACACTATGGAAGATACCACCTCACCACCACACTATCACCCAGGAACATCAAAGAGTTCAGCACGAGTACTTGGACACATTGCTCCAAAACCTTGCAATATGTTTGAATTTCCATCGGATGAGTGTCAGCAAGGAATATATACTGTACAGTTCCTAATCCTGGAAAATAATGGCGCACTGAGGCCACTACTGGGCTTCTGACAACTTAACCTTAATATAGTGTCAACGAATTTCAAGAAGACAACTTGGGACGATGTAATTCCACTGCTCTGCACAAGAGGTAGCATGGCGAGGAGATGTTTGGGCTGCAAATCAGTAGTTACAGATAAGTAAACGTTTCCTGTTATAATATATTGTTAATGCTTGTTTGAAAAGATTGCCCTGAAAGAGAGATTGAAGCCCTGGACGAGTGAGTGAACGAGGTACATAACTCAGTTAATTTTACTTGGCAGATCTCTAAATTCATTAACTCTCAGTCAGAATGGTCTCTGAAATCTATCACATGAAATCAAGGGCTTAAAAAAAAAATGTCTTGCTCACTCTACATATTATTCCAGATAAGTAATCATGGGACTATTTGCAACCTTTTGCAACAGATGAATGTAAGCCTCTTAAATAAAGTATGTTAGGAAAATGAGGTTATATTGTATAACAAAGTTAGCTTATTGTTGTCATTTTATACACAACAGATCTCTTTGACCAACACCATGAGTGCCTAATTTGGGATAAAGTAGTTACGTTGAATTACTTTTTGCAATATTGCACCACTTCAATAACTTGTGACTTAAATGATTAAAATTACTATGAAACATTAATAGAATATAAGAAAGCAAAAATATAAATTTGAAAATATTTTTCACAATAGCAAACCTTTTAAGATATCAACTAAAGGATTTCAAACAAAATTATATGAAAAAATAAAAACATGTATTTATTTATTGTTTCAGCTTTGCAATAAAGCCATACAATCAATGGACCTAGAGTTTTCAAATTGCAGAAGTACCCAAAAGCATGTAACACATTAAAACAATATTACATATACTGTAGGAAACTGCCTCTATATATACTATATCAAAATGAGTTATAGGGCCTCATTTCGACCTGGGCGGTCTAATGACCGACAGGGTCGCAGTGGTAGGTGTAGCGCCACCAGTGCGGCAGTCCGAGCGCCATATTACGACCGTGGCTGTAGCACCACAGTCGGACCGCCAGATTTCACCTACACGACGTCTGGCGGTCCTAATCTGCCAAGGCAGTGCTGCCCTGGGGATTACGATCCCCTTCTCCGCCAGCGGTTTCATGGCAGTAACCCTGCCATGTAAAGACTGGCGGAGACAGGGTGCTCCAGGGGGGCCTCTGCACTGTCCATGCACTTGGCCCCCTTTGCCAGCTATGCAGACAGTTAACATTGCGATGGGTGCTGCTGCACCCTACGCACTACAGCATTGCCGCCAGCTCTATTATGAGGCAGAAACAATGCTGTAGGGCGTTTCCCATTGTACCAGCGGGCAGAAACTGTTTCCGCCCACTGACCCAGCAGGAAACTTGTAATGGGCCCGGCAGGGAGGCTGCCACACTGGCGGCAACCTACCGATCGGGACTTCAGCGAACTGGCTTTTCCGTCCGTCCGCCGAAGTCATAATAAGCCCCATAGTATGCACAGAGTCCAGGGGTTCCCCACAGGCTAAAGTAGATAATACTAAAGTTCTTTTTTGTGGTAGTGTGGTCGAGCAGTTAGGCTTATAAGAGTAGTGCAAAGCATTTGTTGTACACACACAGACAATAAAGAAAGCACACACTCAGTGACTAACTCTAGGCCAGTGGTTTTTATATAGCAAAAATATATTTTGTTACTTTGGGACACATAACGACCCCAACAGTAAAAACCGCCTACCGCTGCGGCGCCGGCTGCACAAAAGACCGTTGCCGCGACTACCAGCCGTCTGCCCTATTATGACCACAGCTGGATTTCCGCCACAAGGATGGTGGAAATCCGGCTGTGGCGATGCCGGCGGATGGCGGTAAGGTGGCTCTGCTCCACGCCAGTAGACCGCCGCAGACCGTATCATGACCCATGACACGGCCTGGCGGTGTTCTGCTGGCGGACGCTGCTGCTGGCAGCAGCGCCCTGTCCTGTCTCCTGCCGTAGGACCCCCTGACAACAGGTAAGTCGGGTGCTCTGACAGGGGTGGGGGGTGTTGTGTGTGTGTGGGGGGGTGTATGTCTGTGTGTACGTGTATGCGGGTGTGTGTTGCATGTTGTATGTGTGTGCATGTATGGATGTGTGAGTGAGTGTATGTAGTGTTGTGTGAATGCACGTGTGCTTGTATGTCAGTGTGTGTGGATGTGTGTGAATGGATGTATGCATGCGTGGATGAATGTGGGAATGAGTGTGTGTATGCGTGTGTTCATGTGTGAATGAAGCTGCGTGTATGTAGTGGGGTAGTCTGGAGAGGAAGGGAGCTGGGGGGGGGAATATGGGGAGGGGGCGGGGAAGACCCCTATCAGTGACAGGGAAGGGATTCCCTGTCACTGATAGTGCCTACCGCCATGGTTTTTGTGGCGGTAAGGTTGCTATGAAAACCATGGCGGTAGGCAGGGATCATAATCCCGCAGACAGGCAAGTGACGGCCGCCGGGTTGCCCGGCGGTCGTTACCGCCGGGGCCATCGGTGTGGTACATTAGCGGTTTGGCTTTAGCCAACCCGACAATGTCTTAATATGGAGAAAGGTACCGCCAGCCTGTTGGCAGTACTTACCTCCATATTAATGCAGTCCGCCGGGGTCATAATGATCCCCTTTATTTCTAGAACCACAAGATTCAAGTTGCAGGTAAGCACATGTGTGCAAGTAAGTATCCAATATATATATATCAATACCACTCCGTTTAGAATTGCCAAGGTATACTGTTTTCGAATAAATAGCAATAATCTGTTTAAAAAGTTCACACTGCAATTTTCAGAAACAGTTCTGGGAGGGAAGAAAAGTTAGTACAGTTTCGAGGTAAGTACAAGACTTACAGTTCCAGACTCCAGGGTTAGGAAGTCCACTGGTCACGGTTCAAGTTAACCCCAAACACCCACCGCCAGCAATACGGAGCCGGCCCGGTGCAGAGGTCAAAGATGAGGTTGATTTACCATGGGCTCCTATGGAGACTGGGGGCACTCAGAATCAGGTCTGCTTGCAGGTAAGTATCTGCGTCTTTGGAGGGTAGACCTTGGGGGTTTAGAGGGGGCACAGGTCAGCACCAGACACACACTGTCAGTGGCGCAGGGGTGGTCGGGTGCAGGTTGCAAACACAGCATCGGGCTCCCAATGCTTTCCTACAGGGGGACCCTAGGGTCACGTAGATTCTGCAGGCTGGGTCCAGGTGGTTGGTTACGGAAAACCAAAGGCTGGACAAGGAGGAGGGATGCCTGCTGGACGTTGCTGCACCAGAGTTCAGATTCCCCAAGGCCAGGGGGCTGCAGGTGCAGAGTACCTTTTAGCAACGGGTATCTTTTACGGTTCTGTCGCAATTAGGGAGATCCTCTGGATTCAGGCTGCAGGTATCGTTGTGTTGGACAGGAGGTGTCAACCCAGGGTGGGCACTTGCTCAGAATTGCCTGGGGACCAGTTCCAGTCTGTTGGGCCACCTGGACTTGGGCCATGGGCTTCGGGTGCAGAGTGGACAGGACTCGTGGTTCCGGTGCGGTTCTGAGGTCTTGGATGTAGTTTCTTCTTGGACTGGGCTGCTGTCCATGCAAGTTCTTGGTCCTCTGTGATGCAGACAGTCCTCTGGAGACTTTTCAGAGGTCGCTGGTCCTGCAGGATGCGTCTCTTTCTTTTGGCAGGGCTTTGGAACCTGGAGACGAGCCGGTAGGGCTGCGGCCAAGTCAATTTGCATCTTCAGTCTTCACTGCTGGGGTTCAGCTTAGCAGTCCTTCTTTCTTCTTATGAGGTCACCAGAAATCAGACAAACTGGGTTCGGGGGAGCCCTTAAATCCTGGATTTAGGAGCGTTGAATGGGGTCTTAGGGCAGTAGCCAATGGCTACTCTCCCTGAGGGTGGCTACACCCTTCCTGTGTCCACTCCCTTTGGGGAGGGTGGCACAGACCTAACCCTATTGGTCCCTGTCCTCCAAACCAAGATGGAGATTTTGCAAGGAAGGGGTCACTTCAACTCTGGATACCTTAAGGGTGGTCCCAACTGAAGTGGTCACTCCTTTTGTTTTTCCTAAGTTTCCCACCAAACTTGCTGCCAAAAGTGGGGCTTTGTCCAAGGGGCGGGCATCTCCACTAGCTGGAGTGCCCAGGGGCACTGTAACAGAAGGCCTGAGCCTTTGAGGCTCACCACTAGGTGTTACAGTTCCTGCAGGGGGAGGTGTGAAGCACCTCCACCCAGAGCAGGCTTTGTTTCTGGCCTCAGAGAGCACAAAGGCCCTCACCCCATGGGGTCAGAAACAGGTCTGCTAGTGGCGGGCTGGCACAGATTGGTCAGTCCTGCACTAGCAGTTTGGCTAACATACAGGGGCATCTCTAAGATGCCCTCTGGGTGCATTTTTCAATAAATCCAACACTGACATCACTGTGGGTTTATTGTGCTGAGAAGTTTGATACCAAATGTCCCAGTATTCAGTGAAGCCATTCTAGAGCTGTGGAGTTTGTAATGACAAACTCCCAGCCCATATACTCAGTATGGCTACACTGTACTTACAATGTCCAAGAATGGACTTGGACACTGTAGGGACATATTGCTCATGCTGCTATGCCCTCACCTGTGGTATAGTGCACCCTGCCGTAGGGCTATAAGGCCTGCTAGAGGAGTGACTTACCTATGCCAAAGGCAGTGGTTTGTGGGCACGGCACCCTGAGAGGGGTGCCATGTTGACACTTACTTTTCCTCCCCATCATCACACACAATCTGCAATGGCAGTGTGCATATGTTTGGTGAGGGGACCCTTAGGGTGACACAACACATGCAGCATTCCGTAGGGACCCTCCCTGGACACAGGCCCTTGGTACCACTGGTCCCTTTTACAAGGGACTTATCTGTGTGCCAGAGGTGTGCCAATTGTGGAAACAATGGTACCGTTTTAGGGAAAAGAACACTGGTGCTGGGGCCTTGTTAGCAGGATCCCAGCACACTCTCAGTCAAGTCAATATCAGGCAAACAGTGGGGGGGGGGGAAGGGGGAGGGACTGCAACAAGGGACAGTTTCCTACATACACCATACAATGCAACATTTTAAAAGCATCCCCAAAAACATACTCCCTTAATGGGGAGAGGCCTCCCTCCTGCGTTCTAGAATATGGGTTACAGTCTATATAAACTGCACATCGATAGGTATACGATTAATCCGCGTAACTTCGCTGACTGACATAGAAGGTCAGTCCAAAGATTTAATATAAGTAGCGTCTTCCAGTATAGTTGTTAAAATGCACAGTTTCTAAGCAGGAGACGCACAATAGCATGTAGCAGCATAAATGGATTGTAATAAAAGTTAATCTAGTGGAGAAGGTGCAGGAAATCGTATCTTCTAAAAATGGTAGGGACTTATTGTTCGAAGATTCTTCAAAACAAAAACTGACAAGTAATGATGTAATAACTGCACAAAAAGCACTTAAGTGCTACAAATGATTAGTTTAGTTTAAAAGTGTTAGACCATATCAACAGCTTGATCAAAGTGCAGGTAGTAAGAGTACAACCAAGTAGGGCAAAGCCTGAGCTAAAATATGTCAATGCCAGAAAAGAGGACATACTACCGTAAACAGCTATGCAAGGCAGCTGTCAGTACTGATCATCCAGGCAGGAGAGATGTAACAACTTGTTACGCTTAAATAGTCATGCAGTGCCTCCATTGCTGCTTTTGCAGTGCATGTGCAATTGCAAATTAAACCATTAGCAACCAAACATTTTGGACAGGAATTAAAGATAAAGATATATATATATAAAACTGATTTGGTTCAAAACTGTTAGTCCATCTTATTATCTTTAGCAATACGAAAATAGTAAAAGTGCAACCATGTGAGGCAAAGCCTGGAGTAAAATATATCAAAGCTATAAGTGGGGACGTACTACCATACTCAGCTATACGGGGCAACTGTTGATGCTGATCAACCACACACAAAAAATTAACATCGGTTTTGCTTAGGTAATCATGCAATGCCTCCGTCAGTGCTGTACAGTAAAAGTGGAAATGCAAGTTGAACCGTTAGCAGGCAAATATATTGGGCAAGAGTAACAGATAGACTCATTTATTTTCCTAACTTGCTGTGTATGTTGCTCTCACCACCCAACCTTTTGACCAGTTCTCTTTCCTTCCAAGCGGCGTATGTGTAGCACGCTACTGCCTGATAAATTTCCGGCTGGTCAGATCTATAACCTAGGGCCTGATTTAGCTATTGGCAAACGAGTACTCTGTCACCACGGTGATGGATATCCTGTCCGCTGATATCTAAATTCCATTATATCCTATGCAATTTAGATATTGGTGGACAGGATATCTGTCACCGTTGTGATGGAATAACTTGTCTGTCAATATCTAAATGAGGCCCAAAGTGTTAAGGCATCCTTGCAATTCACCATCTGAAATTTTAAACATTAGGGAGGGAGGTAAAACCTTCAGGGGCCAGGTCACGTGGGACAAAGCAAAATAAAGTACACCAATGTTACCTGGTCACCCGAAGGGCAGCAACACATGCCAGCTCTCGGCCCAGACACCTTGGATAAGGACTTTGTGTAAGCCCGAACCTCTTATATTCCTAGTTTGAATCTGAGGTATAAAGCCCTTTTTTTCAGGCAGCAAAACCAGATCAAGGAATGGCTCCCACCGAGGTTCAGGCTTCATCATCAGGTATTTTGTCAATAATGCACCTTTCCTGAGATTGTGTTTTTGCCACATAAGCACCCAGAAGTTTTTTCACTATTTGTAATGTGGCTTCATTCATGTTTTCTGAATCGTGCCATAAATCTGTGCAGTTTACTTGAGAATGCGCACTAAGGCCCTCATTCCAACCCTGGCGGTCCAAGACCGCCAGGGCCGCGGGCAACGGAAGCACCGCCAACAGGCTGGCGGTGCTTCATTGCCCATTCTGACCGCAGCGGTAAAGCCGCGGTCAGAAAAGGGGATCCGGCGGTTTCCCACCGGATTTCCCCTGGCTGGGCAAGCAGCGCCGCCATGGGGATTCCGACCCCCTTCCCGCCAGCCTGTTTCTGGCGGTTTTTACCGCCAGGAACAGGATGGCGGGAACGGGTGTCGTGGGGCCCCTGGGGGCCCCTGCAATGCCCATGCCATTGGCATGGGCATTGCAGGGGCCCCCTAACAGGGCCCCAGCATGATTTTCACTGTCTGCATAGCAGACAGTGAAAATCGCGACGGGTGCTACTGCACCCGTCGCACACCTGCAACACCGGCGGCTTCTGTGTTGCAGGCCCTTTCCCGCTGGGCCGGCGGGTGCTCCCTTGGCGGGCGCCCGCGGCCCAGTGGGAAAGTCAGAATGGCCCCCGCGGTCTTTTGACCGCTGGGCGGCCATTTGGCGGTTCCCACCAGGCGGGCGGCGACCGCTGCCCGCCCGGGTCAGAATGACCCTCTAAATGTCTAAACCAAGGCAGACTGCTGTCATTCTGATTTCTCAAGGCATCGTTCAAGGACTTCTGGAACTCTGTGAGGGCAATGTTCTATTCAGATATTATGAACCATATTTCATAAAATTAAAAATGTTCAAAATAAGATCAGAAGAGCCTTGATAAAGCATGAATTTACCTCGTGCCCTAATGTAACTATAACTTGAGCCCCGCCAAGCACAGTTTTCCCATCAATAATTTTACTGCAGATGTCACAATAATATGAATGATGTCGTAGAAGATGTCATGAGTGATGTAATATCTGGGGTAACTAGCAATGCATGGCGAAGGCACAAGTTATAGTTACTTTAGGGCACGAGTTATAGTTACTTGAAATAACTCTAACTGTAACAGTTGAAGTTCTGTGGTTTTGTGTGTGTAAAATATGAACCTAACCATAATGTCCCTGTACCCTTTGGTTTTGTAGTGAATTTCAAAGGTTTTTTATTCTGTTTCCTATCTAAAAAGTCTCTGTAACCTTTGTTTTTTTCTGTGAATTTCATAGGGTTTTTTAACATTAAGTTATCTACACATTGCAATGTAGGGTGGGGGGATGGTCTTTGGACGCAGGGCCTGTCCTGGCATTGGGTTGCACCCACCCAAGCTCTCTGCTCCTGCCCTCACTCCTTCTTGCCATCCATCGTCCAAGTTCATGCCCCTGCTCCCTCATTACAGCTCTGTGTGGCCAGTGTTCTGCCACTGCCCTTCCCGTCAGCCCTAAACAGTTTACTTGCTTCCCCATCCACCTCCCTACCCTCTGTTGTCCGAGTTCATGCACCAGTCCCCTCGCTCCTGCCCTGCCTTGTCCAGTGTGCTGCAACTGACCTCCATTTAACTTGATGTCCTTGCCCACTCCACCTGCCCTTTGTTGCCCAGTTCTATGCCCCATCATTGCCCTCCTGCTTAGCCTCTGTGCTTAGCTTGCTGCCCCTACCCGCCTGCTCTTGTCCTCCGATGTCTGTGTGCATGCCCCTCTTCCCTCCTTTTTTCCCACCATGTTCCATGGACCTGCCACGGCCTCTCCCATCCACTCTGAGTGTTCTGTCACTGCCCCTCCCACCTGCAGAGCATAGTCAGATGGCTGTCGCCAGGTCCCTGCCACCTCTACCGTTCCTGTCTGAGTTTCATGCCCCTATCCCCTCTGTCCTGTTCTCTATGGTCCATTTTGCTGCCACTCCTTTCTGCCCTCTGTAATCTCTTGTGCTGCAACTTCTCCTCCTGCCTGCCTTATGTGATCAGTTGTGAGGCCCATTCCCCTGCCTTCTCTTGTCTCCGTGGTCCTTTGTGTATGCCCCTGCCTGCTCCCTCTTGCCCACCATGGCCGTTTTGCTGCCATTACCCCAACTGCTTGCCATGCATAGTCTTCTGTGCTGCCACAGCCCCTCCCACCTTCCCTGTGTGGTCAGCTTGCAGCCCCTGACCCCCTCCCTCCCTCCGTTATCTGCATGCATCCCATTATAGTGTCACGTTTGTCCTCCATGGTGTGTTGTGCTTCCAGTGCCCATCCTGCCTGCCTTCCATGGTCAGCTTACTGCTCCTGCCGTGCCCTCCAGCCAACTGTCCTCTGTTACCATTTGCAGGCCCCTATCCCCTCCCTCCTGCCTTATCTGGTCCACTGTTGTGCCCCTGCCCCCTCGATCTTGCCCTTCATGGTTCCTTATACTGCAACTGTCCTTTCTGTCGGCCCGGTTTGGACACCTTGCTGCCCTTGGCCTCTTTCCCCTCTGCTCTCATGTACATGGCCCTGCCCCCTCCCTGTTGCTTTCCATGGTCTGTTGTGCTGCACTGTCGTCCCGCTTCCCCTGTGTGATGTATAGTGCTGCTGCAACCCCTGGTGCCTGCCCTGCAAGGTCAGTTTTGTGCCCCTTCTCATCTTCCTCCTGCTGTTTGTTATCCAAGTCCATGCCCCTAACTCATGCCTCCTGCCCTCCGTGATCCAATGTACCATACTTGCCAGCATTTTGAATTTGGTAAGAGGGAGATTTGAAAAAAACCTGGGGAATTGATTTTCCCCATTGGCCTACATTGAAAAAGAGGAGATTTTAGGCAGGAGACATAAAATAAATCCCTTTTGTGCTTAAGAACATCTGGAGTCTCCCCTGCCTGAATCAGGTCGGTCTGTTGGCATCTATCGTTGTACTACCACTGCCTGTTCCTTCTGCCCTCAATGGTCTGCCATATTGCCACAGTCTCTTTTTCCTATCCTGCATGGTTGGTTTGTTGCTCCTGTCCCCTTTACCCCGCCCTCCATGGTCCTTTGTGCTGCAACTTCCCCTCCTGCCTGCTCAGCTTGGCCAACTTGTTGCCTCTGCACCCTCCTCCCTGCCCTCGATTATCTGAGTCCATTCCCCTGACCTCTGCCCCCCCACTGCATTCTACTGAACAACTAAATTGCTAACATTCTATATTTATTACAGAAATGTGGCATACCTGACATATGTAATCAAACTGTAATACCTAAAGCATTTCCTTTAGAAATTAAAACAAGCATTTGCAATGCAATAGGTCTCGCATTTGGGAGAGTTAGAGCTATTGACGTTGTAAATGACAATGTCTTTTACCAATGTGTTTTGGTTTGGAGTGTAGTGGATGTATGCCAGGTGCCACAGCAACTCTCCCAGGCCTTTCACTTCAGGAGAGAGGACACAACAAGGTCGCCATCTTGGGAGTGTTTTTGCCTCATTCCTACAAACTGGCTGCAATACCTTAGAGATGCAGCCCTTTCTAATGTGTTTACCTAAACTTTTATAGCACCCAACAAGCCACAAATCGACACCTTTGTGGCATTTAACCCAGAGAATGAGGTGGTCAAGAGAGTTAGGAGCAAAGAAAAGGGGGCAACCATATATTTCTGTGTTAGAATAACATAAGAGGCAGCTTAACTGAATAGGAGGCTTCAAATGTGTGCATATTGGTGAAACAGAGCTTCAGTGGTAGATGGGCCGACAGGATAGGTTTGAGAGGTGTTACATCTGTGATCTTGGGTCAGTGTTTCATTGGAAATACAGAAGGTCTGGTACTCTGTATTCATTTAAAGCACTGCCTTGGGTTAATAGTCTTATGACAGCCCTCGGCTCAGGACTGGACGCTTTAGAACTGATAAGTGTACCTGAATCTCCTGGGCCCTGACAGTGCCTTTTCGGTGAAAACATTTGTGCACTGGCTGATGGTTTTGAAGTCAGAATTATCCCTGTTGGGGTGGCTACTCGAAATTTGAAGTCTTGGCCTTGCCATCTTAACCACTCAGAGTAGAGCAGGAAACCTGGGTTTGGACAATACAGTGTTTTTTTTTGCCTAGACCAGTGGTGCCCAGTGAGGCTTCTACAGGGCTGGATTTTTGGGGGGAATCCAAGGTAGGTCCAAAACCATGTCAGAGTTTCTTGATACCTACATAAGATAAATTACGTAAACATAATTTATATAGAACTTATTTACACAGTGATTACCCTGCAAGCCTGGAATGGATCCTTCCTGTCTTATAAAAAAGACTTCAGTCACAACAACACATTTGGGTTACATAAGTACAAGCAGTGGCTGGTCCTGGTGGCCACTGTTTGTGAAATGAGTTCTCCTGTTTAAAACATCTCCTGCCTATGGAGTCTTTACTGTTACTGTTCAGTATTGACTTTGATATGTAGTCCTTGGGGTGTGTAAACATATAAACAAACACACGTATATTCCCATAGGCATGGGGTGGTGTGGTGAAGTACTGAGAGGAACACCAGTAAAAGCAGGAGTGAGAAAAGGGCCACTTGATTGGGTCAGAAAGATCTTTTCTTGACATTGATTTTCCATATACTTTGTAACCACAGCAATCAGAAATAATGCCTACAGTTTACATCATATGATCCATGGGAACTTAGTGGAGTGGTTACATGAAGCCTGGGGTTGGAAGAGAGAAGAGCAGGTTAAATATTACTGGACTGTGACAGTCGGTGCGTGGATCATTATACACAGGAGTCCAGAGGGTGATGGGGAAGCGCTCTGCACCTGTGACAGCGACTGTGGGGGGTATTCAAGGTGGTGCATCTTCAAATAGGAAGCAGTGCTAGTTAAGCGCTGTTTTAGACGGCACTTCTGGAAGTGACATCTGCAAGGTCGCAGTAGCTGTGAGAGGACGGTCATCAAAGCCATGACACCAGTGAATTCTGAGAGGGGAAGTGATGGAGTTTGCTCCACTTTTGTGCCCTATGGTATGCTATTTCTCTCACTGTGGCACCCTTGTGTTAGCTTCTTTGCGCTACAGGGTTAGGAAAATGCCTGCCTCTACTAACTGAACTTTATTTGAAGAGGCACATTTACCACCATTTTGGAGACAACACCTTTCGCCATGTTCTTGCCTAGAACTAACCTATGTGCTTGGTTGGTGACCCACCAGAGGTTATCAAGAGTACATGCTATTGCCTAGTGTTAAGCTCTATTCAAATCAGTTGGTTAATGCACCCACTGCAGAGGTCATGACAGAACAAGAATGTCACAGATTACAATCCTGGCATAGCTTTTTCAACTCTTCATCTCTGCAAGGTCGGTGCAAATGAATTATAGCGGTTTTGTTAAGAATAGCACCTGCTTTGCAGCGTTATGAAATGGCAGAACCTGTATTACCAAGTGCTATATAAAAATAAAAAAAGTTATTCCCAGAGTGCCCCAACATGCACCAGATAAAGAATCCTATGGGAGAAGATGTGGTGCAAGGGTCAGAGCTGTCGACCTTGGAGCTGGGGAACACGCCTTGAGTCTCGGCGCTGGTTCAACATCCTGTGATTCTGGGCAAATCACTTAGGCGGTCATTACAACCCCGGCGGTCCAAGACCGCCAGGGCTGTTGTGACGGAAGCACCTCCAACAGGCTGGCGGTGCTTCCAAGGCCAATACGACCGCGGCGGTTGCGCCGCGGTCGCACCACCGGGGCCGGCGGTTTTCCACCACATTTGCCCCGACGGTGAGGATTACGAGTCCCCGACCGCCAGCCTTTTCCTGGCGGTTCAAGGCTGGTGGTACAGGGAGTCGCGGGGCCCCTGCACTGCCCATGCCACTGTCATGGGCAGTGCAGGGGCCCCCTGACAGGGCCCCATGCAGCTTTTCACTGTCTGCTATGCAGACAGTGAAAAGTGCGACGGGTGCAACTGCACCCGTCGCACGGCCGCAACACCGCCGGCTCCATTTGGAGCCGGCTCCTGTGTTGCGGCCGACATCCCCGCTGGGCCGGCGGGCGGAAACCTCTAAATGACTGCGGCGGGAGTGCGGCCGCCAAGGTCATAATGAGGGTCTTAATCTCCCCTTGCTACCAAAAAAGGAATGTGTTCTTGTGGAATGTGTCCAGTGCTAATGTAAAGCACTGTAATAACTTTGTATTGAGTTCTCACTAACTAAACTCTATTTGAAGAGGCCCAATTTACATCCAAAGGCTAGATGGTTTTTGCTATTGAGCTTGAGGCTGTGAAGTGCTTGAGTCTAGAGTCACGACTTTTTCCACTATTTTGGAGGCAGCACTTTCCGCCATCTTCTTGCCTAGAACTAGCCTATGTGCTTGGTTGGGGACCCTCAGGAGGTTATCAAGAGCACATGCTATCGCCTAGTGTTAAGCTCTGCTCAAATCAGTTGGTTAATGTACCCACAGCAGAGGTCGTGACAGAATGAGAATGTCACAGATTACAATCCTGACATAACTTTTTCACCTTTTCATCTCTGCAAAGTCGATGCAAAGGAATTATAGTGATTTTGTTTTGAATGGCACCTGCTTTGCAGCGCTATGGAATGGCAGAACCTTTATTACCGGGCGCTATGTAAAAACTAGTGTGTTTACATAAACTTTTATAGCACCAATCAAGCCACAAAGAGGCACTTTTGTGGCATTTAACCCGGAGAATGAGGGGGCCAAAAGAGTTAGGAGCAAAGAAAAGGGGCAGCCACATATTTCTGTGTGTTAAACTATTAAAGGAGTTATTCCTCTACATTGGCAATACCAGCCTAACTTTTAAAAACATTGACTGTATACAAAGAGTATAACAGAAGAGGAAGCTTAACTGCAAATGGATTATAACGATTTTGTTAAAAATTGCACCTTTTTTTGCAGTGCTTTGAAATGGCAGGACCTGTATTACCAAGCGCTTTATTATAAAAAACAAGTTATTCCTAGACTGCCCCAACATGCACCAGACAAAGAACCCTACGGGAGAGGATGTGTCATAAGGGCCAGAGCTGCTGACCTTGGAGCTGGGGAACACGGTTTGAGTCTTGTCGCCGGCTCAGCATCCTGTGATTCTGGGCAAATCACGTAGTCACCCCTTGCTACCAAAATATTAATGTGTTCTTTTGTAGTGTAACTGGTGCTCATGTAAAGTGCTGTAATACCTTGGTAATAAAAGAGTTATTCCCAGACTGACCCAACATGCACCAGACAAAGAACGCTAGGGGACAGGATTTGGCTTAAGGGCTAGAACTGCCGACTTTGGAGCTGGGGAACACAGTCAAGTCTTGCTGCTGGCTCAACATCCTGTGATTCTGGGCAAATCGCTAAATCTCCCCTTGCTACCAACAAGAAATGTGTCCTTGGGTAATGTAACCGGTTCTCATGTGAAGCGCTGTAATATTTTTGTATCAAATTTGTGCTATATAAACTGCAAATAAATAAATAGCTCCAATACCTTTGCACTGCATAAAAGACCCCACAGACATCGCAAAGAAACAGCAAGATGCCAGAAACCAAGAAAGACAAAGAAACAACATAACGCTATGATCATGAAGCGGAGAGGTAAAAGAAAAAATGGTGTGTCGGCACCAAGCTATCTAGCCAATCGTGCAATAATCCATCTAACAGGGTCAGTCTCCAAGGCAGGACAAATGTAAAGCATTTACCAATGACATTAAGGGATTTTTGAAAGGCAGGCCCAGGAATGAATAAATGTAATGGGCGTGAGATGGGCATGGTTAAAGCCCACAGAATTAGATTACTGAGAGAGTCTTATGGCCTTGGAAATTATGGTTAGTGCTTTAAAAAACTAAAATGAGGACATATTGTCTGAGTTCTCAAATAGTGACAAAGCATTTTTACATTTTTTGCTATCTTTATGTTTTTTTTTATCCAGTTGATCACTTGATTATATGTTTCACTTAGGGTAGAGAATGTGGCAATACGGCCAGATCTGCAGACTTTGCAACTGGGAAACAAGGCCTGAGTTTCACCTTCAGCTCGACATCCTGTGATTCTGAGCAAATCACTTTATTTCCCCATACCTAAAGCCCAAAAGGAATGTGTCATTGTGTAATGTAACTTGTGCTCATGTAAAGCACTCCAAAACATTTGGGTCAAGTCTACGCTATATAAAACTGCAAAAAAAAAACAATTAAGTGCTTTGCACACTCCAGTCATTGGGCTACACTGGAGCTACATTTGGGTAATATTTGTCCTACGTTTGGGCTCTTTTTTCTCTGGGGGCCATCTTGTGAGGCTTATTTGTTATGAAGTTCCTTAATCTCCTCATTTACTGCAGTATCCTCAGTAGAAAATGCTTTTAGTTTTCCACTTCGATTCCATCAAGATGGCTGTCAGATGTGCCACACTTTTGGCATAAATTCAGAATGGTAGCATTCTACCATTAAAAAACTGTAGTAAACTGCTGATCACCAGGGAGTTAACTGGCAGTCTGCTGCAGTTTCAGTCTACATGTCAGAATGTTTTAATGAAATAGAAGAGGAAGATATTTGAGAACTCACTTAAAACGTGTCCTAATTTTTCTTTCTACAGCACTAACCATAATTTCTATAACAAAATGAAAGACCTAATTTTGTTCCTTTCAAAATTAAGGCCCTCATTATGAACATGGCGGTCCATTCCGCTCTGCCGGCGGTGGCGGTAGAAACCGCCAACAGAGGAGCGGGCCGAACTGCAAAATAATGAACCAAACGAAACACATGCATCCCGCACACCACCCACCGCAAGGAAAGGAGTCCCGCTGACGACGGCAGAGTCCACCCACAGGCCGTCAGAAAGGCCCAACCCGCCCATCAAATTATTAACCACCATTCCGCTGTCAGTTCCGGGGCGGGAACCACCGCCACACAAAGCCAGGTGGAAATGAAACAAATAGAAGGAAACACTCACCGGAGTTCCACAAAACGTGCAGCTGCAGCCATGGACAGAGAGCTGCAGATCATGCCAGCCTTGCTCCTTGCCATATATCTACACGACTGAGACCGCCGACGAAGACGACGACGGTAAGTACATCAGCCTACAACACAAGGGAGGAAAGGGCACAGTTACATACCCACCCACTCCACCCACTCCACAACGCCCCCCCAACCCTTCCCAGCAGCACAAGTCAGATACCCCACACCAAGAGGGATGTCCCTGACCGAAGGCCACTGCAACTTGCCCATAGTACATACAATAGCCCCATACACATAAATAATTTTAAAAAACACCAGGGTGGAACTGCGTGCAGCCCAAACAGAGGCCACACTGAAACTTTATTATGTAGCTCACTGAGCAAAACAGTGCCAACAATCAATCAATCAGTCAATCACTGCATTTGTAAAGCGCGCTACATACCCGCGAGGGTCTCAAGGCGCTGGGGAGGAGGGGGGTGCTACTGGTCGAAGAACCAGGTCTTGAGGAGTCTTCTGAAGGCCAGCAGGTCCTGGGTCTGTCGTAGGATGGTGGGGAGAGTGTTCCAGGTTTTGGCGGCGAGGGAGGAGAAGGATCTGCCACCGGCTGTGGTTTTTCGGATGCGGAGGACTGTGGCGAGGGCGAGGTTGGCTGAGCGGAGGCTTCGGGTGGGGGTGTGGAAGCTGAGTCGGTTGTTGAGGTAGGTGGGTCCGGTGTTGTGCAGTGCTTTGTGTGCATGGATCAGGAGCTTGAAGGTGATCCTTTTGTTGATGGGGAGCCAGTGCAGGCCTCTCAGGTGGAGTGTGATGTGCCTGGGTAACGGTTTTTCTCGTGTCGAGAGGGATCCATTTGAAGATCCTGCGGAGCATACGGAGGGTGTTGAAGCAGGACGCGGAGACGGCGTTGACTTGCCTGGTCATGGAGAGAGTGGAGTCGAGGATGACCCCCAGGTTGCGTGCGTGGTCCGTGGGTTCCGGGGCTGTGCCTAGTGACGTGGGCCACCAAGAGTCGTCCCAGGCTGATGGGGTGGGTCCGAGAATGAGGACCTCCGTCTTGTCTGAGTTCAGCTTCAGTCTGCTGTCCTTCATCCAGTCGGCTACGGCCTTCATTCCTCGGTGGAGGTTAGCTTTGGCGGTGTGGGGATCTTCGGTGAGTGATATGATCAGCTGGGTGTCGTCGGCGTAGGAGATGATGTTGAGGTTGTGTTGTCGTGCGACGTGGGCGAGGGGGCCATGTAGATATTGAACAGTGTCGGGCTGAGGGAGGATCCCTGTGGGACGCCGCAGATGATCTTGGTGGTTTTGGAGCGGAAGGGTGGGAGGCGGACGCTCTGGGTTCTGCCGAAGAGGAAGGATGTGGTCCAGGCCAGGGCCTTCTCTTGGATACCGGCGTCATGGAGGCGTGCTGATAGGGTGTGGTGGCAGACCGTGTCAAAGGCTGCTGATAGGTCCAGGAGGATGAGGGCGGCTGTTTCTCCTTTGTCCATCAGGGTCCGGATGTCGTCAGTGGCGGTGATGAGGGCGGTCTCGGTGCTGTGGTTACTGCGAAAACCAGATTGGGACGGGTCCAGGATGTTGTTGACTTCGAGGTAGCGGGTCAGCTGTTGGTTGACAATCTTCATGGTCACTTTTGCCAGGAAAGGGAGCAGGGAGATGGGACGGAAGTTCTTGAGGTCCTTGGGGTCCGCCTTGGGCTTCTTCAGAAGGGCGTTGATCTCGGCGTGCTTCCAGCTTTCTGGGAAGGTTGCTGTCTCGAAGGAACAGTTGATTGTTTTCCGGAGGTGGGGCGCGATGGCTGCGCTGGCTTTGTTGAAGACGTGGTGAGGGCAGGGGTCCAATGGGGATCCGGAGTGGATGGAGTTCATGGTTTTGATGGTGTCTTTGTCGCTGACGCTGGACCAGGTGGTCAGGCGACTGGTGCGAGTGGTAGTCGCAGGGGTGGTGGACTCGGTGGTGGGTGCGGGGGGTCGGGGTTGAAGCTGTTGTGGATGTCGGTGATCTTGCGGTGGAAGAAGGTGGCCAGGGAGTCGCACAGGTCTTGAGATGGCGGGATGTCGTTGGTGATGGAGCTGGGGTTGGCGAGTTCTTTCACGATGCTGAAGAGCTCTTTGGTGTTGTGTGCGTTGTTGTCTAGGCGGTCCTTGAAGGCGGTCTTCTTGGCGGTCCTGATGAGTTGGTGATGTCTGCGGGTGGCGCTCTTGAGGGCTGTGTGGTTGTCTGGTGTTCGGTCGTGGAGCCATTTCTTCTCCAGCTTCCGACAGGTGTGCTTGGAGATCCGGAGGTCCTCGTGAACCAGGCGGCTTTCTTGTTGGTGTGGTTGGTTGTAAAGGTCTTGAGAGGGGCGAGGGTTTTGGCGCAGTCGTTGATCCACTGTGTGAGGTTGGTCGCGGCAGTGTCTGGGTCGGTGGATGGTCAAACAGGGCCAATGGGCAGTCCATATAAAGTCAATTGTCCTTGGCCACACCTGGTCACACCTGATGCCCACAAGTGCTGGGTACTCCACTGAACGGGGCACCATATGGGGATCCAGGCACCTCATGGAAGGGGGACAGGGGTGGGGGGGTGGCGATTTACGACGGGGTGGGACTTAGACTTGCGTGAGGAGGTTGGAGGGGGGTGGGCTTCTCCTTTGAAGGGGTGGGGGCTGTTTGGCTCGGGTGGAGCAGGATGCCTTAGGCTCTGAGCGGGCCTTCTTCTTCACCGGAGAAGGGGCACGGGAATGGGAAGGCTGGACCGGGGTGGGCTGGGATGTGGAAGGAGCGGAAAGGGCAAGTAGGTGGGCACGTTTCAGGACAAGACAGGGTGGGCCAGTGGGTTCGAACAGGTCTGCACGGGGAGGAAACGTTTTTTCGGAGCAATTGGGGTGGTCGTGGATGAGGGCGTGGGAGTGGAGGCAGAGGGAGTGGATGTATGGGGTGTAGGTGTGCGTGTAGTGGGTGCAGGTGACTGCTCAGTATGCTGTGGTGTGGTGGATGTCTGATGGGTGGGTGTCTTGGTGCGTTTGAGTGTTTTGGGAGGTGGGGGGTGGACACAATGGGAGAAGACAGACAGCTAGTGTGGATGTATGTTGGGTGGGTGTCTGCAAGTCGGGTGAGTGTGCTGCATGTATCAACTACAGTGGAGGTGGTGAGTGCAGGTGTGGTGTATAGGGTGCATGTATGGCTGTCTGCTATTGTGGTGAGTGCAGGAAGAGGAGCAGTAGCAGTGAGTTAAGGTGCAGTGCATGAGGGTGTGGATGTAGAGGGGACAGACAGGCAGGCGGAAGAGGTGGGCACACTGGGGGAAGTGGGCGTTGTTGTGTGTGCAGGTGTCTGTTGGCTGTGTGAATGCTTGTGGTGGGAGGTGTGGTGCTTGTGTTTGGAAGTGTGCTTCTTGTGTGTTGATGTGCCTGTAAGCGGGTCGGATTGTGTGCTTTGGACGGGTGAAGGGAGTGGGGTGCTGGAAGGGGTAGAGGAGGTTAGAGGGGGGACGGAATGACCAAGGAAACTGGCTGCCGTCCAAGAGGAGGCCAGAGCCTGAAAAGATCTCTGTAGGGCAGAAACGGCACAGTGAATGCCATCCAGATAGGCATTGGTCTTCTGCACCTCAGAAGCCAGACCCTGGATGGCATTGATGATGGTTGTCTGCCCTACAGAGATGGTTCTCAGGCGGTCAATAGCCTCCTCTGTGAGGGCAGCAGGGCTGACTGGGGCAGAGGAGGAGGTGCCTGGGGCGAAGGAGACGCCCACCTTTCTGGGTGGGCGGGCAAGGGCAACTAGGTGGCAGGCAGAAGGGAGGGCGCTGATGGTATGTGGGGTGGCGGAAGATCTCACGGTAGTGGTTTGTCCACTAGGGTCCGCCACCGCCAGAGGGCCCCCATCGGAGGAGGTCTCAGAGTCACTACCTCCTGTGGTAGTAGCCTCCCAGTGGAAGTCCCCTCGCCTCCCACCCACTGGTCCCCTGTGCGTCCGTTGTCTCTGCCTCAGAGGATCCCTGGGCCGCTGCCTCCCCACTTGCCGGTGCCTCAGCTCCCTCGCCTGATGTTGATGCTGTACCAGACAAACACACGAGAACAGGGATGGGGAGACAAAAAAGGAGAGACTTGTAAGTAGCTGAATGATGATACACAATGGCCAGACATACACCTATTACTAACACCTTATCTTTACCCGCGTTTCCATACAGGTTTTAGCAGGGACACCACGAAGTCCCCGGTATTTTTGGTTAGGAGAGCAACAGCGTGCTAAGTGTTCCGCACGCTGACCCGATGACTATTGATTTTCAAATGAGTTGAGACGCGTCGGGTTATCCGCGCGCTCGATCATTTTCTATTTTTTCATTTACGAGCTGGGGACGCATTTCAAATCCCGCAGCGTCCCAGCACGTATTATTACACCCCACAAGGGTTCCGACATCAAAATTCGGATGAGCAGAGACGCGCGGGCAGTCCCTTGCGCTGACTCATCCGTTGTGGATTTGTTAAACGAGTTTAGACACGCTGATATCTTCGCGTGCTCTCTCGTTTGTTATTGATTTTTATTTCGAGCTGGGACGCGCTATGAGTTTTGCACTTACCCAGCGTATAGATATATATATATATATTTCTTTGCCTAATGCGCCTTCCTGTCTGTTCATAACACTTTATGGTGACAACCTATATTAGAATTTTCATATTTATTCTGTGTACACTCCTATGCCCTATTTTTACACAGCAGTGACATTTTTTGCCAATATATGATACAGTCATTACATCTGTGTCTTTGATACTTCCCTCCTTTGGAGCACTTTTTTCATTATGACTTAATGTACATCCTTACATGCATGGAGTTTTACATATTGATTTCCCTTTCACTTTTACCTTATCAGTGCATCAGGAGCATCTGCCAGCCCCTATGCTCTTCTGCATTTCGTTCTACCCTGTTTTGACATGTTAAGAGGCCTTGTAACTGTTCTCTGCGATAGAAGTTGTTTGTTTTTGATAACTCACTTTGCCTGTTATGGTCTTTTGATTACGCTACGCAAACAGACTCCTTATTGAGCTAATGTACCATTTAAGGGTCTTTGTTCTTTGTGTATATATTTAGACCATAGTGGCTTTTCAAAGCCTGAAATTTCCCCGATGAGGCTCTACCTTTAATATTTGGAGGGTAAGCATTGTGGTGTCTTTACTAAATTGGTTCCTTTACTTCACTAATATTGCACTTCCGTCACATGGCACCTTCTGGTATTCCTCACAGATTTATGGGGTAATATCTCTGGATATTGTGCACACTCTACCTCTGACTATTTTGAGATGTTTTGACTTTGGTTTCTTTCTTCCCTGTTTTTACTAGGTTTTTGGATTTCCGTATTGTGGAAGTCCGAATTGCTTAAAGGATTAGGTATGTACTGTGGTCCTGAAGAATCGCATTTAGATCATTTATTGACTAAAAAAAAAGACGAGAAACATGTTGACCTATGATATTGAGTAACACAGGGGATCCTGTGTTCACTCCCTTTTTTTACTACTCTCAATTATGAAACGTAATAACTATACTACTTTATTTTTATATGGGGAGTGTAGACATTAATCTACCATATCCCTGTGTATTGTTTTTAATCATGTCAGATGTTTCAGCATTAGAATACATTTGTAGGTCTGTTACCTCTAGTCATTTTTAACTATTCTTACACCAATCCTTCACGATTTTTTGACCGGTTGTGCATCACTTCCAAAAGATCTCCGGCAAAGAGCCCCTGTGTGGGGCCCGTCAGGCATTGCAGTGCCGGCCTGACGAGGAGCTTGGCCCTATGATGAAGCATGTCACCGGAAGGTGAGTGAGGGCCCTTGCTTCGACCATTTTTGGTTTCCATTGACTGCAGAACCATTTAGTGTGAAAGAAACCTTCTGGCATTTTTGGAACCGTGTGTACCTTTTTTGATTTACAGACATACACCTACCCAGCAGACACAGCCAACAGGCAGCACCGTGCACTATGCCCATGGCCATGGCCCTGACTACTGAGCAGTATACTGACCTACACCCATATCCTGAAATTGTATTGGAGCTGAGGTTGGTGAAACCTGACAGGGACACCCCTACACCCTTTGGGGAGCAGATAGTAGCTGGACACAAGTCAAATTCCCTGCTCTAAGCACCATGAGCCCTATCGCACACACACTCATCCTTCCAGGCTCAAGTATGGTCTGTGAGTACTCACCCCCTTGTGACTGCTGTGCAGCCTTCAAGTGCCCATCCAGGTCTGGGTACGTCACCGCCAGGATCCTTCCCATGAGGGGGGTCAGTGCCCGACGGGCACCCCTTCCACGTTGGGAGGACTTCCCCAGCTGGGCCTCAGTGATCTTCTGCGCCCAGCGCCGCAGGTCCTCCCACCTCTTTCGACAGTGGGTGCTCTGCCGGTTGTAGACCCCCAGGGTCCGTACCTCCTTGGCGATGGCATGCCAATGTGCCCTCTTCTGGTGGGGTGACACAGAATGGAACACAGAGGTCAGGCACCTGCACGATGGCAACAGCTGGCAGCTTGTCAGACATAGGACAGACAGTACTTCCAGACATGCAGGACAGTGGCACGCAGCATTCCAGGCACCAAGGCCCATCCTGGCTCACAGGAGCACACAATTGTGCAATCCACTCCATCCATCACTCACACAGTGGCCCCCAAACCCGGACTCACCTGTACCTCTGGCCGGCTGGAGAGTCTGCTGTACAGGGGCAGGACCCCTTCCACAAGTTTCTCCAGTTCCTCCTCGGTGAAGGCTGGGGCCCTTTCCCCTGCATCACGTGGAACATCCATAGTCAGAGGCAG
Organism: Pleurodeles waltl; assembly: GCF_031143425.1. Lineage (NCBI taxonomy): Eukaryota > Metazoa > Chordata > Amphibia > Caudata > Salamandridae > Pleurodeles > Pleurodeles waltl. The sequence continues at coordinate 69,219,620 of NC_090448.1, forward strand.
GCCACAGCAGTACACAGAGTGGAGTACCTGTCTGCACAAGATCAGGGAGTCAAGTGATCAAACGATGACGAACACGCGTACGTTCCGCGGCTGTATGCATCGTCACCGCCGGCGGCGATCATGATATGCCAGGATTCCCCATTGGCATCCTGTTAGCCAATGAGGGTGCGAACAGCGGTCAAGACCGCCGTACGCTGTGACGTCAACCGCTAGCGGTATTAGTCACTTCCACAACGAAGGGGCAGAACTACAGTGGGCAGACATTTTGCCATCACCTACGCATCTCAAATTAATTACTACTCACAATGCTGGGCCTACTAGACATATGAAGCACCTAGGCCTCGATCCATAGAGTATATGATCACACATGATTTACTCCGTTCCCTCCTAGTGATGTACATGTACATCTGTCAGGTTGCAGTTATTGTACAGACACTACTATGAAGAATACACTGCATGTATGTAGCAAATCTGCCAGTGTATGTGTGCACATCACTCCTTTCTCTTACCCCTCATAGGTACCGACCCTTGTGGCGAGGAAGGGCACCATCAGTGTACAGACCACTTGTGGATAAAGGGACCATGGTGGAGCGTCAGATCATAATCACCTACAGACTCACACGTGCAACTATTCAGGACCTATGTACATTACTGGATCCTGCACTGACTCCCGGAAATCGTAATTAGCATGCCATTCCAACTGAGGTGCAGGTGCTCTCCGCACTCCATTTCCTGGCCACAGGCTCTTTTCAAGTGACAGTGGGCATGGGTGCTGGTTTTTCACAGCCAATGTTCAGCCAGGTACTGACAAGATTTCTAAATGCATTTGTACAACATCTGCAATCCTATGTGCGATTACCCCAAAGTGCTGACCTCCCTGCCATCAAGTCTGATTTCTATGCCTTTTTAAACATTCCCCATGTCATAAGTGCCATCGATGGCACCCACATAGCTATCACCCCTCCAAGTGTGAGTGAACAGGTGTACAGAACCAGGAAGAACTTTCACTCCATTAACATCCAATTGGTATGTACTGCAGACCAGTACATATTCCATGTGAATGCCATGTTTCCGGGTTCTGTCCATGATTCATTTGTTTTGAGGAACAGTAGTGTGCCACAGAAGATGGAACAACTACAAGCGGACAGAGGGTGGATCATCGGTAATTTTGCCTGTCACTAGCTGACACATTGCAGAAAACCAGCCTCTCTGATTAAGGACATTCCAATGACGACTCTGCATTGATCCTTTCTCTAGGTCAGTGGTTCCCAACCTTGTGACTTCTGTGGACCCCCACTGAATCATTATTGGAATCCGGGGACCCCCCAACTGAGTCATTTCTTAAAGCTGGGGACCTAGGCGGTCATTCCAACCCTGGCGGTCCGAGACCGCCAGGGTTGGGGACCGCGGGAGCACCGCCAACAGGCTGGCGGTGCTCCTATGGGCATTCTGACCGCGGCGGTACAGCTGCGGTCAGTGACGGAAAACCGGCGGTGTACCGCCGGTTTTCCACTGCCTTGGGGAATCCTCCATGGCGGCTCAGCTTGCTGGGCCGCCATGGGGATTCCGACCCCCATACCGCCATCCTGTTCCTGGCGGTTTCGGCCGCCAGGAACAGGATGGCGGTAGGGGGTGTAGTGGGGTCCCTGGGGGCCCCTGCAGTGCCCATGACAATGGCATGGGCACTGCAGGGGCCCCCTAACAGGGCCCCACAAAGATTTTCAGTGTCTGCAATGCAGACACTGAAAATCGCGACGGGTGCAACTGCACCCGTCGCATCCCTTCCACTCCGCCGGCTCCATTCGGAGCCGGCATCCTCGTGGAAGGGTGTTTCCCGCTGGGCTGGCGGGCGGCCTTCCGGCGGTCGCCCGCCAGCCCAGCGGGAAACCCAGAATAACCGCGGCGGTCTTCTGACCGCGCAGCGGTATTCTGGCGGCTCCCGCCGGCCCTGCGGTTACCGCGGCCGGCGGGAGTCAGAATGACCCCCCTAATCTGTTACGATTACTTAATTTTCTAAGCAGTTATGGACCCCCTGAGGAGGCTTCGTGGACCCCCACGGGTCCCCGGACCACAGGTTGGGAACCACTGCTCTAGGTGATTCTGGTTATCCAAACTTGCGTTGCCTCCTGACACCAGTGAGGAATCCCTCCATTAACATCCAATTGGTATGTACTGCAGACCAGTACATATTCCATGTGAATGCCATGTTTCCGGGTTCTGTCCATGATTCATTTGTTTTGAGGAACAGTAGTGTGCCACAGAAGATGGAACAACTACAAGAGGACAGAGGGTGGATCATTGGTAATTTTGCCTGTCACTAACTGACACATTGCAGAAAACCAGCCTCTCTGATTAAGGACATTCCAATGACGACTCTGCATTGATCCTTTCTCTAGGTCAGTGGTTCCCAACCTTGTGACTTCTGTGGACCCCCACTGAATCATTATTGGAATCCGGGGACCCCCCAACTGAGTCATTTCTTAAAGCTGGGGACCTAGGCGGTCATTCCAACCCTGGCGGTCCGAGACCGCCAGGGTTGGGGACCGCGGGAGCACCGCCAACAGGCTGGCGGTGCTCCTATGGGCATTCTGACCGCGGCTGTACAGCTGCGGTCAGTGACGGAAAACCGGCGGTGTACCGCCGGTTTTCCGCTGCCCTGGGGAATCGTCCATGGCGGCTCAGCTTGCTGTGCCGCCATGGGGATTCCGACCCCCATACTGCCATCCTGTTCCTGGCGGTTTCGGCCGCCAGGAACAGGATGGCGGTAGGGGGTGTAGTGGGGCCCCTGGGGGCCCCTGCATTGCCCATGACAATGGCATGGGCACTGCAGGGGCCCCCTAACAGGGCCCCACAAAGATTTTCAGTGTCTGCAATGCAGACACTGAAAATCGCGACGGGTGCAACTGCACCCGTCGCACCCCTTCCACTCCGCCGGCTCCATTCGGAGCTGGCATCCTCGTGGAAGGGTGTTTCCCGCTGGGCTGGCGGGCGACCTTCTGGCGGTCGCCCGCCAGCCCAGCGGGAAACCCAGAATAACCGCGGCGGTCTTCTGACCGCGCAGCGGTATTCTGGCGGCTCCCGCCGGCCCTGCGGTTACCGCGGCCGGCGGGAGTCAGAATGACCCCCCTAATCTGTTATGATTACTTAATTTTCTAAGCAGTTATGGACCCCCTGAGGAGGCTTCGTGGACCCCCACGGGTCCCCGGACCACAGGTTGGGAACCACTGCTCTAGGTGATTCTGGTTATCCAAACTTGCGTTGCCTCCTGACACCAGTGAGGAATCCCAGGACGGATGCAGAGAGGAAATACAATGAGGCCCATGGACGTTCTAGGAGGGTGATAGAGCGTACTAGAGGTCTCCTGAAGGCCAGATTCCGGTGCCTACATATCTCTGGGGGTTCCCTGGCCTATGGGCCTAATAAGGTGTGTAGAATTGTGGTGGCCTGCTGCAAGCTACACAACGTGGCAGTGAGACATTCAATCCCCCTTTTGGAGGTGGAGGGTTCTATAGGTCCTGATCAGTTACCTCAGAGAGGTGAGGAGAGTGATGGCGAGGATGAGGAAGGGGAAGATGTCAATTCCAGGAACCAACTGATACAACTCTACTTCCAATAACTGTGTGGGACTTAAGCCTGTCATTGGGGTTAGTGACTGATACTGTGTGGCATGGCATATAGGGGGAATTGGTCATGATAGGCGAGAAATGGACCTGGCATGGTACTGACAGACAATATATGCATTACCTCCTTGCATAATTTGAAACACACATTACCACCCCCAGGCACAAATTGACAATAAAATTGTTCCCTGACAGTTTCATCCATATTCCACTTTGTTCAACATTAAAGACAGGGGACAGTGTTACAGGTGTGAAATGTTTATTTGTCGAATACAGTGAAATGTGCAATGTACAGTGATGGAAGTCGTAAGGGTTGGGTGTCAATTATTGGAGGGGGGCTTGTTCTTAGCTGGGTTACCAGCACCATATCTTGGCCTAAGACTACGTTTGGGCTCCTGCTGTGGAGCTGCTTGGGGTGGCATGGTTGGCCCTTGTGATTCCTGGGAGGGTATTTCCTGTGCTGTTTCTGCTGCTTGGGTCATCTGGTGCTGGTTGTCCAGGGCAGTAGTGGGGGCCTCTTGTCCGGTGTGGGTGTCTGACTGTTTGTTGACCAACTGCAGCAGTGCTCCATTAAAGGTGGCCATTGTTGCATTGTGTTCTTTCCACTGCTCCATGGCCTGTTGGTGTTGTTCCAACTGCATCCTCTGACTTTGCTCCAAGGTGGATAGAATCTGTGCCAACCTGTCTTGGGTATGTTGGTAGGCCCCCAAAACCTCTGCAATGACGTCCTGGGCAGCTGCATCCATCCGGTGCCCTACCCCCTGACCCACTGGGGCACTTGACTTTGGCCTGGCCGCCTGTGTCCCCTGTGCAGGTCTTGACGTGCCCCTTGTACTGGGGCCCTCGCCTTCCTGCATGTTGGGAGTGGGAGACTGTGGCCTCTGTAGCTGTGTTCCACGTGTCTGTGCCCTGGGTTCACTGGTGTGGGTACGCCTCCCCTGGCCTGCTGGTCTTGACTGGGTGTTAGGGGTGACAGTGTTTTCCTGGGTGGGGCTGCTGCATGGTGAGCATCCAGGGCTGTGTGAGGGGCCTGCCTGCTCATCAGCTTCCAGGGATCCTTCGCCAGGGTCTTGTGATGTGCCTCTGTCTCCTTGGAGTGCTGTGGCATTCCTTGTCCCCTCCATTAGGGTTGCATGGGTGGTGGTGCCTGTTGGGGACATTTACATGTCTGTTACATATGCATGAGGGTTTGAGGTGTACAGAACTGTGCAATTTTGTGATGGTCTGTGTAGGAAAGTACCATCTTGCCTGGCATGTTACCCCCATTTTTCACTGTATATATGTTGTTTTAGTTGTATGTGTCACTGGGACCCTGGTAACCCAGGGCCCCAGTGCTCATAAGTGTACCTGAATGTGTTTCCTGTGTAGTGACTAACTGTCTCACTGAGGCTCTGCTAATCAGAACCTCAGTGGTTATGCTCTCTCATTTCTTTCCAAATTGTCACTAACAGGCTAGTGACCATTTTTACTAATTTACATTGGCTTACTGGAACACCCTTATAATTCCCTAGTATATGGTACTGAGGTACCCAGGGTATTGGGGTTCCAGGAGATCCCTATGGGCTGCAGCATTTCTTTTGCCACCCATAGGGAGCTCTGACAATTCTTACACAGGCCTGCCACTGCAGCCTGAGTGAAATAACGTCCACTTTATTTCACAGCCATTTTTTACTGCACTTAAGTAACTTATAAGTCACCTATATGTCTAACCTTTACCTGGTAAAGGTTAGGTGCAAAGTTACTTAGTGTGAGGGTACCCTGGCACTAGCCAAGGTGCCCCCACATTGTTCAGAGCCAATTCCCTGAACTTTGTGAGTGCGGGGACACCATTACACGCGTGCACTACATATAGGTCACTACCTATATGTAGCTTCACAATGGTAACTCCGAATATGGCCATGTAACATGTCTATGATCATGGAATTGCCCCCTCTATGCCATCCTGGCATAGTTGGCACAATCCCATGATCCCAGTGGTCTGTAGCACAGAACCTGGTACTGCCAAACTGCCCTTCCTGGGGTTTCACTGCAGCTGCTGCTGCTGCCAACCCCTCAGACAGGCATCTGCCCTCCTGGGGTCCAGCCAGGCCTGGCCCAGGATGGCAGAACAAAGAACTTCCTCTGAGAGAGGGTGTGACACCCTCTCCCTTTGGAAAATGGTGTGAAGGCAGGGGAGGAGTAGCCTCCCCCAGCCTCTGGAAATGCTTTGTTGGGCACAGATGTGCCCAATTCTGCATAAGCCAGTCTACACCGGTTCAGGGGACCCCTTAGCCCTGCTCTGGCACGAAACTGGACAAAGGAAAGGGGAGTGACCACTCCCCTGACCTGCACCTCCCCTGGGAGGTGTCCAGAGCTCCTCCAGTGTGCTCCAGACCTCTGCCATCTTGGAAACAGAGGTGCTGCTGGCACACTGGACTGCTCTGAGTGGCCAGTGCCACCAGGTGACGTCAGAGACTCCTTCTGATAGGCTCCTTCAGGTGTTGCTAGCCTATCCTCTCTCCTAGGTAGCCAAACCCTCTTTTCTGGCTATTTAGAGTCTCTGTCTCTGGGGAAACTTTAGATAACGAATGCAAGAGCTCATCCGAGTTCCTCTGCATCTCTCTCTTCACCTTCTGCCAAGGAATCGATTGCTGACCGCGCTGGAAGCCTGCAAAACTGCAACATAGTAGCAAAGACGACTACTGCAACTCTGTAACGCTGATCCTGCCACCTTCTCGACTGTTTTCCTGGTGGTGCATGCTGTGGGGGTAGTCTGCCTCCTCTCTGCACTAGAAGCTCCGAAGAAATCTCCTGTGGGTCGACGGAATCTTCCCCCTGCAACCGCAGGCACCAAAAAGCTGCATTACCGGTCCCTTGGGTCTCCTCTCAGCACGACGAGCGAGGTCCCTCGAATCCAGCAACTCTGTCCAAGTGACTCCCACAGTCCAGTGACTCATCAGTCCAAGTTTGGTGGAGGTAAGTCCTTGCCTTACCTCGCTAGACTGCATTGCTGGGAACTGCGACTTTTGCAGCTACTCCGGCCTCCGTGCACTTCCGGCGGAAATCCTTTGTGCACAGTCCAGCCTGGGTCCACGGCACTCTAACCTGCATTGCACGACCTCCTAAGTTGTTCTCCGGCGACGTGGGACTTCTTTGTGCGACTTCGGGTGAGCACTGTTTCACGCATCCTCGTAGTGCCTGTTTCTGGCACTTCTCCGGGTGCTACCTGCTGCTAAGAGGGCTCCTTGTCTTGCTCGACGTCCCCTCTACCTCCTGGTCCAATTTGCGACCTCCTGGTCCCTCCTGGGCCACAGCAGCATCCAAAAACGCTAACCGCACGATTTGCAGCTAGCAAGGCTTGTTGGCGTTCTTTCGGCGGGAAAACACTTCTGCACGACTCTACAAGGCGAGAGGGATCCGTCCTCCAAAGGGGAAGTCTCTAGCCCTTTGCGTTCCTGCAGAAACCGCAGCTTCTTCTGTCCAGTAGAAGCTTCTTTGCACCCGCAGCTGGCATTTCCTGGGCATCTGCCCATCTCCGACTTGCTTGTGACTTTTGGACTTGGTCCCCTTGTTCCACAGGTACCCCAGATTGGAAATCCAGCGTTGTTGCATTGTTGGTTTGTGTCTTTCCTGCATTATTCCTCTAACACGACTTCTTTGTCCTTAGGGGAACTTTAGTGCACTTTGCACTCACTTTTCAGGGTCTTGGGGAGGGTTATTTGTCTAACTCTTACTATTTTCTAATAGTCCCAGCGACCCTCTACAAGGTCACATAGGTTTGGGGTCCATTCGTGGTTCGCATTCCACTTTTGGAGTATATGGTTTGTGTTGCCCCTATCCCTATGTTTCCCCATTGCATCCTATTGTAACTATACATTGTTTGCACTGTTTTCTAAGACTATACTGCATATTTTTGCTATTGTGTATATATATCTTGTGTATATTTCCTATCCTCTCACTGAGGGTACACTCTAAGATACTTTGGCATATTGTCATAAAAATAAAGTACCTTTATTTTTAGTATAACTGTGTATTGTGTTTTCTTATGATATTGTGCATATGACACTAAGTGGTACTGTAGTAGCTTCACACGTCTCCTAGTTCAGCCTAAGCTGCTCTGCTAAGCTACCATTATCTATCAGCCTAAGCTGCTAGACACCCTATACACTAATAAGGGATAACTGGGCCTGGTGCAAGGTGCAAGTACCCCTTGGTACTCACTACAAGCCAGTCCAGCCTCCTACAGTGTGCCTTTCAGTGGCCTTCCAGGGTGCCTTTGTGATGTGGTTATTGCATTTAGTGGCAGTGGTGGGGTTACATTGTGGTGTTGGTTATTATTCCATTGTGGGTACATGCAGGGGTGAGTGGCTGTGCACAACGGTGGTGATGTGGGCCTGGTAGTGAGTTGTGGGTGTTGCAGGGTGGTGGATGTGGTGGGTAATGGCTGGGTGGGGTGTGGGTCTAGGGGGGTGTGGGTGGGGTGGGGTGGTGCATGCATTACAGGTATGGTGTATATGGGGTAATTGTAGATGACTTACCCGAGTCCATTCCTCCAGTGAGTCCCTCTGGGCAGGATTGCGAGTACCTTCTCCCAGTCAGTGTATTCGGGTGGTGTTGGTGGCGGTCCTCCCCCATTCTTCTGCACTGCGATGTGGTGCCTGGATGCCATGGCCCTGCCCTTCCCCCGCTGGTCGTTCCATCTCTTGCGGATGTCGTTCCTGGTGCGTGGATGGTGTCCCACTGCATTCACCCTGTTGACAATGGTCTGCCACAGCTCCATCTTCCGCGCAATGGGTGTGTGCTGCACCTCGGACCTGAATATTTGTGGCTCCACTTTTAGGATCTCGTCCACCATGGTCCTTAGCTCCCTTTCGGTGAAGCGTGGATTTTGGGGGGGGGGGACATGGTGAGGGTGGTGGATGGCGTCGGGACTGGGGACAGGGTTTGGGTGCTCCTTTGTGGGTCGCTATGCGTGTCCTATCTGCTGCCGTTCTCTGTCTGGCTCTGGTGCTCTCCGTCTTGTGGTCCTGGTTGCAAGGGATAGTGGGGTGTGTCTGGGGGTGTTTTATGGTGTTCTGGATGTGTGTCAGGTGTGTGGGTGCTAGGCCTAGCCAATGTGTGCACTGGTTGCGGATGGGCCCACTTTCTGGCCGTGGCAGTCGCAGCCGCCAATGGTCGTCCGGCTTCCACTGTCCACAGAGGTGATTTGTGCATCATTATTTGGTGGGCAGGATGTGGGTGTGCTTGGCGGTGGTGGGGTGGGGTGGGGTGTTCTGGGAATTTTTGGTCGGGTTGGGTTTTTCTATCATTATATGGTGGGTTTCCATTCGCCGCCGCCAGCGGGTTTCTGTTCATCGTCGCCACGGCGGTCACTCCCACCCTGTTCATAATGACCGCCTAAATGTTTTAAAGTTTACCAGTTTGATTCAATCCAGATGTCCTGAAGTGTGCCACACTTTTGTCATAAGTAAGACTGTTAGAGCTCTAGTTGTTCTTTAGAACACTCTGGAAGGCTGTAGTAGTATTTGGGCGAATCAACGGACAGGCTGCTCCTGTTGGAAGTACATGTTTTATTTACTCAGAATATCAGACTTTACTCTCATATTGCTCAATCAATCAATCAATCAAAAGATTTGTAGAGCGCGCTACTCACCCGTGAGGGTCTCAAGGCGCTGGGGGAGGGGAAACCGGGGGGGGGAGGGAGGGTCACTGATCGAACAACCATGTCTTGAGCTTCTTTCTGAAGACCAGTAGGTCCTTGGTTTTGCGGAGGTCGGTGGGGAGGGAGTTCCAGGTTTTGGGGGCGAGGTAGGAGAAAGACCTGCCTCCTGTGGTGGTGCGCTGGATGCGGGGGACTGTGGCTAGGGCGAGGTCGGCTGATCGGAGGTTGCGTGTCGGAGTGTGGAAGTTAACTCTTTCATTGAGGTAGGTTGGGCCGATGTTGTTGAGGGATTTGTGTGCGTGGATGAGGATCTTGAATGTGATTCTCTTGTCTATGGGGAGCCAGTGAAGGGATTTGAGGTGTGGTGAGATTCGTTCATGGCGGGGGAGGCCAAGGACGAGGCGGGCGGCTGTGTTCTGGATTCTCTGGAGTTTGCGTTTGAGTGTGGTGCCGGCGTAGAGCGCGTTACCGTAGTCCAGTCTGCTGCTGATGAGTGCGTGGGTGACTGTCTTTCTGGTTTCTGGGGGAATCCATTTGAAGGATTTTTTTAGAGTGCGGAGTGTGTGGAAGCAGGAGGAGGTTAGAGCATTGATTTGCTGTGTCATGGAGAGGGAGGGGTCGAGGATGATGCCGAGGTTGCGTGCGTGGTTTGCGGGGGTGGGTGTGGGGCCTAGGGTGGTGGGCCACCAGGAGTCGTCCCATGTGGTTTTGTTGGGGCCGAAGATGATGATCTCGGTTTTGTTTGAGTTGAGCTTGAGGTGGTTAGTGGTCATCCAGTTGGCGGTGTCGAGGAGAGCGGCGTGTAGGTTGGTTTTGGCGGTGGTGGGGTTGCGGGTGAGGGAGAGGATGAGTTGGGTGTCATCTGCATAGGAGAGGATAGTGATTCCGTGTATTCGGAGGATGTTAGCTAGGGGGATCATGTAGATGTTGAAGAGTGTGGGGCTGAGGGAGGATCCTTGGGGGACTCTGCAGGTGATCTTGGTAGTGTTGGAGTGGAAGGGTGGAAGGCGGACTCTCTGGGTCCGGTCGGTGAGGAAGGAGGTGAGCCAGTCTAAGGCTTTGTGGCGAATTCCTATGTTGTGGAGGCGTGTGCAGAGTGTGTGGTGGCAGACGGTGTCAAAGGCAGCGGAGAGGTCTAGGAGGATGAGTGTGACGGTCTCGCCTTTGTCGACTTTGGTCCTGATATCGTCAGTGCATGCGATGAGGGCGGTTTCTGTGCTGTGGTTCTTGCGGAACCCAGATTGTGAGGGGTCAAGAGTGTTGTTTGCTTCGAGGAAGTGGGATAGGCGGGTGTTGACTAATTTCTCTGCAACCTTGGCGGGGAAAGGGAGGAGGGAGATGGGGCGGTAGTTATCAAATCAAATCATTAACATTTATAAAGCGCGCTACTCACCCGTGCGGGTCTCAAGGCGCTAGGGGAAAGGGGGGGAGTACTGCTGCTCGAAAAGCCAGGTTTTTAGGAGTCTCCGGAATGCGGAGTGGTCCTGAGGCTGGTGGGGAGGGAGTTCCAGGTCTTGGCTGCCAGGAAGGAGAAGGACCTCCCACCCGCCGTGGAGCGCGGATGCGAGGGACGGCAGCGAGCACGAGGCCAGAGGAACGGAGGAGACGGGTGGGGGCGTAGAAGCTGAGGCAACGGTTGAGGTATTCCGGTCCCTTGTTGTGGAGGGCTTTGTGTGCGTGGGTGAGAAGTCGGAAGGTGATCCTTTTGCTGACTGGGAGCCAATGCAGGTGTCTCAGGTGTGCGGAGATGTGGCTGTTGCGGGGTACGTCGAGGATGAGGCGGGCCAAGGCGTTTTGAATACGTTGCAGGCGTTTTTGGAGTTTGGCGGTGGTCCTAGCGTAGAGGGTGTTGCCGTAGTCCAGGCGGCTCGTGACAAGGGTGTGGGTCACGGTTTTTCTAGTGTCGGCGGGGATCCAGCGGAAGATCTTGCGGAGCATGCGGAGGGTGAGGAAGCAGGCGGAGGACACGGCATTGACTTGCTTGGTCATGGTGAGAAGAGGGTCCAAGATGAAGCTGAGGTTGCGGGCGTCGGTGCGGTGCCGAGGGCCGTGGGCCACCAGGAGTCGTCCCAAGCGGATGGGGTGTTGCCGAGGATGAGGCCTTCCGTTTTGTCAGAGTTCAGCTTTAGGCAGCTGAGCCTCATCTAATCTGCGACGTCCTTCATGCCCTCTTGTAGGTTGGTCTTGGCGCTGGCGGGGTCCTTGGTGAGGGAGAGTATAAGTTGGGTGTCATCGGCGTAGGAGGTGATGATGATGTCGTGCTTGCGTACGATGTCGGCGAGGGGGCTCATGTAGATATTGAAGAGTGTTGGGCTGAGCGATGAGCCTTGAGGTACGCCGCAGATGATCTCGGTGGGGTCTGAGCGAAATGGTGGGAGGTAAACTCTTTGGGAACGGTTTGAGAGGAAGGAGGCGATCCAGTCCAGGGCCTGACCTTGGATCCCAGTGGAGCGGAGGCGGGTGATTAGGGTGCGGTGACAGACGGTGTCAAAGGCAGCCGAGAGGTCGAGGAGGATGAGGGCGACTGTTTCACCGTTGTCCATCAGGGTTCTGATGTCGCCTGTGACTGAGATGAGGGCGGTTTCAGTGCTGTGGTTGGTTCGGAATCCGGTTTGTGAAGGGTGGAGCAGGTTGTTGTTTTCCAGGAAGGTGGTCAGCTGTTTGTTGACGGTCTTCTCTATTACCTTGGCGGGGAAGGGCAGGAGTGAGATGGGGCGGAAGTTTTTCAGGTCGCTCGGGTCAGCCGTAGGTTTCTTTAGTAGGGCGTTGACTTCGGCGTGTTTCCAGCATTCGGGGAAGGTAGCAGAGGAAAATGAAGAGTTGATGACGGCCTGGAGGTGCCGGGTGATGATGTCGTCGGCTTTATTGAAGATGAAGTGAGGGCAGGGGTCCGATGGGGCGCCGGAGTGGATAGAGTTCATGATGGTTTTGGTTTCTTCAGTGTTGATGTGGGTCCAGTCGTTGAGGGTGATGGCCGGGGGTGCGGGTTCGGTGATGCTTGGTTGGGTCTGGTGTCCGAAGCTGTCGTGGAGGTCGCTGATCTTGCGATGGAAGAAGGTGGCGAGGGAGTTGCACAAATCTTGTGAGGGCGTGACGGCTTTGGCGTTGGCGTTGGGGATGGAGAACTCCTTGACGATGCAAAAAAGTTCTCTGCTGTTGTGGCTGTTTTTGTCCAATCTGTCGGTGAAAAAGTTCCTTTTGGCAGCGTGGATCAGGTGGTGGTGTTCGCGGGTAGCGTTCTTGAGGGCGGTCATGTTGTCAGCGGTGTGGTCCTTGCGCCAGGCCTTCTCGAGGGTGCGACAAGTTTTCTTCGATTCTTTGAGGGTATCAGAGAACCAGAGAGGTTTTTTGGTGTTGGCCTGTCGATGCGTGCGTTTGAGGGGAGCAAGGTTGTCTGCGCAGTTGGAGATCCAGTTCGTGAGGCTGAGGGCTGCGTCGTTGGGGTCGGTGGTGAGGGTGGGTTGGTTGGCGGCGAGTGCGGAGAAGAGTTGCTCTTCGGGGATTTTGTTCCACTGTCGACGAGGGATGGGTTGAGTGCGGAGGTGGCGGGTCTCGCGTCGGAATGTGAAATGTACACAGCTGTGGTCGGTCCAGTGTAGAGCGGAGGTGTGGCTGAAGAAGATGTGTTTGCTGGCGGAGAAGATAGGGTCAAGCGTATGTCCGGCGATGTGGGTGGCGGTGTTCACTAGTTGCTTGAGGCCGAGGTTGGCGAGGTTGGCGAGCAGGGAGGTGGTGTTAGGGCCGTTGTTTTGTTCCAGATGGAAGTTGAGGTCGCCTAGGAGAATGTAGTCCGGCGAGGGCGTGCGGGGAGATGAAGTCGGCGATGGCGTCGCAGAAAGGGGCGCGCGGTCCGGGGGGACGGTAGACGAGGGATCCTCTGAGAGTGGTCCTGGGGTCGGTGCGAATCTGAAAATGCAGATGTTCAGCGGCAAGAGGGGTTTCTTCGGTGGAGGTGGTGACGCTGATGGAGTCTTTGAAGACGATGGCGATACCTCCTCCTACTTGGTTGGTGCGGTCTTTTCTGGAGATCTTGTAGCCTTCGGGGATGGCAGTGGCGATGTCTGGGGCCGACGAGGCAGTCATCCAGGTCTCCGTGATGAAGGCGACGTCCGGAGCTGTGGAGTCCAGGAGGTCCCTGAGTTCAACGGCGTGCTTGTGGACAGAGCGAGCGTTGACCAGGATGCACTTGAGGTGGTTGATGGCGCGTGGGCTGGTGGTGGTGGAAGATGCGTTTGCAGGAGTTACAGGCGAAGGGTCCATGGGTGCGTTTGGGGTGAGCTTGGAAGCAGGTGTTGGAGCACCCTGGAGTTAGAGAGGATCTCTGGGTCGGCTTGGTTTTTTTTTAAGAGGGCGGTGATTTCCGCGTGCTTCCAGGGGTCTGGGTAGGTGGCGGAGTCGAAAGAGGAGTTGATTATGTTGTAGAGTATGGGGGCGATGGTAGGGCTAGCTTTGTTGTAGATGCGGTGTGGTCAGGGGTCGGAGGGGGAACCGGAGTGGATGGAGATCATAGTTTTTTCGGTTTCTTCGTGTGTGGTGGGAGTCTATGTGGAGAGTGTGGTGGGGGGGTCTTGAGTGGGGGTAGGGTTGGGTGAGTGAGGGGTATGTGTGGTGGGTGTGTGTGGTATGAAGCTGTTGTGGATGTCCAGGATTTTGTGGAGGAAGTGGTTGGAAAGGGCGTCACATAGGGGCTGTGTGTGTGTGTGTGGGGTCTATGTTGCAGGCTTTGGGTTTGGCAAGTTCATTGATGATGGTGAAGAGTTCTTTGCTGTTTTGAGAGTTGTTGTCAAGGCGTGTCTTGTAGTGATCTCTTTTGGCGGTGCGTATGAGTTGGTGATGGGTGCGAATGGTGGTTTTGAGGGTGGAGAAGTTGGTTGTGGAAGGTTCTAGTCTCCATATTTTCTCAGCTTGGCGGCATTTGCGCTTGGAGTCTTGGAGTTCAGGGGTGAACCATGGGGCGTTCTTGATGTTGCCGGTGGCAGTGTGTTTTCTGAGGGGGGCTAGTGTGTCTGCGCAGGTAGTGATCCATTTGGAGAGGTTGTGTGCTCCTGTGTTGGGGTCGTTGGTGTGGGGGGGCCGGTTATGGGCCAGTTGGGAGTTTAGTCTTTCAGTGGGGATCTTGTCCCACATGCGGTAGGGTGTGGTGTGTTGATGGTAGTGTGTGGGGGGGTTTAGTGAAGGAGAAGTGGACGCAGCGGTGGTCAGTTCAGAAGAGTTCGGTGGTGTGGGTGTAGGCTGTGTGTTGGCTTGAGGTGAAAATTGCGTCAAGCGTGTGTCCTGCTGAGTGGGTGGGTGCGGTGACCAGTTGTTTGAGTCCGAGGTTGGTGAGGTTGTCTATGAGGGAGGTAGTGTTGTGGTCATATGGGTTTTCTAAGAACGATAGTGAATAGTGAATTTACAGAAAATATGCTCTTATTTTAGCTTCTGGATCACCTTTCATAACCTCTATGGGAAAATTATGAAAAAAATGTTTTCTCTCACACATGATTCATGAAATTCCAGCAGGGTAAAATCACCTTAGAACACACCGCAATTCGTAAAATGAGTATGGTACCATCAACAAATGATTTATATTGTACCTAAAATTTGTTATCACCCTTTATATGCTCTCTTTTTTGTGACCCTCAGAACCTGCCGTTCACTACAGAGCATTTTCAATAGGTGCTATCATATATATTTGTTCTAACTTGGCTGCCAGCACTTTCTGGTTGAAGTTCTGACAGCGAACCAGATCTCACCATGAGAACTGTGCTTAGGCTCCACCCAGATATACAAATTTATTTTTCCTTTTAGTTTCTCGAAAACTACTGAACAGATTTACACCAGATAACAACAGGGGTGGGGGTGGGGGAGGTGTAAAAAAAAAAGTTGCATTTCCCAAGTTATTTTCCAGAGGACCTTTAGACACTACTAAAGCCCGAACCTCTGGACAGAATGACATGAAATTGGGCAGAAAGGTAGATTTCAGCCCGAAGATTACGCTTTTGCATATTTGGTGTAAATCCGTTCAGTAGTTTAAAAGAAAGTAAAGAAAATCCAAATTTATAAATCTGAGGTCGCAAATAACTAGTGAATATTTGCAAAATTTCACAAATGCATGCGTGAATAGAAGTGCTGTAATTGGCTGGCCACAACCTGAACAGAAAGTTGCGGCTGCCATTTTAAGGTCCCAGGACACCGTCCTTGGGGCTGAAAACAAAGTGAGAAATAGCATAAAGGGTCAGGGTGGAGGTACCCTGACCCCAGGAGTGTGATATAGGGGTGTTTGAAGGTCAAAATCTGGGTTTGAAATGATTTTTCTTCACCACGCGTGATATTCGCAATTAATCGAGATTAATCGTGAATAAGCAAAAAAAAAATTTTTTTTAATTCACAGACTCAAATATACACAAATTCATTCACTCATGCATACACTCAGAGACTCATGCACCCACTCACAAACCCACGCAGACACTGACACACCCACTCACAGACCCACACAAACGCACCTACTCACAGACTCACTCAGACCCTCACGCGCCTACTCACAGACCCACTCAGAGACTCATGCACCCACTCACAAACCCACTCAGACCCTCATCCACCCACTCACAGACCCACTCAGACAGTGACGCACCCACTCACAGACCCTCTCAGGCACTGATGCACCCACTCACAGACCCTCACGCACCCAGTCACAGACCCACTCAGATACTCACGCACCCACTCAGACCCACTCAGACTCTGACACACCCACTCACAGACCCACTCACGCCCACACACCCACTCAGACACTCACGCACCCACTTACAGGCCCACTTAAACCCTCATGCACCTACTCACAGACCCACTCAGACAATAACGCACCCACTCACAGACCCACTCAGACATTGATGCACCCACTCACAGACCCACTCCGACCCTCATGCACCCACTCACAGAACCACTCAGACCCTCGTGCACCCACTTTCACACCCAGACAGACACTCACACCCAGAGACACCCTCTCACATCTATTCTCACATGAAGAGAGACAGTGCAGGGTTAAGTGGTTGGCTGCAGGGCCTGACCTCAGACCAGGCCCTTCGGCCAACCCCTGCTGAGCACGGCCTTTGGCCGTACGCAGCACACGTTTGGGTGGTTAGCAGGGGTTGGCCGCAGGCCAGGCCCTGTGGCCAACCCCAACTGCGCACAGCCAAGAGCCGTGCACAGCACAGTATTGGGTGGTTATAGGGTTTGGCCAGGTCCAGTGACCAACTCCTGCTGCGCATGACCGAGCGCTGTGCGCAGCGTTGGGTTGGGTTGTTCCAGGGGTTGGCTGAGGGCCTGACCGCAGGCGGTGGTCGGATTAACATATAGCAATGAAAATTACTTTAGGTTAAAAAAAAACATAGAAATTAATTGAAAAAAAACAAAGGTTACAGGGACGTTATAGTTAGGAAATATAATTTAAAAAACATAGAAATTCACTTAAAAAGCAAAGGTTACAGGGACATTACAGGTAGGCTCACATTTTGAAGCTATAAAACCACAGAAATTCACCTGTTATAGTTAGAGTTATCTCAAGTAACTATAATTCATGCCATAAAGTAACTATAACTTGGGCCCTCGCCATCCACTCCTAACTTCCCCACAAATTACAGCACTCATGACATCTTTGATAGCATCACTGATATCAGTGTAGTATTTGCAGTAAACTTTTTGACAAAAAAACTGTTCCTGGTGGGGGCGTGATATCTGGCTGCTGCAATGTTGTAGCACAATTATCTAGCAAGAATGCCATGAAACACGAGCAAAAATTATAGCCAACAATCCAAAATGGTGTAGTAACAATACAGGCACCAGGTAAGGAGCACAGCATGTTTATTGTATCTCATGGCGCATCTCGCCAAAGAACTCAGTAGCAACTGAACACCAACCATCACCCCCTTCAAAATTCTAAAACGGTTTACAAGGCCCTTGTGTGCACAGAAACTAGAAGGAAGGGAAAGTGGGGCAAAGGAAAGATGCCTGATGAACCCTGACTGGTAAGCAACGCAATCTGACACAAAGTATGTTTTATGTTAGTGGTTTTGTGTCTATTTATGTCTAGTGTTCTTGTGCCTATAGCATGCAACTTCATGAGAGTTCCATCTCTGAGTAATCTGTGTGGCGCCAGTTTGGAGCTTCAGTCTATACTTGGTGCTCAACAGTAGAACATCACTGCTCAAGGGGAGTTTTTCTATACAGATGTGTAACCTGTATTGATGATGATATCTGTGTTTTGTGAATAAATTCAAGACCGGATTGGCTGTACCGGGGATCGGGTGTTTCCATTTTTGTTATCCTCTCTTTTGATTGGCTGCTGTGTTTAATAAAGCATAGAAAGAAAAGCATAATCATTGCCTCTGTGTCCTTAATAGAATTGAAAATTCTTGATGCAACAGCTAGAAATTTTTTATTAACATTTATAAGGCGGGCGAATCACCAGAGTGGGTCTCAAGGCGCTGAGAACTTCCTGCTGGTGGTGAACTTGCCATCTAAATCAGATGACATCATGTGGTGTCTTTTCATGTGATGACGCAGATTTCAAACCAGAAAACCCTTACCCATTTAGGTCATAAAATGTTAGTTATCATGAAATAAGTAAGCATCGCTAATTGTACTTCTTGCTTGTAAGACTCAAGCTTGAGAACATATTCTCATCACACGAATTTGAAAATGATTTAAGTTGCCAAAACTTGATTTACACACACGAATGACTGGTAATGCTAATTCGGAAAAATGCCCTTTCGCCACTAGAGGGAGCAAACATCATAGATTCTCGTTCTAATTTGTCAGTGAGACGCTCTTGCGTAGTACTCTTCGCTTCCTAGTTGGGCGGAAGTGAGCCTTTGCAGGTCCTGGAAGATCACGCCAGCATTTTCAAGATTATTATTTTTATAATCCCGAACATCGTATACACTAAGAATCTCAGGGTTTTACTCTACAAAAAAGTGTTTTTAGGAGCTGTGTGCAACGGATTTCTACACGTTGCCAGTAATCTTGACAAACGTAACCCTATGACGTCGGGTCCTGGTGTACGCCTCTTTCAGGTCCTTATCTGCAATCCCGGGATCCTTTGCGCTCTCTCTTCCTTTGGCCTCTCCGCGGAGTAGGCGGACGTGTTTGAGCCGGTGAGCAGAATCTTTTGCCATCCTTAGTTTAACTTCAGGGAGTGGGGCTTACATTTACAGGGGGAAGCCCGTGGCGTGTGGGGGTTTCGCAACGGCTTATATCGCAGGCCCCAGACATACACGACACGTTTTTTTTTCTTTTCAGTAAAAGTAAAGGGAGGGGGGCGCAAAATGGCGAGAAGCTGAAATACTGTCTGTTTTGATCCCGGTCATAATTGGTTACTATTCCACTGTGTGGCATGTTCGTTGGTGGTTTTAGGGGTTGCTGTCCATTTTATTATTTTAAACTGTTTGTGAGCCCGGTAATTTTCTGCATGGTAACTGTGTCGCAGGGTCGCCGTGAGCGCTTATGATCGCTTCAGTGGCACCTATCCGTACCCGGGTGGCTGGTAACTGTACAAGTCGCCTCCTCGTGGACAGACGTGCAGTGGGCGGGAGCTCTGCTGCGAGCATGTCGAGCCGGTGTTCGTGTTCTTGTAGTCGGTGTCGTGCGCTCTAGTTGGTTCTCTTTAGATCTCTGAGTATCATGAAAATGGACTTCTGTTAAGATCGGTCAGACTAAGTCGTTGCCTTCTTCTGCGAAAGCTGATTTTGTAGCTACTACGCAAACATGTTTTGGGTAGAGGATATTGACATCTATGTGCATGTTGGCAGCTATGATATGGAAAGAGAGATAAATGTTGTTGAGCCGGGTCCGCGCAGGACCCAGTAGAAATGGGTAAAGAGCAACCTTTTGTACGGCGTGGGAGGCTTATCCTTTAAAATTTGGCAGCGCCCATCATACATGCCCTACTTGAGCGTCTGCTTGCCCTTAAGTTCCAGTCCCTCTTTTGGGCTGAGAGGTAGTTGGGATCTCATCTTGATGTCAATGCCATCAGTAGATGCTGTGGTTTGCTGGCATGGTTTTGACTATTGCAGGCTTTATATGTAAGAGATATTCCTGCACTTTCCAAACGTCAGATGTTTGTATCTAAAAACCTCATGAACAGCACTTTACCCAAAATATTTTTTTCATTAATTTTACTATTAATAAGCAATATCAAGATAACGAAATGTCGAGGAAAAATCATGTTTTAAACTTATGCCTTACGGTTTGCATGCAGCTCCTTGTTGCAGGTTATCTCCGTATGGTCACTAACATATAAGTATTGAAAATTGTGACCTACATGCAACAAGAGTCTCTGCAGCAAAATTATTAAACACAGCTGTCTCAATAAAATAGAAACATAAATGCCTTGTAAGTTAAACCTTGTAGCGGGCACAATAATCAGTTAAACTATTTTATTATGAGTAGAACCTGGAATTAAACTAGACATACACGTCTTGTCGCAAGTTCACTATACCTATTACACCTTGGAAACTGTTAGGCAGACAAAGATCCCTTAAGCAGGTGCCGTTAACCCCTGAAATTTTTAAATACTCTGCGACTGTTCAAATAAACCGGGAGCAGACTTATTGTTATTATATTTATACTTGTTCTCAAGTGCATTTGGGCGTGTGTGGTTTTTGTTTTGTTAAAGTCGATTAACCGACTCGAGTCCTCGTGACTCCAACGCCATCCTACTCCAGCGATACCGAGGTCTGCTAAACTAGTGACAGTTTTTGAAGCAAGGTCTGCCCTCAAGGGTTTCCTGAAGTGATATGGGCAGGATTTTAGGTGCTGTAATTCTGCATTGTTGTTAACTGGTGTCTTATAAAGAATGGCATCTTTCAACTGGTTTTGTGATCTTGGGGGTTTTCTTCCACCCTTCAACAGACCAGCTGCTTCTTGGCCAACACCAGCAGTGCCCCTCCAGCCAGTCATGTGACCGGGCCCAGGACTCATGGTGTATCCCAGTAAAAGAATGGAGTGCAGTCACTTTTGGTTTCTAATATATCTGCTAGGGTGCGGCAGACCTCCCCATAATACTGCCATACAGGTGTGCATTCCCAAGCCAGGTAGAAGAAACCCTCAGGGACATCGGCGTCACAGTGCTGACTTTTCTGGGACCAACCTGGGCAAATATTGTGGGGGTGCAGTAGTCTAAGAACCTTCAAGTGAAGCAGGCTATGTTGTATTTAATCGAGCCTCGTTTAATTTGTGTTCAAAGTATTTCCATTTATTTTTATTTTTTTAGACCTGTATTCTGGGCTAGGTCCACTTCCATTTCTCTAGTGTCCCGAGGTCCGTGTTTGTGCATGTTTCTGTGTATTATGTATAATGCAGCAACTCAGGCTCGTCAGGAGCCTCTGGGTGAGCGGTGGGGGGTAGTTTTGCGTTAGGTAAGGTAATCGAGGGTGGAGGATGGCCCATGTAGCCGAATATCTGTAGAGCCAAGTTGGCTCTCTGCTCCTGAAAAAAGGTTGAAGTAAAGAACACACCATTGCACAAAAACTGTCCCAGTTTCATCACATCGGCCCTCTGCAGTATGTCTCGTATCTTCCAGTCCTGGGTTGGAGGAAGGCTAGGTGCTTGGGTGGGGGCGCCTCGGGCGTCTAGTGGCTGTATAGGTTTGAATGTTTCCTGAGAGCACTCGAGCACGCTCTATTGAAACATGCAGGTCATCTTGTGTGTGCTGGTATCAGTAATAAGTAGTGTGATTGTACAGCGTGATAATACCTTTACAAGTCTGGGCGTGTCTGTCCCAGTGGGGTCTTGGGTTCCAAGTCTTTGGTTACCCCCGACCACCCGCTCACTCTTCTCGGATTAAAACGGTCTTTAGTTTGGCAAAGGCTTATTTGAGTGATATGGGGATGTTTGGGAAAAGAGATGGGGACTTAGGAAGAAGCACTCTTAAGCAATGTAGAACACCCTGCCATGGATAATAGAAATGTTACCCATCTTTGTCGCACATAGTTACCGCCACCGATAAAGTAGCTTTTCCGAAATTGGTTGTCGTGATCTGTGCACCCCAGTGCCCCAAAATCTTGAAAATGGTATCGCCAAGCATGAGTAATGCGGCACAGAAATGGCGAATTACTCACACAGTAGCTGCATTTGTTTTACCACCTCAAAACTATAAGCATATTAGAAATACCTTTTGTATGTTCATGCAACAAACTTGCTTATTAAAATAGTGGTTTTCAGTGGAGTGGGAACACTACCAATGCTATAATATGTCCATTACTGGCCTGATTGATATGACTTTGTTCCCTTGTATGTACTGTCGACATGTGTTTAATGGTTGCCTCGAATCGCTGCTGGGGAGCTTGTTGTGCTCTTCTGGCGCTGACACACGAGGTAGAGTCATGCAGAGGAAAACCCATTCCATGACTAGCTCTGAGAGTGGTTAGCAAGTGGAAGACAATCTGCAACACTCGTTGGTGTTTAAATGTGTTTGTGGTTTAATGCCAGGCCACTTAATTTAAGGCTGCAACGTTTTCTGCACAGATATGGATTGACTCTACTCGCCTTATGATTCGCTGTCGAATGCATAACTTGCAGTTTTCTAGATAAAACGAATGCAATTTTTCTTCACTCATTACAGTTCCACGTTGTTTTTGGTTCAGTTGATTGCCATATGACTATTGTACTGGTGAGGTGACACATGTTCAAACTGTATCATTATGTGAACATGGCAGAATAATACTGTTACAACGTGCTGCATAGTATGGTCCTCTTTTCTTGGCTGGGTCCAGTGTCGCCAATAAAACGTCATCTTCATATCAGATTGCTGTTGTCTAATAGATAGCTGCTGTACCATTCCTTTATCTATAATGTGCAATATTTATAGGTTGAGCATGCAAGCGACCTGTTATAATCTATTCTGTGTGCTGTAACCACGCCCATCACTTTAATTCGTTCCTGGGCCTGCCATTCAAAAATCCCTTGATTTTGTTGGTAAATACTCCACGTTTGTCACGCCTTGAGTCACATTTGTTACCGCAGAAGGTACCTTAGCGTGCTGCATTTTTTCTTATTCTTTTACCTTGCCGCTTTGCTCATGGTATGTTTCTTCATCTTCCTTGGTTTCGGGCATCTTGCTGTTTCTTTGCAATGTCTGCGTGGTCTTTATTTTTTGCAGTTTTATGTAGTGCGAACAAGACGCAAAGGTATTGCAGGTTAGTATATCGTGCACTAGATACAAAGGTATTACAGCAATTTACATGAGTAACTTACATTACACACAAACATTCATTTTTGGTAGCAAAGGGAGATTAAGTGATTTGTCCAGAATCACAGGATGTTGCCCCGGCGACGAGACTTGAACTGTCCCCTTGCTCCAAAGTCGGCATCTCTGGCCCTTAAGTCCTCTCCCCTTGGTTCTTTGGTGCATGTTGATCAGTCTGGGAATAACTGTTTTTTTGTTTGTATTTAATGGCACTTGGTAGTACAGGCTCTGCCTTTTCGTAGCTCTGCAAAGCAGTTGCCATTTGCAACAAAATCGTTATTATTCATTTGCATCGACCGTGCAGAGATGAAGAGGTGAAAACTGTCAGGAATGTAATTTGTGACATCTTATTCTGTCAAGACCTCTGCAGTGGGTGCATTAACCAACTGACTTGAGTAGAGCTTAACACTAGACAATAGCACGTGCTCCTGATAACCTCCAGAGGGTCACTTACCAAGCACATAGGTTAAAGTGCTTCACGGCCTCAAGCTTGATAGCAAACACCACCTAGCCTTTGGGTGTAAATTGGGCCTTTTCAAATAGAGTTCAGTTAGCGCGACCTCAATACAAAGGTATTACATCGCTTTACATGAGCACTTGCATTGCACAAGAACACTAATTTTGGGTAGCAAGGGGAGTTGAACCAGGCGTCACGCTTAACAAAATCGCTATAATTCTGTTGCCGTTAAGCTGCATCTTCTGTTCTTTTTGTACACAGTAATGTTTATAAAAGTTAAGCAGGTATTGCCATTGTAGAGGAATAATTCCTTTAAAAGTAAAACACACAAATATATGGCTGCCCCTTTTCTTTTCTCTTAACTCTTTTGCCCCCCTCATATTCTGGGTTAAATTCCACAAAAGTGCCTCTTTGTGACTTGTTTGGTGCTATAAAAGTTTAGGGAAAACTAGAAAGGGTTGCATCTCTAGGCAATCACAGCCAGTCTTAGGAGTGAGGCAAAAACACTCCCAAGGTGGTGGCTTTGTGGTGTCCTGTATTGCAGTAACAAGCCTGGGGGGGGCTGCTGTGGCACCTGGCGTACATCCACTACACTCCAAACCAAAACAGAGGTAAAAGATATTGTCGTCCCCAGTACCAATATCTAACTCTCACAAATCTGATACCTTTTAATGTTCATGCACATGTATCATAAATCTGGGGCTGGCCCTCTTAGCATAGCCAAGAGGTTAAACTCCTGTTAAATACATTACCTATTGGCTTTGCCAATGATCGATTTGGATTACTGTGCCTGAAAACTTGATTCGAGCTGAAAATACTGATGTGGTGAGGAGTTCTGAACCAGTTTTTCCCTTTGACGTCTAACATGAACGAGATATGGTGTGCTGCTGAACCTTTTTGTCAAGATAACCCTAGACTGTGGTATTTGTGGTTAGCTTTTTATTTCAGCTAACAACTTGGTTTTCTGATGGATTATTTCGAAACGGTCACTTTAACTGTGTATTTTTTTATTTCCATAAAGCAATCATGGCTGCCCTAAGACCTCTTGTCAAACCGAAGATTCTTAAGAAAAGAACCAAGAAGTTCATTCGTCACCAGTCTGATCGTTATGTCAAGATTAAGGTATGCCATGTTTTTACTCTCCATTGTTCAGTCTCGTGTGGGCGTGTCTTCTTAAATTCACTCCCATTTGTTGCTTGCTGTAAAATGCATGCTCTACTACTGTGACTGTTCCATTGTGTACAATAAATTCCAGGGGTGGTTTGTATAGGTTGCCCCTCTAAGTTGTTATTCGACTGGCTTTGCTTGTTCTTCTGTGGAAGAAAGCATCGCTGTGTGGTTGCTTTAAAATAAGCTGATCACCTGTCGATAAGCAGCTATTTTCAATCGAATGTTCAGCTCATCAGTGTTCACTGCTCTTACCTGACGTGTATATTGTTAAAGGTTAAACTAAATTGCTCATTGTGTCCTTTGAGAGGTCACAGTGGATGGACATGCAATAATCGGTGTATGAATTGTTAGAATATCAGGGTGAACTGGGATAAAACAAACCTCTTTCCGCTGAGGGGGGTGCGGGGGGTTTGCTCTGTAAGTCTTCCACAAGTACTCGCCTTACTCAGTTACCATCTATGCTTGCATTTAATATCCCCAACACCTCTCTAGTCCTCGGCTAGACTCATTTCTTGCTGTTGGAAATACGATTTCCATAGTATTATTATCGTGTAAATTGGTTTATGAATGAGGTGTGGTTTAAATTTAAAACGTACTGTCTTGCATAGAAATTCAGCCATCAAAATAAGTATTCATACTTTTCCAAGTTTCTATTTCTGACGACCAAATGTTGCACTAATATCTGAGGTGCAGTAGCTCTTCAGAAAATGCTAAAATATAAAAACTCTGCCCCAATTGTGGAATCGTCATTGATGCGCTCTGGATGTTGCCATCTGCACAGTGTTCTCAGAACAGTCGGCTTGCATATAGATGAAGGGTGCATCAGTCATACAGGTGTTGGGTTTCACCATTGGATAAATATCGAAATGTGCCAGTAAGGTCTTTGCCTGGGCACTTTTTTAGCGGGTGAGGAATCCTGCCCAGAGGTGTACCTCTGGTGGTAATCTTCACTGGTGCCCATGTAAGTGGGGGCAGTAACCACAAGATAAAAGCACAAGTTTGCTAAACCGTCATCTTTGGACCAGTAGTTTCGTCCATTGACCCCAGCATCAGAGGCGCACTAGACCCAAGCTTATGATTTCTGGTCCAGATCTTGGATGACCATCAATCTGCAGATCCTCAATCTCTCAGGTCTGTGTCGGTGAGTTTGCTGCCGCTTGCTGGGTTTGTGAGCAGTGCTTTAAATTCTG
The DNA here is from genome assembly GCF_031143425.1 of Pleurodeles waltl. Taxonomy (NCBI): domain Eukaryota; kingdom Metazoa; phylum Chordata; class Amphibia; order Caudata; family Salamandridae; genus Pleurodeles; species Pleurodeles waltl. The sequence continues at coordinate 69,244,920 of NC_090448.1, forward strand.
TACATTGATGCAGAGTTAGGATGGGCATGTTTTGGAAGCGGGGAAGGGTAGCACATCAACTACTTCCAGTGCATAGATATTTGTAGTGTGAAAACATTTGCTCTCAGTTGCCTGCTTAGGTAATATTAAAGTATCGGCTGCTGGCTCCCCAACTAACGCTGTTTTTTTTTCTGTTGCAGCGTAACTGGCGCAAACCACGAGGTATTGATAATCGAGTGCGCAGGAGGTTTAAGGGCCAGATCCTGATGCCCAACATTGGTTACGGTAGTGATAAGAGGACGAAGCACATGTTACCCTCAGGGTTCCGAAAGTTTCTGGTACACAATGTAAAGGAGCTGGAAGTGCTCATGATGAGTAACAAGTAGGTCTGATTATAGAAAGAGTGGCGTTAGAATGGTTGTGGTATTATTGGGTTGTGGTATTGTGTGGGTTGGGGGAGGTTTGTCTAGGCGCTGTCCCTTGCACATGCTACTGCTACAAGGCAGACTGCAGTAACTACGTCCTTTGCTAGATGTACCCGGAAGCATGCCTTCCACCACTACGCGCCCTGGATAACAAGGCGTGGCTGGGGGCAAAACTAGCATGTTGGTGGTTTGTGGTAGATGTACCGGGGTGCGCCTCCCCAGGGAGGTCTCGGGAGGAGGAGTCTCGGAACCCTGCTCGGTGGGACCTTGTGGCAAACTATCAATTTGATATTTTTAAAAATTAATTTTAGGGGGGAGATTATCCCTATTTGCTTGTCAATTTCTGCCCTTTTTTGGGGGGGTTGAGGGGTAAAAAAATAGTCTTCCTACTTAATGTGATGCACAGAAAGTGTTTGGTTGAGATTTATCCAGTGCTTACACTTTTATAAATCAGAAAATACAAGTTCCATTCTTGTGGAAATATACTTGCTCCAGATTTGGAAGCATTAACATCACACAACGGGTCGCTGTGGCCGCCAAGTCTGCTGTTTGTTGATGTGTATCTCAGTGTTGTAGTTTCATGGTTCCAGATTGTAAATGAACATTGTCCATGCTTCTGCTCACTCACTCCTTGCTTTTTACAGGTCCTTCTGTGCTGAGATCGCCCACAATGTTTCATCCAAAAACCGCAAGACCATTGTAGAGAGGGCCGCCCAGCTCGCCATCAAGCTCACGAATCCAAACGCCAGGTTGCGCAGCGAGGAAAACGAGTAGATGCCCTTTCTTTGCAGCTGTTTGCAAATAAAAACTGTAAAAACTCCAAATGGCTTTGGGCTTGGATCATTGGTTTACAGTCTGCGTTTGGGAAGTATTTGTGTCCTGGCACGAGGGTCGCCTGTAAATACACCTTAGCGCATCTCTGGATCGTCTTCCGTTGGCTAAACACGCATGGTTACACTTCAACAACTATGTTGTGCTGGGCATTTCCTTGCAACCTTTTGGAGTTTGCATTATTCATTGTTGGTGGAAAAATTGCATGTTCACAATTTTTTGACTTGGGATTTTGGTGGGGGTTTAAGGGGGTAGTTTTGTGGAGCATACATTATTTTTTTTATTTTTATTTTATTACACCCGCAAAGAATCTTTGGGTGTGTAGAGGTTGTTGTGTGTTTTTTTTTTTTTTTTTTTTTTTTTAAATGTCCACATAAAAGAGGTTGGCTATTTAACTTGGAAAGACAGTCATTTCTCTAAGGCAAAAAGTTCCCCTGGTACCTGCAACACTTTTGCTTCTGTACTTGACGCATTACAGTCGAGACCTGGCTCGGCAGTCCGACCGTGCTAGTGGTACTTCTAACCTCTGTGCTCTGAAACCTGTGGTAGCCAGCTCATCACTAGCAGTTTGCGCTTGCCTGGTCTGACCAAGGTGGATCGAGGACTCAGTTTCTCTCTTCCATCATTGGTGATTTGTCTGCTTTAATCTATCTTGAAGCAATATGTGGGTTAAAAGCACAAGTGCGCCATTATCTGTCAGACGACGTAGATTCCGGTCTGGTGGTACAGTACAGAACGGTATTATAAATCTGTCCTGACACCGAACTACTTTGCGCCGTTGCACCCATTGTGTTTTTTCGACAGTTTTCTCGCTACCCATTCAACACCTTACTTACTCCCTTTCTCTGCTACTTCTACACCTAACGCCTGAGTAAATGACTACACGGAATGGGGACGAGGGGGTGTTGGGAGAGTAGGTTTATGATCAGCAAGTAGCTGACTTTTCCCGTTGGTACTGCACAGCGAAGTTGCATTTCACGTATTTATAATTGCAACAGCACCTTAATCACATTTCATCCCTTCTGGTTAATCGTGCTCAACGAAAACCCAAAATAATCAAATGTCCTCTTGCTTGCCGTGGGATAAGATGTTGTAGTGTGAGCCACCACCCCACTATTTTTTTTTTTTTTTTTTTTTTTTTTATTCCCTGGCATCTAGTAGACTTTCTGCCCCCCAGGGTGTGGATCAGGGGTAATTGCCCCATCTGCTCACTGGTGGGCAGAACAACCTTGTCCCCATTTATTTGGGGTGGGGGTTTGGCCATACCCCCACCCTCATTTTGAAGGAAAAAATCTTCCCTGGTGGGCTTTCTGCCACCCTTGGGGGCAGATGGGCCTTCCAGAAAAGGCATTGAAAAAAAATGCCCCCTTGGGGAGCAACCCTTATGCCGATTTCTTAAAAAAATAATATCCCCGGTGTCTAGTCATTTTAGCAGCCGGATCGCTTCACAATCCGGCTGCTAAAATGCTCTGAGACACTTCAAAGGGGAGGAAATTCCTTTCCTTCCCTTTGAAGCCTCTCAGGCCCCCATCACATGATCGGAAGAGAAGTGCTTTTGCATTTCTCCAACGATCGTGCTGGAAGCTGAGCTTGCCTAAGGGGGTCGGGGGCCCTCGGGGCTCCAGGCCGAGGACGTAACCATCACGTCTGCGGCACAGAAGCGGTTAACGAAATACTTAGTGATGTGTCTCGTGGTTTTGATGATCCAGAAAAGCATGTTAGACGCCACTGAAAAACTGAGGCCGTTTTCTCGGTTATCGTCTTAAAAAGGCTTTCCACCATACAAAGGCTTAATTACAAAATTGAACCCTTACACTTGGGTTTCAGATATATGCCGGACATTATAGAATTGGAGGTGAGACCCACACCTACCGAGGGGAGGCAAAGGAGTATAGAACAGATTTACAGTCACTAATCACAATTGATTTGACCTTCTGGAATCCATTAACATCTTAGATTGACTTGCAAGGGGTTGGCCTGAGGGAGTACCCTCTCACTGAAGATGAGAATAAAATTCATCTAGATGCAACTAGTTTGGATGGTCAGCTGGTTTAGGTCAATGTAATGATCTTGCTGGATGCCGTAGACATATCAAACAGTATATATATTATGGCATGGTTTACTTTTATTACTGAATATCCGATATGCTTTCAGGAAACCTGGGCAGGTGGTAACTTAAACATCAAGGGTTGTCTGGCTTTTCTGACACCAGTCATACCATCAAGAAGGGGGTGGGGTGCTTATTTTATTTCCAGTTAGTTCTGAAGAGAGTTAAAGATTAACTTGTTAATATTGGCCAAAGAGGACAACCCCAATCTAGTTATAATTGCCTTATTATAATAGATTTGACTTTATCTACAAACTTTAATACTCTTGAAGGAATTTGATGACCATGGTCCAGAGACCAATTTTTAGTGTAGGATGGGGATTCTTAATAAGGGTTACCCATTTTTGCCTAAAGAGACTTTTGGGATACTAGTTGCCCAGGGAGTGGCACAATTTCATTTCTTATAAATCAATGTGGTTATCCTTTGAACAACATTAAGTTGAATTTGTCAACAGGAGGTGACTTGTATTCCTGCTCTCCCAAATTACCCATGTTTACTGGCAGGGGTGCGTTGACCATAATTCATTTTATAATGGTTGTTCTCCTCCAACCTACTAGTAGCCGGGCTCGATTTCACAGTATGTCCAACTGAGTGACCACTATCCCATAGTGCTAACAATAGTGTCTCTTTTACTTCCTCCCTTATAAAAACCAGCATTAATAAAACCAGTAGTTAGTTCTCACCTATGAGAGAACTATGGACTTTGCTAATGTCTTTAAGCAATGTCGTAGAACACATAGTGCTCTCAAGGTCGTTTGTTGTATGCCTTAGTACTAGAATAGGACCCCATCTGGAACCCTGGCATTGCACTGCTCTTTCAAGGCACTTGTCTGGACATTTCGGCAACTGACCTAAGTACTTTAGGGAAACGGCTGAAAGGTACAAATTATCTGAAGTCCAAGTGTAAAAGATCCAGAGCTGCCAAGTTTCTAAACTGCTTACTTGTTTCACTCTTGTGGTGCTATTATGGGATATTCCTGCGTCCTAGGTGTGACACTGACTTTTTATTGAGAGTTGAGGTTTTTTTTTTTTTTAATGTAATTTAAAGAAAATAACACTAGTTTAAAATGTTCAACAATGATTTAGGTTGTTTGGGTGAAACACAGCTTCCTTTCCTTGCTTTTGTTACATTGGCATCCCAATTTCTCTCCTGCTGCAGACATTCTCTTGGGTTAGTGTCCAACCTAACTTTAACTTCACTAATGCTAGCTAACGCCTTCTCCAAAATCACTATCTCCTGCTGTCATGTGTAGGAGGCTGGCTCAGTTTATAGTGTACACTTATGGCGTGGCATCCTATACTGAGCCCATGGAACCCTTAGTAATAGTGAATAGGTGTCCAGGTAGCAAAAGCTCTCTAGGAGTGCCTGAGGCAAACAGCCAAAGCTTATCCAGGAGGAATGTAAAGCATTTGCAGTACCACATTAGTCAGACAGTACCGTGGTAACTCACTCACAAGAAGAAAAAAAACACAAGTGTTACAAAAAAAGGATTCTTAACTACAGCACTAATTACTAGACTAGCATCAGTATATCTCCCTTTGGAGATATCTACACACAATGGCCTTTATTTATACTCTGTTTGCGCCTGATCTGCGTAATTTTTTTCTCTCAAATCCAGCTCATAGTTTGGCGCTAGACACGTCTAGTGTCAGAAATATGGATTTAACATTTTAAGGATGCATGTGTGAAACCACCTTGCGTCAGATGCAAGGTAGGCATTTCTGTCCCCAAAAAAATTGACTCAAAACACCCTAGCACCATATTTATCCAACTGGGCAAAATGACGCACGGGTGGGGATCGGACCCAAAAAATGACGCTAACCTGGATTTGCGTAAAAATTTTTATGCCTGGGTCATGGCAGGCGTTAAAATGAGGCACAGACCACTACTTATGGAAAACACACACAAGCAACATTACAGACCAACAGGACAACATGGAGGTGTTACTGATGCAGCTTGCAAAACAACGCCAAGCACAGGACCAATGGCAGCAGCCACCCCCCCCCCTAAACCCCCACAACGGCAATTGCAGAAGGAGAGACTCGCACATCAGCTTCCCCAACACCCAGCAGGAGATAAAACCGGGGTTTTTATCAAATCCAAGGCTTCCCGCATGTGCTCGGTGCAATTGACTGCACCCATGTCTGGATCGTCCCACCTTCAGCAACAGAGCACCTATACAGGAACAGAAAGCACACGCATTCTATCAATGTGCAGGCCATAGTTGACCACCAAGGATTGTTCACAAACATCTTGGCCAAATATCCTGGGAGTGTCCATGACTCATTCTGGCACAGCAGGATCAATCAGCACTTCTAGGATGGACAATATGGCAATGGCCTTCTTGTCGGTAAGTCAATAAACCTAGCAATATACACACAGCACAACAACCCTGTAGGACACACCACTACATTGACATGTGGGCAGGGTGACACTGGTAGTTATGTTGTACACCCTGACACAATGGGATACACACCTCTGGACAAATGACGGCTGCCACAAATATTAGCTGACAATCTAGAGCACCAAGCGACCAATGTCAAAGCCCACAGTGACCATGACATGCACCGAAACTACAATTTGGAAGATGAACCATTTACAATTATATTAGGCCACAGTCAATCGGCCACCCTCCCAAGCAGTATGTAGCGTGGAAGGGGTGTGCAATTGTGTTGCAGCAGCTCTAACACCATGAGAGACCTTGCATGATGATGCACTCACATGTAGGTGATACCGAAATATTGAGGCAGTCCCAACATCATACACCATTCCTGGGGTGCTGTTTCTAGGTTGCAATAAGGAAGTGGACTGTGCTATGAACACACATTGATGTGCCACCTATGCAAACTGCACACAGATGCACACACTGAAAGAGCCAATTGTCCATCAAAATAGCATTTGTACAGGGAGATGGCCTTTCCTGCACAGATAGATCCACCTCCACAAGGCAGTTAGCGAGGTTCCCTGGAGCAAGTTTGGTAGTGTAGGTGTACGGTTGCACATGAGCTACTGGCAGAGGGAACAACAAAGGCTTGCCTAGAAACAAGTCACATGGGACAATTGTGCATTGTTAATACTGAACCGCTCAGTGCTGCCAACTTATGGAGATGTGTTGTGCATTGTCACCTACCCAATTCAAAGGGCCTCAGTGTCGCATTTAATCTGCAATGAGGTATGTCTAAATGGATGGGCTGTCCAGGCCATGTATTGCAACCCTGTTACCACCACATCCGAATCCATTGTGTGTGTGGATGTATCATGTCCCCTCCAGTGAAATCACACTGATACATGTGGGACACTACACAATGCATGGTACATACATAATGACCAACAATTCGGAAACCAAATCATAGATCCCAGGTCAATGAGCCAAACACAAGTTGTCATGTCCAACAACCCAGTGCAGAGAAGACCTCACACAAAACCACAAACCCGAAGTCACAGACCATACAAGATATCCACTGCCATGCTACATGACATTCCTGTTGCAAGCACCAACAAAATACTCACTCCTATTATCTTTTGCAGTGGATCAGGGTTATGGGATCCAGCCATGGATTATGACCCCAACCCAAGTACAGCAGCAGAGCGTGCCTATAATGAGGCACATCGGAGGACACGCACCATTGTGGAAAGGACTTTTGGCATCCTGAAGTCCAGATTCAGGTGCCTGGACATCAGAGGAGGCAGCCTCCTATATGCCCCACACATTGTGTGTGAAATAATACTGGCCTGTGCTATCCTGCACAACATTTGTGTGAGTTTGAACATCCCATTATATGAACCGGACCAAGAACTGCCTGAGGAGGAGGATGGTGGCAGGGAAAATAAAGGGGAACAGCAGAACTCATCTGCAGGAATGCACAACAGACAGCAAATTGTACACAACTTTTTCACTTAATAATCACTGTACACACACCTTGTTAAGATACGTAAATAAACACCTTACTTGATCACACAATCCTGCTCTGGTGTTCTTCATTCACCATCACATGTACCTTAGGAAAGTGAGTATTACCTCAGGAAGCATGTTACAAAGACCAATCTGACTACCTCTGATGCAACATCACATGTGATGCATATGATTGTACAGCAAACATCACATATAAAAAAAATACTCATCTCTTAAATGTCATAAATGAAGGACACAATCAATGGACCACAACATATGAGTCACATCCACGTTGCTAACATGGTCAACTGTAGCACATGACACACAACTATGACATCTCCAATCATAAGGTAAATAAGGGTCCCATACGTGAGGCAGTAGATGTGAAATATCAGAAATACAGGAATGTATGAATGGACCCCTGACATTACTAAGCGTGACACTTGCAATGTTTGCAAGGAGCTTGTGTGACAAGGGGGTGGGGCATCATTTGTGACAATGGATAGCATGATTGTCCCAGGTATGACAAGCACTGTTCACAATACATGCTCTGCGCAGTCTATCTATGGTAATCAGTCCTGCCTCTGGCATGGAGCCCAATCCTGACACAGGATACACATGCCCACACTCTTGGACTGGACACTTCTGTGTAATGCACATCTGAAAATATGTGAATACATGCAGCTAGGGCAGCAGGTCCACCACAGAAACACAAGTAACATAGCTAATTGTAATGAGTCAAACTGACGTGTACCAAACATTTTATGGGTGGAATTTAGGCACAATGTTTCAAACACAGTACGTACACGTGTCAGACATTTGTGTTGTCCACACACGTCACCATGAACTCATAACCAACAATTAATGACACAAGAGGGGTAACATATCCTACATAGCACTCATCAACCATCCTCAGTGATACCTGAGTTGTGTTTGTCATCTGAAATGTAATGTCCTCTAAGTTAAACAACTACACACATCACAAGTCAACACGTTACAAACACATACCATGACTGTTGTAGATCACTGATTGCCATCAAATGTAGATACACATTTGGCACACATTCATACATTTTCATGACGTCCAAAGTATTGCATGCCGTTCCTTCAGAAACACACATTGTTGTTACAGACCATTCACACCCAAATCACAAAGTAGCATGCTCTACCACATGTGGCCATATACTATATTACACACTGCAGGCCATATCATCCTATCTTCATTTTGATACAGGGTGCATCCATGTTAAATATTAGAAAATCACGCAATCACATATAGAGTAAAAAATGTTGACGCAAATGCATCGAAAACACCCGCAAACGCAAACTAACCATACATGGGCCCTTAGCGTCAATTCCACCCGCGCACCACACTCATGCGGATATCCATTGAAATTGAAGTATACAGGTAATGCGTTGTATATTGCCGCACATGTAGGTGATGCGTCAAAAATATTCACGCAAACATTGTATGCGTCAAAAACTACAAGCATGATGTAAAACATGTCACAAGGGGACAGGAAGTGATGTAATAGGAAATCCTGTTTTCAGGCATGGTACATTGGGTGTACTTTCACTTTACAGTCTGTGCATTTGTTGACTGAGTGGCTGTGTCTCGGTGTTGCTGGTGTGTTGATTGCGAATATAGAATCTTGTCGTGTCTGTCGTGAACTCTGTTTGTTACTTGTACCAGTGTGTGTGATTTAGTTTAGTTAGATATACACAAGATATATGTACACAATACCAAAATATGCAGTAATAGCAATAGAAAACAGTGCAAGCAATGTATAGTCACAATAGAATGCAATGGGGGCACATAGGGATAGGGGCAACACAAACCATATACTCTAGAAGTGGAATGCGAACCACGAATGGACCCCAAACCTATGTGACCTTGTAGAGGGTCGCTGGGACTGTAAGAAAACAGTGAGGGTTAGAAAAATAGCCCACCCCAAGACCCTGAAAAGTGGGTGCAAAGTGCACCTAAGTTCCCCAAAGAGCACAGAAGTTGTGATAGGGGAATTCTGCAAGGAAGACCAACACCAGCAATGCAACAACAATGGATTTCCTGACGAGAGTACCTGTGGAACAAGGGGACCAAGTCCAAGAGTCACGATCAAGTCGGGAGTGGGCTAGAGTTAGGAAATGCCAGCTGTGGGTGCAAAGAAGCTGCCACCGGATGGTAGAAGCTGTGGATTCTGCAAGAACGGCAAGGGCTAGAAACTTCCCCTTTGGAGAATGGATGTCCCACGTCGTGAAGAGTCGTGCAGAGGTGTTTCCGTACAGAAAGACCGCAAACAAGCCTTGCTAGCAGCAAAGGTCGCGGTTAGGGTTTTTGGATGCTGCTGTGGCCCAGGAGGGACCAGGATGTCGCCAATTGCGTGAGGGGACAGAGGGGGCGCCCAGCAAGACAAGGAGCCCTCTCAGAAGCAAGCAGCACCCACAGAAGTGCCGGAACAGGCACTACGAAGTGGAGTGAACCAGAGCTCACCCGGAGTCACGAAAGAGGATCCCACGACGCCGGAGGACAACTCAGGAGGTCGTGCACTGCAGGTTAGAGTGCCGGGGACCCAGGCTTGGCTGTGCACAAAGGAAATCCTGGAAGAGTGCACAGGAGCCGGAGTAGCTGCAAAAAACGCAGTTCTCAGCAATGCAGTCTAGCGTGGGGAGGCAAGGACTTACCTCCACCAAACTTGGACTGAAGAGTCACTGGACTGTGGGAGTCACTTGGACAGAGTTGCTGAGTTCAAGGGACCTCGCTCGTCATGCTGAGAGGAGACCCAGAGGACTGGTGATGCAGTTCTTTGGTGCCTGCGGTTGCAGGGGGAAGATTCCGTCGACCCACGGGAGATTTCTTCAGAGCTTCTAGTGCAGAGAGGAGGCAGACTACCCCCTCAGCATGCACCACCAGTAAAACAGTCGAGAAGGCGGCAGGATCAGCGTTACAAGGTCGCAGTAGTCGTCTTTGCTACTTTATTGCAGTTTTGCAGGCTTCCAGCGCGGTCAGCAGTCGGTTCCTTGGCAGAAGGTGAAGAGAGAGATGCAGAGGAACTCTGATGAGCTCTTGCATTCGTTATCTAAAGAATTCCCCAAAGCAGAGACCCTAAATAGCCAGAAAAGGAGGTTTGGCTACTTAGGAGAGAGGATAAGCTAGCAACACCTGAAGGAGCCTATCAGAAGGAGTCTCTGACGTCACCTGCTGGCCCTGGCCACTCAGAGCAGTCCAGTGTGCCAGCAGCACCTCTGTTTCCAAGATGGCAGAGGTCTGGAGCACACTGGAGGAGCTCTGGGCACCTCCCAGGGGAGGTGCAGGTCAGGGGAGTGGTCACTCCCCTTTCCTTTGTCCAGTTTCGCGCCAGAGCAGGGCTGGGGGATCCCTGAACTGGTGTAGACTGGCTTATGCAGAGATGGGCACCATCTGTGCCCATCAAAGCATTTCCAGAGGCTGGGGGAGGCTACTCCTCCCCAGCCCTGACACCTTATTCCAAAGGGAGAGGGTGTAACACCCTCTCTCTGAGGAAGTTCTTTGTTCTGCCTTCCTGGGCCAAGCCTGGCTGGACCCCAGGAGGGCAGAAACCTGTCTGAGGGGTTGGTAGCAGCAGCAGCTGCAGTGAAACCCCAGGAAAGGTAGTTTGGCAGTACCCGGGTCTGTGCTAGAGACCCGTGGGATCATGGGATTGTCTCACCAATGCCAGGATGGCATTGGGGGGGGGCAATTCCATGATCTTAGACATGTTACATGGCCATATTCGGAGTTACCATTGTGAAGCTATACATAGGTAGTGACCTATGTATAGTGCACGCGTGTAATGGTGTCCCCGCAATCACAAAGTCCGGGGAATTTGCCCTGAACCATGTGGGGGCACCTTGGCTAGTGCCAGGGTGCCCACACACTAAGTAACATAGCACCCAACCTTTACCAGGTAAAGGTTAGACATATAGGTGACTTATAAGTTACTTAAGTGTAGTGGTAAATGGCTGTGAAATAACGTGGACGTTATTTCACTCAGGCTGCAGTGGCAGGCCTGTGTAAGAATTGTCAGAGCTCCCTATGGGTGGCACAAGAAATGCTGCAGCCCATAGGGATCTCCTGAAACCCCAATACCCTGGGTACCTCAGTACCATATACTAGGGAATTATAAGGGTGTTCCAGTATGCCAATGTAAATTGGTGAAATTGGTCACTAGCCTGTTAGTGACAATTTGGAAAGAAATGAGAGAGCATAACCACTGAGGTTCTGGTTAGCAGAGCCTCAGTGAGACAGTTAGTCATAACACAGGTAACACATACAGGGCACACTTATGAGCACTGGGGCCCTGGCTGGCAGGGTCCCAGTGACACATACGACTAAAACAACATATATACAGTGAAATATGGGGGTAACATGCCAGGCAAGATGGTACTTTCCTACAGTCATGTACGACTATCACTTAGGGCCACATGTACGAAGCTGTTTTAATCGTTGCAGACAGCCCAATTTGCAGAACTGGGCCGTTTGCGACGAGAAAAAATGCTTTTTCAAATGCACAAACCCAATTTTGCCATTCCTCAATCACATTACCAAATCACAAAACAGGGTTTGCGAGTCGCATTTAGGAAGGGGCGTTCCCTTCCTATTTGCAAGTCGCAGTCCGATGTATGACTATTTTGTGACCGCAAATGCCATCACAAAACTATTGCAGTTACCACCAGTTTCAAGCTGGTGATTAACCCATTCGCAAAAGGGGAGGGGTCCCTATGGGACCCCTTTGTGAATGCATGCAAAAACATTGGTGCGGAGCAGGCAGTGGTCCTACGGACCACTGTCTGCTCTGAAAAAATGAAAATAAGTTATAATTTTTGTTTTTGACATGCATTCTTTTTACCTTTAACCCCCAGGGTGCCTGGGGCAAGCTGGTCTCGTCCTCGCACACGGTTCTCGTGTGCCGGGGACGAGACCAGCTCGTCCTGCACCCGGCGGGGAGCGCTAGTGCCCCCCCCCATGGGTCAAGGGCAGGGAAGGACGGGGAATTGCTTCCCCTTCCACCCCCCACCCCCTCAGTGACGTCTGATGACATCAACGTGCAAATCGCGCACTGACCTCATCAGAGGTCACCTCCGATCGCGCTGGAAGCATGCTTCCAGTGCGATCCTGGAAGAGCAATGCAAAAGCGTGGGAGAGGCATGAAAGGAAAGGCCTTTCCTTTCATGTCTCAGCATTTCTGCTGCCCAATCGCAATGCGATCGGGCAGCAGAAATGCCCAGTAGACACCAGGAATTAAAAAAATATATATATATTTCACTAAGGGGAGCGGCCCCTTGGGCAAGAGTCGCTCCCTAGGGGGCCATATTAGTTTTAGGCTATTTCTGCCCCGGGGGGGGGGGGGGAACAGAAAACCCTTAGACACCAGGGATATATATATTTTTATATGTGGGGAGTGACACCTTAGGCAAGGGTCGCTCCCCGGTGAATATTTGTAGGCCAGGGTTTTTTTTTTTTATACTCACGCATAAGGGGAGCGGCCCTTTGGGCAAGGGCCGCTCCCCAGGGGGGCTAAAATATATTAGGCCATTTCTGTCGACCCTGGGGGCATATCGGCCTTTATAATTAGGCCCATCTGTCCCCAGGGGGGTCAGAAACCTCTAGACACCAGGGATATATATATATATTTTTACTTACTTTATGTTTTTATGCATGGGGAGCGACCCCTTAGGCAAGGGTCGCTCCCCTGGGGCGCAAATTGTATTTAGCCCATTTCTAACCCCTTTGGGGGCAGATCGGCCTATTTTTGTTAGGCCAATGGCAGAAACCACTAGACACTAGGGATGTTTATTTTTTTGCGTCAATTTCATGCAAGGGGAGCGACCCCTTAGGCAAGGGTTGTTCCCCTAGGGGGCACATTTATTTTAGGCCATTTCTGCCCCCTTTGGGGGCAGATCGTCCTATTTTTATTAGGCCTATCTGCCCCCAAGGGGGGCAGAAACCACTAGGCACCGGGGATTTTTTTTTTGCGCCAATTTCTCGCAATGGGAGCGACCCCTTAGGCAAGGGTCGCTCCCTTGGGGGGTGGGAATTTATTTTAGGCCATTTCTGCTCCCCTTGGGAGCAGATCGGCCTATTTTTGGAAGGCCCATCTGCCTCCAAAGGGGGCAGAAAGCCCACCAGAGACCTGGTAAGATTTTATTTTCAAAATAAATGGAGCCAAAGTTTTTCTGCCCTCCAGTCGGCAGATGGTGCAATTACCTCCGATCCACACCCGGGGGGGTGGGGTGTGGGGGGGTGATGGGGCAGAAAGTCTACTAGATGTCAGGGATTTAAAAAAAAAAAATAGTGGGGTGGTGGCTACCAACCAGTATGGGCCTGGTTATGCCCCCACCCCAACTGAAGGTGGTAACAGTCTTTCAGCTCTCCCCCGCACACCAAAACATCTTATCCCACGGCAAGCAAGAGGACATTTGATTATTTTGGGTGTTATGAGAGCTTGGCTAACTCTCAAAATCGTCCCAGTTGGAATGGTGAGGACTGCACCTTTTGGACCTTGGGGTGCTGCCATGTAGAAAAATCCACAAGACCTAGACACATCTGAAAACTAAACACCTGGGTGATTCCAGGGTGATGTGCTTCACATGCACCCGCAACATTTTCTTACCCACAATGCCCTGCAAACCTCCAACTTAGCTGGAAATCACACATTTTTACAACATTTTTGTGATGGAACCTTCCGTAATCTCCAGGAATCCACAAACTTCCTACCACCTAGCATTGTCTAATCTATACCGATAATAACTCTGCTAAAAATGTCAGCCTAAAAATGTTTTTTTCCAAACTGCCCTTTTGGACCCGCTTTGGTTCCTCCTCAATTTCGACATGTTTTTGGCTCCACCAGTGAGGAATAATTTTTACCGGTAGACTGAGGGGAACATTGGGTAGTAGGAAATTTGTCCCGGTGTGGTGATCCCACACAGAAATGTGGGAAAAATGTGATTTTGTAGCTAAATTTGAGGTTTGCTGAGGATTCTGGGTAAGAAAACATTGGTGCATCCATGCAAGTCACACCTCCCTGGACTCCCTCTGGTGTCTAGTTTTTAGAAATGTCTGGGTTTGGTAGATTTCCCTAAATGGCTGCTGAGCCCAGGATCAAAAATGCAGATGCCCCCCACCCCCAAAAACAGGTAGTTTTGTATTTGATAATTGTGATGTGTCCAGATGGTGTTTTGGGGCATTTCCTTTCACGGGCACTAGGCCTACCCACACAAGTTAGGTACCATTTTATCAGGAGAAAAATATATTTATATATATATATATTTATATTTTGAAGTATATATATATATGTATATATATATATATATATAGGGCACCAAAATCTTTTAAGTATTCAGGGCATCTAAAGGTCTTAATCTGGCCGTGCCTTGCACCATGGTGCAAGGGTGTCTGCGTTGTAGGCAGGATTGTTGTCGTGCAGGATGGGGCACCTTCCTGCACACAAAAACAATCCTGGGATGTATTTACCTCTTTCTATGAGTGCTGCAGAATACAGCACACAGAGAAAAAAAGCGAGGAGAAATAAACCTATTTCTCCTTGTTGTACCTCCACTGGGGAGGTGTAAGGTTTTGGCCCACCCCAATCTTACAAGAGCTTGTAAACCTGGGGATGTGTCAAAATCCATAGGTGTTGTGTGGGAAGACCCCCTACAATGCACAGAGCAAGGCAACGCAGTGATTTGCCCTGTCTTGCCTTACTCCATACCTATGAGGCCATTCAAAACCATGCTAAGTGGCTTCTCATGGCCTCATAGATGTGAGGTTAAGGTTTGCGCCGCCATTGTATCACAAAAGATGACGCAGCGCAAGGGGCTCATAGATAAGCCCCCAGATACCCAGAACAGGCGTAAGGCAGCACTACTGCCTTCCTTGTAACTTTATGTGGGCAGCTGCAAGAGTTCCTAGAATGGCTCTCATGTCCAACATGTGCAGTATCTGGGAGAAAGAAAGCAAGTGTCATAAAAGCTGGCCACTGCTGCTGGCATGGTCCTCTTAAAACTTGACCCACTCAGGTTTCAAACGACTACTGATGGCTCCCATGTGTCCCTTGCCCGCTGGACTGTCGAGCATGACCCTTGTGGGACCCAGCGGGGTGCTGGGTCTCAGCCCCAGCCCTGCTCACCTGCTCTTTTTTCCTGTTATTAACAGCACAACATGCTACATGAAGCCACACAAACATCTCGGTGCAACCTCAGTTGTGGTCTAAGCAGTTATTAGACACCTCCCCCACACAGTCCCCGAAATCTGCAATATCATCCTTCACCTTGTACTAATTTAAGTTCACACCCAGTTCTGGCCAGACACTAGAACAAAATAAACACAGGTTTTCAGGACAACATCCCAATACTGGAGCTAGCAGCCCAGTAAGAACATTTTGATTGCAACATTGTGATTTCGCCTAACAGACTGGTCCTCATCAAGAGTGCATCCAGGCTCAATGCTTCAACAATGCACTGGCTGACCGTAAACTGGGTGCCAAATTGAGATTGACGGTGATTCAGATCTTCAACCAAAAGCAGTAGGATAAGATAGAAGATCACATAGAATACATCTAGGTTGTATAAGAACCAGGGGCTCGATGTATCAGAGGGGTTTAACCATATTTTGTGTATGGAGTAATGTGATGATCCCCTAGGATTTAAGCTTAGTAGTGAGGGATCAGACCATATGAAATTAAATATTTAAAACTGTCATGAGGCATGCTGGGAGGTGAAGGTGACCTCAGACACATCCACTCTGCTGTCGCGACGTAGAAGACAGCACCTTCCGAACCAAGTATTGAATGGGTCACAGACATGCACTGAATACACTGGCAATTGCACTAAAGTGTTTCTTGTCACATTTTCAAGTTGGTAGGTGTTTACATATTATATGTTTTATATTATATGTAGTTTATGTATAGTGCATAAACTGTAACAATATAGTACTGAATGGATATACTGCTGTAGTAGGTAAAAAAATGTTCTCTCTGAGATGTGTTATCAAATTGACTACAAGTAACAGATTGTGCTTATTTGTTGGACTGCTTAAATTAAAGGCTCTCGACAAGCACTGGGCGTCCTTTTTCATTGTGGGAACTATCTGGGTCACTGCTTAAGTGCCTCAAGAAAAATTGTGTAAGCTACAGTCCTTTGGTGCAGAATTTAAATTTGTTACTTTCAACAGGTTTACATCCACAAATTGGGTGCGAAAACTCTCAATCTTAAATCCTTAAAATCCTGCATGAAAAATTGACCTTCAATGAAACTTTTACTTATATCCATTATTTTTTTAATGATCTTTGCTTCTGTTCTACATGCTGCATACCTCTTCTGCATATAAACTACTCTAAATCTCATGTATATCTGTTGTAAGCTCTTTCTGGAAACCTTAACAATCTCTATTAATTCCCGGAAACAATTGCTTCTCACACAGCCCCCTCTAATGATCACATCTATGTCAATAATGTGCCACAAAGAAACTGGAGTGAATGCACGGAATGAGCATGCAAAACTAACCCCAGTAACTAATGGACGAACCACTAACTTTTGGCTCCAGGGTAGCGTTCTACTCACCGAACAACGCTTCAACGCCTTATCAGGGTAGTAAGTGCTATGTAAATGCAATCTAAACAATTTAAAGAATTATACATCCCAAACTGTATCAAATACATTCCCCTCGCTGCTCAGCAACACCAAAAACCTTATACTGTTCACCCTAATGAAATCTTGCAAATCCACCATGACCAAGCCACAGCCGTCATTGGCCCCGGCGTACTGCTCCTGTCCTATATGATGTTCACATACTTCAAACTCATTGAAAGGGTCATGAGTTTAGTTCAAAATAATAAAAGCATTAAACCAGCAGGCTAAGCCTTGTACGGCATTTCGTAAAAAGTCATTCTTTCCAGCTCTAGCATTTGACTGTACAACCCAGGTGTTGGGCCAGTGGACGCAGGATCAACTAATAAACCTTAAGGTTAACAGTGCTGTTGTCCTTGGAACCAAAGAAGCCAGAAATCACTGCCTGCTCACTGAAATGCCAATTAACTTTGCATTTCAGGCGAGCTAGTCAAACAGTCGCGGTCTTACCCGGAAGTTTGCTGTGGAAGTTTGCTGTGGATTGATATTAAATTCAAACAGCACATTTATAACAAATCAGTTTCTAAGCAGTGGTCTCTTTGGTAGTTGAAAAGATAGACTATTTTATATTAAATATGATTTGTCTAGTAATGTAGTTTATTGCAAAGGCCATCTAAATACGTGGCAGAAGGTCACATTATGCTTAATGTTTAACCAAATAATGCATAAAAAAGCAAATTATGCGTGTGTGCCCAGAGCCCCTCCCTTTAATACTGAAGAGTTTCTTCAACCAGAAGGCGGGACAAGCTTTACAATGAGGCACCATTGTGGTCGGAGGCGAGGCAGAGGTTAAAAACTTTGGCCCAGATATAAGAGGGTCTAGCGCTATTCCAACACCACATTAGCATCGTTTTTTTTAACGTTAATGTGGTGTTGGAAGCCCAAAAACACTGCGCCATATTTTGAAAGTGGCGCAATGCATGCATTGCGCCACTTTGTAACCCCTTGCACATTATGCCTGCACCAGGCATTATGTATGCAAGGGGGGGGCGTTCAGCGCTAGGGGGGGCTGAAAAAATGGCACAAAGAAATCTAAGAGATTTCTTTGTGCCATTTTTATCTACATTTTTAAGGCCTGCTAACAGCAGGCGTTAAAGGGAGGCTCCCATTGTTTTCAATGGGCCTCTGGGTGCTTTGCAGTGTTAACTTCAAAATTTTTGATGCTTATCCTTCAAAGCGCTGAATTAGCGTAAAAAAATATGACGCTATTTCCCTAACTACAGCCATTGTGCACCATATTTTTAAAACGGGGAACACATGGTGACGCTAGGGGGTGCAAGAAAAGTGCCGCTGCACTAGGTGCAGCACAACTTTTCATAAATCTGCCCCTTTGTGGTGATCCGACCACAGGTACTTTGCATGACATTGGGTGCGATACTGGAAAGGTATCTGTTCCATTACCTGTGGGGGATTGCTTTCTCCAGTGTGGTTAGTTGTCGATATGAGAGGGCGAGAATGCAGGAGGACCCTGGCATTGGGGGACTGGATCAGTGGCGTCAGCCTTTGGACGTTATTGAGAAGAAACACATTTTGATGGTTTTTCTAACTGTGGCTATTAATGATTCACCATGCAGGCCTGCAGAAATGTGAAGAACATGTCGAGTCTTGGAGCCCCGTCGGTACGCACCCAAACCCGATGGAGGGGGGGAAAAAAACTGACGTTAGTCAGGTGGTCTGACCTAAACATTTAAAAAAAAAAAAAAAAGAAACGAAAATTCACTGACAAACTTACGTTTAGTTAGTTGTTGGAATGAGGCACAAACTATATCTAATGTTAAAAAAGCACTGAAATATGCCAGTTACAATTAAATGTAATACCCTTTAACTTTTGCCCCATCATTCAGTGCTTTTACCCTCATATATTACACCACTCAGGATATGTTAAATCACATCATTGAAGACATCACTCATGACATCGCAGGTAAAGCCTGCAGCCAGACCCTGCACCCAATCTGCATCAAGGCTTGGATTCAGTGCATAGGCTCTGACAATGCCCTGCACCCAATCCACCACAAGCATTAAATCGCCGCTTCACACAACCTCCAGCCGTACATAGGACAATTTTGACACAGCTCTTAGCCTGTGGCCAGGGTCTGCACTTACCCCTCCACTGGCAGCCAACCCCCACTACGCACAGACTTTGGACATACAAAGTGGAGGTTGCCTGCAAGACCTGGCGCCACACAAGACCCTGCATTCAACATACAATAGGGTTTGGTTGCTGGGCTTGTCCCCTGGCCAGGCCCTAAAACCACTGCTCGCTAACCAACTAACACTACTTGCTCTGCCTTCTACCTCTACACAGAAAATGTTGACCAAAGGGTGTATTATTCAATGATGTTCAGTGGCCATCTCTGCACAGGAGACCTATCCCCACTGCAACCACCCTTTGGGTAAATGCAAGTAAAAAGACAATGAAAACAAAAGTGCTTCACTTATGAAATGTCTAATTCCTTTCACATCTTTTGGACGCTTACTGACAAGCTTTATAAGAATTCAGCAACTGATTTAGGTTGTTGTATTATTCCTCATTCACAAAGTCTATAACACACTGTCAGGATCATTGGTTGATCTCAATAGTAAGTTCAATAATGTTCTTATGTAAATACAATCAGTGCTGCCAACAGATATAATTAGATTTGTGATGGTCATAAGCAGTGCATGATGGGGTGCAAGCTATAGTTAGTTCACTAAAGCGTAACTGGCGTATTTAATGTTTTGTTTTAGTTTAGTAATGTATGCTCATATTTCATTTAAACACCTCACTGTAAGCAACTTTACTGCATCTGTTTGTTACACGCAGTGCTGTAAATTCACATGCTCCTCATAATCCTGCCATTTTAGTATTAGGCTCAGGTGGTTGCAACTTGTTTTTCTTCGAAAAAGTCTTTTGAGTGACAAAGTATTGATGACTCCTCCTCTACTAGTGGGGTACATGCATGGGGAGTGGATTGTTGCTTAAGGAGGGCAGGTAGGGACCTTTTTGCTTTAAGGTAACAGGTCTGAATATATTGAAAAATCTGCTGGGTTGTACCCTGCCTTAGATATGAAAAGACCTTTATGAGGCTGAGCAAAGGCAACAAAAAGCTGTTGTGTTTTCAGAGGAACATGGCCCTGTCTATGCAATGCATGAGAGCCCGCTTGACGTCAAGTGTGTAGGGTGCTTTCTCTACTACGAGTCAGGCTGGGGGATGACAACTGGGAGTTCTATTGCTTGATTAAGGTGGAAAGGGGAGACAACATTAAGCAGGAACCTGGGGTCTGTTCTAAGGACAACCCTGTCACTGTGGACCTGAAAACAGGCTTTTGTAACATTGAGGGCCTTTAGCTCATTAATACGTACAGGTGATGTTATTTCTACTAAGAAATCAACTTTACAGGAAAGAAACTGCAAGGGACAAGAGTGCGGATTTTCAAAAAGAGGTCCCATCAGTCTGGTGAGGAGAATGCAGAGGTTCAAGCATGGGCAGACTGCACTAAGTGTAGCCCAATCAAGGCATAGGCTAGCCCAGATTTCTGCAAATGCAAGAGGTAACAAATGATGTCTTGCACCATAGGTGTAAGGGGATTTATGTGGTCTGTGGTACAGTAGTGAACCAACCTCTTCCACTTAGCAGCATAGTAAGTGCGTGTGATAGACATACAGGTTTCCTTTCGTATGTTCATGCAATCATGAAGCAAATTGAGGTTACCAAACTCTAGGACCTCAGGAGCCAGATAGCTAGGTCGAGCTGCCTGGGTCCAAGTTCAACATTGGCTCTGTGTGAGAAGGGTCTGGATTGATGGGAAGCTTTTCATGAGGGGCGATGGGCATTTCTAGAAGGACTAAGAGCCGTGGTTGTGCAGCCAACGAGGGAACCACCAGGTAAAGGGGGAATGATGTTTGTTGCAGTTTCCTCATCACGTATGGTAGAAGTGGGGGAGGAGGAAAAGCATATGCAAAGATCCCTGGCCAATTCCTCCACACAGCACTGCCCGGGAAAGGAGGGTATGGAAATCTCGAAGCAAAGTTTGGGCTTTTTGTATTTTCACGCCTGGCAAAGAGGTCTATGTCTCAGACCTCCCCCACCCCCCAACCAACGAAAGTAAGGAAGTAGGACTTGTGGATTGAGATGACACTCAGATTTTATTTTTGCTGCATCCTTCTGAGAAGATCTGCAAAGTGGTTGTTCACCCCCGGAGGTACTCCGCTAGGAGATGTACTTGCTGGTGGACTGCCCAATGCCAGATTTCCTTCGCTAGTGCTGACAATTGAGGAGAATGTGTGCCACCTTGCTGTTGTAAGTAAAACATGGAAGTTATGCTGTTAGTCCACACCGGGGCCACCTTGCCCTGAATGTCTTGGAGAAATGCTTTAAGGGCTAGGTGAATGGCTAAAAGTTCCAGATAGGTAATGTGGAGACACTGTCTTGGGGTGGTTACAGACCCTGGACTGTCATGTTGTGGAGATGCATCATTCCACCCTTCAAGTGTTGTGTCCGTGGGGATGGTCACCTGCAGGATTGGGTGATTGGAAGAACCTGCCTTCTAATAGGTTGTTGTGGTTTCACTCCTACCAAACTTTCAACCCCCTTCGGCATGGAATATATCATTCCCACACCCGATATGTGGCACCTGACTGACACTGCGCTCGGCAACTGACTCCACATTCTTTATACCCAACAATAAAATTTAAAAAACAAACGAAACAAACAAAAGTTTGCAAAGTAGTTGGTTAAGAAGTTGGCACTTTTCTCACTTCTATATGTTGGTTCTACCCCCTGTTGGGGAAAAATGAGAAGGTTGACAAACTGGAAAACATGGACACAAATCTAACAACCTCACGATGTGAACTGTCTATGGTTTAGACATATTATACTGATTGCTTTATTAACACTTGCATTCGTAATAGAATATGTAAAGAAAATTGTGATACTGTATGAACAAGATATTTGATTCCCCTAAACCTTAATAAAGAAACATTAAAAAAAAAAAAAGTAAACAATAGGTTGTTGTGGTTCCACAACTACAGTGTGATGTGTGCTTACCCCTATCAACAGTAGATCTTCCCAGAGAGCCTCTGCTTGTGAGTAGTGTGCCGAGAGACACTCTTGGAGCGAACACATATGGAGAAAATAGCTGCGAATGAGGCCATCTTACCCAAGAAGTGCATTACTGCTCGAACTGTAAGAGAACGGAGTGGCAGAAAGAGGCAGTAGCTGCTGGAAAGCCACCAACATTTGATTGCTTCAGTAGGCTTTGCCCAAGACTGCATTTAGGGCTGATCCTAGGAAGGGTTAGATCTGAAGTGGCTTGAGGTAGGCCTTAGTGGAGTTGACTGTAAACCCCAATGGGTAGACCAGGGAGACAAATGCTTGGTGTGGGCTAAGCAGTCTTTTCTGCTTCTACTCATTCTTGTTTTTGGAAACATTTTATTAGTCTGCTTCCTCTCTTAGGCAGACACTTGCCTTATTAGAGGATGATGCAAGTCCCCCTCCACCAGTTCCTTCTGATCTGAGGGCTACTACGGTGACTACGAAGGGTAACACTTTGAACTGGTAATGTTGATCACTTACTATGAAGCGTAAGTACGACCAATGGGCCGGATGGATGGAGTTACAAAAAGGCGGTGTCCTTCATGTCTGTTGTGGCCATGAAGTTTCCTTGTTGCAGCAGGGGGATGATATACTGCTGGGTGAATATGTGGAAATGTTCTGAGCAGATGTATCTGTTGTATGCCTAAAATCGAGGATTGTCCTGAGGGAGCCATCCTTTTTGGGTATAAGGAAGTACGGGGAGTAGTCACTTTTGCACTAGTGCTGAGGGGGGCACAGGCTCCATAGCCCCTTTAACAATGAGCACCTAGACCTCTTCTTGCAATACGGTGAAGGTGTTCTGGGTTTAGGGTTCATGCACAAGGTAGGATAGTTGAGGATGAGATGAGTCTGAGGCAGTAGCCGTGCTCGATGGTGGATAAAACCCACCAGTCTGTGGTGATTTCTTCCCAGCTGTGTAGTGTGATCGTGGGAGTTCGGGGCAAGTCAACGTTTTGAGGTAGTGGCTCCCTTGGAAAGACAACCTTTCCCTCAATCCTTGGAGTTGTTACCCTGCAAGGTGCCTCTTGGGTAACTTTTACCTCTCTGCTGGTGATAGGCCTGCTGCTGTTATAACTGTACTGGATCAGGTGAAGTAGTCTTAGACCTGCCCCTTGTATTCTGCCTCCGAAAGGAGCCCCTGGCTGAAGGAACTTGAAGGCGCCCAGGACCTTAGCAGAATCTGTGACCTTCTTTATCTTTTCCATCTCATCACCTTGCAGCCCAAACAGGTGTTCTTGGTCAAAGGGAAGGTTGATTAGTTGTTGCTGGACCTCCATCTAGAAGAAAGAGACACGCAGCATAGGGTATCCCTCTTCTATAATCTCTTCTCCCCTCTTTTGGTATAGGTCATGGAGATGTTGGAGCCTCCATCTCTTCTCCTTGGGCCCCATCGTAGCAGGACAGGAGGCCTACAGAATTTGAAATCTACCAGTGTGTGTCAGCATTGACTGCTAATCTTTTTCCAGCCGCATAAATGCATTTTCTCTCACCAGGAGAGGGCATTGCATGTGGCTTGGGCTGCTCCTCTCTCCCAAGCAGTGAGGAGGGCCATGGCCTCTAATATAAATAGGGCAGGTAAAAACTTTTTTCAATCCTAGGTGTTTTCACACATAATTTTAAAGGTTCCCCGAAAATCTCTGGGGCAGGTTTTGCCATACAAACCCTTTAGTATAGAGAGAAACTAGAGGGAACACTTGATTCTGGAGAGCGTCTCCACCAGGAAGTTGTCATTGTCCAGTGTGACATATGTCCAACTCGTGGTAGGCAGCTGCATGCTGGATGACTCCATAGTATTCAGTGGTATTGTGTGGTGTGGAAGCACTAACAGGGAAATAGTCAGTGTCAAGGTCTCCTCCAAGGCTCCACATCATAGTTCCACCAAAGGTTGTCCATAGGGTGTGGCTAGACTGGTGCACCAAAGTCCTCTGCTGGGGAGTAAGAACGAGGGCTACCAGTATCTGAATAGGACTCAGTGACCCCTGAGAGGAACTGGCAGGAGGTGACAGAGCAGGAGGATAAGATGGTGGAGGGGGGTAACTAGCAGCCTTATCTTTTAGCCTCTTGGAAGGCACTGGGTGTGGAGAAGTCAGGCTGTGGAACACCCTCGAAGGCAAGTCTGCGCTTTTCTGGCAAATATTTTCCTTTGACAGAGATCTTGCATGTGTGGGGGTACATGATGGTGCGCCACTATCTTTCTTTGAGCTCCTGTTGGAGCTTCATGAAGATGGACCTCTCGAGGACTTGAGGGTTTAGGAGCAATGCTGACTTTAGCTCCAACAGGGCCTTCAGGCTTCGACTGCTCTGTACCGACTCGAAGGCTCGTGGAAGGTGAAGCTCTTGGCCGGATCCTGTCTTGGCTCTGAGGCCTAGATGACCCTCGAGGAGGCAATGCTTGACCTCAAGTTGGTGTGTTGACCTTACTCACGCGCCTGGCCATGGACTTGGTAATAGGACCAGGGTCAACCAAGGTAGATGGGGAGTCTTTGAGTGCCTTTTCCTCCTCTCAGACTTCCTTCTCCACCGAGGAGTTGAATGCAATGATCTCGGGCTGAGTTTATGGGCCAAAACACTCGCTGGCTGCCCATATTTCTACACTTACGTCTCTAGTCCGTCTGCTCTGACAAAGATGACTGGTTTCTCAGAGGATGAGTGGTACATCTTATGTGGGCCTAGTACTTGTCTCTCTGTTGTCAAAGGGTCTTCTTGCCCCTGAAGGCCGAGCAGGGCTTGCAGCAGGTGTTGTCGTGTACTGGTGAGAGTTGCAGGTTACATTTTTTTTTTTTTTAATATATCTTTTATTGCTTTTATAAAGGTGATAACATGAATCATAGAAATTTCTAAGATAATCCCCAACTACACAACCCCTCCCTCCCCCCCTCGTGCACTTAGTACATCATATAAGGATCTTATTACTACAGATCTCTGAAGTCATAAAGTAGTGCGCTGTTTCAAGCTATTTTATGTAGTAGTTGTAGCTATCTGTTCGGGGTCCAAGTCCGATGTTGAATTGTCCTCCTCCACGGACGGGGCATCTATAGTCTTTAAGTTTTCCAGCATCGTGTCCCATTGTGTGGCATTGTCTCTGGGTCTTTGGCCTCGTAATGCTTCTTTCAGTAACACTGAGCCCTCTGTTTCAGACCATTTTTCCAATGCACCCTGCCATCTATTTACCAGCGGACCACCCGGGTCTTTCCAATGTGAGGTTATCTCTCTCTTTGCTAGAATCAGTGCCAAGTCGGTGAATTTGTTTGAGATTTTATGCGCCAAAGGACGAGGGAAATCCCCTAAAATTGATACTATTGGAGTTGGCGAGAGTGGTCTTCCAGTGCAAATGGCTATTTTTCTGAATACTGCTATCCAGTACGAGTTAATTTGAGGGCAGATCCATAGCATGTGCATTAGGTCTGCTGCTAGTTCAGCGCATCGGGGACAAGAGGAGTTATTCGTGTTGTATATTCTGGTTATCATTTTGGGGGGTTAAATAGGCTCTATGATAAATATACAAGTTTATCAGTTTAAATCTAGCGTTCCTGGATACTGCATAGACGTGGGATGTGATTCTAGCCCATTGGGTATCTTCTAGTATGGTGTTAAGATCTAATTGCCATTTGGACTTGAGTTTATTTAGCGGGGACAAGTGCTGTTCAGTACGGCTTTATTTACCCCTGAAATTACCCCCTGCTGGTCTCCTATAGAGCAGAGGAGGCTGCAGCCTTCATGGATGGGGAGCTCACAGAGTCCTGTGTCCCATCGTTTTTGAATAGTTCTAATGAGAGCATTGTGGGTGAGGAACAATCCGGGCGGGAGGGCGAATCGTTCTTGTAGCTCTGCGTAAGAGCAAAGTTTTCCATTGTGAAATAAGTCTCCCAAATTCGTGATTTTATATGGAACTAATTTGTTGATGTGTCTGGTGATTTGATTTCCTGGGAGGCAATTCAATGACATCAGAGGGATTTCGGTTGCATAGGGGGTCTTTGTGTGGGAGCGTCTTAAGTATTGATCCCAGCAGTGTCTCGTCACTTCCCACTCCAGCGGGAGCGGCTCTTTAGGTTTTCTAGGGTTCAATACAATATGTAAGATTTTTTCTAGTGGACAATTTAATGGAATCTGTAAATCTTTGGCGACTGGGGGTTTATTAATTAGTTTTGCAAACCATTGTACTTGTCCGGCCCAATAATAGATTTCTAAGTCTGGAGCGGCCAGGCCTCCCTCCATGGTGGGTCTTGGAAGAGTGTGAAATGCTATTCTGTGTCTGCTAGGCCCCCAAACAAAGCTTGCAATTACAGATTCTAAGTTCTTGAAAACAGACTTCGGGATTATGAGTGGGAGCGTGGCGAAATATTATAAAAGTCTGGGTAATACAATCATTTTAAGTAGTGCAACTCTCCCAAAGATCGTTAGGGGCAGGGTGCTCCAGAAGTGCATACTAGCTTTAATTCCCCTAATTGCTCCATGTATATTCCCCTCTAGTAGGTTGTCTACTGTGTGATAAATGTTGACTCCTAGATATTTGAATGTACTCGGAGACCAGGGCAGACCCCTAGTGTCAGAGGGTCTCGGAGTGCCTTTGAACATCGGGACAATTGAGGATTTTCTCCAGTTAATCCGAAGTCCCGAGGCTGCTCTGAAGTTTTCTAACATGTCTATCGCCCCAGGTAGGTCCGCCACCAGGTTCTTGAGAAATAGTAGCATGTCATCTGCATAGAGGGTGATGTAGTGTGTCCAGTTATTTATTGGGATACCCTCGAAATACTTTTGGATCTTGCTGTTTGAGCAAGAGGTTCTACCGCTATTGCGAATAAAAGAGAGGAAAGTGGGCAGCCTTGTCTGGTCCCTCTTCCCACTGAGAAAGGATCAGAGAAAATGCTGCCTGTGCGTACTCTTGCTGTGAGATTAGTGTATAATAGTTTTGTCCAGCGAGTGAAGCCTTCTCCTAGTCCCAGTTTTAACATAACTTGCTCAAGGTAGTCCCACCTTAAACTATCAAAGGCTTTTTCTATGTCTATTGAAATTATTGCTGCATGAGGTATGGTAGGAGGCGCGGAGTGGAGCACAGAGATTAAGCGTCTAATATTTTGTGCTGTGTTGCGCTGTGGGATGAATCCCGACTGGTCTTGGTGAATCAAGGAGGTCATGAAGGGTAAGAGTCTATTAGCTAAGAACCGGCTTAATATTTTGTAATCTAGGTTCAGCATAGATAGCGGGCGGTAGGAACGGACATCTGCAGGTGGTTTCTCTGGTTTAAATAGTGGGATCATTATGGCCTTGTTAGTTGATTGGGGTAACCTGTTATTATGCCACGCTTCTGTGTATAGTGTGCATAGTCTTGGAGCTAGTGTGCCCTGATATAGTAGGTAAAACTCTGTAGGGAGTCCGTCTGCTCCCGGTACTTTACCCTTTGCCATGCCCTGTATTGCTGTTTTGATTTCTGCAATTGTTATAGGGGCAGCTAAGGACGCGCTTTCTTGGACTCCTAGTTTAGGGAGAGCAAGTGCTTCCAACTCCATAATTTGG
Organism: Pleurodeles waltl; assembly: GCF_031143425.1. Lineage (NCBI taxonomy): Eukaryota > Metazoa > Chordata > Amphibia > Caudata > Salamandridae > Pleurodeles > Pleurodeles waltl. The sequence goes on from NC_090448.1 coordinate 69,272,387, forward strand.
GTGCTACTGATTGTGTTGGTAGGGGATGCATATAGGGAAGAGTAATATTTGTAGAAGCAGGTATTTATTTCCTTTTGGTAAGTACTCTGTCACCTGGGCATTTCTCAATTTCGACTATGGTTGTTTGTTGTTTAGAGGGTTTAGCTATCCACGCCAGAAGGGCGCCTGCTTTGTCTCCTTCGGCGTGCTGTCTGCATAAGTACTGTTTATAGTCAAAGCGAGAGAGTCTAATGTTCTCTTTGTTTTTTTTCGTTTTAGTTTCATTCAAAAGGGGGGTCAGCTCAGGGTGAGTGGGGTGCTTACACTCGATGTCTCTTAGGGAGTCTTCGAGTTTTTTAAGCTCAGATTCAATATTCAATAGATCTATGAACTCCCATGCTCTCCCCAATACAGTTACCTCTGGTTACTATTTTAAAGGATTCCCACTCTATTGACCTGGAGGATGCTGTTCCTGAGTTTAGCTTGAAATAGTCCTCAATACTATTGTGTAGGAAGAGTTTGAAAGCCTCATCACCCAGTGCCTCTGCCCAAAGTCGCCATGTAGGGATTAATGGACACTCTCTATTCCACGCTAGTGAAACTAATAGGGGATTATGATCTGATATGGTGTGACCCAAACATTTGGCTGATACCACAGTGGTTTGTAGTTCCGGGGATATTAGTACTGTGTCTAGTCTTACATGTAGGTCATGTACTGTCAAGTAGAAAGAATATTCTCTAATGTGCGGGTTAAGGTGTCTCCAGCAGTCTCCTAATTGCCAGTGTTGTTGCCATTCTGTAAATGCTTTAGCAGCTTTTAGAGTTTGTGCTTGTGAAAGGGGTGGGTGCGATCTATCCATATTAATATCAGCTATACAATTAAAGTCCCCACCTATCACTTTCGGGCTCGTGAGGATCAGACCTTGTTCCCAAGATAGTTTGTCAAAGAATTTCTTTTGATCCTGATTCGGGGCATATAGGCCCCCTATGGTTATTTCCCTCCCATCTAGCCTTCCCACAATCACAACATACCTCCTATCTGTATCTATGATTGTGTGCAGTGCCTGAAATGGAACGCCGGAATGTTTGGCCTCTCCATCTTTTCTTAAGTGCCCTAACCTCCTGTTCAAGTAGGTGAGTTTCTTGCAATATAGCTATGTGTGCCCCGCTGCGTTTGAGGTAGTTATATACTTTATACCGCTTGGACAAATTATTTAACCCCCTGAAGTTCCAGGTTATCAATTTGTATTTTGTGGTCATAGCCTTGATTTATTGATTCTTTGGCTGCTATAAGGGGAAGCCCTATGGAGCATTCTGCTGTTACAATTACCTGTCAGGTGTCTAGTATCGCTCTTAGACCTAGTGCACGATGTCCCCCTAAAACTAATTGAACTAACGTATACCCCAACTCCCAATTCCCAGGACCGGTAACTAAAACTCTTCCCGTCCAAACCGTTAACATTCCTATTGTAATGTCCTATAGGTGGGTGGCGTGTCAGGGGCCGACAGCACGTGTCCCGAGCCGCTCTCGGGACCCGGCCGCATCATGGTCAATTCTTTGTAGTATCCACTTTTGTCACAATTTTTATCAATTGGTTGGGGAAAAAGCTGCACTGGATCTACAGTCAAAGTCAATTAAGTTCGCTTAGGTACTCACGGACAGATCGGTCTGCACACAGTGGGATCATATAATTTCTTCTGAGGTTCCTGGTGTTATTTTGGGCAAGCTAGTAGTAGTGTCCCACGAGGATATCGAAGAGCCCCCGCAACTAGAATCAAGGTCTGAGAGGCTGCCAGAGGTCCGAGGTCGATGGCAGATCCCCCCGCTCAGGGCAGCGGCTGCATCCACAGCGTCTCGCATCTCCTGAAGGGATTGGTGTTTTGGTGGGGCCGCCTCGATAATCCAACTAGAAGATCTGCTGCGTTTCTTACCCGGCGTGCTGGGGGATAGAAGGAGGCGAGAAGGTCAAGTTCAGGGATTCCAGCCACTCCCCTACTAGTTCAGGTGATAAAAAGAAGTACGTTTTTGCATCATGTTCTATTCTGAGTTTGGCGGGGAAGAGCATCGCATACCTTATTCCGTTTTCCCACAGAGTACGTTTATGTTCGTGGAAAGAGGCCCTTTGCGCCTGGGTTTCTTTGGTGAAGTCCGGGAAGATCATGACCCGCTGATTGTTACACATAGTTTTGCCAAGTTGCCATGATTGTGAAAGTATATAGTCTCTATCTTTGTAATGCAGCAGTTTCGCTACGATTAGGCGTGGTCTAGCTCCCAGTGGTGGTGCCCTGCTGGGTATCCTAAGGGCTCTTTCTATTGAAAAGTAAGCCGAAAGGCTCTCTGAGGCCACTATGTTCCTAATCTAATTTTCCAGAAAGGATTCCATGCTGTCTGCTGAGGATTCAGAACCTTCCGGCACCCCGATAAGTCTGAGGTTGTTCCTGCGTGCTTGGTTTTCTGCATCTTCTGCCCTGGTTTCTAATGTTTTAATTTGGGCGGTGATATGCACTATTTCCTTGGATGCTGCTTCTTGTGCTAGGGATACTGTAGTTAGAGATTTTTCATTCGTTCCCACTCTCTCCTTTAGTTTACGGTGGTCGGCTCGCAGCAGGGAGAGGTCCGACGACAGATTGTCAATTTGTTGCTCAAGTACTTCACAGGATTCTTTAATGGCTAGAAGGACCGTGTCCAGCATTGTTTCTTGATGTGTCAGATTTTCTGTGCTAGCTGGGTTAGTGGGTTGGTTAGGGGGTTTCACAGTTGTGGACTCCGTTTGGTTCTGGTCTTCTCGTTTTTTAGGTTTCCCCATGTTTGACACAGTTCTGTGACTGGGTGGGTGAGTGGTGCGCCCACGATGCTGGAGGGGGATCAGAGTCAATGGTTTCCACCCGGATGGTCCTTTTTGTATTCCCAGGGCTCCCTCCTCATCTCCCAGATATGGACTGGGGGGTTTGTGGGGGGGGGGGGGGGGGGACTCCTCCACCTTTCTGCTTTATATCCCCCGTTTATCGGGGACGTCGGTAGGAATCTCTCTGTTCCAGGAGAGCGAGGGGAGGTCGAAGTTCAAAGTGCGTTCAGTGACCTGTTCCACTCTGGGCCGATAGATAAGGCGTGGGGGGAGCGACTTCGCCCTCTGGTCACGACTCTTGTCAGTTCTTGCGCTTGTAAGCCTAGGAGCGTATGTTTTAGTTCTCGTAGGTGGGCTATCTTCGGTCCTTTAGGTGATGTAGTCGGGCACTGGGCCTCTCCGGGGGCATCTAAGGTTTTAGGCAAGTATTCATCGTTTGTTGGTTCGCCCTCACTCCGGCAGGGGGTCCGTCCGAGCCGGGCAGGCTCTTGCGCCGATGAAATACGACCAGTTGTGGGTGTTAGGGACGCTATTTGCTCCTCTTTTTTCGTTGGCAAAACTTTGTGCTCAGGGATGAGTAAGTGGGTGGTGAGGGCCCCCTCTTCTTGTTCTTTCCCCTTGTTTATAGATCTGGGGTTGCCGGGGGGGGGGGGGGGCTTCTCGGCCCGAGTCAGAAGGGGAGGCCTGGGCCAGGGGCGCCATCAAGTCCTTGCTCTGTTCATGGCTCTTGAAGCACGGAGGGCCCGCTCCGCTTTCCCTGACGCGGCACCCTCCGGCTCTGTTTTTTCTGTTGCCTGGCAGCGCGTTCGCCCGGCGGCTCGATGGGGGCCCCCCACGTCCTACACAGCATCAATATGGCCCCCAGGGGTCCCCCGAGCCAGCCACTTCACAGACCTCGCCCTCTGGGCAGCCAGGTCCCAGCCCATTTTCCGTGCCCGGACGGGGTTTCGGGTTCTCCCCACCCGTGCACTTCTCCACTCACCACCCCCCCCCCACCCCTGGGGGGTCCGAATGTTCCTGAAGGACTTCCCGGGCGGTGGAGGTCAGCCTCTGGACGTCGCAGGAGCTCTAGCCTTCCGTTTCTCTCTCTCCTCCTCAGACGGCAATTCGGGTGGGCGCGGTCGCCATTTTGTTTTTCTCCAGCCGCCAGAGGAGTTCGCTTTTTTGCCGCGTTTGCGGGGGCGGAATCTCCTTGTAAACGGTTTCCCCAAGTGCTGGCCGCTCACTGGAGTAGATTCCAGTGGGCAGTTGTCAGTTCGGGGAGCATTGCAGGGTGTCAGTGAAGGCCGGGCCCCGATCGCAGCACCGGAGCTCCGCGCCAAGCTTGCAGCCTCATCGGCTGCCGGCCACGCCCCCCCAAGTTGCAGGTTACAGATGGCGTGGAGGTCAGGCCAGGGATACAGTGTCCCTGAGGACATCCTTGGAAGGGCGTCCGGTCTATCACCCTTTGTGTGTTTCATTCTTCAGCGTCAATAAGGAAGATGCAGGACCCAAAAAGTGGAGGCATCCTGCGGGTCAGAAGCCCCGGTTCTTTGACCATCCATCCACGCACTCATGACCAATACTTTGCATTCTGGTACTGGCAATTTCCCTTTTCCACTAAACTTCACAGTATGCCAAAAGCTACTGGTCCACAAAAAAATAAAGACAAGGCGAAGGGGGTCACAAAGCCATATAGCTTCTGTCATACATCATCCTTTGCCCCTGAACTACACAACACATGCAGAACATCACTGAATTCTCTCCTGAGGGTTTTCACCCTATGCTCCTCTGATAAGCATCAACTTCTTCCCTAACTGACTTCACTTTGTGTCATTTTTGCATCTCAAGCTGTACCCCAGAGATGCAAATCACTTTCTGCTGACATAGTTAAAAATGGCTTATGGTCTGTGTGCATTGCTCACTATGGCTTTGTGAAAATGGTTGCTTTTGTCTCTATATACAGGTGCACCCCTATGGTCTGATTCTCTCTCTGCAAGCACTATAAGAAACTAAAACCTACTGGCACTGTCAATGCTGGTCAAATAATCCCCTGCATAAGGGGCAATACTTGGTCCTTGGTTTTGGCACCTTCAGTGGACCTTACTCATCAAGCCCACTTTATTGACTTCCCCTAAAAGAAGCACTGGCAAATCCAATAGGTCTCACCTATTCGACTGTGGTTTAGCCATGTTGTACACGAGTAGGCTGCTGTTCAGCAAGGCTAAAAGTTAGTGGGGTGGGGTGGGGTAGATTGGAGTGGGGTAGACTGGGTTAGAGTGGAATGGGATAGATTGGTGGAGAGTGGAGTGGGGATACAGTGAGGTAGAATGGAGTGAGGTGGATTGGGGTAGGTTGGAGTAGGGGAAGATTAGGGTGAGGGAGTTGGGTAGACTAGCGTGGTAGACTGGAGTGGGGTAGATTGAACTGAGGCAGATTGGGGTAGAATGGAGTAGATTAGGGTGGAGTGGGGTAGACTGTAGTGGAGTAGATTGGGGTAGATTAGAGTGAGGTAGATTGGAGCAAGGCAGATTGGTGTGGGATATATTGGGGTGGAGTGGGGGTAGATTGGGGAAGAGTGGATCGGAGTGGAGTGAGGTAGATTGGCGCGGGTTGTTTGGAGTGGAGTGTGGTGGGGTAGACTGGAACAAGACAGATAGCGGGGTAGGTTGGGGTGGGGTAGGGTAGACTGGAGTGGGGTAGGTTGGAGTGGAGTTGGATATAGTGGTGTGAGGTAGATTGGGATTCGGTAGCCCAGAGTGGGGTAGATTGGGTTAGGGTTGGGTAGACAAGCGGAGTGAAGTAAAGTAGAGTAGACAGGGGTAGATTGAAGTGAGGCAGACTGGATGGAGTACATTAGTTTGAGGTGGAGTGGGGCAAGGTAGGTTTGGGTGAAGTAAGTAAAATTGAACTGGGGTAGATTGGAGTGAAGTGGGGAAGATTAGGGTGGAGTGGGGTAGAATAGAGGGGTAGACTGGGTTCATTATGGTCGGGTAGACTGGAGTGAAGTGGAGTAGGCTGGAGTGGATGGGGTAGATAAGAGATAGACAGGAGTGGGGTAGTGTGAAATGAGTAAATTGGGGTAGACTGGAGTGAAGTAGATTGACTTGGGGTGGATTTGATGTGGTAGATTGGAGTTGGGTAGTTTTGAGTGGAGTGGTGTAGGGTAGATTGGACTGAGTGGGGCAGATTTGAGTGGCATGTGGTAGATTAGATTGAAGTGGGTACAGTATAATGGAGTGTGGTAGATTGTGGTTGAGTGGAATCTGGTAGATTGGGTGGATTGGAGTGGGTAGATTAGAGTGAAGTGGGCAGAGTGGAGTTGGATACATTGGAGTGGAGGGAGACAGACTGCAGAAGAGTGGAGTGGGGTGGAGTGTTGCGGGGCAGATTAGGGTGAGGTACAGTGGGATATATATATATAGGGTGGATTAAAGTAGGGTAAATTGGAATGGAGTGGTGTAGAGTGGAGTAGATTTAAGGAGGGATGAGTGGGGTAGATTGGAGTGGGGTGGATTGGAATGGGGTAGATTAGAGTGGGGTAAAGTAGGTACACTGGAGTGGAGTAGATGGTGTAAATTGGGGTGAGGAAGATTGTGGAGGGGTAAATTAGAGTACAGTAGATTGGGGTGGATAAAGTGGAGTGAGGTTGACTGGGATGGAATGGATTAGATTGGAGTATAGCAGGGTAGATTTGAGTGGAGTGGTGTAGATTGGAGTGGAGTGGGGTAGAATAGAGTGGTGAGGAGTTGGATAGATTGTAGTGGAGTTTGGAGGGGAGTGGGGTAAATTAGAATGAAGACTGGAATGGTGTGGAGTAGATTGAGTGGAGTACACTGGGGTCTATTCGGGTGGAGTGGTTTGACTAGGGTACCTTGGAGTAGTGTGGAATGGGGTACATAGAAGTAGGGTAGACTGGAATGGAGTCAGGTAGCCAGGGGCAGACAGGAGCAGATTGGGGTAGATCTGAGTGGAGTGTAGTAGATTGGGGTGGAGTGGTGTAGAGTGGAGTGTGGGGGGGGGGGTGATATAGTGGAGTGGGGTAAATTGGACTGGAGTAGTTTAGCGTGGAGAGGAGTAGGGTAGATTACAGTACAGTGGAGTGGGCTAGAGAGATTGTAGTGGAGTCAGGTAGACTGGGTTAGAGTGGGGTAAACTGGGCTAGAGTGGGGTAGATTGGGATGGAGTGGGGTGGGTAAATTGGGGTAGGGTAGATTGGAGTGGAGTGGGACAGACTGTAGTGGAGTGCGGTGGGGAGGATTGGGGTGCTTTGGATGGGATATATTGGAGTAGAGTGAGGTAGATTGGAGTGGGTAAGTAGTGTGGAGGGCAGTAGAGTGGCGTGTTCTGGAGTGAGTAGCGTAGTCTGGAGTGGCGTGGATTCGTGTAGCATGTGGCAGAGTGTCTTAGAGTGGATTCACATGTTGTAGAGAGGTGTGGCGTGGCATATAGGGGAAAGGCTTAGAGTAGAGTGGAGTGGCATAGTATGGATGCAAGGTGTGGTAGAGAACTGGCACACATTTCAATTGAAATGACCATTACATTTGTACAGAAATTCGGTTTTACTGCACACAAACCATAATGTTTGCAAATGTCATCACCTAGTGTATTGATGTGTTTTGATCATATTCAAATTTGTTTCCACCACACTTCAGAATTACATTTATTTTCTTTATTTATGCTAATTCTGATATATTCGGAAACATCAGCACAGCTCTTCTTTATTGTTGTATGCTAGAAAAAAAAAAATCCCATTTCATCCTACAAGGGTACTAAGTGGGATTTTCACAAATTCTCTCACTTTCAAGACAGAGAAAGAAAAATAAACACCAAACTTGCATGGAAGATAGAGCTTGACATCTGACCTCTGTATTTGAATGCACAGCAAACAGAACAAGATAAGAACAAAAGTTAAAGACCTGTTTACAGAAAGCAACTTTGTGGAAGAATACATAAAACAAGGTTTGGGCAATGGGAGAGACGAACTCAAGCTGGACAGTCTAATGCAAATAAAGTCTGCAAATAGCCAGAAAATGTGAGTTACAAACCTCAAATCCAATGGTAAGCAACAGGCAGTATGCATTCCTAGGTCAGCTTTGTTAATGTCCCCAAGATGTTATTAGCAAACCAGACAGCTGAGCTGTCTGTGAAGGCATCGACCTAAACAGATTTGCCATTTGTATCGGCTATTTCTACAATTTCCTCAGCTTAGAACGCATATTACCACTAAGGTAGCACATTTGTATCGGCTATTTCTACAATTTCCTCAGCTTATAAGGATAAGTTACTTACCTGTAAATCCTAGTTCTCTTCCAGGGGTATCCTCATCAAAGTCATAAACATTGAATATTCCCGCCCTTGTGCGGGGACCCCGGAGCATATATAAAATACACACAGATAAAGTATGAAATATGCACGAAAAATATATATATAGCATTTTTAGTAGACATATCTTTCATACTAAACTCATATATACATGTGTAAAACAGCAATGCAGGCTATAATCATAAACAGGCTAAAATGCTTTATTTCTATGAATTTTTTTTTTTTTAAATCATTATAAAATTACAATAGAGAATAAATATCTACCCAAGCCCCCAAAACTGGGCTTAGGGAAATAAGCAGTAGTAATCACTAGAGAAAAAAGAGAAAAAACTACATTGAAAAACAATGGAGCATTCTTAGCCAATAGGTTGCATGCAGGTTAACACAGGAGAACCATAAAAACTTTGGCACCGTGCCTTTAAGACCCTGAGCACCTCCAGTATCCCACCATGCCTCAGGGGTGAAGGAAAGGTGACAGTTGGTTCACAGTTAGGTCAGTCCTTTTTTACGGTGACAATCTGTGTAACTGATTCGAAAGACAGTCTGTCCTGCACTTCTAGGAGACCTGCGTCCGGGGAGGAGGGTGGGTTGTTTATTATTTTGATGAGGATACCCCTGGAAGAGAACTAGGATTTACAGGTAAGTAACTTATCCTTCTCTTCCAGGGGATCCTCATCAATAGTCATAAACATTGAATAGATTAGTAAGCCCATCCCTAAACTCTGCGGACTGTCTAATAGAAGTGCAGGAATAGATATGTATCATGCAAATAAATTTCTCAGAGAGGCCTGCCCCACTTGGGCATCTGCTCTTGCATCTGAGTCCAAACAGTAATGTCTAGTAAATGTATGTACAGACTTCCATGTAGCAGCCTTACAAATCTCAGATATTGGAACATTGTTAAGGAGGGCAGCAGTAGCCGCTTTTCCCCTTGTGGAATGCGCTTTAGGTCTAGCTAGTAGTTGTTTGTTAGCCAACTGGTAAGCATTAACAATACAAGAAACTATCCATCTTGATATTGTTCGTTTAGATGCTGCCTCTCCTGTCCTCAAATGACCATAATTTACAAACAAGTGGTTGGAATGTCTAATAAATTTTGGTTTATCCAAATAAAATTTCAGCACTCTTTTCAAATCTAGGGAGTGCAACGCTTTCTCCGCCGGAGTCTCCGGATTGGGGAAGAAAGTCGGTAAAGAGATAGTCTGATTGATGTGGAATTCTGACACCACCTTCGGTAGGAATGATGGGTGAGTTCGCAGAACCACTCTATTGTCGTGAAAAACTGTGTACGGTTCTTTGGAAGACAAAGCCTGAATTTCACTGACCCTCCTCGCGGAAGTAATGGCCACCAAAAAAGCCGTCTTCCACGTAAGGTGTTGCAAAGAGGCTTTGTGTATAGGTTCGAAAGGAGGGCCCATAAGTTTTGACAATACTATGTTCAGTTCCCATGAGGAGAGGGTCTCCGAATGGGCGGAAAAACTTTTTTCAAACCTTCTAAGAAATCCTTGACTACTGGTTTCGTAAAGAAGGATTCCTGAGAAGGTGACTTACGATAGGCTGTAATGGCAGACAAATGTACCTTAATAGATGATACCTGCAGACCGGACTTTGCCAGGTGAAGTAAGTAAGACAATATGACATCCTCCTGAGCCCGTATGGGATTCTGACCTTGTTGACAGCACCATATGTAGAACCTCTTCCACTTAAACGCGTAAGAACGCCGCGTGGAAGGTCGTCTGGACTCTCTCAAGATGTTCATGCACTCCTGCGAGAGCCCTAGGTGCCCATACTGCAGGAATTCAGGAGCCATGCTGTCAAGCTCAGAGAGGGTAGGTTAGGATGCAGAACCCTGCCCTCCATCCTGCTCAGAAGATCCGGTCTGCACGGCAGCCTCCTGTGAGGTTGTTCCGAAAGGTTGAGGAGATCTGTGTACCAGAATTGACGGGGCCATTGCGGCGCTATGAGAATCATTCTGGTGCTGGATCTGTAAAGTTTGTTGATCACTACCGGTATGAGGGGAATCGGTGGAAAGGCGTAGAGAAATATCCCTGACCAGTCGATCAACAGGGCATTCCCTCGAGATCCCGGACGGTAGAACCTGGATGCGAAGTCTGGGCATTTCTTATTTACTTCGTCTGCAAAGAGATCCAATTGAGGCCGACCCCATAGAGCGAAGATGTCTTCGACGACTTCGCTGTGTAGGACCCAATCGGGGGTGTCCTCTAGGTGTCTGCTCAGGAAATCTGCTTCCACGTTTTGTTGACCTGGCAGGTGAACCGCTGTAAGTGACATTCCTCTGGCCAGGAGCCAATGCCATATCGTTTGGGACTCTCGAGATAGGGGTAGAGATCTCATTCCCCCCTGTCTGTTCAAATAATACATTGTGGTTGTATTGTCCGTTTGTATTAGGAGAGATTTCCCCTGAATCGATGGAGCAAAAGACTTGAGAGCCAGATGGACCGCTCTGAGCTCCAGCAGATTGATGTGGTACTTCTTTTCGTTGTCGGACCACAGGCCCTGAGCTTGAAGGGGACCCAGATGAGCCCCCCATCCCTGAAGAGACGCATCCGTTACCAGAATGTCGGATAGAATTACCTGGTGAAACGGAGCACCTACTGACAGGTGAGGTCTGTGCATCCACCATTGCAATGACTGACGTGCTGCTATCGGTAGCCGCACTCTGTCCTCCCAGCGACCTGTCCTTTGGCTCCAGTTGTTCTCCAACGCCTCTTGGAGGGGCCTCATGTGCAGCCTGGCATTTGGGACAATGAAAATGCATGATGCCATGGAGCGTCGGATTTTAACAGGTCTTGACACTTCCTCTTTATTGATAATAGTCGTTCCTCCGAAGGATACACTCTTTGGAGCTCTGTGTTTAGTATAGCTCCCAGGTAGTGGAGGTTCTGTGTTGGAATCAAGGTGGACTTTTGGTAGTTGACTTGAAGACCTAGAGACTCGAAAACCTTGAGCACAATGTCCCGATGGCTTCTCGCCTGATCCGGAGAGGAAGCTTTCAGTAACCAGTCGTCTAGGTATGGGTAGATGAAGATCTTTTGTTTTCGAAGATATGCCGCTACCACTGCCACACATTTCGAGAAGACGCGGGGGCAGATTTCAGGCCGAATGGTAGCACTCTGAACTGATAGTGCTGTGAGGCTATCTGGAAGCGCAAGAATTTCCGATGCTTGGGAGCTATCGGGATGTGAAAATATGCATCCTGCAGGTCGATGGAGCACATCCAGTCTCCCTGATGTAGTTGAGGGAAAATCTGGTGAAGAGCCAGCATCCTGAACTTCTGATTTCTTATGTACTTGTTCAGCAGCCGTAAGTCCAGAATTGGTCTGAAAACGCCCTCTCGGCCTTTTTTCGCCACCAGAAAATAACAGGAGTAAACCCCCTTTCCTCTGTGCGCAAGTGGAACCTTTTCTATTGCCTTCTTTCGTAAGAGGGCGAGAGCCTCTTTGCGCAGCAGGCTGAGATGAGATGGATTGCATTTGGCTGGTGGCAAGTGCGGTGGAGGTTGTCTGAAAAGAAGAGAGTAGCCATTTTCGACAATGTTGAGCACCCATTTGTCTTTTGTGATAGAGTGCCACTCGTGATGATAATCTGTGATACTTCCCCCCACCGGAGTGGTGTAAAGTGTTGAGGGAAGCGAGATCTCATTATTTGGCCGGTACTTTCGGTGTGGACTGTTGAGGTCTACTTGACCCTCGTTCCCTTGTGGCCTTACGAGCCTGAAAAAGAGGGCGTCCCTGCCTTTGCTGTGGCCTCTGGGACCAGTGAGGGGTTTGAACCCTCTGCTGGAAAGGGCGCCTGTCATAGGGCCTATACCTCCGCCTGAAGTCCTTCTTCCTTTCCAGGCCTACTGCCCTCATGGTGTCCACTTCGGTCTTCATGCGTGCCATTTCTTCATCCGTATGGGTACCAAACAGCGAGTTCCCGTTGAATGGGAGATTTAGGATGCACTGTTGTGCTTCCTGTTTTAAACCAGTCAGTCTCAGCCAGGAAGACCTTCTTGCACAGATTCCATGTGCGTACCCATGTGCAGCTAAGTCTGCCCCATCTGCCGCTGCGCTGATGACTTGGTTGGATACCAGACATCCCTCTTGCAGGATCTCTTGGAAGTCCTGTCTGTCTTCCCTGGGCAACTTTTCTGTGAACCTGTTGAGGGAGTCCCACAGAGAACGGTCATACCTGCCCAGGAGTGCAGAAGCGCTGGAGACCTTCATTATAGATGCCGCCGTGCCGCACATTTTTCTCCCCAGAGAGTCTAGATGCATGCTCTCTTTGTCCGGTGGGACCGTGGAGGATGATGCCACCGAGTGGGTTTTTCGGGCTGCGGCCAATATTACTGAGTCCGGTGGCGGATCCGTTCTTAGGAATAAAGGGTCCTGTTCAGGCGCTTTATATTTTTTCAAAATCCTAGCCGGAGCAGATTTGAGGGTGGCTGGCACCAAAAAAGTGTCCATGGTTGGCTGCAACAGACCAGGCACTAGCGGCAGTAGCTTTTTCGAAACTGTTCTATGTTGCAGAGTCTCAAAAATGACTGACGAGGAGGTAGATGGTTCTGGAACCTCTATATTTAACTTCTGCGCTCCCCTTAAAAGTACCTCATTAAAAGTGGTGATGTCATCCACCGGTGAGACCCTAGCTGGTGGAGAATCTGTTAAGGTGGGGGAGTAACGTCCGACGGATGATCCTGACGACGACCAAGAGGGCGATCTTCTGTGTCGTGATCGTGACCTAGATTGTCGTTGGGAACGTGACCTGCTGCGAGACGCTGTAACAGAGCGCCCCGGCCTCGTGGTCGGTTGGCGAGGAGCAGAACGAGCCCGTCTTGCCCGCGCTGTTGGTGATGGTGTTCTCGGGAGAGAGGCAGTAGGAGAGTACATTCGTGAATACTGCGAATCCGGGGAGGCCGCTGGTCTATTAAGGCTCTCCAACCATCTTGGTGACAAGTTGATGGGTGAAACATGCCCCGATGATGCCGCTCTCGAACGAGATGAATCGCTCTGTATGGAGACCACTGGAGATGGAGCGGCCCTATCTGCTGGAGGAAGGCGATGTTCTACTCCCTGCGGGACAGGTAAAACCTGTGTCGACGTCGACGGCTGTGCCGACGTTGAAGGGCGCACCGCCGGTTGTTCTTGCCTCGACGTTGAGTGCCTCGACGTTGAATGCCTCGACGAAGAGTGTCTTGATGTCGAACGGCGATCTCTGGACCTCGACCTACTCGCCGGCGTGTGCCTCGACGTGGAGCGGTGGGCGGCCGACGGCGGATGTCGCTCTTGCCACCGTGGCGATTTCGAGGTCGTGTCTCTTGACGTCGGTGGGCGTGAGGTCTTCGGCGGCGAACGGGCACGCCGGTGATGGCTCGACGTCGATCGGCGAGTTGCCGTCGACGGAGATATGCCCCTGCGATGGCCATGTTCCCTCAACGCCGTATCCTTCGACGTCGGGCGGGTCGCCGTCGACGGCGATCTATGGCAGTGAGATGGTGGCAGCGACGACGTCGACGGGGAACAAACAGGTACTTTCCTACCTGCTGACGTCGACCTAGCCATTCTCTCCTGAGAGTGGCCTGTTGGCTGCATGGGAAGCGAAGAGGATGATGTTTTCTGCCTCTCGTGAAGCCCATGAAGCCTGATCTTTTCTCTGTCCTTCAGAGTCCTCTTTGACATGTTCTTGCAGTGTTTGCAAGTGTCAGGGCAGTGACTCTGAGGCAGGCACACAATACAAAGAGTGTGTGGATCTGACTTGGCCTTCTTCTTCCCACAAGAAGGGCATTTGACAAAAAGGGAAGGCATTTTTCTGTCAGGAAAAAACTGCCAAACTCAGACAATGATGTTAGATGTAGAGTAAAACAGGAAAAAACGCTGTTTTAAAGTATTTTTCTGAGAAAAACTCACAAAACTGAGAGCTCAATGCTCCAGGATCCTCTCAGAAGAAGCCGGAAAAAATAACTGACCTAACTGTGAACCAACGGTCACCTCTCCTTCACCCCTGAGGCATGGTGGGATACTGGAGGTGCTCAGGGTCTTAAAGGCACGGTGCCAAAGTTTTTATGGTTCTCCTGTGTTAACCTGCATGCAGCCTATTGGCTAAGAATGCTCAATTGTTTTTCAATGTAGTTTTTTCTCTTTTTTCTCTAGTGATTACTACTGCTTATTTCCCTAAGCCCAGTTTTGGGGGCTTGGGTAGATATTTATTCCCTATTGTAATTTTATAATGATAAAAAAAAAAAAAAAAAAAAACACTTCATAGAAATAAAGCATTTTAGCCTGTTTATGATTATAACCTGCATTGCTGTTTTACACATGTATATATGAGTTTAGTATGAAAGATATGTCTACTAAATATGCTTCGGGGTCCCCGCACAAGGACGGGAATATTCAATGTTTATGACTATTGATGAGGATCCCCTGGAAGAGAACGCATATTACCACTAAGGTAGCATTTGTGGCTTAGAAGAATGCTACCCAGGACACTCCCTATGGATTATCTAAGCATTAATCTCTGGGTGCCCAGTGATAAGGCAACACTCCTCTAGCCAAGCTGTTTTCACCTTGTGTTCTGCTTTCCCTCTTATCTCATAACCGAGTTTACAGAACCTCTCTGGAATGCACTTCTGAGTTTAAAGAAGACATTTATTGTTATTAATTCCCCACCACTAGGTTCCTGAGAGACGAAATTAGTAGATTGGAAGCACACGTTCAAAAGTAGTCGCAGCAATGAAAGCAAAATATATCAAAGTACTTCTCAGTTGCAATGCACACAGCAAATATAGGTGATTATATTATAGCATAACTTCAAAGCAAAGCATAAAAGTAAAAATTCATCACTGTAGGGCCTATAGCTCAGCTTCATCTTTCTGGGGTCTGCAAGTTGATGACTCCGGTCAACTGCGAGAAAGAGATTCTCTACCCAAACGGGAGACAGGCAACTGATGTATAACTCCTGTCTGAAGTCAAAGCAGATTCAATCTACCTCTCTGTAGCCCAGTGCCATCCTTAAAAGCAAACTCAGTGTGAGAGCCGAAGAACCTTGGAGAGTGGCCAATTCTCCCAAGCTCACTCACTCTCAGACTGGATTGCGAGGTAAACACAAAATCTACGCGCTCTTATCAGCTAAGGTCTGGTGTGAAGAAAACAGCTTGGTCCATCTTGTGGAAAAACACAGCTTGGAAAAACACAGCTCATCTGCAATGTCTCAACTGCAATGTCTAACTCCACGGTAAAGCCAATAGGCAGCTAACCTAAATATCAAATGTAATGTCTAATGTCATGTCAAAGCCAATAGGCAGCTAAACTGAATATCTAATGCCATGTCAAAGCCAATAGGCAACTAAACTGAATACAGAATGTAATGGCTAATGCCATGTCAAAGCCAATAGGCAGCTAAACTGAACAAAACATATAATGTGCTACTGGTGAACATTGAGCAACTAATATGCGCAGTGGTGAAACACAAAGTCATTGGTCAAACACAATTAATAGCATCACATTCCACCCTATGACCAATGAATTTTTGTTTCACATACCTCTTATTTCAAACAAAAACAAAAAACAACTAATATCAACAAAAAAACATTATAAGCAAATCAGATTTGAATGATAAAAGCAATCACTGTAAAGCAATGGAAGCGGATTAACATATTGATCTCATAACCTTTCACATCAGATACATCTACACAGACAAGACTGAAACTTATATACTCTGAATGAGATAATAGTGTCTCTAAAATAGCAATTTGATGTAGCATGAGTTCTACTCATGTATAGGTACACGGTCCACCTGAAAGGTTTGCTGGCGAAAGTCAGAGTTCCACACGAAAAAACACAGACTGTTAACTGCTAAGGTTGCTTAGTTCCAGTGGAAGAACGTAATCAAACAAGTTGAACTTGAACGGAAGGTGCCATTTGTGCAAAATGGATCCATGGGGTCTGTACTTTACTCAATCAGGTTCAGGTTGGGGGTTCGGTCCCTTCCCCGACCCCACACGCACACACCCGAAGGGAGACCACACAGCACACTCATGGTCAGTGGCGAAACGTGGTAGGATCTGCAAAAGAAAAAAGTATGACTTTTCTTGCAAATAACATTTGTCATCTGAAATGTGCCCTTCTTCTTCCTTTCCCTGTTTTATAATCAGCAGGATGTTTTTGGGGCCCTTTGTTATGATTTCTCCAGGTTCTGGAGGGTCATTTGG
Organism: Pleurodeles waltl; assembly: GCF_031143425.1. Classification (NCBI taxonomy): domain Eukaryota; kingdom Metazoa; phylum Chordata; class Amphibia; order Caudata; family Salamandridae; genus Pleurodeles; species Pleurodeles waltl. The sequence continues at coordinate 69,288,725 of NC_090448.1, forward strand.
GGCTTCAACCCACACCTCAGCACTGAGGTTTTTATCTGCTGCGCCACAGCTTCCCTTTCCTTGCACTGTCAGAAGTGCTGGGGCAGACTCCTTCTTTACCAAACCTCCATTCACTGCACTTTTGACAAGTTGGGCCATTCTGTCTCCAATTTGTATGAATGAATCAGATTATTTTCTAGTTATCAGCATAATTTTGATTTCTCCTTGGTAATCTGCAGCAATCACTCCCCCTAAAACCTGATCAATTTGCCAAATCTGTCCAGTTAACTTTCCTCTCTCCAACTGCTCTGTGACTGTTTGTGGGACAGATTGCTGTTGTGCGTGCTGCACAGTTTTGATCAAATCTAGGGAAATGTGCATCCCTCTCCTCTCTGCCCACCTGTAAGTGGCTTTTTCTCCCAGCTGTCGACATTTCTGGTGCACCCACTTAGCCATCCCCACTAAGTCAGAATTCTGGGTGGACACTTCAGCCTCTGAACTTTTCTCTTTAACATCTGCAAGGGAATTGAACCAGTTATGTACAAGCCATATGGAAAACCAAACAGTAAACCATTGGCAGTGAACCAAGAATCAGTGTAAAAACGACACATCTCAAACAGCTCTTGCTTTAAAGTCTGACACACATTGTACAACGCTGTTCCTTCTCCTGTGCTAGAAAACAACTTTTCAGTCAATGAATCATTAGTCAAACAAACATGCTTTTTATCCTCAGGGGACACAAATTCAAATGGTGCACTCAATTTCACTGGTAACTCTTTTACCTGTGGTACTCCCTGCACCCTATCCACATCCTGAAAAGGGGCTTGTGACACCTATTCATGTAGGGCTGCAGTGACTCTAACCCGGTCTTGCATGTACCAGATCCAGTGTATGATACTAGCTTCCTGTACCTGTTCTAAACTGTGAGATTTAGGTGAATTCATCACCCACTGCATGCTTGATATTTCAGTATCCATACTCCAAAGTTCCAGGGGCACTCTTGTCCTCCCCTGTTCCTGATTTACACGTAAATCAGTGTTTCCCTCTTGCACTGCGCAGAAACCTAAAGTCTGAATTATTTCATTTGCCAAATTAAAAGCGCGCAGCTGCTTATATTTTTTCCTAGATACTTTATACCAAAGTGTAAAGATTTCACTCAGATGAGGGCTATACTGTTTCCAAAAATCAAACAAGCTAATGAAACTCGGTGTAGTGCAAACAGTAAGAAACTCTAAAATCTTCTGTTTTACTTGTGCCAGTAACTGCACATTTTGCGACGGTACTTCTGCCATGTAATTAATTTTCCTTTGCAGAAGCGGTCTGTAAATAACATTCTGAGTTCTGTTCTCAGTATTATCAGTTAAGGAATGCGGGATGTTTTGTTCTATGCTCTGCTCACACGGAGGCTCAGACTGGCTCACAGCTGCCTTAACCCCCTCCTTACTGGAATGGGAAAGCCAGATTCTTCTAAAACAGCGGTTTTATAGATTTCAGCATTATCTTGCATTAATGTGTTCTGGCTAATTTGCTCACGTAAATTCTTATTTTCATGTTCTAACTGCCTACATCTCTCCTGCATTTTTCTGTAAGCAGATAAAAGTATCCAAACCCTTCTGTCAAGAACAAAAGGAATATCATTTCTTTCAAAAGGCACATTTTCTAAATATGCTTTATCACAGCAAGAAAACATATTTCTCACAGCACCATAAGGCAGTTTAACTTCACATGCATTTTCAAACATGATCTGCCGTGTTTCTGTAATTCTCTAAACAAAAAAAACAATTACACTTTTAAATAGTGCACTTCCAATTTCCAATTTGACTCCCAAACTGACGACTAACGACAAAATGTTCTGCTTTCCCTCTTATCTCATAACCGAGCTTACAGAACCTCTCTGGAATGCACTTCTGAGTTTAAAGAAGACATTTATTGTTATTAATTCCCCACCACAAGGTTCCTGAGAGATGAAATTAGTAGATTGGAAGCACACGTTCAAAAGTAGTCGCAGCAATGAAAGCAAAATATATCAAAGTACTTCTCAGTTGCAATGTACACAGCAAATATAGGTGATTATATTATAGCATAACTTCAAAGCAAAGCATAAGTGTCAAAATTCATCACCGTAGGGCCTATAGCTCAGCTTCATCTTTCTGGGGTCTGCAAGTTGATGACTCCGGTCAACTGCGAGAAAGAGATTCTCTACCCAAACGGGAGACAGGCAACTGACGTCTAGCTCCTGTCTGAAGTCAAAGCAGATTCAATCTACCTCTCTGTAGCCCAGAGTCATCCTTAAAAGCAAGCTCCGTGAGAGAGCTGAAGAACCTTGGAGAGTGGCCAATTCTCCCAAGCTCACTCGCTCTCAGACTGGATTGCGAGGTAAACACAAAATCTATGTGCTCTTATCAGCTAAGGTCTGGTGTGAAGAAAACAGCTTGGAAAAACACAGCTCATCTGCAATGTCTCAACTGCAATGTCTAACCCCACGTTAAAGCCAATAGGCAGCTAACCTAAATATCAAATGTAATGTCTAATGTCATGTCAAAGCCAATAGGCAGCTAAACTGAATACAGAATGCAATGGCTAATGTCATGTCAAAGCCAATGGCAGCTAAACTGAATTTCTAATGCCATGTCAAAGCCAATAGGCAACTAAACTGAATCCAGAATGTAATGGCTAATGCCATGTCAAAGCCAATAGGCAGCTAAACTGAACAAAACATATAATGTGCTACTGGTGAACATTGAGCAACTAATATGCGCAGTGGTGAAACACAAAGTAATTGGTCAAACACAATTAATAGCATCACATCTTGGTTGCTGGAAGTCAGACCTGGCCTTGTAAGGTCACCATAACACTCATTCTCATCAGCCTGCCCATAAGAAACATGGGGACAAATACATGGTGAGGATCTAGTGGAGTCAGGTGACCTTTGAAAAGGAAGGTATGGTTGCTGATCCTTGAAGGTTGACCACTAGGTGGTTATATGAGAGTTTATGTACTATCTTTCAGATCGACAGAAAAGTGTATTTGCCAATGACTGTCTTTGGTATGCGCAATTGCATCATACAAGGAGTTTATACAGTGGCTGCTTCGAGACCAGGCATCCTTGCAACTTCATTTACTAAGCCAATAGATCAGTACTTACAACTAATTTCAATCTTTAAGTGTATCGGACAGAAAGGAAGTACTTGTTGAGAATGGTCTCTGCCTTCTGTATCTTATTCAAACAATGTTTTTGCATTTAGCACAACATAGCGTGACCAACCTGTCCAGTAATCCTACCTGAAGGGACTCGGCCCCAGCATTCACAACTAATCCATTCTCACACAAAATGTATGTAATTCTGGCCCAAAATGCTGAAGAGTTGCTCCAGGACAAGAGGTCAGCCTCAAAATGATCATGGTACAACACCCCAAAAATGTTAAAAAAACAGATTTGCATCTGTTGGTATTATCAAGATCCCCGTTCAGTGACCCTCAACGACCATCTTTTGGAACAACAAGCATGTGGAAATTTCCACAAGGGATGTTGTCCAGCTCGAAGACACATTCACTCCTGATTTTTCAGCGGTTCTTGATAAAAATCACCTATGCTTAATCCCGCATCGCCCCTAATATGCAGAAACATATGCAATAGTATTACTTGAGTAAGAGGAGCAAGCAGATTCATTTTCCAGAGTTTTGTCAGGGTTGGGGTTAAATGACTGTCAGATCCATATCTTGCTTGTTCATTTTAATCCTTTATTAGATCAACACAAATCATACAATTTGGACATTCTCAGATTTAGATATTAGTGACTTGCAAATGACTCACAGCACACATGAAAAAGGAGAGAAAGCTAAGATCAAAAATGTCACTGAATGTGTGAAGTACAGATGCATTGCTGCAGAACCTTCCAAACATAACTATTTCATAATCACACTAGAGGTACTGTGCATGATTTTTGGATTAGCCATTCTTTTCTGGACATTTCTAACTGGTTACACAGTTTGCAGTTCCCAGCTATCTTTTAGTTCGTTTATGTTTTTGCTCAGGTTAACATTGGCTGCTAAGTGTGGACAGTTCTTTTTAAACACTACAGTGGTACTTTACCATACCGAGGGTCATTGAGAGGAGCGCTAAACCACGCCTTAATGTTCCTTACATATAAATACATACAGTTCTTCTGATGTATGTGTTCACATCTTAGTCTCAAAGATCCAGGATTTGGTACTATACCTTTAGATTCTGTGTGGGCAGCACTTTTTTTTGGGGGGGGGGGGGGGGGGGGGGGGCACATTTAGTTTAACAGCCAGGTGTCATTGGTTCAGATAGAATCGTTAGTACAAGTACCAGACAACATCAATCATTAACGTCATTCTATTAACGCCGTATAGCTGATCTACACTGCTGAGGCTTAAATTAATATATAGCAGTGCACCTTAATTGGAGTTTTGAAATCACAGTACATTCGCTGTGGAGTCTCAGACCCTATGTCAACTGCCCTTGATCCCAATCATTATTCATGCCCTGAAGGACATACTCAATAATTTCACATCTACTATAAGGAGATGTACTACCAATGTTGAGAAATTCGAAGAAAAAAATTGTTTGCTGATCCCTACATTTATTTTTGTGTGAACACTATTCCTGACATATGCTTCTTCCTGATTATTAAATATGGTGTGGCAATTTCTCATGCAACAGTTGAGTTACCCAGAAACCAAAGGCTATGTAAATCAAGCAGGATGTTTAACTTGAAAGATAGCAGCATACAAATACAAACTGTAGTCTACCTGCTTGTAGGATCACACAGCCGTTTTCTCTGTTCATGCTGGGCTGTTTGCATACATAGAGAGACAATATTCACATATCTCTTAGGCCACCTTGGTTCAGTTGCTGTATTGGTGACAACTCTTCCTCACAAACATGTCAAGTGTAAGATACACCAAGGAAGCACACTTAGATGAGGAAATTGGCAATTTATATGGTACTCAATAGCCAAGGCCTGTGTGCAAAATCAAATACCGACAAGCTATTCATAGCTTATTAGTAAGATTTAAAAATAGACCCTGTCCCACAGAGGAAGGTGCACTAAAGGATTATTAATGCAAGCGAACTGTGAATTAAAGGCAAGGATAATGGCACGGGAAAATTAACCTTGTCTGATGTCTCTATTAGACTTAAAATTCATACTGTCACCTGGTTACCACTTGTAACCTAATCTTACGATTTATGGTCTAATAAAGTTACGTACCATCAGCACTTTCGGCATAATAGTAGCTATATTGGCAACAAAGAACCACTGAGAAAGAAAATCCAAAATAGAAGATGAGCCTTCAAGGAACAGTAAATTAATTTGAAAGAGCAGAAAAAATTACTGTAAACAGAAATATACAGTATCTATTGGTGTCAAAGCTAGTCAAAAAAGTGGCCAGATTGGAGGGTCCTGGAGATCCCCAGTAAATGTCTTAAAGTGCATGAAGACCAACATATTTTGTATTATGCTTCCTACTGAAGATTAGAAACAGGGTGCAAAATGTGTCAAACAGATTTCTCAGCTAAAGACATATACACCAGTCTAAAACATTAAGCATCCATAAACCTTCCTCCTTGTCATCTGGTCACTAATACGACTTTTTGTAAAGTTAACTGTTGCAGTGAGCATCCCTACAAACCCTAAACAGATTTTAAGCATTTTTTTTTTTTTTTATTCCATTTAGTTCAATGCAAGTACCCTACAAGGATGTGATGATCAACATTAAAAACAGAAAGGTGTCAAAACACAACAGTCAATTGTGCTGTGTCTTCTTTTTGAATACATAATGTATTACGAGCAGTACTTTTGTCCAGGACACATTCTACACCTCCAACGAGCCACAGGCATGCTCAGTGTCAGTGTTTTATTTCTGATCCTTTGCAGTAACTCTTCTACATTTCACAATTATAATTTATTTATTGTAGGATTGAGCAGGGTGCTAGGTAGAATGCCAATTTTCCAATGGAAAATCAAGGTGAGAAATTCAGATTCTGGGATCTGCAAACATTTTCAGAGTGTATTTTATTAGCAGGTATAGCGAGGCTGTTTATTATGCATTTGAAGATGACAGGAAATGAAGAGTTCTGAATTACTAAGTGCCATTTTATGCATTTAAGGGCATTGTAGGAGTATGGGGCATCTTGCCATGCTGTTTAACTGCACCCTACTCTTTAGAGCTCAGCTATGATGGAGAATGCAACAAAACTGGCTGAGTTAGTGGTCCTGGCCCATTTTATTGAAGGTGAGCCAGAGTGTTATGTACCTTGTTTGCAAAAAGCAAATTTTTCGGAGGTCAGAACTATGTTCCTAAGCGGAAATGGCTTCTCAAATCATTTAAAGTGCTATGAATAAGGCCCCATCTTCAGAGTTTTCTTAATTCTCTCAGCGTATCTCCCAAACAGCTCCAGTCCCAGCTTAACTAAAATCCATCAGTTCGGCACCTGATAACGATGTTGGATCTTTCTGGATGCTCTCGAAGAGTGTTGCCATTTCGGGGTTGGCACTAATGTAGGAGGTGAAGTCTGACATCCCAGGACTCTTCTCCACTTCTGGGATTGTAAGCAAAGCAGCCACAGTTCTCATTGCTGAGCGCTTGAGTTCATCCTGCTTTTCGAACTCCTGTTTCACTGATCCAGCTTTTACCTACAAATCAGGAAAACATGTAAGAAAACATAAAACAATGCATGTATCATTTGAATCCGCCTTCAGCTTCAAGTATTCATCCCTGGTCATCACGCTCTGTTCATCAAACCTTCATAAAGCTGCTGTTATGTGGACTTGTCTGTATTGGTTCATGTCGACAAAAATGAAATTTAAATATAGATGGCTTCTATTTTTAGGTCTTGCTTCCCAGCTACCACAATCTGTCTGGGTGCAAAAGACACTTTGTGGGTTTCCCAAAAACCTTAAGTGAGCTTACAGTCTGCCCATTATGTACCACTGATTGACTTTATTGAGACTGTCATTTGTTTTTCTTTTTACTTCTTATCTGATCGCTTGCCTTCCTCTTCTTGTTTGTCCCTCTCCTGGAGCATACCATATTTACTATCCTTTTGATCGGCTGACTTGTATCCACTACTCACTTTCAGGGAACCAGTTTTCTTTTTGGTTAGGTAATCCAAGAGAGTGCATGTGTTTTCCAGCTCTCCCCTTATCTGCTTCTTATCCCCACAAAAAACCCGCCACACTTGCACTCTGTGTTGGTCTCCCCTTTGTGTGCTGCTCTCGTGTGCTTCTGCTCCACCAAACTTCATACCCCCGCACTCTGAGTTGCTCACTCCTTTGTGTGCTTCTCACTGCCAGTGTTGTTCTCTACCTCGATTGTTGCTTTTTTATCTCCTCCCCCACCCAGCTTTGTTGTTATTTTATCCCACTCCCATCTGTTTCTCCTCCCTCCCTCCTTTAACAAAAACAAAAAAGAAATTCTGGAGGGTACTGCAGCAAATTGTTGCTGGCACCTCCATCTTCCAAAAAGCAATTTTATGCTACTACATTTGTTTTTAAATATACAGATCTATTTTTGGATTAGTACATAAAAGAAACAGTACCTGCATCCTTTCATTGGTGTGTGCATGTGGTGATGCATGTGCACGTTTGCTTGATGGTGAATGCACACTTCATCAGGCATGTCCCCACCTACTTCATCATAGCTTTTCTTTTGGCCGATACTTCAAAGTGTGACCTATTGGCTTTGCAGTGCAAGTTTTATTTGGGGTTTTTGAGGAGCGCTACAGATCACAATCTGGTAGCCTCAGAATGCTTTGGCTCAAATATATCAGCCTGGCATACTATAAACAGTTTTATTTAACTGACAGCTAGAAGCATAAAACCTTGCATGCTGGAACTATATGCTTATGCCTTAATGAAGAGTCAACAGATGCCGGCATTGATCTGGGGAGATGGGTAGTAGCTGATTTTAGACACCTAACTAGCAAGACTGGTTTTGAATGGACAGAGGCGACAACAGGCAAACCACACGTCTGCCTGAAAAGTTACGTTTTAGCAACATTCTGAGAAACCTGTTTCCTGTCTTAGTTGCAGCAGGATAGAGTTCCACAAAGATAATCTATGTGCATAAAGCAATTTTCCTCCAGCCCTCTTGTTGCAGAATGGCCAACAGCAAAGAAAGCTGTGATCTGTAGATCCTAATCTTCATGATGGTAGATAAAGGATGAAAAACCTAGCCATACTAATCCTCTGCTTGGCCATGTAGCCCTTTATGGAACTGACAGGAATCTTTTACTGGCAGCCAATGGAGGATCTTTAGAACCGACATAATATGGTCATAATGCTTCAGGATACGAGGGGCCAGCGGCCTGATTGTGTGCTGGTTGATTTGTAGGGATGAAGGTTCTTGCACAAAAAAAAAGCAGTACTACCTAACCCCTTTTTCACTTTTCTTGACCTGTCCTCTGTTTCTCACTGAACATGAAGGCATGCCAGTCCATTGAGGGTGTTGTACGTTTTGCTACTCAAAACTATGCTGGTCAGAAGGCACACCACAGTGCACCCCCACATGGAATGAGTTCTCCTACCATGCTGCAGAAAAAGTGACCATTCTTGGCATAAGGAAGAGTGCCCATCTTCCCCTTGTGGATTTTTTTTAAGTCTCCACTAACTGGGTTTATCAACTTTCCCTCTTGATAGATATGGTACGTGTAGGAAGCTGGCTATCTATGTAGTGCACTAATATATGGAGGCACTATGCATATATTCAACACAACCCTTACTGGTTTACAGGGTTAAAAATTACAATCCCAAAAGCTCTCTTTTTTGGTAGTATGGGTGAGCAGTTAGGGTTATCAGGAGGTAGTGCTAAGCATATGTCATACTCACAGGGTCAATAAATGAGACATACACTCGAGAAGGGGCTTGAGACCAATTGTTAGAAAAATAGTTACTTTGTCTGATATTATGTTTCAACACCAGAATACTGTTGCAAGAATAAATACTGATGCAGTTGGAAGAGAACAAGCAAAATACTTGAAGTGTCTTTAAGGCAGTAATGCAAACCTATGGAGAAAAGCACATGTATTTTATACAGGCATTCAACAGTGACTTACAGGACCAGTCTTCAGGAGTTAAGTTAAGGGCGGTGCACTGTCCAAGGAAGCACCAACAGGTCACCTTTGGGAGCACTGGGACGTTGGGTGCCGCTTGGGCTTTCCATGGGAAACGGTCCTGGGGAAAAGAACTTGCAGGTGAGGACTGGGGGGCCAGTTCGACTGAACCAACAGGGGGCTAAAGTCTTGTGATGCTCGGAGACGTGGGGACACCATTTGTCCTCTTCTCCTTGGTTCGGGAAGGCCAGGTGCAGAGGTGTCCTGAGGCATCGGGTCTTTGGTACCAGAGGCGGTGGCAGTAGAAGGGTCCTGCACAAAGAGGCTGCAGGTGGTGTCGGAGAATCCAGAGCTGAGGAACTCAAGGGGGGGGGGGGAAACTGTGCCCTGGAGACACTCGATTCATAAACTATTTAACAAATGTGTGCCCCCTCTGGCCCATGTTGTGAGATCCTGCTGAGTGGAGATTGTGTCATATGCCAAAGACACTCAGTTGCTTATTACCTCTGGACCAGAGCCAAACCAGACGCAACAGAGATTCAAACATTGTATGAGAAAAATTACTAACTGGATGACTTTGATTTGTCTCCAACTAAACAGCAACCATTCCGAGAACGCACTGTTCAGGAAAGCATGGGAGCTGTGGTCACCAGATGGGACCCCTCCAATCTCTGTCCTGCTCCATTTAGGTAGTGAAGAACTTATCAGTAAAAACTGACCGGGAGTTATCTGAGAGAGCAGGTCAACACAACATGTGGCATATGTTTTGCCACAATGAAGTTGCTAAAAAAAAGATTTCCCTTTGGCTGCCTTCCACCTCCAGGAAAATGCTAGTCCAGGCGCTGATTCTAAATTGCCTGGATTATGGCAATACATTGTTGGCGGCCGGTACTACTTTGATGGTAGCCAAACTGCAGGTAGTGCAAAATACCGCCACCAGATTAATATTCAACATGCCAGCTCAGTCACCCTCAGCTCCTATCCTTAAAACTATGCACTGGTTGGCAATAAAAAAAGTGCAATCTTTAAACTATGTGGCCTAATCCACAAGACCTGGTATCAGGCCCAGCCTATGCACTTGCAATAAAAATTGAAGATCTATAGACCCACTAGACAGCTAAGATCTTCCAATAAAGCTTTGCTACAGATCCCCTATATACGTACCGTTAAATTTGGGGATATGGCTTTTTCCTGTCTATCTCTGTTTCATTGGAATGCCCCCCCTTTGCATATCGTTCCTGTCTCAATTTCAACAATTTAAAAACACTGCTGAAAACATGGTTGCTCTGGAGTTTCTCTTCCTCGTCAATTACAGCGCCGCACAGAGATATCCCTACGGGGATGAGTCATGTGCAATATTAAGTATACAGAACATTGAACTAGAGGGCCTGGGGACCACACTGCTGCCGTTAGCCCACTTCAACTTGGGCTACGGGGCATGGGTGCAGTGGTGCTGGCTGGTTTTAGGCGATCCGGAGTCCTCAAGGTTCTTCTTGGGTGCCTGCAGAGTGCAGGGAAGTAGCTTCACTATCCCACGGGAGATCATGGTGCTTTTTAGAAGTGCAGGTGGTCAACCCAGGCTTCTGGAGGCAGAGGAGCTGCAGGACGAAACAACTTTGGCACAATTGTTGAGGACTGCAGGCAGGCTAGCAGAGTTGGTACCAAGTCAGTAGCTGCTCCTCTGTTCTTACTTTTCGTGGCTCTTCAGTATCCTCCTTATTACAGAGAATCTGTTTTCTTGTGTCGGGAGCCAGTCAAAATACTGAATTTAGGGGTGTGTAGGGTAGGAGCCAAAAGGCCATATACCCTTGTGGGCCTACGCCCCCTATATGACCACTTTCTGTGGGGAGTGGGCTTATTCCTATCTCAGAAGGCCTAGTTCCAAACAAAAACAAGATGAAGGAACCCTTCCTTGGGTGTCCACCTATGGTACTTACCTTAGGGGTGTGGTTAGCCCAGAGGTGGTACACGCCTACTGACTAGCTAATTTTACCGCCTGTCCTCATGCCAAACAGGCCTCAGAGCAGAGGGTGGCTACACCCAGTTCTGGGGAAGCGGGAAAAGGCGGCAGGGCCTTTGAAGCCCTTGGTCTTGGTATCCAGATCTGCTAGCCATCCTGCTGAAATCGGTGACAACACCCCTCTCTGGAGAAGGCTTTGTTTCTGACCTCAGAGAGAGCGGACTCACCTCCAGGGGGACAGAAACCTGTCTGGTTGTGGCAGGCTGGTTGGGACTAGTCAGTCAACGCACCCAGACCAGTGGGGTTCAAGGGGCATCTGTAAGATGCCCTCTGGGTGCAAGTCATCATAAACCCAAGGCTAGCATCAGCCTGGATTTATTAAGATGAGGTGTTTGATACCAAACACCATAAGGTTCAGTGAAGCCATTATGTGAATGGGTCACTTGTGGGGGACAAGTGTCCAGCACATACCTTAAAATGGCTTCTCTGTTCACTTGAGATGCTCAGCAATGAGCCTGGACATTACAGAGGCATACCTGGCCGTGCAACTATGTCTACACATCAAATATAATGCATCCTGCCTCAGGGCTCCCAGGCCTGATGTAGGGGTGACTTCCATATATTTAGATGCAGTGCTAGTACAATGGCACACAATGGGTGTGCCATGTCGTGTTTACCCCTGGCTCGCACCAGGACACGCAGACTCCAGGGGCAGCTGTGCGTATCTCGTTTTTAGGGGGTGACACAATATGTGCTGCAGCCTTTAGGGACCCTCTCCTCTACTCAGGCCCAAACTGTCAGGCCAGGTTCTTCCTAGACTGGAAACAAGCATTCTGGGACCGATTTCGGGGTATCACCCCTCATCAGCCAGGCTAGCTTGAATCCAGTGGCACAGTGAGCAAGGGACCCATGTCTGGGCATACCCTTGCCACTTAAGGCGCACATAGCAACACAACATGATGATGGACAGTGTGCTGAAACCTTTACAAACAATCACCCCCAGTCACAGATCTGGGTTAAATCCATCATTCTTTTTCTTATAGTGCACCCCAGGTTGGACCCAGCCAAATGCAAATCAGTCTTGACCCTACTCCCGATGGGAACAGTCCAGCCCACGCTGCTATACTTTGAATTTAGGCCAAAACTATACATTTCAAATTCAATGTCGTTTTCCATTGTGCTTCTGTGAAGAAAATCAGTGCCTGTCCCTCCCTTTTTTTAAATTCCAGTTTAAATGATCTAAAATCCTCTGCGTTTTAAAACACAGTAGTGCACAACTGTTTCATTTGCAGAGACTTGAAACTGTCTTGTCTGGTCCTGGTTCTTCTACTTTAACCCTTGGTCTACTTCCCCTTCTAGTTCACTCAAGGGTATTAATGCCTGCATGCTTTCTGGTATTTGACATTCTTCATTCCTCACCAATGCACCAATCTGCCACTCGGCCCTTGCCAGTGCAGAAGAAGCCAACCATCTGACCTCCACGATCTTCAGGTTTGCCAGGTCAGTTTCAGACTCCAGCTCGGCTTCCCAACTCTTCTGGAGGTGTGATGTGTCTCAAGCCCCTGCTGAGGTCAGAGTGTCTGAGTCAAGGTTTCTGTGGCACAATGCAGGCCACTGCTTCCAGTACAGCAACACTTGAAAGTCTGAGTTTATAGAATACAACTTTATATCTCAATATATTATCTTCCTTATACATGTATACCCTTCTATGTAGTTATGTATCTGTACATTTATTATTTTATTCCCATTGTAGAAGCAAAGAAAAACCTGACTGTCTCCAATGCACTACTCAATGTTATGTATCTCTGTATTTATTACTTCACTCCTACTTTAGAAGGAGAAAAAAAAACGTAGCCTCCAATGCACTACTCTATGTCTCATCCTATATCTCTCAATATATCCTCTACGCTGACTCATTCCAGACCTCATTCTACTACTATGGTCTCCCACACAACCCTTTCTAGACTCTTCCCTCCTTGGCTCACCCCAAACCTCATTTACTACTATGATCTCCCAAACAACCCTTTCCAGATTCTAACCTCATGTATCCCTCCTTTGACTCATCCCAAACCTCATTTTACTACTATGATCTCCCTAACCCCGTTCTAAACTCTTCCTTCCTCAAACATTCAATCCAACTAACAAACTTGCATGTCCACCACACAACTCAACTCATATTTCCCTACACTAATCCACCACTAATTCACGTTCTGGATTAGCGTGCTACTCGCCGAAAAACACTTTGACGCCTCATCAGGGGTATAGATAGATATACATATAATTACCACTTTCTCACCGCTTCAGCTCCCATAGTCAGTCCGACCTGTAAGCTAAGTCTACATGAGTGTGACCCCGTAAGGAGCTCTCAATGCTTCACAACAGCAATTGTTATGAGCAAGGAAGTTTCCAAAAGGTACCTAATGAATCATCCCCGCAGAGAGTGCAGCTTTCGAAATGCTATTGATAACTTTCCATTATTTTTATTGATGTTTGCATTTTTATTGTTTTATATTACAGTTTAACAAATGATGTGATACTTTTGTTGGTGAATTTCTTTACAAATTCAGTACTCCTACAAAAATCTTATTTTTGCGGGATTGTATCCCTCATTTGGGAAATTTAAATGTAATATAACTACTGGAACACAATCATTAACCAACATACACTAACCACTTGTTTAAGAATTTGCGGGCCAATTTAACTTTTTTGCTCATATCTATTATCCAAGCTAACACCAGGTTCAATTCAACATTCAGATCACTTTCTCCTATCTCCAAAAGTATCCAGGATGCACCTAGACCTCCCACAGTATCCCTCAGTGAAATAGGTAAAACTGCCCTCCCAGTCCGGGGCAGCTTCCCTCATTGCTTAGGGGAATCTAATCCTCATACTCTTCACGGTGGGTCCCACTGCCGCAGTGACTGTAGGGAGCGCAGATTAGTCTCCATTGTGGCTGTGCTGAGCAATAAATACTCTGCATCATGACTATTGAGCAAGAAAGGGTCCCCATGGTGAAAGTGTTGATCTTTTGCAAGGTAACTTAGCTGTACTTTAAATGGTAGCATGTTCACGAGTTGACTATTTTGGGCCAAAGGATTTCTTTATGTTCTTGGACCCTTCATAGTCAGCGTTTGTAACTCTGCATGGTCACAGACTGACACTGCATGATTGCAGTCTGTTTCCCTTCATTGTCAGTGCCAGAGACTCTGCATGGTCAGTGTCTATGTTTATTCATGGTAAAAGTTGTTGGACCATGGGTGTTAGTAGTCTCATTCCTAGCACGTCTGCAGCCCCAGACCTTGAATGGCCACAGACCTGGAATCATCACAGCTCAAGTCCTGCAGATTTGGGGACTTACGATGGACATCTGGCAAAAAGCGCTGGATGTCTTGTCTATCCGATTTAATGTATACATTATAAACAGTATAGATGGGGCATAGGCAGCTGTTGGACAATAGCCAGCATCCACTAAAATCTAATTAAGGCCCTTGGATTTGCACTGTCACAGACTCTGATATGGCACCAGACTCGGAAACTCTGGGTTTGCATGCTTAAGTTTTCATGACAGTCTCTAGGTTGGACTCACTAAGGTAACACATTTTCAGTTAGCAGGATCTGAAGGTTTATTTTCACTAAGGATAGGTGCAGTCAATGGTGTATGTCAAAAAGTACTCAACATGTATATGTACTTATTTTTATTAATGGCAGTGAAATGACAACACATCCAGAATTTAAAACGTTATGGAAAGCGGGGAGAAAAAGGTAGGATACTGATGTTGCTGATTTGAATACACTGCAAAGGTATTGAGAGATGGATATTTATGTTTCAACGTGGCGAATGTGTTTGTTAATCCTGCCTCCTTTCCCTTTAAAAAATGTATTCCTTGGTGTAAGGAAATGTCTCCTTGGCATGGTTACCCCCTGACTTCTTGCCTTTTGATGATGCCAAGTTATGACTGAAAGTGTGCTGGGACCCTGCAGACCAGGCCCCAGCACCAGTGTTCTTTCCCTAAACTGTACCTTTGCTTCCACAATTGGCACAGCCCTGGCACTCAGATAAGTCTCTTGTAAATGGTACCCCTGGTACCAAGGGCCCTGATGCCAGGGAAGTTCTCTAAGGGCTGCAGCATGTCTTATGCCACCCTGGGGACCCCTCACTCAGCACATGCACACTGCCTCACAGCTTGTGTGTGCTGGTGGGGAGAAAATGACTAAGTCGACATGGCACTCCCGTCAGAGTGCCATGGCAACCTCACACTACCTGTGGCATAGGTAAGTCACCCGTCTAGCAGGCCTTACAGCCCTAAGGCAGGGTGCACTATACCATAGGTGAGGGCATATGTGCATGAGCACTATGCCCCTACAGTGTCTAAGCAAAACCTTAGACATTGTAAGTGCAGGGTAGCCATAAGAGTATATGGTCTGGGAGTTTGTCAAACACAAACTCCACAGTTCCATAATGGCTACACTACAATCAGTGAAGTTTAGTATCAAACGTCTCAGCACAATAAATGCACACTGATGCCATTGTGGAATTTTTTGTAAAATGCACCAAGAGGGCATCTTAGAGATGCCCCCTGAATACCAATCAGACTTCTAGTGTTAGGCTGACCAGTTTCTGCCAGCCTGCCACAACCAGACGAGTTGCTGGCCACATGGGGAGAGTGCCTTTGTCCCTCTGTGGCCAGGAACAAAGCCTGTACTGGGTGGAGGTGCTTCTCACCTCCCCCTGCAGGAACTGTAACACCTGGCGGTGAGCCTCAAAGGCTCACCCCTTCTTGTTACAGCACCACAGGGTATCCCAGCTAGTGGAGATGCCCGCCCCTCCGGCCACTGCCCCCACTTTTAGCGGCAAGGCTGCAGGAGATAATGAGAAAAACAAGGAGGAGTCACCCACCAGTCAGGACAGCCCCTAAGGTGCCCTGAGCTGAGGTGACCCTGCCTTTAGAGCTCCTCCATCTTAAGTTTGGAGGATTCCCCCAATAGGATTAGGGATGTGCCCCCCTCCCCTCAGGGAGGAGACACAAAGAGGGTGTAGCCACCCTCCAGGACGGTAGCCACTGGCTACTGCCCCCAGACCTAAACACACCCCTACATTTACTATTTAGGGGCACCCAAGAACCCAGGAAGGCAGATTCCTGTAACCTGAAACAAGAAGAAGGACTTCTGACCTGAAAGCCCTGCAGAGACGACGGAAGACAACAACTGCTTTGGCCCCAGCCCTACTGGCCTGTCTCCTGACTCGAATAACTGCAACAGCAACGCTGCCAACAGGGACCAGCGACCTCTGAAGCCTCAGAGGACTGCCCCGAACCTAAGGACCAAGAAACTCCAGCGAACAGCGGCTCTGCTCAACAACAAACAACAACTTTGCAACTTTCTTGCAACTTCTATAGACTTCACTCTTCCCGCCGGAAGCGTGACCCTCTGCACCCGACGCCCCCGGCTCGAGCTCCAGAGAACCAACACCACAGGGAGGACTCCCAGGTGACTGTGACCTCGTGAGTAGCCAGAGATGACCCCACCCCGATCCCCCCCACAGCGACGCAGTCAGAGAGAATCCAGAGGCTCCCCCTGACCGCGACTGCCTATAAGAAGGGACCAGACGCCTGGACCAAGCACTGCACCCGCAGCCCCCAAGACCAGAAGGAACCGAACCTCAGTGCAGGAGTGACCCCCAGGCGACCCTCTGCCTAGCCCAGTTGGTGGCTGGTCTGAGAAGCCCCCCTGTGCCCTGCCTGCACCGCTAGAGTGACCCTCGGGTCCCTCCACTGAATCCTATACAAAACCCGATGTCTGCTGTGCACACTGCACCCGGCCGCCCCTGTGCCGCTGAGGATGTGTTTTGTGTGCCTACTTGTGTCCCCGCCAGTGCTCTACAAAACCCCCCTGATCTCCTCTTCGAAGACGCAGGCACTTACTTGTAGGCAGACTGGAACCGGAGCACCCCTGTTCCCCATAGGCACCTATGTGTTTTGGGCACCTCTCTGACCTCTGCACCTGACCGGCCCTGGTTGCCTTGAACCCCCAACGGTGGGCTGCCTATGCCCAGGAACTGAGACTTACCTGACAGACTAACCATTACTTACCTCCCCCAGGAACTGTTGATTTTTGCACTGTAGCTTATTGCCATTTTAACAAAAACTGTATGTTATTGCTCTAATTTAAAGTTCTTAATTTGCCTGTGTGGAGTACTTTGAATGTTATGTATTAACTTCAAATCTTGAACTTGTGGTTCTAAAAATAAATTAAGAAAATATATTTTTCTATATAAAACCTATTGGCCTGGAGTTAAAGTCTTTGAGTGTGTGTTCCTCATTTATTGCCTGTGTGTGTACAACAAATGCTTAACATTGCCCTCTGATAAGCCTACTGCTCGACCACACTACCACAAAATAGAGCATAAGAATTATCTAATTTTGCCACTATCTTACCTCTAAGAGGAACCCTTGGACTCTGTGCACACTATCTCTTACTTTGAGATAGTATATACAGAGCCAACTTCCTACACTTGGCACCTATATGTTGAGTGTTTTATTTGGATTGCATGACAGGCTAAGAAAAAATACAAGTTTGCTCTCTGAAGACTTGTCTTGGTGGCAACTAAACCCAAGTTTGTGCTTTGATAAAATATACAGTTATTGGATTGAACTACACTTGGTCTGCCCAACCGCTGATGTGCAGTAAGTAGTCTGCATTTTTATTTATTTTAACAAGCTTGCCCTGAACAATTAATGATTTGCACTTAGCAATTTCAGTATGATTATTGGTCTGTGCTGTAAAGGCTCTTCTTGGTTACTGTACACAATACATACCTTTGATGTGCAGGTTGCCCTCAGAGGCTCAATCAGTCGGTCCAGTCTTTGCAGCACTGCATTTGGGCACAATGTAGATAACCGGGCCAGCATAATGAATGTCAGCATCTGTGTAAAAGAAGAAGTGACACTAAAGGCATTCTCGAGAATAACTACATCTGCAATACTCACAAAATCTATTTATTACAGTCCGAGTGAGCACATGTGCGGCTGAAGGATCGCCATTCCAATGCAAAGTGGTGTGCAAGACCTTTGTTATGTGTTGTATTTGAGGAGATCATATTAGCCACTGTCTACAAGAATTAATCTGAGAAAACAGAGCAGAGGCCTCAAATGCCTATCTGCAAAAAGCCTTGACGGCTACTACCACTCACATGCAACGATCCCTAATTAAATTAATTATGGTGTGTCACTGAATGGATGATACCTTTTAGCAACAGTAGACGGCAGTTAATCAATGATTTGCTTCACTGGCGGTATACATTGATTAAAAAAATCCTTTTTCACAATCTGTTCTACAATGGGGTTCAGTGGACAACAGGGCTCAGTGAGGGGCATATTGAAGGTTGAAGAACTGAAGGGTCACACACCCCAAAGATTCATGCATTTACACTTATGTGTTCTTTCAATAATAAATAATTCTGTCATTCAATTTTATGATGCAATTTTACTATCTGCATATAAAGTTTTTTCAAGGTTGATGAAATAAAGCTGCGCTTGGAAATGACAGATACATGAGGCTACTATGTAGACCCGCAAGGGTATTCAGGTGCTTGCAAGTGGGTAGGCAGGGGCTTGCCGCGTGTTAGTTGAAGAGACAGATAATCAGCTTCTTGCAGAATTCGAGGAGTGACGTAGAGGACCTTATGTAGTGGGGAAGGTTGTGCCAAGCTTTAGGGGCTATGTGTAAGAAGGCGCAACCTCCTGCTCGGTTTCTGTGTATATGAGGGCTGTGTGCAAGCAAGGAACTGGCTGATCTGAGGTGCTTGGATGACTGGTAGAAGTGAATGCGTGCAATGAGGTAAGCGGGGCCTATGTTGTGTAGAGCCTTGTAGGTGTGAGTGAGAAGTCTGAAATGAGTGCTTTGGTGTATAGGGAACCAGTGGAGTTCCTTAAGGTGTGGATTGGTGTTGGTGTGTCTAAGGAGGTTGCAGACGAGTCTTGCTGCGGCGTTCTGGATGGTTTGGTTTCTGTTCAGAACCTGTTTGTTGACTCTGGCGTAGTGTTTGTTCCCGTAGTCAGGTCTGCTTGTTGTGAGGGCTTGTGTGACTATTTTCCTTGTGTTTTCCAGTAGCCACTTGAAGATTTTTCTCAGCCTCTTCAGCTGGTGGAAGCAGGTGAAGGTTAAGTAATTGCATTGACCTGCACGATAATGTCCACTTTTTCGTCTAGGATGATTTCCAGGTTTCTGGCATGTGTGGAAGGGGTTAGGGCAGGTCCACCAGCCACCAAGTGGAGTCCCATGAGGAGGTTTTATTTGTGAATATCACTACTTCGGTTGTCTATGTTGAGCTTGAGGCAGTTGGACCTCATCCACGTGGCTACTGCGGTCATGCAGGTGTTGAAGTTGGTCTTGGCGATGGGGGTCTTGCCTGGGAGAGTATGAGTTGGGAATCGTCTGTGTAGGAGAGGATATTGATGTTGGATCTGATGATGTCGGCCAGTGGTGTCATGTAGATGTTAAATAGGGTTGGGCTGAGAGTTTAGCCTTGTGGTACTCAACAGATGATTTTTTGGCTTTGGATGTGTAGAGGGTCATGCTTACTTTATCCTTTCTATGTTCTTCCCATGAGAAAGGGGCTCATCCATTTTAGGGCAGAAGCTTGGACGCTGCCTCATGGAGTCTTTTGATCATGGTGGAGTTGAAGACCGTGTCGAAAGCGGCTGAAAGGACAAGTAGGATGAGGGCCATTTTTCTCTTTGGTTGATGAGCAGCCTGGCGTCTACAGGAGCAATAAGTGAAGTTTCTGTGCTGTGGTTTGGTCGAAATCCAGAATATGCAGTGTCCAGAAATTGGTGTTGGGCTAGATGGTTGATCAGTTGTCTATATTTGGCCAGGGAGATTGGTCTGTAGTTTGCTAGTTTAGTGGGTCTGCCAAAGGTTTCTTAAGCTGGGCATTTACTGCAGCGTGTTTCCAGGTGTGTGGGAAGGTGGTGGTGGTGGAAATGAAGGTTTTCAGCATGTGGGTGAGTGTTTCGTCAATTGTGTGGGCACCATGTTGTAGATGTGATGCGGGCATGGGTCCTTGGGTGATCCAGAGTGGATGGTTTTCAAGAAACTTGTTTGTTCTGTGGTGATGGTCTTCCAGGCAGACAGGATGCTTCCGGTGTGGTGAGTTGGTAGGCTGGCGGCACAGGTCCTGCGATGAGGTGATGTTGTTAAAAAAGGCAGAGGGTGAGCTTAATTCTTTGACGATTGCAAAGATCTCCATGTTGCTGTTGAAGCTGTTGTTCATGCGTTCGGCTAGGGCTTTCTTCTTTGGTTTTTCCTATCTGGCTGTGGTATCATCTTTTGGCGGCCATGAAGGTGTCCTTACCAGTCTCTTTTTGGCTGGTTTTCTATTTCCTCTTAGATTATTTGCAGTGTTGTTTGGTTGCTCGGACTTCGTTGGAGGACTAGTTGGCCTGCTTTCTGGCTATTTTGTGGTGAGTGTGTTTGAAGAGTGCCAGGAAGCTAGCACAGTTGGATAACTAATTGCTGAGTTGGTCTGTGTCACCGTTTATGTCTCCGGTGAGGATGGGTCTGGCTTTGCATAGAGCGTGGGCCCAGTCTGCTTTTTTATGCTGCTGATCCAGCAGTGTCTTGTCCGGCCTGTGTCTGCGAGTGTCTTCAGGCAGGGAGTGATTATCTGGAGGTGGATGATGGAGTGGTCGGTCCAAGTGAGGGGTGTAGTGGCAGTGAACTTGATTCCGCTGAAGGTGGCGAAGACTGGGTCGAGGTTGCGTCTGGCGGCATGGGTGGGTTTGATAACATATTGGGTGAGTCCAGGGATGCCGAAGCTCTCGAGGAGTGCTAAGGAGCAGGATTTTGTCTGGTCTTCAAGGTGGAAGTTGAGGTGTCCAGAAGGATGTAGGCCTTGGAGTCAAGGGCAAGGGGGGATGGTGGTGAAATCCATAATGTCTTGGGCGAAGTTTGTTTGTGGTCCAGGTAGGCGGGCGGTAGGGTTCTGTTCAGGGTGAAGTTTGCGGTCATTTGGAGCTTAATGTGAAAGTGATCCATAGAGGGGATTGTGTTTTTGATAACTGTGATGCGGTTGAGAGATTCCTTAAAGATGATCGCAACCTCTCAGCCTGGTTTGTGTTCTTGTTCCTATTTCGCAATATTGTATCCTCCCGGGATTGCTGTGGCAATGTCTGGGAGCAACAAAGGGGTCAGCCAGTTTTCCGTCAGGAACAGGATGTCCAGGGTAGTGTTGCAAGGCTTGTCCCAGATCTCGGTGGCGTGTTTGTAGAGTGAGCGAGTGTTGAGTATCAAGAATGAGAGTGATTCTAGGGATGCTAGTTTGCTGGTCAGGTGGCATAAGAGTGATTCTGGGGGTGCTAGTTTGCTGGTTGGATGGCTTGGCGTGCTGTGGGAGGTCTGAGTAGTTGTAAGTAGTGCTTGCATTGTTGATCTGGTGTTGTATGTGAAGTGGCAGGCAGTGCATGAAAAGGCTCTGTGTGTGGTGGTGGCAGCAGTGGTGGAATGACAGGCAGGGTTGAGAGATCATAGGAGCAAGATAGAGTACTTCTGGAGAGCGGCTGGGCCAGGGTTCCTGAAGATGGGTGCAGTCCAGGCATGGACGGAAGCAGACGGGCTTGCCTTCAGTGTGCCAGGAGCACGTCTGTGCTGTGGACACAAATAGTTAGATCCTGGGAGGAGTGCTGGCAAGGGGGGGCAGGGCTTAGCAGTAGAGCAGGAGAGGAAGCGCAGCAGAAGCATGTGAGCAGGAGGGCTGAGGAGGGAGGGGGCGTGGGAGGCAGGAAGGGGAGAGTGCCACACAAGGTAAAAGGGTGGAAAGAAAGAGGAAAAGAAGAGGCACTAAGAAAGGCCCAAAAGTGAGAAAAAGAGGCACAAAGGGTGAAAAAGAGATCGAGTTGAGAGGCAAGAGGATCAAAAGAGGCACAAAGAGAGAAAGAAAGAGAGTAAACAAATGATTGAGTCGAGAGTCAGGAGGCTCAAAGAGGCACAAGAGGATCAAAAGAGGCACAAAGCGTGAAAGAGTCAAGACGTTCAAAGAGGCACTGGAGTCAAGAGGTTCAAAAGAGGCACAAAGTGTGAAAGAGAGAAGGAGAGAGAGTGAGAAGAGAGCGAGAGGAGCGTGGAGGATGAGGCGGGTGCCTTAAGGAGCGGGAGCCTGGTCTACAAGGGCCTTGACTGGTCCAGGTAAGTAATGGCCTAGGCAACAACTTAATTTCTGCTCTGCACTGAGGCCGCCATACAGTAGGTCCTGGGACAGGGGCGGAGCAGTGGGTGGGACTTGCTGGAGCATGGCAGAGGAAGCACAGAGAAGCAGAGAAAGGTGGGTGGGGGTTGCGGGAGGCGGGAAGGTGAGCATGGCATGCAAGGTAAAAGGGTGGAAAGGAAAAGAAGAGGCACCAAGAGAGGCACAGAAGAGTGAAAAACAGACACAAAAAGGGCAAAAAGAGGCACAAAAGGTAAAAAAGGCAAAAGAGTCAAGAAGCTCAAAGAGGCACAAAAGTCAAGAGACTCCAATGAGGCACAAATGGTGAAGGAGAGAGAGCATCAAGACGCTCAAAGAGCACAAGAGTCAAGAGGATCAACAGAGCCACAAAGAGTGAATGGGAGAGAGAGAATGCGAAGAGAGCGATAGAAGTGTTGATGACGATCTGGGTACTTCGAGGCACAGAAGCCAGGACTGCAATGGCCTTGACCAGTCTAAGGACTGGCCCAGGTAAGTCAAGTCCTGGGCACCAGCTTAATGGTGTCTGCTCCCTTGCATGTTATATATATTAAGAGAGGCAACAGTGAAAATGCTTAAAGGCTGATCATGGATTTTGTCATATAGATAACATGGTGCTACCGGAGGCCAAAACCCAATGCACAAGTGACCACCCTGGAAGCAACACATTGCGTCTAGTCTCATGCACAATCTGCAGAAAATCCCTTTTAGTAGGACTAACTTTTATTGTTATGTGTTATCTATTGATATTGCATTTTATACAAATGAAAAATTATGTGCAGTAATAGCAATAAGCATTATTTTCATGCTTATTAGCAGTTGTGCTTTCAGTTCTTTTTCAGCAGCGTGCCTGAATTATTTCTGATGTTAGTGCTTTTTCGGTGCAGCACTATCTTGATTTTATTATTTCTTCTGCTTATTCCAAACATTTACCGCTGGCATGCTTGTCATTTTCTGATAACCATCTTATAACATTTAAAAAGATATGATGATGCCTGCAGCCAGAGGGTTTGCTTGTTACCTTGGGACTGTTTTGTGATGCAGGAACTGAACTGAGGCAGTAAGATGAAACTAAGATGTAGACATCCAAGTTTTGTGATTGTGGACAGACAGATCATGTCAAATTGAACAGTAGAACTTGTGGTGCCTGGTCACCTAACCACACCATCAATGTTTGAATTTTTCAGGCTGTCAAATGTATTGTGCCAGAAGGCACACATCAAATAGTACCTTGTACAGTCTATCCACTGTACGGAGGTGATGCTTTGAGCTCAAATCCCTTTACAGCTTTAATGTTTAGAGCACTGAAAGTGATATATGGGAGTGTAATATCAAAGAAGGAGAGAAGGTTGCACGTAATGTATCAAAACCACTAAAGCTAGAGAACTTAGTTACAGGTCTGTACCTTTCTCTTCCCCAGCAGTGGGTTTTTCCTAGATTCACATGCTAGAATTAAGACAGACTTATGGGACCAGAAAAAAAATAGATGATGGTGAGAATGCGATTCACCTTAATGAAAAGGTTTCATATGCAACAGCTATGAACATATTTGTACGTAACGTTTTAATTCCATCCGATTATGTGATACATATTTTCATATATGAATAAAGCTCTTCCAAATGGAGTAACTGATTTGGAAAGCTGTCATCATAACAGCAATGTCAATTCTAGCTTGTGAATGTGATCAAGCGGAGAAGCCAAAATCTCCCAAGGTCAGTATTTAGTTCCCATGTTAAGGAAGAGGCCAAAACTGGTGGGAAAATTCTGAACAGAACTGTATGAACTGCATTAATGTTTGACACTGACTTGACAAAGATGGATAAGGCTTTAACAGTATCAGAGGTTTAAAAAAAAAACTGAGACAGAGCTGCCAAATGGACCCTGACCGAGGAATATTTGAGTCTTAATTCTGGCGAATGTGAAATGTTGGGGAAGAATTAGGTAAGGCTCCACCACCACTTGAACTCTTGATCCTCAATGGGCAAGGAGTCAGTTGGATTGTGGTGCAGCACTTGGTTAGTGCCCCGGCAAAGAGAAGCAAGTGCTCCTTGAGTATGAATGGTACTGTATTGAACATGCTCAGAAGACTGTGCACCAATACTGCACTGCCAATACTGAAGTGATGAGAACAATGGTTCAGCACTCTTCATTTGGCACATGGCTGTGTAATGAGATTGCTCAGTTGCCCATCCCTGCAGATAAAGGCAATAATTTTGATCCTGCGGACAGTGCAAATGATCTGTTCCACTATCAAAAAATAATATTTGACTCTCTGCTGTCCAGCTGCCGTTTGAGATAGACTCAGGAACTAGTACACATCTGAGACTGGCACGGCTAAATAGTCTATGAGAAGTACTTTCTTGCCCAAGTGAAGGGCAACATTTGAAGGACATCAAAGAAACGTCATGATTTTACTGGCTTCAGTATGGAAAAAAAAAAACAGGAGATTCACTCAATCAATCAATCAGAGTTTGTAAAGCGCAACTACTCGCCCGTAAGGGTCTCAGGGTGTTAAAGGAGTTTGTCCTCTGAGCTTCAGTCGAAGAGACAGTTTTTAAGGCCCTTCCTGAATTTGGGATGGTAACTGCCTGAGGTGCAGGGGCAGTGATTTCCAGCTCTTTTCTGCGAGGTAGGCAAAAGATCTCCCACCAGCCAAGGTTTTCCGTATGCGTGGTACGGTGGCTAGTGCTTTTTGAGCAGAGCGGAGAGGAGTAGAAAGTGATGCAGTTATTGAGGTAGGTGGGTCCTAGATCATGGAGGGCCTTCTAAGCGTGGACGAGGAGCTTGAAGTTAATTCTCTTCTTGATAAGGAGCCAGTTGAGGTCTCTTAGGTGATTGGAGATATCTTTGCAGCAGGGAATGTCCAGGATGAGTCTGGCAGAGGCGTTTCGGATGTGCAGTAATTCACTTAATCACATTACCCTCCAGTAGATTTCTTATCATACAAGAGTAATTATATATCCTTCCCCTCTTATTATTTGTTGAACTTGAGTGCTTGATTCTAGAGGGTATGACTTATTGTCATCTCAGCCTTCATGAAGACAATTTTACAATAATTCCATCAGCCAGGAAAGACTGTATCAATAAGCTGTAAAAAAACAAATGTCTTCGCTTTTGTCATTGGAACTTAGAGAAGAGTGCTAATTATCATACTTATACCATTGTCTTCAGTCTAAAGCCAGTGGCATAGATATGACTGTCTGTCTTTAATTTTAACAAATACTGGAACACAAGTGAAGTGATTTAAGACCAAAGGAGTGTTCCAAAGTATTCTCTATCCAAAATAGACAATGGGAGGTGTTCTCATAGCAAGTGCAGATGATGTGTTCTTCCTGATACCGGATGTCAGGCTGGGGAATCTTTCTATATGTTCAATTGAAGGGACAAGATAGTTGAATACGTAAATATTACTCCCCGTAGAAACTCCTGTTTCTAAGCCATATAGCACCTTCAATCATACAATCTTTTGATCATCTCCTTGTCCATTGCAGGACATAAAATAGTTTCCAGTGCAAGCTGGAGAAAAAGATCACTGAAAGGACAGGAGCACAGTCTCTGGTGTTTGTGCTTAGCCCTCCTTCTGTGTTAAGGCACCTTCTTTAGGAAATTAGCTTTTAAATACCTTTGGCTTTGGATATCTAAGTCTGACACTATGCACTACACTGACAATATTGCACTCTTGTTGCAGAACCTGGCATGATGTTAGCGTTGTTAAGCACTGGGAAAGTTTGCCCCTCTCCCTGATGGGGAAGGCCACACTATTCAAAATAGTGGTACTCTCTAGATTTCTCTATATCTTACACAATACTCCATATTGATTATATACCTGCTTTTTTCGTGAGGTTAATGCTCTTCTATGGACTCTTATGGCAGAGTGGTGCTCTAAAAATAGCACTCACTAACCTACAGCATTCTACTTATGAAGGAGGTATCGCCCTCCCTAACATAAAACGATATTATGAAGCAGCACATTTATCAGTCATTAACAACTGGGTCTTTGCATCGATGACAAGGTCATCATTTCAAATTGATAGGGAAATGGTGGGAGAGAAAGGTTCTCTATGGGGGCGAAACCTAGGGGAGATGCTCCACCGGACACAAGGTTATCAGTAGACCTGTGGTGATAGATGCATAGAGAGATGGGCTGGAAGGGGCGTCTGATCCCAGGAACCCCATTATGGCTCTGTACATGACTACAGGATCTCACAACACTGAAGGGATTTACGCAATGGGGTCTGAAAGGGATTAGTACGTTGGTGGATGTGTGTGACGCCAAAGGCATGGCACCATTTTCACATCTCCAAAAGGAATACCAAATGCAACCCTCTCAAATATTCAGATATCTACAACTACATCATGCCCTAACTAAGCATACTGCGGGAGGGAAAGAAACTATGGAGCCCTAGAATATAGGTTACTGGACGGCCCTCTGAAAAGGACAATTATTTCACATACTTATCAATCAATCAAAAAAACAATCAAAACATTTATAAAGCGCGCTACTCACCCGTGAGGGTCTCAAGGCGCTAGGGGAGGGGGGTTACTGCTGCTCGAAGAGACAGGTTTTAAGCTGCCTCCAGAATGCGAGGTGGTCCTGGGTGGTCCTGAGGTTGGCGGGGAGGGAGTTCCATGCCTTGGCTGCCAGGTAGGAGAAGGATTTCCCACCTGCCGTAGTGCGGTGGATGCGAGGGACGGCGGCGAGTGTGAGGTTGGCGGAGCGAAGTTGACGGGTGGGTGTGTAGAAACTGAGGCGGCGGTTGAGGTATTCGGGTCCCTTGTTGTGGAGGGCTTTGTGTGCGTGGGTGAGGAGCCGGAAGGTGATCCTTTTGTTGACTCATTAAACTCTTATGAGAAATATTCAGAAGGATTTAGGTGCACTATGTAATAAATGGCAGGCTGATATCAGTGAGATGTTGAGATGTTGGACGAAGACTAGATAGAGACCCTCCCTAAGTTGGTGTAAGTAAAACCTGTTATAAATTAATTAAATTAAAAATACTGTATAGTGTCTATTACACTAGGACACACCTACACATTATTGGGAAGATACCTGATTCTTCCTCTTTAAGACAATGTGGTCAACACAGGTCTTTCCTCCACACCCTGTGGGATTGCCTGGCACTGAAAGTCTTTTGGGAGAAGGAACATAATAGGCTGAAGGCGATCACGGGGGTTGAGATTGGCATGGCTGCTTCACTAGCTGTGTTAGGAATCTGGATTGACTCTGATGCCACTTCGTATCAATGAATACTAATTCATTTTGAGGTTTATCTTGGCAAAGAGGGAGAAAGCATGTAGATGGGGTTCTGCAGGGACACCGAAGCTCGAAGACTGGGAAAGATACATAGGTTTGTTACAGACAGGAGAAAGCAATTTGTAACAGTAGAGGATATCCCAAGAAATGTGATAACATTTGGAGAGGATGGATTTGTGATGACTGAATATTTGGAAGCCAGCGTACGTTCGGTTTGGAAGGGGAGGGGAGCTTTGGAGTGGAAAACTTTGGGCTTTGTGTATCTTTGTATATACTGTGGTTACAAATTATAAAATCAGTTTGAAAAAAAAAAAATGAGTTTGCACAGGACGGGATGTTAATACCATTAATAAACAACTAAAAAATGCACATGCTCCAGGCCTCAATCCAACTGCCCACAGCATTATTTAAACTGAATCCGAATTTCTGTGCCACAATAATGCTTACTAAGTTTCACTACATCACAGGATGTTGGTCTACTTCTCAAATTTTGACAAGCCACATACTGATAGCAATTCATTAACAAGCATTTACAATGCAACGGGTCTCGCGTTTGCTCATGTTAGAGCTGATCGCGTTGTAAACTCTTAACCCGACTTTTCACCTAACGGGCAAAAGTGCATTTATGTACATAACCCGAAAAAGTGAAATCAAGTATGTAAAGCGCTCGACTTCTGCCAAGCGAGATCGCGCTCGTAAATTAGAGAAAAACAAGTCCACGAGCCCAATGGAAAACAGCGAGCCTTGCATGTTTTCTGTACTTGGTCGCTGCGCTCGAGGAGGGCTAGCTACCGGAAAAGGCATGACATATGCGTGCCTTCGACTAATGAAAGCAAGCAGATTTTATTAGGGAAGCCCACGAACCAATAAAAAACACTGACGTGAAGTTGACAGGGCTCCGAGCCCTTTTCTAAATACAAAAGAGCCTCGCTGCATACGCATGCGCATGCAACGCAGGCTCGACCCTAAAAAAAGGGACCACCAAACAACTATCGATTTATCACACTGCTTTATGCTGAAAATAACTGTTTACTAAGGTAATCTGATGAGGATTAATAACTTGCCACTCACTGGTTACAGGTCTGGTGCAACAACAATGGAAGACATAATTACTTTAAGGATGTGTAAGGTTGAAGGCTGTAGTCTTGTGTTGACTACATTGCAACACTGCAACCTTTGAGTAGATAAGACTACACTATAAAATTGCAGGTTTTGGGGACTCATCTGCCTAGATTAATTCTCTGCAATCAAGAGAGATGAGTGAAGATCTAAATCAATCAGTTTGGGTCACAACCTCAGACAGTAACTCTGAATGGACTAAAACAAGTGTATATTTCAGCCCCTACACTTTTTAATTTACAAGTGGCTGATTGGTCATCACAAATGCAGTCCGTTAGATGCTTTCTGCAGAAGTTGAGGAAGCATATTATTATATGATAAAATGGGCAAGAGGGACATCAATTCATCTTATACCATAATGCTAAAATAGAAATTGCCACAATCTGGGAGGTATCTTAGCATGCTATTTACTGACACTCTGAACTAATTTGAAAGATGTGGCTATCAAAGTCAAGGGAACTGTAGCAGACCTGAAGATTTTTCAGTTTAAATTTGGCTGAGGTGCATAAGCGACATTATTTTAAGTTTAATTTTGTTTTTAAAGACCCTTTTTATTTTACAGTTGCTCAGCATACTCAGTTGACATTGTCATGGATGAATATACTGATACATTATGGAGAAGAAGACATCTCACTCACGCTTATGACTAGTAATTGATCAACACTGTGAAAGCACAGACATCTTCAATGAAAACTCGACCCTATGTGGGCTATCTTGAACATACTTTAAGCTCTGAAGTTCCTTCCCACCTCCTGTCCACCAACCTTCATTGTTCCCTGTACATAGTCCATAGATTCCAGATCTTTTTGTATTTCTGGGGGCATCCCCGACTTTTAGAAATCACCTGTTCAGCTCACTGGCACCTGTCCACGCCTCTTTCCCTGTCCTGGACAACTGGAGGTCAAATTCCACACCATGCCCTCGCAATGTTCCTTTTAGCCACCCCAGCCACCAGTATCAACTGGATTTTTTGGCACCTACGCCACATTTCCTCCCCCAGTTACATGCAGTATAAGCCACCTGGCATCCTGTGGTACCGCTAGACCAGTAGCCAGATTCATGATGTGCATTACCTCTTGCCAGTACTTCTGAATTATGTGACATTCCTATAGTATATGGAAAAAAGACCACACCATGCCACAGCCTCTAGCACACAAGTCAGTCACTGCGCCCCAAGCGGTGCAAAAGTGGCAGAGAGTAAAAAGATTGATGCAATATCCTGAGGTGGAAGCAAGCTCTTATTGGGACCTCCCTAGGGCTCTGAAGCACCTCCGCCCAATCATCATCCCTGAGTAACCCAATGTCACCCTCCCAGACTTCTCGCACTGAGCTCATAGGGTCAGGGGAGTTGTTCATCAATTTCCTGTATGTTAGGAAAATGGCTTTGTCCAGCAAGGGGTCTAGGAAGAGCCGGTCCTATAACAGAACCAACTCTGACAGTTGCTCTCCTTCCATCATATGACACCGCAGCACATGTCCGAACTGCAAATATCTGAATCGTTCCGATTCCCTCATATCAAAGTCTCTCTTAAGATCGTCAAAGGAAACCAATGCTCTCCCTCTCCAAACATACCTAAGGTGTTCAATGCCTATTAGGCTCCATTTATAAAACTCTCTAAAGTTTCCCACCTCCTGCAGTTGATTGCTGTTCTAAAGGGGAGTCATGTCTGTGAACCTGCCCTCCCAATCCAGGAATTTCCATGCCGTTACTACTGTTTGCGTGTGAATCGGGAGTTTGCGCTCTCGTCTTCTATCATATAGGAATGACGGACAGCCTTGGGTCCCCA
The DNA here is from genome assembly GCF_031143425.1 of Pleurodeles waltl. Taxonomy (NCBI): domain Eukaryota; kingdom Metazoa; phylum Chordata; class Amphibia; order Caudata; family Salamandridae; genus Pleurodeles; species Pleurodeles waltl. The sequence continues at coordinate 69,319,120 of NC_090448.1, forward strand.
TAGCCTCCCTGTTGACTCGATAGGCAGGGTCTCTGACATCCACGAAAAACCAGTCGTTGATCATGATCAGTTGCAACGCCCATTAGTAAGCACAAACATCAGGGACCGCCAATCCACCCTAAAATACTCCACGTTGGAGCTTGACCAGAGAAATGCGGGAGCTGCCCCCGTCCCACAGGAGTCTGCACGGCTCAATGTTGACTATAGGGAAGAAGTCCGCTGGCACTCTATATGAGAAGTTCAGCAGGACATATAACAGGTGAGGGAGCAACATCATTTTAAAGAGTGCCGCTCACCCCATTAGACAACACGAAAGCGCTCGTCAGTCGGTGACATTGTTGCTGAGACGTTCCAGCTGGGGAATCAGATTTTTCTTCAGAAAACTCCTCAACGTTACGCGACATGTAGATGTCTACATACTGGACACCTTCACATACTACTGGGGCCACACATCTAGATGGAAAAGTTGGCTATACCCACGCCAGGGGGAAAGCAAGGGATTTGCTCCAGTTGATCGTCCAGAATGGTTCCAAAAGACCTGAAAAATGTGGAGCATTCGGTCTATTGTAACAAGGAGGCGCGTGACATACAGGAGAATGTCATTGGCGAATAAGGATATTCTTGCCTCCCAGCCTCCTCCTTCCTCGATTCCCCATATGAGGGGGTCCTATTGGACCTAAGTGGCCAATGGTTCTAATGCCACCTCAAAAATAATTCTGGATAGGGGGCAGCCCTGCCTCGAGCCCCCACAAAGGTTGAAGGGACGGGACAGCCCTCAATTCACTCTCACTCTCGTCCACGGTCCCTGGTACAGGAGCCTAATACAGCCACAGAACTGGGGGCCGAAGCCCTGCTTGTCCATGGCTGCAAACAGGTATGTCCTCTCGATGATGTTGAACGCCATTCTCATGTCTACAGAAAGCAGAACAGCTTCGCCACTGTAAGGTGGGCCGGTCATATGCAGGACTCCAACGATTCATCTGAGATTTAACCATGTGCTTTCTGTGGCATAAACCCCGATTGATTCGATTGGATCACTGTGGCCGTCACCTTTTGCAGCCTGTTAGCCAGAACCTTTGCCAGGACCTTGGCCTTTATGTTTAAGGAGCGAGATAGGGAGGTACGAACCACAATCTGTGGGCGACTTACACTTTTTTAGGGATCACAACAACGGTAGCCAATCTCAGCTCCTTTGGGAGAATACCTTCCTGTCTATCCCTTTGAAACATGCCCAGCATGTATTTCGCCGCTTTGTCAGACATGCATTTGTATAGTTCTGGAGGAAGGCCACTGGGTCCCACCGCCTTCCCGAACTGCAGCCCCTAGATTACACTCCCAACCATATTGTTAGGTCAAGCTCAAGCGCAGTCCAGACATCCTCAGACAGGGTCCTAAGAAAGATGTTCCTTAGAAGGTCAGTGCTTTCATCAGTGGCGGCGGCCGCTAATCTCAAGGGGTGGGGTGGACAGAGGGGAGTAATGGGGAAATAAAATAATTATTTAATAAAAAAATAAAAAAACTGTTTCCACTGCCAGCATCGGCTGCCTGGGTCCTGTTCCCTCGATGGTGTTAGCATCCCCACAGTCCCTCGGATACCAGCACAGGCTCCCCACGGAATCCTGGCACTGTTCTCATGCTATATCTAGCATGACAGTAGCGGCAGGATTGGTCTAAGTGACTCGGTCTGCCGCTCAGACAGTGCACTGGGGGTCTGTGCAGTTTCTCTAACCCGGCTGTGTTGCAGAGCAGGGTTGGTGAAACCTAAGAGCATTAGTCAGTTTGGCCGGCTTAAGACGGCCAGCCAAACTGATGTGCACTTAGTGCACTGACTCCACTCCTCCCAGCTTCTATGGACCACGCCTGCCCTTACCTCCACATGCAGGCTGAGCCAGCATCTGAAAAATAAAACAATATTAACATATCATTTTATTTGTCAGCGGCTGGCTTAGCCAGTGGGGCGACGCTCCTTCGCCTCTGCGAAGGAGCCACCCCTGTGTCGTCGCTAGTACTTGTATTTGCTGTGGAGTATATTCCTTCGCAGTATGTTGCAAAGGCCTCTGCTATAGCCTCACCAGTGGTGTGGGCCACCTCTTTGGTATCTCGGATTTCCACCACTAAGTTCCTGTCCCTATCTTGCTTATCTAACCAGGCTAGAGAAGCTTGCCGGCTCTGTTGCTGATTTCAGAGGCGTCTCTGTGTGGCCAACACCTGGGATCAGGTAGTGTCCTCTGCCAGATCTTTGAGCTCCTGCTGTAGGAGCCAAAGCCTATGAAATTGGGCTGGGTCAGGCCTTCCCCCATTTAGTAATGCAGTTTCAAAGCGAGCTATATCCTTCTCCAGTGTCTCGCACTTCCCAGCGGGCTCCAAGCTCAACCCCTTTATCAGAGCGTGGCCCCGAAAGACTGCCCTAAAGGTCTCCCACAAAGTACAGGCTGATGCAACAGTTCCTTAGTTTTCCTGGAAATATTGCTCTGTTCGTTCTCTAAGTTTGTTCCAAAATTGTCCATCCTTCAGGTACCATGGGTCTATTCTGGGGGCCTGTGCCTTGCTCCGGGAGGGGCCAGAGAGTATCACCTCAACCGGGGAGTGGTCAGAGATACCTTGTGCTAAGTGGAAGGCATTGTGGAAGTGACCGACGTGTGCTATGGGTAAGCAAATAATCTAGTCAGGAGAAACTACTATGTGCGGTTGCCAGGTGTGTAAATTGCCTCGCAGTCGGGTTATATTCGCGCCATACGTCTCCCAGCTCCATCGTGTCCACGAATGTCCGAAATGCATTGATGTTGGTCCCGCCTAGGGAAACGGACATCCTATTAATTTCCGGTGCCATAGTGGCATCCATGTTCTCCCCCACCCCACAAACCGGCTCCCCCCCTTACACACACACACAGACCCCCCACCCGGAATGTAATGTAGCCCGAATGTTGCCCTAAATCAACTGGGTTTCAGAGTGATCGATTTTTACTCTAGAGAAATGTATGTGGTTCCCACAGTACCTCCCCTCCAAGCTCCGCTGGCCTGTTCTCTAATTCCAGCACGTGTAGAGTAGGCAATGGATTTGCCCCAGTTTACCTGGAGTCTGGACGCCTCCGCAAATTCAGTAAATGCCGTGCAAGCACCCTCTATATCTGACCTCTTCTTGCAGAGACAGAGTATGATGTCTTCAGCAAAGAGATACTTTGAATGGGGTGTCACCCAGGTGCAGCCCATGGAACGAGTTGCACTGTCTGAGTGTTAATGCCAAGGGCTGTACAGCCATAGTAACTAGTACCAGTAAAAGTGAGCATCCCTGTCTGGTGCCTCTCGCAATGCTGCAAGAGTCTGAAATGAACCTGCCAGTCTTAACAAGTGGAGTTGATGCAGTGTATAATAGTTTTGTCCACGTGAGAAACCCACGACCACGATGATGGTGTATACAATTCCCAGCATAAATATGTCAATTGCCAGGACCTTGGGTGCACCTGTAGGGGAGAGTGTAAGACGCAAACAAGTCGTCTGATGTTAGTTACCATGCTACAGGTTAGGATAAATCCAGACTGATCCAGGTGTACCAGGCTCTGAAGTCAAGGCAATAGTCGGATAACCAGGGTCTTAAATAATATTTTATCGTCCATGTTTAAAATCAATAGTGGACTATATGAAGAGGCAAGGTCCTCTTCCTTGATCTGTTTTAAAAGCAGGATGATCAGAGCTTTGGGCATGGTGGCTGGGAGGGCACCACGCTCTTTTGCAGTGTTGTAGAGTTTCGTTAGTGGGGAAGCTAAGATGTCCATGAAGGCCGAATGGAATTTGACAGGTAGTCTATCAGTCCACGGCATTTTCCCACCGGAGGGCGTCTCCAACCTCCTAAACCTGGATGTCTCCCCCAAGCAGTATGGCTATGTTGTGGCGCCTACGATATTAGAGGGCAGCTCTTATAGGCCTGACTTGGATGTTCTAACAGTGGGCATAATAATCCTAGATATTATGGCCCACTTGATCAACCAGAGGTACCATTTGGGATTGATTTCTAAGAGGGTTTAGCAAGCCATGCAAGTAAGCACTCAGCTTTATCTTGTTTGCGATGCGCTTTGGTGATATATTGACAGTGGTCATGCCCCCTCAGTCTCTCAATTAGTACCAATAGTTTCTCCTTTTCAAGCCTAGCCCACTGGTGTGCAGAGGGGTCACAAGGCCCTGCCCAGCGTGTCAAGTAAGCGTTATTTCTGTGCAATCTTGCGATGGAGTTCCGAACAGATGCCCAGCAGCATAGCTATACAGTATCCCTGAACCACTACTTTGAGTGCTTTCCATTTAGTCACAAATGAGGATGCAGTGCCGTCATTCTCTGCAAAGTGAATGCCGACAGTAGTCTCTAGGAAGCCCAGAAGACTGTCTTCTAGGGAGTCTGTGTTGAGTTTCCAAGTCGGGATCAATGGTCTGGAGGGATCCCAGCACAGGGTAAATAAGAAGGGGTTGTGGTCTAAGTGAGTTTTATCGAGGTATTCCTAGTGGATTGCCTTGTGGCATAAGAGTCAATTGCAAAGTAATGTATTTGGGCAAACAAAGAGGTCATGTAAACCTGAGTAGTAGAAGTATTCCCTGAGCAGCGGATTACACTCCTTCAAAGTATCAAACATTCTCCACTTGTGCATCCACTTCCTAAGAAATTTCGGTGTGGCATAGGTTGGGGATGTGGGCAATGGTGGGCGGGTTCTATCCAAGGTTTTATCTGCTATGCAGTTGAAGTCGGCCCCCTATGATCAGTAGGTGATATAGAAGTGCAGAGAGGTGCATGAATAGGGACAAGAGGAAGGTCTCTTGATCTGTTTGTTGAATAGGTTTATCAATGCAATATCTTTCGTCTCCAGATTGCCCACCAGCACTACATATCTGCCTGTGAGTCTATACTCATCGATTGGTGGCAGGAAGGGTACCCACAGTAGTAGCGAGACGAGCACCGCTAGGGAGAAGGCAGAGTATGTCATGTAATATTTTCAACCCTGGCACCTGGCATCATTTTTGTAGTGCAAGCCTTTCCGCATCAGTTAATTGCGTTTCTTGTAGAAAGATGATCTGTACGGTACGTCTCTTGATGTAGGCTAGGACTCTACCTTTTCATCAAGGAGTTGTGGCCCCTTACATTCCAGGTGAGGAGTCTGACAATTGAGCCAGCCAGACATGGTCCTTTATCCCGCTGTCTAACCCACTTGCCATCCCAGAACCCTATCCCCCAGGTTCGTCCAACCAAAGTGTCCCCAAGCACGGAAAACAAGGAACTTCAAGAACAACCCTCACCCATGACAAATACGCAAGCGCATAGTGTTCAAACTATTCCAGCAAGGTTCTACCCAGACCCTCAGAAGTGGGGTTGATGCTCGGCCATCCTTCCATTGAAAAAAGGAGTTAAGAGCACTATAGCCACTGTCATATGAGTTTGTCAGGTGTGCCAGGGGTGATCTTAGGCAGGGGTGCATTGGCGTCAGAGCCAGTGCTGCTCCCGATGATTTCTTTGGTGTCCTCCTCTCAACCAGTCACCTTCTTGGGGCTCCGCCTGGGGTAAGTGATCATTGCAGCGACCGCCCTGTCTCAGCCAGCTCGGGCTTGTCACTGCATGGTACCTCTCCCTCAATGCGGGCAGGATCTCCTGTGTTTGCAGTGTTCTGTGGTGAGGGGGGGTTTCACACTCTGGCTAGCGACTTCTGTTTGCGTAGTCATTGAGCCACTACTATACCTCCTCTGGAGTACAGAAAAATAACTTGTTTAGCTAGGAACAGCAGTGCATACAGAATGGCAGATTTATAAATCTCTTCTTCGCAGTCAAGAAGGAAGGTCTCTGCTTCTGAACTACAGCTGTAAAAAGGGAGAAAAGTGAGACTCGCGCATTATCCACTTGGAAGGGGCCATTGCTTTGTGCCTGTCTAAGAGAAAGTCTCAATCCGTGAAGTGTAATAGCCAGGAATGGGGGGTGGGCGCGCTGGCACTCTGTGTGCACGCTCCAGGGCATAATGTTTGGACAGGCGCTCTGGGCTACCACCTCATGAAACTAGTCCTCTAGGAATGTAAGCATTGATACCCCTCAAACTGCTCTGGTAGGCCCTACCCTCCTAGTTCTCAATCTGGCCGCTAGGGTCTTGACCCTGCCCATCAGTGTACACAGGTCCTCAGCATGAGATTTAAAGGCAAGACACGGCACCAAAAGTTCTGGCTTCATCTGGCAGACACAGACTGCCCTCTTCCTATGGTCATCCTGTAGCAGTCACATGTCCACTACTGATTCTATTTGGTTTCAAGTGCACCTCTAGTGAAGTTTATGACAGCTAAAATACTGTCTAGTTTGGCGGCAGGGGGAGTGCCACTTGTGGTGTCCTTCTGACAATGAGAACACCCTATGATTCTGCTAACGGGCAGGGTGAGTATTCTAGAGGGGAAAATGGAGCAAGCTTCAGGATAGGCAGGCTCTTGTGGCATACGTGAGAGGTCAAGGTAGCGTCCCCGTGGCAGAGAGGGTGCCCTTAGTATTCAGACCTTGCTCTTTCACAAGGGCTCAAAGGGTCCAAGGTGAAGAGTGGCCAGTATGCTGGTCAGCTGTGATCCGCAACCAGTGGCGATCCTCATGCAGCAGAAGGGGAAAGAGAAAGCGGCACACAGCTGATCGTCTTTAACCTAAGTCCAATGGGCGGGACGCTGGGCCCAAAAAGGTGGTTGCAGCACTGAAGCAGTGTGATGGCCCTCTGCCAAGGGGCCGCAGGGCAATGTCCTGGTCTACCAGGTGCCGTTGCCAGTCAAACCCTGGCAAGGGATCAGGTATTGCGTGGTGGCTTGGAGTTAACCAGCCATCTCCCCACCTAGTGGGCCTCATGGAGAGGAAAGTCACAGTTCGAGACCAGATGTCAGAGGACCAAAGCAGCAGGATCTGGTGGCCATGGAGGGTCCCCACCAGGGTAGTCCTCAGCTCCTGTGGCACCCAGAGCTCAGACCCCCACTTGCCGAGCCACCCTCACCAGCCACACAGTGGCACAGCCAGACACCCAGTTCGCCACAGCAGAGTACTTGGCCCGATCGGATACAGAGGTTCCCAGCGTCTGTCACCAACTCTCTGGTGGCCAGAATGGACACCCAGGAGGCAGGATTAGGAGGATTTCACAGGGCTGAGGATAGTGCCATTGAAACGGCTTCGTCCAGCATGGCAGTTAGCCCTGCCCACTTAGATTCAAAGCACTACTGAGTAACTTCCACAGTACTCATTGTTGTAACATTCAAGAATGTGAGGTTGAGTTAACCAACTGATAATCCACTGACTAAGTATGGAATAAATGCATTTACTCAGCTAGTTTACTGACTTGTCCTAGAACTGTGGTGCTTCCAATTGGGTACTGCATCATCTTCTCGTTTAAGGACTGGTTTCAGCACTTGCCAAAGCAAACATGGAAATCCAGCAAGGGCCGTGGGCTGGTGATGGGAGACAGTCACTTAGAGTCATGCATATACTCAACAACTTTCCAGTGATCAAAGTTACGCTTTAAACTGAGAATGTTAGAGCTCACCATCTAACCCATGTCCAGGTTTTCACAGGTCAGCGGGGCATGCAATCACAAGCATGCTCTTAGCAACCATGCAATTGCCCTGCACGCGGGTTTGAGGAAAAAGCAGATTACCCTGATGTCATAATGATCCTTCAGCCCATCCTCCACGTGGTTTAAATATTCGTAGATATCCAACCTGTCCATACAGCTTTCGAGCAATGTGTACATACACTCGAAGGCAGCTTTCCGTACGTCCAGACCATCGTCTACTGTATGCTTGAAAGGTCCCATCTCCACCTGTAAAAAAGAGACAAGGTTATGTTAAGGTCCAATGTGTGCATCTGGAGTTATTCATGCATACTTTCTGTAATGTTCGGCAAATAGCATCACATTACCAAAAGCTTCAGAGACCAATGCTTTGGGAAACTTGTGAACAACTTAATCCTCCTCCCCCACTACTGCAACCACATCAATATGTGTTCCTCTGAGTTATTTTTTTAATGTTTACATACAACACAGGCTTCTAACTGATGCAAGCACAGCTTTGGGAACAAAACAGTAAAGCAGTATTTGCCTTTATGAGTAGTGGTGGAAGTAGAGGAGGAATAAGCACTTATTTGTATATGCTTAACAGTACCATAAAACCCTGCATGTGAGGCAGGGTGGTGGCAAAGGTGCAAAACTAAAAAGCTACTTACCTGCGGTAACTATCTTTCTGAAGGATACTCTAGCTACCTACAGATTCCTCACCTGTAGTACAATTCCAGGCATCAGACTGGATCTAGAAAACGTCAAAGCTCTCAAGTCGCCAGTAGAAGGCCCTGGACTCAGTCGAGGCCAGAAGTGAGACAGGTGACATCACCAAGGCCATTAAGCATCCGCCCCGGCACATCAGTTGCACTCCAATGTTTCCCAGTCCTTGAGGCAAGAGGTTAGACTGAAACTGATGAAAGACTGTGGTACCAAAATATATATATAGAATGGGATCTTATTAACTTTCCCTATAACTCATCCATCAAACGAGGAGGCAGGCAGGTCGGTGAGGAATCTGCAGATACAGCATCAAGATCATTAGCGCATGTAAGTGACTTTCTTCTGTGGGGTAATTCTATCTGCAAATTCCTCACCTGTAGAACTGATTTCACAGCAAAACGCTGCCAGAAGGAGGGTTGACAGATGGTTAGGTGATGTAATCCTGCAGAACAGGCCTGGCAAAATGTCTGTACCTGCACACCTCTGAATCAAGGCAGTAGTGCCTTGTGAAGGTGTGCAAGAAAAAGCCCATGCTGCTGCCGTACAAATTTCTGCAACTGAAACTCCTTTGGCAACGAAAGTGGTTGACTAAGCCCTGGTGGAATGGGCTCTGATCCATTCAAGAGGCTCTTTCTTGGCTAAAGCACAACAGATCTTGATGCAGAGAATGATCCAAAATGGGAGACTTGTCTTTTGCACAGCTTTACAGTTTTGGCACCACAGTACCCAATAAAGAGCTGGTCATCCGAACAACATTCCATGATGCGGTCCAGGTATTAATTACCCCTCTTTCATAGGATGAAGGGGAGGATAGAGGTTGGGAGAGTGATGGATTGACTGAGTTGGAAGGGAGTCACTACCTTAGGTAAGAAAATAGCTTTGGTTTGCAACGTCAACTTATCTGGGGGGAAAAAAAAAGAGTGTAATGGAGGTCAACAGCTAAGGGCCTGCAGTTCAATAACCCTTCTAGCAAAAGTGATGGCAACAAAAAACAACGTTTTCTGAATTAACATTTGTGTAGTACAACTCTGAAGTGGCTCAAACTTAGTCCCCATCAGAGAGGTGAGAACTAAATGGACAAATACGGTAATGCCTTAACTGGTAGAGACAATATCTACTTGCAGATTCCTTACCTTAGAATTTTCCACAGGCATCTGTCTGGATCCAGAAATGTTTCTCGAGGAGTACCCCCTGTGTGCCGCTAGGTGGCGTCGATCGGTTCCACATCCCTCGTCCACCGTACCGGATATGACATCACAGGTCCTATATAGGAGCCACCCTGGTGCGCTGTCAGTTTCTTTTCACAACTTTTCATGCCAGACGCGCAGAGCCATAAAGGTCCAGACTACTGGTGCATCAAAACTAAGGCCCTAAAAGGTGGAGGTCCCTGTCCCTAGAAATCAGTTTGCAGAGCGAGGAGAATGGGTGGGTCATTAAGGAATCTGAAAGTAGATAGCGCCTCTACTAGATAAAACGTTACTGAAGGTAAGTAACTTATACATCTGTTAGAGACATCTAGTTACAGATTACTACCTTAGAATAGATACCCAAGTAATACCATCCCCGGAGGCCGGTTTGCAAACTAACATCATACTAGGAAGTCCTGCAGGACCGAATGGACAAAGTACCTGTCCCTACGTACCTGACTGTCCAGGTAGTAGTGTTTGGTAAATGTATGCAGAGATGCCCATGTTGCTGCCTTAAAGAGGCCAAGGACTGGAACTCCACATGCTAACGCTGTGGTCGCATCTGTAGCTCTGGTAGAATGAGCATGCAAACCTTCAGGTGGTTGGGGAACTCATGACGAGGGGAAGGGATATGCCAAGGGACTTCCCACACTTGATTCACCTGACGGATGGGATCTGGTAAAGGACAGTGAGACAGGTTATGAAGCAAGCCCAGTATGTCCCTTACCTTGACTGGTTGGTCTACCCATTTCAGCGGATAGCCAGAGTGATGTTTGTTTCCAGATGGTAGGAAGGAGGATGTATTATGTTGTCAGATGTATACCCAGAAGGGCACTTTATTTCCCTGCAGGATGACATGGACACATTTAATTTAGGCCAAGCACAGTTCCTCCAGTACTCTAAGGTAGGAGTAACAACTAGGCAGTTATGGCCCACATTTCCGGACTCTCAAGACCCCACACAAACTCTGGTAATGTTCCTGTCCATGGCAGAAGATCGTACGTTTATTACATGCTTATACTGAGCACTGCGCTGTGACAAACAACTTCAGCCACTACAAATAGAAGAAACATGGCAGCAGTTTACTGAGGCACCCCCTACCCCGAAGGAATGGATTAAAGTACATGGGATAGCGGTGAACGCAAAGTTTAAACTAATTAAATATAATATAGTCCATACGATGTACTTATGCCCAAAAAAGCTTCATTCTATTTACCTCACCAGAGGACAGGGCTGCCCTTATTGTGGGACGACACAGGCAGAATTCTTACATATGGTGTGGTACTGTCCAACTTGATTTCCTTCTGGTCCCTGGTTTTAGTTCAGCTAAAAAGAGTGATGGGCTGTGGTATTTCCCACACAGTTGATATATGTCTACTAGGGCTCCTCCCGGAGAATCCAAAATGAAAACTTAGTAAGCGCAACACTATACTGGGTGTTAAAGTTGCAACACAGCATATTTCCTTACATTGGGCGTGTTTGCTTTCTTCAACATGAGAAGTGTGGGGGCTAGATATAGTAGAATGGGCGGGAGCAGAAGAAGCCCACCTGAAAAAGAGGCGGCATTATGAGAAAGAACAAGGTGTTCTGATGGCTGGGGGTGCAATGACACAGAACTTAAGAGAGTCCTCAGACTCCAACCCCCATATGGATGCCATGGTGCAGGAGAGGGACGGGGAGCAAGGTGGGTGATAGGGAGGCTCTTGACCTTCACTTCCAACATTCACACACACCAGAAAATATACAGGGTCGACATGATGGAGTATATAACTGCATCTGTGGAAGCTAATAGGGAGAGAATGGGAGGGGACAGGGTAGTTTCTGGCCTGTTGTCGAATGGGGTGAAGGTTACAAACTCCGGATGAATGGTGAATATCAATCTCATATATATCTCCCATCTAGAAATATATATGAATACTATTTTCTAAGATTCAGACTGTATTTCTATTGTGAAAATGTTAATAAAAAAATATTTACAAAAAAAAAAAACCTTCGGGTGGTTGCTTCTTGGTCAGTGCGTAGCAGATTTTAATGCTGAGTGCGACCCATCAGAAAACGGTCTGCTTCTGCACTGCCCGGCCTATTTTTGCACCAACATATCCCACAAAGAGTTAGTCGTCCACCTGGAACCCTCGTGTGCAGTCAAGGTAGAACGACAACGCTCTTTTTGGGTCCAGACGGTGGAGTCACTGTTCTTCCTTAGAAGGATGTGGGGGAGCGTAAAAGTAGTCAAGGTGATGGATTGGCCTACATGAATAGGTGTGACCACTTTAGGCAAAAAGGAAGCCCTAGTGTGAAGCACCACTTTGTCAGGATAGATGGAAAGGTAGGGCGGCTTAGATGGTAATGCCTGAGGCTCACTCACCCCGAGGGCAGATATAATGGCCCAAAAAATGCTGTTTTCAAGGTGAGAAGCCTGAGAGGACAATAGTGGAGAGGCTTGAAAGGAGGGCCACTGTCCATGCAACTGCCCTGCCCAGTGAGTCTTTTGTGTCCAGTCTACTTCTGATTGTGAACTTTGCTGTGTCCCTCCCATCAGCGACTACATGGGAAAGTACAGCCCAGGCCTCCTCCAGGGCCTGTGCAGCACTTGAGCAACTTTAACCCACAGGGTGTGGGAATAACTGCCCAAAAGGCATGCAGTGTTCACAGACCGCAATGCCAGGCTGGCAGAAGAAAGCATCTTGGCCAGTCTCTTGGATCCCCTATCCAAGGGTGCGGAAGGGAATGCGTCCTGGGAAGTGGAGGCTTGGATAACCAAGCTCTCAGGGGTGGGGTGATGCGTAAGGAAGCTTGGGTCGCCTGGAGCAGGGCAATGGGCAATTGCCCTATTCATAGGAGCCCCTGTGCTGGGTTTGGACCAGGTATCCTGTAGGACATCCGTAAGGGTTTCATTGAAGGGGGGCAAGGGTTCTGAGGAAGAGGCTCCAGGCTGTCAGGAGGTTAGTCCTGACTGTCATCGAAGGCAGCTCAAGGTGCAGGCCCTCAGCTGCTCTTCCCACCACCACAGATTATGAAGCACCCTCCTCCAAAGCCACGATAGGAGGAGAATCAATGCCAGTATCTGGGGAGGTGTTCAGTCCACTGGCTTCACCAAAGTCTGTAAGTCAGTCCATAGGGTCTTGGAGTTGGTACACCAAAGGGTCCAGCAACCCCTCCCATTCTTCAACATACCCTAACCAGTGGTCCCCAAACTTTTTCGACCCGTGGCTCCCTTGACCTATTGGCAGTTGGCTGCGGCTCCCCACTGTGTTATTTTTGTTTTGGCGAGTGGGGGGGAGGGGCTTGTAAGCCCGGCCTCTGGAGTTCTTCCATTTTGTTCCCTCAAAAATACTTGGTATGAACTATGAAGGTATTATAATCATAGATGTAGCAAAATTTAAAAAAATATAACAGTTGTTTAATAGAAAAAAATCTTTCATTGGTTAAGACAGAAACAGTGCTCTTCAGCACTGTGGTCCGCATAATGATTTTCTTTAAAACGATGTTTTGTTCCTTAAAAATTGCCTCCAGCACAGGGAGCTCTTCTTCAAGTCATTCTAGTTGTCAAAGAGCCACTTTTGATATATAAGAATACAGCTCCACTAATCAGCTCTACTATATTTCACTTTCAAGTACTATACTAAAGTACTTTACTAAATGTTCCAGCAGCTGCCATTATCTTAACTCTGCTCCAGTCTCTTCTAGCGTCTGATGGAGTCATTGCACTCTCCTGTCTCAGACTTCAGTATTTGTCTTCAGTCTCTGATTCCTTCTCACTATAGTCGTGTGTCACAGTTCGTGTCAATTCAGTTCTTATTATGGTACAAAACTCCGATGGAGGTCCACATAACACCATATCAAAAGTAAAAACACATTTATGCATTAAACATATTCCATACTATCATAGTTATAAGAACTTATTCATACACTATAAGAGATGTTAAAAAGTCTTCCCCCCCCAACTAACATTAACAAGACTAATAACAGTGCCCTTCAGGATTAAATAAAATATATTATTAAAACAATACCACAATTTCCTTAAAAGTGACACCGTACATACCTAAGTCCAACACGTGCCTCTGTTTTTATTTCTGCATTGCTCATAGTTTGTGTTAACTGTTCTGGCAGATAGGAGCAATTCCTGTGCTATTTTGCATGTCGCACTGCCATCTAGTGGTACTAGAGGGAGTTTCATCTTAGCAAAACATGTTTGAAAGCCAGCTTGAAAAACGAAAGAAATTACACTGGGAACATTGAGGCTTTACGTCATGGCGCCCCTGGGTAGTTTTGGAGGCGCACCAGGGTGCCACGGCGCACAGATTGGGAACCTCTGCCCTAACCCATAAGAAACAGGCTCAGGATCCAACATAGGAGGCACAGATCTTCTCGCCACAGGAGTCAGCACTGTAGGATGCTCATCTAGCTCTGTGTCCCGGCAATGAGGATGGGACGGTGCCGCCCAGGGGGAGGGCACAGGCAGCGCCAGGACCGTTGTGTCAGGACTGGCGTCGAGGAAGGTTGAGATGGTACGACCAACGCCGTCCCGGATCCTAGTATGGATCCATGGGTGCCCCTCGAAGCCGAGGCCAAAGCCCCAGCACGGAAACTGAAGGGGCTCCTTCCAACTCCGCAGGGCCCAAAGGCGCTCCAGCAGTGTCAGGATGCCCAAAAATGAGGCACATGGTCTCATAAAACTCTTTCAGCTGAACTGGGGTCACTGCCGGAAACTCGGGTAGGCATGAAAACGACCCACAAGTAGGCTTCGCAGATGGAGACCTAGAATAACGACCTCCCGCTCTCTCTTCTTGTCGGCCGACGGATGAGGTGAAGTCGAAGAACGTTTCACTTTCTTTGACTTCTTGTGCCTTGACCTACCCGATTGTCTGGAGGACTTGGAGTGGGACGATGACAATGGAGGACTCCGCAACCGCTCCTGGGACCTTCCTATTGACAGGGACCTCGACTTGCCCTGAGAGGAGCATCAGGCCATCCTCAAATTCAGGAACCGCTCCCTCAAAGACTTCGGATGCATGGCCCGACACTCAGAGCATCACTCCTAGTCATGATCGTGCTCCAAACAACAAAAGCACACGAGCTGCAAATCCATCATCGACATCGCCTGATGACAGTATCTGCAGGGCTTGAACTCAGTCTTCCTAGATAACATCCTTGGAAAAACTTTGACAAAAAGTTAAACAAGGGCAGTCAAAAAATACTGAGGGGTAGCTCTCTTTGGATCAGCGCTGGCTGATGCAGAAAGAAAGCAACAGTCAGCTCGCCGGGGTGGCGCCTATATGGAACCTCCAACATCATATCCAGCGCAGAGCCAATCAACGCCATCTAACAGCAACCAGGGGTACTGTTCAAGAAAAATCTCTGGATTCTGACGGATGCCTAGGGAAAATTCTAAGGTAAGGAATCTGTAACTGGATGTCTTTATCGGATTCAAGTCTCTCTGGGGAACCCCAAAGGGAGTGGGAGGAATCATATCAATCAGACCCTTGTGAAATCTCAAAAGAATAGGTGACTTATAAAGGGACGACTGGTCCGGCAGTCAAAAAAAATGCAGACAAGGCAGCCACATAATCCTTAATAGTGGCAGACGCGCAACCCCTCACAGCAAGGGTGAAGCACAAATTTTGACACCTGCGATAACTTGGCCTGTACCACTGGCTGCACACCATGCAAAAAAGGTGCTCCCTCTACTCGAATAAACAGACTTAGTGGAAGGGCAATATGCTGACAAGGTTACGTCCACCACCTCAGCTGGCAGCTGAAAGGGTGTCAGTTTTCCCTGCTCAATCACTAAGCATTTAGGTGGAGGTTTTGGAGATTGGGGAGTAGAACCATTCCATCAGAGAGGGAGAGAAGGTCCAGTCTGAATGGGAAGTGAAGTGGAAGAAACATCGAGAAGCACATAATGTCTGCATACCAGAACCTTCTCGGACAATCTGGGCTGATGAGAATGTCCTGACAACTCTTCCTCAGAACTCGAAGAATCAAGGGTATGTGGGAAAACGAGTAATGCAGATTTAAGTTCCACCTCAAGTTAGAAACACGTCCCCAAAGCTCCTCTCAACGGACTCTAGAGGGCACAGAACCCCTGGCACTGAGCATTTTTCAAGGAGGTGAAAAAGTCCACCTGAAGTGCCCCACTGGGAGAGCATGTCTTGGTCTAACTGTGGCAGAAGATGCCTCTCGTGATTGGCAAGGTGAAGTTGGCTCTGACACTTGGAGAGCCTTCTAGGTGATCAGCGGTGAGCCAGATCCCTTTGTTGTTTGCCCAAGACCACAGTCCCAACGCTTCTAGGCAAAGGAGGTGAGACCCTACACCCCACTGCCTGTTGAGTGTTTGTCAGTCAATTTTTGAAGACACTGACCCACGAAGGAGGAGAAGGTGGCCTTCAGCACCAGCCGAATCGATCGCAGGTCCAGCAGGTTGAAGTGAAGAACCCCCTCTTCTGGAGACCAGAGGCCCCTGATCTTCAGATCCTCCCTTGGGCTCCCCACCCTAGAGTAGAGGCATCCTTTCATGACCATAGTCATGGTTGGAGGGGGAGTGAAGGCCGCGCCACAAGTTATGTTTGCCACGTTCCCCCATCAAGCCATTTCCACTGCAGCGCAGGTGGGACATCATGATGGAGCTTGACAAGACTCCATTGTGCTACAGCCATTGCCTGCAGAGGCCCCACTGCGGGGCGGCTCATGCGCCAGTGTGGGTGCATGACTAGGAAAATGCAGGAAGCCAGAAGACTGATGAATCTTATGCCCCTCAACTCTGGGATTCTTGTGCCTTGCTTGAAAGATAGAACCATCTCCTGAATTTCTTTGATCATTTGTGATGGAGGGAAGGCATGACAAAGGGTCCAGGATCAACACTATAAACTGGAGTCATTGGAAGGGCCACAGGTTAGATTTGTGGTTGATTGAAAAGCCAGGGTTGAGCAGTAGGGATGCTGTTGAATGCAAATGGTGCAACACAATCTCCTGCTTGCTGCCTTTGACAAACCAATTGTCCAGGTACAAGAATACAGCAATGCTTGACCATTGGAGATGGGACGCAAATACTGCCATGAAGTTTGTGAAGACTTGAGACTATTGTCGGCGTACTTACAGCACCATGCAATTGACGTGTGCCTGCTACAGGAAATTCACTTAACCTCTGAAACTAAATCACGGCTGCATGCAGATTGGATGGGGGAGTGCCAAGCTGTTACCTACTCAAACTATGGGCGTGGTGTAGCCATAATTATACATAAGGGACTACTGTGGTGTACCATGGGGTACTTCGCGATCTGCATGGTCGCTTTGCTATGCTGCAGGGGTTGCTTCAGGACCAGCGTTTCCGACTCTTGTCCCTATATGGTCCTAATGTCGATGATTCAGAGTTCTTTGCGGAGGCCTGGCGCAGGACTCTTCTGTGGGGCAGAGATTTCAATGTGGTGCTCAACCCTGTAGTATACCAAGATAGCTGCGCACGCCCCGCCGACACCCGGCAGCGACAAAAGTTTTGTCCGATATTAGGTCAGAACATGCTTTATTGGATATATGGAGGGTGAGACATAGCACACGCAGGGAGGGAACTTGTGTCAACACAGTTCATAACAGCTGGTCACGCATAGACATTTGGATTGGCACAAAAGACGCAGAGCTCTGGACCGCAGAGGTGGAGCACCTACCCCGAACGCTTTCAGATCACTCACCGGTGCTACTTGTACTGTGGATCCCTGGGGGTGCTTGCCGAGAGTTCACCTGGCAAATGCCAATTGGGGCACTACGCAATCAGGTTTTTAGGGAAGATGTGCAGGCGGAAATAGTAGGATACTTTGTACATAACAAGGGCTCAGTTGCCTCCCCTCGCTCACTTTCGGAAGCCTTTAAGGTGGTGATTGGCAGAGTTTGTATAACTAAACAGCATGGGGTGCTTAAAATGCTTCGACGTGAGCTGGCTGATTTGGAATCCCAGCTATCCTCACTGGAATGACGTTTTTGCAAAAGTATGGATGGTGCTGTACTGGGGAGGCAAGAGAAAAGCTGTTGCAGTATGAAGAAGCAGCGCAACGCGAAGTTCATTTCTTCGGGAAGGAGGCACAGGTGAGGAGGGTGAGAGAGTTGGCAAGACACTTGCGGCAAAGATACGCAAACCATGGGCTGGGGACTACATTGAACTCTTAGATCCCAGTGGCGTGAGCCACACAGGCACAGTGGGAGTTCAGAGGTTGATGACTGACTTCTACACTTCTTTATACACCACTCCGGAAACACCCGACCCTGTGAAATAAATTGAGTACTTTGACACCATCAGCCTACCCTAGCTGGAGAACTCCCACAGACAATATCTGGACTCCCCATTCTTGGTTGACGATATCATTCAGGACATACGCGACCTACCAGACGACAAAGCACCTGGCATAGATGGCTTAACAGCGGCCCTTTATAAAGAGTACGCAGACATGTTGGTGCCACATCTGTAAAAAATGTACGCTGAGTCCCTGGAGGAAGGGACACTTCCCCCTTCACTCCGTGAAGCCCTAATAGTCACTATACTGAAGCCCAGCAAGGATCAACGTCTATGTGACTCATACAGGCCACTGTCACTTATAAATGTAGACCATAATATCCCTCTTCCTCTTACAACTAGCTTTCTAAAGCGACTCTGATCGCTACTGATATTGCTAGTTTGTGTGGGAAAGCAGCCTAGAATTTCATGGGAAATGCTCACTCAGCACTTAGAAAGAGGAGGACTAGTAGCCCGGACCTCAAATTTTACAATTGAGCCAAGGAGCACTTCGAGCATTTCTGGATCCACCCCACTAGATATTTACCACATCTGGCCCCGGAATACGATGTCATATGGATGCGTAAGTTGTCCAGCGCAATACACTACCCCCCTAAGTGGACCAGGGCGGAAGTCGATACGGTAGCATGCACAGTTCTGGCCTGAAAGGCGCTGCTCCGCCGGACTGGGGCTTCGGAGATATATGCAACCTCAATGCCAATAGCAGATCTTCCAGGATTGCAGATGGCGGAGGGATTGAGGCTTGCATGCGTCTCAGTAATATGAAACTGTCAACCCTAGGATCGCTCTTTCCAGAGGACCTATTAGTTTCCTTGGAGGCTGCGCTCTGCGAAACATACAATACAGCATTATATTGTCTGACGTACCTTCAGATAAAAGCGGAGATGAGCGCAGGCTACCAGGGATTCCCCACTGCGCCACAGCCTTTTCACGCACTTGAATTAATATACCAGGCCCAATCGCCCTGCCGGATAGTCACTTGTCTGTAAGCAACCATGCAGACCACCGCCCACTCTGCGGACCCTAAGGTTAGGATGCAGTGGGAGCTGGAGTTCGGCACAGCTTTTGAAGATGATGTCTGGAGATACAGCTGTATGCACATACCGACCTCTCCCCTAACTATAGACTGCGTTTAATTCACTTCAAGTTCTTAAATCGCATATACTATAGACCACAGCGACTCTTCCGCATGGGTCTTACAGCGGATGCCAAATGCCTCAGATGCCTGTCGCCGGATGCAGACTTTCTGCATACCGCATGGAGCTGCAGCGCGTTACAGGGCTACTGGCTTGAGGTGCTGGACGCAACTGATCAAATGGTAGGGAAGAGAGCCCCGCGTCCCCCCAAGTTCGCACTATTAGGCTATGTGAAAGATACACAACCTGCGTCCCAGAGATTGGTGGGACTGCTGCTGGTGAAGCGCAGGGTGGCTATGAACTGGGGAGAAAGCATGTTTGTGTAAAGTAGACTGGCTGAAAGACGCACTATACTATGAGGAACAACTGTCGGCCTGTTGGGAGTTGATGCCGCCCCGTTCACGTCCGGCGGATGTCTGACTGCCCCTTCAGATGTACATTCTATCTAATGACCTAGAGAATGTGGCTTGACTACTCCGCATTCAGATATACCGACCTACCCAGCGGGAATTCCCCTGAGAGGCCGGCCATTAACGCAGCATTTGCCTGAAAATGTTAACAGTGTAAATAGCCCTCTATTCCCCCTCTCTCCCCTTTCTCACCCTTCCTCCCTTTTTTGCATATGACCTTCACGGGTCCAGGTACCATATTAACCTTTTGCTTCACCTTATGCTAAATACAGTATGGTCACAACAGCTCTAAAGCACTCGATGTGCTACGGTTACAAAATGCATGCCGATGCACAGGATACTACTGTCACTGTGTTGACGATAATGAACACGGTATTGTGAATGTTAGTCATATGTTGTTGTACACTGTAAAAAAAACAATAAATAAAACAATTAAAACAAAAATGCACTTTGTAAAGACTCAAGGTGCCAATGTCGATCCAAAGGGTAGTACCACAAATCAGCAGTGTGTAGAAACCACCAGCAAAATGCAAGTAGTTCCGGTACAACCACAGGATAAAGATGTTAACCTAGGCATCCTGAAGGTCGAGACACATCATCCAATCTCCAAGCTCAAAGTCAGTAAAACTTGGGATAGTGTCAGAATCTTGAACTTCTCCTTTTTGAGGAAGTAGTTCAGGTCCCTGAGGTCCAGGATAGGCCACAGAGCTTTGTCCTTCTTGGGCACAAGGGAGAAACACTCTCAACCATCTTAACCATTTTCTCTCTCTGGCTTCCACCCCACTGCTCCTTTGAGGAGGAGAGCAGCCACACCCCCTGCTGAAGAATGGCCAAATGGCCTGAAGACAGAGAGGATGGAGGAGGCGGGATGGGGGAAAAACCTGAAGGAACGGAATGGCTTAGCCCCTTTCTATGAGTTGAAGGACCCACTGCTCTGAAATAATACCCATCCAGGCCAGACAAAAGTGAGACACCTGCCCTCCTACAGGCTCTGTTTGGGGAATTAAATCTAACCTGCTTTCCTGGTGTTGCAAAGGAAGAGAAGGAAGGTTGCAAGGTGGATCTGCAGCTGTTCTCTCTACTTTGGCTACTGTACTACCTGATGAGGGGGGTAAAGCTGTTGCTGTAGTGCCCAGTTGGTATTACTTTGAACCAAAAGATAACCCTTTTCCAATGCCACAAAAGCAACAAAATGGGCAGTAATCATTCGTCGGAGGAGAAAGATGTAGGCCTAGGGGTCCTGCTGTAGCCTTGCAAGTTTTAAACCACTCCAGGGCTGAGTCTGCTTTGTCTTCAGAAAGACACACCCCATCACACGCAAGGTCCCTTAAATTGGCATGGACATAAGAGGAGAAGTTGGCAGGCCGAAGCCAATCATGCCTCCAGATTGTGACAGATGTGCCCACTGCACATACCATTGAGTCCGCAGTGTCAGGACCTCATTTTATAATATGGAGGGAGAAACTTTGACCAAAAGTGATGATCTCTTGAAGTAGTCCACCATGTCCAATTGTACGTGTGGCAGGAGCATTTGAGCCATGTCCCGCTAGATGTGGCTGTATATCGCCACAAAACAGTTGGCATTAAGTGATCTGAGGGCCAAACTGCTGCAGAAAAAGCCTTCTGACACCAAGCCTAGATTCCCTGTCGGATAAGGGTGTAGGAAAGGCACCTGCAGAACATAAACTAGAACAGCAGGCTAGAATAACAAGGCTCTCCACGGCATCAGAGTCTTATTCACAAATGTCATGAAATCTGGTCCGATATGCCTCCCTATATGCCTCTCCTCTAAAAGTCGCTGGGCATCCAGTAGAGAGCGGTATCTAACGCTCGGCCCCTGATGCAGAGTTGAAAAAAAGAAACAATGGTTTGATCCTGTAAAGCCAGGTGGGATAGGGATCAGATAAATTAAATACTATACAAATGGAACCCCCACTTGCTATCAATGAATAAAGTACAATCAAATATACTAATCATCACCTTAATCCTGTGTGTAATAATATGTTTCTTCATATTTCATTATTCTATTCAATTACAAAGTCAAGATGCTATCATCAATATTTTACCAAAATAAGCCTGTGTATGCAACACAAACTTCAGGATGCCAAGCGCAACCCACTATATGAGTTACACCTAAGTGGGAACTACATTTCCTGATAGGCTCCCCCAACCGCCAAAGGAGTTTTACTTCATTGAAGAGTCCCATGAGAGAAGGTGTATTTAAATGGATTCTCTCCCCACCAAATGAGAAATCGGAAACCTCAGGAAGACATCAAATGCAGTGAAAATAACCGGACGACTGAGCAAAGCAGGTGAGCGACACAAAACAGAGACGCAAGGTACGACATAGCTGTCTCCACTTTTGTAGGTCACAATTCATTTATTCTTTTCCATATCTGCAATGTTTATTCTGGTATAACTCATTATCCCTAGAGATACTGCTGTGTTGTTTACAAAGCACAAGCACTGTGAATGCAGCATATTAAACTGCAACCGCTGGTATTTACTCTATACAGACACTGTACTGAAGGAGACAGATACAACTCCACACCTCTGCACATTTGGAATGTATTTATTTCAATTTTTCCTCACATCTTTGGTGTTCACTCTGGTGTGAATTTTATCTGATAGCCATGTCCAATTACAAAATATTAGCACCGTGATCGCAAATATAAGAGGTAATCACCAGTATCTAGAGGTGAGATTACACCTGAACTCCCTTTCCACGCTTCAAAAATAGAGGAAGTATGTTGCAACTGTTCACAAAAACCTCGGCACTCCACCAGTACTAAGTGGTGATACATACTTTCAGGTCTATGGGGAAACCTCTACATCAACCCGGGTGATTTCTCGAATAAGATGTGGATGGGACCACATGGGCACTTTTTCCACTAAGCGGTGAATTCGGAGATGGTTGTAACACTAAATGAGAGGGCAAAATGTTCTCCAAAAATAAAGTTTTTTTTGTTATCTTTATGTTTTTTAGAGTCCTTTCTCATACTTGCTACGCCCTAAGTCTTGAGGTCAAAACGCATCAGCATGATTTCATAAGGAAGTTGTATGTCCTTTCCATAATACAAAAGAACCTGCTTTAAACAAGATACATTGATAAACAAAGGACTGTGACTAAGGGGAAATGGAACCTCATCACATTTTCTCCTTATTAAGTGATTTGGGCTACTGATGAATTGATATTAGCATAACCTGCAATTGCTTCAAAGGCTCAGCGCTTTAGGACTCTGATCATTGGTTTTAATACGGATGATTTTCTCTTCTTTCTTTTTTAAATGTTGGTGCTATATTTTGCTCTAAATCTCTTGTTGGTGGGGAAATGTTTAATATTCATGTGACTGTGTATTTTCTGTTTGTAACAGAAAAGAGGCTATTTTATGTCAAAGAAAAATATGTGGAAACAAATAGAATAAATATAAAGAAATGTACTGTTGCACACAGGATTAAGGTGCTAATTTGTGCATTTGATTGTATTTGATACATTGATAGCAGGTGGGGGTCCGATCTGTATAATATGCAGAGCTGGAGGAAGAGGGGGTCGCAGCAGAAGTGGTGCCGTCCACGGCATCTGTGGCAGCGCCGTACATCAAAGCGCCAGGTTGAAGCAGTATGGTGATGGTATGAGGACAGATGATGCAGCGCCGAAGGACGTCAGCTGGAAGGACTAGAACATCTGAAGTCGTGCCACTGGCGCCGCTTGGTCAAAGGGGTACAAGATGGCATGGAGGCCTTAGCGAAGATGGAGTACATGGTGTTGACACAGGTGGGTCCGACCCCGGGGTCAACAACTTCGGGAAGTTTGGCATCAATGCCGAAGTCTTTTGCTCTGCAGATGCCAGCACCGATGGCTCCTGGGAGGGCAAAGGCTGCTACAGAGCAGGGTCCAGATATGGAGCAGGGCTGCGTGAAGGATCTCCAGTGGTGTTGTCAAACTCTAGTTCCAAGGACGAACGTCCTGTGTGAGACAGAATGATTGGGTGACTTACCTCTTGAAGGATTCTACATCTTCCTGTATTGCTTGTTCTTTGCAGCTGAAGAGGATGAGGGAGATGATGCTGGGATTATTTACAACATTGATGGACTTCATTGGCTCTAGCATTCAGAGCTCGGCCTTCCACTCCTTTATGGTCTTACGGTACATGCTGAGACAAGATAAAGGGTCTTGGCTTCATGATCAGATCCCAAGCACCAAAGGCAAATAGCGTGGGGGTCCATAATAGACATCTGTCCCTCATAATCCCTGCAGGGTTTGAACCCCGAATTCTTGGGTGGAGACATAGTTCTGAATTTTCTTTTGTATTTGTGAGGAAATTTCCTCAAAGAGAGTTAAGCTCCAGATAAATGTTGAAGGCATAGAAAACAAGCATTTACAATGCAACGGGTCTCGCGTTTGCTCATGTTAGAGCTGATCACGTTGTAAACTCCTAACCCGACTTTTCACCTATCGGGCAAAAGTGCATTTATGTACCTAACCCGAAAAAGTGAAATTAACTATGTAAAGCGCTAGACTTCTGCCAAGCGAGATCGCGCTTGTAAATTAGAGAAAAAGAAGTCCACGAGCCCGATGGAAAACAGCGAGCCTCGCATGTTTTCTGTACTTGGTCGCTGCGCTGGAGGAGGGCTAGCTACCGGAAAAGGCATGACGTATGCGTGCCTTCGACTAATGAAAGCAAGCAGATTTTACTAGGCAAGCCCACGAACCAATAAAAAACACTGACGTGAAGTTGACAGGGCTCCGAGCCCTTTTCTAAATACTAAAGTGTCTCGCTGCGATACGCATGCGCGAGCGCATGCAACGCAGGCTCGACCCTAAAAAGGGAACTGACATTGATACGCCAGGGCAGGTACTTTATGGCCTTGGAGACGCTTTCTGACATTATTTTCAGTGGGGCTGAGTCCAGCACTCTCAACCAGCGACATGAGGCCTTTGAAGTTTTCGGGATCCAGTCTAACGCCTGGGATTTTTCTACAAGTGGAGAATCTGCTGGTAGAAGTATTCATCAGACTATTATGATTTAATATGCATGCCTGGTAAAGTCTTGAAAGAGTGTATTTTCTCTGAATGTAGGGCAGAGACCTTTAAATTGTTGGACACACCCCTTTGGGGTTTCCTTGACAACATTCCCAGGGAGGCGCAAATGCCCCAGCAAATAAGTGTAAATGAGGATGGCCTGGAAGCATGACTTAGTTCCTTTTTTCACATTTCAAGGCCATCTTCATTTCTATGAAGCAATTGAAGTTAGGGTTGCCATCCTCTGCAGAGGAAAATGCCATGCCATCTCTTCACGTTTTATTGTTCTGAAAGGCCCAGACATGGTTAAGAAGAACTTTATACAAACTCACCTGTATTCATTCTTAACATGGCTTTTCTGTCTATATTTACTTTAATTGTCAGTCAGGGTTCCTCAGGGCAGCTGTAGAACCATTTTAAAGTGTTTTCTTCTAACATTTTCAGTTTAAAGTATGTACTGATAGGAAAGAACAACACAGCTTTAGGTAATTTTTCTAATTTTCGTTAAATACATTAAAATAGGTACTGATGGCAATTGATATATTGAGCCCAGTGGTGGCTGGGTCAAAAACATGGCTGAAAACAAAAAATATTCTGTAAGTACTTTGTTGTTTTTTTCACCTTCATGGCATCTGCATATGAAATAATGCAGATACCTTAAATGAAAAACAGATACAAACAAACTATTTGTTGGGAACTGCACTCATTTATATTAAGAAACAACAATTGGTTAATGTGATCAAGTTTCTGTTTGTGATACAAGAGAGTCACAGAATTAAATCCTGTTGGGCGCAGTGATGAATAGTGACTTGTCTATTTATAGTGCTATGTAGTCCCAGCAAGAAACAGAAATCGCTGTAAATATTTAAATTGTTATTTTTTAAATTGGTATTACACATAGCATAAGATAGGCTGCCACACAATGATTTAGTGTATGTTGGACCTGGCCTTTTACAGGGTCATTCCCCAGACTTTTTGCCTCCTTATTTTTCTGACCTTTGTTGGCTGACGTTATGACGTGCACTTTTTCACTGCTAACCAGTGCTAAAGTTCATGTGCTCTTCCTTGTAAAGTTGGTATGATTGGCTTATACCTAATTGGCATATTTCATTTACCTATAAGTCCCTTGTAAAGTGGTATCTCTATACCCAGGGCCTGTAAATTAAATACTACTAGTGGGCCTGCAGCGCTGCTTGCGCCACCCACTGAAGTAGCCTCTCAAACCTATTTCAGACCTGCTAGCGCAGGGCCTGTGTGTGCAGTTTTCTGCTACAGGGACCTGGCATCTAAATTTACTTGCCAGGCCCAGAACTCCCCTTTTACTACATGTAAGTCACCCCAAGATACGCCCTAGCTAGCCCTATGGGCAGGGTGCCATGTATGTAGAAGGCAGGACATGTGCCAGGCTGCGTGGCCTGTCCTGGTAGTGGCAAACAGCCTGACTTGGTGTCTCACTGCTGTGAGTGCTGCTTTCTCATAGGATTGCATTGGAAATGCCCTGCCTTATGTGTAAGGGGTATTGTCTGATTTATGAGGGGTAGCGTAGGCATGTTTGGTATGGTTGTATAAGAAATGCTGCTTACTGGTGTAGGTGTATTTTTATTACTGTTACAAAAATGCCACTTCTAGAAAGTGCGCATTTCTCTGTGCTTATGACTCTGGTGTTTTGCAGCTTGACTCCAATCCACGTCTGGGCAGACAGAGTTGGGGCTTTGTGCATACTTTTCAGACAGCGCGTACACTGGGAGGGTGGAGGTGTCACAGAGGTGCATCTACATATTGTAGGGTCTTCCTGGGCTGAGAGAAGGGAGAGGCGGGGCACATCTGCATTTGTAAAGGCTGTGCCCTGACCTCGTACAATAGGGTCATTAACCCCCCACTGATGTTTGGAGCCTGTGCTGGAGGAGAGAAGGGGCACTCCCAAAACCAGCTGTAACTGGTTGGAACCCCCTCTCCTCCTCATTGTAAGAGACTATGCAAACTGAGTATAAGTACAGGGGAATTTTCCCCACAATTTGGACATTCTGGAGGACTGAAAAGACTTACCTGAAACTGGACACTGAACGCTGCTGAGAGGACTCACCAAGACTCACCTTGGACTACTACTGCTGTGCTGATCTGTGACCTGCCTGGTCACTAGGAGGAACTGCCACCATCTGCAACCTGTGTGCTGGCCTGTAGCTGGGTTCGCCAGCCATGTGTTCCTTTTTCACTCCTGTCCCTAGGGGCAGGGTGCCGTGGCCCCTGACCTCTGCCACTAACTCCTTCACGAGGAGTGCTGCTTGTAAAAGGAAAGCGCCTTAAAGAGCGCTTCCGTGGGCCCCCTTGCCCCTCCTGCGCACAGTTGCCGTGGGAAAAAAAATCACCACCGCAGCCCGGGATCCAAGTGGTGTCTATCGCGCTTTTTAAAGCGCTTTATGTGCTGCCCGAATCAATGCCGCAGCCCGGGTGCAGTGGAATCACCGCTGCAGCCCAAGTGCACTTTTAATTGTCGGAGCGCGTCGCACTCTATCCAGTGCCCCCAGGGCACCAAAAGCAGGAATCGAGGAGCGAGCGTGCTCCAGCCGTGCCACCGGGGCGAAGCGCGCATACAGACGCGCCCCCGGGACACCAGCAGGCACCGTCCTTGGTGCCTGCTCGTGAGAAACGCCAAGGAAGCCAGGAGAGCGGCTCGCGCACCGTGGTTTGTGCGGCCGCCCTCCAGAGCAGGAGGAAAGCCTCATCGGAGGCCCCTGCTCCAACTTACCTTTTGTTTTGGACTGCCCCCCCGAGGACGAGGGCGGCTGTCCATGAGACGCAGGGCACGGGGAGCAGAAAGGGAGTTCCTCCCCCCCCCCCAGCCACTGCCTTAGGGGTGCGATCGCCCCAGTAACTTCACTTTGGGCATTTTAGGTGGCCCCCCTTGGTGGTAGGGCCAATGGAGGCCCGGGAGGGCTCCCCCAGAGATCACGGGCCTCAGGAGCGGCCCGTTAAGTGCATCAGAGAGGGTGCCGGCCACCCCTCTTCCCTAGGAGCCAAGAGTGGCCCCTGTTGAGCGCATAGGAGCGCCAGGGGCCCCTACATCGATCTCCCAGGCACTAGGAGTTCCTTGTTCTACAGAATAAGGTACTTTTGGGGACACTGGGAGGGTGGTATGCTCCAAGTTCATGATAGGCTGATGTATGTTTTCTTTTTCATGACTTGCCATATAATTTTATAATGTTCATGATATAGGCCTTTATGATATTTTCTATGACAAGTGCATTTATTTACTGTGATTGCTGACTATTGCGTATGTTGCAGAATCCCAGTACTTACGTGTTCTAATGTGACAACTAATTATTCCTGCAGAGTATTAGTAACTTGTTTAACATTCTGACAACTGCTAAGGTAGCAGGGTATTACTGACGTGTAATGTTTGGTCTAATTATGTTTTGTGCAATACAGTTTATTTTTACATAGCTCAGTGTTGTGTTTACATCTTGCGTCACGTGTGTTGTGATGTTGTGCAAACGCTTTACACATTGCCTCCTGGTTAGGCCTGACTGCCCGTGCCAAGCTACCAAGGGGGTGAGCCAGGGTTATCTTGGACGTGTAACTCCCTTGCCCTGACTAGAGTGGGTGGGTTCTGCCTGGCTTAGGTACATACTCTAGCCAAACAGAAACCCCATTTCTAACAGTGTATATTAAAAGACAAGAGCTTTCCAAGAAAACATATTAGTAATACCTAATTAGATTATACCCAGAGCAGATATTTGTATAAATTAGTTAAAAGTATACTTCACAAAACTCAGCATCCTTACATTAGCTCTCAAAAATAATCAAATGTGTCATGATGATACTTCAAGTGTCTAATTTTGGTTGTCTACAAATAGTCAGAGACAACTTCCCCACTTCCTTAAAGAATAAAAACTATTGACAAATCTACTCATTTTCTTTAAGTGCTATCACTTCCACTTGTGCAGCAGGTGCATTGGCACTAGGGAACTGGTGTGAGAGACCACTGCACACCAATTAAGGAAATGTTACTATTAAAAAAGTGGGTGATAGACCATTTTCCTTGTTAGCACTGGGGCCCAAATCCCCCTTCTTGGAAAGGGGTAAGGTCCCAAATTAAGGGAGTGGGGGGACGGGGGACTGGAGGGTGTTAATGAGAGCTCAGGCTTTTTCTCATTTGTTGATACAAAGGGGAAGACAATCTGCTTTGGGCGTCATGCCTAGAAGTGATGGCCCAGTAATGTGGGCAGGAGAGTAGGTACTATTGGTCCTGCAGGTGCACTGGCCCCGGCCTTAGGGGCGTGTGTGCCCAATTACCTGTTATGACTGTTTTACCATCATTCCAACTTGTATTAGGCCTCAAGGTACCCTTGCCATGCCAGTGTTACTTTGGGAATTACGCCAATGGCCCAAGAGAGGAGAACACTGAAGCAGAGGAGACTTCATAGCTTGAGCCTCCAAGAGTTTGCAGAAAGGAGAATGGGGGTACAATTGAGGCATGGTGGATAGCGTTAGGGCTGGGAGCACCCTTGCTGCAAAGAGGCAGTCAACACGTGACAGCATTTTGTTGGAAAATGACAGAGTCTGTTTCAAGATCTGAGTGATGGACAGGCTTGGTGGGGAAGGAGTGAAATAAGCAGAGGGGACAGCCTACTACTCAGGGCTGCAGCTGTCATTGGTACAGAAGGTGCAGTTACATTGGAGCCCAGGAATGTGAGGGGTTCACAAGACCCCCAATAATGGGAGTAGTATTTTTGTCTATGTCGGTATTTTTTTTATTTTCTCATTTAGAAGTATCACATATAAGTGTGGCTTACTTATGAGGTACTGGAACAGTACTGCTGAAATGATCTCACACACCCCTTCCCATGAGCTCAGCCCTGGCTCTATTGCCCTATCACCTCCAACCCCTATCAAGTCTTTTCATAAAGTTTTATGTTTTGGAGGGGGGCCATTCTTCAAAGAAGTTTGGGTAGGGGGCTCAGAGTAGACCTCTGATGAAGGGGTATTACCTAATGCCCAAATCACGTATCATCATTATCATAATTATAGTAATACAGTTGTCTTGTAGAGGACTGCAGTAGTAGATTCAGGTAAAAGTGAGTGGCAGCCTCATTGCCACTCATTTTTAGTCTTTGGAGGTTTGGAATGATTTAGTAATGCCACGTCAGTCATGCAGAATTTTGTGTCACATTAATACAGCAATAATTATCATCAACACTGGGCTGATGGCAACATGTTGATTTATTTACAATACTTCATATCCCATAAGAATATGCAATAGTCTACTGGATTATGCCTCAGACTGTAGCCCCAGCTCACCGCACATGCCCTATAAACCACTGACCTCCATACCATTGCTTACACTTTGAATGCCCATATGTTTACATGAAACATGATATCTAATCTAGAATAGCAAATTCTATTATAGTCTCACAGATGCACTACTGTGTGCTGCTGCTGTTAGGTTTCAAACATTAATTACAAAGTGTGTCTCTTTTCTTTCAATATTACTTTTATAATTGATATACATTTCCACATCTTTCCATTTGATTTCGAGTCAGAATGATTATAAAACAAAATCATGTATCCATCTTATGACTGAATTTATCAAAACAACATTCAGTGCATCATAATTTGATTAATTACTAATGCATTTCGGATCTGCTATGATTAATTAAAATTGTGCCGGACGCTAGCATGAAAGTGCTCAGGTTTTTTCAGCCAACACAGTACCAGTGGCATAACATAAAATGATGAGGCCCCCTTGAGAATGTGAAGTCTCCCATATCTCACAAACACTCCTTGGCCTTGGTAGGAACTGGGCCACTCTGAATGGTTTGGGGGTCCCTGAAGGTTCGCCACCCCACCTAAGTCGCAGAGGCTGCCTGTGTTACACCCATACACAGTACAACAGCAGATCAACATGCTGTTTGAAAGTTGGGAAGGAACAGCTAAACTTTAAACTCCAGAATGAGAAGGTTTGTGGTCCAGCTAGTGGTTAATTTTTAAACTGATGGATCTCCCGTTTGAGGCTATGTTTATGATTGATATGCAGCAATTCTGTTGGAAGGTTGCCTTGTTGATGACCATTACTTCCAGAACAAGGGTAAGTGAGCTTCTGGCATTAGTTTCAGAGGAAGCGTAGAATACTTTCCATTAAAGTAAAATCATCCTTCTTTCCTTCTGAAGGTAATTTTTGTGCACCACATTATTCAGGTCATTTTTGCTGACCTTTTTCGCAAATCCTACTTTTCAATTGGTAAGTGTGTTGCATACTGTAGTAAAGAACGAGAAGAAACAGGTTCCCAGATGAGGATCAAGATCCTTTAATCGGCCTGCTACAATGTCCTTTCCCTTGCCAGTCTCACACAACTGGCCTCAGGGATTCAAACCACAACATTCCTTCGCATAACTTGGAACGCGGGCGCACCTCAGTGTGAGGCAGGTGCTTGTGAATGCTAAGGTTTCAAGTATGACACAACCTTCTTCCTTATACATTTAAACAACAAATAAAAAACACAAGTTAAATACAATGAATGGCTCCCTAAGTTGGTAATGAGATAACTTGGAAGCACAAATAACAGGAAAAACTAAAAATAAAGTAAACAGTACAATTCAATGGAGGTCAAATTCAAACCCAAATGCCTAATGTTGGGAACTTGCTATAATTTTTTTTTTTTTTTTCAATTATGTAGCTCAGACTGAAGCATTCAAGTTATGTTTCTTATCAACAATTCGATGTGGTTCCCTTACATAATCATTCAAATATGCAGGCAGTTTTCTTTCTCTCACTATCCTACCTTCCCTTCTATTACCACCCTCTCCCGTAACCACTTGGTCACTCTCACCTCCTCTCACATCACTACCCGGAGGCAACGAAATATGAGGGTTATCAGTAGATCCACCTACTACCTCCTCAGTCAACATGAAACCGCTACACCCCAGCTTAACATTACTAACAGTCTTTCTCGATTCATCACACGTACCTCCCTTCTGGTACAAAGCTACTCTGCGCTTATTCCACTTGATGCCATTATTCAAAACCACATAAAAATCACTCACTTGTCTTGACTTCAAAAGGACCACAGAACGTAAACCATCATCGTCCTACACCTCTATCCTTTACTTTTACCCAATCGCCAACTTACCAGAACGTTTTCACATCTGCACATAACTATCAACCTTTACTACATCATCCACCAACCAGCCTGGGGCCAATTTCGTTCTGACCTTACGCCCTCTCATAAACTCGAAAGGTGTTTTATCTTTGTCCTTAAGCTTGGTGGTGAGATTAGCCCAAACCCCTTCTTGTACTGCCACATCTATATTTTGATTACCCCTCATGGCCAATTGAATAGTGCCCTTAACCATACGATTCATCCTCTCAACAACGCCATTCGCTTGAGGGTTACATAGAGCAGCGCCACAAAAATTCCTTCATTTCAACAGAGGGCAATTGTGTGCCATTGTCAGTAATGCTAGTATGAGGCCAACCTTTTCTCCTGAAAACATCTTTCAAAATAGCAATAGTACTCCTTGTCGACACCTCTCTCATAAACACTACTTCCATCCATTTAGAAAACAAGTCCACCAAGACCAAGGCAAACCTACGGCTGGCATAGGCCCTATAAAGTCCATACAAACTGTGTGCCATGCTTCTTCAATGTGTCCCATCTGTGACTCTGTCCCAAGTTTCAGTCTTTTTTCACTCTCCCTACAGTGAATACACTCCTCTACCCACTGAGCAGTTTGCACATCAATTCCAGGCCACCAATTTTTTTCTTTAACGCTCCTTTGAGTCAACGTGTGGCCTAAATGTCCTTCCTTAAATTCTCCGGTGGTACAAACCCGTCGCCTCTCATCACCATCCCTCTGTCACTTACCGACAACTCATCCAAAATTTTTACATAAGGTCTCACATACACCGCAACTGCACTCTCTCTCCTTGCACCCTCGACAATCATCCTGCTCACACTCAGTAAAACAGAATCCCCTGCCCTTCCTTGTACCCACTCCATTTTAGAAAAAAACACCTAACCTGTGTTGCACAATATCCTCCATCCATGCCACTGCCCCTTATTCCTCTTTGTTCAAAACTGCCTCCCCATCGACCACCCTCCAATCCACAGCAAGACATGAAAGTGCATCAGCTTGAATATTCCGCCACCCTTGAATGTATTCAACATGAGATGAGAAATATTGTAGGCGAGCAGACAACCTAGCCAATCTTGTGGATCCCTTGCCCGCTCCTCCTGCCGATAATACCTTCATCAGAGGCTTGTGATTCTATCTCAAATTGAAACCTATGTCCCACAAAAATGTTCTAAAGTACTCTGCTGAACACGCAGCCGGCAATGCTTCTTGCTCGATCACTGAGTAGTTCCTTTCGCCTTCAGTCATCGAGCGCGAGGCTAAAGCCACTGTCCTTTCAACTCCCTTGTGCAGTTGTGATAACACCGCGCCTACACCAGATGCACTGGTGTCTACAGTGACAATGGTAGGAAATGATGTATTAAAAGGTACTAAAATTCTTGCAGCACACGCATCACGCTTTATATTATCAAAGCACGCCTTCTGAACTTCTGACCATACAAAAATACTTCCTTTAAGCAGTAAAACCTTCAGCTCCTCTGTTTTGCCTGCAAAGTTTTCAACAAACTTTGAATAATACTCTCTGAGTCCAATCCTTGTTCTTTGGACATGGAGACAGTCTTATGGCTTCCAAAAGATCTCTCTTTGGTTTGATTCCCTCACTCGAAATTGTGTGTCCTAAGTATTCAATCTCTTTACTCAAAAAAACATATTTCTCTTTACGCAGCGTAAGGCCCACTTCCAGAAGTTTCCTAAGCAGCTTTCTCAAAATCTGATTGTGTTCTACAACAGTAGGTGCAAACACCTAAACGTCATCTTGGAAGAATATTACGTTGTTAAAACCCTCGAACACTTGCAACATCATGTGCTGGAAAACACTCTTAGCAGACGAGAAGCCAAATGGCATCCTAATGAAGTGGAAGATGCCATCCATGGTGATGAATGCTGTAACATGAACTGTGATGCAAACGGATCTGATGGTAAGCACTCTTAAGATCCAACTTTGAAAAGTACTTGCCTCCATTGAGTAACATGATGAGTTCATTGATGTTAGGCAGAGGAAAATTATCTGTTACAAAGCTCTGATTAACACTGCGAAGATCGACACAAAATCTTAATTGGCCATTAGACTTCTTTGTTATAACCATGGGCGAAACCCAATCAGAAGCCTCCACAGGTTCTATTACACCCTCCTTTATCATATCTTTCAACATTCTACAGACTTCCTCTATGACTACAATAGGTACTTTCTTAACTTTGAGTTTCACAGCGACAGCGCCTGGCTTCATGCGAATTTTGTGCACATACCCTTTCAACTCACCAATCTCTTCCTAAAACACTTCTTTTACTTCCTCAAGAATTTCACTCACACCACTATCTTCAACAATCAGAATTTGTTCTGGACCCCTTGGGTTCACAATTAAATTGAGATTGTATTGATGCATCCAACCTAAGATTGGTGGCCCACTTTCAGCCACATAAATTTTGCCCTGAATTTCCCTAGTTTTGAATCATATGTAAGTTGTGAAAAACCCTAAAATGTCAATCTCCTCTCCTTGATATCCACCAGAACAAATGTCCTTTGCTCCCAAATCAATCTGAGGCCACTTCTCAAGTAACATATCTTTAGAAACAATGGTATACTTTGAACCAGTGTCCACCATTAGTTCCACATCTATGTACTGTATGTTGAACCAAGCTTTGGGCCTGCTTTTCCTTCTATCGTGGTCTGTTTTACTTTCATCACTTAAGCTAAAAATACGATCATGAGGTTTACCTCTATCCTCACACGCTGCCACACCCTTTGACTTAGGCCACTCACTACACATACGTGCAAAGTGTCCCTTACATCCACACCTCCTGCACTCTCTATTTATAGCATAACACACCTTGGACTCACTGTTATGTAAATTACTCCCCCCTCTGTTACACTTATTATTCAACCTATTGTAAACAAATTTCTGTGTTTTCTGTGAACTCTGTGTATTCTTTCTCACAGCTCCCACACTACCACAGCTACTCTCAATTCCTCCTATTACTTCCGTCACATGTTCTGCTCCAAGGCAGGTATGTTTCCCCATTTCTCTCATACATAATTCTGATTCTTCCACTACTTTAGCCATCTCAATCACATCCTTTAAATTGGGATTTTTTTGCAGCCCACAGTCTTTCCTGGATCTTCCTACTCTTGCATTGAACCATCAACTGATCTCTAATCATCTCCTCACACATCCCACCAAAATGGCATTTCACTGACAGCTCTCTCAGTCTTGATACAAACTCGTCAATAGACTCACCAACTCTCTGTGGTTGAGTATAAAACTTGTACCTCACCATCACTACGTTACTTTCCTTTGCAAACATATTGCTTAATCTAATTCTGGCTTCCCTGTATTTGTCATCAATTTGAGCTCCATTGTCTGTAGCTAAAGGCATGAATTTAAATAATATCTGCGCCGCTGACCCTAAGCAATTCAACAAAACGGCTTTTTTATGTGCAAAACTGAAATCCTCACTGTCTAAAGCCAAAAGATAATTATCGAAGATATCTATCCAGTCTTTCCACTGAATCACTGGTACCCCTTGATGAGGCAAAAACAGTGGTGATGTAGTAATTGATACGTGTTTCATTATGTACTGATAATAAGGTACAGTGTAACCAACAAACCAATAACCAAAATGTACTGTCCTGGTGTGCACATCAACGAACTCTGAACCAGAACGCTGGTGTGCGCATCACTGTGCTTTTGAATGTAAGTTCAACCTTGAATATATGGTGTGCACGTCACCGGGCTCTGCAGTCTTGAGTGTTTGGTATGCACGTCACCGTGCTTAAAATATTGAAGCGTCCATCAACACTGAAGCGTCTAATGCAGCGAAATACCATCAATGTCATGAGGGTTTTACATTACTCTCTAAAGAAGACTAAAAAACATCTTAAGCTCATGGGGCTTATTAAAAACCGTGGACCTGTTCATACATGCTTAATCTCTTTTAAACACTATAGCCAAATAAGATAGTCTTATCTATTGACATTTTATTAGAAAGCTAATTGGCTTTTACCTGGTATGCCAATATTGAACTTTACAAGAGGGAAAACAGATATTGAGCCTCTCACAAGGAATATTCCCATTACCAGCACTTGGCTTTGCCCATATCTTGCTAAGAACTTTAGTCTGTACTCTCAGACAAATACACTTGCGGGACAAGCTTCACTTCAGATTGGATATTGTGGCCACTATTGACCTTTTAAGGTTACGGTGGGTTACTTTGCTACTATATCTTACTTTTTATCAACTTGGGAGAAAATACCGAGGTAAGAAAGGATAGACTTTTGCCACTATATTCTTTCTGAATTTGTAAATGGTATGCTGGTAGGTGTCACTTTCCCAATTTACTCTGCTGGAAGAAATAGCTGATTAATAGCCCTAGAATCCGTCTGCTATAAGCAGGTAGACTATCCTACCTCTCGTATGAGGTCTTTCCGGATCTTGGTTTCACTGTACAAGTGTGGCAAAACCATTCCCAGCAGATCTCGAACTAAAGTTGGCTTGTTGTGAGCAGCAGAGTTAAACATCACCAGTGCAACACGTCGAACATTAAGATCTGAATCCTGGAGCGTCTTTAGGAAATCTCCTGCAGAATTGAAAGAGAAAAATGTAATGCAAATTTTTAAAATGAAAACGTAGATAGCTACCATTATGGTGACTCAGTTACACTTAGCCTAACTGTCTCAAATTATCAACATGTGGGTAGCGTGCTGCCTAGTAAGGGGACTGGAGACTGCTTCTACAGATGTTTTTGCTTGCCTGGTGGCACTCAGGCCGATGTATGTCTAACATGTACACTCTTGCCCCTTCCCTACTTTAAAAAGCTGCTCACTGGTGATTATTTTTGACCTATGACTTAAGAGGATGGCAGAGAGTATTGATAACAAGAATTTGCAATGCAATGGTCTTGCGTTTGCTCAAGTTAGAGCTATTAGCGTTGTAAATTGCTAACTGGACTTTCTTGCCACACAAATTAAAAATGAAAAGTAAAACAGTTGACATAAGCAAGTCAATTCAAAGCGCCACGGCTGCCATGAGCATAAGTACGAAGGAGAGACAAAAGGAAAAAGAAGTTCGCTCCCAAACATATCGGCAAATGTGCAATTATCCATGTAACAGGGCCGGTCCCCAAGGCGGTAACAAAACCACCCTAAGGAGGGGGACACGTAAAGCATTTACCAATGTCATCAAAGGATTTTTGAAAGGCAACCCCAGAAACAAGTGAAAGTGACAGGCGTGAGGTGGACGTGGTCAAAATCCCACATAGATGCCAACACGTCAGAAAAACAGCGTTTACGTACTGCTATGCTCGACCTAAAAAGGGAAGGGAGGAGCCCACAAGTATACTATGGACACCTTTTTTTTTTATAATGCTATGCCTGACTTCCCACAAAACATAGAAACATTTTTAGAGGGGAAAACTGCACTGGGTGGTGTAGTCTTGACAAACATGCACACTGCTTCGAGAGGAAGCATTGGCAGTTTAATATTTGCAGAATCTGCACCCTATGTATTTCTCTGTAATAGACTATGGTTGGTGAAAGTACACTGAATTTGCCTTATCTATAATGGTGTATTCAAAGAAATCAGATGGATGGCCCATCCGATGCATTAAGTAGCAATGGAAGAGGCAGGATGAAATTCACCTAAAATTGGTGGCCTTACCCCTTAGCCCTCAGAAGTCGCAAACCGCACACCTGTGGAATGCAAAACCCTGGATCTGTTCAGCTGACATTGAGATTCTGCAGTGTGTCCTTGGCTAAGAAAGCCTGCAAAAAGGTACGTAGTAAATCTTTCTCATTTTAGTAAAACACATTCAACACATGGGAAACAAAGGTGGGGTGAGCCCTCATTATTTCCATGGGCACGTTGCATGGTTCACAGACACAAGAAACTATACATTTTCCAGGAGAGTAGATTCATGTTGCAGGCTACCTTGTAAAAGGGTTTCTACATGACTAAATGTTACCAATGTCTGGCGTTTGGCCCATTAAAGTCTGCAGAAAGTCGTGCCTCATACTAAATAAAAAGTGTAAATGACTTCCAATCAGCCACCAATTTCTAATCATGTATTCACAAACATTCACTGCACATAGTATTTGTTCTAGTGCCCAGGATTGGCATTATAAAAGTATTTCATTATTTTAATATCTCTGCTCCTTTTATCAACTGATCTCATATCACACCCACACACCACTAGTGTGTAAATAAGTGAAACATATACCACAAGAATCAATTAAAAAGACATAAAATTCAGCACAAATGCATATCCAGATAATATGACCACTTTTGCAAAACACAACACTTAACAAGCATTTGCAATGCAATAGGTATCACATTTTCTTGAGTTAGAACAATTAGCATTGTATATTCATAACTGGACTTTTCGTGCCACATTAATTGGTCAATCCTGCCTCATAATTTTGTCTTTTCCTGCCATATAATTCCAGTGGCCCAGCATTTAACTAACGTACGACCTCTATCCTTCTTACTCTATCTTAAAACATATATAATAATCATATAAACCTTTATCAGAAATAAACTTTTGGCACTAGAGTGCAATGCTCAAAACACCATTACAAAAATATCAGTTCGGATGGACTGGAGGGTGAAAGGAAAGAGGGACTCAGGAGTAAACATGGACAGGACAAATGGCATAGTAACGGTATCATAGGCCCTGGACTATGGAAGAAAAATGGTTGCCTGGAATTTCAGTACGAAAATACAACAGTAATTAGAATTAAGTGAGGTCCGTAGGTCTCTGGGCCCAGATGCCACTGCACCTGTTGCTCCATTGATAACTAGGCTTCAGCAGAGAAAGCAGAATAGGAAACAAGCAGTGAAAGAGCCAGGGCATGTATGTACTGACACATTTCCCAGGGACACAGAATGGGAAAACCACTTTGACACTTCAGGTCCTGACAAGTAACTTGTGGCTTCCACATACAGATGAGAAAAAGAGGGACTTATAGTAAAACGTGAAATGACAGATAAAGATAAGAAAAACACGAGAGAAAGGAAGAAAGATCTAAAAAAAAAAAAAAAAAAGTGAAAGACGCATACCGAGTCAAAGGAAAGTACACATAAAAAAGACAAAGAAAGAATGAAGGGAAGAGAAAAAAATTGTGAAAGACTGAATGCCTGATGAAGGAAAAAAGAGGAACAAAACAAGGAAAGAAATAACCATTTGAAAATTTGAAAGAGGAGGTAGCAAGAGGAGCAGAAATAAACAGTTGAAAGAAAGAGCAAAACTGTTAATGTGTGGATTTTAAGAGCTGGAAAGAGAAAAATGGGGGAGAAAGAAAACATTGAGAGTAAACTGAGTAAAGGAAAGAATGGAGTGAGATAGGTGAAACAGACCCTCCCAAATAAAGATGGCAGCTAAGAATAGATTTAATTGGCTCCCCCATGTCCTCAAACAGAAGTCAAACTGTGGAACAGTAGGGGGCATTGCAGAACAGCAGGAGTCGTATTAGCAGAGTTGTATGTGAACCCTGATACAGCAATATTGGGGCACTTCAGATCAGGATTAGGGGTACAGACAGAGCTGTGTCCTGGCCCAGTGCTGGAATAACAGAAAGGCAGCAGGTGAGGAATGAGAAACAGAGCGCAGAGTAATTCCTGGTATTGGAATAATGGGGCGCTGCAGGTTAGGGTTGAGGTGCACTGACAGAGTTGTATGTGGGCTGCAGTACTGGAATAGTAACGGGCACACAAGGTCAGAAGTGAGGTATGTTAATGGAGCTATGTGTTGAACCTAGTACTGGCATGCCAGTGTTGCCAAGTGTTAGCCTGGAGGTGTCCTGGTGAAGCTGTGAGTGGGGACCAGCATGGGAGTGGCATTGCCTCTAAACCACAGAGGCGAAGAGTCCTGAAGGGAACGTGTAAGCCCTAGTACTGAGAAGAAATGTGCATTGAATGTTAGAATTGATGGATTCTGGCAGAGCTGTGGTGGTTCCCATCAATAGTGGTGCTGGATGTTAGACTTGAGGTGCACTGGCTGAGCTGTGTTTTGCTCTTTTGGGTCCAGCATTGGCTTGACAGTGGGACTGAATATTAGAACTGAACTGCTGTAATGGAAATATATGTCAGCAGGGTCCCAGTATAGGAAAGGAAGTGACTTCACCGGGGTTGAACTGAGGTGCACTGATGGATCTGCGCCCGAGGTCCAGTACTGGAGCAGCAGAGTGTTCTGACTGCAAGAACTGAGGTGCTCTGGCAGATAGCGTGCATGGGGTTCCTGGCACTGGCATGGCTGAGGGCTTGGAGAGTGTAAACAGAGGTGCACTAATGGAGCTGCGCCCGTGGTCCCAGTACTGGAGCAGCAGACTGTACTTGCACTGCAAGAACTGAGGTACTCTGGCAGACAGCGTGCATGGGGTTCCTGGCACTGGCACGGCTTAGGGCTTGGAGCAGGTGAATGAAGGTGCACTAATGGAGCTGCGCCCGAGGTCCCAGTACTGGAGCAGCAGAGTGTACTTGCACTGCAAGAACTGAGGTGCTCTGGCAGAGAGCATGCGTGGGGTTCCTGACACTGGCACGGCTGAGCGTTTGGAGTATGTGAACTAAGACGCACTGATGGAGCGGCACCCAAGGTCCCAGTACTGGAGCAGCAGAGTGTACTGACTGCAAGAACTGAGGTGCTCTGGCAGACAGCGTACGTGGGGTTCCTTGCACTGGCATGGCCGAGGGCTTGGAGCATGTGAGCAGAGGTCGCTGATGGAGCTGCACCTGAGGTCCCAGCACTGAATGTATTGACTGGAAGTACTGAAGTGCTCTGGCAGACTGCATGCGTGGGGTTCCTGCAAATGAAAATGGAACTTCCCTGGACAGGAGCAGGAAACGAAGTAAAAAAAAGTCCCCTACAGACCAGATAAGGAGGACAAAGCGTAATTATACAGTAGTTGCTCCCTGCTCCCACATAGAAGAAGGAGGGACAAAGAGGCATGACTGACCACTAGCAAGCAAGGATTTGTAAATGACACTAAAACTAACAAATGAAATAGCTGAAAGCCCACAGAAGAAGTATACTTAAAAGTATACAAAATGTCATATGCTTACACTAGACCTGAAAGGAGCTCTATGGATCAGGAACTCTTTTTGTTTAGGATTTCTATAGTTATTTTGTCCCACGGAGAATACAGGACTCATATTCTTCTTATAGAATTCAAGTCTTTGTCAGCGTGGTCTGATGAGGTATGATTGTCCAGTCATCCTGTGAAGTACTCCTCAGTTAATGGTGACTATGAGGAGTGTTTTCACTGCACAAGTGGGACTGAGGTTTGGGAAGGTCTTGAGCAGAACTGGAATCCTCAGAGCACTACCCCGGTCATCTGTTTCAGTTTCATTTAATGTGTCAGTATCTTCGAAGTTTGTTAACTAGGTACCCATTCTTCCTAGGGTTCTCTGGAATTGTTCAGTTTTTTATGTGTTTTTTTGTGAAAGAGCCAGAATTAATGTGTGGATCAGGATGTTGCTTCCTTTGTGCAATTCTTTTATCTCTTCAGTTTTTGTACCTCGAGAACTCTTAGTAGAGGTGGGAAGTGTGACAATGATGTTTTCTTTGATATAAAGTATCATTGCTGCACCATACAGAACATATTGTGATCCGGGACAGTATGGCAATGATAACTGTCTGTCATGAAAAGCATCGTAGCCACATCATTCAGATTTATAATGAATATAGTTATCCTCCGAAAATTACTAGATCTCTTTTAGACACTGCTACTTGTGGTCCCAAGAAAACTGATTTTTTGCCTTAAAGAGGAACTTCAACATTTTATATAGGAAGGAGAGAGTTTATGAATGAGCAGGAAGCTCCTTCTAAGTCCATGAGAGAGAGAATTCTCAAGCCCTGGCCTAGACTGGTACTGTCAAGCTGTAGGTAACGAAGGGCTGGACACCCTAGTCCTTTGAGAAGACTCAGGCTGTAGTCAAGCAGGCAACTGTATGTGAGCTCTTATGAATAAGGCTGTGGCTATGTATGGAGCAGACCAAAATCTCTTTACTAAATCCTATTATTAGGATAGTTCTGAAGTCAAGAAGCAAACAGTTTAACTCATCAGTGCTGACTATATACTTGAGAAACATTCTGCCACTACATGTGATCCGGACCTTAGTTCAGCACTAAATGAGACTGTCTTTATAAACTGGAGGAAGGTGCGATGTAGCGTGGTAAGAGATATGTTAGAAGGTGAAGTCTTTTGAAGCATGCAAATACAACTTTCGAGCATTTGAGACAAGGATGCAATACTCTGGAGATTCAGCATCGGCTTTGGTAACTATATGCTTTTGATACACACTTGTTTACCACTTTATACACAATGCGCTATCAACACTTTGGGGGTTATTACAACTTTGGAGGAGGTGTTAATCCGTCCCAAAAGTGACGGTAAAGTGACGGATATACCACCAGCCGTATTATGAGTTCCATAGGATATAATGGACTCGTAATACGGCTGGTGGTATATCCGTCACTTTACCGTCACTTTTGGGACGGATTAACACCTCCTCCAAAGTTGTAATAACCCCCTTTGTGTCATTTATTGTGTATATTGAACAAACGTAATTGGATTTGACTGCTTCAAACTAAAGGCTTGCTCTTGAAGTGCACTTCCTAATGTGGCCTATACTGATTTACTTAACTCATTCACACCTTTACCACTGTATTCAACCGAAAATGAATACATTACCCTTGACAATTCGTCATTTGTAGGATGTTAGTAAGATATATGTTCTGAAGCATCGATTTAATATCAATCAGTAACCCCAGAGAAACCATTAATTTTTTATTACCATTTCAAGTGAGGCACTGCGTTATGAGTCCAGAGACTATGTCAAGGGCAATTAAGAATCTGACAAACCTTTGAAAACTTACACTATATTGTGGATTGCAGTTGTTTGCTCTCACTTTATAAGTTATTTCAGATGCGAGACCTGCAGGCATTAAGACACCGTAAACCATGTGAAACCAATGTGCAAATGTGACCTTCATTAGAAGACTAACAAAAGGAGTCCATACAACACACACAGGTCAACATCAATTTGCTATGTAGACAGCATCATACTTTGCTCAAGATGAAGACTGCCCCAGATGCAGCATATGAGTGCTGGGACAACAGTAGGCTTCACTTGAATACACACACAGTCAGAGTATAAACTTCATTCCTAATGACTGTTCCTTTAATCAGCATCCAGGTGATTCTTTTGCACTTACCTATGCTTCCCTTTAAAAGTGGGTCAATTGGTTGTGGCTGGTCCGAAATGGTAAATTTGATAGCAGTCACCACAGTGCTGCGTGCATATGGAGAGCCTAAAATTGCACAAACAACAAAAAACAAAAACAAAAAACAAGAGAAGAACAGATATCACATATTTGCACCACACTTGAATCAACATGGCACTGTCTCCAAGCAAGCACTGTAGAAACACCAGAAATTGAGAGAAGGTTGGAATTACATTGGCAGTACACTGAAAATGTGCATTTAAAGACATAACTTGTACTACCTACACCCTGTTGTGAAGAAGTGAACGATAGTGATCCTACGTATAGGTGTAAATAAGTGAAACGTGGCAAAGATTTTCATTAATCAAAGATTTTAAAAGGTCCAAACACTTGTCTGTGCTGCAGGAGAACTTTGTCACCCTGCACAAGGAGATCATGCTCGAATGTTGAAGCTAACTTTGGAAGCTAATAGACATTGCATACAGTGAAACAAACGTTCAGCCTTGTGTCTATCATTTAGGAGAGGGAACATTTTGTGGCAGGGACCGGGACACGGCCTCACTAGAAATCTATACAAGATGTTGAAATGATTCAGACAGAACCACGTGCCTGTGGGTAGTTATGGCAGAAGGGTTAGTCCAGATCCTGTTCTTTCTCCCTCACCCATCTCAGCTTATCTGATGGGGTTTGCTGCTTGTGAAAATGAAGCTAGGACTCATTACTGCTCCCTGCGCCATGAAGCTGGCTGTTGCTCCACAAGCACCTCTGAGCAGTGCACACATGTTGTGCAGCAACTGCCAAGAAAGTCTGCATTTCATCAGCCCTCCCCAGTACAGAGACACAGCCAGGACTGTGCTTAACGCACAGAGGCTCCCAGTCAGTTTTAGGATCTTTTGTTTAAAAAATATAAACCTGCGAATGTGCAAAGAGGGTGCTTTCGGAGCATCAGTTTTGAAAGTACCCTCTTCACTATTCACATTTTAATTTCAATCACTAATCTGCTAAGGAGGTGAGAAAGATCTCCTTATCAAACATATGCCACAACACATTGAATTTGGTGCTGTGCAACCATACTTATTTGCTAGTAGTAAAAATACACCACTTAGGAAACACTATTTCTAGAGTGGAGAGGATGATTGAATCTTTAATAATAAAAACCTCGATTTATATAATGCTTCTATGCAAAGCACTTTTTGTAAATTATTATTAGTTAACCAAAAACACAGGCAGGTACTCTCTGCTCATCACTGTCGGTGTCAGCAAACGTAGTCTCATCTCCCCTGCGTGCCACAGCTGCTTTATAATGGAGATCTGTGTAAATGTATGTTCTAAGATAGCTGTCATTTTTGCAGTAAACAGTTTTGAAACAACAAAACGTTTTTCCTTAAGGACACGATCCCAGTACCTCTGGATGAAGGGGAGAGGACATACTCACACGAGATGGCCTTAGATTGTGGTTACGGGTGAAAAGCAGGAAAGATCCGTATTTAGAGCAGAAGGTTTAGGAACACTTAGAACCGAAATGCAGAACTGCCTAGGACAAACGGACCTGTCCGGCATATGGCAGGCACAACACCCG
Organism: Pleurodeles waltl; assembly: GCF_031143425.1. Lineage (NCBI taxonomy): Eukaryota > Metazoa > Chordata > Amphibia > Caudata > Salamandridae > Pleurodeles > Pleurodeles waltl. The sequence goes on from NC_090448.1 coordinate 69,363,339, forward strand.
GACCGACAAGACTTTACTTTACTTAACATGCACATGCACATAAGATGTGCATGAGACAACCACTTTTTGGTCTACTCATCACTCCAGAAAGATGTCACCAACACAAAAATAGGGAGCCTAAACCTCTCGGACCATGATATTAGAAGCCTGGATACCCTCAAGAGTGATTAGCGCGCTATACAAATAAATATAATATGTTAACAATGCCAATAGAAGTCCAAAAACCAGCTAGGCGCTGTACCAATGGACAGCAGAGGCTCAGAGAAAGTATGTTACTAGAGATACAATTCAGAGACTCCCTAGCAGAAATAATAAGATCATACTCCGCAGAAAATAATAATGGGTAGACATAGGAACACACAGAAGGCGGTAGCGAGAGTGACCCTCATAGCTGCTACCACCGCATTTAACAGAGATAGAAAACCTTTTGCTCTCTCGGGAGACACTAGTAGCGGTGACATCCCAGTATCCCATTCAAATGGGCAAAACATACAGTTGACTTTGCTGAAGCCAACATCTTACCATTATTACAAGAAATCTATCTGTAGGGATACTCACTGACGCATCGCACAAAGGGTCTATCATGGATGGGGCGCATAGCTGTCATCAGAACAACATTAACCAGGATGCTGTAGTTGTGCGCTCCACACTGCTCCCACTACCAACCATAATCTTTATGAAACCACCAAGAGCAAATGGGAAATTCATCGGGGGGGGGGGGTGTCATAGAACTGCCAGGCAAAGGTTGTCCAGACCTACATGGCAAGAGGGGCTGGAGTGCCAGAGTTTACAAAATATTATCAGGCCTCCTGGCTGCGCTTCAAGCTTGAATAGAGAGGCAGAGAGACGGGAAAGCAAGTGCTTCGTTGATCAATAAATCTAGGCAACCCAACTACAGAAAGTGTCCTGGCTGTAAAACACACAACACATGGGGATAATAATTCTCACCAGTCTCTAGATTCACACTTACATAGTGGGAGGGAGGTGAAGTACAGAAGGGTGTAAACATCTTCCCGTCACCTTTCACCACAATAACTGAAAATACGATCAAGATGGACAGGCATTTCCAGCCCGTGCAGATGCAAGATGCACCTGAATAGGAGACTTGTTTGACAAGGCAGGGATGAAAGATTTAGAGACACGAAAAAAGAATTCAGTATCCCAGTGGGAGAGCTCTATCACTACTGGCAATCAGGCATTGGGCAATGCAACTGAGATTAGACAGGCAGCAAATCGTGGCCAGACAAACTTCGAAAAATGGATCTTATGAATGGAGGTGACAAGAGATTAGTCTCAGAAATTTATAAAATACTGACAGACAACCTGGGATGTGACCGGACCAACAGAAACAGAGATAGGAAATAGAGGTGGGGTGCAAAATAACCAATGATGACTGGGCACAGATACATATCAAAACAACCCAAGGCACAGCATAAAAAAAATTCAATGAAACTGATTAGCTGCTGTTTTTTTTTTTACATTGGTCAAACTACACAAATGGGACCCAAGCAATATGAACAACTGTTGAAACAAACGTGACTTGGAGGGGGGCCCTAACACACCTACTGTGGTCATGACCAAAAGCCCAGACCTTTTGGAAAGAAGATGCAAAAGTTGATACATTTCACATTGAAATACCTCTATCCCACGCGTACACGATATTCATGCTACCTAATAAACCAAGTTTCCCTTTGAACTCAGACGATAAGCAAATGTAACTTTCCTTAATAGCATCAAACAAACCATTCTTGCCTTATGCAGAAAAAACAAAGGATATCCACACTCCACCATTGTTTACAAAAATATAGATAATGAGAATGGAATAATAGCATTCACGTTTTTTCAAGATCCTTGAGGGTTTGATAAATATGGGAGCCCCTTATGGATTATCTCTTAATTGAATTCAGAGGGCTCACACGCCACAGATTACTTGAGGATCATAAAATTATTCCACCTCAGAAATCCTGGCTACGGTAAGAGGTCAGACCAGACTACACAAGACATTAGCTTCACCTGAACACACTGCTCGCAGCTAAACACAAGCCAATTCACCTGTAGAGGAGCTGCACCAATCTCCAGGTGCTGAAAAAAGAGGATTGGAAGGAGAGGGCTTAGCTTGGAGTTTAACAGAGAGGAAAGATGGCTAGTTAGCCTCTTTTCTGGTTTAATATCACAGTTCTGATATACTAGAGTTATTCAATAAATGTCCTCTTATCCACACCAGCTACCGGGCTTTAGGAGTCAGTTGCTGGAATTTAAAAACTCAATAAAAAGATGTAATCAATAAACAACACACAACAAAACAGTCATATATGTTGCCAAATTCTTCACCCCTAAGAATTCAGTGACAGGGTAATTCACGTACGTACTGAATCAACGTTTATATGTAGACTGCCTTGCTCTCCAGCTAAGGCCTAATAAAAAATATTAATTGGGAACGGGATAAAGATTTGATGACAACTATGTTTAGTTTGGTATTTTCATGTGCTCTAAATGCGCTGATGATCACTGCAGGTTATGTATGTAAAACAGTAAACGTTTAAAAGATGAAGATCTTCTAGAAGTATTTTATCAACTGTGATTACAAGTTAAACAGTTTGTGTTTGGAAGTGACACATTTTACAAAGCGTCAGTGAACATTCTTAGGACAACGTGACGAGTTAAAAAGGAGGCCCTATTCCACACTTCAGAAGTAAATTGTAAAACTCCAGGTTGCTGCCTTAATGCTATGACCCAGACAGGATAACAAGGAAGCAGATATATGGCAAGGTGGGGGCAGTAGAGGTAAACTTCATTAAAGGAAACTTCAATTCCTCTTCTAGGCTAAGGGTAACACTATTAGTAAACAGCACAACCAGGATGCTAGTCTGGCCCTCGAGGCGCTAGTGCTCTTACCTGCTGTCAGCTGCTTCTTCAGCCTCGGGAGCAGCTGGGAAGGGTTGACCAGGGTCAGCTTCCCCAGGCACTCCGCCACCACGTTGCGAGTCCCTTCTTCCGAGCATTCGCAGTGCTTGAAGAGCAAGACCCAGATGTCCTCTAGAAAGGGCTTCAGGTCACCGGCAGGCGAGGCGCTGATCACCTCCTTGAGGGAGTGCAGCAGCAGGTACTGCCTCTTGGGCTGGCTCCCGATCTCCCTCAGGATGAAGGGAAGGTACTCCTTCAGGCTGCCGATGCTGACGCTCCCTAGGGTGTAAGAGGCTGCGGACTTCACCTCCTCACTGGAGGAGGAGAAGGCCTCTAGGATGACTGATTTCAGGTCCCTCTGTGATCCAAGGTTCATGGTGCGTCCCATTTCAGCCAATGAAAGCAAAGCCAGCATCTGCACAGCGTCACTGGACTTGGGATTCTTCACATCTTGAATAAACTGAGTCACCATCCCGGAAGCCTCTTTGGGACACATGGACGAAAGGGCAGCCACACATTTGGCTACGGAGTAATATGCTTGTTTGTGAACAGATACAGGAGCAGTGGCATGGCTTGAGGAGTAGGCAGGGCCCGTTAGTTGTTTCATCAGATCTGCATATCCTAGCCCACGTGTATTGGAGAGCACCAGAGCCCGAAAGAAGTCTAATATGGCATTAAGAACCCCTCCCTGCAGCAGAGGGGAGTGCACAAGGCGGAAAAGTTCCAGCAGGATGGAACCACTTATCTTGGACACGGATGGTGGATAGGCGGTAGCTAGGGACGTAAGCATCACGATGGACACTTGAGAAATATGCATATCGTTCTCCCCTATCAGAGGGGGCAGCTCAGTCAGAACTGCTTCAATCATGGCTGGCTTTAAGCTGTCACTATAGTTTTTGATCAGGATGTCCAAAGCAGTTAGGGTGCTCAGCTTCAGGGCCCGTTGGTTCTTGCGCAGAAAGGAGGCCAGGATGGGAAACCCATCCCCGAGGATGGGCCGCAGGTCAATCTTCAATGGGGAGCATGCGATAAGTGTAAGCGCCTTAACAGTGGCCAACCTTGTTATTTCATTTTTGAGCCTCTCCAAGAATATCTGCAGGGTGGGCTGGAGTTCATCTCCCAAGTGATCCCCAAGGTTGCAGACTATCTGCCCCATACAGGCAATAGCACGCTCTTTCACTTCCTGGTCAATGTCTGCTGCTTTGAGCCTCTTCAATGTGCTGGCAAACAGTTCACGGACATATGGTTTGCAGTCTAAGTTCAAGGGTTTGTCCAGTGGACGGATAACTTTCACCAGTTGCTGGGTGACTAGGAGGGCCTCAGAGATGATCTTATAAAATGGATCAGTGATGCAGGCCACGAGAGCTGGAAGGAGAGACCCAATATGTGGATGGAACACTTCAGGTGGGTGGTTGCACAGGATGACATGAAGGAAGGCCAGAGTATCAATCCTCATGTTGGAAGAGCTGGATTTATCAGTCAAGGAGAACAGAATAGCTGTAACAAGAAAACAAGTATTTATTATACTTCAAGATCGAAAGGCAAATAGTAGAAAAAATATGTCCTCCCTCAAAACCCTAATTATTTACAGTTTTATGATCCACTCTAGTCAATTGGCAAAACAGTTATCCAAAACATTCTATTTTCTACGGGGCCTGTCACATTTATTTATTTTTTCTAGGCTCAGATTACAATTAAAATTAACTTTGAATTCGTTTCTGAAGGCACTGTGCCTCATGATACTTCCTGAAAATGTAAGTGTGTGGCTCTTGGAACGGGATTACTCTGTCCCACTGTTACAAAGGAACAAGAAAGAGACAGGATGATTACAGGGGTGAGAGTCAGATTGCTGCAATAAGATACACAATTCTTAAGCAGGAGGAACACCCAACTTGTCAAGGGGCAGGAACCCTTTTTACCTTAGGTAAAGCTCCCTGGATATAATGAGTTTTAGATGGAGATACAAGTATAGGGTATTTTGTACAATTACTAAGGGGTACTTTCAAATTACCCCAATAAAATAGAAAGGTCGACAATTCAATTCAACAAAAGTTGCGAATAAAGTTTTCCCTGGGGTTTAGCGATATTCATTCCACCTGGTAAAATGTGATAAGATGTCTCCTAAAATGAAGAATTACGTGTAAATCAAGACACTTCTGTACTAATATTTCAGGTGATTACTGTATCTTTCTGCATATTGCTTTTCTAAAGGGATGTCCCGATAGCCAGAAATGGATCTGGGAACCTTTCCTCGAGTAGCTCTCCAGCGTCACCAAAAAGTACCATTTGAATTCAACTATGGCAGACACATCCAGGAAATAAAGACAATGGCCTATATTTTGTGCTGCCATTGGTTCCTTACTTTTTTCAGCACCCAACCAAAGTATGCAGAGAGGAACAGAAAGAACCTAATGACAAGAGGCAATAAAACAAGAGTAACAATTTTCATACTTCGATGCTTAGGAAAAGCACCAACTCAGGTAGGGTGGTTGGCAATCTAGGTGAAGATATGGTATTATCAGAAATATCATTACTGAAGGTCAGTAACATTTGCTTCTGTTTGATACTCCTTCCAGCAGATTCCTCACTTTCCTTATGAATGAGTTCCACAGCCACACTCACCAGAAGGCAGGACAGAACTGAAATCATGGAAGTCATGTAAGGAAATCATGTAGCATGCCACAGCAAAATATCCATCTCTTCGCGCCTGAGAGGGTGTCACTTAAAGGCCCATTTATGCAAATTCCATCTCCAAGATCAAAGCAAGGGATGGGATGCACTTTCTGGTTAAAGGTCGGCAATCTCAAGAGGTGGACAGAAAGTAGAAGGCGTAACCCTTGCGGACTAGTTGAAGCACTAAGCAATACATTACGATGGACTTCCAATGGGCCAGAAAAAGAGACTCCCCCGCATGGGCAACTGCTGTGCATGGGCAAAAGGGGTGTTGCCCTGCCACCTTCCGGGAGGAGGCAAGAACAGGGAAATAAACACAGAGCAGCTGAGAATAAATCACTGCTCTGAGACAGTGTGCTGAATCTCTTGGGTGAACACTAGTGAGTTTTGCAGATGTCCCACTGCGTAAGTGCCAACCGGGCGAGGTTTTCTTTGAAAAGAAGGCACAAGCTATAGCAGTGACATCATCGGAGAGGGAATGCTGAATTAGAAAGCAATTGATTCAGTTGGTTTTGGGGGGCATGAACAGTGGCCCTGCAAGGATTTACAAAACTCCATCCACTTCAATGGCTGGGGGTGGGGCAGGTCGATGAGACAAGGAGGGAGTGGGTGGTAACAATTTGTTGGTCATCACAGAGGGGCAGGCTGTAGGAGGGGTGCAGGGGACTTCTCTTCTGACAGTAACACATGTTTAGTACTGCATTTGGCTTCACTTTGAAAAAAAACATTATGGAACTGAGAAGGACAGAGTGTTCCTTATCTCGACCGTAGAAGCCCAAGAAAGGGAAGTAACCAGCTTCGGACAACAACTGCACTAGTGGACTAAGAGGTAAACGTGCAGCTAAACTTCTGTCTGCATCTGGACCATCGAAGAACCCACCTTCCCCTTGCTTTAGCAGCTACAGTAAAACGGGGTTCCTCATGGCCCTTTTCTGTCTGCAGCTCGGCAGACAAACACTCATAATTAACGTGGGAAGGTCAGTAAGTGAAAGGAAGGATGAGTGGATGAAATGGTGCATGGATCGACGCACGGATGAATGTGTGAAAGGATGGATGTAAGAATAAAAGGCAGGGAGGGTGTCTGAGTGAAAGGATGGATGGATGGATGGAATGAAAGGATGGGTTGATGGATGATGAGAGAAAGGATGGTCAAACGAGTGAAAGGATGGATGAGTGGAAGGGTAAAAGGATGGATGGATGGATGGAGCGAAAGTATGGATGCATGAGCGAAAGGATGTATGTAAAGACGGATGAGTAATAGGCAGGGCAGATGGAGGTCTGGATAAAGGATGGATGAGTGAAAGGGTGAATTGATGGATGGATAAGTGAAAGGATGGATGGGATGAAGGGACGATAGATGGGTGTAAGGGTGGATGGCTTAGTGAAAGGGTGAATAGATGGATGAGCCAAAGGGAGGATGATGGATGGATGAAGTGAAAGTCTAGATAGATGGATGAAAAGGGAAGATGGATGAACAAAAGGGTGGCTGGATGAGCAAAATGGGGGATGGATGATGGAATGGATGGATGAAAGGGGAATGGATACGTGAAAGGATGGATGAGTGAGTGGACTGATTGGTTTGATTGACCAGTGGCTACCCTTTTTTATGGGCTCCACAGCTACACTACACCCTCCTTGTTTTGTGGTCCATGTTTTGTTGCATCAAGAGTCAATAATTACTCACCTTGATATAAGAAAAATAAAATGCAGACCCGCTTCTAGTCCAGCAAATAACTGAGGCAGCTAGTGACTCTGACTGCTGACACAGGTGCATGAAGGTGCCTGCGCCAGCCATCAGAGATACTGTTCGGGGCTGTGAGCATGTCTGTGTGACAATGTGTGCGAGTTAAAGTGAGAGAGCAACTCAGTGAAGGAATGAGTCAGAGTGAGTGAGAATGAGTGATGATCAGAACCAGTATGTGTGAGAATGAATGTGAGCAAATGAGGGAGAGTGACCGTGAGTATAACTGAGTGCTACTGTGTGTGAGACTGAGTCACAGTAAGACTGAGTAATTCTGAATGAGTGAGAATGAGTGGGACTAAGTGAGACAGAGTGGGCCAGAGTAGAATGAGTGAGACTGCCTGTATTAGTGAGGCTGAGTGAGTCAGAGTGAAACAGTAAACTCAGTACAAGAAAGTGTGAGAAAACCCTTCAAGAAAAAGCTGTTTTGAATGCGGGCCAAGGATTACGCCCCACCACTTTTAAAGGTCATCAGCCCCACTGCTCCCCAGCAACCAGAAGCTAATGGTGCAGGTAGAGCAAAACAAAGTGACTTTAAAGCTGGGGAAGATAGTGTCTGTTGCTGGAGTCTGTTAGATTCACCTCACAGTGAAAGAAGCAGAACTTCTGCGAGTTCTGAACCAGCCAAGAGGGTTTTCGGAAATCTGCAAAAGTGGCCTTATTGTTCATGTGACTGCTTGGCTGGGGAAGTCAGACTCATCATGTGCACCACAGAACAGCTGTTTTAAAAACACTCCAAAGAAGAGTCTACATTTTCCACAAAAATCCTCTTCCCATTAAAAATCAAAGCCCTATTTATTAGAGCAGCCTGGACTACTGCAAAAACATCTCAGAGGAGCATTTTCAGTCATGTTTACTTAGGGTAACAGCTGTAGCCACAGAAAAGGCCAGTGCGTCTACTGAGTCCAGGTCATATATCAGAATTTGATTTGAGGCACTAGGTTGTCTTTTACTCGTTTGCAAAAGTGTCCTCTTATGTGTTGCAGAAAAGCTAGTAAAAATCAGCTTTGCCATTTCCAATGCTGCTTGGACACACCATCCTAGGAGCCAAAAGGCATTAGCAATGCATAGGTCACACTGCCCAAAGCAAAAACTTTGTGCCCCATAGAATGTTGATGTTTAGACTCAAGGTCCGATGGTGCCATAGAGAAAACAATGTGGCTTAATTTTGCTGAAGATGCTTGAACGACCAAACTCTGCAAAAAATGATAGGTGAATAAGAATTAAAAATCTGATGTGTTGGAACAGGCAGTCTTCTGCTTGGCTGTGGAAAGTGTGCTTCCCTCCTCTATTTTGATCTGGCAAGTCACTAGAAAGCTGCTGTAGATTTTATTGAGCTCTACCTCAGTGAACATGACAATCACTCACCTCCACTGAGAGGTTTCCTGTTTACATGGATTGAGACACACAAGTTTGGCTCTGAGGTTCAGGAGGCATGCACAGTGCATTCCTCTTTTCCAGAGAGTGGCTACTCGGGTTTGGTACACTGACAGTGGTGGCAGCATCAACCTATACTTAGGAGTAGCTGTACCACTGTGCCTTTTAGGTGGGGAGGCCAACCAGCTCCCACCAGGTAAAGCTGTGCAGTCTCCCTTACCTGGGTTCATTTAGCCTCTATCATATGTGTACTGAGAGCCAATGGGCTCACTGAGTGAGGTTAGGGAGCTGAGGTGTTATCCTTTCTGCTGGACATTTCAGTTCCCATCCCTGTTCCTTGCAGGAGCTTGGTGAGTAGGTACCAGCTCTCATCTATATTTAGTTACGACTCCATCTGCTGGGACAACTCCCGTCCTTTATGCTGGGTGATGGTCAGGGCCTCCAGATCTGGAGTTGATTAAAATGTATCTGGGGCATAGGCCTGACAGGTACCAAGAGGCTGGGAAGGAGCCCTTGTCACACGGACTAATCACGCAGTGAACATGGTGTACTGGAGGCACCCATGATGCAAAAGTAGCACCCCCCCCCCACTCCCGAATGGACAATCCCTTCAATCAGGGAATGATAGAAAACAAAGTTGTTTTCTTTTATTTGTCAAGTCACCAATAAGGGGTCGTCAAGGAAGATGAGATCCAGGAGTCTCCTTTCAGACCCAGGGATAGGGTTTAAACTTAAGACAGTGTCTCTGTGACAGATTATTGCTGAAATGAATTTGCAATTTTGACAGGAGGAGCTGGACTTCTGCTCATCAGACAAAAACAACAAGACATAGATGGATGGAATACTTTAATTCATCTCAACCACTAGCAATCATTCAGGAAACAGCACAATCTCCTTTTTTTTATGCCGACCATGCCACCTTTGTTCGGACCCAGTCAAATGCAAATCAATTTTAACAGTGGGAACATTCCAACCCGAAATACCAAGCCAAGTCCTCCCTGAAGCAGACACAAGCAACCCAGGACGGTTTCACTCTGGTTAGGGCTCATCAATCAGGTATAGCTTGGTTCCAGTGGTACAGTTAGAACTGCACCCACGACTAGCATACACGTTGCACTTAAGGCATCAGCTGCAACAACAAGGTGATGGATGGAGTGCTTGAAATGAACTCACCCTCTGGCAATCACGGGGACCACATCCCAATCCATTGTTTTTTGCCCACCATGTCACCTTAGTTTGGAGCAGCCGTATGCAAACAAGTCGTAACCCTGCTACAATGGGAACAGTCGACCTGAACCGCCTAGCCATGTCCTCCCTGAACCAGAACACAAGCAACGCCCTGATTAGGTCTCATAAGCCAGATAAAGTTTGGTTTCAGTGGCACAGTGGTCGCTTGTCTTCCGGTTCTGGGAGAACCTGGCCTGGCAGTTAGGGCTGAACAGTTCCCACTGAAGCAGGCTCAAAACTGATTTATGGCTGCATCCAAACTGAGGTGGCATGGTGGGAGGCGAAAAATGATGAACTGGAATGCCGCCCAGAGCATTCCATCTATCACCTTCTTGTTGTTTCAGCTCATCAGGCGGCATTCCAGAAGAGAATGAGCTGTCTGCGAGGCTTGTGGACGCTAGTGGTGCTTTGGAATAGAAGGAGACTGCAGACAGCTGCTCAAGATAAGGAAATGTGTGCTCAACAAACATGGCCGGACTGGGAACATGAAGCAGCCCAGGCAGATTTTGTCATAACAGTCCGCATAGAGTGCATAGCGAGCGAGCCTGACCACTTCAAGAGGTCTTGTAGGGTTGGGGGTTGGGTAGGGGGTGGGTGGGAGCAACCCCACCCTAACAAATTTGGGGTAAAATGGCAAGGCAGTGCATTCTACAACACATTATTAATTATATTTTCAATTGCATTTTCTTTTTTTAAAGCATAGTAGTTGATGATCTTACAGTGCACCAGGATACAGCAATCTTTATTAGGGTTCTTGAATGATTCCCTCACCATCACCCTCTAACAGCGCGTTTCATCTTTCCATAGCCCCTATCTCACATGTATTTCATAGCACTTCTCTTACCAGCGTAAGATGTTGGAGCACTTTACGTCACACACACATACAGAGACAATGAATCATACATGTGTAAATCAGTGTATAGAAAATGCTGATGAATGGGACTTCAAGGTGTGGGATTCATGTCATCCATTCTGGGTAGGCATTTTTTTAAGAGTGCTCAGGATTCAGAACATAACAAATACACGTTGTTTGCAGCAAGCATATTAACCCTCTGTGCTACCTTAGATGAGTCACAACTGCCGCTAGACAAAACCCCGATCTCTCTCCAAGAAGTACATTAATCACCAGAGTTATCTGGGAACTTTTACTGTTGCCCCAAAACTGCTGGATATACAAGGAACCCTGCAGTGCTTTCAAACTGCTGCAAAACCAGCCCCCAGTAACAAAAGTGGCCCCCTACCCGTCCACCCGGGGAAAAGCCTGATGCCCGTTACTGCCAGTCTGGCCATGCCAACAAAATCGAGGGAGATGGGGGAAGCTCCATATTGTCACTCACAGTGATACTACTTCAACCTGACCCCTCCCTTGAGTCTGTGGGTGCTTCAAGTTACTATCTATAGGTGGCAGAAGACTGCCTCGGTTAAAACATTTTTACCACTTGGTCCCTGCCCATGACGTGCATGGTCTCCAGCTTCGTCCTCGCTTGTCCTGCACTAGTGGTACAGCCCCCCCAATCCCTTCTGTGTCACCTGAGGGGATAAGGGTGGGCTGCACATTGGCCAGCCACAACCGTTCTACAGCTAGCCCTGTAGTTACTGGACTAGTGAGACTCCACTAACGGTGCCAAGACACCAGCACCACCACCCAGACCTCTAAAACTACCAGAACGGTGTCCTCACATAGGAAGGGTAGGACCTTTTGTTGCTTTGCTTTGGGTTGTGGGACAGTGTGTGGACCAGGAACATTTAAATTTATATCAACTTCTGAAACCAAATCACTGCAAAAAAAGTGTGCTTTGCGACTATGAGCTACACTAACGTTTGTAGTCAGAACTTGTAAAGACTTCTGATTTTCACTGTGTTTCTTAGTAGCTTTATGAGTAGTATATTTTTGTGTGTCTTAAAGTACTTTTCTTTTATGAAGTAAAGCACTGACTGGATGTTGATTTTATTAGCTGGCATTAAGGTGTAAACTATATCGTGAATGTCTAAACCACCTCACGTCATGGAGTAGGCCTTGGATTGCTCTGTCTCCTGACCCCGTGAGATCAAACAGAGGAGTACTTAGTTATTCCGTTTTGAGGTCAGGTAGCACTGCAGACTCCGGACACCGGGGTGAACAACTCCAGTTAATGCAATTGGAGTCCAGTAACTCCTGACTGCCCTGGTAATCATAAGAAACCAGTCTTCACAAGCCTGTAGCGCCGAACAGTCTGCCTGTGAACTGCTGCTTTTGAAGAGGATTTCTCCCAGGCAGCCAGCACCCATTCTAGTACAGCTTTGTTTTAAAGGTAGAAGATGCTCCAGAGAGGTAGAAGATGGCTGCAGAATTTCTGTTAGGATCCTGGACTTGGGCACCGCAGAAAGAAGGGTCAACTCAAGCCATTCTGCTGCCTTACACACAATAGCTGTGAACAAACAAGCCTCCTCAGAAGGATGCCTGAAGGATAAGGGATATCATCTTAAGGGGACGCATCAAGGCCACTGACAGGTAGCAGATCTAAACAAAGCCCAGCATCTGTATGATAAAGAGGTTGTCAGCATCCAAATCATTTTCCTTCATGCTTTGAAAATCCAGGGTGGTCATACCCAGTGCATCTGAATTTGAGTCAAAGAATCCTTCCTTGTGTACAAACATCTGGGCTAATGGAAGATGGTCAGCAAAAACCTAGTCTGCAAAGGAAGCTTGAATCTCCTCTCTGGCAACCTGGGGGTTTTCCTTCAACTTCGAGGTTGACATGAATGCGGCTCTGACAGCTGCGCTAGAGACAACAGAAGAAGCTGCATTAAAGACAATCATACCAGAGGCTTGTCCAGGTGTGGCCTGTGGCGGTGCGGACTCAGGTGGCATCGGGCAGGAGCCCCTGGAATCACCAAGGCTAAATTTTCTGGCCCAGTGAGAGCTGCAATGGATCCAGGGGGAGGAAGAGCAGATCTGAAGAAGTCTAACATGCCATGCTGAAAAAGGTGAGACATTGGCTACGCAGAGGAAATTCCAGTATATGATTTTTTTAAATTGGAATCAGTCCAAGAAAGAAGAAGCTGCCATCACAGACCAACAGACAAATCTCTAAACAGTCACGGGAGATGGACTTTGAAAAACAAAAGGACTTGTCCTTATGATGGTGTTTATGGCTTTGGTGGAAGGACTCATCGGAGGATAACACCCTATCAGGATACTTATCTGAGGAAGTGAGTGCAGCTTTGGAGTCTCCTTTCGCGTGTAAGCCAAAAATAAACTTTGCTTCCTTCATTGTGTTAGCCTTTAGGTTTCTGATATTATACCGGGCCCATAGCCAAATATATTTTATGGGGGTATAGCCCTAAGCAATTACCAGACATTAAAGCTGTGCAATATAGGTACATACTTTCTCAAATATGTGTAGAAAAGGATATAATATACAAGATTTAAAAGCAGACAATGCTTTTTGTTTTTTAATATTATTGGTGTGACTGGTTGTACTGCTAAATAACGACCCCCAGAATATTGTGGTACAAGAATATAGTGGACACAATATTGAGAGGTTAGTGCATTTTTGAAAGTATAGATTAACTTTTCCTCACTCCACATCTACGTACATTGAATATATATGTGTCACTGTCGGACCTCTTTCAGACAGCCATGGGTCATGCAGGGGCTACTGGGCCCAACCGTGGGAGCTGAGGCCTCTTACTCCTGATGCCTCAAGGCCAGAGTTACTATTGTGGATTCTTAGTAACTGAGCAAAGTACCCCTTCAGCTCTGACTCTTACGGTTGTGGTCTGAGCAGTCCGTGGATCCGAAAACCAAAAAAGGGGGGGGGGGGACGGTGTGGAGGAGGAAGATAGTCATGGTGTGATTCAGTATAGTGAACCCAGGCTCAAAACTCAAAATACGCACACCAGCAATAAATCAGTGCCCAGCTAAATACTCACTTTTATGAAGAAAAAAAAGGGAAGTATTTTATTTGTACTGCTGACCACACAAAGGAGAAATATGACATTCGCAAACAATTATACAATTACCCCTGAGGCTGAGGCCCTTGTATTTCTTTGGCGATTCCCTATGCCACTCTCTCCTCACATTAGCAATAGTGGTTATTCCCCATTCACTATTGGTAAAAATCCATGACAAGCCCCACTAACAGTCCAAGTCTTAAAAGTCCATTTTGACTGTCGGTTAAAGTCAACAGTGTGACAACAGTAGGGTTGCCTAGGGCCAACAGACCCGAAACCAGTCTTATCCACACCGGCAGGTGTGAAGCATTCAGAGTTCCTGAGTGTGCCATGGCTGCTAGCAGCGGGTGCAGCTGACTTCAGGTGAGCTGGTAACATGTGGCTGCTGCGGCAGCACTCAGCAGCTGCAGAGTCCCACACTCACAGTCACACTCCTGAAGGGACCACAGGCTCTCTGCAGCTCCCCAGGCTGCTATGTGTTCAGCTCCCGATGGCAGGTGGCTAAGACGATCCTGTTTGGGGTCCCACATCTGGGTAAAGGTGTGGAGATGCTCCCAGAGCGCTCTTGAGTCTCCAGTGCTGGCAGAAGAATTTGCAGACCTTGGCGTTCTGGGTGACCCTCTACAGCATTTAGGGTGTAGGAGGCTGGTCTGGCTTATAGTGGGTACCCTGTGGTACTTACACCCTGTGCCAGATCCAGTTATGCCTTATTAGTAAAATAGAGGTGTTTCTAGCAGCTTAGGCTGATAGAAGGTAGCTATGGCAAAGCAGCTTAGGCAGAACTAGGAGACATGCAAAGCTCCTACTATACCACTTATATCATATGCACAATATCATAAGAAATCACAATACTCAGAGTTACTAAAAATAAAAATATTTTTATGACAATATGCCACAAGTATCTCAGTGAGTACCCTCAGTACGAAGGTAAGTAATATACATATGTTATATGTATACAAACCCAAAACAGGTAAGTAAGAGTAAGAAAAGTAATGCAAAGTGTAGAATTACAATAGGATGCAATAGGTCTAGGGGCAACACAAACCATATACTCCAAAAGTGGAATGCGAATCACGAATGGATCCCAGACCTATGGGAGCTTGTAGAGGGTTGCTGGGACTGTAAGAAAACAGTCAGGGTGTCCAAGATACCCCACACCAAGACCCTGAAAAGTAGGAGTAAAGTACACCTACTACCCCAAAAGGACACAATAGTCGTGATAGGGGGATTCTGCAAGAACCACAAACACCAGCAAAGCACTGAAGGCGGATTCCTGGACCTGAGGACCTGCAAGGCAAGGGGACTAAGTCCAAGAGTCGCGATAGTGTCCGGGGGGGCAGGAGCCCAGAAAACCCCGGATGAAGGTGCAAGGAAGCTGCCTCTGGATGGAAGAAGCTCAGGATTCTGCAACAAGGAAGAGAGCTAGGAACTTCTCTGGATGGAAGATGTCCTACGGCGTGCTGAAGGGTGCAGAGGTGTTCCCACGCAGAAATACCGCAAACAAGCCTTGCTAGCTGCAAGGGTCCCGGTAGATGTTTTTAGGTGCTGCTGGGGACCAGGAAGGACCAGGGTGTCGCCCCTTGGAGGAGGAGACAGAGGGGGCGCTCAGCAACTCAGAGAGCCCCCACAGAAGCAGGCAGCACCCGCAGAAGTACCCGAACAGGCACTTAGAAGATTTGTGAACCAGAGCTGGCTCAGAGTCACAAAGGAGGGTCCCACGACGTTGGAGGCCAACTCAGAGGGTTGAGCACTGCAGGGCGGAGTGCTGGGGACCCAGGCTAGGCTGTGCACAAAGGAAATCCTGGAGGAGTGCACAGGAGCCGGAGCAGCTGCAAATCACGCAGTACACAGGTTTGCAGTCTAGCGTGGGGGGGAAAGGACTTACCTCCACCAAACTTGGACTGAAGGATCACTGGATGGTGGGAGTCACTTGGATAGAGTTCATGTGTTCCAGGGACCACGCTCATCAGGATGAGAGGGGACCCAGAGGACCGGTGATGCAGTCTTTTGGTGCCTGCGTTAGGAGGGGGAAGATTCCGTCCACCCACGGGAGATTTCTTCTTGGCTTCCAGTGCATGGTGAAGGCAGGTGACCCCCAGAGCATGCACCACCAGGAAACAGTCTAGAAAGCAGGCAGGATGAGGCCCTACAATGTTGCTGGTAGTCGTCTTGCTACTTTGTTGTGGTTTTGCAGGCGTCCAGGAGCACTCAGCGGTTGATCCTTGGCAGAAGTCGGAGGAATTCTGGTGAGCTCATTCGTTATCTGAAGAATACCCCATAGGAGAGACCCTAAATAGCCAGAAAAGGAGGTTTGGCTATCAAGAAAGGAGGATTGGCTACCAAGAAAGGTAAGAGCCTATCAGAGGGGGTCTCTGACATCACCTGCTGGCACTGGCCACTAAGAGCAGTCCAGTGGGCCCCCAACACCTCTGTTTCCAAGATGGCAGAGGTCTGGGACACACTGGAGGAGCCCTGGGCACCTCCCCTGGGAGGTACTGATCAGGGGAGTGGTCACTGTGTCACTCCCTTTTCCTTTGTCCAGTTTTGCGCCAGAGCAGGGCTGGGGGATCCCTGAACCGGTGTAGATTGGCTTAGGCAGAGATGGGCACCATCTGTGCCCATCAAAGCACTTCCAGAGGCTGGGGGAGGCTACTCCTCCCCAGCCCTTCACACCTATTTCCAAAGGGAGAGGGTGTAACACCCTCTCTCAGTGGAAATCCTTTGTTCTGCCTTCCTGGGCTGGGCCTGCCCAGACCCCAGGAGGGCAGAATCCTGTCTGAGGGGTTGGCAGCAGCAGCAGCTGCAGTGGAAACCCCGGAAAGGCAGTTTGGCAGTACCCAGGTTCTGTGCTAGAGACCCGGGGGATCATGAAATTGTCTACAATTCCATGATCTTAGACATGTTACATGGCCATGTTCGGAGTTACCATTGTGACGCTCTACATAGGTAGTGACCTATGTATAGTGCACACGTGTAATGGTGTCTCGGCACTCACAAAGTCCGGGGAATTTGCCCTGAACGATGTGGGGGCACCTTGGCTAGTGCCAGGGTGCCCACACACTAAGTAACTTGGCACTTGGCTAGCCAGGACCCCAGTGCTCATAGGTTTGTGGCCTATATGTGTTCTCTGTGTGGTGCCTAACTGTATCACTGAGGCTCTGCTAACCAGAACCTCAGTGTTTATGCTCTCTCTGCTTTCTAAATTTGTCACTGCAGGCTAGTGACTAAATTTACCAATTTTCATTGGCACACTGGTACACCCATATAATCCCCTTGTATATGGTACTGAGGTACCCAGGGTATTGGGGTTCCAGGAGATCCCTATGGGCTGCAGCATTTCTTTTGCCACCCATAGGGAGCTCTGACAATTCTTACACAGGCCTGCCACTGCAGCCTGAGTGAAATAACGTCCACGTTATTTCACAGCCATTTACCACTGCACTTAAGTAACTTATAAGTCACCTATATGTCTAACCTTTACCTGGTAAAGGTTGGGTGCTAAGTTACTTAGTGTGTGGGCACCCTGGCACTAGCCAAGGTGCTCCCACATAGTTCAGGGCAAATTCCCCGGACTTTGTGAGTGCGGGGACACCATTACACGCGTGCACTACACATAGGTCACTACCTATGTGTAGCTTCACAATGGTAACTCCGAATATGGCCATGTAACATGTCTAAGATCATGGAATTGCCCCACCAATGCCATCCTGGTATTGGGGAGACAATCCCATGATTCCCCGGGTCTCTAGCACAGACCCGGGTACTGCCAAACTGCCTTTTCAGGGGTTTCACTGCAGCTGCTGCCAACCCCTCAGACAGGTTTCTGCCCTCCTGGGGTCCAGCCAGGCTTGGCCCAGGAAGGCAGAACAAAGGACTTCCTCAGAGAGAGGGTGTTACACCCTCTCCCTTTGGAAAAAGGTGTTAAGGCAGGCGAGGAGTAGCCTCCCCCAGCCTCTGGAAATGCTTTCATGGGCACAGATGGTGCCCATTTCTGCATAAGCCAGTCTACACCGGTTCAGGGACCCCTCAGCCCTGCTCTGGCGCGAAACTGGACAAAGGAAAGGGGCGTGACCACTCCCCTGACCTGCACCTCCCCTGGGAGGTGCCCAGAGCTCCTCCAGTGTGCTCCAGACCTCTGCCATCTTGGAAACAGAGGTGCTGCTGGCACACTGGACTGCTCTGAGTGGCCAGGGCCAGCAGGTGACGTCAGAGACTCCTTCTGATAGGCTCCTTCAGGTGTTGCTAGCCTATCCTCTCTCCTAAGTAGCCAAACCTCCTTTTCTGGCTATTTAGGGTCTCTGCTTTGGGGAATTCCTTAGATAACGAATGCAAGAGCTCATCAGAGTTCCTCTGCATCTCTCTCTTCACCTTCTGCCAAGGAATCGACTGCTGACCGCGCTGGAAGCCTGCAAAACTGCAACAAAGTAGCAAAGATGACTACTGCGACATTGTAACGCTGATCCTGCCGCCTTCTCGACTGTTTTCCTGGTGGTGCATGCTGTGGGGGTAGTCTGCCTCCTCTCTGTACTAGAAGCTCCGAAGAAATCTCCCGTGGGTCAACGGAATCTTCCCCCTGCAACCGCAGGCACCAAAGAACTGCATCACCGGTCCTCTGGGTCTCCTCTCAGCACGACGAGCGAGGTCCCTTGAACTCAGCAACTCTGTCCAAGTGACTCCCACAGTCCAGTGACTCTTCAGTCCAAGTTTGGTGGAGGTAAGTCCTTGCCTCCCCACGCTAGACTGCATTGCTGGGAACCGCGTGTTTTGCAGCTACTCCGGCTCCTGTGCACTCACCGAGGATTTCCTTCGTGCACAGCCAAGACTGGGTCCCCGGCACCCTAACCTGCATTGCACGACCTCCTGAGTTGTCCTCCGGCGGCGTGGGACTCTCTTGTGCAACTTCGGGTGAGCACTGATTCACTCCACTTCGTAGTGCCTGTTCCGGCACTCCTGCAGGTGCTGCTTGCTTCTGAGTGGGCTCCTTGTCTTGCTGGACGCCCCCTCTGTCCCCTCACGCAATTGGTGACATCCTGGTCCCTCCTGGGCCACAGCAGCATCCAAAAACCCTAACCCCGACACCCTTGCAGCTAGCAAGGCTTGTTTGCGGTCTTTCTGCGGGAAAACACTTCTGCACGACTCTTCACGACGCGGGACATCCATCCTCCAAAGGGGAAGTTTCTAGCCGTGTCGTTCTTGCAGAATCCTCAGCTTCTACCATCCGGTGGCAGCTTCTTTGCACCCACAGCTGGCATTTCCTGGGCATCTGCCCACTCCCGACTTGATCGTGACTTTTGGACTTGGTCCCCTTGTTCCACAGGTACTCTCGTCTGGAAATCCATCGTTGTTGCATTGCTGGTGTTGGTCTTTCCTGCAGAATTCCCCTATCACGACTTCTGTGCTCTTTGGGGAACTTAGGAGCACTTTGCACCCACTTTTCAGGGTCTTGGGGTGGGCTATTTTTCTAACCCTCACTGTTTTCTTACAGTCCCAGCGACCCTCTACAAGGTCACATAGGTTTGGGGTCCATTCGTGGTTCGCATTCCACTTCTAGAGTATATGGTTTGTGTTGCCCCTATCCCTATGTGCCCCCATTGCATTCTATTGTGACTATACATTGCTTGCACTGTTTTCTATTGCTATTACTGCATATTTTGGTATTGTGTACATATATCTTGTGTATATTTGCTATCCTCATACTGAGGGTACACACCGAGATACTTTTGGCATATTATCATAAAAATAAAGTACCTTTATTTTTAGTATATCTGTGTATTGTGTTTTCTTATGATATTGTGCATATGACACTAGTGGTACTGTAGGAGCTTCACTCGTCTCCTAGTTCAGCCTAAGCTGCTCTGCTAAGCTACCTTTTCTATCAGCCTAAGCTGCTAGACACCCCTCTACACTAATAAGGGATACCTGGGCCTGGTGCAGGTGTAAGTACCCCTTGGTACTCACTACAAGCCAGTCCAGCCTCCAACATCTTCTCCGTAGACTATGTATAGCAACAAACTTTTCCGTGGGTGCGCTTGGCCATGAGCAGCAACTGCCACCTTTCTTTGGAAACTGCTTTTCGCTGCTCCTCAGTTCTGGAAGCCTACCATCCGAGGGGCTTTCTGAAACTGGAGAAATCCCCTACAACCAAAGAATTTTGTGCAATATGGCCATCATATCTCTGCAGCTTGTTGGCTATTCTTGTTGAACAGCATTTCAGGCTGAATGGATTTGGTGGGTTTTAACTGCTTTCGGGCAGAGGATAACTCACTGATGTCCAGTGAACTACCTTCACAGTGTGGTGCACTTCCACAGTACAAAAAAACAATATTTCTGGTAAAAACACAAGATACATTTTCTTTTCCAAAATGAAAGTTTGATGTGAAGAAAATGCTTCCCTCGAGTTTTACATTCTTTTTTTCTGTTGTTGAATTGGGTGGCACAATATGCATACCTTCGTCACAGCAAAACAAAAGTGAAAGCAGGGCATGCTAATGGAATCTGATTGGATTCACAAATGTGTGACCACACGGAGTTCCTACACTTCTCCCGCCAACAGAATTGACAAACAGACGCAAACGGACCCATTTCGGTCATGCAGGTAGTTATGGTATTCAGGCCAGGGGTCGATCGGCACCAAGGGAATCCTGCCAGACCCAGTCATTTCTGACAAAACAAAGGAAGACAATTTCCAGAATCTGTGAGGATCCATAAAATTACTACCATTGAGTATTCCCACACTTCTCCCAATAAAAACAGTACCCCAAATGTTTACCCAGTATTATGCATTTAGCATCAATTACATAAGACCTCATAACAGCTATTTATTGGCTGTGACCATCAATTAGATGGAACCAATACATTTAAAAAAAAGCAGATTTATACTACACTGATCGGAGATTACAATACATGCAAAACAGGAAATGTTAGTAGATGTTGTATCGAGATGCCTAGAGAGGTCAATTATTATACAAATTATTTCAGCCTTAGGTGCCCAGATTATGCTTTCCACAATATTTGATTCAAGAAGATGTATCCTCAGCGTGTTGACCGTAGCAGGGTTATACAGATGGAAAATCATTTTTGATAACTAGATAGGTAGACAAAATTGGGACATTTCACACTCATAGTACTGCTGGTTAGAGTATTTGTAGCTCTCTGCAGCAGGCATAATAACATAAACTATCTAGCTCCTGCAAACAAAATAACATTTATAAAGCAGATACATTAGCTCACCAGGATATATTTCACAACAGGCAAATGCCCCTAGAAAAGCTGTAGGATGAGCAATGTCAGTAAATGTAAGTCATACCTAACTTGTGATAACTGCCCAGGCCAATGGCTAATCAAAGCACCATGCAGTACTGGAATCTGGAGATTTCCTAACTGGACATGCTTCTGAATGGATTGTAGATGTAAACAATACATTTTTGTTTGACATACTATAAGTCAAAGGTGAGAAGAGAGTTCTGCTAGTGCTCATTGAATTCTTGGCCTCTCAGCTGAGACTGAGAACTAGTGTTAGTAACACCTTTCGCAGCTCCTCACACACAACACTGTGGCATCGCTTATGAGTTCATCATATTCCCTCTATTAATTAACATCTACCAAACTCCTTTACAAAACATGATTAAATCATGCAACCTTGCCTGCTACAGTTAGGCAAATGACCTCCAAAATATTTTTATAATGGTTGGCCATAAACAGATAGATAATGACTAAACACCTAAAGCTCAATACCGCACACCAATATTATGACCTGTGGACAATGTCAAAAATACCAGCCTACTGCAATATAGCCTAAGGAAAATGACGCCCCGCCAACAATATCAACAAAGGTCAGAAATCCCGGGATCACCATGAATCGAGACCTATACTTGATACCGCATCTTAACAACAACACATAGAGTGTCTTCTACTCAGTGAAAACACAGTAGAATCTTCCCATACCTTGGATACCAAACAGAAACCGCAGGCCATGTTCACACTCAAGCTCCAAACGGGACTACGTCAACAGTTTCTACCTTGCACCACCTGCACACAAAATGCAACTCATACAAAATGTTGCTGCAAGACTTCTCCGCCTTGACCCAAGAGAACACATGACTCCAGTCTTGCAATTAGTCCTCTGGATACCTATAGAAAGATCAGTGTTCAAGGTTCCCAAAGAAAAGGACCTCTATAGCTACAAGTTAAATTCAAGCAATACAAACAAAACAAGATCCTGAGCTCTAGGTTTGCACCATTTATCATCATAACATCTTACCATAAGAAATCTGCAGGAGGTATTGCTTTCTAAGTACAAGCCGCCAAACTTTGGAGCACCTTGTCAGTTAGCACTATTTGAAGCACCCAGGAGTTGAAAACATGGCTATTTCCAGGACAATTACACCACCTCACATCACAACAAAAACTGGAAATAGAGTTGTGCCCTCAGACTCAATCTTCAGCTTATAATCCACAGATTGGAAAAAAAAAACAGCAAATTACTTTCAACAGGCAGGTCATCTAAGGAGGGCTGACCAATGATTTGATGGGATATTATTTAGTTATGTAATTTCATATATAGCATTTATGGCCACAGTAATACTTATACCATAGTACTCAACGCTCAGCAGACAACTGTACTTTACATCTCTTACATTCACATAAGTCATATCTGCTACAAATGTTTTCCGTCACCAGTACTGTGCAGCCAATAAACTGGCCATCATCAAATGAATGGGCATGGAATAACTGAAGAGACCTATCACACACTGCTGTTCAATCAGATGACTTTAGTCTAGCCCATGACAGCAGATCCCAAATATCTTTACACTATGGCCACTTCTTTCATATCATAATGACACCATTCAGATATGGGATGATAGTAACAATGCCCATTTTAGCAGATCTCTCCACTTCTCTCTACCTTCCACCATACCACCTCAGGGCCACAATTATACACAAAATGCTCAATTTGGACAACTTTGTGCAGTAACCAGCAAGGCACATTACATTTATAGGTCCTGCAGAGTAGTTCAAAACTGCCAGCGTACAGAAAAACCATATACTGCGTGTACTACACCTCACCATTACAACACTGCTATGCGCTACCTCCCATATCATGATAACTGCACCTCTCCAGTCATCACGTGCGATATGGAAACTCTTCCCACATAGACTCACAAATGGCAATACACTTCCAATCACATACCCTATAAGTTGGAGCTTACTGCCCTTGTAGGTAAGCACTTAATTGACCCACCTAGAGGCCATAAGCGCTATACAAAATGATGCAATAAAGTACAATACAATATAACATTTATAATTTATGCATAACCAAGAATTGTTTTGATTCTATTAAAATCTTTCCTTCCATCACACTTCAGAATTATAAAATATAACATGCTTCATTTGTCCTTTCACATCTGCTGATATATTTTAAAATAATTGGATAGTCATTAATAGGTATATGAATTTTGTTGTGTATTAGAAAAAAACTGACATACTACAATCATTCTGTTTGCACTCCAGTGAGATTGCCACAAAATTCAGTTTACAAAATTCTCTCAGTTTGCATTCAGGGAAAAAAAGTAAATACAATACATCTCTTAAAAGAATAAGAAGCTGTTTGTCAGAAGACACGTGCTGTCATTTGACCTCTATCTTTATATGCACAACCAATGCGATGAGATACAAACAAACTTGAAAGGCATTTTCACTGCTATTTCACCTTCTGAACTCTAGCATAGTTATTGTGAGGGTGCTGCAGCCCTACCCACACCTGTGTTTCGATTATATTGTAGCATTCATATGTGAATGCAGTTTCTTTTGATAAACCAACTTTTCGATAAATGCTCTGCCAGTTGCCTGGATCATTTGTGGGGAATGGGGCCTGCGGGGGACGTGAGGCGGTAAGGTATGAAGATTAAAATGCACTGGCCGAGGCCTCACATGCCCCCTTTTGGCTACTGCCCCGCAATATGAGTCACAAGTTCAGAATAGTGGTACAGCCCAGGAACCACATGCAGAGATGTTGTGGGGGATTTAACAAGGACATCATCTTGCAATATGCTGACCATGTTGAAAAAGTGTCATTACACACTTGGAGGAATTTGGTATACACCAAAGTGCTACAGATTTGCATTGGTAGAGTAAGTAACAAAATGAAATATTGCCACAGCACCAGGTGGCAGTAAATGTATGGCGGTGATGTCATTACCTGGACTCCTGGAAAAGTGGAACCACAACTGGAGTCATGTGGCACCACCTGGCATGTCTGGAGAGCTATAGCTTAAAGAAAAGGTTCTGGATCTAGTCTGATGCCTAGGGGTATTCTTAAGGTATGGATTCTGTGGGAAGAAGCAGCTATCAGACCACAGTGTTTTCAGCACAAAGATCAGCATGTGCTGGTAATTGCTGAGCCTTTCACCTCCGTTAAATTTCATCAGGTTTCACCGGACAAAATCTGTTGGGGGTGCAGACTTTATAGTACTGGGCATCAACTAACCTTTTGAAATGCATAAACTCCTATGCCTTCCAGAATGAGGAGAGTTGGAAAAATAATAGTGTTCCCTATGCTTAACTACTTCTCCAGAAAACAGATAACTGTTAATTAGGTTGATGCAAATCAAAACAACTCACACCCTGAAATCACTAATAACTCATTAATGAATTTGCCAAAGGCTTGTTTACTTTTTATCACCTCCTAAGGGAAACCTTACACTTAAATTTAAGAAAGAGATAGTTTAGAAAGCAATACTGCAGAAATTCATACATGAGAATGGTTGGGGGTAGGAAAGCGGTATAATCACAAAGGCATTAAAAATCAATGAAGTAAAAATACTGGAACTAAACTGTGTATGCATTCACAAACTAGAGTCTATCAAAGAATGCTAAACTCTGAAAAACAAGTGCTACCTCTGTATTTGCTTAGGTTAATGGAGCATAATACCAAACATGGAACACTTCATACAGTTCATTTGGATTCCAAACATTTTATGCAGATTCCTTGATCTTCAAAGTTCTAAAACCTAGCCACACCAGACATTTCTGTAAAGTGGGCATGTTGGACAATCCAACGTAGTTGGGATTCATATTTACACCACAATCTTTTTCTGCCCATAATGCTGCAAAACCAGCTCTACATTGCAAACAATATGCTTTCTAATGTGTATGCCTACATAAACAAGACAACACACAAAGGGAATGAAAACCTCTTATTAAGAAAACGTTTTTTCCTTTATCTATGCGCCACATCATCGTGCTGGAATTCTTCCACTAAAATGTTTTGCACAGCACTAATAAAGTACATACCTTTAGTAGTATGCTTGCACCCCATTGTGTGTGTTGCCTTGCATTTTTTTTCCTGCACCTCTTCATCTTTAGTCTGTTGGCATTCTTGTTGCTGGTGTGCTGAGAGCTATCACAGGCAGCGAGTCTGTCACCCAGAAAGGCGAGGTGCCAGTTGTGATGTCTTGCTAAATGATGCTCTTGCTTTTGAAGGTAGTGCAGGCCAGTGGAATTTCATCAGGTGAAGGTGGTATTGGAGGATGTCATTATGGGGGTGGTGAGGAGCATTGTGGAGTCTGGGAGAATGGAGAAAGGTGTTGCCATCACCCCCAGATGCTAGCATATGAAGTCTCCAGTAGCAGTTCTGACTTTGCTAATAGGGAGAAACAGATTCACTTGGTAAAGAGAGCTGGTACCAGGCCATCTTGGTTTCCCTGACAAAGTCATCATTGATGGTGAGGTCAGTGTCTAGGGCGACGCAGAGTGATTTAGCACTGCATGAAAGTTGGGGTCTAAATCCATCCAGGTTCATTTTGTTAAGTCATGTTTGTACTAGGTGTTGCCGCTTCTTCTCTGAGCCCCGGTATAGAGTTTTGGTAGGATTATGATTTAGGTTGGTGTTGGGAACCAAAGTCTGAATGAGTTGCAGGCACTGTTTGAGGAAGTGAGCAGAAGAGACTTTTACGCAGAATTGTCTTGTTGACTTACTGATGATCTCAGACGCCAAAGGCAAGCCTGTCTATGCCCTTCTACACCCAGCGCCAGGAACCCTGGTCCTTCCTCCTCCCACCACTACCATGCTGAAACCCTCTGCACCCTCAACCCCGCCACTTCTGCCTCACCGCACCTCAAAACACGAAGGGAGCTTCCTCCACCACTTCCTGCAAGTTTTCATGCACTTACCTAGACCCAACACTCACAGCACCAACAGCACCCAACATCCCGCTCTCTGACACTAACACAGTCCTGCAACAACTCATACAGCAACACACAATCGCATACATGCTCCTCAATACCCACTGAATCACCAAACATGCCACAGAGATTTGGGATCTGCTAAACAACACTGCTCCTGACCTCTTCTTTCCTAAAGGAAACATTGCTGGACTCTGCTTTGGTACCTGACATAGCCACAGCCATCCCCCTTGGCTACAAAATTGCCTGGCAACACCTACTTCACAAACACAAGGGCGGAATAGTCATTATCAACAAAAACATCATCAGCTGCACCACATCCACAGACACGTCATCCTCCAACGTGGAACACCTGTCATTCAAGCTCTACATCACAGACAACTTCACCCTAAGCGGCACTCTCATTTACAGACCACTGGAACCGCACAGTAACTTCACTGACACAATTATGGACTTTGCTGCACCCTCTCTCAATGCTAGCACTCATAACCTACTAGGAGACCTGAAGACCACGTCAACCTCATCTCAAGAGCACTTATTGAAGACCTCAGAAGTCCGGGCCTCTCCGAACGAGTATGGGGTGTTACCAGTGTCCCGGCACACTGCCTGAACACTGTTTTCACCAACTTCAGCAACATCAGAGTTGACAAGCCCACACCAGTTACTTTGACAGACCACCCCCTCGTCAAGTTAGTATAGCCGTCCCAGACCAATGCACATGCACCATCACCAGACCAGCCTGCCGAAAATGGAACAGCATCACTGACGAGGACTGGAGCACTGCTCTCATCATCTACTGATCCAAATACAGCAACAGCTTCCCAAAAGACATCAATAATTTCAACAATTGGAATAACCTCCGGCGCCGACTCCCTAGCCCCCTCGAACAACACAATTCAACAAGATCCAGACCGCAGGCATTGTGGTACACAAAGGAACTCAGACTGATAAAATGCCACTGCGAGCAACTGGAGCATAAATGTATAATGAGCTAGACAATGCAGACAGGAGCACGTTCAAATCTGCCCTGAAAAGCTACCATCATATGATTCAGACCATACTGATGCCAGCACAAGCAGAAGCAAAGATATCTTCGCCATTATGAAAGATTTTAATTCACCATTGGCTGCCTCCAGCTCAAAAATGTCTTTGCAAGACCTCTTAAACAATCTGTCTCAATTCTTCTGCTACAATATCACTGCCGTTTACAACAACTTTAGTCTGAACCAGAAAGGACAGGCCTCACCAAATGCCTCCCAATCTTATCCAAATAACCAATGCTAACCACATTGCCTGTCATCCACCCCCCCCCAAAAAAAACTGACACTATACAGTTCATCCACTCAGGCCCTATCGGACCTTTGCACTAACCATGCCTACACCATAGGACTGCAATCCATCAGCGTGATGCTCACACCCATTCTGAATGCCTCCACCTCTTGCGCGACCTTCCCAGATGCTTGGAATGCAACTGTCCTCCCAATGCTTATGAAACTGTATGGGGACCCTGCAACAATCGCCAACTACAGACCGATCTCCCTGATACCATTCCCAGCCAAGGTCTTAGAGAAAATCCTCAACAGACACCTCACTGAATACCTCAACCACCTCCTCAACATCACTCAATCTGGTTTCAGCATGGAAACTGTCCTCATCGCTGCCACAGAAGACATCTGCATGACTCTGGACAGGGGAGACTCGGCGGCCCTTTTCTTCCTGGACCTCTTAGCAGCCTTTGACAGTTTTTGACCCCATTCCCTTCGAACATCTACACGACATTGGTGTCTAAGGACGAGCACTCGAACAACTCGAACACCCGCAGCGACATCTGCGGAGTTTCATAAGGATTCTCCCTGTGCCTGATCCTCTTCACAGAATACATATTTCCTCCAGCCAGAAACATCCGCTTCACAATATCAACATCCTCTACTATGCTTACGACACACAACTCAGTCTCTTGCTCACTCAAAAGACACCCAGTATCTGGATCAAGTTAAATGCCTGGATGACTGAAATCACCCACTGAATGAAGACCAACTATCCAAACATGATCACCAGAAAATCAAAATCGTAATTTTCGTTAAGAGCACATCACTGTGGGACTCCACCTGGTAGCCAAAAAGGCAAGGAACAACACCCACCACCCACGCAAAGACCCTTTAGATCATCACTGACAGCAAACTTGACATGACCAAGTCAATGCCATCACTGCTTCATGCTCCAGTACACTGAAGATGCTGCTAAAGATTTTCAAATTGCTCCAAAACAGCGCCCGGAAAACTGTCACGCACTCCCTGGTCCCTTTCCCTTTATTTCACTGTCCATGAATTACAGTCTAGTAGGTTCTTTTTCATCCCTGCTTTCTCCCATTGTTTTTCTGTCTTTCGCTGTCTGTGAACTGCTAAGTTGGACGACCCAGAAGAAACCCCCATGTGAGTCTGCATGTGAGCGATACACAAGATAGCGGGACACGGGAGGAGGGAATGTTGATGAAACTGAAAGGCATTTAAGCCTGATGAAAATATAATTGTCAGCGGAAAGGTTGCTCTGCAGCACAAAGTACAATGTTGGCTACTGAGTTAAAAAAAAAAAAAAAAAGAGAGGAAGAAGAAAACTGTTTCGAGATGGAATTTGTGCAGTCCCATTGGTTCCTCTCTCTTACTTAAGTGAGATGCAACAGGAGGCAAATGTTTACAAGGAGAAAGATTATTTACATTTTTAATTTATTTACACTAGCACTTGAATATAGGCACAGGTCATCTTATACAAAGAAGCACACTGACAGCATTAACGTTCTAGCAAAAGCACTTTAACAAAATAAGTATAAAAGGTATTTGAATTAGCCCACTTGGGCTTTATGACGGAAATGTTCAAACATGATAAATAATTCTAAGTGCAACGTTGGGAAAGATATATATTATTCTAAGAACAACTACTTCTTTGCATGTGCTATTTAAGCTTTAGTATTGAGTGGAAATAGCAAGGGAAAGAAAGGTTAGCCCACTTGGGCTTTATTGAGTGATAGATGCGTTTCACTTTATTTACATTATTTTGGAATAATAATAATCATGAATTTTAGTGGAAAATAATGCATACTTTTTAAATTAATAGCACAAATGGGTTATCAGAACTGTACAATGTGATGGAATGCTGTAAGAAGGCTCTGTTTTGTAAGCAAGGATGCAGGCTAGCCGGAACGCGTCGGAATAGGTAGCACAAGAACACTTTAATGAAAAGCTGCACCACTAGCACCCTGGAGTATCGGTAACCTTGACTGAAGGTTTTGTAACAAGTTGCGGTAGATTTCGGAAAGAAAGTGCTGACTCCGCGCACACGCGACACTCCCTCCTTTCAGATGAATGGTGGCAGCCAGAAACCACAAAAGAGTGGAATATATGGAAAATATCACTTAAACAGCGTACATCTGTTCGTGGCATGTAGTGCTGCACATTCACAGGCTATGCAATGCTTCCGCCATCTAGTGTTGGGCTCGGAGTGTTACAAGTTGTTTTTCTTCAAAGAAGTCTCTTGCGAGTCACGGGATCGAGTGACTCCTCCTCTCGGTCATACTGTGCATGGGCATAGATTCCTTTGTTAGATTGCTTTCCTGAAAAAGGGTGTAGGAAGGAGTGATAGAGTTAAAGAATGTAAATGTATATACATAAGTACAAATAAGAAACTACAAGGACTACAGGCTTCCGGGGAGGAGGGAGGGTGCATGTGATTCTGCAGCACTACATGCCACAAACAGATGTACACTGGGTGACATTTTCCGTTAGATGGCATGTGTAGCTGCAGATACACATGCTATGCATAGAATAAAAAGTAGTTGCTCTCCTCAAAATAAGCAGTGGTTACCCTGTAGGAGTTGGAGTTGGTTGAAATAATGTTTTTAGGACAGCTTGACCAACATTGGCCTGTTGCTTTGACAATACATTCACACAGTAATGTTTTGTAAATGTATGTGGTGTAGACCATGTGGCAGCTTTGCATATGTCTGCCATTGGTATGTTTCCTAAGAATGCCATTGAAGCACCTTTTTTCCTAGTGGAATGTGTTTTAGGTGTTATTAAAAGTTGTTGTTTTGCCTTAATGTAGCATGTTTGAATACATTTAACAATCCATCTAGCTAATCCTTGTTTAGAGATAGGATTACCTTTATGTGGTTGTTGAAAAGCAACAAAAAGCTGTTTAGTTCTTCTAAACTCTTTTGTTCTATCCACATAATACATTACAGCTCTTTTAAGATCAAGAGTGTGGAGGGCTCTTTCCGCAGTTGAACCTTGCTGTGGGAAGAAGACTGGCAATTCCACTGTTTGGTTTATGTGAAAAGGTGATACAACCTTTGGCAAAAAGTTTGGATTAGTTCTAAGTACAACTTTATGTTTGTGTACTTGGAAAAAAGGTTCCTCAAGAGTGAATGCTTGTATTTCACTAACTCTTCTTAATTACGTAATCACTACAGGAAAGCAAATTTCCAAGTTAGAAATTGAATATCACAGGAATGCATGGGTTCAAAAGGTGGACCCATTAGTCTGGTGAGTACAATATTGATATTCCAAGCAGGAGCTGGTGGTTTTCTAGGTGGAATGATGTGTTTTAGTCCTTCCATGAAGGCTTTGATAACTGGAACTCTAAAGAGAGGTATGTTTTATAGTCTGCAAATATGCTGATATGGCAGTAAGATGGATTTTAATAGATGAGAAAGCTAAATTTGACTTTTGTAAATGAAGTAGGTAGCATACAATATATTGTATTGATACTGTAAGTGGGTCATTATTTTTAGATTGACAGTAGTAAACAAATCGTTTCCATTTGTTAGCATAGCATTGTCTAGTTGTAGGCTTGCGTGCTTGTTTGAGAACTACCATACATTCTAATGGAAGTTTGAAGTATCCAAATTCTATGAATTCAGTAGCCAAATCGCTAAGTTGAGAGCGCTGGGATTGGGGTGTCTGATTTGTCCCATGTTTTGTGTCAGCAAATCCAGTATGTTCGGAAGTTTGTAGTGAGGTACTACTGACAGGTCTAGGAGTGTTGTGTACCAATGTTGTCGTGCCCACGTGGGGGCTATGAGAATCATGGTGAGAGAGGTTTGACAGTTTGTTGACCAGAAATGGAAGTAGTGGGAGAGGGGGAAAAGCGTAAGCAAATATCCCTGACCAATTGATCCATAGAGCACTACCCTGGGATAGAGGGTGTGAGTGTATGGATGCAAAGTTTTGGCATTTTGTGTTTTCGTTTGTTGCAAATAGGTCTATTTCTGGTGTCCCCCACTTTTGAAAGTACTGTTGAAGTACTTGAGAGTGAATCTCCCATTGGTGTATCTGTTGGTGTGTTCTGCTTAGGAGATCCGCTAGCTGATTGTGTATTCCTGGAATGTATTCTGCTAGTAGATGAATGTGATTGTGAATTGCCCATTTCCATATTGTTTGGGTTCGAAGGGACAGTTGAGATTAATGTGTCCCGCCTTGGTTCTTTAGATAATACATGGTTGTCATATTGTCTGTTTTTATCAAGACAGTTTTGTGTTTGAAAAGTGGTTGAAACGCTTTTAGGGCAAGGAATACAGCTAGTAATTCTAAATGGTTTATGTGATCATTTAGCTGTTTTGAATCCCATTCCCCTTGTATGGTAAGGTTGTTGAGATGAGCTCCCCAACCTACTATCATTGATGCATCTGTTGTTTATGTGGTCTGAGGCAAGGGTCTCGAAATGACTGCCCCTTCATTAAATTGCTGAGATTCCACCATTGAAGGGACTTAGGCGTTTGGCGGTCTAACAACACTAGATCTTGCAATGGACCCTGTGCTTGAGACCACTGCTGTGAGAGGCACTGTTGTAGTGTTCTCATGTTTAGTCTTGCATGCGGTACTATTGCTATGCAGGATGCCACCAGTTCCATTCATGATAAAGCTTACAGTGTATTGTTGATTTGGCTGCATTTGTGGTATGAGATTTTGGAAAGCTTGTATCCTTTGTGTATTTGGATAGGCTAAGGTTTTTTGTGTATTGAGAACAGCACCTAGGTAAAGTTGCACCTGTGCTGGTTGAAGATGGGATTTTTGGTAGTTGAGAGTGAACCCTAATGTATATAGGGTTTCTATTGTGTATTGAGTGTGTTGTTGACATTGTATAAAATTGCTTGATTTTATTAGCCAATCGTCTAAATAAGGAAAGACATGTATGTGTTGTCTTCTTTGGTAAGCTGCTACTACTGCTAGACATTTTGTGAATACCCTTGGAGCTGTTGTTATGCCGAATGGCAGAACTTTGAATTGGTAATGCTTTCCGGCTATCACGAACCTTAAGTATTTTCTGTGACCTGGACGAATGGGTATATGGAAATACGCATCTTTGAGATCTAATGCGGTCATGTAATCTTGTTTTTGTAGTAGTGGAAGACGTCCTGTAGTTACCATGTGAAAGTTTTCCGAAAGGATATATAGATTTAGTTGTCTGAGATCTAGTAATGGGTCTGAGTGTGCCATCCTTTTTGGGAATGAGGAAGTATAGTGAATATACCCCTCTTCCGTGTTGAGATTTTGGAACTAATTCTATTGCCTCTTTTAGTAGTAGCGATTGTACTTCTTCTTGTAATAGAACGTTGTGTTCTGGGGACAACCTGTGATGATGAGGAGGAATATTTGGAGGGGTAGAAATCAATTCTAGGCAATAACTATTGCATATAATTGAGAGTATCCATTGGTCTGTGGTGATATTTTGCCATTGGGAGTGGAATTGCTGCAGTCTGCCCCCCACAGGAGAAGTGTAGAGTGGAAGGGTGGGAAGGAAGCCACTGCTTAGGTGGTGTAGTGGTTTGCATTGAGGTTTGAAATTTACCTCTGCTCTTGAAATATTGCCCTCTATAGGACCCTCTAAACCCCCCTCTTTGATATTAGGTTTGTTGTCCCTGCTTTGTTTGGGAGGTGGAAGCATCAGAGGACTGTGGCTTAAAACCTCCTTTAAACTGTGGTCTGCGAAAGGAGCCTCTATATGGTGTGGTGTATAAAGCCCCCATTGCTTTCGCAGTATCTGACTCTTTTCTCAGTTTTTCAATAGTGGGGTCTACTTCTGGGCCGAATAGATGTTTCTTGTCAAAAGGCATATTAAGTACTGCCTGTTGAATTTCTGGTTTAAAACCAGAGGAGCGTATCCTTGCATGCCTTCTAATTGTGATGCCAATATTGACACTCCTTGCGGCTGTATCAGCAGCATCGAGGGCAGACATTATCTGATTATTGCTAATAGCTTGTCTCGCTTTCACAACCTGTTGTGCTCTCTTTTGATGCTCCTTTGGAAGGTGCTGTGTAATATCTTGCATCTCGTCCCAATGGGCCCTGTCATATCTGGCTAGAAGTGCCTGGGAATTGGCAATTCTCCATTGGCTAGCCGCTCGTGTGGCGACTCTTTTTCCAGCTGCATCAAATTTCCTACTTTCTTTATCAGGAGGAGGTGCGTCTCCAGATGACTGGCTGTTTTCTCTTTTCCATGCCACACTGACTACCACTGAATCTGGAGGGACCTGATGTTTGGGTCGGTAGGAGCAGGCTTATATTTTTTATCAGTTCTAGGGGTGATGACTCTAGCTTTGACAGGCTCATTAAACATTTGGTCCGCATGTTTAACCATTCCAGGCAACATCAGGAGACACTGGTACCTGGAATGATTGGAAGACAGCGTGTTAAATAGAAAGTCTTCTTCCAGGGGTTCAGAATGCATAAGCACTCCATGATGAGCTGCTGCCCTAGATATTACTTGAGTGCAGGCAGTGGTGTCTTCTGGAGGAGAAGGTTTGGATGGGTAGAGGTCTGGCTCATTGTCTGGAATGGGATCAGGGTCATAAAGATCCCATGGGTCTAGTGTATCTGCACATGAATACAATGAATGTGTTGGAGAAGGCAATGGTGGTGGACTATTGTGAGGTGAATGGGAAAGCTGTGGAAAGTGAGGAGGAGAAGTAGGGAGAGTTGCTGGTGTCTCCTTTTGTTTTTGCACTTTTGCTGGTGGTTGAACAGAGTCTAACTCCTCTTGAAAAGCCAGGTTTCATTTTTTCTTAAAAGGAGGTGCAGTGATAATTCGTCCAGTCTCCTTATGTATATGGATTCTCGATTGTCTTTCATCAATAATCTCTAATATTGGATCAATCTCAGTCTCTTCTTCAGAAGCTCTATAAGATTCCAGCATGAGCTATGAGATTTGCTTTAATTTTCTCGAAAGTCCCTTGTTCCTCTGTGTATGAGGATTTTAAAGGGCCTGAAGTGTGGATCTTTTTCAGTCCCAAAAGAGTTGTCGGTTGTTTCGGCTCCGAAACCAAGTGGCGAATTTTCAACTCCGAGGAATGAGGCCTTTTACTGGAGTCTGAAGTGGCCGCTTTAGATGATTTACTTGACTCAGAGGTGGACGGAGAAGTGGCCTTTTTCGGCGGCGGCCCCGAAGGTCAGTTGCCAGAAGTCTTTTTTCGGGCCAAACCATCGCCTTCCGGCAGTGGTTGGCCCAAGGCCTTCAGATGTTTTTTTATGTAGGGTGTAGGGGCAGACGTACTCACATGCTGGACAGCTGTGATGGGTCTATCATCTTCTGATTCTTGTTCGGAATCAGTGTCTCGGACTGCTCTTCCTCCATGACGTTGAGATGTTCGGTGCTTTTTAACACCATTTCCAGTCTTCGGGCTTTGTGATCTTTCAGGGTCTTCTTTGATCGAAAGGATCGACAGGCCTCGCAATCTTCCTCCCAATGGTCTGGAGAAAGGCACAAATTACAAACCAGGTGCTGGTCTGTATATGGGTACTTCGCGTGGCACCGACGGCAGAATTAGAATGGAGTCTGATCCATCAGGCTTTCCACGTGGTAGGCCCGAACAGGCCCGAGTTGGGCGCGCGCACCCTGAAGGGCGAGATGAAGGTTCCGACAGTACTACTGGTTTGATGTTAGATGGGGAACGCGATTGAAAACAATACCGACGAATAAGTAGGTTTTCCGATTCGAAATCTCAGAGCGAGAGGAAACACATCCGAACCAGACAGCAGAAAGAAAACAATCTAACAAAGGGGTTGATGCCCATGTGCACTTTAACCGAGAGGAGGAGTCACTAGATCCCGTGACTCCGAAAAGGTCGAAACGCATCGGTGTTAGTTTGTTTGGGGTCCTGTTATGGAATAAAAGCAATCTGCTGTAATCCTGTAAGTGCTGCATTTTTTACTTAATTGTCAAACTGGTGTGAAGAATATTGATGGGAATAGGTCCTTCCCATGCGGGCACCGACATGAGAAGAGAGCGCCTCTTTGGATCTGAGATATAAATTGTCAAACTGGTGTGAAGATTATTGATGGGAATAGGTCCTTCCCATGCGGGCACCGACAAGAGAAGAGCGCGCCTCTTTGGATCTGAGAGATATATATATATATATATACATATATGGAAAATGTCACTTACCCAGTGTACATCTGTTCGTGGCATTAGTCGCTGCAGATTCACATGCTGTGCACATCCCGCCATCTGGTGTTGGGCTCGGAGTGTTACAAGTTGTTTTTCTTCGAAGAAGTCTTTTTTCGAGTCACGAGACCGAGGGACTCCTCCCATTTCGACTCCATTGCGCATGGGCGTCGACTCCATCTTAGATTGTTTTCCCCGCAGAGGGTGAGGTAGGAGTTGTGTATGCTAGTAATAGTGCCCATGCAATGGAGTGAATACGTATGTACATAATGAAGTTTAAAGTAATATATTTACAAATTTAAAAATGTTCAAGATCAACTTCTAAACGGCTACAGGCTCCCGGGGAGGTGGGTGGGCGCATGTGAATCTGCAGCAACTAATGCCACGAACAGATGTACACTGGGTAAGTGACATTTTCCGTTCGATGGCATGTGTAGCTGCAGATACACATGCTGTGCATAGACTAGTAAGCAGTTATCTCCCCAAAAGCGGTGGTTCAGCCTGTAGGAGTTGAAGTTGTTTGAAATAATGTTCGTAGTACAGCTTGACCTACTGTGGCTTGTTGTGCCGTTAACACATCTACACAGTAGTGTTTGGTAAATGTATGAGGCGTAGACCATGTTGCTGCCTTACATATTTCGTTCATTGGAATATTTCCTAGAAAGGCCATGGTCGCACCTTTTTTTCTGGTTGAGTGTGCCTTTGGTGTAATAGGCAGCTCTCTCTTTGCTTTAAGATAGCAGGTTTGAATACACTTAACTATCCATCTAGCAATGCCTTGTTTAGAAATTGGATTCCCTGTATGAGGTTTTTGGAAAGCAATAAATAGTTGTTTTGTTTTTCGAATTAGTTTTGTTCTGTCAATGTAGTACATTAGTGCTCTTTTGATGTCTAATGTATGCAGTGCTCTTTCAGCTACTGAATCTGGCTGTGGGAAGAACACTGGTAATTCTACTGTTTGATTCAAGTGGAACGGTGAGATCACTTTTGGTAAAAATTTTGGATTTGTCCGTAGAACTACTTTATGCTTGTGTATTTGAATAAATGGTTCTTGTATGGTAAATGCTTGAATTTCACTCACTCTTCTTAGAGATGTGATGGCAATCAAAAATGCAACTTTCCATGTTAAGTATTGCATTTCACAAGAGTGCATGGGCTCAAAAGTTGGACCCATGAGTCGTGTTAAGACAATGTTGAGGTTCCATGAAGGAACTGGTGGTGTTCGTGGTGGTATAATTCTCTTTAGGCCTTCCATAAATGCTTTTATGACTGGTATCCTAAATAATGAAGTTGAGTGCGTAATTTGCAGGTAGGCTGAAATTGCGGTCAGATGTATCTTTATTGAAGAGAAAGCTAGCTTTGACTTTTGCAATTGTAGTAAGTATCCTACTATATCTTTGGCAGATGCGTGTAAGGGTTGAATTTGATTATTATGGCAGTAATAAACAAATCTTTTCCACTTATTTGCATAGCAGTGTCTAGTGGTAGGTTTCCTAGCTTGTCTTATGACCTCCATACATTCTTGTGTGTGGTCTAGGTGTCCGAATTCTAGGATTTCAGGAGCCAAATTGCTAGATTCAGCTATGCTGGATTTGGATGTCTGATCTGTTGTTTGTGTTGTGTTAACAGATCTGGTCTGTTTGGTAGTTTGACATGAGGTACTACTGAGAGGTCTAGTAGTGTTGTGTACCAAGGTTGTCTTGCCCATGTCGGTGCTATTAGTATGAGTTTGAGTTTGTTTTGACTCAATTTGTTTACTAGATATGGAAGGAGTGGGAGAGGGGGAAAAGCGTAAGCAAATATCCCTGACCAGCTCATCCATAACGCATTGCCCTGAGACTGATCTTGTGGGTACCTGGATGCGAAGTTTTGGCATTTTGAGTTTTCCTTTGTTGCAAATAGATCTATTTGTGGTGTTCCCCACATTTGGAAGTAAGTGTTTAGTATTTGGGGGTGAATCTCCCATTTGTGGATCTGTTGGTGATCCCGAGAGAGATTGTCTGCTAACTGGTTCTGAATTCCTGGAATAAATTGTGCTATTAGGCGAATGTGGTTGTGAATCGCCCAATGCCATATTTTCTGTGTTAGGAGACACAACTGTGTCGAGTGTGTGCCTCCCTGTTTGTTTAGGTAATACATTGTTGTCATGTTGTCTGTTTTGACAAGAATGTGTTTGTGGCTTATTATGGGTTGAAATGCTTTGAGCGCTAGAAATACCGCTAACAGTTCTAAGTGATTTATGTGAAACTGTTTTTGCTGTATGTCCCATTGTCCTTGGATGCTGTGTTGATTGAGGTGTGCTCCCCACCCTATCATGGAAGCATCTGTTGTTATTACGTATTGTGGCACTGGGTCTTGGAAAGGCCGCCCTTAGTTTAAATTTATACTGTTCCACCATTGAAGCGAGATGGTATGTTTGGCGGTCTATCAACACCAGATCTAGAAGCTGACCCTGTGCTTGTGACCATTGTGATGCTAGGCACTGTTGTAAGGGCCGCATGTGCAACCTTGCGTTTGGGACAATGGCTATGCATGACGACATCATGCCTAGTAGTTTCATCACAAGTTTGGCTTGTATCTTTTGATTTGGATACATGGTCCGTATCACATTATGAAATGTGTGAACTCTTTGTGGACTTGGAGTGGCAATCCCTTTTGCTGTGTTGATTGTTGCTCCTAAGTATTGCTGTGTTTGACACGGCAGAAGGTGTGACTTTGTGTAGTTGATTGAGAAACCTAGTTTGTGGAGGATTTCTGACATATTTTGTGTGTTGTGAACACCGTCTTAGCGTGTTGGTTTTGATTAACCAATCGTCTAGGTACGGGAACACATGTATTTGCTGCCTTCTGATATGTGCAGCTACTACTGCTAGGCATTTTGTAAAAACTCTTGGTGCAGTTGTTATTCCGAATGGCAACACTTTGAATTGGTAATGTATCCCTTGGAATACAAACCTTAGGTACTTTCTGTGTGAAGGATGTATTGGTATATGGAAATATGCATCCTTTAGGTCTAGTGTTGTCATGTAGTCTTGTTGTTTGAGCAGTGGGATTACGTCTTGTAATGTAACCATGTGAAAGTGATCTGATTTGATGTAGGTATTTAATGTTCTGAGATCTAGTATAGGTATCAGACTTGTCTTTTTTGGGTATCAGAAAGTACAGGAGTAAACTCCTGTGTTTATTTGTTGTTTTGGTACTAACTCTATTGCTTCTTTTTGTAGCAATGCCAAAACTTCTAGTCCTAGAAGATCTATATGTTGTTTTGACATATTGTGTGTTTTCGGTGGGATGTTTGGAGGGAATTTGAGAAATTCTATACAATAACCATGCTGGATAATTGCTAAGACCCAAGTGTCTGTTGTTATTTTCTCCCAATGTTTGTAAAACTTGGTTATTCTCCCCCCCACAGGTGTTATGTGTTGGGGATTTGTGACCTTGAAGTCACTGCTTGTTTGGAGGAGTTTTGGGACTTTGGAACTTTCCTCTATTCCTTTGAAATTGTCCCCCTCTATATTGTCCCCGAAAACCTCCCCGCTGATACTGGCTCTGGTAAGTGGGCTTTGTTTGTGAGGTTGTGGCTTCTGTGGTTTGCCCTCGAAACCCCCCTCGAAATTGTGTCTTTCGAAATGTGCCTCTGCTCTGTGGGGAGTAGAGTGCGCCCATGGCTTTGGCCGTGTCAGTGTCTTTCTTAAGTTTTTCGATCGCAGTGTCCACCTCCGGCCCAAACAACTGCTGTCCGTTGAATGGCATATTCAGCACAGCTTGCTGTATCTCTGGTTTAAATCCTGATGTACGCAGCCATGCATGTCTCCTTATTGTTACTGCTGTGTTGACAGTTCTAGCAGCTGTGTCTGCAGCATCCATTGCTGACCGTATCTGATTATTGGAGATACCCTGTCCTTCTTCTACTACTTGCTGCGCTCTTTTTTGGAACTCCTTGGGTAAATGTTCAATAAGGTGTTGCATCTCATCCCAATGGGCCCTATCATATCTGGCTAGCAAAGCTTGCGAATTTGCAATACGCCACTGGTTTGCTGCCTGTGCCGCCACCCTTTTGCCTGCAGCATCGAATTTTTGACTTTCTTTATCTGGAGGTGGTGCATCTCCTGAAGTATGAGAGTTGGCTCTTTTGCGCGCTGCTCCCACTACAACAGAGTCTGGTGTTAGCTGTTGTGTAATGTACACTGGGTCTGTTGGTGGCAGTTTATATTTTTTATCTACTCTTGGGAGTAATGGCTCTCCCTTTAACAGGCTCCTCAAACACTTGTTTGGAGTGTTTTAGCATTTCGGGTAGCATAGGAAGACTCTGATATTGGCTGTGTGTGGACGACAGTGTATTAAAAAGAAAGTCGTCTTCAATGGGCTCTGAATGAAGGCTGACATTATGAAATGCCGCTGCTCTTGACACCACCTGTGCGTAGCCTGTACTATCCTCTGGTGGCGATGGTTTAGTTGGATAGCATTCTGGACTATTATCTGACACTGGTGCGTCATAAAGGTCCCATGCGTCAGGGTCATCTTGACTCATTCCTGTATGAGTTGGGGATTGCATCATTGGTGGAGTCGGTACCGGTGATGGTTGCGGAGAGTGATGTGGGGATGGTGGCGGTGTTACTTGTTTAGCCACCTTTGCGTGTGGCTGTTTGTCTTTGTCTTGAAAGGCAAGCTTGCGTTTCATTTTGACTGGAGGAAGAGTGCTGATCTTCCCTGTATCTTTTTTAATAAAGAGCCGTCTTTGTGTGTGATCTGGTTCTATTGCCTGTAATTCCTGTCCAAATCTATGTGTCTTCATTTGTGTGGACAGTCCTTGTTTCTCAGTGTAGGAACTTGTTTTCGGTTTCGAGGCCGGATATTTCGGTACCGAAACCTTTTCGGCTGCTTTTTTCGGCTCCGACGAAACCTTTTTTACTTTCGGCGTCGTGCTCTCTCCGTGCCGACCCGTTTCGGTGCCGCTGTCTCGGTGCCGAATCTTCTCTGAGCCACTATCTCGGGCCCGAGATTGCTGTGTGCCGGTATCTCGACCGGAGTCGGATGACTTCGACACCAGCTCGCCCTTTTTCGGTGCCGATGAACGGTCACCTACTTTTCGGGTTAAGCCATGGCCTGTTGGCGGTGGCGTCCCCTGGGCTTTAGCGCTTTTCTCGTGAGTTCTTGGTTTCGACGTCTTACTCACGGTTTTAGGCGTTTCCTCGGGATCGATCTCCTCAGAGTCCGACTCCTGGGTGGAGAATGTTTCTTCTTCCTCCTCGAAACGCTCTTGTCCTCTCGGCGCCCACGCCATTTGTAGTCTTCTTGCTCTTCGGTCCCTGAGTGTCTTCCTGGACCGAAACGCTCGACAGGCCTCACAAGTATCCTCCTTGTGTTCTGGTGACAAACACAAGTTACAGACCAGATTTTGATCTGTATATGGATACTTGTTATGGCATTTTGGACAGAAGCGGAATGGGGTCCGTTCCATCAACCTTGAGGAGACACGTGGCCGGGCCGACCAGGCCCCGACGGGGATGGAAAAAAAAACCGAAGGGCCACCGGAGCTCTTCTTAATTCGGTGTCGATCTGTTGTAACTAACCCGATACCGAACGCAAACAATACCGACGATTTTTCCGAGATTCTAACTAACTTTCCGACCCGAAACACGGAGCGAAAAGGAACACGTCCGAACCCGATGGCGGAAAAAAACCAATCTAAGATGGAGTCGACGCCCATACGCAATGGAGTCGAAAAGGGAGGAGTCCCTCGGTCTCGTGACTCGAAAAAAGACTTCTTCGAAGAAAAACAACTTGTAACACTCCGAGCCCAACACCAGATGGCGGGATGTGCACAGCATGTGTATCTGCAGCTACACATGCCATCGAACATATATATATATATATATATATGTATATATATATATATATATATATATATATATATATATATATATATATATATATATAAACACATACTGGCGTCGTCAGTAGGTAGTTATAGTTAGGACCATGTTTCCATAGGAAAAGCATTTTTTGACTCGCCTATATCTTTGGCGCCATTTGACAAATCTTCCAAAAATGTTCAAAACAAAGTGTGCCGGTGATTTTTGTTGCACATGGAAAGTTTTGGGGTGATCCGTCAAGTGTGAGCTGAGAAAATGGGGGGTAAAAAAAGTGTGTTTCTGATGTTAATTCTTTAGGAGTTTTGAACACGACTCCAGCCCGAGCTGCTGGACGGAATTACACTAAATTTGGCAGAAGGCTAGATTTTGTCTCACAGGTTGTGCTTTTTGTTATTTGTTGTAAATCCATTCAGTATTTTGAGATATTAAAGGGAAAATACATTTGTATATCTAGGGCTGCAGATCTGTTGCAAAGTTTTTGCGGCACTCACGGCGTATTTGCAAATGCATACGCCACTAGGGATGCTGTCACTGCTGGCCGCAACCTGACCAGAAACTTGTTGATGCCATTTACGGTTATGGGGCATGGTACCTGGGACTTAAAAATAAAATAAAAGGAGGTATAAGGGGTCAGGGTGGAGGTACACAGACCCCAGGTGAGTGATATAGGGGTCTTTGAGGGTAAAATTAGGAGTTTAAGATGATTTTTTTTCCACAATGCACGATGTTCATGAATACGTCCCAATGCTCAGCGAAGCTCAACGTATAACGCTGTGACAAATTCATGAACTCTGGTGAAAGTTTTGAAAAAGAACATTCACACTCATTCATTCACTAAATCATTCACTCATAGAAGCACTGAGACACTCATGCACCCACTCACAGACCCACTCAGACTCTCACGCTCCCACTCACAGAGCCACTCACACCCTCACTAACCCAGACACTGACCCACTCAGACATTGACGTACCCACTCAGACGTCAGACATCCACTCACAGACCCACTCACAGACCCCCTCACGCACCCACTCACAGACCCGGTCTGACACTGATGCACCCAATCACAGATCCATGCAGACTCATGCAACCACTCACAGACCCACTCAGAAACTGACACACCACTCACAGACCCATTCAGGCACTGAGGCACCCACTCACAGGCACTGAGGCAGGAGCCTGGCCCTGGGATACCACTGTGCATGGCCAAAGACCGTGCACAGAGGTGGGTGGATTAACATATAGTAATTAAAATTACTTTATATTACAAAACCTAGAATTTCACTGAATAAAACCAAAGGTTAAAGGGATGTTATAGTTAGGAAATAGTATTCAAAATATATAAATTCATTTGAAAAAACAAAGGTTACAGGGACCTTATAGTTAGGCTGAGTTATTTCAAGTAACTATAACTCGCGCCCTAAGGTAACTATAACTTGAGTCCTCGCTATGCATTGATAATTATCCAAGATATCACAGCACTCATGACAACTTTTATAACGTCAATAAAAATATCAATAAAACATTAGCAGTCAAATTATTGAAGAACAATTGTGCATGGCATGGGTGCAATAAGGTAAATTTTGAATTTTTCTGAGGGATAAGTAGCGACAGCAGGATCCAAAGACCCAAAATAACACAAAATGACGATTTCATGGCTCTTTTATACCCTTTGTGACTGCCTTGATGCTTTGTGCCATGTTCTGATTTTTTTAAACTTAGATTTTCTGTCATAACAGTTCATACTGGTTGGGAATAAATGTGCAGCTTTGTCAGAGAAACCCAGGGATTAAAAAGCATCTGCTCAAAGGTACTTTGTCGGGATAGTTATTTACAACTTTAGGGATTCACAGTGAAGTAGCTGACTGCTGTTTTCTATAAGGAAAAGGCAAAGCAGTGAGAGCTAAGTTTGTGGTACACAAATGACTAGAAAGCTCTTCTAGTAAACAAATGCATTTTAATAGAATGAGTTACATGTCACTATGGCTGATGATCTGACAACTTTTCAGAAGCACTTTTTATTTCTATTAAACAAGAAAGGAAAAGGAAGAATCTATTGAGAAACATTTCTTAACTATGTCATAATAAAGGAAAGCGGCTATTCAACAAATTAAGATCTCTTACCAGGCACTAGTACAGGTATATGGTCAGCAAGACAGCCAGGCAAAACATTAGCTAACTCAGTGAGCAGGCTGAAGCATCCTTGCCTGGATTTAATCCTTTTGTCTTTGAATTGTTTATGCAAGGCCTTGACTATGCTTGGAACCTGCAATCAAAGCACAGTATATATGAGCAAGTGATCTCATTCACTATTTCACACAGGGATGTCATCCACTGACCAAAGTCTATTTCCCCTATCATACCTAAGTCAATGAAAAAGGGTCTATTCAGAATAGACACGATTTGCCACTTCCAGCAGAGAAATAACAAGGCTTAAGAAAAAGATTAACTTACATGTCAAAGGAGGAACCTTTTGCATCTCAATTGAGACCTAACTCTGTCACTGAATCAAGCATACTGCAAAATGATGGGTAAAGACATAAAGTACCTATATTCAAACTTTGGACAGCTGTGGCAAATACTTCATATAAAACAGAGCTCCACATGTTATCCACATCAA
Source organism: Pleurodeles waltl (assembly GCF_031143425.1). Lineage (NCBI taxonomy): Eukaryota > Metazoa > Chordata > Amphibia > Caudata > Salamandridae > Pleurodeles > Pleurodeles waltl. The sequence goes on from NC_090448.1 coordinate 69,407,309, forward strand.
CTGATCATGCAGCACCAAGAGGAGTTGTACATCACTTGAGAATGTGTTATCTGAGACAAAGCAATACTTTGTACAAGTTTACACATATATCACGCAAGGTCAACCTACTGCCTGCTTAGGGATATAGCATACAATGCATAAGAAGGATTTGGGCAATCATCTGGGAAAAGGTATGCCATACAGTAATGACTGGGTTCTAAAGAAACATCCTTGCGTGACATACTAAAAATTACATCTACACCAGCATTTTTTAGGACACAACCCCAACCTACACTGAAAAACTGTCCTATGTATGAGAGGTGTTTACAGCTGGAACCCCATACTCTAGGCATGTAGCAAATGCTAAAGCCCCTATGGACATAAGCTCAGTTTACTAGGGACATACTATGACAAGTTCAGGAGAATCCATTTTCTGTAATTGCTGTGACAGATCTATATCCTAGCAGTGATTAGCCCTGAAAATTAATATTTTCGCAGCATTCAGTGCTGATAACCAACATCCCAAAAGTTTCTGCTGCTGAAAGTCAACATACCACAGCATTTCTGACCTAGCTGTGCTCAGTCATGAAGACTTCTATGCTAGCAGTGTCACTAAAACCCATATCCTAACACAGGTCAGCACTAAGTAGCCCTATACTAATAGCATTAGCACTCACAACTGATGTACAACCAATGTGCAGTATGCAACTGAATGTACTGTTCTTTTAACAGTTATTTTGGGCTGGAGTCACAGGAGTTTATGACTTCACCATATGCTATGGGATCTACAGTTTGGCACCTTCCATGGGGGGTAGATTGTGCACAGCTTCAGCTAGTGTAAGGATGTTTGTGATAACTCGAAACCCACCTGATTGTGCAACATGATGATGGATGCGTCTCCTTTGTCGGAGGCACTGTGTCGACTCTGGGCAGGTCGTGTTTGCTTCAATAGGGCAATGTAGGCACAAAAGACATCAGCTTTTACATTCTCCTCTCGTTCTTTGAACCTGCTGATCAGGACTGGGGACACGTTCTGGTAGAACTCCTGCAGCATGTCACGCCGGGTGCTCAGTAGGGCCTCCAGGCATCGAACAGCAGAGCGGCGCACTTTCCAGCTCATATCATCATCATCGCTGTACTCATCGTCACTGTCTAACGGAGCAAACAGAACTAGTCAAAGGAGATGGGCAAGTGTGAACATCTGTGTTACACATTGTGGAAAACATACAAACACATATATACGCCCCTGATCCACAATAGCAGAAGTTAGTCAATCAAAATATTAGTATACCTCACTGTCCCTTTGTATTCAATTTCACATCTCTATAGTGGCACTGTACTGTGGAGACTATCCTGAGTGGGTGGAAGGAGAGCTATTAGATGTCCAGGACTCTCTTGAGTGGGTGGAAAGAGAGCTGTTAGATGTCCAGGACTATCCTGAGTGGGTGGAAGGAGAGCTGTTAGATGTCCAGGACTATCCTGAGTGGGTGGAAGGAGAGCTGTTAGATGTCCAGGACTATCCTGAGTGGGTGGAAGGAGAGCTGTTAGATGTCCTGAGTGGGTGGAAGGAGAGCTGTTGGATATCCAGGACTATTCTGAGTGGATGGAAGGAGAGCTGTTAGATGTCCAGGACTATCCTGAGTGGGTGGAAGGAGAGCTGTTAGATGTCCAGGACTATCCTGAGTGGGTGGAAGGAGAGCTGTTGGATGTTCAGGACTATCCTGAGTGGGTGGAAGGAGAGCTGTTAGATGTCCAGGACTATCCTGAGTGGGTGGAAGGAGAGCTATTAGGTGGGTGGGAGCAGAAGACATTATTCATATTGTATAAGTGTAGCAGTGGGCAGGGGAGGAAGACAATCTTCATATTCTAAAATTATTGCAATAGAACACCCACAGGTTTTCTGAAAAAAATACAACTGACTGTTGCCTTCCAAATTTGACTTTAAACACAATCCTTTCACCATCTTTCAAAATATGACTGTTTCAAAATAATAGTTGGATAAACTAAACAATGTATCTTTAAGCGTGGGCACAAGCTGGCATATTCACCTGAGAGGTCAACAGTTCACAGGTTTTTAAAACACTGCAGCTGCATGTTCAGCACACCACAACTGGCTAAACTTACTAGTTCTTCTATAGGTTAACTTGCCTAGCTCTTCACTTGCAATTAGTGTCCAGAATAAACTTTATGGGCTTTGAATAACGTTAGCAACAAGTCACTTCAGTTAACAACTGCTGACAAAACGTTTGCAAAAAGGACTGCTCTGGACTGTCCTTCACCTTACAGTAACCTGCATGTGAGTCTTCCCTCTTTTCATCAACATTTCCCTAATTACTGGGATGCCAAGAGCACAGCTATCAGCACCTTATGCCATACATGTACTATTTTGGCTCACATTTTCCTAGGTAGGTGGTCATCCATACAATGGTGTCATCAGTCACAATCCAGAGCTCATCATTAAATTGAGTATTTTGTCAATGAAGCAGATTAACACATATTTTTTCTTTACAATGTGCAATTAACAGGGGTGGAAACGAAGGCGGAGTTGTCTATTGTCCTTTGGGTACCAAGGATGGTGGCAAAGGAGATGAGGAAACCCTCTTCGTTTTTTTTCTTTTAGTAAAAAGTATTTTATTAAGCTTCAGACGTAATACCAGCATATAAAAAACAAAATGTGTAAATAATTTCTTAAAGTGAATATAAAGAAGTATAGCAATGTCATTTTCACACATTAATATATCAAATAGAGCATAACTTTATATATTATCTTTAAATGCATTACATAAAAGCCTGGAGCAGCATTCTGCAATCTTGAGGCGCTGAAGAGCTACTGCTGGGGAAAAAGCTGTACAGGACAGTCTGAAGTCTGGAAGATAATTCATAAGGTGAGGAAGATGGGAGAAGAGGTAGCCATCAAAGTAAGTGAGCCATGTTGTATTAAAGCATGGTACTCCCTGCTGAAACACATTATTATTCAGGAGTGGCTGAGGAATGCGTAAACCACTCATTTGTCATAAAAGAAAAGTGTGGTTTTGGCCATGGAGCCACTGCAAACTGCCCTCTGCACGCAAGGACATGAATGGGGTATTGCCTTGGGAGAAGGTACCCACTCTGTGTCCCTTTACGCAGATGACCTGCTCATCTTCCTCAGGGGTATTTCCTCGATCCCTGACGGAACAGCCTGCACCCTTGATGACTAATTATGGATCCCTCTCTAGCTTGCAGGTTAACTGGGCCAAATCATGTTTGACGCCTCTTACCTGGCAGGCAAATACATTCAGATATCCGGGCATACAAGATTATCACTCACCCTCAGAACTGTTTGATGGTAATCACTAAGAACCCAGATGGCATTCTGGAAGACGCTACCCCTATCAGTGGCAAAGCAAGTAGCGCTACTTAAGCTTAAGATGGTTGCGTTGCCCCGCCTCTTGTATTACTTTGCCAATTTTCCAGTGTATATTCCTGCCCCCTTCTTCTGATCATTCAAGCAAGTAATGAGGGACTTCATCTTGAATGCCTCCCGTTGTAGAGTGGCATTCTCCAAGCTTTACTGGCCGACAGACCAGTGCTGGCTTGCAGTACCCAACTCTGAACACTACTGGGTGTCCCAGCTGCAATGGGTGTTGCAATGGTTTGTCGCCCATCATCTGAAAAACACTGCTATGGCATTACCCATCTGGAATCTTCCACATATCCTAAAACTGTTTCATGCCTGCGCTAGACCACGAGCTCCTCAAACCTTGCTTCTGCGTGTAGCGCACCATTGCTTTCATCACTTATACCTTATGAGAGCAATAACTTGTTACGCCACAGCAATAGCACTATTAGGGACACCACACGAACAGCAGACCACTTCCATGTTGGAGTTGGCGCCCTGACACCTAGCAGGGATCCACACTATAGGAGACCTTTATAAAGAAGAGGCGCTTCTCCAATACGAAGCCCTGACGGAGGAAACTGTCTTGCCTTCTGGTAACTTTCTCCTACGCGAGTGCGAGGGCAGGTGTAGGGAGATCTGGTTCAGGAACCACCCATAAACCTTACTCAGCAATATCTTCATGAGTTCGGAAGGGGTAGGCATTTGGGGCACTGTTTAGCTGACTCCCTATGCACACAGGCCTCGCAATCACTCACATCCCTTTGAGTCCACTGCAAAGCTGACCGGGAGCACCCTTACACAGACAGAGAATGGTCCTCACTGCTGGAAAGCCCCACTCACAATCCACGTAACACCCGGTTCCAATTGATCCAATTCTATACAGTCCATAGAGCCTACCTTACACCTGCCAAAACTAACCACTACTTTCACCGCGCAGATGCAAACTGTCCCCGCTGTCACCTGGTAGGTGCAGACTTACTTCACATGCTCTGGGCCTGCCCCTGCTTACACCAGTACTGGCAGGAAGTGACTCGCCGTTTGCCCCACTACACAGGTAGAGACTCATAACCACAGGTGGAAATCACCTGACACGCCATGCTATACGTCATGGCTACAGTCCATTACAGTCTGGGCACAAGCAGAAAGTATTGCCCTCCATTGGGAGGATAACTTGGGGTTCCACAAATATCCAATACGTAGTATCTGGGATGCCATCATGGTAGACTTACACACCGAAATACATATCACCTCTGAGCCATTGCACACGCTGACATCAGGGGACACGTGCTGAGGGAAGAGACACCCTCAGTACATAAGCCAGCAGAGGAGATTCATAACACAATGCACCTCCCCACTATGCACACCATTCCAGGACTCAATTGAATGCGGAGAATGATCATGATGATCCTGAGCATCTGTCACAGGGCAGATGGCACTATGCCCGACTGTATGGGCCGGAGATGTAAACTCGTGGTTAGCCTGGAGGGTATATCTGTTATGGTTAACATTTTGGTTATTACTGTTGATCTTTGTTGTAATCAACAGTTTGCTTCTGTAACTGCCCAAAACTTGTCCTACTCGCTTATGCATGCCAAACGCAAATCTGATCACACTGGAACAGATGTTTTCCTTATTCTATGATCTGGTGTTACTCGCATTGAGATCTGCTTCCTCTGTACCTGACAGCGAAATACACCCCTCTGCTGTTCTCCATACTTTGTATCCTAAGCTGTACGATGTTATCCGTTTGCAGTACTTACGTGTTGACATATGTAACTGTCTTAACAGAGTGTAAAACTTGGAAAGAAGAAAAAAATGCAATAAACAGGTTTAAAAATGAAAGGAAAGTGTGGCGTTACATTTATTGAAACTTTAGCAAGTATGCTTAGAAGGTGTTTCCCCATCAAGTCTGGCATGTTGATGCATCCTTCTGTGTACTCTGCGTTGGATGTCACATGACAACAGACAGGCAGCAAAATGGGCGGCACAGGCTACGAAACAACCTCCAACAAATGTCAAAACCACTTCCATCTAGGTGGGAATATTGTAAAGAGTTAAACTGTAGGTCACAGCTCACCAACTTTCAACACTCCCTGCAAACAGTGCTGCTGGCCCTCTCTACTCCTTTCTACTCCCTTCTCCCTGTCGAGGAGGGAAGTCAATAGTTTATAGGGCATATGGAGCAGCAAGCATTTTTCTCAACTGTTCTGTGGGGGCAACGGGTGCCTGTTTCAGGCCATAGTCAACAGTTCACTGAGGAAGAAAATGTAAGCAAGGAGCTGAGGCGGTGGAGGTAGGGCGGAAAACCAGTGCTCTCTTACCTCTGGTGTACTTCAGTGCTCTGCAACCAGTTTGAGAGACACTATAATTTGCTGAGGAAACCAAGTGAAAGGCTGAAGTGGACATGTGGTAGAGCAAATACTGGATTCAGAGGAGCACAAGCATCAGCATGAAGCCACTTCTACCACTAGGAGAGGGTCATAGCAGGGTAGAGATGACCTTAAGTTGAAACGTTTGTAAAACTTACACACTGGCCCGAGTTATCTAAACTCGATTCCCTGGGACAAAAAGCAATTTGTAGGGACTGACATTGTCTTCTGACGAGAAAGAAAATAGTGGGGAATGTTGAGAAGTTTGATCTGTTTTGATTGACGTATTCTATACACTATGAGGGTCATTCTGACCCTGGCGGCCGGTGGCCGCCAGGGCCACCGACCACGGGAGCACCACCGACAGGCTGGCGGTGCTCCAATGAGCATTCTGACCGCGGCGGTTCAGCCGCGGTCAGAAGCGGAAAGTCAGCGGTCTCCCGCTGACTTTCCGCTGCTCATTGGAATCCTCCATGGCTGCGGAGCGCGCTCCGCAGCCATGAGGATTCTGACCCCCCCTACCGCCATCCAGTTCATGGCGGGAAAGCCGCCATGAACAGGATGGCGGTAGGGGGGGGGTCGCGGGGCCCCTGGGGGCCCCTGCCGTGCCCATGCCAATGGCATGGGCACGGCAGGGGCCCCCGTAAGAGGGCCCCAAAATGTATTTCACTGTCTGCCTTGCAGACAGTGAAATACGCGACGGGTGCAGTAGCACCCGTCGCACCTTCCCACTCCGCCGGCTCGATTACGAGCCGGCATCCTCGTGGGAAGGTCGTTTTCCCCTGGGCTGGCGTGCGGTTTAACTGGAACCGCGCGCCAGCCCAGGGGAAAACTCGTAATACCCGCCGCGGTCTTTTGACCGCGGCGCGGTAATTTGGAGGGCGGGATCCTGGCGGGCGGCCTCCGCCGCCCGCCAGGGTCATAATGAGGCCCTATATGTTTTAATAGGTTTGTATACAAGCATATGTTAAACAAAATATGATTGAAAAACAGGTTTTCCTTTTGGATTAGTACAATAGGTCGATTGTGGACACAAAGACAACTAAAGGATGCTCTCCTTGCCTGAAACACAGGCCTGTACCTTACAAGCGAGGCAAATTGAGCTTAGCAGTCAATTCGCTATTGAAATGGAATACAGCAATGGAGCTATTTTATTAATTGTCTAGATGAAGAATGGAAACCTCTAGATGGAACTGCAGAGAAGTTGTTCCAAAAGAGCCGAATACTTGGGCACACTATATTTCTATGTTGACCCCTAAGAATAATCAAAACACAGATCTAACAAGTACTAAACTGGAGAGAACTGATAAGCTACAGAAAACACTAGCAACATCATGTCAAATGTAGCAGATGTTTGAAATGAGACATTAGCTGATGCTAAAAAAGAGAAAATATTACGGTGATCATTCACAGTATGAAAAAAAGAGACCTCAAGGTCACAGTTGAAATTTCCAACTAAGCTAAATAGGAAGTATCTTTGAAGGAGTCCTAACTTTATCACTAAGACACACCAGCTTCCCGTAAATTACACACCTCATCCCTCACAATGTAGGGATGCAGTGGAGAGCAGCGCATGAATGAAAATGCGATCTCACATATTATGTGGCATACTAGTTCCAAGTTTTACTGGTTATTAATGTTCTTACCCTAATGATATCAGCAAAAAGATATGAAACCTAGAAGAAAATAATATTCCTTCATAGTCTTAAGTCATTTTCCACTATTTTTATCCTGTGCAGAAATTAAGTACCTTGGTGCCAATCAGCAGCAATATGGCCATCTTGTAGTCATGATTAAGTAAGCCAAGAATCCACTAGGGCAGTGGTTCCTAAACTGTGGCCCGGGGACCACTGGGGGTCCGTGAAGCCTCCTCAGGGGTCCGTGAATGCTTAGAAAATCAAGTAATATTAACAGATTAGGTCCCCAACTTTCAGTAATGACTCAGTGGAGGAGTCACCGGATTCCAATAATGATTCAGTGGTGGTCCCCGGGTTCCAGTAATGATAAAGTGGGGGTCCACAGAAGTGAAAAGGTTGGGAACCACTGTACTAGAGCTTACAAGCAACATGTTTTGCTGTGTGCACTCATTTAATGCAAAGTAAGCATGGCAGTATCACAGACGTGTTGAGAGGTAACAACCAACAAGTGCTTTCATCTCTCTATTCAACATCAGTAGAGGACTCTCTGGAGTCCAAAAGAAGGACACAGAAGTAAAATAAATGATTTATAACTCCTGCTCTTTATCTCCTAAGCAAAAAACAAGGATACCGCAGTGGTTGTTACCTTGATCTTCATCGTCTCCTTCATCAGTTTCCATTGCCTCCTCCTCTTCATCATCCTCACTGTCATAGTTGTAATTTGGATCGTAGGCGAGATACCTCAGGCACAAAGAAGTCACCGTAGGGATATGAGGTGAGATTTCCTTAGGGCACCTTGAAAACAGATCAAACTGGTGGTCCAGTTAATGTGCCTGATCTACATTAATAAAATATAGGCTAGGTGGTACAGTCAATGTGCCTGATCTACATCAATACAATACAGGCAATGTCATTTACTCTATTATTACAGTGCACAGAAAGGATGTCAACAGCATGTGCTCTGAGGAACACTGCATTCTTGGAACAGCTCAGATCTGGATACTCTTTGAGCTCCCGTTGCTCCCTACAAATATCTAAATCTTTGCTCAGAAAAAGACAATGCACCCACAATTACAACATATAATACATCTCTCTCACCAATCACACTGTACCCTTTCAATTCCAGCATTGGGAGCAAGACCAAATTGCACCCATAAATTAGGGGATTTTTTTTGGGGGGGTGGCGGGGTCTCTGAAACCAACACGTACAGGCAAACAAGAGCATAAATAGATCTATTGGAGAGATGTGGGGAGGGTCATAATGTTCCCCTATAATTTATGTTAATGGAATTACCTCTCTGTGATGTTTTTTCAGCAGAGCACAGTGGACCAACATGGGCAAACACACACATGTACACTGATACATAAACACACAAACGCAAACACACGGACACACACACACACACACACACACACACCTCCTTATGAAAGCTTCGAATGCCTGGAAGCAGTACTCCCGAAGCTCATCGTCCTCCACATTACAGTATTTCACTATGAGCGGAATCATCTTGTCCATGTGATTACCTGCCCAGCATAGAGAAAAAGACATAAAGAAAGAGCAAGAACGTTTGTTTGAGAATGCAAGAGGAAACGGATAGAGGCAGAAAAAGGTTTAAGTTACTACTCTCAAACTGACAATTGATTAAGACATTGACCTAAAGAGCCCAAAGCCCAGGAATTATAAAAACATTTTATTTGACGGAAACAAATGTCTGAGGTATGTGTTGTATGAATCTGTCAAAAGATCTCTACGACACATAACACCACTGCTTTATGGTCATCTCAAATAAAACTAATACAAATTCAGCTTTCACCCTCGGTATTTTCTACTTTTCCATCCCGAGTAACAATACTGGTGTCATAATGTGCCCTATAATTCATTGGCCCCATCAACCTAGCAGCCTGAAGGGTTTCCTGCAGATGCCAGAACTTAACACTTGCCCTCTTAGGAGGCATCCTAGACTCAATTCCTTAAGGTGGCAGCAAACCTATGTCTGTCACCAAAGAACATACCAAAAAAGTTTCAAGTTTGCTCCCCAGTTTATTTCCTTTTCTTCACCCTCATAAAGGCCTCTGGTGGGTTTAGAGATTATACTACTCAGGACAGAAACCCTGAGGGATGTTCTATCTTGGGAACTCCAATCCTAGAGACACTAGTGGAAGCAGAATTGCAACCTAAAAATCCACTTAAGTAAAAGAGAATATCTTAAACACCGCCACAGATATGTAAGGAAAGCACTGCAGGCTAAAAAATGGCACACATGAAAGGAGAGCCCTGAAAAATAAAGAATATGATTATTAAAACTGGAATGCCATACTATATAAACAACACCAAAAAGGAGAGCGTTGCAACTAAACACAATTACAGATGAAAAACGGGCCCTTGAACATTAAAATCACAGCTAAACTTGAAAGAAGCATGCAAGCTTTGTAAAGTAGAACACATGAAGGCATAGTCGTGCAAGTTAAACAAAGTCCTTAACAAGAAGCAATAGTCCTGCAGGTATCATTCTAAACTCAAGAAAAGATGCTCTTACAACTATACAAAACTACAAAGTGGAAACAAGAACCTTGCAGAGTAAATAAGGTAAAAAGGAGAGAAGCTCTCACCAGGCAATAAAGGCCACAAAAAGATGTGAAAACCACGTAAGCCAATGGAAGTTTAAGTACTATATTATACAAAGGAAATAAGTCATTTAAGCAAAACAAACGGACAAGAAGTGGCATAAGCTTTACGATTTTGCAGAACTTTGTGTGCTAAGGAAGCCACAAGGAAAACGAAGAGCCAACGTGAGCTGCACAGTGCCACAAGGATTTATGAGAGGATTTATGAGAGCCAAGTGAGCTAAAGAAGCCATGAGAAGGAGATGAATGTGAGTTTAGTAAGCCACAACTAGAACCAAGAGCTATGTAAGCGAAGTAAAACCACAATGAGAATCTAGAATCATGCTAGCCAAAGACCCCCATAAAGAGAATGATCAGACCTGAATGTCAAAGATGCAATGAGATGAATGGAAAGCCTTAGAAGGAAGGGGAGCCACAGGACAAAAGGGTGACCAGCTGAACAAAGACCCAAGGCTGCGGGAATGACCTGCGAGTTAATGAAGCGACATCAGGATGGGAAACGTGTGCCAAGGAAAGTGGGTGGATGTGAAAGAGCCTTTTGACATGAATAGTAGAAGGATAGATCACTGAAATAGTGAAACAAATGAAGACCCAAGAAGCAGGGAGAGGCATGTGAAATAAAGTGAAGCAAAACTCAAAGGTGAGGCACTGTGAAATAAGAAAGTCATGAGAAGTGAGAGTATGTCAACTGCATAAAAGACACAAAGTTAAAAGATCCTGCGAACTGAATGATAACAAAAGAAGCAGAGGGAAGAATGTGAACTAAAAGCCAGGAGTGGCAGTGTGTGGACTACAGTAAGCCATTAAAAAGTGGAAACCTGACAGGAGAAGGGAGAACCCAGTGAGCTTTGACAACTAAAAAGGGAGAGAAGAGGCCCTGTGCAATAAAAAAAACCTTAAAGTTAGGGAGTTGAGCTAAAAATCCATGAGGGAAATGGAGGGTTATGCGAGCTAACGGAGTCGTGGAAGATATGACAGCCCAAAAAACTAAGGACTGGAGGCACGTGAAAGAAAATAGAAGGAGTAGTTGGGCCCTGTGAAAGGGATAAAGACACAGGGAGACAGCAGACACACCATCCACAGTGTAAAAGGAGAGCCTTGTCTGGTAAGAGCCACAAGAAAGCTGAGGAAACCTAAGATATAAAGAAGTCATAAGATGAAAGAGTCCTGTGAACCTACGGAAGACATGAGAAGAAAAGAGTCCTGCGAGATCAATACTATACAAGATAAAGAAATACATAAAAATACAGGTTTCTGTAGTTTTGAGGGATTTATCATGAAAAAGAGGAGCCATATTAGTAAACAAAGACAAGAAGAGCAAAGAGCAGCATGCAAACATTTTACCAATTCGGTGTCCAGCTTGCCGGTTGATGCTTGCCACGCACTGAATGTATGTCCTGGTGACTGAGGTAGACTCATTCCTCTTCAGCTCAGCTATGAGGTGGTCCATGAGCTCTGCAAAGATGTTCCCGTTGCAAGTCAGAACCAGGTGGCCCAGGGCAATGATGGTTCTCTTGCGGACAGCCAGTCGAGGGCTTTTCAACTGAGGGAGGAGGCAGCTCACGATGGATGCGTGAAACGAGAAAAGGACTCCACCCAGCCTGCCACCAGATAAAAAAAAACGCAAGCATTGTTTTATCGGCTCTATATTCTGCAATTTACTACAAACATTGAGTTGTTACTTCTCAACATCCTCAGTGGCCACAGATCTGCTATGTGAGCATATAGCTACACAACACGTAGACTCTCCTTGCATGGTATATTAAAATATTGTATACATATCTTCATATACATTTCTAGAACGGATGCAACATGCAAGTAAAGTCCGCTGTTTACATTGAGACAGAAGCTTTGATGTATTTCCAACACAGTCAAGCAAGCAAGAAAACTGTCTAAGGGATTAAACGTCTGCAATGATTTTTGTATCAATCCAAAATTTGCTATTAGGCAGCCTTTCTTTAGTCACTTTTCTCTTTGTGTCTGTTGAATCTCAGTATTCTCAGCGTACAAGCGTTACAAATTTAAGTAACTTAACAGAATCTATAACTATGTGATTTAAGTATCATTCCGGTTAACATTTGTGGAAATTAAAATGTCCCTGGTGGAAAAATGTTCACAGATCTTCATATAGCTACGGTCTAGATTAATGGTTGCGTTTTCTGAAGACAAAGCAGGAAGCTTTCTTAGTTAAAGATGATTTAGAAAATCAAGTGCAGATTTTCGCACTACAGCTATCGTTTCTCTCTAAGCCTGGAGATCTACATTAGACAAAGAAAATGCTTACAGGGAGGTCACCGGAAATATTAATTAAAAAGGAAGAGGCACGGTTTGGGCAGGCAAAGCTGAGGAAGACGTTATACACACAGCCAGCTGAGGGGGGTGAGAATTTAAAGCAAGGTCAGAAGAACGAGTTACTTACCTTCGGTAACGACTTTTCTGGTGGATACATTAGCTACCTGTGGATTCCTCACCTGATGAATACTCCCATGGCGCCAGCATTTGACGGAAATCTTCTTACTAGTCTCTGCACGTCGACGAGGACGTCACTCTAGCCCACGCGACGCCGTCTGACGTCATACAGGCAATAAGAAGTCCTCGCCGACGTGCCGATGACAGTACCAACATTTTTTTACGTGCATGAGAATAATAATAATAACCCAATGCAATGAAAGAGCAAATCAACATCTCTTAATATTGTAAATCACACAACATTGCAATAAAATAGCTGTAGATTTAATATAACTTTTTTTTTTTTTTTTTTTTTAAACAAATAAATATATTTATACATACGAATCATGTATATACCCAATATATATATAGATTTATATATAAATATACACATATATACAAATATCATACATGCAAAATGTATTGCAACTTTGAAGACCAAAAGGAGCACACTCAAGGATTGCTTGGAGAGACCAAAAAGGCAACGGGGAGGCGGGTGGGACCGTGAGGAATCCACAGGTAGCTAATGTATCCACCAGAAAAGTCGTTACCGAAGGTAAGTAACTCGTTCTTCTGATGGATACAACTACCTGTGGATTCCTCACCTGATGAATAGAGTCCCAAAGCAGTACCACGCCCGGCGGTGGGTGCCTAAATGGTCAAACCAAGAAATCCTGCAGCACTGACCGTGCAAAATGACCGTCCCTTCTGACCTCAGAGTCCAAACAGTAATGTTTCACAAAAGTGTGAAGGGACGACCAAGTTGCGGCCTTGCAGATGTCAACCACAGGAACACCCCTGGCCAAGGCCGAAGAGGCCGACTTAGCTCTGGTGGAGTGAGCTCTAATGCCCTCAGGCGGATCCTTCTTTGCCAAAGAGTAACAGATTTTAATGCAAAGAACAACCCACCTGGAGAGTGTTCTCTTGTGGACTGCCTTTCCTCTCCTCTTGCCCACGTATCCGACAAACAGCTGATCCTCCAGCCTGATATCCTTCATTCTGTCGATATAGAAGCTCAACGCCCTTTTTGGGTCCAGGCGATGTAGTCTTTCTTCCTCCTTTGAAGGATGAGGCGGAGGATAAAACGTGGACAAAGTGATTGTCTGAGCCAAATGGAAGGGTGAAACAACCTTCGGAAGGAAAGCAGCCTTGGTCCTCAACACCACCTTATCCCCATAAAACGTTATATAAGGGGGTTTAACCGATAAGGCCTGCAACTCACTCACTCTCCTTGCAGATGTTATAGCTACCAGGAATACTGTTTTAATAACCAAATATCTTAAGGGGCAAGAATGCATAGGCTCAAAAGGGGACCCCATAAGGAAAGTCAGGACCAAGGACAAATCCCATTGAGGCATAACAAATGGTTTTGGAGGATATTGATTCAGAAGACCTTTCAAGAATCTGAGAACAATAGGGGATTTAAATAACGATGGTTGGTCTGGAAGACAAATGAAGGCTGACAAGGCCGACAAATAACCCTTAATGGTAGCTACTGCACAACCTTTCTGCGCTAGAGACAGTGCAAAAGACAAAACATGTGACAGATGAGCATGTAAGGGATCAATCTGTCTCTCTCCACACCACATAACAAATTTAGACCACCTATTAGCGTAGATAGATTTAGTGGAGTGTCGCCTGGCCGCTAAGATAACATCCACTACATCAGGCGGGAGAGAGAAGGAACTCAGGTTGTCCCGTTCAATCTCCAAGCATGTAGGTGCAGACTCTGGAGGTTGGGGTGTAAAACCTGCCCCTGCGACTGCGAGAGGAGGTCTGCCCTGAGAGGGAGACGGAGCGGAGGGCACAGTGAGAGTTGGAGAAGGTCGGAGTACCATACCCTCCTTGGCCAATCCGGAGCTATTAAGATGACTTGGGCCCGGTCTTGGCGAATTTTCCTCAACACTCGAGGAATCAAGGGTATGGGGGGAAACGCGTAAAGCAACTGGTCGCACCAGGTTATCTGAAACGCGTCCCCCAACGCTCCCTGCATCGGATACTGGAGGCTGCAGAATAACGGGCAATGCGCGTTCTCCCGAGTGGCAAACAGATCTATCCGAGGAAACCCCCACATCTGGAAGATTAAACAGACTTGATCTGGATGGAGACGCCACTCGTGGTCTGCCGAGAATTGGCGACTGAGACTGTCCGCACGTACATTCAAGACCCCGGCCAGATGATTTGCCACCAAGCAAATCTGATGGTCCTTTGCCCAGGACCATAGCCGAAGAGCTTCTCTGCAGAGAAGGTACGACCCTACTCCTCCCTGTTTGTTTATGTACCACATCGTGGTAGTATTGTCCGTCAGGACCTGTACCGACTGACCACGAAGGGATGGGAGGAAGGCCTTGAGAGCCAAACGTACAGCCCGTAACTCCAACAGATTGATATGAAACACCTGTTCCTCTGGAGACCAAAGCCCTTTGATCTCCAGATCCCCCAGATGAGCTCCCCATCCTAGGGTGGAGGCATCCGTTATTACCGTGGCCACTGGTGGCGACTGCGCGAACGGCTTCCCCTGTGAAAGATTGTTGCCCGCAATCCACCACTTCAATTCCACAGCAGCATCTCTGGAGATCTTGACAGTACCTTCTAAATCTCCCTTGTGTTGAGACCACTGCCTTCGGAGGCACCACTGAAGAGCCCTCATGTGCCAGCGAGCATGCGTGACCAACAGAATGCAGGAGGCGAACAGACCGAGCAGACGAAGGACCTTGAGGACTGGAACTACCGCTCCATTTCGAAACATTGGAACCAATTCCTGAATATCTTGAATCCGCTGAGGCGGAGGAAAGGCTCGACTCAATGTTGTATCCAGTACTGCCCCTATGAACAGGAGGCGCTGAGAGGGCTCCAGGCGAGATTTGGGCACGTTCACCGAAAAGCCCAGGTCGAACAACAACTGGGTTGTTGACTGCAGATGATGCGACACAAGCTCCGGGGACTTGGCTTTGATCAACCAGTCGTCCAAGTAAGGGAATACTGCTATCCCCTTCCTTCTGAGCTCCGCCGCAACCACTGACATCACCTTTGTGAAGACTCGAGGTGCTGAAGTAAGACCAAACGGGAGGACCGCAAACTGATAGTGCTGCGACCCTACCACAAACCGGAGATACTTCCTGTGCGACTTGAGTATCGGGACATGAAAGTAAGCATCCTGCAAGTCGACAGACACCATCCAATCTTCCTTGTTCAACGCCAAAAGCACCTGTGCTAGGGTCAGCATCTTGAACTTTTCCTGTTTGAGGAACCAATTCAAGATCCTCAGATCCAGGATTGGTCTCAACTGACCATCCTTTTTGGGAATCAGGAAGTATCTTGAGTAACAACCTCGACCCTTTTCCTGCTCTGGGACCAACTCTACCGCGCCCTTTGAAAGGAGGACTTGAACCTCCTGTTCTAGCAACAGGAGGTGTTCTTCTGAACAATAAGATGGGCGGGGCGGGATGAGGGGCGGGAACTCCCGAAAGGGAAGGGCGTAGCCTTTTCCCACAATGCCGAGAACCCAAGTGTCCGTTGTGATAGACTTCCACTTGTGGAGAAAACGCTGTAATCTTCCCCCTACAGCAGAGGAGTGAGTGGGAAACGGTGGAAGCCTAAGGCTGCTTCCCCTGCTGCACCCCTCCAGAGGACGAGGAAGAGGCAGAGTGCTGTTGAGAGGCTCCTCTGGTACGGACCCCACCCCTCCCCCTCCCTCTAAATGACCTATAGGGGAGGGAAGAGGCGGGTTGCTGGAACCTCCCCCGAAAGGAAGAGGAATAAGAGCCACGCCCAAATCCCCGAAACCTCCTGAAAATTCTAGAAGAGGCAGAGGAAGAAGGAGCTTGCAGTCCTAACGATTTGGCTGTGGCTCTGCTCTCCTTAAATCGTTCCAAGGCTGAATCTGCCTTGGCTCCAAACAGTCTGTCCCCATCAAACGGGAGGTCCAGCAGGGTCGACTGCACATCCGCAGAGAACCCTGAGTTTCGGAGCCAGGCCTGTCTTCTTGCCACCACAGCCGTGCCCATCGCCCTGGCCACCGAGTCGGTCGTGTCCAGCCCAGACTGGATAATCTGGGTCGCGGCAGCCTGGGCGTCCGAGACCACATCCAAAAGACCCTGGGGAAGCTCCGTGAATGAAGACGAAATATCATCCATCAGCGCATGGATGTACCTCCCCAGAATGCACGTGGCGTTGGTGGCCTTCAACGCCAAACTGCATGACGAAAATATTTTCTTGGACTGCGCATCCAGTTTCTTGGAGTCTCTGTCTCCAGGCACCGTCGGGAAGGAACCAGGCGCTGACTTTGAGGAACAGGAGGCTTGCACCACCAAGCTCTCCGGCGTAGGGTGTCTAGAGAGAAAGCCAGGGTCAGATGGTGCAGCTCGATACCTCCTGGCCACAGCCCTATGAACGGCCGAGGAAGACACCGGCTTCTTCCACACCTCCAACACCGGATCCAGCAAAGCCTCATTAAATGGCAAGAGAGGCTCAGCTGCAGCAGAGGCCGGATGCAATACCTCTGTCAGCAAATTCTGCTTTGCCTCTGCCACCGGCAAAGGCAGGTCCAAAAAGCTCGCTGCCTTCCTCACCACAGCATGAAAGGAAGCCGCCTCCTCCGTATATTCCCCTGGAGATGAAAGGTCCCACTCAGGGGAAGTGTCCAGCCCACTGGCTGTATCCAGACCATGCAGTCCGTCTCCAGAGTCCTCAATCTCTCCCTCCTCTAGGACTCGCTGGTACTCTTGCTCTTCTAAAAGACGGAGAGCACGCCTCCTCGAATGAAGTCTCTCCTCGATACGCGGAGTCGACATGGCCTCCGCCGACGTCGAAGAACGGCGCCGATCTCCAGAAGCATCTGACGCCGCGTCCGGCGCCACAGGCAGCTTCGGCGCCGAGGCAGGAGCCGGAGGACGAGGTCTTGGAGCCGATGGACCAACCGGAGTCACAGGGCAAAATCCTGACTTCGACGGAGGGGCAACCTCCGGGGCCGAAACATCCGAAGCCACCGGAGCGGCCACCGACGCCGGCACCGGCGCCGAGCCCACATTCCCAAAAGGGAGAAAGGGCATAAAGGGTGCCGGCCGAAGAGGCGCAGGATCACCCAACGAAAAGGCCAAGGGCCCCGAAGGACCAGCCGGAGCAGCTCCTGGAGCCATCTGCTGAAAGATGGTATACATCGCATTAAGAAACGCGGTACTATCGGCTCCAGGAGTGGGAAAAGCCGGATACTGGGGTGCCTGGATCGAGGGCGACCCCGACGCCGGCCTCGACGTCTGCGACGCCGGAGAAAACACAAGAGGCTGCACCACCTCAATCACTGACGCCTGACCAGGTGAAGTCGGTGACGCCGGAGAGGGCAACGGCGTCGATGGATGCGGCGTGACCGTGGGGCTGACCTCCCAAGTCCTCCGACGCCGAGCCGAAGGTGACCTCGAACGAGACTCCTTGCTGGAGTGACGTCGTGAGTCTCTACGGCGCCGGGAGTCTCGATGACGCCGGTGAGACCTTGGCGAAGAAGACTTCTTATGATGTTTCTCCTTCTTCTTTGACTTTGCCATGAATAACTTGGCCTCGCGCTCTTTGAGGGCCTTCGGATTCATGTGTTGACATGAATCGCAAGTCGAGACGTCGTGGTCGGAGCTCAAACACCATAGACAGTCGGAGTGAGGATCTGTAACTGACATCTTGCCCCCACACTCTCGACAGGGCTTGAAACCCGACTTCCTCTGAGACATTGTTACCGCAGAGAAGACTACGCAGCAGACAATACACTGTAACCACGAAGGTAACAGTAACTCCCTCGAAGATAACCGTTTCGAATGCACGGAAAAAAGGGAACTGTCATCGGCACGTCGGCGAGGACTTCTTATTGCCTGTATGACGTCAGACGGCGTCGCGTGGGCTAGAGTGACGTCCTCGTCGACGTGCAGAGACTAGTAAGAAGATTTCCGTCAAATGCTGGCGCCATGGGAGTATTCATCAGGTGAGGAATCCACAGGTAGTTGTATCCATCAGAAAGGCAGAGTTAAAAGTTAGGTAGTCAGTACCTGCCAAGCAATTCTGTGCAGGAAAGCTGCCTTGCCAAGTCAATGATGTGTGTGTCTAGCCCTCCCTCTTAAGCACTCAAAAATGTGAGCAAAAACTAAAACAATGTATACCATATAATGTGGCATATCTGCATTTGGCACATTGGTGAGAAATATTGCTATACAGTCGTTGTCGTGCAGTTTTTCAGGTTTTCCCTGCATTTTTGACCCATTTTCCAACAACAACATAAAACGCCTAGCAGTTCCATTTATCAAACCACAATTTTGCACTGACCAATCTTTGGAGTTTGTGGTATTAAGGTATGGACTTAGTCATTCTGGTTTAACTACTGACACTGTCATTTTGAGCAAACACCTCAGTCACCTACACGTATTTTGTTTTAAATGTGGGCACCAAGAAGCTCTAGTGTGTTGTCTGCAACTGACTCCAGATTATACCTTCTTACCTGCTTAGCATGTCTGACAAGATGTCCAGAGCCTCCAGCTGCACAGCTGCATCGTCCTGCTTGCCGATAGCCCCAGTCAACTGTGCAGTGATCTTCTTACACACATTTGCGGTCACTGCTGATCCTGCACCAAAGGGACAAGAGTCAGATTGGTCTGTGGCTGAACCACTCATGCACAAAGTGAGAAAAGTGGGTCCAAGTCTATAAGGAATTAGAGTGTATTTTAGAAAGCATGTTCAAACAGGAGGTTACACAACTTACAGAATCATCATTGGCTTCTCAATAACCCTTGCAAGAAAGAAAAAATGGAATTCCCCTATGACACAGCAGCAAAATGTTTATCTAGAGAGACTACACCAACTGCTGAAATTACCAAGGTTCACGCCAAAGCTTTTTAGAGTAGAATTATTCACAAAACTAGACTGTAAAATCAGAACACTACCAAAGTTCTTTGTGCCCTCGATCACATCTATCCACAGCATTTGCAACAGAGAACTGTCCAAGAAGATGGCTTTAGGAGTGGTAGCAGCCACTTTATTCTTTCAGCAACTATTGCCTTTGTTAGCCAGAGAAATGTCATTTTTGTATTGTAGTTAGGGCCAGGAACTCAAATACTTGGAGATCATATATATTCCACTATATGAACTGCAGAAGAAGGGGTCTTTATTTGCATGGGTGCAATGTAGGGAGAAATATTTTGAGAAAAATATTTATTAAAAAATGTTTTTTCAAAAAATCACCGAGGCATCCATCAGAGAAAGCAATGCAATTAGCGTTGGCAGTCGACAACAAAATCTTGTTACTCAGTAAGTTCAGAATGTACAACAAACTGCAACATTCACATCTAGAATATGTAGGGTGAGACACCTTTAGGTCCTTAAAAGAAATGTTATTTGTATGGGCAGAAGCTTTTGTATTAAGAATCTCATATAAATGTAGAATAAAGCAGAAACTCACAGACAAAACATCAGGTTGTTAACTAAACTTAACAAACATCCTAATGGCACGGAACATAGTCTTGGATGAAAAATACTTGTGCTGACTTTCCATTCAGGTAGGCATGCCTATAAATGAGAACCATAAATGTAGGAACAGTCCCTGTATTTGCCTTTAACATCAGTTCTTCAGTATGGATGCATTCATTAAATTCATAAATACTGAATATTTTGGCCTGTGTGGCTAAGGCAAACACTCTTTCGAATTATAAAACACCTATGTGGAGGCAACAGCTTAATTTTGTTTTTTTCGACATTGAAGAAAAACACAGTTTAAAACTGAGGTTTGGCTTCGGCTCAAACACCCCAAAACCACTGAAATTTGCCAATTATGGTAATAAACACAAGACAAACCATAACTTACGCCACAACCATATGCTGGTGTCACGTTGATGTCTTCTTAGCTCTTTTTATATTGCTGCACGGTTAGCAAACTGTTATTTTGAGCGTGGAGAAGGGTGCGAGTCATGGTAGGGATGTGCGGGTCAATGGTTTTTGGCTTTTGAACCACAACCAAACCTACGTTTTTTCAGTGAAGTGCATTCTTTCTGATGTACTTTATTTCCAAACCTGTTGCATCCATGCATTGTGGCCAGGCCCTGCGCACAACCGGCTGCGGTTGGCCATTGCATGCTACGCAAAGCCAAAGGCCGTGCACAAATGAGGGTTTACTGCAGGCGCCTCACCCCAAGATGAGCGGGCAGCCACCACAGTGCGCTTAATCAGCTCCGGGCAGACGCTATTGTGAAATAAAACACAGGGTCAGTTGCCACTCTGTAGTTATGATTCAGCCTCCATTTCCAATGCAAATACTTTTTATGATTTGCCTATAACTTATGGCCCCAACTATGAACCTATATCAAATATGGCCTTCACTGAACTTAGTCGACTAACATCTTTTTTGTACAGTCCTTTGCGGGAAGGAAAAATAAGATGTGGGAGAGGTAAAATATGTGTTTTCACTCCAAAGGAAATTTCTCAAGCATCTACAGCCAAAATCACTGAATGCATTTACACCACATTTAGCGGAAAAGTAGAACTCTACCCAGAAAGGGCACTTTTATTGTTTTAGTATAAGCCAGTTCAGTAGTTTTTGAAATATTAGTGTTTGCAAAAGGTGCTGGTGACCTTGAAAGAATTAACACTTCTATATACTGTTAGTTGACAGGCCATTTGCTGATTTATTTATGACTGGCATTGTGAAAAACATGCATGAGATTTGACAGACACTTAAAATGTTGAGATTACTCTTTTTATCTTAAAATTAATGCAGATCCATCAAGGAGGAGCTCAGTTACAAAAAGGGGCGGGACAAACAAGCATTCATTTGCTAATAGGTCACATCTGCACAAAATGTGACAGACATTTGAAAGGCTTTGTCTCAATCCAACAAGTGGGCCACACTTCAAAGGGAGGGGGTCAATAAAAATGCCATCTGCGTATAACTTTGGTGCTTAATAAGTCCGCAAGTGACAAAATGTTAGCAAGTTACATCCAGTGCACGTTTTTCTGGAGGGGGGGGCATGGTCAATAGTTCGGTGAGGAAGGTTTTGGCTGGGGGACGCAAACAATGTGGTAAGTCATTAAAAAAAAAAAAACATGAAATGCTCTGCAAACAAAAAAATCAAAGTTAAAAGGTCAGTTACGGTTCAGAAAACGCAGAAAGACGCCCTGCCCCCAAATTGCTTTGTACACTATAACTGGCGATTTCAGGGCTTTTTAGATCGAGCTCACATGTGCTCTGATCTGTTGTAATCACCTGTGGGCTTTTAACCACGGCCACCACTATCACTCATTCATGCGCTTCCCTTTCAAAAATCCTTTGTTATCATTAGTAAATGCTTTACATTTGTCCCCCCTTTGGAGGCGGTTTGATTATCGCCTTGGACATCGACCCTGTTACATGGATAATGGCACATCTGCCAATATGTTTGACTGCTAGCGAACTTCTTTTTTATTTTGTGTCTCTCCTTCTCGCTCATGGCGCTTTGAATTTGCTGACTTATGTCAACGGTTTTACTTTTCATTTACAATTTAAGTGGCAAAAAACCGTCCAGTTAGGAACTTACAATGTTAAGAGCTCTAACTCAAGCAAACGTGAGATTCATTGCATTGCAAATGCTTGTTTGGTTTTGTGTTCCCTGAACCATACCTGAGCCTTAATAATCGATTTTTCAGTGAATATAAATATACATGTAAAACAATGGCAAAAAATAGCATAGCATACTCTGCTCATCTGCATTTATAGTTTATGCTATGATGTTTTATTCATGTGCAGCAGCTGTAAACAAATGCTGCAGTCGGAAAAACTATTCAGAGCACATGCAGTTAGAATCATACCAATGACAAAACTTTGTGCGGCCCAAGTTGTCAACTGAATCTATAATGGAATGTGTGAGAAAAAAAAGCAATGTTTTCAAATCAGTTCCAACATACTGAGGAATAATAACAAACACGTAAGCTTAATCAAAGTTGCAAGTGGCTAACATTGTGCACATTGGGGCCTGCCCATAGGCGCTGGACACAGCCCAGGCTCTATGACCTAGCCCCACTGTGCCCCACCCAAGGCCTTGCACTCTGAATAGTGCCCCTTGCGGTGAGTTGGGTATTCAACACACTAAATATCTCATGTCGCCTGCAATGCTCCAAACAACCATTTGTCAATGGCACAGGAAAAATAAACATGCCATAAAAACTTCCTTCCTGGTTATCACTGTTCGTTTTAGAAAATAGATCAGAAGATGAAAAGGCAGTTCCCCTTGTTTTCTTTAAACTGCAGCTGCAATGATGCTCTGTGACCTGCCTTTCACCTTAGCTTCTTGCTCTACAATAAGGCATTATCACAGAACAACTCAACTGTAATAAGGAAATAAGAGACAGGCTTTTGTACATGGGTTTATAGGCTCCCATGTATTTTACTGACACACAAACATAATGGAGTTGGTGATCTTGACTGTAATTAAGGTTAGATCAAAGGGTCTAGTGAAAAAGAACTTTGGGCCTGATTGAGATATTGGAGGAGGGGTTATTTCATCACAACGGTAACAAATATCCCGTCCGCCCAAATCTAAATCTCATAGAATATACAGGATGTGGATTTTGGCAGACTGGATATCCGGCACCGTTGTGATGGAGTAACCCCTCCGCCAATATTTAAATCAGGCCCATTATTTTTTTTAATATCTTTTGGAGCTGTTCAACAAATCTTCATTAAATTTTCCAAATGTTCATACAATCTGGGTTCAGAATGGCAAGTCTTTTGCAGGTCCATCAGGAGGAGGAAGAAAGCGATGCGGGTCAAAAGATTGCGTTTCCCCATTTTAACTCCTACTGTACTGTTTTCTCTCATCTACAGAAAAAAGATCTGAACGGAATTGCATTATACTTGGCATGTAGGTACAACTTCAATCATGAAGTGCTTTTGGTTCGTTTGCCATAAAACGTTTGAGAAATTATTGTTTGAAAAATGTCCTGGCGTAGGTGTGAAAGGGATAAAAAGTTATATGTGAACTATTAGTCATGGATGATCCACAAACACAAAAATCTTTTGCAGCCTCCGTTAGAGGATGCAAAGTTTGGGTACTGCATCATGAAAAGAAAAAAATATCTTATGGTTCATGGTGTGCAGCTGGGGAATTGGCCTCCCCTTTAAATTATTTTAAAAAAGTAAATTTGGCCAAAGGGATCAGCGGAACCTCAGGCAGGGTTCATAGACCTCAGTGTGAATCAAATGTCTGTGAACCTTGCCTTGGATTCTGCAAACCCAGACGAGGGTTTTTGGACCCATGTTGGGTTAACCCCCGCCCCCCACACGCTTAATCTCATTTCATCGTCATCTTCGTGAACCCTGGCTCAGACCAGCAAACCCACATAGACTTAGACGTTATTGGACCTCCTGGAGGGTTCAAGGACAGGGTTTTGGGTCCACGGACACAGAAGGAGGTTCAACAAGGGCCCATGAGTGTATGAGAGTTCATGAACCCCACTCCCCTGCCAATCCCAAAAAAAAAAAACATTGGTGGCCCTCCTGTGCTGGCCCCAGTGGGTGTTGGCTGCACACAAGAGTTGGGGTCCTGTGCCCCACCCTAAACAGCCATGCACAGCATACCAACTGCAAAGCTAATAACTTAATATTTACACTAGAAAGTAACACCACCTGAAAGCCTTAAATAACACATATTGAAACTATTTTTCCTAGTGATAAGTGTAAAATGTTATGTAAACTCGTCTTCAATATTATTTACATTTGTAATTCCTTCTGTCATATCGTGGGTGGCGCATTTCACTACCAATATCTTACAACAAAAAACATTTTCAGAGGTTGTGCAGGTGGCACACAACTTTTTTCTTTTTAAACAAAACCTTTATTTGTAAGTTTAACGATAAACAACCAACCACAAAGCAGAACTGTAATAAAGAGGCACCTGACCTCTCCCACTCCACTGCGAGCACTGCTCCCGGCGGGACACCCACTAGATCCCTCTGACATCAAAACACTCTACCACCAGGTGGGCCTGGTACAGACTAGCTCGGCTCCTCCATAGCTACATGCTGTACTCTCCTGCATTACCGCTGAATAACGTGGCTTTGTGCACCTTCGGGGATCTGTTCCCAGAAAGATATGTCTTCTCTCAAATGGAGAATGTCGGGCTGACTGCTGCCACGCAAATGAACCATTTTGTGCTCTGGCATGTTCAGATCGCCTTACGTGCCCTGATGCCCTCCTGCCCACTAGTATCGGGGGAATTCAAACCTCACTCTATTTCTCCCTGACAGTGAGGGTGGGAAATGAGTCTCTAGACTGTGAAATGCTGGTCTAGAACTGTTGCCAACACATGACACTAAATTGCAGGCCAACTGGGAAGGCTGACTTGGGCCGCCCACTCCCTCACAAAATTTGGACTGCTTGCTGCACGCTTGGTCTCTATGAACCATCGACACAATCTTATACACTTTTACGTTGTGTATACACTCCCCTTGAGACGCTGGCCAAACAAGACAACAACCGCTCCCCAAACTGCCCTAAATGTCAGGCACCCACGGCTAATTTTGCCCACATGACATGGACATGTCCCATTATTGGCCAACAGTGGAGAGACATTTTCAGCCGACTCACATTGATGACGGATTTATTGCTTGAGCTGGGCCCTCTTCTTGTTCTGCTGGGAAATGTGAAAAATGTTCCTAAATCTCTCCGGCGCTACATAGCCATGCCCCTCCTCTTAACCAAACACGAACTTGACATACATCGGAGCAGCAGAACTCCTCCCACAGAGGATGCCTGGCTTCGTATTCTCATAATTTGCGACACTACCAGTGAATTATATGCCATGCTCCAACCGCCCACCTGCAGGCCTAAGGATAAATGGCAACCCCTGTAGGACTACCTATTGACGACTGACACGCCCACGCGGGAACACTAGCTTCTGGACATGGGAGATCTTATATTTGCTGTGACTGACATATCCAAATGCTGATGTCTTTACAGCCGCTTGCCCCGCAGGTTACTCGGGAGAATGGGCGCATCTCTCTTCTATGATCTCTTCTATTGTAACTGTATTGCTTGTCTCTGTTGACAACATTGCAATCGTGCTAGATCTTTGTTCCTTTATCCTTCCTGTGGATTGGGAGAAGCTTTGTGCTTTATGTATGGTATGATAAAACAATAAATAAAGGTTAAAAAAATGGTATAGACAAAACATGATTCTTATCGTATTGACAAATACAGTGGTAGAGCAGAACACAGGAGGTAAGAGTTACTTTCGAGCACTAATACTGCCAGGTGCTGTGGAGTCACCCCCAAGGCATCTCCCTCTGTGCCCAAGAACGTACTACATAGTGCGCCCCAAGCTTCTAGATCAACTTGCAGTTTAGAGTCCTTGTGGGTGAGACATGACAGACCCAGAGTGTCTCAGAGGGAGCCCTGAATGCAATCCATGTGATTGCTACCCACCTCCTTGCCAACACCAGTGCCAACTGCAGAAACCGGTATGTCATTTCTTCTTTCTTGGGGTGAACAAGGTTATTCCACAAACATAACTGAGGTGTGAGTGTAGAAGTCAATGTGGAAGTCTGACTCAACTACCCTCACCCAGAACTCTCTCAGTGGGGGACAGTCCCATGCCAAGGGCATAAAGTCTGCTGCCCAATTCCACAACGGTGACACGCAGGATTCATTCTGTGCACGCCCACGGGGGTCGTAAGGTGTAAAAAGGTGACATTTATTTGATTCGGGTATTGCTGGATACAGACTTCACCAACTCAGAAAACCTGGTCCAGTCCATATCAGTAAACTGAGGCCGACATCTGCTTCCCAGACCTGCCACACCCTCAGCGGTCCATCAATCATGTCTGCTTGTATTGCCTTATACATTAACAAGGTGACGCCCAGACCCCAGTATCGACAGCGCGCCCAGCTTAGCTGATGCTGCAGGAGAAGACGACCAAACAGCCCTGACTGTGTCAGTTAAGCCAGCATGGTTTAAGAACTGCCCATGTCCCAGCCGAAACTGAATCAGAGTGCCTTCAAAGCATATAAATATGTTTCTGAGCTACAGGACACTGACCAGGTTGCAACTACCGTCATGCCAAGATTCAAACAATAAAAACTCCTCTAGCTGTTGGAGCAGAGCTAATACCCAGAGTGGCAACCTCTGCCACAAGGCTGCAGTCTGACGCACCACATAGAGGGCAGTATGGGACACTTTCGATCCAGCGATCAGCAACGCTGGGAGGTCGCTCCACTCCATCATGAGTGCCTTCTCCCAGTTTTTCCCTTCCACCAGCCGTTTCACTGCGTGCTGAATGTGTGAGGTGTAGTATAATATTCCAAATTCGGGACTCCAAGCCCACCTTCCTCATATCCCATCATTAATGTCCGACGAGCCACCCTGCTACGCTTCCCTGCCCAAATAACGGAGGTGACTTGTGTATTCAGCTGACGGAGGACACCTGCATGCAGTGGGCACAAGGAATTCTGGATCACATACAGGCAGCGGGGCAGAAACAACATCTTGGACATAGTAATTTAATTCTACCCATAAATAATGGCTGTAGGGTGTTCCAAATCCGCACAGACGCCCCAAGGAGTCTATTGCCCGATCAATATTATACTATAATTGCATTTTGTTAGGTATGTGCCACAATCATGCCCAGGTAGTGAAAATGATCAGTCTCCCATTGCAGGCCTAGGTCTGTTAACCGCTCCCTGGACACCTGAGCCAACGCTGCCAGCGGGAACAATAATGGCTTCATTAGATTAATTTTGAAACCAGATACCACCCCAAATTGTCTCAGCCGTTCCAATAAAACCACCAGGGACGTCCCAGAAGCCCTGAGGTAATATAGTCATCAGAGTAGAGTGAGATAATATGTCTGGTGTGGCCTAACTCTATTCCCCAGTCGTTCATAACTTGCCACACCTGTACTGCTAAGAGCTCCACTGCCAGGGTAAATAGAAGGGGTAAACAGTAGGCACTGTTGTTGTGCAACTTGTTTTATGTCCCAACGATCTGTTCTATACTGTCCCACATTTACCAGAGTAATTGTATAGTACCTGAATCCCGGCTCAAAACAGGGGGCCGAATCCCATCACCTTCATCACTTCTAACAGATACCCCAGTCCACTGTCAATGGCCTTTTCAATGTCGATGGAGGCCACAACCATTGCCTCCTGGCTGTCTTTCACCTCATGAGGCGTATGTGCAAGCAGTCATAAATCAATGGTTGTATTGTGACCGGGAATAACGCTGCACTGATCAACATGTACCAATCCACCAAATACTGTGTACAGTTGATTGGCCCAAAGCTTACATAAATACGAAGCAGGATCAGATTTGATCCCCCCCAAACCCCGGAGGCTTAGGCATTACACATATAAGACCTTTGTGCATGTTCGTCGAGAGTATCCCAACTCATTGGTTTCCAAGAATACCTCCAATAAGTGCCGAGTCAGGGCTGCTGCAAATCTCTGCCAGAATCCCACTGGGAATCAATCCACCCTGGAGCCTTGTTCTTAGGAAATATTTGCAAAGCAGCTGAAGCTCCTCCAGCGTGATCCCTGCTTCTAGTTCTTCCACTGCCACTTCTCCTAGCTAGGGCATACCTGAGGATGCCAAGAAAGCCTGAATCCGATCTAAGGAGCTATGGGATAACCCCCCCCCCCAACCACACTCACCCATACTCCCTCCAAATGACACTGAAAGGCTGCCACAACTGCCTCCTGCAAGGCTTCTACTGTGCCATCTGATTCAATCAAGTGAAGTACGGGGGTGGCTACGTTCCTCTAGACCAACCAGGCCAGAAGCCTGTCTGACTCGTCTACCTCTCGATGAACGCGCTGCCTGTAATATGTAAGGGTATAGGCATTGAGCCTGTCCCATTAGGCAGCTAATTTTCAACTGACCCACAACTCCTTCTTCCCGGGCTCTGGACAACTCAAGTCTTGGTTTTGCAAAACAACCAGTCCCTTTCTCTAGCTGTATCTCCAGTAGCAGCGAAGATCAAACCCATGCACTGCCCCAACTTTCATAGCGTTTCATTTGACAGCACAAGCACCTGCTGAGCCCCAATTATTCTGCAAGTATTCAGTCAAGGTTTGCGTCAGTGTGTGCCTGGGTCAAAACTGGTATGGCATGGTGAGCAAAAAAAACTGATGGATTAAACCCAGATCTGTGACTGGGGGAGAGTGTTTGATTTGTTCTGCATTCCGTCCATCAACTGTTCTTTTTGCATTTGTCGCCCCAAATGGGAAGGGTATGCCCGGACGTGGGTCCCGTGCTCACTATGCCACCAGATTCAAGCTAGCCTGGCTGAAGAGGGGTGATATCCCGAAACTGGTCCCAGGATGCTTGTTTCTGGTCCAGGGAGGACCTGGTCTGGCAGTTCGGGCTGGACTGTTCGCATGGGGAACAGGGTCAAGACTGATTTGCATATGGCTGGGTACAAACTGGAATGGCATGGTGAGAAAAAAACTGATGGATTAAACCCAGATCTGTGACTGGGGGTGAATGTTTGATTTGTTCTGCATTCCGTCCATCAACTGTTCTTTCTGCACAGAGTGCACAGAGCAGTTCAAGTAAATGCAAATACTACTGCGCATATGGCTTTTTTCACAATCCCTGTCAGAAAAGGATCAGAGTTAAACAAAGCAATGCCAAATGTGAAACGTATCCATGCAAGGAATCGTACCAGCCCTGGCAAGTTGCCCCTATGATGCAGCAAAATACCTAGCCCCCTGGGGCAGTCAGCGGGCAAGTCATGGCTGTCACAGGTCACGCCCCCAGAGCAGATGCCCCCTCTTCCCCCATACCACACTTAACAGACGTGACATAAGAAAACAGTACAATCAAAACATGACTGTAGTGAAATTAGTCTCTAGTACCACATTTACAGGAAGAAGCATAGTGTCATTCTCCAGGGAGTCCGAAGCTACAGCAGGTGAACCGGGCCCAAACACCCATGTCGGCCATCTGCATGGTACCATCATCCTGTATTGTGACTGTGCGAAGCCAGGGCCACCACACCACCAACCCCCCGCAAATCACCCGCCTACCTCTCCCGGCCTCCAAAGCTCCCCCCCCCCCCAGGCATGATTCCTCCGAGCACCACAAGCCATGGACCGGAACATTCTCCCACATTTCCAGCTGGTCCCATACCTCCTGCGGATGCTCAAAAAAGTTTGCTTTACCATTGCAGAAGACCTTCAATTTAGAGGCGTACAGGAACATGTACACATAGCTTCTGCATAACTCCCAGGAAGGGCTTGCGTTGCTCTTGGACCCTCCTAGTATTGTCAGGGTATATGGAAATAGTGTGATTGTCAGATTGTGGAATTTCCTGTTCTCTAGCAGCGCGGAAGATACAATCTCTGTCCCTATAATTCAATATTTTGATGACAAAGACTTGCGCAGGCTCTCAGGGGGCGGAGGCTGCACCAAAGCACATGTAACCATTCCACTAAAAAAAAAACTCAGAGAGGCCCTCTGGCCTTAGTGGATGCCTTGCCGAAGGAGCCCTCTACCTCCTACGGGAACCCCAGGAACCAGAGGTTGCTTCGGTGGGAGCAACCTTTAGCATCCACCACCCTGGCCTCCAAGTCACTCATAACCATTGTCATTTCGGCCATCTGTTGCTTAAGCATGGAAACCTCGTCCTCCGAAGTCTTAATATTTTTCACAACAGTTGTTACTTTCTCAGCCACTTTACTCGAGCCTGCCAAAACAAGTTAACATCTATAGAAACTGTCTCAATATTGTGTTCCAGCACTGTACTACATCTGTGTATGGCTGCCAAGAGACAGCGTTCCTCATCTTGCTCCAGCAATGTGGTCCTAAAGTCTGCTCCCGCCTGGGGCGTGGCCAACATGGCGACCGGGATGGTCGCATAATAACCAGCTCCGGTCCCGGCCCGCTTTTAATATCCTGTCACAGACGCCTGCACACAAAAGCGTGCGGGGCGCCGCCGGCTCTCACCGGAGCACCGACACTGTTTTGCCCGGACCCGGCTGCGGAGCTCCGGGAGTGTGGAGTGAGCCGCGACCTTAAGGGGAGGCGGAGGTACGTCGCGGAGGCCGTGACTCGCGTGCTGGGCCCATCGGGGTGAAGCGCTGTCCCGCATCGCGGCGGCTCTGGCGGGGGCCGCGATCGCGCTCCCAGCGTGCCGCTGCCGGAGTGGGTTGCCGGAGGGGAGGCGCTGACTCCGGTGAGAGCGGGTGGTGCCTGCCCCTAATCTGGGATTGTGTGTCTGGGGCGGCCGCCCGCGCCGGGGGTTGCGCTCGAACGGGTGTGGGCTGCGCCCCCGGGGAGGGCCGGCCCGCTCCCCTCGCCCTACAAGTTTTGTCCCGTTGGACCGCACGGAGCTCGGGACTATTATCGTTTTGGCTGCGCTTTCTGTGGAGATGGGTGTGGCCTCTCCAATACTATAGATCCGGGACTCGGCACCCAAGGCGACTGGCAGTGTATGCCCCGGGCTAGTCGTCAGACGCTGCCACGTGGATCAAGTCCGGACCGGGGAGCTGCCCAGTAGAAAGGAGGTAAAACAAATAGAGGGGGCACAAAATAAAGGAGGAAGAGAAAAAAAAAAAAAAAAAAGAAGACAAGACCAACAAAGACTGAGTAAACTGAGTCACACCTGTCCCAGCCTCAAGTAGCAGCACGACGACAATAAATCACACAAAAGGGCATGATGCTGTATCCTACTGTAGCGCTTCACCGGCGGCACTAGTCGAACCGCAGCGCCTTGAGGCTCCTCGCTATAAGGGAGTACATCATACAAGCAAAGTACCCCTACCCAATCCTCACTATTCCAAGCAGCGATATCGGGTCCCAAACTGTGGGCCATACTCCTCGGCAGCAACACGCAACCCTGACAGATGTGATACGTTTTGTCCGATTGCGAAGAAACTTAACTGCCTGATGCGTAGCGAGTTCCCCACTTCAAAGGAACAAACCTCTACAGCCCTAACCAATTGTAGCTACTGAAAAGACAATCTCTGACAGCAATACCGTCACGTGCATAATCAATGGGCAAACCAAAGACCCCACGTGCACCTCCTGGTACAATGGATGCTGATGCCCCAACCCCACCTACGGAAGCCTCAGCCACACAACAAGCACTGCAAAAGATGGAAATAACACTCCAGACACACACAACGCAATTTGAAAAGATTTTACAAGCTATATTAGACACCAAAATCACTCTGGAAGCAAAAATAGGCTCGGTGATCGAGGATGTTAACTTATTGAGAGCGGACCAACACGCGTTGACGGAAAGGATCGCCGATTTAGAAAAAGATACGTCACACCTCTCACCAGCGGTAACCAAACTCCAGTCACAAATGGGGACTGTAACAGCAGAGTTGGAGACTCTGAAGCGCAGAGCTGAGGACGCGGAAGGAAGATCCAGGCGTAACAATATCCGCTTCGTGGGATTTCCCGAACGCGCTGAGGGCCCGTGCGCAGAACTCTTCATTGAGCAATGGCTAATGGAAACAGTACTGAAGGACAACGTCCCGAAGTTCTTCTCAGTAGAACGTGCCCATAGGGTTCCTGGGAAACCCTTACCACCCGGCACACAGCCTCGACCACTAATAACAAGACTCCTCAATTACCGGGATAGGGACCTCATATTGCATCTGTTTCGTAAAGAAAGTCCGATACGCTTTGAAGGAGCAAATATATCAGCTTATCCGGATTTTACAGCAGAGGTGCAGATAAAGCGTAATTCATTTTTCCGGGTTAAAGAGCGACTAAGAGATCACAACATCAAATACGCTTTGCTGTTCCCGGCCAAACTTCGAATACAGGATGACACCCGCACTCTCTTCTTTATCTCACCAGAAGATGCATGGACTTGGCTTCACGCAAAGGGAATCGCTGATCCATTAAATGCAAGAAACCCCGTGGACACAAAACACCCCCCTAGGGACAAACGCAAACCTCGCAGGCAACAAGACACTAAACCCACCCCTGAGCAATCCCGCGCGGAACGTTCTTTACTACTGCAGACTACATCCCTCCTCGCTAATACATCTCCGAGGTCCGTGTCGACACAATCGGGAATGGAGGCAGAGCTAGGAGTACATTCTGACTCTGCGGATTCCACTTGCGGCCCCGACCTCACTCCACGGACAGCGGACGATATCTGATAAATACATACCGGTATCGAACACAATGGTACAAGATATCCCACAGTGGAAGCCAATAGTCGCCCGCTAAAGTTGTCTACTACCCACCGGCTTCGCCTCTGCTTTGCCGCTACTCCTGACAGCGGCAAAAAGATCTATGGTTGGTCCCAGTGAGCAGCAAATCTCAACAAGAATATAGCGGGTCGGGGCCAGCATTGACTTGAACGTACTTATTCGAAACACCCCTGCACCGTATGGACCGTTCTACCTGGTTGGCAAGTATTGTATCGGCGAAGCCCTTGCCACAACCACAGTTATTGTTAGATATAGTTAATGTTACTGTTTTAATTAGCAGAGTCGCAACAACAAGGCATAGATTAGCTTATGGTATTCGAAGTAAATGTCATTATTATGTTAACAATAAGTATACACTAGGTAACCACAGCTTAAACTGGCTAGTCACAATGGGCATGAAATACACTACTGTAGCAAAAAATAAAATAAAAGCCAGCCCCCCAAACTTGCAAAGCCCATGTATAAAATCACAAATAACCCATGGCAGTCCAGAGACAACAGTATAACTTACAGTATAAAATACTCACTTGGAATATAAGAGGCATGGCTTCCCCGCGTAAGCGACAACAGATACACGCATACCTTAGGAGACACCAAATACATTTTGCCATGCTACAGGAGACACACCTGGATAAGTCCTCCTTGGAACACACCAAAGTAAAATGGAAAGGGCAATTATATGGTACTACCTTTTCAACATATGCCCGGGGAGTAGTGATCTGGATAGCCCCAGGGGTCCCCTACGTCACGTCCCGCGTACAAGTTGACCCACATGGTCGATATGTCCTTCTGGAGGGCTCCCTAGATGGAGAACCCATGGCTTTAGCATCAATATATACCCCGAACTCAAATCAATGGGACTTTTTAAGGACACTTAACACTAGCAGGCTCAACGACCCAGAGATGGATGTCATCTGGGGCGGTGACTTTAATTGCGTATTAGACATTCACAAAGACCGTTCTGTCCCTCCGTTAGATAACACCCTAGCTAAGCGCGCATCACTTGAACTCGCAGAGTGGGCTTCCAATAATAGGCTAAGTGAAATCTGGAGAATAGGCCACCCTGCACACCGCGAATATTCTTTCTACTCCCCAGTGCATAAATTACACACCAGATTAGATATGTTATTCGCATCAAGGGACATAATTCCAAAAATAACCACATCAGGCTACCTAGCTCGCACCATATCTGATCACAACCCACTACAAGCTACCCTGAGAATGGACCGCACACTCGCGTGCATTCCCACATGGCGTTTACAACCAGATGCCCTTATAGATCCTCCTTTTCATGCCGAGTTGGCTAAATGTATAATAAATTACTTTGCCTTAAATAAAAACACAACAATAGCGCGCGCCACGGAATGGGATGCTCACAAAGTGGTTATACGCGGCCACTGCCTTGCAGCTTCAATGGGAATTAAAAGAATGCTTAATAGAGAACTCCTAGAGCTAGAATCTAAAATGCGCAAGGCTGAGACCGAGGCCACTATTAGTGGGACCTCGATTGAGACACTAAACTCGCTGAAATCAGACTACAGAGAAGCAGATGCCAGACTCAGCAGACATGACTACAGACATTTTAAAGCCCGGCAACACGCAGAAGGAGACAGATCAGGCAAACTACTAGCATGGCTGGTGCGCCAACCACTACAGACCTCACCTATAGGCGCGATTAGAACACACTCAGGAGAAGTGATTAACACTCAAGCTGGAATTAATAAGACCTTCCACACATATTATCGTTCCCTATACCAACCCACTAGCCCTCCAAATGAACAACAACTATCTGAACTTCTGTCATTGATTCCCCAAAATAGTAATGTCATTGATAACGCAGCCACTCTGGATGGTCCCATTACTGGTGAGGAACTACGCTTAGCTCTCTCTCAAATGGCACGTGGCAAAACCCCTGGTTCAGACGGATTACCAATGGAATACTATAGCTCATTATCCACCCATCTACTACAGCCTTTGATCGAGGTGTTTAATGAGGCACGTAATAGAAAACAGCTACCAGACTCCATGTGTGAAGCATTAATAGTGGTACTGCCAAAACCGGGACGCGATCCACTCAATGTCAAATCCTACAGACCACTTTCCCTGTTAAATACTGACTGTAAACTCCTGGGGAAAATCCTAGCAAACAGACTACTCCCTTATTTGTCAGACTTAATCCATCATGATCAATCTGGATTTGTACCAGGGAGGAATACTTTTCTAAACATAAGACGCCTAATCCGCATACTTCACAGCACAACAGAGACCGAGGCAGTGGCTGTGGCATTGGATATAGAAAAGGCGTTCGATACACTGGGATGGGAATATCTCTTCCGCACGTTAGAGGCGTTCGGCTTTCAAAACGGCTTCATCAGCTGGATCGCCACGTTATACGCAAAACCAACAGCTCGCGTCAAAACGGGCCAAATGATATCAGAAGCGTTCCCCATTGGTAGAGGCACCAGGCAAGGATGCCCTTTATCCCCTCTATTATTTGCAATAGCTATGGAGCCATTAGCAATCAAACTCCGTTGCTACGCAGACAGGTGGGGCATCCAAGAATCCAATATTTATCATATTGTTTCCTTATATGCGGATGATGCTTTAATATACTTGCGTAACTATACCTCTTCCCTCACAGAAGTTGTACAAATCCTGGATAACTTCGCCTTATCCTCTGGCCTATGCGTTAATTGGGCAAAATCATGTATTTTCCCGCTTACCTGCATACCTGCGGAGCAGCAAATATCATTACCATTACATCAACTGACATGGGCATATCAGACCTTTAAATATTTAGGAATTCAGGTATACCACTCCATGACAGACTTACGGGAGGGCAACCTTGACAGGCTGCTACGTTCAACTCGTGGATCTATGGCATTTTGGAGCTCCCTCCCACTGTCACCAATGGGCCGTGTGGCCATAGCTAAAATGTTAATATTACCTAGATTTCTATACTATTTCACAGCGCTCCCGTTGCCCCTACCGCGCTCGTTTTTTCATAAATTACACTCGCTACTAACAGATTTGCTATGGGGCAGAGATAGACGGAGGGTGGCATTAGCCATTACACAATATCCACAAGAAGAGGGCGGGCTGGGCATGCCGAACTTTGAACTGTACTACGCGGCAGCCCAACTCCAATGGGTGGCCGTGTGGTTTAGCGAACCCCCCACCCCAGAGTGTACAGCGCTATTGTCTTATACAGCACCACAAACGATACTGACATCACTCATGTCCAGACCTCCTTACCTGTCTAATAAAAATCCTCTATTGGAAACAGCCAGGTACTGCTGGCGGAGATATGTCCAGGGTAAAACTCTAACTCCCCCTTATTCGCCTGCGTTGCCTCTGGCTCAGGTACCAGGTGTCCAGAACCTCTCCCATCACCATGATATACGTGTAACCAAGGCATTGAAAATAGGGGACCTGTACTCAAGCTCTAAGAGAAGCACTTTCGCAGAGCTTGTATCTCGCGGTGTCATGCAACCAGGGGCCTTCTTAACATTTAACGCCATTAACAAACTTCTGCAAAACTTCTGGGGGCGCAATACAAATGAACCCGACGAATCCCCTCTACTCACATCATTACTCACCATAGGAAACACAAAAGGCAGCATCACTAAATTATATAAAATCCTGCTAACAGATACCTGCACCACTCTGACCCAGGTCAAAGACCGCTGGGATGGGGTTCTCTCCACACCAGTTGACCAGAAGGCCTGGGAAGCTGCCCTTTCCACGATTAAATCTGTATCCCGTAATGTCAGACTGAGATACACTCAATTTAATTACATCCACCAGGCATATCTATCACCGTCTCGTATCAGCAAAATATATCCAAACTCTAAACCAAACTGCCCTAGATGCGCTACACCCGCTGCTAATTTCTACCATATGGTTTGGGAATGCCACACAATAAACACTGGTTGGTGCCGCATAACAGAAACGGTAGCAGACATAATAGAAAACACGCTTACACCCACGCCAGAATCCTGCTTGTTGGGTATACGTCACCGGGGCAAGAATGTAAAACATACTCACAAGTTTATAGACCTTGCGTTTGTAATATATAAGCGATTGATCGCTACACTTTGGAAGGCCCCTAATGCCCCCCCCTATTCCGTTTGGCTTGCAGCCTTGCATAGCTCCACACTAGCGGAGGCTCACACTCTAAGACAGCTGCAACTCAGAGGTCAGATACAAGAGGGTGCCGAATACTGGAACCACTTAGTAGTACAAATAGAATCTAGAGATGATAAATACCCCCCTTGAAACACGAAACATGAACAATATGCCCTTCAAATAAATACTTAGAAATCATGATAAGGAATATATTACACCTGACGAGACACCCCTCCTGGTACCGGCATATTAACCCGAAAAAACACAATCGGATAACAAGTGCAACACCACCCAATTGTGAATACGCAAACTGTTAGTGGCTACTGATGCGCTGTTAATCATGCCCTTGCCCCATAACAAACTATATGTCATGTAAACAAAATACTGACATCTCCCACGCCCACACAGCTGAATGTTACCACAATTGCTTCGAATTCCACTAAATATAAATATACTTTAACAACACTGCAAATATGCCTATTGTTATAAAATGTATCAAGTTTAAGTTGATTGTCAGCACATTGAAATATAACCGTACTGTATAGAAACCACAAGTACGTGTAGAGGCACATGAAAAGAGAAAAATGTTTACTCTCTTACTGATTTAAAGGAAATGTACTGCTGTTCGTGTGTTATGTTTAATAAAAAGATTTTAAAAAAATAAAAAAATAAAAAAAAAGTCTGCTCCCGCCTGTCTGACTAGCAGCTGTGATGGCTGACGGAGTGACATATTGGGTAATCGTGTTGGTGGATGATTTTCATTGCCCATTAAGGCCCCACCACACTGCATGACACCTCCCCAGAGTGTGGCTGCAACCCTTCAACCAGGGCAGACAGGGACCCAGGAGATCAGGTCAGGCACTACCTCAGCAACCCCACTACTGCCGCCTGGGGAGGTCTCCACTTTGTCACAACGTATGCCCCAAGGTTCGCCTCCACAACACCAGACACAGCTGTCAATATTTTTTTTAAAAGAGGCACCGGGCCTCCAGATGCCCATCCCATCCAAAATGGAAACCTTCCAAAGAGAGTCTCCTAATATCCCACAGGCAAAAATCTGTTAGTTGGTGGCCAGGCTAGCACACACAGCCTGCGGTGAATCCTGTGCAGGCAGCCTCACCACAGTGTGTGTGCCGAGGCCACAAATCCCAGGAGGAAAGCAGCAGAAGTCTTGTCCACCCGCACAGAAAGAGCTCCATGCAGCTCTCTTCTGCAGTGATGCATGGGCATCTTCACTCCTACTGCACAAGGAAAAGCCACACTCCTCTTGCCCCTACTTTGCCATGCCAGTCGTCTTCATCACCAGGTGAACCCCACATTGTTCTTCAGGGGGACTAGCCACATTTCCAGGAGGCAGAAGGGGCAATAGTCATGGCGTCTGCACTGGTTCGAGGCCTCTCTGCTACTTCTCTTCGACCCCAGGGGGGTCTCCTCTCAGCCGGCACAGCTCTCCCGTATGGCGTTGCGGCACCCCCTCAAAGAGGGGCAGCATCAGCGCTGCTCAGGGGACTCCTTGATACTCAACGACCCCACTCCAACCGCTCTGCCAATGCTATCCTGGCGGTCCACAGAGATGCCGGCAAGGCCCCGAGATCACGTTGGCTCCTGGGGGCTTTCCCCAAGTGCCCCGCTTTACCAACAGTGATCCACAGGCCGCCAGCTCAATCTGCCGGCAGAGTGCTAAGGTACCTGTAGCTAATTTCCTTAGGAGCACAAGACAGGTCCTCAGTCCTAACCACTACTACCCGTGACAGACTAGGACTGTCTGTCCCAAGCACCAGCAGGGGGGAAAGGGAAAGTGGATAACAGAGAGACTGACTCAGACGACTGTTTCATCTACTTGGTTACAAGACAGGGTCTTCCAGATTGGTTGTTTCTAGAAACAACACACAGTGAATTATAACAACAGTTACTAGGGAACACTCAGTGCTTCTTCTATATCTATTCATACATTACTATACTGACAGGCATACACACATTTAATAAAACTCTTCTAAGACTCTTTGCCTGTGTCCATCTGAGATTTAGCTTCTCTCTAATGTGGCTTTAGAATTCTACTTCTTATGAGTTCAGGATATAGAGATTCCGTTGATCTAACTTCTTCTTAGTTAACAGTATAATCATTAGAATATTCTGTCCCTTAAACATATTATGAGTAGTTAGCCTACATTAATGTATTTTATTTAACACAAACACACACACACACTTTTATGGAACACTCCTTCAGTTGTTCAGTTCCTTTTCTTTTAGTTGTTAAATTGAATTGTTTAATCAAAGTACAGTATTTGCTTAAAAACAGAAAAATATAATACTTGGTACGCTTCCTCCGTTTCTTTGAACTCAAATGAATGACTACAGAAAATACATACACAAATCTCTCCCATGAAAATCACAGTTTTTTTCATTTTTGACACACTACTCCTTCAGAGATTAATTTTATTTCAACGCCAACACTAATCTCTGTGAGACACTACCTCGACTCAGAAGGAATCCTCCATACTTGGCTTCACACATGAGCTGTTAAATAACACTGCTGTCTGTTTTTAGGTCGAGCATTCGAGACCGCTTGTATATACTTCTCTTCTGCACTTAAAGCCATCCCTCTGCTTCCTATTTGTTTATTTCAGTATCCTTTAAAAAGCCTTGCTTGTTAGAGGTCAGTTCTGCCTCTATTTCCCTCCTTTTCCGCTTTCATTCCACCCAGAGAGCAGGGACCAAGTACTGTATCTTTACGCTTTGGATGTTGATCTGTTCCTTTGGAGACTACTTTTTTTAGTTTTTGCTTGCCCCTCTTACACTGTGGGTGGGTGTTCCAGAGCAGCTGCACTCCCTCGGGCAAGCCCTCCAGCTGGTCTCCTTTCCCTAACAGCTCCCTCAGCAAAAAAAAAAAAAAACAGCAGGGGGGTGTTTCCAGGGCCGGCTCACCCTCGCTCTCTTTGTCTTGTTTAAGTAGCTTTCTTAGGGTGTGGGTTGTCCAAGGAGGGCACGGTGAATAAAGATCATGTTGCAGCTTGTCTATAT
The DNA here is from genome assembly GCF_031143425.1 of Pleurodeles waltl. Classification (NCBI taxonomy): domain Eukaryota; kingdom Metazoa; phylum Chordata; class Amphibia; order Caudata; family Salamandridae; genus Pleurodeles; species Pleurodeles waltl. The sequence continues at coordinate 69,447,068 of NC_090448.1, forward strand.
TAACTGGTTATTCTCTATTGCTGTGCTTTATTTTTCCCAAAACACTGTTTTTTTAGGTGCTTTGGCACTTTTACCGTTACTATTTTGTGTTTGTTTAGTGGAAAACAGTGTTAGGACTTCGGCTGCTTCATGTCCATTGCGTTTTATTTTTTAAAATGTCTGAGGTCTCCTCCCCCTGCTCTCTCGGGCTTCCCTGGTAGTTCCACTCGCTCCCTCTCCTTGGGCTGCGGTGCCTTCTCCTCCCTCCTACTTGTCAGGCTCTTTCCTCTCCTGCAGCCCACATGGCACTGCAATGGCTTTTAGCACATGGCATTCGCACTCGCACCCCCACCCCCTAACCCTCCCTCTGCCGCCAACAGCACCCATCAATCTGTAAAGAATTGTCTCCCAACAAATGGCAAAAAAATCTAGTTTTCAAAAGCCATCATGTAAATGCAGAGTTATCTCAATCAGTGCGGAAGGCCTTCTCCCACTGCTCACCATACCTCCATGGCACACCGAACCTCTGTTCCTCGTGGCACTCATGATCTCACAACAGGGGAACGTTGCACGGTGGCAGCACAGTGCACTTCCTGCGGAGTAAGAGGAAGCTACAGTTCACGGATACTTCAGAGGTGCTGTGTTGGTACTCGCAAAATCACTGGCACCGCACTCAAGGCTCTGCAGGACACTGGTAGACTCTCTCCGGGCCTCCTGCTGTCATTGCAGAGCAAGGTAGCCGACCACAGCCAGTGCAGACGGATGGCGCATACCAGGAACCATTCAGGTACACTAGGGAGGAAGCAGGTGGCGGCGGAGCACAGGCTGTAGAGACCCCTTCGCTCCAACCCCCCCATTCCTCCGTTGCACATCAGGGTCTCTGCCCGCCGGAATGTCACCCCATAGCTGGAGTATGCAGGGTTTCGGCGACCGAGATGGAGCTAGCCCAACTGTCAGGGAACAATGGGGCCATTATAAGAACAAGAACTCCCCACTCCACACCCAGCCCCTCAAAACCAGCTTCACAACAGCACCTATTTATTTCCATGCACACTCCAAACACTAAAATAGCAAATAATTAAAACTTAAAACAAAAATCCACCAGCATTTTTTGGATTTTGTTAGACAACCACGCATGTTGCACGTAATGAGGGCATGCCAAAAGGCTGTAATAGTAATAGAGCAAGAGTGTGTATACTGCATCAGCGTGAACGCCACTGCCGTGACACTGCTCCCAATGGAATCCCCCAAAATACACACTCCTGGTTCTATTCAAAACTGCAAACTATGCTTCATTTTATTTTACTTTTTATATGGAGAAGAAAAAAAAACATTCCAATCTAAGGCATATCATTCAACTCCACTTCATCTTGAGGGTGCCTCACTCTACAGATACACCTATACTCTTCAAACATACAATACCGTCCCCCATCCACAACACAAACAGGCATCAGTAATGATCACCGGTCCCAAAAACCTTGTCAAACTCAAAACATGCTTTCATCTCTATTAATTTCCTAAAACATTCAATATGACCGTCCCTGAAGAATCAAAAGGTTGACAGGTATGCCTAGGGGATCGCACTGTCTATTACATAGATTTCTAGGATTCAGCTATCAATTCACAGATTGGCTCATCTATTCACTCATGAATCCATTCTGAAGCACCCACTCTCCCCCTTCACTAATGCACCACATAGGCCCAGCCCAGTACCCCTAATATGGTCTCTCAAACCATAGAAAGTACTCCAGGTGAGGAATCCACAAAGGAATGCAGTATTCCTGAGAATACTGTGCAGTGGTCTGTAATGTTATTCTCTCTTTCCTCTCTCCCACATTTACCTCCCTGTCTCATCTTCCTGCCTATGATCCCAAAGTTGGGTCTCATCTCCCTGTATCTCTCTTCCAGATGGCCCCTTATGTTTCTAGGCACCCTTCTTAGTTGTGTCACTCCTGCCTGAAGTCTCTCACCCTGTTCCTGACCTCTTTCGCCCCCTTTCTGTTGCATCCTGTTTTGTGTATGATGGACGCTTGCCCCGCTGCTCACCATTCAGTACCGGTTGTAACATGAAAGAAGCTTGCATTCAAGCTGCCAAACTATACCTCTTCGGTCTGAGATATGCATAATCTCTGCTAATTTTGCTGTACACATCCCAGGGACAAATACTCCTAGGCTGCTGATCACAGCATTTGTTCCATGTGAGTGAAGCTTGCACTGCTACTTCCTCCGTATCTAGTGTGCACTTATTCACAGGCCACAGTGGTTCTGTGCATTGAGGGAAGCTTGCCTGGCTTCTGCCAGTGTTGTACCTGTTCTCTGTGTGGAACTCAAACTGCTGCTGCCTCAGCCACACTTTCCTATGTCAACCCTTTATCAGCAGCTGCAGTTATGTACATTGCCTGTAGGCTTTGAGGGAACCTTCACTGTTACATATTCTGTGCCTGAGAGAACACTACACCTGCTGCAGGATGCGCAGTAGCTAGACTGCTCTATTGGTTTTTAGCCTTCTTCTATATGGTCTGGTATGAAGGTCTGCATTGGTTTGGCCCAGGTTATACCAGCTCTGTGTAAAATAAACTAACTGCTACTGGCTGTGCTCTACCTGTTTTGTGGCCGGTGACACATTTTCACTAAACACGAGTACTGCTGGGTATGTCAGTGCTTGTTAATTTTTGTTTTGGTATATTCACAACAAGGTAAACAAGCATTTGCAATACAATAGGTCTTGCATATTTCGAACAAATCAATTATCTTTTGACAACCGGGCCCACGAGCAAAAAATAAAAAAAATAAAAAAGAGTGGAAACTGAAAAAAAGACGACGACAAACTAAAGTTAGCTTTAAAGAATAAAACTTCGCAATTTTGTTTGTCCTTCTGGGCACGTTTTTGCCAGTCACAATCCTTCTATTTGCGGGGCACTAGAAGTTAGAACAAAATAGTACCTCGATCACGTTGGGAGCAGCAGACGGGCACTAATTAAGTTGAAATTAATTAGTGCTTGATCCCTGCTCCACATTGAGGAACGGAAATTATGCCAGACATGCCTTGACGAATTACGAGGATGTAAAGAAGAGTGCTACGCAAACCAACAAGTGGGGAGCGACAGGCAGGCTCCAAGCCCTTTACTGAACACAACAGTGTCTGGCATTCGAGACGCATGTGCAAAAAAATGAAGCCACTGAGATACACGGAGGATCGTCCAGTGTTAAAACCTCACTATTCGCTAGATTTCTACAGCTGCAGCCCACCTGCCCACCAAATCTGAACATGATAGGTCACAAGTGATTTTTCTTACTTGTGGCTGTGTCTTCAATGGCCAAAATCCACTACAAGTCAATCAGTCTACGTGCATAAAGGCAAGAAGGTCTGTGCATACACTCTACATGCTTTCTCAGACTGTTGGCAAGTGTTAGGCACCCAATGATTGCATTCTCTCACGCACAGATGCAGTTATTTTAATCACAACCCAATAATCTGGTTTAGATACTAAAGTGTACGGACTTCCTTTCACAGAGGCCTCTACTCACATGTATGGTTTGTAGAGGATTCCTAAAAGAGGCAGCAGGCACCCATTTCCACAATTTCTGTGGGAAATAGGGCCTTATCCCTGAAAAAATTTGAACATGCACACACTTGCATTTTCCTCATCAACATAATAATAAAAACATAGCTACAAGGAGGTTAAGATGCAAAGTATTTGAAACCTAGTGCAAGGCTCCATAACATAAGTGTCTTCAGTGACAGTAATGAACAGATTATTATCATTTTCACTGATCACAACAGTTTACTACTACTAGATAGCAACATTTAGAAGCAGAAAGGAGGGTATTTTTGAAAACAAATAGAGGGAATTACTGGATTACTAACAGCATATTGTGCTGCATGACTAAACACCTACAAGGTCCCAAAGGCGAGACCTATTGGCTATGCCAATGCTTGTTAATATTCTCCTCACTGACGATGCACATTCGAAAGACGCTACCTTTCTCCTCATCGAAAACAGTTGAACTGCGCAGCGCGTAGTTCACGGGTGCACATAAACAAGTGCCTCGATCTTTGAAGCCCCAACAGCTAAACTGCATAGTTTCATTGTTTTGGACAATATTGCCCATATCGGGAATCTCGTAACTGTCTCACTGCAATCTTATCAGCACCACGTGAAACAAAAGGTTTATGAATGGGCATAGTCTCCACGGTGGGTATTTTCTAGTGTTAAGGTATTTAGCATTCCTCTGGTTTTGTTTGGATGTCAGAACATTGCAATTCAGTGAATTCTTGACAAAAAGGCCCGGGTGGGGCCTCACCCCCAGGCCCAGCAAAGCTGTGAGAATGAGGCCGTCCATCCCTGCTCTCAAAGGGACACAGCTGGCGATCAGGATCCAGGCCAGTCAGCACAGGCCGGTGGCCCTGGGCTCCGAAACAGTTAAGGAGCTGCAATATATTTCAAAAGATCTCAGGGCCGCAGGATGATGAAGGATATTAGATCAGCCGGGAGCGGGAGCAAACTACGTCCTGTTGGCCATCTTGCCAGACCACGCATCCCAGTGGCACACAACCTTAGCATTTTTCAGATACAATATTACATAAACTACAAAACGGAGATGAGTTCTATTTGTTTTCTGGTACATTGGAACTTACCAAACTCACTACTAAGACTAACTTTTTTGGTGCAGCACCAGAGCCATCCCGTTTCTCCAAGTCTATGAAGGAGTAGCTATGCTATCTACTCTAGTATTTGTCTTTCCATGCTGGGACTTGTAGTACTGAATTTGCAGTGGGATAAACAGGACTATACATCCTAAAATGAAAAACTCAACTTGATGAGCTTCTTACAAATGGAACAAGGAAAACCGAGACCACTTAGTGCATAATACCTTGGGGGACTTCAGTGGCTGAACAGGCCTATGTATTAGTGCTTGATGGACTGTGAAATTTATTGATCTTAGGTTCAACGCAGAATATCGGTTAATCTGCACAAAAAATAGGTCCGACCCAGAATCGGTCTCTTTACGATTAATCAGCTGTGCCAACAGCATCTTCCCTATAATAGTGAGACTTGGTGCCAGCTAAAGCTGTTGAGGGACTTTCTGGAAAATGCTAGTGTGAAGTAGTCACACCTTTCTAGTACTAAATGAATCAATAAAATGTATCACTTGGAGGAGCGGTGAAAATGTAATCTAAAAGAAAAAACGATGTATTTGCCAAGTCAATTACAACAAAGTAAGGAAATTACTAGAAATGATTTTTCAGTAGAATATTTTTTATTGAGAAATTTAGTAAAACATTACCCAGGAGTAAAAAAGGGACAAAATAAAGACAGAACATCTCAATGACAGAAGTGAGAATGGTAGAGTCATGCAGCTGTTATTACGGGGTTACAGATTACAGCAAGAGGATTGATGCTAGAAAAATTTAATGTTTCTGTGAATGTCTGTAAAACCAACCATAGATCTTTCAAATGTTCTTGAGATGGATACGAATTTGATAGTTGAGATTCCATTCTGTCTCTCGAGCAGACGGCATTCCACCACTGTTTATAGCTGGGTGGTGAAAGGTCTTTCCAGTGACTGGTGATTTCTTAAATGTCAATCAGACAAAGTAGATCTAAAATCCGGTACAGGATTCTTTTTGTGTATATTCTTTGAATATGACCATAGAACAGAGCCAACCACACCTTACATTGGCAGAACTTGCAGAATAAAACTGAATAAGCCCATTACCAAAGAAAGCAACTGTGTAAAAAGGCAACCAGAAAGACTATGGTGCACCATTAGTTTCCTGGATTAAAGTATCAAAGAAAATTTCTGGGAACAAGACAATAGTTCCATAAAGCTTTTACATTATCCATGCACTCATAAGTTGCACTTCAGGACTGAGCTGAAATCATGCTTTGGTTCTTGTGAGACAAAAGGCAGCTGAGTAAATGCCAGTCCACTTCAGGTAGCTGTGCTATGGATACAAACCCTAAAAGGTGTGCAAATCTTCAACCAGTCAGTACCAGACATGTTTGAATTTCAGGGGCATTTTGTCTCATAAAAGTACTAATGTGCCCCAACATCCAGCTCTGCATCAAAAAGGTACGAGCAGTGTGACATATCTTTGATGAATTTTGAAAATATTTTACCAGAAAAGACCAACATTTAGTTGATATGAAGATACTGAATGAAAGGACACACAGAAACAAAAGAGTTTAACAAGATTTTAGCTCTGGCCAAGGCTTTCACCGGGAAAAAGTCTGGAAACAAGGTATCAAGTATCCAAAGCCTCAAGCAATAATAGCTAATCCTGTAATCACAGTTGGTTATATGTCAAAGACATTTACAGAAGAGGAGACTGTCCTTCTGGATTAACCAGAGGTATGACGATCAAACACGCTTCACTCCTGGGACTTATGCAGTTCCAATGGAACATAGAATTCATTTAAAAAAATGAAGTCTGTGAAGCTGAGAAGCTTAGAAGCAGGTTACCTGCTCTAAGGGAATCAGAGGAGAGGCTTTGGGGCAGAGTTAAAAGTACGCTTCCCTACTGCCTTGCACCTAACAACAACATTGCACGCTATGTGGCCACTTGGTTTCCACTCTTGTAAGAGACAGCTGAAAATAAGAATACCAGGAGAAACATGCATATAACTCAACATTCAGTCTGGTGTAAAAATGACTGCTCGCAGAGAACTGGCGAGGGTGTGTGGGCTGAGGCAAAAAAGGCAAGGATGGGAGTATATAGCTCAAAACTAGTTGGTGGGAGAATTACGGACTCTGCGTAGACAGCACAAAGAAACTTTGCCATTGAGAAAAGACTGCACTTGATGAATAAGGCTGACTACACACCCTAAATGACACTATATAAATGCCCACTGACTTGAGTGTTTCCAGAAATCGCTACCACCTTGGTGAAGGACAATGCTCCTTTCTGCACAAGAGCTCTCCTAGGAAAAGTAGGGATTCAGCACAAGAAAACCGACGGAGAGTCGCACCGTAAGCTAGAACATAAGTGGGCAGTACACAATCAGGGCCAATGACTAATAACAGATACTTTGATAATACTACAGGGGAATATGCGGAAAAAGTACAGGATGAAACAACACTAAGCATTGTGACATCACAGATGGGAACCTCTCGGTCAGCCCACCCATTTAGAAGAAAACGTACAGGACTGTAAGAGGTGCTGATCTTGGAGTACAATGTTCCCTTTCATCAACAGAGAAAGAGACATTTTAAATCACCGTCTTCAGATAATAAAAGGAGGCCATGCTTCATTGTTGTAAAATATAGGCCACATGAAAGAAGTATATTCGATAAGCAGGGCACGAATAGCGTAACAAAGAACCCTAGCGCTATTCTTCAATGAAACCACAAAGCAAGCTTTAGCGAAGGACAGGTACTGGGTGGCTTAAAATACTGGTAGAGGCAGATTGTCAGCTGCGATAGCCTCACTTTGCAACTGTGCCAGTTGGAGAGAGAGAGAGAGTCAGCTATAGGCACTTACAGGTCATGGAGAGGCTGCTTCCGGAAGAAGAGTCACTTGTGAAATAAGTTAAAAGATTTCTTTTTCCTGAAGGGTGCGGTAAGCAATTAATCAAATTCGGTGTTTTCTGTAAGGGGAAGGCACAACGTGTGTTGTCGAATTATTGTGGTCTAAAAATGATCTCTTTATACTGTGCTTTCTGAAAATGTTTATAAAGATGTTTTTTATTGAGTCAAATACAAGAACATTAACTTAACATTGCCAGGACAGAGATATGCAGTTGTGAATATATATGCATAAGGAATATTGTACTTGTAAATGCATATTTAAACATGTACATGAATTAGGCATATACAGCAATATAGTATCAAAGACCCCAAGTTTGAATAAAGAAAGAAGAAAGAAAGAGGGAGAGGGAGGGAGAAGAGCTTTAGGGATAGAAAAGGGAATCAAGTGATAGCCATGTGGAGAGAGAGGCAATAGGCATTAGTTACAGCGAATGTAAGTTGAAATACGTATATATAAGAAGAAAAACAGGAAATATATTGACATTTTTTAAAAAGGAGGAGTAAATCCATTTCCTTCGCATTGCGTGAGAGATAGTTACTTAATGGCAACCATAGCTGATGACGTTTGAAGAAAGTTCCTGTTGAATCAAGCTTGTAGCTGTGAAGTCTATGATGATAACATACAGAATTCCACCACTGTCAGAGTAATGTTCTCCGAAGATTTCCAGTTAGAAGTAATAATAGAGATTGCAATAGAAAGCAAGAGGTCCACCAATTTTCCAAGAGGCCTGAATGAACTCCAGATATCGTGTACGCCTCCCAAAAACAGTAATTCATATGACATTGGTAAGGAGATCTGAGCTATTGCTGAAATGCGAGACCATATTGAGGACCAAAAAGTAGATAGGGATGGACAGGAAAAAAACATGTGAAAGTCAGTACCCTGATGAGTGTGGCAGTGCCAACAATTGTCATTTTGTGCAAGTTTGAATTTGTAAAGGCGTACAGGAGTGTAGAAAAGTCTATTATAAAAAAAATATAGGGTCTGTGTGAGGCTTGCAGTGGAATGTATCTTATACCATATTCTATCCCATAAAGAAGTTGGCCAAACAACACCAAGATCTGATTCCCACAATGTCTCAATAGGTGATTTGAGTCTAGGTGAAACAGAGGTTCTTAAAAGTTTATAAATTCCAGCTGCCCTAGGATAATTAGAAGTTACAATCAGGTGTGGAGATGATGCAAGAGAAGAATGATTATGATGTATACGTTTATTGAGGGCCTCTTGGACTAGAGTAGAAAGAATGATATATTGGGATTCCATGCGAATAGGGAGATTATAAATTGCTGAGAGAGTAGTAAAAGGGATGATAGAGTCTTTATGATATAATTGGGAAATTAGAAGAATACCTTTAGTCATCCAAGCCTTCCAACACAAGGTTTTACCTTGTTTCCTAAGCGAACTATTGTGCCAAATAGGAGTGTTAAAGAATTGATTAATGGGGGTAAGATGCGAAATAAAAAAAGGTTTCAGTAAGTTGACTGAATGGGAGATAGTGCTGGGCAACCAGAATTTTGGGGGGTTAGACATAAATATAATGTGTTTATGGGAAAAGGGAGAAATAAATGTTTCTTCCAAAGAGAACCATAGCTTTTTAGGGGCATCATTGAGTGTAGATAAATAGGGATGTATTTGCTTAATGCCAAAAGATTTGTGATAAGTTATAAAGTCAGGGAAATTAACTCCACCTTGTACTTTAGGAAGTTTTAATTTCGAGAGAGAGATTCGGGATTGTTTACCGTTCCACAGGAACTTGGATAGAATTTTATCAATTGAACTAAAAAATAGTTTAGGTATCTTAATAGGAAGCATCATAAGGAAGAAGTTAATGATAGGGAGAAGCATCATCTTAATGGTGTCCAAGCGGCCCCACCACGTGAGATATAACGGAGACCATTTCTGTGTGAGATCTACATGCTTTGCCGATAGGATTTCTAAATTAGTCCTTAATGTATCCTTGAGAGTAGTGCAGTACCATACCCCCAGGCATTTAATCTTAGAAGAATTCCAAGATAATCCTGCATCAAGGAATACAGAGCCAGTGCAATGACCATTAAGTGGTAAGACCACTGTTTTGTCTATATTAAGTTTATAGCCAGATACATCAGAATATAAGTTGAGCTCATGCAGGAAGAGAAGTGTCAGGGTGAGACATGAACAAAAGAATATCATCAGCATATGCCATAAATTTGATGTGTGCATTATTAATTTGAAACCCCGTAAATTGTTCAGACGTTTTTAATTGGTATAGAAAAGGTTTGAGAGCCAACATAAATAGTAAAGGAGATAATGGGCATCCCTGACGAGTACCCCTTTTAAGAGGGGAAAAAAGGAGATCGGACACCGTTTGTTATAACCGAGGAACATGGTGAGGAATAAAGAATGGATATAAAATGTCGGAATTTAGTACCTAGTCCATGCCATTCCAATGCTTTCGACAAGAAACCCCAGTAGAGCCTATCAAAGGCCTTTTCTGCATCCAATGATAAAGCTGCCAGAGGAATCTTAAGTTTAGATGCCTTGTTAATAATATTTAAAAAAGTACGGGAATTATCTGCTACATTTCTATTAGGGATAAAACCAGATTGATGAGAATCAATAAGGTCAGGTATATATGGGAGTAAACGGAGAGCTAAAACTTTGGCATAGAGTTTACAATCAGTATTAATTAAAGATATGGGTCTATAATTTTTACAGTCAGTCGCATCCCAATCTTTTTTGGGAATAAGACAAATCATGGCCTCCGTAAATGAGCCAGATGCAGAACCTGACATTATAAAATGATTAAGTAATTGAAAGAGTTTGGGGAAAAGAGACTTAGCAAACTGAATAAAGAATTCTACTGTGAAGCCATCTGGGCCTGGAGCCTTACCCTTGGGGAGAGATTGTAAAGCTGTATATAGTTCGGTAAGTTGTAGGGGTTGGTCTAAAGATGAGAGGTCAATCTGCAATGGGTCTCTTGGTTTGAGATTAGAGAAATATTGGTTGAGAGATTCAACTGTTGGTATGTGTTCTGGAGTGTACAGGTCCTTATAGTAAGAAGCGAAACACGATGCTATATCTTTATCTCTAAAGTGTTTAACACCATTGTTATCTGTGATAGATTTAATAATTGTTTTTTCTTTTGTTTGTTTCAAATATCGAGCTAGAAGAGAACCAGCTTTATTGTTACCACCATAATATCTGGCATTTATTTTCAGGAGGGTGCTTGCTGCATGCTTGTTCGGTGGTATATTGGTTAAACTCCATTTTAGCTGAGACTAGTGCTTCAAGATGTGATTTACTAGTTTTGTGAGTATAGTATTCATGTTCTAGGGACTTTATATTTTCAAGGATGGAAGTCGATTTTTGTTGAGCAGACTTTTTTTTTGAGTGAGCGTAACTTATGATGAAACACCTAGAGGCTGCTTTGAAAGCATCCCACACAAAATGAAATGATAGTTGATCACTATCGTTGATGTGAAAGTATTCTTCTATAAACTTACTGTAGGAAGCGATAAAAGTAGCATCTGAAAGTAGAGAGTTATTAAACCTCCATGAAGATGTTTTAGAACTATTAAGAAAAAGATCAAGGTCAGTAATCACAGGTGCGTGATCTGAGATCAAAATAGCACCGATTTCAGAGTTGACCATATGTTGCAATAAACCTTTACTCAGACAGATATAATCAAGCCTGGAATGGGAATGGTGGGTAGGAGAATAAAAAGAGTATTCCAAGAGGTCGGGATTGCATAGTCTCCAGGAATCAGAGAGAGAATGGTGTAAAATAAAGTTTTTAAAAGCTTTGTGGGAGGCATGTGGAATGAAACGTGACGTGGAACGTCTGTCCAAAAATGGATCGAGAATTTGGTTGCAGTCACCACCTATTAGTAAATTGTTTGAGGAATGTTCAGAGACAATATGTGAAAGATTCTTCCAAAAATTTGGATCTGGATGTGTGGGGCCATATATATTAAGGATAATAAGAGAAATATTGTCAATTGTAAATGTAACAAGTACCCAGCGACCTTCTGTATCTTGATGCTGTGAAATTATGGTAGGTTTGAGAGATTTATGACAGAGTATAATTACCCCATTTTTGTTTGTGATGGAAGGGGAGTAGAAAATGTCACCCACCCATTGTTTTTTAAGCTTAATTGCCTCAGAGTCGTTGAGGTGAGTCTCTTGCAACAAAGCAATGTGGCATTTCAAACAAGCTAGGTGAGATAAGATACGCTGACGTTTAATGGGGTGTTTAAGCCCCTTAACATTCCAAGTAACAGTTCTAAGTTGCATAACAAGAAGTATTAATAAACAACTGCTGTAACAATGAAAAAACTAGGCATATCAATTTTGCAAAAGCAAAGAAATGAGGAAGAAACAAGATAGTAAAGAAAAAGAAAAGGAGGAAGATGACCTCCAGAAGTTGTATATACATGAATGTGGCAATACAGGGACTAAAGTCCACGAAAGCTAAAAAAAAACAAGATAGAAAGTGAATACCCCGAAAGGTAGAGGGACAGCGGAAAACCTGAAAAGACAAGCAAGAGTGGCTTCAGCACAAGAAAAGTGATATTAGATATTAAAACAGATGAAGGCGAGTTTCATGGAAGAAAAAAAAAAAACATACAAACGTAAAATGTACCATTCAGGAGACCAAATAACGTAATAACTACAGTAAAGGACTGTGACATGAAAAACAATAAAAATCAAAGCTTAACAGTGGAACGTGTAGGAGAACAGTTTGGATGGTGAGAAAGGGATATGGTTGGGAAAGGAACATGAGGATTGCACAAAGAACACTATCTAAAAAAAAAAATATATATATATATAAGAAAATGCAGAGATGGAAAACCATGGATATAAATATTAAACATAACCATTACTATAAAACTGTCCAGAAATAAAAAAAAGAAGGACATTAAAGACAAATTAAATTATATCTTCAAGTAATTGCAGATGCTCCTAGTTCCATTGCTTCTGTTTTGTGTCGGTTAATAAACGTTTGTAGTGCTGAAGGTTCCTCAAACGAGTACGATTTGTCCTTGAATGTAATTTTGAAAAGGCATGGGTGAAGAAGACCATATCGAATATTCAAGGATTTGAGTTGTGGACGTAAGTCCAAAAACTGTTTGCGACGTGAAGCTGTAGCAGGAGAGAAGTCTTGTGTGAAAAATACTTTATGACCTGACCATAGCAAAGAGCCCATCTTTTTGGCTTCCGAGAGTATTTGCATCAAGTCAGTAAATTGGAGAAAGAGAATAATAATTCCTCTAGGATTTGCACGAGGGCCAGTTGAAGTCTGTGGACCTAAACAATGTGCCCGTTGGATAGAGAGGGGAGAGGTAGGAGGCAAGCGAAGAATTGAAGGTATTGCTTTTTGAAGGAATGCAATTATGTTAGAGCCTTCAGAACCTTCTGGATTCCCAAAAAGGCGAAGATTATTTCTCCTATTTCTGTTTTCTAAGCTTTCAGTAAGCCTTTTAAGTTGAGCTATGTCTTTAGAGATCTGAGGATTGACAGTGTTACAATCTTCAAGGCTACTGACTCTGTTCCAGAGTACAAATTCGTTGTTCGTGTTGGGACCATTGCTCCTCAATACGTTGCAAAGAGGCATTAGTGTCCATCATAAAGGGCTTTAGTGCACGCAATTCCTCCATTACATCATCTAGAGTAAGATGTGTAGGTGATTTTGAGGGAGAATCAAGGTCTTTTTTTGGGCGCTTGACGGAGGAGGTGTTAGATGTTTTTTTCGCAACTGCACCAGCAGCATGAGATGAAGAGGCGCCATCCTTTAAAAAGACTGCAGCACTATCCATTGTTAAAGTTGATGGTAGAGAAGATTTAGTTATATGTGTGCGCACCACTCGAAGACGATTATTAGACTTGGAGAAAGATGATGACTGGCAACTCTGAGAATTATGTGGTCTCCCCATAAAAGCCAGCAGCAATTTGGTAATAGGAAGCCAGCAATGTGAGGTGTTGATGAAATTATATTACAATGAGAAGCTGCTGCCAGAAGTTTCCAACAACATAGCAAAATATAATAAAAAATATATAAATAGAAAATCCTAAACTATTCTCTCATAACAGGCATGACAGAATACCACAAGAGCAAAGCACTTTACTGTACATAGTCAAACAATTGGTGACTAGTTTTAAGGGAACCTTCTGAAAAGGAAAACAAAAACCTCCATCAAAGGAAAGCATTTACCATGTTATGAAGAGCAATTTGAAAGAGCTCCTTGACAAGAGCTGCCAGTGAATACTGAAAGTTGAAAAACTCAGCTAAATGTGTTTGAAGAGAGAGGTCAAAAGTTCAGCTGGCTGTCAGACGGGTAATAAATATTCCATTGCAGAGGAAACTAGATTTGTAGAATCACATCCAGGCAAGCAGTTAAAAGTCAAATAGAAACATTTCTGTCAAAGTTTAGGTTTGTGCAGAGGCTTATGGAGTGAAACATGACGCAGATAAATAATTACCTCAGGCACTCACATGAAGTCTCTGAAATGACTTCAAAACTCAATGTCTCTGTAAGATAAAGGCATATTTATGCAGCTGCAGTGCTCCGGTGCTCAAAAATGCTGAAGAAATTAATAATTTTGATGTGAAAACATCTCCTTCTTTCCAGGAAGTGCTGAAGCCTCACGGAGCTCTAAAGAGCAGCGGCCATCTTGCGTGACCTCCAGCCACGCCCCCATTCTGAAAATGTTTACATATAAAATAAAGACTCTTTAGAAGATTGAGGATTAAACACCCTGAAGTTCATTTTAAAAGCAGAAAGAACTCCCCCTGAACCCTGTCATTTATGCTGTAGACTGTCCTTTCATGCAGGAGACCTATGTGGCTATAGAATACAATGAGATACCTTTCCAAGTCACTCGGCAGTCTTCACGGGGTCAGTGGTACAGGACACGACTTCCTTCGTGAACTGGCAATCTATTGATTTGTTTCCCCATTCAGAGTATATGATAAGAACTTTCAATATCTGCGCTAGACCGACAATGTGAGAATGCTGGACACTCTTAGACTTAAAGGAGCTTCAAGGGTGTTGTTATGTCCTAGCGTACTAAAGGATGGAACTGAACGTCAAGCACCAACTTTGCAATATGGACCTTTTTGTAATTATGGAATTTGCAGAATATGAGACCTCAATGCTGTGGCCTCCATTGACATGATTAGTATATAAAACAGTGATAGATTAGATTATTGAATTAACCTCAACCACAGGTAATCACACAGGCCGCATACCAGTCCATCGTTTTTCAGTACACCATGCACCTCAGTTTGGACCCAACTATATACAAATCACTCTTGAACCTGTTCCATCCGGAACAGTTCAGTACGAACTGCCAAGCCAGATCCTTTATGAACCGGGACACAAGCAACCCAGAACTGCTTTTGCCATAGTTACCAGTCAGGTGCAGCTTGGTCCTAGTGACACAGAGTGCATGGGGCCCAGGGGCAACACAAGTAGTACATAAACTGGTGATAGATGGAATACTTGAATTAATCACAGCTACAAGTAATTACTCAGGCTGCATGCCAATCCATTGTTATTCTGCACACCATGCCTCCTCAGTCTGCACACCAAGTATACGCAAATTAGTCTTGACCCTGCTCCAATCAGAACAGTCTTGTCTGAACTACCGAGCCAGGTCTTCCCTAAATCGAAACACAAGCAACCCAGGACCGGTAGCACCCTAGCTATGGGCTCATCAGCCAGGTACAGCTTGGTTCCAATGACACAGTGTGCACGGGACTCACCTCTGTGCACACCCATCCCATTTAGGAAACACAATTAGTAAATAAATCAGTGATGGAGCCGCATCCCAACCCATCATTATTCTGCACACCATGCCACCTGAGTTTGGACCCAGCTATATGCAAATCAGGTCCTGCCTGAATCCGGAATACAAGAAACGCAGGACCAGTTTCGCTTTAGTTGTGGGCTCATCAGCCAGGTACAGCTTGGTTCCAGTGAGACAGTGTGCACGGGACCCACGCCTTGGCATATCTGTCCCACCTAGAGTGACACAATTAGTATATAAAACAGTGATGGATGGAATGCTTGAGGTAATCTCAGCTACCGGTAATCACTCAGAGCTGCGTCCCAATCCATTGTTATTCTGCACACTATGCCACCTATGTTTGGACCAAGATATATGCAAATAAGGTCTGACCCTGTTCCAATCGGAACAGTCCAGCACAAACTGCCAAGCCAGGTCCTCCCTGAACTGGAACACAAGCAACCCAGGACCGGCGTTGTGAGCAAAAAAAAAACGATAGATTCATGCCCAGATCTCTGACTGGGGATGAATGTTTGACACCGTTCAACATTTCATCCATCATCTGTTCTTTTTGCATTTGTTACCCTAAGTAGGGCAGGTATGCCCAGACGCGAGTCCTATGCTCGCCATGCCACCAGAGTAAAGCTAACCTGACTGATGAGGTGTGATATCCCTAAAAGGGTCCCAGTATGCTTGTTTCAGGTCCAAGGAGGACCTCGCCAGACAAATGACAGCTGGCTTCAAACTGGAATGGCGTGGTTTCAGGCCCAGATCTCTGACTAGGGGTAATGTTTGACATTGTTCAGCATTCCGTCCATCATCTGTTCTTGACATTGACATGATGGCCTTCCAGTACATAAAGGTCCACCATAACGCCATAGTTGCTCATAATACCATTGCCTCTCTCAACATCATGAACAGTGAAGTAGCGGCAGCCTTGACATCAGAGTCCACAAAAAAGCATCACCTCCACCATACCACACACATAATTTTTTGCACTTCCAGTGGAAGTCTAAAAGTGAGTAAGTCCTGGTTAGGTTAGTAAATTCAACAATACCTGGCCAATAACATCTCACATTTTTTCACTGAATTTTTGCAATTTTTTGATCATACTTTAAAAAAAAAATGCCTCCACTTATATTCTGCTGAAAATGTGTGTTGTGATCAATACAGTTGTGAAAATTTGTCAAAGATCTCATGTGGCATCATAGATGAGATTTGTGGAGTCAACAGGACATTCTAAGTTCCTGTGTGGTTGCCGTCACTGCATGGGTGCTGGATATTATCCATGGCTTGCTGCCCCTGAAATTTACATTTGTTCTGATGACATGAATCAGCGAATCATTTTTTAGACTCACAAGTTCAACATAGCATCTACTGCACAAAATGCCCAACACTCACAGTTCTCTATTGAGCAGATTTCTGAATACTTTTTGTGGATATCGTATCATTCCAATTAAAAATATAGTTTTTTAATAACTCATATGCACAGGCCTATCTGCAGATATTAACAGTACAGATAAACAAATGTGAGAGCAGGTAGAACCCCCTATAATGTCATTTTTTGTCTCTCAAACTACAAAACAAATTTACATCAACCTACAAAAGAAAGGAAGTATTCTGAAAAAAACATTTAACGGTGCCTCTATGAATTGGGTCATTTCTGCGTTTACTACACATAGCATACTCCCTGTTGGACTACCCCTATCCACATCTCAACTTTAGGATACTGAACAATTTGACAGATTGCTGGACTGTATGAACAGCATCCTTAGAGATTCTATTGTATTGTAATTTTTTTATGCAGTGCTTATTACCCCTGACGAGTCCATAAAGCACTTTAAGGGCAATAGAACACAACTCTGCAATTCAAGGTTATTGTTTAATCTAGTGGTTATTGATTTGTGGGATTAGCCATGTGCTCTCAGGAAAGTATTCCATGCATTTACTCCTCTTGCTCTTTGGTAAGTTAAATCTGTAGGAGTTAGGAGTGATCATTAGAGGGGGGTAGGTGGATTCATGCAATTGGTTGGTAAGATGAAATGACAGCCTTGCACATATTAGGATTTGTTAGATGGCTGGGACAGAGTTTTTAAGAAGCAGAGCTGTCTGCATCAACCAAGGTTGATGCAGACAGGAATGCAACTGTGAGATGACTACACTCAGAAAGAGATGGCATGAAGAGGATGGAAAGTAAGGAGTCACTCAGAGGAAAGTAAGGAAAACAATTGAGTTTTGTCAAAGTCAACTTTTCAAGCAAGGTTTTAAGAATATAGTAGAAGGTGGCTTTTTGATTTGGCTTGATATCTGAAGATATAAACCTGTAAAAAAATTAAAAAAATAAAAAGCCAGCAAGTAGAGGTGCTGTAGACTTCTTTAGGGAACACCTCATTTTATGAGATTCACTCACTATTCTAGCATCAGTGCACCAAAAGGTGTTTCACTCAATGAAAATAAGTTATTTGGCACTGGCTAAGAGCATCTTTTCAATACAAAGACGGATTTAAACTCTGTTACCTAATCTCATTCTATGTATTTTTTACAGTAAAGGAACCTAATATATCAAAGGTACCTAGTGCTAACATCCCACATGAATGTTGTATGCGTTTGTATGTGTGGCCTGTGTAGTACATGTATTATGTGTATGAGTGACTCAGAGTACTGTAAGATTGTTGTGTATATTTTGATCCTTGCCACATATTGCATCAGCTTATGGTAAATCATTAGCATACTCAAATGGAATGGTATTTTGTACCTTTTGATTCGCAATTAATCCGTGGTGTCTCTTGCTTTGTGTGGGATTAGTGCATCGCTTGGCCTGGAATGCTGATGGCAGTCCTATACTTATCACGCTTAGCAGACAGATTCAGTTCCCAAAATGCAGCATGATTCTCTATGTGTATGCTTCTCTTCGCTGGCAGCAAGAGAAAGAAATAGATGCCTGGGAATTGTTTTCCCAATAATTGGTTGGAGGAGCATAAGCAACACAACACTAAGGGGTCCTCGGCTTGTTTTCTGAGAATGTTTGAACTGTTTTAGTGAATGCAGGTTAACAGACCTCTGTATCCTAAGTACTTCTTTATTGGTAGGTTCTATTTGAAATGTTTGTATCATACCCAGGATGGCCTGCCATTACTAATAAAAACCATTAAAATGGGATAAAGGGTGCTGGGGGAGCAACAGTGGCCAAAGTATCCAGGAGCCCCACGCATTATGAAAATACAGGAAAAAATAAAGTTAAAATACCAGTAGAGGCAAACCTTTTCCTCAAACCTCTTCCTCACCAGGGTGTCACTCTCTGCATCACAAATACCCACAGAAATTTTGGGACAGAAGGATTCCGACATAAATAACAAACATAAATCATACAAAAGGTTATAGGAGGAATGTTTGCAAATAGTTTAATGGCTTGCAATTGCTCGGGTTGCATTCCAACCCATCATTTTCTGTGCCACTCTAGACTAAGGCCAGCCTTATGCAAATCAGTACTGGCTCTGCTACTCATAGAACCAGTCCATCCCAAACTGCCAGATGAAGCCCCCCTCCAGAAGGGGACACAAGCAACCCCAGACCAGCATTGGCCACGTTAGACCCAGTCAGTGATCTACCCTGAGCGACAGCCAGTGGTTAGACAGATTGCAAGAGTTCCTCCCATCACCTTTTGTATGTTTGGTGTGACGCCCTAAGATCCCAAGGGCATGCCCAGACATGGTTGCCTTGCTCGCTGTGCCGTTGCAGCAAAGTTGCACCTGACTGAAAAGGACTAATCAGGCCAAAACCGGTCTTGAGTTGCTTTTGTTCCGGTTCAGAGAGTACGTGGCTTTGTAGTTTGGGCTAGACTGTTCCTACTGGAGCAGGATCAATACTGATATGGGTATGTCTGGGTGTAACCAGAGGTGGCAAAAAAACAATGGGTTGCAATGCTACTCAAAGCGACTGCAAACGGTTAAACAAATTGCAAGTATTCCTCCCATCACCTTTGTATGTTCAATAATTAATAAAAATACAGAGTATGGCCCAAGATTGTTGAAAGAAAATCTCACTCTTGACATTTAAGGAGCCAAACTTTTAGCTCCAGAAACATGCTAGCAGTTACCTCGACAATAGAAAATGATCCCAAAACATTTTGAGTCTATCATTTTAAAACAGAAAATAAGTCTGCTGAAGAATTATTAGATCTATAACTGCAATAAATCCCATTACAGGAGCTGTATAATGTAATACCCTGGCACTGTAATACTGCAGGGAGCTTACTATCTACGCCAGAATGTAAGACCCCAAAGTCAAAGTTACTTTTTAGATGTTTCTTTTGTGTATCTCCTAAAATCCTTACTGATTCAGGGCCTTGACTTCTGACATCGAACTGAAAAATAATGCAAATACATTTCCAATACAATCTGGGCTTGCATTTCCTAGAAATTCATGCTGTTACACTATTACCTGTAGATGTTGGAGGCAGCTCAGAAATGACGGTCTTTAGCCCAATGTTGGAAATGTCCCTCAGCTGTTCTTTGTCAGAGAGCATGTTTGTACATAATGTATCTACGATCGTCTCCACCTGGTACTCCTTCACCTTCCCAACCAACGGCCCCAAGCTGTAATAGAGAAATGGAACCACGGAAACATGTATCTTGGGATCTGCATATATACAGCTGATGTCTGCCATTTATTACCCCTGTATGGATCTTCACAAAAGAGAACAAATTACCAGAATTTCACTTATTTTAAGAGAGCTATATGAAACTGTAGAACGCCAGCCACGAGATACAGATGTAATAAGGGTTTTCCATTAAGGTATGAGTACTTGATCCTTTCTGAAAAGCAATATCATTGTCAGAAGGTTTGCTTTACCTGTAAAGTTTGAGCACAGACACCTGTCATGGGGCCTACTGTCTCCCCTATCTTCTAGGGTTGCATGGAGAATTTTGCTCATTCACCTGATGAAGAAAAACCCCAGCTACACCTCTAGTAAAAGCCTCTGCCCGGACCCTGCATTAAAACTGTGGTCCTTCAGCTGCTAGGGACCCTACCATTCAAGCTTATTGCCCGGCGACATAAGAAAAATCCCAAACTCCCCACTCTACACAACAGTCCTGGAGGCCTAACTTCTACAGTAGATCACCTGCCTACACTACTCCCAATTTCACACCCTCACATCATCATTAAGCATCAGGACACAATGCAAAAAATATGATGTATAAAATGTAAGTAATGCAATATTTCTTTAAATCCTGGTATAAATGCTCAATTGGAGTGCATAAATACAAATGTTAAATACTGACCTCTCTTAGCATGTCTGTTGGAGTTTTCATTGGAAAGACTTTTATTGCTGAGCACCTCTGCTTTACTAGTGACTTGATCAAAACACAACTTAGCAAGGCATGCTAAATAATTAAATTCTCTTAATTTGACAAGCCCATCAGTTCTCACAAGGAACAATGCAGCACAAACTAGGGAGTGCTTGAAACAAATGTTAGGTAGTGGCAAAATTACAGATTTTGGAACCAATTAGTACTGGATCTAATCCAGGTTTCTCACTTGCTCGAACTGTGACATACAGAGTAGATGACTGTTCCTTGCGCCACAGACACCTCCACGGTCAAAAAAGGAGCACTTAGAAATATTTCGTAATGATGGTATTAAGCACTGTACACAAACAAACTAAACTACACTTCTTTAATTTCAAAACAGAGGAGACCAAGTATTTCTTAAAAAACATTTGACTACACGAAGTGGGATTTGCTTAAATATTCATTTAAAAAAAATAACACTGCACAGTTTCTAGGTGGACACAGGGGTGGGGAGCATGGGGGATGGGGAAGGTCAGTGATTCTGCAAAAGACTCCCAGCGAGAGCTGGGCACAATGATGTGTTACATAAGTTTATTATGTAAGTAAGGCATCCTGTAGTACAGCATTCTTTTAAACTGAACAAAAAGAGCATGGTGAAGAATTCTGAATGTCAGGGGACGCCTGCCAAGAGTTGATAGGTCCAGGAGATTATTGGGTATATCATAGTCTGTTTTCTTTATTCTTAACATCACTTGCAGCTGCATACTGAAAGACTGAGGACTGCAGTGAAGGGGTAATTCTCCTCTTCACTGACAAGGAGGACATGTCTTGCTCTTGGATCCTATAATTGGCCAGCGAGGCGTGCTTGTAGATCTGGTGTGGCTTCTAGCTGATACATGGGGATCCCCAATGTTCACACTGTGTCTCTGCCCCAAAAACGCAAAGGAAATGCCGTAGAGAACAGCCTGCAAGCAGCACAAGGCAACCTCTTACCACTTTACTGCCAGGTTCTGCACCTCGCCATTTTTATCCTCCAGCAACTTCAGGAGCATCTTCACAACTTTCTTCTCACTGTCTTCGTCCAGCTTCATGGAATCTTTTTGCAATTCGACCATCAGGTCGTTGGTGGCCATAAACCTGCAGAGAAATCAAAGGTTAGCTTTGTGACTGGAAGACTGCTTGTTATCTTAGGCTCAGAACACTGGAAAGAAGCCCTAATGCAAAGAGAAAGATCATTGTTGTGGCAAAGTCTGGATCTCCAAACCTGAAATGCTCAGGGTGCAGTTGCTAAATGTGAGGAGGGAGAATGTTCACTTCTAGGACTTATATGACAAAATTACAAGCCTCTGTATCAGGCACACCTTTTGAATCCAAGTTCCTATCACTAGTGGAGATACCAGCCGTCTCCATCCATGTGCAAGATTCGAGATAAACTAATTTAAAAGAGAAATCTCTCTACAATAAATGTTTCGGGTTTAGTCATTTATCATAAAAGACAAGCGCAACAAATTAATACTACAGCATATTTTTACATTATACCTAATTACAATATGTCCACTATATATACCTAAATACAATACCAATAAGTACATGAAGAAAATTAATACTGTAACAACTAACAAAAAATAAACACAAACAGAAAAAGGGGGTAAAACGGCAAAAGCAAAGGAAAAGAGGGAAGAAATAATAACAGTAAAATTGATAAATGCCGGGCTATTGATTACATTATATTTGTAACATAAACCATAATTGGCGCTCCAGTACAATTACTTAGTTTGATAATATAAGCATCAATATATGCAAAACACAAGTTTAATTTAAATTTGCCCAGATTGATTTATGCTTCAATATCTGCAGTACATTCTAGGATCAATGAAAGTTCAAAGCATAGTTAGCCAACTAAGTTGCCAATTTTTCGAGCTTGTGAATATCATATGAATTCTATGACTTTGCAAAATATAATGCATAACATGCTATTAGGAAACTTCTGGCTACCTAAAAAGCAGATGCAATCTCTAAGATTGAACACTTTATGGCTGTTAATAACATTCCACAACACAACCCTAAAACCACATTGATATGGAACCACCTGGAAGAGGGATATCAACTTGGTACACTGCATGACTTAAAGGCCAAACTCTATTCCAGATGGTCAGGTACTAGTACACCACGTCATATATTGCGAGTCATTACATCACAGATACAATTTTGAACCTTTAGTTCCTTATTATTGATTTAAAGAGGGAAAGAGAGTGAGAGCGAGAGAGAGATTATATATATATATATATATATATATATATGTAAATATATATATAGTCACATAAAAAAATAAAGGTTACAGGGACGTTAAAATTAGGCTCATATTTTAAACGCAGAAACCCATAGAAATTCACCTGTTATAGTTAGAATTATCTTAAGTAACTATAACTTGTCCCCTAAAGTAACTATAACTTGCGCCCCTTTGCCATTTCATAAAAAATGTTACTGCAAATAATACATTGATATTAACAATGATGTTATCAACGATGTCATGAGTGCCGTAATTTGTGGGGTAATCAGCAGTGCATGGCGAGGGCGCAAGTTATAGTTACTTTAGGGCACGAGTTATAGTTACTTGAGATAACTCTAACAGGTTAATTTCTATGGTTTTGTATGTTTAAAATGGGAGCCTAACTATATCGTCTCTGTAACCTTTGTTTTTTTAAGTCAATTTCTATGTTTTTAAAATTCTATTGCTAACTAAAACGTCCCTGTAACCTTTGTTTTTTCAGCAAATGTCTATGTTTTTTTTTTTTTTTTAAACATAAATTAATTTTCATTACTATACCTTAATCCAACCACCACGGCCTGCGGCCAAACCCCCTAACACAACCCTGAGAGAAAGTGAGAGATATTAAGTGAGAGAGAGAGAGAGAGAGCGATTTAGGCTCTGATGAATGATATACTTGGAATACGATATTTCCATTCAAATTGAAAAGAAAAATGTTTTTGTCAACTAAAGCAGGAAATGACCACAGGTTCACCTAGACTGGAACCCTTAACCTTTATTTAGTGTGCATGTCTGAGACCTTAGCCACCAGGCCAGAGGTGACTCCTTACTGTGCAGTGTCCAGACTTAGATACGACATTCAACCAACATATTTTAAGGGGAAAAAGACTTCAATGGTACATCACTAGGAATGTTTACCAGTGAAAACACTAGAAAATAAACAGATGCACTAACAAGCGATAGTAGGATTTGAACCTTTAGCCTACTGAGTGACAGCACAAGAGCCTGACCATTAGGTCAGAAGTGAATCTGTTCTGCTCTGAATCCAAACGTAACTATAACATTCTTAGCAAACATCTTGGTAGTCTGTATCTTTGAAGTCACTGTATGAAGAGACATTACACTCACAATCTGTCTCTCTTCCATCCCTTTATGGTATGGGATGGGAGAGGGAAAGGGAGAGAGAGACAGGACCTCGGAGGAGCTCCCCATGTCTTGCGGTAGCTGGAATTGCTCCCACAAGCAGGGAGCTGCTTTAAAGAGTATCTCCCAGCCTGCAGGAGAAATGTTTTGATCTGTTTCCCTGCACACATAGTTGTGTGCAGGGAAACAGATGAAAACTTCACTTTCTGCAAGTGGGAGCTGTTTGACAGCTCTCACTTGCAGAAAGTTAAGTGTTTGCTCTGATTTGGAGGGAGCTGTCAAAGCTCCCTCCAAGTCAGCAAACAGCTATGTCCCGGGGGTAGGCACCCCGACATATAGCAGAAGCTGGCCCTGGGGGGTGGCGATAACCAGGGCTATCTATGGCTCATTGAGGGGGGCGGCATGGCCCCCCTCCAAAGTAAAATAGCCCCGGGGAGGTGGTGGTCCCTGGCACTGCAGGGGAGCCATGAAGCCTGCCGCACTCTATCTGATTAAAGCTCTGGGGAGGAGGCGATCTTTTGCTCTTTGTTTATTAAGTGTAGCGATTAAGAAAAATGCATGTCCCCCTAATCATAGCCTTAAAGGCATCCCACCTAGTGGAGGGATCTGTATCAACTCGTGCCTTAAGTAGAAAGAACTCTCTGATTGCTTTCAGGAGTTCACCCCTAGGAAGACTATCTCTAGTAAGAAAAACTGGGAAGAAACAATTGATGATATCGTAGAGGGGTTCCTCCCCACTCCAATGTAGCTTCTACTGGGGCACGGTCTGACATAGTTATGGGATGAATGGAGACAAGACGGACCGTAAATGTTGCATTAACAATTGGCTTATAAACAGGTAATCCAACCTAGAGTAGGAACAGTGCGAGAAGATGTGTGGTCCCTGGATTGGGGATGTAGGGATCTCCATGCATCTACTAAACCCAGCACATGGAATGCCTGCTTCAGAGTCTTTGGGGAAACTTCTCGTAGTGGACGTGTGAGGGTGCCTGCTGTCTGTGCCAGAATGCCATGTGAGATTAAAATCTCCCATCAACAGGATCTCTCCCTCTGCAAATCCACTGATCATGGCCAAAAGGGAATGTAGGAATGTGGCCTGATTTGTATTAGGAGCAGGAATAGAAGCAAAAGTAGTCAATCTACCTCAGAGTAGGCCCTTCACCATTACTATCGTCCCATCAGTGTCAGTTTTTTTGGGGCTCAACTGGTGGATGGCGACTGGGATGACTATACTGGGTGACTTATTTCTGGGGGGCGAGGTTTAATTCTTTCTAGGAACTTCAGGAGACATATGATATCCCATTGGGGCACTCTTTGCTCCACAGATCTCTTATGTATGGGATACATGAATGGTGGGGTAGAGGTGTTGCGGAACCGCCAGACCATGAGTGCTTACGTCACCTCTTTCTCATCACATGCGAGACAAGTTTGGTCACGTTGCTATACAGGGTTCTGAAGAGGAATCAATGGGACATGATATGTCTCCGTCGGCACTGGGAGGATGACCTCAGGAAACCTCTGTCTGATACAGCTTGGAGGAGGGCACTGGAGCTCATGCCCAGGGTATCTAGGAATGCTAGCTTCAAGTTATTCAGTTCTACAATCTACACAGGACCTACCTCACCCCTGGGCGAATACATGTCATGTATACCGGCGCTGCACCGGGCTGTCCTAGATATTGTGCTGATGAATCTGGCTTTTTCCACATGGCGTGACGCTGCTTCCATATTAGACCACTGTCCTCCATGTGATTCACCGGGCTAATGAGCAGGAATCTGAGCTCACCCAACAAATGTGTCTGCTGGGCCTACACAAGCATGGTGAGACCCAGAAAATGATGTATAGATTTACAGACTAGGCATTCATTCTTGCCCGCAGACAACTGACAATTAGCTGGAAGTCGGATTGCAGCCCTGATACGTACAGTTGGGGGTTAGGATAGGTGGAGTGTGAGAGCGAGGCGATCCGAAGGGAAGAGACTAGGCGAGTACGAAAAATACCAACTCTGCCCGCTTGGGATACTGTTCTGTTGGCTTGTTCCAGGTTGGAACCGGGTGGAAAAATCTTGGAGGAATGCCGTGACACAAAGAATGGTCCCAACACCGGGGGAACCTCCTTCAGTTGTGTCAAGCAGGAGGGTGTGATTGGCCTCGAGGTCTCTGATGGGCACGGATGCAGAGTTGGGTGAGTGCGGCCCCGGAATGCTGGGATGGAGTGATGATTTCAAGCATTGCCAATGCACATAGGATCTGTTCACTGAGAACGGCCCTCGGTGTCCCTTTTGTTTTTTCGTATTTTTGATTTGTTGACCCTATATTACTGGTTGCTTTACTGTAGTGTGTACTGCTATTGCTTAATATTCTGCTCGCCTGCACTGCCCGCTGCGATTTGTTTTGTTTGATTAAAATGCAAATATAAATATTAACAACAACAAAAAATACACCCTTGTGAGGAAGTTATACATTTGGTAGAAAATAATACGCAGACCCGCACAAACACAGGTTTCTTTCTCTCATCATGAAAAACAATGCTGGTAAAACACCCGAATGGTAGGAAATTGGTAAATAATTGGGGTGTATAGTTAGGCAGCTATGACGCTAAACCCCCAACACCCACATTCCATCTATTACAATAACAAGGTAATAGGAATGCCTGTGTTGTTGACATCAAAAATGCAGCCAGGGAGAAGGCATTGCATAATCAGAATGGTTAAAAAATAAATAATAAAAAAAAGAAGTACATTTTCTGTTGACACATTCCATACTAATTGTTACATATAAGAGCTAAAAAAGTAACATATATAAAAAAAAATTTTAAAGGAGTGTTCAGGGATGCATCACGCTTTGGGGTGGTACAGAGTTTAAGGTTCAGGGATCTGTAGTGTAACCCCATTAGCATTCAATTCTGTTTTTCAGAAACGAAACCTCATAGGAGTGGTTTGTTTCTGAAAAATCAAAATGACCATGGCCCAACAGAAATATTTCTTCCTGTACAAAGAAGTCATTGTTTGTTTTCCCTGACTTGGTACACCATGCATTGAATTGTGGATCAGGGCAGAGAATGCATGCTTCAGGAGGACCGATCCAAATGGGGAGGACCTCCTGAAGAATGAACAGCAGCTGTCCTTTAGTGGATTGGCTACGGCTTTTGATTGACCATCAGATCACCAGCAGTGAATGCACCAGTGGTCAATCAGTGTTTCTCATTCTCTCCAAAAGGGCAAAAGAGATTGTTAAATTTATCAGGGTGGGTCCTCTGCAGTTAGAATGCAGGGGTCCATAAATAATATTTGGACTTCTTTCTTGGTCCTGATTTTTCAGTGTATGTATATGCTCTGCTACATGAAGGCAATACCATAAACATGGTTTACAAAAAAGTTTGGTGGAGTGGGAGAACTACAACTCCATAGCGGGTCTTCTCTACCACAAAACTCTAAATGATTTGCAAAGTGATTAAATACATGCATGCACCTATGATGACTTCAGTTTCGCACATGGGAAGAATGTTTACGTAATAGTTACCATGCATGATGGAGATTCAGCCAAAGAGACGTGTACATGCGAGACATGCTCCACAGAAGAGATACATCTTCTGGGGAATTTTAGAAGCAAACATCTCAGAGTGTCCGAGTGAAAGATTTTGGCCACTGTAAAAGCAAGGTTTCAGAGGAGGTATGCGTAGCCAAATAAAAAGCACAAGTGGTGGAATCAGCAACACGTGGGAAAGATGGGAAAGGTGTTCCGCCCTGTCCCCGTTTCAGCTTTCAGGCCGGTCCATTATTTTCTCTCCATGGACTTGGCAATCTGATAGTCCACTGGGAGTACTCTATGACACTGTTGACATTCACAAACAGACCTACTGGTCTGTGAAATGGATCCAAAGTGTTCAATCTTCCAAAGTCAATGGTAACTACTACAGACACAGACCAGGCTTTGGGTAGGTTTGTGATTGCGGAGTCTGTTTGGGTACACAACCTAGAGGGGAGAAAGTCTACCAGGAATCATACGGCACTTGAATTCCCACTGGTCAAAAACAACTCAAGAATGTTTGTACCATTAAGAGGTCGAGGACAAGCACTCAGGGATGTGGAATTCCTATCGCCTGACGCCCGGGACATCTTGTTTGGGGTCAAGGGCAACAAGTTTTCATGTTTACTTTGTCCTTGAGACAAGTAGGCCCAACCCTCTGCAGCACAAACCCTTTGGCTGCCAGTTTACAGAGAGTGGAACTCTCTGCAGTTGAGGTAATGTGTTTCCAAAAGATAATGCTGTTCAAACTTGTATTTATGGTTCATTATTTGAAAGCCTTCATTATTAGGGTGAGTGCTGTAAATAAATGTTTTAAGGTCACACTTCACTACTGACGTTGGTTCCAGTACAAAAAAAAAAAGTGTACACACGTTTGAAAAGTTTAGGCTATGAGGCTAAGTATAATGCTCCCAGAATGCTCTCTGATTAGATGCAAACGTTTGCAGAAGCTTGTAAGCAAGAGAGAAGAGTCTTTGCTTTTAAAATAAAATGTTCAGAAAAAATGCAAGTAGGGAAAAAGTTTAGCTACCATGAAATTTTAGGTGCTATTTCTCTGAAGTGTCATTTAGTAAAATGTGTTGATGCATGCTAGTATTTCCCAAAAACATTTCTAATGAAAAATCAGTGTAACCATTTTCAACACGATTATGGGAAGCATGAAAATAAACAAACACTGAAAAAAGTCAACTGATCCGACATATTTTTATAAGTCTTTTAGTTTCATCAATGCGTGCCTTGTTTTGACATGGCTTTTTTAACACTTTATTGTTGTGGGAGCTACCAGGCCCTCCACATTGTAACAAACACTGGCAAAAAAAAAAAAAAAAGTTTTTGAACTCTAAAAGCACACGTTGCCACCAGTGGCATAACAAAGGCCCCGAAACCGCCCTCCAGGGGACCCCTTCAGCACAGCACCTGCCCTGAGTGAGTCTGAAGAGGGGGCTCCTCCATGTTCTTTGCAAAGGGGCACCCTCCAGTTTTGTTACGTCACTGATTGCCACTGTAGTTCCTGACACTGAACAAAACTACTTTGTGTGCCAATATGCTCCTTGTGGAAGAGCAGAATGCGATCACTCACAGTAAAGCCAGCTGATAGAGAGAAAAATAGAAGTTTAATAAAAACAAAATGTCTTTGTTAACACCAGACCTAATTAGGGACCAAGACCCACATGTAGGTAGCTTTTTGCATGTCGCAAACAGCGAATTTCACTGTTTGCCACGTGCAAAAAGTACATTGCGATGCACAAAGCCAGTTTTGCGATTCGGTAACCTGGTTACCGAATCGCAAAACAGGTTTGCGACTCGCAATTAGGAAGGGGTGTTCCCTTCCTAATTGCGACTCGCAGTGCAATGTCGGATTGTTTTGTGACCACGGGCGCAAACCAATCGCAGTTTGCACCCATTTCAAATGGGTGCTAACCCATTCGCAAAAGGGAAGGGGTCCCCATGAGACCCCTTCCCCGTTGTGAATGTCACTGTAAGCCTTTTTTCAGAGCAGGCAGCAGTCCTGTGGACCACTGCCTGCTCTGAAAAAATGAAATTAAAACATTTCATTTTTGTAATGCATCTCGTTTTCCTTTAAGGAAAACGGGCTGCATTACAAAAAAAATAAAAACTGCTTTATTGAAAAGCAGCCACAGACATGGTGGCCTGCTGTCTCTAGCAGGCCACCATCCCTGTGAGGGCCGCCATTCGCAAGGGGTCACAAATTGCAACCCACCTCATGATTATTCATGAGGTTGGCATTTGCGACCCCCTTGCGAATCGCAGATGGTGTCAGGGACACCATCCTACATTCGGATTTACGAGTCGCAAATTGCGAGTCGCAAATCTGAACTTACTAGATGTGGCCCCAAATTCTTAAAGAAAGTCACAAAAGTGCACCCATGGTATATGTCTTTGAATTAGTGGCTTTCAAGAGAAGTATACCAGGAAATCGTACCCCTATAAAAAAATTGTGAACTGTATTTTAGCATGGGTAAATACGCATGTGTATATTCGCTCATGTGAAAATCTTTTGAGCATTTGCAAGTTAATTTTTCCTCCAGCCACTTTCTTCCCAACCCTGGAAGAAGTTCTAATTCTGCCATTGTCAGGAGTAAATTTCCAACCTTTCTTATTATGGGAAAATATTAGAGAGAAGCTGGTGAAAATCTTTAAAACATGCAGGTTAGTAGGTTTGCAGACTCAAAGGCATTCCAGCCCTGGAACTATTGCTTACTGCTTCCTCCAGCCCCAGTATGCAGATCTGCAGAAATGTGGCAAAATAAGGAAATTGCTACAGTAGGGATTGAAACTGCAAAGTATTCATGCCCTACTATGGGAGTAGCCCTGGCATAATCAGAGAGGCTATTATCAGAGCTCTTACATAATGAGATTGCTGCCATAATGTGTCACCACACTACATGGCACCAGAGGGACAAGTAGATCTTTTTGCAGGACAAGTAGATTTGAGAAGCAACCTGTCCCCTGGACAAGTAGATATTTTAATAAATTCCACACCCCTGAGCACTGTAGGGAGCCAGCGTGCCCTCTACATTTTGGGACGCTCCTATAAGTCACTTTTCAATTCAAATCGAATACAGAGGTTTTCCTCTTTGCCATTGTCCTGATTCTAGACCCTTCCTATAAATTCCATCTGCAGAACTCTCACTTACTTTTAATAACCACTAAAGCCTAACCATAAATCACAGCTTCTCTGTCCCAACTGTTGGGTCAGTGGGTGGCCATGTCCCATGAGAGCACCAGCCAACTAAAATGCATAACTGTAACCTGTTCAGAGAGTGTGCAATTGGTTCTGGTACTCGTACACAGCCCAGAAGGACACAGACAGAAGGCATACAGGGGCTGATAAAAAGGATATAGAAGCTGATGACTACAGATAATACAGGAAAGCAAGTGGCTCACAGAAAGCAGGCAAAGGCTGAGGAGCACAACCAGACGACAGACGATTCAAACAAGAAGCAGACACAGTATGAAGGGTACACAAAGGGACTGGGGTCAGAGTAATGGAGAAAACATAAATTAAGTAGTGAAGATAACCAGCTGCCAAGAACCAAACAAGTCAGGCAAGACCAGTGAAACACATATAGGAAGTAGTCATGAGTTAAAAGACACCGACTGGACTGATGGGGGAAGAGAGGCTGCAAATAGGGACCAAGGCAGCATGGATCGGAAGCAGATGGGTCAAGGTGCACATATAAGAGGCAGGTGCTGCCACAGACAGGAAACAGAGAGGCCCCAGGAGAACAAAAGGGAAGAAGGCAGACCGGGATTGAAGTGTATATGGAGAGAAGAAGAGAATAAATAGGGGTTAAGAAGAATAGAGGAGTCAAATAGTACAAGTAAGAAGCAACTGAATGTGCAGGCAGTCGATGTGGTAGGGATGCATATAAAAAGCATAAATAACCATGACGTGCAAATATGAGGTAGGCTGGAGACAAGAGAACTGTCAAGAATAAGATAAGGGCCTAGGGTCGCCGGTGGAGGCAAAAGGGATCATAAAGGAAGCAGACAGGAACCAGGGAGGCCAACACAGGCAGGCAGAAGATGTTGGCCAAGGGGGATGGACAGAGGCTAAAGGGTGTAGTCAGAAGGAGACAGGCGCCACACAGTGCAGATGGGGACAGTGGTGTGTAGACATGGGCAAAAAATGCTAGACTGGGCAGAAGGGGTCAGATATGGGCTGGAAGTGAAGCAATATGTAATGAAGAAGTCAGGGACAGAGGGGAGCAGGCCTTTGGAGGAGGCAGGCCTTTGCAGACAGCGACTGAGATATGTACACAGAAAGCAGAGGGAGGCTGGAAGGTGCAGTGAGGGTGAAGGAGGGAGTAAACAGAAAGCACATAGAAGATGAAGGCTTCAGGCAGGTGTTGAAGGATGTAGACTGACGTCAACAAATACATAGAGGAAACAGTGGCTAGATAAGGAGTACACATGTGCTGAGGAGTAGAGATAAGATCATATGGACCGACAAGAAGAGAATATGAAGAGTGCAAACAGGAAGGAAAAGGGGCCTATTGTGTAGACAGGTTCCAATGATGTAAACAGAAAGCAGACAGAAAATGCAGAACACCAACTGGAAGGGGGGGTGGCATAGAAGTACCAAGGGAGCATTCAGGAAGCAAAACAGCGAGGGCTACTAAAAAGAAATATTCAAGTTAATAGGAGCGCAGGAGTGATCCACTCGATAATAAACAACCCAGACATCAGCAACGGATTTAAACATTATTGAAAAAGTGTATACAAACAGGAATAAGCAGGACTCCAAGGAAGGAGTTACCTTTCCACTTACTTGTGTTTTAGAACTGCAGTGCAAGAAAGCATCTAGGTGCTGTGCTGAATCAAAATGTGAACTTATGGAAGGCTCTCACTGGCAGAAGTGGCAATTTACAGCCATAAGGGCACAACATTTGTTGGGGGAAACAATCAAAATCCACCCTTAAAGCCATTCCACATGGTATCTGGAAAAATATAGCTCTGTCACTGAAAAGCAGACAAATGGATGAAACCATCACCTTTTGAAGACATCATTCAAGCTGTAGCTTGTAGGTAGTTACCACATCCCTGCCACAGCCAGAAAGGAGGACAGTACTGGAGAGACGGGATGGGAATAAGAAGCAGGTGTGTGCTTCTTATCTTCAGCTCTATCCATAAAGAGACATAACAACTTCAGATGGTGCTTTAAGAGGCCTGCACTGGGGAGGTGGGATTGATACTGGGAGGAGGAGTACACTCCAACTTATAGCCTCAAGCAACCTGCGTTTACAGCTAAAAACAAACATGTGGGTATGGTCTAGGAACCGAACATCCCGTGCAAAGGAGAATCACAGGAAAAATAGTTTGACAAACGTGAAAGAAGTCTAGCAAAATGCAATTTCACACAAGTATGTTCTTTATCACAAGAAGTATAAAAAGTTAAGAGGTAGATACTACGTAAATGAACGTGCATGCTGATGAATGGTGCCAGAGTTCCAAAGGTAATGAACCTCCAGTCATTTATGAACAGGTTATCCACGCAGAGGTGTGATAGCATGGCAGCTTCTGGCCAGGGGATTCCTGGGTTTATTCCCAGGCCACGGGGAAACACGTTTGCAAATGTGAACAGCTATTCAGTCCTCCTGCAGCTGTCTCCATGCATCATACTCAATTAGGTCTACAAATATAGGCCAGCTTCAATGAAACTCTATACAGTGGATCCTCGAGTGACCACAGCCTTGGCATCCCAGGAGCGATCACTGTCCTCGCTGCCTCTCATTATGTCACTAGCATAGAAGCCGACTGGGCAGCGTCACAATCAGCAGAGGAGTCCAGATTCTACAGTTCTAAGACACAGAAAATTAGTAAATCTCAAAAAGAAAAAACACAGATGAAGACCAAGCTCTCGTCTTAATATATCATCAGGGGATTGTGGACAGCACCAATCTCAGTCCAGTAAATCTGGAGTTGACCACGTCTTCTATAAACGTTTAGGCACCCGATTTTATTTATTTATTTTATATTGCCCTTGCTAATACAAAGCGTATACACTTCCAATTTCAATACATTTCCAGCAATTCCTTGTAAGATTTTTATACAGAAAATACCTGCTTTTCTGTGTTCACAAATCAAAAATTGAGTTTCTCGACAGACACAAGAGCTTTGAAGAACGAGTTAAAATAGAAATGAATGTTGTTTTCAACACATGCCAGCAAGAGATTGCTGCAAGGCTCCAAACCTGCAAAAGTCACAATAAATGCTAATTGACAGTGACGGAAGAGAGAAATTAGTACACCAATATAAATCTCACTAGGACTACCTCTGTCGCTAGTCCCACTACAATAGACAGGGGGACAAAGTCCCAGCATCCAAAAAAAGCACACTTATACAGAGCACCATCCCAAATAAAAAAATATGTTGCAAAGGTAATCAGTCGAAACCTGAGGACAATAGAAAATGAATGATACCCTGTCTGCCTGTGCTGTTGTCCCATAAACTTTACCAAGTGATGGTGTGTCCTACCTGCCCTTATTCACTACCCAATCACCACGCGTCCAAGCCTTGCCACAAAACATTGGTGGAAAAAGCACCTGTGCAACCGCAACCACGGCTTAGTCAATCGTATTTCTTCAACTTCAACTGCCCTTTGTTGGCATATCAAAAATAAATAAGTAGTGGTAACAGGTTTTTCGGAAATCATTGTTTTATATAGAAGAAGAAAAATATATCATATTTCGATCTCCTTTCATGGTTATAAGCGGCGAAGACAGAGCTGAATCAATACGTACTCATCATTTTAAGTAACTTATATTTAAAAAAAATACATTTGTGGATAAATGTTTTGAAAGCATTACCTGGGCAGTTATTCCACAGGTGTATCTGTGTTTTGCTACTGAGTTATCCATCTCCCATTGTAATATCTATGGTTTAGTCTAAGTGGTTTATAACCTCACTGGGTGTGCGCACCTCTGTTGGATGTGAGTATCAATAAGTGTGATTCGGTGGGTTTGATATGCCAGAACTAGCTCAAATATAACTTGTATTTTTCTAGGTTGTATCTAACTCATGATAACGACATGTTCATAACTACAAACAGTAGTACCCATCTAGTACTCGTGCAACATCAACATCAGTTTACCCTATTGTGTACATTCCTTGTGTGAATCATGCAAGTACTAGGAAAGAAAGCCGGGCCAATGGAAGCATACACAAAAAAGATCAGGGATTTGCTGAACGATAAACAATTCTTCTTCAGTACACAATTATGTTAACACATCCTCTAACACCACTGAAATACACATTTGAAGCACTAAGTACACAATTAAGTCCAAGGAGGTGGAACCTGAGGAATTGACAAGATCACACAGCATTAAAGTGGGATTATAAATTCAAATCGAGGACTGCCCACAAAACCAGTCTTTTTGAGTGGAAAATAAAAGACTAAATTCATCAATTTTGTTCTAGTTAGAAGCAAAAAAAAACAAAAGGAATTGTAAGACGATCTTAAGGGTTGGTGAGGTAAAAAGTAGGCGGTCTGTCCACAGTTTAAACTATTCTATATGTTAAGTCAATAGCACCAACACTATTTTCTATCATAATAAATTAATGTTAGATTAACATCTCGGATAAGAAGTCTTAAAATCTAGCAGTGGGCTAAAATGCTTGGGTGCCGCACAAATCAATGGTTCATCACTACTGGAATCAAGGGCTCGTCAGCTCTCTGAAGACTTGCTGCCAGGTAAGCCTGGCGGCAGCAGCAAATCCGTCACCATCTCCCACTGATGATCTGTTTTAAATTTAGCTTTTAACTGCAGAGGTTCTGTAGAGCCTGCACCATCTCCCATTTGCAGTCACTTGATATGGGGAATAAATCAAAAATACATTTTACATAAATTATCATATAACAAACTTGAGAAGATCAGCAGAAAACTGCACACTGTCAGCCGCAAATTGAGGCGTTGGAGCCATTTTCGAGCGTATACACTTTTCCCAGCATGGTTTTAAATGTAATTAGTATTCCCTGACTCTGGAAACAGGGTTTGGTCTTCCTAAGTTCTGTGATGTCAACCTAAAGAGCAGGTGAAACTTTTTGCCTGGCTGGAAATCTAAAATATTTACAAACAAATATGGTGATAGGCTGTTTCACCATACGGACCACAATTTGGGAATGCTCTTCATTTGCACCTCAGACTTTGTGCTTCATTAGAGCAATTCGGGATCAAGCTCAAACCAACCTAATTAAAACCTTCCTATCTTAGATACTACTCCTTCTACCTCTAAAAAAAATCACATTGTTAGGGAGAAGTTATGGTTTCTTCTATGCATAACACATTACGTTACAAACATCTCTGAACCTGCCTTAAAAAGTTGTGGTTATGAACCAAAACCTACCCCACTGAAATCAACCAACTACGATTAACTATACAAACCATAACTTCTGCAGCCACAATGAAAACCATAACTCATCCACAAAATGCACTATGCTCGATCTCAAAACATAGGTAAACATAACTGATAAACTTGTTTTTATTTCATAATCCCAACTTCCCCTTAACTGTTTTAATTTAATGGCTCATATGATCCCACACCCAATGCAAGGTCAATCAGATGTCAACACACCTACCTTTACACATCCATGCATAAAGAGTACATGCAAGCAGTCATAAAACATATAGAAATCCACTGTCATGTGCCAACAGAATAACCATCAGACACCCACACAAGCACCATTTAACAAATGTAAACAGTGTCTATACACAGACTTAGTCAAGTAATAATGCTTTTACGCACCCATATTGAAACATTTTCTCTAACACAGGATGCTTCAAATTTAGGGGCTGATTTAAAGTTTGGCAAAACCCTCAGACTGTAAGTCTCATTTAGAGTTAGGCAGATCATAAGTATTCTATTGATGGATCATCTGTTGGGTCTGTTGATGGACAGTTTCCTCTGACACCCGTCGGAGGAAGGACTTTACACCATCCACCCTGGATAGGGCAGATGTGTAATGTCTTTCTTTCCTATGGCAATAAGGTACAGTAAAAAACACTATTGACCCCTCAACCTGGGAAGAAATCTCCTAGGGTGTTGGGACCAGAGGGAGTTTGTTTTAGATTTGAAAAGTTTGATGGCCAGCCATCATGGCCAAAAATACCAGTCAGCCAACATTTCCCACACTGACGGGAACCATTGATGGCAGTTTGTGTAAAAGTAGAGAATTATTCCTAATACCAACAGAAAACTCTAAATTTGGCAGACAGTGGTCCCTCCGAATTGTTGAGGTATTGTCCTCTGAAATCTCCATCCATCAAACTCTAAATCAGACTCTTAGTCAAGTAATAACAGGGAGTGCCACAGGCATCAAACTATGCACAAAGTCAAATTATGCTCCAACACAACTACCATCACAAATACAAACACTCATCATCATACACTTGTGCCAAGCTACCAGAGGGTTACAGGTAGGTTTATTTAGTGCCTTTAGTAGTTCACTAACAAGGATTGTTATTATCACTTGAGATGAGTCCTTACACCCCCGCCACAAATACTCCAATTTCTTACGTTTATTTTATTTTTGCAGTGTCATATAGCTCAGACTCAGCTAAATGTCATTTTGGAGCTTTACATGAGCACCAGTTACATTACAAATTCAGATTCAGTTTTGAGGCATGGGGAGATTAAGTGATTTACTCAAAAACACATGGTGTTGAGCCGAGGCCGAGACACAAATCTGGTTTCCCATTTCCAAAGTCGGCTTTTCTTACTCTAATGCCACATCCTCTCCATGTCCTATGTTTAAGACAAAAGGCTTTGATGGGCGAATTCTTATTGAAATGAGTTAAATAATGTAGACTGGTGTTGTGTAAGATGGAATCGCACAAATTGCCTTGGTAGTGAAGCAGATGTTCATTACCATTGTTGACAATCAGGGGTAGATGATCTGAATTGTGATAATCCTTGTTAGACACTATGAAGTGGGACTTGCAGTTTAATTTGCCTGCCAGGTTCTTAGAACAAATATATTGATTAAAAATACATACATATACAGGGAGCCTTTAGATCATCAGCCCTATTCTGCAAGTGATCTGACTGACTGCCATTCACTTTGTGATTCTGTCTACGACCTTAAACAGCAATGAGCTGAAGTGAATCTACCCACTTCAGCCATTGGCGCTATTACCGTGTGACAGGCAGCAGTTCTGCCTGATCACATATGCACATCTACCTGAAGATAAGCATAGTTCAGTAGTTCAGTGCCAGGGTTGGTAAACCTGTCCTTTAGTTTGCCATTTTCTCCTTCCTTTTATAGGTGTCCTTTCTTTCCTTTTATTTTTAACGAAGAGTGACTGAGTTTATCAGGTCATGATTTTTGAATATCTTTACTCACTAGTAACTTAAGAAGCACTTTTATTTTATAAGCCACACCTATTGGGATTGACGATGCTTGTTTTTCATTAACCTCCTAAAATGAGTGTCCATGTAACAAGACTGCTCGTTCTTCATCCGTGCAAAGTGAATTGTGGGGACCGGTTATGGTGAAAGGGTGGAGGGCAGGGCTCTAGCTATGCTGCCCACAGCCTGCGTCTCCAAAACCTCGGTTACGCCGACCTCGTATGTGATCTCATATGTGATGTCATAACGTTTCTTGAAATGTCACTGATGATGTTATTTGTGATGACGTCAATTAGAATATATGGAAGATCGCAGAAGTCCGTGGTAGGATTAAGAATTATCATTATCAAAGCAATGATGTTAGTTTTAATGCATTCTGGCGCTTGCAATCGTAAAGTGTATTTATTTGAGGTTTGATCGTATAATTGAATTATAAATGCAAACCTACATGTGACTGAATGTAAAAGAATAAATACACCTCAGCCACTGACCCACGCTTTTGCTTGGGACAGACTGTCCTAGGAGTCACACGTGCGTATCAGACCTCACATGCAGACAGACTGCACACTGAACTGTCACGCGCGTGCCAACAGCAAGCTAGGCGGTTCTGCTGGTGACGCCCGCCGGGCGCCCCCCACCCGGGGCGCTGCCCTCACTCCCCGCGGCCCCGGCCTCTCCCTGCCCCGCACCTGAAGTCCTTGTCGCTGGAGCCCATCTTCTCCAGGAGGCCGCAGAGCTGGTAGGACGTTCCGCTCATGGCGAGGCCGGAGCGGAAGAACCGAGGCGCGCGACGGGGACCGGGACCGAGAGGCCGCTCTGGTGCTTCGCTCGCCCGGGTTACATGTAGGTCAGGCGCCCGGCAGCAGAGACACCGTCCTGCAGGAAGATCCGCGCATGCGCGCCGGGGACAGTGACGCAGCAGCGCCTCCAAGCGGTGGCTCCGACCGTGCGCATCCAAGAGGCCGGAGAAGGACCGTTATGTGATAAATTATTGGGAGCTTCTCTCCTTGTAGGGGACAGGCTGGCTGTAGCTGTCCCAAGCACACGTCTGGTTCTGTCGTGATGTGCGTTACAATGCGATACTTTTTCGCTGGCATGGCTAAATATAAGCAGGAGCACTAGATGAATTATGTGATTGTGCGGCCGCTGCGAGTTTCTCATAAGTATAGATTTGCAGCATTTGCCACATAATTCATCTGCCGCATAATCTGCAGATTTTAACCCCAAAATTATTTCTAGCTCATACGGTTCAAAAATTAGTAAAGTGCAGTGACATACTGATTTACAGTGCAAGGCCCTTTGAAATGATTTACTTATCACCTTTCTGTTCCTTATTGCTACATTTGGGTATTAAAATAGTACTCATGAGCCACAGCCAATGCCTAGACAGTGTTAGCAAGTTTAAATATGATGAAATAATGAAGTAATACTTTTACAAAATGTGCTGCTCTATGCCACATATTTTACCTTTTCTTGCCACATAATTTTCTCTACCCTGTGAAGTAACTGCTACTCGCAAGCCAGGTAGGTACAATCCTTTATTTAGAAGTAAGGACGGAAGAACAGGTCCGTTCAGGGAAAGGCTCTGGCTCAACTGACTTCAGGAGACTACACGACATAGAACGTGGCATCTCCCCAAGTCTGCATCACGAGCATTCTAGGAATGAAACTAGAACACTACACATCCTCCTTCTTTTCTTATAACAAGAAATATGGAACAAGAAAAAAACAATTAACAAAACAATAGATAAAAAGAACTTAAACATGAAAACCAGAAACGTCAGTTAAGTATCCTAACACGTAATCCTTCAACCAACCTGGAGGAATCACTTTCTTTTTCCTTTCCACAGACTCACACTATTGCACCCCACCAGATATACCACCACTCCCAATTTCCGACTCGGCATCCGAATCCCTTATCACATCTTCCTCCTCACACAAAACCCGATCACCAAAAACGTGTGGAGGCGCTTCCTTATTAAACACATTGTGACTCATAACTTCATCTTCCAACCATTCAGCCTTTCCACCCTCCTTATCGATAGTGTGAGCTCCACCACATCCCAATTCCTGTCCGTTACGAAGTAAGACAATACATTTAAGATTCCACACCTTACCATCACTCAGTTTTACCGCGTTATGCAAAACTTCCATGACACGTTCAGGATTAAAGTACTGGCTCTCGCCCTTCTTAACCTTGTAGGGTTTCTTAACTCTAACCAAATCACCAATATTAATATCAACAGACTTAACATGATGGAGCTTATCATAATAGGACTTCGATTTCTCAAGAGATTTATTCAAACAATCCCTTACATTCTCCTCAGACCAGTATTGAACACCAGTCTTGGTCAACCAAGCAGGGTTATGTTTACATCTTGGCCTTCTTCCCCTCATAATAATGAAAGGGCTGAGACCAGTAGTAACATTCTCAGTTATCCTATACGCCCACACAGCTTTAAAGATGGCAATGTGCCAATCCTCTCCACCATTCATAGCACTTTGAATTATACCTTTAACGACTCTATTGAATCTTTCTACCGCTCCATTCCCACTGGGATTGTACAGAGAAGTAGTTTTATGTTCAATTCCCACTCTCCTAAAATAGTTTCTTGCAGCATCTGACATAAACTGTACTCCATTATCGCTCAACAATTTAGAAGGGGTACCTTCTGCAAGGAAAATCTTATCCAAAAACTCCAACACGCTAACAGTGTCTGCTTTTTCCAAAATGCCAACTTCTGGCCATTTGGAAAACAAATCGATAAGGACTATTACAAACTCTTGAGAATCACCCACCGGACCCAAGAGATCAACAGCAACATATTCCCATGGTTGTCTTGGAATGAATGTTTGCTGCATGGAAGGTCTAAGGGTACACAAACTTTTGTCAGCTGTGGAACATATATGACAGGTTCTAACAAATCTTTCCACCGATCTATCAACACCAGCCACCAGAACAGCTCTTTTACCTCAGATTTGGTTCTAACGATGCCGAAATGTCCCTCATGACATAATTCTAAGATCACCTCCCTTATACCAGAAGGAGGAACTATCTTATCACCTCTCCAAAGAACATTGTTCACAACAGAAAGTTCGTTCCTTACCTCCCAAAAATTTCTACAAAGTTCAGGTAATAGATCCTTCTTAGGCCATCCATTCAAAACGAATTTTAAGACGGACTGTAAACTAGCATCTACCTGCATTTCCTTCCTCCAACTATCTTCATTCAGCGCAGGGCTGCCAAAGTCATGTATAAGAGCCACATTCCATTCATACCACGGGTCATCAACACATTTTTCCAACAAACTAGGTAATCTAGAAAGGCCATCCGCTAATACATTACTCTTGCCTGGTACATACATCATACGATAAGTGTAGACCTTTAAACGCATAGACAACCTTAAGATTCTAGCAGAAGCCATTACACTTCCTTCACTTGTAAGAAGTTTAATCAAAGGCTTGTGGTCACAGCGAATGGTTATGTCCTTACCCCACACGAATGCACGGAAGTGCTCTAAAGCCCAAGCGCAGGCTAAGGCTTCCTTCTCTATAACAGAGTATCTCTCTTCTGAAGGAGATAACGATCTGGAAGCAAAAAGTATAATCCTTTCCTTACCCTTACAATTCCTTTGAGACAAAACAGCACCTAAGCCTTTATTACTTGCATCTGTGGTAACAAATGTATCCAAATTGGGGTCAAAACTTTCTAAACATGCAGCCTTGCTTAACTCCCTTTTAATACACTCAAACTCCTGATTACACGTTTCACTCCACGCGAAAGGTGAATTCTTTTTTAACAAGGATCTTAGATTGTAAACCTTACTGGCAAAGTTCGGAATAAATTTTGCACAAAACTCAGCCATACCCAAAAAAGATCTTACCTCATCTTTAGACACAGGAGGTGTTAGGGTTTGTACACAGCAAAGAGCATGTCCCCTCTCACTGCACTAGTGGGTTCTGTAATAGCTCCCTTTTAAACTTACTATTGAAAGCCTTTCTTGTTATCTCACCTTCCCCCCCCCCCAGGCTTCTGTGTATGTTGTTTAATATGCTGTTTTGTTTACACATTGGGCCTTGCTTTTACCAAGGCTTCTTTAAAACACTCCTCCCTAGGCCATGTGTTAATCCAACTCATTTGCATAATAACTGAAACTCTGCACACCTTTCAAGAACATGTGCAGCATGTGAGGAGCACACCCAGCTCTTCAAACCACACCCAGCTCTGCACACCTTCCAAGAACATGTGCAGCATGTGAGGACCACACCCAGCCCTTCAAACCACACCCAGCCCTGTCTATAAAAGGCATCCCCCGAGCCTCACCCAGTGCTTGGGCTCGTCTACCTCCCGCTTGCCTGAGAACAGATCCCTCGGCGCTGGCACTCCTGCTCTTTACAGACTTTCATTGACTTCAATGGGCGCAGCTTCTGGCTCTTCCTTCTTCCGGTTTCCGGTTCCTCCTTGCTTCAGCCTCTCTCCTATGAGTAACCTGCAAAAGAGAAAGAAGACAAGGTTAGACTGATCAGTATCTCTTGCCAGCAACAAGTAAGTGCAAAACCTTTTATTACCTGAAAGAACTTTGACAACAATTTCTGGATTCGTGTATAGACAATTTGAAACGAAATACCTTCCACGAACATTGTGATTCAAACTCTTTGTTACAAGAATATTTTGCAGAACTTTGTGAAGCAAACATTGTTTTTTCTCATGGAACTTTTAAGAATCGAACAGTGGAAACCATTAACAGCAAGGCAAACAGTAAATCAAGGACTTGCACAAATTACATGCTGTAGTTTGATGTAAAAGTACAGTATTTGTTTTTATAAAAGATTCTGGAAATATGGGAAAAAAGTTTTACAGTAATAGAAAACACATCCCAGAGCAGTAACACATTCCAAACCTGGAAACTAGAGACCAGGATCCAAGAGGCACCAGTTTCTACAGAAGTCAGAAAGGGACGCAGATTTGTGCAGCACTTCAAC
Source organism: Pleurodeles waltl (assembly GCF_031143425.1). Classification (NCBI taxonomy): domain Eukaryota; kingdom Metazoa; phylum Chordata; class Amphibia; order Caudata; family Salamandridae; genus Pleurodeles; species Pleurodeles waltl. The sequence continues at coordinate 69,489,935 of NC_090448.1, forward strand.
AGTGGAAACGCAAGAACGGTGTTGTCTCTCTTTTTTTTTATTTTATCCACTTCCCCCCTTCCCTTGAGCTTCTGTTCTTAGTGCACTGTTTTAAAAACTAGTGTGCTGGAACAAGCAGTTTCAGGGTGGGGTCGGATTGTCTTCAACCTCCATCAGAACTGAACAAGAACTCAGGTGAGCTGGGCTTTGACAGAAGCACAAGCCTTTAAAAATTTTCAGTTCTGGTGGACGATGAATACCGGGGAAGAAATAGAGGGCATTGTCGTCACGGATATGGCGTAGGCCCTAAATGAGGACTTGGCTCATAATGAATCAGTGTCTGGCATCTTGCAACATATGCAAGAGGAAATAGAGAGATTAAAGATGGAGAATACCTCTTTAAAACAGGATTTAAGCAGGTATAAATTTAGGGGATCTCAGTGGAACACAGCTTCTACACCTTTGTTTAAAACCTCCTCAGAGACAGGGGCGCCATCAAAACATACAACTTTGCCTTCCCCAGTTGAGGTTACTGTTAATGTTCCTAATGTTGTGCCCTTAGCAGCACCTGAACGTTTTCATGGAGATAGTAACAAATTCCATGTTTTTATCAATCAATGTCAATTACACTTCATTTGTAAGCCACAACAGTTCCCTATTGATGATACGAAAGTGGCATTCGTCTTGTCTTATTTGGGTGGCACAGCAGCCAATTGGTCAATTCCTTTCGTGGATAGAGATGATCCCATCCTCCATAATTGGAATCAATTTAAACGTACCATGACCAGCCTTTTTGCAAAACACACTTTCATGCAGGCAAGTGATAATGAGCTTTTAAATCTTAAACAAGGTAACAAGGATTTATTGACCTATCTCACTAGTTTTAATCGTTTACTCACCGAGACACAGTGGCCAGAAGAAAAGCGTGTCTCCCTTTTTTATAAAGGTTTGAGAGACGAGTTAAAAGACGCGCTGGCTCATATCGTTGATTTGCCAAAAGACTATTCGGACTTTGTAGATTTAGTTGTGAAATTAGAACATAGACTAGGAGAAAGAAAGGGAGATAAATACAAACTGGAATCACGGTTAACTTTTATTAGACACGAGAAGAAAGACACAGATAATAAACTCCCTGAACCAGAGCCTATGCAAATAGGGACACTCAGAGGTCCACTCACATCAGAGGAAAAAGAAAGAAGGAGAACATTTCAATTATGTTTATATTGTGGCAGGGCAGGTCACTTTGCCAGAGAATGTCCAGTAAAGCCTAAAACTCCACGAAAGGGTGCTGTTTCCTCCACCTCCTCAACTGAATCGGGAAACGATTAAGCTCGACAAGGGGAGAGGTTACTTGTTCGAGAAAACATCTTAATCAAACCTCTAATGCTGCAGCCTTCAGGGTACCGCACATACCTAGACATTTCATAATTCAGGTCGTTTTAATTGTTACTACCCAAGTGAGGCATTCTCTCCCTGTCCTACTGGACTCAGGCGCGACAGGAAATTTTGTGGATAATAAGTTAGCTGAAATCTTAGGACTTCCTATGTGCCTAAAGCCTTGTCCAGAAGCAGTATGTGCAGTGGATGGGTCAGAATTGACCTCTGGATTAATCACAAAACAAACAAGTCCACTTGTTATGGTCTGTCAGAACGGGCACACAGAGGTGATTAGCTTTGATCTGATAGATACTTCTAATTTTGGTTTGATTCTCGGGGTACCCTGGTTAACAACTCATAACCCAAAAATTGATTGGGTGAATAGAACTGTTACTTTGGATTCCTCTTTCTGTAGAACCAATTGCTATCAAGAAGCAGGTACAGAACAGAGCACAGTATTACACTGTGCTAGTGTTACACAAGATGAACCAAGTCTCCCTCCTGAATATTCTGACTTTAAAGACGTCTTTGATCCAGTAAAGGCTAGTGTGCTGCCCCCACATCGGTCTTATGACTGCCGTATAGATCTTATCCCAGGGGCCCCTTTACCTAATAACAGAGTATATGCTTTGACTGACGAAGAAACCAAATACTTAAGAACCTACCTAGATGACCTACTACAGTCTGGGTTCATCCGTCATTCCACATCTCCGGTGTCATCTCCACTCTTTTTTATCCCGAAGCCGGATAAATCCCTGCGCGCGTGTATTGATTATAGAGGACTAAATAAGGCTACAATAAAGAATAAATATCCTCTTCCTCTAATACCTGTGTTGTTGGATCAATTAAGACATTCTACTGTATACACTAAACTAGATCTGCGGGGAGCTTACCACCTGGTCCGAGTAAAAGAGGGGGATGAGTGGAAGACGGCTTTCAAGACAAAGTTTGGTTTATTTGAGTACACAGTAATGCCCTTTGGGTTATGTAATGCCCCTGCGGCCTTTCAGTTCTTTATAAATGAGGTCCTACACGAATTCCTGGACGTTTGTGTCATAGTATACATAGACGACATCCTCATTTACTCTAAGAACTCAGAAGAACATACCCAACATGTTCGTGCAGTATTATCAAAGTTAAAAGAAAATCATCTTTTTGCTAAGTTAGAAAAGTGTACTTTTAATGTCAACAAGGTGGACTTTTTAGGATACTGCCTGTCACCTCAAGGAATAACTATGGATGTAAAGAAAATCAGTGCTATTGCTGATTGGCCAGAACCATCCTCTGTAAAAGATATTCAGAAATTTCTGGGTTTCGCCAATTTTTATAGGAGGTTTATTGCACATTTTGCAGACATTGCGGCCCCAATAACTACCTTGTTGCGGAAAGGGCAACGATTTCTTTGGACTGATGAGGCGGCACACGCCTTTCAACTCCTAAAACAAAAGTTCACTTCAGCCCCAATTCTGAAACATCCTGATCCTGACTTGCCCTTTTTTGTTGAAGCGGATGCTTCATCACGCCTCACCCTTGGCAGGTCATCCTGGTTGGGTAAAAACCCTGGAAAATGTGCAAAAACACTTTTGGTGGGACACTATAAGAAAGGACATTAAGCAATTTGTCACTACCTGTCCAATTTGTGCAAGACATAAATCTTCTCATAAGGCTCCTGAAGGCTTGTTAATACCAATGCCAACACCCAAACAACCTTGGCACACTGTGAGCGTAGACTTTATTGTAGGTTTACCACCTGTAAAATCCTTCACAACAGTGTTGGTTATAGTGGATTTTTTATCTAAAATGGCACATTTTGTACCATTACGGAAATTACCCACGGCGGCAGAATTTGCAGATATTTTTATAAGGGAAATTGTGCGTTTACATGGTTTGCCAAGCAAAGTGGTTTCAGACCGAGGGAGCCAGTTCAACTCCAGATTTTGGAAAAAATTATGTGAAAAACTGAAAATAGATGTGGCCTTATCCACTGCTTTCCACCCAGAGACAGATGGACAGACTGAACGACTGAACCAAACCTTACTTCAAACGCTACGTTGTTTATTGGCTGATTGTTTTAGTGAATGGTTGGAAGCTCTCCCTGTAGCAGAGTTTGTTTATAATAATACTGAGCATTCAGCTCTACTATGCTCACCATTCTATTTCTTGCAGGGGTATCATCCAAGAGCTATACCCATTTTGTTAGAAGATTCCCTGTTACCTACAGTAACGGATAGACTAACGAGGTTAGGTGACATACAAGACAAAGCCAGGAAACATTTATTAAAGTACAAGGAAAGCATGAAAAGACAAGCAGACAAACACAGGTCTGAGGCCCCAATGTATAAAATTGGTGACAAGGTAGGGCTCTCCACAAAGAACCTAAACATAGAGGGATCCCGAAAGCTGCAACCACGTTTCATTGGACCCTTTAGTATAACTGCCATAGTAAACCCGGTAACAGTAAAATTAGATTTACCAAAAGAATATCCAGTACATACTACATTCCATGTGTCCTTGCTTAAGCCGTACAACTCAAAAACCCGACCTGAACCACCACCTCCACCCATACCAATTAAGGGAAATCTGGAATATGAAGTGAAAAGCATAAAAGACTCAAAAAGAATTAGTGGACGTCTGTTTTATTTAGTAGAATGGAAAGGATATGATGAATCTGAGAATTCATGGGAACCAGCATCATATGTACATGCCCCACAGCTGATTAGACTGTTTTATTTAAAAAATCCAGGAAAACCCCGTCCTGTAGGAGGGCCTTTGAGGGGGGCAACTGTTAGGGTTTGTACACAGCAAAGAGCATGTCCCCTCTCACTGCACTAGTGGGTTCTGTAATAGCTCCCTTTTAAACTTAGTATTGAAAGCCTTTCTTGTTATCTCACCTTCCCCCCCCCCCCCCCTAGGCTTCTGTGTATGTTGTTTAATGTGCTGTTTTGTTTACACATTGGGCCTTGCTTTTACCAAGGCTTCTTTAAAACACTCCTCCCTAGGCCATGTGTTAATCCAACTCATTTGCATAATAACTGAAACTCTGCACACCTTTCAAGAACATGTGCAGCATGTGAGGACCACACCCAGCTCTTCAAACCACACCCAGCTCTGCACACCTTCCAAGAACATGTGCAGCATGTGAGGACCACACCCAGCCCTTCAAACCACACCCAGCCCTGTCTATAAAAGGCATCCCCCGAGCCTCACCCAGTGCTTGTGCTCGTCTACCTCCCGCTTGCCTGAGAACAGATCCCTCGGCGCTGGCACTCCTGCTCTTTACAGACTTTCATTGACTTCAATGGGCGCAGCTTCTGGCTCTTCCTTCTTCCGGTTTCCGGTTCCTCCTTGCTTCAGCCTCTCTCCTATGAGTAACCTGCAAAAGAGAAAGAAGACAAGGTTAGACTGATCAGTATCTCTTGCCAGCAACAAGTAAGTGCAAAACCTTTTATTACCTGAAAGAACTTTGACAACAATTTCTGGATTCGTGTATAGACAATTTGAAACGAAATACCTTCCACGAACATTGTGATTCAAACTCTTTGTTACAAGAATATTTTGCAGAACTTTGTGAAGCAAACATTGTTTTTTCTCATGGAACTTTTAAGAATCGAACAGTGGAAACCATTAACAGCAAGGCAAACAGTAAATCAAGGACTTGCACAAATTACATGCTGTAGTTTGATGTAAAAGTACAGTATTTGTTTTATAAAAGATTCTGGAAATATGGGAAAAAAGTTTTACAGTAATAGAAAACACATCCCAGAGCAGTAACACATTCCAAACCTGGAAACTAGAGACCAGGATCCAAGAGGCACCAGTTTCTACAGAAGTCAGAAAGGGCCGCAGATTTGTGCAGCACTTCAACAGTGGAAACGCAAGAACGGTGTTGTCTCTCTTTTTTTTATTTTATCCACTTCCCCCCTTCCCTTGAGCTTCTGTTCTTAGTGCACTGTTTTAAAAACTAGTGTGCTGGAACAAGCAGTTTCAGGGTGGGGTCGGATTGTCTTCAACCTCCATCAGAACTGAACAAGAACTCAGGTGAGCTGGGCTTTGACAGGAGGAGACACCTCGATTATAGCATTTACCAAAGAAGTTTTTGGTCTAACACCCTCACCACTAATCTCATGTCCCAAATACTCCACACTTCTTTTTGCAAATTTGCATTTACTTAATTCCACTGTTAACCCCTTATCACCCGAAACTCCTAATACATGTTCCAATCGCTCATCATGCATGCACTTATCCTTCCCAAAAATTAAAATGTCATCTTGGAAGCACATAACCCCTTTAACCTTTCCAAACAGTTTATGCATTAGACGTTGAAAAACAGCTGCTGCAGACGCTAGACCGAAAGGCATCCTCTTGTATTGGAAGCATCCGAAGGGTGTGATGAAGGCTGTTAATCTTTTGGAACCCTCGGATAAGGGAATCTGATGATACGCAGATGACAAGTCAATAGTAGAAAACCAATGCGCTCCCTCAAGACTAGAAACCATTTCCGTAATCTTGGGTAGAGGAAAACGATCAATCAGGATATTATTATTTAAGTATCTTAAGTCTACACATAAACGGATTTTCCCGTTACTGCGCCGAGCTATTACTACAGGCGAAATCCATTCCGAACTCTCAATTGGCTCAATCACATCCATTGAAATCAATTTGTCCAGCTCCTTGGAGACTTCTTCTCTGATCATGATCGGCACAGTTCTGGCCTTATGAATTTTTGGTAGAGCTTCCTTCTTTAATATGATCTTGTGCTCGAAACCGGTAAGTCTTCCCAAACCCTTGTGAAAAACTTTGGGAAATTTGACCTCCATCACAGAGGTCACGGAGCATTCTTCATTCACCATTAACACCTTTTCTTTACTGTTAGGATCTAGGATCATTTGCAACTGTCCTTGATCCTTCCACCCTAGAACAGACGGTCCTCTCTTAGCTACGTATAACTTTCCTCTGGCACTCCTGTTCTTGAACGAGAATGCCAACCATCTAAAACCTAACAGGTCTATCTTCTCTCCTGTGTAGCTCTCTGGCTGAATATCTGGCGGAGTAAGTTGCTTGCCAATCTTCACTACAAAGGACTTGTTCCACACATCCTCATTCACGATTGTGAACGGTGAGCCAGAGTCAGCATACATTGTAACTGGTACTCCACCAATTTCCATGTTACATATTGGTTTTTCCTTAGTGTTTACTTCCGTTATATTGAGTATAAAACTCTTATCCTCATCCATTACCCTGGAATCCATAGTTTTCTCCTCCGTGTCACTCTTTGCCGTATAATCACCTTCATAAATACACTTAACTATTTTCTTTTTACTTTTACATACTTTGGCAAAATGGCCCACCATTCCACATTTATTGCATTTTAATTTTAACGCTGGGCACAACTTGGAGTGAGCCAAATGATCCTTGTTATCACATCTATAACATTTCCTTTCAGTTTCCCCATTCTGAATTTGTTTTCCAGGTTTGCGGTTAATCACTTTGTAAATGCCGTCCTAATTTTTCCCTGTAGATTTTATTTCATTTAAACATCTTTCCGAGATCTCTGCTTTCCTTACAATGGCTAAGATGTCTTCCAGAGGAGAATCACCATTTATCCAAAGTCTTTCTTGAATGATTACCGCAATGCATGACTACTTGATCCCTAATAAGTTCGTCATGGATTGTTCCAAATCTACAGTCCAGAGCAAGTTTATTTAAGTCCGCAACATAGTCATCCACAAGCTCATTTTTTTCCTGTTTTCGTTGGAAAAACTTATAGCGGACAATTCCCATACATACTTTTGGAGAAAAATACTTGTCAAGATCTAGCATAGCGGCATTAAAAACACAAATATCACCGCTTATGGCATTTTTGGGCATCTTATTAAAAGTTTTTAGACCCATAGGACCCAAAGAATGCAACAGGATCCTCTTTTTCTGTTCTGCAGGCATCTTGTTATCCACATCAATGGCAGCTAAATAATTTAAAAAATAGTCTTTCCATTCTAACCACTTGATAGGTGGTGAATTGCCCATTGCCCAAAAAGTTTGCGGGGGAACAATTGTAAAATTGGCCTGCGCCATGTTTAGTGGCTAATTATAAGGCACACGCAATGACTTCCAATGCCACTTAATAATACTAATTTATCCTTCCCTTCTCGGACCTGTTCCAAACTTTTACAATAGAATGTTATTTTGCGATTCACGAAAAATGCCTTCAAAAATGTTGTTTTCTTCCTTCCCTCCTTCCTGTTTATTTTATTTATTCCTCTTTATTTTTCTTGATCTTTTTTTAAAAAATATTTCCAAGTCTTTTCCTTCTCTAATAATGTTCAAAGGCGAACGACTCTGTCTCCTTAGAGTCGCAAGCGGAAGCTGCGTTAATTTGGCTAGCGTCTCCGTCACCTTGGAGACGCTAGCGGAAGCTGCGTTAGTCTCCTTAGCGTGCTCGTAGCTAAGGAGACTCGCTGAAGAAGAAGCGTCGCGTTGCCCAGGCGACGCACGTAGTGCGTGCGCGTTCATTGAAGAGAGGACGCTCGCGTTGCCCTGCACGCGCCGCTCTGCACGCGCGCACACCAACGGCCGGGCAGGGCACAAAAGCACACGGAGGAAGGATTTTCCAAATATATATTTTTTTTTTTAAACGAAATATAACAAAAATAATTACATTAACGTTCCGTTCCAGGTCGACAGCCCCCAAGGCAGCAGAAAGGTACAGAAAAGGCGGTGGAGAAGCATCCAAAAGATGAAACCGCTGACAAAGACGCTGCCGGTTTGGATCCTCGTCGCCAAATTGAAGTAACTGCTACTCGCAAGCCAGGTAGGTACAATCCTTTATTTAGAAGTAAGGACGGAAGAACACGTCCGTTCAGGGAAAGGCTCTGGCTCAACTGACTTCAGGAGACTACACGACATAGAACGTGGAATCTCCCCAAGTCAGCATCACGAGCATTCTAGGAATGAAACTAGAACACTACACCCTGCCACATAATTTGGCCTTCTCCTGCACATAATTCCAGTGGCCCTGACTATAAGGTAATGTTCCGATACGTTATTAACATATAGAGAGGCATTCACTTGAAAAAAAGTTATACAAAATAATCTAATCTCACCATGCTTGTACAAGAAAAAGGTCAACACATGCTATATGGTAGAAAAACATGAAGTCATACATTCACCTCGAGAGCAATTGTTTAAAGGTATCATTAAGATTTTTCCATTCAGATAAAAAGATTACATTTATTTACTGCATTGAAAATGTCATTAGGCTGTCCTTATCCTTACAGGGCTTTCTTACAACTCTGAATGCTACAAGGTTATAATGTTTTTAAAATCCTTCTCTGAACTAAAACGCAGGGCACAAGTCCATCAGAGCGCCTGACATCATGGCATAGGACATCTCAACCCATCAACTCACAGGAAGAGACATCACAAGCAGTGACATCAGATCTTAAGACCCCACATTTATGTTTAGCAGGTCTACCATGAGTACATTTAAGCACATTAAGAGACTTAATAAATTAAATTTGCGTCTGGGTTGTACGAAAAAAGTGACGCAATAATGACACAAAATCTGGCCCTCAAGTTATACATTCATTTTTTAAAAACTCTGCCACAAAAAATTGCCAACAAGGAGAAATGTGTCAGTTAATCTCTTCTGCTGAATAGATTGCAATGTCTGCATTTTTAAATATGTTATGGGGTTGAAACATCTGCTGTTGAAGATCTTTGTGTGCCCAGTAAATCACAAGGAATAACAATAACAGTGAGATAACTCTGGATGCTAACACATTTGCTGGCGAGGTCTGTGTTTTGTTTAGTCGCAGTTTTGAATAAAGTAGCATAGAGAATTAATGTGTCTGAGGCTAAACACATCATGTAACACGCAGATGACAGATTATTATTTTATGAAAGAAAGAAATAATATAAGAAAGAAGGCAGTTGAGAAAGAGAAAGTAAGGAGGTAGACAAAAAAGAAAGATGACAGGCAAGAAAGAAGGCAAGAAAGAAAGAAGGCCAGAAAAAATGCAAGCAAGATGGAGAGAGGAGGAAAGAAAGAGCGAAAGAAAGAGATAAGGAAAAAAGAAGGAAACATAAGCAAGGTTAGAGGAAGAAGAAGAAGGAAAGAAACAGAAGGAAATTGAAAAGGGAAGCAGAAGAGAGATGGAAAGAGAGAAGGCAAGAAGGAAAGTAAAGTGGAATGAAAGATAAAAGGAAAAAGAAGGAAAGAAAGAAAGAGAGGAGGAAAAGAGAAGGAAAGAGAGAATGAAAAAAGAAGGAAACAGAAGGAAAGAACAAGAAAAGGAAGAAGAGGACGAAGAAAAGAGAAGGAAAGACAAAAGGAAAGGAAAAAAGAGACAGAAAGAGCGAAGAAAAGATGAAAAAGGAAAGAAAGAAAAATCGAGAAAGAAAGATAGAGGGAAAGAGGGATATAGAAGGAAAGAAAGAAGGCAATAGAAGGAAAGAGAAAAGGAAGAAGAAGGAGCAAAAGAAGGAAAGAGATGGAAACAAAGAGAAAAGGAAATAAGAAAGATAGAAGGAATGAAAAAAGGAAAGAGAATGAAAGAAAGGAAGGAAAGAAAGCTGAAAATAGAAAGGATGAGAGAAAGAAAGAGAAAAAAGAAAGAGAAGGACATATAGAAGGACAAAAGGAATGAAAAAAGACAGAATGAAAGAAGGTGCAAGGAATAAAGAAATAGAGAGAACTAAAGAAAAAGAGAAGGAAAGAAAGAAGGAATGACAAAAGGAAATACAAATAAACAAGGAAAGAAATATTGAATGAAAGAAAAAAGGAAGGGAAAAAGAATGTGTGAGAAAACAGGGCTGATTGCAGAGGCACCCTAACTTTTTGCCCCTGTTTTTAACTTTTTGCTGGTGTTTTCCTGACTCTGATGGTGCCCTAAGTACTGCTAACCAGTCCCAGGGCCTGTGCTCTGTGTAAAATGAGTATGCAAATTAGGCTAATTATAATTGGCTATGTCAACATACTTAGAGGTCCCTAATATATGGTAGGGCAAGTAGGTTTAGGGACACCGGCATAGGTAGTGTACCCATAGGTACACTGCTGAGTTGCCCAATGTCATTTTAAAGACAGGCCTGCCTTGCTGACTGCTTTTAAACTAAAGTTATATGCAAACTCAACTTTGGAATTATAAGTACTTCCAAAGTCTTAAACTACCTTATGTTTACATATGACACCCCTAAGGTGTGCCCTAAGTGCCCCTAGGGTTGGGTGCCATGTAACTATAAACAGAGACCTTATAAAAATTGTTTTATAAGGCCTGGTGAGGTAAAATAGTCAAATTCGTTTTTCCCTCACTGTAGTGAATGGCTTCCATAGGCTAAAATAGGGAGACTTCTTTTAATTAACAAAGTTCCCATAAGAGACAGATATCTTGAATTTGGTGTCAAATTAATTGTTATAATAAATCCCACAACTTGCCATTGTTGGATTTAATATAACTAGTTCAGGAAAAGAGTTTTAAAACTCTACCTGAATGTTGCCAACTTCAGCCTTGTAGTGCCCTTCTCTGATTGGCCAGCCTCTGGTAGCTTGGCCAGACTGCCTTGATGATGTGTGAAATGGCCTGGGCTGAACACAAAGGATGTGCCTGGGGGAGAAGATCTGCCTCAGCAGATGGTGCAACAAGATAGGGGAAGGGCAGCCAAACTGGTCTTCAAAGGCAGGGAAGGGCATTTGGATTAGCTCAGTACCTGCCCCATTTCCTGCAACCCCAGACAATTAGGTGCCTTCTTGATTAGATTAGGAGAGGGCAGGAGAGGGGTGTGTTTAGGATTTTTAGCCAAACCAGTGGGTGGGCTTAGCCAGATCTAACCTCCAAAAATCAGTTTCAGCAATGTTGGATTTTTGAAGACTGTTGCTCCCTAGGATTTATTTTTGCCACACTTCCCAGGAAGTGGTCATCCAAGGGGGAAGTTGCTTGCCTGCGATTGGACAGTCGGGCTCCCTTGCTTTTCACCCCAGGAGCAAGGATAAATATGGCAGAGCTGTGCCCACAACTCAGATCCCTACAAGTAACAAGACAAAGAAGAAAAAGGACTGCCCTGCTGGACCCCTGACCTGCACCTGGACACTGCATTCTGAAGGACTGCACCAGCTGCACACTTGGGCTTTGCCACTAAAAGGACTTTGCTTTTAGTGGCAAAGCCCAAGACTACTGCTTCAAGAAGGGACTCCCTGCTTGCTACAGGTACAAAGGAGCTGACCAGAGTCTCCTGCATCAAGTCCTGCAAGTAGAGCCACGCTGACCAGTGGCCATTTGAGGATACTGACCAGGTGCATTCTTGGAATTATAGTCCCAACTCCCAAGGAGCAACTCAGAGCTTCTGGAACCTTGGATTAAGTTGTGGAAACTTCAATTACCCGAAAAGGACCGCTGGAAGAAGATCCAGAAGTTTGGAGATGTTTGGAGCAACTCCATAATTTGAAGAGGGGGATTGTGGGAGTTGTAGTCCCAGAACCCAAGAGGCAAAGCAGAGCCTCTGAACATTTGGCAGGTGCTGTGGACCACTTTCCTGAATCAAGAAAGTAAGTGTAACAGTGTTACCTCATGGGTGGCCTGAACTCTGGACTTTGTCCCTGTCCAATGTGACCTTTTATTAACCCTTTAAGTGGTAGTTGCTTCTATGCGCTAGAAAACATTAATTCTTTAAAAAATCTTATCTCCGGTTCTCCTTATCCAATTTTAATCATTTTTGTGTCATTTTAACGATAAAAATATAATCTATTTGTATACATTGGTGTTGGATTTTTATTGTGTTTTGTGTTATACTTATTAACTGTTTTGTGATTTTTAAATGCTTTACACAATTGTCTCCTAAGTTAAGACTTGTCGCTCGTTGCCAAGCTACCAAGGATTAATCTGGGTTTAATTTATTGAGACCTAACTGGACCTAACTGGGGGTTAGTGGCCTATTGCTAGGTATAGGTACTTACCTGCCCTTACCAATGATCCACTTTCCAACAGAAAGAAAAATAAAAAGAAAGAGAAGGAAAGGAAAAAAACACAGAGAGCAAAAAAGAAAGAGAAAAGGAAAGAGTGGAAGAAAAATATTAAAGAAAGCAAGACTGAGAGAAGGAAAACGAAGGAAAGAAACAAGCAAAGAAAGAGGAAAAAAGTAAAAAGAGGGTAACCTAATACAGAACAGTTTCAAATGGGCACAATCTAGTATGAAATAGTAAAAGTCAAAAAAAGCAAAGCACTTCAAAAAGAATATACAACAACATTGACAGGAGATGGGATTTGATAAAGATGGAATGTGCATCTGAAGTGTCCTGCTGGCACATCAGGTTCTAAACACAAAGGCAACACTAAGGTAATTATAAAGTAAAAACTAAAACACTAGTACTCAAGGGAGTGGAGCTTGTGCTCCTTGTGAGAAAGCAAAATGCAATCACACAAAGTGAAGTTAACCAGTGGCTTAAGTAGTCCGACCCACTGTCCCTTGCTATGTGGTTTATGAGCAGAAGCAAAATGTGAAAGACACAACAACAGACCAATGGACGAAGAGAGGTGGCTGAGAGCCTTTATATGTAAGTACACTATAAATATTTTAGGAAAATCAAAAGGTCTTGGCTAAAGCCAGACCTAAAAAGGTGTTTTAAATTGCTATATTGTTCCATTTTCATATTACAGAACCTACAGCTTTGGTACTCTGAGGGAATACCACACCCGACTCATTTAACTGTGAAAACCAGTAACTAACCTTGTGTTTCCAAAGCTGCAGGTCCCGACCTACTGGTGGGTCATGAGCCAATTTTTGGTGGGTCGCAAAAGTCCAAGCAGTGCTTCTGTATTCATCTTGTCATATTTGCAGCACTTCAAAGACATAGATCGATTGTCTGACTATGTCTTCTGACAAGTTACTGCTTAATTTGTAATGTGGAAATTGGTGTTTACAAACTTCTCTCAGTTTTGAGTCAGAAAAAGAAAAGTAAATTGAAATGTGTGACAATCTTATTGGGATACTGGGCAGGGGCAGCTCCTCCATTAGGGCGCAGGAGCGTCACCCCACTGCAGAGAGCCAGCAGATGACAAATAAAATGATAATAAGACAATTTTATTATCGTTTTATTTTGCACTAACTGAGCCGAGGCTGGGCCGAGTCTAGGGCAAGACGGGGTTATCCTGTTTGGAGGAGGAGTGGTGGCACTGTAAGTGCGCATGTCGGTTTGGCTGGCTGAGTATGGCCAAACCGACATACGCACTTAGATTTCTCTAACTCGAGCTGTGTTGTACAGCCAGGTGGAGAAGAGGCACAGGCTCCCTGTTCCTATGCGAGTGGCAAAACAGCCCTTTCAGACCAATTCTGGTGCTTCTCTTATGTTGGGTAATAGCATTACCAGCATGAGAGCAGCATCTGGATTGGGTGGGGTGGGGCAGATGTGCAATGTGGCCCATTGATGGTCAGAAGCAGAGGAGCACTGAGGCAGCGAGCAGCAGCAACAGTAGATAAGTGCTTCATTTAAAAAAAAAAAAAAAATCCCCTATGCTGCCCCACCACTTTGTATTGGCAGCAGCCTCTACTGGTACCTGGGGGGGTGAAAGGAAAGACAGGGGGTTGTCATTTTTTGTAACACACAACAAAATCTAAATACTTGTAAATGAAGTGTATACATTCAGGAGTTAACACAGCAAAAATTAATCACTTTTTTGGTAATTCTGAAGTGTGATGGATAAAACGATTTTAATGGCAGCAAAACAAATCAACACACTTTAGTTACTGATGCGCAAATGTTAAATATTCACTGAAATCCGATTTACATACATTTTCATTTGCAAGCAATATAGTGTTATCCGTAAAATTCTATGTATGTGCAACTTTAGTGGCTATTTCAATTGAAAATGTGCTGTCTGTAAATGACAGTGTGCTCCCACATGATGCTTTATTTACATTAAAAAATCACCTGCCTCAAGCTAGGTTGGTTGCGAAAGTTTGTCGTTCTAAAAATTGGTTTGTGGTTGTAAAAAGTTTGAAAAGCACTGAAACAAGGTATTTGGAACTGAAAAAAGCCTTCCGATAATATATTGTGGTAGCAGGGTTGAAGCATGGCTAATTCAGAATATTGTAGAAGTCGGATCCACAGTCTGGGCATTTTCTATGAGTTGACATCTTCCACAAAACTCCATTTTTTGGTGAGTCATTTCTAAAGATTTTTTACTTCAATTTCTTTTAAGTTGTTATTAGAAACATCAGGCCTGAGGCACAAATAGCACTTTTGTAGGAACTGGCACTTTTTTTTAGTAATTGACACTTTTGTAGTAAATCTAGTGCCACACATGGTCAACCACTAGTACTGCAACACCCTCCCACAGAAAATAATGGAATTGGGGGCTTAAAATAAAACCCCTTAGGAAACAATTTTAAATATAATTACATTATTTAAAACAGTTAAAAATATAAGTAAATATACATTAATGTTAAAAAAGGACATATTTATCATTTAATTATAAAATCGTTAATTACCTACTTTGAATTTAAAAACGAATGTAATAAATAATAAATATGTATATTTTAATGTGAGTTCAAGAGAAGTAAATACTTCATTCAGTAGAATAAACTTGTAGAATTATAATTAGTGGTGAGGCTTCCTGAGGAATTGTCATTGTCACAGCAATGTCTGTGGCTGGAATACCTTGGAAACTATCCTACAGATGTAAAAAAAAAAAAAAGTTGCTTCTATTACATTATATTGGGGGTACATATGCACCATCGATTAATTCCCTGCTCAACACAAGAACTGGCTTAGACTTTCATGGTTATTTAGGGTAGTAATGGGGCATCAGTCTAAAACTAGTGGATGCCAAGTCCACCCTCCACTTGGTTCCCCAGTCGCATTAGAATGTGCATAACTAATTATTTCCAGCTGTAGAGTCTCACTCCACATCTGGCAACAGTAAAATTGTGCTGTTGGACCAGTTGCCGCAGGTCTGCAGTTGCCATTTCTTCAGATGCCTGGCTTAAATAACCTTATGATGCTGGTTTTCCCATTTGTGACCAGAATAAAGGGCATCGCAGTCGCTAACAGGACTAAAGTAACAATGCCACCATTGAGCAAAACAAAACAGTGAAGGGTAGAATGTGAGAAATAATCTCAGCCACTGATAATCACTCTGGGTAGCATTCCAGTCCATTGTTTTTAGCCCACTAGGAATCTAATATCAGTCAATGCAATTCAGCTTATCCATCCTTTGGCCAAAAAAACAAAATATGGAGGAAGGTCCCGAAAGTTATTGGGCATTGACTTCTGGGATGATCTGAGCCCTGCCAAGCAAACCTGGGTTTTCAGAGAGGCATGCTATATACCTCCTAAATCTAACCCACCTGTATGCACTGAATTGTTATCCCTTATGCCTTCAATTCGTACTGGGTCATTAACATACTATTTTATAGACTGACTAAGATATTCCAAGTTATTTCTTTGCTGTTCACCCTTTCTTCCTTTGTGATCATCTTCTTTCTATGGTGATTCTTGTTCTCTCCCTCTGCATTCTTTGGGCATTTATATTTCAACAGAGGTAGCTCGATCCTGGCCACACAAAACAATCTAGTTTCTCATCTGGATAGGCTACAGAATGATATGTCCTTCCAGAGGCAGTTCCTCCGTAGGGGTAGAAGGGCTTCAACCCACTACTTTGATCCACCACCCACCTTGACAGTACAGCAGTCTTCATTGTGCATTTGAATTTTAAGTTTGGCTCACCTTTGTACAGCTTGACTCTTGGGCTGCAATTGCTTGTATTGCTATGTAGGAGGGAGGGAGGCGTGGTTGATGTCCCAGAGATCTTCGGTGTTGTGTAATTAAAGTCAGTCGTAGCTGGCGACTTTAAAAAGTGGTACGGCGGGGGGATTAAAACAAAAATAAACAATACCAAAAAAAAACTTACCTGAATGTTGCTGCCGCTCTCCGCCATTCTCCGTTGCACTGCAGGCACAGGCTCCTAGCCTGCCCTGCGCCAATAAGGACGCTGCTCAGAGCAGCGTTATGATTGGCTGGAGCGCCCCTGCTGAACGCTTCAGCGCAGACTCTTTCCAACTCGGAAACACAGTGCTGGGTTGGAGAGAGCCCTTGTGCACATATGTGTTTGGCTGGCCCGAGACGGCCGGACAAACATACACGCGCACTGAGGGAAGTGCTCTGTGCACTCCCCTCACTGCTTGTCGCCCCACCCCTTTAGAAATATCCTTTATTATCCTTTTATTTTTAAAGGTTTGCCACTCCTGCTGCTACTGGGTGGGGGGGGGGCAACGCTCCTCTGCCCAAGCGGAGGAGCCACCTCTGATTAAAGTGTGCATGACAGACTGACCGGTCTGTGGAATCGACCAGCCTGACATGCGTACTTCAGTACTAGGAGTTCAAATGCGCTCAGTATTGAAGGTGGGGGCAGCAAATGTAACTCTCCTTACTTCACGTGGGCGTTGGTTCGCTTCGTCTTACCAATCCTGATGCAGCTCTCATGCTATTTAATTTAATAAACTTCATACGAGCTGCTTCAGCATGGGCTCTTTGCACAAAGCAACCTCCCCAAGATCAAGCAATGTGGAGCCAGGTAGCACAAGAGCACGAAGAGCACTTTTATAGCTGTGGCTTTGAAGTGCACAAGGATAGGACACTTTCTTTATTGTCTGCAGAGATTTCTTCCTTCAGCTACTGTGCATGCGAGCCGGGAAGATACCTGTTAGAAGGACCATGCAGACAGCTGAGCTGTGGGTGTCCCTGAGCACTTGTGCAGGCTTTGGTGTGCTTTTCTCAGTTTATTGCTTCATTTAAGTGGCACTACAGACAAGGAGGACTAAGGAAGTACGAAGTGGGTGTTTTAACTAGCTGACTAGGACTGCCATAGTTACAAAATAACTGCATGTAAGTCCGACATGTTGAGAAATCCCCTTGATATTAACGTGTCCACACAATTTTTAAACCAAACTATTTTATAAACCTTGAACATATAGTCCGAAACTTAGCAATGATGATGAGCAACATCAAAAAACAAGATGTTTATAGCGCACAGAGTCAGAACTTATCTAACTAAGGCATTTTGTGCCAAGGGCCATGAAATAATGTGCACACTGCTGAAGGAAACAAGATTCTTGTGGACCTCTACAGCAAAGTCAACAAAGTGCTCATTTCAGAGGTATGGACTTCCTTTTTACATTTCAGTCTGAGGCTGTGTGTCGTGAACAAGTCACAAGATTTTACTAGCTGTAGCTGAGATAAGTCTTTGTGCTTAAGATTTCAAACACACTGGTTCTGTTAATATGTACACTGTCTTTTAGAGCAGTTCCCAACCTGTGGTCCGGAGACCCCTTGGGGTCCGCGAACCCTCCTCAGGGGGCCCGTGACTGCTTAGAAAATTAAATAATATCAACAGATTAGGTCCACAGATTTCAGTAATGACTTAGTGTGGGGGGGGGGTCCCCGGATTCCAATAATGATTCAGTGGGGGTCCCCGGATTCCAATAATGAATCAGTGGGGGTCCCTGGGTTCCAATAATGATAAAATGGGGGTCCACAGAAGTAAAAAAGTTGGGAACCACTGTTTTAGAGTAGTAGAGTATTGACCAGCTACTTCCACTATTCTTGAAATAGGTATGCAATGAATATGCAAGTGGGAGGATACCACCCTAGACATGTGGACTTACGATAAGGGCATAAACTTTATCCATCAAGTATCTATTTAAGCTGTTGAATATTGTTCTTCCCAAAATTTCAGAGTTAAGTTGTGGGTTAATGGTACTGTAAAGACCATCACCATATATTTGCCTGCATAATGAATATAGAAACATTGACCTTCAGCATGAAAGTTCCTTGGGCCCATTGGTGCCATTTGCTTTGAAATTTGAAGATGAATTTTATGCTCCACCTCTTTCAAAAGCCACCAGCCATCACTGCCTCCTTCAGGTCCTCCTTAGCCTTGTTGGTAATGAGTAGTGCAACAATCTTCAAAATGGTTTCCCTCCCCAGACTTCTATATCATCTTAAAAACAGCCCATTTACCCTGAGAGTCCAGTTAGGAATTTACAACGCTAATAGCTCTAACACGAGCAAACATGAGACCCATTGCATTTCAAGTACTTGTTGTGAAAATCATCCTAGGCATAGCACAAAATTGGCTGCTTGATGATCAGCCTGTACTAGCTGGGAGGGAAGGGCAATAGACCACTGAATAGCTTTTGAGATTCCAATTTATAAATACACGGACTGTCCCCAGAAACACCAGATGTTATGGGGTGAATGTCAATAATACAGAGATCTTGAGATGTGATATTGGGGAAGGAGTAGTGGTGTGAATGGGATTGATGCACTATACGATAAGTGGCTGGATAAAGATGTGTAATGGAATTATCAATGGTATAACCATGGCTTAATCAGGAGATTATGACTATGTCTACTCTGTCTTGCTTAAGTGATGCTGTGTGGTGAAATACTAACTACATATGGTATTGTCATATATTTAATGACAAATAAATTGATGAAAAAACAATGAGTATAAACTTAATGCAGAGGTACTGAATTTTTGTGCAACCCTTTGAAAGTCCAGAACACTGTTAATTGGAGCATTCTCTATGTCCTTTCCTTTGGACAGTGGTACAGGGCAGGGGTGCACCTGCCTCTAATTTTATTTGTGTTAGTGATTGAGCCATTGGCGCTAAGCGTAAGAAGTTGCACTTCTATCAGAGGCTTAAGTATGTAACTGTGGATAGTAAGGCCCTCATTATGAACATGGCGGTCCAGACCGCCATGCCGGCGGTGGCGGAAATCAATGCCATATTATGAACAAAGGAAGACTGCCACAGGCGGCCCTCCGCCACCGCCAGGATACTGCCGACAGGCAGCCTGATGATGGCGGATTTCTCTATCCGACAGGGCAGCGCTGCAAGCAACGCTGCCCTCCGGATAATGTACCCTGCCTTTACCTGGCAGTTTCCCCCACCAGGGAAAGGCTGGTGGAAGGGGTGCTCCAGGGTCCCCCATGCACGGGCAGTGCAGGGGCCCCCGTGCACAGCCCCGTTGCGCATGTCACTGCCCGATTTAAGGGCATCGGTATTCGTGACGGGTGCTGCTGCACCCGCCGCACTGCGGCATTGACGACGGCTCCATGTGGAGCCGTCGGCAATGTCCTTGCCCAGCATTCCACTGGGCCGGCGGGCGGAAACACTGTTTCCGCCCGCCGGCCCCGTGGAATGTTTATTATAGGGCCGGCGGGGTCTTCTACAGGCTGGCGGTCTGTGTTTAAATCCCCAGCATGAACACGGCGGGGAATCCCACTGTGTTCATAATGACTCCCTAAAATGTCTAATTTTGCTGACTATGGCGGTCATTATGAACATGGCGGGATGCACCGCCGACAGCCGTGCTGACGGTCGACGGAAGACCGCCAGTGGCGGCAGCAGGCACCCCGCCATATAATGACACCTGTAGCCTCACCGCCATTGATGCGGTGAGGGTTGCCATGCGCCATGCTGGCAGTCGGTGGTGGGGTGGATGCTGCTCCACCCTCACCGCCACGTCAGCCAGTCACCACCACGCCTATAATGATGCAGTCATAGGCGTGGCGGTGTATAGAGACACAGTGATGCCGGCGGAGCAGCATCCTAGGAGTCCGTTCCCTCCCGGAGCAGTGCAACGGAACAGGAAAGTGCTGCCCGAGAGGGAAGAGGGGGAGGAGGGGTATGTGTTGAGTGAGTGAGTGCGTGCATGGGGTGTGTGCATGTGCGTTTGTGAAGGGGGGATGTGTGTCTGCATGTATGAATGCGTGTGTGTATGTCTACATATGCGTGCATGTATATTTGGGGGGTTGGGGGAACCTAAATGGAGCTGGGGGATGGTGATGGAGGGTTGGGGAGGTACTAAAGGGAGATCGGAGGGAGGAGGGGTAGGGTTTAGGATTACAGGGAGGGGTCTAGGGGCTTGGAGGGGTATTTGGGGGTTGTGGCAGTGGGGGGGTCTAGCATGTCACATACTGGTGACAGGAATGAGTATTCCTGTCACCAGTATGCTTTCCGCCAGGGATTACCTGGCGGGGTATCCCGCCAGGAAATTCCGGGTGGAAACAGGATCATTATCCCACCAGCGGTCTAGGCTCCACCGCTACTTTCAGCCCGGCAGTCGATTCAGGCCTGGTGGTGAGTGGTAGTGAACTGCCTGCTTTGCAGCCAGTTCACTACTGTCATCTTTATATGGCTGTCGTGCACCGCCATGCTGTCGGTTGTAATTACCGCCATCTCCGGTGGAGCGGGCTTTCCAACCATGTTCATAATGACCGCCTATATTATGGTTATATTCTCAAACCCATATTCCACCTGTTAGAAATTGAGTATTTGGTTGGAAGTCAGATTACCCCCTGTCCAAGCAAGGACCATCACTCTAGTCAGGGTAAAGAAGAAACACACCTGGTTAACCCCCACTCACCCCTTTGGTAGCTTGGCACGAGCAGGTAGGCTTAACTCAGAAGTAATGTGTAAAGTATTTGTACCAACACACACAATGAAAACACTACAAAATGGACACCACACCAGTTAAGAAAAATAGGTAATATTTATCTAAATCAAAAAAGACCAAAATGACAATAAATCCAACATACACAAGTCAAGATATGAATTTTCAAAAGAATAAGAGTCATACTCCATAGAAAACAATGGAAACTATGATTTTGCACAAAGTACCTGGTTAGCATAAAAAATAAAGCCGCACGAGCGATTATGCATCGGAAAAGGCAGCAATGCGTTGATTCCTTCCTCGCAAGGGAGGCCTTGCATTGTTTCTTCTCCGGTTGGGTCGCCATGCAGCGTTTTTCTCCCTTGCAAGAGAACGATGCGTCAATTTCCAGACGGGGCACCTTGGATCCCCTCAGAGTCGGGATGACTTTGATACCCAGATTTGATACGTGGAAAATCTGGTCACACGGTGTTAGAAAACCGCGCTGCGTGAGGTTTGCATCATTATCAGCAGCCGCAAGCAGGTGTTGCGCGCCGTATCTCTAGCCGCTATATGTCGATCTCCCAGCCGCGATGCGGTGGAGTTTCGATTTTAGCTGCAAAGCCGGCGGCGCTTCGTTTATCTGCCGCGTTGCAGATGGTGCATCGAAAATTCCCGCACACATTGTTCTGTGCGTGGATTTTTAGCTCTTGTTCTGCCAACTTCACTTTTCAAGGTCCCAGGGACTGGATAGGACACCCTTTTGCAGGGCAGGAGTCTCAGCAGGGAGTGCAGGTGTTAGCAGTGGAAAGTCTTTGAAGGTCCTGAGATTTCAAACAGGAGGCAAGCTCAGTTCAAGACCTTGTCAGGATATGCAGGCTACACCCCAGCTCCCTTTGTCTCACTGTCTAGAGGGGATTCACAAACAGCCCAACTGTCAAACTGACCCAGACAGGGAATACACAAACAAGCAGAGTCACAGAATGGTAAAAGCAAGACAATGCCTACTTTCTAAAAGTGGCATTTTCAAACTAACAATTAAAAAAAACAACTTCACTAAAAGATGTATTTTTAAATTGCGAGTTCAGAGACCCCAAACTCCACATTTCTATCTGCTCTCAAAGGGAATCTCCACTTTAAAGTTATTTAAAGGCAGCCCCTGTGTTCACCTATGAGAGAGAGAGGCCTTGTAACAGTGAAGACTGAATTTAGCAGTATGTCACTGCTAGGCCATGTAACACACATCAGTACATGTCCCACCTTTAACATACACTGCACCCTGCCCACGGGGCTACCTAGGACCTACCTTAGGGGTGCCTTACATGTATGAAAAGGGGCAGTTTAGGCCTGGCAGGTGGGTACACTTGCCAAGTCGAATTGGCAGTTTAAAACTGCACCTACAGACACTGCAGGTCTGGGCCATATTTACAGGGCTACTAATGTGGGTGGCACACCCAGTGCTGCAGGCCCACTAGTAGCATTTGATTTACAGGCCCTGGGCACCTCTAGTGCAGTTTACTAGGGACTTACTAGTAAATCAAATATGCCAATCATGGATAAGCCAATTACACATACATTTTACATAGGAGCACTTGCACTTTAGCACTGGTTAGCAGTGGTAAAGTACCCAGAGTATCAAAAACAGGGTCCAGCACACATAAACAACCTGGGAAGCAGAGGAAAAAATTTAGGGGAGACCACACCAAGGATGTCAAGTCTCACACCACTGTTGCTTTAAAAGTTGAAGCCTAATCGTGAAATATGTTGGCACAAAGTTAATATGGATAAATTGGTGTTGATGCCACTTGATCTTTACTATGGGATGTTGGACCTGATGGGACTCTGACATTTCAGTAAATCAGTCAAATATTTAGTGGTAACAGAGAACCCTTTGCTCTGGTTGATGAATGAGGTGCTAATCTAGAAGAGAATTGACTCCCTTACTACAGGGATAATGTGGTGAAGGGAATACCACCAAGTGGCCAGTGCTGCCTGAGCCTATAGCATACCGCAGCAGATAGTTCTCTTCTTCATCGAGAGCTTCCTTGATAATTTCACCTGCAAGGTGGGAGATAGTGACTATAGCTTCGAAATCAAGGTGGGTGTGAGACAGGGATATGTGATGTCAATGTTGCTCTTCAAACTAGTCATCGAAGGGGTGATGCAATGCATAACATGAGACTAAGCTAGAGGGATTAGATAGACCTAATTCTCTGCACTAGAGGACCTTGACAATGTGGATGATATAGCCTTGCTCTCTCACACCACACACCAGCATATGCAGAAAGAGAAGCCTTGCCTCAACATCTATACACAGCAAGTGGGCCCAAAGATCAGCAAAAAGAAATCAGAAGTCATGCCACTCAACTTCCCAAATCCTTTACCACTCAAGGTGGATGGAGAGGACCTAGCAGTCCTTAATCTGACCCAGTGGTTGCTGGTGCGGCCCACTAGACTTCATTTTCTGCACTGGCACTTATTTTTCCTTATCAGACTTTGACCACAAGCAAGAGAGGAGAAAACACACAAAGGGGATTGAAGGAGGAAGGAAAAGACAGGTAAGCCTTCACAAAAGGAGAAAGCAGGCACAGTGAGGTATTGGGGTGAGGGGCATCTGTAGTGGATTAAAGAGGCCTGATAGAGATTCAAGACTAGTATTTGGTGCATGGAGATTTACTAGCACTTGCTGTGAGCATCTGAGCAGAGTTTGGGCACTGACACTCATTATTTTACAAATTAAGCACTGGAGCCTAGCCATGACTGAAGAGTTCACCTGCCTTGACAGTACTAGCAGGGATGATGGAGGGACAGGCAGTGACATCAAGAGCAGACTGAACAAGGCTAATTATTTCTTCAGGATGCTGAACAATGTGGAGGTCATCTTCCCACTTGTGTGGCTGGCCTGCGACACAATAAGCTCCCAAAATATGATGCGGAAACATCAAAAATTCGATGAAATATTTTACCCGGTTTGGTGATGTGGTTAACTGGTGGTTTTTGGGCCCTGACTTACCCTCCACTTGGGGAAACTGACCAGACCTAAACATTTCTGAAACTAGACACCCAGGAGAGTTCAGGGTGGTGTGACTTGTGTGAACCCCACTGTGTTTTTTTTCACCAGATGCCTTGCAAACCTCAAATTGTGGTTAAAAGCAAATATTTTCAACACATTTCTCGGGGGGAAAAGTTCCAGAAATTGTGTTGATCAGAAGTATGAGAATGCAGGGTGGTGGAGTTTATTTGGATTCTTGCAGTTTTCAGACATTCACTCACAACTGTTTTTAGCCAAAGTTTGAGATTTGGATGGGCTTTTGAGTAAAATAAATTCAGAGGCTCCACATGAGTCGTACCACCCTAGTGGAGTACTGTTTTTATGGGAGACGTGGGAACAAACAATAGTAGAACATGTTATTCATGTAATTACCAATTGGGTTTCTCTGCATTTTTGGCTTCTAAATGTAAGCCGGTAAGTAAAAAATAAGACATTTTGCAAAACGCATTCTGAATCTGTATTAATCTTGTACAACGTTTCTTTCTTCAACAAGAGCAAACTAAAATAACACCTAGGCATAAAAAAATCCTGCACCTGGTAATTTTCCTATGACAGCTCACAACATCCAAAACAGGGCTGCTTTAAACTCTCTTGCATCAATGGGGCTTATCTTGGTGCCACTATTACAAGCTATCATCCTACTGGCTTATGCCCAGCTAAGTCCATGAAACTTATTTTCTCTTTTCTCAAAATGCAACTACTGGACTTTTTTAACTGTCTGAAGGATCAGGTAGTTTCCTCGTTGGAGGAACATCTGTCATTGTTAAATCTGTTTTATGAAAAACACCTTTGACTGACATGATGTGAACAACCTTCGTCTAATCTCTCTTCCACTATTCTTTGGAAAGAAATCGGAAATACTGTTTTTCAAACAGCTTCAGCAATTTGTCGAAGACAACCTTTTAGGTGCATTCTAAGCTGGATTCTAGCCATAACTCGGTATAGAACTCATGGTCCTAATGGTTTTAGATGACCTTCGACACCTGGTCGATAGTGCAGGGGGCATTTTCAGACCTGTCAGCAGCCTGAAGTAGGACAAACCCTCCCATCCTGGCAACACACTGGATGAAGTTGGGCTGGGGCTGGATGGCAAAATCATTACGTGGATTAAATAATTTCTATCTGAATATTAGCATATTAGTAAACTACCACCTTTACTTTTCACACCTAAGCAATGGAATTGTGGTGTGCCACAGAGGTCAGTCCTGCCTCTATTGCTTTTCAATCCATTCTCCTTCAAAACCACCGGAGTCAGTTTCTACATGTATGTGGACGACTCTCAAATCATGTTTAGCATTTTTAATCTAGGTGCGAATACGAAGCTTGCACGAGATATAAAGTCTGTCAGACTGCCTTACTTTAACACACTGAGGATAAATCCAACCGAAATGGAGATGCTGCTAGTGCCCAAACTATCTCTTTTCTTGCTCATGGTCTGCTGGCCTGGTTTATGCAACCTCGCCCATCCCCACCTAAGGTGATTTTCAATCTGGGAATCCATCTCAAAATCAATCTATCACTTGAAACACAAGTTACAAAAGTGTCTGGTATGTTGTATTATTCCAATTTGTATAACACAACTTCTACCCGGAAGGGTGTCCCGTCACTAGAATTGTCATAATAAACAGCATTTCACATAAAGTTCATTCAAAAAGAAATGCTTTGAAAGCTTTCCTGAACTTAAGAAAATTTCTAATTGTTTTGATTGGGAGAGGAATGGTGTTCCTAGGCTTGACAACCATCAAACTAAAGGCAGGGCCAGCCACTCCCTATCAACTTTTGCAAGTAAAGGATAACCAGATTGTGATTAGAAGTCAAGCGAAGGGAACAAGATGGAACATATTTGAAAATATTTAGGACTTGATCCAGAGGTAGTGCAATCAGCAAGACAAAGAGTTAGAAATAAAATTGGCTCATCAACAGGAAGCCAGTGAAGGAATCGTTTGTAATAAGCGACATATGCTTGCCAGTGTAAACCAAAACTTAGGTAAATAGTAATGTTCTGTATTAATTGCAGTTTTGTAATCAGTTTCTTGGTCACTCCTGTGTTGATATTGTTACATTAGTCGAGTTTGGAGAATATCAAAGCGTGACAAACTTGTTTACGACATTTTAAGGTAAACACAGGAGAAATCTTTTTGACAAGTAGATATAACCTTCTTTACCTTAGGGTAAAGCATGAGAGTATTATCAATGTGTACAACTGTTGTACTAGGAGTCGGTGATAACACCTGCCCCACTGGCCACAAACTAAAGGAACATGTAGTCTTTGATACCCAATCATGAATACCTTCATTTCATCCAAGTTAAGTTTATAAAACGTAAAGGTGAGGCCTCTGTATGGGTTATCTATCATCTTGCTTCTATTAGTTAGCACAACATTTAACACAATCACACACCTGTGTTAGCACTGGACTCCTGCCCTATATCCTGAATTCCAGCATGATCAAACACAAGTGTGCTGTGTCCCACCGTATCACATGCTTGCAGTCATCACACAATGTTGTGAAACAACAATGCTTATTGATGTATGACAAATTGTGATTTTTATTTAGTTTACTCTCTCTGTTCTTACATGTATGTCCTCAATGTAATGTTTGACCTATATGTTATGTATTGTCCTCTATTTAAATCAACATAAAATATCTGCTATATATATATATATATATATATATATATATATATATATATATATATATATATATACTGATGTTAATATTTCTGTATTTTTATTGGTTCTTTCGTACTCATCCATGCAAAAAAAACTATTAATCTAATGCACACAGGGTCTATATATTAATTTATAGAGATAGATAGACCCACATGTGCATCAGATTAGGATTAATCTAATGCGCATATGGGTCTATCTATCTATCTATCTATTTATCTATCTATATATATAGATAGATAGACCCATATATAGAGATAGATAGACCCATATGTACATTAGTGCATTAGATTAAGAGTTTTTTGCATGGACGAGTACGAAAGAACCAATAAAAGTGTGTATATATATATATATATATACACAGAGCCTTGAACAATCCTCAGACCAGGGCGCCACCGGGGGTGAAACACCTGTTGACTGGTCCTAACCTATGGATCATTATGTCAAATTAACTATACTGCAAGAATACTAAAAATAAAATACATCAAATAAAATTATTTTGCTTGCTTCCAAATGTACAATAGGAACTTAAAATTGTACTTCGATTTGCAACCTGTCCCAACTAACCCATACTTTTAGTTCTTGTTCTTATTTGTCTGGTCAGCTTTTAGCAATATAGGCAACCAATAGGTTAGTGTGTAGGATATAAATAAAGCCCTGTCTAAGTGAAGTAGACTTCTTAGACAAATACCCCAACCTCTAAGCTGAACTCATAGCCTTGGTAAAGTGCAGTGTGGCCCAGGGGAAGAGTTTTCACTTCCCTAATTTTTCACCAGAATGGTCTAACCCTCTTCCCTGGGCCTCAATGTCATGGTCTAGAGCGGCAAGGGTTAGAGGAGAGGGAAACCTTCTCACTTGGGCTTTGCTACCCTTTCTCCTTGGCATCACAGGCATTGCCTAGCACTGCAGATCTCAGGATAGAGGGTCGTCCTCCCATGTGCCTTGACGCTATGGTCGAGTGCTGCAACACCCAAGGGAGAGAACCACCTTCCCTGGTCCTTGCAGCTATGATCTAGCACTACAAGGCCCGGGGAAGTGGCCATGGTCATGTTCAGCAAAGCCTAAAAGGAGGGGTCCCATCCCATAGGCCTCACAGCCTAGTGCTGTAAGGTCATGTTAGGGGGAGGGCTCCTGCCCTGATCTTCATACCCATGGTCTAGCGCTGTGAGGGCCAGGCGAGGTGGCCTCACTACCATGGGCCTCAAGGCCATGACCTAGTGGTACTAGGTCCAGGTCCCAACAGCTATAGGCTAGCACTATAAGTCCATTTCCTGGGCCTCACAATTCCATTGAGAAAGTTTTTATAGTGAGATTAATAACAACATTGCAATTAATGTCATAGTTTGCATGACACAATTAATTAGAAAGTCACAACACCAGTAAAAATAAGATGTGTAAAAATATGATGTAAAAAGGAGGAACATTTTACATGGAAAGTACTAAATAATCATAGATTAATACTTCCAACAATTATGAATATGTGCAAAAAAGCTTTGGATGTGGTGCCAAAAAGTATCCAAATAGCCATCAAGCATCTAGCAGACATAATGCTTGATCCATACATTTTACAACGTTACAGTTTAATTGGATGTGGGAGTCATTCTATCTGCAGGATCGGGGCTTGTCCGCACTTACCTATGACCCAGTGCAGTCAAACCCAAGACTCCCAATTTTCAAAGCCAAATATGGCTGTATTTTGGCTGTCTCCCGCCTGAAATTGCCTCTGCTTGAATAGATTTTTTAAATCTCCCACTTTCCTCTTCTAAAATGTTGTCATGTATGCTCTAGGTACCACATGCTGTTTAGAGAATCTACAAATCCAATATATCCCCGCGACCAGAAGTTCTATGGGACATAACAATGTATTGCTTTTGTAAATCGCCCATCGTAACAAAGAAATTACAGATGAAAACATTGCCATCAATGGCTATTTTTTCCTAATCATTTTTATATTTTTTTATTTTAACATTGAGTTTCTGGGAAAATCTTGAGGGATCTACACAAATGACCCCTTGCTAACTTCAGAATTTTGTCTACTTTTCAAAAATGCATCCATGATCTTCGATGAGTTTCACACCTCTTTCTACCACAAACTGTAAGGAGGTTGACACCACAGAAATTAGGAAGAAATGACTACCTCTTATAAGAATGCAACAGCTTTGGCAAAGAAACTGTTTTTTGATACAATCCTGCTTTTTCCTGAAAGCTGTAAAGATGGTGTAGAGCAAACCTTTTGTCGATTACATTTTCAAGAAAAAACACAACACACTTTCTAGCAGAGCAGGTTGTCCCCATTTTTCCTAAAAAAATCAAAAATGTGCCTATATTTTGGCTATTTTCTCAGTTCCCTCAATGAAGTCTACAAATCCTGGGTATCTTTAGACTCATTGGGTTGTTAGGAAAAAAGGATGCAAATGAAAAAGTTCCTAGCTATTGTGAAGGAACCTTTCAATTCTATTAAGGACACGGAGGCGAGGATTATGCAGTCCTTTCTTCATTTTTATTAATAACAGCAAGTTCAAAGTTCAACAACATCAAACTTGAACTCCCATGATGGCCACCAGAAACCATGACAACTAATAAACCAATCCACAGTCCATAAGATGAGTATATAAATAACTGACGGGCGCAGTCCTTCCTCTTCTTCACTGAAGGAAGTTAAGGAAGTTAAGGAACTCGCGACTTCAATCTCCTTTAGAATCACCTCCTACAAGACAAGGAAGAGATCAGACACAGCAATAGACCTACCTCAAACACAAACGCTCCAATAAGAGTGAACATATAGTAAGTAAAAATACATACATGAACAAAATGCATAAATACAGCCATAATAAAGCATCAGAATGCATAAGTAGTCAAACATCACCAAAGAAAATTACCATACACCTGCAAAGAGGACTCCAATGTCACAAACTGGCAGCTCAATCTCGGATGGGTAATACTAAAAGTATATGGGGGGGGATAATCCTCGCCTCCGTGTCCTTAATAGAATTGAAAGTTTCCTTCACAATAGCTAGGACATTTTTCATTCTATAGCAGTACCGGAGGCGAGGATATTGCAGGTTCAAAGCTTACTTACCACCAGCGAGGTGGCCTCATGGAGTGGTTTAAAATAAAACTTCTTAAAAACCGACTCCGAAGACCAATCAGCCGAACTCATAATGTCCTCCAAACGCCCACCAACCAAAATAGCCTTGGAGGCCATGGCACCTCTAGTAGAATGAGCCACAAAACGTCTAATGTCAGTCCCAGATTCTGACATAACCCAACGAACCCACCTAGCAATAATGGGCGAAGACACTGCCTTAAAGGGTTTCTTGACAGCAATCAAAAGCTGCCTCTCTCCGGGAGGTCTAACCTCCTCCGTGACCGCTTCATAGGTCTGTAGACATCTCACCACACATAACCTAGGATGAGAATCAAAACTGGGATAAGATACAAACCTGGTACCCGTCTTAGTCTGTCGGGAAACAGTGAAAGTAACCCCGTCTGGGGTGAAGACCCTGGCAGACACATCCAAAGCCTGCACGTTGGAAACACGTTTGCAAGAGACCAGGCACAAAAGCATCGCCAATTTTGCGGACAGTTGCTTCCTGGATAGGTAACAATTATCCGGCCAAGAGGATAGAAAATTAAGAACCTGGTTCACGTCCCATAACCCCGAGTAACGAGGTTCGGGAGGACGGGACAAACGAACCCCTTTCAAGAGTTTACTCACCCAGGGGTGTTCCCCCACCGGAACATCGTTGATAGTGTTATGTCCCACCGAGGTCGCAGAACGAAAAGAGTTAATAGTACAATAACTCAGACCAGATGAAAAAAGTTCTGCCAAAAAATTGACTATTAATTCAATAGGGGCCCCACGGGATCCACCTCCCTCTCCAGACACCAACAGGCCCATCTATTCCAAGCCGATCTGTATCGCTTGATAGTACCTGGGGCCCACGCCTGTCTAATAAGGGCTGTAGCTTCCCGTGAAAGGCAGACGTTTTCCCAACGTCCCCTGAAATCCTCCATGCCATGAGCTCGAGGTGACCCTGAAGCACCAGAGGATGATGGCGACCCAGAGGGTCCTGGAGGACTCCCGGGACACAAGGGAGTCTGAGAGGAGCCATCCAAGATAACTCCAGAAGAGTGGGGAACCACAGCTGAGCCTTCCAGATCGGAGATATCAGTATCAGGGACTCCCACTGGCGACGCACCTGAGCCACCACTCTGGGGATCAACAAGAACGGAGGGAAAGCATAGCACTGATCATTCGACCAATCCTGAAAGAAAGCATCCGCTGCGCTCACCCCCGGATCGGGTTTCCAACTGAAATAAGTCGGAAGTTGAGCATTCCACCGGGATGCAAACAGATCCACAGAACAAGGACCCCAACGGTCCATCAGAGACCAAAATATCTCCGGGTCCAGACGCCAGTCGCTTGAATCTTTGAGGTACCGGGAATTCCAATCCGCCACCTGATTTTGAGTCCCCGGAAGATATTCCGCTGTGACCGAAATCTGTCTCTGAAGACAATAATTCCAGAAATCCTTCGCCAAGTCCGCTAAGACCTTGGAGCGAGTGCGCCCCAGTCTGTTGATATACTGAACAGCTGATATATTGTCCATCCGAAGAAGGACACAACAGGAAATCCTGTCTCGTGTCAAAGAGTGGATCGCAAACGACCCCGCCAGAAGCTCCAGGCAGTTGATGTGTAGGTTCAACTCCTCCGAGGTCCACTGACCTCCCATGGAGATCTCACCACACCTGGCTCCCCAGCCCAGTCTGCTGGCATCCGATTCAATCACCAGATTGGGAAGAGAACCTAAAATGGTCTTGCCATTCCATGCCCCCATGTGGTCCAACCACCACTGCATCTCTAGGCGAGCCTCCGAAGAGAGCTCCACCAGAGGTGAATATGTATGCCCTTTCCGGAGGTGAGAAGCTTTCAACCGCTGCAGGGCCCTGTAATGGAGAGGACCCGGAAATATAGCCTGGATCGATGATGACAGGAGTCCCACAATCCTGGCAATCTGCTGGAGGGAGGTCCTATCCCTGCGGAGCACCCTGGCAATATCCTTCTTTATCTTGGAGACCTTGTGCTCCGGAAGACGCAGCGTTGCTGACGTCGTGTCCACCACAAAACCCAAAAACGTTGTGGATTGAGACGGGCACAGAGAGGACTTCTCCGAATTGATCACAAAGCCCAGATCCTGTAGTAATGCAATAGTCATGTTCGTGTAAGACAGTAGTTGCGATTTGGACTGGTCCATCCGAAGGATATTGTCCAAGTAAATAATCAGTCTCGTGCCCTGAGTCTGCAAAAACTCGACTACCAGTCTCAGCAGTTTCGTGAAGCACCAAGGTGCTGACGAAAGGCCGAACGGGAGGCACGTGAACTCGTAGACCTGACTCCGCCATTATAACTGCAGAAACCTGCGGTGAGGGTGGTAAATGGGGACTGTAAGATACGCGTCCTTGAGATACAAACGTATCAGCCAATCCCCTTGACACAAAAGGTCCCTGAGAAGATGGATACCCTCCATCTTGAAATGACGATAAACCACCCATTCGTTGAACGCCCTGAGGTTTATCACTGGGCGAATCCCTTTGTCCTTCTTCTCGACCAGGAAAATGTTGCTCAGAAACCCCCTCGGATGTAGGAGAGTCGGGACAATGGCTCCCTTGCCCAGAAGAAGTTGGACTTCCGAATCGATTAAAACAATGAATCCTGTACACTGAACTGAATGGGAGGAGGACGAACCGGTTGAACAGGAGTCCCATAAAACTCTATGCGAAAACCTGAGACCGTCTCTAAAACCCAAGGGTCGGACGGACGTAAGCCGGGCCCAAGTGCTTGCGAAGAGGGCAATCCTGCCTCCCAGTTCTCGAGGGGAAGAAAGAGGGGTGCTCACCTGTACTTCCTCCCTGGGAATTGGAATTTCCACGTTGGAAACACGAAGAGCGTCCCCGGCCAGAACCTCTGTTGGGGAAGAAGCTTCCCTGACGGCCGTCACTCCAGCCATTGTTGCACTTGCCTTGGGTTCTGGAGAGGCCTGACTATTGAGAGCGGCCGGAGGAGCGACCCCTTCCTCTTCCGGCCCCGCCGAAAACCTTTCCGGGAAATATCTTGCGCATCGAGGACTGCGCATTATCCAAAGCGGAGAAAGTAGATACGAATCGCCCAAGCTCCTTCACAAAGGGATCCCCGAAGAGATTGCCCTGGGCTATCGCGCCAGCCTCAGATGTTGCCAGCTCCCCCAACTTAGGGTCGATCTTTATCAGGAGAGAACGCCGTCTCTCCGTGGAAATGGCACAATTGGCGTTGCCTAAGAGACAAACTGCCCTTCGTGCCCATCCAGATACTAGATCCGCCTGCAAGGGTTCCCCCGCAGCCTTGGGCGAGTCCGCAAACTCAATAATCTTCGTTAAGGGGCCCAACACATCCAACAGTTTGTCTTGGCACGACTGCCAAGAACGATTGATAACCTTCTTGGGATCACGCATGTACTTTGAAAAGAAAGTACATAATTTAGGATCCAACACAGGTGTTACAGCCACCTTGTCCCCCCAGCGCCGGCCGAGGACATTCTGCCCGCAAGCGGGCCCGGACCCCTTGCTCCAAGGGGTGTCGGATAGTTTTAGCCACATAGGCCGCCACTTTAGGATTGGGGACCCATTCAGAGGACCGAGGGTGATAAATGTCCTCAGGGTCAAACATGTCGGAATCCCAACCTTCTTCCTCCACACTAGAGGTGTTCGAAGATGGGCGCCAAGGTCTTCCCACAATGCGACCCTCATCCGATGAGCCCTTGTTATCGGAGTCCCCCCCCTGAATGGGGTGATCCCACGAAGGGATCTAGTGCCAGGGCAGCAGAGCTGCCATGCTCTCCGGATGAGACATCCTCCCGGCAGGGTACAGGGTCTAGCGTTCGCGCACTCTTGGCAAAGGCCTCCCTTAGCCGGGCAAACCCCTCCAGGTGCCCTGCGTCACGCTTCCTAGAGGAAGAAGGGACCTTAGATGTACTGGCCTGAGGGTCCGAATCCCCTAAAACACTCGCTGAGTGGGACACCTTCTGCATGAGCTTGTCCACCCTATCCTGCAGGGGTGCTAAGGCTTTCGCCACCTACTACGAAACTAGTTTGTCCATACCCTCAGGAAGGTGTCTCTGAGGAGGCCAAACTTCCTCCGACCCCAAAGATGGGGCGTATGCATGGTGAAGAAATGAATCTACTGAGGGGGTAGAAGAAGACATTGCACCCAAAGTACCCAACTCAGCACCAAAAAATACAGGGGAGACCCAGGGTAACCAGAAGCAAATTGCCACTTACCCCACCAAGGGGCGTCAATAAATAGGGGTGAGAGCACCAAACAGATAACGCCTGTAGGAGGCTGGACTGGCTTGTAGTGAGTACCTAGGGGTACTTACACCTTGCACCAGACCCAGTTGTCCCTTATTAGTGTATAGGGTGTCTAGCAGCTTAGGCTGATAGATAATGGTAGCTTAGCAGAGCAGCTTAGGCTGAACTAGGAGACGAGTGAAGCTCCTACAGTACCACTAGTGTCATATGCACAATATCATAAGAAAACACAATACACAGATATACTAAAAATAAAGGTACTTTATTTTTATGACAATATGCCAAAAGTATCTCAGTGAGTACCCTCAGTATAAGGATAGCAAATATACACAAGATATATGTACACAATACCAAAATATGCAGTAATAGTATTAGAAAACAGTGCAAACAATGTATAGTTACAATAGGATGCAATGGGGACACATAGGGATAGGGGCAACACAAACCATATACTCCAAAAGTGGAATGCGAACCACGAATGGACCCCAAACCTATGTGACCTTGTAGAGGGTCGCTGGGACTGTAAGAAAACAGTTAGGGTTAGAAAAATAGCCCACCCCAAGACCCTGAAAAGTGAGTGCAAAGTGCACTAAAGTTCCCCAAAAGACATAGAAGTCGTGATAGGGGAATCCTGCAGGAAAGACACAAATCAGCAATGCAACAACGATGGATTTCCAAACGAGGGTACCTGTGGAACAGGGGGACCAAGTCCAAAAATCACAAGCAAGTCGGAGATGGGCAGATGCCCAGGAAATGCCAGCTGTGGGTGCAAAGAAGCTGCTACTGGACAGTAGAAGCTGAAGATTCTGCAGGAACGACAAGGGCTAGGAACTTCCCCTTTGGAGGACGGATCCCTCACGCCGTGGAGAGTCGTACAGAAGTGTTTTCCTGAAGAAAGTCCACCAACAAGCCTTGCTAGCTGCAAATCGTGCGGTTAGGGTTTTTGGATGCTGCTGTGGCCCAGGAGGGACCAGGATGTCGCCAATTGCGTCTGAGGACAGAGGGGGCGTCGAGCAAGACAAGGATCCCTCTCAGAAGCAGGCAGCACCCACAGAAGTGCCAGAACAGGCACTACGAAGTGGAGTGAAACGGTGCTCACCCGAAGTTGCACAAAGGAGTCCCACGCCGCCGGAGGACAACTTAGGAGGTCGTGCAATGCAGGTTAGAGTGCCGTGGACCCAGGCTGGACTGTGCACAAAGTATTTCTGCCAGAAGTGCACGGAGGCCGGAGTAGCTGCAAAAGTCGCGGTTCCCAGCAATGCAGTCTGGCGTGGGGAGGTAAGGACTTACCTCCACCAAACTTGGACTGAAGAGTCACTGGACTGTGGGAGTCACTTGGACAGAGTTGCTGGATTCAAGGGACCTCGCTCGTCGTGCTGAGAGGAGACCCAGGGTACCGGTGATGCAGTTCTTTGGTGCCTGCGGTTGCAGGGGGACGATTCCGTCGACCCACAGGAGATTTCTTCGGAGCTTCTAGTGCAGAGAGGAGGCAGACTACCCCCACAGCATGCACCACCAGGAAAGCAGTCAAGAAGGCGGCAGGATCAGCATTACAGAGTTGCAGTAGTCGTCTTTGCTACTTTGTTGCAGTTTTGCAGGCTTCCAGCGCGGTCAGCAGTCGATTCCTTGGCAGAAGGTGAAGAGAGAGATGCAGAGGAACTCGGATGAGCTCTTGCATTCGTTATCTAAGGAATCCCCAAAGACAGAGACCCTAAATAGCCAGAAAAGAGGGTTTGGCTACCTAGGAGAGAGGATAGGCTAGCAACACCTGAAGGAGCCTATCAGAAGGAGTCTCTGACGTCACCTGCTGGCACTGGCCACTCAGAGCAGTCCAGTGTGCCAGCAGCACCTCTGTTTCCAAGATGGCAGAGGTCTGGAGCACACTGGAGGAGCTCTGGGCACCTCCCAGGGGAGGTGCAGGTCAGGGGAGTGGTCACTCCCCTTTCCTTTGTCCAGTTTCGCGCCAGAGCAGGGCTGAGGGGTCCCTGAACCGGTGTAGACTGGCTTATGCAGAAATGGGCACCATGTGTGCCCATGAAAGCATTTCCAGAGGCTGGGGGAGGCTACTCCTCCCCTGCCTTCACACCATTTTCCAAAGGGAGAGGGTGTAACACCCTCTCTCAGAGGAAGTCCTTTGTTCTGCCATCCTGGGCCAAGCCTGGCTGGACCCCAGGAGGGCAGAAACCTGTCTGAGGGGTTGGCAGCAGCCGCAGTGAAACCCCGGGAAAGGCAGTTTGGCAGTGCCAGGGTCTGTGCTAGAGACCCGTGGAATCATGGGATTGCACCAACAATGCCAGGATGGCATAGAGGGGGCAATTCCATGACCTTAGACATGTCACATGGCCATATTCGGAGTTACCATTGTGAAGCTACATATAGGTAGTGACCTATATGTAGTGCACGCATGTAATGGTGTCCCCGCACTCACAAAGTCCGGGGAATTGGCCCTGAACAATGTGGGGGCACCTTGGCTAGTGCCAAGGTGCCCACACACTAAGTAACTTAGCACCCAACCTTTACCAGGTAAAGGTTAGACATATAGGTGACTTATAAGTTACTTTAGTGCAGTGTAAAATGGCTGTGAAATAACGTGGACGTTATTTCACTCAGGCTGCAGTGGCAGGCCTGTGTAAGAATTGTCAGAGCTCCCTATGGGTGGCAAAAGAAATGCTGCAGCCCATAGGGATCTCCTGGAACCCCAATACCCTGGGTACCTCAGCACCATATACTAGGGAATTATAAGGGTGTTCCAGTAAGCCAATGTAAATTGGTAAAATTGGTCACTAGCCTGTTAGTGACAATTTGAAAGAAATGAGAGAGCATAACCACTGAGGTTCTGATTAGCAGAGCCTCAGTGAGACAGTTAGGCATCACACAGGGAACACATACCTATAGGTCACAAACTTATGAGCACTGGGGTCCTGACTAGCAGGGTCCCAGTGACACATAACAAACATACTGAAAACATAGGGTTTTCACTATGAGCACTGGGCCCTGGCTAGCAGGATACCAGTGAGACAGTGAAAACACCCTGACATACACTCACAAACAGGCCAAAAGTGGGGGTAACAAGGCTAGAAAGAGGCTACTTTCTCACACAACCCCCCCCAAACGAAGGACAATAAGGCTAACCTTGGCCAGTTGAGACTTTATTGTCTAAGTGGTGATAAGTAGAGAGTAGCTCTGCAATAGACTGGTTACTCCCTTTATCATCCACTATATAGTTACTTCCCTGTGGGGATGTAAACCACCCTGTTTGAAGTTTTTTAGCTAAGCAACAATGTGAGGATGTATTTTCAGAGTTTCTATCAGTAAGTTTTAGTTTAGAGCAGTGGGAATGGTCCACTGAACCTATTTGTAGTGATGGAAATGCCAGACAGGGATGCTGTCTCAGAAAAGCCATGGCTGGGCAAAAACTTTGTCCATATGGCTGGAAGAGAGAACAGGGATGCTGTTTCTCTTGGGTTGGAGCAGGGCAGGGATGCTGTCCTATGAGCTCCACACTAGGGCAGGGATGCTGTCCTAAGTGTTGTGAGGCAGCGCAGAGTTTCTGCACTAAAGTTTCTCTGGGAGGGTTGGAGGGATGCTCCATGTTAACTAAAATGGTGCTCTTTTTCTCACCAATGTTAGTTATCCCACAGAGAGGTACTTCTACCTCAGGGAGTACAGCTTTGCCAGCTGATGCTTCCCTTGGAACAGGTGCCACCCCAGGAGAGGTTTCTCCCACCACAGGAATGGTATCCTGAATGGCAGGGTGGTTAGGGGATACTGTGATACCCTTTTTACCTGTTGATGGAGAGGGATCCTGAGTTTTCAGGCCTTCTCTCCTTTGCTTTTTCATTTCAGTAGAAATGAGAGGGAACAATTCCTCTGGGATGCCCAGCATGGCTGCATGGGCATAAAACTCTACATCAGCCCAACCTGAGGCCTCTAGGTCATTACCTAAGAGACAGTCTACAGGTAAGCTAGGTGATACCACCACCTGCTTAGGGCCAGTAACTCCACCCCAACTAAACTGAATTATAGCTAAGGGAAGAAACTTAGTGGAGTTATGGACATCAATAATTTTATACTGTTGTCCAATGATGTGTTGTTCAGGAGCCACTAGGTTTTCAGTCACCAAAGTGATACTGGCACCTGTGTCCCTGTAGGCCAAGGCCTCAACACCATTTATTGAAACTGTCTGCCTGTACTTATCCATTGTAAGGGGACAAGCAGCCAGTGTGGCAAGGCCAATGCCACTGGGTGTGACAGAAACTGTCTTGGGACTGACTACCCCAGTTTCTATGATGGACCCATAAGTGAACCCAACTACCCCCTTTGCTTGACTGTTGCCAGCAGTCCCACCACTAGTACCACTACTGCTAGGGGCACTAGAGCTTGATGTATTAGTGGTGGTAGGCTCAGGGGGTTTACCTGGACAGGACTTATCCCCTGGCATATGGCCTCTGTTTTTACACACAAAGCACCAAGGCTTTTTAATGTGTGCAGGTTGAGAAGAAGAGGAAGAATTTGTTTTATCCCCACCCTCTGAAGAGTGTTTAAGATTTGAAGTGGGATCTTTGGTTTTACCCTTATCCCCAAGTTTATCTTGAGATTTTTCACCATCTTTCTTCTTGCCATCCTTGTCACCACCTGTATGAACTTTTCTGTTCACCCTTGTTCTGACCCATTTGTCTGCCTTCTTTCCCAATTTTTGGGGAGAGGTCAGATCAGAGTCCACCAGGTACTGGTGCAACAAATCAGACACACAGTTATTAAGTATATGCTCTCTCAGGATCAAGTTATACAGGCTTTCATAATCAGTAACTTTACTGCCATGTAACCACCCCTCCAAGGCTTTCACTGAATGGTCAACAAAATCAACCCGGTCTTGTGAAGACTCCTTTTTGGTCTCTTTGAACTTCATCCTGTACTGTTCAGTGGGTAAGCCATAACCATCCAGGAGTGCATTCTTAAGAACTTTGTAATCATTGGCTTCACTTTCTTTCACAGTTAGGAGCCTATCCATACCCTTTCCACTAAATGATAGCCATAGGATAGCAGCCCACTGCCTTTGAGGGACATCCTGTACAACACAGGCCCTCTCAAGTGCAGCAAACCACTTGTTAATGTCATCCCCCTCCTTATAAGGGGGAACTATCTTGTGCAGATTCCTAGAATCATGCTCTTTTGCAGGATGACTATGGGGAATACTGCTGCTGCCACCATGGGTTTCTAAACCCAACTTCTGTCTTTCTTTTTCTAGTTCAAAGGACTGTCTATCCAAATCCAGCTGTTGCTTCTTGAGCTTCAGTCTGGTTTGTTCCACTCTCAATTTATTGAGCTCCCTTTCTAACAATCTGTCATCAGGGTGGGTGGGAGGGACATGTCTAGAAGCAGAAGTATGATGTGAAAGGACAGAAGGAGACCTGTCCCTAACAGAAGGCACCCTAACAGCTTGGCTCACAGAAACAGCACTTCTACTATGGTGAGAAGGAATACTCTTACTGAGATGTGAGACCATACTATCTGTATGATGTGACTCAACATCAGTTCCAACTATACTAGGTTGTCTGCTAGGGGGCAGGCTTGGAAGTTTCCCTCCCACTTCTTTAGCTAGGGGTGCCCCAGAATCAGAGTGGGAACCATCAGCTAACTTTTCAACAGGAGTGCCAGCTGTGGCCTTATCCTGTTCAATAAGCATATTCACTAACAGTTCTCTAGAAGGATTCTTCCTTACACTTAAACCTCTATCTATGCAGAGACTCCTTGCTTCCTTCCAGCTAAGGTTATCATAAGCACGTTTGGACAGATCAACAGTTTGGCCTGTGCCAGACATTTTAGACAGTGTTTAAGTGACAGAAAAAGTGAAGAAAAAGTTTTTCAGAACTTTTGGAAAGACAGAAAAAAAACTTTTTAAACTTTTTAAGAACTTTTTAGAAAGTTTAGATGTACTTTTCAGCACTTTAGAAAAGAGGTGAGAAAAGAAATGCAAAACTTTTTGGTTAGGTGTACATACACTGAACTTGTTTTGTATATTTTTCTCTTATGAAAAGTACAATGACAAAAGTGGTAAGTAGTTACAGAGCACTTATCCCTTCACTTCACAACCAATGTAGGAGGCTGGACTGGCTTGTAGTGAGTACCTAGGGGTACTTACACCTTGCACCAGGCCCAGTTGTCCCTTATTAGTGTATAGGGTGTCTAGCAGCTTAGGCTGATAGATAATGGTAGCTTAGCAGAGCAGCTTAGGCTGAACTAGGAGACGAGTGAAGCTCCTACAGTACCACTAGTGTCATATGCACAATATCATAAGAAAACACAATACACAGATATACTAAAAATAAAGGTACTTTATTTTTATGACAATATGCCAAAAGTATCTCAGTGAGTACCCTCAGTATGAGGATAGCAAATATACACAAGATATATGTACACAATACCAAAATATGCAGTAATAGTATTAGAAAACAGTGCAAACAATGTATAGTTACAATAGGATGCAATGGGGACACATAGGGATAGGGGCAACACAAACCATATACTCCAAAAGTGGAATGCGAACCACGAATGGACCCCAAACCTATGTGACCTTGTAGAGGGTCGCTGGGACTGTAAGAAAACAGTTAGGGTTAGAAAAATAGCCCACCCCAAGACCCTGAAAAGTGAGTGCAAAGTGCACTAAAGTTCCCCAAAGGACATAGAAGTCGTGATAGGGGAATCCTGCAGGAAAGACACAAATCAGCAATGCAACAACGATGGATTTCCAAACGAGGGTACCTGTGGAACAGGGGGACCAAGTCCAAAAGTCACAAGCAAGTCGGAGATGGGCAGATGCCCAGGAAATGCCAGCTGTGGGTGCAAAGAAGCTGCTACTGGACAGTAGAAGCTGAAGATTCTGCAGGAACGACAAGGGCTAGGAACTTCCCCTTTGGAGGACGGATCCCTCACGCCGTGGAGAGTCGTGCAGAAGTGTTTTCCTGAAGAAAGACCACCAACAAGCCTTGCTAGCTGCAAATCGTGCGGTTAGGGTTTTTGGATGCTGCTGTGGCCCAGGAGGGACCAGGATGTCGCCAATTGCGTCTGGGGACAAAGGGGGCGTCGAGCAAGACAAAGATCCCTCTCAGAAGCAGGCAGCACCCACAGAAGTGCCGGAACAGGCACTACGAAGTGGAGTGAAACGGTGCTCACCCGAAGTTGCACAAAGGAGTCCCACGCCGCTGGAGGACAACTTAGGAGGTCGTGCAATGCAGGTTAGAGTGCCGTGAACCCAGGCTGGACTGTGCACAAAGGATTTCTGCCAGAAGTGCACGGAGGCCGGAGTAGCTGCAAAAGTCGCGGTTCCCAGCAATGCAGTCTGGCGTGGGGAAGCAAGGACTTACCTCCACCAAACTTGGACTGAAGAGTCACTGGACTGTGGGAGTCACTTGGACAGAGTTGCTGGATTCAAGGGACCTCGCTCATTGTGCTGAGTGGAGACCCAGGGTACCGGTGATGCAGTTCTTTGGTGCCTGCGGTTGCAGGGGGACGATTCCGTCGACCCACAGGAGATTTCTTCGGAGCTTCTAGTGCAGAGAGGAGGCAGACTACCCCCACAGCATGCACCACCAGGAAAGCAGTTGAGAAGGCGGCAGGATCAGCGTTACAGAGTTGCAGTAGTCGTCTTTGCTACTTTGTTGCAGTTTTGCAGGCTTCCAGCGCGGTCAGCAGTCGATTCCTTGGGAGAAGGTGAAGAGAGAGATGCAGAGGAACTCGGGTGAGCTCTTGCATTCGTTATCTAAGGAATCCCCAAAGACAGAGACCCTAAATAGCCAGAAAAGAGGGTTTGGCTACCTAGGAGAGAGGATAGGCTAGCAACACCTGAAGGAGCCTATCAGAAGGAGTCTCTGACGTCACCTGCTGGCCCTGGCCACTCAGAGCAGTCCAGTGTGCCAGCAGCACCTCTGTTTCCAAGATGGCAGAGGTCTGGAGCACACTGGAGGAGCTCTGGGCACCTCCCAGGGGAGGTGCAGGTCAGGGGAGTGGTCACTCCCCTTTCCTTTGTCCAGTTTCACGCCAGAGCAGGGCTGAGGGGTCCCTGAACCGGTGTAGACTGGCTTATGCAGAAATGGGCACCATGTGTGCCCATGAAAGCATTTCCAGAGGCTGGGGGAGGCTACTCCTCCCCTGCCTTCACACCATTTTCCAAAGGGAGAGGGTGTAACACCCTCTCTTAGAGGAAGTCCTTTGTTCTGCCATCCTGGGCCAAGCCTGGCTGGACCCCAGGAGGGCAGAAACCTGTCTGAGGGGTTGGCAGCAGCAGCAGCTGCAGTGAAACCCCGGGAAAGGCAGTTTGGCAGTGCCAGGTCTGTGCTAGAGACCCGTGGGATCATGGGATTGCACCAACAATGCCAGGATGGCATAGAGGGGGCAATTCCATGATCTTAGACATGTTACATGGCCATATTCGGAGTTACCATTGTGAAGCTACATATAGGTAGTGACCTATATGTAGTGCACGCATGTAATGGTGTCCCTGCACTCACAAAGTCCGGGGAATTGGCCCTGAACAATGTGGGGGCACCTTGGCTAGTGCCAGGGTGCCCACACACTAAGTAACTTAGCACCCAACGTTTACCAGGTAAAGGTTAGACATATAGGTGACTTATAAGTTACTTAAGTGCAGTGTAAAATGGCTGTGAAATAACGTGGACGTTATTTCACTCAGGCTGCAGTGGCAGGCCTGTGTCAGAATTGTCAGAGCTCCCTATGGGTGGCAAAAGAAATGCTGCAGCCCATAGGGATCTCCTGGAACCCCAATACTCTGGGTACCTCAGTACCATATACTAGGGAATTATAAGGGTGTTCCAGTAAGGCAATGTAAATTGGTAAAATTGGTCACTAGCCTGTTAGTGACAATTTGAAAGAAATGAGAGAGCATAACCACTGAGGTTCTGATTAGCAGAGCCTCAGTGAGACAGTTAGGCATCACACAAGGAACACATACCTTTAGGTCACAAACTTATGAGCACTGGGGTCCTGACTAGCAGGGTCCCAGTGATACATAACAAACATACTGAAAACATAGGGTTTTCACTATGAGCACTGGGCCCTGGCTAGCAGGATACCAGTGAGACAGTGAAAACACCCTGACATACACTCACAAACAGGCCAAAAGTGGGGGTAACAAGGCTAGAAAGAGGCTACTTTCTCACAACGCCCAACCTAAATTCAATGGGCAGCCCCCTTGCCGTGCTCCAATAATGAGATAAACAGCACCAAATCTATATAAGTGCCTAAAGTCACTTTAATCACGTCCCCGAAGGGAAAAATCAATGCAGTAGGACCGGCTCCTACCGCTTTGCGGTGTCTGCAAGGGTTGGGAGCCTAAACGGCAAGCAACTCAGAGGGCGGGTGCTTGCCAGGCTCAGAAACGATCGGAAAGCCCAGCACGCCAAGCGCTGCCTTCCCAGATCAGGAGCTCGATAAACGCCCCTAGCGGTGACAGGCCGTCACCGCACAACGCGCTCGGGCAAGAGCCTGCCGCGCGGGATAACCAGTACAAGAATGCGAGGAATGAGGATATGTTCCTTGCACCCGGCGCGCACAACAAACAGAGCGATGAAAGTGAGGAGTGTTTCTCAAGATCGCAGCAAATCTAAAGAGCAATAAACGCTACAGCACAAGGCAATCCCCGAACCCCCAAGCGAGAAGGAGTGAGGACTTAACTGACGGGCAGCAGTGAATAAAGAGGAAGGACTGCGCCCGTCAGTTATTTATATACTCACCGTTATGGACTGTGGATTGGTTTATTAGTTGTCATGGTTTCTTGTGGG
Source organism: Pleurodeles waltl (assembly GCF_031143425.1). Taxonomy (NCBI): domain Eukaryota; kingdom Metazoa; phylum Chordata; class Amphibia; order Caudata; family Salamandridae; genus Pleurodeles; species Pleurodeles waltl. The sequence continues at coordinate 69,533,581 of NC_090448.1, forward strand.
CATCATGGGAGTTGAAGTTTGATGTTGTTGAACTTTGAACTTGCTGTTATTAATAAAAGTGAAGAAAGGACTGCATAATCCTCGCCTCTGGTCCTGCTATAGAATTTGGTGTGGATACATTCTGTGGAAAAAAAAGTTATCAACATTTAAGCACCTACTCCCCTAAACCTCCAAAATGGCTTTTCATCGGGTTAGTAAAACCTTAGCAGTGATGTGGCTAAAAGAATGCGTTCCAGCATCCTTAGCCTGATACTTTGTACAACATAGTTTCTGGTACTTTGACGACCTTCTCAAGATGGCTACTATATCTGTGCCATTTACAAGGCGCCACCATGCTTCAAACAACTGCCTCAAGTGAAAAAAAATCGAAAAACGACATACATAGAGAGCGGACCACAGTGCGGTTTCCCAATCGGAGCCGTGACGGCGGCCATGTTTTCTTATTGATGTCAAGTAACAGATTATCTCCAAAAACGTGGTTTGGTGTAAGGGAGCGAACACATAGAAAAACATTTCTGTCCTAAAGAGAGAAACATGAATTATTTACCAAGCTTTTGAAATGTCAAACATACATCTGTAAATCGTAACTCGTAGGAGTTTAAACTGGTCATCTTAGTTAAATCCATGTTGTCACACACTTTCTTCATTGTCGTACATTTTGTCTACATTAATCTCGGAGTGGCTTTTTAGTCCCCGAACAAACAACATATCGGCGACAACAGTTTATTTCAATTAAACCGCAAATGAATTGTCAGTCATCTTTGGTTGGGCACCGGCTGATGGTTGAAGTTGCACTTCCGGAAGCTGGGCCGGAAGTGATCCTGGAAGAGACAGCGGGCGCCGCGGTGAGCTGCCACGTCTGAGAGCGGCGGGAGCAAAGTTGGGCTGACTGGGGAGAGTGTGGGACGGAGCCGCTGCCTGAGCCTGCAACATGGTGAGCACCGGGGGCAGGGAAAGAGGAAGGCTGTCGATTGTGCCACCGTATCAGGATCCCCTGTGGGAGTCCTCTAATGCTTCCTTGCCCCAGAGTCCACATAAGTATTCCACATTTTAGGTCCTCCCTTTGGATAACAACCTGCCTCTGTGCGCCTCAAAACCCTCGATGTCTTGAAGTGCTTCTCTACCCGTATGTGGACCTTTATTTGAGACCTCCCCAGTGCCAAAGGAGGAGTCGGCCAGGATGGCACCACTGAGGAACCATTGAGGGGTCTCCAAACAAATGGAGGATTTGTTTGGAGACCCCTCAATGGTTCCTCAGTGGTGCCATCCTGGCCGACTCCTCCTTTCATCCCCTGCTCCCAGGTTGGCTCATGACGTTCAGTGGGGAGCCCCACCTTTTCTTCAGTTGAGTGGTAGTAGCTTGATTGACAGTCACTTGAAAGGAATTGTTGTAATCTGCTCTGCGGGTCTTCATAACGGGGCAGGTGGTTGTATTGACTATAAACCGGGTCGCCACATAAAGATCATTAAGGGGTTGCAGTGAAGGAATACAGCGGAGCCCAGTAACAGAGAAAGGGGTGTTCTGTAGTAGTGTGGATTTATACATGATATTTGCTGCTTCATAAGGCTAATAGATAGCTGCTCCTGTATCTGGGACTGTCCCTTTCACTGTTATTGAAGTGTTCATTTTTTCTTAATTGCAACTCCTAAATGATCTTTAAGAGGCGACCGGGTGTGTAGTCAGTGGAACCTACACCTTCTGTGTTCTTTTATTAGGGTGATCCCAAAGCATTAACTTAAGTGCATCCCTCTTTAATTTCACCCGCTTAGTGAAGTTCTCTAAGCACGATCTTCTTTTTTTCCCCTTAAGTGGATTGTTAGAAGTCTGATAGTCTTTTGTACCTGGGTCGAGTGTATAAACGTATGTCGCAGCATGGAAGTCTGTTTCCGCTGAATGTGATTTTGAGCATTTCATTTATAAAGCCGTGAGAGACGTGATTATGGTACACATGTGACTATTGAATAAGTCGTTACTGGCGAGAAGTGCCAGTTTTTATGATGGTGTCGCTACCACAAGCCTATTCTGTGGAGTGTATTCAAATGTTTGCTAAAAAAACAGATCACCTTATTTGTTTGGTATCTATGGAGCAAGAAAAATGAAACTATTGAGCATGTTTTAATCTTGTCCATTGCTAAACAGTGATCATAAAAGTGCAATATTGTGGCTTCTTTTCTCAGAATCTGAGGGCACAAAGGCAGCAGAAGTAAAGAAAAGGAAGCAAAACTTTTCATTTATGTTTTTGTTCAGAAACAAAGTAGTTAGGGTGGAAGTTCACTAACGAGTGCATAACCTAGTGTTGACTGTGAGAGAAGCTGATTATGATTCCATTAGTTGTTCGATTCAGTTGACCGGTTATGACGTAGCGTTTGTTGGGCTGCAGAGCCTCTGATCCCTCTTTACTAGCAAATACAGGGAGATGTGGAAGTTAGTGAAAAGACTGCAAAATGTACATTAGGAATTTGTGGTTGATTTAAAGCCAAAATAACGTAGGGATGTCCATTGCAACATTTTCTTTGGTTGTGGGGGCATCTTGCAGAAGTGATAGGCCGTGAGGAACTAACCGTTTTCAATTTGGCGATGCTTCATGGGGTGTGAAAACAGATATGAGTATGCGGAAATACTTGGTGACAAGACTTGGGGAGTAGGTGGAGCAGGGGCAAACAAAAAAACAAGCATTTGCAATGCAGTACGTCTTCTATTCACTTGATTTGGATTGGCATGGTAAATGCATAACTGGACTTTTTTTTTTTTGCCACATTAATTGGTCAACCCTGCAGAATATTTGAGTCCTTTCTGCCATATAATTCCCTTGGCCCGCATATAACTAAAGGGCCAGTATACTGGAATATATATATATATATATATATATATATATATATATATACATTTTTAAACAAGGCCCTTAAAACACAAACTACTTTCAGGTGCCAAAAATTTTACTTGGCAGTTGGTACAGGCAACATTACAGGGCAATGTATAAATAATTGTACTTCAAGAATGCATACTTACTGGATCACTGCACCTTTACTGCAGTCTGAGGAGTCGAACAAAAAGCCCATGATTTTTCACACACTTGAGGAGAGTAACCTGACATGATATTAAAGATCCTCAGTCAGTCTTGAACTGAAATATTAGTTATAAAATATTGACCATTGTACAGCATAACCAACTGTAAGCCCTCCCTGAGCTTAGTTTTATAAATAAATGCTCATGCAGCTGAAGTTTCACAGACTCAAACGTGTAGTTCTTCTAGTCAGGTTTCTTCTTTGTAGTAGCAGCTTGTAGCCCATTATAAAAATACAACTACAAGTCCCAGAATGAAAGCTGAAACAAACTAAATGAGCAAATCAAGCAGCGAAATAGAAAGCTGGGCAACTATACAAATACTATTCCAAGGGCAGGTTTCCTGCTTGTATCACATTCTAAAAATAAAAACTACAAGTCCCAGAATGAATAAGTGTGCTAAAAAAGAACGTATACTAAGCAGATCAGAGTGCATATAATGTAAAAATGTCAAAATAACTCTGTCAATTAATGTTCTTTTTGGAGAGAGAGCGTCCTTTAGTCTAGTGGAAGTTTGGACTCGTTATAAGGTAGCACAGAGGGTCAGTGTTCTTTCTGGAGAGAGAACATACTTTTGTCTAGTGGAAGCTTGGACTCATAAGGTAGCACAGAGGGTTAATGTGCCTGCTGCAAAGAACGCGTGCTAGGCAATTCTCAAAGCGCATATAATGTAAAATGTTAGAATAACTCTAGCGATTTTTATTCTTTCTGGAGAGAGAATGTTCTTTTGTCTAGAGGAAGTTTGGACTCTTTATAACGTAGCGCACTGGGGTAGTTTTCTTCCTGGAGAGAGAACGTACTTTTGTCTAGTGGAGGCTTGGGGTCATCATAAGGTAGTGCACAGGGTTAATATGCCTGCAGCAAAGAATGTTTACTTAGCAGATCAGAGTGCATATAATGTAAGAACGATACTGGTGGTCAAGTTTGTGCTTTGAGCGATGTGAGGGCCATGGCAGCCATAAGAAAAAAGTAGTTCACCCATGCTGAATATATCAGCATTCATGCAATTATCTCTGTAACAGGGTTGGCGTCCAAGGCGGTAACCAAACCACCCCAAGATGGGACAAGTGTAAATCATTTACCAATTACATCAAGTGATTTTTGAAAGGCAAGCCCATGAACGAATGAAAGTGATGGGCGTGAGGTGGGCATGGTTAAAATCCCACAATACTTCCAGCAGGTCAAACCGTTTGCACGATCAACCTAAAAAAACAGAGAAGTGGAAAGATATTGATTTTAATATTCTGGGTCCTTTTGAAAATGGTAAAGCGATGGATGAGGCTGATTTTTCTTCCCCCTCCCCGGTGGTTGACGTTTTAGAATTAGTTCGCGATTGACTTTGCTAATGTGCCTACTCAACACATTTCTGTGTTCTTTTTAGAAAAGGTTTTTGAGAAACGTGTGCCCAAGATCACATGCTCTAAGAAATATGGTTACCTAATAACAAAGAAGATGCATACATTTCTGTTGGGCATACAAGTGGTATGTGAAAGAATAATGGTTGGTGGACCATATGAATTATTCTCTGCCTAGCGATCCACTACACCTTGGAGCAATGTCCAAGCTATATTAAACACCTGAAATACAGGATACATGTTTTGTTGCTGGTTTCCTAGACTTGTTTTTTCATTTGCTAGTGACCTAGGGCGCTCAGTTTGCCTGTCAGCTGGTAAGTCTTTAAGATATAGGACCAGTTTGGAGAGAGTTTTCTGTGTTTAGTATTGTTGCTTAGTAGAGTGATCATCAATTTGGAAAATTGTTCTTATCAGCAGCAGATATTCAAAGGTATGTGGACTGTGTGATGAAGAGAAGTTTCTTCTTTATTGCTATCATTGGATGTGGAAAGATGAGCCCAGGACATGTATTAATCGATTTCCCTTGTGGTGTGACTTTGCAATTTTAATGGCAAAGTAACACCACAAGGGAAATCGATTAATAGGCAATCACGTGCAATTGGAACATGAGGTTCTGAAATTTCTCAAATTCTGTTGGAAAGACAACTAAAGCCAATACCAGCTCCCAAGTTGCCTTTACATTTTGAAGATTTACCAAATGCACACATTTTTATTTCTTTCAAGCAGCAGATAGCCTGGCAAGAAGGCTTGATTCTTGTTCAGCTGTCTGCCCCTCCCTTGGCATCACACCACAAGACTCTCCCTCTCCCCTTCAGATGGGGCATCTCAAGTGTCGAAGTTAACCGTCCTGGGACTGTTGCCTTTTAACATAAAGTAGAAGAACTGTTTTTGCCAAATTTAAAAAAGTATGGGCACGTGGTGGCCCTCAGATATGACCCACTTCGACCTCTGGTTTATGATGCAGTTTATAAAATAGCCATGCTTTGGTTACAGAGATGTTGTGACCATGAGGAGCTCTGCTATTTGTTGAATATGTTTACTATCAGCAAAGGCTACAGAACATTGCAGAGATGTAGCCAAAAAGCATTTCCACGCTGTCAATGGGGTAATATTAACTTTTTTGTGATTGTTGGATGCATTTTCATAGCATAAACATAAGTCTTGTTCAGATGCCAATAATCACTGCTCTTTAGACTTTCAGCCTTTTAATTATTAGTAATGTAAAAGGAGCTCATGACAGATTGGCCTATTATGCTACTTTCAACTTGCATACCGATAATTAAGATCCAGCTTGGGTTCCAGAATATTCTAATGTTTTTCCTAATAATTATGCTACATGCTTAGTTGTCTTTCTCATGCTGAATGAAAAGCATTCGAGCTACCAATATTAAGTCTCCTACCAGTGACCATGCCAGACAAGCTTACATTGTTGGCCACCCCACTCCAGATTACCAGCAGTGATCACCTCCGTGCAGCAAATTGAGTTGCCAGTAGTAATTGTATAAAGGACATTTCCATTTGGAATGTTTGTACATGGGTAATAACCATAACTGAAATGCCTGTGTCACCAAGATGATATTGGTAGTCTTGCCTGAGTCAATCAAATATCAGCTTAAATATATTTTGGAAATCTGTTTTTCTCTGAACCTCCTCATTTGAGGTCTGAAAATACACACATTTACACCTTGAATGCACACGTTTCCATTTTGTGATACATCATTAAATTAACCAGACACAGGTTTTTAATTTAACAGGCTGCACACAGGAGAGCTGCTTCTAGGCAGCTGGAGAGCGTCTATTAGCTCCGAGGCTACATGCTGGACAACCCTTCTTTAAATGCAGCCATCAGGTGAAAAAACTGAGAGCAAAGGCCAAGGTTGGGAGAGGCAAACAGATGAATAAGTTTGGTACGCAGAAAGAGGGCCTACTGTCTGGTAGAGAGAGATTAAAGGTACCCAGTTTCTGAAAGTATTTAGACTACTTTTAGGAATCAGAAGCTTTACTTGTGGCTGAGTTTTCTTAAGATAAATTGAATCTTGAGAATTAACATATTTATTTTTATTTATTCCCACATCCACAGTCTGCATAGTGAGCTCCTGAGAATTAGTCAGCCAGCACATGCATGTGCAGCATCTTACATTTTTTTATGATTGAGGCGTTCATCAGTGTGACACACACACACATCAATCACACACACACAGACACACACACAAGCATGGGACAGTTGCCCCTTCTCTCTCTGACTTTACCCCCACTCAACCATCAGACTGTATGATAAGCTTAGAAAACCTTTCTCCAGTCTGTGTTTAGTTTGGTCGTCTTGGCCTTGCTCAGAGTATGATAATTGAGGAGTGGGTGTGAGAGGGAATCCAAGAAAACATGGTGGTCTAGGGCATTAAATAGCAACAATTATCTCCTCTGAGAAATTCCCACATTGAGCCCAGGATGGAAATGACAAGAGTCCTGATGATGTAAGTCTTAGGGCCTCGTTACGAGTGTGGCAGTCGGAACGGTCAGGTGGTGGCAGAGATTCTAATCCGCTAGGGCAGCAATGCAAGCAGTGCTGCCCTGGGGATTACAGCCTCGTTCTCCGCTAGCGGTTTCATGGCGGTAGCACCACCATGAAAAGACTGGCATGAAACAGGTGTAGAGGGCCACTGGGGGCCCTGCACTGCCCAGGCACTTGGTGTGGGCAGTGCAGGGACTCCCCCGGCCAGCACCCTGCAGGCGACAGCATTGCTGCCGGCTTGATTATGAGCCGGATACAATGCTGTAGCCAGTTTCCCACTATGCCAGCGGGCGGAAACCTACGTTTCCGCCCACCAACCCACCAGGAAACCGATAATAGCTCTGGTGGGGAGGTTACCGCCTGGGCGGAGGCCACCCTGTCGGAAGTTTGTTGGACAGTTTTTCACCTACCAAATTCATAATGGGGCCTTTAGACTGCTGTAACATTATTTACATAGGTCTCGCAAAGAAAGTTGCCAATGAGTTACAGTGGCTCAAAGTCGCGTTACAAGACTGTGTCTGAACTTGTGAAGGTAAAATCACATAAACCCGTCTTAAACGTACTTTGCGTTTGTGGGATCATTCCCAAGGTTCTCTGCACTGTGCACACAGCCTGCTGCAGCACAGATGCAGATTAGCTGTGGCAACCCAGACTTCAGCACATACCTCATAGGATCCTTTGGTCAGCGACTTCACATATGATCATCAACAAGCCTTACCACTGATGAAAAACAGAGATAGGCTGCAGCATGCCCTGTTCCAGTGATGACTGCAGAAGCAAACTACATGTTTTTCAGGCAAAGCATCAAAATCGAATTCTTCTTCATCGTTCACAATTTAAATCCTTGCAGGTGAATATTATTGGATTTTCACACATTCACACATGCATTTCTAATTTGACTCTAACTTCCTACTCCCCACAGTGTAAAGATTATTGGGTGATTACAACTCACCAAATGTAAAAAAAAAAAGGCTGACACACAGCTCTTTCTAAAAATAATAAACAGAATGAAATGTTGCTAGATAAGTCAAAAGCTGTTTCAGAATAATTAAACCCTTCATTTTAAAGAAACTAAAGTTTGAGTGTTCTGATAGCTGAGGAAATGCTGCAGGGCTCTGGATAATGTGCAGATCATAGGTGTAACTTCAAACAGGTCTAATAAATAGTATTTTCAGACTTCTTAAAGCTAACCTTTTTACAGCCCAATATTATTGTACTAATTTAATCCGCTGTAGATTAATAAAAAGATGGATGTTCTTGTTCTGATTCAAACTTCAGACCTTTGTTTCTCAAAACGGCAGACGCTGGCAATGGAATTGCAGTGATGTGAAAAAGAAATTATGCAATCTTAATTTTCTACTGTTTTGCATATTCATACATACCTGATCATGATGTATTGCTTCTCGTCAAGTCTGAACAGTAGATAACAACATAACATATCTTTTTCTAAAGTGCACATTGACCCATGAGGGACCTCTGGGCGGTGAATAACCTGATAATGTTGCCAAGCTCAACAGTACTCCTTTTACCTGGTTCAGAAGGCTCAAAGGCTGGGATTCATACCTGAGATCAAATATGGCAGGGTTGTGGAATTCCTATCACCAGGTACATATTGTTTGGGGTCAAGGGCAACACATTTTCATGTTTGTTTTGTCCTTGGGACAAGTAGGCCCAACCCCCTGCAGCACAAACCCTTTGGCTGTCAGTTTACAGAGGGACTGTCTGCAGTTGAGGTAATGTGTGTCCATAAGTTGATGGTGTTGGAACATGTACCTATGGTTCATTATTGAAAAGCATTTATTATTAGGGTGAGTGCTGTAAAAAAAAAAAAAAAAAATCGTTTTAAGGTTACACTGCACTTCTGACAGTGGTTCCAGTGAAAAAAAAAAAAAGTGTACACACACACTTGAAAGGTTTGACAATATGAAGCGAAGTTTAATGCTCCCAGAATGCTCTCTGATTATATGCAAATGTTTGCAGGAGCTTGTGAGCAACAGTGATGATTCTTTGCTTTCAAAAAATGCAGGTTCCAAACAAAAACCTATCGCAGCTATGACATTTTAGGTGCTATTTCTTTGAAGTGTCATTTAGTAAAATGTGTTGATGCATGCTAGTATTTCCAATACATCTTCCTAATGGAAAATTAGTGTAACATTTTCAACAAAATTATGGGAAGCATGAAAATAAACTAACACTGTCAAAGCCAACATTCCAACATTTGTTGTGACTCTTTTGGTTTTATCAATGCATGTCTTGTAATGACGTGGCTTTTGTAACACTTTATTGTTGTGGGAGCTGCCAGGCCCTCACCATTGCCCCTCAGCACAGCACCTGCCATGTGTTGGTCAGGGGGAGCTCCATGTTCTTTGTAGAGGGGCCCCCTCCAGTTTCGTTATGCCATTGATTGCCGCAGTAGTTCCTGGCCCTGAACAAAACTACTTTGTGTGCTAATATTCTCCCTGCGGAACAGCATAATGCGAGCACTCACAGTAAAGCTTGCCAATAGAGAGAGAAGTAGAATATTAATAAAAACAAAATGTCTTGGTCAACGCCAGACCTAATTAGGGACCCAATCAAAGAAAGTCACAAGAGTGCACCTATGCTATATGTCTTTGAATTAGTGGATTTCATAAGAACTTACAGAAGTAGACAAGGAAATTGTACTCCTAGAAAATATCTTTGAACTGTATTTTAGCAGAAGCACTTAAGCATGTGTAGATGTGCTCATGCGAAAATCTATTGAGCGTTTACAAGTTCACTTTGACTCCAACCACTTTTTTCCCCCAGTCCTTGAAGAACTTCTAATCCTGCCATTGTCAGGAGTAAATTTCCAACCTTTCTCTTTATGGCAAAGATTAGAGAACAGCTGGTGAACATCCTTAAAAAATGCAAGTTAGTAGGTTTGCAGGCTCAAAGGCATTCCAGCTCTTGAACTATTCCTTACTGCTTCCGCCAGCCCTGGTACATAGATCTGCGGAAAGGTAGCAAAATAAAGAAATTGCTATAGTAGGGATTGAAATTGCAAGTATTCAAGCCCTACTATAGTATTTGCCCTGGCATGATCAGAGCGGCTATTATCAGAGCTCTTACGGAATGAGATTGCTGCCATAATTTGTTTTCGCATTACATGGCACCAGAGGGACAAGTAGATTTTTTTACAAGGCAAGTACATTTAAGAAGCAACCTGTCACCTGGACAAGTAGATATTTTATTAAATTCCACACCCCTGAATATGTCTCCCTGCAGTGGCTGCATTAGTGCAATAAGCCCCATACTTTGTGAGAAATAAGACACATATTTTTCTCTTTGTCAATATTTATTACATAACAAAATCAGCCAACATTGTGTAGCCTTGTTTGAAAAAGTGCATGCTCTGATTCAAGGTCTGGGCTGTGAAATGGCTATTCCAAAATTCTGACTTGTCTTTTTCAGCCATTCAGTTGTAGATGTGCTGGTTTCTTTTGTATTGTTGTCCTGTTACATAATCCATTTGTGGCTCAACGTTTGACAGATGGTCTCACATTTTCCTGTGCAATATACTGGTATGGAAAGAAATTCATGGAGGATTTGCAATGATTGTGAGGAGTCCAGGTCTTGCAGTTGCAAAGCGGGACCAAATCACCTTGACCACCACATGCTTGGTCTGAAGTTTTTGTTTTTATAGGCTGTGTTTGCTTTCCACACACGTTAACAACTGCCAGTCGCCTATACCTTGTTTTAGTCTTCCCAGAGGACATTGCTCCAGATGTGCTAGGTTCATTTATGTACTGTTTTGCAAACGTGAGCCAGGCAGCCATGTTCTTTTTGTGAAAAAATGTGTTTCCTTCTGCCTACCCTACAGGAGAGCTATACTTATTGAGTCTTTTCCTGATGATAGAATCGTGAGCTCTGTTGTTCACCATAATTAGGGAGGTCTGCAAATCTCTGAATATAGACTGGAGCTCTTTTCTATCGCTCTGGGCCCCAGACATTCTGATCACGTGTTAAATTTGCTGGGGTGTCGACTTCTCAGTAGATTGGCGATTATCTTTAACTTCTGCATTTGCAAATAATATCACAGTGGAGCGATGGACTTCGTACTGTTTGGCAATTGCTTAATAACACTTTCCATACAGCTGGGCAGCAATTAATCTTTCTCTGAGAACTTTAAGGATATCCCGTGACTTATGAGTGATAAGTTATGACAAAAGTGAATGCTCCAGAAAATTGACAATGTTTGTGATTTTATATACGGTTAGTAGCACTTTCTGAAGATTATGTAATGAAATGTGCTTGTATAGTAGTTCATGATTGTAATTGTTTGGTTAAAGAATAGGGATGCTGTTAAATTTTCACACAGTGCTTCTGAATGTTGGCTACGTTTTGTTTAGTTAATGATGACAAAGTGGAACGTATGTGAAACTTGTCACACCAGGTTACATTTAGCTACGGTTACCTATAAGCCACCTCACAAAACCACTACAAGCTGGATTGTATAAATTATTTGAGGTAGCCAAGTATTAGTGAATGCGAGCTATAAGCCATCAAACTCCACTGCATCACCGATTTTCATACATGAACATTTTGAAAGCCTTCGTTCCCTTACTATTTTATGTGGAGGATTTTCCTGAAAACGATTTGGCCAGTTCATAGATTTTTGTACCTCCTATTGATATTACAGATATATTCATACCACTTTGCATTTATTTATTAAATAGTTCCAAGAGTTGCAAATGGCGGTGTATGTCCACCTCTGCAGTTAAGACGAATTGTTAGCAATGTTTTTCTTGTGCTTACAGGTGTCTGTAATTAACACAGTCGATACGTCCCACGAGGATATGATCGTAAGTACTTTTGCTGACCCATTACTCTCATTTACAGTTTATGTGCCCATGCATGTTTGTATGGAAATTCTATGTCGGGGATTGCATGTTACTGTTGGAGTTGTGGACATATGCACACCACAAGTGTACTATAGCCGCTGTGTTCTACGGACAAGGGGTGGGTGCGTTTGTCAAAAGTTTTTATTTTGTAACATAAATTGCTTTCAGAAGTTGCCAGCCTGTCATTCTATAGCACACAAACTCTAACTGATCAAGCAAATAATGCCAGTTGTGACATTATGATAATCACAGAATGGAAATATGTATGTCATTATTCTAGTAATATTGTGATGCTTCATATAAATGTTAAGCAACAATATTTAAGTTTGTACATATTTCCAAATGTTAGTTAATTCTCATTCTGTCTAACTTGGAAAGGGTCGGTGTGAGGTCAGTTCACTATATTCATTTTGACAGTGACCCGCAGAAATTTTGGATCTGAGCCAATGATGTTCCTGTACACTGCTAAGAGCAAATACATTGGATATAGATGTCAGAGCAGAAGTGATCTCTTCAGGTTCCAACCAGGTCTAGATGCCTACCCGGGTCAAAAAAATACTGGAATAAATATGGGTGCAGAATACAGGGGGTAGTAAGGGAGAGCTGAGATCCAAGAAAATAGGGGGTAGAGTAATATTTGAGCTGTGCTTGTGCTATTATCAAGTGCAGACAAGGTAGAAAGCAAGCAGGTACCACATTGTGCTTGTTTGGCTCACCTGCTGGAGAGAGGAGGCACCCTTTGACCCATGCGGTGTGTAGTATGAGGCATGCATCAGAAGAAAGTAGGGGAGTGTAAAACTGCATGGGGTAATCTTAGTTACAGATTGAATGATCTAGGTCTTTCTATTGGGTAATCTTAGCTAAAGAATAAGAGGGAATGAAGCGGTCTGTGTGGTAAACTCAGATTGGAGAATAACCGAGTGAAATGTTTTGTAAGGCGTTTTTTACAAAGACTATTAAGGCTTTGTGTTTGTGTAAGCTAATGTGACTGTAGGCAGAGTAAGAGGGAGAAGTGAGCAAGTGCAGAGTTGTTGATGACTGGCTTCGCGGCTACAGCATATGTGGTGGCTAGAACATTATTTGGGGTAACTTCAGGGCTGAACTATATGGTTGTGGCTCTAGGTAAATAATCGTACACATGGAATATTTGGCAGGTGAATATTTGTTTATATCAAGTAGCTAATAGGGACGTGAAGCTTTGTGTGGTGAAATCTCCAGCCCACTTTGTAATGGGGATTTCTGAAGCTTGGGTTTCAGTATTTTCATAGTGTTTTCTGCTAAATTATTTGAGACTTGTTCGTTATTGTCATCCAAGGCACATAATACGGTAAAAAAGCTTACTTAAAAAAGGCTTGCATCATGTCCATCAATATTGTTCACATCTAGTAGTTATCAATGCCCCTTAATTTTAGTATGGAACCACTGAAGACAGGCCAGCTTAGTGAAATGGTGGCATGTATTATTAGCCTTGAATGGAACATTTAATATCTAGGCTTATTTAAGACACACGTTTCAAACCAAAAGGGTGAATCCAGTTTTTCCGATACTGACATTTAGCCATATAAAGTGTATTTTAAAAATGAGTGTTTCTTATTAAGTGTGATATTCATTAAGGCAGAACATAATCGTTTTGAATCCATAGTTGGGTCACTGTTGCAGACTCTCAGCAGCTCCCTCATATGGAAATTTTGTAAGAAGGCTGCCAGAAAGCCTGCCACTAATTCTTCTGATGCATGATTCTTGCTTTAATAAGCAGGGCATCACTAGCTCCTATGAAGTATAAAGCTAATTTCATTATGCTTTACACAGGTCTAAAAATGATGAGTCTAGGGGAAGATGGCACGCAGGGGGCACGCTATTGATTTAAAATAGAAAAAAAACATCTAACTGGATTTGAGATCAGATGGATGGAAATGAGCTCATGAATACACTTGGGTATCATCTTGGTTAAACGTCAGCTCGTTTTGTCCATCCTAATTTGGTGAAAAATATAATTCTGTTTTGTGTATGTTAGTCCTACGCTCAGTGGATTTGGATAATGGTTTACACAATGATATCTCATTAAGATTGTATATCTGTTAAAAATGGGGAACATTTCTGGTCTGGTGCACTGTGGCCGACTTACCTATCCAAAATTCTCCACTGCAGCCCTTGACTGGTTTTACTGGCAGTATTCAGTAAAAGTTTGCTTTTCCAGAGTAATTTGAGCTGTGTTTTGCATATGGTACTTGCTTTTGCTGAGCCATGTTACTTCATAGCAAAGCATTCTTCGAGTGACACGATGGTGGCCTCAGATTTTAGAAGTCCTACTTATTCCCTGAAAAAGCGAGTTGTTTTTTGTTCTCACCTGACAGCATGATGCCCAGATGGATTATTATGGCACACGGCTGGCCACGTGCTCCTCTGACCGCTCGGTGAAGATCTTTGATGTCAAAAATGGAGGACAGATCCTCATCGCTGATCTTAGGGGGTGAGTAGATGCTCTGCCAGATACATAACTGCACCGGTTTCCCTCCTTCTTCCCAAAAAACTAACAGCAAAACACATCAGCTCTTCCTGTAATTCTAGAGAGACCTTCGTTTAAAAAGGAAACTGTTCAGCAAAACAAGTCAGTGGGTGGGATGTTGGAGTCTTCTGTGAAATTGCAGTCACGTGTGCAGTCAAATCTTCAGAATTCTACCCTCTTTATTAATTTGTTGAGTTTTTAGCATCAAATGCTACCTCGGTAGCCTTCATCAATGTCAGAACCCTCGTCTAGTTATTATATTTCTTGTAAATGTTTGTCTTTCAGGCCCTAGTCCCTCAGATGTCTGATTTCCCACATCCGTTGTTTGTTCCATGCTCGCTCCTTCTGCCTGGACAAACATGCTTTCTAAGTCTGACTTACAGCAGTTATTTTCGCTGTTTGGCTGGGAGTGCCTACAACCGTCCTGGGAACAAAGATATATTTTTCCTAAGCAGATTCTATTGCCCTTTAAATTTCCAAGTCCCCTTAAAAAGGTGTTCCCTGAATGAGAAAAGCCCCCATGCTGTAACCGTATTCCGAAAGCCCATCACTTACCAGCCAAATACATGAGTTATAAAACAATCCATGATAGTTTGTAATGTTATTTGTTTAATCCTGCAGCTGTTTTGACAATGCAACTCAACTCTGGGCTAATCTGTCACAACTGAAAGTAGTTTTAATTCCGTTTATTTATACTGAATGGAGAAATCATTTTATTGATCATTTGGATATTTACAGTTTGGCCTGTTTAACATATAGGAACGTGTGCAGTAAAAATTATTTATGCCTTATTCAGACACGAGGGACCAGTATGGCAGGTAGCCTGGGCCCACCCAATGTATGGGAACATGCTGGCCTCCTGCTCCTACGACCGGAAGGTGATTGTGTGGAAAGAAGAAAACGGCACCTGGGAAAAGAGTTACGAGTACACTGGGCACGACTCCTCAGGTATGACATTACTCGTGGTCGGGAACCCCTAACCAACTGGAAAACAAATGTAGGCATAATCCGCGATAGAGCAGGTGTCATCTGTCAGAGGCGCTATTTTAAGGTGCAGAAATAGCCCCATTCTGCCCTGTGCTCTGGAGGGTCGGGCCATTACTACTCGATTATCAGGGTAGACATGACCAAGAGAAATGACTTGTGTTTTTGTCATTACCAGCACATGCACATCCCCTACTATGTATTACTATTTATTTGATATAAAATTTTAAATGGTTACCACTCCTTTAGTCTGGCACAAACAAGGTTTATTTTGCTCTTGTTAACAGAAGAGCTGTAAGATGACCAGGCCCCTATTAATAATAGAGTTTTCTAAATTTTCCGATGTGGCACAGACCAACTTCATCAGGAGATCAAACTTTTGGAAATGGAGAACAAGCATGTGACGATATCTGATCATGTGGTTATCTTTTGATACTTTTATAAACTAAAACATACCCAGAAGCTACTTGGGGCTAAAGGAAGATTTGAATGAGGTGCTAAAGCTTATTTCTTACAGTGGTATAACTATATTGTTGTTGCTTTGCTACATGCATGTACTTTTCAAAATGTTGGGTATTCATGCACAGTTTTCCGCTTTACTGGATAAATATTTAGTACTTCCGAGTTGTGTCTTGAGTTTGGCGATCTACAGTGTCGTTCGACATGTGCTGTGTATTTGCTATATTCGTGATTTCACTGTTGAAGTAACTTTACACACTGCATGCTCTGGAGAGCCAGGAGTCTGCTTGTGTGAGTGGGTATTGCCATGAATTGAGTGTGAGTGTTGTTCATGGGTCTTTGAAGCTTAACCCAGTCTCCTTTCGACAGTGAACTCCGTGTGCTGGGCCCCGCATGACTATGGACTGATGCTGGCTTGCGGTAGCTCAGATGGAGCCATCTCCATGCTCACCTACACGGGAGATGGCCCCTGGGAAGTGAAGAAGATAAGCAATGCACATACGGTAAGAGTTATGTTCCCTGCCTCTTACCCTTGACTGCCAGACATTCCGTTGTGTTCTTTATGTGCAGTGATGACCTGCACAGTCTCATCTGGACGTTGAGCTTGGTTGTCACGCAGATGTGCCCGTCACATGAATTAGCTGAATTCTCCAATGCTCAAGCAGAGATGGATGCTTTTTGTAGCTACAGAATAATGTGAAGTAGCTTTGCCACAGAAGAGCTGGGCTGCCCATCCTGCTTCAAGCCATTACCGGTCCAGCGCTCACCAGCTTCTCATAGCTAGAACTAGGAATAGGGACCAGAGGAGACTGATAAAATGATTAAAAAAGCCTTTACAAGGCACTGTGTCCTTTAAACGCTTTACAAAAACATAGGAAAATTAGCAGTATCGTTTGAACAATTTAGTCACAAAAAATAAATCTTGTGTGGCTCAATCTCCAAATATGGGCTGCTCTCCAGTGGTCCTTATGAACTTTGCTGGTTCTGAGAACCGAGTGCCCGATGGCCTGTTGCTGGAAGCATGTTAGTTCTAATAGCGATGAATCCTGGGCCATTCCTCTGGTGGGACTATATCAAGGGTTAGGAGAAATTAATTATTTGTGAAAAGCTCTGCTGCATTTGTCTTCATAGAGCATAAAGCTCAAAGAAGTACAGCCTGAATGCAAGAGAAGGGGGTGTCGCTTATCGGTGGGAGTATAAAATATTGTGAACAGCCTTTCTGCCCCATTTCGTAAGAAACTGAAGAAAAATGAATATTAACCACCTTCAATGAGAAATTTATTTGCATTCGGAGTGTGTGATTTTTAGGTCTGCATTAGCCAAGACTTTTTGATTTTAGCACAATTCGATATGATATGCTTATTAATCGTGGCTTTTAGCCAGCCCTATTCCTCCATTGTTCTGTTATTGTCATTTAGATTTTTCTTCTACCCACTACAGCATACAGCGCAGGGCAATGGGTCCGCCTACTTCAGCTTTTGGCTAATGTGACTGTGAGTGATGTCATTCTGCTTGTTCACAAAGAGGACACCACACACTAAGTAATTCCCTTCAGTGCCAGGACTACTTTGGCAACCTGTGTGTTTTTTGTTTTTTAAACCTAAAAATTGTTTAGCTTTTTACTTTTCTTTGTTTTTTTTTCCCCCTAACAATCTTTGTGTGAGCCTGGCAACTCCCTCAACAATGTTTTATAAAAATAATGACAAAACAAGCATTGAAAAGCCAAAAGGACTGGCACCAGGTACCATACCGATTGGCTTTGACAATACTTGTGTCTTATGTCGGTAGATTAGTGGTAAAGTAGTGCTGATTTGAGTGCGTTTCCAGTGGTTTGTAGCAAGACGTTTTAGTTTGCTTTCTTTTCCCACACAGATCGGATGCAATGCTGTGAGCTGGGCCCCTGCAGTTGTCCCTGGTAGCCTTGTAGATCAGCCATCTGGTCAAAAACCAAATTACATCAAGAGATTTGCATCTGGTGGTTGTGATAACCTAGTTAAAATCTGGAAGTAAGTCTTCTCGCTGTATCATTCTTAGTAGTAAGAGTCTGTCGCAGGTTTGAACGGGACAGTTTAAAGTCTGAAGCATCTTCAGTTCATCAGGTTTATATAATAATGCCGTTGCTCTTAAAAATGCAATCAGTGTACTTTACAAACTCAGCCTATGTTTTATTAATGTCCCTTAATACCAGTTCACATGTTTGTGTCGATATCCCATGTAAATGTGCAATCCATAATTTGTCAATACTGTCATTTCAGTCTTGACATAGATAACCAGCAAGTTGTGCTATCAAAGATGTGCCACGATGGGTTTAATTCATTCTACTGGTTAAAGTAACCATGAGAGTGTCCTAGTCACGTTGGTTGTCAGTGAGTTCTCATTTCAGAGTACTGAAAATTAATGTTGCTATTCTTTTTGGCCTTTTGTCACACCTGGTGCTTTTGACCTCACTGTCTCAATACCTGAATGTTAAAGGCTTCTGCGATCTGCATCCTCGATGGTTCAAAGTGAAATATGCAATACGTATTTTTCAGGTGAACCACATTGTAAGCTGTATTTCTTAGTGCTCTGACTTTACAAGTTCTTATCCATAAATCATGATGTTCTCAGTACATAATCAAACGCTATGCTGCTGCCTGAACAGAATGCTAAAATGCCTCTCATTTTCACTGGACAAAGTAATGCTTAAATATATACAAGTCACTCAAAATGCCGTTGTGAAATTAGTCTTCCATGGACGTGTTACTGGGCCCAAATTTAGAGTATTGTTTTAACTGTTGGTTTGAGCCCTGATGCTGTGCAAGACTCTTACCCTCCTTCAAAGAGTCTTTCAAGAGGAAACTACTGATATCTCAAAGAGGTGCCTTTTTAAACAAAAATGTTCTACAGGTAGCAAACTACTTGAAGTGTCCTTCTCATATCTGTTTGTGTTTATAAACATGGTTGTGTCAGTAGTTAGCGTTGGCCCATATAAGTAAACAGAGGCAACATAGAGTTTTTTAAACTATTATTATGGGATGTTTTCTACTTAGATAGGATTCAAAAGTTGTTGAGGTTATGGATGCGTCCTGTAGAAACAGTGCTTAGAAGCGTTGACATTTGTGGAGGTTTGAAAACGTAATATAAATACAAAACACTTTGTTGAATAGGGACATACCTGAAATTCTACATTTGCAAACACTGGATAACATAAAACCTGTTTTGTTTTGCTGATTATCTCCCTCAAATCATCACCTTCAGTCATCTACTTTGGTGTTTGTTTCGTTCACAACTACATGTTAAGCTATGAATCACTTCTGCACAGAGATACAATTCTGTCAAATAGAAATAAATGTCATGCTATTGATCTGACTGGTGCTTTGAGTGCGGAGGCATTTCACACATACTGCGTGACCGCTTGCAGCTGTAAATTAAATATAGATAGCCTCAATTTAAAGGTAAAGCCCCCTCTGATTCAATGCAAATGGAATGGAGGGTGGTAAGACATTTAGTTCAATTTGTATCTGGTTAATAAGCACCTGTGCCAGCATGTGTGACCATTCTGTCCCTGGCATGTCCTTTTTTAAAGTGTTAGTGCAGTTGATGTTTACTAATTCCCCGTACTCCTGAGTGAATGGTACACAATTTCTTGATCCTCATATGAACAGTGTGATGAATATGGATCTTAAGTGTATTCCCTGGATTCTGCCTAGAATATTCTTCGATGTTTTTGAGTGCAATATCATTCTATGTCGCAAGAATCTGAAATGGACATTGATTTTCGACAATGTTGAAATTCTTGTTGGACACCTCTTCTGTTCAGGACGGCTTTGATCAACCTTTTGTTTTATTTCAGAGAGGAAGATGGGCAGTGGAAAGAAGATCAGAAGCTAGAGGCACACAGTGACTGGGTGCGGGATGTGGCCTGGGCACCATCGATTGGCCTGCCCACAAGTGCTATTGCCAGTTGCTCACAGGTGAGGCATAAATTAAGTTTAAGAATGCTCATGTCTGTTAAGCCTGCTTGTGAATGTGATCTACCTTCTCAATGCAGCCATCTTTATATTGTTCTCACTTCCAGATTGTTGTCTTATTGGCCTCCCACCTTACCGATTTTAGGAGTGAGGAGTGAGCATTTCCATTCCTTGTTCGGGTGAGGAATGATTAAACTAATGGGAAGGAAGCATTGGTTTTGTGCTTCAGTAACTCACATGTAAAGATGTGGAGTGATTGGTATCCCCATCTTAGCTGCTTCAGTAGCTGTGCTCTGCTTTAGAGACAACACAAGTTTGTCTCCCAGAAGGTGTGTCCACTCAATCATGTGTTCTTGCTAAAGGGTTCTGTCTGCTTAATGGATGTTTCACTTTGGCCACTCGAGTCAATCACTGGAAGAGATCCGAGATGATGACTTAACTGGGATAAGGAATATAATTCACTAGTAAAACAGAAAGCTGTAGGAAATCCACCATGAAATGCTGCTGCACTCCGTTCACATTGGACATTTCGGTTAAAGAAACACTACTGAGGCTCATCCCCTGTACTTGCTACCTTTCCAAGTGTCCCTCTTGTGATACCGTGTGTTGTTCCTTTCTTCTCCAGGATGGCAGAGTGTTCATCTGGACGTGTGACGATGCAGCGGGCAACTCCTGGACCCCTCGGCTGCTACACAAGTTCAATGATGTGGTGTGGCATGTGAGCTGGTCCATTACAGCCAACATACTGGCTGTGTCAGGTGGAGACAACAAGGTGTGTATTACTGTCTGCCCGAAGGAGGTTAGAGCAGGCTAAAGCATGAGGTGATAAAACTGCGGTGCCAACTAACTTGTTTATCCCTTAGATTTTGTAAGCTCCTAGGATCCACCATTCAGTGTCAGGAAACCATGATAGCATGTTCACCGCTCCGTGGAGACAGTGGAGCAACAGTGGGTGATACGCACTGAGCTATGCTTGCTGTCGTCAGCTTTGCAAAGAAGCAAGCCACATGCACTGTTCATCTTTTTTGACTTTCCGAGTACTATATGGAATTTTGTAGGGGAGTGACGTGGACAGGATCTGTTGTCAAGGAAAAAAATATGTTCCCCTTCCTGCTGTCCCTCTTATTCAGTGACACAAGGGAGGGGGAAGCTGCCATGGCTCAGACCTTTCCAAACAAGAGGGGCAGAGCAGTTTGGCAGAGCTGGAGAGGCAGGGTCTGTGGAGGCTTCATCCCTTTTCCGTCCACTATTCATGAAAGAGCTGCTGCATGTGCTGTGCTTGCAGGCACGCTCGGGTATAGCTGAAGCTTTCGTTCATTGACAGCAAAGTCAATGAGACAAGGTAGGAAGAAGGGGGGGGGCGAGAGCTTCTGGGCTGTTTAAATCTTCTGTACCTTAGAGGAGGCGTTTTTTCTATTAGGACATTCCACCCATAGAGATCTGAATGTTGGGACAGCCTTTTGGCCCGCAAAGCAGGGTTTATCGGCCAATAACGTTGTGCTCCCTTTTTATTGACGTGGGTTTGGTCAGTGTTGCTTGCTGTAATGGACTCCAATAAACTGAAAAGGTGAAAACATACTAGTGGGTGCACCTCCCGACATGTGAGACAAAGTCTTTGTTATGTTTGTTCTCTTTTAGAAAGAACTATAGTTTCATGGGTTAACAGGTCTGGCTTTTTATTTGCTCCATTTTTCTTTTATTTAGATTTGGACATAGAACTACATACACAGGTTGAGTAAAATAGGCGGGCAGTCTTTTGTGAAGGATATTGTTCATTACATTTTCTTCATGCCTATTGTAATGAATGAACTTTTTTTTTTAAGCATTCAAAATTGTTCACAAAAAAGATATTTCAACATAGGGTGGCATGGTCATAGGGGGAGACAAGTCTCCACTGCTGCTGTAGTGAGAATGCTGTCTCTAATGTATCATGGATTCCCATTTTGTCAGAAACTAAAAGTAATTAAATGTTTGTAACCTGCCTTATGTGGAAAGGCAACGTCCATAGATATCCAAAAGCGTTCCTTTTATTATTCAGATATTACTCACAAAATAAGTTTCAGTTATCAGACCTTTAGAATTAAACTAGCAACAGGTCTGAAAAGCCACAACCTATTATTAAATTAGATATGATAATGAGAGACACTTTTTTTAAGAACAGATATATTGTCCACCTAGCCTATCTGACTTCCGGTGATATATATACATTTTAGTGTGATTTCTAATGGCGGGTGTCGCATAGCCCCCCTTCAATCCTAAAGAAAGCCCAAAATGGAGAACACAAGCCTGACAAAATTACTAATCTAAATCTCATTTTGTGACATTATCCGAATGAAGAAAATATTTTTACCATGAAAATCCAAAAGATTTTCTTGAAAAAGTATACCCAATTCGGGTTTGAATCCCAGATCCAGTATCAACAAAAACTCTTTACAATTTGTAACATATTACGAATTCGAACAAAAATGTTGCGGTAGATCTTTTTTATATCTACCATGACCTGGGAAATAAATAAAAGTAAAAACATTCAAGGGAAGTAAAAAAGAAAATAGCTTCAGAAGACGAAGGGCAAAAAGAAGATAAGGTAAGTACAAAAAAGAGGAAACCGTTGTAGGTGGCGGTCAGGCACATGAAGGAAAAAAGGGGAGGCAGGGCAAGAACGTAACTGGCACTATCAGGAAATATAAAAGCAAAGAAAGAACTAAGGGGAGATTGGGGGGAACACTTGAAATCCCCCAATGAAAAAGATTAAAAGGTTGGGTAAGAGTAAAAGCTGGAAAAGTAATGGCTGTATGGTTGAGTGAGTAGAAGTCCATGGGGAAATTCCCCATCCCCCAACCCCTTTGAAAAGAGAGAGAATACAATTCAGAAGAAGCGAGAAACAGAAATCGAGTAAAAACAAACAGAAGGAATTTTTCACCAAAAAGGACCTTCATCCGTTTGATTCAATTAACCTAGTGAATAGCTTACACCTAGTTGATGATTGTTTGTGAAAAACGGTTTTGATGCAAAAGGATTGTCGGAACTGGTTTTGTCAAGTTTGGTTATTGCCATTTTCACACACAACTCTGGATGCACAATTGCACCTGCAAATATTGGAATCTGCCAAACCTATCAATGCTATGAAACTCTACTAAGCATATGGTATGAATAGAGGTCTTGAGACATTGTTTCAAATGACCCTTTGAAATTGAACAACGTAGTGTGTAAAGGCACACCTTGTTTGCATTACCCCCTGATAAGAAGCTTGCTAACTTCTGAAGATCTAAGCATACGTGTCTAACATTCAAACTCCAGTATGCCTATAAATTGAGACCAATATCCGTCAGTTCCACACACGTTGCACTAAGGGCCTGTTCTAGATATTGGCGCTCTTCCACAACCCGACTGACAAAAATCTATTTGTTTGTATTCATCTTACACGCACAGATTGTTTTTTGTGCAAGTGTCAACACTTTTGGCCGTGAACAATACGTGGTTTTACAGTTCTAAAAATATTTACTTGCGTATTTTTCCATGCACATAAATCTCGATCTTACAGCTTGCAAATACCCTGAAAGTTTGAGAACACCCCCAAATATACATACTTGTGAATTTTCACAAAGTGTTTCTCAGACCATTGCTCCCTGAAAGCGGTCAGAGCTTTACTTAGATAAAATGAGTAAATGCCCTTCAAGCATGGAAATGGGAAGTAAACACCCAAAACTGATGTAGGGTGATAGAGATTTAGTGGAAAGGGTTTCTCTACTAAGAAAACGTATTTTCCTGGTGTGGAAGAAAAACAGTTTTGGGTGCATTTCAACTCTCATGAGACATTTTTGCATGCATAATTGTACATGCATTGTGTGAGAAAATGCCTTCATAGTAGCAGAAATGTGAATTCTCAAACGTCTTCGAAGAGTGATCCTGGAACCCAGCGACTGCCACAGCTCACCAGTAGGACTCTTGGGAAACTTAGCAAATTCTAAAGAAACCTGAATCTTACTGTGAATGTGGAAGGATACACTTGTAATTTCTGTCCCTATCGCTCTAGAAACTACACTGTGTTCATTGGGAGATTACGTTCAGTATTGTACAGGATGAATTACCTAAGCGAATTCTGCATCTTTCTCAAGATTACATATTAATTTCCATGGCTACCCTTCTCTTTATCAATCTTCTCGTGATTCATTGGCTTGGTCTTTGCATACAGATAGTAAACAACGTTATTGGTATCTGTAGTAATTTGTCTTCATTGAAGCATTAATACCGCCATGCCCCTGTTCCCTGAAACAAAATAGCATTCTCATAAATGTGACCAGTGTTGGGTTTCAGCATCTTTCCAAAACCTTTGGGTTTCTGCTAAGTGTGAGAAATGTTCACCTGTTAATAATAACTGACAGTGATCCCAAGAACCATGGATATAAACTATGTAGGTGCAAGTGGGCAGGAAAAAGGGTATCCGAAAAGCTGGAAGCGTGACATGCTGTGTTACTAGGTTGGGAGTTCGACAGCAAGCCATTATAATGAATCATTATTAATGTGCACATGAACTTGAATTTGGCTAATCAGTTTGAAGAGACCAAAGTAAAGCTGGGGACCCAGAAAAGGCTGCACTTGTAGCGTAGACCAGGTGCATACATCAGTCTCTATCTAATATCCCACTTTGAGGTGGATTCAGTGAGTACCAATGATGTGAGTGGTAGTGGCATAGAGCAACGGCTAGTTTAATGTTATTTTATATTATGGGCCAGGTTCAATTGATAGAGCTGAGTCCCACGTCTGAAAGTAATCACCCCTCTCCGATGTGTAGCCAAGAAGCATAACCTTTTTCATTTCAGTCCTAATCCTTCTTAAAATGTCCATAACATCCCTGGCAGGTATGTGCTGAGCTACCTTCTCTCTATCCGATTTGCTTGGTGCCTCGTTCAGCAGATCACTCAAAGTGTCTGGAAAAGAACCTAATCTCTTTTCTCTTCCCACATAGATTCACAACTCTTGAACCGACCATACACCTTTCAGGCCATCACCAGGGGCCAGCCTTCTCTCTCCTGCCTGCTGTGTGTAAAGATAGACATTACACTGTTTCAGGCAGGTATGGGATGTTGATTCAGTGTAGACATACATGTGGTGTCCATATCGGAACCCAGAGTGCCTGACTGGGGTATTTGGCCACTTGCCTATCATCGCTTTTAATTTTACATCCTCAGCCCATGGGTATTCCTCCAACCTTTGAGACTACCTCTGCATAGCTTTAGGTGGTCCTACAAATATTGATATTTGTGTTGAGCCTGGAATCTGTAAGGGATCATGTCAGGGTGGACGTCTCACACACACTTTCCAAGGAAAGAATATCAATGGTTGCAATATCCACCCATCTACTAAATACATCCCTCTACCCTTCCGAATGGGCCCAGTTGTCTGCCCTTGGTATAAGGGTCTTCACTGATCTGCAAGCTACCTTTGTCACTCCCTTTGATATTATTAAGGCTCCTGACCAATCTGCCCTGCCCGCCTGCTATTTCTGGTTCACGTTGCTTCATCTGCTGCTGGTCATCCAACAGCGCCCAAAGTTCTGGTGGGTAAATCTGCTGCTTTATTTTCAAGGTTCTGGCCACAGTGGAGTACCTGAGCCTCTAAGAAGGCTGAAAGTGGGGGGGAAGGCTGAAAGTGTGGGGGGGGTTTCGGGAGGGAGGGGTAGGACAAAGTCAACATGGGAAGGAGAGGAAGGGCGTAGAAGGATGGATGGGAGTAAATGTTGACCTTAACACCTTTTGTATATTTTGGCCTTTGGCTACTTTGGCTACTTTGGAGGGCTGTGGATCCTAGAGAAGATATGTGGTGGGGGCAAGAGGGAAGGGATTAAGTGGAAGATGGCCCGAGCCAGGAGCAGAGCCAGAGAGGGATGGAAGGGAACCAGGGGAAAACGGAAGGCTGGTTTAATATGGAAGGGAACGTAGGGAGTGAGGCAGTCAGAAGCACATTGGAAGGGGTGAGAGGGAATATTGGGGAAGCAGGAGACAAAGAGGTGAAAAGGTTAAAGGGAACACTGGGAAAGCATGAGGTAGAAACGATAAAACTAAACAATGAGGGGATGAGGCAAGTGGAATGGAGAAATGGACAGAGGGGGAGTCAGGAGCACAGAGATGAAAGGGAATGGGAGAGCATGGGGAGAAGGATCAAACAAGGCATCTGGAGAATAGAAAGCCAACCGGATGAAAGGGAATAATGGGAGAGCGAGAGGCCAAGGCACAATGGGAAAGGGGAAGGCTAAGGCATGATGGAAAGGATATATCGGGAGAGTGGAAGGCTAAGGCACGATGGAAAGGATATATCGGGAGAGTGGAAGGCTAAGGCACAATGGAAAGGATATATCGGAATAGTGGAAGGCTAAAGCATGATGGAAAGGATATATCGGGAGAGTGGAAGGCTAAGGCACGATGGAAAGGATATATCTGGAGAGGCTAAGGCACAATGGAAAGGATATATCTGGAGCGGGTAAGGCACGATGGAAAGGATATATCGGGAGAGTGGGAGGCTAAGGCACGATGGAAAGGATACATCGGGAGAGTGGAAGGGTAAGGCACGATGGAAAGGATGAAACGGAACATGGGGAGAGTGGAAGGCTAAGGCACGATGGAAAGGATGTATCGGGAGAGTGGAAGGGTAAGGCACGATGGAAAGGATGTATCTGGAGAGGGTAAGGCACAATGGAAAGGATATATCTGGAGAGGGTAAGGCACGATGGAAAGGATGTACCGGGAGAGTGGGAGGCTAAGGCACGATGGAAAGGATACATCGGGAGAGGGGAAGGCTAAGGCACAATGGAAAGGATACATCGGGAGAGGGGAAGGCACAATGGAAAGGATGAAGGGGAATATCGGGTGAGTTGAAGGCCAAGGCACGATGGAAAGGATGTATCGGGAGAGTGGAAGGGTAAGGCACGATGGAAAGGATGTATCTGGAGAGGGTAAGGCACAATGGAAAGGATATATCTGGAGAGGGTAAGGCACGATGGAAAGGATGTACCGGGAGAGTGGGAGGCTAAGGCACGATGGAAAGGATACATCGGAATAGTGGAAGGCTAAGGCACGATGGAAAGGATACATCGGAATAGTGGAAGGCTAAAGCATGATGGAAAGGATATATCGGGAGAGTGGAAGGCTAAGGCAGGATGGAAAGGATATATCGGGAGAGTGGAAGGCTAAGGCAAGATGGAAAGGATATATCTGGAGAGGCTAAGGCACAATGGAAAGGATATATCTGGAGCGGGTAAGGCACAATGGAAAGGATATATCGGGAGAGTGGGAGGCTAAGGCACGATGGAAAGGATACATCGGGAGAGTGGAAGGGTAAGGCACGATGGAAAGGATGAAACGGAACATGGGGAGAGTGGAAGGCTAAGGCACGATGGAAAGGATGTATCGGGAGAGTGGAAGGGTAAGGCACGATGGAAAGGATGTATCTGGAGAGAGTAAGGCACAATGGAAAGGATATATCTGGAGAGGGTAAGGCACGATGGAAAGGATGTACCGGGAGAGTGGGAGGCTAAGGCACGATGGAAAGGATACATCGGGAGAGGGGAAGGCTAAGGCACAATGGAAAGGATACATCGGGAGAGGGGAAGGCGAAGGCACAATGGAAAGGATGAAGGGGAATATCGGGTGAGTTGAAGGCCAAGGCACGATGGAAAGGATGTATCGGGAGAGTGGAAGGATAAGGCACGATGGAAAGGATACATCGGAATAGTGGAAGGCTAAAGCATGATGGAAAGGATATATCGGGAGAGTGGAAGGCTAAGGCACGATGGAAAGGATATATCGGGAGAGTGGAAGGCTAAGGCAAGATGGAAAGGATATATCGGAATAGTGGAAGGCTAAAGCATGATGGAAAGGATATATCGGGAGAGTGGAAGGCTAAGGCACGATGGAAAGGATATATCGGGAGAGTGGAAGGCTAAGGCATGATGGAAAGGATATATCTGGAGAGGCTAAGGCACAATGGAAAGGATATATCTGGAGCGGGTAAGGCACGATGGAAAGGATATATCGGGAGAGTGGGAGGCTAAGGCACGATGGAAAGGATACATCGGGAGAGTGGAAGGGTAAGGCACGATGGAAAGGATGAAACGGAACATGGGGAGAGTGGAAGGCTAAGGCACGATGGAAAGGATGTATCGGGAGAGTGGAAGGGTAAGGCACGATGGAAAGGATGTATCTGGAGAGGGTAAGGCACAATGGAAAGGATATATCTGGAGAGGGTAAGGCATGATGGAAAGGATGTACCGGGAGAGTGGGAGGCTAAGGCACGATGGAAAGGATACATCGGGAGAGGGGAAGGCTAAGGCACAATGGAAAGGATACATCGGGAGAGGGGAAGGCGAAGGCACAATGGAAAGGATGAAGGGGAATATCGGGTGAGTTGAAGGCCAAGGCACGATGGAAAGAATACATTGGGAGAGTGGAAGGATAAGGCACGATGGAAAGGATGTATCGGGAGAGTGGAAGGGTAAGGCACGATGGAAAGGATGAAACAGAACATGGGGAGAGTGGAAGGCTAAGGCACGATGGAAAGGATGTATCGGGAGAGTGGAAGGGTAAGGCACGATGGAAAGGATGAAACGGAACATGGGGAGAGTGGAAGGATACATCGGGAGAGTGGAAGGCTAAGGCACGATGGAAAGGATACATCGGGAGAGAGGAAGGCTAAGGCACAATGGAAAGGATACATCGGGAGAGGGGAAGGCGAAGGCACAATGGAAAGGATGAAGGGGAATATCGGGTGAGTTGAAGGCCAAGGCACAATGGAAAGAATACATTGGGAGAGTGGAAGGATAAGGCACGATGGAAAGGATAAAACGGAACATGGGGAGAGTGGAAGGATACATCAGGAGAGTGGAAGGCTAAGGCACGATGGAAAGGATACATCGGGAGAGGGGAAGGCATGTTGGAAAGGATGAAAGGGAACATTGGGAGAGTGGAACAACAAAGCATGATGGAAAGGATGAAAGGGAACACCGGGAGAGGGAAGATTAAGGCACAATGGAAAGGTTACATTGAGAGAGGGGAAGGGTAAGGCACAATGGAAAGGATGAAAGGGAACATTGGGTGAGTGGAAGGGTAAGGCATAATGGAAAGGATACACCGGGAGAGGGGAAGGGTAAGGCATGATGGAAAGGATGAAAGGGAACATTGGGAGATTGGAATAACAAGGCACAATGGAAAGGCACAATGGAAAGGGTACATTGAGAGAGGGGAAGGGTAAGGCATGATGGAAAGGATGAAAGGGAACATTGGGTGAGTGGAAGGGTAAGGCACGATGGAAAGGATGAAAGGGAACATTGGTTGAGTAGAAGGGTAAGGCATGATGGAAAGGATGAAAGGGAACATTGGGTGAGTAGAAGGGTAAGGCATTATGGAAAGGATGAAAGGGAACATCAGGAGAATGGAAGGATAAGGCACGATGGAAAAGATGAAAGGGAACATTGGGTGAGTGGGAGGGCAGGGAACCGTGGAGAGGCTGAAAGGGAGCATCAGGAGAGCATCAGGAGAGCAAGAGGCCAGAACATGATGGAAAGATAAAAGGAAACATCAGGAGCCCAGGGCACGATGGAAAGGGAATCCAGAAAGCAGGAGGCGTGGGCACACAGGAAACGATGAAGCCGAGCAGATAGAGAGTGAGAACGGTCAAGTGGTGAAAGAATGGAAGTAGAGAAAAAGGTCAGAGAAGGATGAATGAAAGTTAATACTGACTTAAGCTTTCTGTAGTGCTGGCACCACGTTCCCTATCGCTTAGTTCAGAGTGTTCTAGGATCTGCAAGAGGTGAGGTCTCAAGAGAAGGGACGGAAATGAACATGGGGAGAGATAGAGGGGGGAGAGCAGTGATTGGGATGAAAAAGAAGATTGGGGAGATTATGGGAGAATCAAAGTGGAAGGGATCAAGGAGAACACGCTGAGTTGAAACAGGAGCACAGGTAAAGGGATCCGAGTTAACATGAGAGCGGAACGATAGGGGAAAAATGTGAACTAAAGTGGAAAGTGCAGAAAAACAAATATTTCTTTATGTTCATGTTTTGTGCAATACCAACTGGTTGCCACTAGGCTTTCTCAAAAGTAAGACTATGGGAAGAGCGAGGAGTGGGAGTAAGGACTACTGATGTCACTCTCTTTAACTCTTGGAATATTCTATTTGTTTCTTTTTTTGTTTGTTTTTACTATAGTTGACATCTATTGGGGCCACTCCTGTTTGGGATTTCACAATTTAGAAGGGGCAACACTGTTGGAATGCACTTCGACCATCACTAAATGAGAGATTGAAAACACAATGACTTGCCTGTCACTGTACCTTGTCTTAAGAATTTTCTCCCATTTAATATTTCCTCCTACACTTTTTAGATTTTATTTAGAACATGACAATTCCAGTGATGATAAATGCAGCTAAGATTGTTGCCCTCTTCACGCAACGTGGTGTTCTATGAAATCATTCATTGCAACTTGCCTATTGCCTTTTGGATATGATCAGACTTTGCTTGGTTGGGGAAGCCACAGCTTCCTGGTCTTGGTGCACTTTGAATATGAGGATGATTAGGGAAAAGGTCTGCATGCTCATAATGAAATTGTTGCTCTCCGAGGCCACGCTGCAGAGTGCTGGCTGCAAAGCTCAAAGGTGATAATCTAAGCTTGCTTTGTGTCTGTAGGTGTGGCATGTGCACTTTTTCCACAGTTGGCCTGAGACCAGTTTCCCTTGTAGCCTTTGATGTTTTCTTATTTATGTTCTCCATGAAGTGTCTGATTTAAAGCAAACGTGTGGTCTGTGGTAATACTGCTCATGAATCAAGTGAAAGTCAAAAAAGTCTGCAAGGATGGAGACTTCATTTGTCTCTCTGGGCCTTCATACGTTACATCAAGAGAAGGACCTTGTACAGTAATTGTGTGGAACACTTAGGTAATCATTACAACCCGGCGGTCGGACCGCTGCCAATGTGGTGGTTCAGCAGCCATTTTACGACCGTGGTGGTCGCACCAGTCGGACCACCAGCACCGCCAGATCACGACTTTTCGTCGGTCTGCCGGCGCTGACGGTCCTAATCCTCCAGGCCAGCACTGCAAGCAGCGCTGCCGTGGGGATTACGATTCCCTTCTCCACCAGCGATTACATGGCGGTAGCAGACAGTTAAAATCACCACAGGTGCTGGTGCACCCTACACATTACAGCATTGCTGCCAGCTCATTAATGAACCAGCGTCAATGTTGTTGTCGTAGTTTGGACTCTTGCTTTAGGCAAGACTGCCGATTTAAGGATGACAGTACTTACGTTTGTAGGTGACTATGCCTATCCTACAACAAGTCGCAGCTGTCGCCTCAACCCTTCCGGCTCACTAGCAGCACCTCACCAAAAACCCAAACAGTAAAAGGTGATCTGTGGCAGCCTTTACACATGGACTCAAGAGTATGACATCTCAGGGAGTGTCGTGGTTAAACAGAGATTACCCCTTTCTCACAGATACATCATGTCTCAACCAAACACAGGCAATGACGACGATGCAGTAAAGTTTCAATAGTTTTTATTTAACACAACTGCAATCTGTGATATGTTGCATGGGCTGCAATGATTAGGATAATGAACGGTGCAAGAAACCGAATTGTAAAGACAAGAGTCATTATTACGAAGACCCCCACCATCTTGCAACAACATGAAAAAACATAAGGTGTGTAATATGTCCTAATACCCTATCATAATAGGCCTAACCTCCTACCTAAAGGAGAGCTGAGTATGTTAAACCTAATCTGCCAATGCCATGAGAGGTGCCCCCAACCCTTGTTACCTTGGAATGAGGTCTCTATCTCAGACTCCGCAGGGACACGAAGACTGGGTCAGCGTCAAGACGACGTGCAGTATCGATATCAGCGATGGTGGCGATGCCCTCTGGTCAGAATCCCTCTGATTATCTGGCTAAAGTGTGATGTATTTATACAGATCTACTTGGACCCCTGACGTAGGTGTGTTCCCAAACAATAGATAACAGGCATGCTTGGGGCGGCAATTAATATAAACAATTCCCTCGAAAGCATAGAGAGGGAAAGTCCCTAAGAGTGAACACCAACTGTTTCTTTGTCTTTGCCACTTGATCTTGACGCCTTAACGCGGTGGCACTGATAATGCAAAGCATAACAAGTGGCCTAACTATAAACAAGGCAGCCATCTTAAAGGAATTAAATGGGCTAAGACAGAGCAAGCTAAGTAGGTTAAAAGTCACTAGGTGATGGGGTACAAGTCTGCAAGCCGAAGGCTAAGCGAACTGCTGTTATCCCATTAAAACAAACTAGGATTCACTACACTGTAAGGCTGTTTCCCGCCGAGCCTGTCGGCGGAAACAATGTTTCCGCTCGCTGACCTAGTGGGAAATTTAATGGGGCCTGCTTGAAGGGGACTGCACTGGCGGTAACCTGACTGTGGGAGTTTAGCGGACGCCTTTTCCATCCGCCAAACTCATAATGACCCCCTTAGTGTGCACAGCCTGGAGCCTGACACTTTATGCACTATATATGGTCTCCCACCATGGTGCCTTTATCACACACTTTCACAAAAGGGACAAGAAAAATTATAGAGGAACCCAACCCTACCTACATGGACTGCTACTAGATCATAAACACAGCATAGTTGTTTGAAAACTGCCCTCACCCACTTTTTGTGGCATGCTTCATCATTTGGCAAAATGTCCTTTGTCACACAGACAGAACTGAATGTTGAAAAACTTGCTGTACCTAAATTGACTACAGGGTTAGACAACATACATATCCCAGCATTTTTCTACCAGAATTTCACTCATGGTGCCTTCTGGTCCTAATTAGATGATTCTGATGCCACCTAATGTGTTTTGTTATTTTGCTGTTCTTTGTATGTGCTGCTACTTGGGGGCTCTATAAGCCATTTTATGTATGCCTCATACTTCCGTTTTTTATTCTAGGTGACTCTGTGGAAAGAATCAGTGGATGGACAGTGGGTTTGCATCAGTGATGTTAACAAGGGCCAAGGAGCTGTGTCTGCAGTTACAGAAGGACAGCAGAACGAGCAGTGACCAGTGGACTATCCGGCTGCTCTTGCTCAGGATGCAGCATTGGATTCTTTCTAACAAAGAACTTGTGCCTGTTATGCTGCTGGTGCCCTTACCGCAGTACAACAGCAGGACTAAGTAAACGGCAAAAGCCATACAAAGATGTCAAGACCACCCAGGCGGTTCGTTATACCCACCTGCGTTATTGAGATCCTCTGCATATGTTGGCATCTGACCATTCTGGCAGGATTCAGAAAATGAAAACCACAAAGAACACTTCCCCAAAAACCATTGCCAAGTGCGGTTGATTTTAATATCTGCGTTATTTTCCGTGCATCTAATCCTTTTGTTTAAAATCTGAAAACAAAATGGAAAGAGTACTCAAGTTTAAATAAAAAGATTAATTATGCGACACAATGTTGAGCATTTGGAACAAGGGCTGGATTGATGTGACTTCTTATGATTTTTCAGAGATTGATACTCTATGGCTTCCCTAATCTATGGAAATACAATGTCAGTTAATTGATAGGAAACCCAAATTATGTTTGGTCAAAGAGTGGGCCAGAGACCCTATACCTTCCAATTCAACCAGCATCTACATCCACTGATGTAGAACCATAGGTTGGCCATATAATGTACAGTCCAGAAATACCACACCACCCAGAAGTCACATCTGCAGTTCTGAACAAATACCATTTAGTTTTCAGAGTTTACTGAACAGGTCTGGTCTGATCTCGCTATCTTTGCGCCAAATGTCCATTCCAACTGGTGCATTGCCCCATTGGAAGACGACTGCTGCTGATGAAAATCCAGAAAACATCTGTTTAAATCCGTATGCCCCTTACTGTGTGATAAATGTGAATTGTACGTTATGCATTACAATCCCATGATGTGTCCATGGTGGTAGATATCTTTTCTGAACCCAACACACATCCCATTAATATTGGATGTCATGACGATCCACCCACATGCTAGTATTTAAGTCCTGAGAATCCATACATATTCTAAAAGTGTCATTGTGTTTAACTGACAACAACTACTGCAAAAAACTTCTCTTAAGACTGCTCCCTCGATGACCCTGTCTTTACGCAGTCACCCCAATCCTTTCTTGAACTTGGCCATTGTGAGCACTAGGCCACTGCATCTTGTGTACCTTTAGGGTGAGCATTCACTTTGAACTCGTCTTAGGCCCACTAACATTAGCTACTCTTTTTGTAACATCTTCGGATATTGATGCTGTTTCTTAGTGCATAATAACTCTTTAGGATGATTTATGTCTAATCTTAAAACCTTGCTTTCTGGCTCGATCTGGTGAGAATATTCCCTTTCTGCAACATTGTCTCTTGAATTTAGTATCGTACTCAAAACAAATTTTATGAGTCTGGATTAATGTTGGCCTTGTATAAAACCACATTAAGAAATTTTGACATGTTCTCTTATGGGCTCCAGACAGGCTTTTGTTTTTTCACTTAAAGGCCCTCCATGGGCTATATTATTTTAATTGTTGGTGCATTTTTTTGCTGTATATAACTATGCTTAACAGAAGGCTTAGTGCTTTTTAAATTCCCACAGCAATCTTGTCCACGTGTGATATGAACATTACTTCTTTCCCTCCATGTACCCCTTATCCTCCCTTGTTCCACTGCACCATCTTTAGTTGTGTATCCCCTTCTTGTCCTCACTCTTCATAACTTTACTCTCAAGGTGCCACTCCTGTGCGGAGAGAGCAGTAAAGGGCATCTTCTAATGGCATCTTCCCTGTTTGGGTTCGTTTAAGCCTGGAAGGACCTCTGGCTCAAATTTCTGTCTCATGTCCTCACCCCACTCGCTCTTGGGTGCTTCACATGGGTTGGTCCTCTATCACTTATAGGGTGTTCCATATAATGAATGCCCTGCTGCTTTAACAGTGCCTCACGACTGATGTCCATATCGCTCCTGGCCCGCATAGCACTTTCTCACACTTCATTTTTATATAGCACTTTCTTGGTGTTTTAAAAAAATACCTCCAATTAGGTCCCATCATTCCTGGGTGAATTCTATATAGATCTCCTTCGATGTTTTTGCATCACAATAATGGGTCAATCATCTTGTGACTACTGGTTGGATTCCACATAGCTCTTCCATAGTGGTTTAACGGCACCATCAGTGATCTGGTCCTTTATCACTTCTGAGTGGATTCCATAAAGCCATAATTTAATGCTTTACCTGTGCCGTCAACGGATTGGTCCTCTGTCGCTTGTGGATGGATTACAATGCAATGGCTTTCAGGCACTCCTGATTGGACTCTTTATAGCACTTCTGTAGTGTCCATACAATGCTTCAAATGGGTTGGGTATTTATTACTACTGAGTAGACTCCACGTATGCTAGCAGACTCAATTTGCCCATCCACAACAAGTTCTGCATTTGGCAATGTTCACCCTAAAATTGATAAGCATTTGCAACAGCTTCTGTTTGCACACTTTGCTACACTCCCTTCCTTTGAGCAGTAGTATTATGTTTTTAGCTGAAACAACCTACCTTGACCAAAATGTCAAATAATGGCCAAATAATAAATAACCTCCTATCAGTCATATGCTTCAAAGGGCTACCAAAAACTTGATGTAGATCGGAGCATTTCATGCCCTCCCTAGGGTTATGAAGTAGTTGGACCAATATGCCTCACAAGGGCTATGGACAGTGCTTTATAAATACTAATATAATTCAATACAATATGCTGATTTAGAATCTGCAAGCATGATGATTTCTGCTCTTCCTACAGTCATCTTATGATATGGTTAAACTTACTGAGCGTAGAAGAAAATCATCACCTGAACCAAGGTCCTCATTTCCTAAATTGTTCACAGTTTTATCAATTCCAGCCTGGGCTTTGCATTCTCAGGTTCCCCACAATTATATTTGACAATAATAGCCTTATCCTGTTGCGCACCAGTCGAGCACCAAAACCTACTTATGACAATATAAACCTGAAGCACGTCAACAACTTGCATCCCAGCATGCTGCTTGTAGGGGGTACCTGGTGAGTCACTGTCACTCCAGTAACTGGTGCAATAACTCGGTCAAGCCTTTTCTGATACTCCCGTGGTAGGTAACACTGCTCCATATGTGCAGGAGAGCAACCTTTTGCACAACAATAACTGGTAACACATACACCCATCCGCCACCCCTGTGACGACCGTTGTATACTTCAACGTATATGCTAACGCATTTTTCTTATCCACCTTACGATTCGAAAACGCCTCACTGAGGTCGAGGGATCTTTTTACACAGTGAGGAGTGTGGTTAATGGTACACAATCATTTCAAAACCAACAAAAAATGTAAACACCATGACCAATGTGGTGATGGAAGAAAACTCCAATCAATAAAAGTTTCAAAGCTTTAATTTATAACTACAAAGTCACATAAATTGCGTGCAGAATCAAATTATAAAGATAAATGAAAACTATGGGTTGACAAAATCTACAAAACAAGTTTAATCTACTCAATATCAACACCATTAGACATTCAAGAATAATAATACATATTAATGAAATGATTTGAGAAACAGAAATATCAGACTGCGAATACATTAATCAAATCAGGATTTGGAAATAGGTTGTCCCTACTGCAAGCCAAATTAAGACGAGCATGTGTGGGAATGGGCTAACACATGCAGGCAAAAGTCAAAAAGAGACACAAAAATAATTTGGAAAATAATCTATCTCGGGCTAAGTTAAACTAACCATAAAAATAAAATAGGCAGGTGTCAGCATGCTAACCTCTACTAAAGAAATGCAGTTTAGGGGAAAATAAAATTTGCAATAAAATATACCTCTCCCAGGGTCTGCATTCAGTTCAGTTTTGTCAGCAAATGGAAAATGTCACTTACCCAGTGTACATCTGTTCGTGGCATGAGACGCTGCAGATTCACATGCTTTGCACATCCCGCCATCTAGTGTTGGGCTCGGAGTGTTACAAGTTGTTTTCTTCAAAGAAGTCTTTTAGAGTCACAAGATCGAGGGACTCCTCCCATTTCGGCTCCATTGCGCATGGGCGTCGACTCCATCTTAGATTGTTTTCCCCGCAGAGGGTGAGGTAGGAGTTGTGTATTACAGTAATAGTGCCCATGCAATGGAGTAAACATGTATGTACATAATGTAGTTTAAGGTGATATATTTACAAATGTTCAAGATCAACTTCAAAACGGCTACAGGCTCCCGGGGAGGCGGGTGGGTGCATGTGAATCTGCAGCGTCTCATGCCACGAACAGATGTACACTGGGTAAGTGACATTTTCCGTTAGATGACATGTGTAGCTGCAGATACACATGCTTTGCATAGACTATTAAGCAGTTATCTCCCCCAAAAGCGGTGATTCAGCCTGTAGGAGTTGAAGTTGTTTGAAACAAAGTTTGTAGTACTGCCTGGCCTACTGTGGCTTGTTGTGCTGTTAACACATTCACGCAATAGTGCTTGGTAAACGTATGAGGCGTAGACCATGTGGCTGCCTTACATATCTCAGTCATTGGAATATTTCCTAGAAAGGCCATGGTAGCACCCTTCTTTCTAGTTGAGTGTGCCTTTGGTGTAATAGGCAGTTGTCTCTTTGCTTTGAGATAAGAGGTTTGAATGCATTTAACTATCCATCTAGCAATGCCTTGTTTGGAAATTGGATTTCCTGAATGAGGTTTTTGGAAAGCAACAAATAATTGTTTTGTTTTCCGAATTTGTTTGGTTCTGTCAATGTAGTACATTAACGCCCTTTTGATGTCTAACGTATGTAGTGCTCTCTCAGCTATAGAATCTGGTTGTGGGAAGAACACTGGTAGTTCTACTGTTTGATTCAAGTGGAACAGTGATATGACTTTTGGTAAGAATTTTGGATTTGTTTGAAGAACTACTTTATGCTTGTGTATTTGAATAAATGGTTCTTGTATGGTAAATGCTTGGATTTCACTTACTCTTCTTAGAGATGTGATGGCAATTAGAAATGCAACTTTCCATGTTAAATATTGCATTTCACATGAGTGCATGGGCTCAAAAGGTGGCCCCATGAGTCGCGTTAAGACAATGTAGGGTTCCATGAAGGAACTGGTGGTGTTCTTGGTGGTATAATTCTTTTTAGGCCTTCCATAAAGGCTTTAATGACTGGTATCCTAAACAATGAAGTTGAGTGGGTAATTTGCAGGTAAGCTGAAATTGCGGTAAGCTGTATTTTAATGGATGAAAAAGCTAGTTTTGACTTTTGCAAATGTAGCAAGTAGCTTACGATGTCTTTAGCAGATGCATGTAAAGGTTGAATTTGATTATTATGGCAATAATAAACGAACCTTTTCCACTTATTTGCATAGAAATGTCTAGTGGTTGGTTTCCTAGCTTGTTTTATGACTTCCATACATTCTTGTGTAAGGTCTAAGTGTCCGAACTCTAAGACCTCAGGAGCCAAATTGCTAGATTCAGCGATGCTGGATTGGGGTGTCTGATCTGTTGATTGTGTTGAGTTAACAGATCTGGTCTGTTTGGTAGTTTGACATGAGGTACTACTGAGAGGTCTAGTAGTGTTGTGTACCAAGGTTGTCTTGCCCAAGTTGGTGCTATGAGTATGAGTTTGAGTTTGTTTTGACTCAACTTGTTTACTAGATATGGAAGGAGTGGGAGAGGGGGGAAAAGCGTATGCAAATATCCCTGACCAACTCATCGCCCAGAGACTGATCTTGTGGGTACCTGGATGCGAAGCTTTGTCATTTTGCGTTTTCTTTTGTTGCAAATAGGTCTATTTGTGGTGACCCCCAATTTTGGAATTACGTATGTAGTACTTGGGGGTGAATCTCCCATTCGTGGATTTGTTGGTGATCCCGAGAGAGATTGTCTGCTAATTGATTCTGAATTCCTGGTATAAACTGTGCTAATAGGCGAATGTGGTTGTGTATCGCCCAATGCCATATTTTCTGTGTCCGGAGACACAACTGTGTTGAGTGTGTGCCTCCCTGTTTGTTTAGGTAATACATCGTTGTCATGTTGTCTGTTTTGACAAGAATGTGTTTGTGGCTTATTATTGGTTGAAAAGCTTTTAAGGCTGGAAATACTGCCAATAGTTCTAGGTGATTTATGTGAAACTGTTTTTGCCGAGTGTTCCATTGTCCCTGAATGTTGTGTTGATTGAGGTGTGCTCCCCACATTATCATGGAGGCATCTGTAGTTATTACGAATTGAGGCACTGGGTCTTGAATAGGCCACCCTTGGTTTAAATTTATATTGTTCCACCATTGAAGCGAGGTGTATGTTTGGCGGTCTATCAACACTAGATCTAGAAGTTGACCCTGTGCCTGTGACCATTGTGATGCTAGGCACTGTTGTAAGGGCCGCATGTTCAATCTTGCGTTTGGGACAATGGCTATGCATGAGGACATCATGCCTAGTAGTTTCATTACTATTTTGACTTGTATCCTTTGGTTTGGATATATGACCTGTATTACATTGTGAAATGCTTGTACTCTTTGTGGACTTGGCGTGGCAATCGCTCTTGCTGTGTCGATTGTTGCCCCTAAGTATTGCTGTGTTTGACACGGCTGAAGGTGTGACTTTGTGTAGTTGATTGAGAAACCTAGTTTGTGTAGGGTTTCTATGACGTACTTTGTGTGTTGTGAACACCGTTCTAGTGTGTTGGTTTTGATTAACCAATCGTCTAGGTACGGGAACACATGTATTTGCTGCCTTCTGATATGCGCAGCTACTACTGCCAGGCATTTTGTAAAGACTCTTGGCGCAGTAGTTATTCCGAATGGCAACACTTTGAATTGGTAGTGTACCTTTTGGAATACAAATCTTAGGTACTTTCTGTATGAAGGGTGTATTGGTATATGGAAATATGCATCCTTTAGGTCTAGTGTTGTCATGTAGTCTTGTTGTTTGAGCAGTGGGATTACGTCTTGTAATGTCACCATGTGAAAGTGGTCTGATTTGATGTAGGTATTTAATGTTCTTAGATCTAATATAGGTCATAGTGTTTTGTCCTTTTTGGGTATGAGAAAGTACAGAGAGTAAACTCCTGTTCCTTTCTGTTGGATTGGTACTAATTCTATTGCTCCTTTTTGTAGCAATGCCTGGACCTCTAGTCCTAGAAGATCCATGTGTTGTTTTGACATATTATGTGTTTTCGGTGGGACGTTTGGAGGGAATTTGAGAAATTCTATGCAATAACCATGCTGGATAATTGCCAGTACCCAAGTGTCTGTTGTTATCTCCTCCCAATGTTTGTAAAAATTGCTTAGTCTCCCCCCCCCACAGGTGTTTATGTGTTGGGGGTGTGTGACTTTGAAGTCACTGCTTATTTTGAGGAGTTTTCGGGGTTTGGAACTTCCCTGTATTCTTTTGGAATTGTCCCCCTCTATATTGCCCCCGAAAACTTCCCCGCTGATATTGGCTTTGATAAGTGGGCCTTGCTTGTGAGGTTGTGGCTTCTGTAGGTTGACCTCGAACCCCCCCCCCCCCCCTAAATTGTCTTGCGAAATGTGCCTCTGCTGTGTGGGGAGTAGAGTGCGCCCATGGTTTTGCCGTATCAGTGTCTTTTTTAAGTTTCTCAATAGCAGTGTCCACCTCCGGCCCAAACAACTGCTGTTCATTAAAAGGCATATTCAGCACAGCTTGTTGTATTTCCGGCTTAAATCCTGACGTACGCAACCATGCGGTGTCTCCTTATTGTTACTGCAGTATTTACTGTCCTTGCAGCTGTATCTGCTGCATCTATTGCTGACCGTATCTGATTATTTGAGATACTTTGTCCTTCCTCCACCATTTGTTGTGCCCTTTTCTGGAACTCTGTGGGTAAGTGTTATGAAATGCTGCGTTTCGTCCCAATGAGCTCTATCGTATATTGCCAGAAGTGCTTGTGAGTTGGCAATGCGCCATTGGTTTGCTGCTTGTGCTGCAACCCTTTTCCCCGCAGCGTCGAATTTGCGACTCTTCTTGTCTGGAGGTGGAGCGTCTCCTGAGGTGTGAGAGTTTGCTCTCTTGCGAGCTGCCCCAACAACCACAGAGTCTGGTGTTAATTGCTGCGTAATATAAACAGGGTCTGTTGGCGGTGTCTTGTACTTTTTCTCCACCCTTGGAGTTATGGCCCTGCCTTTTACAGGATCCTGAAATACTTGTTTGGAGTGTTTTAGCATTCCAGAGAGCATAGGTAAGCTTTGGTATTGGCTATGAGTGGAGGATAGTGTATTAAACAAAAAGTCATCCTCAATCGGTTCTGCATGCAAGGTGACGTTATGAAAAGCAGCTGCCCTTGAGACAACCTGCGTGTAGGATGTACTGTCTTCTGGTGGCGACGGTCTCGCAGGGTAACAGTCTGGGCTGTTATCTGATACCGGAGCATCATAAAGGTCCCATGCGTCGGGATCGTCTTGACTCATTGCAGTATGAGTCGGAGATTGCATCAGTGGTGGAGTGGCTACAGGTGATGTGTGCATTGATGGTGGTGGAGATGGTGGCGGAGTTGTTTGTCTTGCCACCTTTGCCTGTGGCTGCTTGTCCTTTTCTTGAAAGGCAAGTCTTCTTTTCATTTTAATTGGGGGAAGAGTGCTTATCTTCCCTGTGTCCTTTTGAATGTGGAGCCTCCTTTGAGTGTAGTCTGGTTCTATTGATTCAAGTTCTTGTCTGAACTTATGTCCTTGCATTTGGGAGGACAATCCCTGTTCCTCTATGCAGCAACTTGTTTTCGGTTCCGAGGCTGGATGTTTCGGAATCGAAACCTTTTCGGTCGCCTTTTTGGGCTCCGACGAAACCTTCTTTATTTTCGGCGTCGTGGTGTCTCGGTGCCGACCCATTTCGGTGCCACTGTCTTGGTGCCGAACTTACTCGGAGCCGCTGTCTTGGGCCCGAGATTGCTGTGTGCCAGTATCTCGACCGGAGTCGGATGACTTCGACACAAGCGTGCCCTTTTTCGGTGCCGATGATCGGTCACCTATTTTTCGGGTTAAGCCATGGCCTGTTGCCGGTGGCGTCCCCTGGGCTTTTGTGGTCTTCTCGTGAGTTTTATGTTTCGACGTCGTACTCACGGTTTTCGGCGTTTCTTCGGGATCAAGCTTGTCTGAGTCCGACTCCTGGATGGAGAAGGTTTCTTCTTCCACCTCGAAACGCCCTTGTCCTGTCGGCGCCGATGCCATCTGCAGTCTTCTCGCTCTTCGGTCTCTTAATGTCTTCCTCGACCAAAACGCTCAACAGGCTTCACAAGTATCTTCCTTGTGCTCTGGGGACAAACACAAGTTACAGACCAGATGCTGATCTGTATACGGATACTTGTTGTGACATTTTGGGCAGAAGCGGAATGGGCTCCGTTCCATCAGCCTTGAAGAGACACGTGGCCGGGCCGACCAGGCCCCGACGGGGGATCGAAAAAACCCCAAAGGGCCACCGGATCTCTTCAAAAGTCTGTGTCGATCTGTTGTAATTAACCCAATACCGATGATTTTTCAGAGATTCTAACTAACTTTCCGACCCGAAACACGGAGCGAAAAGGAACACGTCCGAACCCGATGGCGGAAAAAAAAACAATCTAAGATGGAGTCGACGCCCATGTGCAATGGAGCCGAAATGGGAGGAGTCCCTCGATCTCGTGACTCGAAAAGACTTCTTCGAAGAAAACAACTTGTAACACTCCGAGCCCAACACTAGATGGCGGGATGTGCAAAGCATGTGTATCTGCAGCTACACATGCCATCGAACAATGTAGATCATCAGCAAAGTATGTTAGGAGCACCATCAGGGAAAGTGCAGAACACAAGCTGCACAGGGAAACAATCAGGAACCATCCAAGGGACAAGAACCAGCAGAAGACTCTACAGGGGACCGACTGAAAAATTACAAAGTCCTTCCCTGTAGTAAAATTAACAAATGTCTCTGATTCGACAGTTCAGTGGTTCCACATCACGCAAAAGGGGCAATATCCACTTAGAAGTCGAATTTCAAACAAACTTGCATCATGACAGAGAATTCTCCGATTTGGACCCAAGTAATCTCCTCTTTCTGTGTGAATCCAGTAGTCTATAACAATTTTGTACATCACTTGATACAATACACATTCTTCCCAAGGTGTAAGACTATTTTAGCATTTCCCATGTGACTGTTCAGGTTAACAGTATCGACTGCTTTAACATTTTATCCACAGGCCTAAATGTTCCAGAATCAAGTTCATTGGGAAACAAGTCTTGTACATTGAACAATGGGACCCTTTACTATTCATAAGAAACAACCTACTTGAAAAATTCACGTTAGAGAAAGATGAATGGTTCATCACTTTTACATGACTGCATATGCAAAGTCTTCAGGCCTATTAATGCTAACACAAAAAATATAATGCTTTAATAGATTTATTAATAGAACACTCATAATAATAAGCACATTTATAAATACAGCATTAGTTATTTATCAGAATATTTAAGCACATTTCATTAATATTGCAATCTTTGTTAAAGCATCACATT
Organism: Pleurodeles waltl; assembly: GCF_031143425.1. Lineage (NCBI taxonomy): Eukaryota > Metazoa > Chordata > Amphibia > Caudata > Salamandridae > Pleurodeles > Pleurodeles waltl. The sequence goes on from NC_090448.1 coordinate 69,576,761, forward strand.
AAGTATGGCAGAGAAGTGCATTTATTTTTCTGTGCAACTTTACTAATAAAGCAAACTAAACATTATAAATCAAATTAGTTTCACTACTAGCAGTTAATCTAATGTATAAAATATACTTCAACATTATTTTAATCGTGTTAACACATTGTCAATTCTGGTAGACACATTGGTGTCCGCCACAAAAACCGTGAGCACTTATAAAATATGTGTGAGTGCAGCTTTTAACTACGTTAGGTTTTTAAAATGTGAATATAAGTCACCCAATGCTGACATCTGGGTCACTAAAAGCATTACTAAACATTTACGCTCCAACACATCTGAAACCAAACATGGCAAACTTGTCCCTTTTCACCCAAGGCAGAAGCTGAACTAGACTTGGCTGAAACTATGATTGCAAGTCGAGTGCAAAATCAAAAAACTTTCCAGAGGACAGTCACGCACAAGGTGACGAAGTTTCTTGACATTGGTTACTGGTCAAAGGACAAATAAACAATGGTTGACCTTGTCGCCACTTTAATGAAAGGAAAAGGCCGCACAAAATGGGTTTTGTTGAACTGCATTCTCAAAGCAGGGTGTTCACGTCCAAGAGAAGGACCAAACAGGTGGCACAAATTGCCCCTCTGTCTCATGGTTTTAAATCAACTTTCCCTCACACTGTTGCATTGCCAGAAACACTAGAAAAATAAAACCCAGTGTGCCTCATTCTGCAAAGTGCGGCGATTTTACCACCATTGGTAAATGCTGCTGGTAGTAAAAATTCCCCGCTTTATAAAAGAAGAAAGTTCTCCTGCATTTGGAAAACACAGTTGGAAAACTGCTAAGTTACTGGCAGTGGTGAGCACCCTAGCAGTTACTTCAATCAGAGGAAACGAGGTGATAGTAATAGTGTCAAAAAGCGTGCCTAACCAGTTACCACTACTTGAAACGTAGGCTATGCATGGTCACCACACTCCTCAAATACTGACGGAATAGTTTTGCCACGTTTCTTGTAACATCCTACAAGTCACACTTTTATTTGAGGAAGGCAGCTACAAATGGGATCAACAGCTATAGGCAGTGGTAAAGCAATACCGATGACGTAGCAGCTCAAAAGTACCAAATAATGTGTTTCACTGATTGCATTTTTAACCTAACCACGCAGTGGAGAGATACATTACAACAGCGGTATTTCTTCAGCGGTGAGAGTGAGAAGGCCAAATTCCTTGTCTCCAACGCCAATGTCTGGATATTTGGGGGCAGATTTATTAGCATTTCACTCAACACAATGCAGCAGCTCTCAACGCAACTTGCTGCATTGTGTGACAGGGAGACATCAGAAATGAGCCATATTTACAAAGATATGGCACATTTCTGCTCCCTCCTTGCACTGGTGCACTCTTTACTGCCTAGCACCAACACAGGTACCCTTACACCATGGTGCAGGGGTGCCTGGGTTACCAGCAGGGTTGGTTTTGTACAAGAAGGGACACAAAAACAATCCTTAAAGACATTTCCCTTCATCTGTGTGATGCAAAATGCATCACGGATAGAAAGGTAAGTAATGAGGAGAAATAAAGAGGCATACCATTTTAACACATTCCCAGGTTTACAACTCTTCGTAAATGTGAGAAAGTGCCAAAATCCATGGATGGACGCATGGGAAGGCCCACACTCCACCCAGGGAACAGCTTCCACCTGCAGTGCAGCAAAATGTGCTGCCTTCCGTTACCTTGGATTTACTAAACCACTCAGAGCCCAGCAAGGTGGCTTTTCATACCAGTTGAGGGTTTGCCGTGCATGACACAAGGGCAATGCAAGCCATTAGTCAATCTGGCATTGGATCCCAATTAGGAGGGACTGTTAAATCCTGATCTCTGCACAAACCCTGCTTCTTTTGGGAAACTGAATCATGCGTTGTGTAAATACTGCACCCGGTTGTCTTCACCAGCCGTGGTAAATACCTCACTACCCAGTAACCCCACTCAGAAGCCAGGCCTACTGTCACTACTGTAAAAAAAAAAAAAAAAATGTTTGCTCATTTAAGACATGTTGAGTAGTCAACAAGCACTAACAAAGGAAAGCAGTTACCCTCAATTTCATTGTAGTGTATCACCTACATTTTTAGAAACTTCAAATACATTGTTTTAGAGCAGTCATCATCATGGTAAGCATTCTTTTGCGGTGCAGGGGTGACTGAAGCTCTGACCAGAACTGAAGCTTTCTAAGTGTTTCTGAAAACCAACTACATTTTCCCAATGTGTACAGCAAAACAACAGTGCAATATTTGAAATGTTGCATATGTACATGTGGAGAACAAGATTTTTACAATGTTTGTAATAATTTCTGGAACCATTTGCACCCTTTTCCACAACACCATTAAGCATTTAGTCTCGCTCCCTTTCAAATAGCAGAAAAAAAGCTGCTATATCAAGATGTCCACTATGTTCATATTTGAAATGTTGAATGTCCAACTTTCGTTCAGTTATAATGCAGATGGGGAACAGTCCATACTGTTTGTATTAATTGTATATGAAAATGCCCATTTTATTATAATTTTATAAATATTTATTTTTAGAACCAATTCACAAAGGCGTGTAAGGGTATTGCAAGAGTACTCCAACACCTACTTGTAATTGCTTCTGTAAATTAGCCACTCAAATTGCATTGAACTATCATCGAATACAGAGGATTGAGGCAGGGATTTGAATACAGAACCTTGTACAACGCTGTGAACTGAATCGCATTTGCTCTTCCGGGCGGTAGAGAATGGTCCAGTTTTCAAACGTCTTGATTTTATTTAAGAAAATGTGATTGGCATGGTTTTGGGAATATTTCAACCACTAAGCATACCTCAGCTTTATATTTATCTTTTAGGGATCCCCGGCTCAACTGTTATCTGCTGTATTTTCTGCACCATCTTACTGTGTTGACAAAGGATCTCTAGGTCATGCCATGTCCATCATGCTTTCCGTCTAGTGCAGAGAAGCAGCATTTGTAGAGGTGTTAGTCCTAGATAAATAAATAGTCCTCCATGCTGGAGTCCAGACTCCTTCTAAACCCTCCCAATTTTGGCAATCTAGGCCCATGAGGAACAAGTATTTGCCAAGGATTCTACAGTAATAATCGAAGAGGTGACCTCATATTAGAACCAGCTCTCCTGTTCCATATAATGTGATTTGGCCATTAAATTACATTTTGTTATAGGGACTTAGAGAACAATCACTCTACAAATAGGGTCTTTTTAGTGACTATGCACTTACATGTTGCAACTATTGGTAGATGTAGAAAATCACACACTTCCTGTCTTCTGTGACGGTAAAACGTAGGTTTTATTACAGGTACAAATGCTCATATAAATTACACTTCCTTATAATTACTACCTGAACCTTTAGACAAACGTGAAATTGGCAGCAGGTTTTGCAAGTGCTACATGCCTTTCTTGCCTCAAAGATTTAGAATTATTCATCCAACATGTCTTTTGAAAAACACAAATTTCTCCCTTGGGATGGTTGGCATGTGTCTACCTTCCTAGATTCAGCTCTTTGAAGTTGAGGGGACATTACATGTTATCCAAATCCAGTTTACAAATCCTACTACAAGCAGCATATTGACTGTCCAAAAAACAACAAAGAAGGTTCTAAGGGCTAATATGTCTACAGAAGGACGAGGATTAATCGTTCACACCGGGCACAACTTATCCCGTCTAATAATACTACCTTAGCTAACAAAACAGCACAGCATAATCTGTACGCGTGCTGTCTAATGGCAGGTTAGCTGTGGTATTGTAACAGCTGGACTGCTTTCTGAAAAACAATGATTTTCATTTGTTAAGACATTTAAATGTATTCACCCAATGGCACAATGCAAAGGATTTAAAATCCTATTTAGTTGAAGCTTAAATGTTGAGGTATATGGCCACCTCTGGTTCAGTCAAGTGAATAGTGGCCTAACACAAATGTTACCGCCTAAAACCAGTTAAAAGTTGGTGCACAGTTTTGTGTGCTGGACTGCTCATTTCCTTAAGCCTGCTAAGTGCCGTTGACATGGTTCGGCCTGTAACAAATCTGCAACCATGGTCGTCATCAGGACTCACTATTTTCAACAAGGTAATATTCAACAGGCCAAATCAGGTATCCACGATGCTTCCACTGAAGTGGTAAACTGTAACAACAAAGATAATGCGCTTCTTTATACGCTTTTGCCCTCACATTCTGTGCAATCAAATGGAAAGCACTTTAGGATTTACTGACCTTTGCTAGAAGGAGACCAACCTAAGGTTATAGTAGACATACACCTTGTTGTAAATCACAGCAACTGTTTAGTCTATCTAGGATGAGGGGGTTACTCATACCCCTGGGCTACCGACTAGCCCAGTGGACCTAGTCTACCGAACATTTTTTGCACAGAGAGTAACCCAAATTTACAGCAAAATTGAGACAATATGTACAACCACGTAGCACCAAACACGTTTGACACAACCACAGTGAACCACAAATGATGTCTTAAAATCAATGGGGTAGCCAGAAATAAAATATAGGGGCGTGTTTGGGGAAAGTTTTAGAAAAGTATGTGTTTTATTCAGTAATGAAAAAGAACATGCAATTAGTAATCAGTATCAGAAAGGGAAATGTGCATTGCTTTCCTATAGAAATGGAGAGGAGGTGCACTGTTTGCTCAGTACTGAGACAGAAAGTGAACTATTTTACTCAAGTAAGGCAAAGGGATGTGTGCTGTTTTATTCGGCAATCAAAATTCCATGCACATTTGGATTCAGTAGTGGAAAGGAACGGGCACTGTTGTGCTCCGTAAATGGAAACAATCTGAACTGTTTATTCAGACAATGGAAAGGAAAGGACACTGTTTTGTTCTAGGAGAGGCGAGGAACCTGCACCGGTGCAACAAGCAAAATACCTGTATGTCCAGTGCGTTCATTAGGATGCACATTAGTGAGGGGGCGCTGCCTCTCTCTGATGTAATAGCTTAAAACGGTACTTTAATTCATGAATTATTTGAAAGATTTCTGGGGAGCAAGGTCCCCCAGCGCCACCTCTATAAAAAGAATTTGCCTCTCAAAATCAAGGCTAGGATATCAGAACTACATTTTTAAAAATCCTAGGATTGATCCTGAAATTCACATACTTACAAAAATTGATCAAATGTTTACCGAATACTTTATATAGGGTCTTTGAGGTCAGCATGCAGCACACATAGAAAGATGAAAAACAAGGAGAAAGATATTTCACCTTGTTACTACTCCAATGCATCTTGCTTAACATCCACTCCCTCTGTAAACCCGCTACAGAAATCTAAGATACCATCACCACCCTCTTCTCTGACTTTGCCTTCATCACGAAACATGGCTTAACCCGCTCTTGAGCCCCTACATCGCCGCCGGCATTCCAGGGGGCTTCAAGATGATACACCAAGACTGCACCAACCAACATGGCGGGGGCATCAGCATCATCTTCAAGGAAACTATACAATGCAGTGTCACCAATGACCCCACGCCTCTCATGGAACACTTCAACTTCTGACTACAGACTAACGCCAAGACAACAACAAGAGGCACCCTCGGCTACAGACCCTAAGCGCCATGACCAGCTTTCTGGGATGCCATCTCCAACCTTATCCACCTCCTAGCCATCAACTCCTATCACTATGTCCTACTCGCCAATCTCAATTTCCGTGTCGAGGACCCCAGTGACACCAACTCCACCACCTTCCTGGAGAACCTGAACAACATCGGCCTCACCTAACTGGTCACTGAACGAGGCACACTTGATTCCATTTTTACCTCCAGGGACAGAATCAAATTCACCCACGTCACAGAACTCACCTGGAGAGACCACATCCTCATGGAGCTCACTATCGCCAACGCCTAACAGACCACCGCCGAGCACCACAGATCCCCTCACTGCTCCTGGGGCAAGGTAACCGAGACTCAGTGGACACAGGCCCTTGGCACCACACAACCTAGAACGTCAGCAGGCCTTTATCAAGACTTCTCCGCCTGGATCACCAAATGTGCTGACAGTCACCCCACTGAAATCAGCAAAAGCTAACAAAGCCTCAAAATAATCCAGCTGGTGCACTGCAAAGTTCAGGACCACCAAACGCAAAACAGCTACTGACTCGAAAAGCAATGGCACCTCACTAAGAACCCCTCTGACAGAGCCGCCAACAACTATCACCTGTGCATCATGGAAGCCAAGAGAACAGGTATCTCCGCCTGCATCAACACAGCGATCAACCACATGAAGGAAGTCTTCAAAATAGTCAAGGAACTCTCCATTCCGACGGCCATTGAGAATACCATCCACCCCTCCCAAGAACTCTGCAACACCCTCTCGGACTACTTCCACAGCAAGATCACCACCATCTACAACAACTTCGACCCTCCACACCCAACTCTCAATCTCAAAAACCTTAACCAACCAACCAACGACCACCAGTCAAACGATCACCACCTGGCCCCCGCTCACCACCCAGACCACTGGAGTCATCATGTTGTCCATCCACTTTGGGGCACCCACTGACCGCTGCCCCCAACATTTGTTTCCACCTTGGAACCAACCCAATCAGCCCAGAAGTCACCACAATCTTCATCTCCACACCAACCTTCCCAGAGAGATGGAAACATGGAGAGGTCAAACCCTTCCTGAAGAAACCCTTGACGAATCCCAGCGACCAAAAAAATTACTGACCAATCTCACTGCTCCCCTACCCAGCCAAAGTTCTTGAGAAAGCCATCAGCTCACTGAATACCTTGAACATAACCACCTACTTGATTCCTCACAATCAGGTTTGCATGCCAGCCTCCGCACTGAGACCTAACTGATGGCTCCACTAATGACATTAGAACTCTCCTCTACTGCGGAGAAGTAGCAGCCTATATCCTCCTGGACCTCTCCACTGCATTCAACACCATCTCCCACCACTCCCTCATCGTCAGACTGCAACTTCGGCATACAGCAAAACATCCTGAAATGGATAGCCTCTTTCCTGACAGTATGCACACAGAGCATCAGACTACCTCCCTTCACATTCACCCAAAACAAGCCAGCTGGTGCACTGCAGAGCTCAGATCCACCGAACACAACTGCTACCGACTCAAGGAGCAATGGCACCTCAATAAGAACTCAGATGACAGAGCTGCCTACGAAAAAGCCCTTAGCAACTACTACCTGCGCATCAAGGAAGCCAGGAGAAAAGCCATCTCAGCCCGCATCAACACAGCGGCCAGCCACAAAAGAGAAGTCTTCAAAATAGTCCAGGAACTCTTGTTTACTATTGCGGCGTACCCAAATAATCATCCTTCAGCCACACCCTGTTCAACATCTACATGACCCCCTCGCAGACCTCGTCAGAGCCCATGGACTCAACATAATCTCCTATGAGGATGACACTCAACTAAACCTGTCGCTCACTGAGGAACCCTCCAGTGCCAAATCCAACTTCTGCAATGCCATGACCAACATAGCCAAACAGATGATAAACAACTGCCTCAAACTGAACTCAGACAAAACAAAAGTACTAATCTTTGGAAAAAACACATCCATTTGGGACCACAGCTGGTGGCCGGCATAACTTGGACCATCACCCACACTAAGAGGCCACACATGCAATCTTGGCATCATCCTCTGCAGCCAACTGACCTCCTGCTCCTCCTGCTTCCCACACCCTCTGCAGAATTTTCCAGTGATCCCAATCAACACCAGAATGAACATCACGCAGACCCTCACCACCAGCTGCTTCAACTATGATAAAACTCTCTACGCTGGAATCCCCACCCAGCTCCTCAGAAAACTCCAGACAATAAAGAACACTGCAGCCAGACCCATCCTGGACCTCCCCCGAAGGACCCACATTTCCCCCCACCTCAGAGACCTCCACTGGCTCCCCATCCTGAAGAGATGACAGTTCAAGATTGTAGGAAGTTGGCTCTGTAAATGCTATCTCAAAGTGAGAGATAGTGTGCACAGAGTCCACGGGTTCCCCTTAGAGGCCGGTAGTGGCAAAATTAGATAATACTAATGCTATATTTTGTGGTAGTGTGGTGGAGCAGTAGGCTTATCAGAGGGTAGTGTTAAGCATTTGTTGTACACACACAGGCAATAAATGAGAAACACACACTCAAAGACGTAACTCCAGGCCAATAGGTTTTCTATAGAAAAATATATTTTCTTAATTTATTTTAGAACCAAAAGATTCAAGATTGAAGACATAAAATGCAAGGTACTTCACACAGGTAAGTATAGAACTTTGATTTAAAACAGTAGTACACACAGGTTTGGTTAAAATGGCAATAAGCTATTTATTTTGAAAGTGGACAGTGCAAAAACCAACAGTTCCTGGGGGAGGTAAGTTTGGTTAGGTTTCTCCGGTAAGTAGAGCACTTACACAGTCAGTCTCCTGGGCATAGGCAGCCCACCATTGGGGGTTCAAGGCAACCCTAAAGCCACAGCACCAGCAACACAGGGCCGGTCAGGTGCAGAGGTCAAAGGAGGGCCCAAAACACATAGGTGCCTATGAAGAACAGGGGTGCTCCGGTCCTAGTCTGCTTACAGGTAAGTACCTGCGACCTTGGAAGCAGACCAGGGGGGGTTTTCTAGAGCACTGGGGGGACTCACACAAGCCCACAAAACACACCCTCAGCGGCACAGGGGCGGCCGGGTGCAGTAGGCAAAGTAGGCATCGGGTTTGTGTAGAAAGCAATAGAGGGACCCGGGGGTCACTTAGGTGATGCAGACAGGGCACAGGGGGGCTTCTCGGGCCAGCCACCGACTGGGCTAGGATGAGGGCTGCCTGCTGGTTACTCCTGCACTGGTAGGTGGTTCCTCTCGGTCCTGGGGGCTGTGGGTGCAGTGCTTGGTCCAGGCGTCGGGTTCCTTTGTTACCAGGCAGTCGTGGTCAGGGGGAGCATCTGGACCCTCTCTGTAGGTGTCGCTGTGGGGTGCAGGGAGGTCGACTCAGGGTGTCCACGTCATTGGAGTCGCCTGGGAGTCCTCTCTGCGGTGTTGGTTTTATCCAAACTCGAGCCGGGGGCGTCGGGTGCAGAGTGTGAAGACTCGCGCTTATGACTGGAAGTGGAGTCTCTTTAAAAGTTGCTTTAAAGTTGCAAAGTTGTTGCAGTTTCTGAACAGTGGCACTGTTCTCGGCAGGTTCTTGGTCCTGTAGGTGCAGAGGAGTACTCTGAGTCCTCAGAGGTCGATGGTCACGTCAAATGCGTCGCTGTGCAGGTGTTTTGAGTCTGGAGACAGACCGGTAGGGCTGGGGCCAAGCCAGTTGGTGTCTCCGTCGCCTCTGCAGGGCTTTCAGGTCAGCAGTCCTTCTTTTTTCAGGTTGCAGGAAACGGATTTCCTGGGTTCAGGGGTTGCCCCTAAATACTCAATTTAGGGTGTGTTTAGGTCTGGAGGGCAGTAGCCAATGGCTACTGTCCTGGAGGGTGGCTACACCCTCTTTGTGCCTCCTCCCTGAGGGGGGGGGGGACACATCCCTATTCCTAGTGGGGGAATCCTCCAAAACTAAGATGGAGGATTTCTTAAGGAAGGGGGCATCTCAGCTCAGTACACCTTAGGGTCTGTCCTGACTGGTTGGTGACTCCTTGTTTTTCTCATTATCTCCTCCGGACTTGCCGCCAAAAGTGGGGGCTGTGTCGGGTCGGGCATCTCCACTAGCTGGAGTGGCCTGAGGCATTGTAACACGATGCCTGAGCCTTTGAGGCTCACTGCTAGGTGTTACAGTTCCTACAGGGGGAGGTGTGAAGCACCTCCACCCAGTGCAGGCTTTGTTTCTGGCCTCAGAGAGCACAAAGGTTCTCATACCATGGGGTCAGGAACTCGTCTCAGTGGCAGGGTGGCATAGACCAGTCAGTCCTGCACTGAATGATTGGGTAAGAAAACAGGGGGCATCTCTAAGATGCCCTCTGTGTGCATTTTGTAATAAATCCAGCACTGGCATCAGTGTGGGTGTATTATTCTGAGAAGTTTGATACCAAACAACCCAGTATTCAGTGTAGTCATTGTGGAGCTTTCGAGTTCGTTTTGACAAACTCCCAGACCATGTACTTAATATGGCCACACTGTACTTACAATGTCTAAGAATGGACTTAGACACTGTAGGGGCATATTGCTCATGCAGCTATTCCCTCACCTGTGGTATAGTGCACCCTGTGTTAGGGCTTTAAGGCCTGCTAGAGGGGTCACTTACCTATGCCACAGGCAGTATTTTGGGGGCATGGCATCCTGAGGGGGATGCCATGTTGACTTTGCCTTTTTCTCCCCACCAACACACAATCTGCAATGGCAGTGTGCATGTGTTAGGTGAGGGGTCCCTTAGGGTGGCACAACACATGCTGCAACCCTTAGGGACCTTCCCTGGTCACAGGCTCCTTGGTACCACTGGTACTTTTTTATAAGGAACTTATCTGTGTGCCAGGGAAGTGCCAATTGTGGAACAGTGGTACATTTTTAAGTGAAAGAATACTGGTGCTGGGACCTGGTTAAGAGGGTCCCAGCACACTTCTCAGTCAAGTCAGCATCAATATCAGTCAAAAAGTGTGTGGTAACTGCAATAGGGAGCAAGGATCTTCACACACTCCTACAGAGCTGTACACTACCGGGGACCATCCTACATCAACCATCGACTGAGATTCCATCTGACAAAAGACACCTGCGGTCCACCTCGCTCACCCTCTCACACACCCCTGGCATCTGTTGCAGCCGCAGCGGGATGCTCCTTTCCTACATTGGCGGCAAGACCTGGAACGACCTGCCTCTCCACCTCCAAAGTGATTTGCGCTGCCTCGCCTTACTCCAGATTTATCAAGCCATGCAGGGCCATGCAAGCTGGCCTTGCGTGGCTTGATAAATCTCACTTGGGTTTTGCTTCACCCTTGCTCCCCCTTTCGTGGCCCAAGGGTGACGCAACACCTTGAAAAATCTGCCCCAGTATTTGCATACATGGGACCAGGTGCCTGGTGGTGGTTTAGCTATATGTTTTTGCTGTAGGGAGATATTTCTCATCACAGATTGTTTTTGCAGTCATTGGTTTCAAGTTTACTTTTGCAATCATTATTTTCAAATGTTATTCCAGCATGTGCTTTTAACAATAAAATACTTGCTACTTTGTTTCCAGTATTTCCGGCGACTGAAGTATTGAGAATAACAGCAGGTTCACACAATTTAGAAGTAGCTGAAATGTAAAAAGACAATCTTGGTTTGATTATGAGAAACCGGGACAAAAAATTGCAAAAAATTTAGCGTGAACAGGAGAAAATTGGGTATTACCATTTTTTCAAAATTTTGTGTATTGAGGATGCCCTCATTCAAGCTTGTACAGAAAATGCTGTGCAAGCAAAATGCCTGTTCCCACTGCATAAAGGCAGCTAGAGAGGTGCCTTGTGTGATCTGTACTCAAGGCACACCCTCCATTACAAATCTCTATGATGAGATAATGACGCCTAAAATGTGCATTTTCGTGTGAAAATATTAGGATATTCAGCATGCCCATTATTTGTGGCTGGTTTAATTTGGTGTTAGAATTCCACATAAAGCCATGTTCTACTTTTGTTGATCTGGCTTTGCTTGGAATTCCACGGGTGACTGCAAGGTTCCTGCCCCATTATGCCAAATTTACATAGATTATCTAGGGGTTTTGTTACGCAACAATGTGCTTAAGCCAAATTTCAGTTTAGAACGCCTTTAGCATGCAAAACGTGATCGACTTTCCTCTATTCGCTGCTTGATGTCACATTACATCCTTTTGGCCTATTTTAGTGCCTGCGCTAAAGTTTAGTACATAGTCATTTTGGCACACGATCAGCAAAATTACTTAAGGGACCACTGCAAGCCACAGCCTGCAGTCAGGTCACTGATCTAAGTGGGCTTTATGCTGTCAAGTGTTTTTGATAAATCTAAAGCTAAACTCATAGCTCTAATCTGACTTCTCATTGTCCATAGCTGCCGGGCTTCCTAGGTGCATGCGTGATGTGCTGCTCCAGTCCAGTTTTTTTCCTTTGAATTCTGGAACTTGTATTTCTGTTTTATGATGATATAAACAGACCTACAATTCCCAGAATTCAAAGGAAAAAAAAAACTGGACAGGAGTAGCACATCAGGCATGGACCTTGAAAACTTGGCAGGACTGACTGCCGGAGCCACCGGCTGCCCAGGGGCTTTCGCCTCTACCTACCAACAGTGCCCACCCCCAAGCAGGTGCCTACTAGTGCTCCCTCGCTGTTCCATTATTGTCTGCGGACCCTTATGACATCTCCCAATCAGGTCCCCAGTGAGTCCCATCAATGATCTGATACCCAGTGCAGTGAGTAGCCAGAGTGCCTTGGACCCTAGGGCAGGGAAGGAAATGGGCCCTCTGTTTGAACTGTGAACTACACCAATAATTGGGGCTCAACAGGCCTGTGGTCCCTGGTCTTATTGCACCTGTGACTTCCTCTATTATGCCTCCAGTATCCCATTCATATGTGACTGCCACTGCTCTTTCTGGTCAGAACCCCAGTGTTCCCCATACTAAACAGGTCTCAGTACCATTAGACCTCCACTATACGATCCTCGTGCACATTATCAGAATGAGTTTGTACCAGACGTAGCAAGGATCCCTCAAACCTCTATTTATAAAAAACTAAAGAGGAGGAGGAGAGGCATTTAGGCCCAGATTTACTGAACTATCACACAGCGCAGTGCAGCCGTGGACAATGCTGCGCTGTGTGAGAATGAGAGAGCACGAGAATGCCATATTTATAGAAATATGGCACTCTCCTCCCCCCTCCTTAGCGCCGGTGCGTAAATCTGCTGTTGTGCGTCACATACACACCTTTGCACCATAGTTCAAGGGTGTCTGCGTGAGTCTAGCATAGGTTTTATACTGGAAGGATACCCTTCCAGTACAAAATACTATGCTTGGACTGACTTTAAAACTTTTCCCACATTGAATGTGTGCTCTATAGTGCAGCACACATGCAAAGTCAGAAAAGAATGGAGAAATGATGGCATTTCTCTGTGATAGTGCCTAGCTGGAATGGGAGCTATATTTTACACAAAACCCTGTTTTCTTTTTTTTTTTTAGCAAATAGGGTTTTGGGCCAAAAACCTTGGGTGGTTGCATGGGAACACCCATGCACCACCCATGGAATGTCATCTTGGCACTAAGGGGCATATTTATACTCCATTTGCGCCAAATTGCGTCATTTTTTTACGTAAATTCGGTGCAAAACTAACTCCATATTTATATTTTGACACTAGACCCATCCAATGTCACAATATTGGAGTTTGCACCACTTTTTAGATGTGTGAACCTACCTTGCGTCAATAAGATGCAAGGTAGGCGTTCCCATCTAAAAAATGGTGCTAACTCCTTAGCCCCATATTTATCCCCCGTGCTAAAATGACGCATGGGTGGGAGAAGGGGCTAAATAATGGTGCAAAGCTTGCTTTACACCACTATTTAATGCCTGGGTCAGACCAGGCATTAGGGGACCTGTGGACCCATTTCCATGGTTGAACACCATGGAATGGGTCCACAGGCGCCCTCCTCAAGCCCCAGGAACATCCCCACCCATACCAGAGGGACATTGGAGGATGAGGGACCCAATTCCAGGTAAGTATAGGTAAGTATTTAATTTTTTAAATTAAAGTGCCATTGAGGGCTCAACTTCGGCCCCCCTGCATGGCACAGGGTGCAATGGCCATGCCTAGATGACACTGGTCCCCTGTGCTGGCCATTGGGGTGGTGAGCATGACTTCTGTCTTTTCTAAGACAGGAGGCATGTGGTATGGATGCTTTTGAATCAGAAAATGATGCTAGGTTGGTTAGAGGCATTTTTTGCCTCTAACCAAACTAATGTCATTTTTTGGTGCAAAACCCCCTTCTCCCATACCACCACCCCCACCCAGCTAATGTCATTTTTGCCGGCTTGCGGCATTCCATTAATTCTTTGCCCCGCTGTCGCTCTGGAATGACACTAGCCGGCGCTATACTTTTTGATGCAAAACTGCGTTTGCGCAGTTTTGCGTCAAAAAGTATAAATATGGGCCTAAGTAATGCAAAGAAGAGCTATGCGCTGCTTTGCCTTACTTTTAAGTGATTCTCATTTTGTGGCGATAACAGCATTAAATCTTAGGGCCAGATTTACAAGACCCAAGGTGCAGGGCAGCGCAGCAAGTCACTTGCTGCGCCGCTCTGCACCACCGGGAAAGGGTAGAAATGCACTGTATCTACAAGATACAATGCATTTCCGTCCTTTCCCTCTGCGCTGCAAATTGATGCCATGGGCCAACGAAGGCACCCTTGCACTATGGTGCAGGGGTGCTTGCATTTTGGGGATGATTTTTTTCTGCAGAAAGGGATACCTTCCTGCACAAAAACAATCAAAGGATGTGATTTCCTCCTATGTGTGTTGCAGAATGCAGCACACACAGAAAGAGCAAAAAGCGGGGAGAAATAATGTTATTTCTCCCCGTTGTGCCACTTAAGCCACCCCTGGGGAGGAGTAAGCTTTTGACACATTCCCAGGTTTACGAAACTTTGTAAATCTGGGAATGCCTCAAAATCAATGGGTGCTGCGTGGGAACACCCCCCTGCCCCAACACCCATGGAAACGCCTCCCTGCTGCAAAGTAAGGGAACTCAGTGACTTGCACTGCATTGCCTTACTCTATATCTACAAAGCCATGTAAATCCACACAAAGTGTCTTGGCATGACCTTGTAGATATGGGGTGCAGTTTCGCTGCCGGTGCATCACGAAAACTAATGCACAGGTGGCAAAGAATACTTGTAAATATAGACCTTAGTAAATATACCCCTTAGTGTCTACAACTTCCCATCCTAAATTATCACAATATTGAAATTTTTGTTGTAATCTAAGGTGAAAAGGAGTCAGCATTGAGAAGTGGGGGGAGCTGCGTTTTTTCCATTGAAGATGGTTGTGATGGAATATTTTGGTGGTCTTCACCACAAGGTAAATCTTCTACTCAAGCCCTATCATTTTCAGGATTTATACCTACATCTGAAGCAAAATACAGGGGCCTAGTTTTGCAAACATTCACACAAAGGGGACTCCTCTGACCTCCTGGTCAGCATCTGTTCGCCCTCACCTGTACAGCTCCACCTGTTTGCTGCTGCCTCTGATGCGAGGGAATTCAGAGCCTGCCTGACTCTCAGTTCGAGGCCCACCTCTACCCGCAGGCTCCCTCCTCTGCCTCATCCCTGGTTGCCTAGGGGCCATCTGAGTGTAAGTATCTGCTGTCTCTTTACTTTTTGCTATTTCTTCTGTTGTCCCTCCCGCGATGTGCTTACATACCCTCCCACCCCCCAGCTGACCAGAACCCCAGCTTCCCTCCTCTTCTTAATGGCGGCCGCTGTACACTGAGAGGGCGACTCCTCTGGCCTCATGGTCAGCGTCTGTTCCTCCTCATCTTTGCAGCTCCACCTGTTTGTTGCTGCTGCCTCTGCTGCGAGCGAACTGAGAGCCTGCCTGACTCTCAGTTTGAGGCCCACCTCCACCCACAGGCTCCCACCTGTGCCTCATCCCTGGTGGCCTAGTGGCCATCTGAGTGTATGTATCTGCTGTCTCTTTCTTTTTGCTGTTTTTTCTGTCATCTTTATTTTTTTTTCCTGTCTTTTTTCTTGTCTCTTTCTCTCTCCTTTCAGCTTTTTACTATCCCCCTGTTCCGTTCCTTGCCACTGCTTCCCCTGTAGCCCGTCCCCCCTCCCTACCGCGAAGCACTTTCCCGCCCTCCTGACACCCAGCTGACCCATCCCTGCCTCCGTCCCATTCTTAATAGTGGCCGATGTACGGCCTTGCAGCAGGCACGCCACTGGCACTCCTAAGGCACCTGTCTGCGCCCAGCGCCACGAAACCTGGTCCTCTGACCTTCCATTGCTACAACTCAGAGACCCTCCATCCGCTGAACACAGGATGCTCCTCTGCCTGCTCTTTAGCATCACCTAGGAACACCCACGGACCATTCTCCTGCTTGTACTGCCACCGCACCCTCGCCCTACATTAAGCTCTGAACCCTCCCGCCACTGAGCCACCAAACACCATCGGAGAGCACCTCAGATACATCTTCCTCAACGTTTGATCCCTCAACAAACTCGCCGTAGAACTCTGGGACCTTCTAGATTCTATCCGCCTGGACATTGCATTTCTCACTGAGACATGGACAGTGTCTGCACCGGACATCACCATCCCCAGCAACTACAAACTGCTCCGCAAAGACCGACCGTCTCGACCAAGCAGCAACCTGCCATCATACACAAATCCACACTCTGCCTGACAACCAATGTGGGGGAATACTACCCACTCATGGAGCCCCTCCATTTCTAGATTCATGCCACCCCTCAAGTCTACCTTCCATGGCACCCTCATCTACAGGCCACCCGGCCCCTGTCCAGCCTTTGGTGACTCCATCGTCAACATCATCTCTTCTCACGCTCTTGCCTTCTCGAACTACTTCCTCGACGGTGACCTCAACCACCACACTGACAACGGCAACAACACCAACACTGCTTCCCTGTTCGATAACCTGGCCACAATAGGACTAAAGCAACTGGTCACTTCGCCAACCCACATTGCTGGGCACACACTCAACGCCATCTTTTCCACCAGCCACATCACCATCAACAACACTTCCACGCTTCACTGGACTGATCACCACTGCATCTGTTTCACCATCACCTCACTGACCATCCACCTCTGCACACTCCGAGCCCCAATCAGAAAATGAAACTAGATCACTGAGGAACAGCTCACCAACACCCTCATCAAGCCTCCCCACTCCTCAACGAATACGCTAACATCTCAGCATCAAACTTCCACCGATGGATCTCCAAATACGCCAACACCCTAGCACCTCTTCGCAAGACCTCAGCCAAACACCACCTCAAGAAGGCCAGCGGGTTTTCTCCTGCACTCCAGGACTCCAGATGCACCTGAAGACAGCTAGAGAAACAAATGGAGAAACAGCAAGTCCCTGGAAGACTTCAAGGCCTTCAGAGCTGCCACCAAATCCCACCACCACTCATCAGAGTAACCAGGAAAGCCTCCCTGCAGGACCGCAACAGCACCACCACTCACAACACGAAAGAGCTCTTCGCCGTGGTCAAGGAGTTGTCAAACCCCAGTCGGAAACAGCAAACATCCCTCCATCTCAAGACCTCTGCGACAGACTAGCCACCTTCTCCCACTGGAAAATCAAAGACATATATGACAGCTTTGGTCCCCAAGAACGTCCGAGGCCTCCTACAACCCCCCAGCTCTGACACCCCCAATCATCACAGAACCTGCACTGCTGGACCACCCTCACCACGGAAGAAACCCGCACCATCATGAACAGCATCCACTCCGGAGCCCCTACAGACCCCTGTCCTCACCACATTTTCAACAAAGCCAACACCTCCATTGCACCTGAGCTCCGCCACACCCTCAACTGCTCCATAGATACAGCCACCTTCCCAGAGGACTGGAAGCATGCCGAGATATGCCCCTCCTGAAGAAACCCATGGCTGACCCTCTGGATCTCAAGAACAACTGCCCCATCTCTCTTCTGCCTCTCCCAGCCAGGGTCATTGAAAAGGCCATTGGCACTCTGCTCCACAAGCACATTGAGAACAACAACATCCTGGACATCCCCCAATCAGGTTTCAGGAGCAACCACAGCTTGGAGACTGCCCTCCTCGCCGCCACAGATGACATCTGCTCACTCCCCAACCGCGACCATACAGCAGCCCTTATCCTCCTATCGACCTTTGACATGGTTTCACACTACACCCTCTGCTCCAGACTCCACACAGTTGGCATCTGCAGCAAAATCCTACAATAGATATGTTCCTTCCTGTCTGGCATTACCCAGAGAGTCAGACTCCCACCTTACCTGTCAGAACCTACGGATATCATCTGCGGAGCTCCGCAGGGCTCCTCCCTAAGCCCCACACTCTTCAACATCCACATGGTCCCGCTTACATACATTGTCAGGAACAATAGTTTAAACATCGTCTCCTTCGCCAACGCCACCCAGCTGATGATCTCTCTGACCGAAAACCCCACAACTTGCAAGAAGAATTTCCACAACAGGATAGAAGCCGTCTCAGCCTGGATGAATGATAGCTTCCTCAAGTTAAACTCTGTCAAGACCGACATCCTCATCCTGGGACCATTCACATCAGCCTGGAGCGACTCCTGGTGCTCATACCCCCTCGACACCTCCCAGCCCCCGTCTCTAGAGACCTGGTATGCAACCTCGGCTTCATCCTGGACTCATTGCTCACCATGACCCGCCGAGTCAACTCAGTTGCATCCTCCTGTTTTTACACCCTCCCACTGCTCTGGAAGATCTACAAATGGATCCCAAAGGACTGCTGCAGAACCGTGACTCACGCCCTGGTTACCAGCAGACTTGGCTATTGCAATGCCCTCTATGCCGGCACCACCTAGAAGAACCTAAAGAGACCACAGCACATCCAAAACGCCTCTGCCAGGCTCATCCTGGACATTCCCCACCACAAAGACATCCCGAATCACCTAAGATACCTCTACTGGCTTCCTAACGAGAAAAGGGTTAACTTCAAACTCCATACACGCATACAAGGCTCCCCACAACCTAGGACCCGCCCACCTCAACCACTGCATCACCTTCTACTCCCCCACCAGACCTCTTGGCTCTGCTCAACAAGCACTAGACACCGTACCTCGCATACCGAAGACCCTGACTGGTGGAAGATCCTTCGCCTTCCTCACGGCAAAGAGCTGGAACACCATGCCCCTGCACCTCAGGTAGTCACCATCACTGCATCAGTTCTGGAAGGATCCTAAAACCTTCAACTGAAGCTCGGAGGACAAACCCTCTCAGCGCCTTGAGACCCTTACGGGTGAGTAGCTGCACTTTATATACATTGATTTGTAGGCAGAGCTGCGTAGGTAGTGCTGACAGTCAAAGAGTAATGCACTGATGATGTAAGTTCAGTCTTCCTGAACATGCAAAGTGCACTGACACCTCCTCAGGGTATGCTTATGCTACAGAAAAGCAGATCTGTGAATGAACAGCAATCCTGTTTGAGCTTAAGTTTCCATTATTTGCTGATTCGATAAGAAAAATTAGATTTTTCAGTTTTAGCAGCTATGATCAGAAAAGCAAGTCGTCGCCGTGCTGCAGAGATTTACCTGCTGATAGATTTCTTATTGAGATGAAACTTCTTACTTTTATGGTTTAACTCAAGAAGACAATAGACGCGCACCACTCCTTTTATATAAACGTGCCCAATATCGATATGGTGAAGAGGGTTTAAGAGAGAATCTTGAGTCCAATGCTCAGAAATAGAACCGCTATTCACTCCTTTGCCACGAGGTGGCAGGCTTAGCCTATTTGCTTAACCAGAAGGTTAATGGTTAATGGTGCTTCAAGAAATCACTTTGTCTCCAAGAGTAGGAGCGTCTGGAAATGAAATGCAGATTTCGTCACAGCTTGCTTAACAATTACGCCACGGCTGCTTACAGGAAGCTTCGATGTGTCACGACTTTTACTGTAATGATATCCACTGTTGATCAGTCTGCAGACCTGCCAACTTCACAAAAAAACCTCAGTGTGAGAAGGGGGTGGTGCCTTGGATGAGGGCATGGTGTGGAGAAGGACCTAAGAGGCACTTTTGCCCCCACCCTGGCCCCCAACTTCCTCATGAAAACAAGCATTTGCAATGCAATGGGTCTCGCGTTTGCTCGAGTTAGAGCTATTAACGTTATAAATTCCAAACTGGACTTTTCTTGCCACATAAATTGAAAATGAAAAGTAAAACAGTTGACCTAAGTGAGCCCATTCAAAGTGCTACAGCCGGCAGGAGCTTGAGCGCGAAGGAGACACAAAAGGAAAAAGAAGTTCCTCGGAATCAAACGTATCGGCAAACGTGCAATTATCCACGTAGCAGGATCGATGGCCAAGGCGGTAACAAAACTGCCCAAAGGAGGGATAAACATAAAGCATTTACCAATGATAACAAAGGATTTTTGAAAGGCAAGCCCATGAACGAGTGATAGTGACACACCAGCCTTTCTCCCAGGGCATTATGAGCCTAAATGTTGGCCTTGGGTAAACTGAACATATTGTATCCTCCTTACTGAGCTACAGCCTTCCAAATGAAAAGAACACTTTGACAACCCTTGTCTGAGTGTGTGCCAAAAGAATTTCTTAAAAACCTTCTAAAGAGGATCAAAATATCAGTTACTTCTGTATCGCACTCACCTGCGATAAGTCTATATAGAGCCATGGAAATGGCCTTATAAAAAAAAATAGTCCAACATTTTGATGTGTTGGTTCTCACTTGTAATTACGTTCTGTGTAAAGCTATTTGACCCACGCCCCCCAATTTAAGTCTTGTCTGCATGCTAGAAAACTGCAATATATATGAATGAATGACTAGAGCAAATGTTGGCACTAAACTGATTGAGGTCACTCTGGTCTCCACAAGTTTTATCAGAAGCTGAAGCCGACAATTTGAATGGGTAGCCACATAAAAATTCTATGGGGAATACTGATAATCTAGTATAAGGTATTTGATCAGGCTTTCCAGCCTCCTGAGCCTCTTGTAAATGTGAGACCTGCTAATATAATCTGCACACTTCTACACATCCGTCCTGTAAACTGTATGCATGTCTAAATTTGCTACCCCACACCATGTGCTGTAATTTTGAAATCTTTTGCCAGGAGTTGATATTTAAGCACCCCATAAACTCTAAACTAAGATCACTAAACCTCTGTCTAAAACTGTGTTCTTGGTAGCCTTTTGTGAACCGAACGGAAGGTACTGTTGTAGGAGGCTGGCCTGGTTTGTAGTGGGTACCCTAGGTACTTACACCTTATATATTTACCCATGGTTCTAATAATGTAGTGTATGTACATATGTGTGTGTATTCATGTGTGTTTGTATGTGTGTGTGTATGTATATATATATGCATGTATGTATGTGTATATGTTGTTTCTGTGCTTGGCATGTTCGTGGGTCATTGCATGGCTCCTGGGTCGGTTGGTATACTAGATATCTATGAATCCCTGCTCTCATCTTATCACACTTATCTATCCATCATCATATGTCATGTCTCTATCAAACTATCCTCCATTCCCACTCTGACTCATCCCAAATCCTCTCTACTACTTTCATCTCCTAAATAAATCTGCCTAAGCTCTTTCCTCTGCTTCCACATCTCTCACCAAACCTCACTCTACTACAATGACCTCCCACACAACCCTACTAAATTCTCCTTCATTTATCTCACCCTGCTACTATGCTCTCCCTATCCCTTCCACAGACTCTTCCCTCCTCCATCCCCCTTTACTCATCCCAAGCCTTTGGGTCGAGTAAATGAGGGATATACTCCCCATTAACACTTCTGGATTTCTTTCCTCCTCCACCCCTCCATTACTCTAGTCAATCTAACTAACAAACTCTCATATCCGCAGCTCAAATTAACTCATAATAATACTACAACTGTACTCATTATTTCCCGATACTAATCCATCACTAATTCTTGATGGGTTCCAGAGTAGCGTGCTACTCATCGAAAAGCGCTTCGACGCCTCGTCAGGGGTAGTAAGCGCTTATATAAATACTATTACAATACAATACAATACAATACAATACAATGGGTGTGCAGTGGGTGTGGTTAAAAACCCACAGATAGATTACAACAGGCCAGAGTGCATGCGCGCTTGACCTAAAAACAAAAGCTTGCTAATGCTGCTACCAATGTCATGGGGTGCTTTCACACCTATTAATGGATATCAGCAGTTAAAAATCTACAAAAACAAGCTGAAAACCTTACAGTGGTTTTCAGCTCGTTTCCCAGCCACTATGTGATATTAACTTCTCACCGGGAAGCATGAGAGGGGGAGCCGATATGGTGTGTCACACGGTGGTACAGTGTGATTTGACAGGTCTGTTAGTCTGGCACATAGGTTTCCTACATGTAACAATGGTAGTTGACAACTGCCTTGCAAAGACATTGAACACAACGAGTAAGTTAAATAACAGGCATTGGCAAAGCCAATAGGTCTCCCCTATGATAGCCGTTGGCTTTGGAAACGTTTTGTAGCCACGCTGTACAGCAGCATGGATACTTTGCAGCATAACTAAAAGTAATTAAAAACTGCGCTACGCCACAGCTGATGGACCTTTTTTAATTGACGCTTTAGAGCTGGATGCACCATAATCCTTTTTATTATTTTTATCCATGCTGCCATGCTGCTATACAACTTGACTACAAATCATAGCCAAAGTCAGCAATGCTCATGATGTACAGAATGAACAAAAGACAATTACAGAACCAATAGCCACAAAAACGAGGGCTATTGGTTTTGCCAATGGTTGGTAGGACACCCTTGTGATTATGAGCAGTTCAGTTCATCTCCTTATGCATAAAAAAGAAAAAAATCCGACATTTGGCAAAAATAATCCTGATATAAAGAAAGCGATTGCACCCATGTCCCTGTCTTACTGAGACTACATTCGGAAACAGATAACATCTGTTGTCGCAATAGACATCCATTTCATAGCAGAAAGGGGTTTCTTTAAAGTGTGTGTGATATAGTAAAACATAATCCCAAATGGCTAGAGGTTCAGCTGGTGCACAGCGAAGAAGAAAAAATAAAAAGTAGTACAGTACAATCAGAGTGCGATCAGCGGAAGGACAGCGATCAGCACCTCATCCATGCTCCAGCTGAAAGACGAGGAAGCCAGCAGGCGCTGGGATATTAGAAAGCAGCGGATAAGTGACAATGAAACTAACAATGGTAAGAAAGAGGTGGGCAGCAAGCCCCTTGTTTACAATATCTCTCGCCAGTGAGAGCACATGCAGTACATGCGCTGTCGCAGGTGAGCCCTAAATAGGTTGTTAATAGACAGGGTTTCACCGTTGGAACCTATTGGCTTTACCACCGGTTTTTACCAATGTGGAACACAGATAGAATTTTTAAAAATGCTTTTGATGCAGTCTTTTTTTTTCTTTTTAGTTACAGATCTAAGTACTGCCAGTCCCTCTGCAATGGTCTCTTGCAAGTATGATAGCATTTTAAGAGCTTATAACAATGCTGTATTCTTAAGTACACTCAGCTACTACCTTTACAAGCTTCAGCTCATCCAAAATGTTGCAGTTGGTCTCATCCTAGGACTAAGTGGGAAAGTGAGCATCACTGTTCATCTTCCTGCCGTCCATTGGCTCCCCATATGCAAACTTTGTCTGTTCAAGGCCCTTTGTTTCTGTCATAAGGCATTATACAGGTTGCCTTCAGACAGTTCCATGGAATCTCTTTTCTCTTTTTACACTCCAGGGCACTGTCTTCGCTCAAACACCTTGTTAATATTCCCAAATTCACGAAAGCTTGTATAAGCACCTACTCTTACCCAGTAGTCACCTTTTAAGATTGGAATGCTCCTCCATTGGCCATTTGTGCAGAAAAGCGTCTTCTCCCATTCCGTGGGCTTCTTAAAACTAACATATTTTCTTCATAACTCTTGTAACACCGTTCTGTTGTCACCAGGCTATCATTTTTGGGGTATTTACACACATTACAAAATCAGAAACAATCAATCAACATTTGCGATATCTTGGAGTAAGACAATCTCATTTTTAGGTCGAACTCGCAAGCGCTTTGACCTGTTGTAAGAATTGTGGGCTTTTAACCACGCCCATCACTTTCACTCGTTTGTGGGCTTGCCTTTAAAAAATCCTTTATCATTGGTGAATGATTTACGTTTGTCCCTCCTTGGGGTGCTTTTGTTACCTCCTTGGCCATCGACCCTCTTACATGGAGAATTGCACATTTGCCGATACTTTTGACTGCAAGCAAACTTCTTTTTCCTTTTGTGTCTCTTCTTCGCGCTCATGCTCATGGCAGCTGTGGCACTTTGAATCAGCTCACTTATATCAACTGTTTTACTTTTCATTTTCAATTTTAGTAGCAAGTAAAGTCCACTTAGGAATTTACAACGCTAATAGCTCTAACTCAAGCAAACGCGAGACCCATTGCATTGAAAATGCTTGTTTTTATATATATTGTTTCGATTGATACTACCATTCATAATCAGTGTTATAATACTACATTTAATGGCAACCTCGAGGATAAAGCTAATCACAAGTTGGCGGCCATGAAACATGTTGGCACATTCTCTTGCTCCCCTGGGCCCTATAATGACGTCACCTATTTTCTGCTGTAGCTTCACAATGTCTATCCTTTGATTTCCAATAATTGTATGTGTATGCCGAAATTCAATTCGTATTTCACTCATACTACATGCCCCTTGGCTTACTTCAGCGGGGCTTCTCTAATAGCACATCAGTCGCTTTATATACTTCAGTAAGGTCTCAGTCATAACTCATGTCTCACATCTTCTATACCAGCAGGGTCTAATGCAAATTACAGATCAGTGGCCTCACTTTAGCAGGGCTCCACTCATACCGCACATGAATAGCATCATATGCTTTAGCAACGTCTCGCTTAATCTCATCTCATTGGATTCATATACCAGCAACGTATCACTCACAGTACTTATCAGCAGCCTCACTTTAGCATGGCTTCACCCACTACACATTAATGGTGTCACTCACTTTCGCAGGGTCTCACTTTTACCCAATATCTTTGGCCTCATTTACCATCAGGGTCTCGTTCATACTACCTATCAGTTGTCTCACTCCAGTGGGACTTCACTCATATCACACATCGATGGCATCATACACTCCAGTGAGCCCAACAGGATCCAGGGTCTCACTTCTACCCCATATCTTTGGTCTCATATACCAGTATGGTCTCACACCTACTACTTATTACTGGTTTCACTTCAGCAAGGTTTCACCCCACCACACATCCATGGAGTCATACACTTTAGCAAGGTCTCACTTCTACTCCATATCTTTGGCTTCGTAAGGTCTCACTCATATTACATTTCACTGCCCTCATACACTCCAGTAGGGTCTCACCTATATCCTATAACTTTGTCCACATATACCAGCAGGGTCTCATTCATACTACATATCAGTGGACTCGTACACTGCAAGAGTGTCTCACTTGTACCCCATATCTTCGGTCTTGTATAACGGCACGGTCTCACTCATACTACATATCAGCGTCCTCATACACTTCAGCAAGATCTCACTTACATCCTATAGCTTTGTCCACATATACCAGCAGGGTCTCAATCATACTACATATCAGTTGACTCGTGCACTTCAAGAGTGTCTCACTTGTACCCCATATCTTCGGCCTCATATAACGCACGGTCTCATTCATACTACATATCAGCGGCCTCATATATATTCCTGCAGGGTCTCACTTATACCCTATAACTTTGGCCACATATACCAGCAGGGTCTCAATCATAGTACATATCAGTGGACTCGTACACTCCAACAATGTCTCACTTATACCCCATATCTTCGGCCTCGTATAACGGCACGGTCTCACTCATACTACAACATATCAGCGTCCTCATACACTTCAGCAAGGTCTCACTTATAACCCATATCTTTCCCACATATACCAGCAGAGTCTCACTTATACCCCTAACTCTTGGGCTTGGCAAAGATAAAGCAAGTCTGCGCGCTCAGAGATCCCATAGCAGAAAAATATTTAGAATCCTTCCTGGAGGTGAATTGATGATGTACTGGAGCGTAATCTGTATCTGACTTGAATGGCGGGTTCTATCTTCCTCTCCTGGAGACACAGAGTAGAAGGTTCTCCCTCTATAAATCACCTGTAAGCTCCGCCCGCTGAGCCACGCCCCGTCCACCCTCGAAGTAGGCAAAGGAATTCCCGCCTTTTACCAGGATGATGGACAGCTTTCCAAAACGACCCCACTGCGTTTACTGCCGATTCAGGTGGTGCGTTGTTGATGCGCAGAAGCACGAGGACATCTCCAAAAGCACACAAGGTTGTTGGAGACGTTTCCCCCATGACCCATCACGTAGCCTTAGTGTACAATATAAACAGGGCGTAAAAAACATGCTAGGTAACGCTTACCGACTTACTCGTAAAAAATACTCCGGTTGGGTAGGCCATGATGCTCATTTTACAGAAACTAAACCTCAAAGGAAGCACTTACAAATATAAACGTAGCAGATGCCCCAGTTGAAGCTCAGCTTCTGGAAAGGACAAGCCACCCTAACTCTTGGGCTTGGCAAAGATAAAGCAAGGCTGTGCGCTCAGAGATTCCATAGCAGAAAAGATCTAGAATCCTTCCTGGAGGTGAATTGATGATGTACTGGAGCGTAATCTGTATCTAACTGTGACGCGCGGTTTCTATCTTCCTCACCTGGAGACACAGAGTAGAAGGTTTCTCCCTTTATAAGTCACCTGTAAGCTCTGCCCGCTGAGCCACGCCCCGTCCACCCTCGAAGTAGGCAAAGGAATTCCCGCTTTTACCAGGATGATGGACAGCTTTCCAAAATGACCCCACTGCGTTTTACCGCTGATTCAGGTGGTGCGTTGTTGATGCGCAGAAGCACGAGGACATCTCCACAAAGACGCACTAGTAACAATCACATTGCCAAGGACACACAGGGTTGCTGGAGATGTTTTCAGCGCTCTTAAATCTAGTGAAAGGTCTCACTTGACATCCCCTTCCGAAGTCTAGCTATCTTGCTGTTCTTGCGAATCTTTTAAACCCTCACTGGTCCTTATGTGTTTGTTTCTAACTGCATGTCAACACAGTTTAATACATAATTGTCTTATATACAAGAAACAGAAGGAATACAGGCTGCCTTTGATACGGTTGACCATGACGCCCTAACTCAAAGACTCCATGAAGCCGGCATACAAGGGATTGCTCTCGACTGGATTACTTCCTATCTTTAAAAAAGAGCAAATATCATCCACTCGCCCCCCTTCTCGTCCGAACCCTACCTCACAAAAGCAGGGGTCCCCCAAGGGTCAATCCTCTCACCTTTGCTTTTCAACATCTACATGATATCTTTACCAGAACTGATCAATGATTTCCATCTCACATGCTACAACTATGCAGATGACACACAAATACTACTTAAATTAGTAGACCCTAAAAACATTGAAAACTCACAAATCTTCAGTTGCCTCAGAGCCGTTGATCAGTGGATGACCTGGAGCCATCTCAAACTAAATACCTCCAAAACAGAAATACTCATATGTGGTGACTGGAAAAGTTATGACCCTCTGTGCGTCTGCCCTGACGATCTCGGACCACCTCCTCAATTATCCAAGGAAGTTAAAAACCTAGGAATCACCATGGATTCCAAGTTAACTATGAATGCCCAAGTAGACAAATTAGCACGCACAAGCTTCATCACCTTAAAGACTTTACGACGCATCTTCCCCCACCTCGGATTTCCACACAAGGTGCAAGCTACTATCTCACTTGTACTATCCAAACTGGATTATGCCAATAGCCTCTACCATTGATCATCTCTATCTGTTATGAAAAAACTACAACGTATCCAGAATTCCGCAGCCAGGCTACTACTACATATAAAGCCGCAAGCCCACATCTCCCCTGCCTTGAGAGCACTACACTGGTTACCCGTTGCCAGAAGATGCACTTTCAAGCTGCTTTGTATCACCCACAAAGCTATACATGGAACAGGACCGCTTTTTATCAGAAAGAAAATGACCAAATACATCCAACAAAGAACCCTCCGCTCAAGACTGGCACCCCGCCTTAGAACACCACCATACAAGAAAAAGACTATAGGTGGTACATCCTTCTCCGTCCAAGCGGCCAAACTATGGAATTCATTACCCCCAACTATAAGAGACACAGATAACTTTCTGGTCTTCAGAAAACTACTCAAGAGTTGGCTCTTTCCTTCATAACCACCTTTTTCAAACAACTATGAACTGCATATGCCTATGTGGATAAATATTTTTTTCAGATTATATGTATATTTCTATTTATTTATAGTTTCTTTGGAAAATATGTATTGCTACTATGTCATAACAATAAAATACACACACACTCTTTAAACCTGTCTGACTAAGTATTTTTTACCCATGATTCTAATTATGTATTGTATGTGCATGTGTGTGTGTGTGTGTGTGTGTGTGTGTGTGTATATATATGTATGTATATATATATATATATATATATATATATGTATATATATATATATATATATGTGTGTGTGTATATGTATATATATGTGTATGAGTATATGTTGTTTCTGTGCTTGGCATGTTCGTGGATCATTGCATGGCTCCTGGTTTTTTGGGTTGTTATACTAGATATCTATGAATTCCTGCTCTCATCTTATCACACTTATCTACTCATCACTCTTATGTCATGTCTCTATCAAACTATCCTCCATTCTCACTCGGACTCATCCCAAATCCCTTCTACCACTTTCATCTCCTAAATATCTCTGCCTAAGCTCTTCCCTCCACATCTAACTCACCAAACCTCACTCTACCTCTGTGACCTCCCACACAACCATACTAAATTCTCCTGCATTCATCTCACCCTGCTACTATGCTCTCCCTAACCCTTCCACATTCTCTTCCCCCTCCACCCCCCTTTACTCATCCCAAGCCTTTGGGTTGAGTAAATGAAGGATATACTCCCAATTAACACCTCTGGATTTATTTCCTCCTCCACCCCTCCATTACTCCAGTCTAACTAACAAACTCTCATATCCGTGGCTCAAATTAACTCATAATAATACTAAAACTGTACTCATTATTTACCGACACTAATCAATCACTAATTCTTGTTGGGTTCTGGAGTAGCGTGCTACTCATCGAAAAGCGATTCGACGCCTCGTCAGGGGTAGTAAGCGCTATATAAATACGATTACAATACAATACAATACAATACTTATACCCCATGTTTTTGACCTCTTAGACTACCATGGTTTCCCTCTCTGCCACCGACCCCTTTCCCCACCCACAACCGCTGATACAACTCGAGGTGATGTCGTTTTTTTTTTTTTTTTTTTTTCTTTTACACCATGCTTGATGGGTTAATGGACAGAGGGCAAGCTGGCAGCTGGTACCGTGCACGTGCCACAGGGCCCCACACCTGCCGCACCCAGACAGCAGTGCCCCAGAGGGCACCGTGACAGATACAGCATGCCATGTCTGCCAGGCACCTCCTGGCCCACTAAACTGCAGCACAACGAATGCACGCAGCAAACAAACCCTCACAGTGCCCGAGGATGCAGAGAAACGCTGCACGCCTGAATGTGTGACCTTTGACCTGCGTTATCAGGTAAAACAATGACATTCCCAGAGACAACCATGGATGGAGGACTGGATGGTGCGCACACCCCCTTCAGACACCCCACAGCCGCTGCGTCATTGGACACAGGCATCTCCGCTCCCATGACACCTGGCCCAGGTTATGTGTGCCCTTGTGCCCCCAAACACCGGTGCCAGGCTCAGTGATGGGGGTCTCTAAGGAGACAGGAACATTTAAATGGTGACGCTCCGGGCTCTGCCGGGAGTCACCATCTCGAACACTCATAAATAGGGCCTGCGGCTCACATCAGGAGCCACAGAGCCATAGAGCGCCGCCTTCAGGTAAGGACTACTACCGAGCACACTTGCCAGATTTTCATTGGGTGAACTGACTAGAGGCACCGAGGGCGTTATTTATACTAAAGCTTTGCTCGTTTGGTGCAAAGTGCCACAACGCGTTGCGCCGATGAACGTTTGGTTACTAAAGCCCTTGCATGGTCCTTGATTCAGCAGAAGTAAGAGGCAGAGCCGGCTTTAGCGCTGGGGGCACACTGTGCGGCAATCCCTTTTGGCGGCCCCTCATACGACCTCTTCCTCGGATTCCCACGCTGTGATCCGGCTAAAGTGTTCCCCATCTCTCCATAGCCCCCCTTTCACATACATTTCATTTGTTTTAAAGTGCAGGTAAAGGCCATCTTTACTAATCCGCCCAGCTAGCCACATAAAATACAGATCTGTTCTTTGCAACAGCAGTATTAATCCTCTGCACTAGCTTATGGCGAGTCAAAGCTGCCACTGCACACAACTCCGAACTCTTTATAACGACCATTAATCGCAAGAGTTATCGTGACATTTTTATTGTTGCCTGACAGCTGGAGCGCATGGAACTCTGCAGCAGGTGCTTTTAAACTGTAAGTTATTGATCAACACAGCGCCCCCCCACCCCACGTCAGCGCCCAGTGCGGTGGCACCTCCCTAAAAACGGCCCTGGTAACATCCTCTCTCACCCTGTGACCTCGGATTACATCACAGGGTTGACCCCTTACCCCAGTCTTACATCTCTGAAGTCCCAGTTTGCTGCTGGGAGCCTGCAGGGAGCACAGGAAGTAAACAGCTTGATGGAGCACTGTGCAGTTCCTGCTGCTGCCCAAGGGATCTCTTCCAACAGGGGCAGCAAGGGCTGTGCCAGGAGTGATGAAGGGTCAGGGAGGGGTAGCACGTTACCTCTGGATGCCACCGAATTAACACCCACGGCCATGTTGTAAACTATAATACGTATGGTTCTGAGGAAAACTCTAGCATTAACACAGTCTGACAAGAAGCGCCAATTCTAAAACTACAGGCCTAAAACAGCATTTATAGTAGTTGGGTATTTATCAAAAACCCTGTTCTCCGAAGCCAAACAGATACCCGAATAGTGTTTTTTTTTTAGAATTTAAGTTCTCAATCACTCGGACAAGAGAAATCACAGAAACTGTTGTGGTCCTATGTTTTCGTGATTTTTATTCTCCTTATTTGCATCACATGCAATGAAAGCATTACATTAAAAACATAGCACATTATCCACAAGCTATACTTTGATTTAACCTTACCAAACTGTATTGAAATTACATTTTGTCCCAATGAGCACTTGGTTGTTAATCGGAAGCACTCTGTGCCCCGAGCAGCTTGTAAAACCATGTGCCTTCCTACCTTTCAAATGGGCAGCAGGACAACCTTTAATTTTGATTGAGGACAAATTGAAGATTTATGTTTTCAAAGTAATACCACAGATAGCAATTACATGTCCATTGATCAAGCAAAAGAAATATAACTATGTCATATTTAACATATTTCAAGCCTGAGAAGGGCTGCAGCCAGTTTAGTTAAAAAAAAAATAGCCAACCACCCTGCATACTTCTTGGACACTGGGTCAGTACAGGATGCAGGGGAAACCCTAGTAATGTGGAGGCAACAGGGGTCCTCACCCCACCCAACCTCTGAAGAATCCTTGTGCGAGTGGTGCACAATTGTCTTATGGCTAAATATCCAATTAGCTGCTGAGAAGGGATGATGCTTCTGTGTACTGTCATATCCATCAATCAATCAAGTAATTTCTTAAGCGTACTACTCACCTGGTAGGGTCTCAAGGCGCTGGGGGGGGGGGGGCGGGGTAGTGGCCGGTTACTGTTTGAAAAGCCATGTTTTGAGGTGCTTTCTGAATGTTAGTAGATCTTGGGTCTTGCATAGGTTGGTGGGGAGGGAGTGCCAGGTCTTGGCGGCGAGGTGGGAGAAGGATCTGCTGCCGGAGGTGGTGGGTTGGATGCGGGGGACTGTGGCGAGGTCGGCGGAGCGGCGCTGGCGAGTAGGTACGTGGAAGTTTACTCGTTCGTTGAGGTAGGCTGGTCCGGTGTCGTGGAGGGCCTTGTGTGCATGGACGAGGACTTTGAAGATGATCCTTTTGTTGATGGGCAGCCAGTGTAGGGATCTGAGGTGGGTGAATATGTGTTTGTGGCGAGGGAGGTTGAGGATGAGTCGTGCGGCTGCGTTCTGGATTCACTGGAGTTTTCTTTGAAGTTTGGCTGTGGTCCCTGCGTAGAGGGCGTTGCCGTAGACAAGTCTGTGGCTGATGAGGGCGTGGGTGATGTATTGTATACATGTGTACATCCTGATGTATTGGAATATTTCAGAAGCACCTTCTTGGAATTGCACAGACACCCCATGGCTTTTCAGCCAAGACCGAAAATTGTACCAAAATCAATTTGGGACATTTTTCTAAACATTTCTGAACCTTTTTCGATCATCACTGGGAAGGTTCAGACTCAATTCATATAGAGCTGATGATAAAACATTTTCCAAGGCTGCTGGCAGGTTTCAGTCCAGCTCCTACTGTTACTTATAGAAATAACGGATATACTAAAGAGGGTTGTAACATCCCTGTCCAGCTGCCTGCTGTTGCCTGAAGAACTAGACTATACAATCAGTATAGGTGAACCATACGGCCAAAAGAAATGAAACAACGCACTTTGATAATTTCTTTGACCTGTGACAGAAACTGAATTTTCCAGTAACATTAACTTGACAAAAGTGGTATTTTTCCTCTGAAGCATTACATTATTTTTGTACTAGAAAGACGCCTTTACGTTTAATGAACGTTTCTATCCCTCTCCTCGATAAATGTCCCAATATTTTAATCAGACTTTATCTTTCGGAAAATCCGCTAAAAACTTTCAGAAAATAAAAGCTATTGTTTAGTTGCGCTTCTGGATAGTGAGGGGAAGATGTTTGCTATTTTTTTTAGCAAGTGCTAAATCTTTAGATTATAGATCAGAAAGCTCTTGGTTGGGAGCAAATGGGCTTTCGGACTGGCCTCGGTACCTGTAATCGTAATATGGTGTTTACCACCAAGGCCAATTGAGACAAAAATATGCAGCCTCCGCTGTTGTTACAGCAACTTTATCAGTGTCTTTGGTAAGGTAGATCATGATAGACGTTGGTAGAAGTATAGATTCCTGAAAACTGATTAATAGCATACTCACCAGGATGGTAAATGTTCATACAAATATCAGGCTACTAGTCCAATTGGTGGAGTATTTCTAGCATTCTCAGTGAAGAGGGACCCTCAGTGGGTTGAATCAAGCAGCATCCCTTCCCAGCACACTGTTTTTAATGTGTTTACTACGGATCTTTCA
Organism: Pleurodeles waltl; assembly: GCF_031143425.1. Classification (NCBI taxonomy): domain Eukaryota; kingdom Metazoa; phylum Chordata; class Amphibia; order Caudata; family Salamandridae; genus Pleurodeles; species Pleurodeles waltl. The sequence goes on from NC_090448.1 coordinate 69,609,609, forward strand.
GTTTATCTTAAGTTTGTTTGCATTACCTCCTTCAAACTGTGTTTAAGGCATATATGTGCCCTGGCCAATGCAAATGATTTGGTTCTTAATGCCATACCACTTGAGTTGCAAACACCTTTATCAGTTCTGTAATAGACAAGTTGTCATTGTTTGTTTAAAAGTTGTAAATAACGTCTTCACTTATTTTAAAATTGATAATGTTGGTTACACAGTAAAAGATTCCATTTATAGGGTTGGACCCAACATGCTTAGGGGCTTATTTAAGTAAGAAAAGTGTCGCTGCACACAGTGCACCCCCCTACTGCCACTATGTGTACGCCGTACACAGGGTAGGGGATAATAGCATATTTTTTTTATGCCACTGATATACTCTGTAGGAGTAGCGCGAAAATGTAGGCGATACTCCTGCAGAGTACATAGGGGCCCATTGTAATCAATGGCATGCGCCCTTTTAGCGCCTGCTCTGAGCAGGCCTTAAAAGTGCCAAATAAATGACACAAGGAAATCTTTTAGATTTCCTTGCGCCATTTTTTCAGTCCCCTTAACGGGGGGAACGCCCCCTTTGCATACATTATGCCTGGCTCAGGCATAATGTAGCGCAAAGGGTTACAAAGTGGCGCAATGCATGCATTGCACGCCACTTTGTAAATATGGTGCAGTGTTTTTGGCCTTCTAATGCCACTTTTGCGTCAAAAAATGACGCAAATGTGGCATTAGAATGGCGCTAGGGGCTCTTAAATACGCCCCTTACTTTTTCTATAGTTGATACATGGTATTTAGAAGTTTTAAAAAAATAAGCATTGCTTGCTAAAATTACGTAAATGTCTGTTTTTCCTCCAAAAAGTCTCTTTGTACTAAATAATGAGTAAACATATTTGTAACTTTGAGCAAAAAATGGTAACTTAAGACATGTATGAACTACATAGGAGTTTTGGAAAATTTGCTATTGTATCCTAAAAAGATACAGATTATCATGCTCTACTTTCAATCATTTTATGATCTGTATATTTTTTCAACCAGTAATACAACTTTCATTTAAGTTAAAAGAAGTTTGTACCAAATAACTGGCAACTTAAAAAAACATACACAGATATTATAACGTATGGCAGAGATGATGGGCACTCCACTCACTCCTAATGAGAACTTTCTTAACTATTCCTATTGTAGGATGCTAACTTTGAGCCATTTAGACCCAGATTTATGTGGGCCTTAGGCCATTCCAACGCCACATTAGCGTCATTTTTTTATGCTAATGAGGCCCTGGAAGGCCAAAAACGCCGTTCCATATTTACAAAGTGATGCAATGCTTGCATTACGCCACTATGTAACCCTTTGCACCACATTATGCCTGCGGCAGATGTAATAATGTATGCAAGGCAGATGTTCCTGCGCTAGAGGGTTCGAAAAAAATGGCACAAAGAAATCTAAGAGATTTCTTTGAGTTATTTTTATTGGCATTTTTAACAGCTGCTAAGAGCAGGCGTTAAAAATAGGCTCCCATTGTTTTCAATGGGCCTCTGGGTGCTTTGCAGGAACAGCGTCAACATTTTTTACGCTAATCCAGCAAAGTACCGGACTAGCATAAAAAATGATGACGCTAGTCCCCCTGACTACCACCATGGTGCGCCATATTTTAAGTACAGGGCACACATGGTGGCATTAGGGGGGGGGGCGCCAAGGGGCGCAAGAAAAGTGGCGCTGCACTAGGTGCAGAGCCACTTTTCATAAATCTGCCCCTTATTTTTCTGTGTACAGACATTTTGAATTTTTAATCAACCACCATACATTAGCTAATATTATGGATGATAAGCAACAAAAGCATAATTCATTTTCCTCATGGATTCTCGCACGTAGATGCCAAACAGGTAAGGAGTCATTATTGGGCAAAAACAAACTGTCATATAACTGGTGGAAAACTCTTAGGAGAGCCCAAGCATGACTAATGGCGCCTCACGATCAGTAAACTCTAATGTTTTGAGAGACTGAGGCCCATATTTATACTTTTTTAGCGCCGCATTTGCGCTGCTTTTTGACGCAAAAACGGCGCAAACTTACAAAATACAAAGTTTGCGCCGTTTTTGCACCAAAAAGCGGCGCAAACGTGGCGCTAAAAAAGTATAAATACGGGCCTGAGGGTCTCATTTACAAGACATTAGGAGCACATTGTGCCATAGGCGCATCATTTTTTGACGCTCCGTTGGTGCTGTGTGCCAGCCCATATTTACAAGGTCATGCAAAGCAACCTTGCGTGGCTTTTCATGGCCTTGTAAATATGGCCCCCATGCATACACTGCATGAAAGGGGCGTCTCATGGGTGTTGGTTGGGTGTTCCCACGGAACACCTATGGAACCCGAAGGAATGTGACGCATTCCCAGATTTACAAGTCTGGGAATGCGCCAGATTACTTTGCCACCTGAGGAGTGGAGTAAGAGTGACACAACGGGGAGAAATATCTTTATTTCTCCCTGTTTTTTATCTCTGTGTGTGCTGCTTTGTACTCCTAATATGTAAACCAGAAAGCTAGGAAAAGCTTGAGAATTGAAGTTAAAAATAAACTTTTAGTAATAAAATGAATATAGAGGATAGGGAAAATTAACAGACTTATAAATTAGAGAACAAAATTAGTAGCTGAAACAATAGGCAAATAAAATACATTGCCAGCGGGGGGAATGATGGGGACGGGGAGGGGAAACAACTTAAAATAAAATAAAACGTACCTTTCTTGTCACCGCAGTTCGCCGTCTCTTGCCGCCTCACGCTCTTCTCCTGCATTCACTGGGACATCAGCACAGGTTCTCCAGCAATCCTTGCGCTGATTTCATGCTAAAGCTAGCATGAAAGCAGCATCAGGATTAGTCTGAGCGGCTTGGCCTGCCACTCAGACACGTTCCTTGGGTCTGTGCAGTTTCTCCAGCCCCGACTGTTCAACACAGCCGGGCTAGAGAAACCTAAGTGTGCATATGTGTTTGGCCGGCCTAAGACGGCCGGCTAAACACACATGCGCACTTAGGTTTACTCTCTCCTCCTCCCCCCTCCCATGACCCAGCTCCACCCCTTCCTGCACTGCTGGCTGAGCCAGCAGATGAAAAATAAAACAATATTAAGCTATCGTTTTATTTTTCATCTCCTGGCTCTTGGCCAGAGGGGCCATGCTCCTCCGCTATTGCAGAGGAGCCACTGTACTACATTTGTGATAGAATTATTACTAAATTATGCACTCACGGTAGAAGACACGCTGTACTACTTTATGTCCATCCTTTAAATGTATATAATTTTAGACACATTTGCATAAATGTATATTATTTTGCACAAAGGCCCTGGGATAGCAGTGATGAATGACACCCACTCACCAAAGAATTGGCCAGTAACCACCAAGTGCCCGCTGGACCAGGAGAAAAGACTTGTATCTGCCTATCCAGTGAATTACTTGCAGTGATGACTGACATTATTTAAAGGGCTACTAAAGGTCCAGATGACACTGTCAATCAGTTAAGAAACATTTTATTAAATGATGCAGGGTAGAAGAGATAAAATGCTCCTACAACTCACCAAAAATTGACGCAAAAAAATAAAAAATGAAAAATAAGGTTTCCCACTTAAGCACTTGTTTCTGTTTATGGAATGAATGGATGAGGGTTTTTACAGCACAATTTTTAGCTAACAAGGGTGTCCTGGCCTTGTGGGATATCACAGCTTTGGGAATTAGAAAAAGAGCAAAGCATTGAGTTTTTTGCGGAAAAGATAGCTAATTGCTTTCAGAACAGATGTGTGAAGAAAGCTCATTCTACTGCTTAGGTCCATAGTAGGCAAAAGAGCAGCCATCTTGTTGTGTTTTCTTAATAATGGGAACTTTAATAAGAAGAGCAAAGAATACCCTTGGGAGCATAGGTTGTGATGCAATATTGAATATTCCTGCAGAGGTACAGCTCTTTCGGCTGTATAATTCCATGTTGCTTCTTGCAGTGTTGGATTCCGCCCACTCATCGGATAGGCTGCTGCCATGTTTCTTCGGGTCCCCGTCTGTTCCCTTCTGGCCATTGGCTTCCTCTTGGCACAGTACACCGAGGCAGGCTCGAGCTTCCTAAGCCCAGCTGATCTCCACAAGCCACAGGTACATTTTTTAAAACTTCCACCCTGAATAACTTACCTCAAAAGAAAATGTGGTAACATGTATGAGTATGGAATGTTCATTGATTCTGGTAGAAGCGCTATTAATCTTGCACCAATGCCGCTAAGTGGTGGGTGAGATTTTAGGAGCCTGAAGAAAGCGCGAACAAAGAAGAGATGCATGTGAGGAAAGGATGTGGTCTAGTTGAATTTCAGCAAATCTTAAATAAATGGGCCATTGGGCCTATTCTTGAACATGCTCAGTGAACCTGGGGAAAGAGGAAGGGGGTAAGTTACAGAGCTGTAACTGGGCAACCATCAAAAATTCATGGATGTCACATACGAACAGCTTTGAATTCACCGGTCTAATTTAAAGCAGGGGGAATGGTATGTTTCGAGCACCTATCGGTAAGATATGCTCCTGATAGAATACTGTTATTTAGTTTAGTTTTAGTCTTCCATGCAATGTCAGCCATGTTTTCCCTAAAACAAACCATACCCTTTTGTGCTGTGTGTCGGATGGGTCTCAGGGAAGCATTAAGGAAAGCGCTGCCTCTATCGAGATGACACAAAACCAAGAATGTCATTTCTAAATCTTGCTTTTGGTGAAAGGGTTTCACTTTGTAACAAGGGCCAACTAATGGCAGACTATCTTTATTTTCTGATGGAGTTCAAAAACTGAGTTTGGTGAAAATATAGAAGTCCCAGGAGTTGGCGCTGTAGATGAGAAGGGGTGTGAGGACATCCTGTGAACCACTTCTGAACCTACTATCTTTAGCGGTGAGCTAAATTCCTCCTTTATGGGGGTTCAGCTTGAGGTTGGACTGGCTATCCAGACTTAGTGATACAGCTATCCTTCAGCAGCTTAAGTTCATTGTTAGCCAAGACCTTCAGGTAAAGTGAGATGGCATCCATATATTGGTAAATTCGGATGTCCTTGCCTGCCAAAAGGATACCAAGTGATTCCATTTATAGGTCGATAATGAGAGGCAAATTAGTGAATAAAGGAAGGGTTTCAAACATAGAGAAGAATTTGTTATGGCAACCCAACAACCAGACTGCAGAGATAGAAACATAGGACCTGGCAATATTTATCTGCCAACAGATTTGGTGGGTACGATTCAGAAAGGTTATTATAAATGTTAGTTAAACTTATGTATCCAGAAACCGATCTGTTGGGTGGAAATTTCCAAACTGAAATTCATGATCCCCAGAAATTTTCATCTGCAGATCAGATTTACTCTTGCAAAAAAATAGCTAGTTGGTTAGAATACATTTTTAACCAGGGAAAAGGGGTATTTTAACAGCCAAATGTTAGGGTACATCCAAAAGGTTATGTGTGTTGACAAACGTCTTTGGACCCTTTCCTCGATTCTATCACCTGTGACTTCACAGTGTCATTTTAGCTCGTCTGGCTAGCTGCTGGTTGGAGAGAATGCATGCAAGGTTCAAAGAGTGTGGGATTGAAGGATGGGTCTAGGTGGGAAGTGTTTAATGTTGTGTGTAAGGCTGCTGGAGGTACCTAGTGTCATGTACAATGACACTGCACATAAGAGTGCTAGAGTCAACAAGCCTGAAAGTCACAAATTAATTTGAGGTCGCTTCATTTGCCTATGAAACAGCTCTTCACAAATTAGCTGATTCACAGAACTAAGGACGACCGCTTCTAATTAATAAAGAATATAAGCTACATCTTGTAGCTATTTTAATTAGTCACTATTTTGAGGCACAGATACACAGCACCTACTCTGCATGAGATGGATCCCAATAGATGGTTTGTGAATTCACTTGTGAGCTTCACGCACTCATAGGTGTGATTTCTAATTATCTGTGTTTTTGGGTTTCTACACTGCAGCCCAGAAAGCCTGCAAGAAAGATCATCCCTAACAACCCTCAGCGCCGGGAGTCAGATGGTGTTTCTGATGCCTATGAAAAACAACCAGGAGGCAACGAAGAACGAGAAATTCGGGTTTGTACCACTCACGCTGTTGAACCCCTCTGTTTTAATTGTTCTGTATTTCAGCGTGCTGTGGAATAGATGTCACTATATGCCAGGTCTCTTGTATTGATGTGCAGAAGCAGACTCACCCTGGCCTTGAGAATAAAGATCCATGCCTTCCATCTACCTTCTAGTAGATGTTCAAGGGCAGACTCATCCATGACTGGATAGTCACATTCAGATCTTTCAGAAAGTCCCATGCCTCTCAATGGAAGGATAAGCCTGATCTTCACCTTAGTGTGCAGGGGCTGGCTCATCCTGACCTTGAGAGTCACATCCAGGTCAGTCAGAGTACTGTAACTCAAACTCAGTATAAGGTCGGCCTCTCGCAATGATGTGCAGGGGTGGGCTCATTCGAGGGCTGAGTGTCACTGTCAGGTTATTGGAAAACCTCTGTGCATCTCATTCAAAAGACAAACCTGACCCTTCATGTTGATGTGCAAGAGAGGAATCATCTGGCCCTTGAAAGTCACATTCATAAAGTCCTGACTCCTGCCAGTAACTTCACCTTTCCGTGGCACTGAATGAGTACAAAGTCCCTAACAAAGTCATAGATGCTTTTAATTTAAATTAACTGAAACCCTCAATAAACCTGTGTTCTGGTCGTGAATTTGAGTAATTTAGGTAAATACCACCCTTTATTAGGTCGAGCGCGCATGCGCTCTGGCCTGTTGTGTAATCTCTCTGTGGGCTTTTAACCACGCCCACCGCACGTCTATCACTATCACTTGTTCATGGTCTTGTCTTTCAAAAATCCTGTGTTATCATTGGTAAATGCTTTACGCTTGTCCCGCCTTGGGGCAGTTTTGTTACCGCCTTGGCCATCAACACTGTTACATGGATAATTGCACATTTGCCAATATGTTTGACTGCAACCAAACTTCCTTTTCCTTTTGTGTCTCTCCTTCACACTCATGCTCATGGTGGCTGTGGCGCTTTGATTCGTCTTGCTTATGTCAACTGTTTTACTTTTAATTTTCAATTTATGTGGCAAGAAATGTCCAGTTAGGAATTTACAACGCTAATAGCTCTAACTCGGGCAAACGCGATACCCATTGCATTGCAAATGCTTGTTTATTTTGGCTACACTTGAGCAAACCTTCAGATTAGTGGCCAATATCTGTTTTCTAGATGCTACTGCTTTCAGCATTTTCCATTTCCTGTATTTTGTCTTCCACATCGCACTACCCAGCTTCAGGTTTCTTTACTCATTTGTAGTTGCTTTTCTACCTCTAAGCCCTGCACTGAAAGGTATCCTGTCACTTCATCCCAGTGTAGAGTTTAGGATAGGATTAAAAGTTATGGGTTAGGGCTACTGTTTCTATAAAACATTTTTGAAAACTATACAAAAATATTGCAAAATTAGGGTTAGGTTTCAAATATACAGTGTTCATTGAAATTATGATTTGAAATGCCAAGTTTATCAAAATCTAGCTTTTTCACTTAATAGGTTTCAACGAAATTTGTCTCTGAAACTGTTTCAATGAAATGTACTGCGACCAAAGTACACTTGCTGAAACTCATCCTAGAGCACTCACTCCTACTGTTATTTTCTGTCTCAGATTTAATATAAGAGTTCATGGCTTTAAGCCACTTAAATTACTAGCCAAAAGAACACTCTGCAATGGTGGTGCACAAAACAGGGCTGTATACATGCGCAGGTATTCCATTTAACATATGCTCACCAATACGTTCCCCAGTATATATTCCCCCAGTTACCTACTCCTCGCAGGTGCACAAATGTGGAATAAGGTGGACACTCTGAGAACAGGTATTGGAAAGCCAATAGGTCTCACCTTTGGAATGATTTGGTTTTGCCAATGGTTTTTAGTGGTGCGGTACACCATGGCCTATACTGTGCAGGTTAGCTAAAGAGGAAAAAATAAAGTCTATGACGCAGCCGGCTGTGTTATTTTGTTGAACAAAATTACACAAGTGCTCTTTGTTTTTCTGTTTAACAATTCAAGTTCGAAGTGCTTTTTTTTCTTTTTATTTAACAATCCAAGTTCGGATGGTAAATAAAAAGAAAAATAGTAACGTAGTTTTTTTTTTTTTTAAAGAGTGTGTGGGAAAGCAACACTGTTGGTACATGTGGGGGAAGCAACATGGAGGGTTTGGGTGGAAGCAACATGGTGAGCATGGCAGGAAGCAACACAGGGGCCGTAGGTAGGGGAAGCAATATAGAGGAAGGGGCGCCCCCTCCGCAATTGCAGAGGCGAGTTGCTCTTCTGGCTAAGAGCCAGCAGCAGAAAAATAAAACAATATTTAATTATTGTTTTATTTTCCTGCTGCTCTTTCAGCCAGCATGTGCAGGGAGGGGAGGGCTGGGCCATTGGGGCGGTGGGAGGAGGAGTAGAGTGCACTAAGTGCGCATGTGTTTGGCTGTCTGTGTGAGGCCGGCCAGACACACATGCGCACTTAGATATCTCCAACCAGGCTGTGTTGCACAGCCAGACTGGAGAAACTGCACAGACCCCAGTGCAATGTCTGAGCGGCAGAACAAGCCGCTCTGACCAATCATGATGCTGCTCTCACGCTAGGCTTAGCATGACAGCAGTACCGGGATTGTTGGGAAACCTGTGCTGGTGTCCCAGTGAATGCTAAGACACCAAAGAGAAGAGGAGCAAGGTGGCGGGAACAGTAACTGTTTTTTTCTTCTTATTTGTTTCCCCGTTCCCGTTGTCTGCCCTGCCCCCCTCTGACATTTGATGTGGCCGCTGCTGTACAGAGGGCTGAAAGCAACACACAGGACGCGGTGAAGTAACATGGAGGGCGCTGGTGGGGGGAAGCAACAACAAGGGCAAGGAAAAATACACAACAAAGAGCAACGCATACAGTGGGGGGAAGAGAAGCACATGGGTAAGAGAGGGCAACATGGAGTAGGGCAGGAGAAGCACATGGGCAAGAGAGCAACACGGGGGGAGAAGCATACATGGGCGAGTGCATCGCAAAGGGAGGTGAGGGAGATCTACACATGTCAGAAGGCACAACACAGAGTGCTGTAGAGGGAGGGTAGAGATGTACATAAGGGAGGCAGCTTGAAAACACATGCACTCTTATGGACTGCTTAACCAAAAAGAAAAAAGTAGTGCTTAAGAAGCAAGCAGTGGAAGAACACAAGTAATGAAGGCATGTTCCAGGGAAGGGACAAATAAAAGAAGAGGAAGGAACCCACAGAAGTAAATCAAAACTAAATGAGAGTGCCAATAAAGCCAACCAGTGGTAAGAAAAGGGTGGGCTCTATACCCTCTGTAAGCTTACAATAGGAGTTTTTACAAACAGACTGCTTGTGCTGTCTGGGAGACTTAAAATGTGTTAAGCCCTTCACACGTATGGGGAGGGTCGTAAGGGTTTCATCAGCCCTCACATGCGGTGGACAGGGAGGCCATACCAGGTTCTGGTTGGCATGCCTGAAAAAAACACACATGCCCATTAGCATATAGAAACTTCGACTTTTGTGTCAAAACACAGCCAAACTGTGGTATTAGGCTAAAAACCTCAAAATTTCTGGAACATTTTGACTAAAGACAGAGTGAAAAAAACTTGTGGGCAAAATACATGGCGAGAAACACTAGTAGTTGTAGCAATAACGAGGCTGGAGGCTCAGGATTTAAATCACTGTGAGAAAGGTGGCTATGTGGCATGCATAACTAAGAGAGCAGCCACATAGGGGGACTGCAGAGCTTTCAAGTTTTTTTTTTAATTCTTAGGTTTGAGACTAATTAGCATACTTGATGATATTACAGGAAGTGACATCACATAACCACTGAAGCCAATGACAACATAGAAAAATATATTATTAAATGATACCTTTAATCCAAACAAATGTAAAATCAATCGAGCAACACCAAGAACTCACCAAAGAAGACTTGTGTTATAAAAAGTAGTGGAGCAGGACTCTGGTGTGCCTAAAGCAACTCGTCTGTTTAAATGAACGGCTTGATTGGAACACTTCTCTGAAGTAGGAGCTCTTTGTGAAGCCTCTATAGATGAAAGGAGCTGCCCTTCATACAGTAGAGGCTTACTCTTGTGTGGGTGGGTGCCTGTCCCTCCCTTGACCCCTTATCATGAACCCCTCTTAACCTCTGCCCAAACCCCCTCCCATTTATTCATTTATATTCCTATTTTTTTAGCCACTTGCCCCTCCCATATTTTCTTTTGAAAAGTGGGCTTATTTGTGCGTAGATCACTGCACAGAAAAGAGAGGAGAGGTAGAGTCAGAGACCTCTGCATGTAGGTTATTGAACAGCATTTTGTAGCAGGTGAGTAGTGTTTCTAAGTATTACAAAAACTACTACAAGATGCAGCGTGTTAATAGGGCCTCACTGAGTTCAGCTCTAGGTCTTCCATCAGGTGTGATATTTACCCTGCTTTGTATGAAACCTCAAACAAGTTAACAAACGTGTGATTTTCACTCGTAAGGAGTAAGGCTTTAAGGCACCTGGGACTGTCATTGGAGGGCACCCCTTGCTCTCTCACACGACGCAGGAAACTGAGGCAGACCCATTACATTAAGTAAATGCAAGAAATACACCTATGCATGCATATAGCAGTGATTTTGCTGTGCTGAATTGCCCTAGAATGTCACTTTGCCACAGTGAATGTATATATATATATATATATATATATATATATATATATATATATACATACACACACACACACACACATACACATATATATTCTGACGAAAACAAGTATCAAAATGAACTATACCTTTTACAATTGTACAACCTGAGGTCTGAGCAAGCCAGAACACAGACGTGTCCACAATAGAAATCAATTCACAATGATCTCTACAGATCTCTGCTGTATGTCCAGTGAGACCCTGGTAGGTAGGATGTTTCCTGGCATTGATAAAGATTTTGTCGAAATAAGATAAACACCAACCAGAGGGTCTACCTTCAATCACAGCACTGGGGGCTATGCATTGCTAAATCATTCCTTGTAATCTATGGGAAAGCAGCAGGAGATAACCTGATGTTTATGCTTCAAGTAGCAGAACAGATGAGGAGACCAAAAGCACAACACACTGTCCCATCTGTTGTGATGCTGGTAGTAAACTCCTTGCTCCTCTTGCTGGAGAGTAAAATTGTCTTTTTGAATTTTTTATTTTTGTCATCATGAAGGGGAAGATTTTAGAATGAATTCCCAGTTTTCTTTTCAGTTCAACGTGCCCTTTGAGATCGGCGTGAAGATGTCGGAGACTGAGTACCTGGATTACGGCCAGCTGCTGCAGGAGATTCTGCAGGGCCTCTTCGCTGAAAACACAGCAGGTGAGCTCATGAACCATACTTCACACACTTAGGATCTGTTCTCCAACCTCAAAACCTGTTGCCTTAGACACCACCTGCATAGCCTAGACCAGGGTTCTGCAAAGTTGGTCCTGGAGAGCCGGGTCCATGCCAGATTTTTAGCATATCCACATTTAGAAAAAAGATGTTTCAGAAATCTACATTTTTCTAAATGTGGATATGCTAAAAATCTGGCATGAACCTGTCTCTCCAGGACCAACTTTGCAGAAACCTGGCCTAGACCCACGCGGTTGTCAATGTTTTTAGACTTGCCATGGGTGGTTTAAGTGGTCGTCTTCCATTTTGAAGCAGAGTGGGCTTTGACTCGGTCTAGGGTATTGACTTGGAGAGGTAGCAATAGATGGTTGTGGAGTTACCAATAGGCATGGGTTGTGTCAACTCATTATCGTGAGATAAAACCCTGTAGGGTAGGTTGAGCAAGCGCTTGCCTTCTGTTAGATCCTACTACAGGTGATGGTGGGAGTGGAGGGGTTCTACAGGAGTTTGAGAAATTATGGTCATTGCAGACTTATGACAGCAGACATTAATAATTCCTGGTTGCATTCAAAGGGCTCCACCAGTATTTTATTTATTGTTGCTACCGCCACAATTCTGTACAAAGGGCATAGGGATATTACAGCTCAGTATTTCAATTAGTCTGCCACATAGAGCCGAGAATAACTTCAGGGTTACAGGTACATATCCTGTCAACCCAACCCTGACTTTCATCCCTCTAAGAATAATTAGGTAACCACCAAAATGAGAACAGTTTGCTAATAGTAGTACCTCTTGTGTAGCATTTAACCAGAGGGCACGCTTCTTACAAATTGCTACAAAAAAGATTTTAGTGCCATTCAGGCGGTGTGATAAAGCATTTATTTTACCTGGACATCTTTCCTTCCTCCACCACATTGTACCTATCTCTGTTATAACCTGCAATTGATTGATACTATCTATAATACACTCTCCACCCTCAGTGACCGCTTGGTGCTGGTCTAAATAGCTTTGGCCTGAGGGCTATCAGTGTGGATGAAAGCTTGGTGACCACTGGTGATCAATTCCAAAGCTTAGGGCTTGAACCTTATATAGTTTAAATTTAAGATCTTGCATATGGTGACACAATCTGACCCAGCCTTAAAACACTCTGAAATACTGGATTCTCAATACCATGACTGTCAATATTATTACCCTAACTGGAAACTATGAGAAGGTGGAAACTGCAAAACAAAAATGTTGCTATTGCACATTTCAGTTATCTGTGGTTTGACAAAACTAGGGTATTTTTATTTATCTGTTTTTAGGTGCAAAGGTCTCTGTTTTGCAAGCATACAAAACAAAGTATGTATATGGACCTTTCAAAGTGCACTGCCGTGAAACCTGGGCCCAGATTTACTATGGACTTGCACCAGCGAAAAGGGTCGCAAAGTGGTGCATGGAATTTCCTATCAAGCAAATGGTGTATTGCGCTGTAAAGGTGCCCTTTTCTCTGCACAAAACATGCTTTGCCCTGCTCTATGGTGTTTTGCATCAAGAGGGCTTTACTTGGGCAGATCAACAGAAACACCCATAGGTTTAGATGCAAAGCTTGATAAACTACCATAGCAAAATAAAGCTGTGTGCCAAAAATCAAACACCTATTTAAAGCAAGTGTACACAAGGGGAAATATGTTAATTTTTCTAAGAAACAAATCATTGCATATGGGCTGCAGTGCACAGTACTCATCCAGAGCACGGGATACTTCTGATTTTTTTCAATGCAAATTAATTTACATTTGAATGGTATGGTTCCACTACATATCCTGTGCTAGGCAGTGCACACTCACCTCTGCCCCATGGTGTGAGGCTATGCGTCATGGAAGGCAGCCTTGTTTGAGCACCGCCACCAGCAGCAGGCCAGTCTTCGGAGGTATGGCTCTATGTTATGTTTTCTACCTTGTGAAAAGCGAATTAGGTCGCTGTGAGGCATGAAAACATTGTAAATCTTGGTTCCAGTACTTTAATAGACTAATCCTGTTTACCGCTTTTGGTTTAGAAGGTCAAATGCTAAATCTCTGGTTTTAATTGAGATGGGTGAAAGGTGGGCCTTGCCTGAAAGTATTATTTAGATTTATCTATTTTTGGTGTAAATAACAAAACATCTTAGAGAAAAAAGATGCTATCCCTTTGCTCTTCCAGATGTTTTCACTTTGTTTCTTTTGTCTTGCACGGCTCTGGCTGGGGGGGTTGATCCATTCATCCACACAAATTTCTCGTGGTCCCTGCTCTTCCCGATCCAATCCCAGGACTATTAGTTCTATGAATGCTCTTATACTAAAACATCTTATACTGCACCAACTCTCTTTAGGAACCTGAACGTCTTTCATTACTCTACCTCTACCACCTTGTGTCCATATTTAGATTCTAATAAACAAAACTGTAGGAAAATGTCCCTTTTGGCATGGTTACCCCCCACTTTTTGTCTGGTGTGGATGCTAACTTGACTGGGTGTATGCTGGGATCCTGCTAACCAGAACCCAGCACCAGTGTTCTATCCCTACACTATCATTGCTTCACCAACTGGCATACCCCTTGCACACAGATAAGTCCCTTGTAAAAGGTACCAGTGGTACCAAGGGATCTGTGACCAGGGAGGGTTCCTAAGGGCTGCAGCATTCCCACAAACTACTGCCTGTGGCATAGGTATGTCACCCCTCTAACAGGCCTTACAGCCCTAAGGCAGGGTGTACTATACCATACGTGAGGACATAGCTGCATGAGCAATATCTAACTCCATTCATAGACATGTAAGTGCCGTGTGGCCATATTAAGTACATAGGCTGGGAGTTTGTCATTATGAACTCCACAGCTCCATGATGGCTTCACTGAAGGCTGGGAAGTTTGGTATCAAACTTCTCAGAACAATAAACCCACACTGATGCCAGTGGTAGATTTATTGTACAATGCACACAGAGGGCATCTTAGAGATGCCCCCTCTATTTTACCCAACCCTTTACTGTAAGGCTGACCAGTTTGTGCCAGCCTGACACTAACAGACAAGTTTCTGACCCCATGGGGTGACAGCCTTTGTGCTCTTTGGTGTCAGAAGCAAAGCCTGCTCTGGGTGGGGGTGCTTCATACCTCCCCCTGCAGGAACTGTAACACTTGGCAGTGAGCTTCAAAGGCTCAGGCCTCCTGTTACAGTGCCCCAGGGCAATCCAGCTAGTGGAGATGCCTACCCTCTCCCCCCCCCCCCCGGACCAAGCCCCACTTTTGGCAGCAGGTCCGGCGGGAAAATTAGGTAAAACAAGGAGGACTGACCACTGCAGCTAGGACCACCCCTAAGGTGTCGAGAGCTGAAGTGAGCCCTCCTTGCAGAATCCTCCATCTTGGTTTGGAGGAGAGGGACCAATAGGGATAGGAATGTGTCGTCTTCCCAAAGGGAGTGTGCACAGGAAGGGTGTAGCCACCCTCAGGGACAGTAGCCACTGGCGACTGCCCTCTGACCCCTGTGCCACCCCTAAATCTAGTTTTTAGCGGCACCCCTGAACCTTACTCACCAGATTCCTAGTGATCTCAAGAAGAAAGAAGGACTGCTAAGCCAACCCACCAGCAGTGAAGACTCTAGATGACAACTGACTTAGTCCCAGCCCTACTGGCCTGTCTGCAGGTTAAAGACTCCTGCTTCAAAAAGGTGACGCATCCTGAAGGGCCAGCAACCTCTACAAACCCCTAGGGGACTGCCTGGCCAGCAGAGAACTCCTGAGGATAGCGGCCCCATCCAGAAGAAACCACCAAAAAAAGACTCCAGAACTGCCCCAGATCCCCGGGCCCTGCCCACTCTGCACCCGATGCCCACAGCCCGAGTCCAGGTGGCCCACCGGTCCAGAGAAGGTCCCCAGGTGATTCCGACCTCGAGTCAACCCTAGGGTGACCCCTCCTGACCAACACAATGACGCCTGCAGCCTGAATCCGGAGGACTCCCCTGACCAGGACTGGATCAGATGAAGATTCCTGACGCCCAAGGAGACCCCTGCAACCGCAGCCCCCTGGCCTTGGAAAATCCGACCGACAGTCCAGCAATGTCCAGCGGGCACCTCTCATGCCTGTCCACCTTTGGTTTCCCAGAACCGACCATCTGGACCAAGCCTGCAGCATCTTTTGTGACCCCTGTGGCCACCCCAAAGAAAAGCACTGGGCGCCCAGCCCTGTGTTTGCACCCTGCACCTGGCAGCCCCTGTACCACTGACGGTGTGTGTTTGTCGTGAACCTGTGGCCCACCCAATGCTGACCTAAACACCCCCTTGGGGTGTGATTCCTGGAACCATTTGTGGTTGCCTGCAATCTACTTTCTACCGAACCCCCCCTAGTCCTCATAGGATTCCATTGCAAACCTGATGCCAATTTTGACCTCTGCATCTAGCCAGCCCAGTGTTGCACCTTTGGGGTCAGCCTAAACTTTAACCTGTTGACATCCTTACCCCAAAGACTGGAATCGTAAGTCGTGTACTTACCTGTTGAATGTGCTAACACTTTTCCCCCCTAGGACTCTATTGACGCCTATGAAAAATTGCAGTGTCAACTTTTGAAATAGAAAAGTGTTACTTACTTGTAAACTGCTTTACCTGCAAAAAACAAACAAAGTACATTTGATACATATGCTTGATACCTACTGACAACTGTAATTACCTGCAAGAAAGACCTTCTGGTTCTACAAATAAAGTAACAAACTATAATTTTTCTACAAAAAACAATTGGCCTGGAGTTAGGCATTGAGTGTGTGCCACATTTCTTTGCTGTGTGTATAACAAATGCTTTGGACTACCCGCTGATAAGCCTAACTGCTCGACCACACTATCACAAAACAGAGCATTAATATTATCTGCATTAGCCTCTGCAAAGCCTCTGGGGAACCCCAGGACTCTGTGCACACTATACCTCATTCTTGTATTGTATACACAGAGCCAGCTTCCTATAGTGGAGGATCAGCGGTGGGGTGTACGACTGCACTCGTGGGACTATTCAGCCAATATCTGATCACACAACTAAGTTCAAAAATTGCCTTTAGATTCAATTGATTTTTGAATTGACAATGTTTTCTATTTTTTAAACAAAATCCTGAAGGGCCTTGGTTAAGTCCCTTTTGGCATCTTGTTTTTTAGATTTAAAAGTTACCATAGTTAGGGGTAAGTAGCTAGAAGTCGTTTTTAGTTCCTAAAAGAAATCCGCAAACCTCAGTAACAAAATGAGCAGCTCAGAGGACAGGATTGTGGAGCTCCACCTCACCCCTTACCTCCATCTTGGGATGAGAGAGTTAAGATCCCTTTGCAGACTGAAACAAATTAAAACTGGTTCCAACCCTACCAAGGTTAAGCTCCAGGAGTTCTTGGCCGAGTATTCAAAGGAACACCCTACTGAGGAGGAAGACCTCCCCTCAGATGGGAAAGAAGTTAGGGATCAGGAGGATAACCTAACTTGGGAGGATAGGGCACAAATGCCCCTGACTCCAAGGATAGTACTCATAGGATCTGAGTCTCCCACAGGGTAGTCCACTTCCTCTGGGAACATTGAGGGCAGCCTCAATCAAGCAAGGATGGCCAAGAGATTAGCTTTGGAGAGACAGCTCCTGGCAATAGAAAGGGAGAGATCAGAAATGGGCTTAGCATCAATTAATGGTTGCAGCAACTCGGTAACTAGGGACAGAGAGCACTCTGACACCCCTAAAAATCCCCAAAGGGATTGTGTCCCCAAGTTGCCAAATTTGACCTCTGCACCGAGCTAGCCCTGTGTTGCTAGTGGTGCAACTTTGGGGTCAACCTAAATTTTGACCTGTGGACATCTTAATCCCCGAAGACTGGAATTATAAATTGTTTACTTGCCTATTGAATATGCTAACACTTTTCCCCCCTCTCCCTCAGGACTCTATTGACTCCAATGAAATTTGCACTGTCAACTTTTGTAATAGAAAAGTGATACTTGTAAACTGATTTATCTGCAAAAACCAAACAAAATACATTTGATACATATGCTTGATACCTACTGACAACTGTACTTACCTGCAACAAAGACCTTCTGGTTGTGGAAATAAAGTAACAAAATATATATTTGCTCTATAGAACGATTGGCCTGGAGTTAGTCATGGAGTGTGTGCTTCCTTTATTGACTATGTGTACAACAAATGTTTTAGACTACCTGCTGATAAGTTTAACTGCTCGGCCACACTACCACAAAACAGAGCATTAGTATTATCTACTTTAACCTCTGGGGAACCCTGGCCTCTGTGCACACTATACCTCATTTTGGTATAGTATATAAAGAGCAAGCTTCCTACATTAAACGAGAACCTGTAAACCCAGTTGAGACCTGAGTAATTTGTAAAAACATACAACAATTTCTCAACAGGTATCACTCAAAATGACTTTTACAAAATTATTTTATAGGAAAAAAGGCAAACGCACAAATCAAATTACTGTGGTTAGATTTAAAAGATCAAAAAGACAATATATAGCAGCATCAACAGTTATCTAAATCATGTGCAATGAATAAAAAGTGAACACGTAGTGCTCGTGAAAAAGTGCTTTTGAACGGCGCATGTAAAACGTGAAAAAAAGTTAAAAGAACAGCACGTAGGCAAGGATTACAAGATTTTAGTACAAGAAATGCTGATGGATAATAATTAGGAATACCATGTAATATATCATGGGCCACATTTTGCTGTTTCAGATGTCGACGCCGTTCTAGATGTGGCCTTAAGATAAAGATATGCTACATTTTGTAGTCCATAATTCATTATTACTTTATTGTAATAGACTTTTTTGTAACACATATTTTATTGTTCCTTAATTGTAATGGACTGTCACCCACGATTTGGGGCCAATTGTATGTACGTGCCTGAGAAATAAAAAATGCTTTCCTCTCTTTTCTTTATCTTAAAGCCACTGTGTGTTTTTTACTGGATGGCCACACTTTAATTTTGGTCACTTTGTTGGCTCCTAAGTATGTGCAGTTATGTACAGCAAACTAATTGCAGGTTCCCTATTTCTCATCCCTCAGATCTCTCTCTTCACCTCAATACCTCAATTTCCGCCCCTCTATACTGAGAGGTTGGACAATGAGCCAAAGCGTCTTCATCTCTGCCGATGGTGCTCTCTATTTCCGCTCTCAATTTCTCCCCTTACCACTTCCGCTCTCTTCCTTTCCTTGAGCTCTCGAGCTCGGGAGGAGGGGATATAACAGAAGAGGCCAGGATGGGCTGAAGCCTGGCCGGTGGCAAGCAGCGGGCACATTGAAGGAGCAAGGCGATCCCACTGATCAAACCGTATGCATCTTCCACCACTGCTCTACTCCATCGCTTGGCATTGCACCCACACCTCATGTGGCCGTCAGTGGGGTGAAGATGTGGCTGTCACCATTGTGGGCTACATCCCTGCCCGCTGTCTTCATATACAAAGCTACAATTTTCGCTAGGTTCTGGTTAACTGTGAGCCCACAGCCATTAGGGGTAGAGATCCTGATGGAAGGTGGCAAAATGTTGTTGTAGGGCTGCATAAGACCAGCAAGTCACTTTCCTGAGCTTTGTGCCTTCCGTGCCGCTTTGGTTGGTGGCTGGGGGTAATCTCTGCTGTTTGCTCCATGTTTACTGATCTTTTTAAAGCTTTAGACCTTTCCTCCGTTTCTGGCTTCAAACACTGAACAAAAATGCCATCATGGTCTTGAACACCGATGGGGAGTGGCTTGTTAGGATGACAGTTGTCCGCTTCTCTGCCCTTCTAAAATGAAAGGTTCTGAATGTGGGCAGTGGAGTCTAAATTATGCAGCTCGTGTGTGCAGTCTGATTATAAGTTTACCTGGTGGACTAATTCTTATTCTCGTTCTCAGGCACACCTACAGAAAATGAATAGACACAAGAAACTGGAGGAAAAACAGCCAACAAAAAGACTCATCGAAAGACACACAAGAGCTGTTCATCTAAAGTACTCTCCTTTCTTTGTTCCCCTCTCCTTTGTCACAAAATGCAACTGCCTTGGATTAATTGCCAGGGTAGTGATTCCGTGCCCTCAAGCCAATTCTATGTGATCCAAGGCGTGTGCTGGCAGGGCCTGCAGAAGGGCTGCATTGCAGTACATTTGGCGGATTGCACATACACCCATAGCGGCGATGAGTGATGATGGCTGGTTCAGCCCATCTGTTGCTCAATATTTCTTAGTGTCTCATTTCAATCCAGAACTCAAACAAAGCCAAAAACAAGACCGTGTAGACCAAACAGTAAAGGTCACCTTGTTTTAACATGCCCTTTATCAAAAATAAAAAACAACACTGCGAATATTTTTTGCAGAACCTGTTCCTCTCACTGGCACACCAGGCAAGCTTTGCAACCACAAGGCATGCCAAGTGTGACATCTCCGGGAAACACATTTGCTTCACTGTTCAAGGTTACACCTTTTCACCGTGGGCCAATTCCAGCGCCAAGAACCCCAAGGCCCAGTTTGTCCCTTCCATTATACTTGTTCAGCCCTGCCACGTTTCCTATGTCAAGCTGATGTGCTGCTTCATTCCAGTTTTTTTCTTTGAATTCTGGGATTTGTGGGTATGTTTTGTTCATTATGAAACTGGACCACAACGCCCAGAATTCAAAGAAAAAAACTAGAGTGGAACAGCACACCACTCATGGACCTGGGAAACCTGGCAGCTATCCTTGTTACCCTGCCCACTGCACTGTAGAGATTAGCTGCGTGTGACGACTGGGATGGAAACCCCCGCCAAGTAAAGGAAACTGATGCTCCTGCCACGCCCACAGCTCCTTTCTTTGTATTGGCAGCGAGTCACGCTGCCTGCTGCCATATAATCCAATCAGCTCACCTCTGGACCCCTACAATGACGTCCATCTAGAATCCACAGCTCCACCCATGCTGAGAGGTGTGGCCTCCTGATGAAGGCGCTGAGTACTCAGTCTGTGATGTAGGTGGCTGTCGCTGGAGAAGACATGAGGAGAGAGCCAAGAGGACGATAGCGGTGGGCTATCACGCACTTAAAACTTGAATATCTCCACCCACATTAAACAGGGTAACAAGGAGGGCGGGGCATTCCTTATGTTTTGGGGGTGGAGTTGCTTTTTCCAGCTCCCCCCGTATTGCTCCCTAATCTCTCCCAACATTAAAAAGTTTTTTTTAGAACTAGCTCAGAATAGGAGACAGGCCTCTAACTCCCTACAGCCATGCGATTAGTATTCTTTTTTTTTTTTTTTTTTTTTTTTTTTTTTTACAGAGTCCCCTTTGGAAGGTAACCTCCTTTGGCTATGTGGTGCATCCCATAGATTGACCCCACTTTAAAAGGTCAATATAACCAAAATACGTTCTGCAATAAAGAGTTGTTAATGGAATGCTATCCACAAATGAATAAATGGAACCTTGTGATGGTCGTGTCAAGGCCCTAGAAACAGTTCCTGAATCCAATAATGACAGTGCCTTCTGTCAACATCTCCTTACAAACCCCAGAATTGGATAACTTGCAAAACAACTAATTTACAACCAAACACGAGGAAAGGATAACATTGCAGTGTACAGGTTCTTTTGGGAGTTTTGTGAGACAAGGGGACCATTGGGAACTCCTCTAGATGGGTTCACACAGCTTTTCTGCCTCCGTCCCTCCCTTGCTGAGCCGTGTCCGAGATATTCCCCAGGTTTACGATGATCTGTGATCGATTACTCCTGCCTTGCTACTAAGAGGGATGAGATACGATGAGACTTCACACCTCGCTATAACATTTTAAATTATTTCGCAGAAATTATAAAAGTGACCCCAAAGTTGGGATCCACAGTACCGATAATTTGAGCACCTGAATATTTAACGCTTTTTAAAGGCTCTGGTAAGAAGGCTAGGACTTTTCACGAAAACTAAAGTCAAAGAATACTTCCTACATTCAGGGTTTCGTGTTAAGGCAATTCTATAAAAAAATCATAAATGTTATTGGTGACCTACTTATCAAAATGATTAAAATATTCTGAAAATAAAATTGTTGATTAAAAATGTGTGTTTCTGTGCTAAATCTAATAAAAGAATTTGACCACAAATCAAAAGTTCTGGCGAAGGAGCTAGAGGGTCAGCCAGTCGAAAGAATATTCCACCATTTTCACTAGCCTTTCTGTCGCTGTTCTTGCCCACTGTGGCAAGGAGGCCACTTCAAGAAATGTTCAGCTGGTGGCTTTTTAAACAAGGAAAAAATGGTAAGACTGCAATGAAAGCGTTATACCATCGCCCGTAGTACCGTTGTAAGCTGACTTTAATTCATCCAACGTATTGTGCATCTGGCAAACCAAACTCCCTCAGGACACGTGGAACCTAACATGTACAACTGAGCACATAAACCTCATAAGAAATATTTAGATAACAGAACATGCCCGGAGGGTAGGACTTGCAGGTGTGCCCAGAGAGGGTGCATCGCGTGTGAAGGTCCCTGATCCCCGAGGTGTACCTAGTCAGTCATTGTGCACCATGGGTTATATGTTCTCAGAGTCCCTCTCGGAGAACACAACTATGTTTAGTTGAAAAACCAGCGGAGACTAGGAACTACACTTTCCTCCCATAAAGCAGACTCCAGATAGGAATATCATCGTCCTTGTTTAGCACATACAATTATGGATTCTAGCAAGCACTCTACTAAAGGAGAAACTATCAGGGGGCTTGTTTGGGCCTCTGCGGACCCTTCCGAATCATACATTGTATCCACCTAAAAAGATAAGGGGGCTGCACAAGTGCATGACTCCCTAGAAGTTCAGTGGCCCCTAGTGGTATAAAGCACATGCCTACTCACTGAACACTGTCATATCATTACTGTTGGAAATGTGCACTTTCTGCAGCATTACCCTGCTTTTTGCCTTTTTTTGCTGGCTATAGAACTCTTTACATATATATCAAAAATGGATGTGCTGTTCCACTATGTGACCTTAGGGTAATGTTAAGCTGTGGTTTACCATATTCACATAGGTACAGGTAATCATAATAATATGGCATAATTGCTGTAACCCACCAAAGTGACATGCTTCATCATCAGACACCAAGTGTACGGACGACCTGTAAATTAAATGCTACCAGTGGAATGCAGCACTCAGTGTGCCATCCACTGCAGTGGCACTGTAAAGGATGTCTTAAGGCCTACCCTTGTAGCCTGACTGTGCAGTCTTTAAACTGCAAATTCAACCTTTCAGAATAACCCCTTTTGACAGGCCTAAAACTTCCTTTTAAAATATGCATGTCACCCTTAAGTAGGCTTTATTGCCCATAGGACGCAGGCATGTTATGTAAAAGCAAGACATGCAGAAGTTTGATGTTCCCATAGCTCTTTTCACTGTAGCAAGGCCAGCTGTTCCATAGCAGAACATTGGGATGCAATATGAAATACTATAACAGTATCTCAGGAATGGGATAAGCTAGAAAAATAATGGAACAAAAAGTTTCATTAGTTATTAAAATCCAATTCAATTGTGAAGTCAACTTTTCTCTAAATATTACAGAAAAGTAACTTTTAGAAAGTTACCATTTCCCTGCCTCAAGTCCCTGAAAGCTAAATCTGCATTTTGCTCTCCCATTTTGGCCACCCAGTAAGGATTATTTGAATAGGACTGAGTGAGGTGTGAACTTGCTTCCAGGAGCAAAACATTGGCTGACTAGAATTAGACGGAGATGACCCACCTGAACCCCACAGGATATGTAAGGGAGACTGGGAGCATACTTTTTTTGACAATAAAGTGTCAAGTCCTGCTTAAATGCCACATCCTGCTTGACAGGTCTACTGGGGATTTTCATCTGATACTAGGGGCAGACATCAAAGAAGCCTCTTCTGTCACAGGCAAATGTTAGCTGACACTTGGGCAGGGCCCTTCTGTTGTACCCCACAGTCTGCCGGGCCCCAATCGCAGCGGGACTCTTTTTGAACAAAATTTTCTTGTTTTTTTTAGAGGTTACTACAGAACAAGCAGTTGTGTAAACTGTATGGTTAAACTCCTCTTTTAATCCCCACAGTAAATTTCTTATTACATTATCCGTAAATATGAGATTCCTCCTGGTTAAGTGTCCTGCAGAGCTCCTTGAATTTTCCAGTATCCCCTGCGCTCGTACAATCGCTTCCATTGTCCCCTGCATGCCTTTCCCCTGCCAGCTCTGTGGGCCCTTTGTGAATGTCTTATGTTTCCAACGCTGCCTCGCATCCCCCCCATATCTTTGCGTACTTCTTTTTGTTGTCTCTACTGCAACACACTTCATTTTCCACTATCCAGCAATTGTCCATGCCCTCCCACCATTCTCGTCTCCCAGGAGGTGTCTCTGATCCCCATTTCCTAGCCATATCTCTCTTAGCCACCATATACCCAAGGTTTATAAGTAACTTGTGATATTGTGTGTGTTCAGTATGTCCCCAGAGTCCCGAAAGGGACACCTCTGCACACAGTTCCAGGGGAATCCCCTTGTCTTCCTCCAATGTCCGTCTCACCTCCTTCCAGAAGGGCTCGATCTTGGGGCAAGTTCATAAAGTGTGGTAGAATGTGCCTTCCCTTACGCACCCTCTCAGGCACTCCATGCTAGTCGCCCTTCCCAGCCTACTGAGTAAAGTGCTGGTGTAGTAAACCGGGTGTAGTATTTTAAGCTGGATTAACCTGCACAATGCGGGTATGGCTACCTCAGCTGGGAACATAAGTGCCTTCCTCCCCAGTCCTCCTTCTCAAGGTTCTCACAGTACCGCCTCCATTTCTCATACAAGGCATCTAGGGGGGTTGTGTATTTCTTATTAAAGTACCGTATGTAAGGGAGATTCATTTCTCTGGGACTATCCCATCTAAAAGTCTCAGTTACAGTGTGGCATCCTCCGGTGTCTCGGCCTTGGCCAAGATACTGAGATTCAGGGCCATACGTAACTGTGCATAGCGCAGCCACTGCTAGTTGGACATTCTGTATTAATTTTATAAGTATTCGCAGGGTACTACCCTGTTGTCATCCCATACCTCAGCTAGAGTAGATACCCCTATTGAGTCCCACCTTTGGAATCCCTGCAGGGCATGTACCTTAGAAAGCCATGAGCCCTCCCAAAGAGGTGTTCTCGGAGTCAGACGGTTAGCGTATCCTATTTGCTTTGTCAATTTTCTCCATATCCGAATAACTACAGCCACTGCTGGGCATACAGTGGGGGTACACCCTCCCCCCATAGAGCCACTGTAGATAGCTGTGATATAGAAGGTTTTCTCTGTCAGCTGTTAATGGCGGGTCCTCCCAGGGGAACAAATGCCCAGTGGTCGACCACGCTCACTTGTGCAGCTTTGTAATATTTGCGGATTTTAGAGAGGGCTATCCTCCCTTCATACTTAGACCTCTGCAGTGTATGAAGGGCCACCCTGAGTTGCCCGCCCACCCATGTTAATGTATATACTAGGGCCTCCACTCTAGTAAAGAAGGCATCTGGAATATGGTATGGAGAGTTTTGAAGAAGATAAAGGAAGCGGGGGAGGGCAATCATTTTGTATAGCACCGCTCTCCCCATCAGTGATATCGGTAGGGCCTGTCAGTGTTTGACGTCTTTTTTTAAAACGTCGCAACAGGGGGCCAGATTAGCGTCATCGTACTGAGTGGACTGTTTAGACACCCAGAGCTCCAAATATTTAAATCTGTCCATCTCTACTCTAAGTGGCAATGTCTGTGTTTGGTTCCATTCCCAGGTGCCAAGGGGGAGCAACAATGACTTATCCCAGTTTAATGTGAATCCCGAGACCTCCCCATAGCCCCGAAAAATATCTCCCAGGTGTCTAATTGACAAGGGCACCTGCATTAAATATAGCGAGACATCGTCAGCGTATAGAGCGATACACTCCTCTCTGTTGCTACTAGTCAGCCATCCCCAGATCAGCGCATCTACTCCTATCCAGTTTGCTAGCGCCTCGGTTGCCAGCGCAAATCGCATCAGCGACAGGGGGCAGCCCTGCACTGTGCAGTTCAAATTCACGGGAGGTATATCCATTAGCTCTCACTTTTGCACATGGTCTGTCATAAAGGAGCGTGACCCATCTCCTAAATTTGGGGCCTATGCCCATTTTCCTTAGGACCTGAACAAATAGGGCCATTCCACAGAATCAAAAGCCTTATTGGCATCCAGGGAGACTATCGCCAGCCCTGCTGTAGAATCTTTTCTATCGCTAAATTGTTATGGAGCCGGCGCAGATTCAATGCTATTGAACGACCTGAAATTAATCCACGCTGATCTTGGTGGACCAACGTCATCATAACTTTTTGGAGTCTATTTGGAAACAATTTGGCCAGGATTTTAATGTCTATATTCAATAATGAGACCAGGCGATCGGAGTCACCACTGTCTTGAGGTTTGTCTGGCTTAGGGAGCGGGATGATCATCAGCAATCGCATATCACTGGGAAGCTTCCCAGTCACTAATGCCTCTTTTAGTGGTGCACACAGATGAGGGATCATTCATTTACCAGGTTTCCGAAGAAAAAAAAACTCAACCGGGAATCTGCTGGGTCTCGGGACCTTTCCAATTTGTAGATGTCCAACTGCCAGCATCAGTACCTCTTCTGTGATGGCCTCCTCTAATTCAGCAGTCTTTTGAGGGGATAACCTTGCCATAGGGCAATCAGCTATAAAGCTATGGATGTCTTCCTCAGTCACCGTCAATCGGGAGGGATAAACCCCTTCCAGTTGGTACGCCAACTCCTTAACTATGCTTCTGGAGTCTCTAACCATCTCCCCTGTAGTAGTTCTCCTATAAATGAGTCGGTCAGCTCTTTGCTCCCTATCCAAGCTAATAGTTTAACAATCTTATTCCCCGCCTCCTAAAGGCGTTTTTGTGTCAGCAAATACCCACACTTCACTTCATCCCGGGCCACTACGTTTTGCCGTTCTCTCCGATCCCCCACTTCCTCCGTCAGGATGACGCCTCTAATGGTGGCCTTATATGCCTCCTATAAAGTAGCTGAACTGTGCACGGTTCCAAGTATTGTTGGGAGGCCTTCCTCATTATTGTATTTGTGAGATACCACGTCTTCATCTTCTATCCTCCCACAGGTGGCCTAGACCCTAAGGCACTTAGGCTCTTAGTAGGGAATGGTCACGGATGCCCTTTGCCAGGTATGTTGCCTCCCTGAAACTGGATAGTGTATCTGCTGTAGTAAATAGGTTGTCAATCCTAGAATAAATGCTGCGCATGGTTGAGGAAAATGAGTAGCCCTTCTCCTGCCCATGTAGCGTTCGCCACACATCACAGAGTCCCAAGGCCTGTGTAAAGCTCTCCAGCCTGCCCCTTGTTGAGCCCCCATCGGTCAATGTGCTGGTTCTGTCTAGCCATGTGCCCATAACTAAACTTCAATCTCCTCCCACTATAGTATATGCCTGAGAGCTATCTGTTAATCTCAGCCTTGGTCTACCACACTTCTGTCTCCAAGGTATTGTGGGTATATGTGGCTTTTAGTGTTAGATGTGGGAGGGTACACTGATTACCATAGCAAACTCCCCACACACACCCCTAGCACTCAGAGAACATGTTTAGTGTGGCCAAAGTTTTTGGCCATTCTGAAAATACCCAAAGTGGGTAAGGTTTACCCTTTTGGTTAGGACGTCCCCAGGGATAATTTCCACCAGCTAGCTAGTGCCAGGCATAAATGTGGCATCTCAATACAAAAAGAGTGCTGTTCTGCTGTAGGGTGGAACTCCATAGAGGAAAAAGATCTCTGCTAAACAGCCCTTGTTTTTGGGAGCCCGCTGGGTACTGCAGGGCCCACCCAGTGAGGAACAAGCCAGATGAAGAAGCATGCCATCTAGGTGGGTGAGAACAATTTCATCCTATATATCAGGATTCCTGAAATCTGTGGAATTATTGCTGACAAAAGCTTGAATTCGTTTTTGACCATGCAGCAAAACAGTACACTCTTTTTGTTTTGAATTGTCAGCTTGGGGAGATTGTTTGTAGGATGTTTGTGATGTATAAATGTGGCATCTTCAGGCACCCACTTCAGAACACCTGTGGAAGATCAGACGAGGACTGACCCTGCTATCGGAGAACAGTCTAAAAGACTGAACCTGCTTTCCATCTTGTTCCCAGGACAAAGAAGTAGACTCCAAGTGATATAAGGCTAACCTTCCGCTAAAACTAAAGGGAAACAACAAGTTACAAGAGGCCTGTCAGCACACTGAACACGCACAGAACCACAACCCCTGGTCGTATCACTCACTACCACTAGCCTGCAGCGTCCCTCCACTCGCTCAACCCAGGATACCTGTCCAACCACTGTAGCCGCAGTGTACCCCAGAGCGCGGTAGGACCTATCTCTTGCTCCCACTGTCATTTTACCTGCAGCAACTCACCACACAGTCCCCATACATGACTCCCACATCATCCTATCACAAATCCACCTCACCAAACACCACGCATTACCTTCACCAAACTCTCACATGCATCTCCTCAACACCCTCTCACTCAAAAACACACACTATCAAAATTTGGGACCTCGTCAGCAACAACACATCAGACCTTCTCTAAAAGAAACCTTGATGAACTCCAACTCATCTCTGGACATCGCTGTGTCCATCCTAGTAGGATACAAAATTGTATGCTAGGACTGCCTCCATAAATCGAGGACTTGCCATCATTTATAAATACACCCTTAAATGCAAAATTACCACAGACCCGGGCACTCCTTTCTTGGAACAAATGTATTTCAACCTACAAATGACAGCCACATCCTGAGGGCACCCAGGCTTACCAACAACCCGGACCAAACGGCAACTTCAGCAACCTCATATCAGACTTCATCGCCCTCCTCGCGATCAAGTCCTAGGACTTTGTACTTCTCGGTGATTTCAACTTCCTCCCTAGAAGACCACTGCTCCACCAACCTTCCCAAGAGTCGGTACAACATAGGACTTTTTCAGCTGATCATTGGGCCCACACAACACAATCTGCACCTCCGCAACAGCATCAGCTACCACTCCACCTCGGCACTCACATGGACGGCCCACATCATCCTCTTCAAAATCTCTATGCCACAATCCAAAGCTCCACATCAACACCAACCAACCCGGTGAGACCTGGAACAGAATAATAGAAACTGACTTGCACAGCACACTCGAAACTAACCAACCTAACACCACCAACAATTTAACCAAGGGCATCACTAATTTCAACCATTAGATCTCTATCTGCGCTGATGCTCCAGCACCCATCAAACCCACAAACACTGTAAAAGCAACAAAGAGGCCTCCTGGTACACAGAAGAACTCTGGGACTCCAAAAGATACTGCAGAAATCTGCAAAGGAATTTCAAGGCAACAACAATGCCAATGCCAGGGCAACCTACTACGGTCGCCCTCAGACACCACCACCAATTCCTGAGATACAACAAGAGAAAATCCCTCACAAACTGTATCAAAGCCAGTCCCAACAAGCTCAAAGTGATTTTTGCCATTGAGCTTTGGCTCAAGGAATTCACCATCCCAGAGGCCTCAGTCAACTCCATCACCTTTTCCCAGGAACTCTGCAACAACCTCTGAAACTACTTCAACATAAAAATAAACAATTATCTATATTAATTTTAAAAAACAATAGAACCCTGAGGACATCATTAGCAGGCTGCACACTGCCTGCTCAGTCAGACACCTAACCAACTAGAGAACACACAGAGGAAGACACCTCTTCAACCATGAAAACCGTGCACTCTGGGGTTCCCACAGACCCATGTCCACAGCACATTTACAACCTAGGACGACGTGGGTTCAGCAAACTACTCACTCACAACATCAACTCTTTCATCGGGTCCGGAACATTCACTGAGGACTGGAAGCATGGTGCAGTCATGAAACTCCTCAAGAAACCGTCAGTTGACCCCAACGAACTGAGCAACTTCCTCCCCATCTCCCTACTACCTTAACTAGCTAAGGTGATAGAGAAGGTAATCAACTAGCTACTGACCAACTACCTGGATCTCCACAATCTTCTTGATCCCTCCCAATCCAGATTCCAAAGCAACCAAGGTACGGAGACAGCATCCATTGCCACCACAGATGAGATCTACACTCTGCCTGACTGAGACTGCCACCCTCATACTGCTGGACCTATCAGCTGCGTTCAACATGTCACACCCCAGCCTCATCAAAAGATTACACATAAAAAGGCATCCAAAGTCAAGCCCTCAAATGGACATCCTCCTTCCTCACAGAAAGAAAACAGCGAGTCAGGCTCCCTCCCTACACATAAGAGCCCAGGGACCTGATCTGCGGAGTCCCTCAAGGATCATCGCCCAGCCCCACTGTATTCAACTTGTACATGACACCACTTGCCACGTCATCAGATCTCACGGCATCTCCCCCAGGTCATATGCCGAAAACACCCAACTCATCCTCTCAATGTTAGACAAGTTTCCCACGACCACATCCAACATCACTAAATGCACTCTTAGGTGAACGCAGTTAGATCCTCCTGCTTCCACAAATTATTTATTGTCAGGAAAGTCTTCAAATGGATACCCAAGAACACCAGGTGTACTGTCACTCAAGCCCTAGTCACCAGTAGACTAAACTATAGCAACGCACTCCCCAACCACCTCTCCACAGACTCCTGACCATTCAGAACACCGCAACCAGACTCATCTCGAACCTCCTGACCTCATAGAACTCTGTCTGCTGCTCATACACAAACGCTGCCATTTCAAACTCCATACACATGCATACAAGGTATTGCACAACATTGGACCAGTCTACTTCAACTGCTGCCTCCAATTTCACCGGGCCACCAGATACCTACATTCTGCCTCACTCTCTCTCACCCCCTCACAACAGGAGGCCTAGCCTTCTCCTACTTTGCACCCCAAAAGTTGGAACTGCCTCTTTCTACGCATAAGACCCTTCTTCTCACTTCTGGGATTCCCCAGGAAGCTGAAGACCTGTCTCTTCAACTAACACCCAGCAGACGAGCTACACACCCGCTCTAGTGCCTAGATACCTTTCGGGTTATAAGCTGTACTTTACAAATCCAAACAACATAAGACAACAATGTAGGTCCAGGCGGACCAAATCCACACAGAAGATTTTCACATATGCTAAATTTCGACAGTGTACTGAAATAGAACACATTAAGTAAACAGTGGCTACGTGCACACCCCTACTATACTGGCTTAGAGACTGCAGATAATGTGGAACCATCCTAAGCTGTGCACCAGCCACTAGTGGCAAAGAGCAGCCCTTGCACCTTTCTTGATGCCAGGTGTCAACAGCAAGTCACAACCCTTAACTGCTGCTTGTGGGAATTCTGGAAGCAGCATTGGTGCGAAACAAAGGTCTTAACTTCAGAGGATGCTGTCTCTTTGATGGGATTGCTTCTATGGTAGACTGGACATTCACCTTCTCTTCCCAAAGCTGCAGGAACACCAGGTCCTCATGCAGTTTGCGGTACCCCATTGGTACCTGTTTTATGAAATGCATCTAGATCATTAACATGTCCTTGTGGTCTGTGAAATGCAAGTGATCAGCAAAAGTTTGTGATTCGCTAACAGCACAATTCGGTTCATAAATCATGTTTTGTTTTGCACATGGTTAATGACGTTTTTTACTCTCTATAAAATGACAGCACAGGTACTGGAACCTGGCTATGCTTCCCCCTTTGGAGTGTGGCTGAATCCTCTCTAAGATCAATCGTTGATCAGTTTGCCCCCACTTGGGATATATCAAGGGATTTTACAGAGCGTAGTTTGCAAATATCTTAATAGTGACCAGAGAGAAAAATCCAATTATTCCTCCTCCAAATTAAAGGTTATTTTCCCTGAACCACGGATTGTGAAATTATTTGTCAATCTATTGTTGCACATCACAAACCACAAAAGGTCTAAGCTATTTCTATGTACCAAGTTTAGTGCAAATAAGTCCAGTAGTTTCTACTGCAGTGGAAAGCCAAAGGCAGCAAAGGGGATTTTGCAGGCATGTCCGAAAAATGTTTTTCTTGGATAACATTCTTGTTCTTTGATCTATCTGTTAAACATCTGGAATGAATAACCAGAGTTGAATGGATCCAATTTGGTGTGGATTTGTAAACTACTGAAAAGTTATTTCTGAAAAACACCACCATGCGGAAGCATCATCTCAAGCATACCTACAGAGGGGCTAGTTTTCTGTCAAAACTCATGCATCAGAAACTTCACCTTCAAAAAATTGAAAAAAGATATTTGATGAGAAAACAGCTCTCCCACTAACACTATCCCCTTAACATATTTAATTAAGTTCTAATTTCTCTTCAGGCAAACTTATGTGTTTTTTTTTTTTACCTTCGTCATAACTTGATCACGAAAAATTTCCTGCTCTTTAGATTATGTGATGTGTGTAAATTTTCACTGTGCATCAAGTGGTACAGTCGCTTAAGAGGACCACCGTGCTTGCCACAAATATTTCACCCAACATATGGAAATTGCTATTTTAAACGCTAATTGTGACCATGTCATTTACCCGCCCTGTCCTTTTTTTTTTTTTTTTTTTTAGAAGTTCTTAAACTGCTGTCCTAATAGGACCATAGAAGTTCCTGGCTTTTTATTTGTACTACATGTTGTACTATTTTCTGAGATGAGTCATTTCTATCTATGTACAGCGTTCTATATTCTTCCGTTCCTAGTTCGCACTAAAGAAAACTGAAAAATAAATGGATACATCATTCACAAAACACGACAGCTTGCCATGGTACGTCAAGAGAATGGGCAATGCTTTCCAGAACCATGCAGGGGACCTTTCGCCATCTCAACAAATGGTGACAGAATGCAACCCAAAACTCAGAAAAAAAGGTGGTTGAACCAGGAACACATGCACCTCACTGCCCCTCATAGCTAAGGTAATGGCAATCAAAAACACAGGCCCAATCTACTCAAACATAATATTTAGTTTGCGTTACTTTTGTAGTGCGAACACTGTGCAAAGAGTTGTGGTGGTATTTACTTTCCAACGCAAACCAGTATTGCAATGGAAAGTTTGCTAAAGTAATGCAAAGTAGCGCTATGCACTTCTGTGTGACAATGAGATGTTCTATGGGTGGGAGCATAGGTGTTTTGATGCAAATCACTATCTATAACCAAGTGTATCATGGGATTTTTTGCTAAAATCGTATGCCCTCCTCAAGGCGGGTGTAATGGAGGAAAAACGCTTGAATTTTTCTGTACTTTTCAAACTTTACATGTGTGCTGCATTGTACTGCACACAAACTGGGAAAAGTATTAAAGCAAGGTTTGTATACTGGAAGGCCCCCTTTCCAGTACCTATGCTTGACAGAATGCACACCTGTGCACCATGGCGCAGTTGTGTAGCTATTTTAGCCATGTTTTAGACACGTTATTTTAGCGAACTAGGCCTGCTATTGGACACTAGAGCCCAGTTACATTATATTCAGCATCACTTTGTTTTTCTAGCATTAGCCACATTTGTGGTGTTATTTTATTTTCTCTATCTGGTTGTTCTTTCACCTAGGAAAGCTTTATGTTCTTAGCACAGCATTCATTTCACTTTGTGCTTTCCTCAAGGCTGCAGTCAGATAGGGTTGCCGGCGAAAGCGGTACGCTGTGTCTCAGACATTCACAGAAACATACATATCCTTACGTGAGGACCTTTTCTTACATCATCAGCTGTTTTATTATAAAACACTTCTCTGTCCCATACACATAAGAGGGAGATTCCATCCAGATGACCACAACTGCATGCTGACTGCTGAATGTCTTCGCTACAGCTGCTTGCTTAGACTGCTGAATCCCTGGCCTTTATGGGGACGGTGTCTTTTTTTAAAAAGACAGCAGGCTTCCTTGCTCAGGCATGGGGGATGATGTCTTCCCAGAGGGTAAACCTGAAGGGCAGATTAGGGCTTATCACGCCGTGCTCTAACACAGCTTAGGTAGGAAATATATGTATTTTATTCCTAGTGAAGTATGGAGGAACTGTTTTTGTGTTTCGCTCGTCACAATTTTGCTTCTAGCATGTTTTATCATCCTAGTTATTGCGATACATGCCATTTTAGCTAAGATGCAGTTACTTCAATAAACCTTATTGAACTATACTCTGCTTCTGTTTGTCTTTGCCTGTGTGAGACTAATGCAACTGAGAGAAAGGGATGAGATCTGATTGACCACGATTCCTCTGAGGAGTCCTCTGTCACGTGCCCGCTTGCCACAATCATCCCTGCTCTTGGATGGAGATAAGGCACTGCTACTTGTTAGGAAAACCCAGATTGGGCCGACAGGTGTCACATAATGTGGGATTGTACTCAGTACCTACAATTTAGGTGATTCTGCCACCCAAATCCAGTAGTCTCCTTAGAATAATGAGAACCTATGCGACAGTGCAAGGGTGAGTGCGTGGCACCCTAAGGCCCGCCACTAGAGGAAATAAAATAGCACCAAATCTTGGTGGATATGGTGCTCCTTTGCGTAACATTTTGGTGTATGTCCCCAACAGTCTTTAAGGTCAACAAACTTATTGGACAGCTTGTGCGTCAAACCTTTAAAAATAAAAAAAAAAGCGATAAAGAAGTAAATTTAAGAATGCCAGCAAGGCAGCTAGTCACCTTTCACTGTACTGACTGTTAAACTTTGCTAAATCTTACTGAAATGGATGCATGAACATTTAACTCCACAGACAGTGATATCCCTACTTTCACGGTTCAACAATTGTTACATAGACCCTAAACAAATGGACCCTTTTCCAAGTAATAATCTAAACAGAAGTGACACTACCACATTTCCCAGAGCTAATAAACTTACCAGGGCAACCCACCACCTACGCATCCCCCAACTAAGGGAAAACACAAACAAGGGTTCTCCTGTTTGGACCTGAAATGACCCAAAGGGGGT
Organism: Pleurodeles waltl; assembly: GCF_031143425.1. Classification (NCBI taxonomy): domain Eukaryota; kingdom Metazoa; phylum Chordata; class Amphibia; order Caudata; family Salamandridae; genus Pleurodeles; species Pleurodeles waltl. Next base: position 69,643,842 of record NC_090448.1, read on the forward strand.
CTTTGGCTGGAGCCCATGACTTCATGTAATCCACCCGCATTATGTGACCATGCAAAGCACATACTACAGCCTATACCAAAACTTGGACCCAGGCTGTGCAAACACCCAGAATCTCATTCACATCACACACACCTGCAAAAATACTCCACCAAAACACACACAATCTTCTTCATGATCATCAACACCCATTCAGCAGTTGTTCACTATCCTAGCATTGCAGGCATCAACACCCATTAACTGCATGCACTATTTAAACAAGCATTTGCAATGCACTAGGGGTCTCGCATTTGTCGGAGTTACAACTGTTCACAGTTGTAAACTCCCAACCGTTTTTGCTGTACAGTTTACGCAAAACGCAATTATGATCGTAACCGGCAAAAGTGCAATTAACGAAGCGCTCGACTTCTGCCCAGCGAGATCGCGCTCTGAAAACAGAGAAAAAGTAGTCCACAACCCCAGTGAGCCTCGCGTGTTTTCCGTACTTGATCGCTGCGCTTGAGGAGGGCTAACCACGGAAAAGGCATGACTTATGCGTGCCTTCCACTAATCTAAAGAAGCGTATTCTAACAGTCAAGCCAACTTGCAAATGAAAGACACTGACGTGACGTCGACGGGGCTCCGAGCCCTTTTCTAATACCTAAAGCGTCTCGCTAGCGATACGCATGCGCGAGCGCATGTGACGCAGGCTCGACCCTAAAAAGAAATGTCCCAAATCCACAAACATCTTGTATGTACCCATGCCCTCAGGTTACACCCAATACCATGACGATCACACAAATAAGACCACCAGATGACTCACAGACATCCAACGTCTGACCTGTTTTATTTTTGAAAAATGATGACAAAGTAAGTACGTCTGAATTATCTATGAAAAGCATATGTTAAACCAATAGGCCTTTGTGGGCCGACTGTTCTTCTATTGTGTAAAAACCTGTAGACAAATATTTTCTAACATGGATACCCACAGATTATCAGAGTAGGCAACGGTTTTTTGTTACCCCCTCTGAAAAACCCTATTTGTTGGAATGTAATTGTTTTTAACGCCTGACCTGACAGCACGGCTTGCTGCAAGGCCTTATGTTATCATCAGAAAAAAGAGCTGCAAGAACTATTATGAAGAGTGGGACAGTGGCCTTACCCAAATTAACTTGCTTCTCTACAAGCATGTGAATGGCAATAGTTTTGTTAGTTTACTATGATGCAGTTCCATTCCTGATAACTGACAATGACATTGATACAACAGACCCACTTTAAATACAGTAGGGAAGGGCTCTGCATAGTGTAACCCCGTGACCAATGCAGACGAAATGAGTTCCACACTGTAAACTCTGACAAATATTTCTACAAGGGGTTTACATTAAACTGCTTTCCAGAAGTATTTCAAAGTGTTCTACATTGTGAGCTCTCTGATAAATACAATAAGAAGGGGTTTTATACTTTGAACACCTTGCCAAACACCATTGGCATGGGCTTCAGAATGGAAACCTGATGAGAAATACAACAGGAAAGTGTTTACATATTAACTCCATGGCAACACCAAAGGAAAGGGCTACATCAGTGGCATCTGAACGTGTTGGGGCGTAATATTGCCCCGAATTCCAGGCTTCTTGTAGGATAGTTCAGGTGGGGTTTTCCCCTCTAGAAAAGCTTGGAAAAAATAGGTCAAATAGTGCATTTTAAAGCACAATTTTCACGTACATTTGCTCAAATGTTGAGCCTTTGGACGAGCAGTCATTAAATATTCAATGACTTTTATAGAGTGCCAAACCAACGAAGCTTGATGCTGCCAAGGCGTTGACTACGTTTTCAGAACATGGTATGGATTCTCCCATATGTCAAAAAAACCTCCATTGTGCAAGGGTAAGCATTTTATCATGGGTGCAACTTATATGCCATGCCCCCCACATGTGTGAACAGTTACACATAATATGGCGGTGCCACAATTTGCCATTGATGCTGACCTTTACGTCAAAAAGTACCTCTAGTACACCAGGGCCAACGGTCTGTCATGGTTGCCTCCTCATTTGCAACAGCTGTCCTCCCATATACCTAGAACTACCTCTAATGTGCCACCGGTGGCCCATATACTAAGAATTGCCACACTGTCAGCACCAGCATTTCCACGGTTTTTCCATAAGACAAAAATTACCTCTAGTATGCCAGTGTCAGTATCTTGCCACGGGTACCCATCAACAATGCTCACTGTCACACACACTCAGTCTTCTCTCACTCTTTTTTACTCATACAGTTACTGGGTTGCTCTCACCCTCTCTTGCACTCACTCTTACTAATTATTTATTCATTCATACTCGTGCTCACTTAATCATACTCAGTCTCATGCTAACTTGCACTCACTCTTACTCTCATTCTCACACTCTTACTTTTCCCTCATTCCCACTGACTGACGCACTTGCACCCAACTCTTTCTCTCTGGCTCACTCATTCTGGTTTTCATTCATGCTCACTCACTTGAGCTCACTCTTACTCTCTCATTCATTCTCACTTGCACTCCATCAGTTATTCTCACTCATTAATTTGTACTTGCAATCACTGTTACTCTAAAGCACTCATTCTCACTCTAACTCACTCACACGCGCTGTCACTCTCTCACCAACTCTACATTATTCACTCACACACACGCTCGCTCTCTTGCACAGGCACATTTTCATCCACAAGCAGGTACACAGCTCACTGCCTATGCTGGTCCTGTTTAAGCTTTAGGGCCCCCACACAGCTCCTCTATGCCTCAAGCATTACTGAAGCATGAAAATGAAACCTCAAACGTTCAAGTTATAGTTTCTTGCTTTTTCACCTCAGGCTTAACTAACTGCCTAATAAGCTGGGATTGGGTCGGGTGACACACTGATTGCTGTGTGAACCTGAGCTTTGCAGGACGTAAGCTTACAGTACAGAGGGAGTGACACTTCAGCACATCACAGATGGGAGACACAGAGGCTTTTCAGACCCCTGTAAATCTCCCTGATGGCTGGTGCAGGTGCTTTCATGCACCTGTGCCAGACATCCGACCGATGTAACTGCCCTAGGCTGATACTCGTCCAGAGGGTCAGCATTTTTATTATATCAAAAGTCTCATTTTGTCATGAGTGAATAAAGCCTCATTTCTAATAAGCCCATATAGCAACATTGCTGAGTTTTAGGTCAGCTTCAGACCACCCTGTCTCAATAACTTTAGAGTCAGGTTTTAATTCGTAAATCTTTGATGAATAGTCTCGGAGTGGGGCATACATTATTTCACAATATGAGACCATCTGACACAGGTCAGATGGTGCTAACAGTTCAGGTGGTGCTATTAATCCTGTTTTCAAAGTGCACTTTTGTAATTTTATATTTAGTATGTCCTTTTGTGTAAACTAAAGTAATTTCTCTTTTCAAAAGAAAAAACACTAGACATTTATTTATTAGGAATTATTATGCTCTTTGTTAACTCCTTTATCTGCTTTAATTCATTCTTTTGGCTTTACTTTTTTGAAATACGTTTTTGATATTTAATTCCTGATGCAACTTGCTGTCAGTAATCGATTTTGCACTTAAACTGCTTTTTCTTGTTTCAGTTGCATGTTTGATGACCAGTAACCTTTTGAAGTCAAATGCAGATAAAATGTAGATGCTCGTTCTAGGAGGCCCAGGAACAATGACCAAAAATGTTGGTGTCCCTTGCTCACTGTGCCACTGGATTCAAGCTAGCCTGGCTCCAGGGAGGGCCTGGCCTGGCAGTTCGTGCTGGACTGTTCCCATGGGGAACAGGGTCAAAATTGATTTGCATATGGCTGCATCCACATTGGGGTGGCATGGTGAGCAAAAGAACTATGGATTAAACCCAGATCCGAGACTGGGGATGAGTGTTTAAAATGTTTCAGAACTCCGTCCTTCATCCTCTTGTGTTGCTAAAGTCGTCCTAAGTGGTCAGGGTATGCCCAGACATGGGTTCCCTGCTCACTGTGTCACTGGATACAAGCTAGCCTGGCTGATGTGGGGTGGTACCTCAAAACTGTTTCCAGGGTGCCGGTTTCCAGTCCAGAGAGGACCTGGCCTGGCAGTTCCGGCTGGACTGTTACCATGGGGAACAGGGTCAAGACTGATTTGCATGGCTGGGTCCAAGCTGGGGAGGCATGGTGAGCCAAAGAACAATGGATTAAACTCAGAACTGTGGGTGGGGGTGAGTTTTTGAAAAGTTTCATCACTCCGTCCATCATCCTTTTGTGTTACTAACAACACTGATCTTACCTTCCCTGCAAATTAACAAGATCACTGGCAAGTGTTATTCCCTTTTGAAATGATCAGGGATAATTCTGCCTTCCTTGCCTGCTATCTCTGCCAGGATCATTCAACATTCCTCTAAACTAGCTATGTGAACAAATTTAACACTAGCTGTCAAATTTAGAGATGTCACTTGTGTTGTAGCCTTGCCCCATGCATGGACAAGAAATGTTTGGAGGTCAAAATCACGCTGGGGGAACAATGGCAAAAGTGCCATTATAGTGCTTGCTCCCTCATCAGAACACCATGTCCAGTTAACAATGATTCACTTCCTAATAATGACTTTCTCCCGTTCAGCTGGTTTGACACACCCCAAAGGCATTTTACTTTTTAAGAAATGCTGCACTACATTGCCTAGTTCCAGAGAGCTCTCCCTCCTTGCTTGATGGCATAACACATGGTAATGATGCATGCCTTCACTTGCAAATTCTTGGATGTAACTGGTACGGACCTCTGCGAATTGCCATACATTTCAAAACACTGATGTGTGATTGCATCTCCTCTTTTTGCCATAGGTAGCTTGTTGACTTACTTGTCCCCATACCTTCACAAAGGCATCCATGGTCATGAAAAGGTTTGAGGACTGATGAAATTGTTGGCCTACCTAGTCAGAGTTATTTTTTTTACTGGGGCAAGAAACAGCTGTAGAAGATTTTTATATTACAGCTTTTGAAATGAATTCTCAATTTTTACCTAAATGCTATAAAATGTTAGTTATAGTATCTAGTTTGTTCTAGCATCTCCGGATGACAATAGCATAGAGTGTTGAATAATTATTCATGTGGTGTGATAACGCTTAAGTATTAAGGCAGTGTGATATTTATTTTTCATGGGCTCCGATTTACTGATGAAATGATAAATTTGCTCACATCACAGTGATTCAGCAATTTCTGTAATCACGTGTGAAAGTAATTTATAGAAACCATCGATTTTGGGGGTGAGCCAGAATACTTTCACAGTATCCTCTTGATTTTACTGCCCACTTGAAACTTAGACCAACTTCTGATCTTTGCATTTCTCTGAATTACTCTTCCATTGACAGCCTTTGTGGAACTGACTCTACTAGTTTACGTTTGAATTTTGTAACAAAACCCTTTAACGTTTCTATTGATCTAGAATCATTGATTGAGTGGGCCCTTTTAATAAATTACTGCACTTTATCTGATTTTATATGTACTGGGAGGTGCCTGAATGCAGGAACGCATTTGCCTTGTAAAATTAAGGTATAACACGGTCTTCAATCCAGTGAATGTGGGGGATTGTGATTAAGATAACATTTTGGGGTGTCTGAAAGTTCAGGGTACCCGGTGCCCACACAGCCTTTGTTGTCCCAAGAATCTGTGAGATTAATCAACTGTTTGTTCAGTTACTATAGCAATGGCTCATTTACAGTTGGAAGAGAGATAATGATTTTTCCTCATTGGGCGTCATGCTTAGTTGTTGACACAACAAAGACCCAACTAATAAGGCAAGCACTGGAGGTAGTGATATTATAAAAGATACTGATATTCTTAGTTGCTCCAAATTTTTATTCAGGGTGAATGTCAGCTCTTTGTGTGTCAAATTGTTCGGGTGCAAACAGTGGAATAGCAATGTGTTCTACACAATTTGAAAACCGCGAGTACTTGCGGGGGAACTATGGTCCTTTGTGGCTATCATTCTGTGAATTCCCAAAAGGTTTCCTACTGGTAACTGATGTAAACGCCTCTGGGATAGTATTAGTAATTCTTTGGAAGGTGTCCTTGGGCATTCTGTTGAGAAGATGCCTTTCAGAGACTAAATTAAATACGTCTGAATCACAAGAAAGAGGATTCAACCCCATCTTCCACACTTCATCAAACTGAGATTGTAGGCAAACCGCCTTTCGTCCTTGAAGGTCAATTGCCTCGACTCCTAGAATGTTTAGAGTGAGTAAAGGCGATTACGTTTGCATTAAGGGCCATATTCAAATATGTACTCAATAATATTGACCCAGTCCAAACTTCCTGATTACTCACAAAGAATTATATGGCTTAGATGTAGCCTGGGGGTATTTTTTACCACCATAGTGGATGAGAATAATTATTGGTTTTGATAATCTCCATACAAATGCGTTCCTGTTCGCTATTTTGTTGCCCTCCCTTCATCCTATACCTATCTGCTGGCCAGCTGATGTTTGTACCTCAGTCCAACTTTTCTACAGTGACTATTCACCTGAGAGCACCCATCAGTCCAATGCAGAGTGATTCGCAAGGTATAGCTCTTTACGGACATAGGGTCGATTTTTATCACACTTTTGGTATACCAGCAAAGAACCACCATTTTACTCTTACCACAAGAACTGCATACTGGTCATAAAGATGGGGGAAGGAGAAAAGGCCCCAGTAGGCTCGAGGCAAGAAGAGAAAGAAGAAACAGTTTTTTATCTGTAATTCTAATTCTCTATCAGGGGAATCTTCATTGAAATCATAAGCACTGACTAGTTCCACCCACGCAAGGGCGCTCCGCTGCAGGTCTTTCAAAGTCAAATTTTTACAGTATCTTCACCTTACTTCAGAAAGACCAGTTGGTACATGAAACAAAATGTAAAATTGGAAGCCTTGAGACGTGCTATACTGCCAAATTCCATTAATTTGGTTCAACTGATGGAGGAAAAAGCATTCAGCCTAAAAAACAAAATCACTAAAAGTAAATGACAGTAACATTTTAAAACATTCTTTACAAAGTTGTTTTACTTTCTTTTAATGCAAATATTCTGAAGGATAGGGCAATGTGGCTTGAGAGGAAGCAGTACTGAATCGATGAGAAAAGAACACTGCACATTTAAGGGCACTGTGACCTCCAGTAGCCCATCATGCCCTTTAGTTGACAGTTTAGCAGGTTCTTTTTTAAGCAGTGAGTAACAGGATAGAGTTGATAGTGCTTTCCCCTGACAGTGAACCAGGATTACAGGTATACTCTTTCTTTTCTCTCAGGGGATCTCCATTGATAATCATAAGCACCGAATGGAATAGTCAGATCATCTTCTAAAAATCCTGTGAGGGAAGGGACAAAAAGTATGATACTTAAGTTAAAAGATTTCTTAAAGAGGCTTGCCTGACTTCAGCACCTGCTCTCGAACGTGATGCATGTCCATAGTGTCTTGTAAAGGTGTGAACGGATCACCAAGTTGCCGCTTTACAGATCTTAGAGTTTGGAATGTTTCTGAGTAATGCAGCAGAGGCATCTTCACCTTGGGTGGAATGAGCTTTAGGTTTCCCTTGTAAGGATTTATTGGTTTTCTGGTAACATAGGATAATGCAGGAGACTATCTATCTAGACAAGGATTGTTTATAAGTAGGTAGTCCTGTACTGTATGTTACGGACCATAGTTTACGAATATTTGTTTTGACAATTTATAAGGCTTAGTCTTATCCAAAGAGAACAGATCTCTCTACAGGAGAGTGGAGGCAAAAAGACCTAGGCAAGAGCGTAGGCAAGAAGACAGTATGACTGATATGAAAATTCAATACTACTTTAATGAGGAGTTGTGGATGGGTCCTTTTCAATGCCCTATTACTACAAACTACCATATAAGGTTTGTGGTACCAAAGAGCTTGTATTTTGTTAACTCTTCATGCAGATGTTATAGCAACCATGAAGGAAGCTATCCAAGACAGGCTGTAAAGGGAAGCTTTATGTATGAGTTCAAATGAAGCAGCCCATAAGGACAATATTCAACTCCCAAGGAGGGTAAGGCTTCCTGATAGAAGGGTAGTTTTTTCTAATGCCTTCTAGGAAATCCTTAACTAAAGTGATTTAAAAGTAGACATTTGTGAGGGACATTTATGGTAGGCAGTAATTGATGCAAGATGTACTTTAATGGGGGAAAATTGCAGGTGTGCCTTAGCCAAATAAAGAGGGTATGGAAGAACCTCTTCTTCGTGGCACGTGAGAGTATTCAGATGATTCTGATTATACCAGGCGCAGAATTTTTTCTACTTAAAAGAATAGAATATCCTAGTAGATGATGTCCTGGCCTCTCTCAAAACATCGATGCACTCCTGATGAAGGCTCAGGTGACCATACGGTATGAGTTTAGAAGCCAAGCTGCCAAGTTCTGAGATTGAAGGTTGGATGTAGAATCTGGCCTCTAATTAGTGAAGAAAGTCTGGCCTTCACAGCAGTCTCCTTGTGCACGCTCTGAGAGGTAAAGATCGGTGAACCACCACTGACAGGGCCACTCTGGAGCACTGAGAGTCATTCTGGCCTTCAAGTGTGACAGCTTGACGATCACTGTTGCCAACAGGGGGATCGGAGGAAAGATGTGAAAACGTTTTCCAGACCATTCGATCCATAGGGCATTCCCTAATGTGCCTGGTTGGTAATACTGTGAGTAGAAGCTTGGGCATTTTATTTTCTCCGTTCATGAACAAGTGCATTTGAGGGAAATCCCAATCCCAAAAGATATCTGAAAGACAAAATTGTTTAATACACATTCGTGACTCTCTTGAATGGTTCTGCTGAATGTGTCCTTGAACATTCTGGATACCAGGAAGCTGTAACACGGTGAGCCAGAGGTTCTTGGAGATTAACCATTTCCAGTTGTTTGTGCTTCTGGAAAGAGAGAACTGGATCTCTTTCCAGAAGCTTGTTGAGATAATGCATGGTTGCAGTATTGTCTGTTTGAAACAGGAGGAGGGTTGTCTTGAAGGATTGAAGGAATGCTTTTGCAGCTCGGTGCACTGCTGTCAATACCAGTAGGTTGAAATGGTAAGACTGTTCCTTCAGAGACCACATGCCTTGAAATTTAAGATGGTCAATGTGAGTGCCCCAACCTCAAAGAGAAGCATTCATCACTATTTTTGGGTGGGGACCTCTTGATGGAAATTGATGCCTTTCAGAATATTCTCTGACCGACAATACAAGCTGAGGGATTGTTTTGCATGACTTGCTAGGATCACTTTGCTGTCCCATCTTTAGGAGAGTTGATACCACTGATCTTCAGATTCTGTTGCAAGGGCCTCGTGTAGAGGCGTCCTTTTGGAACAAGGAAAATGCATGATGCCATTTGTTGGACCTGACCCTCTGTTGGGTCACCCCTGAACCTTTTGCTTTCTCCCCTCCTGTTTTGCTGAATTGTTTTTTGTTGGCCTTGGGACTAATGTGCTTGTGCTACTCTCTAAAATAAAGTAAAATATACTTACACCTGATTGACATTTAATTAGCTTGTAAGTCCCCAGGGAAAGTGGTATATTATATATGCAGGACTGGTAAATTGAATGCTACTAGTGGACCTACAGTACTTATAGTGCCACACAGTAAAGTGGCCCCTTAAAACATGTTCCAGGCCTGCCACTGCTGCCTGTATGCAGTTTTAAACTGCCAATCCGACTTGGCAAAGTAATCCCTGTGCCAAACCTAAAACTCCCCCTTTTAATATATATAGTTCACCCCTACAGTAGGCCCTAAACAGTCAATAGGACATGGAACAGTGCATGCAAAAGTTTGACACGTACTTTTATGTTTTACATGTCCTGGTACTGAAGAACTGCGTTTTAGACTGCTGTGAGGTCTAACTCTTCCATATGATAATATTGGGTTCCCTTCTTAAATCTAATAAGTGATAACTTTTGTTTGGGAGTAGGTAGAAATTTAATGTTTGGTGTCTATGGAAACTAATTTAAAATCCCCCTTATGAGTAAAGTCGGATTTTAAGTCACAATTCTGAAAATGCCACTTTTAGAAGGTTGGTATTTTCTTGTACTATCTGGTGTCTGTAACCTATTTCCTGGGTCACATGACTAGGTGCTTGTTGGCAGTTGGCCTTTGTGTATTCTCCCCAGACAATCACTCAAGAGAGAGACTGGTTGATGGCAGGATGGGAGGGCACAGCTGTACACAGCCCCACTTCTACTTCAAAGAAACTGTCTCAGCTCAAACACACAACTTTGCACTAGCCTGTCGTGACTGCAGACAGACTGGGACCAGAACACGGAGGAAGGGAATTCTAGACACCTCTATGGGAGGAAAACTCCAGAAACTTCTCTCACATCAAAGATGGCATGAGGTAAAAATGGGCACATCAGACCCTTTCTTCAGTTCACTCCTAAGCCTGTAGATACTACAGGACTGTCCTGCTACTTGAGGTCTGTCCTGTTGTCTGGGAAGGGAGACAGGAACTGCGCCTTTCATCCCATATTGAAGTGACTTCAAGGGTCAGCTGACTGACCTGTTCTGAGCCACAGGGGCACAAAAAATGCAACTGCACTGGTGCACCGGACCTGCTTGACCTCTGCTGGAGTGAGTTCCTGATTCCCCAAGAGGTGCTCAGGTCTTAAACTCTTGCTGTTGAACCATTTGAGATTCTCCTAGAAACAGAAAGAGAAATCCTGAACTTTAGGGCTCTTCACAACCACAAACAGACCTGTTTGCACCAAGATCTTGCAGCCTGTGCAGACCACCGAAGCAAAGCTCCGGTTAATCAGACTTTGCGCTACAGCGATGACCAGTAACTCAAGATCTATACTTCACACTACAGCACTGACAGCCCACAGTGACTGCCAATGCAAATCTCCAGCAATGACCGTCTGTGACACCCAACAGGATCTTTGCACTACAGCAAAGAGCACCGGGCTGCTCCTTGCGCTATGAGGACGACCATTTGCAACACTCTCTATGCTACTTGCGGCTTCCTGTAGGGGTGTGTTTAGGTCTGGGGGGCAGTAGTCAATGGCTACTGTCCTGGAGGGTGGCTACACCCTCTTTGTGCCTCCTCCCTGAGGGGAGGGGGCACATCCCTATTCCTATTGGGGGAATCCTCCAATCTCAAGATGGAGGATTTCTAAAGGCAGGAGTCACCTCAGCTCAGGGCACCTTAGGGGCTGTCCTGACTGGTGGGTGGCTCCTCCTTGTGTTCCTCACTATCCTCTCCTGCCTTGCTGCCAAAAGTGGGGGCAGTGGCTGGAGGGGCGGGCAGCTCCACTAGCTGGGATGCCCTGGGGTGCTGTAACAAAAGGCATGAGCCTTTGAGGCTCACCGCCAGGTGTTACAGTTCCTGCAGGGGGAGGTGAGAAGCACCTCCACCCAGTACAGGCTTTGTTCCATGGCCACATAGTGACAAAGGCACTCACCCCATGTGGCCAGAAACTCATCTGGTTGTGGCAGGCTGGCAAAAACTGGTCAGCCTAGCACTAGGAGTCAGACTGGTATTCAGGGGGCATCTCTAAGATGCCCTCTGGGTGTATTCTGCAATAAGTCCACACTGGCATCAGTGTGCATTTATTGTGCTGAGAAGTTTGATACCAAACTTCCCAGGTTTCAGTGTAGCCATTATGGAACTGTGGAGTTCGTATTTGACAAACTCCCACACCATATACACTTTATGGATACCCTGCACTTACAATGTTGAAGGTTTTGCTTAGACACTGTAGGGGCATAGAGCTCATGCACTTATGCCCTCACCTGTGGCATAGTGCACCCTGCCTTAGGGCTATAAGGCCTGCTAGATGGGTGACTTACCTACCTATGCCACAGGCAGTGAGAGGTGGGTACGGCACTCTGAGGGGAGTGCCATGTCGACTTAGACATTTTCTCCCCACGAGCACACGCAAGCTGTGAGGCAGTGTGCATGTGCTGAGTGAGGGGGCCCTAGGGTGGCATGAGACATGCTGCAGCCCTGAGAGACCTTCCCTGGCAACAGGGCCATTGGTACTAGGGATACCATTTACAAGGGTCTTATCTGTGTGCCAGGGCTGTGCCAATTGTGGGAACAAAGGTACAGTTTAGGGAAGGAACACTGGTGCTAGTGCCTGGCTAGCAGGGTCCCAGCACACCTTCAATCATACCTGGCATCAACAAAAGGCAAAAAGTCAGGGGGAAACCATGCCAAGGAAGGCATTTCCTTACACTACTTGAGTAGGGATTCACCTGGATCACCCAACAACACAATTTCTCACACACTGATCCTAGAAGAGAGGATAATAGCCTCATTGCAGGGTGAACTGTTTCCATCAGAGTGTGTCACTTCTGAGTCGTAGATAAACGTCTCTCCTCTGAAAGGAAAACACTTTTGTGCACTGGATCTAGGACTGCACCCTGGATCTAGCACTGCAACCTGATAGTGAAGCGATTAATTTGGCCCAGAGACAGATTTCATGCAGTCCTAGATGGATGAGCACAACAGTCGTTTGATAATGTTGGTCTGCTTGTTGGTAAGATGCTTTGATGAGCACGTTGTCTAGATAAGAGTAGACAAATTAAAATTTTTCTGAGGTGAGCTGCCACAACCGCCAGGCATTTGGAGAAAGTACATGGAGCAGACTTGGATTCAAAGGAAGAGCCTTGTACTAGTAATAGATTCTTCCTGTGATGAACCTCAGGAATCTTCAAGGTTTCTCAGCTATTGGGATGTGAAAATAGGCATCTTTCAGGTCTATTAAGCATAGCCAGGCCCCCTGATAAAGCTGAAGGTAGATTTGATGAAAAGCCTACATTCTGAACTTTTCTTTTTTAATCCACTTGCTCGCTTTTTTTCTGGTCTAAAATGGATCTGTACTTTTTCTTCGGTCCTTTCTTCTTCACCATAAAGTAACAGAAATAAATACTTTGAAAGAAGTATAGACGTTTCCCACTGCATGTTTTTACAGGATGGACATTTCTTGCTGTAATTGTTCCGGGTGGAACAGAGATGATTTCTTCGGTGGAATGGCTGGTGGAGGATACCTGAATATTGTTGAACAGTATCCATATTACACAATATTTATCAGTGGCCATTTTCGTCCACTCTTCCAGAAAAGATGCTATGGTTCCCCGTACTGGAGTGGGTAATGGCGAAGGGGGTAGAAAGCACTCAATGTTTGCCACAAATAGTTGGTTTAGTGACTTGTGCAGATAGTTGCTGACCTTCTCTGCCCCTTGGCTGATGACTGTGCTGTTGATGTTGCTATTGTTGCCTCTGGAGCCAGTGAGGGGTTTGAACGCGCTGATGGATGTATCACCGGTCACTGGGCCTTAAAGTAATGTCTCCTTTATTCCTTCTTTTCTCCAATTCAAACGTTCTGTGTCGAGTTCAGTCTTCATGCAAGACTTATAATCAGCAGTCTGTAATTGGAGTCTGTTTCTATGAAGGTCTTGTATGAATTAGTGAATGAGTCCCAAAACAGACCAGTCATATCGCCCAAGAAGAGCAGAAGCGCTAGAAGCCTTTACAGTGACTGCAGAAGTACCACTCACTTTTCTGCCCACAGAATTCAACATTTGAATTTCCTTGTCAGGAGGATCAGAAAACGGTGGGGGTGGAAAAAATGATGGATCCTGATCTGGTGGTTTGTATGTTTTCTGTAGGCGTGATGGTGCAGCCTTAACAGAAGCCAGTGTCAAAAATAGTTTCATAGCTGGCTCTAAAAGGCCTCGAACAATAGAAAGCTGTGGTCTGGAGATGCACCTTTGATAGAGTGTTTTAAAGATTGCAGACATGGTAGGTGTGGTAGTAGTTGGCAAATCAAAATTATTTTTTTTGGCACCCCTGATAGGAAACTCTTGTAAAGTGTTTATATTATCAATCGGAGCTATTTTCGCTGGAGGCGTGTCTGATAATTTAGGTGAGTATAGACCTGATGAGGCTGATATATGAGATCGTGAGGATCTCGATCTGGATGAAGAATCCAGTCTTCGCCATGAGCGTGATTGCCTAGGAGAACTTCAATGAGGATGTTGATGGTGAGAACTTTACCTTGCTCTTGACCTAAACCTGTTGCAGCATGGTCTGGTATGAGGGGAGTGAAATGTAGGGTGCCTTAGTGAAGATGGCTCTGGTACAGGCCTGGTGGCAGAGCAGGAGCGGCTAGCGGAATTGATGATTAATTTACTGTTGGCAGTACTTGTTGTGGAGGCGGAGGATGAGGTGGAACAGAACACTCGGTCAGAACTTGAGGCGATAGTAAGTCCAGAATAATAACTGGAGAAGCTGGTCTGGATGGCAAGTAGGCTCTGGAGTATTCAGATCAGAGTTTGCCAGCTTTCATGTGTGATGTCTGTAGATCGACCCATGTATCAAAGTCATGTGGTGTCTATATGTCAAAGATCCTCTTGACATAGGTGGTGTCCTCGTCCTCAAAGTCTCGTGTTTTAATGATGTTGAACTGGCCCTTGACAACGAGCAAGTAGGTGTTGTACCTATTTCCAATGTTGATGTCCTCGATGTCAAGTACACAGGTTTAGAGCTTGTGAGTGGACTAACAGCATAAAGCCCATATTGCGAACTCATGTGAGAATGAGACGTTTGCAGGGCAAAACAACCTTTTGACAGTTCCATTACATTGTCTCCCTCAAAGCGCTGACCACTACCCCCTTCCCAAAATGTCTGCATCCTGATTCTTCAAGCCGATACATCAAGAATGGCAGAAGTGAATATTGCCACAAAACATCTTACCACCATCTACACAACCTTTAAGAAATCATGCCCTGAAAGGTTGCTCTTGTGCAGCTGCCTGCTGCCCCGAAAGCTTGCTTTTGTGCAGCTGCTTGCAGTCTGACATCAACAGAATAAACAAGAGAGCTTCCTGCAAAAACTATAGCCAGTTCGAAGAAGTACATGACCAGCCTTCATCATTGGTCTGAGAGGCACTGACCTCTTCTCTATACACTGATTCTGCTCTACAATCTAATCTCCAGAGAAGTACGGGCAAGAATACTGCTCTCTGCCGTACTTGCCTTGGAAAGTGCTCTGAAGAGACCCTCTGGCTGTGATCTTGGGACCTTTATCAATTGTACTCCTCACTGTGCACCAATATTTTCTTTATCTCAGTCTCTTTTCACTATTCCGTCTCTCTTGCTCTGATCAAGGTTAGCTGTGTTGCGAACACTCCGAAGTAGATATTACAACACTATATAAATAAAATGGGTACAATTTAAATAAAAACAATCAGTGTACAGGGACTGGTTATTAAGGTAACTGACACTTACAACACACACTGTACTTTGATTAAGTCTATAGGTACTGGTCTTAGGAGGGGTGTAGAAATAGTTTGGAACTACCTTGACTGGAATGGACATTCTGCACTGTAAAGATATAAAGTTTCAACAAATGGAACCAGCCACAGAAAGCGCTCTCTGGCTCTGGATGTTTAAGTTTATGACTTGGGATCGTGCGAAGCAAGAGGTCCTAATTGTTTAAGGAACAAGGTGGCATAAGGGCTTACTCTTATTTACAGATGGCGGACCCTGCTGATAATAGCAACTATACGTCGAGCACACTCATCAGAACCTAAACCACAGGAAGCCAATGCATAGGGTTTCTAGGGAGAGACATGAGAGAACTCAGCCCTACCCTGGGCGCACTTCAACATTTGGTGATCTTTCCAAGTTATTCAAATCGGAGGCTGGTACCTCGGCATACAATCAGTTGCAGTAATCCAGCCACAAGTTAATCATGGCTCTTACAACTATAGCCTTGTGCTGCAGGGAAAACAAAGTTAGAATAGGTTTTAACTTTCCTAATTGATGGAAACATTTCCTCAATATTATCAATATATGTAGTAGACACAACTATCTTTTGAGTCAGTAAACAAACAAGCTGAACAATCTATCTCTCTCTCTAGATATATATGGAAAATGTCACTTACCCAGTGTACATCTGTTCGTGGCATGAGTCGCTGCAGATTCACATGCTGTGCACAGTCCGCCGTCTGGTGTTGGGCTCGGAGTGTTACAAGTTGTTTTTCTTCGAAGAAGTCTTTTCGAGTCACGAGACCGAGGGACTCCTCCCCTTTCGGTTCCATTGCGCATGGGCGTCGACTCCATCTTAGATTGTTTTCCCCGCAGAGGGTGAGGTAGGAGTTGTGTATGTTAGTCATAGTACCCATGCAATGGAATGAATACGTATGTACATAATAAAGGTTAAAGTAATATATTTACAAATGTACACTTGTTTAAGATTTACTTCTAAACGGCTACAGGCTCCCGGGGAGGCAGGTGGGCGCATGTGAATCTGCAGCGACTCATGCCACGAAAAGATGTACACTGGGTAAGTGACATTTTCCGTTCGATGGCATGTGCAGCTGCAGATACACATGCTGTGCATAGACTAGTAAGCAGTTATCTCCCCAAAAGCGGTGGTTCAGCCTGTAGGAGTTGAAGTAGTTTGAAATAATGTTCTTAGTACAGCCTGACCTACTGTGGCTTGTTGTGCAGTTAACACATCTACACAGTAGTGCTTGGTAAATGTATGAGGCGTAGACCATGTTGCTGCCTTACATATTTCGTTCATTGGAATATTTCCTAGAAAGGCCATGGTAGCCCCTTTCTTTCTGGTTGAGTGTGCCTTTGGTGTAATAGGCAGCTCTCTCTTTGCTTTAAGATAGCAGGCTTGAATACACTTAACTATCCACCTGGCAATGCCTTGTTTTGAAATTGGATTTCCTGTATGAGGTTTTTGAAAGGCAATAAATAGTTGTTTTGTCTTCCTAATTTGTTTTGTTCTGTCAATGTAGTACATTAGTGCTCTCTTGATGTCTAATGTATGTAGTGCTCTTTCAGCTACCGAATCTGGCTGTGGGAAGAACACTGGTAATTCTACTGTTTGATTTAAGTGGAACGGTGAGATAACCTTTGGTAAGAATTTTGGATTTGTTCTTAGAACTACCTTATTCTTGTGTATTTGAATAAATGGTTCTTGTATGGTAAATGCCTGAATCTCACTCACTCTTCTTAGAGATGTGATGGCAATGAGAAATGCAACTTTCCACGTTAAGTATTGCATTTCACAAGAATGCATGGGTTCGAAAGGTGGACCCATGAGCCTTGTTAAGACAATGTTGAGGTTCCATGAAGGAACAGGTGGTGTCCTTGGTGGTATAATTCTCTTTAGGCCTTCCATAAACGCTTTAATGACAGGTATTCTAAATAGGGAAGTTGAATGAGTAATCTGCAGGTAATCAGATATTGCGGTGAGATGTATCTTTATGGAAGAGAAAGCTAGATTTGATTTTTGCAAATGTAGTAAATATCCTACTACATCTTTTGGAGATGCGTGCAATGGTTGAATTTGATTATTATGGCAGTAACAAACAAATCTTTTCCATTTATTTGCATAGCAGTGTCTAGTGGAAGGTTTTCTAGCTTGTTTTAGGACCTCCATACACTCTTGTGTGAGGTCTAAGTGTCCAAATTCTAGGATTTCAGGAGCCAAATTGCTAGATTCAGCGATGCTGGGTTTGGATGCCTGATCTGTTGTTTGTGTTGTGTTAACAGATCTGGTCTGTTGGGTAGCTTGACATGAGGTACTACTGACAGGTCTAGTAGTGTTGTATACCAAGGGTGTCTTGCCCATGTTGGTGCTATTAGTATGAGTTTGAGTTTGTTTTGACTCAATCTGTTTACTAGATATGGAAGGAGAGGGAGAGGGGGAAAAGCGTACGCAAATATCCCTGACCAATTCATCCATAGAGCATTGCCTTGGGATTGATGGTGTGGGAACCTGGATGCGAAGTTTTGGCATTTTGCGTTTTCTTTTGTTGCAAATAGATCTATTTGAGGTGTTCCCCAAATTTGAAAGTAAGTGTTCAGTATTTGGGGGTGAATTTCCCATTCGTGGACTTGTTGGTGATCCCGAGAGAGATTGTCTGCTAGCTGGTTCTGGATCCCTGGAATAAATTGTGCTATTAGGCGAATGTGGTTGTGAATTGCCTAATGCCATATTTTTTGTGTTAGGAGACACAACTGTGTCGAGTGTGTCCCCCCGTTTGTTTAAATAATACATTGTTGTCATGTTGTCTGTTTTGACAAGAATGTATTTGTGGGTTATCATGGGTTGAAATGCTTTCAACGCTAGAAATACTGCTAACAGTTCTAAGTGATTTATGTGAAACTTCCTTTGATGTATGTCCCATTGTCCTTGGATGCTGTGTTGATTGAGGTGTGCTCCCCACCCTGTCATGGAAGCATCCGTTGTTATGACGTATTGTGGCACTGGGTCTTGGAAAGGCCGCCCTTTGTTTAAATTTGTACTGTTCCACCATAGAAGCGAGATGTATGTTTGGCGGTCTATCAACACCAGATCTAGAAGTTGACCCTGTGCATGTGACCATTGTGATGCTAGGCATTGTTGTAAGGGCCGCATGTGCAATCTTGCGTTTGGGACAATGGCTATGCATGAAGACATCATGCCTAGGAGTTTTAATACCATTTTTGCTTGTATCTTTTGTGTTGGATACATGGCCTGTATCACCTTGTGAAATGTTTGAACCCTTTGTGGACTTGGAGTGGCTATCCCTTCTGTTGTGTTGATTGTCGCTCCTAAGTATTGCTGTGTTTGACACGGCAAAAGGTGTGACTTTGCATAGTTGATGGAGAAACCCAGCTTGTGAAGGGTCTGTATGACATACTTTGTGTGACGTGAACACCTTGTTAGCGTGTTGGTCTTGATTAACCAGTCGTCTAAGTAAGGGAACACGTGTATCTGCTGCCTTCTGATATGTGCAGCTACTACTGCCAGGCATTTTGTAAAGACTCTTGGCGCAGTTGTTATTCCGAATGGCAACACTTTGAATTGGTAATGTATTCCTTTGAATACGAACCTTAGGTATTTCCTGTGGGAAGGATGTATCGGTATGTGGAAATACGCATCCTTTAGGTCTAATGTTGTCATGTAGTCTTGCTGTTTGAGCAGTGGGATTACGTCTTGTAATGTGACCATGTGAAAGTGGTCTGAATTGATGTAGGTATTTAGTGTTCTGAGATCTAGTATTGGTCTCAGAGTTTTGTCCTTGTTTGGTATTAGAAAATACAGTGAGTAAACTCCTGTGTTTTTCTGTAGGCTTGGTACTAAATCTATTGCGTCCTTTTGTAGTAATGCTTGAACTTCTAGTCCTAGAAGATCTATATGCTGTTTTGACATATTGTGTGTTTTCGGTGGGACGTTTGGAGGGAATTTGTGAAATTCTATGCAATAGCCATGTTGGATAATTGCTAAGACCCAAGTGTCTGTTGTTATTTCTTCCCAAGATTCGTAGAATTGGCTTAGTCTTCCCCCCACTGGTGTTGTGTGATGGGGTTGTGTGACTTGTGAGTCACTGTTTATTTTGAGGGGTTTTGGGACCTTGAAATTTTCCCCGACTTCTTAGGAATTGGCCTCCTCTATATTGTCCCCGAAAACCTCCCCTTTGATATTGACCCTGGTAGGTAGGTGGTCTTGTCTGTGAAGTGTTGGTTTCTGTGGGTTGACCCCAAAACCCTCCCCTAAAAGGTGTCTTCCGAAATGTGCCTCTGCTCTGCGGGGAGTAGAATGCGCCCATGGCTTTGGCTGTATCGGTGTCCTTTTTTAGTTTTTTAATGGCAGTGTCTACCTCCGGCCCAAACAATTGCTGTTCATTAAACGGCATATTGAGCACAGCCTGTTGGATTTCGGGTTTGAACCCAGAAGTGCGCAGCCAAGCGTGCCTCCGTATTGTGACTGCAGTGTTTATTGTCCTTGCAGCTGTATCGGCTGCATCCATGGAAGACCGTATCTGATTATTCAAGATACTTTGTCCCTCTTCCACCACTTGTTGCACTCTTTTTTGGAACTCCTTGGGAAGGTGTTCGATGAAATGTTGTATTTCATCCCAATGAGCCCTGTCGTATCTTGCCAAGAGTGCTTGCGAGTTGGCGATACGCCACTGATTTGCTGCTTGTGCTGCAACTCTTTTTCCCGCTGCATCAAATTTGCGGCTCTCCTTGTCTGGAGGTGGTGCATCGCCTGATGTATGAGAGTTGGCTCTTTTACGAGCTGCCCCCACAACTACTGAGTCCGGTGTTAGTTGTGTTGTAATAAATATTGGGTCTGTGGGAGGTGCCTTATATTTTTTCTCCACCCTTGGAGTTATGGCTCTGCCTTTAACTGGCTCCTGAAATATTTGTTTTGAGTGCCTTAGCATTCCTGGGAGCATGGGAAGGCTTTGATACTGGCTATGGGTGGAGGACAGGGTGTTAAAGAGAAAGTCATCCTCAATAGGTTCCGAATGTAGTGAGACATTGTGGAATTCGGCTGCCCTTGCGACTACCTGTGCAAATGATGTACTGTCCTCAGGTGGTGACGGTTTAGTTGGATATGAGTCTGGACTATTGTCAGACACTGGGGCGTCGTAGAGGTCCCATGCATCAGGATCATCCTGGCTCATTGTGGTATGAGCTGGTGAATGCGTTAGTGGTGGAGTTTGCGCCGGTGATGCATGTGTTGATTGTGGTGGAGAAGGTGGTGGTGTTACTTTCTTTACCACCTTTGCTTGTGGTTGCTTGTCCCCTTGTTGGAAAACAAGTTTCCTTTTCATCTTGATTGGGGGAAGAGTGGTTATCTTCCCTGTGTCTTCCTGGATGTGAAGCCTCCTTTGAGTGTAGTCAGTTTCTACAGTTTGAAGCTCTTCACCAAATCTATGCAATTGGGTGTTTAGTCCTTGTTCCTCTGTATAGGAACTAATTTTCGGTTCCGAGGCTTTTTTCGGTACCAAAACCGTTTCGGTAGGCTTTTTAGGCTCCGAAGAAGATTTCTTTGATTTTGGCGTGGTATCTCGGTGCCGAACATCTTCGGTGCCACTGTCTCTGCACCGAATTGTCTCGGAGCCGGTGTCTCGGCTCCGAGGTTGCTGTGTGGCGGTATCACGACCGGAGTCGGATGACTTCGACACCAGCATGCCCTTTTTCGGTGCCTTGGCTCGGTCACCTAGTTTTTGGGTTAAGCCATGGCCTGTTGGCAGTGGCGTCCCCTGGGCTTTTGTGGACTTTTCGTGAGTCCTAATTTTCGACGTCTTACTCACGGTTGTTATGTCTTCGGCGTCGGATTCCCCCGAATCCGACTCGTGGATGGAGAACGCTTCCTCTTCGTCCTCGAACCGATGTTGTCCTGTCGGCGTGGACGCCATTTGCAATCTTCTGGCTCTTTGGTCTCTGAGCGTCTTCCTCGACCGAAACGCTCGACAGGCTTCACACGTATCCTCCTTGTGCTCCGGGGACAGGCACAAGTTACAGACCAGATGCTGATCCGTATACGGATATTTGTTATGGCATTTAGGACAGAAGCGGAACGGGGTCCGTTCCATCAGTCTTGAAGTCGCACGCGGTCGGGCCGACCAGGCCCCGACGGGGGATCGAAATTACCCCGAAGGGCCACCGGAGCTCTTCAAGATTCGGTGTCGATTTGTTCTAACTAACCCAATACCGAAGGAAACAATACCGACGATTTTTTCCGAGATTCTAACTAACTTTCCGACCCGAAACACGGAGCGAAAAGGAACACGTCCGAACCCGATGGCGGAAAAAAAACAATCTAAGATGGAGTCGACGCCCATGCGCAATGGAACCGAAAGGGGAGGAGTCCCTCGGTCTCGTGACTTGAAAAGACTTCTTCGAAGAAAAACAACTTGTAACACTCCGAGCCCAACACCAGACGGCGGACTGTGCACAGCATGTGTATCTGCAGCTACACATGCCATCGAACATATATATATATCAAAGAAGAAAAAACAGGTGAAACCGGAGCCTAAGCACATTCTCTGTGACCAAACTGTAAAAGAGAACTTAAGCAGCTGAATGTCAGCAGTATCAAAGGTACTAGACTACTAGCTACTACTTGTAGATTAGTACTAGGCCTAAAGTGGCAGATACAATGGGGGCCAAAGTTGGGTTTTCGAACAGGCGGGTGATAATACCAACTACAAGCTTAGATGTTAACCAACCAAGAAAGCCACAGGATGGGCTTTACACTTGGCTTTCACATTCTATACTGGTCTAGTAAGGTATGGAAAACACTAAACTACCCATCTAGGATTTCGTATACACGTTACAGTCAGGGTACCTCCCATATTTTGCCAGGGGGCTCTGAACAGGGAAAGGAAAAGTACTTGTTAAAATGCTCATATTTTAGGAGCATTCAAATAGCCACACGTTTAAAAGCATTTTTTGTCGGCATCACCAAAGAAAATAGGCAGAAGTTAGTAAAATAAAACGTGTTTAATAAAACAATAATTAACAGATTCAAACGCTGTATCCCCTGCCCCCCGTCAATGGTTTGTACATTCTTCTGCAACGTCCGGCTACAGGCTGTACAACTGGTTAGTGTTCTGCCGGAGAACAGCGAGCACAGAGGTTGGAGGTAACTCTTTAATTCTTGCTATCTCGTTCACCGTGTGTATCGCCAGTCCTGGGTGGGCATACTGACTCTGTCGCTTGTGGACCTAGCGACAAAAAAAAGAGAGGACAAAAATATACCTTACTTTTACACGTTTTCACAAGTCCCAAAGTCCCAAATAGCAGCGAGCCCCAACCAGACAGTGAGTAGAATCAAAATCATCCAAAATATTCAAGAACTGCACAAAAGAGAGGCATGCATTTATTCTGTCGCCATAGACATTAAAACAGCAAAAGGGCAAAGCCATAAAGTTTTTGTTTTTGCTGACGGCACGCGTGGTTCCTCTCGTCATTATTGATCAAGGTGGCTCTGCCGCCCTGGTCCCTTTAGCCCACTCCGTGAAGTTTGATACATCAATGCTCTTATCCAGACTACCTGGCTTAGCGAGCCTGTGGCCCAGCTGCTCCCAGATCAGGCCCTTCTTTCCGATAGGCAACAGAATGTTTCCAGGACTCTCTCGCGAGTCTTCACACCTCTCTTACTAGCATAGTTGCACTGGGGTGAGCACTCAGCCCGACTTTATATACTGTTTACACCTCTCGTAAGATCATTTGGCTTCAACTTATGCTGAGATACACATATCATTGTGTCCTCCTTAGAAAACTACAATCCCCACAAACTGACATTTAGAGAATGTATGAATTAAGTGGCCAAATGGACTAACAAAACATTTTGAACGTAATGCTGTAAAGACAGATTATTCTTTTTGGCAAACAAACCATACTTTGGATCCTACAATGTTACCCAGACTAACAATGGAGCGCTCAGCTCCCCCTTCAATCTAGGCACTTTATTTGACAATCGTCTGCCTTTTGCTACAATTAACAAAGCATCTCCCACCTTTTCCTTAATTCATAATTCTAACAAGCATTTTCTTCTAATCGTCATCTCTTCTTGTAAAACCGTGGTCCATGGCCTCATCCCTTCACATATTGATTACAGAAACTCACTTTTACAACGATCACCAAATTAAACTACTTAACACAGCATTTACGCAGCTGCTCACCCCTATTCTCAGCATCCCCAGATGTTTTTCTATCACTTCCCATCTTGAATCCTTGCACTGGCTTCAGGTGCGAAAGTAGATTATGTTTCAGGTCGCTTGTTTTACTCATAAAGCAGTAAACACAGGACCAGTGAACATTAGGAAGAAATTCTCCAGATATCTTCCTACTCGCCAGATTCATTGTGTGCACATAACCTCCTGAATATGTTGAATTTAAGAAACGTAGACAAGATGGGAAATGTTACTCACATATGGCTGTCAAATTATGGAACACCCCTACCTCGTGCTAAAAAGCACTGCGGATCCCGTGGATGCAGAGAGAAACTCACAACACAGATTTTCCAACTGGTACCTCCCCCTCTCCTTGAGTGTTCAAGACGTCTAGTTGTTGGCTGCCTTTTGGGACAGCAGGTAGCACTTTAGAAATATAATTTCTTTCATTCATTCATTTAGTGTCACACACATGCCCACAATATTGTTTCTAGCGGTAATGGTGATAGCAGTTACTATGGTGGTAATGGTGATGGTGGTGACAGTGGTAGGTATGGTGGTGGGTGATTACGCAATATTAGTGATATTGGTGATAGTGGTGATAAATAATTAGATGACAGTGGTATTCATGGAGTTAGTGGTGAGGATGACCACCATGGTTGTGGTGATAGGCGTGGTTATAGTGGTAATGATAATGGTGAAGGTGATGTAATGTAGGAAAATGGCTACTGCCCAAGACCAAGAACGAAAATCCCTAGAAATCCTGTCATTCTCTTTTTTTTTAAATGTTTTATTAACATTTTTCTATATAAAAAAAACTGTGAGCATAGCACGTCTGACCCATATTTTTATTTAATTATGTTGTTAACGGAAAAGACTATTGCTACTTATCATAAATGAGAATCAGGAATAAATAGAGAGACAGCCGCCTGCAGAAATGGCGGTAGTGGTTTGCCCGTGCGTGCACACAGCCATTCATCAGTTAAAAAAAAAGCAAAGCAAAAAAAAAAGCCTGCTGTTTTTACCACTCTGCTTCAGTAACATCTCATCTGACAGAGACGCTATCTAGTAGCTGATTACGCACCTTGGATCATTCGCCAGGAAACTGACTGGATCCAGTACTTTTTTAGCAGTATCCCTGGGTATTGCTAAGTGGCGCCGTTTGGTTCCAAGTTGGCATCGTCCACACCGGAAGTGACATACATGGTGCCTATATAGGCACCAACCCAGTATGCTGACATCATTTCTGTTTGGAATTTACCAAGTCAGAAGCGTGGAGCCACAAGGAACACTGTCAAACGGGATGCACGTCTAAGGCCCTTAGCCGGGAGACCCTTACACTGCAATCAGGCTGCAGAGCAGGGAGTATAGGAGGGTCGATAAAGAATCTGTGGATCTGGTCTCTACCAGATAAGGCCTTACTGAAGGAAAGTAAACTGTTCATCTGACAGACTCTTAGCTGCAGATTCTTTACCTTAGAATATATAACCAAACAATACCTCCCCATTAGTGGGTCTTCAAAACAGATTTTAGAGCAATAAGTCCTATAGGACCGTAACAGCAAAATGTCAGTCATCATGGACCTGACTTCCCAGGCACTATGAGTGAATGAATGTTTTATTGTACAGTTAATAAAAACCATTACAAAAATACATTATATATTCCCATAATAAAAACATAAATTTCCCCAAACATAAAATACATTAATGTTACATTCTCTTAAAAAAATAAATACATATAAAACAGACAATTTAAATGACTCCCAACAGTGAAATCAACTTTTATGGAGATCTCATAAGGCGATTACTTCAGTTAGGATATCTCTATTATCCACCATCCTACTGCAGCAGACAGTGTATCCTCAGCTTTACTAAAAACTTCTTCTCTTCTGCTTTTATAAATTTCATTATATGGGAATTCAACACCGGATCATCTGGTTTAAGACCTGCTATTACTGCTTGTCTGCATGATCTTATACCCAGTTTATTAAAAGATTTTAACAGAAATCTTCATTCTTGCACTAAGGCTGGGCAAATACATAAGAAATGTATAAGATTCCTCTTCCCATTCTTACATAACCTGAAGCTCTCCGTCAACCTCTCCATTTCTATTAGGACTCACTCGTGTCACCCAGCAGCTTCCCCAATCGAAAATGCAAGAATCCTAATTTTAGAACAAAGACCAACCGGCTTCAAAATTAAGTTGATATAGAAAGAACTTCTAATCATTCAACATCTCCCATGCATGTGATCTTTTTGATAATAATTCTTTATCTTGCAGCAAAGACAGCCTCTTCCTATTACCGTTTATTACTCTCTTAAAACATGCAACAGATCAATCAATTTTCCAAATTTCATAAAAACCCAAATCATTAATTGCCAGATCCAAGTAAAGGAACAAAGGAGTCCCGTTGTTTCTGTGAAGTTCTTGCCACAACACCTGGCACAGGCTGTGCCTCTTATTCATTTTTATTCTGTATCAAATCTTTGTGCTGGAGATGCATTTGGAGTAGGCAAAAAAGTTACCTATATAATTTTATTATTATTGTATTTAAACATACTGCATTGCGTCCACGCAGTGCTTCACTACCAGAAGTTAAGCTAGGTACCGATTTGGCAGATATAACTTTTAATAATGGGGAGATACTAGGACCATTCAGGGATCTTTTTTAGGACGAAGATGCTAAACCCAGTGGTGTGCCTTTTCTTCTAAGCTCTTAAATTGGATAAAACATCCACACCCACCAAATAATACTCCCACATATCTATAAGGTTGAACTTGCTCCACCTTTTCTCCATTTAAATACCATCTATAATTTTTATTTAGCCTACGGCTTTACTTTAAGCCCAGTTTTCTGTGAATAATCTGATAGCTTTCCCATGAGTCTTTGTAACCCAATCTTTGTTTGGCTGATAAGAATAATATCATCTGCATAAAGCAGATAGGAGAAACACATAGGTCCTAGCCTAGGTGCATGAGAATTTTCTATGTTAATTTCGTTTGACAAATTTGCTAAAAACAAATTAAATAGTTAGGGTTCCAGGAAGCAGCCTTGTTTTAAACCCTGATATGTGTATATTTTCCATGACAAAACAGTTCAATCCCTAACTACGTTTACTTTTGTACTCCTTTTATTCTACTGTAAACATAGGGGATGGTGAAACTCCTCAAATTTCTCCATCCTTCTACTTGCGGATCTGAGAACTGAGTACATTTGTTTTTACTTTTGCCAGCACAAACGTACAAGTTACTTGCCTGCAGTAACAATATATATCTGGTAGAGACATATTCTATTTGCAGATTCCTTACCTTAGAATTTCTCCCAGGCGTCAGACTGGATCCGGAGATTTTTCTTCAAGCAGTACCCCCTGCGCTGCGTTAGGTGGCGTAGGTTGACTCCGTGGGCGTCACGGTCGTGGCGCGCTGACGTTAGTTTCTTTTCATGACTTTCCATGCCAGTAGCGCGGAGTAATGAACACTGAGAATGGTGTGCCAAAACTAGGCCTCTTAAAGGGAAGCAACTGACAATGGAAATCAGTTCACAGTGCGGGGAGGATGGGCGCGTCGGAAAGAATCTGCAACTAGAATATGTCTCTACCAGATATATTGGTACCTAAGGTAACTAACTTGTACATCTGATAGAGAATTCTAGTTGCAGATTCCTTACCTTAGAATAGATACCTGAGCAATACCATCCCCGGTGGTGGGTTGTGAACTAAGATCACACCAAAAAGTCCTCCAGGACTGAACGGCCAAAATAGCAGTCTCTGCTGACCTGACTGTCCAGGCAGTAATACTTGGTAAACGTATGTAAGGACGCCCACGCTGCAGCCTGGCAGATATCCAGGACTGGAACTCCGCGTGCTAACGCGGAGGTAGCAGCAGTTGCTCTGGTTGAATGAGCATGCAAACCCTCAGGGGGTTGCTTTTTTTGCCAAAGCGGAGCACATCTTCATGCAGTGGACTACCCATCGTGAGATGGTCCTCTTCTGCACCGCCTTTCCTTTCTTCGCACCTACATAACCCGCAAAGAGTTGATCGTCCAACCGGAAATCTTTGGTACAATCTAGGTAGAACGGCAACACTCTTTTTAGATCCAGACGGTGGTCTCTCCTCTTCATGAGAGGGATGTGGATGTGCGTAAATAGTAGGCAAGGTGATAGATTGGCCTATGTGAAAAGGCGTTACCACTTTGGGAAGAAAGGAAGCCCTGGTAGGAAGCACCACTTTGTCAGGAATGGTGGCTTTTAAGAAAGAGCCTGAAGCTCACGCACTCTGCGAGCAGAGGTAATGGCAGTCAAAAAAGCTGTTTTAAGGGTGAAGAGCCGTAGAGGACAGTTGTGGAGCAGCTCAAAAGGGGTACACATGAGGTATGTGAGGACCAAGTTCAAATCCCACTGGGAAATGATGATGAATGGGAGGAAACATATGAGTGAGGCCTTTAAGAAACCGCCCAAAAATGGGAGATTTGAAAAGAGAAGGATGGTCTGGTAGCTTTAAGAAGGCAGAGATGGCAGGCAAATATCCCTTGAGGGTGCCCAGAGCAGAACCCTGCTGGGCAAGAGAGAGAATAAAGAGGAGAACCTCAGAGAGGTGCAGTGAGGGGGATCAACAGATTTGTTGATACTCCATGCCACAAATTTATTCCAACAACAGGCATATACTGTTTTGGTGAAGGGACGCCTGGCTGCCAAGATAACATTACAGACTTCGGGTGGAAGGTCAAAAGCCGTCAACTGTCGCCGTTCAATCTCCACGCAAGGAGACGGAGATTGATTGGTACAGTCTGATCAGAGGATCGATGGCCATGCTCAATAGCTCGGGATACCAGACTCTTCGTGCCCAGTCCGGAGCCACCAAGGTCACTTTGACCCGGTCTTGCCTGATCTTCTTCAGAACTCTAGGCAGGAGTGGTATTGGTGGGAAGGCGTACCGGAGGCCTGAGTTGCACTCGTGATTAAAAAGCATCGCCGAGCGAGTGCCGACTTGGAAACTCCAACACGCAAAACAGCTGACATTGCGCAATTTCTAACCAAGACTCTTCCCACTGCTGAAAGAGATGGAGATGCCATTTGTGATAGACTATGCATCGACAGCTGAGTTAGTCTGCTCTGACATTCAGAGAGCCCGTCAGATGTTGAACCGCCAGGGAAATGCCCTGGCGTTCCCACGAAGTCCAGAGGCGCAGAGCCTCTTGACAAAGGGTCCACAACCCCACTTCGCCCTGCTTGTTGCAATACCACATGGCGGTGGTCTCGTCAGTGAACACCTGCACCACTTTCCCTTTGAGAGAGGGAAGGAATGCTTTCAATGCAAGTCAGATCGCATGGAGCTCCAAAAGGTGTATGTGGAGCCCAGACTCCGCTGGAGACCAGAGGCCTCTGGTATCTGCCTCTCCCATGTGGCTACCCCATCCCCGGAGTGATGCGTTTGTCACTATTGTGAGATCTGGTTGGGGAAGGGAGAGGGATCTGCTGTTGACCAATCTGGATTCCACAACCACCACTGCAGGACTTTCGCAGTTCCCTCCGAGATCTGAGCCATGTCAGAGAGATTCCCCTGATGCTGCACCCACTGGAACTTCAAGTCCCAAGGCAGTGCCTGCATATGCTCTCTGGCAGGTTGGACCAGCAGGGTGCAGGAGGCCATGAGCCCCAGCAGCCTCAGAGTCATTCTCACTAAAATCCAGGACAGAGGCTGAAACATCGGTATCATAGGCCGAATATCCTGGACTTGCTTTTCAGGATGATAAGCCCGAAATTGCACTGTATCCAGAACAGCTCAGATGAAAGGAAGCATCTGAGAGGGAGTCAGGTGTGACTTCGGCACGTTTCTGGTGAACCCCACCGAATGGAGGAGGTTCGCTGTAGTCTGGAGGTGGGAGATGACTTTCAGGGGCGTGTCCGCCTTCAACAGCCAGTCGTCGAGGTAGGGGAAGACTGGAACCCTTAACTGGCACAGATGAGCTGCAACCACTACCATCACTTTAGTGAACACCCGAGGGGCGCTGGTAAGGCCAAAGGGGAGCAAGGTGAACTGAAAGTGCTCGTGACCAGGGCCGGCTTTTAGGCAGTGGGAGCAGTGCAACCGCACCAGGCACTGACCTCAGGGGGGGTGCTGTGTTTATCAATAACTTCCGAAACTTGAGATATAAGAGCACCTGCTGAGAAGTTCCTTGTGTGTTTATTTAGCCTTCAAAAAACAATTAAAATGTCAAGATACCTCTTGTGATTAATGTTCCTGCTAAAGAGAGAGATGGGAGTTTTGTCTAGGGCAACTTTGACTCATCAAAATGTAGCATAGAGGGTTAATAAGCCTGCTGAAAAAAAAAAAAAAAAAAAAAAACAGAACTATGGGGCATATTTTAAAAAGTGGTGCTGCACACAGTGCAGCCCCACTTTTCTTGCACCCCTTAGCGCCCCCCTAACGCCACCATGTGTGCGTAATATTTAAAATACGGCGCACCATGGAGGTAGTTAGGGGACTAGCGTCAGAATTTTTTTTACTCTAGTCCGGCGCTTTGCAGGATTAGTGTCAAAAATGTTGACGCTAATCTTGCAAAGCACCCAGAGGCTCATTGTCATTGTAACCAATAGAAGCCTCCTTTTAATGCCTACTCTGAGCAGGCGTTAAAAGTGCCGGAAAAAAATGAAGCCCCTTTGCATACATTATGCCTGGCACAGGCAAAATGTAGCGCAAAGGGTTACAAAGTGGCGCAATGCATGCATTGCGCCTCTTCGTACATACGACGCAGCGTTTTTGGCCTTCTAATGTCACATTAGTGTAAAAAAAAAAATTACACTAACGTGGCGTTAGAATGGCACTAGGGGCTCTTAAAAATGCCCTATGGCAGTGCTTAATTTGTGCTTGATGTTTACAATGCGGAGCACCAGCACTTATTTTTCAGGGCCGGCACTTATTTTTCTGCCTCAAGCATTTACTGCGTGAAAGAGACATTTGGGAAAGACAGAGGAAGAGAAAAACGAAAAGGCATCACATGGGAAAAAACAGAAATCCGCAACAGTGAGCTGAAGGGGCAGGGAGTGCCTGTAAATGGATTGAAGAGGACCGAGATGGCTTCAGGATTACGCTGCCTCTGTATTCAGTGTTCACACATTTAATTGCAGCAGCCGCGTGTTTAAGAGGAGGGCTTTGGGCACTGGCACCTTTTTGTTTACAAATTAAGCACTGCCCTATGGAGCATATTTGAAAAAAGTGGCACTGCACACAGTGCTGCGCCACTTTTCTTGCTCCTTTTAGCGCTCTCCTAATGACACCATGTGTGCGCTGTATTTAAAATATGGCGGTAGTTAGGGAACTAGTGTCAGATTTTTTTTATGGATGTCTGGCGCTTTGCAGGATTAGCGTAAATATTTTTGATGTTAATACTGTAAAGCACCCAGAAGCCCATTGTAACCAATAGATGCCTCCTTTTAACGCCTGCTCTGAGCAGGCGTTAAAAGTGCCAGAAAACAAATGACGCAAAGAAACCTGTCAGATTTCTTTGCGACATGTTTTTGGCCCCCTTTGCATACATTATACCTGGCGCAGGCATAATGTATCGCAAAGGGATATAAAGTTGCGCCACTCTGTAAATATGGCACAGCGTTTTTGGCCTTCTAACGCCACATCAACGTAAAAAAAATTACGCTAATATGGCGTTAGAATGGCGCTAGGGGATCTTAAATATGCCCCTATATTTTATGTGGCTAGTTGAGTGGATTAGTAAAGCCAGCCTTTACAAGTGCTTTAAAACACATGAATGTATGTGAAAGGGGAGCAATGGAGAGATGAGGGGCACAGTTGCGGGTGGTAGTGAGTGTAACCAAGGAGGTGGTCATGGAGTGGGGGGCGCCACAATAAACTGTCGCACAGGGCGCAACCAGTCCTAAAGCCGGCGTACGTAACGTCTGTGGGCTGGCAGGACGGGAATATGGAAATAGGCGTCCTGCAAGTCCAACGCTACCATCCAGTCTCCAGGGCAGAAGGGACCTGAGCTAGGGTTAACATCTTGAACTTTTCCTTCTTGAGGAAGCGATTGAGAGACCGCAAGTCTAGGACAGGGCGAAGGCCCTTGTCCTTTTTGGGTACCAGAAAGTAGCAGGAATAGGAACAACTACCTACTTCTGGCACAGGGACCCTCTCCATGGCTCACTTGGCCAGGAGAGCCTTGACCTCCTCATGGAGAAGTGCCAAATGATCCTCCGATAGATGATCGAAAGATGGTGGCATGGCTGGAGGAGAAATCTCGAAGGGGCGGGAGTAGCCCCTTTGGACGATCTGTAAACCCACCGGTCCGTGGTAATGGATTCTCAGTGGGGTAGGTGATGGCGAATCCTGCTGCCAACTGGTCCCTGATATCCCAAAGGACTAGGAAGGTTTAGAGGCAGAGGAGGGGGCTCAGATGGACTGGGTGGCCGTGGACGCCCTGATCCACGAGCTCGTTGGATCCCACGTCCGCGCAGGGGCTGTCCAGCATGCACGGGTTGGTGGCCTGGTGGAAATGAGCACGGCTGGGTGCCCCTTCCATAACCACAAAAGGAGTGAAAAGCGGACAATGGGCGAGGAGCAGCTACGAGGCCAAGGGACCGAGCTGTAGCCCAGGAATCCTTAAAGCACTTGAGCGCTGAGCCCGCCTTGTCTCCAAAGAGACAAGTGCCATCAAAGATTGCTGGACATTCCCGGAAAGCCAGACGTCCTCAACTAGCAACGGCATCTCAATGCCACCATCGATGCAACCGATCTTCCCAGTGAGTCAGTCGCATCATGTCTATAACATATCACAAATTTGGCTGCGTCTCTCCCATCTGTCATGGCTTGGGAGAGAACATTCCAGGCCTTTTCGGGATGTTGAGGCAGCACTTGCGCGACCGTACCCCAGAGAGTATGGGAATAGCAGGCCAAAAGGCATTCAGTGTTCATGGACCGCAGCACTAGACTGGCAGAAGAAAACATCTTCTTCCCCAAATTGTCCAGTCTTTTTGATTCCCTGCCCAGGGGAGTGGTAGGGAATGCGCCAGAGGATGATGAAGCCTGGAGGACAAAGCTCTCAGGCGTAGGGTGCTGGGTAAGGGAATTTGGGCCATTCTGCGCAAGCCAATGGTGGCGGGCAACCATACTATTCACAGGAGCCCCTGTCCTGGGTTTGGACCCGGTCCCCAGTAGGACGTCTGTAAGCGCTTCGTTGAAGGACAGAAGGAGTTCCGAGTTGAAGGCCCCAGGCTGAAGCACTTCGGTCAGGTTAGGCCTGACCTCCACAGAAGGAAGCTAGAGGTTCAAAACCTCAGCAGCCCTTCTCACCACCATAGAATATGACACTCCCTCCTCCATAGCCACGGTACGGGGAGAAAACATCCCAGTGTCAGGCGAGGTGTCAAACCCACTGGCATCACTACAATCCTTTACTCAGTCCATGTCAGGGTCAGGCTGTTCTTCTAAAGTGTCCAGCGATCCCTCTACACTAACCCAGTTTCCATACCCATAGCAATAGGTTTCAGGATCAACCCTGGGCACAGCAGTGCCCATGGAAAACAGAATCTGCGTCGAGCGACGTCATTCCGGCTCATCAGGGATAAGTAT
This sequence comes from Pleurodeles waltl, assembly GCF_031143425.1. Classification (NCBI taxonomy): domain Eukaryota; kingdom Metazoa; phylum Chordata; class Amphibia; order Caudata; family Salamandridae; genus Pleurodeles; species Pleurodeles waltl. Next base: position 69,676,814 of record NC_090448.1, read on the forward strand.
AGGGTCGACGTTGATTGTTGGCCCAATAGGCAGCAGTAGCGTCAACATCCGACCCGATGCCTGGGAAGGTTGCATTGGCATGACTGGTGTTAGGACGCATCCGGAAGCGGATCCTGATGTCCCCTCCAGAGTCTGGACTGAAGTTGCCGACTTGGAACCAGAGGGGGGACCTCACTGACTCCACTGGGCCCAAAAGCGCAGAGAGCAGGTCGGGCTGCCCAAATATGAGGCACATTGCCTCATAGAACTCTAATTTGAGGAGGTGCTGGCGGACCCAGACTGAGGCTCCGTAGACAGAGGCATAGAGCGTTGATGCTCTTTGCACGTGTGCGAGCGATGGGGCGAAGTCGAAGAACATTTCGCCTTTTTCATCTTACCCGAATTTTCCAGATGACTTCTTCGAAGATGAATGGTGGTGGCTCTGCGACCGGTCTCCTGACCTTCCTCTGGAACAGGATCCGGAATGACGAGTGTCGGGCCACCATGAGCTTCAGGGACCGCTCCCTCAAAGCTTTTGGGTTCATGGCCCGACACTCGGAGCACGACTTTGGGTCATGGTCGTGCTCCGAACACCAGAGGCATATAAGGTGCAGATCCGTCACCAACATCATGTGGTGACAGGAGCCGCAGGGCTTGAAACCGGTTTTGCAGGACAACCCTCGTCACAAACCAGAACTCATCAAAAACTAATTTGCCAAAATGTCGTAGTTAGTCAAAAAATGACTGGGGTAGCTCTTCTCCGAATGTGCGCATAGGCTGGTGTGGAAAGAAAAGAACTGACGTCAGCCCGCCGGGGTGACGCCTATGTACGACTGCAACGTCATCACAGCCACCACGACGCCTGCGGAGTCAACTGATGCCACCTAACAGCGCGCAGGGGCACTGCTTGAAGAAAAATCTCCGTATCCTGTCTGACGCCTGGGGGAAATTCTAAGGTAAGGAATCCGCAACCAGGAGTCTCTATCAGATGGTACCGGATACGCGTCTTTTGGGGGTTAAGGATAGCTATTTCCCAGGCTACCAAAATATCTTTCTCGCATTACTAATTGTGCCAATGAGTTATTTTGTAAGGAAACCATAGTGGCTTCCTGCACCCTCCCCTCCACATGGCCCAGAAACTCAACTGACACTCGATCACTCAAGGTCAGTTTTGACAGTGATGGAATTACATGCAGTAAGTTCAATATATTCCCCTGGTTCAAAATGTCATGTAAACCTCGAGACTTGTATGTGGGGGGTAAAAACTTTCTTTTTTGATGAGGTCAACGGTTGGATGACAGAATCCACACCTCTTTTTCTACTGTTTCTCTAACCTGACCTTTTCTCATGATTCCTTCAGCGTATCTCCGATCTCCACCGTCATCATAGTCCAATGCTTAACACCTCATTTCTTTTTTTACTTGTACTATGACCCTCTGAAATATACCTGGTTGTATCTGGTGGCTGGAGTCTCACTTCCTTATTATTCCCAACACCGGTTGTCTGCTGATATTGATTTTTTCTGCTGCACTTCCAGAGACACCCATATTATTAAGTATTGACAGGTGCTGCCTTTTCTGTCCTTTATTTTCCTGATCCCAGATCCCCCGTTTTCTTCCTATCATTCGGAGACACTGGTGTTCAAGGCTTATCTGCTTCCATTGTACTTTGAGAAATTATCATCCTTATTTAACTTTGCATTTGAGGTCTTTTTGGCATAATCATCCTCCAACTTTTGAAGCCTTGGTAAAAAACCTTTTGTACATTTTATCTCAAACAGCACAGTTACCGGCAACAACTCACCAATTTTCTTTTCCTTCTGCCACACGTTAAGGACCTCCAACCTTACTAGACTGATTTGTCGCTTGTTTCTGGCTTTCCACAGGTTTTTTTTTCAGTTTTTTTGTCATTCCATGTTCTGCTGATTGATTTGTTAATTGTAAAACGGCCATTAGCTTTTTTCTGAGCATCCACTGTAGCTTCACTTTTATTGTTCTCACTAATTTCCATATCATTGCAATTGCTGTCGCCATTGAAGTTATTGAATTCATCTTCTTTTTGTAATGTAAATGTAAATTCGTACTTGTAAAGCGCACTCCGACCCTGAGGTATCGAGGCGCTGAACGCATACCGCTGTGGAACCCCTCCTGGCTTTTCCCTGTGAGGTGCCCACTCCTGGACAACCCCCAAGGTGAAGCCAGGCATCCCAGCGCTGTTGGGGCCGTTGTGGAGATTAAGCAAGCTATTGCCCAGAGTTGCAGAGTGAGACCCATGAATTAGATTAGGCACTGAGGCGAGAAATCTCCTGTCCAGGGAAATTGAGCCCAAGAACCGCCGAAGCGGGAATTGAACCCTGGTCCCGGGCTAGATCTCTGCATCAGGGTCTGCCTCTCTAACCATTGTGCCACACTTCTCCACTTCATTACATCCAAAATTTTGTTGGCCCTCCCTCTTGGGAACACAATGATGGTACACTTCCCCATGTGTTTTTGCATTTATTATGAAATAATTCACTTTTAAATTCTCTATTATACAAGTTAGGAGCTATTAACTTGTCCTATTCGCTTTAATTAATTCGCTTTATTTTCTCAACTCCTGGGGCGCACGCACACTTGATATTTGATGATGCTGCAATCATTTGTGCATGTGTAATCAGAATATTTAGATCACCAAGCTACTGATCAATACCTGATATTGAAGTTTCAATTATGTTCAATAAATCTATTTGGACATCTATTTTGTTTGATTGATATGTCAATGCCTCAAGAGTCCATTACAATGTTTTAAACATAACTCCCCAACCATTTACTATATCAGCTGCTGGCAATCTAATTTTGTTGGTTAATTATCTCTTTCTGATTGTCATGTATAGCCTGCTTCTCCGGTTGAGTTTGTTTTATTGCTAAGGTATTTTGGGACACTTCAAAGGTTTTTCTTGCTAGATTGGTAGCCTCCATTTCTCTTTCAAATTATATTGATTATATCATTTGCATCTGTTTTAATCAGAGGGGTCTTTACTTTCCCTCCCTTATTGGTATCAGTCTCCACAATAGCTTTTACTGGTATTGGCTATCCATTCTTCTAAAAAGGGATTGTATGTTCAGTCCTAATGTTTTGCTGGGGAGGAGACTCTGGCATTACTGATAGAATATTCATATCGCTGACAGGGAGCCACCCCTACATCACACCATCTTCCTTCGTATCCTTAATTTCACCTTCTTGATTTTAAAACTATTTTTAAACTGGTTCCCAGCAAGTCCTCTCTTAAATCACCCCTTAGTTCATTAGTTTGTGCAGAGCTAGATTTTATTGGTGTAAGTAAATTTGTATATTTTGGGGTAGAGAATATTATTTCCACCGGATTCTTTAAAAAGTCAAACTTTTCTGGCACTTTCAGTGCTTTCTCAAACATTCATGTCACAGGTGATATTAGAGATACATTTTCCCTTCCAGTTTTTCCCTTCACTTTTGCCCCATCTGCAACTCTCTCCTCTTATTTGTTCTTGTGTGTGCTTGTCTTACACGTCCTGACCTCATTTTAGGGCTGAATTGCAACTCTTTAGAAGTAACTCCTCCACCTGAGCTCCTCCTTTTCCACCTTTTTTGTCTTTACTTCATTGTGTCCCTTTTTGGGCTATCTTAAAAACCTTGTAGAGTCTGGAAAAGCTGCTTAATAGCTTACTATAGAATTATTCTCACCAACTGAAGTCCCATACGCTCAGATAATAGGTCTACTTCGCTTCACAAATAAATTTGACAAAGAAAGGTCTCATTTGAATTGGCGTATTATCTACGTAGAAATTGATCAATTTACAATATACACATATATTGTCAGGAGTTCTACAGTTCAGGCGGTGTTATCGCATCAAGCACTTAAGGAGTCATAGGTTGTTGATTCTGGTCACGACCACACAATCACGGTATAGGACCCGAGTGGGGCACGCTGCTGACACCTGCAAGCCGCACCCAGCACTAACCGGGCTGCTTCTGCTGTGTCAGTGGCCGCACTCTCTGTGGTAGCTAACTACTGCCACAGCGCGCTTGTCATTTACCACCTTTTGCCACCAGGTATAATCCAGGTCCCAGCCACAGCTGCAGCCTGGCAGCATATAGACCAACTAATCTAGAAGACCAAAGTCCTCCTAGGCCTTGAGGGCAGTGCACTCAGTGGACTCGAACTCAATATGGCTCAATCAGGCTCAAACTGGTCATCAGCGCAAGGTGTCACAATCCTTTGTATAGTTTTTTATACAGTCTTATAATTCACTCCTTGCAAGCAATCTTGAGAATCTTGGCAGTCTTAAACTTAGGAGCCTTCTAGGCGCCTTACCATTGGGAGGATAAAAAGACACTTTCACTAACGCTCTCCACGTTCTCGTAACAAGGCAGCTCCGGCCCTTGGCCTCCTGCCACTGCTAACCGTCTGTATAGTCCCATCGGTTTCAGCTGTTCCGGCAGTATTTAATCCAGTGCAAACTGCCATTTCCTTGCCAGCTGGCAAGAACAGCATGGTTTATCACCTTACACGCTGGAAGGCTGGGGGCGGGGCTGTGCTGGAGTAGGCCGAGGGCTGAGGCCAAAGTTGAGGCTGGGGATGAGGTGCAAAGGCAAGTGCTAGCCTAGCACAGCGCCTCTAAATCTCAAGGCATCCTGAAGCAGCCACTCAAGGTCGGATGACTGCGAAGCTCTTAAATGCTTGCACCTCTGCCTCTGCTACACTCTACGCCCGCACACACCTCCACAATCACTGAGCCTCCAAAGGGCCCAGGGCTCTCTACTACCCGAGGCCCATGGGCTCCTTCCTCCCCGGGGCCGCTCCACCAGGGCGTAATAAGAAACGAGCAGCTCTCTATTTGCTGGCTCTCTCGCCACTGGCCCTCGCTTCACGCTCACTCCGGACCTTCTACATCCTGCATCATAGCCAGAACAACTGTTTTCTGAGGTGACTGAAGCAGACACACAAACTACCCAGGCAGTAGTGCTCAGGAAAATGTGTAGAGATGCCCACATAGGTGCCTGACAGATGTCCAGGATAGGAATTCCTCGAGCCGAAGCATTGACCGCAGCCTTGGCTCTGTTAGAATGCAAGCCCTCAGGGCGTTTCTTTTTAACCAGTGCATATCAAATGGTTATTCAGAGCACTATTCCTCCCGAGACGGTCCATTTCTGCACAGCTTTCAACTTCTTAGCCTCAACATTCCCTTCAAGGAATTCATCCACCTAGAACTCACTGGTACGATTAAGGTAGAATAACAGCGCTCTTTTTAAGCCCAGGCAGGGGAGACTTTCGTCTTCGTTAGACGTGTGAGTTGGAGCAAAGAAGGTAGGCAATGTTATATTCTGGCCTACAAGAATGGGTGTCACTAACCTCAGAAGGAAGGTGGCACGTGTCTGAGAAATTTACTGAGTGCCTGCAGCTCGCTGACCCTCCTGGACAATGTTATGACCACTAAGAAAGCCACCTTGATGGTTAGGAAACAAAGGGCAGTTGTGCAGCACCTCGAAAGGCCCGCATATCAGAAAAGTCAGAACCAGATTTAAGTCCCTTGGGGCATGGTAAATGGTCTAGGAGGGAACATATGTTGGAGACCTTTGAGAAACCTAGTCACAACGGTGACCTGAATAAAGGTAGGCATGGCAAATGCAAAAATATCTAAATGACTGATAAATAGCCATTAACTAAACCCACAGCAGAGTCCTGCTGGGCAAAGATAGAACAAATAGTAAAACCTGAAGAAGGGGTGCAGAGGAAGGGTCAAAGTGCTTCCATGCACACCACAACTCTGTCCCAGCTTCATACGTAGACCATCATGGTGGAGGGATGCCTGGCTGTGGTTGGCAGAATATCATTGCACACTTTATGAGGAAAGTCGAAAGCGGTCAACTGTCACAACTCAATCTCCATGCATTGAAGCAGAGGGTACACAGGTTTGGGTGCAGGACCCTCCCCTGGTGCAACAAAATATCCTCTCAAAAAAGCAGCCTGACTGCTGCTCATGCTCAATAGCTAGACTCTCTGTGCCCAACCCAGCGCCACAAGAACAACTTGGGCCCTGGTTGTTTCTGAAATGACTTGAGAACTCTGGGTAGGGGTGGAAGTGGCAAAAAGGCGTGCAGTAGGCCAGAGCAACGCTCGAAGCAGAAAATGTCTCCGAGTGAGAGCCACCTTGGAAACTCCGGCATACGGAACTGCTGACACAGTGGGTTCTCAGCGGTGGCAAACAGATATAACCAAGGATCTCCCCACTCTTGAAAGAGACCTTGCACCACCCATTCATGATTTGCTAGGCACAGATGGCTGAGTTCATCTGCCCTGGCATTCAGAGACCCTTCCAGGTGTTGAACCACCAGGGAAATGCCTGGACGTTCCAGCCATTTAAAGAGATGCAGGACCTCTTGACAAAGGGTCCATGACCCTCCCTTGCCCTGTTTGCTGCAGTACTACATGGTGGTGTTGTCCATGAACACCTGCACCAACCATCCACCTATCGAATTAAGAAAGGCTTTCAATGCCAATCGAATCACCTGAAGCTCCAACTCATTTCTCCGGAGACCAGAGTCCTCCAATATCTCACCTTCCCAGATGGCCGTCCAAGTCCAGGAGTAACGAACCTATCACAACAGCTAACTCTGGCTGATGAAGGAAGAGGGGGTCTGCCTCCGACTGAGCTACCACTGAAGGTCTTTTCCAGTTCCTTCCAAGATCTGGACCATGTTAGAGAGATTCCCCATTTGCTGTGCCCAGATCTTTCATATGCCAATGGGCATGTGTCACTAGCAGGATTCCATGAAGCCCACCAGTCTTAAAGTCAGTCTAGCCAAAATCCAGGATAGAGGCTGAAACATTGGTATCATAACTTGAATATCCTGGACTTGCCGCTCAGGAGGATATGTCTGAAACTGCACTGTGTCCAGAAAGGGAGCGTCTGAAAGGGAGTCAGATGTGACTTCAGAACACTGATAGTTAACCCCACCAAGTGCAGAAGGTCCGCCGTAGTCTGGCGGTGGGAGAAAACTGCCTGGGGCAAATGTACCTTTAACAGCCAATTGCTGAGGTAGGGGAATACTAAAATCCCTAAACTCCGCAGTTGTGCTGCAACCACCCCTATTACCTTGGTGAACACCCGAGGGGCACTTATAAGACCAAAGGGGAGAATGGCAAACTGAAAATGCTCTTTGCCCACCGTGAACCGCATGGAATACCTGTGATGAGCAGACAAAACAGGGAAGTGGAAATAAGAATCCTGCAATTCTGACACTACCATCCAGTCTCCAGGATAGACAGAGCTAATGTAAACATTTTGAACAACTTTTTCTGGAAGATGTTCAGAAAACCGAGCCCTCGGACAGGACGAAAGTCCCCGTTGTTCTTGGGAACCAGAAAGAAGCGGGAATAGCAACCATGACCCAATTCTGATGCTGGCACCCTCTCAATGGATTTCTTGCCAAGCGAGCCAACACTTCCTGACAAAGCAAGGAGTGAGGATCCTCCCATAGCCGGTCGTAAGTGTGTGGCATCGGTCTAGGGGTTTCCCTTTAGACTATCTGTAAAAGCCACTTGTTGGATGCAATCAACTGCCAGTGGCGCAGATGATGGTGAATCGAGCTTACGACTGGATGCCCGTGGTATTATGAAAGCAAACTAAGGGGTTTAGATGCTGCAGGGAGAGTGGTGGACTGGAGCGAACTCTGTTTAGTAACCCCACAATCTGTAGGAACTGCGTCCTTGGCCACAAAAAGGCTGGGAAACCTGTTGGCTTTGGTAGCTGGGAGGGAATGAATGCAGTAGGGAGTCCCTTCCATAGCTACAAAAGGGGCGAAAGGTGGACTGAGGTTGGCAAGGGGCAATGAATAGGCCCAATGACCTGGCAGTAGTTCTGGTATCTTTGAAGCGCTCAAGCACAGAGTCCAACTTCACACCAAAAAGTTGAGAGCCATCAAAGGGCTTGTCCATGAGTGAAGAACCAACCACAGTGCTAGGCTGGCAGACAAGAACATTCTCTTCACAAAGGTGTTCAGCCTGTTCGATTTCCTGTTCGGTGAAGTGGTAGGAAATGCGTCAGGGTTGACTCAGGAAGTGGAGGCTTGGAGCACCATGCTCTCTGGAGTGGGGTGCTGTGTAAGGAAACTGGGGTCAGAGGAGTGGAGCAATGGCAGCAGGAAATTGTCCTTTCACAGGAGCCCCAGAGCACGGCTTGTACCAGGCCCCCAGGAGCACATCTGTATTGGTGTAAAGATTCAGTGGGGGCAACGCTTACCTGAAGCACCTGCGTCAAGATGTTTGTCTTCACTGACACTGAGGGTAATGTTAAGTCCAAGACCAAAGCTGCAGTCCACTTCCCCATTACAAATGAAGCATCCTCCTTCACAGTCATAGTAGGACAACAGGCCAGGTTAGTGTTCATACTACTGACATCCACCAGGTCCTCATATCAGTTGTCCTCTATTGTATCTAGGGGATGCTGGTATCTATATGGGTCATCCATCCCCTCCCATTAGTCACCCTCTCCAGGCCCATCAAATGAAAAAGGCACTGGCTGCAACTTGGAGGCTGTGTTCCCAATTGGCACCGGCATCCATCTTATGGGTCATTCTTAGCATAACAGGAGAAAACAATATCAAAAAAGGGTCAACAAAAAGTTGAGAAAAAAGGTCAGTGAAAAACTGAATGGGGGAAACTCTTCACAGATCTGCGCAGACTTGTGTAGAAAGAAAAGACCTGGCTTCAGTATGCTGGGGTGGCGCCTATATAAGCACCAGCGCATCACTTTTGCCACGGACAACACAGATGAGGAGCTGAACGATGCCACCTACTGGCATGCAGGGTACAGCTAAAAAAAATGTCCAGGTCCAGTCTGACACCTGGGTAATATTCTAGGGCAGAGGTCTTCAAACAGGGGAGCGGGCCCCCCTAGGGGGCCTCAAGTGGTCCCAGGGGTAGGGGGGCACCAGACTCTGGCCAAAAGAAACATTCTACAAATAACAGGCCATTGTTTTAAGCAGAAGCATTTTTAAAAAGGTAGTGGTACTTAACTGCAATGTTTAAATAGGTCTAGACATATTTAAACATTGACAACTTTATAAAATAATTGTGAAAAACTTCTGAGGGGGAGGGCCCTTAGATTTTATTTTTCAACTGGGGGGGGGGGGGGGGCGCAGCTTAAAAAAGTTTGGAGACCACTGTTCTAGGGTAAGAAATTTGTAGTTAAAAATCTCTATCAGATAATGTACTTATACAGCTATCTGAAAAATATAAGAATTCAGGAAAAGTAATTGGTTGGGTCTGAACTATGAATCTTTCAGTTCATAGCTAGTCATACCAGCTACTTATGTATTATAAGCTAAGATATTGATGAAACTGGTCTGCCAATATGTATTTAGTAGTACTTTTTACTGTGTACAAACACTTGGTATAAATAGAGTCCAATACCTCATCATGAATGGAATGTATATAAGGCCAGATGTACAAAGACCTTTTGCATTTGTCAACAGTTCAAATCCTTATTTCGGGCCCTTAAGAAATGCAATACAGCCTTTTCTTATGTACAAAGGCCATTAAGGAATCGCAATTTGCGATTACATTGTAATTTCTACCTAAGTACAAAGTAGGAATCGCTATTAGGAAATCAATATTAGGAAATTCCATTGCATTTGAGTCAATTGGCTGGTTTTGCATTTCCTAAATAGCGATTTCCTATTAAGATATTGCTATTTAGGAAATGCAAAACCAGAGATGGCAATGGGGAAAAAGGCCCCCTTGGTGCACCCCAAAAATAGGGGTGCACCTGGAGAGCACATATTCCTAAGGGGCATGTGTGTGCTCTATTGCAATTTAAAAAAACACCTTGATGTGCTTTTAAATTTATTTATTTTTTAGATTGCACCTGGTTACCAACTGAGAAAAAACATGGCCTTAGGTTTATGCCAAATCTTTAACCATAAGAGCATCTCTCACAGCGGATTCCAAAAACGATAATCCCAGTAATGAGTGTGTGATGTAACTAGCTGTATACTTCAGGATTTCCAACACCCTACAAAATAACTTGTTCTCCACTTTCTGCAAAGCCCCTGGGATAGCCCCACACTCCTACTCCATAAAGGCCGGTGGTGAGCTATTTACTTCTATATAGTAAAGTCATCTCCTTTACAGGCTTATGGCCTAATGTGGCAAATTTCACCATTCCTTTGATTTCTCCTTCGGGTTTTTCAGATTTTCAGATGATGAAATCATACTAGCCTGAAGAGTAGGCTGGATAGGATATGCACCTAAATCAATAATGGAGAGGGGACTGCTTAGTGGTCAATTTCAAAGTCTGGGACGGTAAGTGCTTGATTTAATATTCTGGAATATCTGTCAACCCATAAAGATAGGGTAAGCGGCCTTCCCTTGGGCTTTTTTTTTCCCCACTGACCTCCCTTTTTAACAAACTACAACAAAAGCGGCCTCTACGCCCACTTCTGGCCCAGGTTATTCCATATAGTTTGCTGCTCCACTTGTCTCACAAAACCATTTTGCTCCATTATCAGACTTGGAAGAAGTTGAATGATTACTACTACATTAGGCCACATCTCATCCCATAAATCCCCTATCTGAATATCAATGGAAGTAAATAGCCACCAGGAGCCACAGTTAAATTAGGCCTTGGGCCTAAGCGTATGGGGGCAGAAGAAACGGGCTGTCCAAACACCAGCCCCTTAAACTTTTATTTTCACCACCTTGTAAAAGCCTTACAAAACTTCGCATGAGATATCAAATAAAGGCCATATTAAAGCTGTTGCCACCATGGAAAAAGGTTTCAGCATACTTTCATGGAATATTGCGGGTATAAACAAGAAACAACAAATGAGGACTGGTTGACCAGGACATCTGCCTTTGATGTGCTATGCAGTTAAGAGACATTTTCTTTTACCTAGATGGTTTTAAAACATTGTCTACCCCAAGGCAGCTCTCTCTGTCTCGCAGAGGAAAGGGGGGCCTTGCAGTTTTTATCTCGCTCAAACACTCAAATATAAAGGCAGAGATCAGTTCCAGCGCTCTCTGCTTTCAAATGTTGAAATTGTCTATTGCTGGCTATTATGATATTCTGTTAATTAGTTGTTATTTTAATTTCTTTGCTACACAACCTGTTGATATTAGTGAAGATCTAGAGTCCTTTATTTAAGCTTATGTGCACAAAATCTGTGAACAATCAGCTATAATCTGGCGGGTAATTCTAATTTGGCCAGCTGTTCTTTAAGGGGAGATTGTGTTTGTGGAACAACTAATTTGCAGGTAGAGAATAGCATTCATGTTTTTTTTACACAAACCTTATGGGGAGGTGTTGAACAAAATCATGGTTAAGCATACTGGACTTTTATAAGGAGGGAGTGGTACACCACCTACTTTCACAGGAAAAGGAATGGGTAATGTCATCGACTTTACATTGGTAGCATCAACCTTAGCTCCAGTAGTTACAGATTCATATATTTCACCTGCAATTCTTAATGATCATAATCCAGTAATTCTGATTTTGGATTGCTCTTTATTCAGTAAAAATCATTTAGGAAGTAGTAGAGAGCCACTACATTTTTCAAACAAGGGTTTAAGGATCAAATGGAATAGCATAGAGTCAGTAACACTCTTTAAGGAGCTATTGTCTGGAAATAAGGAGGTGGAAAACTGCTGCTGATTTGAAGACGAAACACCTAGGGAGATTAAAAACTGGCTTGAATCTATGTGTAGAACAACATCCCTCATGTTGACAGGCACATTGTTCCAAAAGCAATCACCTCCCTAGAAGTGGTTGTTCTGCTGCGCTAAAACACCTCAAATTCATTACAAATACTATCCCACGAAGTATCGAGGACATTAGAGCAGCCAGGCTAAGTTAAAAGATAAGCTTGCATGAGAATAAGGAAGAAATAAGAAGAAACACCTGGAAAGACCTGGCAACTCCTGCTACTTGTTGGGACACCAGAGTCTTCTGGGAAATTGTAAACAGGATTTTTTTCCCGACTCCCCTAGCCTCAAAACAGAAGGCCATATCTCAGTTAACCAGCGGGAGCTCCATTTCTCTAAGGTGTTTGGACAAGAAAATAACCCTCTGTCCAGACTGATCATATTGATATATATCCTTTTAATCCTAACAATGCACATATGCGGAGTGAATCCATTGATTGCAAAGATGTCTCTAAAGGCATTATTAGATGCCCATTAGCCAAAGCACCAGGCCCAAATGGTGTCCCAATTGATGTTTTTAGACAAAACCTGGATTTTTGGGCACCTTTATTAACAAACGTATTCCACGCGGCTATTAGTGGGGAGTTATTAAGCTTATGAAGCGAATCTACCATAGTTCCAATCTTCAAAAAAGGGAACAGAAACCTCCCAACCTGCTATTGCCCCATAATCGTCTTGGATTCATCTGCCAAAATACTAGGAAAAGTCATCCTTCAAAAGTTGGAAGATTGTGTGGAAACAATTTTTTTTCAGATGTTCAGTACGGTTTCAGACCATGCTGAGGCGCAACACAGCAATCGCTAAATCTTTCCTTAATAGGTGGGAAATATGTTAAGGCCAGGAGAAGATCTCTACATATGGCACCTCACCTGTGCTTTTGACTTTGTAGACAGAAGGAAACTATGGGATTCAATGAGGAGAGAAGGTATAGAAACACCTTTTTTAGACCTCCTCACACATTTGCACTGGGGTACGGCGACAACAATACACTATGGCCCAGACTGCGAATGTACCCCACTACTTAGGACAAGTCAGGGTGAAACAGGGTACCCTAGGCCCATATTTATTTTTATTTTACATAAATGCTTTGGACTCAGTCCTAGTACAAAAGAGGAAAGATTTACCCAAAATAGGCCCTCTCCTAGTCCTAGTCCACCTTTATGACGATGACACAGTTTTAAAAGCTCACACAGCCAATGGCATCAAGATTTTATTAAATTATTTTAACAATTTTTGGGGCAATTTAAATTTCAAAATAAATGATCAGACATACTATGATATGTAGTCCAAAAATATTCACTCAAGAAAGTTCCACATTAGGGGCACCCCAATATAACCTAAAATAGGATAACTTACTGACCCAAAGGGCACACAAATTTTCAGGGGAAACAGAAGCACTAAACATGGCATGCATTAGAAGAGGACCTCCATTAAAAAGAATTGGACATGCTTTAATAATAATATGATCTACAATGAAATTAATGTAAAACATTTTTTTTAATGAAATGAATATTGTAGACCTTGAAATGAATAGGATACATCTTGATGTGAACATATCACATTGTAGTGAATATAACATGCGTTGAAATAAATGACTCATTTTGAAACGAACATGGCCTATGTCAAAATTAACATGTGTTAAAATGAAGGAAATATATAAGATAATAGGAAGCCCTGTGAGATTAAGGTGGCATGACATGAAATGAATAGAGCATATGGTGAAATAATTATGACTCAAGTGTACATAAATATGCCATGTGTAGAAATGATTACATGCTGTGAAATGAATTTGACATGTTGAAATTTATTTCACATGCTAAAATGAATAACATGCCCTTAAAGTAAGGTAACATGGCCCAAGAAGAGAACAACTTCTTTTAAAATGCAATACATGTACCCGCAGCATAAGGAGGATGTGGTACAAGGACACATAGGCCATATTACAAGGTGTGCGGAGCAGTATTTCTACATATTTTTGTGCGGTGACACCACTCCGTACAAATTATATTGGGTCCAATATAAAAGTCTCAGTCCAAACTGCTTATGATGCTGTCCAACAGGTGTAAATACCACTGAAAAGTTTAATTTGCACATGGCTGGCGGGATATCATGGGGAACTAGAGAAATGTGCTCAGAAATAGTATTTCTTAACCATATGTACACAAATCTCGTAACACATACCTACACTGGTAGGAAAAACATCTGCATAGAACACAGCTCCTGGGTGAGAATATCACAAACTCAAGACACCACGCAGTATAGCATGGATGTGAAATTTTATCTTGTTAAGAAATGGGTGAAAATGTAGCCTTATGTTTAGGAAAAAACCCTCCCCAGCTACCCAAAAAATCAAACTAATAGCTACAGTATTACAGTCACAATCTACCTCCTTCCCTAAACCTAATTAGTCCATCTCAACAAAGTGTTGTTCTACTACCAACACACCAACCAAATAAAAAATAAAAAAATAAAAATGATTACATACTTCATATCTACTAGTTAGCTCATTTCTACTGCCACCCTAAAACCAACCATCCGACAAATCCAGTGGAGAATTAGGATTACTTTCTGGTCTTCTTGGCCAGGGTCTGACCAGCTCCAGAAAGCTCAACAGTCCTGAAATTGGGAGGACCTGAGGACATGCCCCTCAACTCTTTGTCCTGCTCAGAGCAGGTGTTAACGTGCAAACAACTACAGCAACACTATCACCCCCCCCCCAAATATTGTGACGGCATCCAATCACAATATACAAAAATCAATGTCAACATTTAAATTCAAATGCCATACAAACTTTAAGATTCACATCTGATTCAAAAAGTACGGCACAAACACCATGCAATCATGGTGCACAAGTTAATTCCAGCGTGTTTAAGGCCTCTATGGTCTGACCAGCCACAGAAAGCTGTGCAGATCCTGAAATCGGAAAACTCTCCTGATATACCAATACAGTCTTCCTCCTGCTCAGAGCAGCTGGTAACCATTGCAAACCACTACAAGACCACTATCATGCCCCTAATCATGATATAGAAACATCAGTCAAATCAAATCAATCTTTATTCGGATATTACTCCATAAAAGATATACAGTCCATTAAAAAAGATAAAATACAATAAAATTCTTCAAAACATTGATAATGAATAAATAAAATCCTTCATTACAGCTAATTGGGCCATTATTCATTCCCATAACACAGGGTTTCTAGATGCATCAACGTTTTCCTCTGTTCTATAGCATATAAGGTAAATTTTATCACTGCATCACATTTCTCTTTAGTGTCCAGTTTACATAAATAGTTAAAAGCTTCTCTACAGTAAAATATTTTTTAAGTGACAAATAAAGGTTTTAAGAAATATTTCCTAATGTCATGATAAAATCTACAAGATATAATAAAGTGCACCGTAGATTGTGCAAATCGTCCCACACAGGGACTTCGGAAGACTTTTACTTCATATCCCCGTCTTTGGGAAAGCTACTAGAAAGTGCAATGTCCTAAAACGCATCTAGGTTGGGTAAAATCTGTCTTGGATATTTACAACCGTCAATAAATAGTTTTGAATTGTATCATTAGCTTCAGTCATGTAAAGTGCTACTGTCAATTCCCTACATTCTCTATTTACTCTATCCCTGTCCCTCCATTCCAATAATAGTTTTTTTAGTTCTTTTTTGCTAAATTGAAGGATAATACCCGGATTGTCTAAGTGTGAGTTTAGGTTTATGCTTTTCAGCAGATCTTTTAAATGCATAAACCATGGGATTTTATCCCAATGTTCTAGTGTAAGGCAATCTTTTATGATCTTTTTAGTAAATCGAGTCCCTTCTTTAGACCAAATGCCATGCAAAGCAAGTAAGGCACTGGTATATATTAAATCTTCCACATAGGGGCAATCCAATTCCCTATGTACCATATAAGTAGACGTAGAGTTTGGGACTGCTAGTAGTCTACAGAGGAATTTATTCTCTAATGCTTGTAATGACTGTATCTTGGGCATTAGGCCCCAAAGGGCAGAACCATACGTAATGCTACTGATTGTCTTACTTTTGTAAATTTGTAGCATTTACCTAAGGGGTTTATTACCAATTTGTTTTTGAGAATCTAAAAACGGCCTCTGTTGCCCTGATATACTTCATCTTAGTTATTTCTAGGTGTTGTTTCCAGTGGCCCACATTAGAATACTGTACACCCAGATATGTAAATCTATTTCCCTCTTCACATTTATGGCCCTTAATAAAGTAAGTTTTCTTTCTGGCCTTTCCCTGGCCACAAGTCGTTACGACTGTTTTATTCAAATTTAGGCACATATCTCTACGCTCCATAAATTCTACAAAACCCTCAATCAGCCGCTGCAACCCATTTGCGGTTTGTGACAGCAGTACAGCATCGTCTGCATATAAGAGGACCGGAACAGGACATTCCCATATTTTGGGTGTATCGACTGCCACGTTTTTTAAAGTAGGCATCTACCCCATTGACATAGAGGGAAAAATAGAAGGGGAGCTAAAACGCAGCCTTGGCGTATACTTCTCCCAATCCTAAAACCTGGGGTACATTCACCATTTCTTCCATATCTCACTCGCGCTGTTAGATGGTTGTACAATTGTGCCAAACAACTAATTATATCTAGGGGCGCACCCAGATCTATTAAAACTTTCCACAACTTTGCATGGTTCACTAAATCAAAAGCACTGCTAAGATCTGCAAAGCAGAGAAACCGGACCCTTTATTGTTATTGTGTATTTACTTATTAAGTTAAGATTTATACACTATTCCATGGTATCAACCTCAGGTATGAATCCAAATTGGGCCTCTGTAAGTATATAATTATTGGTTGCCCAAGACACTAATTTTTCTAGGAGTACTCTCCCTAGTAGTTTGACTGAAGAGTCTAAAAGGGAAATAGGTCGGTAGCATTTGGGGTCACCTCTATTTCCTTTTTTTTAAAATGGGGACAATTATACTTTCAGTCCATGATGTTAAAATATATCCCCTTGCCAAACTCAGGAAAACTTGGGTCAAAATAGGGCACCATAGATCCAGATATGTCAAGTAAGCATCTACTGGCACCCCATTAGGGCCCGGTGCCTTCTCTTTCGAACCTCTTCCCATGGCAGATCTCACTTCCCCTAGACTGATCGCTTTTAAAAAGGGTGGCTTAATCACAATTATCCCAGTATTCAAGGGATGCATAATCAAGTTATCTGGATTGAATATTATGCCAAAATTGGAGAGCCAATCCGCTGATGAAACATGTACAGTAATCTCAAGTGCATCTCTATTTTTTAGGAATGGTTGATTAATGTTTTTCCAAAATAAGGTGCTATCTCTCAATGCCATTGCTTGCTCAAGGTTATTCCATGCCCTAACTTCTCAATTGTGCCTTCCTGGTCTCCAATGCATGTTTATTGGAGCGTTTATTGATTACTTCTTCCCTGTTTCTTGGTCAGGCCTGCAGGGCTCGCTTAAGTTCCTGGCTTGCTAATGCCGCAACAGAGCCCTGGACTGGGTCACCTCCCATTTCACTGGCAGAACCCAGAGAGTTCGCCTCCCCCCAATTCCGCTTGGAGGCCACCAAAATCATCTGCAGCGTACCCCAGGGTTTGTCCATCAGCCCCATCCTCTTCAACATCTACATTGCCCGCTCGCTAACATGGCCCGATCCCACAACCTCAACATCTCATACGCCGACGACACCCACCTCTCCCTCACCAATGACTCCGCCAAAACCTACCTACACGAAGGAATGAAGGCCATTGATGAATGGATGACGAGCAGCTGTCTCAAACTCAATTCCGACAAGATGGAAGTCCTCATCTTCGGCTCCACCCCCTCCGCATGGGATGACTCCTGGTGCCCTGCCACTCTCAGAGCCGCTCCGACTCCCACCGCCCACGTACGCAAACCTAGGATTCATCCTGGACTCTTCATTATCCATGACCCAGCAACTCAACGCCATCTCCTCCTCCTGCTTTAACACCCTCTGTATGCTCCAAAAGATCTACAAATGGATACCCACCGAAACCAGAAGAACAGTCACCCAAGCCCTCGTAAGCAGCAAAGTGGACTACGGCAATGCCCACTAAGCAGGAACCACGGCCAAACTCCAGAAGAGGCTGCAACACATCCAGAACACTTCCACAGCCTCATCATGGACATCCCTTGCCATTGCCACATCACAGACCACCTGAGAAACCTGCACTGGCTCCCAGTCAACAAGAGAATCACCTTCAAACTCCTCACCCACGCTCACAAAGCACTGCACAACACCGGGCCAGAATACCTCAAAAGATGGCTCTCCTTCTACACCACGACCAAGCATCCCCGCTGTGCCGACCTTGCCCTCGCAACCGGCCCACGCCTCCGCAGAACTACAACCGGCGGTAGATCATTTTTGCACCTTGCCGCCAAAATGTGGAACACACATTTTCGCACATGCGCCAGACCAAAGACCTCCTTACCTTCTGGAAACTTCTCAAGACCTGGCTGTTCGAGCAGGAACAGCACCTCCGCCTCCGCCCCCCCCCCCCCCAGCACCTTGAGACCCTCACGGGTGAGTAGTGCGCTTTACAAATTACTGATTGATTGAATGAGCAATTATGATCAAACCATCCCAATTTTACTCTCTTTTCATTCCCAGATGATGCTTTTAGGCTCTCTGAAATGGCATTACTGAGTTGGTTAGCGCTAAAATCTCAAGTGGGCTTTGATTAAATTCTGTACATGTTAAGATTTCTTGTCTATATCGGGTCACATTTTTTTGTCAAGTCTGTTTCATTTATCTCAGTCCATTTTATGGCAATTCCATTTTCCCTTTTTAGTTCTATATTTCCTGCTAATCGTTCTCCTATGTTATAGGGTTTAGCTAATCTCATAGTAAGAAGCAAAGGATGGTGGTCACTATATATAGTTGGCTTAATCTTTAAAGATTCAATCATAGCGACATTGTTCCTAGAGATTAGTTTGTGAGCAATAGTTGAAAAATGTCCTCTTCCTATAAACGTTGGATGCTTCACTCCCTTGGCCCCTTCTGGTTCCACCAGTTCTAGGTCGTATCTAGATATAATTTAATTCACTACAATTCCGTAATTATTATGTAAAAAATTAGATTGGGCATTTCCCCCATCATCAATAAATCAACATACGTTTTCTATAGTAGTATGGCACGTCCAGATGTTAAAATCTCCAGCCCATACAAATATATATGTTGATGTTATATCATTTAAAAATAGCTGTAGATCATGCTGGAGGGTCGATGCCACTACTTTTTTGGTAACATCAAATTTATTATTCTAATAATTGATTAATACAATTTCTATGATGCCATTTATCCAGAAGTATAGAAACTGATAATAAGGGGAGTAAAGGAAGGATTTCACCGATATAAACAGTACTAATGTTGAAATCAATATTGCTAACCCTCCCTTGGCTCTCCCACTAGGTGAGGCGGTAGCTAGCGTAATGAATGCGGAATATCCTTCAATATAGAATGATCTAGTGTGCCATGTCTCTTATAGGCAGATAATATATATCTAACTTATTACTGTCTGCCATTCCTTATCAGCCAGTTTAGATCGCGCCTTGGCTATGTTCCACGACATGCGAATAATTGAGTCCCTTATTAAGGACCTCCCATCAGACTCAGCACTACCGTTACAGCTCGGAATGTTGGTTTTGGCTATATAGTGGAGGATAGTATTTCGCCAGGGGCGGGTATCCCTATTCTATTCATATCTTCCTGCTGTCAATCCAGATCCTTCATATTACTCAAGGTGGTAAATAGGTTGAAACACTCTAAATTATCATGCCTATCCGGTTTACTAGGTACTTTCCTTGTATCCCCTGTGTATCTTGCACCTAGAATATTCAGCGTTCTATAAAAGTATCCTAGAGGGACAGCCATGATCTTCCCTTCTCATACTTTTGCAAGTTCGATGTCTTTTTTCTAAGTCTAGTAATAATTTACCCACAAAACAAGGATCACAGAAATTAACCACTATACAATCTCCCTCTTCTTCATCCAGGTATCCACCCACTGGACTCGCCTTGCATATAAAATTTCACAAAACATTATGTCTGGAGTACATATATTCATCGACATCCAATGTACTACCTTATTACGTAATTCTGGCCAGGTTTCAATGATATTTGGCCCAATTTGGGAACGTTTTTCAAAACGATAGTATATGGAGTCGCATCTGGGGGTAGTTGTAAAACCTCTTTCACAGCTCTATCTCTATTCACACTCTGCCATTTATGGTTTACATTTAATTGCCTCGCTTGGTTAGTAATAGGTTCCTTGAGTTGAGATGGTTCCCTCTGTGCAGGGTAACTGCATTCTGTGCCTCTTCTAATAGAGTCCACATTCCCTGTCATTGTATTATTCCTTGTAACTATATCCACTTGATTTTCATTTGGGGTATTATCGCAAATATTAAGTTTTTAGCATTAGTCACTGAGTTAAGGCTTACTTCTGTCTTACTTATATGTTCTTTTATCTCCTTAATTTCTGACAATACTTTGGACTTTATATTGTCTAATTTACTGTGTAATTTCTTAAACAAAGTTTCCATACTTTTTAATAGAGGCCCATCGTGGCCTAGTGATGCAAGTGATGGGTGACTTCCATGCATTTCCGTAGTTATTTTTCCACTCTTGAGAGGCTGTGGTGGTGGTGGTATGGAATTAGATTTAGTTGTCTGTCTACTTCTCTTCTTCGGCGGCGGTGAGGTTGGATCATCTATATTATTCAAAGATTCAATTTCTACTGTTGTGTCTGTGGGTGCTAATGGGCCTAAAGAAGAACTAGGGACCGCCCCATAAAGACTTTCCTTTGGGGATTCTAGTTCAATAATCAAGTCTGCAGCCTCAGTACTCACTTCTATAATAGCCTCATGTACAACATTTTTGGTTGCCACTGAACGTGCTTCTGCATTAATGATCTCTTCATTGAGTTTCCCGATTGCATCTGTATGATAGTTAGTGATCATATTAGTGGTGCTAGAATTCTCGGAACTTATACCGTTCTCCACTTGGTTCTGCTTCCTTTTCCCCATTGTAGATATACAAAGCACTTGCAAGTACTATACAAGTAATCTTCACTAAACTAGACAGGAATTATACAAATTCTCAAGCCAAATGAAAAAACCAACAAAGTATGCCCAGCCCAACCTCCTCCAGGTGCAGACGGGCCCGTCCTTTTCACTGCACCTCTGGGTGCAAAATGGCAGCCGGCGGCTCTAGTGCTGCTAAGGAGTCTGGGGCTTGTGGCTCAGGCTCCCCCCCAAGCAAGGAGAAAGTTTGTCCCACGGAGCGGGTTTGCAGCATCCTTTTCACCGCGCCTCCGGGCGCAAAATGGCAGCCGGTGGCTCTAGTGCCGCTAAGAAGTCTGGGGCTTGTGGTTCAGGCTCCCCACAAGCAAGGAGAAAGTTTGTCCACAAAGCCAACATTAACATGAATTTGCCACACAAACACTGAAATTTTCACCTATTCCAAAAGGCACTGCTTGAACACCATGCAATCAAATTTACCAGGTTAACCACAACATGTGGACCTCAGTCCTCTATGGCTATCCATTCATATGGCATTTGCCCTCGTGTACTATGAACCTGATCTATGTTGGTGCAGTACTTACAGACACTGAGGAAAACAGGTTGACAATAATTTGGATGGTTGCTGCACAAAGTTGCAGGTGGGGTGATTAGTTAATGACATGTCACTAGCATCCCTGGACATGAAATGACTGACACTATGTGCAAGTGAATCTCCCGTTGCACGCTCACCGAGGAGAAACAACATGCGGCCTCAGTTAGGGAGAGCTAAAAATGAGCTACTCAACCATGCACCAGACTGTCCCTACTTGGCTGACCTCCCACAGATCCTGGACAGCATGGTCCAGGAGTGGAGCAGAGTGGCACTGGAGTGAGTCATCGTACTCTGTCTGCCTGCAGACCAGGGCCCACAGCCTCTTGTTGTTCTCCTTGAAGCAGCAATGTTTGGACCTGAGTTGCTGCTCCACCAGTGACAGGCAAAAGCACAGTCAGCCGCCCACGGAAGGGCAGCACTTATGGCATCTCCCATGGCCGAGCAGAAATACTCCTGACTCACCTGCCTCACACTGTCTACATCACTGCCTGGATGGGTATATAATCCTCAGACTGCTCTTGGTGACGAAGGGAGGGCCACAGCAGTATAGCGCTACAAAGTGTGCTGCTCTACCGCACCGTGTGGGACTGGCCGAAGAGCAGGCCCATCAGAGCCTGGAACAGGCTGGTCTGGGCCATCCCCTTGGTTCACTGCCTTGATACTGTGAGTACATTATATTCTGCTTTTTGGAGATGCGGAAAAGAAAAATTTACAAATGGGCGAGAGAGCTCCAACCTTGTATCCCATAGCGCTCTACCACTAATAATCTCGCTGATGTGATGGACGCAATCACCACTGAAATTGACTTGGTAGAGGAACATATGGACCTAGACCAGTGGCAATCCCTGGCATCACCAACAACTTTGCATAACATGTGGACTGCAGAAAACAAACACAGGATGGTACTTTACCTGTAAGTGGGGACATTGTTGCTACTAGGAAGAATTTTTGTAACACTCATAATCCCTGTATTAGTACTGATCCCCTGCTGGAAGATATTGAATCATGTGTATTAACTAATAAACCCTCTCCTTCAAAAAGGAAACAAGGACCCGCATGCCAAACCAGTTAAAACCATGGGGAGACCTTTTACTGGTGGTCAACTCTTTTCTCAGACTGTGACTGGGGGTACTACCTATGGTCGCAATAGTGGGGGGTTAGTGCAAAAGCACCCTTAGTATCCCCAGGACAATCACCATGTTGTGTCCCGCTGTATAACTTCTGAACTAGATTTCCTTTAAGTTTGGATAACAGACTGCTGAAATTTTGTGCGGAGATACAGGGTCACTTGGATTGCACTGAAGCTAAACTTAACCCAGACAGGCCAGCTGTGCAGAGAGGTCAGATAAATGGTATCCCAACATTGTTAACTAATGGTAATTGAGAAAGAGTACACACCCAAAACACTGAAGCCCATGCTAAACCTAACCTGTTAGTGGAGGGTGATATGCAGCAGGAACCCACTTTAAATACTAGGAGTAACATCTGTATTGACTCATCCTTACCTGTCCAAGACACAGTATGCAGGGAGGGCCTTTCTTCTTATACTCCTAATACCCATTTGCATTTACACGCTGCATGCAATCCTTATGTCATGGTTCTGAGGAACGTAGCAGTTTAGGCCAATGGGAAGTACGAACAGGTACCAGATTTGAAAGAGAGTGGATCACTAGCTCATGAAAAATATAAGGTCGGAGGGATTATTTCCATAATGAGATCCTTATAGTTAGAAGAGTCGAACGTGTTGGGCATTGTGTGTGTAATCAAATTATTGACTATGTAGTTGGTGGCATTTCTCTTAAATCATCTTAGGCAAATCGTGCTAGTGTAAAGGGTATTCAGGCTCCACCGCTGGGTTTCTTCTATAAACCTGTCAGTCAAGACTGTGCAATCCGGACCTATAAGCCACTGAAGGACGGGGAATAGGCTTGTATAGAAGCCTCTAACCTTACAATACACAATGGATTAGAGGCCCTAAACCCCATGGGGGAGCTAGACTGACTGAACCCCAACAGGAGGCACATTAGGAAGTACAAAGGGAGAACTGAACCTAATGATAATGTCAATTTTGTTTAATTTCCCCAACAGGCGGGAGGGAACTTTAAGCACTAAGGGTGCAGATTTAAACCCTCTCAATAGAAAAATTTCACCCAAGGAAGGTGCTTTTGTCATCCTCTCCCGGAATATTGCGGGTATGCATACCGAGTTTGACAATCCAGATGGCCTAATCTGAGTGGGAAATTTGTTTTATTATGTCTACAAGAAAACTGGCAGGTGTCCTCTTTTACTGTGGATGGCTTCCATACTTATTGTAGTCCCGCCGTCCCTTCGCCTGATGGACGAGTAAGAGGGCCTCTGGTAGTGTCGATATCACTTAAATTACCCTACCTGTGGGTTTAACAACTACAAGGACTAGGTGGTTTCAAATTCCGCTCTCATCCAGAGTGGGCGGTAAGAAAGTGTTGCTAATCAACTGCTATTATAATATATTTAATAGAAAGCAGACCGAGGTGGGTGGTGAACTTGATATGACTTTATCTAGGGTTCTCACAAAGTTAAAGTATCAATGATCCGTTTTGTGGCAGGTGATTTTAATATCAATCGAATTCGCTCATAACTCAGCGTGTGGTTTAACTAATATTTTAAAGATGACCCCATTACTCATTTCAGTCACAGTGATGTACAGGAATATTTTTAAACACTATTTGATGTTTACATTGGACTCACTCCCTAAATATTGGCCCATTTCACTGAACTTCTATGGGAACGAAAATTGCAGCACCATTGATCATATTTTAGTTGCTGTTTACTTTCACTCTTTGATTGAGGACATCTCGATCACAAGTAACTGTGGGAGTAATCACAGTAGAACATCCTTAAGTATTGAACCAAGTATTGAATCTGGATATAGGTAAGACTCATTCCCACAAGCCTTGGGAATTAGTTCATTCGGCCAATTCGGGTGTAAGGCTAAAATGGAAAAAGATACAACCTGATCTTTTCTTACAGAAACTAATTCAGAGTGAGGAAGCATCTGTTTCTATTTATCGACTGATAAATTATTGTTGATAATAGATGGGTTTATTTCACTGTGTCGGAAGGTGTTCAATTCTCTGCTCGATAAGAATGGTAAGAAGGGCCTCAAAGCGTGTGGGAGGTTTAATACTACATGTACTGCTGCACACCAGAATCTTAAAAATACACTTAAGGTGCGCCTGAGAGACAAGACCCTAGTTAGGCTTACAAGAAAGAATGATAAAGAAGCGTTTACCCGTAGGAAGCCTGAAATTCAATAAGTAGTTTGGGATTAACCAGAGGCAGCGGTAAAGGTAAACAACCAATCCCAACTTTGGGCAGTGGTTAACCATCCTTTTTTCTCTAGATAAAATTCCCCTAAAATAGACTGTCTAGTCTAAGCTGCATCTTGGGTCCTACATTTTCCAAAACTTTTTGACTGAGAAAACAATTTAGGATCTAGCCAAGAAGAGGTCTAGGAGCCCAATATTGAGGCAACTACTCCTACAGGTTTTGGTCCCCCCCATAGACTTAAAGGAGGTCGCCCTTGCTATTAGAAAGAGTTTGCAGCATAAAGCCCCAGGGCTGGTTGGAGTCCCTGTGGACTTATTTAAGGCAAACAGAATTATGAGCTCCTCTTATTACCAATGTTCTTCGCACCAGTGTTAGCGGCTACTTACCTCCCTCCTAGAAGGAAGCAGTCTTGTTCCTATTTTCAAAAAAGGAGAGAGGACCGACCTAAGTTGTTATAAGCCAACTTCCTTGCTCGACAACCTCCAAATTGCTAGGGCGGGTCCTTCTTTCCTGTTTAGAGTCCTGGGCCCAATCCAATAACATTCTATCCCAGCTCTAGTCTGGTTTATGCCCCAGGGTAGGCATGGTGTAGCACTGTATTAACCAATCACTTATAATCGGGAAATATGTCAATGGCAGGGGAGGTGCCCTACATTTGGCCTTCATGGCCTTCTTCTGTGCCATTGGCAATGTTAACCACTCCAGGTTATTGGCCACAATGGATTCTTTGAGGTTGAGCCGGCAATAGATGATATTCTTAAGAGGATGCATACCAATACTTCAATAAAAATCCGCTATGGACAAAACGAGGAATAAACCCCTCCAATAAATTCCAAAGTAGGGGTACGGTAAGGCTGTATCCTGACCCCATTTCTTTTTCTTCTCTATATAGACTACCTGGAGTAATATCTAGTTAAGGAGTGGGAAAGATATGCCCCAAATGAGCTCCCACCCGGTCCCTTGTCTTTTGTATGTATTGCACAAAGAGCAAATAGGCTTTAATTATTCTTGGAATCATTCACCTCATTTATGCTGGAGTTAGATTTAAGGGTCAACTTTTCAAAATCTTTTACAATGGGTGTGGGACTAAAAAAAGACAAAAACTAGGACGCATATGGTTGGAGGGGTTAGGATCCTTAGAGTACCCACTTTTAACTACCTGGTTATCCCTTCTGATAGTTCTTTAAATTGTGTTCATTTACTTACCGTTAAAGCGCAACAATTTCAAGGTATGACTGAAGCACTTTTTCCATTCACGTCCAGGCTAGGTGCCAAACTAGTAAAACAAACGCTTTTTCTATACAAAAGGAAATGCATCCCTGTGGGACTTTCTGACGCAGGGTTATGCAGCCATGTAAGTGTACAGTCTTTACAGATCTTAGAAAATACATTAGTGAACCCTATTTTGTCTATCCCAAACGCTGTACCCTTATATGTTTGTCATTAGGAAGTGGGCTTAAAACACCCACGCAGGCCCTGTTCAACTTGCCCTACTGCTTTTATGGATTAAAGTTTGGTCCTTGCCAGAAGCCGCCCTAAGTTAATGATGGAAGACTGTTTAGCGCTCAGTGGTGTAGGTAAGATATTGTGGTTGAGAAACATCAACCATATGTTGGAGCAGCTGGGTATTAAAGATTATTATTTCAACCCTTCACCAATCACCTTTTCTAAGGAAAGGGTCAAAACCCTTCTCAATGATTATCTGTCTAAAATACAAGCAGGTAAAGTTTAAAAAATGCAAACAGTTGCTACTTTATCACATTTGATTACATCTACAGGCCTGGAGCCTTATCTTGTATTATTTCACAACCTGCAACACAGATTTTATTTAACAAGGCTGAAGCTGGGTATTATTCATTTTTTCTATGCTTTTCCTGTTCAGTGGCCTTAGTTCAGGACACTTCCAAAATGCCCCTGTGATAATGTTACCTCACAAACCACAGAGCACTTTATGCTATTCTGCGCACTTTACAAAAGCACATGCAAAAGGTTATGTCCTATTTGAAAATCTGCGACTATTACACAACATCAGTTGCCATTAATATTTTTACAGCAACTTGGCCATGTCGAATTATGCATGGTTGGCTTTAATTATATCAGATGTGCACTGAACATTAGGCGTACCTATATGAATTGACCTGCACTGATGTAATGTTTTATGCTGTGATTGTACTGTTTTCTTCTAAATCTTGAGAATTTTATAATGTTTTTATGATGTGGGTATTTATTTATTTTATTTTAATGGTCTAAATTAGACCAAAATAAAGAATTCTTGACAATGACATTATGCCATGAACAATGACTGCCAAATTTCATCTGAGCAATGCTCCCTCTGCTGCTACCTTGATATGCAATGCCCAAAATGCCCATAGACAGATACCTAAAAGCCTAGTCTCCCCTTTTTGTGAGGGGTGAGGTCTTCCCCAGCAGTCAATTCTTGGTGAATGTTCTCATCTGTAATGAGTCAAGGGAGCAGTGCTTCTGGCGCTTCCTAAGCGTTGCACAGAGTCATAGCATGTCTCTCTCTTATGGTTATCATAGTAGAGCATTAGGTAATCTTGCATTACTAATATACCATAAGTGTCCCATGGCATTAGTGTTCCCAAAATGCACAACATATTTATAGTGGGTGAGCTGGTTGGCAAAAGTAAAGGCATAATGCTGTTATACCAGGCACGGTCATTTCCTTCTTCTTCTGCCCACCCTGTCTGCCCTAAATGGTGTTCGTGGTTATTAAGCTGTGAATCTCCTACTCCAGGGAAGTCAAGTTTAACTCTGCTGCAGCTCCTCCTCAGTTGTATACCACTTATGGAAGCATTTTGGGAGGCTGATCTGAGGTTTGATAAGTTAAAACCGCTTGCAAATGTCCACTAGCAGAGTGTGAGAGTAGACTGCATAGACGTTTTGGGTTACCTTATGCCAGATGTTCCCTCTCATACTGGCTACTGACGTTTGGAGCAAATGTTCCATAAGCCTCTTTCAAAATCTGAATTTGAAGTTTTACATGCAGTCAAATGCCATGGTAGTGAGGTCTGGCGGATGGCTGTTTCCAGAGAACAATTAAAATGAACTGAAAAAAATATTATTGTCAGGAGATGTACTATTGCAATCTGGCTTTTAGGAATGATGGATGCATTCAGTAATTTCCTAGTGACATATCCCTGTCCACAAGCAAATATTCCAGCTTGTAAAACAGACACAATTCGGTTTATGGGACATATTTGCTGTGGTAATACTGTTAGTATTTCTGGCCCTATGTGACCTAGAGAAACACAATTCTGGAGCTCGTTCCCAGATTTAGCCTGCCAGTTTTGGAAATATCAGGCGTGGTATTACGTCTCCTAATGCCTGTTCTCTCATAATCGGGGCCCAAGTGTGAGGAATGTGGTGTTTACAGACACAGTGCAGAAGTTAAGCACAGGGGACGGAGCTTGAGCACTTTGTCTGAATCCTATAATTGGGCAGCGTGTAGTACCGCAGGATATTGACATGCAGTGCTGTGATACTGACATCAACTGATTGCACAGGGATATGAATCAACATACACACAGAGCACAACTGCAACCCTTTTGGTATCCTGGCACCAAGGTCACAGAACAAGGAACCTGTAAAGCGCCTGAACATTTATGCTGGGAATAGCCAGGTTTTTCATGTTTTCCTAAACTGGTGCCGATCTTGAAATGCTCTTAGAGAAGGCAGAAGACTATTCCAGAGTTTAGCGGCCCAGACTGAAAGTACCAGGCTGTCAAATCTGAATTATGAAATTTGGCAATACAGAGAAGATTAGACTTTGAAGAGCTCAGCTTTCTTGAAGGTGTATAGCGCTTTAATTCCCTTTGCAGGAAAATAGGTTTTTTATGTGTTGCGCTAAAAACAATGCCTTGATTTAAAAGCTGTCTGTTCTTTCACTGGGAGCCAGTGAAGCTCGACTATGGCTCAAGAAGAGGAAGAATGTCTAGAAACATTCAGAGCAACCTTCGCGGCCACTGCTTGAACTCAATCCAGTTTTTTGAGTAGAAGGTTCAGAAAGCCAAGCAAAAGGGCACTGCAATAATCACGTCTGCTCAAGATAGTACACTGCACAACCAGCGCTCCTACAAATAATAGAAGAAAGGGTAAAATATTTCGGAGAGTATGGAGCAGGAAAAAGCAAGTCACAGCATTCTTGTTGACATGGACCTTAAGAGATAGGTTGTTGTCAAAGGGAACCCCTAAATTGTGAACAGTGGAATATATTTAGAGGTTGGTACGGTTTTCCAAGGTCAGAAGTGAAGGGGAGGCCCGGCCGCTAGCTTACATGCAGAGCACCAAAGGATATTCATTTTATCTCCATTAAACTTTAAGAAGCTGCTATTCAGCCAAATCGAGGCTTCCCAGAGAGTTGTGAAACTTGTCCAGTAACTTTGGCCAAGGTGAGATTCGGCTGTGCATCATCCGTGTAATTGATTAAATTAACTCCCTATGATATAATGAGAGCTGCAAGAGAGCACAAGTGTATATTTAAAAGGAGTAGACTTGGCTCTGAGGCACACCACGTTCCACAACTTTAAAGCCGGAAAGAATTCAGCCAAGTGCTCGACCGCTCATCCCAATCTCCTGTAGTCTTGAAATTAGGATCCTTTGATTAACTGCGACAAAGGCGGCTGATAGATCAAATAAAACCAAAGCCCCCGTTTGACCAGTCTACCACCATCCGCACCTCATCCAAAGCTAGAACTAGTGTAGATCGGTTCCATGAGCAGGCAAGAGGCTGACAATTTTATTATTTACAAATACAAATTTTAACTAGAAAGGGAAGCTGAGATATGGGCCTGAAGTTGCTAAGAACTAACAGTGAGCAGTAGATTTTAAAAGTGGAATTACCAGTGCGCTTTTCCAGGCGCATGGGACCTGGCCCATTTCTACAAACTGATTGCATAGAGTGGCGAAAGAAATGTTCTGCTAGCATTTTCCAGGCTTAAGGCAGTAGCAGTTCTAGGAAGGAACCCGACGATATAGACACTGCTACTGCCCTGAAATTATCATTTGACATTGTTCCAAAAGATACCAGATTGCTGGTACGGACCGCTAAAGTCTAAACCAATACGTCATCCTCCACCTGTGATGGATTAGAAAAGAATATAGGAGCATTTATATCTGAGAAAATGTTCCGGTTGGAAAGTGGATTATTGGTAAGGGCAGGTAAGTACCTACACTTAGCAATAGGCCACTAACCCCCACAAGGTCCAGCTAGGTCTCAATAAATTAATCCCAGTTTAACCTTTGGTAGCTTGGGAACAAGCAACAAGGCTCAATTTAGGAGACAGGTGTGTTAAGCATTTAAAAAAAAAAATCACAAACCAGGAAATAGGTAAAATACAATAAAAATCCAACACCAATTGAAGACAGGCAAAGCCTTTTTAGTGGTGAAGCACAAGTGTGAAGCGGGTGCAGTCCTTCAGAGTGCAGTGTCCAGGTGCAGGTCACGGGTCCAGCAGGGAAGTCCTTCTTATTGTCTTGTTCCTGGTAGGGATCTGAGGTGTGGGTGCAGCTCTGCCATATGTATCCCTGCTCTTGTGGTGGAAAACAGAGGGGGTCAACTGTCCAATCACAGGTAGGCCACCATCCTCTTGGATGACCACTTCCTGGGAAGTGTGGCAAAAGTCAATCCCAGGTAGCAACATTCTTTAAAAATCCAAATTGGCAGAATCTGAATTTTGGGGGTTAGGTCTGGAAGAGTCCACCCATTGGTGTGGCTAAGTTCCCTTAACACACCCTCTCCTAATCTAATCAGGGGGGGGGGGCCTGGCTGTCTGGGTTTGCCGAAAATGGGAGCGGTCCACTTGCAGGCCCAAATGTCCATCCCTCCTTTGAAGACCAGTTTGGCTGCTCTCCCCCATCTTGTTCTGCCATCTGCTAACGCAGATGTCCTCCCCCAGGCATTTCCTTTGTGTTTTGCCCAGGCCACTTCACACCTTATCATAGCAGCCTGGCCAGGCTGCCAGAGGCGGGCCAATCAAGGAAGGGCACTACAGAGCTGAAGGTAGCAACTTTCAGGTAGAGTTCTAAAGCCTTTTTCCCTGATCTAGTTATATTAAATTCAACAATGGCAAGTTGTTGAATTTATTATAACAACAAGTTTGATACCAAACGTGACATATCTATCTCCTTTTGAGACTTTATTGATTCACTACTGTGAGGGTAAACAAATCTGGCTATTTTTCCATCACCAGGGCTCATAAAACAATGTTTATAAGCTCCCTGCTTATAGTTACACTACACACAACCCCGGGACACACCTTATGGGGTGACATATGTAAAATTAAGGTAGTTTAAAACTTTGGAAGTACTTTTAATTCCAAAGTCAAATTTGAAGGTAACTTTAATGTAAAAGATGCTAGCAAGGCAAGTCTGCCTTTAAAGTGACACTGGGCACCTCGGCAGTGCACCTACCTATGCTGGGGTCCCTAACCCTACATATCCTACTATATACTAGGGACTTGTAGGTAGGTTGATACTGCCAATTATAATTAGCCTAATTTGCATACTAATTGTACACAGAGCACAGGCCCTGGGACTGGTTAGCAGTGCCAGCAAAAAGTGAAAAATAGGAGCAAAAAGTTAGGGGACTTCTGCAATCCGCCCAGTTATCCCGCAGTTCCGAACCTGATCGTAAAAACAGTCTGATAGATGAATACATAAGGACTGAGAGGGTGTAATAGCCTGCTGAATGCAGCCTGGGTCAGATAACTCAAGAGTGGAGTGAAAATTATTTTTCGTACTATTTGAAGCCGCAAGAATGACCTTCGCATAATAATCCTCTTTACCAATGCACATACATTTTTTGTAGTTTAAAGCGTGCTTTAAATGCTGCTTGTCCTCTGCTAAATAAGATATGCACGATTTCCTCTCTAATTTTTAAAGACTAGTTTAACCGGTTTCAAAGTCTTTACACATTGAAAATCTTTAGGCTCCAGTATATGCAATATGAGGTGCTAGGGGCTAATGAACATGCACAGTGACAATCCAAAGCGCATGCACATACTGTGTAAGAGATAAGGAAGCAGGAGTAAGGCTGGGGAGGGGGGGGGTGCTACTGGTCGAAGAGCCAGGTCTTGAGGAGTCTTCTGAAGGCCAGCAGGTCCTGGGTCTGTCGTAGGATGGTGGGGAGTGTGTTCCAGGTCTTGGCGGCGAGGTAGGAGAAGGATCTGCCGCCGGCTGTGGTTTTTCGGATGCGGGGGACTGTGGCGAGGGCGAGGTTGGCTGAACGGAGGCTTCGGGTGGGGGTGTGGAAGCTGAGTCGGTTGTTGAGGTAGGTGGGTCCGGTGTTGTGCAGTGCTTTGTGTGCGTGGATCAGGAGCTTGAAGGTGATCCTTTTGTTGACTGGGAGCCAGTGCAGACCTCTCAGGTGGAGTGTGATGTGGCTGCGGCGGGGGACATCGAGGATGAGTCGGGCCGAGGCGTTCTGGATGCGTTGGAGTCGTCTCAGGAGCTTGTTTGTAGTTCCTGAGTAGAGGGCGTTCCCGTAGTCGAGTCTGTTGGTGATGAGGGCCTGGGTAACGTTTTTTCTCGTGTCGAGGGGGATCCATTTGAAGATCCTGCGGAGCATACGGAGGGTGTTGAAGCAGGACGCGGAGACGGCGTTGACTTGCTTGGTCATGGAGAGAGTGGAGTTGAGGATGACCCCCAGGTTGCGTGCGTGGTCCGTGGGTTCCGGGGCTGTGCCTAGTGACGTGGGCCACCAAGAGTCGTCCCAGGCTGATGGGGTGGGTCCGAGAATGAGGACCTCCGTCTTGTCTGAGTTCAGCTTCAGTCTGCTGTCCTTCATCCAGTCGGCTATGGCCTTCATTCCTCGGTGGAGGTTAGCTTTGGCGGTGTGGGGATCTTCGGTGAGGGATATGATCAGCTGGGTGTCGTCGGAGTAGGAGATGATGTTGAGGTTGTGTTGTCGTGCGACGTGGGTGAGGGGGGCCATGTAGATGTTGAACAGTGTCGGGCTGAGGGAGGATCCCTGTGGTACGCCGCAGATGATCTCGGTGGAAGAGTGGGAGGCGGACGCTCTGGGTTCTGCCGGAGAGGAAGGATGTGGTCCAGGCCAGGGCCTTCTCTTGGATACCGGCGTCATGGAGGCGTGCTGATAGGGTGCGGTGGCAGACCGTGTCAAAGGCTGCTGATAGGTCCAGGAGGATGAGGGCGGCTGTTTCTCCTTTGTCCATCAGGGTCCGGATGTCGTCAGTGGCGGCGATGAGGGCGGTCTCGGTGCTGTGGTTACTGCGAAAACCGGATTGGGAAGGGTCCAGGATGTTGTTGACTTCGAGGTAGCGGGTCAGCTGTTTGTTGACAATCTTCTCGGTCACTTTTGCCGGGAAAGGGAGCAGGGAGATGGGCCGGAAGTTCTTGAGGTCCTTGGGGTCCGCCTTGGGCTTCTTCAGAAGGGCGTTGATCTCGGCGTGCTTCCAGCTTTCTGGGAAGGTTGCTGTCTCGAAGGAACAGTTGATTGTTTTCCGGAGGTGGGGCGCGATGGCTGCGCTGGCTTTGTTGAAGACGTGGTGAGGGCAGGGGTCCGATGGGGATCCGGAGTGGATGGAGTTCATGGTTTTGATGGTGTCTTCGTCGCTGACGCTGGACCAGGCGGTCAGGCGACTGGTGCGAGTGGTAGTGGCAGGGGTGGTGGACTCGGTGGTGGGTGCGGGGGGGTCGGGGTTGAAGCTGTCGTGGATGTCAGTGATCTTGCGGTGGAAGAAGGTGGCCAGGGAGTCGCACAGGTCTTGAGATGGCTGGATGTCATTGGTGATGGAGCTGGGGTTGGAGAGTTCTTTCACGATGCTGAAGAGCTCTTTGGTG
Organism: Pleurodeles waltl; assembly: GCF_031143425.1. NCBI lineage: Eukaryota > Metazoa > Chordata > Amphibia > Caudata > Salamandridae > Pleurodeles > Pleurodeles waltl. Next base: position 69,710,281 of record NC_090448.1, read on the forward strand.
TTGTGTGCGTTGTTGTCTAGGCGGTCCTTGAAGGCGGTCTTCTTGGCGGTCCTGATGAGTTGGTGATGTCTGCGGATGGCGCTCTTGAGGGCTGTGTGGTTGTCTGGTGTTCGGTCGTGGAGCCATTTCTTCTCCAGCTTCCGACAGGTGTGCTTGGAGATCCGGAGGTCCTCGGTGAACCAGGCAGCTTTCTTGTTGGTGTGGTTGGTTGTAAAGGTCTTGAAAGGGGCGAGGGTGTTGGCGCAGTCGTTGATCCACTGTGTGAGGTTGGTCACGGCGGTGTCTGGGTCGGTGGGTGGTCTCAGGGCGAGGGCGGTAGTCAGTTGGTCCTCGGTGACCTTGCCCCAGCAGCGGCGTGGTAGCTGTTGGGTGCGGTGGTGTGTGGTTGGTTTTCTGAAGGTGAAGTGGACGCATCTGTGGTCGGTCCAGTGTGGTTCGGTGGTGTGGTTGAAGGAGATGTGGGGGCTTGCGGAGAAGATGGGGTCAAGCGTGTGTCCAGCGGCGTGAGTGGGTGTCGTTACGAGCTGTTTAAGTCCGATGTTGGCGATCAGGGCGGTGGAGTTGGCGTTGTTGTTGTTCTCGAGGTGGAAGTTCAGGTCCCCGAGGAGGATGTAGTCCGTGGAAACGAGGGTGTGGGTGCTGATGAGGTCGGCGATGGTGTCACTGAACTGTGGGCGGGGTCCAGGAGGTCTGTAGATGAGAGTTCCTCTGAGGGTGGTGTTGGGGTCGGTGTGGATCTGGAAGTGCATGTGCTCGGCGGTGGCGAGGGTGTCATCGGTGTTTGTTGAGATTTTGATGGAGTCTTTGTGGATGATGGCGATTCCTCCTCCCACTCCGTTTGTGCGGTCTCTGCGGGAGATCTTGTAGCCCTGTGGGATGGCTATGGCGATGTCTGGTGCTGAGGTGGCGTTCAGCCAGGTCTCCGTCAGGAAGGCGACGTCGGGGCGGTGGAGTCTAGGAGGTCCCAAAGTTCGATGGCGTGCTTGCGAGGGCAGCGGGTGTTGAGGAGGATGCAGCGGAGGTGGTTGGGTTCTCTGGCTGGTGGTGTGGAGGGTTGGATGCTGGTGAATCTGCAGTTCCGGCAGGTGAAAGGACCCTGGGTGCGTTTCGGGGAGGCCCGGTAGCAGGGGTGGCCTCGTCTGGTGTTGAGTGCGTGGAGGGTGCTTGCGTCGTAGTGCAGTCTGGCGTTGCGGGGGTGCGGGTTCCAGGGGTTCTGGTGCTGGGTGCGGTCCAGGCGCGGACGGGCGCAGACGGGCTTGCCTTAGGCGCGCCCACTTCGCGGCCTCCATATGAGGGCAGAGGGAGGGAGGAGCAGCTGGGAGGTGGGCAGCCAATGGGAGTGAAGGGGCGGGGCAGCAGGGGCTCAGCAGCAAGGGAAAAACCCAGGGAAAAACCCAGGGGAAAACCCGGGGAAAAACCCGGGGGAAAACGGCGGGAAAAGATGGCGGGAGAGGGACAACAGAGCACAGGGGTACAGAAAGCAAAACAAAGGGGCACAGAATGAAAAAAACGAAGTGGCACAGAGGCCAAGCGCAGGGGTACAGAAAAAAGGGAGCGAGTAGTCAGGCGGCAAAAGCGGCAACGGAGGTTCAACCCACAGGGGGCTGCGTGGCAGATGGGGGGAGCGACCTGCCTGGTGACAGGGTCAAAGGTTGCTCTCTACCACCGCTTCGCGGCCTCCATATGAGGGCAGAGGGAGGGAGGAGCAGCTGGGAGGTGGGAGTGGGGCGTCTAATGGGAGTGAAGGGGGCGGGGCAGCAGGGGCTCAGCAGCAAGGCAAAAACCCGGGGAAAAACGTCGGGAAAAGATGGCGGGAGAGGGACAACAGAGCACAGGGGTACAGAAAGCAAAACACAGGGGCACAGAATGAAAAAACGAAGTGGCACAAAGGCGAAGCGCAGGGGTACAGAAAAAAGGCAGCGAGTAGTCAGGATTTGATATTACCTTCAAGGATGGTCTTATTTATTTTAACACACATTGCATTCATTTTGACACATGCCATATTAATTTCAACAGGTGCTATAGTAATTTCAATATGTGTCATATTCCGTTCAACATGTTGTAGTCATTTCAGTGTATGTTCACTTAAAAATGTGCCATTCATTGCAATGCCTACCATTTTAATTTCAGCAAATCTATTAATTTCAGTGTAGGTCATATTAATGTTAAGGAATGTCAGATTCTTCTTAACACACGCCCTATTACCTGCAATGCTTGCCACATTTGTCATCACAAGTCATTTTGATATCAGCATAGAGCATATTTTTTTTAATGCATGTCATATTTCTTTGAATAGGGGTCATATGCATGTCAATACATATAAGTCAATTCAATGTATGTAATTTATTACAACATGAGTCACATTCATTTCAATGCATGTCATAGTAAAACATAGATCCTACTGACTTTCGCAATGGTTTTATATACATCTATATATATATATATATATATATATATATATATATATATATATATACATACATACATACATACACACACACACACACATTGTTTCATATAATTTGAAACAAAACTCACTTCTACTCATGTCATACTAATTTCAAGGTGTTTTTCTATTAATGCATTCCATATTAAGTGCAGTGCATGTTACATTACTCTTATAGTAGGTCACAAACATTTTAACACTAGGCATACTCATGTCAGCAAACTTCACGCTCATTTGAACATTTCATTAATGTAAAGTGGCTAATATTAATTTCAACATGTCTTGTATAAATGTTCACACCTGATATAGTTATTTCAAAGTGTGTCATATTCTTCTTCCTCCAATGGAGCTCCGGCAATGTTTTTTGATCCTCGGGCCTCCTTCAGTGCAGTTCGCAGGATGTGCGCTGGACCTGCCTCGGTCACAGCATCAGTTTCTCGGTCCTGGGTGACAGCTGAACCCTTTGCCTCAGCATCTCCGGCGGCGACTCCTGGCATACAGGGTAGCCGCCACTGCACTTTCAAGTCCAGTCACACTGACCTGGCAATGTTCACAGTGCCCCCCACCCTCTGGTACAGTGTAGACAGGATTCAGCACTGAACAGTGCACGCACACTGCGCTTTCTGCATGTAGTTATGCTTGTGGTGCCATAATACACGAGGATAGCAATGCTGTGCACTAAGAGTGCTGTGAATGCACACAGAGTGCAAGTGTGTCTCAAACAATCAATCAAATAAATTTCTTAACCTCTTAGGTGCGGGCATCGGCCACTGGCCGACGCCCACACACCCTCCCTGGTGCGGGTCATGACCAGTGGCCGACACCAGGAAGGGTATTAATAAATCCTCGGGTGCGTCGCACCCGAGGATTTAATTTATTTTTTAATCTCCCCCCGGGAGACACTGAAGCTTCCGTGTCTCCCCCCGCCCCCCCCCACCCGCCCCTTTGTGACGTCAGCGCGCCGCGAGGCGCGCTGACGTTTCAAAGGTGTTTTCCCCATCAAAGCAGGAAGCAGCCTTGCGGCCGCTTCCTGCTTTGATGGGGAAAACGGCCTTTCCCACGTTCGGGAAGGCCTCGTAAGAAAGGGGAGACACTCCCCTTTCTTACGAGGCCTTCCTGAAAGTGTTTCCTGGCCCCCGGTCGCAGCTGTGCTGTGATCGGGGGCCAGAAACAGTTTCAGAAGGCCTTGTAAGAAAGGGGAGAGTCTCCCCTTTCTTACGAGGCCTTCTGAAAGTGTTTCCTGGCCCCCGATCGCAGCACAGCTGCGATCGGGGGCCAGGAAACACCACTAGACACCAGGGATTTCACTTTGGGGGGGGCGGCCCCCCCGGAAAACAGGCCACCCCCCCCCCCCCCGGCATAAGTTTTCTTTAAAAAAAAAAAAGGTAGGTGCCCCCAGGGGATTTAAAAAAAAAATAAAAAAATAAAATAAAAATACAAATAAAATAAAATGACAGGGGGTCGCCCGTGGGCAGGGTGACCCCCTGTGGGGGCAATATTTTTTTTTTTAGATGTTGTAGGGTTTCCCTGGGGGCCATTTTGGCCCCCAAGGAAACCATACAACAACTAAAAAAAAAAATAGATGTAGATATAGATCTATATATATCTATGTAGATAGATATATCTAGGTACATGGATATATCTATAGATATATCTATGTAGATAGATAGATATATATATATATATATATATATATATATATAGAGGTAGATCTATATCAATCAAAGAGATTTATAAAGCGCGCTACTCACCCGTGAGGGTCTCAAGGCGCTGGGGGGGGTGACGGGGGGAGGGAAAGGGGCTGGGAGGTTCACTGTTCGAAAAGCCAGGTTTTGAGGCCCTTCCTGAAAAGAAGTAGGTTTTGGGTCTTGCGAAGGTGGGTTGTGAGGGCGTTCCAGGTTTTGGGTGCAAGGTAGGAGAAGGATCTGCCCCCGGTGGTGGTGTGTTTGATGCGGGGGACAGAGGCGAGAGAGAGGTCAGCTGAGCGGACGTTTCGTGTGGGGGTGTAGAAGGTGACTCTCGTTGAGGTAGGCAGGGCCTGTGTTGTGGAGTGATTTGTGTGCGAGGATGAGGATCTTGAAGGTGATCCTTTTGTCAATGGGGAGCCAGTGGAGGGATTTGAGGTGTGGAGAGATGTGTTCGTGTCGGCAGAGGTTGAGGATGAGTCGTGCTGCTGAGTTCTGGATGCGTGTAGTTTGCGCTTGAGTTTTAGAGTGGTGCCGGCGTAGAGGGCGTTTCCGTAATCAAGCCTGCTGCTGATGAGTGCGTGAGTGACAGTTTTTCTGGTCTCTGTGGGGATCCATTTGAATGTTTTTCCGTATACGGAGTGTGTTGAAGCATGAGGAGGTAAGAGCGTTGATTTGTTGGGTCATCGAGAGGGAGGAGTCTAGGATGATGCTGAGGTTGCGTGCATGGTTGGCGGGGGTGGTGCAGGGCCTAGCGTGGTGGGCCACCATGAGGGGTCCCAGGTGTTTTTGTGTGGGCCAAAGAGGATTATTTCGGTTTTGCTTGAGTTGAGTTTCAGGTGGTTGGCTGTCATATATATATCACTTTTGTCAATATGTGTGTGGTTTCCCTGGGGGGAAAAGGCTCCGACTTGTCTAGTGGCAGTTTTAGTGCCATAAAGAAGCGCAGATGGTTTATATGCCTACTGCAAAGAGCAAATCTGTATTTTATGTAAATAGCTGACTACATTAGTAAAGTCTATGGAGAGATGAAGGGCACTTTTGCTGGGTGGTAATGAGGGAATCCGAGGAGGAGGGAGTGGGAGCACCAATAATGATTGTTGGACTGGGCGCAGGAGGTGCTAAAGACTGTGACGAATGGTATGTGACAAGGTGTTTTTTGAGTGTCTTGAAAGTACGTGCTGATTGAGGGAAGAAGCGCAGGTAAGGTGGCCTCTACTGTTGCACGTATCTCACACACACCATCGATTTTGTGACTGTCTACGTAGGCTAGTGTTTTAGAGCAACAGTTTAGCCAATAGCAGAGATGGCATCTTGATGGATGACTGCTGCCTGCACTCGGGTTATAGAGGACCGCTCTGACATAGGATCAGAGACTGAGACATCAGATACTGAGACAGCATCTGAGGGATAGGACAATGGCGCAGACTCTGGGAGTGATTTTTCAGTCAGAGGAGTCCCATTCGATAACTCCTCCTCCAGTACATTATGAGGGAGGTGATGAGGACAGTCCTGCTGTCCCTTCGCAAACTGTTCGTGCAACTGTGTAATAGTGGGTTAGGCCAACCCAGAGGGCAGGTGAATAGGGCGGCAAGCAGAGAGAGAGTGCTCTCTTGGGAGCTCCCCAATTTAGTTCAGCCCCAAATTCCACCACCCAAATCATATTGTGGAGACATCAAAATTGTCTATGGCAAAACAAACTGGTTTTGTAAGGCAGGCACCTGTGTTTTTGGTCCTGGATTCGGCGGCCATATAGAGAAACACACTAAACCCAAACATTTCTGGAAACTAGACATTCGGGGGAGTCCCCAATGTTTTCTTACCCAGAATAACTTGCAAAGCTGAAATGTTGAAAAAAACTAAATTTTTCTCGCATTTCTGTCACACAAACTACAGGAATATGCTGGGATCCACAACATTCCTACCACCCAGTGACTCCTCACTTGTCCTGATAAAAACACTACCCCACTTGAGTGCCTACACCTAGTGCCTGTGTCAGGAATGGATAACCCCAGGGTCAACAGCTGCCTCACGTAAGGACCAACATTGACCGTTGTGTGATCTATTCCTGTCGAAGGCACCAGGCCTAACCACACAAGTGAGGTATCATATTTATCGGGAGACTTGGGGGAACGCTGGGTGGAAGGAAATTTGTGGCTCCTCTCAGATTCCAGAACTTTCTGTCACCGAAATGTGAGGAAAACGTGTTATTTTAGCCACATTTTGAGGTTTGCAAAGGATTCTGGGTAACAGAACCTGGTCCGAGCCCCACAAGTCACCTCATCTTGGATTCTCCTGGGTTTCTAGTTTTCAAAAATGTGCTGGTTTGCTAGGTTTCCCCAGGTGCCGGCTGAGCTAGAGGCCAAAATCCACAGGTAGGCACTGTTTTCTATGAAAAAATGTGATGTGTCCACGTTGTGTTTTGGGGCATTTCCTGTCGCGGGCGCTAGGCCTACGCACACAAGTGAGGTATCATTTTTATCAGGAGACGTGGGGGAACGCTGGGTGGAAGGAAATTTGTGTCTCCTCTCAGATTCCAGAACTTTCTGCCACAGAAATGTGAGGAACATGTGTTTTGTTAGCCACTTTTTGAGGTTTGCAAAGGATTCTGGGTAACAGAACCTGGTCCGAGCCCCGCAAGTCACCCCTCCTTGGATTCCCCTAGGTCTCTAGTTTTCAGAAATGCACAGGTTTGGTAGGTTTCCCTAGGTGCCGGCTGAGCTAGAGGCCAAAATCTACAGGTAGGCACTTCGCAAAAAACACCTGTTTTCTTCCAAAAATGTGTATGTGTCCACGTTGCGCTTTGGGGCGTTTCCTGTCGCAGGCGCTAGGCCTACCCACACAAGTGAGGTATCATTTTTATCGGGAGACTTGGGGGAACGCTGGGTGGAAGGAAATTTGTGGCTCCTCTCAGATTCCAGAACTTTCTGTCACCGAAATGTGAGGAAAACTTGTTTTTGTAGCCACTTTTTGAGGTTTGCAAAGGATTCTGGGTAACAGAACCTGGTCCGAGCCCCGCAAGTCACCCCTCCTTGGATTCCCCTAGGTCTCTAGTTTTTAGAAATGCACAGGTTTGGTAGGTTTCCCTAGGTGCCGGCAGAGCTAGAGGCCAAAATCTACAGGTAGGCACTTTGCAAAAAACACCTCTGTTTTCTTCCAAAAATTTGTATGTGTCCATGTTGTGTTTTGGGGCATTTCCTGTCACGGGCACTAGGCCTACCCACACAAGTGAGGTATCCTTTTTATCGGGAGACTTGGGGGAACATAGAATAGCAAAACAAGTGTTATTGCCCCTTATCTTTCTCTACATTTTTTCCTTCCAAATATAAGAGAGTGTGTAAAAAAGACGTCTATTTGAGAAATGCCCTGCAATTCACATGCTAGTATGGGCACCTCGGAATTCAGCGATGTGCAAATAACCACTGCTCCTCAAAACCTTATCTTGATCCCATTTTGGAAATGCAAAGGTTTTCTTGATACCTCTTTTTCACTCTTCATATTTCAGCAAATGAATTGCTGTATACCCAGGATAGAATGAAAACCAACTGCAGGGTGCAGCTCATTTATTGGCTCTGGGTACCTAGGGTTCTTGATGAACCTACAAGCCCCTTATATCCCCGCAACCAGAAGAGTCCAGCAGACAAAACGGTATATTGCTTTCAGAAATCTGACATCGCAGGAAAAAGTTACAGAGTAAAACAAAGAAAAATGGCTGTTGTTTTCAGCTCAATTTCTATTTTTTTTATTTCAGCTGTTATTTTCTGTAGGAAAACCTTGTAGGATCTACACAAAGGACCCCTTGCTGAATTCAGAATTTTGTCTAGTTTTCAGAAATGTTTAGCATTCAGGGATCCAGCATTGGTTTCACACCCATTCCTGTCACTAACTGGAAGGAGGCTGAAAGCACCAAATATAGTAAAAATGGGGTATGTCCCAGTAAAATGCCAAATTTGTGTTGAAAAATGTGGTTTTCTGATTCAAGTCTGCCCGTTCCTGAAAGGTGGGAAGATAGTAATTTCAGCACCAGAAACCCTTTGTTGATGGCATTTTCAGGGAAAAAACCACAAGCCTTCTTCGGCAGCCCTTTTTTCCAATTTTTTTGGAAAAAACAAAATTTTCACTGTATTTTGGCTATTTTCTTTGTCTCCTCCAGGGGAAACCACAAACTCTGGGTACCATTAGAATCCCTAGAATGTTGCAAAAAAAGGACGCAAATTTGGCGTGGTTAGCTTATGTGGACAAAAAGTTATGAAGCCCTAAGCGCGAACTACCCCAAATAGCCAAAAAAAGGGCTCAGCACTGGGGGGGAAAAGGCCCAGCAGCTAAGGGGTTAAGCACACTACTCAACCGGTAGGGTCTCAATGCGCGGGGGTGTTACTGCTTGAAGAGCCATGTTTTGAGGTGCTTTCTGAAGGTTAGGAGGTCCTGGGTCTTGCGTAGGTTGGTGGGGAGGGAGTTCCAGGTTTTGGCGGCGAGGTGGGAGAAGGATCTGTCGCTGGAGGTGGGGCGTTGGATGCGGGGGACTGTAGCGAGGTCGGCGGAGCGGAGCTGTCGAGTTGGTTTGTGGTAGTTGATTCTTTCGTTGAGGTAGGCCGGGCCAGTGTCGTGGAGGGCTTTGTAAGCATGGACAAGGATTCTGAAAATGATTCTTTTGTTGATGGGTAACCAGTGTAGGGATCTGAGGTGGGTGGAGATGTGTTTGTGGCGAGAGAGGTTGAGGATGAGATGTGCGGCTGTGTTCTGGATGTGCTGGAGTTTTCTCTGAAGCTTGGCTGTGGTCCCAGCGTAGAGGGCGTTGACGTAGTTCAGTCTGCTGCTTATGAGGGCGTGGGTTACCGTTATGGTTTCTAAAGGAATCCATTTGAAAGTCTTGCGTAGCATGCGAAGGGTGTTAAAGCAGGAGGATGATTTGGCGTTGATTTGCTGAGTCATGGAGAGAGATGAGTCTAGTATGATGCCGAGACTGCGTGCGTGGGTGTTGGTCCAAGGGTGGTGGGCCACCAAGAGTCGTTCCATGCTGTCTTGTTGGGACCGAAGATGATTATCTCGGTTTTTTCTGAGTTCAATTTGAGGTGGCTTGCTGTCATCCAGTTAGCGATGGCGAGGGGTCCGGTGTGTAGGTTATTCTTGGCGGTAGATGGGTTCCCCGTGAGGGAGATGGTGAGCTGGGTGTCGTCAGCATAGGAAATGATGGTGAGGCCGTTGGGGCGGATGATGTTGGCGAGTTGAGCCATGTAGATATTGAAGAGAGTTAATAAATATGCATCTCTCAGTTTTTTGTTTTTTTCTTTACAACACCTCACACTCCTGCCATTTCGAAGCACGCTAAATATCAATTGTTATTATTAACATACGTAATATACACATTTGCAAACCTCCGATGGACAGAATGCTGAGTTATGTGCGGCAGGATCAAACTCATGACCTGCAGAATAGAGAATGTTTCAGTTGTCAACATTTTACTTAGTGCACCATCTTCAGTCATCAGCAAGTTAAATGCTGGTGCTAATAACTTTCATGATTTGCAAATCGCATGGTCATATCATAATAAGGCCACCTCAGCCTTCCATCTTCCTGATGTCAGTAAACTGAGTATCATTACACTGGATAGTAAATCGTATAAATGTGCTTCAAAGCGCTATACAACAAGAAGTGATTAGTTGTTGTGCTACTTGTGTACCGGTGCTGAGAAGTGTGCATACATTTTGGGTTCTGCAAACAGAGGCACATCTGCATCTTTAGAGAAACATGTTGCCATTTTATACACAGTAAAACGCTGCACCTACACACATGTTGCAGGTGCATCATATGACTATACATGATATAAATGACTATAATGGTTAAGTTTCTGTAAATTGTAATTAGAATATATTGATCTCTGACGGTGGGCAGATATTCTTTTGTAAATGGACATTTAAACGGACTACACAGAAAATGGGGGCAGTGATTGAAACCAAAACTGGGACAAGGCACACATATAATGGACCTTGCTTCAAGACATGGGGGAACAGGCACTATGCTTGAGCACACTGGAAGTAATGCTGTGCTCCAGCATACACGAAAGCGCCATACTGCAGCAGATCAGGAAAGCAAAAGAAACCACGGCAGAGAGGCTGCCTGTAATGCTAATAACAATTTGCTAATGATAATATCTTGCTTTTTGTTTAGAGTTTCATTCTGCACTGTTGCCTTTCCCAAGCAATGTAAACAGCTGGTGTTACTTTTACCGCAATTAATGGTACAGCGTACCAAACAGAGAAGGATGGAAGGCAGCTTTTCTGTGATTTATTCTAGTGACCTCGGCCGGCCCCAGTGCCAGATCTTTGGGCCGCAACATCCAGTAGCGAGCTTTCAACTCCCATATCAAGCTAATGAAGCTGCTAGTTGCCAGATCCTTGAGTTGCATCATCCAGTGGCGAGTTTTTGACTCCGCTATCCTGCTGGTGCAATGGGAGGTAAAGTGCATAGAAGAAACAAAGTAATGTGTGGCAAAATGGTGAAGTAGCAGATCTTAAGGCTGAGGATGGCAGGCCAAGGGCATAGCAGTCAGACGTAAGGAGGTATTTCGAGTCTTTACATGTGTCCCCATGCACACTGCTAGATCAGATTAATAGGTCAGACCACTTGTCTCATTTTTCATCTTACACAGCCACTAGGAAAATGTAAAGCAATGGGACACGGGTTCATGTGCATGTCCGTGGCTACTGGGCAGTACCTTCCTGGGTACTGTTTTTTCCCATATCTTTATTAGTTTTCAACACAAAAAAGAAACATTTACGGGACTACATGTGTCAAGAAGAACTTATACAGTGGAGTCACATCTGCATTACAGCCACTCACCTACCCCTGTGGAGAGTACTATTGTGTTACCATATATGTATGTACTCGGTTCATAAGCCATCGCCTAGACCACATACATTTTTCGAACATCTCACCAATCGAGGAGTAGCCACCAGGGAGCGCCTCCATGGTTGTCAGGAAAGTGTGTACCCCAAATCATAGTGAATCAATGTTGAGAGTGGGACATCTATGCATGGTGCCGCTGGCTCAGGCAAGGTTATCTAGGCAAATACACCTGTTGGTCAGACCTGCTGCAAATATGTATATTTCATGATGTGGAGGCCGAATGTGAGGTACAGAGGAGGGGCGTTAAACATCCACCCGGTTGTTCATAGTAGTACAAGTACCCCGAGGTGCGAACTATCATGCTATAGATATAATTGTATCTAACAACAGAGGGACAGATCAAGGGGGATGCGTGTCATTTTTGGCTTCTAGGTTCCCGATATATATGTACCAGTATGTCACGCCTTGCCCAGCGCCTCCCACGATTTTGAGCCTTGCTTATGGGGTCCGATTCCATCTTTGCCCACCTCAGTAAGGTCTTGAGGCAGATCTTTGTGTCCAGGGAAGCACAAGATTCCACGACATCGCTATTTGTTGTTTATTAGGCACACAGGCAAGGTCAATGAATCTATGTAATAGGTTGTCTCCTTCGAGTAGAATTCCCAACTGGCATGATTTGCGCCTGGCCAGTAATGTGCGTTCCACTAAGGTCAGGTTCTCATTCACTCCCCAGATAAAAGCAGCAAGTTGACTCTGCCGATTTCGCAGGCTTAAGCCAAGGTTCTTTTCAGAATGCTATAATTTATTTATGAAGGTGTTCTAAAGTGCTTACATATCACCTGCTAGTCACATTACCGCGCTGAACAAAGTGTGGAGCCAATATTTACTGAGGAAATCATGGGGTGGCAAAGAGTAGCTTAGTAGTGAGAAGGAAGGAGAGCAGGCACTGTGGTCACCATCCAGCCACGAATTGTGTTGTAGATGAGCCAATAGCTCTGTTTAAGGAACCAGAACCCACCTCCCTAACACCTACCTTTGTTAGGTTATTACAAGGGGCCAAGCCCCCCAAAATAAAATACGCCTGGCCATAACTGTGCATACAGGAGTCCCCTGTTCCATTCAAGCTGGAATTGATCTCCTGATGATTGTTCTTGCAGAAACTCCAATGCAGAAAACTGTTGACATTCTGTGTTCTTGACAGTGGCAAAAAGATCTAGCCAAGGTTCTACCCACTGGTGGAAGATGCCTTACGCCACCTCTGCATGTTACTACCACTCGTGATCTGCCAAACGTCTGCTTAGTTTATATGCCCCTGCTCTCAGGGACCCTGCAAGATGTTGGGCAACGAGGCAGAGATGCAAAGCCTCTAGGCACAGGACCCCACCCCGCTCACATGGTGGTAATTTTGTCCTTGAGAACTTGCAGAAGGATAGGAAGGCCTTCTGAGCAACATGAATGGCCTGCAGCTCTAGCAGACTAATGTGGAGTCAGCCCTCTACTGGAGACCAGTGCTCTGATCTCACCTCACTCTGGTGACCCTCCCATGCTGCAAATATTCAATGTTCTTCTAGTTCCTCCTGGGGCACCTCTGGACCTGACCAATCAAAATACAAGGACCTCCAGTTAGGACTGGTAGAGCCTTCCATGGTGCCCTCTGTCTCCTTGTGACCCATTACTTGCTCTGTACCAACTCTTGTATGGACCTCAAATCTTGCCACATTATCCATGCCGATTTCCGGCACCCTGAAGCTGGCACCCCAAAGCCAGTGCCTTTACCGTGCTGCAGCTATCTGCAGAAGCTCCATCATTTTTTTGGTTGTGACTCTAACCCTGTGCCAGAGCAGAGTGTATCCCAGGATGTGGATAATGATGATGATTGTGAAGGGGATGGCTAGCTTCTTGGCCACTTCTCCTCCCTTTGTGTAATGCCAACCATGGGGCCTCCCATGGGATAGTGAGCCCCGTGACTTTGGCCATGATAAAGACCACTTTTACCCAAAACTGTTGGATTACACAGCAGTCCCAAAGGATGTAAAAAAAATGTCCCCACCCAGCCACACCCTCTTCTACACAGATCAGAATCACTGTGGCCCATGCGATGCAGGAGTTATCTGGAAAAATATTACCTGTGGAGGATTTGCAATTAGAAGAGGCAGAACCTAGCACGGATTGCCGCCTCCCTAGGGCTTTGGAGGGCATCCTACCAATCGTCGTCTTCTATCTTGCCTAAGTCGTCCTCCCATGCCTCTCAAAAAGAATGCCAGGGGTCGAGGGAGTTATTCATTAATCTCCTGTAGATTAGGGAGATCGCTTTCTCGGGCATAGGGTCCAGTACTAAACAGTCCTCTAATTGGGTAGAGTTGGGAAGTTAGTCCCCAGCATCAAGATACCTCTTGAGCGCATGGCCCAATTGGATATATTTAAACTTTCCAAGACTCCCATTTCATACCACTTCTGTAGGTCCTCTAGAGGAATTAGCGTCCCACACCTCCAGATGTCCCCAAGACTGTTGATACCGAGTAATCCCCATCTACAGAACCCCTTCAGAGTACGAAGCTCATTTAGTTGGTCACTACACCATAGTGGAGTCATGGCCGTCAATTTGTCGCCCCATCCCAACAATTTGTTGGCCTCCCTCCATGCTCTTGCTGCTGCCTGTGTGTGGGGCGACAGCAAGTCCTCCCCCTTCCTGAAGTATAACACCGAGGGGTAGATTCCATCTCCCACTGCCTCCCTGTCGATCCTGTAAGCGGGCTTCCCCACATCAGCGAATACTCATTCACTAACCAAGATTAGTTGGGCCGCCAAGTAGTAAATTTGTATAACATGGACCACGATACCCTCTTCGAATACACCCCTCTGCAGCTTACCAAAGGATATGCGGGGGGCTTCCACCATACCCTAAGAGCTTGCGTATCCTGCCATTTATCTTTGAAAAGAAGTCTGGGGCACCCTAAACGGGGTATTTTGGAATACAAAGATCAGGCGGGGTAGGGTCATCATTTTAAAAACGGTGGCTCAGTCCATCAAGGTCAGAGGTAGCCTCTGCTAGTGCAAGACATCAGCGCAGAGCCGATGTGCTTAGTCATTTCTGTCATGACTGATGCCTGCATGTTCACAACTAAACCCATGGGGCACATCCAGGTGTGATGGCGAACCCCACCGGTGCCCAGAGCCTTATCTACAGAATCTGTGGTGTTCACCTGAGCCTGCAACTTGTATTTTGGTTGTGCATCATAGACGTTTTGTGCAAAGGAGTTCTGAAACTCTTCAGGGAGGGTGGCAGAAATACCACTTGCCATATCCCAAAGGGCATGAGTCTATCTGACCAGAGAGCAGACTGATTCAGAGAATGCAATGCCAACCTGACACAAGATAAAAGCCTCTTGACAACCACATCAATGTGCTCCTCTTCATTCTCAGGCGAAGCAAAAGGGAATCAACGGGTTCACTTTACTAAATGGAGCCACCAGACTTTCCTGAGTTGAATCCTGAGTCAATCACAGTAGGCATAGGGCACCTACTGATGAGGTAACACCAATGGCACCCAGCAAGGCTTCAACCATCCCGCAGCCAATGTTTCTGTCAGAGCTTTATTTGAAGGCAGCAAGGGCTCCAGTGTTGAAAGGTCAGTTTGCAAAAATTCAGAAAGAAGATTAGTATTAGTTTCCACCACTTACAACTGCAGTTCTACTGGCCTACGTACTACAACAGCAAGGGGAGTTCTTGCATCAGTATGAAGCCCAAATGGAGAGTCCTGTTTAATCTCTAGTGATGTGCCAAAACCACTAGCATTTTGTAGGATTAAATATAATTCAAAATATAATCCAACATCAGAGTAGTGAGGGGCAAAAAACTGTCTGCTTCAACAATGTGGTTTTAGGCTTCATCATCTCTGCATGTCTTGTACTGATACTAAGACTGAGTTGAGTAAAGGTATCTAAGATACTGGCTCCAAGGCAAAGGTAGTGTTGGAAAGTCCTTGAACACCACTGGCTCTTCCATAGTGACTTCATAATGAGACCATGGCCTAAATCTAATCAAATTCTGCACTGACTCTAATACTGGCGTGTGAGTCAGATCGGGGACTGGCACTGCCTCCAGCAAGGGAGTGGAGGGGCAGCACAGGTCTAACATGGTCTGTCAATATTGGGTATAATCAGCCGGTCGAAATCCATCTTCAAGGTCTGGGCAATCTAAGGGGCACAAAAGTGTTCAAGTGAGACCCAGAATCATCAGTAAAAGCTGCAACATTGCCTCATTGAAAGCCGTTATCTACTGTGGCATCTGGGGTGGTCTGTGAAATTAGGGGGTGCACCGGCTCCAGTTGTGGAATCGGGCCAAATGGCATTGAGTTTGGACTTTGGAGTGCTGAAGGAGCCATCTCTTCCTGGAGCAAGAGCACCTGGGGAGATATCTTGGGAGCTGCAGTGGGTTGTTTGGGCATCAGGGGGAGTGGGAGGGGACAATTAAAAGGACCTCTATAGAGAGTTCTTGCAGTTCAATTGGAATTTGTCTTTGGACTTTGTCTTAGATTTACCCAAGGTCATTGACTGGGACTGCTTCTTGTGCTTTGCGACATACAACTTTGCCTCCTGCTCCTAGATGGCCTTCAGGTGCATCAGAGAGCATTTGTTGTATTCTGAATCATGCTTGGACGCAAGGAACCAAAGGCAGGCATCATCTGGGTCTGTAACTGACCCCTGCTTCCTGCAGGTTTAGGCAATGGTCCGAAGCATGCAGTCCTTTGAGGGAGACATGCCTAGCACACTATCATAGAAAAACCTTTTGGAAACTACCAGCATAGTATGTGAATGGAGCTCCTGATCAACGTCGAAGGGCAAGGAAAAAAATAAATGTTAGTATACAGCACGGACAGCAATATAAGTCTGCACGTCACCTCTAATGTGAGTTGAGGATGCTGCAGAGCTAGATGGTGCCTTATAGCAGCAGCGGGTGCATTTGCTGGAAAAAAAAGTCTGAATCACTCAGGTCCCTCCGGCAATTCAAAAGGTGAGGACTATACAGTTAGCAAAAATGAAGGTAAAATACATGATTTTGTAGCCAAACTGAAGTAATGTAAGTGGTCCAGCTGGGTA
Source organism: Pleurodeles waltl (assembly GCF_031143425.1). NCBI lineage: Eukaryota > Metazoa > Chordata > Amphibia > Caudata > Salamandridae > Pleurodeles > Pleurodeles waltl. Next base: position 69,726,357 of record NC_090448.1, read on the forward strand.
ACCTCTTATTAACCCTATTCTTTGATTTTTCTTCAAATTTCATTAACACTAAAATAAGATTATCATAGAAAAAAACTGTTTAAGTAATTCACAAAATATTCTGAGATCCAACCACAATTAAAGGCGGATGTGTAGAGGATATCCTAAAATGTTCGAAAAAGAATTGATACAGTGAATGTCTAATACAGCAGCTAAAATCTAATTAAGGACAAGCACTTGAAGTAGAGGATATGTTGATACTCAGTAAGAATACATTAGGTTGCAATGAGACATTTTTTGTCCACTGTCGCAAAGCGAGAATCTTCAGAACTCCAAAGCCTAGGTGCTGTGCAATGAGTATGTCCACTTTATTTTATGTGCTCTTTATTGTTACAATGACCAACTCATGGGCATTTACGAGGGTGGATGAGTCTAGGGCACACATATTGTCTGCTGATGCCATATTCCCTTTATTTTCCTCTTCATGTCCATTATGTCAATCTGTCCTGATGGAATATGGCGCCCATATGCGATGCAAGATGTCACATGCGCAAGACTTTTCTCCTGTGAAGGTATGTTTTACTTAAATTCAGTCATTTAAAATAACAAACTACAAGGGGACCTATGGTAAATACGTACCATATGTTAACAGGAGGAATAGGTAGACTTTCGTATCTGCACTCTGGAGCAAATAACAGGAGCATATTACATTTCACCACAGTAATGAAACAAATGTACATCATTCATTTTTTGTTCTGAACTTTAAGAGTCACAACTTTAAAATTTGAATAACTACCCTGATTCAAGCTCACATATTATATCATTGTGAAACCTTTTTACCTCGGATACATGTGTTTTCTTTTTTATTGATGGTTACTCTGGATGTGAACGGCGTTTGCTTAAAGTACTATAGCGCATGGAAGCCTCACACATACTGTCTTTGCCTTTCAGAAATGTAATTTCTAACACTGGGTGCAATGGTCACAAGTGCAATTACATTGGTCTTGTATCTTGAAAGGAGACTTCAAAACCTGATTTACAGGTTGAACATTATTTTTAATTTGCATTTGGAACTGCATACTAAGGCTTAGAAATGTTCTCTTGATGCACAATTGAGACGTTGGAAAGGAAAACAAATTAAGATCATTGCCTGCTACTTGTGATTTTCTTTCATGAATCTGGCCTTGGATTAGATTTGGCAACAAGGTGGGTTTACTCTGGAGAACATATGCAGTTTCAAATTCTACAGAGTCAGTTTCCAGTTTTACAATACATTCACCCACTTATCTTTAATTCAATGCACCTTGAACTATTAGTCAATCAGCATTTCCACCTCCCTCCTCTTAACTCCAATTTTCCCCTCTTAAACCTTAATGAGGTTTAATTTGTAGGTCAGAATAAAGAGAATTATTTAAGGTTTAAGCATTTCAGAGCAGTTACATTTTATTCTGTCAACCATCACCATCCTACTCCACATTCTGTAAAACATGATCCCTTGGTGCATGTCCATACCTGTCTAGGAAGGAAATAAGGTGCATCTGTTTCTACGATGATTCTCTCCAGTGGGATTTTGCTTACTGCCTCCCTTGCTTCAGAAGCAGATGGATAGGTCACAACAGCAGTGAATCCCACAGCCATATTGGGAAATGCCTCTAGGAATGGTTCTATGACACTGAAACGGCCAGTGAAGCAATGCCTGGTAAAAAAGGAGAACTTGTTTAAGCTTCATAATAAATTCACACTTTTCATCCACTATCAGAGCTTTGTTATATTATGTGTCTGTGAAATGAATAGTTGTGTGTGGTTTTAGCATAACATGCTTAAGCTAACTATAAGCATATTCATTCACATAAACAGATGTAAGAAAATCAGTAGGGATGACTGTACACTCCAAGATGGCAAAACTATAACTAAAAAGGAGCACATAAAGAAGAAAAAGTTGCTTACTTGTAATGCTAGACAAAGACAGTCTTTTCTGATGTAGGGTTAATGAATCTCAGGCCTTATGTTCTCACGAGCCCTACACACACTTTTCCACAGGACCGAGGTGGTCATCAAGACACACAGCTTTTCTTCGCAATGTGGGCTCTGATTTTTATGTTAATCAGACTATTTCACTTCTTACATTTTTTTCAGAATCCTTTCACTCTTGCAGAATGGACCTCACACATTTAGGATGCTATTGACCTCTCTGAACAGGGTTGCCAGTGAAAAGTAGCTTATCAATGGGCTGCCTCTTGGATTTTTTATTTATCAGAAGGTAAATAAGTCTTTGCCATGTAAACCAAAGACCACTCTACTAGAGGTAAAACTGCAAATACTGCTTTGTTAAGCAATAGTTAAATAACTGTGATTTGTAAGGTGGCTACATGGTACTAATTCCACACCGGACACTACTGTCTAGATGCACACTGCAGAGTAGATGCACAAGATAAGCAAGCTTATTTTATTTGCTTAGCTATAAATATGTTGTATTCCTTCCACCGCAAGATGCAGGATGGGCTTGCTGTTCAATTCAGTGTTTAGGACTACCAATTGAGAACCCATGAAGAAAAAGTTGCTTCTCTGTAATCCTAGATCTTCTGAATTTGTATTGAACAATATGCAGCTTCCCTTCCTCCAGACTGGGAAAACACAAACTATATAGTTAGCAGGATTCAAAGTAACTGATCAAACATACCTGCAGCAACTATCTACCATGCTAGCTACCATGTGAACTTAAAAACATTGGTACAATATTCAATTATGTAGCTTACTTTCTATGACAACAAACATCATGGCTATCAATGCTTTCAATTCCCACGTTTTCTATGAAACATGCATCCCCTGTAGTTGACAAAAACAGACATGCAAACAAAATGAAGGTGAGGGGGAAGTAAGAGTAAACAAATCTGAACAACTACGTATTTGAAACCGGTTTATATCACAATGCGACTCCTGATTCAGTGAAGAACACCACATGGAAAGCTGCACAAATTTTCTAGGCAATCTGTAATCAGATGGATTTCTAACTGTAGATTTTACAGAGCCATCAATAAAATTACAGAAATAATACTTGTACTTCAACAACTGTCATAATGCACAGAAGAATCAAACTGACAAATTTACTGGTGAGGCTGAAGACACACAATTACAATTTTGGGTGAAGTCAAGTCATATGACCATTTTTAAAAATAAACCGCTCGCTTTAAGTTTTCAAAAGTCCCTACGCTGGAGCATCAAGCTCCCAGAAGCTCCCCCATGCATAATGCTCTAAGCAGAACTCCTTCTTTCATGCCTTTGACCAACTAGCTCCATCCACTTGATTCAGAAGGAGAAAGGTGCACAATGCGTACCATGTACACTGCTCTAGCTGTGCAGCTAACTGCTAATTGTCCACCATTAAAGAAAGCATACCATGTAGTCGATTTGTTAGTCTGTGGAGGAGTTTTCCAGCCATCCCAGTGGACTTGCTCTATTTTGTAAGCCAGTGTTCCTCAAGGATCACCTACATCTTCAACTGGACACATGCTGCTTTGGGAAATTTTGAAAAGATGGGGAGCCCAAGACTATACCACAGTCAATTCCCCCAGGTTGCCTGGGAGGAAAAAACCATCAAGCACTGAAAGAGCCTAACAACAACAAAGTGCAAGGAAATTCTGCCTGTGTCAGGTCCTTCATTAAGACAGCCCATCCTCTGGCTAAAACATTAATTTTCTGTGGTATACATGGACATACAAAGTGATCTGTGGCTGCAGAAACCTATTGGATTAGTATATACCAAGAGTAAGCATGTTTTTGGCAAATTCCTTTTCTAAAAGTTAGTTGCCAAATAGCTCCCATCCAAAAGCTGCTGCAGTAATATACTTATGATGGTAGTGTAGTAGTACTAGTAAATGTGTTTATTAGGTAATAAAAAAAAACCTCCAAAAGGCAAAAGAAAAATCTGACTAAGCACAATACAGTACAGAATACCAATGTTAAGATATTCACTAAGAAGAAACAATGTGCAAAGTTTCACAAAATGAGCAAACAAACCAATCATAATTTACAGACAATCATCAAAATATAAAATAACTGGCCTAGCTAGCACAGTTTGACGACATTGAAAAGTCAATCATGATGACATACAGCTCAGGTCCCATGCAATCCATCATAGGTCATGTACATTTCGACCCGGTTATCAATAATAGTGTCTTCATTAACCTGAATAATGTGCAAAATTATGCGAAAAGTGCAAACGACACACTGGGAGACATGAGTCCCACCCAATCAGCCACAAATCGTGTACAATTCGATGTAGATTGTCAATATTGGTGGGATTACTGACAAACACGATGTGCAAAAATACGCAAAAAAGTGCAAATACACCACTCTTCATTTAAAATTGTGTATCACAGGGTGTTAAACGATTAGCTGGGCTAACCCTCATCAAGATATCCAGAAACTGACCTGGCTAATTTGTAATGCACGTACTTATACAAAGTGTGCAAAAGAGCCGGTGTATAGTCTAAAAAAACAAAATAAAACATCGATCTCGGTATCATAATTTCAACAACGGCCCAAGCTATGGCTGGTTAGATTGACGTGTGCAGACTTACACTAATGGTTTTATCCAGGGCCTTCTCTGTTATTCATCTGTAACATCTGGTCAGTGATTTAAAGATTTCCAAAAACGGTACCAGCCTAATGTTCAGCATCATATTTCTTGGGTCAAATGACTCGGTAAGGGCTGGTCAACAGGATCCGGTCTCCAGTACATGAAATTATTTTTTTCAGCACACTTCTTTGCTGGTGGGCCAAGGCTGGTGGGCATTTACCAATAACATGCAGCAACGTTTCTTCGACCTGGTGGCATAGGCAGCATTTCTGGAGCCCACTTTGGAATTCTTCCCTCCATTCTGGCTGAAAATCTAGCGTTGGAATATCACCAAATCTTAGCATTAGAAATCTGTTATTGATCTTCAGGGGATAGGGGATATCCAAAAGGGATGAGACTGAATTTTACAGGATTTTAGATCCAGCCACCCCTGCGACTTGAGGTCCCACAAGTCTCCCAGTTCAAGCATCTCTATGCTTTTATGGATCAAATCTTTTTATTGAGTTTAACATATAAAAGTACAAAGCACATTGTGTGAATCGCAAGCGAGTCACCCACCCAGCTACAGCATTTCAATCTGATATCCAAGAGGGCATGCACATGATTACTGTCTTATTGCCAAGAGAAAACTCCCTTTTCGCCCACTTCCAAACATTTAGAAGAGCAAGGTAGGTAAAGACAGTGGCCTAATGACCTCAGTGCTTCGTGCATAAATAAACAAAACATAAAAGGAATTAAACAGCAGAAAAACTGTGCCTCCCCCGTCGAACATATCGCTCCTTCCCCTAGGAATCCCCCCATCTTTACAGGCCAACATCATACCAGGTCACCCCCAGCTAACAGCCAAGCACCTACTAAGAAACATCTGTCAACCCCAGAACCCTCAAGTAAACCGGGCATGTCAGTTCCGTGAACTCTGTTGACAGGATCTGAAGAAACGGCTTCCATAACGTATTTATGTCACCCACTCTCTGTTGAGAAACCAGAGTAAACTTCTCCATTGCAAGAATAAACCACAGCTTCTGAAGCCAGGTTGCATACGTCGGTACCCTGTCCATCCCCCATAAGGCTAGGATCGATTGCACAGCCGCATTGAGTGCCAGCGCCATCTGTCGCCCTTTCAGGGATCGTAGCGGGAAGGAGAGGGGGTTGGGCAAACCTAGAAGTATATACGATGGAAACCTAGGGAGCTCGGTCCGGAACACTTTATCAATATCGTCTAAAATGCTTGTCCAATATCTCTGAAGTTTGGGGCAGTGCCAAAGCAAATGTACCAGCAAACCTGTATTACAACACCCCCTCCAGCAAAGGCTGGGCTTGGTAGGGTCCCATGAGTGTATCCTGGCTGGAATGTAATACCAATAGGAAGCCACTTTATATGCCGTCTCTGTCCCTGCTGCATTGAAAGCTGTATGATGTGCTCTATAGTATATATTTTCCCATTCTTCGCCAGAGAACTCCCTCTCCAGCTCTCTCTCCCATCTAAGTTCCCCCTTAGTCTTAGGCAGGCGATCTCTTCCTTGTAAGAGTCTATACAGTTCTGAGAGGACACGCCTGTCATCCTTCTTTGTCAACAGCCATTTTTCGAACGGCGTGAGTGGCCTATCCATCAGAGCTCTGTTCGTCGGCAGAAGAGCCCAATGCCTCACCTGGTAGTACATTAACCTATTTGCCTCTGTCAGGCCATGTGTTTCCCTCATCTGATCAAAGGAGACTACTCCCTGTGCATCAAACAGACCCCCCACCCTTTTACAGCCTCCATCATACCATCGGCGTAGAGCCTCCAGACATAGCCCAAGCTCAAAATCAGGGTTCGCCCCTTTCGGGGTCATGGGGGACAGAAACAACGTAAGCCCTGCTCGACATGCCACGGCATCCCAGACACGGAGCGTCGCTCCCGTAACCGGGGAGGAGTATGGGCCCGGCGCCCTATGTCGACGTCGAACCAAGGTTCCTTCCAAATGTGCGATCCCGCTACCGCCTGATCCATGAAACACCAGTGCTTCTCAGTAAGTGGCCGACTCCACTCCAAGAGAAAGCGTAACTGTGCTGCCTGATAATATCGTATAAGGCAGGGGACCGCCAGCCCCCCACCCTCCGCTCTAGGGCGATATAAATGTCTTCTAGGGAGCTGTGCAGGGCGCCCATCCCAGATAAACTTAAGTATTGCCGACTGAAGAGTTGCTAACGCAAGAGGCGGGAGAGCCAGAGGCAGCGCCTGGAAAACGTACAATATACGCGGCAATGTGGTCATCTTCACCGCTGCCACCCTGCCCAGCCAGGAAAGTTTATGTTTCGCCCAGCTCCCCAAATCGCGCTGCACCTCCCGGACCAATGTCGCATAATTCAAGCTCACCGTCTTCGTAACTGAAGACGGCAGATCAATACCCAAGTAAGGGAGCTGCAATGAGGACCAAAGAAACTAGTATTGAGTCTTCAACTCTTGCTCACGCTCTGGGTTCACAGACAAACTAAGAACTTGGGATTTCAGCATATTTACCCGGAACCCCGAGATCTGGCCAAACTCCTCCATTATCGCCATTAGTTCAGGCAGTGAGGTCGCGGGCTCAGAGAGGGTAAGAATCACATCATCTGCATACAGCGTGATAAGGTGGTGATCCCCTCCAAACTTCACCCCAGAGACCAAGGGGCTGTCGCGTAGACGCTGAGCGAAGGGCTCCATGTAAAGCGCAAACAAAAGGGGGGGAAGAGGGCACCCCCGTCGGGTCCCCCGTCCTATCGGGAACAGCAAAGAGACTATACCATTAACCCGGACCGCAGCCCTAGGTGAGCGATAAATGCACTGAACCCATTTCCTGAAGGCCGGGCCCAAACCATAACACTCCAAGACCTGAAATAGGTAAGGCCAGTGGACTCTATCAAACGCCTTCTCTGCGTCAATAGAGAGGAACAGCGTCTCCCTACGAGATCTATTAGTTTTATCTATCAAATGTAACAGTCGCTTCGTATTATCACTGCACTGACAATGGGGTTATAAAGCCCGCCTGGTCTGGATCTATAAGACCCGGCATATAGGGGTTAAGGCGCTGGGCCACTATGCCAGTAAAGAGCTTAGCGTCTATGTTCAAAAGCAAGATTGGTCTGTACGAAGCACACTCTGGATCTTTCCCTTGCTTGTGAATCACCGCAATGGTAGCTTCGGACATGCTGGGTACAAGCGCCCCTGACTCCTGAAAGGAGTTAAAAAGACGCGCCAGAAGCTGAGCAAGTTCAGCGCAGAAAGTTTTATAAAAGAGCGTCATAAAGCTATCGGGGCCAGGGGACTTCCCCACCTTAAGCCTTGATATTGCCGAGATGACCTCCTCCACTCTAATAGCCTGATCTAAGGAAGACGCTTCCCTCTCAGCAAGCGGAGTAATTGCTATCCCCACCAGAAATGCGACTGGATTCGCATCTCTCTGGGCATCAGCCGTATACGACACCCGATAGTATTCGGCGAACGCTTCTGCAATGTGATTGTCTGTGTGAGCCTCCCTCCCTGAAGGTGAGCGGACCATTTTTTATCGCTGCTGTGGTGCGCTGTGCTCTCAACCGATGCGCCAGGAGCCTGCCACACCTATTATTCCCAATGTAGTATTTATGCTTAAGCCTCGCTATTGCATACTCAGCCCTGTCCCAGTCCAACTGCTGCCTCATTTTCTCCAGTTCCCGCCAAATTCTTGGAGCACACGTGGACTTATGGGATCGCTCCAATGCTGCCACCCTTTGTTCTAGCGCCGCCCTCTTCTCCCTCCTTGCTCTATTATCTCTTGCTGATAGCGACATTACCTCCCCCCGCACCACTGCCTTCAGAGCCTCCCACAGGGACTCCAAACTGGTTATCCCATCATCATTGTGGTTAAGGTAATCCGAAATCACGCGTCGAAGTGACTCCTCCGTTCCTCTATTCTGCAAGATCTCGTCCCTGAAACGCCAGCTCGAACTGCCCACCAGACCCACATCCACTCCAACCTCCACCGTGAAAGGCGCATGATCTGTAAGGGCCCTGGGCTCTATTGTGGTCTCTCGAACTTGAGAAGCGAACTATCGTGAAGCCAGAAAGAGGTCAATCAGTGCGTACGTCTTGGTAGCTGCCGAATAAAAGGAGTAGTCCCTAAGCGAAGGATGTGATCTCCGCCAAATATCCTCCAGTCCACACTCGACCAACCACTGTCGCCCTGCCGTCGTCAACGCGCCCGTCTGCCCAAAGCGGTGCCCCGATCTGTCCTACTCATTGTCCATTACCAAATTAAAATCACCACCCACTAACACAGCACTATCGGGTATCGCAAGCGCCGGAGCAATCGCCTGTTTCAGGAAGGATTCTTGCTGCGCATTGGGGGCATACAGAGAGGCAATGGTAAAGCAGTAGGCCCCCACCCGTAGTCTAAGGGCCAGGAATCTACCCTGTACCTCATGTATCTTTGCTATCACTTCCCCAGAGAAGGTCTTCGAGAATAATATCGCCACCCCGGCATGTGTCCCTAGCCAGCAGATGCGCTTCCTGTAAAAGGCAAATGTGACTACCAGAGCGCTCAAGCGTCGACAGGATCGCTAATCTCTTGGCCGGACTGTTAAGACCTCGGACATTCAAGCTTAGGCACTTAAGAGACATATGATCCAGTATCAAAAGCACTCATGGGGAGGGTCCACCGGGAGAGCCCGCGCTCAGACCAGTCCAAAGACCGCTCCGAACCAAAGGGCCCGGCAGCCAAGGCAATCTGTATACAAGATCCAGGGGGAGCACACCAACTTACAACCATAACGCACAACAGGTGCTCATAACTATAAAGTCCTCTATCACTCATCTCCTAAGAGGCAAATTCTCAACAGGGGCAGCACAATCACTCAAGTTCGTCGTGTAGCGTCCACCGACTCCGCCGCCCAGGTCCCATCGCACCAGTCACATAACCTGAATCACCGCGGCCCACTCCCAAGCCGCCGTCCCGGCCCTCCAGCCATTAAGCATATGTTCCAGCGGCTACGCTACTAAGTACTGATTGCCGCTCCTGAGCCTGCTCAGATGTTGTTGGTCGCTACTGTTTCCTCTTCCTCTCCTTACGCCACCATCGCGGACGATCCCCATCAGCCATGACCGTGGATGCGCCCTCTTCCTGGGTGTCTCCCTCCAAACGAAGAATCTTTCTCGCTTCCGGGACCGATTTCACCTGGCAGAGCTGTTCTTCCCAACGGAAAATGAGGCGGAAAGGATGTCCCCAAAAGTATCACCTCGAGTGCGCCCGCAGGTGCTCCGTGATGGGCTTAAATTTGCGTCGCCTCTGCAGGGTCCGCAGCAAGAGGTCTTGAAATAATTGGAGCGTGTGCCCTCGAAACTGAATCTGCGGGAGATTACGGGCCCTCTGCAAGATGCTTTCTTTTAAGGCCATAATTATGAACCCATGCCAAGATATCAGGCGGACGCTCCCTGGGTCCACTGATGTGGCCCGCACGATGGACCCGGTCTAGTGTAATCTCCCGGGCACCCTCCACGCCAAGCACAGAGTCAAACAATGCCACCACAAATTCGCTAATATCCTCCTTCTCTGCTCCGAGTGGCACACCTTGGATGCGAATGTTATGCCGTTGTGACCTATTTTCCAAGTCTTCAACAGCAGACTGGAGGAGCTCCTGCTGGTCACGAAGGCGTATGACCTCTTGTTGCATGTCCGCTAACTCCCCGCCCGAGAGATCTCGCCATCCTCAACCTGGGCCACACGCTCGCCCAGAGACGTGACCTCCCCTCATAGCTCTTTCACCTCTTGAAAAATGTCTCTACGAAGTTCCTGCAGGTCGCTCCGTAGCGAGTCAAACAATGAGGTAAGGAAACCTTTTGTGACCGGGGCCTCACCGTCGTCCTCCGTCTCTCCACGTGCTTCCGGAGACCGTCCCACCGCTGAGCCCTCAGCCGATTTGCTCTGCAGCGGGTGGGATCTGGTCAGCATTTCTCTCACCGACTGATCTCATTTTGGCTTGGAAGACATCTTAGCCCAGAGTGCCTCTTTCGTCACGTCTAGAGCCTCTTCGCACAGCCCGGCGTGGGACGAGTTGCCAGGTCCTTCACTTTATGCCCTTGAAACTCTGGGCACCAATTTCTACATCTAGCACTGCCCAAAGTTCGTAGGCCAGTAGCAGGCCCCAAGCTCCTTCTAAACTCGGGCTGGGCCACCGTGGGCCGACCGCACCGCCGGTATGTGGCCAAACCCCTTAGCGCCCATCCAACTCCAGCAACCTGGAGCAGGGGCGCTAATGTGTAGTGTAGCGCCGTGTCGTGTGCTGGACCTCCAGCCCGCAGCAGCGCTGCAAAGAAGTGGCCGCCGTGAGCCGCGGAGAGCCACCTCACCTCCACCCTGCATCAGGACCTCCGTCACAGGGGTCAGCACCCTCCGCTGCTCCAACGCGGGCCCAAGTAGCCTCTGCGTCGCTCCCGGGTGCCGGCCGGTCACCGCGCACCCAGCCGGCCCACGCAGCACAGCCGCCACACGCCGCGGCCGACGACCGCAAACGCGGTCCAGGCCGCAAGGCCCAACACCGCCGGTGCTCTCCCCAGAGGGCAACTCGACCATCCCTCGAAGTGTCCACTGCCTCTTGGCCCCTCTCAGCAATCCAGGAGGGCCTGGAGATCCCAAAGACTGGGCCGCAATGCTTTTATTAGGACCCAGGCGGCGGAGCTCAGGCGGACGCGTCTGCTCACGCCGCCATCTTGGCCACGCCCCCCATCTCTATGCTTTTATTGAGATATTTCTGATAATCACCATTATCCTTTTCAAGATTGATTTCCGATCATACTAAATTTGCCACTGTTCCTTTGGCGTATTGCCACAGTTTGTGACAGCATTTTATGAATACCGCAGGCCTAGCAAGCAATTGCCTTATTAGCAATATTCCAGCCTGACTTGGTAGCCGAAAGTCTTGTTTATGTGATCTTATCATTAGCCTGTCCAGTAGGGCTATCTCAGCACCAATCATTATTTCTGGGCCATTTGAAAGGGTGGATAGGATGGTAGTGGTAAACATCTGGCACAAACACAAATGATGTGGGATTTTATGACTAAGTACTGTTCTCTCCTTCCCATTCTCCTTACCAACCACCACTCGAGTGTACCAAGATGGATGCAGCTGTTACAGTGGGACAATTGGAGGAACTCAACTGACAAAAGACAAATAAATCCAGTTTGTTCCCAAATTCTCCTCAAAGTTCGACTAAAAGGTGGTTGTAATTAGAATCATAAGGGCATCACAGCCAACTGGTAGAGCTCTCTGATCAGCATAAAGCAATGCTAAACATGTTCAAATAAATCAATAAAAAACAGTGAAAATCCAAAATGCCAAAAACTGCTTTGTGGCGCAAGTCAAATGCTTAATTTGGTTGAAGAATGCCACCCGCCTATATCAAGCAAATGTAAAATCAGCCATTCAACTATTAAAAGTTACCACCAAAATCCAAGGTCTAATTTCTAAGAACATAGGTTTTTGAGATGCCTTGAAATAAGATCAGCACAGCTATTCTGATGCAATCACTGTGTGGCAATCATTTTAAAAGCACCGAAAACACTTGTGATAGAAATCCGAATAATTTCTTCACTTAAAAAAGGCCCGCCCTACAGGAAGGCATTTACAGACAATACATTAGGACACAACTCAAGAGAGCAATCAACACTAAAAGCATCAGTAGTGGTAATGGAATGTCACTGTGACCATGGACCAAAAACCCACGGCCCGGACTGAAGATTCTGAGTTTTTGTCCTTCTTCATATTGGATATGAATACATACCAAGAATAACTTAAAGTTTACAAAAATCAATTCATCAACCCCAATTGTACCGCACCTTCCACTGTTACGTCCGTAACACTGTCAAAGCCTAGTAATCTGCCCCATATAGGCCATACTGTTAGGCACCAAAAAATAAAAAAATTAAAGAAATTAACAGGTGGTAAAACTAGGGAAAAATACAATTATTAATTTCAAACAAATGAAACTATAAATCATTGAACTGCAATCTAATTACATATTCTAAATTTGTTCTATTTTGCTCAGATATAAGAGTAGCCTGTACACATTCTAAAACACATTATACACATAAATCAAAATACAAATACACAAACAAATGAAAAAAATCCGAAAAACATAGTCCTTCAATCATCAACAGTGTGGTAACTGCCAATGCTTTCAATATAAATTTACAACAAAAGAGATCATTGCATTATATACAAATCTCTGTATCACCCTTATTTTCATACACATTTGAAGCAATATGTGTAACTTAAACAATCCTTATGAACAATATTTAATTTTTTCGCAACCTCTCTTCAGATTCAAAAGGTCGACACGTTTTGGCCCACCCTAATTAAGGGCCTCATCAGGACTAACGGAGAGAGAAGTACCTAACAAATACAAAAAACAACAAATTACCAAAGGAATAATTTAAAGCTATTTAAAACCTCCACTGTGTGCTTTAAAAAGCCTTTTAAAAACCTTCAATGTATCACCACAACCTGACCTCTTCTGTAGCCTAATAATTCCCATGCATAAATAAATAATAATATTTAAGTGCAAAAGGTCCCTCTAAGTGACTGATGTACTGTCAGAGCATTGCAATCCATGTACAATTAAAGTGCTACCAAATGTAGCCTTGTATGCCAAAACAATAAATTTCTATATACCTGTTTCTATTCAATTGGGTCAGTCACAAACTCAACCCTAATAAGCTTCTTCCTAAAGAACAAACCAAATGCACAACATCAGTTTAAGACCTATGCTTTCCCTTAGCTAAAAGCCAACACATCTGTACTCTCTGTCCAAAAATCATTTGAGAACGTACTCACATTTGAGCCAAGCATCATGTCACGGCTCCAAATCGGCACGAATCGCGGGGATTGAGAGAGCTCTCTGAACTTTCAACCCTGTTTCAAAGACCCCATTAATCGCCTCCGTTCATATCATGACCCGCTCTCTTTAGCGTAAAACTCCTTTTAGGTCGGCCATCTTTGAGAAGGATTAAATATCCTTTCTCCATTAAACACAGCAGCCATCTTTCTCTATGCTTGTCTCATCAGATACGGCCATCTTAACATAGGTACTTTCTGCTTCGAATCCTCACTGCTTTTCTCGACCACAAAACGATAAATCATATCTAATGCAGAAAAACCTCCAATCCTTCAAATATGCAGTAGGGGAGCCCTCCCTGTCCTCTGTACATCCCGACTCGCTATCTTTTCTAAAAGAATCTAAAAGATTAGATATCTCTTTTCTATCTGACTCAGCAGTTATCTATTCTTTCTACGTGCTTCTCATCAATAGCGGCCATAGTCAATGGATAAGAAAATAAGTTACTTACCTGTAACTGCAGTTCTCCAGTATTGGTATCTTTCATAGATTCACATGCTTGAATCATTCCCAGTCGCCGAGATGGAAGTCCCCGGTAATTCAATAAAGCAATAAATATATCACTATCATAGGCTATAATGGCAATGAAAAGGTCAGTTTAATAGCCTAGCCATGTCCTTTTTCAAAAAAGGACCAAATTTGAACTATAACCAATCAGGCGACAGCACCCCCTAGAACACTCCTAACAGAGGCGGAGTCCCTCATATTTTCAAGCACAAGTGGGAATAGATAATTCCGATCTATAAGGGGAGCCTTTCTGGGGAGGAGGGTGGGTCGCATGTGAATCTACGAAAGACACCAACACTGGAGAACTGCAGTTACAGGTAAGTAACTTATTTTCTTCTCCAGTACTGGATCTTTCATAGATTCACATGCTTGAAATCAGAATAGCAAGCAGTTACTGTATTTGTATATCTTATAGTATTAGCGCAATAGTGGATGGTGGGTAGAAAATATATATGCATAGCATTCATATGCAACATAATAAATGTACACATATATATACATATATAAATATAGATCCATATATACACATCCTACATTAAAATCTGCATGAATACATAAACACATGGAACCAAAAGAGACTTTCCTTATTGAAGTTAAGTGGTATAGTAAAAACCAATCCAACTTCGGTATGATTGCACTGCGCCGATTTCAGGTAATAATGCTGCATGAATAAAATGCACACTCTTCTAAGTCGCATCACAACACATTTTCTTCAGAGGTACAAAGTAGTTGAAGTGAAACTGACCTAGTTGAATGCACCCTACTTTTCTCTGTGAGGGGATTGAGTGAGTGGCAGGTCTGGACTGCAGCTGAAATTCATTCAGCAATGGTTGCCGTTGTGACTGGAGCACCCTTACGAGTGTGACTATCTGAGTCCAACAGTTGGTCAGTTCACATGAGTTGTTTAGTGCAATGTAAGTAGAGATTTTAGATATCACTTGATACCTAGAGTATGAATAGACCTCTCAGCTGGTGATGCTGAATTCAGGAGAAAAGTCCGAAATATTATAGGCTCATTGAGGCAAAATCTGAAGGAACCATGGGACTAAATCTGTGGATTGGTTCAGAGAAGAACTGAATTGCTGTGAGGCGCAAGAAGGCTCTTGTGTTGATAAAGCCTGCATCTTCTCTACCATACTTATCGAGGTGGGCACCAGTAACAAGCCAACCTTCCATGCGAGAAATATGAGGTGTGCTCTGAGAGTGGGTACGAATTAACTCCTTATGAGTTGAAATAGAAGTATGTTCCGGTGCCAGCCCGAGGAAGCAGCCCTTTCTGTAGGAAAACACTGAATAAATATTTTATGAATTGTTTGATGATTCTGCAAGAGTAGAAAGTAAAAATGTGATGAACAGCTATATCTTGATAATGCTGTAAGCTGTATCTTAACGGACGCATGTACCAACTGTGACTGAGCTAGTGAAAGGAGATAGGATAGTTATTTGCCCGATTATGCTAGTTTAGAGGATGTAAGTTTGATTTTCTGGTGCCTGTTTCCCATTAACGTTTACGTGGCCTTCTCCTTGACTTAGGGAGAATCCACCCGCAGTCCTGAGGAATATTGAGATCTTTGGATTGATGGAATTTAGGAGCTATGCGCTTAAGAGGAGAGAAGTCACGTCAGGATGAAGGGCCTTAGTTTATCATCAAAGGTTTACAGAATGTTGGTAGGTGATGTGGTTGTGTTCTGATAGCAGGAGAAGCTCGGTGAACCAATGCTGAACTAGCCAACTGGGGGCTATCAGGACAAGAGAACACTGCTTTCCTTTCCTCTTGGTGAGAATCTTTGGTATTAAAGGTATTGGGGAAAAGGTAGATGTAGATCCTGGAGCATCTGTCGAAAGGCATTCCACCAAGATTCTGGATGTGGATTCCAACTTGCATAGAACTGGCATTTGCCAGTTTTGTTTGTTGCAAAGGGATGTAGAGCCAGTTTTGTTTAGCATGTCTGCTATGAGATTTCTAGTCCAGGGACTATTGTCAGCCCAAAGAGTTATCCTGTGTGTCATTAGCGGACATCAAATTTCCTGGTCTTCCTTGGACAGCGCCTGGGATCTTGCTGCTTTGTTTATTCACTTATTGCATGCTGGTAGTACTGTCCTTGCGAACTAACACTGAAGACTCTGCTACATTGGCAGGAAAAATTTGGAGACCGAACAGTTGGCTTTGAGATCTAGGTGAATGATATGTATGCTCTTCTGGAGCAGAGACCACTTTCTTCGAATTAGAGGTTCTGTAGAGGACTGCCCCAGCTACCCAGGGAAGTATTTGTATTCCGAGACTACCAGACTAGAGCTTCCATGACCTATGTGAACATTCATCAGGCCCTGAAATTATTTGTTGGATTGAGTCTATTGTTTTTGTACCTGCTCCTGTAAGGCATTCATTTTCAGGCGTACAAGAGGGATCCTATTGATAGCTGAGGACCTGATGCCCAAAAGCTAATTGAACATAAAATATCTTCTTTGATGGAGGAGTTGATTATCCCCGATAATTCACAAGGAGACAGCCTGTGCAACAACTTTAGGCAAGCCTCTGTGGCTTTGGACGCTTGAAATGTCGTTGGTGCTTTTATCAACGAGTTGTTGAAGTTGGAGAAACCCTGCGTGAAAAAGCTGATCTGAAGCCAAATGGAAGAACTGAGGAGTGGGAATGCAGAAACAAATATATCCTGTGCTGAAGGAGACCATATAAAAGGATTGTTTCCGGAAAAACTTGTTAATTTCTGGAGGTGTATAATGGATGGACACTCCTCTGTTTTCTGGTTTATGAGGCAAAACCAAGAATAGAAGCCTCTTTCCTGCTGAGAATGTGGATTTCTCTCTATGGACTCCTTGGTCAGAGTAGCTAGCACTTCCTTCCGAAGATAGATGGCGGAATCTGGATGAACTGCAACATATATATATATATATATATATATGTGAGGAGATCCAGGACTTGTGTCTGATGCCATTTTCTGCCATAGATGACAACATTTTTGGAACTTTTTTTTCCCACTGGATGGTGTAATCAGCACCAGAACGTTGTCACTTTAGGTAAGCTAGCCTAAGTACCTCTGAGAGGGTTAAGTCAGATACATATCAATAAATAATTGTCTTTTTTGGGTCCCTCTAGAGATTCTTTCATTTGAAATTGTAAGGCCCCAAATGAAAATGCAGTGTCAAGAGTCACTGTTGACTGCTTGCAAGTAGTCGTCCACATGCATGGCATACAGATCGTCAGCATGGTACTATAAAATATTAGATATATTGTATCTCAATTTTTTTAATGTTGTTGCCTTAATCCGTAATATCCAAGGACCACTGACCCTGCCAGTTGTGAAAATACTATTGAAGCTTTATCTATAGCGCAGTCTATGCTGACATCTCACTCCACTGCAGTAGCATTTTTGTTTTGTTTTTAATCTTACGCCAATTTTTTTTTTATTTATGTGGCCATGTCTGACCACATCCGGTGGCTATACCTGCCCTGTACTACCAGTGAATTGGCAGCCCGTACAGTACCCTGGACCTAGAGGAGAACGTGTCCTTGCTGGTTAGGCAGAACTATGAATAATAGGGTTTTCCATGATTGTAATTCCCCCTGGATATATGAGAAAATTGGAATAGGTTTTACAGCTTTCCTATTTAGATTCATAAAGCAAACAAACAAAAAAAAAACGAATTTCTTGTTTACTATAGGAAACTGGAAGTGTTTGGTCGCTCGCTCCGAAGGGTATAGAAAGCCCCAAATAAATCTGGTGGGGAAATCCACCAGTTGATGCTGTAATATGCTCTGAATCTCTAGTATGAGATACATGGACCTGCCCATGCGCTGCATCAATATATTGACTGTTGAAGACATGCTCCTATTGGTACCTCAATGCTCGACACTAAATTATTCTGGATTATGTGCATTTTGCTCTTGTTGACAATTATTTGTTTTCGTCTTAATTTGTATTGTGATCAAGTTCGACGAGGCGGATGTAAACAACTAGATTCATGTAGACAATGTTTGCTGTTGTTGACGAGGCCTTCACCGCAGACGAGGCCTTCGTAGAGGATGCAGTCTTAGACAAGGCCGTTGTTGACAAAGCATACAGAGACAAGGCCATCGTAGATGTGGTTCTATAGACTAAGGTCATTGTAGGCAAGGCTGTAGTAGTAGACAACCATCAGAAAAGGCTGTTGCATATGAACATTGTAGATAGGACTGTCACAGATAACTATCATAAATGAGGCCATTGTATATGACCGTTGTAGACCATTGTACATGAGGTTGTCATAGACTAGCATCATAGATGAGGTTGCTGTAGACGACCGTCATAGATGATACTGCCATATAGTAGCATCATAGATGAGGCCGTCGTGGATGAGCATCGTAGATGAGGCCGTCGTGGAGGAGCATCGTAGAGGAGGCCGTCGTGGAGGAGCATCGTAGAGGAGGCCGTCGTGGATGAGCCTCGTAGAGGAGGCCGTCGTGGATGAGCCTTGTAGAGGAGGCCGTCGTGGATGAGCCTCGTAGAGGAGGCCGTCGTGGATGAGCCTCGTAGAGGAGGCCGTCGTGGATGAGCCTCGTAGAGGAGGCCGTCGTGGATGAGCCTCGTAGAGGAGGCCGTCGTGGATGAGCCTCGTAGATGAGGCCGTCGTGGATGAGCCTCGTAGATGAGGCCGTCGTGGATGAGCCTCGTAGATGAGGCCGTCGTGGATGAGCCTCGTAGATGAGGCCGTCGTGGATGAGCCTCGTAGATGAGGCCGTCGTGGATGAGCCTCGTAGATGAGGCCGTCGTGGATGAGCCTCGTAGAGGAGGCCGTCGTGGATGAGCCTCGTAGAGGAGGCCGTCGTAGATGAGCCTCGTAGAGGAGGCGGTCGTAGATGAGCGTTGTAGATGAGGCGGTCGTAGATGAGCGTTGTAGATGAGGCGGTCGTAGATGAGGCGGTCGTCAACGATGACCGTAGACGAGCACTGTAGATGACCACTGTTGACGAGCACCGTAGACTGTTGTCAAAGACCACTGTAGACGACCACTGTTGACGAGCACCGTAGATGACCGTCGTCGACGAGCACCGTAGATGACCGTCGTCGACGAGCACCGTAGATGACCGTCGTCGACGAGCACCGTAGATGACCGTCGTCGACGAGCACCGTAGATGACCGTCGTCGACGAGCACCGTAGATGACCGTCGTCGATGACCACTGTAGATGATCGTCGTCGATGACCGTCGTAGACGACCACTGTAGATGACCGTCGTAGACGACCACTGTAGATGACCGTCGTAGACGACCACTGTAGATGAGGCCATAGTAGATGGCCACCGTAGATGAGGCCCTTCGTAGATGAGGCCATCATAGACCACTGTCTAGACGATCACTGTAGATGACCGTCATAGACGAGCACTGTAGATGGCTGTCGTACACTATCACTGTAGATGGCTGTCGTACACTATCACTGTAGATGGCTGTATTAGACGAGCACTGTAGATGACCGTCGTAGACAAGCACTGTAGATGACCGTCGTAGACAAGCACTGTAGATGACTGTCGTAGACAAGCACTGTAGATGACCGTCGTAGACAAGCACTGTAGATGACTGTCGTAGACGACCGTCACAGATGAGGCCATAGTAGATGACCATTGTAGATGAGGCCCTTCATAGATAAGGTCATCACAGACCACTGTAGATGATTGTCATAGATCACTGTAGATGACCGTCAGACGATCACTGTATATGACTGTCGTAGACCATCATAGATGGGGCCGTCATAGATGACCATCGTAGATGAGGCCATCATAGACGAGGCCCTCTGTAGACAAGGTTATACTAGTCAACATTGTCATCAACCACCTCACAGTAATTTCTGTGAATGATGATTTTACAGGTGGTTTTCAGACGCCCCATTGTAAGATTATGAGGGTCTGTCTGATGTATTGTCAGAGTTGAAGAGGAAGTTTAGGGTCTTTTTCCATTCTTTTTTTTTGTGGGAAGTGCCTTATGAAGTCTCATGGTAAGTCTTTTTATGGCCATTCCTTCCGGAGAGCCTGGCGCAACGTCTCCCTATGACCTCTACTTTGAGGTGAAGGAATCCTCACTGTCCTCATTACTAGTGACAGATTTAAGATTTTGTAATCCCAGCCAGTAATAGCCTCATCTCTCAGAACGTGAGAGTTTTTGAGGAAAAGGTTAGACATATTTATGTAGCCATTTACCTTGTTTACTGCTACTCCAACATAATATTGCCAGGGTTAGAGAAATGAAACAGGAAATATAATCTTGGATGATTCAAAAAAGAAGAAAAAGCTGAAGAACGGAGCATAGCTCAGAGAGACTCCCTTCACACGACGCGTGGTAGAAAATCTGAGGAACTCAGCCTCTGTTGGGAGTGTTCTAGGGGGTGCTATCACCTGATTGGTTATAGTTCAAGTTTGGTCCTTTTTTGAAAAAGTACATGGCTAGGCTATTAAACTGACCTTTTCACTGCCATTATAGCCTATGATGGTGATATATATACTGCTTTATTGAATTACCGGGGACTCCCATCTCGACGACAGGGAATGATTCAAGCATGTGAATCTACAAAAGATTCAATACTGGAGAAACTATCTAATCCTGTTATATTGAACACCCGTCTCCAGACTCTCTGATCCTGTTATATTATACTCTACCAAAGTGCTGGCAAGACTTATGATAGAAAAGACTGCACCCATTAATAACATCAAAATATCCTCATAACGCAGGAAAAAACTTTTTTCCCATGTATATTCCATTGTGGCAAAGCATAAAAATACAGCACAAAAGAAGTTTACAATATACTAAATGCAAAATGCACTTATACATTTTCTATGAATTTTATTATTGTCAAGCATAAAAGTAGTCTACAGAATACTAAATGCATAATGCGCTTATACATTTTTAATAAGTGTGATATAGTGTAACTATTGTTAATCAAAGCAACCTTCTACATCAAGGCCTACATTTTGTCCAAATCATTCAGGCCATGTCACACTGTTCCATATTTTTCAATTAAACTGGCCTCCATTCTGTCTAGGCTGGTGGCTATAGATTGTCCACTTTGATTAACCTGTGCTACCTGAAGTACTGTCCCACCAGATGTCATTTGGCTTGTGGTTGAATGCACTATAATGTTTCACCAATGGCGCTCCTCTTGTTGCACATCTTATTCTTGATCTATGTTGCTGAACTCTGGTTTTAACAGGCTGGGATGTTTGTCCAATATGTACCAGCTCACATGGGCATTTGATACAATAGATCACACTAAAAGCATCAGTAGTGGTAATGGAATGTCACTGTGACCAGAGACCAAAAACCCACAGCCGGGACTAAAGATGCTGAGTTTTTGTCCTCCTTTTATTGGAAACGAATACATACCAAGAATAACTTAAAATGTACAAAAATCAATTCATCAACCCCAATTGTACAGCACCTTCCACTGTTACGTCCATAACACTGTCAAAGCTTAGTAATCCGCCCCATATCGGCCATACTGATAGGCGTCAGCAGGTTGCATGGCAGTACCAACTTTGAGTGGGCTGACATAATCAATGCTAAGTGTTTACCCACCTGTAGCTTCAAAACAAAAGCCGTATTTAAAAAGGAAACTTGGCACAAACATTATCCCAAAAGGCCATCGTCTATTTCTAATTTTGAAGGAGGAATATCACAATTTTCCATAAAACTAAAATTCAATCCATTCCCTACATGCGTTTTGACAATTAAAAAGAAACTAAACACTGTCTTAGGGAGACGGTTGGAGGAGGGCTGGGGGAGCTTTTCAGCGATCTTTGATTTTCACAAGGATACACAAATGCCTACATGTACATATTACCAGCATCGCAGCCTTTGCATACTTAAAAGTGTAATGCAATATTTACAAACACCAACATTCAGGCAATTTGAAAATGTCACAAATAACTTACTGGGTAATTTCTGCAGAGTGGAAAAAAATGCACAAATGTATAGCATGTTAATTCACAATCCGCACTCCGAGATGAATGCATCATGGAACAGATTCGTTATATGCAGTTTTGAAAAATGTATGCAGTGTTCGGATACCAATTTGCATTTAACAAATGATGCACACTTAAAGCAAGCTCGTAGTCTTGCCAGCTAAACGTCAAAGCAAGGAACTTTTGTTCAAACTATCAAGTATGCTCGTTCATGAACTGTGGTTTAGTTTTATTATGTGAATATGCTGCGAATACACATATAATCCTCATCTTAAAGATGAAGGTTTTAGGGTAAAATGCGATTAGGGCACTACTTGATTCAGGCCAATGGCCTAACGCCTGCACCAGAGGAAATTGTCACTGGAGCCATTTTCTATGGGGAAGTCAATTGGGAAAACAGGTAAAGTCTGAGCAAAAGGTTCCTGCTATACAAAAACACATTAAATGACATTACAGAGAGGTAATCCACCCACAGCTGAAACCGAAGCCCTCCGATTGACAGGGTTAGAGTTAAAAGACCATTACCTATGTATCTTGTAGTCTCTAGGTACAGCCTTTTTCATGATTCTCAGCACGTCCTCATCTGCATCTCTGCAATGAATAACAAGTGGTTTCCGCAGGCCCACGGCCAACTGCAGCTGGCGCTCAAACACCTGGGGAAGCAGCAGGACGAAAGTACACGATAAACAGGGAAACCACAGGCTGCTCTAAGCAATCATGCTTGCTCATTGTCAACAGCTTCCTCCTCCATCTACATGACCCGGGTGGCTACAGTTCAAGAATCACATGCATTTCACAACACGTTCATCTAGCATGTCTACTTCTAGGCGCACTTTCAGTGACCCGCCCCTTTAATACAGGCACTTCCACCCTCAAGTATAACAAGAGCCCACTTCACATCCTCCCTTTAGGGTTCAGTCGAAATGACGTGTTCACATAATATTGGGTGCGTCAGCTATTTCCTCTCAATTGTACCCTCAGTTTCTCCACGGTGTCATTTTGGATGCAGAGAATTAGGCCAACTCATTGCGGAGCATTCAGTGTCACAGCAGTGCAGAGGAATTAAAACATTTTCCTCAACACATTTTTTCTCCAAAACCTTGTGACAAGTGCACATCATATTTCTTGCACCCCCAGGTACGATAGGCTTGCCATAATGGAATTACCCTCTAACAGTTATTGCTGTGGGACTGGGCATATGTAGAGGCAAACTACGTAACCAACTTACTTATCCTGGATTCTCAATAATCAATCATCCATAGTAATATACAGTTACACAGGTAAATGGTGTCTTATCCTTGCCATTATCCATCCATGCAGAGAAAATGGCAAACCAACAAAAAAAAAAAAAACAGAAACTAAATCTGATTCAGTCTTCAATCTTTCCTGTGTTAAAATTTCCATTTACACTTCCTATCCCTTTACAGCTCCACTCTATTCCCCAATATCAGCATTCTACTCAAAATGTCTACTCTGGATTCATAATCACCTGAGGAAACAGGAAGGAATTACGGCTAGTAGTCCTTCCTCCCTAGACACACACAACACGAAAAAGTGTAGGAGAAAATACTTCTAGTGTGGACAAACAGCCCTCGACCACAATTTGTGTCACATTTCACCCCTTGGGTCGTGTCTGTGTTCTAAGCAAATGTTTGTCCGAATGGGCTCCATCGAATTCAGGAGCTTTTATGTATTGATAGCAAATTGTTCGGGCAAACCAAAATGAATAGATAAAGGAATTATGCACTAGGTAATGCAAATCGAATTATTAATCGATGACCCTGACATGTACTGAACGCTTAAACACATTAATAATTATAAACCAGACCTATGAGCAATGTCAATGCTTATTTAGCATACTCTAATATTCTGCAAGAGGACTATCCACATACAAATCAATCCGATCCCACACAGGCTAACCACAAAATATATCTCAAGATTGGGAATGGCCTACACATGGCTCACTTATCCATTAATTTATACCATTGCATGCATTTAAATATAATGCTCACGGTAATTTTGTGCCGTTCGTTGCACTCCCTCTAGGCACAGGGCTGACTAACATCCAAGGACAGCAAATACAAGGAGTTCATTCCATGGTATCAAGGGAACTGTTCTCAAAGAAACACCAAATCACTTTTTGAATTCATAAGCATAATGCTATAAAATAAACTATGTACACCCCACCCACTATCTACACCCTATCTAAAACCACAGTTTAATCAACAGCATTCACTGCCCAATGCTTAACTCCAGGGTCGCAGTCTATAATCCACAGACAATTCGTAATCCACAGACAATGACTGCCCGTCTCTTTGACACACACTGTTCGCATTCGGTTAAAACGGGCACATACTTACCAAAGCAATCACCAAAGGTTGCCCTATAATCCTGTCAACATGCAAAAAACATAAGTTAAAAGTGTGGTGGACACCTTTAAAATCCTCCTGCAAAAAAACAAAAATAGGCTTATACCCAAGAACTACTTTACCACTAGCTAAAGGACTTAAAGGTCATACTTCTTATTTCCTTATTTCCATTAACTTATATTAAATGACATTATTCAGAAAAAGTGATTGTGAAGTAAGACTTCAATTTCAGAAACCAACGTCACTGATAGCAGTGTATTGTCCTTTTTCAACCACAAGCCCACATGCTGGTCCCAAATGGTCTAAGAGACGCCACCATAAGCATCAATCCTATACTCACAATATCATAGGCGAACTACAAAACCATCCCTTTTAACCAAATTTGATTATACCAAATATCACTAGGCAACTACATCACTAGATGAAAAACTATTTTCAACCTTTCCCAACACGTCGCATAAAACCATTGAGGATACTGATTCAATACATGAACTTAATTTGCAACTCCGGCAAAGAATAGCAAAAATATAACGTCTTAAGGTTGGCTAGGCCGGGCCTCAAGTACTGTTTCTATTCAGATGCAGTCAAAATGTTTCTAAGTGTACTGAATCCGAAAAGGTCCAAGACACGAGCTATATTATTAGAAATTCTTCTACTCACACCTAGAATAAGACATTTTGATCACCTCACAGTATGTGCAAAAAAAAATGTTTGTTAGAAGGATAAATATGAAAGATCAAGTAGAACTGCTTATTTGATGTAGGCTGTAGATCAGTTACCTCGATTATTTAACTGAAAAACTCTTCACATCATTTAGGTCTGATTTTTCCATACTTTATTAAATGTGAACATTAACATATTGTAAGTGCCAGCAATACCGACTAAAATAATTAAATGGCAGTATCGTATACACAACCAACTCCTCACTCCCGTCTCACCTCCCCCACATTTACAAAACAATGCCTCTTTCCCAAACCTCCCAAGTCACCCCCATGCTTAAGCATCCAGGTCTCACACACTTCTAACTCTCAGGCCAATGCCTGCAAAGATGCCCTCAGCCGTGCTCGGCCGTATCCAAAAAAAATAAAATAAAAAAATAAAGGTATCTTTACAAAGGTAACCCTCGTCTTTATTGCCTAACCCAGAATAATGAATAATTGCAGCCCCTTAGGGCATGTGCAGACTTTAAGGCCCTTCACAGCAGTGTCAGCACTGGTTTCCATGCTTTCTTGAATTGCAGATCCTTTCCCTGTGCTTCATGTGCTAACTTCTTCAATCAAAGTGTTCCACATATTCTTAGAAACCACAGAACAACTGCAGGGATTGAGACAGTTTAGCTACAAGAAACAGTATGCCCAATTCCTTCACTCACATAATTTCGAAAGGAAGTTTGCATCCATCTTTAAGAGATTCTATATACACTAGTTTTCCTGCTTCAAAAGAAACTTACCATCCTGTATCAGCTTTTTAACAGCCTCTTCCTCCACTTCTGGATTCTTGAGCCAATGTCAGACTTAGAGATAAAGGAAGCAAGCATTCTAACTAGTCCTCCTCGAATTTTTCGCATTGTCTTAATCGTCCTTTTCGTGAAGGTGCTGCCCACCCTATAGCACCCCCTATTGAAGCATAAAAACGAGAAGGGCAAGGGAGACATGAAACCCAGGCTTACAGTTGTCTTATCGCAGATCTGGCGACATGGAGGGTTGCACATCCCTTTGCAACCTTGGAAGAAACAACACTTCCCGTAAAGGACGAGATTGTAGTCAATGAAACTCCATGCTTTATCTGTCTACATTAGGTGTGAGAAAGACATCCTTTTAGCATGTTAACTACAATGTTTTCTGACTAATACTGGTGGTAACTGACCCTGGTTGTGCCCTGGGCTCTGCTATACAGTCCCAGGGCCAGTGCTCTGAATAAAAGGTATATGGTAAAGTGGCACAATTACAACTGGCAACAAGACTCCTGTGAGTCTCTAGTAGATAATAGGGCAAGGGGAATTCAAACTACCTATAATTCCTAGTATACAATAGGGCAGGGAAGTTTAGAGGTCCAGTAGATTTCCTGCACTGGAGTGTGCACAGCTGTGTTGCCTGCTGTCATTTTCTAAGGCAGCCCTGCCTTGTAGACTGTCTTTACGAAGTAAAATGTGTGCACATTCGACTTTAGAATTAGAGGTACTTCCAAAGTGATAATCTGCCTTATGTTTACATATAAGTCATCCCCAAGGTCTCACCTAGATGGCCCAGGGGTGGGGTGCTATGTAACTATAAGCAGTGGCATTACAAAAGATGTTTCATATGCCCTGGTGAGTGAAAAACTGCACCTTTCAATTTTTCCTCATTTTAGATACTTAGCTCCATAAGCTAAAATGGGATTATTTCCATAAGTATAAGTATTGCTAGGAAAGAGTTAAATGTGTCATAAAATGACCCAAAGGAACGGTTATGATAAATCCAGCAACTTGCCATTGTTGAATCTATCATAACTAGTACAAAAAAGAAGTTATAAGACTTTATTTTCTGTAAGCCAAATTCCAGCCTGCTAGTGGCCACTCCTGATTGGTCAGCCCTAACAGGATTAGCCAGGCTGCTTTGATGAGGTGATAACTGGCCTGCACTGGGCAGAGTTTATCTGATGGGGGAGGTTAGAAGATGCTGATGCCAGGCCAGAAAGGGGGCTGTGTAAATCAAACTGGTCTTCAAAGGAAGCAGGACAGAAAGGAATGCCAGTCAGGCCTGCCCTCTCACCCTGCACCCCACAGCTAGATAGCAGGCCCAGGAAAGGAATTTGCAGATGTACAGGGGGGAGGAGGGCTAATGGAAATGAGCCACACCAGTAGGTTGGTTCAGCCAGGTCTTGCTCCTCTGGAGGAAAACCGTCCAGCTTGGAATTTGAAAGTGCAGTGCTTTATGGGGCAAGAAAACACCACACTTTGGAAGAAGCTGTCATGCTTTTGGGTGCACCCTGCAGGTCACTAAACAAGGGTACCCCTGCTTGTCCTCCAAGATGAATGAATAAAAATGGTTGATCTGCATTACAACTCAGATCTGCTACCTGAAACCATAAGATGAGAAAGGACTGCTCTGCTGGAACCCTGGTCTGCAACCCTGAAGGCTGCACTCTGAAGTACTGCCCCTGTTGCACACTGACACAACTGCCCTAAGGACTCTGCCTTGCTGAAAAAAGGACTCAGGAGTAGACTCCCTGAAAGCAACAGGTGAACATAGCTTGCCTGCACCAACTATCAAAACAGCCCCTGCTTGGAATGCATCCAGTGGACCTTTACGGATTTGGCCAGGTGTAATGTGGGAATTGTGGTCCTAAACTCCCAAGGACCATTTCAGATCTTTTAGACCCTTGGATGTGTGTTTTGGACACTTTGAATCCTCAAAAAAGAACTTCAGGAAGAATTTCCAGAAGTTTGGAGCAACTTTTGGAAAAAAAGCTCCATAAGTGGATCAACTCGCTGGTGTGAGTCAAGCAGACCACCTTCAACTGTGACCCATCCAGAATTTCAGGTTTGTCTCTCTGAAAGCTCCGGAGCTCCAAACTTCCAGGATTTGACCAGGGTCATGCAGAAAAGCAGTCTGACAACATCACATAGAAACTGGCTTGCTAAGAAGGACCGCACAATGTCAAGAGACAAAAGCTACAGAAAAGTTTTGAAGTGCAAAGATAAAATTTGGACAGAGGCCCCCTGCTCAGTGTATCCAAGCAGGGCTCCATTGCAGTTGGTCTCAAACTTTGACTTTATACTAGTCAAGTGTGATCGGATATCCCTGGTTGGTGCTGTTGATTTCTAAGCACTAGAAAGCACATTTTTTTAAAATAATCTTTAAAAATTCATAACTCTGGTTTCCTATAATGGATTTTGGTCATTTTGGTGTAATTTTTAAGAATTGTTTTTACTATTTTTATAAATGGGTATTTTTATTGTGTGTTGTGTCTCACTTATTTACTGTGTTGATGTATTTAAATGCTTTACATACGTGCATCGTAAGGTGAGCCTGCCGCTCGTTTTGGGACCCTGACTGGACCCAACATTGTCTGGAGGGACTGATTAAACCACCCTGCGTGTGAAAGTACAGAATGGCCACTAGCCTGCAACTACAGCCTGGAAGAGCATTTTAAAACAGCGAGTTCCACTTTGCCATTTAAACTAATGGCAAAGCCCCCACTGCCCTTTATGTGCAAGTCTCCCCCAAGGAAGGCCTATGAAGCCCGAAGGATGGGAGCTGTACATTATCAAGTAGGACATATACTTTTAATATGTCCTAACAGTAAAACTTCCAAATTATTGTTTTTGCTGTGGAAATGTTGGCCCATTGGCTAAGAAAGTTTAATCCCCAAGCACTCTGACACAAAAGGTCCCACTCTTGCGTGAAAGGTCTTCTTGGGTTCTTTATTAATGAACCACAATAATCTTATGCTGTAATTTTCACCACAAACTAGCCAACACATTTCATCTCTGGATAATTATATTCCAACTGACTTCCTCAGGGCTGACTGAATATTCAGATCACTAAAATCTAGTTTCAGTTGCAATTAGTTCTGTATACGCTTGCATATTTGAAATAACCAATCAGTACATACATTTATTAAATAGGTTAAACCCAATAGGAGTGTACTCCACAACTCCATAGCGCGCTTTCTTTCACCCTTGAGCACCCAGCGCCTGAGGACAATCTTTTACCTACACTGAAGCGAAGAGCTGGAACAACCTCCCCCCTGCACCTCAGACACAGCCAATCGCTCACCATCTTCATGAAGAACCTCGAGATGTGGCTCTTTGGATGAGGCCCCCAGCGCCCTGAGACCCTCACGGGTGAGTAGCCACGCTTTACAAATACTGATTGATTGACTGACCAAATCATTTGTTTACATCTATGTATTAATTGCACTATCTGATGTTGTTACTCTTGATACTGGGTCTGTGTTCGCCTAATCTACCCACCCACCATTTTCTATAATTTGCCCCATTGGCTTTCATACAGTTACCGGCTGACCTCTTGGTCTGGCTAAATTCTGAATGGGACTACTTAAATGGGTAATTCAAGGTATTTAACGAATCATGGTATTAGCCACAACTTTATGCCCAAGTTGAATTCAATGGCACTTTAAATGAAAGCCAACTTTTACAAGGTTGCCCTCTGTTGCCCAGTGGCCTTCCACAGTTGCTGGCCACCAGACAACTTTCAGTCCTCCTTGGGAGTAAAGTGAATGACTCCCAGGCTCAGGAGAAATAGTAGCCTGCTAGAGAAGTAGGTGTTACCTCCCTGTTGTAGGAAGCCAGTCAGGGTGTTAGCTCAAAAGGTGAGCTTCAAAGGAGAAGTCGGCTTTGGTGGGAAAATGGTGTTCAGACTCCTGAGGGGCTGTCCTTTGTTCAGGTAGACAGGCGGTGGGAACAGAGAGGGAAGGCCAGTGCCCAAACCGTTTTTCTCAGGGGTCTTTAGCCCACAAGTTGCCAAATGCTGGAGTGGGTTACCAAGCTCCTAACATTCAAGGAAGGGTTCACACATCTTGAGAGTGGGCAGAATAGTGCACTATGGCCAGAAGTTGTCACAGGGTGGAAGAGATCATGGTAACACAGTGCCTAGTGACCGCATCATCACTCCCAGGGCGCTTTCTGGGCATAAAAACAGCATATGTGGCACCCAGAACCTCAGATCATACAGAAACTGGAGAAAGGACTGAAGAAGTCCACTGACCTCTAGACCTGGCAGAGAGGCTGCAGTGTCTTCTGGACAGTACATGCCGCACCTAGGCTTGTAAAGCGAGGACTGTGCTTGTGGCTCCTGGCTTGTGAATAAGTTGCTCCCGAGCCCCAGACCAAAGAAGTGACTCAAAGGGTCAGACGGTTGATCCCCTGGAACCAGCACCAGGGCCATCAAAGCTGAAGTAACCAACTCTGGCAAGTCAGAGGCACTTTCTTTGAATCACTGGTGACCGCTGCCGGGCAACTCAAGAGTCTAATCCTCAATGGTGAAAGTTGCATGCGAGTCTGCTAGATCAGGGAGTGTCATCTGAGTCTAGACTGATCAACAAAGACAGCCTCCCCCAAAGGATACCATTGTCTACAGAGATCAGTAACCGAGCCGCAGCTGGCCATCTACAAGCTCAAAGAGGACTTTTAGGGACACCGAACACTGTGGCAAAAGTCACCCTACATTATCCATGGACTAGGGAATAACCGCAAGGACACCCCCGTTGACTGCACTGCACCCAGAGCATCTTTCAGCAACCTCAGCATCCTGCATCCCCAGCATTAGGACCACACCATTAAAGCCTTTGAAGCTCTTGACAAAGTGTGGAACTGGACTTCAGGTTGCTTTGGTGCCCAGGCAACTGTCCAAATAGCCCTTAGCGTCCCTCTGACCTTCTCCTTCTGGATTTGGTTGCCCCAACTGGCAGCAGTAACCAAGCACAACTCTTTCAAACTTTTCAAAAGCATCTAAACTTTACAGTTACCAATGCTTGTTTGTGCTTTGGACTAAGAAGGAGAGATTGACATTTTACTTGTTTTATGCTTCTAAATGTTTTACATTAGTTCCTTTTTATAAGCCTTGCTGCTCAAAGCAACAGAACTCCAGAGCTGAGCCAAAGGTTTTACAAACCAGCCTGACTGGACCCAAGACACGTTTGTGAGTGTATTACATGGTAAGGTAGCACACCCATACCATATAATACACCATAAGCCTCACACTTACCTATTACTTAAGGGCATAGCCTTTTACACCTCACCTGTATTGTTCTTGCCTTCAAGCCAAGAAAGTCCCGTACATGAAAGTGTGAATGTGCATCATATCTGTTACCATTGTCCTTATCAGAACACCTTGCCAGGTTGATGTCACCTCCTGCAAACATCTGTTCCATTGTCCATTGATTTTACATAGCGCACCATGGATGAGTTCCTACTAGCCCTTATTAGGGTCATAAATTAATGTCAAGGTGATGGGCAAGGCATGCTACTTCTCATGTGTAACTGTCCATATCACCCTTATGGTCAATAAGTCTATTACCGAGAGTGCTTAGTGGAGGAATACCCATTCCTCACAGCTTGCCAGAGCCTAGTTTGGGAACCATTTGGAGTGCAGATGTCTCTGACCTGCTGCCATTAGGTATGTTTCCTGAATTAAGCCTATATCAGTGTTAATTTCCACTAACTCACTAGGAATTCCCAGTTGTAAAGGAAAGGCTTTCAGACAGCAGACATTACAAGTGAATATCTTCAACATGACTTGGTCTTTGCTAGTTGCTATAAAAGCCTTCAAAGGACTGGTTCCGGCATCCTTCAAAACATATGGACCACCACCCATACACCACTGACTCCTCTAGGACAGTGGTTCGTAACCTGTGGTCCGGGGACCCCTGGGGGTCCACAAAGCCTCTTCAGGGGTCCGCAACTGCTTATAAAATTAAATTATATTAATAGATTAGGTGCCCAGCTTTCAGTAATGACTCAGTGAGGTTGGGGAGGGGGTGGAAGGGTTACCGGATTCCAATAATGATTCAGTGGGGGTCCCCGGGTTCCAGTATTGATAAAGTAGGGGTCCACAGAAGTCAAATGGTTGGGAGCCACTTGTAGGAAGCTGGCTCTGTATATGTTATATGAAAATGAGATATATAGTGTGCACAGAGTCCAGGGGTTCCCACAGAGGCCTTTCTCCTCCTGGACCTCTGCAGCATTTGCCATAGTCTCCCATCCCATGCCTACATGACACTGGAACCAAGGACATGCACTCCAATGGATCTGCTTTTTCCGCGACTGGAAGGACCCAGTCAGTCAGCCTGGCAACATACACCTCAGAGGCCCGCATTCTCATCTGCGTAGTTCTGCTGGATCATCCCTGAGCCAGACCCTCTTCAATGCAAACATGATCCCTCTAACCAATATCATCTTCTTTCATAATATCCATGCCCTCTTCTACACCGATGACATGCAATTCATTCTCTTCCTCACAGACAAGACAAGGCGTGATCAACAAAAACAAAAAAACTCACCAGAATGCCGCAGACTATTCTGAACTCTCTCCTCCCACTTTCTCCATCTCCCATGCCGCACTCACATCACACCTGAAGGAGCTCTAGTACCTCCCCATTCACAAACGAGCAGATTTCAAACTCCTCACCCACATTTCAAGACACTACATAACACTGGCTGAGCCTACCTCAACAGTTGCATCTGCTTTCACACATCTTCCAAACACCTCCGCTCGTCCAGAGGCCTACTTACACAAGTTGCATGAATATGGAAAACCAGATTAAGCAGTCAAGCCTTCTCCTACATCGCTCGAAAAGACCTGCTGCTACACATAAGAGTCTAGTGCTCACTCTTTGAATTCCACAAGAAGCTGAAGACCCGGCTTTCTCAGCAGTCCCTCTGGGCGCTAGGTGTGCCTGGACTCTCACCTGCTCAGTGCCCAGATACCCTGCCGGGTAAAGTAACATTACATAACATGTAATATAACATATAACATGACGTAACAAAGTTCAATCACATTATGTTAAAGCAGAAGGAACTACTCATGCTCCACCTCTAGCTGTGTGGCACATTCAGTACAAACTACACCACCTAGAAGGGTATCCGACTCAATATTGCAACATACCTAGGTGATAAATGAAACTACCTCTGATGGACAATGCCACACGAGGTAGACAAGCATTGTCAGACTGGGCATGAGAAAAGTCAAGAAGGAAACATCAGAACTCAGGATTTCTTCATCTATGGTCCAAGAATGTGGCATAATACCCCACTTACATTAGAACTACCATGATCCACAAGCAGTTCAAGAACAACCTGAGCTATAAGCTGTTTACCTCTTGAAAATGATTGTATTGTACCTCGTGCTCTAACACTTCGTCAATGCTCCTCTGCTTCTCAGTTAACATTGCTGTATATAAGTGCCACCACATTCATTTAAACTATTGGCATTAGGAATATATGAGATTTATATCACATGATCCTTGAAGGAAACAAAGGAGAACTGGAAACAGGGGAGAGGAATACAATATAACTATGCAGGGGCAATGGCATAACTATAAGACACAAATGGGGTATGGTTCTTGTACGAACTGGGAAAGGGGCAGAGAGGTAGAGGACCGGGTGGGGCAGAGTGCGAATGTCAGGAGTTCTGGAAGTAAGGTGCTACTCAGAGATCAACCACTGGAAGTTATAATCAGATGCAGTGCTCCTTGTAAATATGAGTTTCAACTCATTCCATAAGTGGAGGAGGAAGGGGGCCTTCTGGATCCGAACTGGACTAGAGTGTCATAGCGTGTGCTTAAGAGAAGAAGGCCTGGAGTATAGTTTTTCCTTCTAGAAATTTCTTCATCCCAAGTCTTGTGATGTTGCACATAGTGCCACAAATTCTGACTGGCTGCTGCATGCATTTAAGTAATTTGTACTATGATGGGTTCCCCTTTCAAGACAGGGAAAGGTGGTGCTAGTAGGTGTTTGATTTGTCTGTTAGAAAAGGCTGAGAGTTAATTTTAAAAAATGCACTTTTTAGGTGGTCAAAGGTAGTGGAAACAAAGACGTTTTAAGGCAGGGGTAAAGTTGGCAATTTCCCAGGGCCACCATTTTCCAAGGTCCCCAGAGGGCAAATATTTTCTGTGTATTCTATTCTCTCTTCAAACCTCTCTAACACTGTCTGTGCTGCTGCTGACATTGCATTCCTTCCATAAACAAACAGACGGAAAAGCACTACTTGGTTACCCCAAAGGAAACTAACAGCGATTTTAGAATAATCGCCTCACCAACAAGTTGTTGTGGCTTGCTTTATCGTAGGCAATTATCAACAACATGGTAGGTGAATACCACCATGGCAGACTTAACCGTTTATGGGAGTTGTTAGATATAGACTGGATTATAGCAGGGATCCAGAAAAGAGATGAACGAGTTACTTACCTTCGGTAACGACTTTTCTGGTGGATACATTAGCTACCTGTGGATTCCTCACCTAATGAATACTCCCATGGCGCCAGCATTCGACGGAAATCTTCTTCCTAGTCTCTGCACGTCGACGAGGACGTCACTCTAGCCCACGCGACGCCGTCTGACGTCATACAGGCAATAAGAGGTCCTCGACGACGTGCCGACGTCAGTACCAACATTTTTTACGTGCATGAGAACAACCACCCAATGCAATGAAAGAGCAAGGCAACATCCCATAACCTTGTAAAATACACAATATTGCAATGAATAGCTGTAAATTTAATATAACGAACAAATATATGCAAATCATGTATGTACACAAAGATATATACACATATATATATATATATATATATATACAGATAATATACACACATATCCATATATACAACGTCTATTGCAACCTTGAAGACCAAGAGGAGCGCACTCAAGGATTACTTGGTAAGACCAGAAAGGCAACGGGGAGGCGGGTGGGACCGTGAGGAATCCACAGGTAGCTAATGTATCCACCAGAAAAGTCGTTACCGAAGGTAAGTAACTCGTTCTTCTGATGGATACAACTACCTGTGGATTCCTCACCTAATGAATAGAGTCCCAAAGCAGTACCACGCCCGGTGGCGGGTGCCTAAATGGTCAAACCAAGAAATCCTGCAGCACTGACCGTGCAAAATGGCCGTCCCTTCTGACCTCAGAGTCCAAACAGTAATGTTTCGCAAAAGTGTGAAGGGACGACCAAGTTGCGGCCTTGCAGATGTCAACCACAGGAACACCCCTGGCCAAGGCCGAAGTGGCCGACTTAGCTCTGGTGGAATGAGCTCCAATGCCCTCAGGAGGGTCCTTCTTTGCCAAAGAGTAACAGATTTTAATGCAAAGAACCACCCACCTGGAGAGTGTTCTCTTGTGGACTGCCTTTCCTCTCCTCTTGCCCACGTACCCGATGAACAGCTGATCCTCCAGCCTGAAATCCTTTGTTCTATCAATAAAGAAGCTGAACGCCCTCTTTGGGTCCAGACGGTGCAGTCTTTCTTCCTCTTTAGAAGGATGAGGCGGAGGATAGAACGTGGACAAAGTAATTGTCTGAGCCAAATGGAAGGGTGAAACAACCTTCGGGAGGAAAGCAGCCTTGGTCCTCAACACCACCTTATCCCCATAAAAAGTTGTATAAGGGGGCTTTACCGATAAGGCCTGCAACTCACTCACTCTCCTTGCAGATGTTATCGCTACCAGGAAAACTGTTTTTATAACCAAATACCTTAAGGGGCAAGAATGCATAGGCTCAAAAGGGGACCCCATAAGGAAAGTCAGGACCAAGGACAAATCCCATTGCGGCATAACGAATGGTTTTGGAGGATATTTATTTAGAAGACCTTTCAAGAATCTGATAACAATAGGGGATTTAAATAACGATGGTTGGTCTGGAAGACAAATGAAGGCTGACAAGGCCGACAAATAACCCTTAATGGTAGCCACTGCACAACCTTTCTGCGCTAGAGAGAGAGAGCAAAAGACAAAACGTCCGATAGATGAGCATGTAAGGGATCAATCTGCCTCTCTCCACACCACGCAACAAATTTAGACCACCTATTAGCGTAGATAGATTTAGTGGAGTGTCGCCTGGCCGCTAATGTAACATCCACTACATCAGGCGGGAGAGAGAAGGAACTCAGGTTGCCCCGTTCAATCTCCAGGCATGTAGGTGCAGACTCTGGAGGTTGGGGTGTAAAACCTGCCCCTGCGACTGCGAGAGGAGGTCTGCCCTGAAAGGGAGACGGAGCGGAGGGCACATTGAGAGTTGGAGAAGGTCGGAGTACCACACCCTCCTTGGCCAATCCGGAGCTATTAAGATGACAAGCGCCCGGTCTTGGCGAATCTTCCTCAATACTCGAGGAATCAAGGGTATGGGAGGAAACGCGTAAAGCAACTGGCCGCACCAGGTTATTTGAAACGCGTCCCCTAACGCTCCCTGCATCGGATACTGGAGGCTGCAGAATAACGGACAATGCGCGTTCTCCCGAGTGGCAAACAGATCTATCCGAGGAAACCCCCACATCTGGAAGATTAAACGGACTTGATCTGGATGGAGACGCCACTCGTGGTCGGCCGAGAATTGGCGACTGAGACTGTCCGCACGTACATTCAAGACCCCGGCCAGATGATTTGCTACCAAGCAAATCTGATGGTCCTTTGCCCAAGACCATAGTCGAAGAGCTTCTCTGCAGAGAAGGTACGACCCTACTCCTCCCTGTTTGTTTATGTACCACATCGTGGTAGTATTGTCCGTCAGGACCTGTACCGACTGACCACGAAGGGAAGGGAGGAAGGCCTTGAGAGCCAGACGTACAGCCCGTAACTCTAACAGATTGATATGAAACATCTGCTCCTCTGGAGACCAAAGGCCTTTGATCTCCAGATCCCCCAGATGAGCTCCCCACCCTAGAGTGGAAGCATCCGTTATGACCGTGGCCACTGGTAGCGACTGCGCGAACGGCTTTCCTTGTGAAAGATTGTTGCTCGCAATCCACCACTTCAAGTCCACAGCAGCATCTCTGGAGATCTTGACAGCACCTTCTAGATCTCCTTTGTGTTGAGACCACTGCCTTCGGAGGCACCACTGAAGAGCCCTCATGTGCCAGCGAGCATGCGTGACCAACAGAATGCAGGAGGCAAACAGACCGAGCAGACGAAGGACCTTGAGGACTGGAACTACCGCTCCATTTCGAAACATTGGAACCAATTCCTGAATATCTTGAATCCGCTGAGGCGGAGGAAAGGCTCGACTCAATGTTGTATCCAGTACTGCCCCTATGAACAGGAGGCGCTGAGAGGGCTCCAGGTGAGATTTGGGCTCGTTCACCGAAAAACCCAGGTCGAACAACAACTGAGTCGTTGACTGCAGATGATGCGACACAAGCTCCGGCGACTTGGCTTTGATCAACCAGTCGTCCAAGTAAGGGAATACTGCTATCCCCTTCCTTCTGAGCTCTGCCGCAACCACCGACATCACCTTCGTGAAGACTCGAGGTGCTGAAGTAAGACCAAACGGAAGGATCGCAAACTGATAGTGCTGCGATCCCACCATAAACCGGACATACTTCCTGTGTGACTTGAGTATCGGGATATGAAAGTAAGCATCCTGCAAGTCGACAGACACCATCCAATCTTCCTTGTTCAACGCCCAAAGCACCTGAGCTAGGGTCAGCATCTTGAACTTTTCCTGTTTGAGGAACCAATTCAAGATCCTCAGGTCCAGGATTGGTCTCAACCGACCATCCTTCTTGGGAATCAGGAAATACCTTGAGTAACAACCTCGACCCCTTTCCTGCTCTGGGACCAACTCTACCGTGCCCTTTGAAAGGAGGACTTGTACCTCCTGTTCTAGCAACAGGAGGTGTTCTTCTGAACAATAAGATGGGCGGGGCGGGATGAGGGGCGGGAACTCCCGAAAGGGAAGGGTGTAGCCTTTTCCCACAATACTGAGAACCCAAGTGTCCGTTGTAATAGTCTTCCACTTGCGGAGAAAATGCTGTAATCTTCCCCCTACAGGAGAGGAGTGAGTGGGAAATGGTGGAAGCCTAAGGCTGCTTTCCCTGCTGCACCCCTCCAGAGGACGAGGAAGAGGCAGAGTGCTGCTGAGAGGCTCCTCTGGTGCGGGCCCTCCCTCTCCCTCTAAAAGATCTATAGGGATGGGAAGAGGCAGGTTGCTGGAATCTCCCCCGAAAGGAAGAGGAGGAAGAGCCACGCCCAAATCCCCGAAACCTCCTGAAAATCCTGGAAGAGGCAGAGGAAGAAGGAGCTTGGAGTCCTAGCGATTTGGCTGTGGCCCTGCTCTCCTTAAAACGTTCCAAGGCCGAATCTGCCTTGGCGCCAAACAGCTTGTCCCCATCAAAAGGGAGATCCAATAG
Source organism: Pleurodeles waltl (assembly GCF_031143425.1). Taxonomy (NCBI): domain Eukaryota; kingdom Metazoa; phylum Chordata; class Amphibia; order Caudata; family Salamandridae; genus Pleurodeles; species Pleurodeles waltl. The sequence continues at coordinate 69,764,459 of NC_090448.1, forward strand.
GGTTGACTGCACATCTGCAGAAAACCCCGAATTACGGAGCCAGGCCTGTCTCCTTGCCACCACAGTCGTGCCCGTTGCTCTGGCCACCGAGTCGGTCGTATCCAGCCCAGCCTGAATAATCTGGGTCGCAGCAGCCTGGGCATCTGAAACAACATCCAAAAGACCCTGGGGAAGCTCCGTAAATGATGAGGAAATGTCCTCCATAAGAGCATGAACATATCTCCCCAGGATACAAGTTGCGTTGGTGGCCTTCAACGCCAGACTGCAGGACGAAAAGATTTTCTTGGACTGCGCATCCAGTTTCTTCGAGTCTCTGTCCCCAGGCACCGTCGGGAAAGAACCAGGCGCTGATTTGGATGAACAGGAGGCCTGCACCACCAAGCTCTCCGGTGTAGGGTGCCTAGAAAGAAAGCCAGGGTCAGTTGGTGCAGCTCGATACCTCCTGGCTACGGCTCTATGAACCGCTGGTGAAGATACTGGTCTCTTCCACACCTCTAGCACCGGATCCAGCAAAGCGTCATTAAAGGGCAATAGAGGCTCTGCCGCAGCTGAGGCCGGATGAAGCACCTCTGTCAGAAGGTTCTGTTTTGTCTCTGCCACCGGCAAAGGCAGGTCCAGAAAACTAGCTGCCTTCCGTACCACTGCATGAAAGGAAGCAGCCTCCACCATGTATTCCCCTGGAGATGAAAGATCCCACTCAGGGGAAGTGTCCAGCCCACTGGCTGTATCTAGACCATGCAGTCCATCAACCGAGTCCTCTAGTTCTCCTTCTTCCAGGACTCGTTGGTACTCCTGCTCCTCTAATAAACGGAGAGCACGTCTCCTCGAATGAAGCCTCTGCACGATACGCGGAGTCGACAATGCCTCCGCCGAAGCCGAAGATCGGCGCCGATCTTCAGAAGCCACCGACGCCGCGTCCGGCGCCACAGGTAACTTCGGCGCCGATGAAAGAGCACTCGGAGCGGATGGACCCACCGGAGTCACAGGATGAAATCCCGACGTCGACGGGATGGAAATCTCCGGGGCCAATCCCTCCGAAGCCACCGGAGCGGCCACCGGCGCCGACACCGGCGCCGAGCCCACGTTCCCAAAAGGGAGAAAGGGCATAAAGGGTGACGGCCGTAGAGGCGCAGGATCACCCAATGAAAAGGCCAAAGGGCCAGCCGGAGCACCCCCTGGAGCCATCTGTTGGAAGATGGTATACATCGCATTTAGGAATGCGGTACTATCGGCTCCAGGGGTGGGAAAAGCCGGATACTGGGGTGCCTGTATCGAAGGCGACCCCGACGCCGGCCTCGACGTCTGCGACGCCGGGGACAACACCAGAGGCTGCACCACTTCAATCACCGACGCCTGTCCAGGTGAAGTCGGTGACGCCGGAGAGGGCAACGGCGTCGATGGATGCGGCGTGACCGTGGGACTGACCTCCCAAGTCCTCCGGCGCCGATCCGAAGACCTGGAACGAGTCTCCTTGCTCGAATGGCGCCGTGATTCTCTACGGCGCCGGGAGTCTCGATGACGCCGATGCCTTGGCGAAGAAGACTTCTTATGATGTTTTTCTTTCTTCGACTTCGCCATAAACAACTTCGCCTCACGTTCCTTGAGGGCCTTTGGATTCATGTGCTGACATGAATCGCAAGTCGAGACTTCGTGGTCGGAGCTTAAACACCAAAGACAGTCGGAGTGAGGATCCGTAACTGACATCTTGCCCCCACACTCACGACAAGCCTTAAAACCCGACTTTCTCTGCGACATTATTACTGCAGCGAAGGACTACGCAGCAAAAAATACACTGTAACCACGAAAGTAACAGTTGCTCCCTCGAAGATAACCGTTTCGAATGCACGGAAAAAAGGGAACTGACGTCGGCACGTCGTCGAGGACCTCTTATTGCCTGTATGACGTCAGACGGCGTCGCGTGGGCTAGAGTGACGTCCTCGTCGACGTGCAGAGACTAGGGAGAAGATTTCCGTCGAATGCTGGCGCCACGGGAGTATTCATTAGGTGAGGAATCCACAGGTAGTTGTATCCATCAGAAAAACACATCTTAGGTTTTTTTTCCTTCATTACTGGGTACCCTAGCTATGGGAAAATAAAGTAGATATCGGGTGTAAGTGGAAGTATCATGGCTCATCCACCCGTGTGATTATGGAAACATGTTTTGAAAGCCCATTCGCCACTGCCCGTTATAATCCATGCCTAGCTACACAGTTGTACAATGCGATTTATAATGAGGCTTAATGCTTTCACCTGTTGTCAGTCTCTTCTTGAAGAGATGAACCTAAAAAATAGAAATTAAAAAAAAAAAAGAAGAGAAACACAGGGGGATCAGGAAACTAATTCTATTTATATAGATAGGTCATTCACCCAACACACACATATATGCTCTATAATTTAATTTACACTCGTTAAATGTTCTTGAGCACTAGAAGAATCTTCTGAAACTCTACTGAATTACCTTTGGGAAATCATGAATACAGTGCAAGGCACTGCAAAAACCATTGCAAAAACACTTCAGTCATGGGCATGCAAATGTGTGCTTTTTCATCCAAACTAGTGTGATCATACAGATTGATTACCGAAAACTCAGGGTGGTTTGAGATTTTTCGAGTCAGATCAGGGAGACATTCCCCTGTATTCAAAGACTTCAAAATAAATCTTAAAAAGAATGGAAAAAAACAGTGATCTATCCTTTGTCTTTGCATGGTGTCAGAGGACTCTTGTTGTAGGAACAAGACAGCTAGATTTTGGGCAGCAGCACCACTTAGCGTGGGGGATTGAGCCAGATCCCTCACCTTATGACAGCTGTCGACCTAACCCTTTCGGCTAGCTAGCAGCACCTGACCAGTACTCACGAGTAAAGGTGATTAGTGGCAGTCTATTGCATGCCACTCAACTCCTCAGGGAAAACGTGGTGGAACAGATCTTACCCCTCTCTCTCACTTCGACACGTCTCATACATGCAAAAACAAACAAGCAGGATTTGGTTCAATATGTTTACTGAAGCAACTGCAATCTGCATGAATTGCCATGATCAGGATAATGAAACAACACTGTTACTGTGGTGACTAGAAAAGTGAAACAGAGGAAAAGTCCTACCATTCTGTCACAATAGTGATTGTAAAATCCCTACTTGCACTACTAAGATACTACATGAGAGCAATAGCAGTGTTAGCACTAATCTGCCTGTCTAGTCCCTGGAAGGAAACCCAATACCCAAACCTGTACTTTAAGCAGAGAAGAGGTCTGTTGGGAGCCGTCCCACATGGATGAAGAGAGGATGCAGAGTTTCAGCAGAAACTGCGACGACAACGTGCAGCATAAGATGGCTGGCTGCCTGGCATGTCCTCTCTAATGTGGTGGGGCCAGTGTGGTATTTGGACTGGCAATACCCGATAAACTATTGTGTGCAGCCTTGGGCTGAGCACAGTATGAAAATGTCTTGCAAATAAACAAATAACAAATTCTGCATGGAAGGGCAACTGTTAAAATTAATAAAACATCTCCACTAAAATGTAGCTTTGCTAAAATAAAACATGCAATAAAAATGACATGTAATTGGGTGAAAGGGCACAGACCTCAGGCCCAGAGCTAAAATATATATGCCTGTGTAAATGCTAAAATAACCTCAACACCCTCCCCACTGTCGTTTCTAAAGTGCAGGGGTCTAGAATGAATATTAAAATCACCATTCCTACATTAACTACTAAAAACAGGCTAAAATATACAGAGATAAAAAAGTCCAAGTCGACAAGCAGAACACATCAATGTTGAGCCAAATGTAAAGGTCAATGTGGAATTTCACAAAACCTTTGATACCATTTAAGGCCAAGTGTTTGAAAATCAACAATTATCATGATCCTTCAAAAAATAGTCAATGTCATCAACTGATATTGAATCCAGGAAAGACCTCACTTCTGCAGGTGATATATTAACCAGTTCTTTGGCAAGAAAAGCGAGCGAGCACTCATGTTCATTTGCTTCAGCAATAGCTCCGGCCGAAGTCGCAGCATCCCATACAGTGCCAGGTGTTATAATACCAAGAGGCACTTGATCCACAAGGGGTGGCTCATAGGACGTTTCTTGTAGCAACCACAATCTCAATGTGCACATTTGATAATGATCCCTGATTGCGATCACTAGTAGACCTGCGTTCAAGGAAGGGACATGCCGCATGGTAAGACACTTCAGGTGCATGTTCTAAAAGGCATCACAAACATCGAAAGATGGGCTGCATGCAATTCAGAACCAGTCTGAATGACAAAGACCAGTTGAATTCAGTTCTTCCAGGAGTGGTGCTCTAAAATACTGGAGCATGCGTTTACGATACAGTTGGACTGGTGGAAGCGCCATCAGCCCTCCTTGTTGAGGTGGGGCAGCCATTGTGAAGGAAAAGCAGCAACTGCAAAATCCTGCCAATGAATGGCAAAGTAACAAGGAAACCCCCCAAAAACACTTGAAAAATTGGGTGTATGGCTGAAGGTCCTACGCCAAAGATGGAAGAGAAGGCACTGACAAAATCAGAACCAACAGCCTTAAAGAAATGTACAATTCCAACAATGTTAGATGCGTTAAAAATACAACATATTAGTTCACCAAAATGTTTTGGAAATTTGGTATTTAAAAGGGACTATCTCCGTGGATTACCTCAGCACTTGGAGAGTATAGGTCTTGCGGACAGATGTAAGTACCACACGTTTTTAAAATAAAAAAGTCTTTACTCTGCCGGCTTGGAAGGGGGGGAGGGGAAGAGGAGGAGCACCTTCCCGCATAAAGTCACGATTTGGGAGACCAAAACTACATAGGCATTTCCAGCTCGCATCCCACAACAGCTTTCTTCGTTCAGCATCACTAACTCTCATTCAAGAGCACCTGTAACCTCAGACGAATCAAAGGGACAGGAACACTCTTCAGATAATCTAAATTTGCTGCTGAAGCATTACATGTTCCGTGCGAGGACAGCTGTTTGCAAATCATTAAATGGCTCACCCCAGTCTCACACTCGCTTCCGCTAAGAAAGACCTCTTTCATGCCACTGAAACATTTGTACATAAAGGGTAGCTCCCACACCTCATGGATACAACTATCTCCTAGTTTCTCAAATCTGCCTAGAGCAGTGGTTCCCAAACTTTTTCGATCCCCGGCTCCCTTGACCTATTGGCCGTGTTGGCCACGGCTCCCCATTATGTAACTTTTTTTTGGCGGGTGGGGGAACGTAATCCCAGCCTGTACCTGTACCTACACTATTTACAGTTTGTCTTCTTTATTCTCTCCTTCAGGTTGCTGAAACCCATTTATTGGAAACTATTTTTGTTCTTTGGTCATAGGGATATTATTAATGGTACTTTGGCGCCCTCCGCTGGTCACAATAATTAATGCAGGGGGTTTTGTTTCCAATACCACGATGAAAAGCTGCCGATTCAAAGCACCTCCGAGTGGTTTCCAGACTGTGTGCGGCGCCCCTGGATAGTTTTGAGGGCGCACCAGGGAGCCGCGGCGCACAGTTTGGGAACCACTGGCCTAGAGTAATGAGCTTTAAATATGAAGTAACAGGGATGTGGAATTCCTATCGCCCGACGCCCGGGACATCTTGTTTGGGGTCAAGGGCAACAAGTTTTTATGTTTACTTTGTCCTTGGGACAAGTAGGCCCAACCCTCTGCAGCACAAACCCTTTGACTGCCTGTTAACAGAGAGTGGAACTCTCTGCAGTTGAGGTAATGTGTTTCCAAAAGATAATGCTGTTCGAACTTGTATTTATGGTTCATTATTTGAAAACCTTCATTATTAGGGTGAGTGCTGTAAATAAATGTTTTAAGGTCACACTTCACTACTGACGTTGGTTCCAGTACAAAAAAAAAAAACGCGTACACATGTTTGAAAAGTTTAGGCTATGAGGCTAAGTATAATGCTCCCAGAATGCTCTCTGATTAGATGCAAATGAAGTGTCATTTAGTAAAATGTTTTGATGCATGCTAGTATTTCCCCAAAATATTTCTAATGGAAAATCAGTGTAACCATTTTCAACACGATTATGGGAAGCATGAAAATAAACAAACACTGACAAAGCCAATTGATCTGACATATTTTTATAAGTCTTTTAGTTTAATCAATGCGTGTCTTGTTTTGACATGGCTTTTGTAACACTTTATTGTTGTGGGAGCTACCAGGCCCTCAACATTGTAACAAACACTGGCAAAAAAAAAAAAAAAAAACGTTTTTGAACTCTAAAAGCACACGTTGCCACCAGTGGCATAACAAAGGCCCCGCAGCCGCCTTCCAGGGGCCCATTCAGCACAGCACCTGTCCTGAGTGAGTCTGGAGAGGGGGCTCCTCCATGTTCTTTGCAAAGGGGCACCCTCCAGTTTCGTTACGTCACTGATTGCCACTGTAGTTCCTGACAATATGCTCCTTGTGGAAGAGAAGAATGCGATCACTCACAGTAAAGCCAGCCGAAAGAGAGAGAAATAGAAGTTTAATAAAAACAAAATGTCTTTGTTAACACCAGACCTAATTAGGGACCAAGACCCACATGTAGGTAGCTTTTTGCATGTCGCAAACAGTGACTTTCGCTGTTTGCGACGTGCAAAAAGCACATTGCTATGCACAAACCCAGTTTTGCAATTCGGTAACCTGGTTACCGAATCGCAAAACGGGTTTGCGACTCGCAATTAGGAAGCGGTGTTCCCTTCCTAATTGCGACTTGCAGTGCAATGTAGGATTGTTTTGCGAACGCGGGCGCAAACTAATCGCAGTTTGCACCCATTTCAAATGGGTGCTAACACTTTCACAAAAGGGAAGGGGAACCCCTTCCCCATTGTGAATGTCACTGTAAACATTTTTTCAGAGCAGGCAGTGGTCCTGCGGGCCACTGCCTGCTCTGAAAAAATGAAACGAAAACGTTTCATTTTTAGTTTTTGTAATGCATCTCGTTTTCCTTTAAGGAAAACGGGCTACGTTACAAAAAAAAAAAACTGCTTTATTGAAAAGCAGTCACAGACATGGTGGTCTGCTGTCTCCAGCAGGCCACCATCCCTGTGAGGCCGCCATTCGCAAGGGGGTCGCAAATTGCGACCCACCTCATGATTATTCCTGAGGTGTGCATTTGCGAAGCCCTTGCGAATCACAGATGGTGTCAGGGACACCATCCTACATTCGGATTTGCGACTCGCAATTTGCGGGTCGCAGATCTGAACCTACCTAAATGTGGCCCCAAATTCTTAAAGAAAGTCACAAAAGTGCACCCATGGTATATGTCGTACCCCTATAAAATATTTGTGAAATGTATTTTAGCATGGGTAAATATGCATGTGTAGATTTGCTCATGTGAACATCTATTGAGCATTTGCAAGTTCATTTTCCCTCCATCCACTTTCTTCCCAACCCTGGAAGAAGTTCTAATTCTGCCATTGTCAGGAGTAAATGTCCAACCTTTCTTATTAAGGGAAAATATTAGAGAGAAGCTGGTGAAAATCTTTGAAACATGCAGGTTAGTAGGTTTGCAGACTCAAAGGCATTCCAGCCCTGAAACTATTGCTCACTGCTTCCTCCAGCCCCAGTATGCAGATCTGCAGAAAGGTGGAAAAATAAGGAAATTTCTACAGTAGGGATTGAAACTGCAAGTATTCAAGCCCTACTATGGTAGTAGCCCTGACATAATCAGAGAGGCTATTATTAGAGCTCTTACATAATGAGATTGCTGCCATAATTTGGCGCCACACTACATGGCACCAAAGGGACAAGTAGATCTTTTTACAGGACAAGTAGATTTGAGAAGCAACCTGTCCCGTGGACAAGTAGATATTTTAATAAATTCCACACCCCAGAGTAAATTGAAGTGCTGAAATGCTAGATTAATAACCCTGTGTATTAACCAAACTGAAGATGGTATTTCTGCCAAACTAGACAGTAACCTTTCAATGTTGAGCATAATATAATTCTCTTCTTTCTTATTTGTTATCTACTGCTTTCATGTCAAGTTAAATGTGGCAAATAGGTCCCTGGAGTGGACATATTGCCAGGGCACACGACTACTTTTCAGAAATTGTAACTTCCAAACTAACTGCATAATAGACCTAAGTTGACTCTGTACACAGTGGAAAAATTAAATATCGTTTTGTATGATGTTAACTGCAGATGAAACAATGTTAAGTGTGTATATGCGGTTGGACCAAGTGGTCATACCATTATCTTTAACTGCTAAAGCTTTCTGCAAGTTTGCCTGATCTATCTGCCTCAACCGGATGGCAGCTTCCATTTGGGATAATTTCCAAATTTCATTATATATTGCATATAAGAAGCGCTTTGTGCGTAGTTTTCTGGGGCCTAACAAAGTCTTGTGTTTTTTTTCTGACAAGGATACTTGAGGTGTTCTTTAATAACTGTTAATGTGGATCTTTTCAACCATTGCTGACATAGTTTGTCCACGCTATATGTGGTGATGATACCAGAGTGCTGCTGTGAGATGTAACAAGGGTCAGGTTAGCTCGCTGTAAACCTCCCTGTGGAGTTTACAAAACATGCATAACAACCATTTGTGTTCACTGACCACAATAACCACCTGTTGGGACCTGGAAGTGTTGAATTAAATGTTCCAGTTTGGAACCGCCTGTTGAGGTGTTCTTCAGTGACATTTAAAATCTTTTGCCATTTGTCAAATTTAGCTGGTGACGGAATTATGGGCACATAAAATTATTTTTTGCCAAGTCTAAACAACTTTTTTGCTGTACAGTTTAATTTAAAAATAGAATTTACAATGAAATAACGCATGCTCTAAATAAAGCTTCCCATCCCTGTATTTGCTCACCTCTAGTTCCCCACACACTTAAGTCAATCGGCCCGACCAATATTCATGGCCTTCTATAGCCAACTGGGAAACAAAGGACTCAAAATAAATGATTTTTTTTAAATCGGTTAACAAAATGTTCTGCAATTTCATCTGTGGCAATTTAAAACGAGAAGACTCAGTATTTTTGACATCATGCACAGTAAAATATGCAAACATGTCTATATATGTTTTGGAACTCCCCACAGGCAGAGTCAGACAATGTTCCCATTGTGTGTAATTATAAACAGTTCTCGGGTGCTGGCTTTATGTATAATACAATGTCTGTAATGATGGTAACAGAACATTTCGCCATAATTTGCTGCTGTTTGATCAACCTCTTCACTTTCAAACAGTATAATATTCAAGCTCGGAAAGCATAGAATCAACTGTTTTACATCGCAGTCATCAGAAACAACCCCTGGTGGTGTCATATCATTCATAGAAACTTTGAATACATATGGAATTTGAATTATCTCGGTCAGCCAGACGATACAGAATGGTACTTTATCCCAAACAAACCCATCAGGAATCGCAGTAGCTGAAACGTTCACCAGGGACAACTCTTGGGACCTTATGTGGGGACAAGAAAGGCTTCAAAACCTCATTCACCAATTTAACAGCAGAGCGTTCAGGAAGATAATGACAATGTTTCACCAAAAAGAAAACTATGACCAAACCAATCCAGAGACGGAAGGCAAGCAAGGTTAGCAAAATCCATAGATAACTCCATGGGTAAGACTTAAGCCAACTGAATAGCTTACGCGTTCTTGATACAGGTGCTGCAGAAGACAATGAAGAATGTGTAAAGGAGTCAATGTCGGCAAAATATCCAGAAGCAAGTTTGTGGAAACACTGGAGCTAGTAGAGGAGAAGTAGAACTGGCAGATGTGTCCCTTGGTGGGTCATAGTAAATGACTCAATCCGTTTGAGTTGAATTTGAGTAATATAGCTCAGAACTTTGGACATTTCTTGTTGTAGATGTAGTGACTGGTACTAACCAAAGTTAATTTTCCACCCTCCCCAAGCTTGTAGAAGTGTCATCACTGTTGCTTATAATTTGCAAAGGTACATCCTGATTGGCAGTGAGAGGGGTTCTGGAACTATCCAGAAGTCCTAGGGGTCTATGGTGCACGACTGGCCACATGGTGTAAATTGACATTGTCAATTGAAACAAAGTGTTTTTTCTTTAGAACCAGGCAGAGGTGGTAGAATGACAGTTCTGGTTCCGCGTATTCCCAGGATTGGAACTGGAGCTCAATATGAAGGACCAAATTCCTTTTTTACAGCAATCTTTTCTTGCACTATATCCCTAACCTTTGGTATAAAGCTGGTTGGTGTTGTTGGTGAAACCCTCATTCCCAAGGTGGTGGCACAAGCACATGAGTTTTCATCACAGAACTGTTAGACATTGACACGTTCATTTACGTCAAAAGGTGTGTCTGCTGCCACAACGTCCTTTTTCTCAAATTACAGCATTTCTCATAGGTCTTGGGACGTGGATATTCTCCTCTTGCTTTTACACTGTCTTTATATTGATTTTGTTTTTCCTAGTGTTTTTTAGAATCCTATGTGGCATGCTTCGTAAAATCCTTATTGGATTTACCTTGTAATTGTGGTTTACCTGGTCTGGCTCCCAGACTATCCTGACCTACACTAGTATAGGTCTCTGCAATACACTTTGGCAGCTCACGTTCTTGATCCTGTACAGGAATGTCCCTGAGCCGCATGCGCACCGCTAGTGCAACTGCTTCCCCTTTAAGGTTACTTAATATGACTGAAGATAGTGGCAACATTGCCCATTAATTGCATCCCAAAGACCAGGGCCAGGGCAGTCCCATATTGGCCTGGAATCTGCATTAACATTTCCTGAAGATTCACAAGTGCTGGTGTACCATGTACGGTAGCGTAGAGTGCAGCAAACACTGCACCCAAAGAAGGGCAGTTGTCCACTGATGGAACCATCCCAAATGGCAAGCACATTGTGAGAATTATGTTTATCTTGGAGTCCTGTATTGGGAAAACTGCCTCCAAAGCACTCATTTCTTGTGCTCACCAAAATGGAATTTCTTCACATTAGGTAGGTCCTTTACCCATATCTGAATGCACAGTAGCAGGATTAATGCCTGCTGTAGCCACATGTGGTTGCGCAGGAGCAGCCCTTGCTGGTGAGGTGTTTAAAGTCCGCATTATGAATTGTATTAAGCATCTATGTATTTCTACTAAATTAGTGTACAGGCGGCACACTTCTGCCACTGCCATTGTACCTGCATTGGAGTGTAGTGTATAGGCAGCCGATTCTGGCCATATGGGCCCGTCATTACTTAAAGGACTAATCTAATATTATGTGGAACGTGTGGTAAGGCACAATCAACCCAATTTTGGTGTTCTTAATAAGATAATGATATTTCTAAATACGCTTAAGGTCTATATTGTGCTGGTGCATTTGCTGGAGTGTAGGCGTGAAATGTGTGTATGTTCCCATCTGCTGCTGTTGAAGGTGACCCAAGAGTAGACAATTTCAGTTCTGTATGCTGTGTGAGCCTCAACCACAAATGTGTCTTCTTCTCCCTCATCTGTGAGGCTATTATTTCTTAAATGTGTTGTGAGGGGGAGTTGCATGTTTGCTGCAATTACGACCCGTTGTTGGTCTGCCATATGTAAGATATTATTGTTCAGCGATGATCTCCCCAATTGGTGTTTCTCTTTTGAAAGTTCAAGCTTGAACAACCCACAGCATCAAATAGGTGCTAGCTATGTAGTTGAGGAGGATATTCCCTAATACCACGGACGTCTCCGTAAAAAGGTAATTAGCCTTCAGCACATAATGAGACAGATACTTAAAGATCCGTAAAGTTAGTGCTTAACCAGCATTGGTAGAGCCAAGTCGTAGGACTCTCATTGTAGGAACGAGACTGCTGGATTTTGGGCGTCGGCACCACCGAGCGGGGGACTGAGTCTGATCCCACACTGTATGACAGCTGTTAGCCTAACCGTTTCAGATAGCTGGCAGCACCTCACCAGTACCCAAGAGTAAAGGAGATTTGTGGCACCCTATTGCATGACACTCAGACTCCTCAGGGAAGTCATAGTGGAACAGATCTCACCCCTTTCTTTCACTTAGACACGTCTAATACATGCAAAGACAAAAAAAAGCAGAATTTGCCTCAATGGTTTTTATTGAAGCAACTGCATTCTATGTGAAAAAAGTAGGAACTTCGATGATCAGGATAATAAAACACAGCACTATTATTGTGGTGAGTAGAAAAGTGAAACAGAGGAAAAGTACCACAAAACTGTCACAATAGTGAATCTAAAATCCCAACTGCACTACTAAGATTCTACATGAGAGCAATACTAGCGTTAGCCCTAATCTGCCTGTCTAGTTGCTGGAGGGCAAACCAATCCCCATACCTGTGCTATAAGTAGAGAAGAGGTCTCTTGGTCTGCTTGGAGCCCTCCCACATGGAGGAAGAGAAGATGCAGTTTCAGCAGAAACGTCGACAACAACGTGCAGCATACCATGGCTGGTTGGAATGTTCCCTCTAATATGGTAGGGACAGTGTGGTGTTTTATAATAAAATATCTGTTCTAAGAACTGCCCTGACATGACAACACATTTTTCTGTGTAGGGTAGGGATTGTATTCTTTGGACCGGCAATACCCGATAAACTATTGTGCGCAGCCTTGGGCTGAGCACAGGATGAAAATGTTATCCAAAGAACAAATAACAAATTCTGCATGGAAGGGCAACTAATAGAAATAATAAAACATGTTCACTAAAATGAAGCTTTGCAAAAATAATAAGAGGAATAAAAATTACACGTAACTAGGTGAAAGGGCACAGGCCTCAGGCCCAGAGCAAAAATAAATGTGCCAGTGTAAATGCTAAAATAACCTCACGACAGTGGTAGCATCCTGTAGGGAGGATGGGCAGACAAATGTGCCCTCTGTTTTAATCAAAAAGTCATATTTTGTTATTATTTTAAGAGAACGTAACCCCCTTTCAAATAGGTGAAAGCTCTGGTTCTTATTTTGCATGTGTTAGAAAAGTTGGACATAAAAGACAAAACATTACCTTCGTCCTATTCATATTCTTAACAAAACAAAACATATGTCAGACATGCATGTAGTTTGATGCATCAGATCTTACTCCCGGGACCTTTAAATCACCTTGGTAGAGTCTGCAGTATATAAACAATGCACTCTGCAGAATCTTCCGCAGGTCCTCTGATAATATTGCGGTGAAACTATATCAGCACACCATATTTATTTGTTTCTTCACTCTTGTATTGGAGAGTAACAAAGTACCCAGATCATGTGGGTGTACTGAGGAAACTGGCTAGAATAAGAACCATATTCAGGAAAATTCCAGAATAATACTAAACAAAGCTATGAAAAGCGCCATTTAACAACCCTTGAGAACAAATTGTTCAATCCTTTGAGAAACCACAACTGATTGAAAAAGTGAAGAAAAAAAACAGTAGATCCTGACATCAGGTCCTCTAAATTTACCTAAATCATTGTTTTCCTTCAAATGCAGCAGATCACTCAAGGACTCATTGGTCCATACAAGACCAAGACCTACGCCACAGAAAACAATCTTAGTATCAATATGGACATTACCCCCGCGGACAGTGTAATATTTGTCTACTTACAAAGAAAGCCAAAGTGCTGGATCTGGGTCTTAATACCCCATGGACATTAAGACATCACACTTCTTGTGACTCCCAAAACGGCATCTACATAACAATTTGTCTTTGTGGCTTGAAAGTATGAGAACAAGTAAAATGAGCCCACGAATAAACGAGAATAGAAGCACCATTAGGTGTAAGAAGACAATAACAAAACTGATGCAACATTTCATTGAACAAACAAACTCTGAGAATGATTTAGTGTGTTATGTGATTGACAAACTGCTTCAGAACGTAGGTAACCTTGATCGGAAATTGTTCCTACTTGAACAGCGCTAAATATATCGACTGCAAGGCTCAGAGGAAGGTATTAATGATTACATCCACTGGTCTCAGCTACTAGGTGGATACAAGAAATGATGCCCGAATAGAATCGATACACAACTGGACATATAGAGGTCACTCTCACAATCAACATTAACACACTTTGCTGTTGGTACATGCATTCCCTCTATGGGACGTATTTGCTTGTTATTTCCCAAATATATAAGTAAATGCAAAGATCCACATTTCCCTTTAAATTCACCTTACGAATATCCCATTACTCATTGTTTGTAAAAAATAATTATATATACATATGGAAAATGTCACTTACCCAGTGTACATCTGTTCGTGGCATGGGTCGCTGCAGATTCACATGCTGTGCACAGTCCGCCGTCTGGTGTTGGGCTCGGAGTGTTACAAGTTGTTTTTCTTCGAAGAAGTCTTTTCGAGTCACGAGACCGAGGGACTCCTCCCCTTTCGATTCCATTGTGCATGGGCATCGACTCCATCTTAGATTGTTTTCCCCGCAGAGGGTGAGGTAGGAGTTGTGTATGTTAGTAATAGTGCCCATGCAATGGAATGAATACGTATGTACATAATAAAGATTAAAGTAATATATTTACAAATGTACAAATGTTCAGGATCTACTTCTAAACGGCTACAGGCTCCCGGGGAGGCGGGTGGGCGCATGTGAATCTGCAGCGACCCATGCCACGAACAGATGTACACTGGGTAAGTGACATTTTCCGTTCGATGGCATGTGTAGCTGCAGATACACATGCTGTGCATAGACTAGTAAGCAGTTATCTCCCCAAAAGCGGTGGTTCAGCCTGTAGGAGTTGAAGTAGTTTGAAATAATGTTCTTAGTACAGCCTGACCTACTGTGGCTTGTTGTGCAGTTAACACATCTACACAGTAGTGCTTGGTAAATGTATGAGGCGTAGACCATGTTGCTGCCTTACATATTTCGTTCATTGGAATATTTCCTAGAAAGGCCATGGTAGCCCCTTTCTTTCTGGTTGAGTGTGCCTTTGGTGTAATAGGCAGCTCTCTCTTTGCTTTAAGATAGCAGGTTTGAATACACTTAACTATCCACCTAGCAATGCCTTGTTCTGAAATTGGATTTCCTGTATGAGGTTTTTGAAAGGCAATAAATAGTTGTTTTGTTTTTCTAATCAATTTTGTTCTGTCAATGTAGTACATTAGTGCTCTTTTGATGTCTAATGTATGTAGTGCTCTTTCAGCTACAGAGTCTGGTTGTGGGAAGAACACTGGTAATTCTACCGTTTGATTTAAGTGGAACGGTGAGATAACCTTTGGTAAAAATTTGGGATTTGTTCTTAGAACTACTTTATTTTTATGTATCTGAATAAATGGTTCTTGTATGGTAAATGCTTGAATCTCGCTCACTCTTCTTAGAGATGTGATGGCAATCAAAAATGCAACTTTCCACGTTAAGTATTGCATTTCACAAGAATGCATGGGCTCGAAAGGTGGACCCATGAGTCTTGTTAAGACAATGTTGAGGTTCCATGAAGGAACAGGTGGTGTTCTTGGTAGTATGATTCTCTTTAAGCCTTCCATAAACGCTTTAATGACTGGTATTCTAAATAGTGAAGTTGAATGAGTAATTTGTAGGTAAGCTGATATTGCGGTGAGATGTATCTTTATGGAAGAGAAAGCTAGATTTGATTTTTGCAAATGTAGTAAATATCCTACTATATCCTTCGGAGATGCATGTAACGGCTGAGTTTGATTATTCTGGCAGTAATACACGAATCTTTTCCACTTGTTTGCGTAGCAGTGTCTAGTGGTAGGTTTCCTAGCTTGTTTTATGACCTCCATACATTCTTGTGTGAGGTGCAAGTGTCCGAATTCTAGGATTTCAGGAGCCAAATTGCTAGATTCAAAGATGCTGGATTTGGATGTGTGATCTGTTGTCTGTGTTGTGTTAACAGATCTGGTTTGTTGGGTAGTTTGACATGAGGTACTCCTGACAGGTCTAGCAGTGTCGTGTACCAAGGTTGCCTTGCCCATGTTGGTGCTATTAGTATGAGTTTGAGTTTGTTTTGACTCAACCTGTTTACTACATATGGAAGGAGAGGGAGAGGGGGAAAAGCGTATGCAAAGATCCCTGACCAGTTCATCCATAGAGCATTGCCTTGGGATTGATCTTGTTGGTACCTGGATGCGAAGTTTTGGCATTTTGAGTTTTCCTTTGTTGCAAATAGATCTATTTGAGGTGTCCCCCAAATTTGAAAGTAATTGTTTAGTATTTGGGGGTGAATTTCCCATTCGTGGCTTTGTTGGTGATCTCGAGAGAGATTGTCTGCCAACTGGTTCTGAATCCCTGGAATAAATTGTGCTATTAGGCGAATGTGGTTGTGAATCGCCCAATGCCATATTTTTTGTGTGAGGAGGCACAACTGTGTCGAGTGTATCCCTCCTTGTTTGTTTAGATAATACATTGTTGTCTGTTTTGACAAGAATGTCTTTTTTGGTTATTATGGGTTGAAATGCTTTTAGCGCTAGAAATACTGCTAACATTTCCAAGTGATTTATGTGAAACTGTCTCTGATGTATGTCCCATTGTCCTTGGATGCTGTGTTGATTGAGGTGTGCTCCCCACCTTGTCATGGAAGCATCTGTTGTTATGACGTATTGTGGCACTGGGTCTTGGAAAGGCCGCCCTCGGTTTAAGTTTGTACTGTTCCATCATAGAAGCGAGATGTATGTTTGGCGGTCTATCAACACCAGATCTAGAAGTTGACCCTGTGCTTGTGACCATTGTGATGCTAGGCACTGTTGTAAGGGCCGCATGTGCAATCTTGCGTTTGGGACAATGGCTATGCATGAAGACATCATGCCTAGTAGTTTCATTACCATTCTGACTTGTATCTTTTGTGTTGGATACATGGCCTGTATTACTTTGTGAAATGTTTGAACCCGTTGTGGACTTGGAGTGGCAATCCCTTTTGCTGTGTTGATTGTCGCTCCTAAGTATTGCTGCGTTTGACACAGCAAAAGGTGTGACTTTGCGTAGTTGATGGAGAAAGCTAGCCTGTGAAGGGTTTGTATGACATATTTTGTGTGCTGTGAACACTGTTTTAGCGTGTTGGTTTTGATTAACCAGTCGTCTAAGTACAGGAACACATGTATTTGCTGCCTTCTGATATGTGCAGCTACTACTGCCAGGCATTTTGTAAAAACTCTTGGCGCAGTTGTTATTCCGAATGGCAACACTTTGAATTGGTAATGTATTCCTTGGAATACGAACCTTAGGTATTTCCTGTGTGAAGGATGTATTGGTATATGGAAGTATGCATCTTTTAGATCTAATGTTGTCATGTAGTCTTGCTGTTTGAGCAGTGGGATTACGTCTTGTAATGTGACCATGTGAAAGTGGTCTGATTTTATGTAGCTATTTAGTGTTCTGAGATCCAGTATTGGTCTCAGAGTTTTGTCCTTTTTGGGTATTAGAAAGTACAGTGAGTAAACTCCTGTGTTTTTTTGTTGAATTGGTACTAATTCTATTGCGTCCTTTTGTAACAATGCTTGAACTTCTAGTCCTAGAAGATCTATATGTTGTTTTGACATATTGTGTGTTTTCGGTGGGATGTTTGGAGGGAATTGGCGAAATTCTATGCAATAACCATGCTGGATAATTGCTAAGACCCAAGTGTCTGTTGTTATTTCCTCCCAAAGTTTGTAAAATTGGCTTAGTCTTCCCCCCACAGGTGTTATGTGAAGGGGGGGTGTGACTTGTGAGTCACTGCTTATTTTGAGGCGTTTTGGGGCCTTGGAATTTCCCTCGATTTTTGGGGAATTGGCCCCTCTAAATTGCCCCCGAAAACTTCCCCTCTGATATTTACCCTGGTAGGTAGGCCTTGTTTGTGAGGTTGTGGTTTCTGTGGGTTGACCTCGAAACCCTCCCCTAAAAGGTGTTTTCCGAAATGTGCCTCTGCTCTGCGGGAAGTAGAGTGCGCCCATGGCTTTGGCTGTATCGGTGTCCTTCTTGAGTTTTTCAATGGCAGTGTCTACCTCCGGCACAAACAATTGCTGATCATTAAACGGCATATTGAGCACAGCCTGCTGGATTTCAGGTTTGAACCCCGAAAGTGCGCAGCCATGGGTGTCTTCGTATTGTGACTGCAGTATTTATTGTCCTTGCAGCTGTATCTGCTGCATCCATGGAAGACCGTATCTAATTATTTGAGATACTTTGTCCCTCTTCCACCACCTGTTGCGCTCTCTTTTTTGGAACTCCTTGGGTAAGTGTTCGATGAAATGTTGCATTTCATCCCAATGAGCCCTGTCGTATCTTGCCAAAAGTGCTTGGGAATTGGCAATACGCCACTGATTTGCTGCTTGTGCTGCAACCCCTTTTCCCGCAGCATCAAATTTGCGGCTCTCCTTGTCTGGAGGTGGTGCGTCGCCTGAGGTATGAGAGTTGGCTCTCTTACGAGCTGCCCCCACAACTACTGAGTCTGGTGCTATTTGTGTTGTAATATATATTGGATCCGTGGGCGGTGGCTTTTTCTCCACCCTTGGAGTTATGGCTCTGCCTTTAACTGGATCCTGAAATATTTGCTTTGAATGTCTTAGCATTCCTGGGAGCATAGGAAGGCTTTGATACTGGCTATGGGTGGAGGATAGGGTGTTAAAGAGAAAGTCATCCTCAATTGGTTCCGAATGTAAGGAGACATTGTGAAACTCGGCTGCCCTTGCGACCACCTGTGTATAGGATGTACTGTCCTCAGGTGGTGACGGTTTTGTAGGATAAGAGTCTGGGCTATTGTCAGACACTGGAGCATCGTAGAGGTCCCATGCATCGGGATCATCCTGACTCATTGTGGTATGAGCTGGTGAGTGCACTAGTGGTGGAGTTGCCTCTGGTGATGCATGTGTTGATGGTGGTGGAGAAGGTGGCGGGGTTGTTTTCTTTGCCACCTTTGCCTGTGGTTGCTTGTCTTGTTGAAAAGCAAGCTTCCTTTTAATCTTGATTAAGGGAAGAGTGGTTATCTTCCCTGTATCCTCATGAATATGAAGCCTTCTCTGCGTGTAGTCAGGCTCTCCAGCTTGAAGCTCTTCTCCAAATCTGTGTAATTGGGTGGTTAACCCTTGTTCCTCTGTATAGGAACTGGTTTTCGGCTCCGAGGCTGGATGTTTCGGCACCGAAATCTTTTCGGAAGTCTTTTTGGGCTCCGAAGAAATTTTCTTAGTTTTCGGCGCGGTGTCTCGGTGCCGAATCTCTTTGGTGCCGCTGTCTCGGTGCCAAATTTTCTCGGAGCCGCTCTCTCGGCTCCGAGTTTGCTGAGTGGCGGTTTCACGACCGGAGTCGGATGACTTCGACACCAGCATGCCCTTTTTTGGTGCCTTGGGTCGTCACCTAGTCTTTGGGTTGAGCCATGGCCTGTTGGCGGTGGCGTCCCCTGGGCTTTTGTGGACTTTTCGTGAGTCCTTATTTTCGACGTCTTACTCACGGTTGTTGTTTCTTCGGCGTCGAGTTCTTCCGAATCCGACTCGTGGATGGAGAAAGTTTCTTCTTCCTCCTCGAACCGTTGTTGACCCGTCGGCGTGGATGCCATTTGTAATCTCCTGGCTCTTCGGTCTCTCAGTGTTTTCCTCGACCGAAACGCCCGACAGGCTTCACACGTATCCTCCTTGTGCTCGGGGGACAAGCACAAGTTACAGACCAGATGCTGATCCGTATACGGATATTTGTTATGGCATTTTGGACAGAAGCGGAACGGGGTCCGTTCCATCAGTCTTGAAGTCGCACGCGGTCGGGCCGACCAGGCCCCGACGGGGGATCGAAATTACCCCGAAGGGCCACCGGAGCTCTTCAAAATTCGGTGTCGATTTGTTCTAACTAACCCGATACCGAACGCAACAATACTGACATTTTTTCCGAGATTCTAACTAACTTTCCGACCCGAAACACGGAGCGAAAAGGAACACGTCCGAACCCGATGGCGGAAAAAAAACAATCTAAGATGGAGTCGACGCCCATGCGCAATGGAATTGAAAGGGGAGGAGTCCCTCGGTCTCGTGACTCGAAAAGACTTCTTCGAAGAAAAACAACTTGTAACACTCCGAGCCCAACACCAGACGGCGGACTGTGCACAGCATGTGTATCTGCAGCTACACATGCCATCGAACATATATATATTCTCTCTTACTTGGTGAATACATTAGTATGAACGTAAACTCTGTCCTTTTTCCCCCCCATTTCTTCCTGCTCGTCACACTGCAGTACATTAGTCGATAAAAATTAGACTTCAAAGGGGCTTGATTTAACAAGAAATGGGTAATAATTAAAAAGGTGTCCCTTAAAGGAGCCCGTCTTGCCTGAGACCCTCCAAATCCTTAGGATGACACTGAGTGAAAACACTGACCCATAATAAAATAAAGGCTGGTCTTTCTTCATTTGTGTAAATGATGCTCCAGATTTCCTATTTTAGCTGTTTCAACCGGCTTAATTAACAGTGAAAAAGGGCAGGAAAACCACCAGCGTTTCAGCAAAATATAACGTATTCCGCAAGGAAAGATTTAAGTGAACTTGTCAAGAATTTTCCCCAAAATGTGTGAGTGAATTCATAAAGGTGGAATAGAAATTGGTGAGAAAATAAATTGCAGGCTGCTTTACAACAGTATTTTGCATTTAGGATTAATTTACACAAAATAAATACTGAAATACGTTCCCTATATAACATCATATATTACGATATGCAACTTTTGAAGTTTATCTGAAAACCTGTTAAACCCTGACCAAACAATTGTGCCCTGGCTTATAATTAATTGTTATTACATAGAGGCCCTGTACCAAATTACAGCGAAAATAAAATGAATAGAAATCTCATATCCATGAAAGCTGTGCTCCTTCAAATCAAATTGTATTGTACGCAAAAAAAACTGTGGTCAGGTAATGGTAAACATTTCTGAAATCTCAATGATCTGTCATTCAAATTGATTGGGGAACACGTTTTAAAGAAAAAAATAAGTTTTTGCTAACACTCAACAGCTTTCCCTCTAAAATTATAGTAGGGTTAAGTGGTTGTCACAAATGCCCTAGCGGTCTGGATTGCCAGTTATATCTTAATACAAAAAACCCCACCTGAAATGAGGAAGTGCTCACAGAAAAGAAACAGGCTAAAACAAAGTCAACTGGGTCTTTTTTATCATTTTACACGTAAATTTCCCATGTGACATCACAGTTGTAAATGTAAATTCCCTATGAGACATCTTAATGAAGTCTACAAGCCTCGAACAATTTCGAAAATAATGAGATGCAGGTAAAATCCAGGTAGGCGTGCCGACCAACAATTCTCTTTACCCATAAGATCGTGCAACCTTCAAAAGGTTGTAAAGAAAATAATTTTTAAAAATGTTTTTGCCCAGTTAAAGGAACTTGCTATCATCCGTATTTCAACAAATGTTCTGATAAAAAGAGTACCCCAAATAAAAGAGTACCCCAAATATGTGGATAGGTGTTCGACCTGGAAGAGAAATGAGTAAGTCATGGCTGCAGCTCCTGGCCCGAGGGTCAAAGGCAACCACTGAAACCTAGTGACGGCATGGAATGTCACATGAAGGTCTCAAAGGAACGTGCATCCCTAACCCGATTCCCCAAAGCAAGTTTCTGAACATTTTTGGGCCTTCTGCCTCTGTACAAACAAGAATCATGTGTGTACGCTGAGGGGCTGTAACAATGGAATGAAGCCCAGAGCTAGGCTCTGTTGCCTGGAAGACCACAGCAAGTGTACCCCTCTTGTAGTTGGGACTAACTGCTGCAGTTTCCTGTAAGTCGTTCCCTGTGGCTGCTTGCTTGGAAACGTAAACCATGGCCCAGGCATTACCACTAAAATTCCCAGAGACCAAGAAGCTGTCTATGAACTTGATTTGAATGCCCCAGTGTGACACTTGCGTGACAATTTGGGAGTTCTGATGAAGAGGCAATGGGTGGAAACTCTAGGCCCCCATCAAATTCATGTAACAATCTTGCCAAAAAACCCAGCAGCAAGGCTACTTTGAAGGTGCACTCTCCGGTTCTGGCCTAGGCTCTGTGTAGGTTTTGGCTTAGGCTCTGTGATGGGAAAGAGTGACTGCCATAAGGCATCACCAATAACTCCTGTATTGCTACAAAGTCAAAATAGTGCAAATGGCATTCATCAAAGTCCCTGAAGCAACTTTGTCCCCCACTCCGTTAGACACGGACTTATTAACTGGTATTAAGTTAATACGGAGTTTCTAACCCTAATCTACCTCAGTAAGTTTTGATCATTCTGTTTTGCCACGCTGACAATTATGTGCTAAAGTGGTGTCCTTCAGTCCTCCATGTTTTGGGTCCAGCAGTAAGCCAAGCCTCGGAACATTGGTAAAAGGCACCCAGTAAAAAACTAATTTAGGTGCCTCTAATCGTGGTTCGCAGCATACAAATTTTCAATAAAGTCATAAGTGCTTGAATATTCTCTTGTAAATTGCGCGAAACCTGAAACATCTTTTTGTACATTTTCTTCCATGGAAACACCTGCAAATAAAGTCTCTGTCCATGAATGGAATGATGTAAATATGTAATACAAGCCTATCAGAGGCATCAGTTTTCTTGAATGCTCATGTATAGTTAACATATTGATTAAGTAGCACTGAATTGCGGCACCTAAACTCCAAGACCTCCTATTAATGTGTACATGGAGGTAAAAGTGCAGTCATATACGCTTTTATTGCAGGGAACTTAAAAAGGAGCCTGCCTCTTTAGGAACATGGGAGGAATCCCTTCACAAAAATGCATTGTACTGGCAGTTACCTCCCAGAGCCATTTTTCTTAAGGATACAAGGTAAAATGACAGTAGATTGGAATACTGCTCAACGTACAAGTTACTTATCTTCGGTAACGATATATCTGGTAGAGACATATTCTAGTAGGCAGATTCCTTACCTTAGAATTTCCCCAGGCGTCAGACTGGATCTGGAGAAATTTGTTTTGTAGCAGTACCCCTGCACGCCGTTAGGTGGTGCCTGTCAACTCCGCGGGCATCGTGGTCACAGTGATGACATCACGGTCGTATATAGGCGCCACCCAGGCGTGCCGACATCCAGTTTCTTTTCACGACTTTCCACGTCAGTAGCGTGGAGCAAAGAAGAACACTGAGAATGGTGCCTCAAAATTATGGCCCTTAGAGGGAAGTACCTGTCCCTAGAAATCAGTTCAGAGTGCGGGGAGGATGGGCAGGTTGGTAAGGATTCTGCAACTAGAGTAGGTGTCTAACAGATATATTGTTACTGAAGATAACTTGTACATCTGATAGAGAATTCTAGTTGCAGATTCCTTACCTTAGAACAGATACTCGAGCAATACCATCCCCGGTGGTGGGCTGCGAACTAAGATCACACCAAAAAGTCCTGCAGGACCGAACGGCCCAAATAGCTGTCCCTGCGGACCTGACTGTCCAGGCAGTAATGCTGGGTGTGTGATTGAATGGTAAGATCCCACATCTAAAATATCTTCTAGTAGAAAACACTGTATACACAATACGTAACGTTAGTCAAGTTCAACAGTCCTTTATTTTGCAGTAAAGGGAAATGAAAAGACATCAATGAGACCGTCTCTCAATTGGCTCAATTTTTGGATGTTCCACGGGGTTACGGCCCAATTGGCAAGTTTCTAAATTGAGAGGAGATTAGGTTCCAATATTCAACAGAGTTGCAGCCAACATGTGTTTCGCCCCGTATGGCGAGTACGCCAGGGCTTTCTCAAGGCATATTCATTACAGTAGAAAAATCTTCTGACAAAATTGTCTCAATTGTTGATACAGATCAAATAAAGTAAAGATGGAATAAAGTGTCCCGACGCGTCCTGCGGTTAATCGCTGGGTGAACGTATGCAAGGATGCCCACGTTGCGGCCTGGCAGATATCCATAACTGGAACTCTGTGTGTTAACGCAGTGGTAGCAGCAGTCGCTTTGGTTGAATGAGCACGCAAACTCTCAGGGGATTGCTTTTTCGCCAATGCATAGCACATCTTGATGCAGAGGACTACCCATCGCAAGATGGTCCTCTTCTGCACCGCCTTCCCTTTCTTCGCAACCACATATCCCACAAAGAGTTGATCGTCCACCAGTAAATCTTTGGTATAATCTAAGTAGAACGCCAACACTCTTTTTGGATCCAGATGGTGGAGTCTCTCCTCCTCCTGAGAGGGATGTGGGGGTGCGCCTAAAAGTAGGCAAGGTGATAGATTGACCTACGTGGAAGAGCGTTACCACTTTGGGAAGAAAGGAAGCCCTGGTACGAAGCACCACTTTGTCAGGATGCACTTGTAGATATGGTGGGTTCAAAGAAAGAGCCTGAAGCTCACTTACTCTGCAGAGGTTATGGCAATGGAAAAAGCTGTTTTAAGGGTTAAGAACCATAGAGGACAGTTGTGGAGCGGCTTGAAAGCAGCACACATGAGGTATGTGAGGACCAAGTTCAAATCCCACTGCGGCATGCTGATCGGGATGGGAGGAAATATATGAGTGAGGCCTTTAAGAAACCTCCCAACAATGGGAAATTTGAAAAGTGAAGGTTGGTCTGGTAGCCTTAAGAAGGCAAAGATAGCAGATGTGAGAAAGTAGCCTCTTTCTAGCCTTGTTATCCCCACTTTTGGCCTGGTTGTGAGTGTATGTCAGGGTGTTTTCACTGTCTCACTGGGATCCTGCTAGCCAGGGCCCAGTGCTCATAGTGAAAACCCTATGGTTTCAGTATGTTTGTTATGTGTCACTGGGACCCTGCTAGCCAGGACCCCAGTGCTCATAAGTTTGTGACCTATATGTATGTGTTCCCTGTGTGGTGCCTAACTGTCTCACTGAGGATCTGCTAACCAGAACCTCAGTGGTTATGATCTCTCTGTACAAATTGTCACTAACAGGCTAGTGACCAATTTCACCAATTTACATTGGCATACTGGAACACCCTTATAATTCCCTAGTATATGGTACTGAGGTACCCAGGGTATTGGGGTTCCAGGAGATCCCTATGGGCTGCAGCAATTCTTTTGCCACCCATAGGGAGCTCTGACAAATCTTACACAGGCCTGCCACTGCAGCCTGAGTGAAATAACGTCCACGTTATTTCACAGCCATTTACCACTGCACTTAAGTAACTTATAAGTCACCTATATGTCTAACCTTTACCTGGTAAAGGTTGGGTGCTAAGTTACTTAGTGTGTGGGCACCCTGGCACTAGCCAAGGTGCCCCCACATTGTTCAGGGCAAATTCCCCGGACTTTGTGAATGCGGGGACACCATTACAAGCGTGCACTATACATAGGTCACTACCTATGTATAGCTTCACAATGGTAACTCCGAACATGGCCATGTAACATGTCTAAGATCATGGAATTGCCCCCCAATGCCATCCTGGTATTGGGGAGACAATCCCATGATTCCCCGGGTCTCTAGCACAGACCCGTGTACTGCCAAACTGCCTTTTCAGGGGTTTCATTGCAGCTGCTGCTGCTGCAAACCCATCAGACAGGTTTTTGCCCCCCTGGGGTCCAGCCAGGCTTGGCCCAGGAAGGCAGAACAAAGGACTTCCTCAGAGAGAGGGTGTTACACCCTCTCCCTTTGGAAAAAGGTGTTAAGGCAGGGGAGGAGTAGCCTCCCCCAGCCTCTGGAAATGCTTTCATGGGCACAGATGGTGCCCATTTCTGCATAAGCCAGTCTACACCGGTTCAGGGATCCCCCAGCCCTGCTCTGGCGTGAAACTGGACAAAGGAAAGGGGAGTGACCACTCCCCTGACCTACACCTCCCCTGGGAGGTGCCCAGAGCTCCTCCAGTGTGCTCCAGACCTCTGCCATCTAGGAAACAGAGGTGCTGCTGGCACACTGGACTGCTCTGAGTGGCCAGGGCCAGCAGGTGACGTCAGAGACGCCTTCTGATAGGCTCCTCCAGGTGTTGCTAGCCTATCCTCTCTCCTAAGTAGCCAAACCTCCTTTTCTGGCTATTTAGGGTCTCTACTTTGGGGAATTCTTTAGATAACGAATGCAAGAGCTCATCAGAGTTCCTCTGCATCTCTCTCTTCACCTTCTGCCAAGGAATCAACTGCTGACCGCGCTGGAAGCCTGCAAAACTGCAACAAAGTAGCAACGACGACTACTGCGACATTGTAACGCTGATCCTGACGCCTTCTCGACTGTTTTCCTGGTGGTGCATGCTGTGGGGGTAGTCTGCCTCCTCTCTGCACTAGAAGCTCTGAAGAAATCTCCCGTGGGTCGACGGAATCTTCCCCCTGCAACCGCAGGTACCAAAGAACTGCATCACCGGTCCTCTGGGTCTCCTCTCAGCACGACGAGCGATGTCCAAGTGACTCCCACAGTCCAGTGACTCTTCAGTCCAAGTTTGGTGGAGGTAAGTCCTTGCCTCCCCACGCCAGACTGCATTGCTAGGAACCACGTGTTTTGCAGCTACTCCGGCTCCTGTGCACTCACCGAGGATTTCCTTCGTGCACAGCCAAGCCTGGGTCCCCAGCACTCTAACCTGCATTGCACGACCTCCTGAGTTGTCCTCTGGCGGCGTGGGACTCTCTTGTGCAACTTCGGGTGAGCACCGATTCACTCCACTTCGTAGTGCCTGTTCCGGCACTTCTGCGGGTGCTGCTTGCTTCTGAGTGGGCTCCTTCTCTTGCTGGGCGCCCCCCCCTGTCTCCTCATGCAATTGGCGACATCCTGGTCCCTCCTGGGCCACAGCAGCATCCAAAAACCCTAACCGCGACCCTTGCAGCTAGCAAGGCTTGTTTGCGGTCCTTCTGCAGGAAAACACTTCTGTACGACTCATCACGACGTGGGACATCCATCCTCCAAAGGGGAAGTTTCTAGCCCTTGTCGTTCGTGCAGAATCCTCAGCTTCTACCATCCGGTGGCAGCTTCTTTGCATCCACAGCTGGCATTTCCTGGGCATCTGCCCACTCCCGACTTGATCGTGACTTTTGGACTTGGTCCCCTTGTTCCACAGGTACTCTCATCTGGAAATCCATCGTTGTTGCATTGCTGGTGTTGGTCTTTCCTGCAGAATTCCCCTATCACGACTTCTGTGCTCTTTGGGGAACTTAGGTGCATTTTGCACCCACTTTTCAGGGTCATGGGGTGGGCTATTTTTCTAACCATCACTGTTTTCTTACAGTCCCAGCGACCCTCTACAAGGTCACATAGGTTTGGGGTCCATTCGTGGTTCGCATCCCACTTCTAGAGTATATGGTTTGTGTTGCCCCCATCTCTATGTGCCCCCATTGCATTCTTTTGTGACTATACATTGCTTGCACTGTTTTCTATTGCTATTACTGCATATTTTGGTATTGTGTACATATATCTTGTGTATATTTGCTATCCTCATACTGAGGGTACTCACTGAGATACTTTTGGCATTTGTCATAAAAATGAAGTACCTTTATTTTTAGTATATCTGTGTATTGTGTTTTCTTATGATATTGTGCATATGACACTAGTGGTACTGTAGGAGCTTCACTCGTCTCCTAGTTCAGCCTAAGCTGCTCTGCTAAGCTACCTTTTCTATCAGCCTAAGCTGCTAGACACCCCTCTACACTAATAAGGGATACCTGGGCCTGGTGCAAGGTGTAAGTACCCCTTGGTACTCACTACAAGCCAGTCCAGCCTCCTACAGCAGACAAATATCCCTTGAGAGAGCCCAGACCAGAGCCCTTCTGGGCAAGAGAGGATAAAGAGGAGAACCTCTAAGAGAAGTGCAGAGAGGGGATCAACAGATTTGTTGATACACCATGCCACAAATTTATTCCAACGACAGGCATATAACGTTTTGGTGGAGGGACGCCTGGCTGCTAAGATGACATTACAGACTTCAGGTGGAAGGTCAAAAGCCGTCAATTGTCGCTGATCAATCTCTACACAAGGAGGTGGAGCCTGGACAGGTTTGGGTGGATAACCGTCCCCTGCTGCTGCAACAGAAGATCCTCCTGAAGGGGCAGTCTGATCGGAGGATCGAAGGCCATGCTCAGTAGCTTGGGATACCAGACTCTTCGTGCCCAGTCCGGAGCCACCAATATTACTTGGGCCCAGTCGTGCCTGATCTTCTTCAGAACCCTGGGTAGAAGTGGTATTGGCGGGAAGGCATACAGGAGGCCTGAGTTCCACTCGTGACGTAGAGCGTCGCCGAGCACATGCCACCTTGGAAACAACAACGCGCAAAACAGGTGACATTGTGCATTCTCTGCAGAGGCAAACAGATCTAACCAAGGCTCTCCCCAATGCTGAAAAAGACCTTGTGCCACCTCCGGATGGAGACGCCATTTGTGATAGACTATGCATTGAAGGCTGAGTTCATCTGCTCTGACGTTCAGAGAGCCTACCAGATGCTGAACCACCAGGGAAATGTCCTGGCGTTCCAGCCATGTCCAGAGGCAGAGAGCCTCTTAACAAAGGGTCCACGACCCCACTCCGCCCTGCTTGTTACAATACCACATGGCCGTGGTGTTGTCCATGAACACCTGCACCACTTTCCCTTTTAGAGAGGGAACGAATGCTTTCAAGGTAAGTTGGATTGCCCGGAGCTCCAAAAGGTTCATGTGGAGTCCGAACTCCACTGGAGATCAGAGGCCTCTGATCTCAGCCTCTCCCATGTGGCCGCCCCATCCCAGGACTGATGCATCTGTCACTTCTGTGAGATCTGGTTGGGGAAGGGAGAGAGCTCTGCCGTTGACCCAATCTGGATTTGACAACCACCAATGCAGGCCTTTCACAGTTTCCTTCGAGATCTGAACCATGTCGGAGAGATTCCCCTGATGCTGCGCCCACTGGAACTTCAGGTCTCACTGCAGAGCTTGCATATGCCATCTGGCATGTCAGACCAGCAGGATCAGGAGGCCATGAGGCCCAGCAGCCTCAGAGTCATTCTCACCAAAATCCAGAATAGAGGCTGAAACATCGGTATTATATCCTAGACTCGCTTTTCGGGAGGATAAGTTTGAAACCGCACTGTGTCCAGAAAAGGAGCGTCTGAGAGGGAGTTAGGTGTGAACCCCAGCGAATGCAGGAGGCTTGCTGTAGTCTGGAGGTGGGAGATGACTTTCAGGGGTGTGTCCGCCTTCAACAGCCAGTCGTCAAGGTAGGGGAAGACTGGAACCTGCGCAGATTTGCTGCAACCACTACTACCCGAGGGGTGCTGGAAAGGCCAAAGGGGAGCACGGTGAACTGAAAGTGCTCATGACCTACCACAAGTCTGTGGGCC
Organism: Pleurodeles waltl; assembly: GCF_031143425.1. Lineage (NCBI taxonomy): Eukaryota > Metazoa > Chordata > Amphibia > Caudata > Salamandridae > Pleurodeles > Pleurodeles waltl. Next base: position 69,793,480 of record NC_090448.1, read on the forward strand.
AGCAGGACGGGAATATGGAACTAGGCATCCTGAAAGTTCAACGCTACCATCCAGTCTCCAGGGTCTAGGGCAGAAAGTACCTGAGCTAGGGTTAATATTTTGAACTCCTTCTTGAGGAAGAGATTTTAGAAAGCAACATACCGTTACGTCAGCTGGACTCTTCTGTTTGTGGGGATATATAGGGTTTGTAGGTTCATTAAGAACACTAGGCACCCAGAGCCAATAAAGCAGCTGCACCTTGCAATGGGTTTTCATTCTATATGGGGCATACAGCAATTCATTTGCTGAAATATAAAAAGAGTGAAAAATAGGTATGAAGAAAACCTTTGTATTTCCAAAATGGGCACAAGATAAGGAGTTGAGAAGCAGTGGTTATCTGCACATCTCTGAATTCCGGGGTGCACATACTAGCATGTGAATTACAGGGCATTTCTCAAATAGTGGTCTTTTTTACACACTGTCTTACATTTGGAAGGAAAAAATGTAGCGATAGACAAGGGGCAATAACACTTGTTCTGCTATTCTGTGTTCCCCCAAGTCTCCCAATAAAAATGGTACCTCACTTGCGTGGGTAGGCCTTATGCCTGCGACAGGAAACGCAACATGGACACATCACATTTTTACACTGAAAACTGATGTGTTTTTTTAAAGTGCCTAGCTGTGGATTTTGATCTCTAGCTCAGCCGGCACCTAGGAAAACCTACCAAACCTGTGCATTTTTTTTTAGAACTAGACACCTAGGGGAATCCAGGATGGGGTGACCTGTGGGGCGCTCACCAGGTTCTGTTACCCAGAAGCCTTTGCAAACCTCAAGATTTGGCCAAAAAAACACTTTTTCCTCACATTTCGGTGACAGAAAGTTCTGGAATCTGAGAGGAGCCACAAATTTCCTTCCACCCAGCGTTCCCCCAAGTCTCCCGATAAAAATGGTACCTCACTTGGGTGGGTAGACCTAGTGCCCCCGTCAGGAAATGCCCCGAAACACAACGTGGACATATCAAAATGATCCAATACAAAAAAAACTGTTTTAGCAGGTGGGGGTGGAGGGGACCTGCGTTTTTGGTCCTGGGCTCAGCAGCCATATAGGGAAACCTACCAAACCCAAAGATTTCTGAAAACTAGACACCCAAAGGAACCCAGGGAGGTGTGACTTGCGTCGATCCGCCAGTGTTTTCTCACCCAGAATCCTCAGCAAACCTCAAATTTGTCCCACATTTCTGTGTGGGATCACCACACTCGGACAAATTTCCTGCCACCCAACATTCCCCCCAGTTTCCCGGTAAAAATGATACCTCACTTGTGTAGGTGAGCCAAGTGCCTGTGACAGGGAAGAGCCAAAAACATGTCGAAACTGAGGGGGAACCAAAGCGGGTCCAAAAGGGCAGTTTGAAAAAAACAAACATTTTAGGCTGACAAGAGGGGCAGAATTTTTATCTGTATAGGAGCAACAATGCTGGGTGGTAGGGATTTTGTGGATTCCGGAAGGTTCCATCACAAAAATGTGGAAAAATGTGTGATTTTCAGCAAAGTTGGAGGTTTGCAGGGCATTGTGGGTAAGAAAATGGTGCGGGGTGCATGTGAAGCCTCGCCCCTGGACTCACCCAGATGTTTAGTTTTCAGATATGTCTAGGTCTTGTGGATTTTTCTACATGGCAGCGTCCCAAAGTCCAAAAAGTGCAGCACTGACCATTCCAAGTGGGACAATTTTAGAGTTAGATGAGCTCTTATGGCCCAAATGTAGAACCCAAAATCCAAAAGATTCAAATGCCCTCTTGCTTGACTTGGGATAAAATGTTTTAGTGTGTGGGGGAGAGCTGAAAGACTGTTACCCCTTTCAGTTGGCGTGGGGGCATAACCATGCCCATACTGGTTGGTAGCCACCACCCCACTATTTATATTTTTTTTAATTCCCTGGCGTCTAGTAGGCTTTCTGCCCCCCCGCCCCTGGGGAGTGGATCAGGGGGGTAATTGCCCCATCTGCCCAACAGTGGGCAGAACAACTTTGGGCTCATTTATTTGGGCTGGGGTTATGGCCATACCCCCACCTTTAAAAAAAAATTCTTCCCTGGTCTCTTGTGGGCTTTCTGCCCCTCCGGGTGGCAGATGGGCCTTCCAAAAATAGGCCGATCTGCCCCAAGGAGGGCAGATATGGCCATCAGTGATGTGCCCCATGGGGGGCGACCCTTGCCCAAGGGGCTGCCCCCCGAACAAAACATACATACATACACACCAATCTCTGGTGCCTAAGAGGTTTCTGACCTATAAATAGGCCGATCTGCCCCCAAGGTGAGAAGAAATGGCCTAAAATAAATTTGCCCCCCAGGGAAACGACCCTTGCCTAAGGGGTCGCTCCCCTTGAGTGAAATTGGCGCAAACAAATCCCTAGTGTCCAGTGGTTTCTGCCCCATTGGGGGCAGACTGGCCTAATAAAAATAGGCCGATCTGCCCCCAAGGGGGGCAGAAATGGCCTAAAATGAATTTTGCCCCCAGGGGAGAGACCCTTGCCTAAGGGGTCACTCCACACTTATAAACATTTTTTTTTAATAATAATAAAAAAAAAAAAACGGATCCCTGGTGTCTAGCAGTTTGGAGGGTGGAGTGTCAGAAATGGCCTAAAAATAAATTGCCCCCCTGGGGAGGGGCCCTTGCCCAAGTGGCCGCTCCCCTTATGCATACAAAAAACCAAAAAAAACTATTTCCCTGTCGTCTAGTGCCATTTCTGCTGGAGGATGGAGGCGTTAGCGGGGTGAAAGGGGAAGCGATTCCCCTTCCATCCCTGCCCAGGGGAGGGGGTTGCTTGGCCTTTGGTGGGAGCGCTAGCGCTCCCCCGAGAGCCTTTAGTAGGACGACCTGGTCTCGACCTCGGCACCGGGCAACCGTTGCCAAGGGCGAGATCAGCTCATCCTGGGCAACCGAGGGGTTAAAGCGCTCGATCGCGGAGTCCGTCTTGTCTCTGAAGAGACGACTGCCATCGAAGGGCATGTCCATCAAAGATTACTGGACATCCCCTGAAAAGCCAGACGTCCTCAACCAGGTGTGGTGTCTAAATGCCACAGTCGATGCAACCGATCTGCCCAGTGGGTCGGTAGTATCTAATCCACAACGTATCATGAACTTGGCTGGACCGGGAACAACACAGAGTCGAGTGTCAGGCAGTCAAGAGCTTCAGGGACTGCTCCCTCAAAGCTTTCGGGTTTATGGCCCAACACTCTGAGCACAACTTTGGGTCGTGGTTGCGCTCCAAACACCAGCGGCACACGAGGTGCGGATCCGTCACCAACATCATGCGGTGACAGGAGTCGCAGGGTTTAAAACCGGTCTTACGGGACATCCCTCGACGCAAACCAAAACTTGTCAAAAACGAATTCGACAAAATGTCGTAGTTAGTAAAAAAATGACCAGGGTAGCTCTTCTCTAGATCTGCGCGTAGGTTGGTGTTGAAAGAAAAGAACTGACGTCAGCGCGTAGGTCCTATATACGACTGCGACGTCATTACAGTGACCACAATGTCAACGACGCCACCTGACAGCGTGCAGGGGTACTGCTCAAAGGAAAAATCTACGGGTCCAGTCTGATGCCCTGGGGAAATTCTAAGGTGAGGAATCTGCAACTAGAAGTCTCTATCAGATGTTTTAAACAGTCGAAGAGGTGGGTAGGTTGTTTATTACTTCAATGACATTCCCACAATGCAGAACGGGGCTACACGTATTGTAGGAGGCTGGCCTGGCTTGTAGTGGGTACCAGAGGTACTTACACCTTGTGCCAGGTCCAGTTAGCCTTTATTAGTGTATTAGAGGTGTTTCTAGCAGCTTAGGCTGATAGAAGCTAGCTATAGCAGAGCAGCTTAGGCTGAACTAGGAGACCTGCAAAGCTCCTACTATACCACTGGTGTCATATGCACAATATCATAAGAAAACACAATACACAGATATAGTAAAAATAAAGGTGCTTTATTTTTATGACAATATGCCAAAAGTATCTCAGTGAGTACCCTCAGTATGAAGATGCCAAATATACACAAGATATATGTACACAATACCAAAATTATGCAGTAATAGCAAAAGGAAGTAATACAAGCAGTGTAAAGTTACAATAGATTGCAATAGGAGCACATAGGTATAGGGGCAACACAAACCATATACTCCAAAAGTGGAATGCGAACCACGAATGGACCCCAAACCTATGTGAGCTTGTAGAGGGTCGCTGGGACTGTAAGAAAACAGTGAGGGTTAGAAAAATAGCCCACCCCAAGACCCTGAAAGGTAGGTGTAAAGTGCACCTACAACCCCCAGAGAGCACAGAAGTCGTGATAGGGGGATTCTGCAAGGAAAACCAAAACCAGCAATGCAACAACAGTGGATTTCCGGACCCGAGTACCTGTAAGACAAGGGGACCAAGTCCAAGAGTCGCGACAGTGTCGAGAGTGGGCAGGAGCCCAGGAAATGCCAGCTGCGGGTGCAAGGAAGCTGCCACCGGAGGGAAGAAGCTTGGTGTTTTGCAAGAACGAAGAGGACTAGGAACTTCCCCTTTGGAGGATGGATGTCCCATGTCGTGAAGAAGCTTGCAGAGGTGTTCCCACGCAGAAAGACTGCAAACAAGCCTGGCTAGCTGCAAGGGTCGCGGTTAGGGTTTTTGGATGCTGCTGTGGCCCAGGAGGGACCAGGATGTCGCCACTTGGATGAGGAGACAGAGGGAGCGCCCAGCAAGTCAGGGAGCCCTCACAGAAGCAGGCAGCACCCGCAGAAGTACCGGATCAGGCACTTAGAAGAGGAGTGAACTGGAGTTCACCCAAAGTCAGAAAAGGGAGTCCCACGACGCAGGAGGACAACTCAGAAGGTTGTGCACTGCAGGTTAGAGTGTTGGGGACCCAGGCTTGGCTGGGCACAAAGGAAATCCTGGAAGAGTGCACAGGAGCCGGAGCAGCTGCAAATCACGCGGTACCCAGCAATGCAGTCTAGCGTGGGGAGGCAAGGACTTACCTCCACCAAACTTGGACTGAAGAGTCACTGGACTGTGGGAGTCACTTGGACAGAGTTGCTGAGTTCCAGGGACCACGCTCGTCGTGCTGAGAGGGGACCCAGAGGACCGGTGATGCAGTCTTTTATTGCCTGCGGTCGCAGGGGGAAGATTCCGTCGACCCACGGGAGATTTCTTCAGAGCTCCTGGTGCGGAAAGGAGGCAGGCTACCCCCAGAGCATGCACCACCAGGAAACAGTCGAGAAAGTCGGCAGGATGAAGCAATACAAGGTTGCAGTAGTCTTCTTTGCTACTTTGTTTCGGTTTTGCAGGCGTCCTGAGCAGTCAGCTGTCGATCCTTTGGCAGAAGGTGAAGAGGGAGATGCAGAGGAACTCTGGTGAGCTCTTGCATTCGGTATCTGAAGAATTCCCCAAAGCAGCGACCCTAAATAGCCAGAAAAGGAGGTTTGGCTACCTAGGAAGGAGGATAGGCTAGTAAGAAAGGTAAGAGCCTATCAGGAGGAGTCTCTGACGTCACCTGATAGAACTGGCCACTCAGAGCAGTCCAGTGTGCCAGCAACACCTCTGTTTCCAAGATGGCAGAGGTCTGAGGCACACTGGAGGAGCTCTGGGCACCTCCCCTGGGAGGTGCAGGTCAGGGGAGTGGTCACTCCCCTTTCCTTTGTCCAGTTCCGTGCCAGAACAGGGCTGGGGGATCCCTAAACTGGTGTAGACTGGCTTATGCAGAGATGGGCAGCATCTGTGCCCATCAAAGCATTTCCAGAGTCTGGGGGAGGCTACACCTCCCGAGCCACCACACCTATTTCCAAAGGAAGGGGTTATCACACCCAGGGCTGCCTGGACCCCAGGAGGGCAGAAACCTGTCTGAGGGGTTGGCAGCAGCAGCAGCTGCAGTGGAGACCCCGGAAAGGCAGTTTGGCAGTACCCGGGTTCTGTGCTAGAGACCCGGGGGATCATGGAGTTGTGTCCCCAATGCCAGAATGGCATTGGGTTGACAATTCCATGATCTTAGACATGTTACATGGCCATGTTCGGAGTTACCATTGTGACGCTATACATAGGTAGTGACCTATGTATAGTGCACACGTGAAATGGTGTACCCGCACTCACAAAGTCCGGGGAATTTGCCCTGAACAATGTGGGGGCACCTTGGCTAGTGCCAGGGTGCCCACACACTAAGTAACTTTGCATCCAACCTTCACCAGGTGAAGGTTAGACATATAGGTGGCTTATCAGTTACTTAAGTGCAGTGGTAAATGGCTGTGAAATAACGTGGACGTTATTTCACTCAGGCTGCACTGGCAGGCCTGTGTAAGAATTGTCAGATCTCCCTATGGGTGGCAAAAGAAATGCTGCAGCCCATAGGGATCTCTTGGAACCCCAATACCCTGGGTACCTCAGTACCATATACTAGGGAATTATAAGGGTGTTCCAGTATGCCAATGTGAATTGGCGAATTTGGTCACTAGCCTGTTAGTGACAATTTGGAAAGCAGGGAGAGCATAAACACTGAGGTTCTGGTTAGCAGAGCCTCAGTGAGCCAGTTAGTCATCACACATACAGGGCACACTTATGAGCACTGGGGCCCTGCCTGGCAGGGTCCCAGTGACACAGACTAAAACAACATATATACAGTGAAATATGGGGGTAACTTGCCAGGCAAGATGGTACTTTCCTACACGTATGTAATCTTTTCTTCCGCATCAGAGATTCTTTATTATTAGTCATAACCCTTGAGTATATTAACAAGCAAATTAGTTATATATTTTGCAGTTGTCGGGCAGCAAATATTTATTATATATGTGCAGACACCAGAAGTTTGTATCACTGAAAATATAATCTGAAAAGATTCCTGAATGTTTTCTGGCCTACTTTGTGTTGGGTTCATTTATAATCCAAGGCATAGTAGATGGTTTTACTTTAGTGGAATGGGCCTTGGGTTTGCCAGGTAAGGGCCTATTTGCTGGCTGATAATATAACAAAATACATGCCAATATCGATCTTGCAATGTATGTCTGGCAGTAGTAACAAAATGGTTTTGTTTTTCTAATTCTCTTAGCTTTGTATAAGGGGAATTGCAACATTCTTCTCCCTTCTGAGTGCAGTGCTCTCTGTTGGAATAGGTCGGTTAAGAACAAAAAAATATCAGGTGGTTAATGGTTTAGATTCACGTAGAAATCTGACAATACTTTTGGTAAGAAAGAAGGGCACGCTCAAGCGTAACAAGACATTGTACTGGGCAGTCAGCTTCTTTTAGAATTTCTATACATTGTTGGAGGGAGATTCACATCTGATCTTTGAAGCCAAGCAGCCAAATTCTAGGATGGAAGGGAGATCCATTCTGCATGGCAATCTTTTCCATTGAATGAGTGATAATTCCAGAAGGTCCCAGTAGCACAATTATCGCAGCCAATCTGGTGCTACTAATATAATCTTTACTCTTGATCTGCGTAGTCTGACAATTACTATTATTACTATTGTGGAAAAGTATAGAAAAATGGTGTTGAGCATTGCATCAAAAAGGCACTGCCTAATTAATTCTGTGCTGAAGCCTTTTTTTTGCGTAGCAAATGGGTCTAAGGTGGTGTTCCGCCACTCTCTACGAAGATATCTTTTATCATTTTGTCCTTCAGTCCCATTACCGGTTTTCCACATGATGTCTCTTGAGGAAATTGCTTCCTGATTCAACGTCCCAGGAATGTGTTGGTATCTGCAAACTCAGAGGCTTTGAACTTTGTAGAAGTCATCATTCACATCCAAATATATTTGAAATGTTCAGCTGAATATCTCACACAGTCCGAAAATTGCGGCATATCTGAAAAAAGGCAGAGAATACAACATACTAAAATAAGAGCATGACCACTTGCTTTAATAGAGCAGCGGTGCGTGGACCGATCAATACCACACCAGTAGAAATCAATATGTACTGCCTGGTGCAGAGACAACTGTAGGGCATATTTGATCATTTAAAGTTTTTTAATGCAGTTTGAGCTTTGGACTCTTAGGCTAAACTCTTTGCATCATCTTGATTTCTTTAATAACCAATGCTGAGAACAACTAGGGTTTCACCTGAAACCATTGATCACTATGAGGTTCTAGTCTGATGTCTCATGACCATTCCCAGAGTGTAGTTTGGGCATTTAGGCCCTCACTACGAGGCTGGCGGTCACCAGACTGCCAGCCTTGCTGTGGCGGTCTTACTGCCGCGGACCCAGCGGTAAAGACCGCCACATTACAAGTTCTGGGGCTTGGCAGAAGCCAAACCGCCAAAACGCCGCATGGCCCACCGATGCGGTTGCACTGAAGCCGGCGGCGGCGAGCACCTCCAGCCCAGAAGCAGGCCTCAGCCTCCTGGCTGGATTTCAAACCTGCAGACCGCCGGGCTTTCCGTGGCAGTCACCCCACCATGAAAACCCTGGCAGAAGCGCACACGACGACAGGAATCCCCACATGTCCACATACATGCACCCACAACGTTCACACTCTTACAAACACGCACCCCACTCACTCGCTACATACACCCCATTCACTCAGACGCACACTGAAACACGCAATCAGGCACACCCATGCAAATGAACACCCCCATCCATGCAAACACACAAACATTCGCATTCAATTGCATACATGCACGCATTCCCAACCACCTCCCCTCCGCATACTCGCACTCATACTACACCCTCCTCCCCTCTGCACTACATACATGCACCCACAAACACCCCCGAACCGTACACATCCATGCACACATCCGCACTCACACCTATACACCGCCCTCATCCGAAAACTTGCACACAGACACCCCCCTCTTGCTCCCAAACACACACTTATACACCCCCATTTGCACATATACATGAACACACCACACACTTGCACCCAGCACTCCCCACCCCGCCCCCTTCGGACGATCACATTACCTTTCCAGCTACTAATACGGCAGGCTGAGTCTTGCTGGTATGGCTGTGCTGGCGATGCACCTGCCTCTTCAGCGGAGTCGGACTTCCACCCATAAATGGGCGGAAGTCCTAGCACAACTCCTAATATGGCAGTCAACAGACCGTCAGCACTGGGAGGCCTGCTGGCTGCAGCGGCTTCAGTGGTCTTTGAAAAAGACCGCTGAAGTCGTAATGTGGGCCTTAGTCCTTCAGCATTATCAAAGACATTTATAGGAGGTCCTTGGTTTTCATACAGAGTCACAGACTCCTGAAGATTGTCTTGTGGATTAATCTAGGGTCCGAAACGTTGACGCACTACCCATCGTTCCTTCAAATAACTTGTAATACCCACAACGGTTTTTGTTATGATCACAAGACAATCTCTAGATATATGTAGAAAGTGGGCATTTACCCCATTGTCATATGTCAGCATCATTTGAAGCTTTGATTATAATGTATTTGACATTGTCAAAGTACTTGGAAACATCAATGATGTAGAAGCCCTGATTTTCTTCATTTTAGTTAATCACGAGGTTTATTCTTAATATAAGTTTGAGAAACAAATACACCTGCTGATATAATTGTTTTCTTTTTGCCAAAACCATGTCTGCACACTGAAATATACTGAATTCATTTGAGATGCAAGTGACAGACGCCAGAAAGTAACAAGTTACACAACTATTTTTCAAGTAGTTCCCTTGTTGGCAACTTTATCTATTCTACTCCAGGAATGTTTAAGGCACTCCTAGTGATCTTTCTACCAAAAGCCCAATGTTACATTGATTATGCTTGAAGGGAATGTTGTCCTGAAGTTGTTCCCCCTTGCTTGTTGGCAAAAGTGCATGGTGGTGGCATTGTCTAAATCATGATGTTCTTTGATGTACTGTTTTAAGTTGTAAAAAGATGATGTAGTAGGTCTTCTCGTTGCGTCTCCAAAGGCCTTGAGTTGTGAGACCGTTTAGAAGGACATCCCATCCTGTCTATGATGCGCCTATCACTTCAATCTGTATAGTAGTCTTCTTTGGAAAAGCAGCTCTTTGGAAGAGATTTTTCCTGCTGCACCACCATGTTAGTGATTATGAGGCCGATGTTGTCGCTTGCATTCACAACTGACCTTTTTTGGGACCACTGGTCCTCGAAACACTGTAGTAGAGGTCACATAAATAGATGAGAATTTGGGATTACAAATATGCAGGATGCTTTGGTTCCTAGGAGTGATGCAATCTGGAGAGCCACTGGTTTGCTTCTTAGATTACATCATTTCTCTAAAACAGATGACACTCTCTGCTAAGAGTGCACACTTTTTTTTGCCTATGGACTTGTCCACGTTGAGTTGTAACAGGTGTGAGATAGTTTGAAAGTCCTGCTCTGTTTTTATTTGAGTTGCCTTTAAAGCAAGTTGTTGAGATCGGGGTAAACAACTTTTTTCTTTTTTTTTTTAAGATAGGCTTCACCAATTGCCATACATCTTGACAAGAGTTGGGGAATGTACTTCTGCCCGAATGGCATGATAGTATACTGGTAGTGATGGTCTCCAACTATGAATCTCAGCAATTATCTTTAAATATTCAAGACTGGAAAGTGAAACTAGGCATCCTGGAGATCTATAGAACAGTCAATCATTCTTATTTATGTGAGAACTTTTGATGAAGGGCCAGCATCCTGAATTGTTCTTTGAGGGTGAATTTCTTGACAAACCATAGATCTAAAAATTGGTCGGAATTGTTGTGACTGGCCATACTTTAGTACCAAGAAGTACCTTGAGTACACTCCTTTGTTCTGTTGATTTGATGGAATCATATTTATTGCTCACTTGGATAACAAAATGTTTGAGTTGCTTTCTCAGTGCTGGTAATTGACAGCTTACTGTAGGCTTTGTTCGGATAGGTAGCAAAATTGCCTTAAATCCTATTGACTATCTCTTTGAGAAGATACTTATGACCCATATGTCTGCCAGGATTAACGCCTACTCCTCTAGATGAGATAGCACTGCTGCCCCTACTGTAGTGTGTAACTGTGGGAAGAGGAAGAAAGCAGTGCACTGGAGTCATATTGTTAATTTACGATAGGCCTTGGTATAATTTTAGTTATGCCGGCGTTCTTGAGGTAAATTTGAGATACATCATTTTGGCTTCATTACCAAGATTATGCCAAAACGCCATGTTGTGTAATGAGACTTGATTTCGGGGAGCAATCATACTGCAAGATGTAGGGAAACAACTTGTCACAAGGAGCATCATCCCAATGCGACTGGCAGTTCCTTAATGCGGGAAGGCAAGTCAAGTTCAGGTCTATAGTTTTTTTTACTTGAGATGACTTTTTGGGTGATTTTTGTGCAACAAACTACAATTCTGAACGCAAGCGACATAAATAAGAATGCACACAACATTTCCTTTAATGCAGGTGGGCAACAAACCTTTTTCAGGTAGATATTTTACCCAAGTGGGCCATTTAGGTAATTTGTGAGTGGCAAACTACAAATCCGAACGTGAGCAGCAGGTGGTCAACAAATATTTTTCTTCACCAGATCGGACCATTCAGGTTATGTTTGAGTGCCAAACTACATTTCCGGATGTGAGCGACTGGAAAATCAACTCAAAATGACCGTTTCCAGGAGGGAATGCACCACTATTTTTTTTTTGTTTTGTTTGTATCCGTGCTGGTGGATTGGTGCCCATGTAGAATTAACTTTTTTTTAATGGAACATATTTGCACATCTTAGGACGGTGGAGGTTTTAGGTTAAATATACCATTTTCTTTTGTGTTGTTTGTGCATTCTGTACTAATTTGTTTAACATTTCACTATGATGATGTTTTACTGTCTGGGGCCTAGTATGCCCAGCACTGCTGTGATTTTGAGGGTTTGTTCATATTCTCACTGCTGTTGTGCAATATGGATTTAGATGTCATTGGATTAAGTGCAAGATGTAGGTTGTTTTTTCTCTGCATATGTTTGTTGATGTCTAGAGTTGGGGTTGCTCACTGAATCCAGTCCCATGTGCTAGACATCTTCCTTTGTTTGAAGTTACCTCCTTCCCCAAGTGCTCACCCACTATTTTTTTGTAAGTTTGTGTATGTGTTTCGTGGTTGATATACTGTGGTTAGGAACTTTTTTAAACAATTTAATTTTCGATTTTGGCACTGCGGATGATTTAATGATGGTAGGTAGAGGGCAGCTGCAGAAGAGTAGGTCCAGTCACATTTGGTAAGTAAATCATTTCTTACCAATCATTTCAATGCAATGCTACAAAATATCTTTAGGTGGGGTGGAAGGTGCTCCAGAGAGGGCAGCGCGAGTGCTTTCTTTGTTTTCCAACACAAAAGGATGATGGACGGAGTGCTAAACAATGCAAACACTCAACCCCAGTCACAGATCTGGGTTTAATCCATCATTCTTTTGCTCACCATGCCACTCCAGTTTGGACCCAGCCATATGCAAATCAGTCTTGACCCTGTTCCTCATGAGAACAGTCCAGCACGAACTGCCAAGCCAGGTCCTCCCTGGACCGTAAACAAGCATCCTGGGACCGGTTTCAGCCAGGCTAGCTTGAATCCAGTGGCACAGTGAGCAAGGTACCCACGTCTGGGCATACCATTCCCATTCCAACTAGTCCAACTTTAGCTCGATTTTGATGCTACAAATCTTCTCCAAAATCTTGGAGAGACATGTCAACTCGCAGTTTGCCACCTTTGTGGAAGCCCCAAACTTCCTGCAATCTTCACAATCAGACTTTAGGGGAGGACAGTATCAAATCCGCCATCCTAGGAGTCACAGGACACCTGAGACGTCTTCTGTATGAGGGAAGAACAGCTGCCCTGATTCTTCTCCACATTAGCGTGGTCTTTAATACTGTAGCCCATTCCACTTTCCGGGAAATATTGGAGATTCTGGGTCTCCAAGGGACAGCTTTATCCTGGATGACCTCCTTCTTGAAAGGATGTACTTTCCAGGTTTTCTCAGCTAGTGTTACGTCAGAGCCATGAGCCCTCACTACTGGAGTCCCTCAGGGCTCAGCCTAAGACCAATGCTATTCAATGCCTACGCCCACCCACTTGCGGATGTGGTGAACAAATGTGGCCTGACCTTGTTTTCTTATGCAGCTGACACTCAAACTATCTTTTCTCTGTCATCTGCACAGGGACACAATTCAGAGGCCCCAAACTCTTGTTTGGGTCAGATTGCCACCTGGATGAATAGCAATTCACTAAAACTTAACGACAATAAGACTGAGGTAGTCATCTTGTGCAAGAACCCTCAGCTCTGGGGTCCACCGCATTGGCATGAGACTTTTGGGGCTCTCCCTAAATTGACCCCCAAGGTAAAGAAATTAGGCTTCTGGCTGGATGATAATCTGTCAATGAAACCTCAGTTTGCCAAACTGGCCTCCAACTGCCTTGCGGTGCTGAAGTGGTAACAAAAATAATTTGGATGATTCTGCTTTCAGCCCAAATGACGGTTATCCAGACCTTGATACTTTCAAGACTGGACTACGGAAACATCCTGCATCTGGGAGCCGACAAGGCGTCTTCCATATGCCTACATGTATCTAGTCCAGAACTTTGTGGCTAGGCTCTTATATCGATCCCTAAATGTGCCTCTGTGTAGAACCTCCTCCGCAAGCTTCTCTGGCTCACTGTGGAAAAATTAATAAAGTTCAAAGCAGTATGCTAGATGCATAAGTCTACATCAGGAACAGGTCCACAATACTTACAAGAATTGGTGGCTCCTTACCAGCCAGTTCACACACTGCTGTCGCTCAACCCGACCTTGTGCACGGTTTCTATAGTCAGACTATAATGTATGGAACGTCGATCCTTTGCATATCGGGGCCCTAAATTGTGAAATGCCCTTCCTGAGTCTCTGAGAAGTTGCACCTCAATGACCTTCTTTTGCAAGAACCTGAAGACATGTATGTTCTAAGCCTGGTCTGCCTCTTCCCCGACCTAAGTGCCGGAAAGCACTATTTGGGTTCATAATAGGTAGTCATGTGTTTGTTCTCCCTGCCTTCTTCTTCGCTGGCCGTTTGGTGATGGCCATTTTGTGTGCCCAGTGAGTGTGTTTGTTTTATGGCCATTTTGTATTTGTTTTTCATGCCTCCTTCAGTGGTCATATGGTTGAGTAGCTTCCATCATTTTGTGCAGCCAGTGCGTGTTTCAATCCTTTTATTTCACTTTTAAAACCCTATTTCTAGGAACATTGATAGAAAAGGCATGTGAAATGTGTTCATTTTTTCGTTTTCTTCTGATAAATGTAGTTGTGCTTGTAGCCGATTGCACTACAGTGTTGTTTTCATTTATTTAATTTTTACATGACCCCCAGCCCCTCAGCTTCCACAAGGTCCCCATGGACCCTGTATGGACACCAAACATTATTTAATTGATTCATTCTATTTTTCCTTATACTCACTTTCCTCCCATGGATCCTGGAAGATCACCATCAATTACTGAATTGATTTATTCCATTTTTCCCTGCACCTCAGCTGCCTGTAGGGTGCCATGGGCCCTTGAAGGATGCCAGCAATTATCTTATTGATTTATTCCATTTTCCCTGCATCCCGTGCCTCCTACAGTGGTTCATGGTCCCTGGAGGGACACCAGCAAATATTGAACTGATTTATTTTAATTTTCCCTGCACCACCCCTATGGGCCCTAGGGGCCCTGGATGGACTCCAGCAATTATTTATTTCATATATTCTATTTTTTCCTTGACAACTCCCCCTGCCTCCAATAGGGGTCCCATGGGCCCTGGAAGGACAGCAGCAAATACTTAATTCATAAATTCAATGTCTCCCTAGACACCCTGCCTCCCATAGGGGTCCGATGGGGTCTGGAGGGACACCAGCGATTATTTAGTTGATTTATTCTATTTTTCCTGCACCTTCCCCCACTTTTCACTGAGGTTACATGGGCACTGGAGGGACACTAACAGTTATTTAACTGCTAAATCTGATGTTTCTCTGCACCCCCTGCCTCCCACAGGGACCATGTGGCTCTGGATTGACACCAACAAATATGTAACTGATTAGGTCTATTTTCTATGCACCCATGACCCCACAGGGATCTTCTGAGCCCTGAAAAGACACAAACCAACCTTTGCCTGTGCAATTGTATGATAAAAAATAGTTTATGGATGGTCTGGGTATACTATTCCTAAACATTTCTGAAGAGGGTGACTTCAATTGTGCTACATTGGCTAGATTCATTCAGACTGCCCATGTTTCACTGACTTCCTGTGTTTTTTTGGGTTGCATGTAGGAGCTCAAAGTCACACATGGTACTGAGCCAGAGAGAAGTCTGCATGTTAGCTCCCAGTAACACCTGAGGCCTGATCTTCTCAGTGCTTCAGCTTATGCTAAGCACAACTAGAGTGAAGAACATGGCCACAAAGAAGGGGGTTCCTGACAAGAAAGTGGCTGGTGAGGAGAAGGAGCAGCTTGTTGCCACCTCTGGCATCAAACCCTCAGATTGTTTTCAGGAAATGTGACATGCCAGCTGCCCCCTCCTCTGGACAGGAAGAGGATGGCAGGAGATTCATTCATGCATCAACGGTATCACCACCAAACCCGAATCCCATTTCTCTCAGTGCTGCAGTCATGGAGAGCAGTGAATCAGAAATTGAATTGTCTCAGCAATTACTGAATTGATTAATTCCATTTTTCCCTGTACACCTGCCTCTCTTATGGTCCCATGGGACCTGGATGGATTCTAGCAATTATCTTATCGATTTATTCAATGTTTCCCGCGCCTCCTGCATCTTATAGGAGTCCATGGACCTTGAAGGGACACCAACAAATATTTGAATGATGTATTCTATTTTTCTCTACACCACCACTGCTACCACAGGGGCCTTGGATGGACAGCAGCAGTTATTTATTTGACGTATTCGGTTTTTCCTTGAACCCTCCCCCTGCCTCCAGTGAGAGTCCCATGGACCCTGGAGGGACAGCAGCAAATAATTCATAAATTCGATGTCTCCCTAGACACACTGCCTCCCAAAGGGGTCTCATGGGCCAGGGAGGGACACCAGCATTTTTTTAGTTGATTTATTCTATTTTTCCTGCACCCTCCCTCACCTTCCACAAAGGCCACATGGGCACTGGAGGGACACTAGCAGTTATTTGATTGCTAAATGTGATGTTTCTCTGCACCCCCTGCCTCCCACATAGATCATGTGGGCTATGGATGAACACCAGCAATTTTAAAAATAATTTATACTATTTTTCCCTGCACCCCGTGCCCCCACAGGCATCCCCTGCACCCTGAAAAGACACAAACTAGTATATATAGTTTATGGTGGTTTGGCTACGCTATTCCTAAGCCTTTCTGATGAGGATGACTTAACTTTTGCTACATTGGCTAGAGTCATTCAGATTGTCTATGTTTCACTGACTTCCTGCTTTGTTTTCCATTTTGTTTGCATGTAGGTGTTCAAGAAATCACACACATGGTACTGAGCCAGAGAGAAGTCTGCTAATTAGCTCTCAGTGACACCTGTGGCCTGATCTTCTCAGTGCTTGGGCTTGTGCTAAGTGCCTCCAGAGTGAAGATGATGGCTCCAAAGAAGGAGGTTCCTGCCAAGAAATTGGGCGGTGAGGAGAAGGAGCAGCTTGTTGCCACCACTGGTATCAAACCTTCAAATTTTTTCAGGAAATGTGACGTACCTGCTGCACCCTCCCTCTGGACAGGAAGAGAATGGAAGGAGAATCACTCCGGCATCAACGGCACAACACCAAAACATAAGCCCATTTCTCTCAGTGCTGCAGTGACTGAAATCATCGAGAGCAGCAAATCAGAAATAGAATTGTCTCCGCAACAAACCAAATCACAGCAGAAAAGTCAATTACAGGAGTCACAGCCATTAAGAGCTCTTCTTGAGGTAGGAGCAGAACAGGAGGTTAAATTTCCTGTTGAGTAAAATGTTTAGTCTGTTCTTCTCGCATAGGCTTCACTATCTCCGGCAAGGAAAAGAAAGAGCACTCCTCCATGTTCTCCAAGCTCTTCTTCTGATGATCGGACCATAGATTTGGAAACCAACCAGGTCTGAGAGGAAAAGGAAGATTCCTGAAAACCTTGTAAGTAAGGAAGGTGATGACAATAGGCTCCAGATTGTCAGTGTGGAGACTGGCACAGAGGAAGCTCATTTTTACTCCAAGGGTGTTCCTGACGCCGAGGACAACAGGTTTTCATGTTTCTGTCCTTAGGTCAAGTAGGCCCTACCCCCTGCAGCACAAACCCTTTGGCTGCCAGTTTACAGTTCCACATTATGGCTCAAGGAAGGACATTGTATGCAGTTAAGATAATATTTGTGTCCATATGATAATGCTGTTCGAACTTGTATTTATGGCTCATTAATGCTACACCTTTATTATTAGGTGGAGTACTCTAAAATAACGTACGCTTGGACTGCACTGCTGACAGTGCTCCCACTATAAAAATGTGTGCACAAGTTCATCAATATGAAGCTAGGTGTAATGCTCCCATAATACTCTCGGATTAGATGCAAATATTTGTAGAAGCTTGAATGCAAGATTGATGAGTCTTTGCTTTCACATTAAATGTTCACAAAAAATGCAACTAGGAAAAAAAAAAGTTTTGCCGAACTACTGTGAAATGTTAGGTACCATTATTTTGAAGCATCATCTACTAAAATGTGTTGATGCATGCTAGTATTTCCCAAAACATTTATAGTGGAAAATCAGTACAACCAGTTTCAACAAGAGTATGGTAAATATGAAAATAAACAATCATTGGCAAAGTCAAAAGGTCCGACATTGGTGGTCAGCTTTTTGGTTTCTAGTGTATCTTGTTTTGACATTAAAAAAAAAAACTTTATTTTTGTGGGAGCTGCCAGGCCCTCACCATCATAACAAACATTGGCAAAAAGTAATAATATTTTTTGGTCTCAAAAAGCACACGTTGCCACAGTAGTCTATGAACAAAACTACTTTGTGTGCCGATATGGCCTTTGTGAAAGAGCAGAATGCTGTTGGTTACAATGAATCCAGTCTACAGATAGAATTTTTTTTTAAATAAAAATAAAAGGTCTTGGTTAACTTGAGACCTAACTAGGGACCCAATTCTTATAAAGTCACAAATGTGCACACATAGTATATCTCCCTGCATTAATGCAGATTTACAGCTTTCATGAATTCACAATAATTTACAGAAGTAGACCAGGAAATTGTACTCCTAGAAAATATTCTCTATAGTCTCTTGTGATGAATAGTGGAGAATTATTTGAGTCCACAGAAAGTTTAGTTGTATCTGCAACACTCTCCCTTTGAGTTGCATAGCACATTCCCCAGTGCATTGCAATCCCTGGCAGTGGTTTGGCTGACAGTGTGATATTATGATTGCCCCATTCAGTACCTCTAGGAATTGTTAGATCAAATAGGGGATCACATATATTGACATAGCACATGGATGCTGTGTTGCCCATTTCCACTAGCACATCACCAACTCAAATTCAAAGAGGGAAAATCTGGAGACCCAGGCACATTGTTTTCATCTCTAGAACACAACATAACAAATTGTTCTCAGCTGTCAACAGCACTTTGGAAGAGAGCCCCTGGGAGGGCACTAACAAACTGCCCAACATTAAGTGTCCGTTGTAGGGCTAAATTGATTAGAGCCCAAAGGGAAGGCCCACCATGACATTTTGATGTTGCTGCCAACCCTGCAGAGCTGATTTGGTTGTGGTGCACCATGCACTATTAGTCTTTGCTGTGAGATTGTTACTGTACCAATTGCGTGCCCAATTATTCCTGAGTCTGTTCCATGCACATGTGATGCAGATTTATTAGTAGAATAGAATACCAGAGGACATCAGTTCTAGGGTAATTTTTAAAGACATATCTTACAAGCTTGGCAGTGCAGAAATCAGTTGTCGACTGTCATGTTTTGATCCTCAGAATTGCTTCTAGGAGTTGAAAACAAGTATAGGATGCCAGAGTAGATTATTTTAATCAGGCATCAAGACTCACTGTGAATAATTAATAGGTGAGACGCTGTGAGGCTTTGCTAATGTCACTTTTAGCAGCCTACAGTCAATTCAGGGAGATACAAATGCACCTCAATTTCAGAACTGTGCAGCCACTGGGCAGAGGATCAGGCAAAGAAGCAAATGTACCTTGGGTGCTAAGGATATCCTGAACATTCCCTCCTTTAGGAATTGCATTACCTCCAGCATTCTCGTCATTCTGTAAGATTGTTGAAAACTTATTTTGCTGCCAAAGGTGGCTCTTCCCATTTTGACTACGAATAACCTGAGGTAGAGCTCTTGTTTGTTTGGAACTTGTTTCTATTGTTCTTAGGAGGAACACTGATACTCTTCCTCTAAGATATTCTTATATGGGAGGCAATGGACAAGGGCAGTAATGGCTGAATGGAAGCCACTGCGTGCAATATATTGCAATCCTTCCACCAATCGTGCCTTTCTCATTGAACAAGCTTATCAAGAATACAGTTGGCAGCAGGAGAGTAGGTGCTGTCCTTTAGGACACAGTAGTCAAAGGCCTTCACTACTATGCCAACAACTGTTACATTTGCTGCCTTTAAAGGGAACACATTTACCTCTGTCTACCCAAATATGAACTGATGGTGCTCTTGCGAGGTTACACAGAACGAGACATTTATGCATTTGGGCTGATGGCTTGAAGAGCATTGTCTTCTTGGAAGCCAAACCATTTCTTACTACCAAACAAGAAGTCTAAAAATGGATTGAGACCTTTTATTTGGGGAGACGGGAGAGGTGATGTTGGCCATGTTTTAAAGCAGAAGAACTTTACCCTTGTTAGCGGACAAATGCCCATAACGGGGCTACCTAAAGTAGCATCAAACACTGCTGATATGTGGCTTTTTCTAGGTAATGCTTCCGTCTCCCATAAGGAAATAGATCAAGATCTAGTATAAGAACATGACGCCTTGAGTAGTCAGAATACTTACTAATAGCTCTCACCAAAATTATATCTGTCCGGTACTTCACAGTCCAACAGGAAGAGATTAAGATTGGAACAGTTGTTAGATTGACACTGCAACATTTGTCAGCAGCTGAGTTTGCTTAAGACCAGCACTTGAAGGCAGACTTTGGGAAGAATGAAAACCCATCTGGTTCTCCAAGCATATAGAATTGTCTGCACATAAATAGGTTTATGTTGATACTGGTTATTGGGAAAGAGGACGTTCTCCTGCATGGTCCCGATAGACTGCATCCATGCCCAGAGTTCATTCATAGCAAGCTCTGTGTATTTTTGAACCCTGCCTCAGCACACACGACATTTATGTGTTTGCAAATGCATCTTCCTTATTGAGTGTGAATACCGTTAGCTTGGTAACGGTCAAGGACTGACAGTGGTGGCAGAGATTAGATTATAGTGCTAAAGGCAGGTCTTTTTTCACCTGTCTCTTCTGGGAAGATTTGCTTACTGGCCTCTCCGTGCCTTCTAAATAGGTCTGCCTGTCCCCGTTAACTGGGTCCTTCGCCTATACACATGGGACATGACTGTTTAATGTGAGAAGAGTATGTGTGGTGAAAATGTGACCCGTATAGTGATAGTCACACTAGAATCCATTTTGTTTTTCAAGATAGTGGCACCCAAGATAGAGAGCCCACAGCAGTAGATGTGTAATATAGGGATCCTCCAGCATATTTCAGGGATCATTTGTAGTGGGTCAGACTTTGGTTTGTCGAGTAAAGGAAACTCAACGAACTAAGGGACTAAGCGAAGGAAGATTCTCTGCTCTTTCCTGCCCTACTGTTCATTGGAAAGGATACAGTTGAAGGTTAACACAGTTAGTGGAACAACCTCCCTCTCTTTTGTACCCTTCTTTTACGCCTCTCCTGAGAGAAGACTTCAAGTTATAGCCCATCTTCCTGCTAAAACCTGGACATCTGCAGGAAT
This sequence comes from Pleurodeles waltl, assembly GCF_031143425.1. Classification (NCBI taxonomy): domain Eukaryota; kingdom Metazoa; phylum Chordata; class Amphibia; order Caudata; family Salamandridae; genus Pleurodeles; species Pleurodeles waltl. The sequence continues at coordinate 69,814,286 of NC_090448.1, forward strand.
GGAATAAACAAAAGAAAGGGACTGCACCAGAACTGGTCAAAGATCTTGACTGTTGCAATACATACCTACTGTGGGGGCTTGGGCAAAAGAGCAGTTGGAGCTAGAAGACCATATGAACTTGAAAGCGTATGATAAGGGAATTTTATGAGGTTGAGTGGAACAGGGCTAGAACACTTTAGAAACTGGAAGAGAGCATTTACCAGGTGCAGGCCTAAATCACGTCATCCTCCCTAAGGAATAATCCCAAAATCTATTTGGGACTTTTTGCTTTAAGGTTACCACTCAAGGTTGACACATGGGAGCAGTTCAGGCTGCATCCACCGTAAGATACTGACAGTTTTATGAGTTTTATGAGAATATTGAGTATTAACTGTTGATCTCTTAAATATTATGTACAGCTTTGCATTATGTGCTAATTAGTAACATTTGTTTTAAAAGCTAAACATTGACTGGAAATTGTATTAATAGCTAGTATTGGATGGGTTATTGAGTTCTGAGATTCTAGCCCTACACCCTAACCCTAACCCTTTATCATCTCTCCGAGTAAATCCTAACTGGCTGGCATCGCCTCCCTAAGAGTCAAGAGCAAAGTGGGTGTCCCAGCTTAGATTTGTGCTCAATAGTAAGTTTAAGTCCCAGGACATCTGCAGTAAAAAGCTCACTCAGATTGTCACGATTTGAGCCCAGTAACCTCTTTCTGCCCTCCTCTGTCTAGCCTGGGGCTCCTGAAAAAAAAAAAATATCAAAGTTGGCAGCAAGTGTAGGTTTCAGTCCTGACAGATGGTGATAGAGGTCAACAGGGTCAGTCTTTTTTCATTTTTCACACAAGAATGGTGAATGGCAATTTGCAAGAAGAAGCAAGTCTGGAAAACATGTCCCTGGGTGAGTTGAAGTAGATACGTTGAAATGGGGATGAAGGGCTGCAAAGCACAAAGATAGGGAGACCATTATAGATTTCATAAAGGCTCAATGGGGGAAAAGAGGGATGCATGTAAGTAAGGGGAAGGGGTTTGTAGAAGAAATGCATGGGAGAATGATGTGGACATAGACTCACAGAGTCCCTGACAGTCCTCCACATTCCCTACATTGTTTCTATAGTTTTTTTGAGGCAGTGTCTTCCACCCACATTTAGGATACTAATGCCAATGTCCCAAAGAACACATCTTTAGGTGGGCTATATTTGGGGGTAGACCCAGAAACCAGAAAGTTAATGAGGATAGGAAGAGAAGGATGGGGAGTTCAAGAGGAAGACACTCCGTGTCAGGGTACCCTCTAGGGCGGGTTTTGTGCTATACAAATACACATAACTCAAGTTAGCCCACCATGAAGAGGAGGAGAGGTGAAAGGATAGACAGGATGAGAGGGGCAAGGACGAGAGAAAGAGGAAAAGAAGAAAGAGGTAGGAAATTGAAGGGAACAGACTGCCCTAGAAACAGAGAAGCTCAAGTTAGCACGGGAAAAACAGTGTTATATATTATCCAAGCCCAAGTAATCCACGGCTAAGGTATCAAAGGAGTTGATACTTTTTATGTGCCAGGCACTAAATTATAAGGTGGTTCCACAGTTTTGAGACAGCATGCAAGGAGTAAGTTCTGAGTGATAACTCCAAGGCTGAGATCCTACTGAGTTGTCTTCCCTTTTGAAGATACTGAGATCGCTGGAAGGATAAGTCAGAATTACAATCTGATACACTTAAAGGATGCTTTGAGTGGGTGGTGCGGGCCATAGCTAGTTCAATTCTTGCAGAGGTTCCATGAGAACAAGATGGATAGAGCTTGAGAACTGTACCCATGATATAGTGTGTGAATGGAATGAATGTGTGAGGGGAGAGAGGCAAAATGTTACCAGTCCCTTAGCTGACTGATGATAGCAGAGCGACTCAGGAACAGTGCTCTAACCCGCTCACAAAGTATTTCAGATCCTACTGAAAGGGATGCAGAAAAGCTTGCTTTGTTGGTGGACAAGTTACTAGGGACCAGGATGAACAACTGGCTGAAACAGCATGGTTTCAGATAAGAAGAAAAGGCCTGCATAGTCCCTGGCCAAGCCAGATGCCTAAGGGAAACAGTTCCAAATCACAACTAGATAGAGAAAAGAAAGATATCTCCATGGGTTAGGTGTCATTGAGGAAGAGCACGACAAAAATGATTGTTCTTCGAAGGACCCAACACCAGCTGCAACCTTGAGAGGCAGTATGCTGTCAGTAAGGATGGGTATCAGTGAAAGTCTAGTGATACTCAACTCAGATGCTATGGACATCTGGGAAAGAGATCCTGATGCTCATATGCATAGTCACCCAAACAACACAGGGTTTGTCAGTGACTATGATATGGCTGGGTGAAAAGTTCCTGCCTTGAAAAGTACCAGGGTACCACTTCTCAAACTAGAGGCGAATCTCTTTGGAGCCACTGACAATGGGGATGACCTGGAGCACTAGATTACTGGGGTTGAGATAGAGGCCACATAGCCTGGAGAATGTCAACTTCAAGAGGAGGCTGCAGTCGCTCCTAGCGAATAAGGGTCATGTGAGAGTGGTGTGAGGCAGGGCAGATTCTGTGCAATGATGGGCTACTGTAGAGAAAAGCCTGTGGATACAGAAACCAGAGCCAGCAAGAGGCTAGTGGTTGTGTAAGCAGACAAAACGTTTTGGTTCTCGCTGGACCTCTGGAAACTTATGGCTCAGCTGAGGGCATGGCAAAAGATAAACTCATGCCAGCCAAGAGATAATAAAAGAGTGAAATGACCAGAAAGCAACACTCTTTGGGAGCCAAGGAAGTAAGGCGGTACTGAATTAAATTTGCCCTCCATCACTGGAGGACAAATGGAGTGGCGCTTAGAAGGATGTTAGGAAGATTTCTGATGTCATCTACTTGGTTGCTACAGGTGTTGTTAGGTAGCCACAGTGAGTGTTCGAAGTAAAGTGTCTCCAGTGTGACAGCACCAATAGCATCCTATACTGATATACAGGATGTCAGACCAGGAGTCCATAAAGGCAGAGGTGAGCAAGACGTTTCACCTGGGAGAGATTTTCTGCTCCCATAACCCAAGGGCTAGTTATGTGGCACTGGTTCCTAAGCAAGGGTAAATAAAGCACAGGTTTTATGTAGATTTCTGGGACCTCAATACCATCATGAAGACACATGCCCTTCCTATTCTAAGGCTGACTGAGGCCAAGTGCATAAGCACTTTTGGTGGTGATGGCTAGGAAGAGAGAAAGAAAAGTGACTTACATGTAATACTAGTTCTCTTTCCAGGGAATACTCATCAAAGTGATCAGCACTGAATTGTTTCATCCATGAACTAGATCCCAGAACACTTTGCCAATTGTTTTGCAGACTAATAAAGTCTTCAATTGGCACATAATTTGTCATTTAAAAAAAGGTGTTCAATTTTAAATAAACAGTCATTACATTAGAAAAAGTGACCAGAAACGCAAACCTTTTAGAAAGGAAAAAGAAAGAGAATGAAAAATGTTAGTATATTGACAGTTTTTTTGCTCATTTTTAGTACAGCCTCTGCCTTTAAGGTCAACACCTTTTCCTCTGTGTCCCATTCTGTCCCAGAGGTTACTGGTCAGTTCATTTTTACAGATTTAATTGGATCCTGGATGAATGAATACACATTGTACTATTTTTTCTGCCTTTCTTATTACCCCATGATATGATGTAATGTCTAGCAGGGCGCCCCCAAGTGATGATAACTCCCACTCTGGAGAAGTGTCCAGACCATTTGCCACATCAATGCTGTCAAATTCCTGTGATGACACTGGAATCTCACCATCTTCTAATTCAGGATCTTGTTGCTCCTGTAAATATTTCTGCTCCTCCAGAAACCTTAAGGTTTCCCTTCTTGATCTCAGCCTTGCCTCCAGCAACGGCGTCGGAAGGGAACATGCTGGCGTTGAGGATGTCTGTTGTGGCACTGGTTAAGTCGGTGTTGGTGTAGGTAATTTAGACCCTGAAACCAGCCAAGCAAGAGTAGAGTGACTCAACGTCTGATGTGATCTCTCCGACATTGGTACCAGCGCTGCCAAACATAAGTTGGCAAAGGTGTCTTACTCGGCACTGTTAGGGGCCAGTGAGGCGGCGCTGGGGAACATCCCAAGAAGAAAGACAATGGACCAGTGGAACCACCCGGTGCACTAGAAGGGAGTCATTGCCCTATTGAAAATGCATTAAACAAATGTGTTGGATCTGCCCCTGGAGCTGGAAATATCAGATAATCTTGCTCCTGTTGAGGCTGAACATGACCTGCTGCTTGCTGTTCGGTCTCCTGATGGGGTGGTGTAACAGGAGAGAACTGCACTGTCGGAGTCACAAGTGATGCCAGGATCTCTACCAAACACGGAGCTGGGGAAACTTTGGGTGACTTCAGAGGAAGAGGAGACAGAGTAGGACTCACTTCCCAAGTCGATCAACACTGGGACTTCAAAGCAGGAGACAGAGACCAAAGACTGGCTTCTTGAGATGACCGGAGCCATGAACTATGTGGTTGTCTCTTCTTGTGTAACCTTGAGGTTCTACGAGATGACGACTCCGTTTGAGGCCGGGATCTATGACGGCCTCGTTTGTCCTTCTTAGCTTTAGCCAAGAACAATTTTGCCTCTCTATTTCAGAGCCTTGGGATTCATGCTCTGGGACAAAGTGCATCCCCCAACGTTTGGATCCGAATGAAGGCACCAAAGACAATCTTTGTGTGGGTCCGTAACTGACATATGACCTCTGCACTCTAACAAGGTTTGAAAACTGATTTCTTAGGTGGAGGCATTGTCGCCTAACGAGACACAGACAACTACATTCCTTTGAAACAGTGTAAGGACATGGAGAGGTTAAAAAAAAAAAAAACGTCGAAGGTGGGGGAAAAAGGGAACTGATGTCAGCCTGAGTCGCGTGTGGAGCCATTCCATTGTGACGTCGTTGTCGACGTGGAGAGCTAGAGAGGAAAAGTTCAGTTGAATGCTGCCGCATTGGGGTTATTCAAAAGGTGAGGAATCCACGGGTAGATGTATCCATCAGAATGCTAGAATTCAGGAGCTACACTGGTAAGTTCAGTGATGGTGGACTGGCATGCATAATCTGCCTCCTGAACTTGTATTAGAGATCCACTCTGCAAGACAGCCTGCAATGTGGCTTCACTGACAGGCTTTGGAGATCTGTGAACCACACTGGCGTAGCCATTCCGGGACTATCAATATCATCATCGGTATTATTCTCACCTTACAATGGTGTAGTTTAATCAGCACCAATCACCACCACTGGTATGGAAAAGAGCAGAGATTCCACGACCAGTCTATCAAAATGGCATTCCGCACAGAGCCCGATTAGTAGCACCTTGAGATGAAGCTTAGGCTTGTATTTTAGGGTTGAGCGCGCCAAGCGCTCTGTCCCTGGTGTAATCTCTCTTTGGGCTTTTAACCACTTTAGTTGGTTCTTGCGCTTGCCTTTTAAAATTTGCTTGATTTCATTAGTGAAAGGCATGCATACCTCATGCCTTTTCCGGTGTTTAGCCCTCCTTGAGCGTACCGGCTTACTACTCAAAACATACGAGGCTTCATGTTTTCCGTATGGTTTCTGGACTATTTTTTTTTTTATGTTGAAGGTAGCGCGATATCGCTGGGCAGTAATCGAGGGCTTTGCATGACATCAACCCTTTTGCATGGATAATTTCACTTTTGCTGGTTACATGGATAACTGCACTTTTGCCAATACGTTTCACTGCAAGAAAACTTCTGTTTCCCTTTGTGTGTCTGCTTCGTGCTCATGTCCGCTGTGGGCTTGCTTATGTGAAACTTTTAGTTTTCAGTTTATGAGGCAAGTAAAGTCCTTTTAGGAGTTTAAAACACTAATAGCTTTAACTTGAGCAAACGTGAGACCCGTTGCATTGCAAATGCTGGTTGTTGTTTACGTCTGCAAATAAGTCTATTTGAACATAGCCAAATTCTTCAAAGAAGCTTTGCAGCATTACTTTGCTTGAACCCACTTGTGGATTTCTTGCACTGAACAACTAAGTGAGCCTGACTGTTCATTATGGATCCCATGTAAATTGGCAGCTGTGATGCTGAGATCCCTCGCTAGCAGCCATCTCAGAATTGTTTGAGCTTCCAGCCGTCTTTAGTGGGTTGCCAACTGCTTGTACAGATAATACATTGTGGTTGTATTGTGTGTAGTAACAAGGAGGGGTTTCAAACTGAGTGATGGAAAGAATGGCTTCAGTGCCACATGGCAAGCATTCAACTCCAACTGGATGATATATTATCATCTTTCTTTCTCTGACAAATGTCCTTGTATCAGAAGATGGTACAACTGTGCACCCCAACCCAGGAGGGAAGCAGCTGTTAATATGGTCTGCATTGGTATGCCCTCATGAAAAGAGACTACCTTTAATAGACTGATATCACAGTAGGAACAAGTGAATTGCTTCTTGAGTTGGAGTCTCCCAGCCACCTGAAACCTGGTTCTGCTGGTCTTCCAGACACTGTTGTAAAGGCCTCATGACGCCACTGACCTTAGTTATGAAGAAGTCTGTTGAATAGTTGGGTGGATTGAGTGTAACAGAAGGCAACAGTGTGGACAGACAGAAATGAGCCTCTGAAGAATAATTTTTGTGGCGTGATTGTTAAATGTTGCTCTTAAGTAGTAAATCCTTTGCCATAAAGGAATTGTTGACTTCTGCATGCCAATCTGTAAACGCAGACGTCACAGAACGTCTACAGTTTGACTGTAGTGTTTCATTACTAGGTTTATAGATGCCACCTTTATCAACCAGCTAGAAAAGGCGAGGTTGGGCCCTTGTTGAGGGAAAGAACAGGAAGGGCCACTAGAATATGTATAAGAAAAGGGTGCCTCTACCACAAGTGATCTCGAAAATATACCTCAATGACACAGCACAGCTACATACACTGTATGCTGCAAACAAACTTTTTAGACTTTATTAATTGTACAGATTTATCATTTCAAACAATACATCAGAAGAAACTGTAAATACCTAACATTGTTTAACTGATGAGACGTACACCCCCAGCACACTCTGATGTAACATATTAAGTGCCAAACCAAGTACCAAAGTGAAAAATGGTGCTAGTCATGTAGGATGTCTTTGCAAACTGATACACAATAGGCCGAATAAGGGAATTTCAATACATAAATGAAATTCAGAAGAACCAGTTCATTGTTTCAAACGACCACGGGGGGAAAAGGTTAATATTGCTTGGATGCCCAACTTTCAATGTTCTGTAGTCAAGGGATCGGTTGCATTAGCGAAAGGGCCTCACTTACCTTTTAAGAAATGTGTCCCCCCCTTGGGAGGGTAGTCTGGTCTCTCTTATCCAGTTCTCCTGATCTAGGTGCTGACATAAGGAAGCTTTGTTTGTTATAGTAGGAAAGGACCTTGGAGGTGTTAACATACTATTGTTCTTGATTGCTTGCATTGAACATGGAATTGTTCTTTATCAATCAGTTGGTTCAGTATGGGTAGCCAAAGATCTTTTGCTTCCTCAGGTCACTTGTCACCACTGCCAATCACTTTTAGAAAGTGCAAGGAGGTGACTCCAAGCTGAAAGGGAGGACCTTAAATTGTTAATAGTCCTTGCCTACTACAAGTCACACAAACTTTTGTTTTTCTTCTTATGCTTGGACTGTCAAAGAAACCATCCTGTAATTCTATGGTGAACTTCCAGGCCCCCTGATGCAACTGGGGTAGTTCTGGTGCAACACCAACATCATAAATCTTTTTCTTGATCCATTTATTGGTCCCCTATGGAATCTAGATCTGGAGTGTGATGCACTACTCCTATGCAGAGTCTCAGGGTGAGGTGACTTGGGTGGTGGAGGTGCTGTATGGGGCATCACTGGAGAATATGATAGGTCAGAAGATATCAATGGTACTGCAGATGGCGCATGAGAGAGAAACGTGGCAAGTCTGATGCCTGTGGAAATGTATTAGAGTACTGAAAACAGTGGTGCTCTTTCTGGATGGGGAACAGGTTCTAGAGTACTTAGTCAAATGCCCTAGGTACTCTTCTCTTCTTGAGATGACAAAGCCATTCTGCAGATATTTTAGATCTTGAATGCGATGAACCAGAACCTGGTGAAGGTCACCAGTTTCTTAACATCAAAGCAGAAGATGTTAGCCCACTATGAGTGGTCTTGATGTAGATGGAGTCTTCCCTTGAGTTAACATCTACAACACGTTTTTTTGACATTGAGTGTCTCGACATTGAAGAAGGGAAGTCTCAATTGCCAGAAACTTGGTACTATTCTCAACTGTCCATGCCTCTTTCTATCTATCCCTCATGGTGTTCTTACAGTAGGCATCAGAGACAAGAACAATCTCTTCTTGCCCAGAGTGGCTTGCAACTGCCTCCTGAAGTATTTATGCAGGCCGCACCACCTGATCTTATGCATGTCCTTTAAGATCCTCCTGGACATCTTCGGTTAGTGGTCGTAGTGTCAGGATGGTGATCCTTTGGGGGAACACACCCCACACACACACCCACACCTAGTGAAGGGATTCCAACAGGAAAAAATAAAGAAATTAATTTCAGCAAGTTTTGCAGTTGAGAAAAAGGAATTGTTCTGTCACCTCTGGGGCATGATGGTACACTGCTATAAATGCACAGTGACAGTTTTGTGTTTAATGCTTAGTACAGCCTATTTTACTACATTCCCCTTTTTCATTTCTAAAAGGATTCTGAAATAAAAAAAATTCTGGCCACTCTTTTATTGTATTGACTATTTGCTTTAATTGGGGGGCTCTTTTTTTTTAATGAAAAAATATTACATTTGGCCATTTATATCCTTTAAAAGGCTACAAAACAACAGTTTGTCTACTTAAGCGCACTTTTTCCCCTAGAAAACATTTGTTTGCTGTACATAAGTACATTATTTATATATACTTGCCAAAATGCACCTGGATTCCATGCATGGATGGGACAATTCAGTGCTTATGTCTATTGATGAGAATCTTGGGGAAGATATCACTAATATTGGGTCAGGGCAACCAAAACCAAGGGCCAAAGATACAGTTTCACTTCCAACACGTATTCATAAATTACAAAAATAACAAGGTGATGGATGGAATGCTTTTATTAATCTCAGCCACTGGCAACTGCTCGGGCTGCATCCCAATCCATCTGCCGCACCAGTTTGGACCTAGCCATATGCAAATCAGTCTTGACCCTGCTCCCCATGGGTAAAGTCCAGCCTCAACTGGCAGGCCTGGTTCTCCTTGGACCGGAAACAAACATCCTGGAATCGATTTTGGGGTATCACCCCTCATTAGCCAGGCTAGCTTGACTCCAGTGGCACAGTGAGCATGGGACTTATGTCTGGGCATACCTGATGTACTTATTTTTGTATTTATTAAATTACAGCCCAAAATAACTTTACAAGTGCAAAATGCTTCCAGAATGAACATGTTCATAGGTGAACAGAAACCTCTGCACAAAGCTTCTGGGTACCCAAATCTCCACAGACTTCCAGAACTTACAAATGCAAACACTCCATGAGCCAGGCTTGAACTTCATGCAAAAACAGTACAGCACAAAACTTGGCATTGTATGAGCTCTGAAGCTCTAACTTTTGCAAACCTTTAAAACCAACTTGGCCCCGTTTCAAGAAACTCACTAATTCAGTGGTTCCCAACCTTTTGCCTTCTGTCCCTCCGGATTTATCATTACTGGATCACTGGGACCCCCAATGAATCATTGTTGGAATCGAGGGACCCCAAACTAAGACATTACTGGAAGCTGGGGGGACAGACAAACGTGGTCGATTTGAATCGCAAAACAATACACAAGGAATACAGAAACAAGCATTCCATCAAACACAGACAAATTATAACATTTAATTTAATTTGCAAAGAAACTAACAAAAAAAATAAACATTTTAATTTTAATGGGAAGGTTGGAGCTTTTCTAAATTCAACTGAAGTCACACATGGTCCATACTATGGCCCTCATTATGGCTGCGGCTGTCTTTTCCCAAAACCACAGCAGCAGGAACACCGCCAGTGCTAACGGACTTCCGACCGCCGTATTATGACTGCAAAAGGATATCCCCACCGCCGGCGGTCGGATATCCGGCGGCATACACTACGGCAGTCAGGGGAGCTTAAGTGGTCCCACTGCTGACACCGCCACGCCAGAAAAAGACCGCCCACAGAATTACAACTAGTAATTCTGTGTGGTGATCTTTTTCTGGCATGGCAGTGCCGGCAGTGGGAGCGCCAAGTCCAGTCCCCTTTTGGAGGAGTACCTCGTGAGAAGAGGTAAGTGTCGTCCGCAAGGGGAGGGAGTTGGAGTGTGTGTGTGTATGCGTGTCATGAATGTAGGGGGGGATTGATGGTGCGTGCCTACGTGTGTAAATGTGATGAGTGTGTATGCATGTGGACGGGGGTGAGGAGTGTGGTTTTGTAAAGATGAGTGAGGGGGATGGGGGCAATGTATGTATGTAGTTGAATGGAGGGAGTGGGGAGAGAGTATGTTTGCATGTGTGATGTGTATGGGTATGTACGCATGTTAATGGTGGTGAATGTTGTGAGTGCAGGTGTGAGTGGGGGGGTGTCTGACTGTGTGGGTGCATGCGTGTGGAGGTGTTTTTGGGGGGAGGGACCTTATCATGATTCCTTTCCCCCAGCATTTCGTGGCAGTGAGACTCCCAGGAAAATGCTGGTGGTGTCCCTAGTTCCTAGGAATAACCTCAGCAGTTATCCAACTCCCGCCAGGCTGCAGGTGGAAACCTCCAGCCCGGCGGGCCACAGTCAAATTTAGTAAATTTTAATCTGCACTAAATTGTTCAAATTCTAGGTCAAGACCTGAGGCTCAGGTTATGCATTTCTCTTTCCTTTTCACTCACTCAGCATCCATGGCAAACATTAGTAAAACATCAGAAGCTATAAACAAAGACTACATTTTCCATGAGTCTTTAGGGTGAACTGATTGCATTCACAACCATAGTGTAAGTCCTATATATTCATCCACCAAGGAAAAGCACTTCTTCTTTTTTCGCTGCTCAGAAGGTTAAGTCCTATACCTTTATCAATGCCTTTTGTGATTTGGTATTACTATGTGTGCTGGATAATAAACTCTAGGCAGTGCAATTCTCTATTGTGGCTTTGCTGGGGTTTGGGACCAATAATATTTCTTGGGTTAATAGCCTGTGGTGTTTCAGCCTATTCTGGGCTTCGACTTCTAGCGAGGCACGATTGCAGATTGGCGCCACTAGACAGCGCCCAATAGCCCTGTGACGAACCTGCTTGCTTTCAGAGGTCTGCAGTGGGCTGTCAGCCTTGACTGCACAGTCATTTTACCTTTCCTCTGACCTACTTGTTGTTTTCTCTTTCAATCATGCGTCAGTGAAGAAAAGACGTTGCCTGTTTGAAGCGAGCATTTTGGGGGGGGGGGGGGGGAGTGCTTGGGGGAGAGGCTTTTGTCTAGCACCAGATAAGCGTTTTTTTTTTTCTGTGGAGCTTCAGGTTACAGTCTGTTTTGAATTGGTAGGCGTGTTAGTTTTTCTCTTGATCCCTTCACAATAAACACTTTTACTGTGAACGAGCTTTGGCAAAGTCAGATGCTGTACATGGATAAACCTTGTTTTTTCCCTTTCTGAGCCGGTGGCCGACATAAATTTTACCTGGCAGGTGCAGAGAACGATCCACCACAAGGGTAGGTCTGTTTTGCCATCCTCGTATGCTTTCCAAAGGCTTCCTGAAGTGACATCTCAACACCCTTGAGAACCAGGAAGTGAATTTCCAACGTGGGTTTATCCCCAATGCCAACTCCTATTCCCCACAGGGAATAGACAAGAATGCAGGGAATGACTCGTTAATCTTGATGGGGACTCTGGCAATTAATCAAGTCAAAGTAGATTGTGGCGGCTGGAAAGCGGCACTAAAAGATGCAGGCTGGATGATAAGGGTGAGCCTACGCCATAGGATGTTGCGAGTGTGCTAAAAATGCTGAACGCGGAAGACATACCACCCCCTCTCGCTTAGGGGATCAAGTTCCTGCTGATAAGGTAGTGCTGTATGTGGCCAGTCGTATTCGAAAGCCCATGGACAAAGAGGTCCAAGGTCGACAGTGCGGAATGTCATAGACCCTCGTTATTCAGCAAAGTCGCTTGAAACCACTGAGACTGACAGCAACATGGAAACATTCATTACCAAGTTTATTAAGGACACGAAAAAGGGCCTTGATGGTTCATGGAAGTCCTGCCAAGACAAAGTGCTCCGTGTCCTAGAACACCTCACAAAAATTCTCAATGTGGCTGAAGAAGCTTGGGAACCGGGCAACTTGATTGATCAAACAATCCTCTCTGGTTGGGCACAACAAACGCTCTGTTTTTTTGGGTAATGTCAATTGTGTGTTGTCAATTGAGCACAGATGCTCAGTGCTAATAAAGATTGATCCCATGTTGGGGGAATTAGCTACCGTGGAAGCTGGACCAATGGCTGATGGAGGTCTATTCGGGGACCCTTTCAATAAGGAACTTTCTAAATTTGTCACAATGTTTTCCTTTCTCAACAAGACGCAATACCCTATGCTCAGGGTCTTTGGCCAAAAGGTTTTTGGAAGGGCTGAATAAGGTAGGGGTGCTCCTCCAGCCAGACCTATAACTAACCCACTAAAGCTATAGGCCAGACGTTCCAAGCAGTGGCAGGGCCAAAAAAAGTTTGGGTGTTTCTTCCCCTCCAGTGGCAATGGTAGAGGCTGTGGTGGCAACAGAGCCTTCTGGGGAGTCCGCAACAATCCAGATGGTACCTCTGGTAAACAATACCCCTTTCCCCCTACAAGGTTCCTTTACAATTAGGTAAAATTGACAAGAGACAAGTGGGACCTCCAAACGGTGGGAGGCTTTCACATAGAATTCTATGGAGCAACCCTCAACTCCCTCCTCCTTGGGACCTGTTTTTTTTTTTTTCACAAGAGGGAATGCAGGTGGTGTCCCGGGAAGTGAAGAAACTGTTGATGAAAAAGGAAATCACTCCTCTTCTCCATTCCAGGGGATTTGTCAGCAACATTTTCCTGGTGAAGAAAAAATACAAAGGATAACGATCACCTGATCAGCTTGAAGGAATCTAACAAGTGAGTTGTGTATCGGCATTTCAAGATGGAGGGTATTCACCCTCCACTGAGATATATTGCTTCCAAACAATTGACTGGTCAGAATCGATTTGAAGGACCCTTACCTTACCATCCCGATTCCACCCCTCCTCCACACATGCTTTCTGCAATTTAAGTGAGGGGGGACAGATGTTAGATTTCAACTGCCTTCTGTTCGGTCAGCCCTTGGCACCATAAAGTTTCACCAGGGTACTTTAGCCGGTCGTGGAATGGTAGGGTGTGCAGGGTTTCCGACTTATTGCCTATTTAGATGACATTCTCCTAATGCATCAGGAACAGAACACTTGAATGGATCAACTCCTGTTGACAATCTCTTCTACAGGACCTAGATTTTATTGTTATCATACAAAATGTATTTATTTTATCAAAATTGGAATTCAAACCCACCCAGAAAATAGTTTTCTTAGGCTTCAAGACAGATACACTACTTCAGTCACTCAGATTACATCAGAGGAAAATGATCCTCACTGGCAGGGAACTGTGCAAGACACTGGGGAGAGGGAAAATTTCTCTACGCATCTGTTTAAGATCATGGGACTTCTTTCCTCATCTATCCAGCCTATTTTCCCAGGACTGTTGCATTACAGAGCGCTCCATTGTCTGAAGGCATAGTACCTCATAAGGTAACTGAGGTATGCTCAGGAGATCATCTTTCACAGGAGGCTTGATTAGAGGTTTGCTGCAGGTTTGACCACATGCATGCATGGAAAGGCAGGGCCATCTTTGTCACAATCCCGGATCTGATTATAGAGTCCGACGCAAGCCACCAGGGACGGGGAGCTCAATGTGGGGATGTTACCACAGGAGGACCATGGTCAGAAAACAAGGAGGCTCAGCACATCAATTGTTTGGTACTCCTGGCGGGGTCCTTTGCAGTGTGAAGTCTGGCAGCAAACAAGGCCTCTGGTTCCAATATTTTGGCAGTGCGCTATATAAATTGCCTTGGTGGCACTCGCTTCAAGGCACTGACAGACTTAGCCAGAGATTTTTGGAATCACTGCCTGCTAAACAGGATATCTGTAACAGTGGAGTACCTACTGGGCAGACTGAAGCAGACAGCAGATTGGCACTCCAGACATCTGAGGGATTCCAGGGAATGGAAATTGGATGTGATTCTAATTCAGAGTATCATAGGGAGGTGGGGTCCATGTCAGGTAGACCTATGTGCCTCACGGCTCAATCATCAACTACGGTGTTTTTTTCAGCTGGGCTCTAGATCCCCTTGAAGAGGCGAAGGATGCCTTTTTACAAGGCTGGAGTGAAATTTGGGGGTATGTGTTTCCTCCAGTCTTGATGATTGCCAAATTCACAGCACAGGTCAGGTGTCAAAGCGGAGGTGATTGAGGTGACACAATTATGGAAATCACAAGTTTGGTATCCAGTTCTTCTGGAACTTTCTATGGATTTTCCAATCCTACTACCCTGGACTACGCATCTTCTGATGGACATTCACGGTAACCTGCACCAGCTGGCTTAGGATGGAACTCTGCTGTTGATGGCATGGAAGATTATGGAGGAAGCTGGGAAGTCGCAGGCCTTTCTTCGCAAGCTGCTCTTCTAATCAGAAGAGCATGGGCCAAATCTGCGGTCAATTGATAGGACTCAGCTTGGTGTAGGTGGTCATGCTGATGTCTGCAACGGGATCTTCATTCTGGGGGACGTATGTAGTTTACATTGTGAATTTCTTGTCGGAAATAGCAGGTGCCGGATTGGCATACTGCACTATCAATGCATGTACATCTGCTATTTCGCCAGGACACATTCCGATTCATACCAGCCGGAGAATTTCCCTCTGTATGTAGACTTTTGAGGGCTACTCGTATGTCAACTCCACCGGAACCTCGCTATCCTTCCCTTTGGGATGTCAATTTGTTCTGCAACTGCTGCAATCATTGCAAGACAGTGAGTATTTATTATCTAGGAAACTAACCGGTAAGTCAGCAATGTTGCTATCTCTGATTTCATGTAGAAGAGTGTCAGATGTGTAAGCACTTGAACTAATGGTGCATATGTTTATCAAAGATAGAGAATAATTTACCATTTCTAGGAGAATTAAGTGTAATTCCAGGGTGGTTCATTACCCAGCTTTTCCTTCTCATCCCAAACTGTGTGTAGTTTGGTGTCTCAAGGCGTATGATGCATGGCAAAAGAACACCGTCATCCGGGGATGGCTCAACTTTTCATAGCTCTCAAGAAACCTTTTAAACCGGTTTCATCAGCTTCTATTGTGCGCTGGGTGAGATGAGCGTTACAAGAAGCTGGTATTTATATAGTTTATTTTGGGCACACTCCACAAGGTGCGCAATGGCGTCAAAAGCCGCTTCTCTAGGAGGCAGTCTAGAGGATATTCCTGGAGCCACGGACTGAACCTCTGATTCTATATTTAAAAGTTTTCTACTTTAAATCAGACCCGGGAATATCATCTTTGGTTGTCAGCCAGCTTTAAGCTAGAATAATTTGCGCCTCAGGCCCCAACATAGAATATACAATTTCCTCGGTAATGGGAAGAAAAGCTTCAATGCTATTAAGGACAAGGAGGCGAGTAATATTCCTCCTCATTCAGAGGACCATCCCTAATTACTATAAAGTTTCTGATGTGCGGATAAATATCTTTACTCATGGTACATTATGACACTGTTTGGTGCTTTCACTTATGTGCTGCTGTATACAGTACTTAGCATGTATTGTAAATGTACATGATATCACAGCTAATTCCATTGTGTCTTCAGTTTTTAGGACCTGAACAGACACAAGTTTTTTGATCTAATTGGTTGGATAACTATAGCATAATCAAAAAGCAGAATTGCTTTTCCTTGGTGGATGCTATGAATTCAGCCCTAAAAACGCATGGAAAATGTAGTCTTTGGTTAAAGTTGCTGATGTTTTACTAATGGTTGCTATTGCTGCAGAGTGAATAAAAAGGAAAGAGAAATGCATATTCCTCACCTCCGTGTCCTTAATAGAATTGAAGCTTTATTCCACATTAGCTAGGAATTTCTTTATATTCTTTATCATCGTGTGGGATTTCTACTGGGTCCAAATGTTTTAACAGGTTGCAAAACCCTTCAAGTATTAAAACTTTCAATGGCAGTGTTTCTCTAGGAATCTTCCATTTCCACAATATATTTATTGCTAATATCCTGGCTCTAGACACCAACCAGAATTCATAAGGGAGCTCCCTGGTGCTTGCTCTCCACATAACAAATGGACACATGTTTTCATTCCAATCTATTAGCAGTCTCTTCTAAAGATCACCCGCTGTACAGCCCCGTAGCAATTCCACAAATGGGGGCAGTGGAATTCCTTGAGTGTCATGTCACATCTCCCGTTTCCTGATGCTTGATATGATGGTGTGGAGCTACATTACATAGCTGCATGAACAGGCTTCTTACCTTCAGTAACGCTCTTTCTACCTAAGAACCAATTTCAAATTCCCTCTGCAACGAGACTGGATCTGGACATTGTTTCTGCAATAGCTACTGCATGCCGACAGGGAGCTCCTCCAGACTCTGCAGTGGCCCTATCCCACCTCCGGAAGTAATGATACAGACTTTCATACAGGTGCCAACCCAGTGCGCTGACGCCAGTTTTAATAAAATTAACTTCCACGCCTTAAGATGTGAGCACTAGACGAACAGGCTGTGTGCTGAATCTAAAATTGGACCTTATGACCCATCAGTCCACTTAAGTGAACAGTGAGAAGAGAATATTGATGAGGACTCTGGGGTTATATAGATTAGCTCCAAGATAGATCATTATGGAATGTAAGTAATCTCTTCATCCAATGGATATTTCTACCTGCAGACTCCTATCTTTTTTGAATAGATACTCATGCAGTACTTTCCAAAGGTGGGTTTGTGGAGTGAACTTTAGGAACAGGCAAAATGGCCCTCCCTGTGCAATGAGAATCCAGACAATAGTGTCTGGTAAAGGTGTGGATAAGCGCCCGTGTAGCACCTTGGCAGGTGCACTATCGGTAGTCTCCTACCAAAAGCCACTGAAGTGGATTTGGCTCTGGTGGACTGAGGAGGCTCCTTCTTGGCCAAGAAACAGTATACACCTTGATACAATGGATGATTCTTCTAGTAAAGGTCCATGTCTGAACGGTCCTTTACTTCTTCACACTGGCAAATCTGCTAAAGAATTGGTCACCCACTCGATGCTCCTTCGTTCGATCTATGCATAGAAACTGAATGCTTTCTTAAGAATCAAATGTTGAAGCCCCTCCTTGCCCTTAGAGTGAAGTAGCAGAGAGAAGAGAGCAGGGAGAGTAACAGACTGCCCACATGTAAGTAAAGCATTTTACACACACATCTCTGAGTTCCTTTGTGTACTGTTTTTTCACATATCGAAGTTACATGAAACAAGGTACATAAGGCTGCTTCAGAAAGTGACAAAAGTGAGGGGCTCATGCAGTGCCAACAAGTTAAGTAAAGAACAATGTATTTACCTTTGGTAACACCTTATTTGGTACTGGCTATATCTAGCTGCAGATTCCTTACCTTAGAATTATCCCAGGTGTCAGACTTGTCGTCGGCATCATCTGCACCAGAAAGGATGTCCGGGGTATCTGCAGAGATGCCACTCGGGTATACCGACGTCAGTTTCTTTTCACAAATTTCCACACCAGCAGTCCAGAGTCATGAAGAACATTGACCACTGGTGTGGAAAACTAAGGCCCTGAAAGGGAAGAAGTCCTGTCCCCAGAAATCTGTTCGCAGAGCAGAGCGGATGGGTCAGTAAGAAATCTGCAGCTAGATATAGTCTATACCAGATAAGGCATTACCGAAGGTAGGCAACTTGTTCATCTGATGGAGACTACTAGCTGCAGATTCATTATCTTAGAATAGGAACCCTAGCAATACCATCCAAGGAGGTGAGTCTGCGGACAAATTTGAGACAAGGAAGTGATTTAGGACCAACAGGCAAAATGCCTGTCACAACTGACCTGACTGTCCAAGCAGTAGTGTTTGGAATACATGTGTAGGGAGGCTCACATTGCTTCCAGGCAGGTATCCAGGACTGGAACTCCTCATGCGAACACAGTGGTCACAGCTTTGGCTCTCGTGGAACAAGACCGCAAGCCCTCAGGGGGGTGTTTTTTGGTCCGTGCGTAGCAGATTTTAATGCAGAGCACAACCCATCTGGAGATGGTCCTTTTCTGCACAGCAGAACCCTTTTTAGCTCCAACATACCGAAAGAAGAGCTGATCGGCCACCTGAAATTCCTTTATGTGGTTCAGGCAGAAAGGCAACGCTCGCTTAGGGTCCAGATGATGGAGATGCTCCTCATCCTTGAAAGGGTGAAGGGGAGGGAGTAGAAAGTAGGCAAAGTGATGGATTCACCTACATAAGAGGGAGTAACCACCTTTAAAAGACAGGAAGCCTATGTGCGAAGCACCACTTTGTCAGGATGGATAAATAAATAGGGCTGCTTTAATGGTAATGCCTACTAACCCTTCAGGCAGATGTTATAGCCACAAGCAAAGCTGTTTTGATGTTGAGTAACCGCAGGGGACAACTGTGAAGAGGTTCAAAGGGAGAGCATATTAGAAACATAAGCACTAGATTCAAGTCCCACTGACGCATGATAAAAGGAGAAGTGTCAAAAAGATGAACTAAACCTTTCAAGAATCTATGTACAATAGGAGATTTAAAAAGAGAGGGTTGATCAGGTAATCTGAGGAATGCAGATAGAGCAGAAAGTTTACCTTTAAGTGTGCCCAGAGCAGAGCCCTGCTGGGCGAGAGAGTGAATGAATAGAAGAACCCGAGAAAGAGGAGTAAAAAGGGGAATTAACATTTCTGTCGGAACACCAAACCACACATTTTTTACAACTGCAGATGTATATCGTCCTGGGGGAGGAATGCCTGGCTGCCAATCCAACATCACTGACTTCGGAAGGAAGGTGGAAGGCTGTCAACTTCTGCCGCTCAATCTCCATGCATGAAGGTGGAAACTAGACAGGTTAAGTGGATAACCCTCCCTTGTTGCTGCAACAGAGCATCCTCCCTACTGGCAGCGAGATTGGCGGATCAATTGCCATGCTCAGTACTCAGGATACCAGACTCTCCCTGCCGAATACAGAGCCACAAGTATGACGTGGCCCAGTAGTTCATGGTGTTCTTGAAAACTCTGGGCAGGAGTGGTATGGGTGTAAAGGCGTACAGGAGGCCTGAACTACACTCTAGATGAAGTGTCATCGAGCAAGAGCCGTCTTGGAAACTCCAGTGATTAAAACTGCTGACATTGTGTGCTATCGGCAGAGACAAAGATCTCACCAAGGCTCTCCCCACCACTAAAAGAGACCTTGAGCCACCTCCGGATGGAGATGCTATTTGTAATCCGATAAGCATTTGTGGCCAAGTTTGTCCACCCTGGAGTTCACAGAACCCGCCAGGCGTTGAACCACCAGGTAAATACCTTATGTTTCAGCCATGTCGAGAGATGCAGGGTTGCAATGAAGCAAAACATTTTAGCAAATAGACCTGCTGCTTGTGCCCTTTAGCCTAGTAAGGTTTCATTTTATTCCATTTTAATTTTTCAGAAACAATCACATTTGTAGTGATGTTTTATTTTCCTCTGTCTTGCTGTTCTTTCGCATCGGAATGCATTTACATTTTCTAGCACAACATTCGTTCACTCTGTGCTTTGTTCAAGGCTGCGACAAGATACGGTTGCCATCACAAAGTGGTACACCATGTCTAACATTTCACAGAAACATAAGTAGCTCAAAAAATAAAATACACTGGAGGCAGTGTTTCCCCATATGGGACCTCAAGATAAACACAGAATTCTCACTATGTGCTTGCCATTTGGGATGGTTCCCTCAGTGGATAATTGCAACACCTGGGATGCGTTATTTGCCATGTGCTATACCACTGCACACGATACTCCAACACTTGCCAATCTTCCTGAAGTGTTAAAACAATTACAAGATGAATATAGGGCTGCCCTGGCCCTGGATTTGGAGATGCAATTAATGGGTAATTTTCCCACTGTGTCTTGAATAATATTAAGTAATCTTAAAGGAGATGCAGTAGCTTTGGCTGTACTGTAGCGGCCACAGGACATTCCTTAACAGAATGTGAGCTGCCAAAGGTTATTGCAGAGACCTGCTCTAGTACTGGTCGGGATAGTCTGGGAGCCAGACTTAGTAAACCATAATTACAAGGTAAATCCAATAAGTTATCTACCAAGCAAGCATCTGAGGGTTCTAAAAAACGTTAAGATAAACAAAAACAGACACCTAAAAACAGAAGGGGGAGAATCTCTGCGTTCGGAAACCCTTTAAAACTGTTATAATTTTAGAAATAGAGATAATATAAAAACTCCTAACAGATATCAATATACTGACACACGCCAATCTCGTTCCTTTCAGGACTCACCGGATAAACGCAGAGAGAGGTGGACGGTCAGAGAAGCGAACTAAGTATGGGAAACTGAGAAAAGAGTCACAACACTCAGACGTTTCTGTTAAAAAAGAAGAGAAACTTCCCCAGCAAAAACCTCAATTTAAAATTAAGAAGGTGGCAGCGATTTCTGTACAAAATGCCACTCATGATGAGAGCTTTACTGAACAGAAAGTGGGTCCTGGCCCTGCTACACAGTGCAGCAGAGGTCACAATAGTTCACTGAAATCTTCAAGAGCATCGGGAGGTGAAAGCAACTAACGACTTTTTAGAAGTCGAGACTGCAGAAATGCGTGACTCCGTACCAGACAGGTGTATAAACTGAAAATACAATTATAAGGAGACATTGGGTGCACAACTGATGCTATATCTTTTGGGATTGCGTAACTACCATTCAGGATATCTTATTGGCCTAAAAAGATTACCCACCTGAATTTGTCCGTAATCTTCCCTATGGAGAAGTGGTAATTGAAACGTCTTTCTCACCACTAGTTCCAGTAAAGCTCAGGGAGGCTTGGGCGTTGGTTCAGGCACCCACGCTGTATCACAACTATGTAGGGTGGGATAAAGATTATTCCTACCATATAATACCAATTAGGTCCCAACCACAACCTGAACCCCAATATCCTATTAAACATGAAACTAAAGCACCAGTGAGGGAAATCCTACCACAGCTAGGGTATCAGGGTGTAATTGAACCCTGTGTCTCACCAATGAACAGGCTGTTGTTCACCCTAGCTATACCAGACCATTCCTATAGAATAGACTTAGATTTTAGGAATTTAAATAGTCATACACGTACATTTGCCATTCAAAATGTGCACAGTACAGCACTCATTAACAATATAGTGCGCAACAAATACGAATCAACCTTGGATATTTCCAACCTTTTTTTCTGCAAAAGCATAGCACCTGAAAGTAGGGATTTAACAAGCTTCGTCACTTTAGGCACGCAAAAAAACATTTTGCAGACTCCCACAAGGGCAAAAAAGCAGTCCAGGATTGTTTTCAGCTCATGTTTCTTCTATTTTAAATGTCATTGACCCTGAGGCATTGTCCTACGTGGATGGCATCTACCTTACGGCTGATAATCTCTTTCAGCATATAAAACGGGTCACCCGCATTGCTGTGGGGTTTGCCTAATTAGGCAAAAAATGTAATTAAAAAAAAAACATAAAATGCTTTTAGTGTCCTGTTTTTGGGATACTATCAGATGAAGGCAAGAGCCTACCTCCCCACTTTCTAGAAAAGTGCACACAATCACAACCACCGAACACTATCAAAAAGCTCCAGTCATTGTTGGGCTTTTTGAACTTTGACAAAACTTACATTCCAGACTATGCGTAATACATTAAACCATCATATGATCTAATACGTCTGGACTTTTCAAGCAAATGTAGGACAGTCAAACACACACGCTTTGTTAGAGCATTGCAAGACATGCTTGCAACAAAACACTTACTCACAAGAGACAACAAAACACATTTGGACATCATAGTAATTGCAGGTTCCAATGGTTTCACCCATGTAACGTTCAAAAAGGGTAATAGCATCCCTATCGCATATAAATCACATTTGTATTCCGCAGCTGAACAACGCTTTGCTCCCACAGAAAAAAATCTGACTGCTGTTCAGATGGCTGTCATTAAAGAGACCTCCGGCCCAGGTGAAACATTATTGTCCTATATCCAATTCCAGCCCTCGAGGCTGTCACAAAGGCCAGCGCTCCTAGCGCAAAGGCACTACATCCACTTTGGATTCAAAGGACGTCTCTGAAGGCCACTGATGTTGACTATGTTTTCGACCTTAGATTACAAACTCAAGAATTTCTTCAATATGAACTAGAATACTCAGTACCAGCAAAAAACTTGCCTATTGACCAATATCTCACAATTATTTACACAGATGGTTCAGCCCAAAAAGCAATAGGCACTAAACATCAATACTCGCCACCTGTACGGTTGTGAGTGGCTACATGAAGGATGGTAAATTCCATCCACAGCATACTTATACGCAGACCTTAGAGGACTGCACTGCACAACTAGCAGAGCTTAAGTCTCTGTTGATGGCACTGGAACACACGGACCCAGGACAATTAACATTAATCATCTATGATTTGTACTATTGTGTCCAGTCCTTCTATGAATACCTGCATTGCTGGCACCAGAATGGGTTCAGAGATTCCAAAGGAAAGACCAAAAACAGATTATTGAGGGGGAAGGTAGCAGATCTGAAAGAAGGCAACACCGTGGCTGATTAAGCGACAAAGTCAGCAGTAGGTACGGCTTCTTTTGCTGCACTAACTCGTTCACAGACGAAGCTGGATGATGAAACACTGGCTGCTGTGAAAGCTTCGGCTGAAAGCAAACCCATGTCAAAAGCATATCCTGCCAAATATTCCTACCACATATCTAGCCTAAATATTGCCCTAGAAACAATTCCTGGAGTGGGCGATCGTGTGATCCCCAACCAAGACCAAAGACCTGAGTTGATTAATGCAGCGCATGAACGAGTTTCTTCTGCCCATGCTGGAGGCTACTATTTCTCTACTACAAGCACGTTACTGGTGGCCAGGTCTATACAAACAGACCCCACTGTATGTCCTTTGCTGTGACGCCTGTCAGCAAATAAAGGGGTCCACCGTCAAATGCCCACCGCAGACACCCTTCTCAATTTCCAACAAACCACTGCAATGTGTGTATCTGGACCACTGTGGACCTTTGACACCTGATGGTGCATACAAATATATCTTAGTCACTGTAAACTCATGCTCCAGATTTCTATGGATATGGCCACAATGCTCAGCTGGTGCTGGAACTGTTATTAAAGATTTGCAAGTCTTTATCAGCACATATGCAGTTGCGGCTCTCCACTCGGACCAAGGCCTTGCTTTTGCCTCAAGGGAATTCAGGGACACCATGGCTTAGTTAAGGTCCAACTGTACTATTCATTTCATAACATCCAGAGGGAAATAGTGTTGTGGAGCAAAGAAACCGAGACTTAAAGCAATCCTTAACAGCAAGAGTATTAAGCACAGGTGGTAGTTAGCTTAACTACCTGTATTGAGTCCAGAGAGCACTTAATAATCTGCCCAGAAGGTCCTTGAGAGGGAGCATCCCATATGAAGTCCTTTCACAAATGTATGTTCCAGATCTTGATTGTCCTGGCACGGAGGTGGCAGATACATCTTTTGACATATATGAACGTGTCACTGTCTTTGTGTTTGGTCCTTCATATTGTGCACCGGTTCTAATCCTAGGAATACAGTTACCAGAACTGTTATTCTACCACTACTGTCTGGTTCTAAAACAACCCAAAAAACGTTGTCTCCATCAACAGTGTCAAGCTTCACCATATGGACGATCCTACACAGCAGACCTAGAGGACTCCTGGGTAGTTCCAGACTCCCTCGCTACAGAGCAGGATGTTCCCCTGCAGGTTTTGAACTGCAACTCAGAAACTTCCCTGAGATTGGGAAGGGTGGAAGATGATCTTTCATTACTACCACTATCATCTTCTGTGACAAGAAACGTCCACAACATTGAGCATTTGTTCTCAAATTCAACTCAAATGGACGGAATGGTTTACTATGAACCACCAACATCTGCCAGCTCTCCTCTTCCAAACATGGCTACAGTTTTTGCACAAACTGCTTCTGAATATTTTGCCGATGTCAGACTCTCACTAACTCATCTGTCTCTTCTGCAACAACACTGTCAAGAGCACATAAGCTGATAAATTGGTTCACAATTAACTATATCATTCGACCATGGAACTATCTGGGGGTTTTACTAACTGTACTTGCCTTCCTTCTATGGATTGGGTTTGTCATTGTATTTCTTATTGATACATGGTCATTACCTTCCCTGAATGCCCTGCAGCTAAACTGGTGGATGAGGTCTTAAAACCACATTATTCCTCCCATAAGGTGCACCGTGATTGATCACTAGTGAACATTTCAGCCGTACCAATTACTGATGGGATAAGTTTGGGAAAGTTTCTTTTGATATATACGGCCCGGGGGAGGTAATTCAAGTTTCATATGTATTTAAACTTTCCATGTACAATGTAATAACACCATGGAGATGTTCCTGATGATTAGGATGTAGAAACAGTTGATTCCATGCTCTCTGAGCTTCAATATTTTACTGTATTTGAAAGTGAAGAGGTTAATCAATCAAAAGATAATTATGGAGATATCCTCTGTTACAATTATTACGGCCACCATTTTGTTCACAGAGCAAGCACCCCACAATTACACATAATGGAAACATTGACCGACATTGACAGCGGGGAGTTCAAAAACATACTCTGAAAAGTTGTATATTTTTCTGGACATATTGTTAAAAACAGAGTTGTATTATTTTAAATCACCCAAAATGGAAACCCCCAAGGTTTTGTTAACGGACACAAAATTAATTTATTCCGATTCCTTTGTTTCCCTGTTGGCAATAGAAGGCTAGGAATATTAGCTGAAGTTGAAGTGCGTGTGGGGAACTAAAAATTGGCAAAGAAGGGGAAAGGAGCTTTATTTAGAGCATGCCTGGTACTTGTTCAAATGATATTTTTAAGTGAAACTGTACAACTGACAAGTTGTATATGCTTGGCAAAAATTAAGGAATTGATTACGTCCACAATCCCTGCCCCAGCTACACTTAATTGGAAAAAATACATTAATGCAACTGAAGAACAGCTAAATGGGCTGGTCCAGACAGAATATTTAACACATCGCTTTCACATCCTGGTTGGTGGTTATTGTGGCCAGTGAAGACAAACAGTTGTCATGCACTTTTTGTAAACTCCACAGGTGGTTTTAGAACTAGTAGACCAGACCCTGGCCTGGCTACGTGTCATTAGAACAGTAGGGTATAGTAACAACATACAGCGTAGGAAATTATGCCAGCAATGGTTAAAAGGTTCCTCACTAGATGCTGTTAAAGAACACCTCAGTCTCCTGTCAAACAAGACAGACTTGCAGGATTTCCTGTTAGGTCCCAGAAGACAATGTAAAAAGAGCTTCTTATATGCAATTTACAATTAAATTTGGAAACGTACCCAACAAGAAGCCGCTGCCTGGTTAAGGCAAACAGATCAGGAGAATTTACAGAAAGCATCAGCTGTTGTAGATAATGCGATTAACACCTTGTCTGATTGTATTAACTTTAAATAATATTGTTTCATCTGCAATAGCCATTGCACAAAGTGACATGTCAATTTTACAACATGGACACATCCACCTTAGGTCCAATATGCAGTTAGGTTGGACAGTACAAACATTATAGTCTGGTTGCGTTCCCTGGCAATATGTTAGTGGAAGGTACATTTTTTCAGCATTTAATCTGACGCGACAGCAACAAATAATGGCTAAGAAAGAAGTGACTTATTTTATGCTAAACATCGAAAAGTTAGAAAAGTTGCCTTTTGCTGTAGCTGAAATACCATCTGCTGAATGGTTAATACGTGGAGTTATCAATCTGCCTATTTCAACACAGCAATTCCCGCCCTGCTTAGAACACATTCCAGTGGGCAGACATGAAAGGATAGGAGATAGTTACAACATGAGGTGCAGGAGATAATCTTTTTGCACAACTGACTTAATTGCATAAAAGGTCTTACTTAGCGGCAGCGAACGCAAGACTTCTATGAGCCATTCAATGGTTTGTAAGCAGATGTCCTTGCATGGGGTGTGCAACACTTCAGCAGCGAATTTAGCTTGCTATGTGTAGGGAGCTATAGTCCCCTTGATTAGACCAGCATTCCAGGTGCTCATTAATGGAAGTTATGTATTTAACAGTGAGAGTTGTGGGATGTGAGCCGGAATTGCTTATGTAGTTTAGGTCTCCCAAATTGTACCTGTTGTGGTAAATTACTTTTTGTCCCCAGGCAACAGACGAAAGTAGCAGATATTTGGATTCATATTGCTACTTCAAATGTGAATTTTGACAAGTTAAGCATACCAAAAGCTCTATTGTCTAAAAACATGCAGCACTAACATCTGCACACGAGACCTAGGTCATCTGCAGACTGTATGTCCCTTTTAAATACAAACTTTCCGAGACACTTTGGTGAACTTGTGGGACAGCTTTTAACACATCCAATACTACAGGGATTGCACATTTCTTTAAGGCTGTTTGGTTCTCATTTAGTCTGCACCTTCTCCTCTATATTTGGCATAATACCTTCAGCCATACACTCAATATTTTCGAGTTTTTTGGGAGATTTCCAATTACTTTGGCTATAATAAGTGGCATCTTGCTGTTGCTGTTTTTTATTCGCAATGGATGTCCGTCGCAACAAGGAGGACTGATGGTGCTTCCATGAGCGCAACTAAGTCGATTGGAGATTTTCAGAATGATACTGACTTTTAAAATTCAGCTTTGACATCCCTTGCAAAACTTTTAAAATGTCCTTTTCAATAATTTTTTTCTAATCTGCTTGCTTAAGTATGTTTCGACTTGTCACAGTTGACATTTATGTATGTATGTTTTAAGTGATATATTTTAGCTGCTATTAATTTAGGATCTAAGCTGTTTTACCAAACTCTGAACTGACAAGGGGAGGGTGTAGTGAAGCCATTTTAGCTGTGTTTTTGGACACGTTATTTTAGCAAATAGGCCTGCTGCTTGCGCCCTTTAGACTAGCTACATTATTTTATTCCATTTAATACTTTTAGAAACGATCACATTTGTGGTGGTTTTATTTTCCTCTATCCTGCTGTTCTTTCACCTAGGAATGCACTTACATTTCTTAGCACAACACTCTAAACTCTGTGCAAGACAGTGACAAGATAGGGTTGCAGGCACAAAGTGGTACATCATGTCTCTAACTTTTCTCAGACCACTAGCTGTTTTATTATAAAACGTCTCTCTGCCCCCTGTATGCTAGAGGGCGGTCCCAGCCAGATGACAGCCACCACATGCTGTTTGACTTGGTTACAGCTGCTGCTGAGACTGGCTGTTCCCTGGCCTATCTGCTGAAGGAGTCTCAATAGACAACCAGCTTCTTTACTACTACCATATTCGGGTATGAGGGATGTCGTCTTCCCAGGGGGGTCCTGAAGGGCGGATTGGGGCTTATCCTGCTGTGTTCTAACATAGAACATCAGTGGCGTAGGTAGGAAACATCTTGCATGGTGACAGTATGGTGGGACATTTCTTGTGTTTCACTTTTCTTGTCACCATTCTGTTTTTAGCATGTTTTATCATCCTAATTATTGCAGTCCATGCCTTTCTTTTAATTTAGAACGCAGCTGATTGAATAAAACTGTTTGTCTTTGCATGCATGAGCTAAATGTAACTGGGAGAAAAGGATAAGATATGATTCACCACTATTCCCCTGAGAGGTCACAATGTCATGAGCCCAGCTGCTACAAATCACCCCTGCTCTTGGGCATAGGTGAGGCACTGCTAGCTGGCCGGAAACAGATTGGGCCAACAATTGTCACAGGGCGTGCTATCAGACTCAGTTTCCTACAAGGCAGGTGATGCTGCCGTCCAAATCCAGCAGCCTCATTGGTACAATGAGAGGCCATGTGACAGGGTCTCTTGACAAAGGGTTCATGAGTGCACCCTACCCTGTTGGCTGCAGTACCACATGGCTGTGGCGTTGACCGTTAACACCTGCACCAGCCTCCCCTTGATGGAAGGTAGGAAGGCCTTCAATGCTAGTTGGATTGCCCACAACTCCAGCAAACTGATGTGGAGTGGGGATTTTGCAGGTGACCAGAGTTCTCTGATCTCCACCTATCCCAGATGGGCACCCCATCCCAGGAGTGACATTTGTCACTACTGTGAGATGTGGTTGGAAATGGGAGAGGGGTCTGCCATTGACGCAAAATCACTATTAGTCAACCACCACTACAGATCTTTTGCCATTCCCTGCAAGATCTGGATTCCCCTGATGCTATGCCCATTGGAACATAAGGTCCCACTGCAGAGCCCACATATGCTAATGTGCATTTGTCACCAGCAGGATGCAGGAGGCCATTGGTCTCAGCAGCCTCAGATTCTGTCTCACCGAAATACAGGAGGCTTAAACATCGATATCATAGCCTGAATATCCTGTACTCACCCCTTGGGAGGAAAAGCCCAAAACTGCACCTTGACCAGAACAGCTCCGATGAAAGGGAGCGTCTGAGAGGGAGTCAGGTGTGACTTTGGCACATTTATAGTGAGCCCCAGCGAATGCAGGAGGTTCTTCGTAGACTGGAGGTGGGAGACAACTGCCTGAGGTGAGCCTTCTTCAACAGCCAGTTGTCAAGATAGGGAAAGACCTACACCCCTGATCCCCACAGATGAGCTGTGCAAAGGCCGCTGGTTGATCCACTTCAGACTAAGCCTTCTGTTGTATGTTTTACTTGTTCTGTCTTTAGCCTAACTAGGTGGTGCAGTAGGTACTGTCAAAGGTAACTTTTTCCGCCATTTTACATTTTCCTGATCAGCCCTAATTAAGTCACCTGTTGCAATAGGTTTTTTGAGAGGGCTTACATATGGTTCCTCCTGTGCAGTATCTAAAACCACAGTGGGATCACAATTTTCCTTACTTTCTTGATGTGAACACCTTCTGAACCCTTACACAGCTTTAGGTTCCTTTAAGCTTAAAACTGTTCCTCACAGCGATCATGTCAGCACGCCCCTTTAGTGACCTGCAGATGTTGTCAGTGCAGCTGCATATACCATCTTTTTCTAAGATAATGTGGTGGTCAGAATTAGGACATCTTTCCTCCAAAAGTAGTGTTGCCTTTACATTTGGGCAATTAATTTCAATGGGATGACCTTGTTTCTCTCAGAACCTGGGTATGTAACAGTATGTGGCAACAATGGGTTCTTTTGGGAGATGGTTATTTTTTATAAAACTGTTTTAAACTTTCTACTTTCTCTTTTCATTCTTTTATAATAGATGATTACAACGCACATAGGTCTGAGTAACTTTGCATATTGTTTTGAAAGTTACATGAAACAAGGTACAAAAGACTGCTACAAACACTGACAAAAATGAGGAGTTCATGCAGTGTAAACAAGTGACGAACAAAAAGACAACAGAAACGTGTTTGTTGACAAAAATTTATTTCATCATTATAGCGGCCATTTCTCTTAAATCTCTAAACGTCCTGCTGTTTCAGTTAATTTTCATTGCTTTATGCTGGGCACAACATAGGGATCGTTGACATTTTTACCCTTCTTAGTTGTGTTTCTTAGAAACATCTAAATGGGTCTTCATCAGGACTAGAAATATGCAGCCTGTATGGTGGAGAATAATATAGTCTAGTATAAGATAGTGTGTCCTTGCATATAAATCCTTGTTTAAATAGTGAGGCCAAATCTAGACTCACCTGTAGTCACAAAAATTGTTTTGGATAGGTCCTGTGTGCATCGTGGATCTGGATGCACACTGAAGTTGCTGAGATTCGAAAAGCGGATTACTCCTACATGCAAATATACATATACCCTAGTCAATGCAAGTTATAATATACTTTCATGCTAAAGTATTGTGATCTCTCACCTCTCAACCAGAATGGGGTCGTGCATAGGCAGTCAATGTGGGGGTCAACAACATCTCCACATGGACAGTAGTACAGCTTGTCCTTGATAAGGGCAAAACTTAATTCTTCCTAAAAGGTTTATTTTACCCACAATTAGTGAAGGAACTGTGTGCCCCTTGGGTAGTTACACAGGCCAAATGAAGTGCCCCTCAAATCCTTACCTGTTGCTTCAAAATGATGATTGACTTGTTTCCTCTCTTTTCTGTGCTCAGATACTGAGCCACGGCAGAAAAGACCCACTAGATAAGTGGGATCTATTTGCTGTGCCCTGCATTACATCTGAAGCCCGGCATAAAACATCAAAAATTAACTGAAACAGCCGGACGTTTAGAGTGTTCAAGAGAAACGGGCACTACATTAATGAAACTGTTTTTTGTCAACAAATATGTCCATTTGGTTAAGTCACTTGTTTACACTACACAAGCACATTACTTCTGTCACTTTCTGAAGCAGTCTTTTGTACCTTTTTCATGCAACTTCGATATGTGAAACAAAATGTACAAAGGAACTCAGACCCATGTGTGTTGTAATCATTTATTGATATAAAATAATGAAAAGAGAAAGTAGAAAGTGTATTTCTGTTTTAAGAAATAACCATCTCCCAGTAGAACCCATTGTTGTTACATACTGTTACGTATCCAGATTCTGAGGGATATAGGGTATACCTATTATAATGGATGCTCTAGAGGAGCAGGCGCATGTCTGCAAGGGTTATACCTTCACAAGTATTTGCTACCTGGATAGTAATCAACTGAGACATGTCCGATACCTATAGTGAAGAATAAATCAATAGGCTAATTCAGGGCCAGACGGGCACTTGTTTCTTGAATTCGACAAAGACACTGGTTGACACAACTCTCAATGGTAAAGTGATCAAGTTTGAGAAACTAGAGAAATAACTATTTAGAACCAGGATACTTGATCACTTATTGAAAAAATATCTCCAGTCTAATATCCCCTTAGGACTCAAAGTTAAAAATTAGCCTGCAATTTTTGTTGATGATCCTAAGTTCACAGAACATTTTAGCTTTGCAAACAATTGTTTCAGGCATTGGATGGGATGGTGCTAGGGGTAGACAGAGCACTTGAATATGTAAAGGAATTGGCCAAAGAAATAGCTGATTTGAAAAAAAGAGACCTTGTAGGACGAAGCTTTAAGTAGTGTCAAGGAGGCATTAGAGAGACTTGAAAAGAACATTGCTGATTTTAACACCGTCACACAATCTAGATTACTGGACAAATTGTTGAGACATAAAATGTTATGATAAAAAGGTAACGTACCTTTACCTGTCTGCGGAGTACTATAAACAGGACAATCAGGGAAGATACGCCAACAGAGGCAGGCAGACACTAAAGCAGTATGCAAGAGTGGTTCAGAGAGTGATAACGAACAACCAGGTACCATCACAGGTGTGTGTGTGTTTTTTTTTTTTCTCTCTCTCTCTGTCTCTCTCTCTGTCTCTCCCTCCCTCCCTCCCTCTTTCCCCCTCCCTCCCTCCCTACTAGGTACAGGGATTTGTTTTTTTGGGGTGGGGGGGGGGGAAGGGAGATGAATTTTCCACCCCCACCAGAGGGGGGAGAGGCAAACAGCAGGGCTGGAACAGAGGGAGAGGCCAGGGCCAAGGTTGGAACAGGGGAAGGAGCAAGGGTCTGCGGACCCTCTGGTTCTTCCTGCAAGACAGCCATGGGGAGATCCAAACCAGGAGACAGTATTATAGATGGTGACACTACTTATAGATGCTACAAAGCCTGTAATAAACATCTCAGAATACACACTTTCTGTGGACGAACAATACATTTTATCCAAAGAACTGTCTTTTGTCCCTACCTCACAGCAACGTAGCTTTAACATCAAAGTGGAAGTCCAACACTTTTTTAGTAAAGTTCAATTAAGGCATTATTTCACAAATAATTCTAGTCCTACTTACAAAAAGACTGGTGCCACGGAACTAAGGCTGCCCTCCACATCCACTCCTCCCACACGTCAGATGTCACACTAAGTACTTGCACTTGACCAGGTTCTGATCTGGGATGTTATGGAACTGCTTAACCACAGACAGTTCATCAAATACAACATCAGCAAAGAGGAATGCACAAGTCTAGATTCTTTAAAAAAAACAACAACAAAAAACATGTATATTGTCATCAAGTCTGCAGACAATGGTGGATCTATAGTGGTACAAACCTAGATGACCACTACACTGAAGTGCAGTCACAAATGACTGCACATGAAAGCTATTGTAAGCTACAGTGAGATCCAACACAGGAGGTCATTAAATTGATCAAACCACTGACATAGGAAGGGCTAAAGGAAGGTTATCTAAGTGAACAGGAGGTTGATTTCCTTAATAAAAAAAAAGCCATGACGCCCACAGTATATACACTCCCTAAAATACATAAAATCTTATTGGATCCACTTTGCAAATACATATACCTTTTCCTGAAACCATGAGTACAGAAAACAAAGTCATATACAAGGAACACCCTTGGAAATCATTCAGATGGTTGAGAACCAGCCGTTCAATCCATCCAACCATTAGTCACCCTGAATGTAGCCTTGTTGTATATGGGCATTAAACAAGAGCAAGCCCTAGACGTAGGATGTGAGATCCAATATAAGAGAGAGAGCCACTTGGGTCCCAACAGACTTTACAGTGGAATTGCTAAGAACAGCAATGACTAAAATATTTGTTGTGTTTCGAAACGACTATTGTCTTCCAACAAAGGGAGTAACTATGGGGGCCGGATTCGCACTGAATCTAGCCAACCTTTACATGAATAAATATGGGTGCACTCATATGTACACCACAAACAACCCTTTCCTGGAAAACACTGCATTATGGAAGAGATATCAATGATACACCTATGATCTGGACAGGAGAAAAGCAAAGTCACTGACTATTTCTTGTGGATGCCAGGGAGGGGGTAGACTAGCTGAACCTCTGGCCAAGAGGTTTGTGAGTAAAATGTCCTTGGACACAGAAGGGCTGGTAACCTTGCAGGATGTGGTGGCTTGGTGGGTAGAGGTGCAGCTGTAAGAAAGGAAAGATGGATTGGGATTGGAGAGGGGCCATGGAAAGGCCCCAGGACCTAGTCGTAGCCCTGCTGTCCTTGAATAGCTCTAGCACGGAGTCTGAATTGTCTCTGAAGAGACAGGAGCCATCACAGGGCATGTCCATGAGTGAGGCCTGGACATTCCCAAAAAAACTAGTGGTTGTGTCCAAGGGTCACTGATGATGAATCCGCTCTGCCTAGTGATTTGGTAGATTTTAGCCCACAGCCTATGGCGAACTTAGCTGCATCTCTCCCTTCAGCAATAGCTTGGCAGAGAATGGCTTGTGCCTCCACCACCTATGCAACTGACTTCCAGAGCGAGTGGGAGTATCAGCCCAAAAAGGGTGCGGTGTCATAGGATTGCACTGCGAAGTTGAGGGAAGAAAACATTTTCTTTCCCAAGGTATCCAGCCTCTTTGATTCTGTCCAGTGAAGTGGTAGGAAATGCGCTAGGATTTACTCTGAAGTGGAAGCCTGGAACACCAAGCTCTCCGGGTTGGGGTGCTGGGTGAAGTAATTAGGGTCCCCTGTAGCAGGGGTATGGTGGCTGGCAATTGTCCTATTCACAGAAGCCCCTGTGCGGGGCTTGGACCAGGCTCCAAGTAGGACGTCGATGAGGGCTTTGTTAAATAGGAGAAGCTGTTTGGATTGGATGATTTTCGGCTGAAGCTCCTCGGTCAAGACGTTAGTCTTGACAGCAATGGAAGGCAGCCGACGGTCCAGAACCTTGGCCCCCCTCTTCACTATCATAGCAAACGAAGCTCCCTCCTCCATATCCACGCTAGGAGAAGAGACCAAGCCAGTATATGGGCAGGTGTTGAGCCACTAGCATCCACCAAATCCTCATACGAGGTGTCCTTGATGGCATCTAGTCATCAGGTGGCCATCAGGGTCTAGTGGCCATGGAACCAAGGGGCCCTACTAGTACCAGGGGGGAAAACCGACTGGTGGAAGACCTTTAGGGGCCCCTTCCGAAGCCACAGGGCCGAATGCGCTCCAGCAGGAACAGGTCACCCAAAGGTGAGGTGCATGGCCTCATAAAATTCACAGAGTTGGTAGGGGGTCATTCTGTATCCCGGAAACGGGAGGAGGCGCAAAGGCTTAACTGCGGAGCCAGGTCATGAGGGCTGATGCTTCCTCATCTCAATGGACGACTTCGATGGACTGGTCAAAGTTGAAGACCTGTGCAACTTCTTGTTCTTATGGCTTCTGGGACTTGCCCGAATGACTAGAGTGTGATGGCGAGCGTTTGAAATGGCTCTGTGATGACTCCAGGGACCTTCCTCTCGAACGGGGTCAAGACCCTCACGGCAACACACATCAAGCAGTAAGGAGCTTGAAGGACCACTCCTTCGAGGCCTTGGGGTGCATGGCACGACAATCGATGCATGTCATTTCTATTGTCAATTATTCATGGTATTTCCTGTTTCTAACTCCCTTATTTGTACTCTGTCCTTGAAATTGCCCTCTCAAGTAACTTTTCATGATTTGTCTTAACTACCATCATACCAAGGCAGAAGAGATTGAGGAATGAGTTAATGTTGAGCCAAAGGCTGTCGGTGAGCTTTGCAACACAGAACGATAATGGACGGAATTCTGAACATTGTCCAACATTCACCCCTAGTCAGAGATATGGGTTAAATCCATTGTTTCCTTGTTTACCAGGCCACCCAAGTTTGGACCCAGCCATAGGCAAATCAGTCTTGACTGTGCTCCCGATGTGAACAGTCCAGCCCGAACTACCAGGCTAGACCCTCCCTGGACTGGAAACAAGCATCTTGCGACCAGTTTCGGGGAATCACCGCTCATCAACCAGGCTAACGTGAATCCAGTGGCGCAGTGAGCATGGGATCCACGACTGGGCATACCCTTCCCACTTAGGGCAACTTATAGCAACACAAAAAGATGATGGACGGAATGCTGAACAATATCAAACATTCAATTCCAGTCAGATTTGGGTTACATCCATTGTTTTTTTGCTCGCCACCATAGTTTGGTCGGTGAGCTTAACGGCAAGTAGCAGACTACTTCAGAACCCAGGGTGAGTAGTTAATTTAGTGGCTATTGGGATTAGTGTTCTGCTTTTAAGGATACCATTCCATGTGTTTACTCCAGTGTCTTTGTGGTGAATTAAATATGTAGTAGTTAGGTGTGATCATTAGTGGTGGGTGTGTGAGTTCATGCAGCTGGCTGCATCTCAGCGCTTTACCGCTGGGGAGATGGTAGGGTGGGAAGCATCTACACTGCCTTGTTGCAAACCATATTCCCCTCTACGATGCCTCCTGTGTTTAAATTTTTTAAAAAGCACCTTGAGCCGGCCAGTGCTGGTAGCATTACAGAACATTTCTTAAAAAACATATTCAATCATGCTGCAAAACAGCCGCGCTGCTGTGCGGCATGACTACAAACATTGGCAAAGCCAATAACTCACATAGACGAGAACTTAAGTTTATAACAATACTTGTTTTAGTTGGCTGGCTGCTGGTACTGAACCGCTTTTCTCAGTAAGCCATTGTAAAGTCTTAGATACTTGGGCCCTCATTGCGGACGGCGGTAAAATGGAGAAAGGTACTGCCAACAGGCTGGTGGTACTTTTCTCCATATTATGACATTGGCGGTTTGGCCCAAGCCAAACCACCAATGTACCACGCCGTCCGCCACGGCGGTCACGACCACCGTGTTGGAGACTTCAGTCTCCAGCTAGGCGGCCGTCACTAGCCCGCCCGTGGGATTATGACCCCGGCTACTGCCATGGTTTCTGTGGCTTCCTTACCATCACGAAAACCATGTCAGTAGACACTATCAGTGACAGGGAATCGCTTCCCTGTCACTGATAGGGGTCTTTCCCTCTCCCCTCCCCCGGTTTACCCCACGCCCTCTCCAGACCACCCATGACATACACGCACCTTCACTCACCAACGAACACACGCATACACACACTCATACCCCCATTCATCCACGCATGCATACATCCATTCACACACGCATCCACCCACACTGACATACATACATGCACACACGCATGCATAAAACACTACATACACACACCTGCATTCACGCACAGACATACACACACACCCACACACAACACCCCCCACCCACCCTCCCCTGACAGAGCACCAGACTTACCTCATGTCAGGGGGTCCTCCGGCAGGAGACGGGACAGGGCGCTGCTGCCAGCAGAACACCGCCAGGCTGTATCATGGGTCATTATACAGTCTGCGGAGGTCTACTGGCGTGGCGCTGCTGCTGGCAGCAGGCCACCTTACCGCCATCCGTCGGCATTGCCGCAGATGGATTTCCGTCATCCTTCTGGCGGAAATCCAGCTGCGGTCATAATACGGCTGATGGCTGGTAGCCGTGGCGACGGTCTTTTGCCAGATGTCGCCACGGCGGTAGGGGGTATATACCGCCAATTTTATAATGAGGGCCTTGATTTTCAAACTCATGTAATGTTTAATTGTATTATATGAGCAGACACTTGGCTGCAGGTGGGAGCAGCTTGCAGTTCACACAAGCAGATAATATATATATATATATATATTTTTTTTTTTAAACTTTATATGATGGTATTAACTTTCAAGTTTGTGAACTCAGACCTGAGTGACATGCAAGTAGGTTAATGTACTTTGCACAAAATTCATCATCTGGTGATGTATCCTGTGAAGTTGATAAAAATGAATGGTTAAAGTTTTCTATTTGAATGTTTGTTTGTGGGCCTTTGGAACTGCTTCACAATACAATTTTACACTATGGATTTTATATGCAAACGTACAGCTACTGTGGTACAAGTACATGCACAAACTATTTACCTTCAGTAACTCTGTTTCTGGTGGATACTCTAACCAAAGGTTCCTCGCCAAAGGATACTCCCCAGGCTCAATATGGACACTTTTTCAGCAATGCTACTGTGGATCGTGGCGCCACACAGCTGGCTCCGTATACCCCAGAAGTGGTAGAGTGGAGATGCATGAAAGCACCACCTATGCACACTGATGTCAGTTTCTTGCTGCTCCCTCATAGATGGAGCGTGAAACAATTGTTGGTCACCTGAAATCTAACTTGGGACTTTTTTTAGATGGTACAATGAGGCCTTGGCACAAAAAGGAGAGGTTGGAGGTACTACGAAATCCACCAGAAGAACAAGTTCATCATCATCATCTTTATTCGGCCAATAGAAAATAGCCATAAAAGTACATAAATATACATTTTCAACATAATCATTACCTAATTCATAATACAGATACTAGCAGACTATAATAAATAAAAACATAAATATATAATAACATTAAAATAGGGTAACAATTACAATAAAAGGAATAATAAAAAGCTATTTATTGCACTTATCCAGATTCACTAGAGAAAAAAACAAGACTTTTCCTGACTTGTATGGCATTTAAAATATATAATGCCACCCTATAACACTTGTATTAAGTGTTAACAAAAATTCCAGTGCCATCTTATAAGTTCTTATACTGTATTTCCTAAAAAGAGGTTTAAGATAAAAGATTCTAAGCTGTTCATAAAACTTGCAAAATAAAGTGCAAACTGCTTTGTTTACTTATCCCATCACCGGGGCAACTGCATGTCTCATGAGGACAAGACCTCATACTAGGAAATGCTACTAGATGATGTGCTATTCCCAGTCTTAATCTTTTCAGAATGAACCAATGCTGAATATTAGTAACACCAAGTTGGTATCCTTCTCTACTTGCCTCCAATGAAAGTGACATATATATATACCAACAGTGGATTTTATGGATTCATTTGTTTTCCTGCTGTCAACCTTGTATTGCAAATAAGTGTCCTTTATAATTTTCTTTGATAATAACACTGCCTCTGCGTCTGGTTTTATAGTTATATTGATTACAGATTTGAAAGAAGAGTCAAAGGTGAGCCATGGAATACGCAGTGCATTATCCAAGTTTTAAACAATCTAGCATAATTTACTTAGGGAAAATAGTTTCCTCCCTTGACCAAATACTACACCATAGGAGCAAAGGACTCACCTGCAGCATGTCCTCCGAAAACTGGAGACCCACCTCTTGATGTATATACAATCCAATTAGGTGCAGAAGTAGGTAAACATAGCAAACGTTTTAAAAAATGATTTTCCTCAAATTGTAAAGGGGTGCTTTTTGTGTACCCCCATACACCAGCTCCATACACTACCGTGGATAATGCTCTAGCCCTATAGATGTTTACCATAGTGGATATGGGGCGACTCCCTAAATTACTAGCAAATCTAAAGATAGCGCAAGAATTCCTTCTTGAATTATCCTTTATCCGAGTACATATGTTGTTCCCATTGCCCAATACTCAAGAACAATACACCCAGATAACTAAAAGAATTAACAGAAGTTATCTCCGTACTATGGATATAAAAACTCCTGCATTTCTTTACCCTTTGGCCACAGGCCATAGTAAAAGTTTTAGATTTGTTAATCACCATACTTCTTTGAGGTCAGGAACTGTTCTAAGCCATTCATTAGTTTTTGAAGTCCCACTATGGTCCTAGAAATCAGGACAACATCATCAGCATAATATATAAATAAAACAGTAACAAGGCGAGTACACAACCTTGGCGAATACCTCTTCCAATCTTAAAAGGGGTGGTGCATTCTCCCAGTTGGCCATAGTGAACTTTGCATGCTAAATCTGCATACAGGTGGTCAATAAAGTCAACGATGTACCTTGGGGAACACATATCCATCCAGTGATGTGGTCCAAAGAAGGGCATGCTCTACTAGATCGTAAGTACTACTAAGATCAGCAAAGCAGAGGTAGTGAGCCCCTTTTTTGGCCTTTGTATACGTCCCTGTGATCAGATCTAGGTTAACACATTGCAAAATAGTGCCAGTCCTGTCCTAAATCCAAACTGGACGGGTGAAAGAATATTATCCAATCCCCAGTCATTAAGTCTTGCCAAAATTACCCTACTAAACATTTTCATGGATGAATCTAACAATATTGGGAGATAGTTTTTGGGATCAGCTTTATCACCTTCCTTGTATATAGGTATGATAATGGACGTGGTCCAAGACATCAGTATATCCCCAGTCATGGCTATATTAAACAGCCTAGTCAGACGAGGTACCCAAAAGTCACATTTATATTAAAAAAACATCCACCTGCACCCCACCCGGGCCTGGGGCCCTACCTCCTGCACTAACTGAGACAGCTGATAAAACCTAATTTATGGTGATATGTAAGTGACTGGGATACCCCAACTCCAGTTGCTTAGTTATGTCTGCTGTCCCACTCCTTTTCTTAAAGACCTCTGAAAAGTGGTCCACCCATGCTACACAGGATACACTAGCACCCAGTACAGGAGACGCCCATTTGGTCAAAAATGGGGCATTTACTATTTCCCAGAACAATTTAGTATTATTTGTATCCGTCACCAACGCCAGATTTGTCCATACCTCTTCTCTCAACTCTTTCTAGGGTAATGCTCTTTTTCATAGAGACTATCTAGCTGCACATTACTCACCTTTTGAATATTCCCCAGGAATTAGAGTGGATCCGGAAAGTTTCAACAGCACCGATGTGCAACTCAGCAGTGAGACTTTCGCTCCAGAAATGACATGCAGGGCCTTTAAAGGAGACACTCCAAAGCTCTGATGTCAGTTGGTTTGGAGGCTGTCAGTATCTCTAGATGCAAAGCCACAATAGCAAATTGGTTGTGATTACTGTGCAGATTCCTAGACTTGGGATGACATTATTGGATAGAGTTCAATAACGAAATGGGGAGAATGGAAGGGTCAGTGAGGAATCTGCTGCCAGAGCCTTTACCAGAAAGAGCATTACCAAAGGTAAGCAATTTGCTTTTCTGATGCGACTTCTAGCTGCACATTCCTCACGTTCTGAATAGATACCAAAGCAGTACCTATTCAGAAGGGGGTCTCAGAATGGACTCAAAACAATAAAGCTCTGCAGGAACAAGCGGGCAAAGTACCCCTCACTGAACCGGACTAGCCAGATAATACTGCTTCGTGAACATATGGAGAGATGCCCATACAGCCATGTGGCAAATGTCCAGGGCAAGAATTCTGCAAGCCAACACAGTGGTAGCAAATAACACTCACTGGTAAAATGAACACATTCCTTCTGGTGGTCGCTTTTTGGACACAGCATAGCAAATATCAGTGTGAAGCAGAATCCTGTGAATTATGGCTCTCCTCTGCACAACCTTTCATTTTTTCACTCCAGAAAACCCCACAAAGAGCTAATTATCCACCAGGCGTTCTTTGAGATGATCATTATAAAAGCTAAGAGCCCTCTTGTGGTCCCAAATGTGGAGTCTTAGAGGGATGAGTAAAGCATTGAACACTGGGAAGGTGATGTTGTGACAGACATGGAATAGTGTCACAACTTTGGGAAGATGGATGTCTGTGTCCACAAAACCACCTTGTCTGGGAAGAAGCCTGTGTACAGAGGGTAACTTCAGAGAGCCTGAAGCTCATTCAAGAGCTGCACTGATGTTCCAGCGATGAGAAACACTGTTTTGAGGGTGAGAAGCATCAAGGGACATTAATGAAGCTGATCAAAGGGAGTGCTCATCAGATATGTGAGGACCAAGTTAAGGTACCACTGTGGCTTGACAAAGGGAGAAAGAGGAAACATGTACCAACTGGAAATTGAAACAATGAGAGCTGATCCTGTACTCTTAGAAAGGCTGAAAGAGCAGAAAGGTATCCTTTAACTGTGCCCAGAGCTAAGCCATGCAGGGCTAAGGACAAAAAACACAAAAAGTCAGATAACATTGCCTAGAAGGGGTCTATCTGCTGCATTCCGCACTAAGCCACAAATCTGTTCCAACAAGTGTTATACACTTTTAGTTGAAGAATGCATAGCAGCTAAGATGATATTGACTACCTCAAGAGCAAGGACAAGGCATTCAGCTATCAACACTCAATCTCAAATTATGAAGGTGGAGATTGGGAAGGTCGGGGTACAGAACCTTGCACAGCTGCTGCGACAGGAGATCCTCCCAGAAGGGCAGCCTGATTGGATGACAGATGCTCATGGCCAGGAGTGCTGCACACCAATCCTCGATGCCCAAACCAGAACCACTAGGATGACTTGGGCCTATTGGTCCAGATCTTCTTCAGAACTTGGGGCAGGAGTGCGGAACACATTTCAAAATGAGACACACCTTGTAAAGTTCAAGCCAGGCAAGTGCTGATATTGTACGTTCTTGGTGGTGGCGAATAGATCAAGCCAAGGTTCCCCTCATTCACAGATGAGATCTTGCCCACCCTGGCATTCAATGATCTTGCCATGCGATTCACCACCAGAAATAATCCTTGGTGGTAAGCCCTTTCCAGAGGTGCAGGGCCTCCTAGCGCACGGTCTGTGACCATCACCCTGCCTTGTTTGTTGCACTACCACATGGCGCTGGTGTTGTCCAAATGCACCTGGTACCAGCCTCCCCTGGATGTACAGAAGGAAGGCTTCCACCACCAAGAGGATGGCCCTCGGCTCAAGAAGGTTGATATGTAGCCAGAACTCCACTGGAGACAAGAGGCCTCACATTTCACCTCTCCCAGATGGCCACCTCAAACCTGAAGTAATGCATTGGTCACCAAGGCCAGCTCTGCCTGAGGGAAGGAAGGGGTGTCTGCCACTGACGGAAACATGGTTCAGCAACCACCCCTGCAGATTTTTTGCAGTCCCCTCTTAAATCTAAACTTTTTCGGATAGGTCCCCTTAAAGGTGGTCTAACTGCGATGTCCGATCCTTTTGAAAGCCTGCATGTGCCATCTTGCATGCTTTACCAGCAGGATGCAGGAGGCCATCAGACTGAGCAGCCTCAGAATTTACCTCACTGAAATCCAGGAACAAGCCTGAAAGATCAGGATAATAGCCTGAATGTCCTGGACTCTCTTTCTGGGGGAAGGACACAAAACTCAATAGTGTCTTGAACGGCTCAGTTGAAAGGTAGCTTTTGAGAAGGTGTCAGGTGTGAATTTGGCACACTAATAGTTAACAGAAAGATGACAGGAGGTTTGCCATAGTCAGGAGGTGGCTGACGACTTCCTTGGACGAGTCCGCCTTTAACAGCTAGTGGTCAAAGTAGTGGAAGATTGGGACCTCTGACCTCAAAAGGTGTGCTATGATCAACACCATCACTTTTGGTAATGCCAAGGGGCACCGATCAGGCCAAAGGGGAACACTGAACTGGAAATGCTCCTTCTCCACCATGAACCGCAGGTAGCGCCATTGGGCCTGCAGGACAGGTATGGAAACAGGCACATTACAGGTCCAACGCCACCAGCTAGCCTTCAGGGTCAAACACAGACAAGACCTAAGCCAGTGTGAGCATTTTAAACCTTTCCTTCCGAAGAAAGAAGTTGAAAGAGTGCAAGTCTAATAGGGGGAAGAACACTTCTGTCCTACTTGGGAACCAAAAAGTAGAAGGAATAACAAACGCGTCCTACCTCTGGCAAGGGTACCCTCTTGATAGACCCATTAGCCAAAAGGACTTGCAC
This sequence comes from Pleurodeles waltl, assembly GCF_031143425.1. NCBI lineage: Eukaryota > Metazoa > Chordata > Amphibia > Caudata > Salamandridae > Pleurodeles > Pleurodeles waltl. The sequence goes on from NC_090448.1 coordinate 69,856,906, forward strand.
TTGCTGCCACATAGCGGAGAGATTGTCCTGAGTCAGGGACTGATGAGACGGTGGAAGGTGGTGTGGTGTGGTGTGGGGAGGAACAGGAGTTTGGCAGCAGTGGACTGGCCGGCTCGTTTACCTTGACTGTGGGGGTGGTGGACAACATGGTCCCAATTGCAAAACTGCTGGGCACCTTGTTGAGGCTGAATAGGCTGATGGTGCGAGACACCTCTGCTGAAGTCATAAACAGGCTTACACGGTTGGCGAGGTGGGGCGAATAATCCCTGGGAGCGTGACGTGGCCCTACTCTTCTTAAACCACTAAAGAGCAGAATCCGCCTTATCCACCAATAGGCAAGTTCATTCAAAGGGCATGTCCATGAGGGACGACTGCTGATCACACCCAAGTGTGGCAGCAAATGGTGAACTAGTGCCAAAGACCCGCCCGATGTAATCAATGATGTCGAAGCCACAACGAATTGTGAACTTGGCCACGTCACAACAGTCCTGTATAGCCCGGGTGAGGATGGGTCGGAGCTATTCAGGAACACTGGGGTGGACTTGAGCCACTGAATCAAAAAGGGCAATTGGAACAGCATCTGAGGAGGCAGCTGGCATTCACTGATCTAAGAATCAAAAGCTGGAGGATAAGATTATCTTTACAAATATCTCCACCTGTTTTGAATACCTATTTGGGGGGGGGGGGGGGAGAGATCTGTCTGGGTTTGCAGCACTTTAGCCACCAAACTTCAAGCTTTCAGGAGAGGGGGCTGAGATACAAATCACTAATTGTCCAACAGCAGAGGAAGCTGGGATGGTGTTCTCAGGGCAAGGTTTGGTTCAAGCCTCCAATAAAGGATACCTAAATGCTTAGCTGAAAGAAGAGAAGGGCTCAGTGGATGTTTGCTTAGCTGGAGGACTTTTGTCAAGTCACTGGTATTGACCTTCAATGGGGGGGAACTGGAGGTCAAGGACCTCAGCAACCATATGCATCACTATGTCGTATGAAGGGCTCTCTTCGTTGGCAGGACAGGGATATGAGAGAAGCCCGGACTCCTGGAAGGTATCAAGGTTACTAACTTCTTGTAGGTCATAATACTAATTCTCTTTGTGGTTCTGCTGCCCAATCACATAACCCGCGGCCTAATCATTGTTTGGATTTATGTCAAATAGGGAATGTAGGCTATGTGTTTTCCCTCATGAAGGACTCAGGTTGAGTGGAGGAAGTGGTGCCTGGACATCGGTCGAAGTCGAACCAGTGCAGACTCAGAGTACTATAGGTAGCTCGTCTTTCAGCGTCAATGGAGTCTGCATTGGCGTCAAAGATCAAGGAACTGGTGTGGACTGTGGGGCTGGAGGAATAGTTGAAACTGGAGGCAGCCCCATGATGGGCTCTGAGGTTCCAAAGATGTGCTAGAGGCAGTTGGCCGCAATCTTGAACACTGACCTCGCAGAACTCTTCGATTTGTTGCAGAATGGCAGGCAGCCCCAGAAAGTCAGATTGGGCCCAAGCAAGAGGCAGGACAGGCTCTGTCGTCGATCAACTTTGGAGGCAAGATCACGAAGTATAGTGCAATATTTCCTAGGGAGAATGTGAGTGGTGGAAAAAGACCTAATACCACTTATATTACTTCTGCCCCCCCCCCCCGCCCCCAACTTACTCGATTAATTTGAAACTAAGAGGGACCCCTGAAAAATCTCCTGCAGCTTCTGCATCTAGAATAGGACTGGGACAGAACTTTCAACTTAAGCTGGTCTCATCGTGGAGTCTTTTGGTGCTGACAATGCAGACTTTCGACATGATCTCACATGGCATTCTGGTCATTGACACAATCTCAGCAGGCCTAAGAATTTTGACTCAACCCCAGGTGAATCTGATGAGTATCTGGCATACACATTTGTTTGAGACAGCCCCTACATTTTTTAAAATCTGTTTGTGGAGGTGTTACTTCCCCTGCAAACTTAAAGTTCTGTAAGCGGAAAGGGTCTCAAAAAGATGAGAGGAAGCTCCAGATTCTTGTCTGATGGTGCAGAGAGAAAGGACGTGCATCGGAGCACAAAAGTGGCCTGCACATCGTTTTGGTATGTCATCATGTGAAGTCACACTGTGCCACCTACAGTACGCAGAGGCACTGCTAAAGATTTTCCAAGTCCGGTCATACGCCTTGGGAAAATGTAAAAGGTGAGAAATCTGCAGCTAGAGGTCTCTTTCAGAAAGACAGTTACCGAAGATAAGTAACTTGATCTTCTGATGGAACCTTATGAGCATATTTCTCACCTCAGAACAGACACCAAAACAGTACCTCCCCAAGGAGAAAGGTCTGCGAAGTGGACATTTCTGCGGGACTGGAAAGGTGAAATGTCCTTCCCCGCGGACCTTGGTGTCAAGGCAGTAGTGCGTTGTGAATCTGTACACCCATGCCCATATCGCAGCCTGACACATCTCCAGTACAGGCACGCCTTGTGCCAATGCAGCGTAGTAGACCAGGCCCAGGTTGAATGACCACTTAGACCTGCTTCTTAGCCAACGTATAGCAGATCTTGATAAAGAGGACGGTTTACCTTCACAGGGTCCTCTTCTACACAGCCTTCCCTTTCCTCGCGCTAGAGAACCCCATATAAAGGTTATTGTATGCGTGGTCATCTTTGGCACGATTAATATAAAGCACTTTTGTGGTCCAGTCGATGAAGTCTCTCCTGATCTTTCAGAGGTGAGGAGGAGCAAAGATCATTGGAAGGGTGATGGATTGCTCAAAAGGGAAGGAAGTTACAACTTTACGCAAGAAATGAATAAGGGAAAAGAAACTAGAGACTTGTGTGTCTTTCAATAATGTTTTTTGTCTTTACTATTTGTTGCCATTATCCAGTATGTGAATTTCTTTACATAAATCTGGAAGCTCTTCTACCTCATCTTCTAAAGTGCCTTCTTGTCTCTTTATTACCTAGGAGTGTTTTCCCGGGGACTGGAGCGGCTTGAAGGAAAATAAATGTATGCCAGGTAACTGAAATGTCCTAGGTCTAGTCAGGTCTCAGACTTCCTTCCCACAGAGGTGTCTTTTCTCATGTTAGGTGTTACTTATCCGTTTAGAGTTAGGAACCTTCTATCCTTTCCTCTCTTTAATGGAGTAACGTAAGACAATGGAAAATAATGCAAGTAAAATTAGAGACAGTGGAAATGGAAATGGTAAATTGGATTGTTGTTTATAGTTTCTTCAAATTGATCTGCTGAACATAAACATTTTGGTTCAACTAAGATCTTACTTCCTCTCAGTATAACCTAAACAAGTGTCATCCTCAAATAATTCTTAAATCTGACAACATAGTTCCATTCAGGCTTTTACCCATCTCAGTAACCCTTGTTGACCCCTCCCACATATGTGGTCGCTCACCTGGGAAAAATGCACTCTCTGAAACGTGGCACGAGCATAACGTCTCTCCGGTCTCTCTTGCATCTGGGAGGCCCAGGAGCTGGGGGTATGACTTCCCACTGATAAATCCTCTAGCTGCCTATTCAGCTTGTTTATTCTAAGCTCGTCTTCCCCAACTCATCTGAGTCTTGAGTCCAGACCACTGTCTCATATCCTCCTCCTCTATTTCTATTGTCTTTAGCTTCCAAAGTCGTCCGACTGGGAACGAAACAGAAGTCCTTTTTTGTTTCTTTCACTGCTTTGTTTTCCTTCTGTTTGTCCTTTGGTTTTAATTATTCTTTCCTATTTCCCAAGTTGTGAGTGGCATGGGATAAAAAGTGAGAGGTATAAAAGGTAAGCCCTCTGTGTCAGCTTCTTTTCCATTACACTCACATGATGAGCTGAAGTGACTGCAATGAGGAAGACAGTCTTTAGAGTCAGAAGAAGCAAAGAGCTTCCACCAATAGATCCAATGCAATTAACTGGTGCCCCTCAATCTCCACGTCTGGAAGTGTAGATTGAGCAAGTTCTGCTGAAGTACCATGCACTGCTGCTGTAATAGGACATCTTCTCAAAGTGGGAGCCTGATTGGAGGGCAGATGCTCATACCTAGAAATTTCAGATCCAAGCTATATTCAGAGTCACGAGAATGACTTGGGCCCGGTCGTTCATTAACTTTTTCAGAACTCAGGCCAGTCAACGATGGTAAGGAGTCTGGTATTCTATTCCAGCAGGTATGCATCTCCACGCAGGTATCTTTGCTGAAACTTCAATGTGCAAAACCTTTTTCCCTGCTCATTCTCAATGGTGGTAAAAAGTTCTCCCTATTGTCGGAAATTGCTCTACACCTCCTTGGGATGTGGACTCCATCGGTGATGTGCCAGATGCCACCGGCTAAGCTCCTCTGCATTAGCATTCAAGGATCCTGCCAGATGGTTTGTGGCCTGGGAAATGACCTGATCCTCCAGCCAACTCCAGAGAGGCAGAGCCTCCTGAAACAGGACACATTTTGCCTTATTATGCTCTAACTGTAGCAGTACCACATGGGAGTGGTGCTGTTCATAATTACCTGCACCAATCTCCCTCGGCAGAATGATATGAAGCTGGGCTTCTGCTGGAGAACAAAGTCCCCTAGTTTCCACCTCCACAGATGAAATATTCAACCCAGCAGTCACTAGGGGTGGGGATCAAATCCATTTGAGTAGCCACCACTGCAAAGCGTGAACTGTCTTCTCAGTAATATGGATGGCATCCATCAGATATCACTGGTGCTGGTTCCAATAAAACTTCAAGTTCCATTGCGGAGCTCACATGTACCACATGGCATTCAGAAAACTAAGAGGCCAAGAAGCCTCAGAACTGTTCTCAATGAGATGCAGGGCAAATGCTGAAACCTTAGCATCATTGCCTGCATGTCCCAGATTTGCTGCGGTGGAAGAAGGCCCTTCATTGCACTGTGTCTAGAATAGCCCCAATGAATGGGAACATTTACAAAGTCAGGTGTGACTTCAACGATGTCAAAAGGTTCACGTCATCTTGGTGAGGTCTAATACTGGCTGCGGCAAGCCTGCCTTCTACAGCCCTTAAGTGAAGTAGGAGGAAATTGATATTCCCAACCTCTGAAGATGTACCGCAACCACGACCATAACTTTTGTGAACACCTGAGGGACCCTGATGAGGTCAAAGGGGAGCAACACCTAAGGGACCCTGAACATTGGAAGTTCTCCTAGCTGACTTTTAACAACAAGTAATACCAGTGGGTCTGTAGAATAGGTACATGAAAATACATGTTGTGAAGATTCAACAACACCATCTAGGCTTCAAAGTCCAAATCAGCCAAGATCTTGGCCTTGTGAGTATTTTGAGTCCGGAAACCCTCTCTACAGTACCTTTGGAGAGCAACACTTACACCGCTTGCAGCAGAATGGAGAAATCCTCCTCTGGAAGCTGATCAGAATTGGGGTGGGGTGGGGACTGCAGCTGGTAAAGATGTGTCAGAGAAAACAGAAAAGGTATGAAATAACCATGTTGGTCTTTCTGTTTGACCCGCCTGTTAGATGTGATTGACTGCTATCCTGGAGGAAGTACTGAATCCTTCTACCCAAAAGAGGGGTATGTGCCACTATGGGCAAACTAAAGTGGCTTAGAGGCTGTTGGCACAGGGAAAGCACTGTGAGGATGGGTGCTCCTGCTGGCCTGCTTGATACCTGCCAGATACCGTCCTCGTCCTCAAAAGGACCCAGGAGAGTGCTGTAGTGGTTGGGCAATATTTTTCATATACCAGCCTCCTGACATAGTCCCTGAATTTCCTAAACTGATGCAGGAGTTGCATGGCAGACGTCAACAGGTCCACAAAACATGTAATGGCTCTGCCATCCTTAAAACATTACAGGGCAGTATTCATTTTTCGCCAAAAAAGGCATGAGCCTACAAAGGGCAGGTCAATGAGCTAGGCTTGCAAATCTTCCAGAAAACCCTGCGGAAGGCAGCCACATGTCAGTGGAGCACAACAGTGTTGCCAACCACCTTCCAAAGGCAGTCTGCATCAGTTAGGACAGCATGAATCACATACTTGGCCGCGTCTTTTCAATTATGAATTGCTTGAGCCGGTGAGGCTCCAAGTTCTTCTGGGAGTGCCAGCAAGATCTTGCTGGCCATGTCACAGCGGGCATACACAGCAAACAGAGTGCACTGATGGATCTCAGAGCCAGGCTGGCTGAAGAGGACGTCTGTTATCTAACTGCCTCAAACCTCTTGGACTCCATATCCGTAGAAGTAGTGGGGAAAGAACTGAAGTTAACCATACCAGTTGAACCTTGAACAACTAGGCTCTCTGGAGTAGGGTATTTAATAAGAAAATAAGGGTTCACAGGCACCAGTCTGACATGCCGGGTCACCTGCCTATACACACGCTGGCAGAAATAAGACTTTGACCAGTGCCCATCAATGTATTACGTGAGGGCCTCCTCGAAGGGGAGCAAGGGCACTGACATTTCAAGCCTAGGCTTTTAAATTTGCTTAAAGATATTAGTCTTGGTCTAAACAAAGGGCAGCCGCAAATCCAGAACCCCAGCTACCCATCAGACTACAACAGCAAAATTACAAACTTTCTTCAGTTGGTGATCCAGTTAGCAAATCCAATCTCATGTCAGGTGTGGTAACAAGCCACTGGCATCTTGAAAATTAATTTAAAAAAAAACTATCATCATCATAATGATAAGCCTTCATCCTCTTTCCCTGGTGGTGTACTTCGCTCAGCATCACAGTCGAAAAGAAAACTGAGGCTTTACTACCATGGCAGATGCATCAATGCAGAAACAACCTGTATGACGATTAGCTGCGCTTTAGAAATGATGCAGTGCTACATCATATTGGCCTGAAATTTGGTTTGGAATCGGACAATAGGATCATAATCTGATACTTTATCGGCGAAGTAAGCACCAACAGAGTGGTGGCATGAAGGTGGCCCAGATGTCGGACTAGACATCTAGGGGCCCCTGTGGGTCCCTAAAACCAAAGGCACACCACAGAGAACCGAAAAAGCACAGCTCTGAGGCATGGTGGTCTTGATTTGTTGCTGTAGTGATGATGGCCTGGGAAATGCAAGGTGCATCTGGACTAGCTGGTAAAACTGCTCTGTGGTTGAGTACACCAGAGGAGTTTGACTCCATGTCCAGGAGAAGGCGCTCTCAAGCCTTCTACTTGGATACTGAGTGGCAGGATGGAGGTGAATTCTACTTAACTTTGAGTTTGCGTTTAGACATCTATTTGAACTTTTCAGAGGACTTTGATCACGAGGTAGATATCGCAAGACCAGCGACGAGGACCACGTCCGACCGGGAGGTCAGGGTTTCGGCCTCTTCCCATGCTCGGTGACATACATCGTTACATCCCGGTCCCAAATCGCTTTTGCGAGCATGAGCGCACACTTCTCGCATCACTATGAGTAGTGTCCTAAGCCCATTCACCAGGGGCATGGATCTTGTGCTGGTCCATGGGGTACATCTCTTTTCTGAAAATAAGTCATAGCTTGAAGTCTGTCATTTAAGGAAGGACCTTGTTCTCTAGTAAAATAGCTGAAGAATGTTTTCAAAATCTTCGTAAGGCTGTTCAATGTGGGAGCAGGGCTCCAGATCTGGTTCAGAAGGTGTAGAAGGAAAGGAAGTGACAGCGTGCTTGGTGGTGCTAATATGCAACTCCATTCTGTCACTTCTGAGATGTTATGGCACCAGAGCGAAGCCGCTTGACACCATCTAGAGGCGCCCAGAACATTGCTGAGAAAGACCAAAGTGAGGAATCTGGGTTTAGAAGTACCCATCAGAAATATAAAAATGTTAGGTGCATTTAATATAATGTTGTACTGGCGCTAAAATGATGGAATTTATTAACTGAAAAAACCTTAAAGGTCATTGAACTGATAATCATAAAAAGCCCTAAAATTAGTTAGCTATGGAGTGGAACACAATGCACACCATAACTCGTGCCTGGCTATTTTTGCTCTTTGTGGAACGCCTTTATTTTAATTTTTGTCATAGATTAAGGGGCGTCCTGAATACGGCGGCGGGCCCACATTTTGGTATGCATTGAGAGTTCTACACTATAACTAGAGAATTTCAGGGCTTTTTGATTATCTATTTAATGAAGCATAACTGACCTTTGACATTGTTTTTATTCATTAATTAAATTATAACATTAGAGGCAACAGCACATTAAGTGCAATTTTTGTAAAAGCCACCAAAGCTCTATGGAAAAACATCACAACAAATGCTTTTCCTACATTTCAGACTAAAATACTTGTGTTGCACTACAGGCACTTGAACTAATAAGGTATTCTGTCCATGCCCTTGTGCTGATGTGCAAGCTGCCTTCCCTGCACTAATGCCCTGAATTTTAGAAGACCAAAACAATCCTTCAAGTACACCCAGCTTTTGAGGGGGCGTGGCCTGGCTGACTATCATGGTGGACGCATGATAGCTTAGCTCCGCGCCGGCCCGATATTAATCCTAAATAAAGTACCCCATCAGGGCCCTAATCGTGGCCCACTAGAAGACGGAGGAGTGCAGAGAAGTGGATGAGGCTCAATCAATTGAGAGACACAGAGTAAGTCGCCGTCTGCGGACAGCCGAAGGGCAGATGCGCTGGAATAGAAGCCTGTGCTAAGCAAATGGACGGCAAGTCTGGCGGGTACGATGTGAGGAGGCAGCTGCCCGCCGGCGGAGAGCTCCCTTAGGCCTGACTGACTTGGTGGTGCGGGGAGGAGGGGTGCGCAGCCCTGCGGCCCAACCTGGTTTTCCTGGGGGCCCGGTCTGGGCTTAACGGAGTAAGCTGTGGGGAGGGCAGAGCCTGGCCCCCATCACCCCAGGCCAGAGGAGGACACGAGGTGAGCGGCAGTGGTGCAGGCGGGGGACGTGGAGACATCCGCATGGAGGGTGGGGTGACCAGGCCCCTCACAGGACAAGGAAGACTGGCCTGGCAGAGAGAAGCTAACCAGGAGGGAAGTATCTTCAACAGACCCACCAGACGGGAGGTCGCAGGACAGTGATTAAAGTCCCAGGGACTGCAGGAGGCCACCTGAAGCAGTGGTCGCCTGCCACCCACTTCGGGCAGAGCGAAGAAGTGATGGCAAGCAAGTGGGGCGACCAACATAGGGGGCTGGCGGCTGCCCCCCCCCTCTTCCTTTTCAAATAGGGGAACCAGCGACTGATTGCGACGGGGGCACATGCCTTGGCCGTGTTTGCCGTTGCTGCCCTGCAGCCGAGACTATAATACTGTATACAAGGCCCAACACCCCACAATTGGGACAGTGTCAGAGGAGAACAGGGGACCCGTTGAGACCTTGTTCACGGCCGTGCCTGTTTGGAGCGCCTGTTCTAACTGTCCTGTGGCCAGAGGTCCTGTGGGCAAAGAGACCATGACTAACACGCTAAGGGCTGGAGTGGACGGGCCCCCGTGGGAGCTCATGGTTATGCCGTGGATGCCTACCAAAGGCAAACAAAGAGCTAAATCACAAGGCCAGCGTCAGATGGACAGAATGGAGCAGCCAGATACTAGGTACCCTGCCCCTGCCACTCTGCAAACCACCCTGGATAAGATTTTAGGGGGCCATGGAGGACACTAAAACACTACTCCAGTGCGAAATTAGGCAGGTATCTGTCGAGTTGGGCCTGCTGAGAGCTGACCACCTAAAATTAGCCGACATGGTCCGGAACAACGAAACAGCACTAACTGAAGCCTTCACATCAAGACATGAAAGCTCAACTGGCACAGTTAACTGATCGCGCCTACCGGTTGGAACGCAGGGTAGATTATGTGGAAGGCAGTAATTTAAGGAATAATGTGCACATCATTGGCCTTCCGGAGGGCACAGAGGGGACTGATATGGTGTCCTATCTAGAGGACAGTCTAGAACAGTGGAGGAGGACGGAGGTGGCACCGGCACAACTCATCCCGAGTACCAGCTAGACCCCTGGCTCTGGGTCACCCACCCCATACAGTGGCGGCTAAACTGCAGCATTACAGGGACAGAGATGTACTACTGCAGTGCGCGTAGGAACCCGGACCTTTCAAAGTGGACAATGGTATGGTGACCCTGTTCACGGACTTAACAGGTGAGGTCCAAGCCCGACGGGCCTCGTTCACAGACGAGAAGCAAGCACTCCGAGAAGAAGGAATTCAATACTTGCTCCTGTTTCCTGCCAGACTAGGGTCATGGTGGATGGCAGCACAAACTTCTATCAAACGCCAGACCAGGCATGGGCCTGGCTGGAGACGTATAAGGCTGGAACAGACGGTACCTGTTGAATGAAGAAGGGAACCCAGCGAGGGCGCAGGAGGGCTGCTTGACCATCCCGGGCGGGGGCCGAGGCCTACAACGGCGCAGAACGAGATGGATAGGAGGGCAGCCCTGAAAGCAGCTGCAACACTGCAGAGTACTAAAACGGCAGGCGATTCCAGCGGGGAAGATACTGATCGGCGGGAGCAGTCTACTGACTCCAACTCGCACCACATAAATGGGGTCCCTGTGGTGACTCACCAAACTGCAGACAAATTGGTATGATCTACCCTCAACCACCACAGACTCTGTAAGCGGCCCTGATTAGGGGCCTTACTTAATTCAACGGGCTGGGATGGCTACGCTGTTCCTCCGATTCTAGCAAACACCTAGTTGATGGCGAGATTACTATATGAAATGTTTAGACTGTTCAGTTTAACCTTCATGGTTTGGGCATCTAGCAGTTGTAGGTTTGCCCTGGGATCTGGGTACTTTTAAACTCTCAGTTTGCGCCTGTGGGATCAAATAATATTGAATTGAAGGAGGTCCAGGCAAGCAGTGGGAGGGTATGGCTATCGTTGGAGGGCCTTTGCAAGGGGGACATATACCCCACATTGACCACAGTTTACCAATATGGGTGATTATAAAACAGTGACGTGGAATATCCGAGGAATGGGGACCATTGCTAGATGCCATAAGATCCTGGCATATCTTAAAAGGAGAGGGGTCCACATAGCACTATTCCAGGAAACACACATTGCTGCGTGCGAGGCTGACCAGCTCCAGCGCAGGAGGAGGTGCCAAATACATGCCACCACATACTCTGCATTTGCGTGGGGTACACGGATATGGGTGAGTGCTGGGGTCCCTTTTGAAGTTATTACCATAGATTTAGACCAGGATGGTCGATATGTACTGGTGGAAGGTAGGTTGCATGGAAGCCACGTGACCCTAGGATGTATTTATGCTCCCAACCAAGACCAGATCCCGTTTTTCCATGCCCTCTGGGGCCGGATGGCTCGCTTGACTGTGGTGGGAGGCGGGTACCTAATGCTGGGCGGGGATTTTAATTGTATCTTTGACACTGAAATGGACCGCTCTATGCCCCGCTATCTTGAGCTGTGGCTCACAAGACATCGAAGGGACTGGTAGAATGGGTAGCACACTGGGGTATGGAGGACATAGGCGAACACAGCATTCTCAAGATAGGGATTACTCCTATTATTCGGGCCTCCACTGCCAACACACTAGAATAGACCGTTTCGTGTGCCCTAAATCTATTAATCCTGGTGTAGTGCATACCGAATATCTAGGGCGCACACTATCCGACCACAGTCCTCTACTGTAAACTCGGCACTGCATGTGCGATAGGCCCCCGATCTCCACTTGGCAGCTCCAACCAGTGGCACTGGAAGATGTGGCCTTTAGAGACACAATTAACAGAGCACATAACCATTAATAAGGAGTCAACAGCATCCCCGAGCATAGAGTGGGAGACTTTAAAGGAAGTGACATGGGGACAATGTATGAGCCAGACTGTGGAGATCCAGAGATCTCTTGAACTAGATCTTACCTGATTCGAACGGGAGATACATGACGGAGGCAATGAACAAGGTGCAAGCCGAGGGGCGCAACAAAGGGTACGTCTCTCATGCTAGGCATACAATGAGATCTTAGAAAGACTGCGATGCCAGATCTGACCTCAGTACACAAGGAGGAGGGTAGGGCCGGCAGGGTACGTGCCTGGCTGGTACGCCGGGGAAGTGAGAATACCCCGACCACTCGCATGCGAATGGCAGATGTGATATGCAAGTACTCCCCTTCAGATATTAATGCCACGTTTAAAACCTATTATATGGCCCTTTATGGGAAGCCAGGCAATGACCTGCCCTTGACGTTGGAGCGGCACTTGCAGACCTTACCGTTGCGATCACTTGACCCTGAAACAAGGGACTCTCTGGAGGGGCCAATGACACTGGACGAGATCAAGGCAGCTATTAAACAGTTAGCAGCGGGCAAAACATCAGGCACGGACGGGCTCTCTATGGAGTTTTATAAGTTGTTTGTCGACATCCTACCACCCAAATTGGTTGAGTTATATACGGAAGCATACGCAAAAGGCATCCTTCCGGAGACAAGGAGGGAGGAGCTGGTGGTTCCCTTAACCAAAACTAAATCTAAAGAGGCTTCAGTGACCGATTGTTGGCCTCTATCCATGCTAAATTGTGACTTCAAGATATTGAGCAAGATCATGGCTAATCGAATGCTTCCCCACATCACTCAGTTAGTGTATGATGACCAAAATGGTTTTATACCTGCACATAGCACCTCCCTGAATCTTAGACAATTGCACTCACTCTTACACATTCCACCAGACCTGCAGCACCCCAGCGATATGCTCCTGTCAGTTGACCCGGAGAAAGCATTTGACTCGTTGAGGTGGGAATATCTAAGGGCAGTGATGATTCGTATGGGATTGGGCGACCGATGGGTGGAGTTACTGTATGGTTCCCCAGTGGCAAGGGTGAAGACTGGCAGGACGATCTCTGAGGCCTACAGCATATATCGTGGTACCAGGCAGGGATGCCCCCTTTCCCCACTTCTGTTTGCCATAGCTATTGAGCCCCTCGCGGCACAGTTCTGACAGCAAGGTCATGATCGAGAAGTGCTGAGGGGAGACAATTCATATTATCTCGTTATATGCAGATTACATGTTGGTATACTTGTCGGATAGGACAACGGGGATTCCTTGGGCCTTATAAATACTTGAGGAGTTTGAAGGCACATCAGGCTTAAAGGTGAATAGGAAAAAAAAAACCATGTGTTTCAGCTACTCGCAGATACAGTCCGTCCCACCACATGCCCTAGATATTCCCTGGTCCCCCCACATGTTAAAATACCTGGGGATACAAATATTCCACGACCCCCGGGACCTTCAGGATGGTAATTTGGGTAAAGCACTCAGATCTCTGAAATCCTGCGTGGCATTCTGGCGCTCCCTCAAGCTTCCCTTGATGACCTGAGTGTCCCTGACTAAAATGATTATGCTACCCCGCTTTTTATATTTTTTTTTTATAACCTCCCAGTGTCCATTCCAGTATGCTGGTTCAGGGATCTTGATGCCCTCATTAGGGAATTACTTTGGGATGGTGGTAGGCAGCGCACATCTCTGACCGCACTTTGTCGTCCCACGAGTGAGGGTGGGCTGGGGGTGCCGGATTTTGAATTATACTACCTGGGGGCCTAACTACAGTGGATTGCAAGGTGGCTGGCAGGAATCTCCCCGACCTGAGTGTAGCAGCTGAGAAGGTTAATGTGACCTACTAATAGCTAGAATGCTCGACTCAGGGGTTTCCATCCTGGACCCGGGTGCTCTGACGGTGGCCCTGACCTGCTGGAAGCAGAGCCTAAGGTGCACTGGTGTGAGTGTCCCGTAGGCGCCCGAACTACCTCTAGTAGGAGCACCTCATGGCACTCCGGTGTGGATTTTCACGACACACCAGATGAGGCCATAGACAGAAGTAGCAGTGGGGACATTTGTTGGGGGGGGGGGGGGGGGGGGGGGAGTTTGGATTGTTTTCGGGCTGGTGTACTAGTACCATTTTGAGGCCCTCACTGCTGAGACCGGCTTGCCGGTTGGGCATTTCATTACCTACAGTGCACTGACGTGAGCTATACAGGACCTGTGGAACACGGTAAATGCAGATCTGGATGTGTAGAGTACTGCAGCTCCTACTGTCAGTGGGTGACGGTTCTCACTTAGTCACCTGGAGTTATAGAGCCCTAAATCAACTGACTCTAAAGTCGCTGCAGGCATTGAGAACCAGATGGGAGGGGACCTTGGGCAGGGAGCTGACAGATTCCAAGTGGCAGAGAGTCCTGGCATACCCCAACAGGGTTTCCCGGAACTCACGATTTAAATATCTCCAATACAACTCCATCCACAGGACATACCTAACACAACACCAGCTCCAAACAATATACAGAGGTGAACCTAGTGGGTTCCAAAGATGCACTGCTTCGGACCCAGACTTTGCCCACATGACGTGGGAGTGCCCTGGTGTACAGCAGTTTTGGCTTAAGGTTCTGGGAATGCTGGGGGACACTTTGAACCAACAGTTCACGGTTGGCCCCTCTCTCTGCCTGTTGGGATTGCTCTCTAGACCGACTTCTGGGAAGGTTGGCAGCAGATTCCTGGATCTGGCATTGGTGTTAGCCAGATACCAGATACACATGGTCTGGAAGCCTTCTGTGGGCCAGACACTGGAGGAATGGCAAAGAGACGTGACGAAGTGGGCACAGGTGGAAACACGCTCATTGAAAAGGGAGGAGGCACGAGGGGTGCGTAAGCGCCCCATTGCCTCTCTGTGGTGGAGGTGTGGGAGTCATGGGAGCAGGATAAGGACAGAGACAGGAGTTATGTTGCGAACACCTTTGAGAGACCTTGGCCTGACCCATGAGTAGATGAGAACCTGAGAGAGGAACACATCTAGTGGACACCTGATAGGTACTCACCCACGCAACAGATGGAGGCGGCAGATGAATGGTGCCCACCGGTGGTGCACTGCAGTCAGGTGTGTAGTCACACACATGGTCTTTGAGGACTCATCACAATTAACTAGCGTGGACACCCTCTTATACTAGAGACTATGCGGCCTTAGGCGATGGTTCCACATACTGGTACCTCCCCCCCCCCCCCACCCCCCCAAACATGAAATACCATAAGAACTCCTGTATAGAGAAGATCCACAGGTGCTATGTTTAGAGTTTGTTTAAATTTCTGATTTGTTAAGATGGGACATTGATATATCCTTGATCTCTGATATACATCCTGTAAGTTATGACGTGCGGGCGTATATAAGTTATAAGATTGATCCTGAATTAATGTAATCGCATGACACGGGCATAGACCCACTGAAATGCCAGCCGGGAACTAGTAACACTGAGTGTGTATGAAACTAATATCACACTGCATGAATATTAAACATGAGATGTAATACTTTCGAAAAAGCCAAAACAGTTAAAAAAAAAAAAAAAAAAAAAAACACCCTGCTTTTTCGATTGACCATAGGGTGTAGAAAGGGAAAATTTAGTGAAATTTGGCAGACTATGACCATACCTCATCACTGTACGTTCAGAAGCAGAACGGGAGCAAACAAAAGTCAGGCACCCGGGCCTGGACTTCATGACCTCCAGCATTTCCTATTCACCACCAAGAACAGAAGATTTTGACGCCCACAGCATATCACTATGGACGGTCGTAGGGATCACTAAAGCTGCTGTAAGAAACTGGGTTATTACCAATTATAAGCAAGCAAAAAAAAAAGAATTATTTTGGGTGGCTGACCATCCACCTAAAAAACGAATCTCAAACCTTGTCAAGGCGAACCTTCAAAGTCCCTTAATTATACTGAGCTCACCCCCATATAGCTATGGCACAGAGTCGACAGGCTTAACAAAGGGCAGTGTGTAAAGTACTTATGGAGTACCAAAATCTTAATAAAGTCAAACTGCAACGCCAAAATAAAAAAATAAATCCCAAACTGAATTAGAAAACTGGAGTAAAATGTCAAACAGAATGACATCAAAAGGACCAAAATTATTTTAAGGTTTTAGGTGAAAATAGCACCAGAAAGCACAAATGATAATCTATGATCGTGGGAACCCAGGAGCAAATTGAGGCTTGCAACTACAGCGCACAGGTCAGATACACCAACCAGGTTCATCCTGCTCAAATATTTTATCTTTTGATTTGGTGCTAGTCCCAGTCCTCCACAAAGTACACTTCTAAAGCTTCCTCATACCTCTGGGAGGCACTTGGAGACTCACAATGAGTCAGGCAGAAGCCAATAGGCGGGTGCACTCCAGGTCAACTTGCCACTCATTCTCCTGTCTAAAAAAAAGAAACTTTATATCTGTATTCATAGGGTTGTCATGCTGCATAGGTATAACTATAACTTAATACATTTTTATGTTTTGGCAACTGCATATAGATCTCAATTTTCATAACATTCTTGATGATATTTTAAATAATTTTCATAGTCAAATAAGAGTAAACTTTTCTTTTAGATGGTATATTCATTTACTGTTTTTCGTAGACATGGTACAGTTTTCATCCACCCAATACTTGATTCTGTATATTTTGGCTTTATAATGTATTATCTACTTATGTTTCGCATGAAATGCCTTCATCACAATCCCGCAACAGGCAATTAGTGTCTTTTTATCGTGGTTATTTTCTCTGGAAAGTGATAAACTTAATTAGATTGATGTGGCTGAACAGACTCTGCATTGTGTTTTTGCAAATAACTTGGATGTACAGTGGAGTCTATGAAATTGTGGCGATCCTGATGAAGACAGGAAAATGAACGGTTGATGACTGAATGGATTGAGCATGCGGAAAGTGCGAGGAAGAATTAGTATTTGTGTGTTTTTATATAAACCTGTGTTAATAGTCATGTTCGTGCTTGTTTGATGAACTTTAGATATGTATTGTTTGTTATTCAAATGTCAATGAAAAAATCATATTGAACATATAAAAGATTCACGTTAAGACTTAGGGCCTGATTTAGAGTTTAGTGGATGGGATTACTCTGTCACAAACGTGACCAATATCCCATCCGCCGTATTACAATTCAATTATATCCTATAGGAATCGTAATATGGCAGATGAGATATCCGTCACATTTGTGAAGGAGTAACCCCATCCGCAAAAAACTAAATCAGGTCATGAGTACTTCAAAGCCTTTGGCACGTATATATAGTCCGTTAAGGCAATTACTGTTAACAATAATTTTAAAGGTTGGACAGAGCTGCACCGCATCCTATACTTCCTGCCTTCGGTTGGCAGGACCTGTGGGTCATCTGACCTGCCCCAGAATGTGCTGCGACAGCTGTGGTGTGCTCTGGGGCACTCTGTGAGCGGGCCTCCCCATCCCCCTACAACCCAGGATTGAGGGTATATTATTGGCTTCCACCCCTCACTATGGGACTCAGGAGACATTGCCACCTGGGCTGCTAGAACATCATCTCCTAGGAACATCACTCAAATGATCTCAATTCAGCTTGTGGAACGCCTCGCCTCTACTTGATTGGATCAGCTGGTGCCAGAGAGATGGGTAGCACCACCAGAGTCAAGGGTCCCAAGGGTGACGGCTGCCATCCTACAAGCCTATCTGCACCTACTGCTACTGCTGCGGGCCCAGTCAGCACTCCTAATGACTCATCCACTACTCTGGATCCCATCTTGGCAGCCATCACCGACTCCAGGGAGGCCCTAAGGAACAAACTGAACACTGTGGTGGTAGACTTGGGCATTCTTAGGGATGATCACTGCAAGCTGTCCGATTGTGTTTGTTGACTACAGAGGGGGTTGTGTCTGACATACAACTAGTGGTGGAGTGCCTTCCTAAACAAATGACTGAAACAATAGAGCGCATTTTCATACTGGAACACAAAGGGGACGCAAAAGGGAGACAGACCAAAAACTCACACTTCTTGGGGGTCCCAGAAAGAGTGGAGGGACAGGACATGGTCTCCTTCTTGGAAAGGTTGGCTCCGTTTAGAGGTGGCACATGAGTGACTCTCGTCCTTTTTGGTATTGGACATAGCGCATAGGGTGCTATCAAAACCCCCACCGTCGGGAACTACACTGTGTACAGTAGTAGCCCAGCTGCTTTATTACTGGGATCGGGTCCATATCCTTAAAATGGCCAGAGCGAAGGGGGACATATTTGTGGACAGAGTCATGATATTCCCAGACTTCACGCTGGTGTTCCAGGGACACCAGACTTCTTTCTGGCTGCTAAAGCATGGCTCCAACAGCTGGGGGTGTCTTATGCAATGCTTTTCCTGCCAAATGAAAGGGACTGGGGAATAATGGAACACTCTTATTCACGGACCCAAACGCTGCTTGGAGGTGGACCAAAACTCACCCGAGGAACTCATAAGTGCTGCTGGGTGCGTCCGGGCGCCCCCAGAGTGGTCAGTGGAAAAGACCTTGTCCCAGTCCTACAACCCCTGGCATTTTGGTGTGAGGTAGGGTCAAACCCCCACATTACTTTTGGTCCTGAAGAAGTGCTGTGGATCACTTTTTTTTTTTTTTTTATTTTAACAGTTGGGCGCGAAACATGTCAACCTGACTTGAACTACACTTTCTTGTGCTACTCAGGTACATTATACTCCCATATTAGCCATATACACTTTATTCTTTTAATCTTGTCAAGATAGCCATCATATTAAAATTCTTATTTTGAAATGCATTAGGCAGTTTTATTTTTCCCTACCATGTACATACACCATCACATTACCCTACCCACTTAGGATATCCTTACACGTGCAATACTCATCATACGGCGTATAAAACAATAGATCTCTGTTTAAATTACTTCTGAGGGGCCCGTAGGACATTCGGGCACCGATTCTACAAGGAGCACGCCGTATGATAAAGCATGACATCCTTATGGGATGTGAGGGCACCGTAATATCATCCCTGGGATTTCCCCCTTCCAGGTATCGCCTTCCTTCCTGTTTCTCTCATGATAGGAACAGTACCTTCCCTTTGTGATTAATTATTAACTTCAGAGCCCTGGTGTTGGACCTTCACTGGCTTCCAGTTCCCCCTCTTCTTTTTTGTACTCTACACTCAATATAAGAGTGCCACCGTGCTGCAGGAAGCCAAGAGAGGATGGCACCCAATGGAGGCTACCCAGGCCTGTGATGCATTGTTGGAGGCACTGCATCCTAATGGAGAAGGGTCTGAGACTACTTCCAATGTGAAGGGTTAAGGTATCTGAGGGATGTAGCGCCTCCCTAACCTTTCCTTGTTCCTCTCAATGAATGATCCTGCCTCTGGAGATAGCTGACCCATGCGGCCACTCCCTTGTGTATGAGAAAATGTGATTGCTACCTACAGACCAGGCACGTAGGTGGCAGTTGGTTATGTCGACTGGTTGCTTTGCAGTGAATTTATGCAGGGTATACTATAGAACCGATAGGCTTAGAATTATGCCTGGTCTGGAACAAATGACTATGATGCTTTGATAGTGATTTCTCATTGATTCTGTATGGTAAATGCGATGAAAATTATAATACATTTTGGTTAAAAAAACAAACAAAAAAAAAAAAACTTGAGGCTACTTGCACCGACAGACTTCTGATGCATCTGGTAGAAGCATGCAGTTTTAGGTGGCAGCAAGTATATCTAAAAAAAAAATCAAGAAAGTTCCTGATGAACAAAAAATAAATCTATTGAGTTTTCAATATCTTACACGTAGCATACCTAATTTAAGCTAGGTTAAGGCATCATATTTATGCTTCAAGCAAGTCAATACCCGGTGTTGGAAATGGCCCTTTTTGCAGGGTCATCCCCATTCTTTTTGCCTCCTTCCTCCTAATTTTTCTGAACAGTTTTTGTTGACTTTAGGACTCTGGGCACTTTACCACTGCTAAACAGTGGTAAAGTGCATATGCTCTCTGTGTAAATTGTACTGTTGATTGGTTTATCCATGATTGGCATATTTGATTTACTGGTAAGTTCCTAGTAAAGTGCACTAGAGGTGCCCAGGGCCTGTAAATCAAATGCTACTAGTGGGCCTGCAGCACTGGTTGTGACACCCACATTAATAGCCCTGTAACCATGGCTCAGACCTGCCACTGCAGTGTCTGTGTATGCAGTTTAAAAACAGCCAATTCGACTAGGTAAGTGTACCCACTTTCCAGGGCTAAACCTTCCCGTTTTTATACATGTAAGGTACCCATAAGGTAGGCCATAGGTAGCCCCATTTGGCAGGGTGCAGTGTATGTTTAAGGTAGGACATGTCCTGGTGTGTTTTACATGTCCCAAATACTGCCAAATTCGGTTTTTACTGTTGCAATGCCCATCTCTCCCATAGGTTAAAATGGGGGCTGCCTCTAAATAACTTTAAAGCGCAGATTCCCTTTGGGAGCAGATAGAAATGTGGAGTTTAGGGTCTATGGACTCACAAATTAAAAATACATCTTTTAGTGAAGTTGTTTTTTTAGATTGTTAGTTTGAAAATGCCACTTTTAGAAAGTAGACATGTTTTTGCTTATTCCATTCTGTGACTCTGCCTGTTTGTGGATTGCCCATCTGGGTCAGTGTGACAGTTGAGCTGTTCACACCTCTCTAGACAGTGACCCAAAGGGGGCTGGGGTGTAGCCTGCATATCCTGATGAGCCATCTGTGCTGGAAGGGAAGGGAAGGGAGGATTGGTCACGCACACCTGAAAGGACTGTGCCTGCCCACACACAATGCAGTCTCCAACCCCCTGGTGTGTGTCTGGGGCCTGGCCAAGAAAGGATCTTGCAACCACTTGAGACTTTGCTTTGAAGTTTGCCAACTTCAAATGCAGAAAGGGGTATAAGAAGAAGACCCAAAACCCCAGACTTTTAGAATCTTTCTGGAATCAGGAGGAACCTCTGCCAAGGAGAAGAGCTGAAGAGCTGGATGAGGAGTACGGTCCCTTTGCTTTATTGCTTTGCTGGACTGGCCTGTAGTTGATGCTTCTGCCTTAAAAGAGTGCAAAGGATGAACTTTGCTGTGTGTCCAGCTTGAGGAAGATCTCCAAGGGCTTGGAGTAGAGCTTGAATCTTGTTGGAAGTCTCAGGGACACTAAAGACTCCAGTTTCCTCGACCTGCAGCACTGTGCTGTACAAAAAGAAAAACCACAGCGCCACCGCCAACAAAGCTGCTGGCTGGCACTGTGACCTGCCGCCGCCACACGGAGTCACATTGCCCAGCTTCGCACCGCGACCCTGGTCTCACCAACACCGTCGTCAGACGACTTCACTGAGCGTTGCTCGCACAGCGACCTGTGGGCCTCGCACTCTGGCATCGCCTGCTCACACCACAGCCTGGGCCTCCCAGACAACACCGCTCCTCCCGACACTGGCGCTGCTGCCTGCACCGTGGCCTGTGGACACCGCTCGTGAGGAGCATGAAGCATCGTCCCGTTCCGCAGCCCCAGTCCACCGACGACAGCCCCATCGACTCCAGTGTCGTCACCAGGCATCCCTGCGTGCACCGTGCCCTGTGGACATCACTCGTGAGGGCCACGAAGCACCACCCCGTCCTGCACTGCTGGCTTGGGCCTACAGATGACAGCACTTCTGCAACGATGACGCCGCTGCCTGTACCGTGTCCTGTGTACACTGCAAGGATAAGTTACTTACCTGTAAATCCTAGTTCTCTTCCATGGGTATTCCTCGTCAAAGTCAAACATTGAGTATTCCCGCCCTCGTGCAGGGACCCCGGAGCATACATAAAATACACACATGTATAAGTATGAAATATACATGAAAAATACATAGCATTTTTAGTAGATAATTTTCATACCAAACTCGTGTATACATGTGTACAACAGCAATGCAGACTATATTGATAAACAGGCTAAAATGCTTTATTTATATGGAGTTTTTATTTTTTTTTTTTAAAACAGTCCCTTTCAAATTTACAAGAAGAAAAAAAACTTTCCAAAGCCCCATAGCTGGGCCCAGGGAAAGAAGCAGTAGCAACACCAATGAAAAAAGAGAAAAAACTACATTGAAAACAATGGAGCATTATTAGCCAATAGGCTGCATGCAGGTTAACACAGCAGAACCACAAAATTTGGCACCATGCCTTTAAGACCCTGAGCACCTCCAGTATCCCACCATGCCTCAGGGGTGAAGGAGAGGTGACAGTTGGTTCACAGTTAGGTCAGTACTTTTTTTTTTACGGTGACAACGTATCCAACAGATTAGAGAGGTGGTCTGTCCTGCACTTCTAGGAGACTTGAGTCCGGGGAGGAGGGTGGGTTGTTTATGACTTTGATGAGGATACCCCTGGAAGAGAACTAGGATTTACAGGTAAGTAACTTATCCTTCTCTTCCAGGGGATCCTCATCAATAGTCCTAAACATTGAATAGATTAGCAAGCCCATCCCTTATCTCTGCGGACTGTCTCATAGAAGTGCAGGAAAAGATATACACTATGCAAACAAATTTATCAGAGATGCTTGCCCAACTTGAGCGTCTGCTCTGGCTACTGAGTCCAAACAGTAATGCCTAGTAAATGTCTGTACAGATTTCCATGTAGCAGCCTTACAGATTTCAGGGATTGGAACATTATTAAGGAGGGCAGCAGTAGCCGCTTTTCCTCCTGTCGAATGAGCCTTAGGCCTAGCCAATAACTGTTTGTTAGCCAATTGATATGCAGTAACAATACATGAAACTATCCATCTAGATATGGTTCGTTTCGAGGCTGCATCGCCTGTTCTCATATGACCGTAATTTACAAATAGGTGGTGAGATCGTCTAATCAATTTGGTCTTATCCAAGTAAAATTTTAGCACTCTTTTCAAATCCAGAGAGTGCAAAGCTTTCTCCGCCGGAGTATCCGGATTGGGGAAAAAAGTTGGTAGTGAAATGGTCTGATTAATGTGAAAATCTGACACCACCTTCGGTAAGAATGATGGATGAGTTCGTAGAACCACTGTATTTTCATGGAAAACAATGTACGGTTCCTTGGAGGACAAAGCCTGAATTTCACTGACCCTCCTCGCTGAAGTAATGGCTACGAGCAAAGCGGTCTTCCACGTAAGGTGTTGTAAAGAAGCTTTGTGGACAGGCTTGAAAGGAGGGCCCATGAGTCTAGATAATACTATGTTTATTTTCCATGGAGGAGAGGGTTTTCGAATGGGTAGAAAAACCTTCTTCAAACCTTCTAAGAAATCCTTGACTATTGGTCTTTTAAAAAAGGATTCCTGAGAAGGTGACTTACGATAGGCTGTAATGGCAGATAAATGTACCTTAATAGATGACACTTGCAGACCCGATTTTTCCAGATGGAGCAGGTAAGACAATATGACCTCCTCCTGAGCCAGAATAGGATTCTGACCATGCTGACGACACCATGGGGGTCATTCTGACCCCGGCCGGCGGCGGATGCCGCCGGCCTTGCGGGAACCGCCAGAATACCGCTGCGCGGTCAAAAGACCGCCGCGGGTATTCTGGGTTTCCCGCTGGGCTGGCGGGCGACTGCCAGAAGGCCGCCCGCCAGCCCAGCGGGAAACACCCTTCCACGGGGATGCCGGCTCCGAATGGAGCCGGCAGAGTGGAAGGGGTGCGACGGGTGCAGTAGCACCCGTCGCGATTTTCAGTGTCTGCATGGCAGACACTGAAAATCTTGGTGGGGCCCTCTTACGGGGGCCCCATGACACCCCATACCGCCATCCTGTTCCTGGCGGCTGGATGGCGGTATGGGGGTCGGAATCCCCATGGCGGCACAGCAAGCTGCGCCGCCATGGAGGATTCCCCAGGGCAACGGAAAACCGGTGGTACACCGCCGGTTTTCCGTTTCTGACCGCGGCTGTACCGCCGCGGTCAGAATGCCCAAGGGAGCACCGCCAGCCTGTTGGCGGTGCTCCCGCGGTCATTGGTCCTGCCGGTTTTTACCGCCAGGGTCAGAATGACCCCCTATATGTAGAATCTCTTCCACTTGAACGTGTAAGAGCGCCGCGCAGAAGGCTGGACTCCTTTAGGATGTTCATGCATTCCTGCGAGAGACCAAATGCCCATACTGCAGGAATTCAGGAGCCATGCCGTCAAGCTCAGAGAGGGAAGGTTGGGGTGAAGTATCCTGCCTCCCAGCCTGCAAAGGAGATCCGGTCTGCACGGCAGCCTCCTGTGTGGTTGTTCTGATAGGTTGAGGAGATCCGTGTACCAGAACTGACAAGGCCATTGCGGGGCTATGAGAATCATTCTGGTGCTGGATCTGTAGAGTTTGTTTATCACAGCTGGTATGAGGGGAATCGGTGGAAAGGCGTAGAGAAATATCCCTGACCAGTTGATCAACAGGGCATTCCCTTGAGACCCCGGATGGTAGAACCTGGACGCAAAGTCTGGGCATTTCTTGTTTATCTCGTCTGCGAAGAGCTCTAACTGAGGCCAACCCCACTGAACGAAGATGTATTCGACGACCTCGTCGTGAAGAACCCAATCGTGGGCGTCCTCGAGGGTTCTGCTTAGAAAGTCCGCCTCCACTTTTTGCTGCCCTGGGAGGTGAATTGCTGTAAGAGACATTCCCCTCGCTATGAGCCAATGCCAAATGGCCTGAGATTCCTGAGACAGGGGGAGAGATCTCATCCCTCCTTGCTTGTTCAGATAATACATTGTCGTCGTATTGTCCGTTTGTACCAGGAGAGATTTTCCCAGAATCGATGGAGCAAATGACTTGAGAGCCAGATGAACCGCTCTGAGCTCCAGCAGGTTGATATGGTACGCCCTTTCTTTGTTGGACCACAAGCCCTGAGCTTGAAGGGAACCCAGATGAGCTCCCCAGCCCTGAAGCGACGCATCCGATACCAGAGTGTCGGACAGGATTGGCTGATGAAAAGGAACTCCCATTGACAGGTGATGTCTGTGCATCCACCATCGTAATGATTGTCGCGCTCCTACCGGAAGAAGCATTCTGTCCTCCCAGTGGCCTGTGTGTTGATTCCAGTTTTCCTCCAGAGCCTCTTGGAGAGGCCTCATATGCAAGCAGGCGTTTGGGACAATGAAAATGCAAGAGGCCATGGAGCCCAACAGAGATGTCACCTGACGGGCCGTAGGCGCGGGGGAACCCATAAGGTCTTGACACTTCCTCCTTATTGATAACAGTCGCTCCTCTGAAGGATACACTCTTTCGAGCTCTGTATTCAGTATTGCTCCCAGGTAGTGGATTGTTTGTGTTGGGATGAGGGTGGACTTTTGGAAGTTGACTTATAGACCTAGACATCGGAATTCACTGAGCACAATGTCCAGATGGTTTTTCGCCTGTTCCGGAGAGGAGGCTTTCAGTAGCCAGTCGTCTAGGTATGGATTAATTAAGATTTTCTGCTTCCTTAAATGTGCTGCTACTGTTGCTTCGCATTTGGAGAATGCGCGAGGGGCAGATTTTAGGCCGAAAGGGAGCACCTTGAACTGATAGTGTTGGGAGGCTATCACAAATCGTAGGAATTTCCGATGTTTGGGAATGATCGAGATATGAAAATACGCATCTTGCAGATCTATGGAGCACATCCAGTCTCCTCGATGCAGTTGAGAGAAAATCTGGTGGAGAGCCAGCATCCTGAACTTTTGTTTCTTTATGTATTTGTTCAGCAGCCTCAAGTCTAGAACCGGTCTGAAAACTCCTTCCCGACCCTTCTTTGCTACTAGAAAATAGCGGGAGTACACCCCCTTTCCTCTTTGTGCGACTGGAACCTTTTCTATTGCTTTTTTCTGTAACAGAGTATGAACCTCTTTGGGTAATAAGCTCATGTGAGCAGGACTGGATTTGGTTGGTGGCAAGTGAGGAGGAGGTTGCCGGAAAAGAAGAGAGTATCCACTCTCTACAATGCTCAGCACCCATTTGACTTCTGTTATGCCATGCCACTCGTGAATGAACGCTGTGATACTTCCCCCAACCGGAGTGGTGTACGGTGTTAAGGGAAGCGAATCCTCATTGTTTTGCGGGTAGACTGCTGAGGTCTGCTTGAACCTCGGTCTCTTGTGGCTTTACAAGACTGGAAGAGGGGACGCCCTTGTTTCTCTTGTGGTCTCTGGGACCAATGTGGGATTTGAACCCTCTGTTGGAACGGGCGCCTGTCGTAAGGCCTGTACCTTCGCCTGAAGTCTTTCCTCCTCCCGAGGCCCACTGCCCTCATGGTGTCAACCTCCACCTTCATACGTGCCATCTCCTCATCCGTGTGGGTCCCAAATAGCGAGTTTCCATTAAACTGAAGATTCAAGATACGCTGCTGTGCTTCCTGTTTTAATCCTGTGAGTCTTAGCCAGGAAGATCTTCTCGCACAAACCCCATGCGCGTAACCATGTGCTGCTAAGTCTGCACCATCTGCTGCCGCACTAATGATCTGATTGGACACCAGACTTCCCTCCTGAAGGATCTCCTGAAAATCCTGTCTGTCCTCTCTAGGCAGCTTTTCTGCAAACCTGCTCAGTGAGTCCCAGAGTGACTGATCGTATCTACCTAGGAGTGCGGAGGCACTGGAGACCTTCATTATTGACACTGCTGTGCCACACATCTTCCTCCCCAGAGAGTCCAGGTGTCTACTCTCCTTGTCCGGTGGAACCGTAGAGGATGACGCCACTGAATGAGTCTTACGGGCTGCAGCCAATAAGACTGAGTCTGGTGTTGGATCAGCCCTGAGGAACAAAGGATCTTGATCAGGTGCCTCGTATTTCTTTAAGATCCTAGCGGGAGCTGAACGGAGGTTTGCTGGTGTTACAAAAGTCTCCATGGTTGGTTGTAGAAGACCAGGCACCAGCAGTAATAATTTCTTTGAAACCGCCCTGTGTTGCAGGGTTTCAAAGATCACCGACGAGGAGGTTGAAGGCTCTGGGACCTCAATATTCAGCTTTTGTGCTCCCCTGAGAAGCACCTCGTTGAAAGTTGTGATGTCGTCCACTGGGGAAACTCTAGCTGGTGGAGAATCCGTTAGAGTCGGGGAGTACCCTCTTACTGAAGACCCCAACGATGTGGACCAAGAAGGAGACCTTCTGTGACGGCGCAATCTTGATATTCTCTGGGAGCGTGACCTGCTCCTAGATCTTGTTGTAGTGCGCCTAGGCCTAGTGGCAGACTGGCGAGACGCAGAACGAGCCCGTTCTGTATGCGCTGTTGGTGATGGTGTCCTCAGGAGAGAAGCAGACGGTGAGTACATTCAAGAGTATTGAGAGTCTGGAGAAGCAGGCGTTTTATTAAGACTCTCCAACCACCTTGGCGATAGGTTTATGGGTGAGACATGCCCAGATGATGCAGCTCTCGACCGCCTCGACGATCCACTCCTTATGGAGACCACTGGACTTGTTGGAGTGATGTCCTTATCCGCCGGTGGTAACCGCCGCTCTTCTCCTTGCAAGATAGGACACACCTGTGTCCACATCGAAAGATGTGGAGACGAAGGGAGTACCGTGGACTGCTCAGGTCTCGACATTGAGCGCCTCGACGGTGACCGGTGGTCCCTTGAACGCGATGTGCTCAACGTCGTGTGCCTCGCCGTCGAGTGATGGGCCGCTGACGGCGGAAGTCTCTGCTCTCGCCGTTGAGGCGATCTCGACATCGTCTTCCGTGCCGTCGAGGGATGTGAGGTCTTAGATGGCGAATGAGCACGGCGGTGCTGGCTCGACGTCGATCGGTGGGTTGCCGTCGATGGATATCTGCCTTTATGATGGCTATGCACCTCCGACGTCGTATTCATCGACGTCGGTCGGGTCGCCGTTGACGGCGATCTGTGACGATGCGACGGAGACATCGATGACGTCGACGGGGAACAGACAGTCACCTTCCTACCAGATGACGTCGATCTAGCCTGTATCTCCTAAGAATGGCTTGTTGGCTGCCTGGGAAGTGAAGAGGACGATGTCTTCTGCCTCTCATGAAGACCATGAAGCCTGATTTTCTCTTTGTCCTTCAGAGTCCTTTTTGACATGTTCTTGCAGTGTCTGCAGGTGTCAGGACAGTGGCTCTGAGTCAAACACACAATACAGAGAGAGTGTGGATCAGACTGGGCCTTCTTTTTCCCACAGCAAGGGCACTTCACAAAAAGAGAAGGCATTTTCCAGTCAGGAAAAAAATCCCTTAACTCAGACAAAGGTGTAAAACGTCGAGTGAAGGGAGAAAAAATGCTGTTTTTAAATCTTTTTCTGTGAAAAACTGAAAAATTGAGAGCTCAATGTTCCAGGCTCCTCTCAGAAGAAGACGGAAAAAAGAACTGACCTAACTGTGAACCAACTGTCACCTCTCCTTTACCCCTGAGGCATGGTGGTAATACTGGAGGTGCTCAGGGTCTTAAAGGCACGGTGCCAAATTTTGTGGTTCTGCTGTGTTAACCTGCATGCAGCCTATTGGCTAATAATGCTCCATTGTTTTCAATGTAGTTTTTTCTCTTTTTTCACTGGTGTTGCTACTGCTTCTTTCCGTGGGCCCAGCTATGGGGCTTTGGAAAGTTGTTTCTTCTTGTAAATTTGAAAGGGACTGTTTTTATAAAAAAAAGAAAAAAGAAAAAGAAAAAAAACTCCATATAAATAAAGCATTTTAGCCAGTTTATCAATATAGTCTGCATTGCTGTTGTACACATGTATACATGAGTTTGGTATGAAAATTGTCTATTAAAAATGCTATATATTTTTAGTGTGTATTTCACACTTTATGTATGCTCCTGGGTCCCCGCACGAGGGTGGGAATTATCAATGTTTATGACTACTGATGAGGATCCCCTGGAAGATAAGTTGCACCGCCCTGCTTCACACCGCAGCCCTGGTCTCACAGATGCTGCTGGATGCAGTCACCGAGCCGCTGCCTGCACTGTGACTTGTGGGCACCGCACGTCACATCGTCCCGCTTTGCACAGCTGCCCCGACATCATCAGCCCGGAGTTCGATCCGCAAGGCATGTGACTTCAAGAACCTGACGATTCCTGCACCGACTGTAGAACAGACACCGTGACATCAGTGATGCTGCTCTCCGGAGCTTCTGAGATAAGCCTGACTGCTCGTGCCAAGCTACCAACGTGGTGAGCAGGGGTTATCTGAGCGAGTATCTCCATTATCCTGACTAGAGTGATAGTCCCTACTTGGGCAGGGTGCAAACCGTCTGCCAACTAGAGACCCCATTTCTAACACCTGGTGATTCCAAAGGTGCTGAATTTCAGTGCAAGTAACCAAATGTGATTGGGTACATGTCTACAGATTGACACTGCATAAAGAGACATCCATTAGAACACCATATTATTCTGCATGAAAAGACAATGCTAAACACAGGCCCTCGCACATTGTAGCTGAATATTATTCTGGACGCTTCCAATTAAGATATGCATGTCACCACAAGAAAACTATCAGTCCTTGGAGACACTAGCCCAACAAACCAATATAACAGATACATTGTACACATTCAGCAAGCCAGGGCTGTAGATACTCACTAACCTTTAAACACTAGAACTCACTAACCAAACATACCACAGCACCTTCGGCACAAAAAAGTCAACATGCACTCTAAGATAGTAGAAACATTTTGCACACAGTAGCCTGGACCCAACTCTGAGTAGAATGTCAGACCATGGAGACACTAGCCTAACATGTGATCCATACTAATTCACCAAATACTGCAGATGCAAGTCAGATGTATAAACCTCAGCTATTCACTAAATCTTTCATATGGTGGCTAAGATCTACAGTGCCAGGTAAACCACCAAACACCGCCTGCCCGTACTATAAGACCCCAAATGGGACAGCAATGGCACTCCTTGAATGAGTGTGGGTGGAGGACAGAGGTTGTTTTACAATCGGACTGCAACCATGAGATGTGCTCTGTTGAGCTGTTTTGGGGAAAGGGTATGATTCTGCTTCTTTGATCCAGCCATCAACAGATAAATGGATAAGACTCAACCCCCACACTTTTCTTTTTCCCCTCCAACATCATGAACAAACACAGCAAATTATGACGGTAAACCCTTAAATATCATGATAACATTCACTGCAGCATTTCCCTGAAAGCATATGGAAACAAGCAAATGCAAAATGAATCTTAGAAAAATTACTTGAACAGATCTTACCTTGTGCTGAACTGTAATCTCGGTTGAGCATTTGTGCGAATAATCCAGGCCCATTTCCCCAAAGGCAACAGTTTTAGGGTGCCTCATAGCTTGCAGTAGCTCTCTTTCATGAAAGTCATTGTAGAACCGTGCGAAGTGTGGGTGACAGCCAAATGCTCCCCAAACCATATCCTCCTGGAGCATATCTTCCCACGGGAACTTCTTTGTGACTCTGGGATTGCAGAAATCCGCTATGCAGCCTTGGAATTGCTTTGAAAAAGTACTGCTGTATACTTGTCTAAACTTTGCAAATGTTCCTGTGAAAGGAAGCTTGCTGTACAGCATGTCCAAATGACAATGGGTGTCAATAAATTCATCATACATCCACCTGGGCTGCTTGGCAGGTAAATCCGGCCACTCTGATTGATGGGTGTCGTGATCAGGGCTGTGTACCACACCGTTTTCAGTTTTAAGCGAATCAGGCTCCTCGGTAATTGTTCTATTGTTATCCTGGCTGATCAAAGAGTCACTCAAGGAATTCAATCCACAGCACCAGCCATCAGACAGTGCACTGTAATTACTTGAGATGCTTGTGTTCAAAGTGAGGTTTCTAGACGTACCATTTTTGTTAGTTGTGCTATTGTACAATAGGCTCCGAGCTGTGAGAGAACTATTTAGGGGGGTACTTGTACCATAATAAGCATAGTCAGACCAAGAACTACGATATAATGGAAGTGGGTACATGACTGGGGTGACGGATTCCTTACCCAGGCTGTTAGCTTGAATAAACTCATCCTGAGATAAGTTGGCAAACGGTATTACATCATCTACATCCGAAAAGTCACTTCCAATAGACAAATCTGCTTCATCAGCATTGCTCTGTTTTAGGGCACATGAAAACAAAGACAAATCAGCAACTAATACTTTCAACAGTTATCAATTCCTGAAAAACAAAAAAATAACTTTTAAAAACTACAAATGAACGAAAGAGAAAAGCCTCTTAGCCGACTTATACCCAATTTATTATTGATTTCTCAATTTGATTAATCACTATAGCAAACTCCACCACTGGATAGTGTACACTTGTTGGTAGAAACAACAGAGATGTTAAAAAGGATCTGATAAAGACCATGAGATAAATATTAATTTGGAAGAGCCGGTTTTTATCGACTAACAACGAAATCCACAGAGAGTCACTAGAAAGGTGTCTCCAAGCGTAGGATGCTTAGTACTGTGATTAGGAGGTTTCTTTAAACTGATTGTAATGCTACAAACGAGACTCGAACTGGACCGTTAGCAATAGATGCAAGAATGATTATGGGGTCATAATCTGTATTTCACCATGGATACTCTTTGTGTACAAGACGTCTAGGTACACCACTTTAAGAGGATGCTCCTTATTATAGAGATAAACCATTGGATGAGCTATGTTTCTTAATGGAATGTGATGACAAGATTGGTGGTCTGGGATCACAGACTGCATGATATGGATGATATTCATCAACAAAGGCGAAGTGGTAATATAGGCAAAGAACCAGGAGTCTGATTTTGTTCCTGGAAAATATTTTTATAGTTATCCGATCGAACATTCAAGGGTAGGAAGAGCTCAGAGTCGATCAATTGCAGGTAGATGCAAGGAGGCCCTGTGCTGGCTACCCACTACCCCTTCCTTACACCCACAGACATGCTGTAGACATAGCAGCAGAAATGGAGGACATCCTTCGGGCCACAGACAAACTGCAGACACAGCAGTAGAAAGTGAGAGGACGGGAGGCACTTAAAAAAAAAAATGTTTTAATTAAGTTTAAGTCAAAAATACATATATACCAGCAGCATTAAAAAGGGAGCGGTATAATAGTCTAACACAATGTATTTTTTGGACTGGTTCCATGCAGTATGTCACTAATGATAAATTGGTAGTTATACAAAAGTCCATTCCAAAATTAACAGTGCAGCACCGGAAAGGGACATACATCAGAATGCGTTATAAGGGACAGCAAACATAATAACAATCACTATAAGGAAATAAAGAATCCAAGGTAAATCATGTCTAGAGAGGCCATGTGGGTCCATTTCAAGTACACAGCCAATCATCCCAGACAATTATACAAGACAGAGCAGATGCAACCTTTTTCAAGAAGGACTCTATAGGATCACATGATTACACTAGGTGAAGGAAATCTGCCTCTTGGGCACCATATTCGTCAAGTCAAAGTTACAGTGTGCATGGAGATCCTACTTGCACAGATTGGCTGGGTTGTAGAATGCCCTGTGTAGAAACTTAAAATGAAAAATTAGTATTTTGCTGCTTGAGGACAACAGAAATGGCACCGCTCATTTGGCACTGCCTGTCCCAGATTGGTTTACCAACTAGATTTGGCCTGGCATTCAGTGGGGGGGGGCCTCCCTCTCGAATTGAGCGATAAAGCAGGGTTACCAGTTGTTTCATGGACGACTTTGTGATAAGAGTTTTCCTGAAGGAAGGATGGGGCTACAGGTGCTGCGGATACGATACTACAGGAATACATCAAGTAGGGTACATGCGGGGACTAGGTCTTTCACCTACCTTCTTTGCATAGGCCGCCCCAGGCCAGGAGACAGAGCGCTGCTGGGATATGGCTCTTGGCTCATGCGTCATCAGGAGTCTTGGATGGTAGGACATTGGAATCCCAGAAGTGTTGATAACGTCTTGGCCCACCATCTTCAGTATGCATGCACTAGGCACAATGCGGTATTTACAGTTTTTGACAGCCGGGATAACGTTGTAGAGGCAGAGGAGCTACATTATCGAGCTCAAGTGCAGTATGTAGAAGTTTAAGGGGGAAGGTTGCACCAATAGTGTGCGAAGCAAGCCTGTGTGCATAAATAGCAAAGCTCACACTCGGGGGTCTTGAACCCACTAAATTGAAAAGTACTTCCCATTTAATCGTAGACAGCCCACCCGCACATGCCAGTTCAACAATCTTGGATCAGCAAGTGTAGAAAATGAGTCCATTAGGAAATGTAACTGTTTCGGGAGGACTGCCATCTTCATGAGGGCAATATATTCCAGAAGTCGTAACCGGAGGGAATCCCTTAGCTGATCCGATAATTTGTTGATGGAAGCTACATACTTCTCCCTGATCATCACATGAGTCTCTGCTAATCCAGATACCAAGTTATTTTACATAACCCTAACACCACTGCATTAAAAAACCTGGGATAGATCCAGAAGTGCAATCTATGATATTCACACGTGATAAGTAATCAAATCGGACAAATTCCCTAATTAAAAGATTAAGACATTTCCTGGGTTTCCAACGATATAACGTCACGTCATCTGCATATAGAGGAAAAGCCTTTACGGCATCTAGAAACATGGCAGCAGCATCTACATAGAGCTCCAGGTCATGAATAAAGGCAGTGTGCACGTATATATTGAGTAGTGGCTCTACCAGGGATGAACTTGGTTTAATCTGGGTGTACCAAATCCAGGAGTAAGAGAACACAAGTAAATACCTATTAATTTTGCAAGGATCTTGGTATCACAATTGAGGAGAGACAGCAGACAGTATGATTGGCAGTTAGTAGCTGTTTTTCTGAGCTTCAGTAAGGCAGTCAAGATGACTTCATATAGAGTTGGAGAAAGGACCCACGTTTCCTAGACTCTTCAAAAACGAGGTTGTGCAGCAAGAAAGTCAGCGAATTACCTGTAACTCTCCATGGGCAGACTATCCGAACTCAGGGGTCTGTCTTGACAGGCAACAATTGAAGACTCCTTAATTCCTTCGAGAGTGAACGTTTGGGATAGAAACTCGCAGTAGGCGTCATTGATCCAAACTAGAGGAGTATCTTCCAAGTATTTTGACTTGCTTGCTAAGGACAGAGCCCACAGATAGAGGTTAATAGAAATATACAGAAAAGGTGTCTAGGATTCACAACTCGTCATAGTGAGGAAGTCTCAAGGACTCAGGAATTTGTGATGTTGCCGATGTAAACATCAGCATTGCATTATACCCGCCAATGACATGAGAGAGCGTTCACCATCACCTTTGTGCAGGCCCGTGGTGTACTTCCCCCTCAAGAGACGCTCCCTATCTGCCACCTCCGTATACTCCGAGGTCTTACACCGCATGCAATCCACAGTAGGGGTCATGGGCACATTTGGGAGAGAGAATTTCAGGACTTTAATGTCAATTTCCAAATGGAATAGATGAAACTTAAGTGATTTAGGCACCTCACATAAAAAGACACACTTTGACGTCAAGAATGGAGGCACAGAAAACCTATCTGTTAAAAAGCAAAGAGGCAATATCGATTAGGGGAATACCAAAGTCATGCATAGCATGTAACCGACTGATTGTGCACAGCAGGAGGGATTAGGTGAAAAGTAAAGGAAATAACAAGGATGACAACCGACAGCTTACCACACTATTTCCGGCATTGCATGTTTCAGAGAGCACCATGTAGTTTGAATACACAACTCATGAGAGTTTTTTGTTTGTTTTTTAATTATTATTTATTTGGTCTAAATTTAGACCATTGCAATACAATAGAACAATCATACATAGCAAAGATAAAACTCGTGACCATCATTCAAAAATACCATACAATTTAAGTTAAAAATGCATCTGTAAAAACTGTTAAAACCACAATTTTACACATAAAAACAATCCTAGTAAAAGGAAGAAGAGAAATTCAAACACCAACAATATACAATATGATGTACTATAAGAATATAAATTAATCCACAATGTTGGGCTGCATTCAATATCAATTAAACTGCACTATAAAGAAAAAAGAAAAAACATTTTTTTAAATAAAATCACCAGAACCCTTGATTAATGATAGTTAAGAATAAAATATGCAATCCCGAATCCATATCCTAAAGCCCCCCCAGAGAGCCTGAGATATTTAAAATCCATACACTGGTTAGGTAAAATTTCCCATCAGAATTGAAATACATGACACCTCACAAGCCTAAAAGTCTGCTAGGCTTGTCCAAGTGAATCTAGTCCCCATCCATAAGCTAAAAAATATACCAAATCAACTCAGAGCCCCGATGCTAGGGTGAACCTATAACAGATGGACAAAGCTGCAGACAGATATTAGGTGACTGCGCTTACTACCAGCGTAGATGGGTCATATTTGCATATTCTGAAAGCATTAGCTCGGTCCTGCAAAAGTAAAATCTTACACAAAGGGATGATCCACCTCCCTCTGGGGCTCTTATAAAGGGGGCAAAAGAACAGCACGTGCTCAGGTGATTCCTTGCATCGATGACAGTTTATGTTTCTATCAGTCGTGGGATTACTTGTCGACCAACGGGCCATAAAATTGTTAACAGGTAAGATGCCATATCTTAGCTGGAGGAATAAGGCGCGGGCACGTGCAGGTATGGGGAGTTCCATGAAATTCTCAGGCCGGTGTTCATGTTTAACCTACAGAAACCCTGCAATTAACCGGCCTACCCCATTGCGGTGGAAAAGCTCATCGTTGGTTTTCCCCCAGAACCTCCCTTTAACCAATTGCCTAGCATTGGCAGGGATCAACTCAGGGTACATCCAATAGTGAGGGAGACCTAACTTATCCCAGGCGGATTTCATCTTCCTCAACCATAGGAATTTTTCCCAACCCTGCGGGGATGTTCTGAGATCTCTTATTGCCGCCCTAAATGGTTCAAGTTCATCCGTTTTCCATATTCGAATCCAATATAAAAGCGGTCTCAGTCCCGCTGTGTCTTTGATACTATTTAGACCTAGATCGAATCTGAGAGGGATCATTGGTGTGCCCTTCCCTAACCTGGATACATGTCTGAGAAAATGATTTTCTTTGGTTTGGAAAATATCCAGTTGTCTGTAGGAGCCCCAGAGTTCTGCTCCGTACAGGGCCGCAGCACGGATTTGGACTTTGTAAATCTCAGAGATTGGGATCAACAGGGGACTCACTACAGCTCTAGCCTGGCGTTCTAGTACCCCGCCTCTTTGGCTTATAATGAGTGCCCTTTTTCGAATGGCTGCCTCCCATCTGCCCGAGTCCGTTAGCCTAATGCCTAGATAATCAAACTCTAAGACTCTTTCCAGAGGGGTTGAATTCATTACTATTTTTACACATGATTACTTTCTCGAGGCACTGAATAACATAAGTTTTGTTTTCTTGACATTAACATCTAGCCCATACTCTCTACAGAAAACACAGAATTGATTGACCAAATTTTGGATTCCCATCGGTGATTTAGCGAACAGGATAGTGTCGTCCACATAAAGCAGGCACGCTATTTTCTTCCCAGCCAGCTTGGGCGAATCGTTGGTGCAATTCTCTAAATATTGTATGCAATTGTTTATGAATAGGAGGAACAGGGTAGGGGCTAGACCACATCCTTGTCTGACTCCTCTTTTAATGGCTATTGGGTCTGTCAACTCACCATCCTTACCACACCTAATTTGTGCATAAGTATTCTCGTGCAGTCGAATAATGAGTTTCAAAAGACCTTTTGGAACACCCATATTGGATAGTGTCGACCACAGCAAATTTCTGGGCACCAAATCAAATGCAGCTCTGAGGTCAATAAAAACCGCATGCAGGTTCCCCCCCCCAGGTCCATTCTTCCATTTGACTGCTAGGAGCCTCAGGGCTTGATCTATGGTGCTAACTGTGGGTCTGAACCCTGCCTGTAGATCAGAGATAGCTTCAGACTCAGATCTATTCATCCAAATGGAACAGGACTTGCTTCGCAAAATTTTTTGGGAGTTGTCAAGTAAGCATATCGGACGGTAGTTGGCAGGATCACTGCGACTACCTTTTTTGAAAAAGGGGGACTATCTCAGCACCTTTCCAAGAGCGCGGGACGGGGGCTCCTGCCGCGACTGCGTTACAGACTAGGTTTAAGTAAGGGGTCCATATGTCAGGTCTTGTCTAGTATAGGTCCCCAGGAATCTTGTCGGGACCCGGGGCCTTTCCCCAGTTCAAATAAATTATTGCAGCTTTAGTTTCAGCTAAAGTAAATTTAATAGGGGCGGCCCCGGCAGTCAAGCTGTCATCGGGATTCCTAAAGGCGGCTACGGATGTTCCTTCATATAATCGACCAAAGTGCTCAGCCCACACTACGAAGAGGACTGAGGTACCAGGCTGGGAGGATGAGTCCCCACTGTCGTCTGCTATCAATTTCCAGAACCTGGAAATATCATTTACTTTTGCAGACTCCAGAATGGCTACCCATCTAGACTCCTCCCAACTCCTACGCGCTCTACAACATTTCCTGTTTGTAATCCTTCCTTGCTTGTTTTATATGCTCTGCGTGACCCCCTCGCAGGGTTCTCAGTAACTTATGCTGGGCTTCCCTACATGAGTTGCTAAACCACCCTGCGCTGCGCTTCTTTCTAGGTTTGCTAACAATCTCTTTAGTAAAAAAATGCTTTAAAGAGTTAAACTCCTGAGAGTTATATGTCGTGCCACAATAAATGAAAAAAGCATTGGCAAAGCCTTTAGGTTTTGCCAATGTTATATTTTTTGCCTTTGTTTATTTTTTATAGAGATATTTTGCTTTTAATATTTTTTTTCTTTCCTGGGAGTGAATCAGTTTAATATTGTCCCTTAGTTTTAAATAGCATTGAAGCAAAGTGTTGTAATCTGTAGTTAGAATAGGTTGTGTGTTATATTAATTTAATCTTACAATTTACCTGTATAGCTACAACAGAACCTAAATTATACAAATCATGCACCTGTTTAGTAATGTGCAAGCTGCATTTACCATGCAGTTGGCAACCACATTTGCTTCTAAAAGACAAGCTTCTTGGAACTGCGACAAATTCAGCGTCTGGAATTTAATCTGTTACTAAGGCTAAAATAAACTGTGGAGCCTCTCTCCGCCTCTTAGTTTGTAATGCGCTACCGCTGGCTTCATTTCTCGATGTATTACATATTAGGCAATATATTATTTAAAGGAGGAAACATTATATATGGTTAACACTAAAAACACAGACTGTTAAAAGCTTTTTATAATTCGAAAAAATGCCAACATCACAAATAACATGCAATCACCAAGCACTATAACTTATAAAAAAGAAGCTTCTTGGCACTGCGACAAGAATACAAGGCATCTGGAATTTAATGTGTCACTGCTGTTAAAATAAGAAAGCAGCCTCCCTTCACCACCTGCAGAAGAACGGACTTCTAATCATCCCATCGAAGGGAGGGTGCTTGTGTAAAGCACTGCAATACTAAGTTTTGCAGTGCTTTACACAAGCCCGCTCCTTTTGAAGGGACGATTATAAGGAGTCCGTTTTCTTCTGTTGGTCGGGAACGGAGGCTAAATACTTTAACAGCAGTGACAGATTAAATTCCACACGCCTTGTTTTCCCAGAGCAAAGAAGCTTCTTTTTGTAAGTTAGCGTGCTTGGAGATTGCATGTCATTTGTGATGTTGGCATTGTTTCGGAATATGGAAAGCTTTTAATAGCCCATGTCTTTTTAGTGTTATGTGTATATAATGTTTCCTCTTTTAAATAATATATTGCATTTTCCAACTGTTCCAGGACACTGTGGGGGTCATTTTGACCTCGGCGGTCTTTTTTACAGACCGCCGAGGGACCGCTGTGCGGAGGACCGCCAGTGCAGGCGGTTTGCCGCTCGGCCTATTATGACCGTTGGCAGCTCTCCGTCCCTTACGGACGGAGAGCCGCCAACAGCCATACTGGCGGGCGGCAGGGAAGTGGAGGTTGCGCCACCTCCACCGCCACACCAACAGAACACCGCCCAGCGAATCACGTCCTGTGATTCGCCGTGGCGGTGTTCTGTTGGCGGTGTGGTGTCGGCGGAGCTGCCCCCATGGCTCCCGTCCCCACCCGGAGGATGGACGGACCAGGTAAGTCGATCGTCCGTTAGGGGAGGGGGGTGGCGGGTGTTGTGTTTTGTGTGCGTGCATGCAGGTGTGTGTCTGAGTATGTAGAGGGGGTGTGTGAGTGCGTGGGGGTCATGCGTGTTTGGGAATGAGTGCGTGTATGTCTGTATGGATGTGTGCGTGTATGTTTCAACGTGGGTATGCGTGTCTGACTGTGTGTGGATGTTGGCATGTATGTCGGGGTGTGTGCGTGTGTGTGTTGGTGGTGCCTTCATGCGTGTCGGGTGTGTGTGTGAGTTGTGTGATGTTGGGGGTCGGGTGGGGAGGGGGGCCCTGCCACCTTTGGGGGGTTGCAGGGGGTGTAGGGGAGGGGGTGGGGGTGGGAGAGACCCCTATCAGTGCCAGGGAAGGAATTCCCTGGCACTGATAGTGTTTACCGCCATGGATTTCATGGCGGTTCAAACCGCTGGAAATCCACAGCGGTAAGCCGGGTCCAAATACTGCCAGCGGTATAGTGACGGCTGCCGGGCTGGAGACCCAGGTCTCTAGCCCAGCGGGCAGAACAGAGAACCAGCAGATGACCATGGCAGTCATAATTCCACAAGGTAAGACCGCCAGCCTGTTGGCTGTCTTACCGCCGGTTCTCCGCCTTCCACCAGGGTCGTAATGACCCCCCTATGTGTTAGTTCGCCTAATATGTAATACAGTCAAAAATGAAGCCAACGGTAGCGCAGTCCCGATGCAGAGGCTGAGAGAGGCTGCACACTTTATTTTAGCCTTAGTAACAGATTACATTCCAGCCGCCGGGTTTGTCACAGTTTCAAGAAGCTTGTCTTCAGAAGCAAATGTGGTTGCCAACTGCATGGTAAATGAGGCTTGCACATTACTAAAACAGTGTCACGATTTGTATAATTTTGGTTGTGTTATAGCTAAACAGGTAAGCTGTAAGGTTCGCTCTGAGTGCCTTTTAGTGTACAGATTTGATTTTCCCGGCAACAAAACGAGCTGCAACGTTTGGTGGAGCTTACAGGTGCAATGCTAATATTGGATTTGTGATGTTGCAATTTTTTAGGAATATAAAAAACAAAGGTATTGCAGTGCTTTGCACGAGCACGCTCCTTTTGAAAGGATGATTATTTGGGGTCCGTTTCTTCTGCCGGTGGTGAAGGGAGGCTGCATACATTATTTGAGCAGCTGGCATGAAATTCCAAACACTGTGTATTGTTGTTGCATCGCCAAAAAGCTTCTTTAAAAAAAAAGAAAAAAAAAAGAAGTGCGTGCTTACTTCAAATCCCATGCACTTACAAAGCACGCCAACTTGTATAAAATAAGCTTCTTGGCGCTGCAACAATCACAAGCTATCCCTGTTGAGCACAGACCACAAGGGTTCAGTGTTGCACCTTGCTACTAGTTGTCCCTGTAGAAAAACAAGCGCAAGGGTGCACTACCGGATCCTGTCACTAGGTGTCCCTGAGGAGCAAGCACCACACATGTGCAGTACCTCAATGGTTTCTAGATGTCCCTGTAGAACACACACCACCAGGGTGCACTGATGCAGGCCCTTACATAATGTCTATGCTGAGCATACGTCTGCACGGTGCAGTATCCTCCAGGTTACTAGATTTGCCTGAGAACATGCAGCACAAAGGTGCGATACCAAGCTCCATTCCTAGATTAGGCAGAAGAAAAAGACTCCTAATAATCATCCCTTCAAAAGGAGCGTGCTTGTGTAAAGCACTGCAATAACATCATGTGTTTTACCACTACATAACAATACTAGAACAAACACATGCTCTTGCATGAAGTAATTATTTCTATATGTAAAAAAAAAAAAAAAAAAAAAAAAAAAAAGGGCGAGTAACCAGAGGAAACTCACTAAAAAGTAACCCATCACTAAAACCAGGTGTACTTCTGACACGCTCCACGCATCCACAAAAGCAAAAGAACAGAAAAGCAGGAAGTTCTACCAGGCAGCCAATAAAGAGTAAATTCAAGCAACATTGAAATGAAAAAATGGGAACTTAAAATAAGAGGAATCTAAATACCCTTTATTTTTAACGACCATTGTGTGAATATACATATTCTTATATGGATGCTTTTATGGCTTTTAGCCGAAATAAGGAATAAAGAATGAAAGTATCCTTTAAAGATTTTTTTTTTTAACAAACAAAAGACTTTGCAAGCGCTGCGCAGGCGAAACCTAAAAAATTAGGAGCGCTACAGTCAATTAGCCTGCCAGACATCAAGTGCAGACAGCTTCCATTCCACATGGAGGCGCAGTGAAACTCCTGCTACAGGACACTGCTTTTATCTAAATGTTCATGCAGTAAGGGGAAGTTGCAAATGTCCATAGGGCAGGCCCTTAGTAATCAAGCAGGTAAACTCAGTAATGGAAGGCTGCGATGAAGATTATTCTCTCATTCCTGGACAGGGGAGTAGCTTAGATGACAAACTTTTGCGTGGCTTTCTTTAACCAAATAATCAACAAGTAATATCTGTTGGAGCGGGCATTCGCCGTGGAATCTGGGTTCTGGGGACCTAAACAGCTTGCCTTTCTTATCTCAACCAATCGGTAGTGTCATCCAGTGCTCAAAGTCTTTCAACAGACCATCCACACCAGTGAAGGCACTTGCTATATGTAATCTTGACTACAGAAAAAGATGCAGCACTGAGGCTTGGCCCTAGGGCTAGAAAGAGCACCATATCACAAGGCTCACCTAAGGATCTTCAGACTGTCCTAGACCACATCCTTTCCTCCCAGCATGCTGAAATAACACATTACTAGCCACAAGAACATGGTCTCTGACATGCATCAGGGAAAGGGGCTGGAAGGCTTGATGGGTTGTGGAGTATGGCTGCCTATTTATTGTGCAGGTTAACTCTGTATGCTGCAGTGGTCTTTACTCGATCATACCGCTTTGTTGCAACTCTGGGGGACAGACCACAAACAGCAAAGATCTGTGCTGAATATGCAATGGGGACAATACAGAAAGAAACAAAATACATAAGAGACCCAGGACAAGTACTACTACATGTACAATCAGCATGGGAGTCTAAGCACTATTCCACTAACCCGAAGATGCAAGTTCAGATATGCATGTGCTACAATACAACGTATCCCGGAAAAACAGGTACTAAAAGAGCAATCAAGTGAAATCCCTACGAAAACAGGCATAAATAAATCTATCACTTATCAGATACCCTAAACTGGACTGTGGGCGGCAAACTTGAAGGGAACTGGGACAGCGGGGTTCCAACAAAGGCACCTCCAAGAAAGGCAGAGAGGTTACAGAGCGCAATCTAAGAAACCAAGAGATACCCAGGAAGGAAAATTCAAGGAACATGCATGAAACTACAGTATCAAGGCTAAGATCGCAGATGACTGGTTTCTTAACACAGGAGATTGCTTGGCAGAAAAATGAATGCAGCCTCCAGATTTAGAACTGCCACAACCCACTGGTAAGTAAACCCAAGAACGCAAGAGCTGCCTTCATACATCTCTGAAGGTGCAATAAAGCAGGCAAACACTACAGAAGTGAGGAACGCAATCAAACAAAGTGAGGAATAAACCTGACGTTTGTGCAAAAGCAGAGAATAGAAGAGGGAAAGGGAGAAGAGTTAGTGTCTGGATAATACGCATGCTTTCTCTTTGCTCTTTAACACCACCAGAGACAAGATTAGAGCTCTGTGTGAGATTAAGCTTTTACTCCCTAGTTCATCACTTGAGGCACCACTGATTATCAAAATATTCATATTCATGTAGGTCCCTTATGTGCACCTGCACACTAAGGTATCATTAAGATGCCGACAGCCACTGAGTCCAGCAGAGATGTAACAGTTCTGCTGTGGGATGACGATCGGGCTAAAGAGAGAGGGACGTGCTGGATAGAGGAAAGTCTACCTCGAAGCAAACAGTATGCCAAAGAAAGCTTCCAAGAATTAACAGGAATGCTGCTGAAGTGCGTTGTGTTGGATGGTTGCATGTCCTATAAATATTTTCGAGCTGTGAAAATCACCCAAGTCGGCACATGCTTGCATTTGCAATTCACCTTTACTGCCGTCATGCAATTGGGGAAATGTGAAGGGCTCAGATTGTAAAGCAAAAAGGATATTATACTGGCAGTTTTCTTGGTCTGCTACGGTCCATTCCTATTGCGATATTCCAATCACCCAACCGTATCTGTGTAAAGATTTGTTGACTTGCCAGCATCCTGACCTTTTCTTTCCACCTAGTGGTTTGCTGTCGTGAAATCTGATGAGATGCAACTCTTCCTCTAAATCTTTTTCTATTTACTACAAAAAAAGAGCACATGTGTAGGGAAGTGTCTTTTGACATGGTTAGCCCCCCACGTTTTGCCTTATATTTGATGTGGTTTGAAAGTTGTAGTGCCCAAGGCCCCTGCTAAACACGTTTCCTTAGCCAGACCTCTTTCCCAAAACTGTTGTGATGCATTGGCACAATTGGCAACATCCTTAGCTGCCACTATAAGCGCCTAGTAAATGGTACTTAGGTACCCAGGGTATGGGGTACTAATGGTAGGCTGCTGAGGGCTGCAGCACAGGTTGTGTGACCCTGAGGGACCCTGCAATCAAGTGCACTCAGCACTTCCATTGCAGGCTGAGTGTTCTGGTGCAATCCTAAAATGCAAACATGACATGACACACAGCCTGTGTGACCTGTCCACTACATACTGCATGCAAGATAGGTAAGCCACCCCTCTGACAGGCCTTCCAGCTTTAAGGGAGGGTGCACTATAATGCATGTGTGGGCATAGATGCATGAGCAATATGCCCCTACTGTGTCCTTGCCAAACCTGGGACATTTAAGTGTACAGAGCAACTATTTCCTATTTTAAATGCATGTACTGGACACTGGTCAGTAAAAGTTCCACCAATACATGAAGGCAACTCTGAACCCTGGGTTCTTTGGTATCAAACAACTCGGAACAATAAATCCAAACTGGTACCAGTATTGGATTTACTGCAAAACGTTCACAAGGGCCACCTTAGAGGTGACCACTGCAAAGCTAACTATCTCTGGCATGGTTGGTGGCTGGTCACAACCAGACTGCCACCACCAGACAAGATTCTGGATCCCTGGGGGGAGGGCTTTTGTCTTCAGGGACCAGAAAACAAAGCCCTTCCTGGGCAGAGGTGTTACACCTCCTCCCCCAGGAATGTGCACAGCCCTGCCTGCGAGCTCCAAAGGGCTTGCCGCCCTGGAAACTTGACCCCAAGCCCTGCTGCTAGTAACAGATGGGCGCCCCGCTGCAAAACCCCACTTACGGCGTCATCTTGGGAGTTATAGGTGGAGGTATACTTTGAGGTGTAGATGGGGGTCGAGGCAGGAGGTGGCAATGGTTAATGCTCAGATTGATGGAAATCAGGAAACCTCCTTCTATAATCCTGCTACATAGCTTGCAGATCTTGGACTAAGATAGTAGGTAACTGCATCTCTTCCTGCAGTCTTTGAGGTGGGTAATGATGCTCATGATACCTTCTCAATGGAGGGGCATAGTATTGCTGGCAATAGAGCTCTTCTTCAGCCTCAAAATAATCATCTTCCTGGCATTTCACCAGTAGCTGGGATGGGCTATGCGCAATCCCAAAGGGTCTGTCATCATCTGACTCCTCCATGTTCAATA
This sequence comes from Pleurodeles waltl, assembly GCF_031143425.1. Taxonomy (NCBI): domain Eukaryota; kingdom Metazoa; phylum Chordata; class Amphibia; order Caudata; family Salamandridae; genus Pleurodeles; species Pleurodeles waltl. The sequence goes on from NC_090448.1 coordinate 69,901,102, forward strand.
GGTGGGATGGAGGAAAAGGTGATACCTTAGTATGAGATGTTATGGCTGGAGTCAAGGTCTTTTCAGGTATTTTGATGCTGATCTGTGATGATGTCTTAGTCGACGGCATGGTAGTTACTGGATTCATTGGTGTCTTCTTTGGTGTTACACACAGTCAATGGTGGTGTCGTCATCGACAGAGCTGTCATCGTCAATGGGATTGTCGACGAAGGGTGAATTCTCGTTGACAATATGGGTGAGTCGACGGACATCATCGTTTTTGTTCCCGTCAACGAAGGTCTGGTAGAGGATACAGTGCTCACCGTTCACTCCGCCCTGTTTTTGGAGGTGAACTCTACACTCTGGGCTTATCACAGTCCCCATTGCCACACTTTTACCTTTACCGGACTCGGCGTGCACGTCTCACTTTGTTTGGAGCCGAATTCTACTTTTAAGATGTTTGCCTTTCATGCTTGAACTGAACACCGTACGGACATAGGATTTCACAGCAACTTACAGACAGACAGTTTTCTATTTTGATGACGGAAGCCGAACCCTCTTAGCGGAATCCGGAAGCCAGTCGAGAACGGGTGAGCGGACAAGCACGACTACACTGCAGCGTGGCTAATCCATTGTCTGCGTCGCTGTGGGCGAGAAGATGAGCGTGGCCGCACTGCCGTGCTGCTGGTCCACCGTCAGCACCTGCCCCTTGCTCCCTGCCGCAGGATGTTAAAAACGAAAAAAAGTAAGTTTACTCCTCGAGTCCTCCAGCAGTGCCTCAATCCTCCACCATGCCCCTTCCTTGGAACGTGAAAAGAAGGTAGGAGGAGGCTTGTGGGGGAGGGAAAGGTGCACAGGAGGCTGGAGGCCAGAGGCCCAAGAGTAGGCCAGGCAGCCTACTTAGGGTAAGCACAACACAGGGCCTCAAATCAGACCTACTGCAGGCCCTCCAGCGGGCCCTGCAGGATTCAGGAGGAGAATTGAGGATTGTGCGTGCCCCTCAACCGTTGAGGTGTGGCGAAGCATCTATAAAACCGGTGATCAGGGGAAATCTTGAGGCCGGTGAAGGCCGCAGCTGGCCTCAGTTGGCCCCTTCTGGCCTACGGCAGGCCCTCTAGTGGGATCAGCAAGCGCCAGTAGGAGATTTGAGGAGGACTGCATGTGCTCGTGCCCCTCAATCGTTGAGGTGTGGCGCCACGTTTATAAAACAAGTGAGCAGGAAATGTTTTAAGGCCAGTGAAGATGCGATCTGGGAAAGAAAGGACTTTTCAGCCGCAAACTAAGAGGAATAAGAAGAATAATAAACCTTCCTCTCTGCCTCCAATACTAAAATAGAAAGCAAAATTGAAGTCAGAGCATCAGTCTTTAATCTCTCCAATATCTCCCATTTTTCAAAGGTTTGAAAAAATCGGTGAACATCCCCCATAAATTTGACTTTTTGAAGGACCCTGTGGATACGATTTTTTCTACACATAAAGGCTCAGTGGTTCTACCCCATCCTATCTGCCCCATAAAAAGTGGAAGCAGTTTGCTATACGATGAAGGCGATATAAGTGGGCTCAAGGACGAGGGGGCAACTGAAAAATCTGTTGTTGGCAATATTACAAAATTAACGGACAATAAATCTAAAGAAAATGCCTGGGGTCCTATCAGTGATTTAGAACTACTGACCCTCAGGTCTTCATTGCTGTGCCCAGTTGCCTCTACTTGTCCATCTTTGAAAATCCTGACAGGCCATCCACAATTAGCTATCCAACCTCCTCTTGAGCTAAATGTAATTATTAAAAGAGGTATGGATTCCACACCACAACTAACCACTCTGGGACTTCAGGAGGCTAGTCCAACGTGGAAGGAGAATCACACTTTAGAAATTATTCATACTTCGGACAATATTAATAAATCAGGCCTATTAAACCTTAACTCTAGCTCTCTTTCTCGTATACAATCGGATATGAGCTGTACTGTGCATTTCTTTAAAAGTGCTTTTACGAAAGATACGGGGGCAATCTACAAGAAGTACAGGCTTCTGCCTAACTCTGCTTTTGATTATAGATCCCCAAATGCCTCTGTCACATCAAAACCACAAACAAATGAATTCAAAAGTGAGGATGAGAATTCACTGCCTTCACGAAATACTCCAAACAAACTGGATCAAAATGCTGTACGGGATACCTTCTTTAAGACCTTGCAACTAACTCTTGACGCCATGTCTGATCAGTCCTCAAAAATCGACGTCCAGGTGGAGCTACTGAATGTTATGGCAAAATCAGTATCCGGGACAGGTCAGAAGCTGGCTGACCTAAACATCTTTATTAAGCGAGCTCAGAATTTTGCAGAGATGCCAAAAACAGACTGTACCTTTGAGCCCATAATCAACAAGCTGGCACTCTCCGAGAGGCTTTAATGATAACAGATCTTAAGGCGAATCTCAGTATGATAGAAGGGGGTAAATTTGAAGCTCGAGAGACTCCCCAGCAACAGGAAGAGGCTGGTCCAAATGATATGGGTAGTATAGTTACCCACTGTACTGAGGTAACGATTGATAAGGAAATAGAACTTTCTGAAGAACCGGGGTGCAGTCGAGGGGATGGGGGGGGGGGGGGGGTGGGGAGGTTACTCAGTGAAAAGCTATGTTTACTGAAATCTTCTGAGAAGGAGAAAGGTTGTCAGTCTGAGATTCAAACTAATATATTTCCTCCCCTCTCTCCTAAATTGGCGGTGTATCCGCTACACTTAGAAAAGCCGGCTACTAAAAAACAAAAAGAAAAAACAACGGAAAACAAGGAATAAAATAATGGATAATTTAATGGGCCCTCCTACTATAAAGATGAGCTTCTCTCTCCCTTCGGACACAAGAAATGGAATGATAAAGTCTTTTGACTTGAGTACTAACAAAAAGAGCAGCTCAATGGCCAGTAAGTTGTTCCTACTATTCAATACACAAAATAGGGGGCCTACTTACCAAGAACATAGGGACTTGAATTAATCTAACTCTAATGTGGAGAATATAAAAAAACAAGGACCGAAAGGATTCGCTAAACCTAAACGGCAGAGATCCAACAAGGCAGGAATCACAAAATATCAAACCACACCAAAGGGAGCCCAAAGTTGAACTGAGTATTATTCCAGAGATTGATAGGTCATTTGAAGAAGAGGGCATATGTATTACAGTTACGAATTCCGAATATGCTGAATGTCAATGGGTTCAAATGGCTCAGCTCCAGGTAGAAAAAGGGAAGTGGGTCTGCCATCAAACAGTTGGAAGTGGGGAGATCAGGGGCAAAGGGAATGGTGTAACTTCCCGGACCACTCTCTGGGATTCGATCATATGTGAGGCTAAATGTATCAAATCCAGGATGGTTAGACAGAGACTTTACACCACAGTCCCAGAAAACGAAATACAAAGGGATAGCCCTAGAGGGGGAACATGAAGAGACTATGCGAAGTCCCAACTATAGTTCACCCGTACACTGTAAACAATTTTGGGACCACGATACCAATCTAGTGGCCCATATGATATTCTTAATCGAGGAAATATACTAAAACTTTTACAAGTTATTCCGGCACTAAAAGATAGTCTACTGATATCGGGTTAAGAGCTATGAAGGTAAATTTAACGAATCAACCCCGGTAACGTGGAAGACATCACAATTGGTTAGAAGAGTCGTCAAAGAAAATTTTTCTTTCTTAAAATGGAGAATTCGATTTAGTATTCATCAACAAATAGGTTATCCCGACGCTCCAGAGGCCCAAAATAATATGCCTAAATTAAACAAATTAAAAGGTTTAAATCAACCCTTTTCAGTCTTTAGATCTGCAATTGGGAACCAAAGTACTGATGCTCACTATACAGGGCACAAGGCATCTAATACTCACCTTTCACAGCAGCTAGATCTAGGGTGGCTGTCAGCAGCACTTCACAAAGAAAACTGGCAGTGACTTCCGAACAGCCTGGCACGTCCTGGGTTGGTAACTCCCTATGATAAACCTCTCCAAGTCTGCTTGTGGAATATAAACGGGATTAGATCAAACAACCGACAAAAAGACCCGACTAGTCTATTAAATTAATTTCAGATTATTTTCTTTCAGGAGACTTGGGCTACCAACCCATTTACAATTGATGGATTTATGGGCTTTATTCCCCCCAGCAATTAGGGAAAAAAGGTTTGGCCACCCGAGGGGGATTTAGCAATCTTTATTTCAGCAGAATTAAATATATCATGCACACGGGTAAATGAGGAAAATGAAGAGTTTTTGATCGTGAAGGATGGACTAAAGAGCATTCCAGCTCACTTTTGCTAATTAATGTTTATGTCCACCCAGATGCATGCTCCAGGAAACACATTGCCTCTAAATTGATAGACACAATATTAACCGGCTATCAAGATCTAGGACTTTTTAGTAGCTGGGGGACTTCAATATGAAATTATTAAATCCTTTTGAAAGGGATGCCCAAACTATTTTGCAAGATCAGCTGTGGGCGCACCACCCCCTTTTATTTACTATTATTATATAGCCTCTGGCAGAATGGTTCTCAGAGGCTTTGGGTGGGCTCTGGAAACACACCTCTATGCCAATGATGTGCTTATCTTTCTGCAGGACCTGGAGCAATTGGACCCCCCCACCCTCCCTGAAAAAGGAACAGGGGCATAGACGGTAAACGTCCAATCATGAATGGACAACCTGAAAAAGGTGACATTCTTGGATTCTAAGACCTCGTCCCTATTGGAAGGAGTCACTATAATTAAAATGGTGGCCATGTCACGCCTACTTTATCATCTCCAAAACTTTCCAGGTCACTTGACGTCTGATAATGAATTGATACATGATACACAATTGGATCCAGTGTTTGCGACCAAAAGGGGATTATGGAACATGCATATGTATTACACTTACTGTATGTAGACAACAGACTTGCCATTCCCACCATAGTGTATTTAGGATATCCGGGTGAGACCCTGAAGGAATTGGGATGGGGAGGTAAACATACAAATGAGACCTTGTTGTGGTGGGGAAAATTACTGGGTCAGGTGCCTAGATTGCAGTACTCTAGTGGATGGCACAATATAGGAATATCTCAGCTGGAGGATACAGTGACTGGAACAGCTCTGTACTCATCAGGAGATATTCAGGAGTAATACAAATTATATAAAAGTAAAAGTAACTTTTCCTTGTAGTTACTGTCCATCTTGTATATAGCAACAATAACTTCCAGATTGTAATCCGGTGGAAGCCAAACTACTAATGGGGAAATTGAAAGATTGTACATTATCCCAAATATACCACTCTATGGTTATCAACACTCCAGACTCCTTTCAGAAAGTGAGAAGAGTGTGGGAGCAGAATTTTGGTGAACTAGCCAATAAAGAGTGGAGGCCAGAATGGCTCCATTGACTCCGCCGTAGCCCCTCAGTTTTGTCGTATTCAACTGAACTATCTGCAATGCACCTACCTCACAAGCTTTAATGATATGGGGAGATAGCCTCGCCCCTATGTTTCAGGTGTGGAGCCCAGAGAAGTTACATCCTCCACACAGTCTGGTCATACAATAAAAAAGGCCCTTCTGGGACAGTGTATTAGGCTGGAAATTGCCAGGTGAATCAAATCTGTAGCCACTTCACATAACAATAGACTTACTCAAATAGCTTTAAACTGATATTCCTATGGGGGGGGGGGGGTTTGCTTGTTGCTAAGCGAGATATTGCTAGGAATTGGAAAAATCTGGATGCTTCATCCATGTAAATCTGCTGCCAGGGTTTGGAGCGCAGCATGAGTCCCATGTACACAGCAAGGAGATGCCCCCCCCAAACATTTTAGGATCTGGAGGGGCTGGTGCAATTATAGAGGAATTGAGCTTGAGAACTTCCACTAATCCACTTCAAGAGGTGGTCCTGAGACCCCCAAATAAATCCACATTGCACCAGTTGTCAGTAACCTGAAACTTTGTATCGATATGTATGAAAAACATGCTAAAAGTATTCCATTAAAAGAAATCCTTCCAGTATATGTGTGATTAAAGGTTCACTCTCTCATTTACTCGGTTGGATAAGAATTTGGATAGGGATATCAGCTGAGATGAATAGATAAAGATGTGCATGATAATTCAGATGTCTAATATTTGATTACTGCAAAGGATATTAAAGAAACTATTATACAGAAAGCAATACATCCAAGAAAAACAAACAATGGCATTTGAATCAGAGAAATTGCATGACTGAAGGCAAGGACTTGAGATGAAGGGTACAATATGCATGGTAGAATTGTCCAAAGATTGTGAACTTTATTACTAAAGTGCACACACTGACAAAGGAAATGATTTGCAAGTGTATTCCCAATGAGCCTTATTATTTCAGCTGGAGTGTTTTAGGGCTGAGAGTTGAATTAAGTTTGATTTTCTAATGAAAGCAGCAAAGGGTGTCCTGGGTACCAAGCTGTAGACAATCGTTAAGTTAAAAGTTGCACAATTACAGGGTACAAAAAAGTTACTGCGGGAGAATTTACTATTTATGTTAACTGCCAGGACTTCACAGAATCAACGCCCACTCCCTCGTTTACGCCCACTAGACCATCGGATGGCAAAAGAAATTCCACCTGTGACCTCAGCAATCCCAGACAGGGCACTGCAGCCACTCCCATATCGAGTAATTGCCCTTTTGTCCACCTTGAGGTTTGCTGGTTCACAGAAGGGGTTTGAAAAGGCAGTGCAGTTTGAAACACTGGTGTTCATGGTGGTCAGGCAGATATGGCTGGGTTAAATTGGAACTTCAACAAAAGTGGGCATCTTGGATTCCATGAGACTACCTGAAGTCTCATGAGATCATAGGAGAAATGGGTGGGGTCCTACAATAGAGGCTGCACCCGATGACTCACTGCTAGTCAACAGAGTGGTTCCTGTGAAGCAGCAGGAAGAGGCTGCTCTTCAGGAGAGGCAGCATTCTTTTTTTGGCTCAGCTGCTTTGTAAAGGCCTGGTTTAATTATTTAAAACTAACATTGTGAGAATTTTGTATTTTGAACTTTGCGAGAAGCGGTGGTGGTGCCAACCTACTGAGCTGAAGAAATAAGTTACTTACCTGTAACTGTAGTTCTCCAGTATTGGACACTTTCATAGATTCACATGCTTGAATACTTCCCCGTCGTCGAGATGGAAGTCTCCAGTGGAATATAAAACCAGGCCTGAAGATGTATGCACAGAATACATGAAGTAGGCCTCAATACAATAACTCATCCTAGTCGTTTTGTAAAATAGACCCAAACTCAAACTTAAGCCAATCAGATTGCCTCACCCCTCTAGAACCTCCTGTGAGGAGCTGCCTTCCCTCAGATTTTACGAGTACAAGTGCTGAAAAAACCCAGCACACTGAAAAGAGAGAAGGTGAGCTCCCCGGGGAGGCGGGCGGGCCGCATGTGAATCTATGAAAATGTCCAATACTGGAGAACTACAGTTACAGGTAAGTAACTTATTTCTTACTCCAGTATTGGAACTTTCATAGATTCACATGTTTGAATAGAATAGCAAGCAGTATGTAACACATTTTCTGTACCAAGAAATACTGTCTATGTTAATCATTATAAATAATGTCAGACAGTTACATGCATAGCAATAAAATAATGCTGTGAACACAAATATATATAAATATGTAAAAAAGGTAAGTAAATAACCAGAAAATGTGGTTAAATCTGAAGCGGATGGAGGGAAACAAACAGCTCACCTTATCTGAAAAAATGACTAAGAATTGCTTGACCCACCGCGGCATCATGGAGCGATTCAGCATCCAGGCAGTAGTGTTTCGTGAAGGCGTGCGTTGTCCTCCACGTGGCTGCACGACAGATGTATGGAAGGGACTCTGCCGAGAAGAGTGCACAAGAAGTGGACAGTGCACGTGTAGAATGTGCATGAACTTTACTGTCCAGCGGTGGACCCGCTTTTTGGTGGCAAAGGGCTATGGCACTAGAAATCCATCTGGAGATTGTTTAGAAACAGGAAGCACTCTCCTGAGCGCACTAAATGCCACGAACAGCTGACTGGATCTTCTGATTGAGGATGTGCACTACAAATAAGATTTAAGGCATCGTTTGACGTCCAAAGAATGCAGCAATCTTTCTGCTCCAGTCTGGGGCCGTGGAAAGAAAGACTTCAGGACCACTGGCTCGTTCATGTGAAAATCAGTTGCCACCTCTTGGATGAATTTTGGGTTTGTCCATAGGATGACCGTGTCGTCTGTTAACCTCAAGAAAGGCTCTTGGATGGTAAAGTCTTGAATCTTAATTACTCTGCGAGCTGATGTCAATGCTAAGAGGAGCGCTACCTTCCAGGTAAGATACTTAATATCTGATTCATGAATAGGTTTGAATGGCTCCTTCATCAACTGAGTTAGGACTGTATTCAGTTGCCAAGATGGAGGAGGCCGTTTGGCTGAAGGAAAGGATCGGAATAAGCCCTTCATAAACAGCTTTATCAGCCGATGAGACCAGGGAGACGGTCCTTTGGATGGTCGTCTATACCTGGAGATAGCAGCTAAATGGACCTTAATGGAAGCATGGGCAAGACCAGACTTCGCTAGTTGGAGAAGTGGAGCAGGTACGGTAAAACTTCCTCCGGAGCAGGTGCAAGCGGATGAACACCATTCACCAAACACCATAAACAAAACTGCTTCCATTTTAATGTATATGTCTTATTGGTACTGTCTGCACGAGCTTTAGCTAAAACTGTTTGACAGTCCATGGGACTGTTTAGATGGCCGAATTCATTGAACTCAGGAGCCATGCACATAACCTGAGATGCTTGGGATCCGGATGCCTCACCTGGCCCTGGCTGATGGTGAGCAGGTCCGGAATGGGTGCTAACTTGATGGGAGGACACGAGGATAGCAACAGAAGCTCTGTGTACCATGGTTGACGTGGCCAAGCTGGAGCAATTAGAATTATCTGGCAGGGCTCCAATTTGATCTTGTTGATGACTAGAGGAAGAAGGGGTATCGGAGGAAAGGCGTAAGCATAAATCCCTGACCATGCTATCGAAAGGGCATTTCCCCATGACCCTGGCTGGGGATGCCAGCTTGCATAAAACTGGCATTTGGCGTTCTGAGACGTCGCGAAGAGGTCCAGGTTCGGTGTCCCCCACCAGCGGAAGACTGCATCCAGCGTTGTTTGGTTCAGTTCCCACTCGTGTGAAGAGGTGCTTAGCCTGCTTAGAGAGTCTGCTGTGGTGTTGTTGACTCCCGGGAGATGTTCCGCCCATATGAGGACTGAATTTTGAATGCACCAGGTCCAGCTTCTGTGGAGAGTAAACAAGACCGGGTTCCGCCTTGCTTGTTTATGTAAGGCATGGTGGTAGTATTGTCTGTCCGGACCAGCACCGACAAACCTCGGATTCTCAGTAGAAAAACTTGTGGTGCAAGGTACACAGCTCTGAGCTCGAGGAGGCTGATATGCAGCGTCGCATGAGAATTGGGCCATCTGCCACTGACTTGCAGATCTTGGAGATATGCTCCCCATCCCTCCATTGAAGCATCTGTCGTGATGGTGAACTGAGGGATTTGATTCAGGAATTCCAGACCAACTGAAATGTTTGCAGGCGTTGACCACCACTGGAGGGAGTGGACCATCCTTGGTGTTGCGTGAATGATGTCCCCGAAGGACCCCTGCGCCAACTTCCACTGTTTGTCGAGCTTTTCCTGCAGAGGGCGCATTCGAAGATGACAGTGTGGAACTAGGTTAATACAGGAGGACATCAACCCTAGTAATGATTTGAACCTCCAAACTGAAAGACTTTTTTCTTCAAACTGATTTTGCCAAGGTCAAAAGCTTGAGTTGGCGTTCTTCTGCAGGAAAGGCTTTTGTAAGAGTCGCGTCCAATATAGCACCCAGAAACACTATCCTTCTGTTAGGGTGGAGTTGTGACTTGTCTCTGTTGAGATTGAGACCTGGTTGATGGAAAAGACTTAACGTGGTCTTGAGGGAGTGAAGCAGAGCAGAGATATTCAGAGCTTTTAGTAACCAATCGTCCAGGTATGGGAATACCTGGAGCTTAAGACGTCTCAGATATGCAGCCACCGGGGATAAGCACTTTGTGAAAATCCGGGGGGTGGATTTGAGCCCAAAGGGTAGCACTCTGAATTGAAAGTGTTGGACGGCTACCATGAATCTCAGAAATTTCCTGTGCTTGGGGTGAATGGGAACGTGGAAAAACGCATCCTGAAGATCTAGGGAAGCCATGAAGTCGCCTCTGTTGAGAAGCTGAAGTACATCCTTCAAAGTTACCATTCGAAAGGATTGTTTCTTTAGATATTTGTTGAGCTGCCTCAGATCCAAGATGGGTCTCCACAGACGGGACTTCTTTCTGATGAGGAAGAATCAAGAGCAAAAACCTCTTCCTCGCTGCGAAGAGGGTACCCTCTCTATTGCCCCTTTGGACAACATGCTCATTATCTCTAGGAGGAGAAGATGCAGATGCTGTTGGCGCTCCCGGGAAGGTGGAGTTTCGGGAGGTGTGGAAATTAATTCTAGTAGATCGCCATGAGTTATGATGTCCAGAACCCATTTGTCGCTTGTGATCTAATTCCAGCGACGTAGGTGACGAGAGAGGGGTAGCCTACACGAGGCATCCTTGGACTGTCTTTTCTGATCTTTCTCTAGGAGGTGGTCTGCTGTATGCTGCTGCCGGAGGCTGCCTTTGATGGTACTGGGGTCTGGACGACTGATACTGGGAAGAATAGGGTGGGTAGCGAAGGGACTGGTAGCCACCTCAAAAAGAGGAGTGTCCTCTACCCCTGGCTCCTCGAAAGGGAGTACGCTTGTACTAAAGGGATCCCAATGACTTGGCAGTATCTGTATCAGACTTGATCGCCTGAAGGGCGTCGTTGACATGCTTGCCGAACAGGTCTTGGCCATCGTACGGGAGATCCAGGATCTTCGTTTGGACATCCGGCCTGAAATTAGTGGCCTTGGGCCATCCCTGGCACCTTAAGATGGCTGAACCAGCCAGAAGCCTAAATCCCATGGCCGCAATGTCGAGGGCACAGTCAATTACTTCTGCAGATGTTCGCTGACCCTCCGCTATTATCTTTTTTGCATCCCGACTTGTTGGTATACGAAAGGTCCTTTAGAGAGTGGGAGATGTCGAACCACAGCTGCCTATCATATCTGCCCAGTAGTGCCAATGAATTTGCCGAACGGACCACAATTGCGGATACAGAAGAGAACCTCTTCCGGATATTGTCTAGGCGACTTCCATCCTTATCAGGAGGGGCTGATAAGGGCGCTGAGGGGTTCTTGGAGCCTCTCTGGGCAGCCTGGGAAACCACAGAGTCTGGTTTAGAGTTACCCACTAGGCATGCAGGAGCGTCTTCTGTTGCCTTATACTTTTGGTTCAGCTCTGGTAACACCGCTGGTACTGTCGCCGGGTTTTTCATAATTTTTAGTCCTTGACTCCAGACATGGTCAATGATTGGGATAGCCCTAATGGACTTTCGGGGAGGCTCTTTAAAATCGTCTAGAAAACAGTCTTGCTGCGTAGATGGCAATTGCAGCTCAAACCTCATTGCAGCTTTCTCTGCGAGGTTATGGAAAGAGCCAATATCCTCAGGAGATTCGACTGCTAGTGACTCCGGAGAAGGGGGGTGCCGGGAGCACATACTCATCCCATTCGTCCTGGTAAGATAGAACCTCTCCTTCCTCTGCCGCTTCATCAGAAGAGGCCTGGACCTGAGGTCTCTGCGGAGCCTGAAGAGGAGCCTGCGGCGTCGCTGGAAAACTGGCAGAGGTGCCGGAGTAGCTGGAGCATAAGCTGCTGGTGTGGAATCCTTCCTCAGTTGAGGGTAGAAGCGTTCTCTGTAGTCTGCCAGCATAGCTTGGAGGTCGGACACTAAACCAGAGCGCAGAGATACCGTTCCCTGCTGGCGTGGAACAGGGTCATAGTACTGCTGGCCATAATAGGAATCATCGTCCGAGTACTCCTGGCACTTCACATGTAGCTGCGAAGAACTTCTAGTCATCATCTAAAAACCTAGATGGCAAGAGTCTTGAAACTTTGCTCGGGGATGTAACAGAAGGTGTTAAGCGAGCTTTAGAGACCAGAAGTAGTGTAGATGGTCTTTGCCTTGTCGTTGGAAGCAATCCTGGGGTTGAAGGCAAAAAAAAAAAAACACTTGTCGTCGACGGGGGCGTCAACGATACCGTCGTCACTGGAAACAATGTCACAGACTACGGTTGGGCTGTCGTCGAGAGCATCGTCGACAGAGGCGTCGTCGGAATCATCGTCGATGGAGGTGTCGTCGACGAGAGCATCGTCGATGAAGGCATTGTCAACGGGGGCGTCGCCGGCGAGAGAAGCGTCGACGAGATGGGGCAAACCGTCAACAAGGATGATACAGTCGTCGACGAAGATCCTGTAGCAGCTGCTGTCGACAGAGATGGTTACCACAACAGTGGTCACCGATGAAAATGTCGTCGACGATGGCATCGTCAACGGTGCTGAGCTAGGCTTCTTAAATTTGTGAGGCACTTTGGGAGGAAGAGTGGCAGGCTCTGAAGCAGTTTTCTTTGCTTTTTTGAGGGATTCTGTACCCAGTCTTTTCTTTGGGGAGCCATGCTTTGATGTCCTAGGTGCCTCTTGCCCCTCAGAACTTTCTTGTTTTCTTTTAAGAGGTGTTTTAGGGGCAGAAATAGAAAAAGAGGCACTGTCCAGTCTTACCTCTTTGCAGCCACAAAAGAAGACGACCCTCCCTGTCCTTCAGAGTCTTGGTAGAAAACTGCCTGCAGATTTTGCAGTCCTTAGTTTTGTGGCTGGGGTACAGGCAGTAAATACCCTCCTCATGTGGATCCTCCACATATAATCTATTTTTCAAGCATGAGGCACAGGATCTGATAAGGCCTTTCTTTGGTGTCTCTGACATGGCAGCCAGTTTGAATCACCAGTATAGACAGAAATATCCAAAAGCTGTAGAAACAGGTCTTCTGACAGAAAATTTTGAGCAGTGCTCAAAGGAGACTCGTCAGCACAACGTGCGGTGGAAAATCTGAGGGAAGGAAGCTCCTCACAGGAGGTTCTAGAGGGGTGAGGAAATCTGATTGGCTCAAGTTTGAGTTTGGGTCTATTTTACAAAACGACTAGGATGGGTTATTGTATTGAGGCCTACTTCATGTATTCTGTGCATACATCTTCATGCCTAGTTTTTTATTCCACAGGGGACTCCCATCTCAACGACGGGGAAGTATGCATGCATGTGAATCTATGAAAGTTCCAATACTGGAGTAATAAAACTTCTGCTAAATTCCAGGAAAATAAAAAACTGCCAAAACTGAGCACCGAAAACAGAGGTGTGTCTCAGGGGCACATTTTTCTTAGGAAAATATTTACACAGGACTACGTTAATTTTAAACATTTGAAAGTCGCTATTGTGCGGAAACAGTGGTACAGAGAGAACAATTTGATCAACCAATTCAGTCTGCCCTCTTTGTTGTGCCTGAACATTGACTCCTGGCATGCAGAGAATAATGTAAGTAATTTTTCTTCACTGCTTGACCTTAAACCTGCTTCCTAATAGCTGTCCAGTTTATCTGGAAACTGGACTACAGCATGACGCACATTGATGAAATTGTACATGCTCATGCAATGTATTTTGAGGGAGTCTCCTGGTCTTGACAGATAATGGTAAGAGAGGTTGGCTAAACCCTAACAAAGTTTCTAGGATGATGCTTACTAAGTAAATTTCACTCCAGGATTTGGCTAGCCTGTGTACTTTGAATACTTTCCCACATTCCAAATTACCTGCAGGCGGCTGATGGCTCCCAGGAACACATTCTCAGTCACAGACCAAGGGAAGTTCTTTTTTCAGGTAGGACATTATGGGCCTCATTACGACCCTGGCGGCAACACCGCCAACAGGCTGGCGGTGTTCCGCCAGCTATTATGACCGTGGCGCATTAGCCACGGTCATACTGCCAGCCCCTGCAATAATCCCAGGTCATAATCCCCAGGGCAGTGGTGCAAGCACCGCTGCCCTGGGGATTTTGAGTCCCCGACCGCCAACCTGGCCACAGCGGTAAACACCGCCATGGATAGGCTGGCGGTAAAGGGGACTTGCGGTGCCCCTGGACTGCCCATGCACTTGGCATGGGCAGTGCAGGAGTCCCCAGGCATAGCCCCATCGCACATTTCACTGCCCGAATTACGGGCAGTGAAATGTGCGACGGGTGCTACTGCACCCGCTGCACATCAGCATTTCAGCCGGCTCTATTACGAGCCGGCAGCAATGTTGATGTGACTTTTCTGCTGGTCCAGCGGACGGTAACACTTATTGTCCGCTGGCCCAGAGGAAAAGTCGAAATAGGGAGCCCGAAATACTGCCAGCACTGGCAGTATTCTGGCACCCGCTGCCTCAGCGGTCTTCTGAGAAGACCGCCGAGGTTGTAATGAGGACCTATATTCTATAATAAATGTCATGAAGTGACTGACCAAAACCTTGGATCTGTGTAGTAGATGGATCATCCATTTGTCTCAAAAGGCTGTTTCTCACAGTCCCTCTCCTAGCATCCTACCACCTGATCCTATCACAGTTCACCTTGAAGCTTTGCCTTGAGGCTGCTGACTTGGACAGAGGTGGCAAGGAGTTTCAATCTGCTTCCACATAAGTGTGAAGTGCTTGAAAGAGTGACTACCCAAGGAAGATCAAATGCCTGAGCAGAATTGAAACTCTCATAGCATCCTTAAACTGGACATCTAGAGCTTTGGAAAAGATTCACAGTGAGATAGTGGTGTCTTGAGCAGAGAATGATGCTCTCCAACACTGATTTGATTATCTACAGGCCGAAATTATCCCACTGCCTAAACCTGTTTGCCAGCATCAGGTTTAGGGCAAACTGGGTTGGAATTTTCAGCAAATCTCTTTGGCCCAACTCCTCCTCCAGCGAAGGTTTTTGTCCCATTGGTGGTGGATGCTGGAGCATTCAGACCTAACCTGATGGTTGTAGGAATTCCACAAATTCCTCTGGCAGCACCTGAGAAATACAGAAGCAAAAACATTTTTGCATTTTAATACAATAAAACATAGATGCCATTGCACTGAGTTGGCCCCTTACTTTCCCTGACACACAGACACAGGTAAAAATTGTAATACTGTCACTGAATACCCAGGGTCATAGGCAATTCTGTTTGTGTAGACCAACAACCCTATGTTACATGACTGGCAAGCCTTTTTGGCTGAGTTTTTAAGAATGTCTGGTAGGCAAGCTGTCGTAGGGTTAGTGTACAATGAGGTAATGAACCTGAAACAAGCTAACATATATTATGAGTTACCTAATTAAATTTTAATCTGCTTGTGGTCAAATCCAGGTGGCCGGAGGAAAAGAAAGCATTTTTTTTTATTTTAGAGGATTGAGAGTTGACAAAGATGCTCTCATACATTGTGCCTCAACAACAGAATTGTGCAGCCTTGGTTGATTTAGTCTTACGCCTGGATCACCGAAGAATGAAAAGGTGAAAGATGTCAAGGAGACTTGAAATTTCCTGTGACAAACCTGAATGGAACAGAGAGGAAAAGACTCTGTAAATAAGAGTGATAAAAGCTCCTTACTAGAGATGCTGCAGAAAGGAAAATTGTGCCTCTACTGTGGAAAGTCGGCCCATTTCATTAAGGAATGTTCAACCAAACCCAAGAAAAATCTTTTGGGAAACTCCAACACCTGAGCATAAAGAAGAGAAATACAATGGGTAAGTTACCTTTCCCTTCTGACCATGCTTTGGCAAATACCTTGCAGATCACATGGTGCATCTCACCTTGCCTAGCTGGCTGAGCTTTGCCCAAAAGTCAATAAGGGCTAGGGGTGTAGAATTCCTATAGCCCGACCCCCAGGAAATATTGTTTGGAGTCACGAACAAGTCCTTGTGACAAGTAGGCCCAACCCCATTCAGCACAAATGCTTTGGCTCATGGCTCAAATGCAAAACGTTTATTATAATGGCTAGCACTCTAAAATTATGTAAGCTCGGACTGCCCATTTGACAGTGTTCCAGTACAAAATGTGTACATGTCTGAAAAGTTTAACATAGGCCTACGTAAAATGCTACCAGAATATTCCATGATTAGATGCAAATACTTGTAGAATTTTAAAAGCAAGATTGATAATTATTTGCTTTCAAAACAAAGTGTTTAGAAAAAAAGCAACTAGGATTTTTTTTGGCTAAACTACTGTGAAATCTTAGTTATCATTTCTTATGAATATCATTTAGTAAAATGTGTTAATTCATACCACTGTTTCCCAAAAAAAAAAGACCATTCATGATGGGGAAAAAAAATCAAAAAAAAAAAAAAAAAAAAAAAAAAAAAAAAAAAATCAGCATAACCAGTTTTAACAGATTATAGGAAAAATAAAAGTAAACAAACAATGGCAAAGCCAATAGATCTGACATTGGTGGTCATGGGAGCCGCTGGGCCCTCACCATCAAAACAAAAATTGGCAAAAAGCAAAACTATTTTTTTGCCTCAAAAAGCACACATTGCCACAGTCGTTCCTGGCACTGAACGAATACTTTGTGTTCTGATATGCTCCTTATAAAAGTGCAGAATGCTGTCACTCTCAGTGAAGCCATTCAACAGAGAGGGAGGAGGGAGTTAAAAAAAAAAAAAAAAAAAAAAAAAGGGCTTGGTTAATGCCAAACAAAGAAAGTCACAAAAGTGCACCAATGTTATATGTCCTACCATCAATGCAGATTTATGGCTTTCATGAATTCACATGAATATACAGAGGGTGTGCCAGGAAATTGTACCCCTAGAAATGATTTGTGAAGTGCATTTTAGCATGGGTAGATTTGCTCATTTGAAAATTTGTTGAGAGATCACAAATTCACTTTCTCTCCAACCACTTTATCCCAATCCTGGAAGAAGTCAGTTTTATTTCTCCCATTGTCAGCAGTAAATTTCCAACTTTTCTCAGTGTGGGAAAAGATTAGAGAATAGCTGCTGAAAACACCTAAAACAAGCCAGTTAGTAGGTTTGCACAGATTCAAAATGGCATTCCAACCCTGGAACTTTTGCTTACCGCCACCTCCAACCCAATGTATTTAGATCTGCTGAAATGTGGCATAATAAGAAAAATGCAAGTATTTAAATCTTATTATAGTACGAGCCCAGGCATAACCAGAGAGGCAATTATCTAAACTCTTATATAATGAGACTGCTGCCCTAATTTGTCACCGCACTGCATGGCACCAAAGGCACAAGCGGATTTTTGACAGGACAAGTAGATTTATAATGCAAGTAGGTATTTTATCAAGTTCCACATCTCTGAAGGGTATATGTCATAATTGATTCCAGAGCTACAGGAAACTTCAATGGCAACCAGTTTGCTTTAGCCATACTATGTCCACTGGTTCTTAAGTCATTCAGGAAAGGGGCCAGGCCATTGACTGAACCAAACTTACTTCAGGCCCCCTCAGTTATAAAACACGTATTGCGCAACTTGAAAGTCAATCATCAGGAAAAGATTTCATTTGATGTGATTGATGCCCAGTTTAAGATCTTGGGGATGCTGTGACTAACACAACACTATCCAAACATGAGTTGGGGTTGAAAACTATTTTCTTCCAGTCTTCGTACTGTCTCAAACACTGGAGATATTCAACAGAATCAGTGATAGAGTAATCTGTCAATACCACTTCCAGTTCCATCACAACCGTGGGATGTAATTTTCATGGGTTTAATAGTATCTGCTGATAGTGGTAGACTATTTATCAAAAACAGCTCATTAATTTCCATTTAAATGAATTCCCATTGCCTCTGGATTGGCAACGCTATTCCTCAACAATGTGGTTCTCTTTCACAGTCTACCCCGTAGTATTGACTGACTGTGTGCACCAATTTCCCTATCCCTTGAGTCAAGCTTTCTGTGGCTGGTTGGGAGTCTTGATTAAGTTGTCTAGCAGCTGACACACACAAATAAACGGTCAGTCTGAAAGAGCAAACCAATCCTTGGAACAGTACCTACGTTGTCACTTGATGCAATTTAGTGGGCTCTCGGTTGATCACAAAAATACAATCGAATTTGTGTACAGTAACGGGAAACATAAGACAACTGTTTTTTTCACCATTTTATATGGTCACTGAAAAACATTCACAATATCTTCCTGATATCCTCCCAGAGGACTCCTTTTGCCCAGACACACAAGGAAGATGAAGACTCATTAAACAAACTAACATTCGGGATTCGAGCTGTGCTGCTTTCAGAGGAAAATAGTACAACACCAGTAATGCAGTGCCGATCTGGAACTAAGTGTGCTGTCATGACAACCAGACATGTTTTGGGGGAGGCATTCCACAGCCATCTACTGTGGGGATTTGTGAGCTGTCGTCATGCATCAGGTAGTGAGATTAGATGTGGGCTAAGCAGAAAAACAAAGTACGGTGGAAGTTGGCTTAGGTTGGGAACCTTTTCTTTCTTGAGCCTTCTACTGCGTCATCCCTGCCTGATCTTCAAAGTACCATAGAAATTGTGAACAGAGAATGATGATATCTTCACATGTGAAACGCTACGTGGGGACATTTAGAACCATTGGCGAACACTATACGAAAAGCCACTGATGCAGTTACGAACTGTGCAACATCGTTGATTTTGGATTTATATCTCACTACTTTCAACCAATTATGGTGCTTAACCATTTACATTTCCCTACTATGTTTATTTTTTTTTTTTTAAGTGAAACTACTTGCCCCTGGTGGAACATGAGGAAGAAGATGGAGTTACTTGCAGCACTTTACAGGTACTGTTTTCCTTCCAAGATCTTTTAGTCTAAACGGTTTATGCATACTTTTTGAAGCACTATTTTAAGCATCCCAGAGCACTGTCTTGCTTTCGAAGTTCTTTGATTTACCTTCATAATGCAAAGAATCAATCCACTGCCTTGCCTTTTACAATCACCCAGTAAGCCTTCCATTGTGTGAGGGATTGGTACAAGGCATTCAGTGACTACTTGGTAGTGATGAATAGATGTAAATTTAACCCTGATGGGAAAATATGGATTCTGGAACATTCACTGACCATTGAAGGGCAGAAGATTTTTGAATATTTGCCTGCATATTTTCCAGTAGATAAAGAGGAACATGATGTTTCCGAAGAAGCTGGATAAGTCTGGAAAACACTTTTGTAAAACCTTTAGTTTGATGCTTCAGAGACATATTTTTCAAGAGAACAATTAGCAAGTATATATGCTAAACTAAACGTGCCAGGAGTGAAGTGTGTATTTCAGAACTTGACAGATCACTGGACTTGTGATCACCTTGTAAACAGATGTCATTGTAAGAGAATACAACTATTAACTCTTAAGAACCTGATATTGAAAGCAAGCAGTGGAATTATCCAAAAATATACAAAACCTGAAAGTTTCATTCAAAGCTTGGCGTAGCAGTTGTGATGAAACAATGTGTGTGGTCAAAACTTGTAGCAACATTCATAAACAAGCTTAAAAAAAGAGAAATAGATGGCATGGAGGTATGTACATGATATTTCTATAGCGCAAACCTAGCCAAAAGGCAGTGGAGCACTGTTCGTGGTAAAAGGCAAGTTTAAAGTTGGTGAGTATTAGGAGAGGTAGCCAAATTGTGGATAGTGTGTGCATTCTGTTTTTTTTTTTTTAAGAGGAGTCTTAAACTTTTCACTAAATCGGAGCAGCGTTTGAGCAGTCCTATTGGATACAGGGATTGTGGTGTTCTAGATTCTAGGTACATAGATGGAATAGGCTTGTTTTGTATTTATACACTTCTTAATCTGCAGTCTCCTTGCTGCAGGTGTGCCAAAAACAACCAAAGGTGGTGAGCTTGTCTGCAGATAAGCAGGGATGCTGGTTGTGGTGACTTTAAATGATGCAGTTAGTTTTGAAGATGGTGTGGGCTAGAAAAGGGAGGTAATAGAGTTCCATCAGGGATGGTGACTTCTTGCTTTAGATGCAGACTGCAGTTTCATATAGCATCTCCTAAAGAATGTCCCCCTCCAGGGAAAGAATGTGTAAAAAGTGGAGCATTGGGACATTTTGAGAGAGTGTGTAACACTACTGTGAGGGGGAACAAAGTTCACATAAGGCATGACCAGGATGCTGAAAATAAAACCCACAACTGTACACTGTGGTTTTCCAGTACTGACATCTTTCACAAGCTTGATTCTTCCCTTTTCTTCATGGTGCGAGTCCCACGGTAATAATTGCAAGCAGTGCATAGAAAAGCATTGAAAACAATACAAAACCAGGTGACACTGATAACCAATTGACGTCGATCAGAATTGGGTTGTTTGATCTAGGTTCATAGTAATGAAGGGGTGATTGAAAGAACAACGTTTTCTTATGGTTTTCTCCAATTACTGTGGCAATGGCAAACGTATGATGTGCACTGACTAACAAGTTACTTACCTTCAGTAACGCTTTTTCTGGTGGATACAATATCTACCTATGGATTCCTCACCTTTTGAATACTCCTGCTAACGCGTCCCTTTATGATAATTTATTTCACATCAGGACTCGTTTTAGGCAAATGAATCTTTTGACCCAGTTGAGAGACACCGTAGGACGAGATAGCTAATCAATATATCAATCAATATATCAATAATGTCATCAATATTTATCACAACAATGCATTTCACTTTAGTCAAATTCATTAATCAACTCAGCGACGCTACCATGACCTTGCAGCCATGAATAACCACACCAGTTTAATAGAATGTTTATGAATTTTATTCCCTATTAGTTACAATCTACGAGCAAAAGAGTTAACCTCAACACCAAGAAACATAATAGCATAGTCACGATATAGCAGCTGTGATAAGATTTCATTAATGCGAGAATCACAAACATCAGAACATAACAAGGCGTGAACATAGATTAAGTTTAGCAGAGTGTCAATATTGCGTCAGTTCAACAAAGCATAGTCTCGGTCGTTTGTCTATTTGCGTCAGTTTTGGTGAACACCTGTCCTAACCACTAATTAGCATTGGCATGTTGGGCTTCATGCAAAACAATTTAGAACACTTATTTGGAAAACATCTTGCTAAGGTCTCTGTCAAAACAAGCAGTTGGTACCTAGAAAGGAAAAGCAAACAGACAAATTACAATTGCATTGTCATAATTACCCTCCAAAGATTAGGTCAGCGCACAAGTTCAGTCTTCGTCTTCAGTCAAATTGCCATCAGTTAGAACTCAGCTCTTGGGAACAAAAGGGCACTTCCCTCATAAGGAGGAAAAGTGTAAATGGGCAGTCTATGGGTGAGGATGGTTTTTAATAAATCTCAAGTCACCAATCAGAGTGACAAAGTTTCCGGATAAAATCAATAGCATTCCCTAACTCACTCAGATGAGCTTTCTGTGACATGGGTTTTCATCCTTTTTTCGTAGTACATTCCCCCAAAATTCTATTGGACACTTGCTATACCCCTCTATCTTTAACCTATCAAATTTGACATTAGGTAATCCTAATCTTCACCCCATATTGGTTTACAAGTCTTTGATTGGTCTTCGTAATTGAGAGGTGGCACATCCGGTGTTACTTCATCCCTTTGTAATTCTTTGTATATATTTTGGTCAGCAGTTCCATTGTCGTCCCCGGTTTGAATGACCTTGTACATTACATTAATCTACACTGTTTCAATATATTATAACATTTATTCCATGGGCATAGAGAATGCGCCTGAGAACGGATTTAACATGGTTACATTCATCTTCCAAGTCGAAGAAAAAGAACACGCAGGGTCATGGCCCCTTGTGAGTCAGCACACTGAAAAATAGAAAAATGCATTTAATATGAGAGCCGAGCAGCTAAGCTGCAGTTTATGCTAACTTAAGGCCTACGAAGTTTTCAATACAGATTTAATAACGCAAATGTTGATATAAGTTTAACCCCTTCGCTGCCAGGCCTTTTCCCCCTCCTGTGCCAGAACTTTTTTTGCCTATTTGGGGCAGTTCGCGATTAGGCCCTGTGGCAGGCTGAACGGTATAAATACAACAGAGCGAGATTGTGGTGATCAGGTAAGTGGTTTATTTTAAGAGGTTTGGTTTGTATATTTATTTTCCTTGTCTTTACAGGGTTTTAAAGTCTCTAGTCGACGTCTTCTACTCTTCTTAGTGGGTTTTTACTCTCCTTTCTTCTTTGTTTCTCAGTTTGGCATTCCCTCTGTCTCTCGGTTGGTTCCAGCGAGGATGTACCGGAAAAGAAGGAAAAGGCTACGGTAAGTGGGGCGTTTTAATCTGAACTTAGGGTTTTTATACCAAAAGGGGAAGGGAAAAAGGGTGGGGTTCTGCTGGTAGTGAGTTAGGGCAAGGTGAAACACCAACCTTAAAAGTGCACGTTTTTGTGATTTAATTGTGCCTAAATTTGTGCTCTCCACGTTCCTCTCCAGCCCTCCCTTTACTCCTTCCCAGGTCCCTTCCCTAGTGCCCTCTTAATCTGTATGGTTCCTTTGGTGTCCCAAAAAGACCGTACCTTAGTAAGCCACGACCCTCCTGGGTCGTGGCCGGTTCTTGGGTGTCCCCTCAGCTGAGGTTCCCTGGCGACAGTCTCCTCCTCCAGTACCTCGTCTTCGGGCAGCGTCGTGTTGATTCTCTTCTCTTCCTCTTCTCCCGCTCTTTCTCCTCTCGTCTCTCTCCTCCCGTCTTCTCCTTCCCTTTCCCCGATCTTCTGGCCACTCCCCTTCTTCACCGCCGCGGCCCGGAAGCCCTCTGGGGTTTCCCCGGCAACCAGGGGACGCGATCCGCCATCAGGGAGCGTTCCCACGGCAACGCGGGAACGCGGAAATGACGTGTCGGAACTATCCGACACGTCCGTGACCACCAGCGCCGAGGACGTGATCGGGACTGCCCGATCACACACCCCATCCCAAGAATGGTCCTGCTCTAGGACCGAAGAAGAGCAAGGAAAACGGGACAAATAATCCGCAGGACCCTGTTGGGCCCCAGGGATGTGGCGAACCTGAAAGGAAAAAGGCTGTAGTTCAAGGAACCATCGCAAAATCCGGGAGTTAGAATCCTTATGAGCGGCCATCCAGGTAAGGGGAGCGTGATCCGTATATAGAACAAAAGGGCGGCCCAAGAGATAATATTGCAAATTGTCCACCGCCCATTTAATAGCCAAACACTCTCTCTCGATGATGGGATAATGGCGTTCTCGGGGAAAAAGTTTCCTACTGATAAATACTATAGGGTGATCCCTGCCTTCCTCGTCAGGTTGAGACAGAACCGCCCCCAGTCCTACATCAGAGGCATCTGTGTACAGATGAAACGGTTTGGAGAAGTCCGGACAGTTTAATACGGGTTCCTTCGTCAGATAGGATTTTAATTTCTCAAAACTATTCGTCTGAAGGTCTGAAAAAGGTAACAATCGATTAGGGTGGGATTTGGATAGGAGGTCTGTGAGGGGAGCTGCAAGGGTGGAATATCCCGGTATGAACCTTCGGTAATAACCCACTAATCCCAGGAAAGAGCGCAAGTCTTTCTTTGTTTTAGGGGTAGGGGCATGTTTTATGGCTTCCACTTTTGTGGTTTGGGGTTGTAGGGTACCCTGGCTAATATTGTATCCGAGGTAAGATATGTCAGTTTTCCCTAAAATGCATTTCTTGGGGTTGGCGGTTAATCTTGCTTTTGCCAGCGTATTAAATATTAGCTGCAGATGGTATAAATGATCCCCCCAGGTCTCACTAAAAATGACGACATCATCCAAATATGCTGCCGAGAATGTGTGAAAGGGCTTTAGTATTCTATCCATTAGTCTCTGGAAGGTAGCCGGAGCTCCATGTAATCCAAAGGGTAACACTGTAAAGTGGTAAAGACCGGATTGGGTAGAGAAGGCTGTTTTTTCTTTATCATCTGGTGCCAGAGGAATCTGCCAATACCCCTTAGTTAGGTCCAATGTGGACATATATTTAGCTTTTCCCAATTTTTCAAGGACATCGTCTACTCGGGGAATTGGATATGTGTCAAACATAGATATTTCATTAAGCTTTCGGAAGTCGATACAAAATCTGACGGACCCATCAGGTTTCGGTACCAGGACTACTGGGGAGCACCAGGGGCTATTAGAGGGTTCCACCACTCCGAGGGCTAACATCTTCTGTATCTCGTCTTCTATGATCTGTTTCCTTACCTCAGGAATACGGTAGGGTCGCAATCTGACTATTTTACCTGGGGTTGTTCGTATTTTATGACAGATTAATGAGGTTTTTCCTGGTGTCTCTGAAAAAACCTGTGGAAATTGACTCAATAAGGAATATAACTGCTCTTTCTCTGAACCTGTCAACGAACTATTGACAGTGGGCATTTTGTTAACATCGTGCTGGTCCTTAGGGAAGAACTCTATGTTTAGTTCTTTACTGGGATATAAAAACCGGCCCATTTCTACTGAATTGTCTACGTTCTCTGCAATTTCCCATTTCTTTAAGAGATTCACATGATAAATTTGGGTCTTTTTAGGATTGGCATTTAGTTCTATGAGATAAGTGACAGGGGATACCGCTCGAACAACCCGATAAGGACCCTGCCATCTCGCGAGAAGTTTTTGCTCCGACGTGGGGCGCATTATTAATACCTGGTCGTCTGGCTGGAAGATCCGCAACTTACTCCCTCTGTCATAATAATGCTTTTGTATCGTTTGGGCCTGTTCCATATTTTGTCGTACCTCTTCCCATAGCCCTTGTAAATGGGATTTCAAGTTGTGGACATATTCCAACAACGGCCTTCCCTCTCCCTCGGCTTCCTCCTCCCATGTTTCTACAGCCATATCTAAAAGGGAACGGGGTTGCCGTCCGAACACTAGTTCGAATGAGCTATGTCCCGTTGAGGCCTGTTCATGGGTTCTGATAGCGTACAGAACTAAGGGTAATTTTTGGTCCCAATCCCTGCCTGAATCCTTGACTATTTTCTTTAATAGAGATTTGATGGTCCGATTGTAGCGTTCCACCAATCCGTCTGTCTGTGGATGATAAACTGAAGTTTTTATTTGTGAAATGCCCAATGTATTAGACTTGTTTCATGAGATTCGACATGAATGGGGTCCCTTGGTCAGTGAGTATCTCTCGGGGAAACCCTATTCGAGCGAACACAGTTATCATTGCTTGTGCGACTGTTTTTGTTGTCATACTTGTCAGGGGGGACGGCTTCGGGGTACCGGGTAGCATAGTCTACGATAACCAATATATATGTATGACCTTTGGAGGAAGGCACTAATGGTCCAATTAAATCCATCCCCACCCTGCTGAATGGAATGTCTATGATGGGAAGGGGTATAAGTGGCGCTTTCTTGGGCCTACCTGGTTCTGTGAGCTGACACCTGGGACATTGGGAGCAATATTTCCTAATGTGGGCAAATACCCCTGGCCAATAGAACCGTCGGAGGAGATACTCCTCAGTTTTTTCTCTCCCAAAATGTCCCCCCCCCCGGTTGGTTGTGGGATAGCGTCAGGACTTGATTCCTATAGGATTCTGGTACTATTAACTGATGTTTGCGTTCCCCTGCTCGGGTAGTGGTAACCCTATAGAGGAGATTTCTTTTAACCAGGAAGTAGGGACCCACCTCATCGGTTTCTTCCGTTTTTGCGGAGCTCCAGGCCTGAGTGAGGGAAGGATCTTCTCTCTGTTGGTAATGGAAACTTAGGGGTGCTTCATGTGTCTCTGCTATAAGTCCTTGGGTTTGCTCCTGTTCTTTATGAGCCCGGAACGGTACTCGCTCATCCCGTTTTTCTCGACGTGAAAGTTTTCGGCGGGATAGAGGACATTCAATGGGGCTTCCCGAAAAAGGAGCCTCAACCCACCACTCCTGGGAAGACTTAGGACTTCGAACATGATCCAGGAGCTTTTGGAAGTGGTCATAGTCGGTACCCACGATACATTCCTCAATAAGGTGAGACATAACTCCCATCGGAAGTAAATCTCTGTAGTCACCCCACTCTAGTTCGACTACTTTCAGGGGGTATTGCTCCTTGTCGCCCTGAATACAGCAAATATTGACCCATCGACTGGTTTCCCTATCTATAGGGCCTATTAAGTCTTCGCAAACCACGGATTGGCTGCAACCCGAATCGATGAGAGCACATAAGGATCGCCCATTAATTTTTTAGGGTTAGCTTATATTTAATGTCTCCCCCTCCTGTACATAGTACACGTCGCCTGGTCACTCCTATTTCCATAGGTTCACTCCCCTCTATTTTCCGCGGGCACGTACGAGCTATATGACCCCACTCGCCGCAGTTAAAGCATTGTGGTCCCTGTAAGGGAGGGCCTTCTCCAAGTCTGCGGGGAACCGGGTCATCTAGAGGAAATCTCGGTGAGGGTTTGGGATTGGGTAAGACGGGTTTTATGTTGGGTCTGGACTGTATACTCCTCACGTCGGCGGATCGATGGTACGCACAGGCTAAGTCAATGGCCATGTCTGTATCTACCTTTGGGTGTTGTCTTATCCAGTTTTTTGTAGGAGTAGGTAAGGAATCCAAATATTGTTCGAGGACAATCGTTTGTATGACCTCCTCCCGGCTATTCCCGATAGGTCCCAACCATTTCAGGGCTAAATCTTTAACACGGAAATAAAAGGTTCGGGGGTCCTCATTCGTCCCCACTTTACTTTCCGGAATTTAACTCGATAATACTCTGTATCATGTCCTACCCGTTCTAAGATGCTGTTTTTTATGTCTTTGTAGGGTGTTGTTCCCCCGGGATTCGCTGCTTGATACGCGGCTTGCAAGAGTCCGGTAAGCAAAGGCGCCACATATTGTCCCCATCTTTCTTCCGGCCATTGGGCAGAAGAAGCGACTCTTTCAAAGTTAGTAAAGAATGATTCCGGGTCTTCTCCCTCCTGATATTTTTGTAACACCGAACTGGGGACATTGGGGTGGACTTTGCTGGCGGCTATTGTCTCTGTTAATTTTTTAATTGCCGATTTGTGTACGAGTTGGTTGTTCGCTAGTATCGTGGCTTGACTTTTCAAAGCCGACTGTAAGGCCTCCCTGTCCTCTTTCGCCTCTCGTTGGTGAGCTTCCCATACCAACTGCAAGTGGCGTTGGCCTTCCGCTAGCTGTTTAATCATATCCTCTAGGGACGGACGTTCACTCATTGTTTATACCGTTCGGTTGCCCTGGGTTGTACCCAAAAATCCCACTTCTGACACCACTGTGGCAGGCTGAACGGTATAAATACAACAGAGCGAGATTGTGGTGATCAGGTAAGTGGTTTATTTTAAGAGGTTTAGTTTGTATATTTATTTTCCTTGTCTTTACAGGGTTTTAAAGTCTCTAGTCAACGTCTTCTACACTTCTTAGTGGGTTTTTACTCTCCTTTCTTCATTGTTTCTCAGTTTGGCGTTCCCTCTGTCTCTCGGTTGGTTCCAGCGAGGATGTACCGGAAAAGAAGGAAAACGCTACGGTAAGTGGGGCGTTTTAATCTGAACTTAGGGTTTTTATACCAAAAGGGGAAGGGAAAAAGGGTGGGGTTGTGCTGGTAGTGAGTTAGGGCAAGGTGAAACACCAACCTTAAAAGTGCACGTTTTTGTGATTTAATTGTGCCTAAATTTGTGCTCTCCACGTTCCTCTCCAGCCCTCCCTTTACTCCTTCCCAGGTCCCTTCCCCAGTGCCCTCTTAATCTGTATGGTTCCTTTGGTGTCCCAAAAAGACCGTACCTTAGTAAGCCACGACCCTCCTGGGTCGTGGCCGGTTCTTGGGTGTCCCCTCAGCTGAGGTACCCTGGCGTCAGTCTCCTCCTCCAGTACCTCGTCTTCGGGCAGCGTCGCGTTGATTCTCTTCTCTTCCTCTTCTTCCGCTCTTTCTCCTCTCGTCTCTCTCCTCCCGTCTTCTCCTTCCCTTTCCCCGATCTTCTGGCCACTCCCCTTCTTCACCGCCGCCGCCCGGAAGCCCTCCGGGGTTTCCCCGGCAACCAGGGGACGTGATCCGCCGTCAGGGAGCGTTCCCACGGCAACACAGAAATGACGTGTCGGAACTATCCCACACGTCCGTGACCACCAGCGCCGAGGACGTGATCGGGACTGCCCGATCACAGGCCCTCCTAACGTTTTGTCCACATAAGCTAACCAAGCCAAATTTGCGTCCTTTTTTTCCAACATCCTAGGGATTCTAGAGGTATCCAGACTTTGTGGGTTCCCCTGAAGGAGGCCAAGAAATTGGCCAAAATACAGGGAAGATTTCGTTTTTTTCAAAAAAAATTGAAAAAGTGGCTGCAGAAGAAGGCTTGTGGTTTTTCCCCTGAAAATGGCATCAACAAAGGGTTTGCCGTGCTAAACTCAGCAGCTTCCCAGCTTTCAGGAACAGGCAGACTTGAATCAGAAAACCCAATTTTTCAACACAATTTTGGCATTTTACTGGGACATACCCCATTTTTGCAATTTATTGTGCTTTCAGCCTCCTTCCAGTCAGTGACAGAAATGGGCATGAAACCAATGCTGGATCCCAGAAACCTAAACATTTCTGAAAAGTAGACAAAATTCTGAATTCAGCAAGGGGTCATTTGTGTAGATCCTACAAGGGTTTCCTACAGAAAATAACTGAAAAAGAAAAATATTGAAATTGAGGTGAAAAAAACATAAATGTTTCTCTACGTTTTACTCTGTAACTTTTCCCTGCAATGTCAGATTATCGAAAGCAATATACCGTTACGTCTGCTGGACTCCTCTGGTTGCGGGGATATATAGGGCTTGTAGGTTTATCAAGAACCCAAGGAACCCAGAGCCAATAAATGAGCTGCACCCTGACGTGCGTTTTCATTCTGTACCGGGTATACAGCAATTCATTTGCTGAAATATAAAGAGTAAAAAATTGCTATCAAGAAAACCTTTGTATTTCCAAAAAGGGCACAAGATAAGGTGTTGAGGAGCAGTGGTTATTTGCACATATCTGAATTCCGGGGTGACCATACTAGCATGTGAATTACAGGGCATTTCTCAAATAGATGTCTTTTTTACACACTCTCCTATATTTGGAAGGAAAAAATGTAGAGAAAGACAAGGGGCAATAACACTTGTTTTGCTAATCTATGTTCCCCCAAGTCTCCCAATAAAAAAAGATACCTCACTTGTGTGGGTAGGCCTAGCGCCCGCGACAGGAAACGCCCCAAAGCGCAACGTGGACACATCCAAATTTTTGGAAGAAAACAGAGGTGTTTTTTGTGAAGTGCCTACCTGTAGATTTTGGCCCCTAGCTCAGCTGGCACCTAGGGAAACCTACCAAACCTGTGCATTTCTGAAAACTAGAGACCTAGGGGAATCCAAGGAGGGGTAACTTGCGGGGCTCGGACCAGGTTCTGTTACCCAGAATCCTTTGCAAACCTCAAAATTTGGCTAAAAAAACACATGTTCCTCATATTTCTGTGGCAGAAAGTTCTGGAATCTGAGAGGAGCCAGAAAATTTCCTTCCACCCAGCGTTCCCCCAAGTCTCCCGATAAAAATGATACCTCACTTGTGTGGGTAGGCCTAGCGCCCGCGACAGGAAACGCCCCAAAGCGCAACGTGGACACATCCAAATTTTTGGAAGAAAACAGAGGTGTTTTTTGCGAAGTGACTACCTGTAGATTTTGGCCTGTAGCTCAGCCGCCACCTAGGGAAACCTACCAAACGAACGAGTTACTTACCTTCGGTAACGACTTTTCTGGTGGATACATTAGCTACCTGTGGATTCCTCACCTAATGAATACTCCCATGGCGCCAGCATTCGACGGAAATCTTCTTACTAGTCTCTGCACGTCGACGAGGACGTCACTCTAGCCCACGCGACGCCGTCTGACGTCATACAGGCAATAAGAGGTCCTCGACGACGTGCGGACGTCAGTCCCAATCATTTTTTACGTGCATGAGAACAACCAGGCAATGCAATGAAAGAGCAAGGCAACATCCCATTACATTGTAAAAATACACAACATTGCATGAATAACTGTAAATCTTTTATATATATATAACTCTCTCTTTTTTAAAATATATATACACATCAAGTATATACACAACGATATATACATATATATAAATATAATATATACAACATCTATTGCACCCTCAAAGACCAAGAGGAGCGTACTCAAGGATTACTTGGTAAGACCAGAAAGGCAACGGGGAGGCGGGTGGGACCGTGAGGAATCCACAGGTAGCTAATGTATCCACCAGAAAAGTCATTACCGAAGGTAAGTAACTCGTTCTTCTGATGGATACAACTACCTGTGGATTCCTCACCTAATGAATAGAGTCCCAAAGCAGTACCACGCCCGGCGGTGGGTGCCTAAATGGTCAAACCAAGAAATCCTGCAGCACTGACCGTGCAAAATGGCCGTCCCTTATAACCTCAGAATCCAAACAGTAATGTTTTGCAAAAGTGTGAAGGGACGACCAAGTTGCGGCCTTGCAGATGTCGACCACAGGAACACCTCTGGCCAAGGCCGAAGTGGCCGACTTAGCTCTGGTGGAATGAGCTCTAATGCCCTCAGGAGGATCCTTCTTTGCCAAGGAGTAACAGATTTTAATGCAAAGAACAACCCACCTGGATAGTGTTCTCTTGTGGACTGCCTTTCCTCTCCTCTTGCCCACGTATCCAATAAACAGCTGATCCTCCAGCCTGAAATCCTTTGTTGTATCAATAAAGAAGCTCAACGCCCTCTTTGGGTCCAGACGGTGCAGTCTTTCTTCCTCTTTGGAAGGATGAGGCGGAGGATAGAACGTGGACAAAGTAATTGCCTGAGCCAAATGGAAAGGTGAAACAACCTTCGGGAGGAAAGCAGCCTTGGTCCTCAACACCACCTTATCCCCATAAAAAGTTGTATAAGGGGGCTTTACTGATAATGCCTGCAACTCACTCACTCTCCTTGCTGATGTTATAGCTATCAGGAAGACTGTTTTTAAAACCAAATACCTTAAGGGGCAAGAATGCATAGGTTCAAAAGGGGACCCCATAAGGAAAGTCAGGACCAAGGACAAATCCCATTGCGGCATAACGAATGGCTTTGGAGGATATTTATTTAGAAGACCTTTCAAGAATCTGATAACAATAGGGGATTTAAATAAAGATGGTTGGTCTGGAAGACATATGAAGGCTGACAAGGCCGATAAATCACCCTTATTGGTAGCCACTGCACAACCTTTCTGCGCTAGAGACAGAGCAAAAGACAAAACGTCCGATAGATGAGCATGCAAAGGATCAATCTGCCTCTCTCCACACCACGCAACAAATTTAGACCATATATTAGCGTAGATAGATTTAGTGGAGTGTCGCCTGGCCGCTAATATAACATCCACTACCTCAGGTGGGAGAGAGAAGGAACTCAGGTTGCCCCGTTCAATCTCCAGGCATGTAGGTGCAGACTCTGGAGGTTGGGGTGTAGAACCTGCCCCTGTGACTGCGAGAGGAGGTCTGCCCTGAAAGGGAGACGGAGCGGAGGGCACATTGAGAGTTGGAGAAGGTCGGAGTACCATACCCTCCTTGGCCAATCCGGAGCTATTAGGATGACTAGAGCCCGGTCCTGGCGAATCTTCCTCAATACTCGAGGAATCAAGGGTATGGGAGGAAACGCGTAAAGCAACTGGCCGCACCAGGTTATTTGAAACGCGTCCCCCAACGCTCCCTGCATCGGATACTGGAGGCTGCAGAATAACGGACAATGCGCGTTCTCTCGAGTGGCTGAAGTAAGACCAAACGGAAGGACCGCAAACTGATAGTGCTGCGATCCCACCACAAACTGGAGATACTTCCTGTGTGACTTGAGTATCGGGATATGAAAGTAAGCATCCTGCAAGTCGACAGACACCATCCAGTCTTCCTTGTTCAACGCCAAAAGCACCTGTGCTAGGGTCAGCATCTTGAACTTTTCCTGCTTGAGGAACCAATTCAAGATCCTCAGGTCCAGAATTGGTCTCAAACGACCATCCTTCTTGGGAATCAGGAAATACCTTGAGTAACATCCTCGACCCCTTTCCTGCTCTGGGACCAACTCCACCGCGCCCTTTGAAAGGAGGACTTGTACCTCCTGTTCTAGCAACAGGAGGTGTTCTTCTGAACAATAAGAAGGGCGGGGCGGGATGAGGGGCGGGAACTCCCGAAAGGGAAGGGTGTAGCCTTTTCCCACAATACTGAGAACCCAAGTGTCCGTTGTAACAGTCTTCCATTTGGTGAGAAAATGCTGTAATCTTCCCCCTACAGGAGAGGAGTGAGTGGGAAATGGTGGAAGCCTAAGGCTGCTTCCCCTGCTGCACCCCGCCAGAGGATGAGGAAGAGGCAGAGTGCTGCTGAGAGGCTCCTCTGGTGCGGACCCTACCTCTCCCCCTAAAAGATCTATAAGGATGGGAAGAGGCAGGTTGCTGATATCTTCCCCGAAAGGAAGAGGAGGAAGAGCCACGCCCAAATCCACGAAACCTCCTGAAAAATCTGGAAGAGGCCGTGGAAGAAGGAGCTTGGAGCCCTAACGACTTAGCCGTGGCCCTGCTTTCCTTAAAACGTTCCAAGGCCGAATCAGCCTTGGCTCCAAACAGTTTGTCCCCATCAAACGGGAGATCCAACAATGTGGACTGTACATCCGCAGAAAAGCCCGAGTTACGGAGCCAGGCCTGTCTCCTTGCCACCACGGTTGTGCCCATTGCTCTGGCTACCGAGTCGGTGGTATCCAGTCCCGTCTGGATAATCTGGGTCGCAGCAGCCTGGGCATTTGAAACAAGATCCAAAAGACCCTGGGGAAGCTCTGTAAACGATGAGGAAATGTCATCCATCAGAGCATGAATATACCTCCCCAGGATACAGGTTGCATTGGTGGCTTTTAACGCCAGACTGCAGGACGAAAAAATCTTCTTGGACTGCGCCTCTAGTTTCTTTGAATCTCTGTCCCCAGGCACCGTCGGGAAAGAACCAGGCGCTGACTTGGATGAACAGGAGGCCTGCACCACCAAGCTCTCCGGCGTAGGGTGCCTAGATGGAAAACCAGGGTCAGTCGGAGCCGCCCGATACCTCCAGGCCACGGCTCTGTGAACTGCTGGGGAAGATGCCGGCCTCTTCCACACCTCTAACACCGGATCCAGCAGAGCGTCATTAAATGGCAAAAGAGGCTCCGCCGCAGCTGAGGCCGGATGTAGCACCTCTGTTAAAAGGTTTTGTTTAGCCTCCACCACCGGCAAAGGCAGATCCAAAAAACTAGCTGCCTTCCGTACCACTGCATGAAAGGAAGCAGCCTCCTCAGTATATTCTCCCGGGGACGAAAGATCCCACTCAGGGGAAGTGTCCAGCCCACTGGCCGACTCCAGACCACGCAGCCCATCACCAGAGTCCTCTAGCTCTCCTTCCTCCAGGGCTCGTTGGTACTCCTGCTCCTCTAATACACGGAGAGCACGTCTCCTCGAATGAAGTCGTTGTTCAATACGCGGAGTCGACAATGCCTCCGCCGAAGTCGAAGATCGGCGCCGATCTTCAGAAGCCACCGACGCCGCGTCCGGCGCCACAGGTAACTTCGGCGCCGACGAAAGAGCAGCTGAAGCAGATGGACCCACCGGAGTCACAGGCCGAAATCCCGACGTCGACGGGATGGAAATCCCCGGGGCCAATCCTTCTGAAGCCACCGGAGCGGCCACCGGCGCCGAGCCCACGTTCCCAAAAGGGAGAAAGGGCATAAAGGGTGCTGGCCGAAGAGGCGCAGGATCACCCAAAGAAAAGGCCAAAGGCCCAGCCGGAGCACCCCCTGGAGCCATCTGTTGGAAGATGGCATACATCGCATTCAAGAATGCGGAACTATCGGCTCCAGGGGTGGGAAAAGCCGGATACTGAGGTGCCTGTCTCGGAGGCGACCCCGACGCCGGCCTCGACGTCTGCGCCGGAGAAAACACCTGAGGCTCCAATACCTCAATCACCGACGCCTGTCCAGGTGAAGTTGGAGACGCCAGAGAGGGCAACGGCGTCGAAGGATGCGGCGTAACCGTGGGACTGATCTCCCATGTCCTTCGGCGCCGATCCGAAGACCTGGAACGAGTCTCCTTCGAATGACGCCGAGATTCTCTACGGCGCCGGGAGTCTCGATGACGCCGATGTTTTGGAGAAGAAGACTTCTTGTGATGCTTCTCCTTCGATTTTGCCATAAACAGCTTCACCTCACGTTCCTTGAGGGCCTTTGGATTCATGTGCTGGCATGAATCACAAGTCGAGACGTCTTGGTCGGAGCTCAAACACCAAAGGCAATCGGAATGAGGATCCGTCACCGACATCTTGCCTCCACACTCACGACAAGGCTTAAATCCAGACTTTCTCTGCGACATTATTAACACAGCGAAAGACTACGCAGCAAAAATACACTGTAACCACAAAAGTAACAGTTGCTCCCTCGAAGATAACCGTTTCGAATGCACGGAAAAAAGGGAACTGACGTCCGCACGTCGTCGAGGACCTCTTATTGCCTGTATGACGTCAGACGGCGTCGCGTGGGCTAGAGTGACGTCCTCGTCGATGTGCAGAGACTAGTAAGAAGATTTCCATCGAATGCTGGCGCCATGGGAGTATTCATTAGGTGAGGAATCCACAGTTAGTTGTATCCATCAGAACTGTGCATTTCTGAAAACTAGAGACCTAGGGGAATCCAAGATGGGGTGACTTGCGGGGCTCGGACAAGGTTCTGTTACCCAGAATCCTTTGCAAACCTCAAAATTTGGCTAAAAAAACCACATGTTCCTCACATTTCTGTGGCAGAAAGTTCTGGAATCTGAGAGGAGCCACAAATTTCCTTCCACCCAGCGTTCCCCCAAGTCTCTCGATAAAAATGGTACCTCACTTCTGTGGGTAGGCCTAGCGGCCACAAAACGGAAATGGCCCAAAACACAACGTGGACACAACATATTTTTTCACAGAAAACAGAGGTGTTTTTTGCAAGGTGCCTACCTGTGGTGTTTGGCCTGTAGCTCAGCCGGCCCCAGGGGGGGGGGGGGGGGGGGCAAGAAATGCCCTAAAATAAATTTGCCCCCAACCCTTGCCTGATGGGTCACTCCCCATCTCAAAAAAAAAAAAAAAACACAAAACAAAATTTCCCCTGGCGCCTAGAGGTTTCTGCCCCCCCGGGGGCAGAAATGGCCTAAAATAAATTTGCCCCCCAACACCCCCCCCCCCCCCCCCCCCCGGGAGCGACCCTTGCCTACGGGGTCGCTCCCCCTGCGTGACATTGGCCCCAAAAAACAAATCCCCGGTGCCTAGTGGTTTCTGCCCCCTTGGGGGCAGATTGACCTAAACTCTGCCAATCTGCCCCCAGGGGGGCAGAAATGGTCTAAATACAATTTGCCCCCCGGGGAGCGATCCTTGCCTGATGGGTCGCTCCCCATATCTAAAAAAAAAAAAAACACAAAAAAAAACCACAAAACAGAATTTCCCCTGGCGCCTAGAGGTTTCTGCCCCCCCGGGAGCAGATCGGCCTAATAATAGGCCGATCTGCCCCCGGGGGGGCAGAAATGGCCTAAAATAAATTTGCCCTCCACCCTCCCCCGCCGGGAGCGACCCTTGCCTACGGGGTCGCTCCCCCTGCGTGACATTGGCGCCAAAAAACAAATCCCCGGTGCCTAGTGGTTTCTGCCCCCTTGGGGGCAGATTGACCTAAACTCTGCCAATCTGCCCCCAGGGGGGGGCAGAAATGGTCTAAATACAATTTGCCCCCCGGGGAGCGATCCTTGCCTGATGGGTCGCTCCCCATCTCTAAAAAAAAAACAAAGAAAAAAAAAACTTTTTTTTTTTTTTTTTTTTACCCTGGCGCCTATAGGTTTCTGCCTAGACTCAGTCTGGTGTCGTCAGAGCCATGAGAAGTCCTTGCCACCATGCTAATGTCAGTTTCACCCACTTTTTTTTACCGTGCCTTTGAGGCTAACACCAACATCACAAGCACAACATGTGCGATAAACACACATTCTGTATATAGAATTTGCCACAAAGACATACATACAATATACACAAACAATTTCATTCTTGGAAGGCAGGTAAGACTGTCACACAGGTAGGCAACCCGATAAATGAAGTACTCTACGCCTTGTTTGGTTACTTATGGGTCTCTTTATTTTCTCTATGTACAGCTCATGCTTTGCTTCTCTGTGGCTTGGTTCGTAATGGTCCTCTCCGTTCTTCCTCACCCTTCTAGTCTCGACCAGACTGTA
The DNA here is from genome assembly GCF_031143425.1 of Pleurodeles waltl. Lineage (NCBI taxonomy): Eukaryota > Metazoa > Chordata > Amphibia > Caudata > Salamandridae > Pleurodeles > Pleurodeles waltl. Next base: position 69,937,184 of record NC_090448.1, read on the forward strand.
CAACCGTGGCTGTTGCGGCCTCAGACAGAAGAGTAAAGAACCACAGGTAAGTGTATACTCTCTAATTTTGTCTTATTTTTATGGGGGCGGGTGTGAGGGAGATAATCATGGTTTTCCTTATCCCGTCACCGTGTTGTCATGCTTGTTTCTTTTACTTGAAAATGTAGCATGCAAGGCTCATTCCTATCTTCCAAATAAGAAGAGGAGAGCCCGTCTCTCAGACCAGTGTCCCCTCTTCACATCTACCCATGTTCCACCCTCCCACTTGTCTTGGCAGACGTCCACGTACCTTGGTTAGCCACACTCCTTCGGGAGCGTGGCGGGGTGACATGAAGGGATGGTGGCCTCCCGGTTTACTCCACCATCTCATATCTGGTTCTCTGGAAATTTTCAACAGGGCTTTGGAGCCTCCAGAGTCGAACTGTGCCAGCCGGTCTGGTCCTTTGCCGGTCTCCCATGGTGTCTCCGTTTGGTGCTCCTCTCTTGTTGGCATTCCTTCCTTCCGGATTTATCGTCCTTCCAATTTCCGGCCACCATTCATCTGGGGGCTGATCAGCGTCACACTCGAGGCCACAACCCTCCTCATGTCTCTTTGTGGATGTCTTAAAGGGACAGACATCCCATGTAATCTAGAAGAAAACAACAGGCGCATCTTGTGTTGCGGAAGGAGAAGGGAAGGGTCAGGGTAAAACCTAATCTAAGCTGACATTATCCCCGTGACAGACACAGTATCCCCCAGAAAAAGCATTACCAAAGTTAAGTAATGTGTTCTTCCGATAGATACATCTACCTGTGGATTCCTTACCTTTTGAATGGAATCCCAAAGCAGTGCCGCAATTGGAGGTGGCTGACTGTTTGACTATGCCAAGAAATCCTTCAGCACTGAATGGGCAAAATGACCGTCCCTCCTCACATCTGAGTCTAAGCAGTAATGCTTCTAAAAAGTAAGAAGAGAAGTCCAATTTGCTGCTTTGCAAATATCTACAACAGGTCACCTCTAGCCAAAGCAGAAGTAGTAAAGTTAGCTCTGGTTGAATGAATGCCCTCGGGAGAATCCTCTTTGCCAGTGAATAACATTTTAATGCAAAGAATGACCCACCTTGATAGTACTCTTTTATGGATGGCTTTGCCCTTCATCTTGCCCACCTAACCAACAAAAAGATGATCATCTGTCCTGAAATCTTTCGTTCCGTCCACATAGAAGCTCAGTGCTCTTTTTGGATCCAGACGGTGCATCCTCTCCTCCTCCTTAAAGGGATAGGGAGAAGGGTAAAAGGACAGAAGGGTGATGGACTGCCCTAAATGTAAAGGAGTCACCACCTTTGGTAGAAAAGCTGCCCTGGTTCTCAAAACCACCTTGGTAGCATGGAAAGTGGTAAACAGGGGTTTTACACTTTGAGCTTGCAGCCCACTAACACGTCTAGCCGACGTGATCGCTATAAGAAAAACATAAGGAGCTTCAACGGGCAACATTGCAATGGTTCAAACAGTGTACCCATGAGGTACGTTAAAAATAAATTTAAATCCCACTGAGACATTATAAACTGAGTAAGAGGAAACCTATTAGTGAAACCCTTACGAAACCTTCAAACTATAGGGGACTTAAAGAGGGTTGGTCAGGAAAACAAATAAATGCTGACAGTGCAGACAGATAGCCCTTCATTGTCGCAACTGCGCAACCTTATTGTACTAAAGAGAGTGCAAATTGTAAAACATTGGACAAAAGGGCATTTAAAGGATCAATGTGTCACTCCCGACATCATTTAACAAGCCTGACCCACCTACCTGCATAGACCGTTTCGGTGGAGTGTTGTTTGGCCGATAAAATAACATCCACCACTTCTGGGGGAGGAGAAAAAGAATGCAGATTGCCCCGTTCAATCTCCAGGCTTGTAGGTGCAGGCTCTGGGGTACGGGGGGCTGTAGAATCTGCCCCTGCGACTGCGAGATGTCTGCCCTGTGAGGGAGATGGAGCTGAGGGCACTGCGAGAGGTGAAGGAGGTCTGTGTACCACACTCTTCTTGGCCAATCCGGGACTATTAATATGATTGGGCATGGTCTTGGCAAATCTCACTCAGAACCTGAGGAATCAATGGTATGGGAGGAAATGAGGTGGAGCAACCGGTTGCTTTACATAACTGAAACGCGTCCCCCAATGATCCCTGCATCGAATACATGAGGATGCAGAACGACGGGCAGTGTGCGTTACCTTGAATGGCAAAGAGGTCTATCTGAGGCATCCCCCCACAACTGGAAGATGTGAAGAACTACCTCTGGATGGCGACGACACGTCTGAAAAGTGCCAGCTGGGACTGTCCACACGTATGTTGAAAACTCCGGCCAAATGGTTTGCTACTATGCAAATCCAATGGTCCTGAGCCCAGGACCAAAGTCGTAGAGACTCTCTCCAGAGACGATACTACCCTACCCCGCCCTGTTTGTTGATGTACAACATCACAGTAGTCAAGACTTGAAACGACTGACCACAAATGGAAGGGAGGGATGGCCTCGAGAGCAGGACGTACTGCCCTTAACTCCAACAGATTGATGTGAAACATCTGTTCCACTGGAGACCAAAGACATTGGATCTCCAGAACCCCCAGATGCGCTCCCCACCCTAGAGTGGAAGCATCCGTTATCACTGTGGCCACCAGAGGAGGAGGGCAAAATCGTTTCACATATGTCAAGATGGCGTTAACATTTCACCACTGAAGATCCTCTGCAGCGTTCCTGGAGATCTTTATCGAATCTTTGAGATCTCCATTGTGTTGAAACCACTGCTTGCGGAGGCACCACTGGAGAGCCCTCATGTGCCAACGTGTGTGAGTGACCAGCAGAATACAGGAAGCAAACAAACCGAGCTGGAGTAGGACCTTTGACACTGGAACTACCGCTCCATTTGGAAACAGTGGAATCATAGCCTGAATGTCACGAATCCTTCGATTGGGGGTGGTGGGGGCATGATTTAATGGTTTGTCTAGTACTGCCCCTATGAACAGGAGGTGCTAAGAGGGCTTTAGATGAGATTTGCCAACATTCAACGAAAAGCCCAGGTTGAACATCAACAGGGTTGTCACCTACAAATGGTGCAGTGCTAACTTTGGAGACTTGGCTTTGAGCAGCCAATCGTCCAGGTAAGGGAATGCTGATACTCCCTTTCTTCGGAGATGTGCTGCAATCACTGCCATCATCTTCGTAAACAGTCAAGGTGTGGAAGTAAGACCAAAAGGAAGGACCACAAACTGGTAGTGCAGCAACCCTACCATGAACCAGAGATACTTCCTAGGCGACTGCAGAATGGGGTTGTGAAAATACACATCCTGCAAGTCGACAGAAACCACCCAGTCTTCCTTGTCTAGCGCCAGAAGCACCTAAGCTAGGGTCAGCATTTTGAACTTCTAAGATTTTGAAATGGTACATCAAACAGGAGGTCTAGGATGGGCCTCAAAAAACATCTTTCTTGGGGATCAGGAAATATCTTGAATAACATCCCTGACCTCTTTCTTGCTCCGGAACCAACTCCACTGTGCCCTTTAACAGCAGATTTTGTACCTCCTGGTGAAGCAACTGCAGGTGATCCTCTGAACAAAAAGTATGCTGGGGAGGGAAGGGAGGTGGAAACTCCAGAAAGGGAAGGGCATACCCATTTCCTACAATGCTTGACACCCATGAGTCTGATGTTATTGACTACCACTCTTGGAGAAAGTTAATTACCTTTTCAGCAGCATATGTTGCCGTAGGGGGAAGGTTAGAGAACTATGGCTGCTTTCCTGATCGGTTTCCAGCATAGGATGACGTGAAAGAGGAGCAAGGCTATTGGATGGCACCACGCTGCCTAAGTCTCCCGTGACCTCTGTGGGACGTATAAAGGGAGTTGACAAGACTGATGACCCTGAAACCGCTGCCTCCCATGAAAGGAGGAGCTGCGGCCAAACTCCCTAGACCTCTACGGCTTTACTTTCCTTGAACCTTTCCAATGCTGAGTCAGCCTTGTCTCCAAACAACCTGGATTCATCAAACGGGTGGTCCGTTAAGATAGACTGCACATCAGGGGAATACCCCAAACCCCTAAGCCATGCATGCTTTTTGGTCGCCACCTATATCCCCATGGCTATGGAAGCAGAATCTGCTGTATCTAGGCCCGATTGACTGACCTGCTTAGCCGCCACTTGACTATCCTGCAGTAATTCCTTAAAACGTTCCTGCACATCCTGCTGTAGTATGGGAACAACCTCCTTGGCCGAGTTCATTAGTGTATAGATAGATCTGCCCAACACACACATGTAGTGTTTACTGATTTTAATGCCATGCTACATGAGGAAAAGACCTTCTTAGCAGATTGTTCCATATGCTTTTATTCTCCATCTGCTGGAGTTGTAGGGAAGGAACCAGGAGCAGCCTTTGAAGAACAAGAAGCCTGGACAACTAGACTTTCAGGTGTTTGGTGCTGACTTCGAAATGGCGGGTCACCTGGCGAATCCCTATATCTCCTGGCAATTACTTTAGAAACACCTTGAGTAGTTACAAGTTTACGCCACAGATCCAGGACTGGCTCAGTCAATGCCTCATTAAATGGCAGCAGAGGCTCTGATACAGCAGATGAGGAGTGAAGAATTTCATTCAGGATGTTAGACTTCAACTCTGATATGGATAATGGCAAATCCAAACGTTCAGATGCCTTTCTGATCACTCCATGGTAACTAGTTACCTCCGGAGGTGGAATACCCCAGGTGATAATTCCCACTCCAGTAAGTATACAGTCCACTAGCCACCTCAGTACCTTCAAAGCCCTGAGAAGGAAATGGAATCTCTTTTTCCTCAAGGTCTTGTCGTACCTCTCTGTATTGTTGCTCCTCCAAGAGCCTCACGGCTTCCCTTCTAGACCTTAATCTAGATACCAGTCGCGGCTTTGATAGTGAGTGCGCCAAAGTCAAAGATGCCTTTTGTGGCGCCAGTGAAGCTGGAGCCGGGATATTACTCTGACAAGGAGTAGAATGACTCTACGCCAGACAACATCTATCCGATGTCACTATTGGCAGCATTATCACCTCCAAAGGTGATGGAGCCGTTGGCAAAAAGCCATTAAAAGGAGCCTGTTTATACAGTGCCAGGAAGCCTCCCAGATTAAAGGCCAAAGGACCTGTGGGGCCCGCAGGCTTACCAGCGGGGCCATGTTCTGTTGAAAATGCTAACCATAGCATTTAAAAAAACAGATGGATCTGTCCCAGTACCTAGGAAAAGTGGATACTCCTGCTGAGGCAGGGCCCAACTTCATTCCTGCTGTTCAATCTTCTGGTCTTGTGGAGTAATAGGAGAGAACTGCCCTGCAGGACTCGGAGACTATGCCGAGATCTCCACCAAAGACGGCACCATTGACATCTCAGGAGACTTTGGTTGTGGAGGTAATAAAGTGGGATCATCTCCTATGTCGACTGGCGCCAAGACTTAGAAGCCGGCGACAATAACCTTGGGCTAGCATCTCGGGAAGAGTGACGCCGAGAGCTGTGACGCCGTCGCTTCTTATGCGACCTCGAGGACCTGTGAGACGACAACTCCTCGAAGCCTTGATCTTCGGCGGCCTTGTTTCTTTTTTTAACCCTTGGCCAGGGACAGCTTTGCCTCCCTTTCTTTCAGTGCCTTTGGGTACATAGTCTGGCAGGAAAAGCATCTCCAGACGTCATGGTCGGAACTCAGGTACCAGAGACAATTTTCATGTGGGTCAGAGACAGACATATGACCTCCACACTCTTTACAAGGTTTAAAGCCTTTTTTGACAGAGACATTGTAACCCAAAGAAAACTCTGGAAAAAAAGATCCCTCGATACAGTATAACATCTGCAGAAGTAGAAAAACCGTTAGCGTCAAAGGTGTGGGAAAGAGGGAACTAACCTCAGGACGCTGGGCTCTGATGACGTGAGATGGAGTCACGTGCGGAGCCGTTCCATTGTGACGTCCTCGTCGATGTGGAGAGCTAGAAAGAAAAGATTTCCCTTGAATGCTAGCGCACTGGGAGTATTCAAAAGGTGGGGAATCCACAGGTAGATGTATCCAACAGCATTAGAACCCTCAAAAAGGAAATTTTGGTGGAATAGCACCTGTAGGAAAGTCACTCTTTTTGGCATGGTTACCCTCACTTTTTTGGCTGTTTCATCACTGGGATTCTGCTAACCAGGACACCAGTAATAGTGCTCTCTCCTTCCCATTTGGTTGCTTTGGTACGCTTCACACCCCACAATTGGCACACTGATGTACCTCTGTAAGTTCCTAGTATATGGTCCTGGGCTGCAGCATGTATTATGCCACCCATGGGAGCCCATGCAAACTAGGTCTACAGGCCTGCCATTGCAGCCCTCATGAAAAGATGCATGCACCCTTTCACGTCGGGTCACTGTAAGCCTCCACTATTGTAGGCCCTCCTAGACCAGAGAGTAGGATGCAGGTGCCTGCGTGTGAGGGCACCCCTGCATGATCAGAGGTGCCCCTATGAACTCCAGTTCCAATACACTGGACTTTGTCCAGCCATTTTACCAATTTACTGGCCACAGGTGGTCCAGCTACATAATGGTAACCCCGAACCTTGGCCTGTTTGGTATCAGGGTTTGCGGGCAGCCCACGCTGCTGCAGCCCCACAGACCGGTTTCTGCCCTCCTGCTGCTTGACCAGCTTAAGAAGGGGGAAGGCAGAACAAAGGATTTCCTGCGGGAGAGGGAGGCAACACCCTCTCCCTTGGAAATAGGTGTTCCATGGCTGGGGAGGGGTAGCCGCCCCATGCCATCTGCTTGCTTTGAAAGGCACATTTGGTGCTCTCCTTGCATAAGCCAGTTTGCACTAGTCCAGTGACCCCAGTTCCTGCTTTGGTGCAAAAGCACACAAAGCAAAGGTGAGTGACCACTCCCCTGTCCATCACCACCCCAGGGGTGATGCCCAGAGCTCCTACAGGAGGCCACTTGATCCTGCCATCTTGAAAACAAGGTGTGGAGAGGCCCCTGGAAGCATCTGGTTGGTCAGGACAGGTGACTGATGTAAGTGACCCCCTCTGATACGAGGTCACGCAGTAGAGTGATCAATCCCCTGGTAGGACTATTTAGGGATTCCCTTGCAGGTGGGTCTCCAGAATCGGCGTGCAAGACCCCACCAGGACTCCTATGGTGGGGTCTTCTGCTACTAGCCACCAGAACCGCACCTGGACTCTTCAAGAACCAAACAAGCTTGCAACTCCTGAGACAACCTCGTCTTGCAACATGGTTTCTCCAGCTCCTCCCAGCAACTGCAACATTTCCACAGCTGTACATACTCTGCGGCTGGCAAAACTTCAGTTGCGCCAAAGAAGCAAGAAGGAATCTCCCTTGGAATGAAGGAGTCACACCCCAGCATCCGCAGGCATCTAAGGCAACGACGACCCGCTGCTGGGATCTTCTGCCATCTGGCTCCAGGAAGAATCTCCAACACAGGTGGTGGTTTTGAGTGGTCCTCTACCTGCTGTCCAACTTGGAAGACTGTGAGCCCTTGCCTCTCCTAGCAGGACAGTACTCCTGTGCACTGTGACTCTTGCTGTACCAAAGGCTTGTTGACTTCTGCTCCAAGAGATCGTCAGTCTACAAGTAGCCCAGACTTCCAGCACTCCCACCTTGTAAGGACAGTCTCTCCTCTGCTGCTCCAGCGACGTGACACTCCTCTCCAGGTGTGCTGACTGGGCCTCACTGCAACTTACTGTGCCTGCTGCCAGTGGGTTGCCTGTGGTGGTTGTAACTGCTTCTGATGGCTTTCCCAACTGCTGAGGGACACTCTGACTCCCCTCCAAGGGCCGAGTCCCCTGGACCTTGCTGGTCCTCTTCAGCTCCGCAACTCTACTTTTGCACCAACTTGCATTTGCCAAGGCTTGTTGGTGATCCCCCTGACCACTAACCAACTGCGACCCGGCAACTGATGTGGGACATCATCTGCATGGCTCCAAGGACTTCCTGCAGCTCCTGGGGTCCAGAGATTATCTTCATCGTCCCTCGTTGACCTGGTTCTTCAGCCACAGAAGGATGGGTAGTGGCTCCTGCCCAGTCTGGACACTCCTGTGTAGACTGGACTCTGTCCCCTTCTTTCTCAGGTCCTCTTCTTCGGGAATCCACTGGGTTGCACAAACTGGTTCTGCTCTTGCAATCTTCCTCTCTTTTAGTCCTCTTGTTAGTCCTTGGGAAGACCTCTGCTATCTTGGTTGCTGTGGGGTCACTTAGGTACTCACCTCTTGGGATCCCGAGTTCTCCCTGGTCATCTTTAACTACTCCATGTCCTTGGGTATGGGACTTCACTTCACATTCCACTATTTTAGTATATGGTTTGTCCCCACTATAGGGCCCTAACACTTATTAACTACTTTTTTTTTGCAATGCTAATTCCTAAAAATGATATATATATATATATATGCACTTACCTCCAGCTGGGTGACTGCCTATAAATAATCCAGTTCGGTGCTACTATAATAAAGTACCTTTATTTTTGTAACACTGTCTGGTTCCTTTCAGGTGTGATAAGTTGCTGTGTGACTGTTGTGGTATTACAAATGCTTTACACTCCTCCTAGATCAGTCTCGGCTGCTCATCACAGCTACCACTAGAGAGCCCTGGTTTCCTAGACAATGTCTTTATTCACTAATAGGGGTTGCCTGGGCCTGGTATAAAGTGCAAACACCATAGGTGTCCACCACACACCAGGCCAGCTTCCTACAACACCCTACTTGCCAAAGATTCACAAAATGTTTAATATGTTGTCAGGAGCCACATTTTTTCCACACTGGAAATGGACTCAATATGCACTCTGCATATCATCAAATTGTTCTTGTTGGAAAATCCCTGCATTTTACTGCGTTTGTTTTGCCTAATAGGGTTTTTTCGTTTTGCAAAATGCAGTTCAGCCTTTCAGTTGCTGTTTTTCAGCAGAACATGTATTACCCCGAGGAGTAATGATATTTGGGAAAGATGAAGATCACATGTGCAAAGTGAAGGAGGTTCTCAAAGTTTGAATGAGGGTTTAAAGTTGAGAAGGGACAAGCGCTGTTCAGGAAGTAAAATATCTTGGAAGAGGAATGTGCTCATACCGGGGTTGCTGAGAGCTATTGAGGACGTTCAGTGACTGTGGATAGTAACTTTTAGCTTTTCTGGGGATGACAGTGTTCTGTGCTTAGCTGTTTGAAAAATGTACTGCCATTTTAGAACGCCTACAGATTAGCTGAGAGTATGAATCGCCTGATGGGTGAATGTCAAAGGTACTGTTGCTAGTAATGTTGTAGGGGACGCAATAACAATTTTGTGAACTTATCGCATACACCCCACAGTGTTACAGGTGTCAGGTCATGGGAGTTTGTAAATATATATATATTTTTTTTTAGAGATTCTGACAAAATTAATGAAAAATCAGTGTTGCTGACTAATAGAAACATGAGCATTAATAGGAAGGAAGGAAGGTGAAACGCCTGGTAATGGTCCTGAGTGGTCTGCAACCAGGGTTTCTCCCTCCAGAACTAAGCCAGCACAACAAATACACTAATCATCTACATCAGATGGAATGTAAGTGGGATAGGTCCAATAATAAGCGATATATCATACATAATTACATTGGGCCGTTTAATTCTTTAAAGCAAAGAGGTCCACACAGGGACTTCCTCTAGTAGACACATCTAACCTGCAGGGAAGCAGAGTGACTCCAGCAAAACTGTGGAAGGGGTAGGTGTTTGTCACATGCTTTTCAACTTATGCAAGGGGAGCACTAGTTTGGGTCAGACCAGGTGTGCACATGGACAGAGACACATAGGGACAGCACATAATAGCCCTGGGTAGACTAGACAGCCTGGAAGTAGTGCAAAGGAGCCTGTTCGCCCCTAACAGATGCAATTATTTCACTGCAGTTTAACTGGATCAGAGAGCTGGCCCAAAGACTCCATCATCAAAAAGTGTGCTAAATGTTGAAATGGACAGATCCCTACCTCCACTCGTGACCACATGAGCATCAAAGGTGGCAGAGGATTTTACACACTGGCTTGACAACTTGGAAGTGGTAGATATCCGAGATGCATGGAGGTAACAGAGAGCACTTCTTTTAAGTCCTGGGTCTATGACTTGCAGGTTCTCCTTGATCACAATTGATTACTAATGAAAATACAATAGGGAAGACCGCACCTTTACCAACATGCCAACTTTAGTGCGATGCGATGGAAGATCTAACCTTTTAGGATTCTCTGGTAGAAGCAGTGCTTAATTTGTGCTTATGGTGTCCGGTGCGGGGCATCAGCACTTATTTTTGAGGGCCGGTACTTATTTATTGCCTCAAGCATTTACTGCGAGCAAAAGACATATGGGAAGGACGGAGGAAGAGAAAAATGAAATGCGCCACAGTGTGAGAAAGCAGAAAGCTGCAAGAGTGAGCTGAAGGGGCAGGGAGTGGCTGTAAATGGATTGAAGAGGCCCGAGATGGCTTCAGGATTACGCTACTGCAGTATCCCGTGTTCTCACATATAATTGCAGGAGCGTACGTTTAGGAGAGCGGCTTTCAGCAATGGCAAGTTTTTATTTACAAATTAAGCACTGGGTAGAAGCAACATCCAATTCCTTCAGAAATTAAGGGGACAGCTGTTGATGCAATAGTCAAATAGGAAGCATTCAAGATGGTGGTCAGGGGTCACTGTATTGGCACAATAACAGAGGCAAACAATGTTAAAGGAGCTGCTCAACATGGATAATTCTCTGTATGAGTTGGAGGCGATATAGGCACCCACAAAAACAAGAGTTTGTGAACCCCAGGAAAAAAAATAATCTACCCTGGTTGAGAGACTGAAGTGCCTTGACTATAGGATGTACAAAGCCCACGTTCACTTGCAGGCTGAAAGATAGGGATGCTTAAACGTAATGCTAATCAAACCAAGTTCTGGGGACAGATACCATTCTGCAGATACAATACACATCCTAAGGCGGATGGTCCAAGAACAGGTCAGTACTAACATGGCCTTCCTGCATTGTTATCAAAGATTATAAAGGGCACTCTTAAAAGCCCAGAATCAGAAATATTAGCTTATCTAGATAGCCTGAATATGAAGAGGGTCAACAGGATGGCTGGGAGGCCAAATCACAAATGGGGAAATTAACATTACTGACCCAACGGTAAAACAACAGACATGAATGGCTTGCTGGTCGAATTCTACTTAACATATCGCACTGTGCTTGTACCCCAGTTTGAGTAGACTCCCTAATACTACTAATGGGGCATTGATGGTACCCATTCCCAAAGAGCACAAACCATTCTATAGATCCTCATATAGACCACTATCAAAGTTGTATCTTGACTACAAAATAGTGAATAAGGATTTGGTCCAGAGACTTGGATTATCGCATCGCTAATGCACCATGAACAAAACTGTTTCATACCTAGCAGGAACCCAACCGTCAATGTCAGATGCCTTATGAGAACAATGAAAGGAACGCTGGTAAACATTTGTCTAAGTGCCACTGTGCTGGATGCTAACTTAGAAGAAGCATTTGACACCCACAGCTGGAGATTGCTGTTTGCAATACTTAGACACACTGGTATGGGGAGGCGTTGAAAAAGCACAATACGCTCAGATCACAATCCCATGGCAAGAATTGAAACTGACATGAAATCTCTACTTTCTACTCTATATATCAAGGGTGTGGCAGGAATGCCCATTCTCCCAGTACTCTTCACCTTAAATATACAGCCCTTTTATGAGACCCTAGGGGCACAGCAATTATGCTGGGGAGGGTGGGTGGGTCAGGGGGTGGGGCGACATACAGATGATGGTGCTCTATGCTGAAATTATCTTATTTCTGGAAGACAGGGGGCAAGGGTTGGCAGCTATAGCTGGGCACCTTGAAGAGTCTGACATACTCTCTGGTCGAGGGACAAATCAGTCAACGGCATGTGCCTAACAGACCAAGATAGGCAGATGAGTCCTGAGGCATTGACCTGCTGGGACCTTACCAGGGGACAACCTCGTTCTAAGATTTGGAGGAAGGAATTCATTACAGAACTGATGACTTGATGTGGGAAATCTGCGAGTGAGGAGTGTAAAGGGCAGCACGGAATTTTGGCAGACTTTGAAGCTGTCAACGATGGGCAAAGTAGCTTTGACTAAAGTGGTGATCCTCCTTATGTTGCTTTATTACATTAGTAAATTACCCAAATGGGTGCCAGAGATCTGGTTTCAGGCAACTGCAGGCGATCCTGAGGGACTAAACCTGGGCAGGGAACCAGCACAGCTCTAAAGACCTTATAATTACCGCTGTCTGAAGGAGGGCTTGGATAACCAATCTCTAGCTACACTATCGGTGGCACCAGGTCCAAATAAATCTAGATGGGTGGATGAAGGACTTGCTCAGGAACTGGTGTGTTTGATAACTATGGCGTTGAAAGATGCACAGGAAGCACAACTCCTGAGCCCCAAGAGGTAAACAAGCACACTGAATGTTGCCAATAGTCCTGAGATGCTGGGCGAGATGTGTACAAATAATGGCATCCAGACCAAAACATGCACCTAAGATCCCTCTTGCAGGGTCTCCAAGAAAGACAGGCCATTTCAAAGTTCTGACGCACTGGACAGAGGCTGGGAAGCTCACGGTAGGTAACCTATACCAAGATGTTGAATTGATACCTGTAACTACATTGCCTAAACAGTCTGCCATCCCGAATTTTCCAACTATGTTGCTATCACTCATAGTACTAAGCATAGGTGGTGGAATTTCAACACCTTTCAGCTACCCATAAAGTCTTACAATTCATTTTCACAGTAGAGACAGGAGTAAACCAGTAATGCAGTTCTACAAATCACACCTATGAACGGCTCAACCTGAACTGGTATAGGACCAAGCTAAATGGAAGGGTAACCTGGGCAAACCCCTAAATGAGAGGGAATGGGAGCAGATATTCATGCATGTTAAGGCGGTCTCCAGAAATATACCATTTAAATATAATCAATTTAAATATCAACCTAAGACCTATATTTCCCCAAGGAGATTAAATCTAATACTAGGGAGGGAAGCCATTAACTGTCCTAGATGTAATTACCATGCATTTTTACTAGACTGTCTTGGTTTGCTCTGAAATACAAGTGTTTTAGATAACACCCAAGTCCGATGCCCAAGAAAGTGATTTATAGACAAATCTTGCATAGCAATGCATTGGAGAACTAAATCCCCTTCCCCTCCCCAACACTGGCTTGACAATTTGAGCCATGGAGTGAAGATGAAAGTAGACAGGCCCTGGCATTAAATGCAGAGGAAAAGAGGGGTCTCTTTAGAAGACCAAAGGCACACCTATGGGATAACATTCTGTGGAACACTGAGAATCCTAACCATAAAGATAAGGATGGAATGCGTGTGGAAACTAGACCGTAGAAGAAAGCCCCAGCCACTCCAGACACCACTCTCGTTTCTGATAAAGGCTCAGGAAACAGTCCCACAAACATATATTCAAGACATCCATGTGCCGCCCATAACAAAGGCATTAAAAAAAAAGTAAACTGACTCTCTCTCTCTCTCTCTCTATATATATATATATACACACATACATATACAAACACATACACACATATACATACACACACATGTAGAGCAGTAATCAAGGTAAACAATGGTAGGCAAGGATATGATCCTACCGTACTCGCCTTTTTCTCATCATCATCTGAGTCATGTTCATGCAAAAACACTAGCCTTGGTGCTTCTTCATGAAGATCAACTCTGCGAGCACAAACGTGCTGTTGCTGTTCCACATGAGTAGAGTTGACTATGGGCACTTTATGTGTTTCCAGCTTGGTATGCAGGATTTCCTTTGATGTTTGACAAGTTTCAGTGGAAGAAAGTGGTCTATCTCTTGATCGTGGATAAATTGCAGTATCATTAGGACTGAATTCTTTTGACGGTGGACAGCCTACAGCGTCAGCACACGAGATGTCCACTGATGTTAGATGAAGTGTAGTATCATTATATTTACTTTCCCATGATAACAGATGCCTTTCAGTATTGTTAGGTCTGCTATCTCCCAAAGTTTGATAAAGGTTGGTACTGCTAGAACAACTCATTTTACAAGAAGGATAGCCATCAGGGCCACTGTGTCTTCTGTCACTTGCTGTAGGATTAGATTTGTAATCACTATACAAGTTATCCTTTGATGTACTTTGAACTATGGAATTGCAATGGTTACTATCTCGAAGTCCCGATGTTTGAAAAACTGTGGTAACACTATTCATGCTATCCAGTGCTGATGGAAGACCAATGGAGCTCCTACAGACATTCTCATTTGATAAACAAACATCAGTGTCATTACAGCTGTTGTTCCTCAAGGTACGTATTTCAGTGTAGTTATGCAAACTCTTCCTTGCTGTTGAATAAAGTGTAGTGCCTGTACCTCTGTTGTTGTTTGATGAAGTAATATCTGTAGTATCCCTGAAGGTGCTATCTCTCGCATTGCTATAAACATCACCTCTCGATGCTGGATAAACTGCTGTAATGCTATTTTTGACCTTATCTGAGGCACGGTCAATATCTCTGTTTTCCTTGGCCATTCGATAAACTGCAGGATCACTATGTCTGCTCTGTCTTGGTCGTAAACCCGCAGTATTGTTGAGCCTGCTTTTCCTCGAAGGATAAGTGTCACTATTTCGGGACTTTGAGTAAAGCGGATTGCCGTCCTGTGATTCGAGGTATGACTCAATATTTACATGGTGACTATCTTCTGAGGAGGGACATGAATAAAGGTTTGTTTGCTGGCATTCCCCTGCTGTTCTAGAACCAGACACATTATTTGTAAGCAGTTTCGAGCTCCTGCTTTGACCGTTTTCATGCTCTTGCTGGTCACCACCTGAAAAATACCCAAAACTCCTGGAACTGCTACTCACTGGCTGGCTCAATTCGATTCTCTGGTGTGGCGGGCATTCTTCCCCTAGGACTGATGCTGTTTTCACTCGACTGGTGTTAGAGTTCCCAATAGCATCCTGGAGAGCCCTCATGAACAATTCAGGACAACCCTGATTACTTCGACTTCTCGTGCTTCTTCTTCTCTCAAGTGAAGAAGTTTCTTGCACGCTCTCTTTATCCACAACCTTTGGAAGGCGACTGCTGCTGCTGTCCATATTAACGCATGAGACATTTCCATGTTTTACCTAACGTGAAGGAAAAGAAAGACGTTTGTGTGCCTCTTTAACTGAATTGGCAAAACACAACTATAGAATATACAGGAACATCAAGGGAGAACGAAAATGCAATGCTCCAATTCACAGGCACATGTAATGTAATTTACAATTTGTAATACATACAATCTACCAGTGACACAAAATTCACTGATTAATGTACTTTAAAAAGTGACATGAATGTTGTTTGTAAGAAGAGTTTAATTTGCCTTTATTTTACAGCACAACCGCAGAAGTGTTTTTACTAATTAGAAATTAATGCTTACTTCGGATGTTTCAGTTGGAATAACTAGGCCTCAATGTCACGGATCTTGAAAGTTTGGGAAAATCTGTCAGGGACTCAAGCTGATTTCAGGACAAGATAAGGCAAGAGGGAGTTGGTTGCCCTCTGCATGAATACGGTCATCTCAGAGAATAAGTTATATATGAAAAAGAGAGGACCTGAGGGCTGGGAAGAAAGAAGTACAGAACCGGAGGACTAAAGCAGGTTGGAACAGGCAGTAAATATGGAATTGGTAGGTCTGCAGGGGAATCTATAAGGATATCTAAACCACGGGAAGGTTAAGCAAGGAAACGATAAGCAAACTATAGAAATGATAGTTTGTCAGCTCCTCAGAAGTGATCTTTCTATGAGGTGAAAAGATCTTACTAGATGGCAAGGAGCAGATTAATCTCTCAGAGTTCAGGGGGACCCCCCCAGCAGCGCCTATCGAGAAGGAGCGCTTGGTGGTTCTCTTCCTCAAAGACACAAGCCTTGGAGTTTGTCACTCTTGGAAGCAATGACAATCAATGAATAATACAACACACAAGAAGACAAAGGGGAACAGTAGAAAGTACAAAGAAACGGGATTTGGGCTCAGAGAAAATCTGCACTCAAATAAGTTTCTATGAATACAGGAAATCTGCACACTATCTAGGAAAGGGCAAGAGTATGTAGTCATACCAGGAACACAGAGTACAAGTTAAGGAATCTGCATATGTAAGACAGGTCTTCATGTGTGCAGTCAGAACTAGAACAAGGCAAACACTGGAACAAACACAGGAAGAACAAGACACAGGCAAGAGACACAAATAACTATTCAGAATAGGAACATGGAATCAAATAACAATGAAAAACGAAATCAAAATGCAAGCCTAGAGTATGGCAGCAGGATCAAATAGGGAGAAAGGAGGTTCAGCAGCAAGGTCAGTTGTGAGTCACTGCAGTGAGGGTTTACAGGGCTGAAATAGCAGGAGGCTCGGGGAAGAAGCATAAGAGGAGTCAACTAAGTGCAATGAACCAGGAAGCCACTAATGTATAGCTGGGATTTGGAAAGGGGAAGACTAGGGAAACCAGAAGACACAAGATATACACAGGAAAGCCAGGAATGGAGTACGGGTCGGAGCCAAGAGTCAGAAAAGTCCAGAATGCAGATGGAAAGTAGTCATACAGGCTGTAGGATTCGGGAATCAAGTTAATGAATAGAACATCGCCACCAGAATGTTACTGGGCAGGGATTAGAGAAAGAAAGGACTACAGTGACCATGATGCATCAGGATGGTGGTGCAGACACCTGGATTAGAGTAAAAAAGTGGATCTGGGAATGCAAGGTCTAGAAGTGTATATAATCATTTTAATGTAAAATGGTATGAACCGAGAGGGGTTTATGGAACGCCACCAAGTGGCCGGATGGTAAATCCTAACAAAGACAAGGCCATAGCCAGCTTGCATTGACATCTAGTCTGAAAAAATCTGCAATTTTATCCTACAATGAACAAGGCTTTCTACGTTCATACGTCTGTGATTATCTATTTTAGAAAAATCAGCAAAACAGAGGCTCTCTTTACTGTGTTTCTGTGAAAATGAAATACAAATGTATTAATGTGCCTTCCTCATGTGAAAACTATGCCTGAGATTTCTTTCCGCTCTCAACTGCAAGTTCTTTATCTCGAGGCTCTTGCATAAACCATTCATTGCTTGTATTTGAATTAAATGAAATGCACAGCCACCTCCTCTTTTATCCATATTTTGAATATTACTCTGCAACAAAGTAGGTGTTTCTAATTGTTTCATATTTCATGCGTCATGTGAATGTGAATAGTGTTTGGTGCTTTTACATGTACCTTTTTTATTCAAGACCTATTATGTCATTTTACACAATGCAAAGTGTGTGACTTTTTTGTCTGGAACACTACAAAATATGCTGCATTTTGACAATGTGGCAAACATTTTTGCACTTGCTTAGGGAGCAGACTAAGCCACTCTGTTCCTTGATTTATGTTTAGATTTTCTATCAATTTTGAACTGAGCAGTGTCTATGCTAGCCTAATTATTTAAGAGCTTTCTGTGCACTCTGAAGGCAGATTATGTCAGACTCTTGCTGAACTATAAAACGATTATGGCTGGTTGCTTACTTCGGATGTAGACCGTATGCCGATTGTCTAGCAAGATTTGATTCCCAGTCCCACTCCACTTCTCTCGCAACCACCTAAAGTGTATACGGCAGGTTATTAATCAGTTTCTTATATATGAGGGAAATCGCTTTGCGGGGCATAGGGTCGTCTAACTATCGATCCTCTAGGGATGAGGATTCAGGAACATCCTCTCACTTGGGTAGTACTAAGTGTATGCCTAATCTGCAGGTAGCAAAAAGTATCGGTGGGGGCTAGCTGGTATTCTCCCTCTAAATCTACAAAGGAAACAATGCCTCTGTGCTCCAAAAGATCCCCCACCCTAGACAGGCCTATTATATCCCACTTTGCAAATCCAGGTTCCTCCCATCCCAGAGAGGCGTCCCAATCTCGGTCTCTATCACCCTGAAGTAAGTCGCAGGGACCGGATAAGGTGAATTGTGTAAGGCATTGAGAAAACAAGGCAGGGCCATCATCTTTAAGAGAATTGCCCTGCCTAGAAGAGATAGTGGTAAGGACCGCCCGGAGCTGGACATCTTGCTTTAAACCCGTCAGCAGTGGCAGTAGATTCTTGCTATAGAACAATTCTGGGTCAGTGTTAACATGGATACCAACATAGCGAAGTCCAGCGCTAGCGACCCTAATCTCACAAGCCAGAGGCAATCTTGGCATCTGTCCACTCAGGATATAGATTAGGGATTTTGGCCTGAATACTGACCAAACTGGGTAAGAATGCGCATTTTTCTATCTAGGGTGAGGGCAGGATCTGCACATAGAGCACAAAGTCATCTGTATAAAGCGATAATCTATCTTCCCAGCATTCAGTCCACCGGTTTCCTCTAATCAACGGATCTCCCCTTATCTAGGCTGCAAGGGGTTCCAGAATGAGTGGAAAAATTAAGGGCAAAATTGGGCACACCTACCGAGTACCATGTTGGAGTTTAAACACCTGGGAGATCCCCCCCCCCCATTCTAATAACCGTAACACGCACTAAGGGTTCGGTATAGAGAAGGTGTATCCACGCAATATAGCGCGGGCCAAAACCCATTCTGGCCAAAACTTAGGAAGATGGCCATTTGATCGTGTTGAATTCCATTCAGCGTTAAGAGAGTGCAAGAGCATCTTTCCTCAACCTGTTCACTTGGCCCAGTGCTCCATGCAGGCGCTGAAGATTATGTGCAGTACTGCACCCTGGCATAAAACCACACTGATCTGGGTGAACCAGTGTTTAAATAATCGGTATGAGACAATTTGCCAGTGCCTTGGCTAAGGTTTTAATTTGGCATTGAGGAGAGCGATGGGCCTGAAAGATGCGCAGCGCTTTGGTAGTTTACCCTCTTTGCGTAGGACTACAACACAGGCCAGCCTTTGGTCCTCGAGGAGAAGGCCATTGTCCCGGCCCTCTTTATACATCCGCCACAGGTGGGGGGGTGAGCTGGGGTGCTGTTAGCTCATAAAGTTCTATGGAGACCCCGCTGTGGCCCATAACGGGGCATGGGACATGCTACTTCTTAAATCTACTTGTCCTGTTAAAAAAAAAAAAAAAAAAAAAAAAAACTTGACCCTGTGGTGACATTTGAGAGCTTGGATTATGCCAGGTCTACTTCTGCAGGGCTTGAATACTTGCAATTTAAATCCCTACGATCGCAATTTCCTGATTTTGCCACTTTTCAGCAGATCTATGTACTGGGGCTGGAGGAAGCATTAAGCAATAGTTCTAGGGCTGGAATGCCTTTGATTCGGCAAACCTACTAACTTGCATGTTTTAAGGATTTTCACCAGCTCTTCTCTAATCTTTTCCGTAATTAGAAAGGTTGGAAATTTACTCCTGACAATGGCAGAAGTAGAAGTTCTTCCAGGGTTGTGGAAAAAGTGGTTGGAGGGAAAGTAAACTTGTAAACGCCCATCAGATTTTCACATGAACACAGCTACACATGCATATTTGCTCGTGCTAAAATACAGTTCACAAATATTTCCTAGGAGTACGATTTCCTGGTCTACTTCTGTAAGTTCTTGTGAATTCATGAAAGCCACTAATTCAAAGACATATACCATGGGTGCACTTTTGTGACTTTCGTTAAGAACTGGGCCTCTAATTAGGTCTGGCGTTAAGACATTTTGTTTTTATAAAACGTCTATTTCTCTCTCTGTCAGCTGGCTTTCATGTCAGTGACCCCCTTCTGCTCTTCCACAAGGAGCATATTGGCACATAAAGTAGTTTAGTTCAGTACCAGGATTTACTGGGGCAATCAGTGGTGTAATGAAACTGAAGGGGGTGCCCTGCAAAGAACATGGAGTTCGAGCAACCTCCTCCCCTGGCCGCCCCACACACCAGCCTGACTCAAGACAGTTGCTGTGCTGAGAGGGCCCAACTAGAGGGGGGCTACAGGGCCTTTGTTACGCCACTGGTCTCAGTGTGTGCATTTTGAGACCAAAAAATGTTGTTTCCTTGTTGCCAGTGTTTGCTACAATGGTGAGGAACTGGCAGCTCCCACATCAATAAAGTGTTACAAAAGCCATGTCACAACAAGACACGCACTGACAAAACCAAAAGACTTAAAAATAAAAAATAAGTCGGATTGATTGGCTTTGCCAGTGCTTGTTTACTTTCATGCTTCTCATAATCTTGTTGAAAAGGGGTACAGTGATTTTCCACGACGCTTCAAAGAAATAGCACCTAAAATTTCATAGCAGTGAAACATTTTTTTTTCTACTTGCATTTTTCCCCTGAATATTTTATTTTGAAAGCAAATAATCATCACTCTTGCTTAAGAGCTTCTGCAAACATTTGCATCTAATCACAGAGCATTCTGGTAGCATTATACTTAGCCTCATATAGTTAAACTTTGCAAACATGTGTACACCTTTTTTTTTTTTTTTTAACTGGAACCGACGTCAGTAGTGCAGTGTGTCCTGAAAACGTTTATTTACATCGCTCACCCTAATAATGAAGGCTTTTTATTAATGAACCATAAATACAAGTTCAAACAGCATTAACATGTGGACACATTACATCAACTGCAGACAGTTCCCTTGTCTGTAAGCTGGCAGCCAAAGAGTTTGTGCTGCAGGTGTGGTTAGGCCTACTTGTCCCAAGGACAAAATAAACATGAAAACTTGTTGCCCTTGACCCCAAACAATATGTTACCGGCGTCTGGCAATAGGAATTCACACCCCTGGTTTCTAGGAGTTGGTTAACTTCATTTGTGAGGACAGGGAGCTGTGGATCAGCCAGGAATGCTTGAGAGTCTTCCGCCGTAGTGGTCACAGCCGCTCAGTATATATGGGTGTAATAGGAAGAGAAAGTGTCCGCCACTTCCTGTCTCTTCACGCCTACAGTCCTCAGTTTGTATTTCTACCATCCAGCTTCATGCCCGCTCATTGTCAAGCCATGCAATCTGTCTCCCATCCTAGTCCCCAACCTCAAAGTCCACGCTGTGTTGTCCTATTGCTTCACCTTGCCAGCCTCTGGAGCTATATCCCTATACTCTTGCTGCTAAAGTTCTAGGATGGGTCTGACTTACCCAGCGCCCCAATCTAGTAGGTTGTTCTCTAGGTCTGAGGGTCTCACGCTCAAACGCCTCAATTTTAGCCCTGGTATCTTTTTTGTGTCCCGCTATCAATGAAAGGCCCTGTCCTTTAATGACTGTTTGATAGGCTTCCCATAAGGTTAATACAAAGTCCACTGAGGACTCGTTTTCCTTAAAATATTGATCTGTGTCCTCCAGGAGGTCCTCTCTGATCCTGGGATCTTAAAGTACCATGGGTTACGCATGATACCGCAGTATTTATGTTTGGTGTAAGACTCAGATGGAGCATGCCGGAGAGTGGTCAGTGATACTTCTGGGCAAATTACATACTTCTCAAAATCTCAGAAATAGTTAGTTAGCTAGAGTGAGGATATAATTAACACGTGATAAACTACTATGAACCCCCAGAGTGAAAAGTAAAGTGTTGTGATGTAGGACTGAGGGTCCGCCACACATCAACCAGACCATGGACTGATACGCAGAACATAAGTTGACTCCACGAGGAAGTAGCCTGCTGTGGGGGCCATCAGTCCTTTTCGTTACTAACGGCCCAATTCAGATCCTGGTGAAGGGAATACTTTGTCACAAATGTGACGGGTATCCCGTCCACCGTATTCCGATCCCATTATATCCTATGGGGATTGTGATAAGGCGAATGGGATATACGTCACATTTGCGACGGAGCATTCCCTCTGCCAGGATCTAAATCAGGCCCAAAGTGTAATTCTGAAATCTTCTACCAGCAGTAGTGCCCCCATCAGGTAGGATCAGCAGGGCAGAGCTCAAATCTGGAAGAAGGATATCATGGAGTTGCAGTAGGACACAGAATGATACAATATTGACAGAGAAGCCCTCCCAGGTCAGAGTTAGTGCCACATATCGCAGCCCCCCCACACTCCCTATCCGTCCATGTGTGGTCATTAGTAAGCGGGAACTACTTTCTGATCAGGATCCCCCGTCTCCTGGAAATAGCAGCATAACCCGCGTGGGCAACCATTTTGTATCTGCACACCTATCTAGAGCCCTACAGGTACTGCCCATTAGATGCACCTCCTGTTGGAGGATGACATCCGGGAATATTTCTTTGCGAGTGGCCCTCTAAATCCTCCAACCTCGCCCCCAAGGCTGAGTCGCTCCTGGAGGGTTGTTGTTTTGACTCAGAGGGTGGAAAGCAAGTCTTCTGCCTTCTTCATCCGGCTCCCATGTTACGTAGGTTTCTGTAGCGACGGACTCCATTTTCACCTCCAATTCGCCACAAACACCCTGCTGTGCTGTCATGAGGTCCTTAAGGGTAAGACCATCATCCCTGAATGTTGCACCACTTGGCCAGATCCCCAGCTCCTCCTCCACGGTCACCTCAGTCTGGCCCTTCGGTAAGGTGAATTTATCCAGCTTCGCCTGAAGCGCTTTTTGTGCATTCTTGTCTCATGTCGTGGTCTACAATTGTGGAGATCTCCGGGGGGCTTGTGGAAGCCCAGAGGCCTGGCAGTTCGGGCTGGACTGTTCCAATGGGGACCAGGGTCAAGACTGATTTGCATATGGCTGGGTCCAAACAGGGGTGGCATGGTGAGCAAAAGAACGATGGATTAAACCCAGATCTGAGACTGAGTGTTTGAAAGGTTTCAACACGCCATCCATCATCCTTTTGTGTTGCTAAAGGAGCTCCGAGATAATCATCGCTGCCAGCCATGTGGCACAAACTAAAGCACGTGCCCTAGTGTGGCCTGTCAGTTTTCTCTCCAGTCATCCCCACCCCCACCAATAGTCTGTGTAGGCTAGGGACTCCATCCCCAACACACGTGGATGTCTCGTACGAAATCACAGTTACTGTTCCATCTGGGACTCGTAGTGACGGACAGGCAAGCAAATGTCTCAGTGGTGACATAGGCAGAAGAGGCAGCCCCTGGGCCGCACTCCATTATGGCACTCTGTGGGTAGATTGGATTCTCGGGTGTCTAAAAGCACAACAGGCAGTGCCCCCCCGCCCCTTCCCCCCCAGCAGCCGGGCAGTGAATGACAATCCCTCCTCAGATGTAAGCCAGGCCACAGTTTGCGGCTCCCTCTCCAGCACTGCCATGCCAATCCTCCCCACTACCTCTTCACAGTCAGCTGGCACCAGCAGGCCAGTCCTCCAGCTCAACTGCAATGTTAGGCCCCCGACAGGCTCAAGCACTCGATGGGGATCAGGATGCACCCCAGCTCAGGGATTACCACTCTGAGGCCTCAGCCCCCCTCCCCCCCACTCCTCAAGGCACGCATGTAGCAAGTGTCAGATGCAGAGGAGTATTCAGGTACGCAGACAGGTGGGCGAGTGATCACTGACTACCGCACTCTGTAGGCATTTATGTCCGTGCCTGGAGTGCGTCACGTTCCAGTCCGCCACTGGGTCAGAAGGCTACAAAACATCACTTCTAGGGTGGCCCCTGCCTGGGCAAGGCCTCACTGCTTCCTTCAATATTCCACCTCCCTAAGCAGCTAATGCCGTGGTCCCTGGGTAAGACCCTCCTTCACATTCAAGTAAGTAAGCAACCTCCTCTCAGGCCACCCACATTCGCTTAGTCGTGCTCAAATGATGCAGTCTCTGCTCTGGAGAGGGTGAAAGTGCAGGGTTGTCTGGGGCAAGCTTGCTTACGCAAATAGTCCAAAAGGCTGCTGCAGCCCCACTACACATTGTGTTTCTCTCGGCAGCTGCCCCATGCCACTGATAGCAATGTGGCGGTTCAGCTATGTCGACACACTGCACCCCGCAGTGAATGAAAGAAACATATTGCAGCACAAATGGAGGAATGTCTGGTATCCTCACTATAAGTAGCTGCCAAGAGACAGGCTTACTAGCGCAGGGGACGGATGATGTAGAGGGTATTGGGGGTTAAACGCGGGTGGATTATGGGAGCTGCTCTAAAAAGTATCCATCTTGTCAGGCTATTGGTCACACCCCTATCTTGTGAAGGTTTTATTAACTGGTCCTAAGGCTGAGTCTTATGAAGACCTTACTAAGACAGCCCCAATCTCTCGCATCACCCTGCTATTTTTTTTTAATTCGAGCATCAACACCAATTAATCATAAAAAAAGATAAAATGCAATGATGATTTGGCCTCACTTCACACTCTCCCTTTTCTTTTTATTCCTGTATACCCTGTCTAGATTAATCATGAGCACACATCCACAGAAAGAAGATAACGGGCAAGGCAATGAAAAGACAACAGTCATAAGGATCATAAGTACAGGAGTTCATGTAAAGGGATGCAGCTACTAAAGTAATGACTAGCTTTCCTCAGAAACAAGCGTTCATATGTATTGTTCTTATGCCTCAGACCACTCATTTATTTATGTTTCCCCTCCACCTCCCCATTGCCTCCCAACCTCACCTGCATTTGCAATTTTGTTCCCTTAATGAAATGGCCTTGGGTTTTGATGGAAGACATTTGTTAGTCCTCTAGGAACAGAAATATGCAGAGCACTAAACGTCTAGAAAACGGCCTTTTAAGTGTGTCTAAAGCAGTTGTTTGGAAATTCAGAAGTCCTCAGACCTATTAGGAAACAAATTCAAGACTTTTTATGATGAACATTTTAGGGGGCTTTCACCTAAAAGAAGATCGTGAAAAACATGGGCAAGAACAGTCATATAGTCAGAAACCACTTTGGCCTATAAGCAGAAGTGGCTACTTCTAGTAAGGTTGCTTTCCGATACAGCTGCTTCAGTAAAGTATTACTTTTATGAAAATAGCTTTGACTTTCAATGACAGTGAGAGTGTAAAACAAAGAAAAATAAAATAAAATCTGAGGCATGGTTAAAAGGGGATCTCAGAAGAAATTCTTCAGTAAGGCACTACTGAGCAAGATCTTCCTTGAGAGAAGTGAAAATTTGCCAACTAAAAGAGGTAGGGATGTACTTATTTCTCTTGGCACACATTTTGGATTGATACTTTGCTGCCTACACCAGATGCAAAACATTGTCTATTAAAAAAGAAGGATGTCCTAGTGAAAGACATTAGACACTTGACCACCATGCTCAAGGGTGGGAAGTAAAGGTGGAGACTCTTACCCTAGAGAGAAGATGCAGGCTACACGGAAAGCTTTTGCGTAGTCTCTTCAAAACATGAAGGCGATCTGGAAACCACTATTGTCATATCCATTTTGGTGCTTTAAGAATTCTCCTGGCCTTTGAACATGTTGTTTTATTTAAGCTATTGGTTTTATCAATGTCAGTGAAAAAGAGCAGAGAAAATGTAATGACACTGTCCTACGTCTGTGGCTTGTGGGCATCTGTTTTAGCTGTAGTAGCAAAAGTATCTATTTGTGGAAATACCCATTCACAAAACTCGTATACCCACATATTTCTTAATCTACCTTGTTTGATAAGATAATGGTGATCAGAATTATTATGAAGTTTCTTCTTCTCACCAGAAGTAAACATTTCAGGGCTAGATGTACTGCCGTGAGTTTAAGCAGATTGAATAAAAATGAAGTCTGCTTCTGAGACCA
This sequence comes from Pleurodeles waltl, assembly GCF_031143425.1. Lineage (NCBI taxonomy): Eukaryota > Metazoa > Chordata > Amphibia > Caudata > Salamandridae > Pleurodeles > Pleurodeles waltl. The sequence goes on from NC_090448.1 coordinate 69,962,773, forward strand.
AGTGCCTGGGGGTGGTGGAAGAGGAATTACCCTATTGAGAATTATTTGGTTAAAACAACCATGGGAATGAATGCAGATCTGCTAGTTACAGTCAAGTTATCCAGTTTCTGGGGAACTGGTTTAGTTCATGATCTAAGCATTGCTGTAAGAGTCTCACCACCAGACAGGCATTTGTCACTACACAGATAAAATATGCCATGGAACCCACAAGAGAAAAAAATGGATCTGCTATTGGAAGTGTTCTTCTCAAGTCTGTCTTTTTAACTGCATACAATCTTTTCAGTAGTCTAGATCACCTCTTGTTACTGAGGTTGTCATCTGGAAGTTTTTCTGATGAGTAAATCTTTGGTGCTGTGCACCTTTACCTCAAAGTGGTCTTCAATGGCAAAAAGCTGTTTTTGCTATGGCTTGTGATGTTGCCATTCAATAAGTAGAAGTCTATTTTGGTGGTATATGAAAATCTTTTTACCAGGCCCATAGATTTCAGCATCTCTGCTTTACCCTACATTCACTACTTTTGGTCTTCCTTGTGAGTGCCAAAGTTACGCTAAAGGAGAGAAGACCGAGAATTTTGTCTTAGACCTCAGGTTTCAGGTCTGTAAGTTGAGCATAGGAGGATCCTCTTAATTCCAGGCCAGTGCAATAACCACATACTGGTGAGAGGAGTATCCTGCTACACATAAAACTTGTGAGAAAATTTCAGTTGTGCAACTGCAAGCTCAAATACATCTAGAACTAACAGCTGCAGTGGCTAATTGCTTGGATGTTTCCAGGCACTAAAGAGTTTTGAAGATCAGAGGTCTTCGTCTGTATTGTGGTCTGTTTTCCTTTTCTTTCCTAGAATGTGGCTTCGTCACAGATATGAGAGTAATGGAAGGAGACGTTTGTGGCAGATGCACTGGCAGACCATGGGATCAATGCTATTTGATGGTATTGCCATATGGCGGAGCTACAACTTGAAGGAACCAGGAGCCTTACTGAGACAAGAAAAACGCACATCAATGCAGAGATGTCTTCATCTTTAAATCTGTTTATTAGTGTAACAAGAGAATACAACATACATCCACCTACATCCAACAGCTGCTGGGACAAAATGCGGAGAAAGGAATGGGTTGAGGCCCTGGAAACAGGGAAGAGGACAATAAACAACCTCACAAATGTTCATAGCTGTTGTCCTGAAATCTTAGGATGTTAAAGAGGGCTGTGGTGGGTGCCACCACTCTAAATCAGGAGTTGGTGTGGGGTGTTCGTGCGAGACCTAAGATGCGTAATAGGTGGGGCATGCGAGTTCTCTAAACTCATCGGACAGAAACCGCACAGTCTCCGCATGCTTTCTAAAACCGTGGCAATGCATGCGTTATACTAGCAGCTAACTGTTCCATACCCAGGAGATCCCATAGTTTGAACAGCCAATTCTGATGTGTTGGTGTTTGATCTGTGCCCTAGCATGCCAGTATGACTATTTTTGCCGCTCCCAGCGCAAGTGTTATCAACCACCCCCACCCAACCCCCCAAGTGATTGTAAGGGTTATGTGATTGAGTTCGGTAAGCCCAAGAGCATGTAGCTAGGGAATCGGGGCAGGTCCGTATTCCAGATTTTATTAATGTCGACCCACACCTCATCCCAAAAGGTCCCAATTTTGGGGCAATGCCACAACACATGCACAAGGGTGATCAGTTGTCTGCAGTGTCTCCAGAATAGCCCATCAATGTTCCTCTTCCACTTGGCTACTCCAGCTGGCGTGTAGTACCAAAAGTGGACTGTTTTAATCAACATTTCTTTACCCATAGCACTGGTTGCCGAGCTATTTGCTCTGCACCAGATGTCCTTCCATTCTGTGTTGGTAAATCAATGCTCACATTCAAGTTCCCAGTGTTTCTGCGCTGGGGACTTGCAGGTTTCTATGGGAGTACTAAGGAGTTCATAGATATGAGAGTATGCGCTTGTCAGCTGAGCGGGTAATCAGCCACTTTTCAAAATGGGTCACAGGGCGGCTCACATGAGGGCAGATATTTGGCTGCAGTAGCCAATGCTTCAATGCCATGTATTGCTACCGAACATTGGAGAGGCCATAATGGCTTTGAAGGTGCAGAAAATCCATGATGCCCTCCATGTCAAAGACATCTCCCAGCCTCTTACAATCCGCTGTCTGCCAAATGACAAAGGAGGCACCTTGTGCTGCTGGGGGAAACTCTTGATTACCTAGGGAGTCAGGGGTGAGATGCGAGAAGGTAGATTATGACGGGTCTGGACTGCAGATGCTGGGTGGCCTATGAGGCTTAGGCAACAGGGTACTTTCTATATGTGGATGCCTGCCACTGCTTGGTCAATGAAGCACCAATCCTTCTCTGTGCGGGGCCTAACCCATTCCACCATATACCGTAGTTGAGTAGCCTGATAGTATTTCTCGCAGCATAGAATGCCCAGTCCACCCTCTTCAGGAGCCAGCTGGTGTACCTTCTCGGAATCCGCTCCTTTTTGCCACCCCTGATAAAATCACTGATGAGCTGTTGCATTTTAGCAAGAATGGAACAGCCCACTACATTGACGCTGGCTCATAATTGTCAGGCTAAGTGCATGGGCAGTGCAGGGGCCCCCTGCACCCGGACTCTGTCAGCTTTTACACTGCGGTGCCTGGCAGTCCGACGGTGGCCTAACTTCCATGGTCATAATGTGGCGGTCTGACCGCTACCAGAGCAGTCGGACCATCGCTTTGGCGGTGGACAGACCACCACCACGGCCCTGGCAGTCTGAAGACCGCCAGGGTCGTAAATGAGGGACCAAGTCTGCCTTGGCCCCTCGCAAGAGCCTGGTGTAGTTGCGGTCTGTCATGCAACCCAACATTGGAAGTATTTGAAGGCCCAGATAAGTTGCTTCTGAAGGCGCCCATGTAAAGGGGAAGCTGTGTTCCTGGGGGGCCTGTTCGGCTTTGGGTAGAGTAAGGCTGATGATATTGGATTTTGCGTAATTAATTTTCAATCCCGAGGCCCCCTCAAACTTTTCCAATTCTTCCATAAGTGGAGGCAGGGAGGCCCATCAGCACGAGCATCTCATCATCAGGATAAAGCGCAAGCTTGTGCTCTCTGCCCCCCCATCCTCAGGCCCTTAATGCCTCTGTTGAGTCGCACCCGCTCTGCGACCTGCAAAAGGCTCCATATAGATTGTGAATAATATCGGCAACAGCAGGCAATCCTGTTGGGATTCCCTATTGATAGCAAAGGGGGAGGGAGGATGGTATGCCACTCATGCGGATATCACTGTTCTTGGTTGCTTGTAACTGACACACAACCATCGGCAAAATCTCGACTGAAAGCTTATTTTAGGGAGGACCAGCTGAAGAAGGTACAGCCAGTGAACTCTGTTGAATGCTTTCTTATCATCGACAGAGTGCTGTAGGAGTGTGGGACCAGTGGGCCTTGTCGATTAAGTGACACAGCCATTTAGTGTTCTCACTGCAGTTACGTTCTGGTATAAACCCTGCTTGGTCTGGGTCAACCAGGTGCTACATATGTGGGGCTAGCTGGGCCAACAGGATTCTCATATAGATCTTGTCATCTACGTTTAATAATGAGATAGGCCGGTAGGATGAACACAAGGCAGGATCCTGGCCTGGTTTGAGGATTACTATAATGGTTGCTTGTAGCATGAGGTCTGAGCGTGCCAGTTACGCTAAAAGAGTTATAGTCTCTAGTTAAAACAGGAGCTAGGGCTGAGTCGAAGGTCTTCTGAAAGTCTGCTGTGTAGTCATCAGGACCCGGTGCTTTATCGGAGATAAGCTTTTGTATGACCTGCAGCACCTCCTCAATGATAACATCTTTCACTAGAGCTCCGTATTCGAGATCAGAAAGGCACTTCATTGGCAGCTGATCCAGATAGGATTCTGCTTGATCGGAGTCTAAGTGCTCAGAAGTGTATAGTGTGGTATAGAAGTGCTTAAAGGCTTGTTTTATGTGTTCATCTTGGGCTACCCGGTAGACCTGGGAGTCCCCTACCTCCATTATTTGATGCAGAAGGGTTGGGTATGGAGCCGGTGCGTTAATAAGTACTCTGCTTTGTTGCCCCCCAGCGTAAAATTTCTGCTTTAAGTGCAGGAGAGCATAATCAACTTTGCCCATGTCCCAGGCTTTGAGCTATTTGCACGCGGCTGTTAGCAGCCTCCTGACCCTACACATGTCTGTGCCCTTGTGTTCCTCCTCCAAGTCCCTAACCTCAGTCTCCATTTGAGCCGTCTTAACTCTCCTATCCCTTTTCAGACAGGCCACTCTTGCAATAAAGCTTCCGCAGAGCACCGCCTTCATTGTGACCCAAAGTAGGGCCACTGGGACATCTGGGTTATCCTTAGTCTGTAAAAACTCTGTGATGGCTAAAGTTATTTCGGAAATTGTCTTGGCACAGGAGTGTGTGGTTTAAGGGTCAGGAGTGTTGTGCCGATGGTCCTGGCAAGCGACAGACTATGGAGATTGGCAAGTGGTCCAACAGGGCTGCCACTGCGATGTCTGCTGCAGTAATGTTTGTGCTCAGATGGTGGTAGAGGAGAAAAAAGTCAATGCCGGTGTAGGACCGGTGGACTGCAGAAAAGAATTTGTAGCTCTTGTTGAGAGGATGGCGTTGTCGCCAGACATCCACCAGACCGCCTCCGCCAGCCACTGGCGAAATGTAGGTGTGTGCGCGCTCGCCTGACCTGCCCTTTGTGTAGACTTGTCCATCCCCAATCATAATGTCCCTGTCTGATGTGGTCAGTATTTGCTCCACAGACTCCTAAGAATGCCTCCTGATGGGAGTTAGTGGCATATATGTTTGCTAGTGTGAATATATATCCTTGTGTGGCAATGCACAAGAAGAGTGCCCTGCCAGTGATTTCAAACTGAGTCTGGACCACCTTCCCTGAAAAGTGAGTAGCTAAGAGGATCGCTACCCCAGCCGTTTTCTTTGGGTCTGAGGTGAAGGACTGACAGTCAAACCATTTTGAGCGCAAGTCTCTTGGATGAGGCAGATATTGCATAGCTTCTTAGGATCTTAACCACAGGCATGCTGCCTGCTTCCCTTCACCTTTTTTAGGGGAGATTACTGCCCATCCTACTGACCTGTTTGAGGTCTGCTGCATGTGTAGGTAGTGTGTGCCCTCCATACCCACTTAAGCTATGAGTGAGGAAAACATAAAATCAACAATTTTACCATGTAGTTCCTCACCAGGCATTGGCCAGGTACTTTATCAAGTGCACCGGGCCCACCAGCTATGTTGCGCTGCCCCACCCCGGTGATCTGGCCAAGCGCAGGGACTGCTTTCCAGCGGGTCACCTCTTAGTCACTGTCTGGGTCAGATTCCCTCTGGTGGAGCAGTGCTGACTGCTCAAAACTTCTCTCCTGGGCTGTTGGTTTGCGGATTTTCTTCCTTTCCCCCTGGCGGATGGGCACCAGTGGCGCCGTCAGGGCCCAGGATTTCTCTGGGTGGTTGCGGGGGGGGGGGGGGGGGGGCGACTCAGGACCCAGTGCTTCCCCGTCCAGCAACAAGCATGCCTCCTCCATGGTGCGCAAGCTGTGCGTTTTGTCGTTCCACACAAAGCTGATGTGGAAAGGGTGACCCCACTTTTATTTGATCCCTTTTTCGCGCCAAAAGATTTCTTCATCTTTGTAGGGTAATAGAGAAGTCCTGATAGAGCCATACTTTGCTGTCCTCAAAGTCAATGAAGTGTTTATCTCTAACCGCTGCCATGATGGCTTCTTTTTGCCAGTATTAATGTAGGCATGTTAGAATGTCCTGTGGTTGCCCTGAGGAGCGAACTGCCTGTCTCACCCTATGTGCGCGGCATGGGATAATGTCCTGATCACCTAAGTCCGGAGCCACATGGGGGAATAGGCAGAGGACAAAGTCCTTCAATCTCCCAGCATCAGCCTGGATGTCTGACAACTGCTACTAATTCTTGTTTCAGGGTGGCTATATTGTCTCTCAATGAGGTAAAAAGGCTCTCAAGAAACAACCGTTTAACAGGAGCATCCAATTCTGAGGTGACGTCCGACGCAGCCTATGCGGGGGTCACAGTCTTGTGGGAGCCTTTCTCTGCTCGGTCTGTCTTCTTTCTTGTCGGCTTTGCAAACATGTCTTTGATAGAGAAGTCTTTCTGCGTCAAACGAGCATTTGCCATACCGCCAGAAGGGGCAGCAGGAGAGGCGTGAGCAGGGGAAAGGAGGTACAGCCTGTTGGCTTTACTTGTTAACGATCAAAAGTCAGGTGCACGGAATTCTTTGTCAGCATCCTAATGTCTTCTTTACTCCACCTATCTCGCGGGTTCCCAGTCTCTGCAGCTCCTCACCAAAGGTAAGATCATGGAGGAGTCCCCCTCCAACAGCGCTGCCTCGCGATACTGATGGCCTATATTAAATTGTATGATAAGTTGTTCCCGGGTGACCTTTCTGACTCTCGGCTGGTAAGGCCTTGCTCATCTCTCTGGGTGCCACCCCTGGTTTGCCCAGAGCGGATGTGTATTAAAATCTAGCTGTCCTTTTATAGCCTGAGACCGTGGGTCACGCTGTGCCGTTTCATGGAGGGCCCTGAACCCAGGGGTGGCCCCAGGTTAGACGAATTGTCCAAGCCCCCTAGGTCCAGCCGTGCCAAACTCACTCCATCAACCCCCTCCAACTGACCGATCTCCCTCACTGACCTGGGAGGAGGTGGCATGAAGAGTCGCTCCTAATAGTTCTGTGGCCCTCCGGGGGTATCCACGCCTCTGCAACACCCACTGTTGCAGTGGCCCCCGCTCCACTCCTCACACTCTTCTCCTTAGCACCCCATGTTGAGGTCTGCTTACCGCACCCTTTCTCCTCAAATCCGAGGCCCTTCCCTCCTGGGCCACCAGTCCAGTCCTGCCTTTTGGAGGCCCACAAGGCCCTGCGTGCTTTCGCCTGATCCTGCCCCCCCCACCCCCCACTCCCGGCTGTCTTCTCTGATCTGCGCAGGCAGGCAACACGTGCCAGGCCCTGTCTCCTCCAAGTCTCCACTGGCCACCCCCGGGGCCGTGCCACTCCGTATAAGCCACGTCGGGTCCAATTTCAGATAGAGACCCCCGTACCCCCCATCTTGTCTTCAGGCGCACCCTTCATGCAGTGAATGCCATCACGGTCTGGAAGAGCGCCCCCAGGCCGATCACTGGCCTCCTTCGAGTCTGCCGCTCCAGTGGGCGAGCAAGGGCCCTGCTCCTCGGCCACCACTCTGCCTCTCACCAATGGGCCATTAGGTTTCTTCGTCGGCATATGGCTCTCAGTTCCACAGCCTCTTCTCTCCTGGGCCGCCTCTCTGCAACTTCTTGTGGGGCGCTCTGGGCACCGAAAGATACTCTTGTGGGCCAAGCCCCCGCCCTCCACCCCACCGGCTCCTCTACAGGGTCCGACCTCATGACAGGGGGCTACAGTGCGCTAATCACACCTCAGGGTTCAGCTGAGGCCGCAATTTCCTTTTGCGGCAAACCTCCGACACGGGCCTAGCGGACACCCAAGTGTTGTTTCTTCACCTCCACCTCTCTCACCGCCCAATACTCCATGCGTTCCTCTGGTGGGGGGGCACGGCAGGGCCCAGGATTGCTGCTGTTTATCATCATGGTGGCAGAGCTCTGCAGTCTTGCGTCTGATCAGGGTGCCATGTTGGACACACCTGAAAAATAATGTTTTAAAGTACCTCCTACCAAGACATCATGAAAAGCGGCAAGGCCATTCACCAGCGATTCAGTATTCTACTGCAGTGGATGCCAATAAAATAGTTCCCCATTATGGTTAAATGCCTACTTTGCTTGGAGCCTTGAGTGCTGCATACTCCTGAGTAAGATCATAACAACTGTCACTTCTAGGAGATCTGTTCTTGGATCATTCTGTTCTGGGACAACAGTGATGTCATGCTGTTTCATCACAATATGCCACTTAACACAAGTGTGTTCTCTTGGGGTCCACAGTCCCCCATGCATAAGAGTGCTGGACCTACATTCCATTGGGGTTGACTTGCTTGTTAAAGGCTTCTGTATTAGAAGTTTGATATGCTGAAGAACTTCTGCAGGCAAATGTAACAGCTCAAGACTGACAGGAAGAGTCAGGATTAGTCTGATGACTTTCTACCAAGAAAGAAGACCACATTCAGACTAATCAGGCTCTGACGTAGGGAGGAAGTAGGTCTGCACTGATGGCCTGAATGATGTTAAATGAATTAATGTCAACTACTGATGTCAAAGCGGACCTTGAATTTGTGCACAATGTCTTCCTCATGATCTTTCAGGGTTCTTTTGGACATATTTTGACAACAATTAAATTGTTTGCGAGTCTGAGATGCAGATTACAAAAACATGATCTTTCTCCGCTTTCTTCCTCTCACGAGAGAGGCCACGTTGTGAACACAAATGCATTGTCATGGCTCATGGAATGGCAAGCCCCTCTCTTAAGCCACATCTCGGAAACAGGTCTTGAACTGTGGGTAAACGTGCTCCAGGTTGTCGATCAATCTTGCTTGCATTAAAACTTGTGGCCATTGTTGCACACCACCAGACCAAGAACACTACTCTGTTCGAAACCAGTAACATGCTTTCACCAGTAAAGGCAGCTGTGTAACTCTACAGCCACTCTGCTCAGTAAGTGTGAATGAAACACTACTCTTCTCATAGACTGTGCATTGAATATTGCTCTCTTTAGTTCATGCAGCTGTGCAGCACACAAATGATACTCTTCTCATTAAGAGTGCATGGTGCGCTACTCTCCTCTAAGATTCCATTGTGAGCCTGGGCTGTCAAAACAGCCAAAACATGCTTATTTATTAATTCAATACACACCCCATACCCCCAGTTGCCATGTATCTGGTCTTACTGTTGTGTCTGCTTAATTGTGTTGTTTCAATTTGCGGAGTCCTAGTGCTCCAAAAATACAGTGCAGTGAGATCTTGTGAGGATCTCGGGTGCCATGTTGCTTCTATGCTTATAAAAGGTGGCCACATCTAGCCCCGACCACTCGCAATCACATATGCGGGTGTGGCTCAGAGAGCAGCCGCTGGCATTCCAGAGCTGCTGCATCACAAACAGAATCCTTTCTTTTAGTTTCCTAAGCACTGGGTGAGGTAGGACTCGGCAAGGACACGTGTCAAAATGTTTAAATACTGTTTGCTGCTGTCTGTTATAACAGAGTGTGAGTGTTGTCAAATCAAGACTATTCTGTTTAGGAACCAAGAGAACAAAGACACTTATTCAAAGCTTGTTTATTGGAATGCTGCCGCCAACAACAGACTACACAGTGCCAGTTACTGTTTGGTTATACATTGTGGTTTAAAGGCTTATGAGCAATTAGAGACATTGCCACAGAACAAGCTTTTGAACCATTTCATGGACATTGCCTCACTACAGGTTTATGAACAATTGCATAGACATTGTCTCAGTACATATTTATGAAGAATTGCATTGCCTCAGTTCAAGGTTAATTATCGATAACTCAAAGCAGATGTTAATCATCAATACATTGTTATTAAAACTAATCATAGCTCTTCCCTGTTGGGTAATAGACATTTAGTTCCATGGATACACAAAGTCCAGAAGTATTAGAGTGGGGTAAGATTTCCCAGATAAGAATAGAACAATCTTACATTTACCTGTGCTCATCAAAATAGAATCCTGATTGTTCATTGGTGTAATTCTGTTCCAGATCTCCTGCCCTGCAGTATTCTCCCAAAACCCTTCCCCCTCGTCAGGCCAGTCCAAGCCTCTGGATTATTTAATTTGCGGAGTCAGTGATGCTAGAAGTCAGGCACTGGAGAGTACTGCTCGAGGGGGAACCTTTTTTTGACAGATATTCCTTTGAAATACTGGTACAAAAACACTGGAATTTTTTTTGCCACTCAGAAAATGCTGGAAAAACAAACCGTAACATCCTGCACCAGGCCCTCATGGAAAGTGCTAGCGATCCCCCCCAACGGCCTCCCTCTCACCCCCCCCCCCCCACGGCAGGGATGGAAGGGGAAATCTCTTCCCCTTCCACCTCCCTGATCTAATGACATCATTAGAGTCAGCTCGACACGCTGGAAGCCATTTGTTTCCAGCACGTCGGGGAGGAAAGAGGTGAGTTGACACCGGCTGGGGCGGGGGTGGGAGGGGGAGTGGGTGGGTGGAGGGTTCCTTTCCCTCGATGTCTCTTTCAGCATTCCTGCTGCCCGATCGCAATGCGATCGGGCAGCACGAATGCCACTAGACACCAGGGGTGATTGTTTATTGTGTGCTGTGTTTGTTTTCTGTTGAGGGTCGCTCCCCTTAGAGGGCCAATATGTTTTTCGCCATTTCTGCCCCCAATGGAGGCAGATCACCAGATTATTTTTATGCTGATCTGCCTCCAGGGGGGCAGAAGCCACAGTGACGCCAGGGATGTTTTGCGCTTTGTTTTGTTTTTTATGTTGGGGGGTGGTGGGGGTGCCCCCTTTGGCAAGGGCCCCCCCCCCAAAAAGGGCAATGCACTTTTGGGCAGTTCTGCCCCCCTTGGGGGGTAGAGACAACTAGACACCAGGGAAAATCTCTTCTATTTTGGGGGCAGGGTGTTTGTCAACTGGTGAAGTATTTCCATTTGTGATTATAACAGTTTATTTCTCCTTTTTGTTCTAGTTCAAGGCTTTTTCTTCCTTTGCTGTGGCTCGTTGCGGTTTTGGCAGTGGTTGACCTGCGGTTTGCGTAGTTGCATGTTTTAGGTAAGTAAATAAATTTACTCCAAAGGAGTATTGCTGCCATGCATGAATGACATGTTTGTAGGTGGTGTACTAAATGCAGGATTGTGTGTGAAATTGTCCTTAGATTTGTGAACAATGATATTTGTGTTGTCTTGTGTCTAATTTGCTTTTCTTTTTAGAAGGATATAATTGGTGATTGCCGTCTGTGCAGAGTAGTTGCTGGTGAGTCTAGCTTTTTCAAGCAAGTGAGTGGTATAGTTTTTGAATACATAACTCTTTGTGATAAAGCCACACTTTGTTTATTACTTATTTTAGACAGTGCTGGTTGTTGTTGGCGCATTTGTCAAGTTACTTTTATTAGAAAGGATCATGGCTAGCTGCAGGGTGACAGCTCAGCAGGTTGTTAGCATGCTTTTTTAGTCATCTTCTGATCATGATTATGAGACTGATTCTGCATCTGAGGCAGAGGAGGAAGAGAGATTCTGGCAGTGAGTTTTCTGTCCGAGAGGAGTCTTCTGATGAGGAAGCCACTCTCACTGCAGATGAAGGGCCTGTTTTAGAGGAGGACACTGATGTGCCAATGGTGCAGCAGCTAGCGGCTGAAAGGGTTTCCCATTGGAAGACCTGAACACTGGGTTGCCCCAAACATGGAGCAGCCACAATTGCCTGGCTTTACTGGTCTCCCAGGGTGTAGAGTAAATACGGAAAACTTTTTACCTGTCAATTTCTTTGAGTTGTTTATGGACAATGTATTTTTGGAAGAGATTGTTGAGCAAACTAATATTTATGCGGTGCAGTATTTGAGGGACAACGCTGCCATACTTAGGCCTCAGTCTAGAGCTATCCAGTGGATTCACACAAATCTGGAAGAGATAAAGAAGTTCTTGGATTTGACTTTGTTGATGGGGTTGATAAGGAAGCCGTCACTGGCTTCTTATTGGTCTACTAGTCCCTTGATGGCAAAGGCTATATTTCTTGCAACCATGACTCGTAATAGGTAGTTGCTTCTTCGGATGCTGCATTTTGTTGACAGTGCTTTAGTCACTGGATTCAAGCTAGCCTGGCTGATACCCTGAAACAGGTCCCAGGATGCTTGTTTCCGGTCCAGGGAGGACTTGGCCTGGCAGTTCGGGCTGGACTGTTCCTATGAGGAACAGGGTCAAGACTGATTTGCATATGGCTGGGTCCAAACTGGGGTGGCATGGTGAGCAAAAGAACAATGGATTAAACCCAGATCTGTGACTGAGTGTTTGCATTGTTCAGCAGTCCGCCCATCATCCTTTTGTGTTGCTAAAGTTGCCGTAAGTGGGAAGGGTATGCCCAGACGTGTTGAACACTTGCCATACAGAAATCAGTGTATCAAAAGATGGAAGACTGATGGAAGTTGTGGGTATCTATTCCCCTAGAAATTCGATTATTTTGAAGACTATTTTGGTATGTGAAGGAATAAGTTATTGTCCCCATAGGTAAAAGATTGGATTCAGGTTGGGAGGACGAGAATCCATAAGACCTGCGACATTAGTTACCTAATATTGGAAAAGGAACTGCCCTGATGAAAGCGGTTTTACAAATTGGATGGTCACCGCCGAAACGCGCGTAGGCTTAGTTCCTACAGTTGTTATAATGGTTTATGAACCTTAAGATCCAAGTAATTAATTTCTCGTCATGAATTAGGTGAAGACGCTACTTTGTTTGGAGTTATACCATGTTATTAGTACGAATATTATTAAGGCTTTAGAAAGATAAAGTGTATACTCAATTTATATCTTATTGTATCTTGGACAATTTGGATTTTCTTTTGTTAATGTTATGTTTCTATTATCTTTTGTGTCTTGTCGTGTGTAACATTTTGTCTCTGTCTATTCATTATATATGAGTGTTTTGTGTCCTTCTTTGTGAATATGTAAATATTTTTATATCTAACTTTGATTATTGCGTTTTTTCATGTCGTTGTACATACATATGTAATAAATATTTTTTCATATTTCTGTTATCTTGATTGTTTGGTTGTTTTACATTGTAGACAACAGTGAGCATTAGTTGTAGCTCATTCTCTTTTCTTGTATTCAAGTATTTCCCTGGATGGGCTACGTATTATACCAGGGACCAGGGACCCTCGATAGTCTTCTCTCCCCGTGCTCACTGTGTCACAGGTTTCAACCTAGCCCAGCTGATTAAGGGTGATACCCTGAAACCGGTCCCAGGTTGCTTGTTTCCGGTCCAGGGAGGACCTGGCCTGGCAGTTCGGGCTGGACGGGGTGGCATGGTGAGCAAAAGAACAATGGATTAAACCCAGATCTGTGACTGGGGGTGAGAGTTTGCATTGTTCAGCACTCGGTCCATCATCCTTTGGGTGTTGCTAATGCTTTAGTCTTGCCATCAGATTGCCCAGATTATGATCGTCTTTTTAAGATTAGGCCTATCGTTGATCACTTTGTAGATTAGTTTTCAGAGGTCTATGTTCCAGGCAGAGAAATAAGTGTGGACGAGTCTTTGGTCCTGTTCAAGGGTCGTTTGGTTTTAGGCAGTACAGTCCTTGCAAGACGGCAAGGTATGGAATGAAATTGTAGATGCTGTCTGAAAGTAGTACTGGATAGGTTTATAAATTCCAGGTCTACACTGGTAGGGATTCCAGTACTGACCCCCCTGGTTGTCCGCTCACTTTTGGAGTTAGTGAGAAAATTGTGTGGGAACTTGGTAGACGACTGTTTAACAAAGGTCACCATTTGTATGTAGATAACTTCTACACTGGAGTTCAGCTGTTCAAGGAATTGTTCAGAGTGAACACTGTTGCTTGTGGCACAATCCACTCTAACTGGAAAAAAGTGATGATGGTGTGGGTGGAGTGGCGCTTGGCTGGAGGTGTTGTTGGCCACTGCAACACACTGCCAGTCAAACGTCAGTCCACACACTCCCATCAGCTGGTGTGATTGCTGTATCAGGAATGTAGGTGTATGAAAGTGATGAGCCCTTGAAAGGCGCTGTCTGTCGATGCGAGTGTTGTAATGTGCTGGGCCCACGGCGTGAACGGTCTTGTGCGTGTCGTGTATGAATGGACTGTAAAGAGGTTGGTGCCTTGATGCGGCTTTACAGCTCACAAGCTGTGAGTCATTGGTTCTGTTTTTTGGTCTTTCAGTTATTAACAGTGCATTTCATTTTTATGAAATCTCTTGTTAATAAAATTTGATCAACTGACCATCACTCACCTTTGTGCCGAATCCAACCAGTATGTGTGGTAAAAATGTCAAAACCTGCTCCGCTGTAATCAGGCGTCGCAGCACACCTGTGACATGCCAGGTGTTCTCGGGTGGGACACTGATGATGAAGCATGCCACCAACTTGGTTGGTTGGTGAGGGTTCTTTTTAACATAACCTAATTGTGTTTCTTTTTTACAATTTTAGTGTTGATCTATTACAAAACTCTCTTTTTGGGGGGGGGGGGGGAGGGGGTCGACCTGCCTTTTTGGTCCTGGGTGAGGCCTTCATCTAGGGAAGCCTACCAAACCCAGACATTTGTTTAAAACTAGACACCCGGAGGAGTCCAGGGAGGTGTGGCTTCCGTGAATCCCTCAACATTTTCTTACCCAGACTCCTCTGCAAACCTCATAATTTGCTTAAAAAAGCATATTTTCCTCACTTTCCTTTGTAGGATCATCGCACCGGCACAAATTTCCTACCACCCAGCATTCCCGTCAGGCTCACAAGTAAAATGATACCTCACTTGAGTGGGTCCCCAAAGCAGAGTCAGCCTAAAAATGTATACGGAAAAATTGTGCTTATCAACTTGCTGTGCTATCCCCTCAATCTCTACACGTTTTTTGGCCTTTTACTGTTGCAGGCACTTGGGCCAACCACACAAGTGAGGTATCATTTTTACCAAGAGACTGGGGAAACGCTGGGAAGAAGGAAATGAGTGGCTCCTCTCAGATTCCAGAACTTTCCATCACTGAAATGCGAGGCAAAATTGTTTTTTTTTGCCAAATGTTGAGGTTTGCAAAGGATTTTGGGTAACAGAACCTGGTGAGAGCCCCACAAGTCACCCCATTCTGAATTTCCCTAGGTGTCTAGTTTTTAGAAATGTCCAGGTTTGGTAGGTTTTCCTAGGTGCCGACTGAGCTAGAGGCCAAAATCCACAGCTAGGCACTTTGCAAAAAACAGGTCAGTTTTCTTTGGGAAAATGTGGTGTGTCCACGTTAGTTTCCTGTCGCGAGTATTAGGCCTAACCACACAAGTGAGGTGCCATTTGTATCGGGGGACGTGGAGGAACACAGAATAGAAGAACAGGTGTTATTGCCCCTTGTTTTCTCCAAAAAATGTTCCTTCCAATTGTAAGACAGTGTGTAAAAATGAAGTCTGTTTGAGAATTGCCCTGTAATTCACATGCTAGTATGGGGACACTGGAATTCAGAAATGTGCAAATAACCACTGCTTCTCAACACCTTATCTAGTGCCTTATCTAGTATTTTGGAAATACAGAGGGTTCCTTGATACCTATTTTTGACTCTTCATATTTTACCAAATAAATTGCTGAATACTCGGTATACAATGAAAGCCCACTGCAAGATGCACCTCATTTATTGGCACTGGGTACCTAGGGTTCTTGATGAACCTACAAGCCCTATATATCCCCACAAACAAAAGGGTCCAGCAGACATAATGGTATATTGCTTTTGAAAATCTGACATGGCAGGAAAACGTTACAGAGTAAAACGTGGAGAGAAATTGAAAAAATAATTCACCTCAATTTCAATATTTTTGTATTTCAGCTGTTATTTTCTGTAGGAAAACCTTGTAAAATCTACACCAATGACCCCTTGCTGAATTCAAAATTTTGTCTACTTTTCAGAAATGTTTAGCTGTCCAGGATCCTGCATTGGTTTCAAACCCATTTCTGTCACTAACTGGACGGAGGCTAAAAGTAAAAATGGGTTATGTCCCAGTAAAATGGCAAAATTGTGTTGAAAACTGGTTTTCGGATTCAAGTCTGCCTGTTCCTGAAAGCTTGGAAGATGGTGATTTTAGCATCGCAAACCCTTTGTTGATGCCATTTTCAGGAAAAAAAAAAACACAAGCTTTCTTCTGCAGCCCTTTTTCCCATTTTTTGGGGAAAAAACAAACAAAATTGTCGCTGTATTTTGGCTAATTTCTTAGTCTCCTTCAGGGGAACCCACAAACTGAGTACCTCTAGAATCCCTAGGATGTTGTAAAAAGGATGCAAATTTGACGTGGGTTGCTTATGTGGACAAAAAGTTATGAGGGTCTAAGCGCAAACTGACCCAAATTTCCAAAAAAAGGCCTGCAACCTGAGAGGGGAAAGACCTGGCCGCGAAGGGGATATGGTGGGCAACATTATGGATGCTGTGGTGTCGTTTCTAGGCCAAGAAGAGGTTGTTGAATGAGCCTCAGGGCAGCGACACTGGCAGGGAGGTTGCATGCTAGAACCTGAGCCTCTTTATAGCGGAGTTTTTAACACCTGTAACGGCGATTGACCAAATTATTACAATGTGTTACCAGTTGTGCTGTTTCGATAAACTGTCTACTGACATATAGATTCAGCCCCTGTATTATTGGCTCACACGTTCATTGTATCTCGCCAATGAATGTCATATTATTATGCATTGTCTGGTTGTTAAATAAAATGAAAATACAGTTTAAAAAAAAAAAAATCTGAATTTAGGCTTACCCATACAATCCCATAAGTGAAAGGGAATTTTGCAAAACACGTTCTTTCTTACATATTGGCTTAAATTTAGAAGCCACTAAGTGAAAAGAATTGCAATTGATATCAACATTAGTCTCTGTTTACACACTTTTCCCAATAAAAAAAATTAATATGGATGAAGAGGGGGTGGCCAAGATCCAAGATGTCGGATGTTTGAGCCCTGAGCTCTCAATCTAGCCGAGCATGTGCCTACTGCGCTGTCAAGGGCTGTCTCGCTGAACAAAAGGAAGAGCTTACCTTCACGAACCCTCAGAACATAGAAGCAAGGGAGAATTTCCAGAGTGGACTGTTTGCGGATTTAAGACACAACAAACATGCCGCTCCTAAAATGGAGGCGGCCTGATCAACAGAGACAGGTCCGCAAGTGAGGGCTGACTGTGAGGGAGGCCCCCCTGAAATATACTGAGAGGGGCCTAGGATGCATACAGACACAGACTGAGGCCTCAAAAAGAAGCAGTGGCTGGAACTCTGGGGATGCGACCCAGGACTGAATCCTAGAGATGGGAGGAAAGCTTAAGCAGCATATACAGCTCCACGCAGAAGATGTCTACTTCTAAGCCCTGCGCAGGAAACTGGAGCCCGGTCTGAGTGCGACATGTGGGCCTTTACAAGATACCTATCGGATTCCGCTCCAGGACAACATTGAGGATACAAAGCAGCACTGGAAGAAGTGCAGAAAATGAGTGGCATGCAGATCCCCATACAAATGGGCAAATCTCCCCTAATCTAGTCTTTGAGATCACAGGGGAATGAAAGTCATTCATCTATTCTGGGCCATACTTATGTAACTGATTTACACAGAAGGAGACAACCACAATCAGTAAACAAAAAACGATCCCTGGCTGAGATGGGTACTTGCACAGACCCATATTAAGGTCCTTTAGGTTGGGGCTTTTCGTCTATATTCTTTTTACTTTCTTTCTCCAATCTGTTGGTACAGGGTGGAGAGCATAATACCATGTTGCGGTCTCTTCTTACGGATGTTCAAGACCCTTTTCAATTTGTGGACATTTTGCTTGTGCAGGCGTTTGTTGTCACCGGGATTTAAGGGAAATGTGGAAGAGCAATCTGCTGCTAAACTCCCATCCAAATCAGAAAACATAAGGAAGGGTATGACAGAACAGTGTCAAACCAACGGCAATAGTGAATAAGACACCTAACATTGCTGCATACAATGTGAAGAGATTAAATAAACAACTTAAATGGTGCCCTATTTTCCAATGAACTAACCACACTTCAAACTGGTATACTGGGCTCATTCAAGAGACCCACCTCCTGAAACAAGAGCAGATTAAATTGAAATCGATAGACTTCCAAGGGCTAGGGGGGGGGGGGGGGGGGGGGGGGGGGGAGGTTCTTACCCATCGGAGATGTACATGGCTAGTGGAACAGATGAAGAAGGTTGGTAGATGACTGGCCTAAAGAAGTCTCTGAGGGCCCAACCACTAACACTGGCCGACATATATGGCCCTAACCAATGCAGGAATGCTTCTTACCTGCAATGGACCACACCCTCATGGCCTGGTCGCCTCTGCCAATCATAACTGGAGGAGATCTCAACCTAGTACTCGATCAAGAGGCAGACATCAAACACAACAGGGAGGTTCCTCATCCCGGTCAGTACAAAGCAAACTCCAATTAGAGGAACTGGGGCTGATTGATGCCTGGAGGGTCAGGCACACTGCGGGATGGGACTACTCATACTTCTCTGGGGCACATAAGCAGGATTAGGGTATATCTTTCTCGACAAGCAGCTGGTTACAGACTTCACTGAGGCCACCCAACTTCCCATCATATTCTCAGACCATGAGCTGGTGTCAGGCACTATGGCCTACAGACAACTTAAACCCAGGTGAAGAGAGAAACATGGCGAGTTCAAGACTCCTTTTTGAAAGGTCCATCAGCAGTCTTGAATATAAGAACTAGTATCACAGGCTACACCGCACATAATAAGGCAGGGGATGCAAACACAGCTACTCTTTGGGTTGCACAGAAAGCAGTACCCCAGGGTAATTGTATGGCAGAGGTAGCCTGTGTATGTAAATTTCAAGATTGTATGAGGTCAGATCAGAACTCTAGAAGCAGACAGAGCAGCATAACTGGTAGTCAAATTAGATACTATATATTATGAAACAAATCAGGCCAATTGCTAGCAAATCTACTAAGGGCACGCCAGGCTAAGACTACAATATCAGAAATTAAATCTCTAAATGTGCAAGTGTATATACATGACACAGAGAAAGCTAAATGCTTTCATTACTTATTACCAGTTATGTACAAAATAACTCACTGACCCGCAAGCCTAAACTGATTAACTAACATTAGTCACTCAGAAAACCTGGACAAACCTATAACAAAAGAAGAAGTCCTCTCAGGCACATCTGAATTACTCCCTGCTGGGGCTCCAGGCCCACATGGCTTCAATGCGGCTTTCTATAAATGCTGTGCCCCTGTGCTTCTCCCCTTGCTCCTCAAGTCCTATCATGAGATAATTCAGACTCCATGATGTCTGAATCCACCATCTCCAGATCCTTAGGCCAGGTAAAGAACTTAGTGACTGTGTCATATCGTATAATCTCTCTCTTCAACATAGATGTCAAAATCTTTACCAAAAATGGGACCCTGAGGCTACAGACATTGATGAGAGATTGGCTTAATCCAGGAGCGACAAATGGGGACAACGCAAAAAGAACGAGTTACTTACCTTCGGTAACGACTTTTCTGGTGGATACATTAGCTACCTGTGGATTCCTCACCTAATGAATACTCCCATGGCGCCAGCATTCAACGGAAATCTTCTTCCCAGCTTCTGCACGTCGACGAGGACGTCACATTTGCCCACGCGACGCCGTCTGACGTCATGCTGGCAATAAGAGGTCCTCGCCGACATCAGTACCAACACTTTTTTATGTGCCTGAGAACAATAATCCAATGCAATGAAAGATAAAGGCAACATCTCATAACATTGTAAACTACACATCATTGCAAGAAAATGGCTATAGATTTAATATAACCTTTTTTTTTTTTTTTAAATCAATACATATATACACTTAACATGTATATACACAAATAAATATATATATACAAATATCCATATATACATAATCTATTGCAGTCCTCAAGACCAAGAGGAGCACACTCAAGGATTACTTGGTGAGACCAAAAAGGCAACAGGGAGGCTGGTGGGACCGTGAGGAATCCACAGGTTGCTAATGTATCCACCAGAAAAGTTGTTACCGAAGGTAAGTAACTCGTTCTTCTGATGGATACAACTACCTGTGGATTCCTCACCTAATGAATAGAGTCCCAAAGCAGTACCACGCCCGGTGGTGGGTGCCTGTATGGTCAAACAAAGAAATCCTGCAGCACTGACCGTGCAAAATGGCCGTCCCTTCTGACCTCAGAGTCCAAGCAGTAATGCTTCGCAAAAGTGTGACGGGACGACCAAGTTGCGGCCTTGCAGATGTCGACCACAGGAACACCCCTAGCCAAGGCCGAAGTGGCCGACTTAGCCCTGGTAGAATGAGCTCTAATACCATCAGGAGGATCCTTCTTTGCTAAAGAGTAACACATTTTAATGCAAAGAACAACCCACCTGGAGAGTGTTCTCTTGTGGACTGCCTTTCCTCTCCTCTTGCCCACGTATCCGATGAAAAGCTGATCATCCAGCCTGAAATCCTTCGTTCTGTCTATGAAGAAGCTTAACGCCCTCTTTGGGTCCAAGCGATGAAGTCTCTCTTCTTCTTTTGAAGGATGAGGCGGAGGATAGAACGTGGACAGAGTAATTGTCTGGGCCAAATGGAAGGGTGAAACAACCTTCGGAAGGAAAGCAGCCTTGGTCCCCAACACCACCTTATCCCCATAAAAAGTTGTATAAGGGGGTTTTACCGATAAAGCCTGCAACTCACTCACTCTGCTTGCAGATGTTATGGCCACCAGGAAAACTGTTTTAATAACTAAGAACCTTACGGGGCAAGAATGCATAGGCTCAAAAGGGGACCCCATGAGGAAAGTCAGGACCAAGGTCAAATCCCATTGAGATATAACGAAAGGTTTTGGAGGGTATTTATTCATAAGGCCCTTCAAGAATCTAAGAACTATAGGGGATTTAAATAACGATGGTTGGTCTGGAAGACAAATGAAGGCTGACAAGGCAGACAAGTAACCTTTAATAGTAGCCACTGCACAACCTTTCTGCGCTAGAGACAAAGAAAAAGATAAAACATCTGACAAATGAGCACGTAAGGGATCAACCTGTCTCTCCCCACACCACAAATTTAGACCACCTATTAGCGTAGATAGTCTTAGTGGAGTGTCGCCTGGCCGCTAAGATAACATCCACTACATCAGGTGGGAGAGAGAAGGAACTCAGGTTGCCCCGTTCAATCTCCAGGCATGAAGGTGCAGGCTCTGGAGGTTGGGGTGTAAAACCTGCCCCTGCGACTGCGAGAGGAGGTCTGCCCTGAGAGGGAGACGGAGCGGAGGGCACATTGAGAGTTGGAGAAGGTCGGAATACCACACCTTCCTTGGCCAATCTGGAGCTATCAAGATTACTTGGGCCCGGTCTTAAAGAATTTTCCTCAATACTCGAGGAATCAATGGTATGGGGGGAAACGTGTAAAGCAACTGGTCGCACCAGGTTCTCTGAAACGCGTCCCCCAAAGCCCCCTGCACCGGATACTGCAGTATAATGGACAGTGCGTGTTCTCACAGGTGGCAAACAGATCTATCCGAGGAACCCCCCACATCTGGAAGATTAGACCGACTTGATCTGGATGGAGACGCCACTCGTGGTCGGCCAAGAAATGGCGACTGAGATTGTCCGCACGTACATTCAAGACTCCGGCCAGATGATTTGCTACCAAGCAAATCTGATGGTCCTTTGCCCAGGACCATAGTCGAAGAGCTTCTCTGCAGAGAAGGTACGACCCCACTCTTCCCTGTTTGTTTATATACCACATCGCAGTAGTATTGTCCGTCAGGACCTGAACCGACTGACCGCAAAGGGTTGGGAGGAAGGCCTTGAGAGCCAGACGTACAGCCCGCAACTCCAACAGATTGATATGAAAAATCTGTTCCTCTGGAGACCAAAGCCCTTTGATCTCCAGATCCCCCAGATGAGCTCCCCACCCTAGAGTGGAAGCATCCGTTATGACCGTGGTCACTGGTGGTGACTGCGTGAACGGCCTTCCTTGGGAAAGATTGTCATCCGCAATCCACCACTTCAAGTCCGCAGCAGCATGTCTGGAGATCTTGACAGAACCTTCAAGATCTCCTCTGTGTTGAGACCACTGCCTTCGGAGGCACCACTGAAGAGCCCTCATGTGCCAGCGAGCATGCGTGACCAACAGTATGCAGGAGGCAAACAGACCGAGCAGACGAAGGACCTTGAGGACTGGAACGACCGCTCCATTTCGAAACATTGGAACCAACTCCTGAATATCTTGAATCCGCTGAGGCGGAGGAAAGGCTCGATCCAATGTTGTATCCAGTACTGCCCCTATGAACAGGAGGCATTGAGAGGGCTCTAGGTGAGATTTGGGCACGTTCACCGAAAAGCACAGGTCGAACAACAACTGGGTTGTTGACTGCAAATGATGCAACACAAGCTCCGGGGACTTGGCTTTGATCAACCAGTCGTCTAGGTAAGGGAATACTGCTATCCCCTTCCTTCTGAGCTCTGCCGCAATCACCGACATCACCTTTGTGAAGACTCGGGGTGCCGAAGTAAGACCGAACGGGAGGACCGCAAACTGATAGTGCTGCGACCCCACCACAAACCGGAGATACTTCCTGTGCGACTTGAGTATCGGGATATGAAAATAAGCATCCTGCAAGTCGACAGACACCATCCAATCTCCATTGTTCAACGCCAAAAGCACCTGAGCTAGGGTCAGCATCTTGAACTTTTCCTGATTGAGGAACCAATTCAAGATCCTCAGGTCCAGGATTGGTCTCAACCGACCATCCTTCTTGGGAATCAGGAAGTATCTTGAGTAACAACCTCGACCCCTTTCCTGCTCTGGAACCAACTCCACCGCGCCCTTTAAAAGGAGGACTTGAACCTCCTGTTCTAACAGGAGGTGTTCTTTTGAACAATAAGATGGGCGGGGCGGGATGGGGGGTGGAAACTCCCGAAAGGGAAGGGTGTAGCCTTTTCCCACAATGCTGATAACCCAAGTGTCTGATGTAATAGCCTCCCACTTGTGAAGAAAATGCAGTAACCTTCCCCCTACAGGAGAGGAGTGAGTGGGAATTGGTGGAAGCCTAAGGCTGCTTCCCCTGCTGCACCCCTCCAGAGGACGAGGAAGAGGCAGAGTGCTGCTGAGAGGCTCCCCTGGTGCGGGCCCTACCCCTCCCTCTAATTGATCTAAAGGTGAGAGAAGAGGCAGGTTGCTGGAATCTCCCCCGAAAGGAAGAGGAAGAGCCACGTCCAAATCCACGAAACCTCCTAAAAAATCTGGAGGAGGCAGAAGAAGCGGCTTGCAGTCCTAATGACTTGGCTGTGGCCCTGCTTTCTTTAAACCTTTCCAAGGCCGAATCCGCTTTGGCTCCAAAAAGTTTGTCCCCATCAAACGGGAGGTCCAACAGGGTCGACTGCACGGCCGCAGAGAACCCTGAGTTGCAAAGCCAAGCCTGTCTCCTCGCAACCACAGCCGTGCCCATCGCCCTAGCCACGGAGTCAGTCGTATCCAACCCAGATTGGATAACCTGGGTTGCAGCAGCCTGGGCATCCGAGACGATATTCAAAAGTCCTTAGGGAAGCTCCGTATGTGAAGATGTTATATCGTCCATAAGAGCATAGATGTACCTCCCCAAGATACATGTCGCGTTGGTGGACTTCAACGCCATGCTGCAGGACGAGAATATTTTCTTTGATTGTGAGTACAACTTCTTGGAGTCTCTATCCCCCGGCACCGTCGGAAAAGATCCAGGCACAGATCTAGAAGAACAGGAGGCCTGGACCACCAAGCTCTCCGGCGTAGGGTGTCTGGACAGAAAGCCAGGGTCAGATGGTGCAGTCCGATACCTCCTGGCCACAGCCCTATGAACAGCCGAGGATGATACCGGCTTCTTCCACACCTCCAACACCGGATCAAGCAAAGCCTCGTTGAATGGTAAAAGAGGCTCCGCTGCAGTAGAGGCCGGATGTAGGACCTCAGCCAACAAATTCTGTTTCGCCTCCGCTACCGGCAAAGACAGTTCAAGAAAGTTAGCTGCCTTTCTTACCACAGCGTGAAAAGTGGCTGCCTCCTCAGTATACTCCCCTGGAGATGACAAGTCCCACTCAGGGGAAGTATCCAGCCCACTAGCTGTATCCAGACCATGAAGACCCTCGCCAGAATCCTCAATCTCTCCTTCCTCCAAGACCCGTTGGTATTCCTGCTCCTCCAAGAGACGGAGAGCACGCCTCCTAGAATGTAGCCTCTCTTAAATACGCGGCGTCGACATGGCATCCGCCGAAGTCGAGGATCGACGCCGATCTCCGTATCCATCCGACGCCATGTCTGGCGCCACAGGCAGCTTAGACGCCGAGGTAGGAGCCGGATGCAGAGAGGCGCGTCTCGGAGTCTCCGATGGTCCTGTCGGAGTCACTGGTCGAAACCCCGAAGTCGACGGGATGGAAACCTCCGGGGCCGAAACCTCTGGGGCCACCAGAGCCGACACCGGCGCCGAGCCCACATTCCCTAAGGGGAGAAAGGGCATGAAGGGGTGCTGGCCGTAGCGGCGCCGGAGCACCCAAGGTGAAAGCCAACGGCCCCGAAGGACCAGTTGGAGCACCTCCTGGAGCCATCTGCTGGAAGATGGTATACATCGCATTCAAAAATGCTGTATTATCGGCTCCAGGGGCAGGAAAAGCCGGATACTGGGGTGCCTGGATCGAAGGCGACCCCGATGCCAGCCTCGACGTCTGCGACGCCGGAGAGAACACCTGAGGCTGCGTCACTTCAATCACTGAAGATGTCTGCCCAGGCGAAGTCGGCGAAGCCGGAGAAGGCAACGGCGTCGATGGATGTGGAGTGACTGTGGGACTGACCTCCCAAGTCTTACGACGCCGAGCCGAAGGCAACCTCGATCAAGACCTCTCTTTGCTGGAATGGCGCCGTGAATCCCTACGGCGCCGGGAGTCTCGATGACACCGATGAGTCTTCGGCGAGGAGGACTTCCAATGATGCTTCTTCTCCTTCCTTTTCGACTTCGCCATGAAGAGTTTAGCCTCTCGCTCTTTTAGGGCCTTGGGATTCATGTGTTGACATGAATCACATGTTGCGACGTCGTGGTCGGAGCTTAAGCACCATAAACAGTCCGAGTGTGGGTCAGTACCGGACATCTTGCCCCCACACTCCCGACAGGGCTTGAAACCAGACTTCCTCTGAGATATAGTAACCTCAGAGAAAAATCACGCAGCAGAAAAAACACCAAACTTCGAAAGCAACAGTAGCTCCCTCGAAGATAACCGTTTCGAACGCACGGAAAAAAGGGAACTGACGTCGGCAGGTCGGTGAGGACCTCTTATTGCCAGCATGGCATCAGATGGCGTCGCGTGGGCAAATGTGACGTCCTCGTCGACGTGCAGAAGCTGGGAAGAAGATTTCCGTCGAATGCTGGCGCCATGGGAGTATTCATTAGGTGAGGAATTCACAGGTAGTTGTATCCATCAGAAAGGCCTTGTACCTCCAGGACATCGGAACAGCAGGATCCAAACTATCTATCCTGTTCACTCTCAATACTAAAAAAGCATTTTACAGAGTTGGCGTGGATTGTGACTGATGCGTTGTGGTTAGTGTGAATGAGAGATAGCCTTATAGGCGGGCTGCTTGCGGAATACAACAGCCCCAAGGCTAGGATCAGGATTATTAGGCTCTAATCACAGTTGGCAAATGCATTTCCCTCTCTCTAAAATCCCTGGCCCAAAATATGAACTCACCCCCAAATTAATAGGATCAAATTTGGCAAACAAGAAATAAAACTCACCAGGTTTGCAGAGGATATTCTACTTTCAATAACAGACCACCTTCTACCTCCTACAACCACCCTAAATGCAGGATAGCGTCAAATCTTATCAAAAGGTCTCAGGTTTTAAAATTAACCTCACAAAGTAGGAACTCCTAAATATCTTGGCTTCAACATCTACAGTCGACTAATTACAAAACAAAATCCCACTATGCTGGGCAGGTTCCAACATCAACTATATGGGCTTGGCCCTAGCCTCTACACTGACCAACACCACAGAAATCAATCTACAACGACTGACAAGAGGAGTGAAAACAGAATTTAAAAGTGTAAATATAAGATACTGTCAATCTTGGGCAGAACTGCAGCATATAAAATGCCTATATTGCCTAGGATCCTCAATAACTTTCAAACTTCGACCTCTCATATTCCTAGAGATTACATCACCCACATTCAGTCATTTTGCTACTTGTATATTTGACAGAGAAAGCAATGAGGTTTTCTAGTTGACAATGTTCTCATTACTATGCAGCTGCTCTCCTCTGATTCGTAATCCATTGGATGCAAAGGGGGCAGAAAGGGAATGGCGCATGATTAACCACACTATGGCAGCGGGACTGCTTTAGGAGGTGGCTTGACAGCTCAAGCTGCACCTAACCAAAACCCTTTACAAAGTTCCAGGGGTAAGGGCTACCCTTGACATTTGGGACAAAACTGCAGTCAGACATGGGCTCACTTCTTTCCAATCACCCTTTACGGGGAAAACATAGTTCATTCCAGGGTTTAAATTCCTACCACAATTGGCTAAAAAGTGGGTAGGAAACATTTAGAAATATATTTGACCATGATAATATTAAGTCATTTCAGCAGCTGAAAGAGGAAATTGAACGATTCAGTTACATAAAATTGTGTCCTTGGGTAGTAAACCCTAGAATCAAAGAGGGAGCCACCAGAGCCCTAATCCTTTTTTTTTGTTTAATCTTTCTTAACCTGTACAGAGGAGAGACATGTCACTTCAAAAATCCTCATGTTATATCTTAAACAAAAAGATCATAAGTTCACATTTCAGTGAGCTTGGAAGAAGGAAGTGCACGTTCTAAAAATACCAGGAGTAGGAAGAGGAGATAAGGTTGTGAGCTAATAATGTCACCTCATGTGGGAGGAAGATAAATTCTCCTTAAGATCCTTTATAGATGGAATTAAAACCCTGCATGTTTAACAAAAATGAGGAAAGGGGGCCAGTCCACTCTGTTGGAGTGGCTGTATTGAAGAGGGTACTATGACCCATACGCTCTGATAGTGCTTTTGGCTGAAGCTCTTCTGGACCTTGGTACTAGCAACCATAGAACCAATAAGAGTTTGACAGTTTGCTACCACAATGTGATATTGCTAGACCATCCAGCTACAGATGTCTACCCCCACAGGTCACCAAGGACTAGCTTATTTCCCACGTTCTACTGGCTGTAAAATAAACAATTCGCTGTCCGGGGACAACAATTACGCCCCTCAAAGTAAAAGTGAATAGATAAGGAGTGGTAAATTCTAGAGATAGAAAAGCTTTCAAAGGCAGCAAGAGGGGAAGAAAAAGCCTTTACTAAACATTGAAGTCACCGCCCCAAACTTCTTTAGCAGAGACTACAAGGAATTCTCTTGCCACAAGCGACGATAGGTGTTAAGGATTTTGGACAATTCCAAATTTGATGATTACTACGCCACTGTCAGATTACAGCCAAATGAACAATCTCATCCACAGCCTTGAGTAATCTTGGGGAGAGGAAATCAGGACAGTGACAGCAATT
Organism: Pleurodeles waltl; assembly: GCF_031143425.1. Taxonomy (NCBI): domain Eukaryota; kingdom Metazoa; phylum Chordata; class Amphibia; order Caudata; family Salamandridae; genus Pleurodeles; species Pleurodeles waltl. The sequence goes on from NC_090448.1 coordinate 69,989,922, forward strand.
GAGAGATCTATGGAGGTGATGGACAATTGGGTTGGGAAAAGAGGGAGGTTGTATTCTACTTCTATCCTTTTCGTTTATTGTTAAATTGGTAATATTCGTTGTATTCATTAATCTAAACACCAATAAAAATGTAATCAAACATAAAGATGGATGTCACTTGCTTAAACCATTTTTCAGCTTAGCCTGTTCCACCGTATCTTCAGCATGTCAAGGCAGCAATCCTTTTTTTAAAGTATTGGTGGATTCAAATGCTGTTGCTTTCCAAATATCCATCAGGGTTAGATGTGCAATCCAGAAAGCCATACCTGGGGTGAAGTGGGATACCAATCTGTTTCTTAGCATTTTAACAGCACTGGCATGACAGAGGTAAATGCAGCCTTTGAGATTCCCGGTTTTAAAGGAGAGTGGCCTTTCATGGCACTCATAAGGAGACAACTATTCTAAGTCTTTTGTTTTTATAATAAACAAGTAAAACTCCAGAGAGCCAGCTAATCTCCCCACAGATGAGGTCAATGTTAGTGTTGAAGACCCATTACAAAACTCCACTGAATATACTATTAATAAAAGATGTAAGCACAGTAGATAAAAAAAGAATAAGCAAGTAAGAAAACAAAAGTCTTGGTGAACATTCATTTTGTAGGCACAGATGCCAAAGGAATCTAGGTAACTCAATGCCATATCTGCCTGACAGAACCTAGAGATTTTGTCACTTACAATAACTTTGAAGAGGGCTAGGTAGACAACACTGAGATGAGGCTCAATTAAAATAAATTATTTCTGCTAAGTCTGTAAACTAAGTCTAGTAGCCGCTGTGCTATGACTGGTATATGAATAAACAGATACTGTTTACCATTTCTCAACTCCCTGCCCTTCCTAGTAGACCATTTTAATATAATGTCATGATGATCGGCTTCTTGTAGTGCAAGTAATACAGTGCCTTGAGACACAGTTGTGTCGCGTTCACCTATTGTGGGTAGGTGCAGTACTCTTCAATATTACTGCAAATGAGTAGTCAGGAAGAGGCCCTTCCTCTCTTCTCTTGACATAGGAAGAATAGACTCTCCCTTTCAGATCATTCCATTCCTGCAGTTCTACACTGGCCACTTTTCAAACCTTCTCTAATCTCCCCAGATGGTCTTCTACACCAACAATAGATGATACTGCACACTACTGAAGATTAGCAAAAGCATCATTGGGTCCTGTTTATGTCCTGAAGGACTCAAGAGTCTAATACTCTTTTTGGTGCCTCCAACACAGTCCCACTATATGCTAGGGCTTTCAGTCTGCCCTTCACTTCCATCACTTCCATCACTTTAGTCTGAATGTTGTCTACCTTCTTTTGGAGGCACACCAGTGATTCCATGAGGGCCTTCCCACTACCATTAACCTGACTATTGGGCATCAAGAAGCATCCTCCACTTCCAGTCCTATAATGGAAGCTCGAGAGTTGGACTAACAGTAGTACCCCCAAAGGGTTAGAGATCTTCCATCCCTCTTTCCACACCAATATGTCCCTGGAAGACCATTCTTTATAGTGTTTAGCCTTGGACTACAGTTCCAGTCCTGTGAGCTAACAGAAAGTAAACACTCTTCAATAAAAATGACTAATATAGCAAAGAAACTTCACCAACTTAAGGCTGTTCACACCAGCAGGGTGTTTATCAGCATTATTTGTCTTTGGTTATATGAGCACATAAATGACTCCCATTAAGGCTTTTCGTACATCTTGAACCAGTGTTGAAAGGAAGTCCTTCTGTGCTAACCAGTTCAAGCACAATCTGCATCAATCAGAGTGACTCTGCCTCATTCCCATATAAACAATGCAACTGCAGCCCCAGACTGCCTGTGTATTCAGAGCTCAATCTGTATGGTCCCATTAGGGTGCAGTTGCTATCATGATTCAGTTGGGCTGTAGAAAGGGGTCACACACCTTGAATTTCTCTCACCCACTGCCTCTGATCACCTTCTGCAACGTATGAGGAAAGCAGCACCAGATCTAGTGCCACAGAGACAGTGCTCGATAGAAACCGGGTCTCTAGTTGACAGAGGTATGCACCCTGTCCAAAGAGGGACCACTGTTCTAGTCAGGGCAAGTTAAAATACATAACATAAATTAACCTGTGCTCACCCTCTGGTAGCTTGGCACAGAGCAGGCAGGCTTAACTTAAAAGGTGATGTGCAAAGTATTTGTGCAACACAGAGTAATCACAGGAGGTATAACACAAAAAGACTCCACACAGGTGCGGAAAAATAAAGCTTGTTTATCTGCATATATCAAAATCAGAATGGCAGGAATCAAATCTGTTAATTATCAGTTAATCACTTTTTAGGTTTAAGCACGCAAGGCTGGCATACGGTGATGGGATAAAGCGGTGCTGTCGGAGATTCCTCAGCACGAGTGCGCGTTGTCTCCACAGACTATGGTAATGTCTGAGGAGCGTTCTTCTTGAAGAGAGGGTGAGTGTTAAGTAGGTTTTTCCCCTAGTGTGGTCACAAGGAAACAGGTGGGGAGTGCGGGGAAATTGCAGACAGAGGCCGGCCGCACCAGGGGAATTCACTGCCACTGTCCCAGGCCTTGAAGGTTGGAGTGGGCAGTAAAGTACATGAAGCCGCTCGGGCCTTTGATGAAAGGTGACAGCCAGGTTCAGAAGAGCTGTTCAAGGTTGTGGATGAGAGCAGATTGCAAAGTCCAGCAAAGCCGCTAAGGATTGCTGAAAAAAGTGGACAGCCAAGTACAGCAAAGCTGCTCAAGGCTGTTGATAAAGCAGGTAGCAAAGTCCAGCAAAGAGGTTCAGGGTTGTAGGCAGCAAAGTAGCTCGGGGTTGTTGAAGAAAGCGGATGGCAAACTACAGCAGGGCCATTCAGGCTTACTGAAGAAAGCAGGTAGCAAAGTATAGCAGAGCAACTCGGAGTCACTCTGGTGCAGATGGATGAGTCCTTGGCTACCAGGCAGAGATCCGCAGTGCTGCGCAGCAGGGCAGCATTTCCTGGGATCAGCCAATCTTGGCAGAGTGGCAATCCTGACACACCGCCATCTTTACTACTGCAGGATTTCATTCAGTACCAATCTGAGTGGGTCAGAGACTCCGTACTTGTAATAGAAAATGCCTTTGATGCTGGGCATGACTTCAAAACCCAGAGACCAATCAGTATAGAGGTAGATGTAGCAGAGTATCCTGTTTCCCGTTTTGTGGGAGTCTGAAGGGAATGCACAAGTGTAGCTGTCACCTAGCCCAAGCCAGACGTGTAATGGAGATAGGCTGTCGGCACAAAGGGCAGTGAGAGCAGAGAAATGCCCACTTTCTATAAGTGGCATTTCTAAAATAGTAATAATAAGTCTCCCTTTACCAGTAGAGAGGATGTATTATTACCGTTGCAATGGTACTAAACATGATTCAGCTACACTTCTCAGATCAGGAATTACAGCTTAAAAGTATTATAAGGAATTTCCACTGCTGGCCTATTAGAGGGGCAGGCCTCACAGTAATGAAAAACAACTTTGGTAGTTTTTCCATTACCAGGACATGAAAAACTTGAAAGTACATAGCCTGCCTTTCACTTACACAGCACCCTGCCCTTTGGGCTACCTAAAGCCTACTTTAAGGATGACTCATATGTAAGAAAAGGGATGTTTAAGGCTTGGCAAGGGGTTTTAAATGCCAAGTCGGGATGGCAGTGAGTGTGCACCCACAGGCTTTTTAGTGGCAGGCCTGAGACATGTTTACAGGGCTACATGAGAAGGTGGCACAACCAGTGGTGCAAGTCTACCAGTGGCATTCAATTTACAGGTCCTGGGTGTATGGTATACCACTTTAAAAGGGACTTACATGTAAACTAATTATGCCATTTGTGGATACACCAGTGTTACCATGTTTTAGGTGAGAAGCACATGCACTTTAGCAATGGTTAGCAGTGATAAAGTGCTCAGAGTCCTAAGGCAAACCAAATGATACAGCAGCAGAACAGGAGGTAAAGGCCAAAAGTCTGGGGAAGACCATCCCAAGGATGCCTGGTCTAACGGTGTTGCTGCCAAGAAGACCCTCAGACTAGCAGACATGAAGCTTCAGAACACTGGGAGAAGTGACTCATGTCATCATGCTTCCCTTCTTTGTTCTTTCTGTGTAAAGCTTCAAGAAATCCTTGACATCAAGGGAATATTGAGACTTCTGAGCACAAAAGGACGGTTATGGAAAGAAGGTAGGTACAAGCATTTACTAACCAAACGAAAAGCTCTCAATAACCTTGCAGTGCAGTGAGGCTTAATCTGAAGGGTAAATATGTTAATGTTGAATTTGATGGAATGTTCTCTAACTGAGAATACTCTGATTTCTCCCACATCAAGTAAATGCTTTCAGGAAGGCATTTGATGGAATGCCTTGGATGGTCTTAAAAGCATTCTTCATGAGGCCCCTTAGCACAGTATTAGGCATCCAGGAGGGTGATTTCACACTAGGAGGGGGAATAATCAAATCAAGTCTTCCATAAATGCACTCATTAGCAAGTCCAGATGCAAACTGAGGCTCCTGGAATACTGTCTATTTCAGTCTATTGCATTTGATGCAGGATCAGAGAAGACTTTCTCACATCTGCGACTACCAGCCTTACCACGGGTATACAACAAGAAGCTCATATAAACTTTTAACCCACTGGCTATCAGTATTTACACTAGTACTTGAATACTGCTTAATATGAAATATTAATAGTATGAGAGTGGCTGATGTAGCTAGATAACTTCGACAGACCTACTGTGTCAACTGTGTGTACTATTAAATTTGTGTCTGGAAAAAGCAGGGATTTGTCCTACTTTACATGTGTTGGTTGTGTTGCATATGTTTAATCTGGAATTCCAGCTGACTTGTATATGCTCAACTGACTGGCTATACTTTGCATACTGAAGACTAACAGTCAGGAATTGCATAACTGGTAGTTTTTGGGGCACGTGACGATATTAAAAAAAAAAAAAAAAAAAAAGTCTTTATGAAATAAAACAAAGGTTTTTGATTTTTTATTGACATTGTCTTACTGATTTAATACCACTAGATATGTACACACACATATCTATGTATATATATATATATATATATATATATATATATATATATATATATATATGGAAAATGTCACTTGCCCAGTGTACATCTGTTCGTGGCATGAGTCGCTGCAGATTCACATGCTTTGCACATCCCGCCATCTAGTGTTGGGCTCGGAGTGTTACAAGTTGTTTTTCTTCGAAGAAGTCTTTCGAGTCACGAGATCGAGGGACTCCTCCCCTTTCGGCTCCATTGCGCATGGGCGTCGACTCCATCTTAGATTGTTTTCCCCGCAGAGGGTGAGGTAGGAGTTGTGTATTATAGTAATAGTGCCCACGCAATGGAGTAAACATGTCTGTACATAATGTAGTTTAAAGTGATATATTTACGAATTTACAAATGTTCAAGATCAACTTCGAAACGGCTACAGGCTCCCGGGGAGGCGGGTGGGCGCATGTGAATCTGCAGCGACTCATGCCACGAACAGATGTACACTGGGTAAGTGACATTTTCCGTTCGATGGCATGTGTAGCTGCAGATACACATGCTTTGCATAGACTAGTAAGCAGTTATCTCCCCAAAAGCGGTGGTTCAGCCTGTAGGAGTTGAAGTTGTTTGAAACAAAGTTCGTAGTACTGCTTGTCCTACTGTGGCTTGTTGTGCTGTTAACACATCCACACAGTAGTGCTTGGTAAACATATGAGGCGTAGACCATGTGGCTGCCTTACATATTTCAGTCATTGGAATGTTTCCTAGAAAGGCCATGGTAGCACCTTTCTTTCTAGTTGAGTGTGCCCTCGGTGTAATAGGCAGTTCTCTTTTTGCTTTGAGATAACAGGTTTGAATGCATTTAACTATCCATCTAGCAATGCCTTGTTTGGAAATTGGATTTCCTGTATGAGGTTTTTGGAAAGCAACAAATAATTGTTTTGTTTTCCGAATTTGTTTTGTTCTGTCAATGTAGTACATTAACGCTCTTTTGATGTCTAATGTATGTAGTGCTCTCTCAGCTACAGAATCTGGCTGTGGGAAGAACACTGGTAGTTCTACTGTTTGATTCAAGTGGAACGGTGATATGACTTTTGGTAAACATTTTGGATTTGTCCGTAGAACTACTTTATGCTTGTGTATTTAAATAAATGGTTCTTGTATGGTAAATGCTTGGATTTCACTGACTCTTCGTAGAGATGTGATGGCAATTAGAAGTGCAACTTTCCATGTTAAATATTGCATTTCACATGAGTGCATGGGTTCAAAGGTGGCCCCATGAGTCGCGTTAAGACAATGTTGAGGTTCCATGAAGGAACTGGTGGTTTTCTTGGTGGTATAATTCTTTTTAGGCCTTCCATAAAGGCTTTTATGACTGGTATCCTAAACAGTGAAGTTGAGTGGGTAATTTGCAGGTAAGCTGAAATTGCGGTAAGATGTATCTTAATGGATGAAAAAGCTAGTTTTGACTTTTGCAAATGTAGCAAGTAGCTTACGATATCTTTAGCAGATGCGTGTAAGGGTTTAATTTGATTATTATGACAATAATAAACAAACCTTTTCCACTTATTTGCATAGCAATGTCTAGTGGTTGGTTTTCTAGCTTGTTTTATGACTTCCATACATTCCTGTGTAAGGTCTAAGTGTCCGAATTCTAAGACTTCAAGAGCCAGATTGCTAGATTCAGCGATGCTGGATTGGGGTGTCTGATCTGTTGATTGTGTTGAGTTAACAGATCTAGTCTGTTTGGTAGTTTGATATGAGGCACTACTGAGAGGTCTAGTAGTGTTGTGTACCAAGGTTGTCTTGTCCAAGTTGGTGCTATGAGTATGAGTTTGAGTTTGTTTTGACTCAACTTGTTTACTAGTTATGGAAGGAGTGGGAGAGGGGGAAAAGCGTATGCAAATATCCCTGACCAACTCATCCATAACGCATTGCCCAGAGACTGATCTTGTGGGTACCTGGATGCGAAGTTTTGGCATTTTGCGTTTTCTTTTGTTGCAAACAGGTCTATTTGTGGTGTTCCCCAATTTTGGAAGTAAGTGTGTAGTACTTGGGGATAAATCTCCCATTCGTGGATCTGTTGGTGATCCCGAGAGAGATTGTCTGCTAATTGATTCTGAATCCCTGGAATGAACTGTGCTATTAGGCGAATGTGGTTGTGTATCGCCCAATGCCATATTTTCTGTGTCAGGAGACACAACTGTGTTGAGAGTGTTCCTCCCTGTTTGTTTAGGTAATACATTGTTGTCATGTTGTCTGTTTTGACAAGAATGTGTTTGTGGCTTATTATTGGTTTAAATGCTTTTAACGCTAGAAATACTGCGAATAGTTCTAAGTGATTTATGTGAAACTGTTTTTGCCGAGAGTCCCACTGCCCCTGAATGCTGTGTTGATTGAGGTGTGCTCCCCACCCTATCATGGAGGCATCTGTAGTTATTACGTATCGAGGCACTGGGTCTTGAAAAGGTTCGCCCTTGATTTAAATTTATATTGTTCCACCATTGAAGCGAGGTGTATGTTTGGCGGTCTATCAACACTAGATCTAGAAGTTGACCCTGTGCCTGTGACCATTGTGATGCTAGGCACCGTTGTAAGGGCCGCATGTGCAATCTTGCGTTTGGGACAATGGCTATGCATGAGGACATCATGCCTAGTAGTTTCATTACTATTTTGACTTGTATCCTTTGGTTTGGATATATGACCTGTATTACATTGTGAAATGCGTGTACTCTTTGTGGACTTGGCGTGGCAATCGCTCTTGTTGTGTCGATTGTTGCCCCTAAGTATTGCTGTTTTTGACACAGCTGAAGGTGTGACTTTGTGTAGTTGATTGAGAAACCTAGTTTGTGTAGGGTTTCTATGACGTACTTTGTGTGTTGTGAACACCGTTTTAGTGTGTTGGTTTTGATTAACCAATCGTCTAGGTATGGAAACACATGTATTTGCTGCCTTCTGATATGCGCAGCTACTACTGCCAGGCATTTTGTAAAGACTCTTGGCGCAGTAGTTATTCCGAATGGCAACACTTTGAATTGGTAGTGTACCCTTTGGAATATAAATCTTAGGTACTTTCTGTGTGAAGGATGTATTGGTATATGGAAATATGCATCCTTGAGGTCTAGTGTTGCCATGTAGTCTTGTTGTTTGAGCAGTGGGATTACGTCTTGTAATGTCACCATGTGAAAGTGGTCGGATTTGATGTAGGTATTTAATGTTCTTAGATCTAATATAGGTCTTAGTGTTTTGTCCTTTTTGGGTATGAGAAAGTACAGAGAGTAAACTCCTGTTCCTTTCTGTTGGATTGGTACTAATTCTATTGCTCCTTTCTGAAGCAATGCCTGGTCTTCTAGTCCTAGAAGATCTATATGTTGTTTTGACATAGTGTGTTTTCGGTGGGACGTTTGGAGAGAATTTGAGAAATTCTATGCAATAACCATGCTGGATAATTGCCAGTACCCAAGTGTCTGTTGTTATCTCCTCCCAATGTTTGTAAAATTTGCTTAGTCTCCCCCCCCACAGGTGTTGTGTTGGGGATGTGTGACTTGGAAGTCACTGCTTGTTTTGAGGAGTTTTGGGGCTTTGGAACTTCCCTCTATTCTTTTAGAATTGTCCCCCTCTATATTGCCCCCGAAAACTTCCCCGCTGATATTGGCTTTGATAAGTGGGCCTTGCTTGTGAGGTTGTGGCTTCCGTAGGTTGACCTCGAAACCCTCCCCTAAATTGTGTCTTGCGAAATGTGCCTCTGCTCTGTGGGGAGTAGAGTGCGCCCATGGCTTTTGCCGTATCAGTGTCTTTTTTGAGTTTCTCAATAGCAGTGTCCACCTCCGGCCCAAACAACTGCTGTTCATTAAAGGGCATATTCAGCACGGCTTGTTGTATTTCTGGCTTGAATCCTGACGTACATAACCATGCGTGTCTCCTTATCGTTATTGCAGTATTTACTGTCCTTGCAGCCGTATCTGCTGCATCCATTGCTGAGCGTATCTGATTATTGGAGATACTTTGTCCTTCTTCCACCACTTGTTGTGCCCTTTTTTGGAACTCTTTGGGTAAGTGTTCTATGAAATGCTGCATTTCGTCCCAATGAGCTCTATCGTATCTTGCCAGAAGTGCTTGCGAGTTGGCAATGCGCCATTGGTTTGCTGCTTGTGCTGCAACCCTTTTCCCTGCAGCGTCAAATTTGCAACTCTCCTTGTCTGGAGGTGGTGCGTCTCCCGAGGTATGAGAGTTTGCTCTCTTGCGAGCTTCCCCAACAACCACAGAGTCTGGTGTTAATTGCTGCGTGATATAAACAGGGTCTGTTGGCGGTGGCTTGTACTTCTTTTCCACCCTTGGAGTTATGGCCCTGCCTTTTAAAGGATCCTGAAATATTTGTTTGGAGTGTTTTAGCATTCCAGTGAGCATAGGTAAGCTTTGGTATTGGCTATGAGTGGAGGATAGTGTATTAAACAAAAAGTCATCCTCAATTGGTTCTGCATGCAAGGTGATGTTATGAAAAGCAGCTGCCCTTGAGACCACCTGCGTGTAGGATGTACTGTCTTCAGGTGGCGACGGCCTCGCAGGGTAACAGTCTGGGCTGTTATCTGATACCGGAGCATCATAAAGGTCCCATGCGTCGGGATCATCTTGACTCATTGCAGTAGGAGTCAGGGATTGCATCAGTGGTGGAGTGGCTACCGGTGATGTGTGCATTGATGGTGGTGGAGATGGTGGCTTAGTTGTTCGTCTTGCCACCTTTGCCTGTGGCTGCTTGTCCTTTTCTTGAAAGGCAAGTCTTCTTTTCATTTTAATTGGGGGAAGAGTGCTTATCTTCCCTGTGTCCTTTTGAATGTGGAGCCTCCTTTGAGTGTAGTCTGGCTCCATTGATTCAAGTTCTTCTCCGAACTTATGTCCTTGCATTTGGGAGGACAATCCATGTTCCTCTGTGTAGGAACCTGTTTTTGGTTCCGAGGCTGGATGTTTCGGAATCGAAACCTTTTCGGTCGCCTTTTTGGGTTCCGAGGAAACCTTCTTTATTTTCGGCGTCGTGGTGTCTCGGTGCCGAATCTGCTCAGAGCCGCTGTCTCGGGCCAGAGATTGCTGTGTGCCGGTATCTCGACCGGAGTCGGATGACTTCGACACAAGCGTGCCCTTTTTCGGTGCAGATGATCGGTCACCTATTTTTTGGGTTAAGCCATGGCCTGTTGGCGGTGGCGTCCCCTGGGCTTTTGTGGTCTTCTCGTGAGTTTTATGTTTCGACGTCTTACTCACGGTTTTCGGCGTTTCTTCTGGATCAAGCTCGTATGAGTCCGATTCCTGAATGGAGAAGGTTTCTTCTTCCTCCTCGAAACGCCCTTGTCCTGTCGGCGCCGACGCCATCTGCAGTCTTCTCGCTCTTCGGTCTCTTAATATCTTCCTCAACCGAAACGCTCAACAGGCTTCACAAGTATCTTCCTTGCGCTCTGGAGACAGACACAAGTTACAGACCAGATGCTGATCTGTATACGGATACTTGTTGTGACATTTTGGGCAGAAGCAGAATGGGGTCCGTTCCATCAGCCTTGAAGAGACACGTGGCCGGGCCGACCAGGCCCCGACAGGGGATCGAAAAAAACCCAAAGGGCCACCGGAGCTCTTCAAAAGTCGGTGTCGATCTGTTGTAACTAATCCGATAACGAACGCAAACAATACCGACGATTTTTCCGAGATTCTAACTAACTTTCCGACCTGAAACACAGAGCGAAAACTGTCCGAACCTGATGGCGGAAAAAAACAATCTAAGATGGAGTCGACGCCCATGCGCAATGGAGCCGAAAGGGGAGGAGTCCCTCGATCTCGTGACTCGAAAGACTTCTTCGAAGAAAAACAACTTGTAACACTCCGAGCCCAACACTCCGATGGCGGGATGTGCAAAGCATGTGTATCTGCAGCTACACATGCCATTGAACATATATATATATATATATATATATATATATATATATATATAAAGAGAGAGAGAGAGAGAGAGAAAAAGAGAAAGTGAAAGAAAGAGAGAGAAAGAGAGAGGGAGAGAGAGAGAGAGATCCTTACATTTTGTTTGATGTTTAAATGAGTCACACCAGTGGGTATCTGGTGCCTCAGAGGTGCATCAGCCATGCTGGGCCAAGAACCCATCTCCCCCTTATATTTAGAAAACTGCTGTGGCATTGACCTTGGTTGAAGTGGTAGCAGCAAAATCCTTAATTCTCTTTCCAATGGCATCCGATTATTTGTCCTCACAGTACATAGAATGAACCAACTGTGGGACCTCCTTTGAGCAACAGGAGAAATGCATGAGTCCCTCTTCATGTGTTCACAGACACAGGATTTTTATTATCCAGCCAGACTATAATAGTGGACTCGATGGCAGGCACTGCATACAGGACAAGACATTTGGTGCCTCATGTACGAAAGTTTGGTTTTGCGACTTGCAAATTGCGAGTCCTAGTGACTCGCAATTTGCAAGTTGCAAAACCTTATGTTGCATAGTGTCAATGACACGATTCGCAAGGGGTCGCAAATGCCCCCCTCATGAATATTCATGGGATGGTGGCCTGCAGGAGACAGCAGACCACCATGTCTGTGACTGCTTTTAAATAAAGCAGTTGTTTTTTTTTTTAAATACAGCCCGTTTTCCTTAAAGGAAAACGAGATGCATTTCAAAAACAAAAAATGAAATGTTTTCGTTCGTTTTCGTCCATAGGACCACTACCTGCTCTGAAAAAACGTTTTTACTGCCATTCACATAGGGGAAGGGGTCCCATGGGGACCCCTTCCATTTTGTGAATGGGTTAGCACCAGTGTGACACTGGTGCTAACTGCAATTGTTTTGCGACTGAATTCGTGGAATACCCCTTCCTAATTGCGACTCGCAATCCCTTTTTGCGATTCGGTGAATAGTTTACCGAATCGCAAAAATGGGTTTGTACATGCCAAAGTGCATTTTGCACGACGCAAATGGCCCAATTAGCTGTTTGCGATGTGGAAAATGCTACGTACTTGTAGCCCTTGTTTCTTTAGGTGATCCAAAATTGGTATGAACCCAATGCAGAACGTGCCTTTGATTTTAAAATGGAAAGCAAGTCTTTGAAGTGCAGGACAACAGAAATTAATTTTGTGGGAGGTTCTAATGACTAGGCTCGGGAATCCTACAACATTATCCACAGGAGCTTTCTTTAGGTGTTTTTTTGGGGAGATCGTAATCAGGGAAAGGTTAGTTGGGTGGGTAAGTGTTGATTGGGGCTTGATCATATGTGTTAATGACTTTGCCTATTCAACAAAGTCAGAAACTGCATTATCATCCTTCTCTCCAGCCTCAGATGCATGGCATTTATGAGAAACAGCAAGGTGCTGCCAGAGCAAGAGGCACTTGTGGTTGAGGCAGCTGATCCAGAGTGACCCGTGGGAGTGCCAGCACGATTTAATGTGCAAACTGTGGAGAAACTGACATTAGGTGTGGGGCATGGATAATTGGACAATTCCCCATGTTCCACAAGGTCCCGTCAAAGTCAGATACAATGCAATGCAAACACACTTTGCAACACAGATGCAAAACACTCTGGGTGCATAAATAAGCATTTTTTTATTTGCCAGCTGGACAAAAACACTTTGAAAACGTTGGGTGTGCATGCTTGGGTGCCTAACCTTAACCATTATGCTTTCAGGCAGTTAGTAGGAATCACTTTAAAAAAGTATTTTTCAATCTGAGGTCTCTCTTCTTACCTACACCTCAGCTCTTCTACTTCAATCCTTTCGTTATGCATCTGCTCAAGCCATCCTATCCTCTCAAGTCTCTCTAGCTCATCAATGTCTACCTCACCTCTCTCAATACAGCACTCACTACCCCACTTCTTTTGAATACCCTCTTCAAAGATCAGTCATGATCTTTGGAGCGCATCAGTTCCAGCCCCCTGTTCTATGAACTAAACTTGAGGCCGGTACAGATGCCTCACCGGAGGAGGCTTCTTTCAGTGTGATAAGCAATACTTTGTTCCTGTCTGTCAAGGTCTTGCCATTGAAAGTTTTGCAAATGTTGCCGTTCTTTGGAGATGTTCTGGACAGAGGTAAAAGGTGCATCTAGTCACTGAAGAAAATGTTTGCCGCACAAGACTCATAAGCCCTGAATGGAAACTTTTTCTTTGAAAGTGTCTGCAATGAGGAGAAATCCTATGCTAGGACTCTTCATTCACCCAGGAACAGACAGGCAAAACAAACCTTCTGCAGTTGGAGATAAGGAAAGGAAATCACAGTGAGTAGCCAACTAAAAACTGCAGGAACAATTTCGAAATCTGACCAGACAAAGACAAGCTCTGAAGATTTGATCCTTACACTTGCTGTCTGATAGAAAATCTGAGTTGTATATATGGGATAATGATGGTAAGGAGAGAAGAAATCAACAAGATAATACATTTAAGTTCCAAAAAAGCAGATTTCTAAATAGTGGTTTAACAAGCAACTAAAAAGAATAGTAGATTTAGAGGAGCTTACCCAGACTAGGTTTACATGAGGAATAACTCACTGAAGTGTCTTGTTACTTCGAAACATACATTTAGTGATAGGAGAATTTTGGGAAGAGTGTTGGTGGCAGATTACTAAGATGGAATCAAAGGAGCTAAAAGATGGAGCTGGATCCAAATAGTGACACTAAGGTGGTAATTTAGAACATGGCGGTGTGGCACACGCTGAGTAAAGGAACTAAAATGCTGGAAGGGGTTTCATTCAAAGAATGCGACTGAAGACAGTGCAACAAGTAGTATAAAAGGTTAAAAAACAGAGCAGCAATGGAAGCGTTAGGAAGATAATGCAAGTAGGCCATACTCGAACAGATAAAACATCGTGAATGTGTCAAGAGACACCAATGTCAAGGGTTAAACAAAACCATTTGCACCCCTTTTCTTGGTATGGTGAAGTTTTAGTGAATAGGAAGCAAGTCTGGCAATTTGGGAAAACTGACAACAAAAGGCATAACATTTGCATAAACAAATGAATGTGAGCAAGTGATTGAGGGAAAAACAGCATTTCACACGCAAAATGTCCACTTTGCTACACAGTCTTTACCACATATGTAACTACCTACTATAGGTTTTATCCTTTACCACACATCCTTTAGCATGCAGTACTATACAACACAGGTTTTTTAAATACTTTTTTACGTGGTTGAAAAAAAGGGGGTAAAGGTGCAAGGAGAGGTACCGTAAGATATAGCTGACTGTATGGTTTAGGGTTGGGTAGAAGTCAAGAGCGTCATATCTGCATTCAGTCTGTTATCTGTAATAGAAAGTGTGAATTCCTAACAGCACATTAAAATTAAAAATGTGAGCTCATTATGGCTAAAAACTAAGTGAATGTGTTCTGTCACTTTCGTCATGGCACCTCACTTAAAAGTTAAACATGTAAATAGATAGGACATCCTTTTCGCCATGTTAATTTAGTCTGCTAAGAGATACGGGGTCTCCAAGATCAGTTTTATTTCGAAACGATGAGATAGAATCAGTGGTTAAGCCAACCCTATTTGAACCCCAGGATTTCACCTTTGATTAGGAGAGATCTTCACACAAGAATGATCGCGAGAAGCCACGTCAGATTGCAGATCCAGCCACGCTCAGTCCAAGAGCTGATTTCTGACTCTGGAAGGTTTCCCTAACCAAACATACATTCCTGCTCCCTCAGCTGAGCTCTGATAAGAAACAGCTGAACGAGCTGTTTTAAGGTACAATAGGTGATCCATTTTGGGAAACTCAAAAGGTAGATTTGCTATTTAATGCTGTAGCTGCAATTTAGCACAGTACTTAGAAATAGTGTTAGAATCAGCTTACTAAAATGCTACAGGTTTCTGCTTATTTTCGCTGATCATAAAATGCTTAACTGTTCTTTTTTTAAATATTCTGTATGGCAACCATGCAAATTTTATGCACTAGACTGAAAATTTAAAAATAAACATATTGATCTACATGTTTGCTTCTCAGTGCCATTTTTGAGTGTGTTGTTCACAAACAAAGGATTGTATGGATTGTCAATGTATCCCTGAAACTTCAACAGTGCTGATAGTAAAATAAAAAACTGCCTGCACAAGATTGCTTAGCAGATCTGTGTCAAGGCTGGATTTCCAATTCAATGTTGACACTATAAAATACACAGACATTGGTTGTAATATTGGCTATTTCCTTTAGGTCAAATACAAATTCCCTGTTTACTGTAGGTCTCCCAAGCCTGACTCTTAAAAGTGGGTTCCTGATCTGTGGTCTGCATACTGGATTTCATGTTGATTAAATCTGTTCACTAAAAGAACAAGCTACTTACCTTCGGTAACGCTTTTTCTGGTAGATACACTAGCTACCTGTGGATTCCTCACCTTATGAATTCTCCCAATGCGCCAGCATTCAACGGAAAATTTTCTTCCCAGCTCTCCACGTCGACAAGGACGTCACAATTGCACGACTCCGCACACAACTCCGTCTGATGTCACCGTGGGAATAAGAGGTCCTCGCCGGCATACTGACGTCAGTTTCACCCTTTTTTATGTGCCTTTGAGGCGAACAGGTGAAAACTGACCTCACAATAGCACATATATATATATACTGATGCAATCCAAGCACAACATTTATTGATATAAAAATAATCAAAACATATATACATTTATAATAAAGTCTTGGTATGACCAGACAAGCAACAGGGAGGCGGGTGGGCCTGTGAGGAATGCACAGGTAGCTAGTGTATCCAACAGAAAAAGCGTTACAGAAGGTAAGTAACTTGTTCTTCTGATGGATACAACTACCTTTGGATTCCTCACCTTATGAATAGAGTCCCAAAGCAGTATCGCACTCGGAGGTGGGTGCCTGACTAGTCACACCAAGAAATCCTGCGACACATCGTGCAAAATGGCCATCCCTCCTGTCTTCCGAATCCAAGCAATAGTGCTTTGCAAAAGTATGGGGGGAATCCCAAGTTGCTGCTTTACAAATATTTACTACAGGAACACCTCTAGCCAAAGCTGAAGTGGCAGACTTAGCCCTGGTAGAATGAGCTCTAATACTCTCAGGAGCAATATTCTTTGCTAATGAATAACAGATCTTAATGCAAAGAATGACCCAGCTGTTCTTTTATGAACAGCTCTGCCTTTCATCTTGCCCACATATACAACGAAGAGTTGGTCATTCAAACGAAAGTCCTTTCTTCTATCAACATAGAAACTGAGAGCCCTTCTCAGGTCTAAGCAATGGAGTCTTTCTTCCTCTTTTAAAGGATGAGGAGGAGGATAGAAGGATGAAAGAGTAATAGACTGCCCCATATGGAAAGGAGTACAACCTTAGGAAGGAAAGCCACCCTGGTTCTCAGCACCACTTGTCAGCATAGAATGACGTAAAGGGAGGTTTGACACTACAAGCCTGAAGCTAACTCACATGCATACCAGAAGCGATAGCAACAAGGAAAACTGTCTTTAAGACCAACAACCTTAAAGAACAAGAACGCATAAGTTCAAACAGTGAACCCATTAAAAAAGTCAAAACCAGATTTAAATCCCACTGAGGCATGAGAAAAAGAGTGGCAGGAAATTAATTAGTTAGGCCTTTCAAGAACCCAACAATTATAGGTGATTTGAACAAGGAAGGTTCATCCGGAAGGCAAAGAACCGCTGACAGCGCCGACAAATAGCCCTTGACAGTTGCAACTGCACAACCCTTCTGTGCTAAAGTAAAAGCAAACAGCAGAACATCGGACAAATGGGCTTTCAAGGGATCAATTTGTTTCTCTCCACACCAAGCCACAAATCGTCCCATCTGCCAGCATATACAGTCTCAGTGGAGTGTCGCCTGCCTATAAAATAACATCCACCACTTCCGGCAGGAAAGAAAAGGAACTCAGATTGCCCCGCACAATCTCCAGGCATGTAGGTGCAGGCGTAGAACCTGCCCCTGCGACAGAGAGGAGATCTGCCCTAAGAGGGAGACGGAGCGGAGGGCACAGTGAGAGTTGGAGAAGGTCCGTGTACCACACCCTTCTTGGCCAAATCAGAGCTATTAAAATTACTTGAGCCCGATCTTGGGGAATCTTCCTCGGAACCCGAGGAATCAGGGGTATGGGGGGAAACGCGTAAAGTAACTGGCTGCACCAGGCCATCTGAAATGCGTCCTCCAACGCTCCTTGCACTGGATACTGGAGGTTGCAAAACGATGAGCAGCGCGCGTTGTCCCGAGTGGCAAAGAGGTCTATCCGTGGAGAACTCCAGACCCTGAAGATGTGAAGAACCAGATCAAAATGTTAGTTTTAACCTCAGCAGTTGGCAATGGAAGGTCCAAAAATTCTGCAGTCTTCCTGATAAAGTGGAAGGAAGCCGCCTCTTTGGTAAACTCCCCTGGAGATGAAGATCCCACTCAGGTGGAATTGTCCAGCCCACTAGCTGAGTCTAGGCCCTGAAATTCTCCCAAGAGCTCAGCAATCTCTCCTTCCTCCAACAATTGTCTCTGGTACTCCTGCTCTTCCAGGAGCCTTAATGCTCTGCTCCGCGACCTCAACCTGGCCTCCAATCTAGGCATCAACATGGAGTTTGCCGACCTTGACGACGCCAGCTTAAAAAGCGATGGGCACGGACCAGGAGAAGGAGGAGATGCATTCCGTCCCGACCGGCATCCACCCGGTGCCAGAGCCGACTCCATTGGCACCGTTGGCAAATGAGGTGCTCCCACCGGCGGCGTCTGTCCAAGCGGTGATGTCATCGGTGCGGGAGGGCTAGCAGGCGATGTCAGCGGCGCCAATCCGGCATCCTCGGCCTGACAAAAAGGCACGAACGGCGTCGACTTATATGGGGCCGGAGAATGCCAAAGGACCCGTCGGTGCACCAGCAGGGGCCATAGCCTTATTAAAGATAGAGAACATGGCATTCAGAAATGCCGCCGGATCTGATCCCGAAATCAGGAAAGCAGGAAACCTCAGATCTTCATGAGATGACCAGGCCAGATCCGGAACCTGTGGCGCCGACTCTTGAGCCCCAGGGGAAAACTGAGGACCCACTATAGACTCAACGACCTCAATGAGCGATGGCGCCGATAAAGCCTGAGGACTTTGAGGCTGGGGAGTTACAGTGGGACTAACCTCACATGTCGTACAACACAGTCTGGATGGAGACAGAGATGGAGATCGAGACCGACCTCT
Organism: Pleurodeles waltl; assembly: GCF_031143425.1. Taxonomy (NCBI): domain Eukaryota; kingdom Metazoa; phylum Chordata; class Amphibia; order Caudata; family Salamandridae; genus Pleurodeles; species Pleurodeles waltl. The sequence goes on from NC_090448.1 coordinate 70,008,092, forward strand.
AGAAGAACGACACAGAGTCGTGTCGGTGCCTCTTCTTATGAGACTTATGGGATGACGAGTCTCTAGTCTTAGACCTCCGATGTCTTCTGTGTTCCTGATTCGCCTTGGCTAAAAAGAGTTTAGCCTCTCTTTCCTTGAATGCCTTCAGATTCATCCTTAGGCAGGACATGCACTCCCCCACATCGTGGTCCGAACTGAGACACCATAAGCAGTCGTCGTGAGGGTCCGTGACAGACATATGACCCATGCACTCCCGACAAGGTTTAAACCCTGACTTTAGGAGGAGACATTGTAACAGAGTACAATAAGACACCTTCGAAACTGTAACCTCTTGAGAGCTAAGAGAAAACCGTTAGCGTCGAAGGCACGGAAAAAAGGGAACTGATGTCAGTACGCTGGAGAGGACCTCTTATTGCCACGGTGACGTCAGACGGAGTCGCGTGCAGTCGTGAAACTGTGACGTCCTCATCGATGTGGAGAGCTGGGAAGAAAATTTTCAGGCGAATGCTGGCACATTGGGAGAATTCATAAGGTGAGGAATCCACAGGTAGTTGCATCCATCAGAAATGGAAGTTCCAGCAATGATAGGAGCAAATTATAGAGGGGCAGTTACACAACATCTCAAAGAAAGATGACAGGGATGCAGTAACATTTGTGGGTAATGCACATCCTGCATATTTCTTTGGGATTTCTTTTACCTGTGGGTGGAGTTCAAGCTTATAGATGTAGCAATAGGGCATTTTCACAAAAATACACCTGCACCCATACTGGCACACTATCAAGTACAGCATGACCTGGAATTTCCTTTAAACTACCAGGAACCCCAAAACTGGTTTGGTGGGTTAATACCACTCACAAACACACAAACGTCAGATTGGGTCTCCTAGGTAAAGATGGGATGACAAAACCTGTATTGACTGGGTTTACACCACATCATCTTCTTTGACTATCAGTTGTAGATGTAGAAGGGATACTGAATCACACTGTCTCCATATGTAGGTGACTCAAACAGTTTGTACTACATAATCTAGCAGGCAGGACAGCTCTTATAAGAGGCACGCAGGCACAGTTTGGCATACAAGAAATCAGTCAACAAACGATTAACACCATCATGGGCCACTGAACTGAGATGAAATTCATCAGCCAGGCTAGCTTGGATCCAGTGGCACAGTGAGCGCGGGACCCATGTCTGGGTATACCCTTCCCACTTAGGGCAACTTTAGCAACACAAAAGGATGATGGGCGGAGTGCTAAAACTCTTCAAACACTCACCCCTAGTCACAGATCTAGGTTTAATCCACTGTTTTTTTTTTTTACCACCATGCCACCCCAGTTAGGTCTCTGCCATATGCAAATCAGTCTTGACCATGTTCCTTATGGCACGTGGGTTCTGTGCTCACTGTGCCACTGAATTCAAGCTAGCCTGGCTGATGAAGAGTGTTACCCTGGAACCGGTCCCAGGATACTGGTTTCTGGTCCAGGGAGGACATGGCCTGGCAGTTTAAGCTGGATTGTTTCTAGCCTTTATAAGGTCAAGGGAACCAAACTCCTGGGAGCCAAGTACATATTTTCTGTGGGATGGGGTCATGCGACTTCACTCGCTGAGCCATTGGATGGCCCCAGGGACTCCATTCCTTGGGGCCCTAACAGAGGCAGTGTCCTCGGACACCATCTTGTTTGCAGTGCAGCCAGGGAATACAAACTTAACTCCCTGTCCCCACTACCTCAGCCAGAGAACATACCTTTGATCTCACCGTTGGTATCCCCTGTGGACCCTTTACATCATTTGTATTTAGTGGCTGCCCCGGGTAGGACTGGGGCTCAAGTGTTACAAAAATAATAAAATGGCAGTTAATATGAAACAAGTGGAGTATCCACTCATTTCACACTCACTGCTTCTGCGGTGGAATACTCAATGTCCAGCGAGGTCTTCTTAAAGATATTTGAGGTTTCTCGTGGTGCCCCAAGAAGGGGGAGGGGAACCAGCAATCATTGTTTTGTGATGTTGTAGAGAGCTGCAGGGAGCCCAGCATCCCCGAACAACTTAAAAAAAAAAAACTATAAGTCTCATGGGTCATTCACTACATGACCTCATGAGAGCTTACCATACATTTCTTTTAAAGCCCTCCAAGATGGAACTGAATGTTCTAGAGCTGGAGTGTAAGAATCCCTTGTACTATGGCTGCATTTTGTGGCCTGAAAAGTGTAAAAAATATACACATGTTGATGGTTGCTTAGAATAAAAATGCTTTATTTAAAATACTTTGACAGTAATTAATTACAGCCACATACACAGAAATACTTTGAATTATAATTATTGATAAAATTGAGACGATTTATTGGCAAATTCACTATATCTGCTTAAAATATATTGATGTGTTGAATTCCTGATAAAGCTAATAGGCCTCTTTTAATTTGGGCTTCTAGCCAGCCGTTTTAAGTGTGGCACTTTACGTAAAAAAAAAAAAAAAAAAAGGAAATTAAATAAAAATAGAACAGGAGTTAAAGTTGCATTATAATTAGGTCTGGTAATAATATCTTACTTCAGTTTAAACAAACAAAAAAACAAATTCACAGCAAAAAGCAAAAGGTTAAAGTGGAGTAACACATCTAACGTTATTAGGAAACCTACGTACAACGCCACTTTAACTTTTTGATTTTTCAGTGCGTTTCTAAGAATTGTTTTTTTATAATATAAGTTAAAATCTTTGCTTTTCCATTGTATGTCTGTTTTTTTTTTTAAATGTAACTTAAGATCTTATTACCATACGACTGCACTCCAGGTCTTGCACACAGCGCCCACATGCAGACAACCCCCCGCTGTGTCTGATAGTCGATCGTGCACTGGGGGAGGGATGGCCTGCAACTAGGCCCTCCACTCAACCTGTGAGTGGTCACCACCTCACCGATCATGGTCATCGATCAAGCTTAGCGAGGGGTTGGACACAGGTTCTAGCGGAGTACAGTAGGGCCACACTGGCTCCCACAGGAGTGCTCAAGGAATGCAGCAGCCACAAAAAATATTTTTCTAATTTTATCTTGGCCTTAGGGTACCCTCTGCGACATTACCATAAGGACTGTCAGGGTACCCCTACCTTGCCCCCTTATATCCTTTTAAAAAAAATATTGTTTCAGGACTCAGTGACCAAGTCCTATATTGGGGGTTGCAATATTTCTACTCATGTTGTGGGCAACCAATCAGAGCGCTCGTTCTCGCAGGACCGAGCGAGTTGGCTGACAAGAAAATAAAAACCCATTGGTAAGTCAGATTGCTTTACTTATTTATTTTTTTAATTACGGTGCAGGGGGACTTGTGTGTGGCAAATTTGGTGCAATTCTGTTCAGCCTTGTTTTCTGTATTTCTGTCTAAAATTCTGTTTCAAAATTGTATGGAGAACAAAGGGTATTGGGACCATTCAATTTTCTCTGCCGCTGTTTGATGGATCACTCAAAGTTTCCGTAAGTAGCTGAGGTGGATGAACTTTTTTGAAAGTTTTGTGAAGATTTGTCAAATGGCACCAAAGTTACCAACATACAAAAAAAATCCTTCTATGGAAGCAGTTATTTATGTGTGACTACACACTAGTGACTGCCTGCTGTATGTACATATAAATGGAAAATGTTACTTACCCAGTAGACATCTGATTGTGGCATGTAGTGGTGTAGATTCACATGTTTTGCATATGTCTGCCATCTAGTGTTGGGCTTGAAGTGTTACAAGCTGTTTTTGTTCAAAGAATCTTTTTGAGTCAAAAGATTGAGTGACTCCTCATCTCAGTGACACTGCGTATGGGCATTGAATCCTTTTTGTTAGATTGTTTTTTAGCCGGCGGGTGACAAAATAGTGTTTAGTAAATGTATGTGGTGTAGACCAAGTTGCAGCTTTACATACATCTACTATTGGGATGCTACCTTAAAAAAAAAAAAAAATACAGAAGCACCCTTCTTTCTGCTGGAATGTGCTTTGGGAGTAACAGGTAACTTTTGGCTTTGGCATTAAATTTGAATACTCTTGACTACTCGTTTAGCTATACCATTTTTGTGACACTGGGTTAGCTTTATGAGGCGTTGAAACTGCTACAAAAAGTTGTTTGGATTTCCTAAACTGTTTGGTCCTGTCAATATAATACATAAGAGCCCTTTTAACATCTAGTCTGTGAAAAGCTCTCGCTAAAATGAGTCTGGTTGTGGGAAAGAGACTGGAACTCAATCGACTGGTTGATGCGGAATTGTGAAACTACTTTTGGAAGGAACTTAGGGTTTGTTTGAAGAACTACTCTGTCTCTGTGTAAATGGAAGAATGGTTCTTCTAAAGTTAGAGCCTGGAGTTCACTTACACGTCTTAGAGAAGTGATATCTACTAAAAAGGCTACCTTCCATGAAAGGATTTGCAAGGGGCATGCATGCATGGGCTCAAAAGGTGGCCCTATGAGCCTATTAAGTACAATATTAAGGTTCCAGGATGGTGCTGGAGGAACCCTGGGTGGAATGACTCCTAAGACCTTCCATGAAGGCTTTGATAACTAGAATTCTAAATAAAGAGACAGGTTGTCTGTTTTGGAGGTAAGCCGCTAAAGCTGCTAAAAGAAGACAAATCAATGAGTATGCTAAGTTTGTGTTTTGCAAATGCAGCAAATAGTAAGCAATGTCTTGGACTGACCGTAGTATAGAAAACATTTCCATTTTGCAGCATAATACTGTCTAGTTGTAGATTTACATGCCTCTTTAAGAATGTCCATGCATTCTGGTGGAAGATTTAAGTAACCAAACTCTATGACTTCAGGAGCCATACTAGGTTGAGAGTCTTGGGATCTGATGTCTAATCTGACCTTGACTTCAAGTAAGAAGGTCCGGTCCGTTGGGGAATTTCTCGTGAGGAACTATGGACAGGTCCAGAACTGTTGCAAACCAAGGTTGACGTGCCAATATGGGAGCTACAAGGATCATTGTGAGTGAAGTTTGTCTCAGTTTGCGAATTAGAGATGGAATGAGTAGGAGAGGTGGAAAAGCGTAAACAAGTATCCCTGACCAATTCATCCATAGACCACTGCCCTTGGACTGAGGGTGTCGGTATCTAGACCCAAAATTTTGGCATTTTTAATTTTCTGCAGTGGAGAAGAGATTTATTTGTGATGTTCCCCACCTTTGACATTACTGATGAGACTTCTGGGTGGAGTTCTCATTTGTGGACTTGTTGCTGCATCCTGCTGAGGTCTGCAAACTGGTTGTCCATTCCTGGGAGATATTCCACCAGTAAGTGAATGTGATGGTGAATTGCCCATTTCCATATTGCCTGAGCGAGATGGGACAATTGAAAAGAACATGCCCCCCCTTTTCTGCAGATAATACATGGCTGTCATGTTGTCTGTACGGACTAGAACCACTTTGTGGGAGAGTTGAAGTAGAAAGGCTTTGATTGCTAGGAAACTGGATGCAACCCCAAGTAACTGATGTGAGAAGCTTGTTGAATGGGATCCCATGTACCTTGTATTGTGAGGTTGTTATGGTGAGCTCCCCAATCTGTCTGTGATGCATCTGTAGTGAGAGTGATTTGAGGCACGGGGTCCTGAAAGGGCTGCTCTTTAGAGAGGCTTGTGGGATTCTACCATTGCAGAGAGCAGCGAGTCTGGCGGTCCAACAATAAATCTTGGAGACGACCCTGTGACTGAGACCACTGATGAGATGGACACTGCTGTAATGGATGCATGTGTACTTTGACATGTGGAACGATGGTGATGCAGGAAGCCATCATACCTAGTAGCTGCATCACTGTTCTGACTGTGTAAGTGTGGGTTTCCTGTAGTTGGGAAATGGGTTTGAAAAGTTTTAATTTGAGCTGGAGATGCTAGCCCTGACCGAGCATTGAAAATTGTCCCTAGGTAAGGCTGTATCTGTAAAGGATGGAGATGGGATTTAAGAAAATTGATAGTGAATCCCAGCATATAAAGGGGGTGTATTGTGATTTGAGTGTGACGCCGACATAGTTGGTTTGTACTGTCTTTGATGAGCCAGTCGTCCAAGCAGGGGAAGACATGGAAGTGTTGTCGTAACTACTGCTAGACATTTTGGGAAGACCCTGAGAGCAGTTGTTACCCCGCACGATAAAACCTTGAATAGATAGCGTTTCTCCGCAGTGAGAAATCTGAGGCACTTGCTGTGTACAGGATGAATGGGGATAAAAGTTGTCATGAAGTTGTTTTGTTGTAACAATGGAATGACATCTTGGAGAGTGACCATATGGAAATGCTCTGATAGGATGTAGAGGTTGAGTGGTCTTAGATCTAGAATAGGTCTGAGTGACCCGTCCTTCTTTGGAATATACTCCTAATCCTTGTAGTGAGAGGGGAACCCCTTTGAGGAGAAGGGATGGTAACCCTTCTTTCAGAAGAGAAAGAATGTTTGGTGGATTGGAAATGAGCTCCAGACAGTAACCATATTTGATAGATGAGAGAACCCACTGATCTGTGGTGATATTGAACCATTGTAGGTAGAAAAGTTTTAATAGTCCTCCCTACTGAAGAGGTGTGAGCCGGTGGAAGGTGTAGGTAGTCAAATGTATTTAGATCCTCTAGAGGTAGATGCCCTTCTGCTGCCTTTGTTTGCACCTCTGTGTGAACCTCTGAAGGAACCTCTAGTACAGAAAAGGGTGCCTTGCTTGCTTTAAGAGGTGGAAGGCTCAGTAGAGGATGGTTTTGAACCCTCCCCTAAACTGGGGTTGATGAAAATTAGCCCTTTATGGTGTGGTGAGTAATGCCCCCATAGCCTTTGCTGCGTCAGAGTGTTTTTTGAGCTTCTCTATGGTATTGTCAACCTCTTGACCAAACAAGTGTTCCCTGTCGAGCGGCATGTTGAGAATTGCCTGCTGAATCTCTGGCTTGAAACCTGACCATCTAAGCCAAGCATGTCTCCTGATGACAATGCTGGTATTAATACCACATTCTGCAGCATCAAATGCACACTTGATGGAGTTGTTTGAATTGGTCTGACCCTCAGAAATTATCTCCTGTACCCTTTTTCGATGTTCCTCTGGGAAGTACTGGAGAATATCCTCCATTTTGTGCCACTGGGCCCTGGCGTACCGTGCTAAAAGTGCCCGTGACTCAGCGATACACCAGTGATTGGTAGCTTGAGCAGCCATGCTTTTCCCTGCTGCAACTAGTTTTTTGCTCTACTTATCAGTAGAGGCATGTCTCTTGTTGACTGGCTATTAGCACATGTTCATGCTGCGCTGACTACTAAGGAGTCAGGAGGATTTGTGAGCGTATATAGGGTCTGCAGGTGTCACCTTTTACTTTATCTACTCTTGCAGTCATAACTCTAGACCTAACAGGTTCTTTAAAACTATCAGCGGCATGTCTAAGCATGCGTAGTATGGGTGGTAGTCCGAGTATCAAGGAGGAAATCCTCTTCAGTAAGCACAGTGTGCATTTAGCCATTGTGGTATGTAGCTGCCCGTGCTATGAACTGTGGCTATGATGTTCAGTCTTCAGGAGGTGATGGGCATGCTGGATATAGATCAGGGTCATTTGGTAAAATGGGATATGGATAGTATGAATCCCATGGGTCAATGTCCTGTGGCATGTCCCCTAAAATATCTCCATAGGGAGGTGGTGAACCTTGGAGAGAATTGTGGCTCAGCAATAGGCGGAGGTGACTGGGGAGGTGGTGGAGATGTAGAAGAAAACACAAGAGAGTGTGGTGGAGAAGGCTGGGGTTGAAGTGGAGCCTTGTCCTTCGAGACCTTTTTAGGCGGGGGAACAGTGCCAAGGTGTCAGAAATTGGAAGCGCACCCATTCTGTTAAGTGTTTGGGCACTTGGCGCGGTCTCAATCCGCTTTCCAACCGTATGATATGCGGCAAGATTAATCTGTTTGGAGGTGGTGCTAAATGGTGGCTTCATTGCCCCCATTCCATACCCATTACATCATTAGGACTTCATGTCCCAGCAATCCACAGGAGCAGCCATCTTTAGGAGGTGGCTCCTCTATAAAAGACAGCCACACCCAAGCTCCAGTGCTCACTATTCTGGAATCCAGTCCACAAGCGGTTGGTCCCTGGAGTCTTAAAGCCCAAGGAGTTTGAGGGCAGGCGAGTGTTCGTACTCGCGCTTGGTAAGCCCGTTCCGACGGGGTTCTTTCCCGCCGGTGTTTATTTTATAACAATTTAGGCTACAGTGTTTCTATTTTTTAGGATCAATCGAAATTCGAGCGTTCGCTACTGAGTATTTCCAAGTCAAGCATTTATGAATATAATTGCTACTTTGTTTCTTTGAGAACAGTCTAGCTAAATTGCGCAACTGTTTGTGTATTTAACAGCAGTGGCGCGTTCTGAAGGATTCTTTAAATTAAATATCGTGTAACATTTTAACAATCTTGCCGAGAAGGTTACGAACGGAACGTTGATGTTTTCATAGTATGTGACATTTTATGTTTATTGATGAACGTTTAAATTACAAACGTAAATTCTGTTCAGGTTATTATTCTGAGCTCCTGGCATATGCTCGTTTTTTGATTAACATTAAATCTATGGAAGTTTATTCCCATTGAATCACTTTGAGCTCCTGGCATATGCTCGTGTGTTAGGAAGAGTTACTTCTCATTAAATTCTAATTTAAACTGCTGGCATATATTCTCTAATTTTGGTTTTTGGTCTGGAGTGCCAATTTGTGAATGTGCATCGCTTTGAGTATATTTTCTAAAAAAAAAAAATGCAAGATATAATATCAGGACATTTTTAATTAATGATTAATGTTCTTAATGTCATTTCTTGCTTCTAACCTTTTCTCTTTCAGATCTCCCTCCAAGCTGTTCCTACCCTAATCACCCTTCCCGCAGCCAGGCCACTCCAACTAACAGTGTTATTTTAAAATCACTGGGTTGGTGCTGCCTGGAGGTGGGCCTCTAATCAGCAATGCACAGATCCCGAGGAATTGGGCCCTGACACAAGGCCTCTTGAAATGTAAGCTTCCTCTTGATTGGAACAGGGGGAAGCAATTATTCTTCCAGTGCTTTTTTGATTCTGGAGCTGGGGCCGATAAGCATCCATTATCTCTTGGATGGGCTCCACTGTTGAGGCTGCTTCTGAGGAGTGATGAGTCTTTAGAAGATGCAGTCATCGGTTCTGAAGTTCTTGGTGTCAAAATCTTGTGTCGAGCCGAAGCAGTCAGCTCCAAAGCGGCGTGGTGGGCTTTTTGGTCAGTGCCGAAATGCTCGGATCGAGGGGTCTGCTCGATCTTGAGTCTGTGTGCGATGTTCTGGAGCCAGAGGTCGATGCCAAAGATGTTTTGGTGTTGGCTATTTTCGGTGCTGAGCCGGAATGCGTGCCATCCAAAAGTATTTTCAGATCCTACCATAGTCCAAAGTCAATGGTGGTCCGGCGACCTGCTTTTGGGGCTTCTTTAAAGTCTTTCAATAGGGGTCGGGCAGATGTACTCACAGATTGCGCAGAGGTAAGGAGCTGACTTTCAATGTCAGATTGGATATCGGACTCTGAATCTTCTATGGAGAAGGTCTCCTCCTGCACGTGTTCTTCCCTGAAAATATCTGGAGTGTCATCGGGTGTCTTGGAATCAATTTCCAATCGACGTGCTGTTCGGTCTCGAAGTGTCTTCTTGGATCAAAAGGACCGGCAGGGGTCACAACTTTCTTCTTTATGGTCCAGGGAGAGAGACTAGTTACACACCAGGTGTTGATCGATGTGTGGAAATTTCGAACGGCATTGAGGGCAAAAGCAAAATGCAGTCTGCAGAATCAGCCCTGCATATCTGAACACCACATGGGGGAGTAGGCTCAGAAATTCAGATCGACTACGTTAGGTAGAGAAATTGCAAATTACAATACCGTTGCTGGAAGAAAGACAGAAAAGAACAGTTTGGAATAGACCGAGCCAAGGAGTACTGGAGCAAGAGGAACACACATCTGAAGTCAACGGCAGAGAGAAAACAATCTAACAAAGGACTCAATGCTCATGTGCAGTATCACCGAGAGGAGGAGGCACTCGATCTTGTGACTTGAAAAGATTCTTTGAACAACGCCCAGGACATATTGTTTGGGGTCAAGGGCAACAGGTTTTCATATTTGTTTTGTCCTTGGGGCAAGTAGGCCCAACCCCCTGCAGCACAAACCCTTTGTCTGTCAGTTTACAGTACCACATTATGGATCAGGGAAGGGCACTGACTACAGTAAAGGTAACATTTGTGTCCGTATGTTAAAACTGTTTGAACTTGTATTTATGGTTCATTAATGCAAAGCCTTTATTATTAGGGTGAGTGGACTAAAGAAATGCTGTAAGCTCAGATTGCACTACTGATAGTACTTCCAGTATAGAAATGTGTACACACTTTTGCAAAGTTTAACAATTTGAGGCAACGTATAATGCTCCCAGAATGCTCTCTAATTAGATGAAAATATCTGCAGAAGCCTAAAAGCACTATTGAGGATTATTTGCTTTCAAAATCAAAACATTCATTTAAAAAATGCAACAAGGAAAAATAAGTTTTGCTAAACTGCTGTGAAATTTTAGGTAGCATTTCTTTGAAGTATCATTTAGTAAAATGTGTTTATGCATGCTATAATTTCCCACAAAAATACCCATAATGGAAAATAAATCAATGTAACAAGTTTCAACAAGATTATGGGAATCATGAAAATAAACAAGCAATGGCAAAGCCTGTAGGTTCGGCCTTGGTCACCAGACTTTGTTTTGTCAATGCATGTCTTGCTTTGACATGGTTTTGGTAAAACATTGTTGTGAGAGCTGCTGGGCGCCCTCACTATTATAACAAAACACTGTCAAAAAGCAAAAATATTTTTGGTCCCAAAAAGCACACATTGCCACCGTCGAAGTTCCTAGCATCGAAACAAACTACTTTGTGTGCCTCTATGCTCCTCGTGAAACAGCACAATGCTATCACTCATAGTGAAGCCAGGAGAGAGAGAGAGAGGGAGAGAGAGAGAGAGGGAGAGAGAGAGAGAGTGAGAGAGAGAGAGAGTGAGAGAGAGAGAGAGTGAGAGAGAGAGAGGGGGAGAGAGAGAGAGGGGGAGAGAGAGAGAGGGGGAGAGAGAGAGAGGGGGAGAGAGAGCGAGAGCGAGAGCGAGAGCGAGAGAGAGAGAGAGAGTTTTAATAAACAAAAAGGAAGATCTTGGTTAATGCCAGACTTAATTAAGGGCCCAATTCTTAAAGGAAGTCACAAAAGTGCATCCACTGATTATATATGCTTGCATTAGTGCAGATTTACAACTCACGAATTACCAATAATTTACATAAGTAGGCCAGGAATAGGTAATATTTGTGACCTGCATTTTAGCTTGTGAAAATATGCATGTGTAGATTTGCTCAAGTGAAACTCTGTTGAGCATGTACAAGTTCACTTTCCCTCCAATTACTTTTTTCTCAGCTGTTACAAATACATTTCCAGACTTTCTCAGTATGGAAAGAGATTTGAGAAGAGCTGGCAAAAATCCCTAAAACATGCATGTTTATAGGTTTGCACAGACTCAAAAGAGCATTTCCATACTGGAACTATTGCTTACTGCTACCTACAGACCCAGTATGTACATTTGTGGAAAGGTGACAAAATAAGGGATTTGCTAGTATTCATCCCTTAATATAGTATGAGCCCTGGCATAATCCGAGAGGCTATTATCAGAGCCCTCATTTAATGAGACTGCTGCCATAATTTGTCGCCGCACTACATGACACCAAAGTTACAAGTGTATTTTGTTACAGGGCAAGTAGAATTGTGAAGCAATCTGTCCCATGAACAAATAGATATTTTATTAACTATTACAATCCTGTTCAGAGATATATAGATAGATATATATATATATATATATATATTTTAAGCAAGAAGTTCACCTCAATAGTACCCGTTGCTAGGCCTCATTAGGAATAGCTAGAAGACACTGGTACTCTGGAGAAAAGGAATTGCAGGAATTTATTTTTATATATATTTAGAACCTGGCAGTAAAGGGATTATGCAATACGAATGGTGGGAATGTTTTGAACCAGATGAAAAGCTCAAAAGAGTAAAGTAGTGGATTTAGACATGATGCCAATAAAATAGAGGGAAAGGGAACTAAGCTTCGGATGGTGGGGTAAGTGTTGTGATTAGAAGGAAATATGATGTTACAGGGGGATTTACAATATATAGGATGGGAACAGAAAGATGCATATGGAAGAATTTAGAGAAAACCGAAAAGACCGGGACTAGGCACATGCAGAGGATACTCCCTTGTTTTTTCACGTCTCTGCTAACATCCATGACTTGCCTGGCTGGTTAGTGGCATCTGTAAATGAGAATGTATTGGCCAAAGTCAGTAATGATGTAGGGCACATGTATATTGCCCTAGTGACCATAACTATCTAAGTAGGACCTGTACTGCCAAGAGTGCCACAATACAGGATATCCAAAAAAGGGGTAGACTGGCTACAGCACATAATAACAGACTTATTGAAGAGGAGGGTAATTAAGGAAATAGCAGGATCATCATGTAATAACCCTATAATTCCGGTATTAAAAAAGGGGACGGGGACTTCCAGAGATCAATGGTGTTTTGTGTTTGACCTGGGTGAAATTAACAAAATAGTACAGCCTCAATTCCCAGTAGTGTTGAACATCTTTAGCATCCTTTCCAGCATTCCTCTACAGGCCACACATTTCTCTGTAATAGATATGAAGAATGCATTTTTCTCCATCCCTTTGCATGAAGGCTCCCAATATCTATTTAGTTTCCATTTTTCCAACAGATCACATTGTTTTACCCAAATTCCAAATGGCTATACAGAAAGTCCATCCATTTATTCTCAGGCAGTAAAGCAGCAATCGGACAACTTTCAGTTATCCTCAGATTCCATTTTAATACAGTGTATTGATGACATTTTGGATTGCCAGTACAAATGAAAAAGCCGGTCAGAAAGACGCTGTGCTCATTACCCCCCAGAAAATTCCATAAAGCAATAAAGTACCTTGTTCTCCAAATGCAATTTGATCAAAAAGGGGAGAGGAGATTGGATCTCAAACATATTATATTATTATAAAAGACTTGGCACCTCCCACCACACAACAAGAAGTATGAGCTTTTTTGGGGGGAATGGTCAGCTATTGTAGGTAATGGATACCCAACTTCTCTCTCCTTTCCTAACATTCGTTAAAATTAACAACTAAAGATACCCCTCATCCTCTACCATGGACTGACCAAAGTCACAATAGTTTTGTTCAGATTAAACAAGCCCTTTGCAACGCATCCGCTGTGGGTATGCCAGATTATGCTAAAGATTTTCACTTGTTTGTACATGAATGAAACAGGTGCGCATGAGGAGTCCTTACACGATATCAAGAAGATAAGAAAATACCTTGTGTCTACTTTTCATTAGTATTATTTGCAGTGGCAAGCGGCCTACCAAATTGTTTGAGTTTAGTAGCGGCAGCAGCTGCCATCTAGCAGCAAGCTGAACCCCTTATCTTGGGTCGCAGTACACAGCTGTATGTACCACACTGTGCAGATCTATTACTGAAGAAAAGACAGATGGAACATTTGACCAATTCACGATTGACACACAATGAATTGTTTGTTCACTCCATATGTCAAAATACATCGATGTAATAGCCTCAATCCAGCTACTTTGCTACCAGCCGAAAAGAATGAAAATAACACTGAAACCATACATGGTTCCATATTAATAACAGAAGAACAGACCAAGGGTTGCATAGACCTATAAGACACTCCACTGGTAGACTGTAACAGAGATCTCTGGGTAGATAGATGACTCTTGTTTTCGATTAAAGGAATGATCAACTGTGGCTGCCTATCCGGTCACCTCCCTGCACAAGTAGTAGAAACTTAATTTTGGTTGAAAAGTGTGCTTAGGTGGCAGAACTGATAGCTCTGACGAGAGCTTGTGAACTGAGCACTGGACTGACGGTAAACATCTATATGGGTAGTCAATATTCATCTTGTTTTACCCATAATTAGGGGAAACTGTTATCTGAGCCTGGGTTCCTCGCGTCCCAGGGTACCAGAATACAACATAGCAAACATAATGCAATTGTTGAATGCTCCCTCCCTCCTGAAGAAATTGGCAATTATAAAGTGTAGTGCTCACAAGAAAGTACCCAATCGAGTTGGGCAAGCTAATGCTTTTGCTGATGTGACTGCAGAAGAGATTGCTCAAGGACCATTTACTTTGTCTTATGTAAATAAAAAAAGAGACAGGAGAGAAAGGAATTAGATCTCACGGAAAAGGTCATTGAAGAACTTCAGGAGCAGCGAACGAAGGAGGAGCAGTCTAAATGGCACGGGACTGGTACCTTAGTCCGTAAATACACATTATATGTCAGTAATTTATGGGTGACTGGGTCGACCCCATAGTATCCCAAACAAGGATATTTCCTTCTGTCCAATGGGGCAGTCACACCTTCAGAATGGCACTGGAATGATTCTGCCCCTCTGAGTATCATGTGCTAATATCCACCCTCACATTAGCTGGTGTAAGAGAACACTTACTGCAGAGATTTGTGATGGAGGGACAGACCTAGAGGTAAACAATTACACTCATGGGAAAACATTTGGTTAGTGTAGCATCCATATTGACCTTTTGGAGGCAGGGGTGGTGGCTGCGGCTAGAGGTGAAAACAGCAGAGAATATTTTCAATGCAAACTACAGACACTCTTCAATTCCACTATAGCCTTCCCATCGGAGAGTCACCATGGAATTTTAAAGTTATTGAACAAATTTGAAACAGAACATAAATGCCACAGACTTCCATTTTGCCAAAAGAACGGATGATGTACGGAATGTTGAAAAATGCAAGCATTCACCCCAGTCACAAAGATCTGGGTTTAATCCATTGTTTTTTTGCCCACCACGCCACCCTAGTACGGACACAGCCATATGCAAATCAGACTTGACCCTGTTCCCTATGGGAACAGTCCAGCCTGAACTGCCAAGCCAGGTCTTCTCTGGACCGGAAACTTCTTTTAGCACAAGAAGGACGACAATACAATATCAGGAAAGATTAGTGCACAATGGAGATACATAATAAACATAACAGAACAGCACATATACAGGAAATAGTTAAGAACTTGGAGGGCATGAAGAGTGGAAATCGGGACTGAGGCCTACTAGAGAGCTGGTTAATAAAGGACATTTTGCTACTGACAGTGTAACTTATATTGTGTTGTATACTTATACAGACATTGCCCACCCTTTAGTCAAACATATTTTTCTTCATGCCGTCCAGCTCCTCCTTCAAATGTTCATGTTACCAATGCCTTATTGCTGCAGGAATCCCACTTCCAGGATCTCTGTGCTATTGACACTTCTGATTCATACACTGATTTGAGAAAATATAACGTTTCCACTCCCAATTATGATGATATAGCCTTTCATATCTTAACGGCTGTTCAAGGAACAGACTAGAGATCAAAATGTTGAACAAATGTTTAAAAGTGCAATTTGAGAAGATAGCATACAACTGCTGCCTATAGGTTGAACAGTTCTTCCATTTAGTATCCCACCTCCAATTTTATAATAAATGTGTTTTTCTTCTTGTTTAAAACCCTTAAGGGTCATAAGTTCATATGAACAGATGTGAAATGTGGAAGTTCTGTTGATACCTACAAAAACGAGGGGAAACCCGCTCACAAAATAGAAACATCCGTAGCAGATGTTCCGACCACATGTACAAAGATTACTAAAGAATACACTTATCTCATCTAGATTAAGTGTGTAGGCGCTGTTGTTGAGTTTATTGTGGCCAACTGTTGGCACATACTTGATGATTCCGTTTTTTACATACTTTACAATGAGAACCATTCAGTATAAATATTTGTGCGTTGGTTGCACTCAGCAGAGTGTGCTATAAAGCAGCTGGCTTCGCATCGCTTAGTTTAAAATGATATACGTGATCAGTAGCCTTAAACCTGTTGAGGTGGCCCAACATTTCATAGGGACTGAACCTGATAGGAGGATGTGTGCCAGGAACTGATCCCACCAATGCCAAGGATTTTTCCACAGCCTTCATGCTGATGTCAAGAACTGCCAAGGGAATGGCTTTTCCTCTGCCTTTGAAGCTTGGGGGACCTGTGTAGGAAAATGCCCCTTTCTGCAGATTAAACCACATGTTTTGCCAGGTTTTTATGCTAAAATGTCATCTCTGCTTACCGGGACACTACTAACCAGTGTATGTGCTCTGAAACCTATAAACATGTAGAATTAGTATACACCTAATTGCATATTTAACTTACTTTTAAGTCCCTAGTACATGGTACAAAGTGTACACTGGGTCTATAATCTAAATTCTACTGGTGGACTGCAGCACATATTGTGCCACCACTTAAAGAATAATTCAAAACTTTACTGCAGGCCTGCCACCAGAAACCTGTCAGCTCAGGTTTAAATTGCACCTGTCAAAATAACCCCTTTTGACAGACCTAACTCCTCCTTGTAAATATTATTAAGTCACCAGCAAATAGGTCTTAAATGCCCACAAGACAGGGTGCATAATATTTTAAAGTGAGACATGTAAAGGTTTAATGCTAAACATGTCCTTGCAGTGACAATGCCCTAAAAGCTAATTTCACTGTCGCAGGGTTAGTAATTCTATAGGAAAACACGTGGGTACATTATGAAAAGCAAATAATGTAATTTCTGCTCAGATACTAGATAGAAAGTAAATCCTGGGACTTATTAAAATATTTATTACACATTCAATTTATTGTTCAAGTCAAATTTGTACTAAATATTTTACAAAACGTAATTTTAGAAAGTCACCTACAACCTGCCTAAAGCCAATAGAAGCCTATTTGCCTGAGCTTCCAATTGTCACCCACAAGCTGAATAGCTCCTTGACGGGGTGTGAATTGGCTTCTACAGCTAAGGCAAAGGAGGGTGGTGTTTTGTTCCTCTACCAGGAAGGACCAACTGGGCTGTGCCCTGGAACTTAATTAAATTCAAAGAATGCTTACCCTGTCACTGGCAGATGTAGCTCACACCTGGGCCTATCTCCCATTTGTCTTCCTAGACAGCCAGGCTCCACTCCCAGTGGGAGAGGTCCTCCCTCCAGACCCAGTTTTGAGTGACTACAGAGGAGGGGTTATTTATTTCCCTGGCCACGCCGCTAGGGAGGGCACAGGAGCTCTGCACATGGTAAAAAACATTCTGCCATCTTAGATGTAGGTAGAGAGGGGTACTCTAGGATTGTTTTCAATAGGGCATACAGGAACTGCAGCACAAATGGGTAGGTTTAACCCTGGGAGCTTTCTCACTATTAGTAGGGGAGGGGCTAAGAGTCACCCACACCAACAGGCTAGTGCCAGACATAAATATGGCTCCCTTGGGTACTTTTTTCAGAACACCACAGTACCTGTGGAAGATAGAAGGACTGCACCTGCTGCAGAGACAGGTGAGGAGAACCCTAAGGGCTAGACCTGCTCCCATTTGTACACAGGACAAAGAAGTGGACTACAAGAGCCAGTTGGTTGACCTCCTGTTAAGCCACATGGACACAAAAGATGCAAGAAGTACACTTTCCTGAAAGAGCCCAGCTGACCAATTCCAACTGGACATGCCCTGGGCCTTGTTGGTTTCTTCTGTCTGAATGAACTCTGACCTCAAGGACTATGCCTGAGGTCCTGGGACCCTTGCCTTGTATCAGAGTGTCCTCCTCCTAAGTAATCATAAAAAACTGGACTTAAAAACTTTAAAAATACTTTCTGCCTGGAGAACCGACAGGAGAGCAAGAGACAAACCTGCCAAATCCAATGTGATAGGGACACCGCACCACATGTATCCGGCCTTGTGGATCCCTATCAGCCTTGCAGCCTATTCACACTAGAGGAGTCTGAACTCCAAAAATAGTGACTAATTTTGAAAGTAAAAGTCTTCACTGGTCAAAGGTGCTAAAAGTGTCTGGCCAAGGAAGGAGCTTCCTTGAGAGGTAATTTTGAATTTGTCCTGCTCTGAGCTTCCCCGCCAAAAGTCAATGGCTTCACCAGAACTTCGCCTGATGGTTATCTGGACTTGTGGAAGGCTTACTACACCACAGCCCGGTGCCTTGAACGGCTGAGGATTTTTGACTTCCATTTCAAAGACTAAGGGCTTGATTTAGATCTTGATGGCATTACAGCTGTTTCACCATGGCAGAAACCCAAGTATTCCATCAAGTTGACAGAGTTCAGACCGCCATATTTAGATGTTACAGTTCTGCAGTTGGTGTACTGTCAGTAGACTGCTGACGGAGGGGGACGTTGCGGGACCCAATGTACAGTGTGCAATGGCTGTGGCTAAGGAATAGAGATAAGTTAAACACACATCATGTACCTTATCCATATGTGTCCACCTGCATAACACTACACAACACACTACATACACACCATTATACTTTGCCATAATACCACAACACATGTATATGCCAAACACACATTGCCATACATCCTTAACACAACATACACACGATTGATATTAAATCCACAAACAGAACCACAATGACACACAACTACACACATCATGACAACGACCACAACACTCACTTGAATGATACATACAACCAACCATACACCACAAACATCAGACCCACATGCACGAGGCATACACAGAGACACAGCCACATAGGCCACTCCCGCTCCCTCTACCTCATCCAGCCAATTCACTCACACACATACATACACTGACTCACATGCACAAGTGGAAGTACAGGTCCCATTGCAATGTGCACAAATGGACAAAGTTGCAAGTGTGATGTTACCATTATTTTGGTGTAAGCATACACTGGGTAGTGAATACTTATACCAAAATAATAATTGTGAATGTGACCGATTTGTGTCATATAGTGGTATGTCTCCCATCAATGTCCGAGACAGATGTTCCACAGACATAAGCATGTAACAAGTCGTTTTTTAAAATAATACTGTAACATGTATAGGACTGCAGTGGTCCTGAATGCATGTGAAGTGACCAAACTATGGACACCAGTAATCTGGAATGCTTACCTTCGACTCCGGCGACGGTGGAGTCAAGTGTCCTCCGTGGGCCAGAGGCAGCAGCAATGGTAGGTCTTGTCCAGTCCAAAAAAGAAGTAATAACAGTAAAAAGAGTAGGTCTTGTCCTTTTTTCTCTCAATCCGCCAACTCAGGTGTGGAAGTAACACCGCCAGTTACCTTCGCAGGAAGACCCAATGTAATGTGCTCAGCTGGAAGAGTGGCTGGAGTCCAGCTACCAGCCACTATTTCCAACGGCACCCTTGACATGGGTGGAGTTTTCTGGCAGAGTCGACAGGAGTCAGGCAGCTTACCTCCTATGGGACTGCCAACACCTAAATCGGGTGGACGGACCACCAAGCCTGCAGACGAGGGGTGGATTGTGGTGGGGCAGTTCCGATGGAAAACCAACAGTGGGACCATTACTGCCAAGTTCTTAATCAGGCCCTAAGTCAGAAGGTTAAACTTTCGAGAGACGATCTTAGTCTCTGTATCCGACCTACGTTCCCTCGCAGTTAACCTTAAATGGCACCTAGGTCCTAGTCAAGTGCAACAAGATGACAAAAGTTGGCACTTAAAACTTTTTGGTGCTATTTTCATTTATAACTTTAAAAATTAATATTTCCAATTCTGATTATTGAAATTTTGATGTTTTGGTGTAACTTTATTAAAATAGTCACTATTATTACGACCTAGAATGGGATTTTTATTGTATTTTCGTCTTATTAACTATCTTGGTACTTCTAAATGCCTTACATATTTTCTTAATGCAAGTCTGTCTGCTCTGTGCCAGAGCTGCAAGGGGTTGAACTCAGGTTTAATTTTCTCAACCCACTAATGGACCCAACGAGTACAGTGGTACTATTAAATGTGGCAGACTACTATGTACCCCCAACTAATAACCCACTTTCCCAAAACAAGTAATACAAAAAAAAAGTCTGAGGTGGTGGTGGTGGTGGTGGTTGGGGGGAGAGGTAAGGGGACTGATTTATTGGTATTTGACATGTCTTGTCACACAGAACACAGATTCCTTTTTTGTGTTTTAATCCAGGGAAAGAGGAGTAACGATACAAATCCGTAAGTATCACACATGCCCAGTCATTGATCAAAGATTAAATTAAGCATACAAAAGGTAATAAATAATAATATGAGTAGTCAATATGAATAAATCACCATAGTATGGAATAGATCAGAACTGCAAAAATACATTAAATATCAATAAATGGATCCCAAATTTTACAGTTGCTTTCAACACATTGGTTCTTTAGCTCACAGAACTGCAGCTTCTAATTCACAATAGTGTCAAAGGATCACACCACTTATTAATGCTCTGAGGTGTTGAACAGATCCATACATGTGCCACACAAAGGGTAATGATGCCAATAACAAACACAAAGAGGGTAAGCTTTTGAGGAACATTATCATTGGTGCCCAGCACAATACTTCTAGATGTTGATTAAAAGGCTATCTCTGCATAACAGAATGTCCACCAGGTGACATTTGTACAGAACTCAGGGGGTCATTCCGACTATGGCGGGAACTGGACCGCCATGCCGGCGACGGTCTTTTGACTGCCAGCAGGGTGGCTGTGCAGATCGCCATATAACTAGTGTGGCGGTATGGCCTGTGCCAAACCACCATTTCCCCGTTTCTACCACCAGGGCGGTTGGACCCGCCGGGCCGGAGATGAGCATCTCCAACCTGGTGGGCCACCCAATACCACTGTCGGTATTCCGAGTCCCCTTTCCGCCAGGGATTCCATGGCAGTAGCATGGACAAGAAATCCCTTGTGGAAAGGCTATTGCTATTTGCATTCCAGTTGCCGGTAGATGACTACTCCCCCCCCTCCCAGTAGCAAACTCCCACCCGCGATCCCCGTACTTAATGCTGACTCTGCATAAACACACACACCCACAGACACGCACACCCTGATACACACTCACAACACCCTTACACTCACACATCACCACCACATTTACACACAGACACATACGCACAAACACTCCCCTCCCACCACCCCATTCATGACACGCATACACACACACTCATTCACACATCCCGCCCCCACCCTCCGCTTGTGGAGGACACTTACGTCGTCCGATGAGCTATTCCTCCCTGAAGGGACGGGACTCGACTCTCCCCACCATCAGGACACCGCCAGGCTGTATTACATGTCGTAATATGGCTGCCGGAGTCCTTTGGACGGGGCAGGCCGGCGGTGGACCTGCCTCTGCACCGCCGACCCCCAGCACGACTACTGGAGGATTTCTGCCCAAATTGTGGTGGAAATCCTTCAGTACTCCTAATATGGCGGTCCTCTGGTACCCAAAACTTCGGCAGTCTAAGCAAAAGACCACTGAAGTTGGAATGAGCCCCTCAGTCTAATTCAGAGAGTCAGCAAATAAACGCAAGTCATCAGCCCCTTTGGATTCAAATCAAAGTCACATCGAATCACATAACATCTGAGACAACTGGAATGCTTCTAGATTTGCCATTTAAATATTTTGAACATATGTATTACAGCTGGTTGATCATCTTAAACTGTTACAGCTTTAAATAAGCATATGTCCCACAGTGATAGCATACAACATATCTTGTGTACTGACAGTGCTTAGCTTCTCCAACCACTTGCTCACCATAGTTTCAACCATTCTATTACATTTTGTATACAAGTCTATTACTCCCCAAAGTCGTATGCTGGCCATATTATCAATCAAAAAATGCCATGCAATTCATCCCAGTATTCTGTGCCCCCCAATTTGGAGAAAAAAATGTTGCATTTAGATATATTTGAAAATCTATGCTAATGCAGTTTTAATTCATTACCTAGATCTGAAAATGGTCTAAATATATCATAAATATAAAGCTTTCAGGTATGCTTGAGAGGCAGCTGTGCCCACATTTTGTAAATTGCTTAAATCCAGATATAAAGGAGGAATATTGCCATAGCACAGTATAAGAATCATGTTAAAATATGCTAAGCCTTCCGCACCATACAGCTCGAATTGGTCAGACCCCCATGTATTACCTTAAAGTAGACCCTCTTAAAATAATTAGGATCAAAATATTTGTTAAAAATTTTTTTTATGTAAGGGCCCAGGCTAATCCGAAACATTGGCAAGAGCCTATCGGGATCTTTAAATATTAAACAATGTATTATTTGTGCAAAGTAGCTCAGTAGTAACGTTTAAAACCAGAAAACACCCAACCCCCCCTGTTGACAATGACATTTTGTGAAACAGTGGATCACCCTTCAAGTGCTTTGGTAGCTCAAAACAAAAATCCCTATTCCAGAGTCCAATATATTAGGTACTGGTAGGGGAAAAAAATCTAAATTTATATAATAATAATTTAGGAAGGATGTTCATTTTGAAAATACCAAATTGTTATACTAAAGGTATAGGTAAATCAGTGCCAAAAGCTTCATATTTAACATTAAAAATTTGGTTTATCTCACAGCTGAATGGATTACTCGTGATTTGCATATGGTACCACACATTTCATTTTACTAACTCACTATAAATAAATATTTGTATTTTGTATGAGTTGAGCTTATAGCTTGAGACCTCATCAAACCGATGCGCCTATCAAATTCCATGAGTGCCTGATCTTATGGAAAAAGTAAACTGCAATACTGCCAGCATTTGCCCAGGACATCTGCATTATCACTACCTCAATGATGTGATTTTGAAGTACGTGACAAATATAGGGTTCTAACTGCATTGCAAATATGACTGGAGTGATTGGGCACCCCTTTTGGAAGCCTTGTGTAATCCACAAACTAGTGGACACCTTCCCCATTTCAACTATCCTTGCACTCGGGGAAATATATATATATATATATATAAAAATATAAATAAATATATATATCTCCCCAAGTGCAAGGATAGTTAAATTAATATATATATATATATATATATACACACACACACATATTTTCTCAATGTCAGACCATTAAAAAAAAAAAAGACACAATCAAAGGTTTATTTGGCATCAAGTAAGATCATTTCAAACTAGAATCCTAGGGAATTCGCAGAGTCAAACTTTTCAACAGCATTATTGATGTGTGTTGTAGTCTCATGCCCCGGGACAAATTTACGTCTGTACTTACCAAACCGCCAATGGCTTAAGATATTCTAGGAGTATACTTTAGCATTTGCATTGATTAAGGATGTGTTCCAGCATGACCCACACTCATACTATGGTTCATTTTTATTCAGAAAGACAGAAATACTAACCAAGTTCCCTGAAAAGAAATAACCTGACACTGATGCCCCCTGCCAATCTATACAATAATTGGGACCACAACAAGCAAAGTTTTATAAAACTCCAATGTTTCTGAATCCTCACCTGACACTTTCCCTGACGGCAAATATTGAATTGTATTTTATTTTTCTGGCAACAAGATCTCCTCATCTAAATCTTTGCTCTCAAGCCTGTCCAGTTTAGATACACATCTTATTAGAAGTACTGTATTTCTTTACTAAGGAACAAGGTATCTTCAATATAAAACCTCTGGGAAAAGCCAGTGTCATCCTTAAACTCAGAAATTGCTGATGCACTGCATTTTTCTATAACTTCATAGTTTAGTAAACAGCACTCCGACTGATTTTATTCCTTCTCTTGGCCCTTTTATAAAACACATAAGCAAACACAGGATTTTCCCTTAAAATTGCAATATTGTATCCTCAATGCAATCATTAGCATATATACTTTGTTTCAGCAAGAAAATGTTATTGATTTAGGGAGCTAAATTTCAAGACTAAACACATTTTTTTAATTCTACTTCCTCAATTATCCTTCTTCTATTGTTTCTACTGAATACAATCAGATGGTCAAACTGCGTATCTATGCCTTGAGAGAGTCTTGTGATATATTCAAGTGAGCAGTATTTAAACTACACTCAATAAAGACACTGACCGTGTTCTATACATTATCGATATTCATTTTCTATTAGTACATTTTGAGAAAAACGTCCATCTTCAATAGTTCCGGTCTTGTCTCCCTATTTAAAGTCCGAGTATCAGAGGGTTATGATCCGAGGCAATCATGGTATGACTCTCCATGTTGGAGCTGGATATGAGACGATAGGGGCTAAATGCAAGAATAATGGCAATGAATGGAAAATAGGTGAGCTCTGGATCCTGCCACTTTAGCAACATCGGTGCATTTCATAAGTCTAAGATTTGGCTTATTCTTACTATTGCTATTGCTTTCCAAACTTTTCCCCTAAACAATATGTGGACTTCAGAGGTCGGCCCTGCTTCTTGAGGTCTGCTTTGTTCTTCAGAGGAAGCCCTGCTGCTTGAAGCCTGCCTTGTACCCTCAGAGCTGCTTGAGGCCTGTCTTGCTGCTTCAATCCTGGACTACAAGAGTGGCTCCAAGGGTTACCAGATTGGCCTCTTGTTCTTAGCTACAGGGATACAACAAGCTCCAACAACTTTGAACCTACACCTGTACCCTGCCTGAAGTGAGTTCTGCTCTCCAAGAGATGCCAACTGTGTCTTGACCCTTGAAAGTGGTGCCAAAGGTGCCCAAACAGCCAGAATCCAACCTCTTGGAAGGTGTATCGGGCATCTTGGAGCCTTCGTCGGTTACAGCCAGCAGCTCCATCTTGCTGGAGATTTTCCAACTCCAAAAAAAAGTGACAACGTCTGAATGAAGAAATCTTCACTTTCACTGGGATGTCATCAAGCAGTTCCCCAATGACAAAGCCTCCTCCTTAGACACCACCAGCTGCTTTGCCCCACTTAACCTTCTCAAACATTTGTTTTGGCAAATAAAGTCATTAGCCTCCTTACTGGGAACAGTTAGAATAGTCAAGATAGCAGTACTACTACTAGTTGTACTTGTAGCAACTGTAGAGTGAAATACTCTATTAGTAGGTAATACTTTCTGCAATCTTTTTGGTACTTTTACCTCTTTACCAAGCACTCAATCTTGATTCTACCCCTTTATATTCCCTGAGCACATATAGTATGTTAAGCATTTACAGTATGCTGAGCAAGTGCCATTCTCTTAAACACCTTGGCTTGAATTGAAGACTTAATAGACCATTGTTCAGTAACTGTATTTTTACAGTGTTTTCACATTTTAAGTAGCACTGTCCACAAATCTATTCTTTGTATGCTCCTTTTTGCATCCTCCTGAAATGTCTGATTGTCTCTCAATACTTTCAGTACTAGTTGCGCAGACATGAATTTGGGTGTTACCTTCCTCAAGGGGGGAAACATCCTTTATTACGACGTCTTTTTAACGAAGTCGTGGTTAACGAAAGCGCAACAATGTTTTTTTTTAACCACAACTCTGTTATTTTGTGCCTTAACTATGTATGTTCTGAACTACGAACATGCGTGGTTAAGGTACAAAGAAGGGAGTTGGCGAAGGAGGACGACACAGGTGACAAGGGGTCGACTAAGGTAAGTGGGGCGTTTTTGGTTTTGGGGAGGGGTGGTGGGGTCAGGGGGTTTTAGGTTTTGGGGTGGGGTGTTTTTGGTTTTGGGGTGGGGGGGTCAGAGGGTTTTAGGTTTTGGGGCGGTGGGATGTAGGGTCAATGGTGCCTATTAGTAATGCTTTTATCAGGAATGCCTTTACAACGAAAATCGTTGTTAAGGCATTCGTGCCAAACATAATGACTGCAGTGAGACAATGTTTCCAAATGTAGCTCTTCCCGCGAAGGCACATATTTGCTAAATCCTTTTATGGAATTATTCATGTCAGACACCCATACCTCTCTCATGGTTGTGAGCTATATTGCAGATATTCAAGTACACATTTTTAAAAGACTGTGTAAATTTGGTTGTATTGAGTTCTGGCCAGTTGTTAAATTATTACCTCATTTGAAACACTAGGACTCTCAAACCTGTCATTTTTTTGCAAAGTCCTTGTTCAAATCAGACATGCTGCGGTCCTTAGTGCTCCCCCAATGTGTTGCAGCAGATGTCAATGCAAATCGCTTCTCTTTGCTGCCACCTCCAGTACTGGTACTCCTCGTCTTGACCCCTGAATCAGCTTCTCATCGGGAGGGATCAGATAACTTAACTTGGAAGAAGTTTGGCCTCTAGCTCTCATTGGTGTGCATCCAGTGCAGCCTGAGGGAGATTTCTTGCCAGAATCATCACTCAGTCCCTCTCCCATCGAACACTTAATAATCATGCTCTATAAGATTGCTGCAGCAAATCTGAACCAAGCCGCCATTTGTTTTCCTCGGTCTCTGCAGTAGGAGCCGGAAGGTTCCTCACCAACAGCTTGGACTGGCAGCCTGGTGCCCCAATACTCCAGAGCAATTAGTCAATGAAAGATATAAATGTTGGTAATTGACACTTGCTGAAAGATGCACAACTCCAGAAAAACAGAAGTGACATACTTGCCTGAGGAGAGCTAAATGAAGGTAATCAGAGGCTCAAAATAATAATCACATAGGGCTTTGAGATCTTAGCGGAGGGGACAGCACTATCCAAAAGCCAACATTAACCCAATGCTATTTTTCCACAGGCCCCTTCACCTTTCTCCTTGCTTTTTTCCCCACATTTTTGTGCCTTCTTGTTGCTTTTCCCTCGTTAGCACTGCTTTCTCCTTGCTTTTTCCCCTCATTGCTACACCTGCCTGGCACCGGTTATTTTCCCCCTAGCCCGACAACCCCTTCCCAGCACCCCTCTCTCCTCCCAGGACCTACTTAATGGAGACCGCCGGTGTGCCAAAGACAAGTCTGTCTGTGCCTGTCAGCGCCTGGACGCCGGCCAATCCATGGTTATGATACGCCACCCTTCATCCCTAATTACCGGGCAACTCAATGAACGTTGCAGCCATGCTGCATTGCACTTAACAGTGGAACATTCTCCTGTGCCAGATTCACCTTCTCCTGCAAGACCACCGTCATGCTGCACAGCACCACGAACTCACCACAACACACCAGATGCAACAAACCAACTCCACTGCCTGCTCCTCAACTCTATGTGTAAGTGCTCCACCGAACTATGAGGCTCATCACTACCCTCACAACAGACCGATTCCTCATGGAAATCTGGCTCAAATCCATGTGCTGTCAACACCAGGGCAGTGCACGCTCTACGGGCGACTAGAATGCAAAAACCCAGCACTTTCAAGATAACGTAATTTATGCATTATGCTGCTATGCTCTTTAACCTTTTGCATTGCAGAGTTCAATCCTGAAGACTTATTTTAAAAGGTGCTTATAAATACTGTTAATTTGCAATGTATTGCTGCAGGCTTTCAGAGTGTGTCAGGGTGTGGTCCCTTTCCAGGGCCTTCTAGAAGCTTTCCCTGCAACATGCCTGGGGTGGTTTGTGGGCTGGGCCAAGACTCTATAAAAGAGAGCCAGCCAGCTCCAAGTGCTCACTTTTCAGAGGTCCCAGCGCAGAGCAGCAGCAACTTCCCGAGCTCCTGTTCCGGAGACCTACTTTGATCTTCCAGGCCTTGCCCTTTCACTTTGTCGGTGATTCTTGATCAGGGCGGTAAGACTGAGTTCGGGCTGGGCCCCCGATCCCGTTCTCAAAGGCTTTCGAGTTCTTGGGCCTAATTTGCAAGATAAAACGATTTTGCTCCTATGTGTGTGAATGTGAGCTCAAAGTTTTATGGCATTTTCATGCTGGCACTTGAATCAGTAAAATGCGCAATTCTTTACTCGTGCACAATTCATGTTATTCATTGTGCGCTACCATTTTATGACATTTACTAGGTAGCATTTGAATCGGCAAGACGCGCACTTCATTTCCTGTGCTCAATTCATGTTATACATTGTGCGCTACCATTTTATGGCATTTACTAGGTAGCATTTGAATCGGCAAGATGCACGATTAATTTCCTGTGCTTAATTTGTGCTATTCATTGTTCGCTACCATTTCTTGGCATTCTTATGGTGGTATTCGAATCGGCAAGATGCGCAATTCATTTCCTGTGCTTAATTCGTGCTATTCATTGTACGCTACCATTTCTTGGCATTCGTATGGTGGTATTCAAATTGGCAAGACGCGCGATTCATTTCCTGTGCTTAATTCATGTTATTCATTGTACGCTACCATTTCTTGACATTCTTATGGTGGTATTCGAATCGGCAAGACGCGCGATTCCTTTCTTGTGCTTAGTGCATGATATTCAGTGTGCGCTACCATTCCTTGGCATTCACATGGTGGCCTTTGAATCGGCAAGACGCGCGATTCATTTCTTGTGTCTAATTCATGATATGCTTTGTGTGTTACTATTTCATGGCATTTACGTGGGGACATTCGAATCGGCAGAACGCGCAATTAATTTCTTGTGTTGAACCCATGCTACTCATCATGCACTACCATTTCATGGCATTCATTTGGTGGTGCTCGAATCAGCATACGTGCGATTCATTTCTTGTGTTTAAATCACGATGTTCATTGTGCGCTACCACCTCATGGCATTTACTTGGTGGCCTTCGAATCGTCAAGACGCGCGATTCATTTCTCGAGTCTAACTTATGTTATTCATTGTGCACAGTCATTTCATTTGCATTTACAAACCTTTGTTAAAATTTGCAATGTGCGCAATTCATGTTCCTGCATTTTAAGAAAAACTCAAGTGTTAGAATTCTAGATGTTATATTGTAAGTACAATTTATATGGTGTTATAGAAATCATTCAGATTATTTCCTGATCCTCATGTAAAAGACTATACTTGAATTTGAAAGCGTAATTCTAGAAGGTTCTGATGTTTCTAATTCATGTGTAACATTTCATTGAGTGGTTCATTGGGACATTGTATTAATCTTTCTTGATTCTCTCACAGGTATCCAATTATCTTGAGGCCTAGTTATTTCAGTCCATGCTTAAGTTATCCATGTTTCCAGTATGACAATGCTTAGAGTCATAACCTAGTAATGATTAATATGATATAATCCTGATATTGTTTGTTTTAACCTTTTGCTTCCTACAGGTCTCCTTCCCAGCTGTTCCCTTCCTAATCCCCTTTTCCCCACTTGGACTCTCTTAGACTCTGTGACATTCTAATCAATCAGAGTATTGAACCTGTCTTGTGGTGGACGTGTTGGGAACGTGCACAGACCCACAAATTAATAATCCTCCTGGTTTGTGTATGTTCTCAGCATGGCCACACTAGACGAGCTAGTCAAGGCTATCACGCAGCTCCAAGCAGAGGTGGTGTCATCAAAAGGTTTGGCAGGTAGCCTACCTGGGAGAGTGAGTCAGTTACAGGATATGGTAGAGAAGGAGGAACAAAATCCCACAGATGTGTCTTAGCCAGCTCCTTCTTCTCAGACTTCTGGAGGTAATCCTACAAACATTTCCCTCAATGTTCCTTCAGCCATTCCTTTAGCTCCTCCAGAACGTTTCACAGGCGATCCCTTGAAAGCACAATCTTTCCTGGTTCAAGTGGAATTACACTTCACCTGCCGACCACATACTTTCCCTGATGCCCAGTCCAAAGTAGCTTTATTGTTATCATATCTGACTGGAGATGCAGCTACCTGGGCTATTCCGCTTGTGCGTAAAGACAGTCCCCTGCTTTACAACTGGAGAAATTTTGTTCATGAGTTTTTGATCGTAGAACTGTAACATTGTCGGCAGATCGTGAATTATTAAACTTACGAAAGGGTCATCAGGATTTAGGGGGTCATTCTGACTTTGGCGGGCGGCGGATGCCGCCCGCCAAAGTCCCGCCGTCAGAATACCGCTGCGCGGTCAAAAGACCGCCGCGGTAATTCTGAGTTTCCCGCTGGGCTGGCGGGCGACCGCCAGCCCAGCGGGAAACCCCCTTCCATGAGGATGCCGGCTCCGAATGGAGCCGGCGGAGTGGAAGGGGTGCGACGGGTGCAGTTGCACCCGTCGCGATTTTCAGTGTCTGCTTGGCATTGGCATGGGCACTGCAGGGGCCCCCAGGGGCCCCACGACACCCGTTACCGCCAGCCAGGTTCTGGCGGTCAAAACAGCCAGAGCCAGGCTGGCGGTAAGGGGGTCGGAATCCCCATGGCGGCGCTGCCTGCAGCGCTGCCATGGAGGATTCCCTAGGGCGGCGGGAAACCGGCGGGACACTGCCGGTTTCCCGTTTCTGACCGCGGCTGTACTGCCGCGGTCAGAATGCCCAAGGATGCACCGCCAGCCTGTTGGCGGTGCATCCGCGCTGGTCGGAATGACCCCCTTAGTGTCATATTTAGCCAACTTTAACCGGCTGGTAGCCGAGCCATCCTGGCCTGAAGAAAAGCAAGCAGCCTTGTTCTACAAGGGACTCAAAGAGGAGCTAAAAGATATTCTAGCTCAAATAGACCTGCAACCTATAGACTGTCAAGACCTGATAAACCTTGTTTTGAGACTGGATCATCGTTTAGCAGAACGAAGGGGAACATGCAAAAATACTGAAAAAATATTCCTGGCGCGTTCACGATAATAGAGACTCAAGAACTCAGAAAGAAAGAACGTCAGAACCTATGGAAATCGGAACAACCAGGAGGCCTCTGACCCAAGACGAAAAAGACCTACGTAAAATGAATGGACATTGTCTTTATTGCGGGCGCAAGGGTCATTCTGCCAAAGAATGTCCAATCAAAACAAAGAGCAAACGAGGTCCTGTCAAGAAACTTGCAGCCAATGTACAAGTCAAGCTGGAAAATTCAACTCACCCAAGATGTAAAGAAGGGTTGCTCTTGGGTGTCACCGTGGACCCTTCACAATCTAGACATCTCAAGCTGGGCATAAAAGTTCAAGTAAAGAAAAAAAACTATTTCAAGAAGGCCTTAGTGCATTCTGAGGCTACTGGGAACTTTGTTGACGCCCAACTGGTTTGTGCCTGGGGGATCCCATGTATTGAGAAAAAGAGCCCAGAAATCATCCAGGCAGTAGATGGAAATCTTTTGACTGGAGGTCCGGTAACTCTTCAGACTGTCCCCTTGTCAGTGATCTGTGAGGATAAGAACCAAAGAAAGAAACTAATAGAAACTCATCCTTGATGTGACACATGTTCCCCAGTATGGAATTATCCTTGGCTTACCCTGGTTAACTCACCACAATCCTGAGATTAATTGGGCAGAACGAAAGGTTGTGTTCTCATCAGCGCTATGTAAAGAACAATGCCTCCAAAAGTCTCAAGTATCAAAAGTTTGCAACTCTTACATAGCCACTGCTGCAGAGAAAGAAGTTAAATTGCCCAAACAATATTCATCCTATGAAGATGTATTCGATGAGAAAGAAGCAGAAAACTTGCTGCCTCATAGACCTTATGACTGTCAAACTGATCTAATCCGAGGTGCGATAGTACCAAACTGTTGTGTATATGCCCTGTCAGAACATGAAAATCAACATTTACGAAAGTATCTAGATCAATTCTCAGAGAATGGTTTAATCCGCCCTTCTAAATCTCCTGCAGCCTCTCCTTTGTTTTTTGTTCCAAAGGCGAATGGAGATCTTCGAGCTTGTATCGACTATAGAGGTTTGAACAAAGTCACCATCAAGAATAAATATCCCTTGCCTCTAATTCCGGTCTTGCTGGAACAAGTAAAGAAAGCAAAAATCTACACGAAGCTTGATCTACGAGGTGCTTATCATTTGGTCCGAATGAGAGAGGGCGACGAATGGAAAACAGCGTTCAAGACAAGATATGGCCTCTTTGAATATACCGTCATGCCTTTTGGTCTGTGTAATGCTCCAGCAGCATTTCAATTTTTCTTGAATGAAGTTCTTAGAGAGTATCTCGACATCTTTGCCATAGTCTACATCAATGACATTTTAATTTACTCTGACAATGAAAAGGAACATGTACAACATGTCAAGAAAATTCTGACAGCCTTTCGAAAGCACCATTTATATTGCAAACTAACCAAGTGTGAGTTTCATGTTACCACAGTTGAGTTTTTAGGTGTTATCCTTACCCCACAAGGTATGGTGATGGGATAAATGAAAGTAAAGCCCTATCTGATTGGCCCACTCCAAAGACTGTTCGTGATGTCCAATGTTTCCTGGGGTTTGCACATTTTTACTGGAAGTTCATAAATCACTTCTCCCGGACAGTGGCCCCAATCACTAAGCTACTGAGAAAGAAAGAAAAATTTGTATGGTCCCCAGAAGCTGACCAAGCCTTCTCAAATTTGAAGGAAGCATTTTCCACTGCCCCAGTCCTGACTCATCCAGATGCAGATCGTCCCTTCATAGTGGAAGCTGATGCTTCAGATGTGGCAATAGGTGGTTGCAGTCTTGTCGCAACGAAGCAAAGACACTGGCCAACTTCATCCTGTAGCTGATATGTCTCTGAAACTGAACGAAGCCGAACAGAACTAGGTCATTGCTGAAAAAGAGCTTCTGGCGATTTGTGACGCCTTTAAAGAATGAAGACATAATTTGTTGGGTGCCAAATACACTGTCACAGTATATACTGATCATCGCAATCTCCAGTTCAGGAGTTCCGCCAGACTTTTGACTCCTCAGCAATTACGCTGGATATTGTTTTTTGCCGAATTTGATTTTGTGGTAACTTTCCGACCTGGTAAAGACAATCTCAAAGCTGACGCCTTGTCCCACCAAGTGTCTACCACGTTGCCTGCAGTTCAAACCTTCAGAGCTATCACTGCTCCAGACAAAGTCCTATGTATCATAGAAACTGAAGATTCCTTTGAAGACATCCGTAATTCTTTCACTGTTGAGAAATGGAAGACATGGGCCCAAGCAGACCCCAAAAGGTCAACCAAGCAAGGTTTACCTTTTCATGACGCTCGTTTGTTCGTGCCCACTACCAAACTTCGCAACATAGTGTTTCTTTGGTTGCATGTTATACCTACGGCAGGTCATCCAGGTACTCCTAAGACTCTTGAATTAATCCAGCGTTATTTTTGGTGGCCTATCCTGACAAAAGATGTAAAAGCGATGGTAAACAACTGCGAAGTCTGTGCTCACATTAAAACAAGCCATTCAAAACCAAAAGAGTTGTTGCATCCACTCCCAACTCCAAGTCGCCCTTGGGAGCACATTTCTTTAGACTTTATTACAGGTCTACCAGTGGTTCAAAAACATTCTGTAATCCTGGTGGTAGTAGATAGTCTCACGAAATATGAACATTTCATTGCCTGTAAGAAATTGCCCACCTCCAGTGAACTGGCAACTATTTTACTGAATAGAGTGGTTCGTTATCATGGACTTCCAAAAATGATCCTCTCCGATCGAGGGTCGCAATTTGCCTCCAATTTCTGGAAGACATGGTGCAAAACACTTCAAGTGAAATCCACACTATCTACTAGCCACCATCCTCAAACAGATGGTCAAACTGAGAGACTAAATCAGACTTTGAAGCAATACCTGCGTGCTTACGCTGAAAAAGCACTTCATTTGTGGACATCAATGCTCTGGTTAGCTGAGTTAGCCTACAATAACTCATTCCACACTTCTACTGGCGTTACACCCTTTTTTTGGCTTGTTTGGCTATCATCCTGACACCTTGCCCATCACGATCCCTCAAGAAAGTTCTCTTACACCAGCTGTGTCAGAAACCATTCAACATCTTCATCAAACCCAGAAACTGATTCAACAGCATTTAGAAAAGGCCAAACAAAAATACAAAAAGCATTAGGACAAGAAACATTGTGAGGGACCGCAGTATCAACCAGGTAATAAAGTGTGGCTTTCCACAAAACATATAGACTTCAAGAAGAAGAACATGTTCAACCCTAAATTCATAAGTCCTTACACTGTCCTTCAGCAAATCAATCCTGTGACCTATAAACTGCAATTGCCAAGATCATTACGGATTCATCCAGTGTTCCACTCTTCCCTCTTGAAAAAAGCAGTCCAGAAAGTCCGCCCTCATCCAGCACCAGTTCTAGTACAGGGGGAAGTAGAATACGAAGTCAAGAAGGTGTTAGATTCCAAACAGAGTGTGTAACCTATGGTACTTAATTTCATGGAAAGGTTATGGCCCTGAAAGTAACTCATGGGTTTCCCCATCTGATATTCATGCTCCAGTACTTGTGAGGCACTTTCATCGTCTCAATCCAGACAAACCAGGCCCTAGAGCGCATCTGGGAGAGGGGAGTACTGTCAACACCAGGGCAGTGCGCGCTCTATGGGCGACTAGAATGCAAAAACCCAGCACTTTTTTAAGATAACTTAATTTATGCATTGTGCTGCTATGCTGTTGTTTAACCTTTTGCATTGCAGAGTTCAATCCTGAAGACTTATTTTTAAGGTGCGTATAAATACTGTTCATTTGCAATGTATTGCTGCAGGCTTTCAGAGTGTCAGGGTCTGGTCCCTTTCTAGGGCCTTCTAGAAGCTTCCCCTGCAGCATGCGTGGGTGTGGTGTGTGGGATGGGCCAAGACTCTATAAAAGGGAGCCAGCCCAGCTCCACATGCTTATTATTCAGAGGTCCCATGCAGAGCAGCAGCAACTTCCTGAGCTCCTGTTCCGGAGGCCTACTTTGATCTTCCAGGCCTTGCCCTTTCACTATGTTGGTGATTCTTGATCAGGGCGGTAAGACGGAGCTCGGGATGGGCCCTCAATCCAGTTCTCGAAGGTTTTTGAGATCTTGGGCCTAGTTTGCAAGATAAAACCATTTTGCTCCTATGTGTGTGAATGTGCGCTCAAAGTTTTAGGCATTTTCATGCTGGCACTTGAATCAGTAAAACGCGCAATTCTTTACTCGTGCACAATTCACGTTATTCATTGTGCGCTCCCATTTTATGGAAATTACGAGGTAGCATTCGAATCGGCAAGACGCGCAATTCATTTCCTGTGCTCAATTCATGTTATTCATTGTACGCTACCCTTTCTTGGCATTCTTATGGTGGTATTCGAATCGGCAAGACGCGCGATTCCTTTCTTGTGCTTAGTTCATGATATTCAGTGTGCGCTACCATTCCTTGGCATTCACATGGTGGCCTTCGAATCAGCAAGACGCGCGATTCATTTCTTGTGTCTAATTCATGATATGCTTTGTGTGTTACTATTTCATGGCATTTACGTGGTGACATTCGAATCGGCAGAACGAGCGATTCATTTCTTGTGTTGAACTCATGCTACTCATTGTGCGCTACCATTTCAAGGCATTCATTTGGTGGTACTTGAATCAGCAATATGCGCAATTCATTTCTCGAGTCTTAACTTATGTTATTTATTGTGCACAGTCATTTCATTGGCATTTACAAACCTTTGTGAAAATCTGCAATGTGCGCAATTCATGTTCCTGCATTTTAAGAAAAACTAAAGTGTTAGAATTCTATATGTTATATTGTATGTGCATAATAATTCCCGCAAGTACAATTTATATGGTGTTATAGAAATCATTCAGATTATTTCCAGATCCTCATGCAAAAGACTATACTTGAATTTGAAAGCGTAATTCTAGAAGGTTCGGATGTGTCTAATTCATGTGTAACATTTAATTGAGTGGTTCATTGGAAAGTTGTATTAATCTTTCTTGATTACCTCACAGGTATCCAATCATCTTGAGGCCTAGTTATTTCAGTCCATGCTTAAGTTATCCATGTTTCCAGTATGATAATGCTTAGAGTCATAACCTAGTAATGATTAATATGATATAATCCTGATATTGTGTGTTTTAACCTTTTGCTTCCTACAGGTCTCCTTCCTAGCTGTTCCCTTCCTAATCCCCTTTTCCCCACTTGGACTCTCAGACACTGTGACATTCTAATCAGAGTATTGGAGCTGTCTTGTGGTGGATGTGTTGGGAACGTGCACAGACCCCGAGGGATCTGGTGACTCTCGACAGTGCGCCTCATACATTGCCACAGCAAATCCCCGATGGATATAAAATCACTCAAGAAGGTTGCACCTGCAAGACAGAATGAGGAACAGTCACAGTCCACAAAGAAACCATGCAGTGCACCACCTCCACCGACAACACTACCACCCCTCTGAGCACCTCAACTTCACGGACAAGACTACTATCAGAGGTTCCCTAGTATACTTATCCCCAGGCCTCAGCGCCAGCTTCTGCAACACCATCACAGACTTCATTGCGCCCATAGCCTTACAATTCAAGGACTACATCTTACTTGGCCATTTTAACTTCAAAATCGTGGACCCTGACAACATCACTGCATACCTCAAATTACTCAGTTGTCCACTTCAACATCACCAGCCCCTGCATTGACGCCCAGAAGACCCTGGGTGGGGAGCAAAGTTTCAAAAACCACCTAGACCGATGCCCTCAACACCGTCAGTCCCGCCATATCCTCAAATCTCGAACAAGGAGTAAAGAACATCAACGCCTGGATCACCAATTGCACCAACAACATTGTCCACATCAAAAAGCAGCATCTAGAGAAAACCCTTTGAAAAGGCTAGCTGTTACATCCCTCAACTCATAACAGCTAAATGAGACAGCTAATAGCTGGAGAAGAAGTGGTGTGCCAGAAAAGACACCTCAGACAGGGCAGCTTTCAAGACATCTCCCAACTTCTACCATGCCTGCTGAGAGCAACAAAGAGGGCAGCACTAGCCAGCCATATAGAAACCAGCAGCAACAACACTAAGGAACTCTTTAACATTGTTAGGAATTCTCCAACTGGGCGGCTTATGAAACCACCATCACAGGTGCTCTGTGACAACCTTGCTGATTTCTTTAACAACAAGACTGCAACCATATACAGGAACTTCGAACCCCAGTCTACAACTATGAACTTCATCGACAGAGTTGCCACCACCACAACCGACCCCAACCACAGACTAACCACCTGGAACCTTCTCTCCACCGAGGACAACACCTCACCATGAAATCCATAAACTCTGGAGGCCCCACAGACCCCTGTCCGCACCACATTGTTAATCTTGGACACCTAAAGACCGGCCAGGAACGTACCACTCTACTGAACCCCTCCATCACCACCGCAACCTTCACAGACACTTGAAAACATGCTCAAGTCAAACCACTACTCAGAAAACACACCACAGACCCCAGTGTACTTAAAAACTATCATCCAATCTCCCTACTCCCTTTCCAAGTACTGGAGAAAAGCATCAACAAGCAACTTCAACCTACCTGTAGCAGAACCAGCTACTCAACACCTCCCAATTCAACTTCCACAGCGATCACAGCACAAAGACCACACTGATTGCACCGACTGATGACATTTGTACCCTCCTCGACTGATGAGAAATAGTGGTCCAGATCCTCCTCGCCCTCTCGGCAGACTTCAATAATGTATCCCAACAGACGCTGATCTAAAGACCCTATCACATCGGCTTCCAATGGAATGCACTCAGATGGATCACCTCCTCCTCACTGAAAGAACCCACAGGATGCACCTACCACTTTTCACCTCTGAATCAAAATAAGTTACCTGTGGGGTCCCCTCCAAGGATCATCCCTTGGCCCCACGCTTTTTACCCCATATATGACCCCGCTAGCCAACATCGTCAGATCCCACTGCATCAAGATAATCGCCCACACAGATTACACCAAACCCATCTTCTTGCTCACGGACTACTCCACCACCACCAAACCAGCTTCCACAGCTCGATGACAAGCATCACCACCGGATGAAAAAACACTGCCTGCAGCTAAACACAGACCAGACTAAAGTTCTGATCTTTAGCAAGAGTAGCAACACATATGACTCCTGGAAGCCATCAGAACTAGGGCCCACAACCCACTCCCTCCAAACGTGCCAGAAACCTCAGAATGATCATTGACAACAGCCTCGCCATAGAATCACAGATTAACACAGTCTCCTCAACCTGCTTTTTCACTCTGCGCAAGCTACGTAAGATTTTCAAGTGGCTACTCCCACACACGAGCCCACCGTGATACAGGCCCTCATTGCCAGTCGACTATATTACAGCAATGCCCTCTCTATAGGTATCGCCTCACAACTCCTACAAAGTCTTCAGACAATACAGAATGCCGCAGCCAGTCATCCTTGACCTTCCCCGAGGATCCCACATCACACCACACCTCAGGCAACTCCACTGGCTTCCCGTGCAGAAGACGTGTGCATTGAAGCTGCTGTCCCACACACAAAGCTCCACAACCAAGGACCCTCATAGGTCATGATGACAAAGGGCTGAATTCTGTTTAGAGTTGGCATGAAGAAAACTGCATAATTTGTGCCCAAGCTTTTCAATATTTTCATAAGTGATTTGATCCCACTCTTATCATCTTGTTCATAATTTCCCCCTAATCGGACATCTTAAGTTGGTGCTTGTTTAAGTGCAAGTTACCTAGTAATTTTCGATAAAACTCGAACTGGACTACAACGATCTCTTAGTACTCCTCTGCTAACCACTTAAGAATGAACATAGTAAAAAAAACACATTTTATTTTGGGTCAGAAAAAACATATTAGCATAATGAGAGTACAACTCGAACTGAGGCAAAGATGTACAAATACCTAGGCATGCAATTCAACTCGGAGTTGACTTGGTCCCAATGCATGACTGTTAAAGAAAACCTTGGTGGGCACTGAATAATGCCCTAGCCAAATTAAATAGCAAGACCGGCCCCTTCCGCCTTTCCAGTTTGGTAAAATCCTTTTGACGCCAAAGTAATTCCAGTTGACCAAATGGATGCCAAAAGTTTGTTCCCCCCCCCCACAACAAAATATTTATTGCGTTTTCGGGAACAACAACATGACATTGCTTGCATCAGTATTTTAAGCACTTGCTCGTTTGTTCTACGTGCTTTTCACATTAATCAAGTTGTCACACTGACTGCCCCTCATCTACCCATCTGTGAGTGTGCCTTGGTCAGTCAGCTGCCCACTCGGGATTACATAAAATGGGTGCCAGAATATAGCAGTTTTTATT
This sequence comes from Pleurodeles waltl, assembly GCF_031143425.1. NCBI lineage: Eukaryota > Metazoa > Chordata > Amphibia > Caudata > Salamandridae > Pleurodeles > Pleurodeles waltl. The sequence continues at coordinate 70,046,816 of NC_090448.1, forward strand.
AGCAATGGATATCATATGACTACAGCTTGTAATCAGGTTAGCCGGGCTTTTAGGACTAATAGCTTTACTATATTTGGTGAAACGGTCTCCCTCAAACACACTCGGACCTGGATTTGGGCTGAGTCATAGGAGACCAGAGTTGGCATTCTTCTAAAATATGTGGAGTAATTGCAGAACTTCAATTTGTTACCCAAGATCAATGATATTGCGGTTTCATTTAGTGTGTTCTGTAGTAGATGGAATCCGATTATATATTTGATGTCTTGAGAGGCAGATGCAACTATGACTAAAGTGAGACGTTCGGTAGCCTCTTAGGGCCTATATGATAGCATTAAGTAGCAACAAAAAAGTTACCACCTGTAATCTTGGTTATCTTTCAGGGGAATCATCATCATAATAAGCACTGAATAGTTCCGAACACGTTAAAGGATTCCGGCGCACTTCAAAAAACACACATATGTATATACAAGTTTGTAATATATGACCTTTGCAGAAATGTTTGCAGCCTATAGAAAGGTGAGGTGTTGCTGCGACAAAAAAAAATAATCTCAGTCTGGAAGTGAAGGCCTTCCCTTGCAACTCAAACGGAGAGCCTGCTAAGGGAATCCCTTGTTTATGACCACCAAAGGAATTAATCACCCTTGGTGCATGGACGTGACATTCTGGTTCTCCACTTTAGAGGTAGTGATGAAGATAGAAACTCCACGTCATCTTCAGACAAAGGAATAAAAATACTTTTAGAGTTGAAACGTAAAACATTTTATGAAACAAAACATGCACACTTTTCCCATAGTCATCAAAATAGTCTAAGTATTTGGTTGCATTATTGCTACATTCATGTTACAGTCTATGTTCGTTCTTTAGAACTGAAGCAGACTTTGAACACATGCTTCTACCCCTGATTACTGGACAAACAAAGCAGCTAACTATGCTGAAAAGTCTCACTTTTCGAAGATAGGAGTGAAGTAGTTTCGGAGTAAATGGAACAGCTACCTTAGCTCTCTTATCAGAGCTTGTCTGTCCCTTAATCTTAAACTTTTCTTTACAGTTATATGGCAAATTAAGTTTCATATAAGATCTCTTCCAGTGGATTTTCACCAATAGTCATAAGCACTGAATGATCCCACCTACATGCGAGGATCTTGGAGCACTTCAAAAACATACGTATATGTATACACAAATTTGTACATTTTACATATTTGTTTGTAGCCCATAAAAAGGCTACAAATTACCAAATTTAATTTAATTTTGTATTTGAAAAAAGAAGCCAATTACATAAAATTAGTCACAGAATGGAAAAAGCAACCATGGAACATCTTTAAAAAAAAAACTTTTTTAAAAGGAAAAAGAATGAAGGACAGTGTTAGTTAATAGGCTGCACTGCAGAGCATAGCAAAAAAACTGGCACTGTGCCTTTAAGGGCTTTACAATACACCCTGCATCTCATCATGCTCCACAGGTGACAGTTAAGCCATTTAATTTTTCTGTCTCCTGGAAAAAGGTTTAAGGGCCACTGAGCAAGCTCTGCCTTTTTGGCTTTAAAATCATTGGAAATCTTTCCAATATCTTCACTTTGCAGGGGTGTGGAATTCCTATAGCTCGACACCCAGGACATATTGTTTGGGTTCAAGGACAACAAGTTTTCATGTGTATTTCGTCCTTGTGACAAAGTTGTCCCAACCCCCTGCAGCACAAAGCCTTTGGCTGCCAGTTTACAGTACCACATTATGGATCAAGGAAAGCCTTTGTCTGAAATTAAGGTAATTTTTGTGCTCATGTTTTAATGCTGTTCAAACTTGTACTTATGGTTCATTAATGTAGAGCCTTAATGATCATGGTAAGTGCTCTGAGGAAATGCTGTAAGCTCGGACTACACTACTGACAGTGGTTCCAGCATAAAAATGTGAACACACGTTTACAAAGTTTAGCAATATGAGGCTATGTATAATGCTCCCAAAATGTGCTCTGATTAGATGCAAATATTTGCAAAAGCTTGAAAGCAAGATTGTTTCTTTACTTTCAAAATAAAATGATCACCCCAAAAAAAATGCAAATAAGGAAAAACAATTGCTAAACTACTGTGAAATTTTCGGTGCCTTTTCTTTAAAGCATCATTTAGTAAAATGTGTTGATGCATGCTAGATTTTCCCAAAAACATTCATCATGGAAAATCAGTGTAACAAGTTTCAACAAGATTATGGGAAACAAAAGTAAGGCATTGGCAAAGCCAGTAGGTCTGAAACTCGTGGGCAACCATCTGGGTTTGTCAATGTGTGACATGTTCTGGCACGGTTTTCGTTAAACTTTCTTGCTGTGGAAGCAGCTGGGCCCTCAGTATCATAAAAAAATAAAAAATAAAAAAATAAAAACATTTTGGGTCACAAAAAAAAAAAAAACACACATTGTCACAGTAGCTCCTGGCACCAAACAAAATTACTTAGCGTGCCGACATGGTCCTTCTGAAACAGCAGAATGGAAAAAGAGAAGATATAATATATATGTACACTAATGGAAGGACATAATTGGGCCCCTATTTAGGTCTGGCATTAACCAAAAATAAATAAATTATATGGAAAATGTCACTTACCCAGTGTACATCTGTTCGTGGCATGAGACGCTGCAGATTCACATGCTTTGCACATCCCGCCATCTAGTGTTGGGCTCGGAGTGTTACAATATGTTTTTTTTCGAAGAAGTCTTTTTGAGTCATGAGATCGAGGGACTCCTCCCCTTTCGGCTCCATTGCGCATGGGCGTCGACTCCATCTTAGATTGTTTTCCCCGCAGAGGGTGAGGTAGGAGTTGTGTATTATAGTAATAGTGCCCATGTAATGGAGTAAATATGTATGTACATAATGTGGTTTAAAGTGATATATTTACAAATGTTCAAGATCAACTTCGAAACGGCTACAGGCTCCCGGGGAGGTAGGTGGGCGCATGTGAATCTGCAGCGTCTCATGCCACGAACAGATGTTCACTGGGTAAGTGATATTTTCCGTTTGATGGCATGTGTAGCTGCAGATACAAATGCTTTGTATAGACTAGTAAGCAGTTATCTCCCCAAAAGCGGTGGCTCAGCCTGTAGGAGATGAAGTTGTTTGAAATAAAGTTCGTAGTACTGCTTATCCTACTGTGGCTTGTTGTGTTGTTAACACATCCACGCAGTAATGTTTGGTGAATGTATGAGGCGTAGACCATGTGGCTGCCTTACATATTTCAGTCATTGGAATGTTTCCTAGAAAGGCCATAGTAGCACCTTTCTTCCTAGTTGAATGTGCCTTTGGTGTTATAGGCAGTTCTCTTTTTGCTTTGAGATAACAGTTTTGAATACATTTAACTATCCATCTGGCAATGCCTTGTTTGGATATTGGATTCCCTGTATGAGGTTTTTGAAAAGCAACAAATAGTTGTTTTGTTTTCCGTATTTGTTTTGTTCTATCAATGTAGTACATTAAAGCTCTTTTGATGTCTAATGTATGCAGTGCTTTTTCAGCTACAGAATCTGGTTCTGGAAAGAACACTGGTAGTTCTACTGTTTGATTTAAGTGAAACGGTGATATGATTTTTGGTAAGAACTTTGGGTTAGTTCGTAAAACTACTTTATGCTTGTGTATCTGAATAAAGGGTTCTTGTATGGTAAATGCCTGTATTTCACTTACTCTTCTTAGAGATGTGATGGCAATGAGAAACGCTACTTTCCATGTTAAATATTGTATCTCACATGAGTGCATGGGTTCAAAAGGTGGACCCATGAGTCGTGTTAAGACAATGTTAAGGTTCCACGAAGGAACTGGTGGCGTTCTTGGTGGAATAATTCTCTTTAGGCCCGCCATAAATGCTTTTATGACTGGGATCCTAAATAATGAAGTTCAGTGTGTAAATTGCAGAAAAGCTGAAATTGCGGTAAGATGTATTTTAATGGATGAAAAAGCTAGCTTTGACTTTTGTAAATGCAGTAAGTAGCTTACGATGTCTTTAGCAGATGCGTGTAATGGCTGAATTTGATTATTATGGCAATAATAAACACATCTTTTCCATTTATTTGCATAGCAATGTCTTGTGGTTGGTTTCCTTGCTTGTTTTAGGACCTCCATACATTCCTGTGTAAGGTCTAGATGTCCGAATTCTAAGACTTCAGGAGCCAAATTGCTAGATTCAGTGATGCTGGATTTGGAGGCCTGATCTGTTGTTTGGGTTGAGTTAACAGATCTGGTCTGTTTGGAAGCTTGATATGAGGCACTACTGAGAGGTCTAGTAGTGTTGTGTACCAAGGTTGTCTTGCCCAGGTTGGTGCTATTAGTAAGAGTTTGAGTTTGTTTTGACTCAATTTGTTTACTAGATACAGAAGGAGTGGGAGAGGGGGAAAAGCGTATGCAAATATCCCTGACCAGCTCATCCATAACGCATTGCCCTGAGATTGATGTTTTGGGTACCTGGATGCGAAGTTTTGGCATTTTGCGTTTTCTTTTGTTGCAAATAGGTCTATTTTAGTATTTGGGGGTGAATCTCCCATTCGTGGATCTGTTGGTGATCCCGAGAGAGAATGTCCGCTAACTGATTCTGAATCCCTGGAATAAACTGTGCTATTAGGCGAATGTGGTTGTGAATCGCCCAATGCCATATTCTCTGTTCCAGGAGACACAACTGTGTCGAGTGTGTTCCTCCCTGTTTGTTCAGATAAAACATCGTTGTTATGTTGTCTGTTTTGACAAGAATGTGTTTGTGGCTTATTATGGGTTGAAATGCCTTCAATGCTAGAAATACTGCCAGTAGTTCTAAGTGATTTATGTGAAACTGTTTCTGCTGAGTGTCCCATTGTCCTTGGATGCTGTGTTGATTGAGTTGTGCTCCCCACCCTATCATGAGGGCATCTGTCGTTATCACGTATTGAGGCACTGGGTCTTGGAAAGGCCGCCCTTGGTTTAAATTTATATTGTTCCACCATTGAAGCGAGGTGTATGTTTGGCGGTCTATCAACACTAGATCTAGAAGTTGACCCTGTGCCTGTGAACATTGTGATGCTAGGCACTGTTGTAAGGGCCGCATGTGCAACCTTGTGTTTGGGACAATGGCTATGCATGAGGACATCATGCCTAGTAGTTTCATCACCATCTTGACTTGTATCCTTTGTTTTGGATACATGGCCTGTATTACATTGTGAAATGCCTGTACCCTTTGTGGACTTGGAGTGGCAATCCCTTTTGTTGTGTTGATTGTCGCCCCTAAGTATTGCTGTGTTTGACACGGCTGAAGGTGTGACTGTGTAGTTGAGTGAGAAACCTAGTTTGTGGAGGGTTTCTATGACATACTTTGTGTGTTGTGAACACCGTTCTTGCGTGTTGGTTTTGATTAACCAATCGTCTAGGTACGGGAACACATGTATTTGCTGCCTCCTGATATGTGCAGCCACTACTGCCAGGCATTTTGTAAAAACTCTTGGCGCAGTTGTTATCCCGAATGGCAACACTTTGAATTGGTAATGTACCCCTTGGAATACAAACCTTAAGTACTTTCTGTGTGAAGGATGTATCGGTATATGGAAGTATGCATCCTTTAGGTCTAGTGTTGTCATGTAGTCTTGTTGTTTGAGCAATGGGATTACGTCCTGTAATGTCACCATGTGAAAGTGATCTGATTTGATGTAGGTATTTAATGCTCTGAGATCTAATATAGGTCTTGGAGTTTTGTCCTTTTTGGGTATGAGAAAGTACAGCGAGTAAACTCCTGTTCCTCTCTGATGAATTGGTACCAGTTCTATTGCATCTTTTTGTAACAGCGATTGGACCGCTAGTTGTAGAAGATCCATGTGTTGTTTTGACATATTGTGTGTTTCTGGTGGGACATTTGGAGGGAATTCGAGAAATTCTATACAATAACCATGCTGGTTAATTGCTAGGACCCAAGTGTCTGTTGTTATTTCCTCCCAATGTTTGTAGAACTTGGTTAGTCTCCTCCCCCCCCCCCACAGGTGTTATGTGTTGGGGATTTGTGACGTCGAAGTCACTGCTTGTTTTGAGGAGTTTTGGGACTTTGGAACTTCCCTCTACTCTTTTGGAATTGGCCCCCTCTATATTGTCCCCGAAAATTTCCCCACTGATATTAGCATTCCAGGTAGCATAGGGAGACTTTGGTATTGGCTATGTGTGGAGGATAGTGTTTTAAATAAAAGGTCATCCTCAATAGGCTTTGCATGCAGGGTGACATTATGAAACGCCGCTGCTCTTGACACCACCTGTGTGTAGGCTGTACTGTCCTCAGGTGGCGACGGTCTCGTTGGATAACAGTCTGGGCTGTTATCTGATACTAGCGCATCATAAAGATCCCATGCATCGGGATCATTCTGACTCATTCCAGTATGAGTTGGGGACTGCATCAGTGGTGGAGTGGCTACCGGTGATGTGTGCGTTGAGCGTGGTGGAGATGGTGGCGGGGTTACTTGCCTTGCCACCTTTGCCTGTGGCTGCTTGTCTTTTTCTTGAAAGGCAATTCTTCTTTTCATCCTAATGGGGGGAAGAGTACTTATCTTCCCTGTGTCCTTTTGGATGTGGAGCCTTCTCTGAGTGTAGTCTGGCTCCATTGGCTCTAGTTCTTGTCCGAACCTATGTCCTTGCATTTGTGAGGACAGTCCCTGTTCCTCTGTGTAGGAACTTGTTTTCGGTTCAGAGGCCGGATGTTTCGGAATGGAAACTTTTTCGGCAGTCTTTTTCGGCTCGGACAACACTTTTAAAATTTTCGGCGTTCCCGTCTCTCTGTGCCGACTCGTTTCGGTGCCGCCCTCTCGGTGCCAAACTTGCTCTGACCCGCTGTTTCTGAGTCGAGTCTGCTCTGTGCCGGTATCTAGACCGGAGTCGGATGTCTTCGACACATGCGTGCCCTTTTTTGGTGCCGATGATCGGTCACCTATTTTTCGGGTTAAGCCATGGCCTGCTGGCGGTGGCGTCCCCTGGGCTTTAGTGGTCTTTCCGTGAGCTTTGTGTGTCGACGTCTTACTCACGGTTTTTTGGCGTCTGTTCGGGATCGACCTCGTCTGAGTCCGAATCCTCGATGGAGAAGGTTTCTTCTTCCTCCTCCAAGAGTTTTTGTCCTGTCGGCGCAGACTCCATCTGTAGTCTTCTCGCTCTTCGGTCTCTTAATGTCTTCCTCGACCGAAACGCTCGACAGGCTTCACAAGTATCTTCTTTGTGTTCTGGAGACAAACACAAGTTACAGACCAGATGCTGATCAGTATAAGGATACTTGTTGTGACATTTGGGGCAGAAGCGGAATGGGGTCCGTTCCATTAGCCTTGAAGAGACACGTGGTCGGGCCGACCAGGCCCCGACGGGGGATCGAAAACCCCGAAGGGCCACCGGAGCTCTTCAAAATTCGGTGTCGATCTGTTGTAACTAACCAGATACCGAACGCAAATAATACCGTCAAATTTTCCGAGATTCTAACTCTTTCCGAACCGAAACGCGGAGCGAAAAGGAACACGTCCGAACCCGATGGCGGAAAGAAAACAATCTAAGATGGAGTCGACGCCCATGCGCAATGGAGCCGAAAGGGGAGGAGTCCCTCGTTCTCGTGACTCGAAAAGACTTCTTCAAAGAAAAACAACTTGTAACACTCCGAGCCCAACACTAGATGGCGGATGTGCAAAGCATGTGTATCTGCAGCTACACATGCCATCGAACATATATATATATTTTGGTTAATGCCAGACCTAAACAGGGGCCCAATTATGTCCTTCCATTAGTGTACATTTACGTCTTCTTGAATTCACAAGAATTTACAGAAGTAGGCCAAGAAACCATGCTCCCAGAAATAATTTATGAACTGCATTTTTGCATGAGCAAATATGCATGTGTAGATTTGCTCATGCAAAAGTCTGTTGAGCGTTTATAAGTTCACTTTCCCTCCAACTACTTTTTTTCCCCAACTGTGGAAGGTGGTTTACTTCTGCCATTGTCAGAAGTACATTTCCAAACGTTCTCAGTATGGGAAATGATCAGAGAAGTGCTGGTGCACAGACTCAAAAGGCCATTCCAACCGTGGAACTATTCCTTACAGCTACCTTCAGCCCCAGTATGTAGACCTGCAGATAGGTGGCACAAAAAGGGAACTGCTAGTATTAAAACCCTACTATGGAATGAGCCGTGGCATAATCAGAGAGCTATATCAGAGCTCTTATATCATGAGATTGCTGCAATAATTTGTCGCTGCACTACATGGCACGAAAGGGACAAGTGGATTGTGTTACAGAACAAGCAGATTTGTGAAGTAACCTGCCCATAGGCAAGTAGATATTTCATGAAATTCCACACCCCTCCTTTTGTGATTCACTATATATATATATATATATATATATATATATATATATAAATGTAAATAACATTTAGCAATGGATAGTCCCACCCAAGTGAGAGGACCGCAGAGCACTTTTTCACGCTATATCAAGTGTAGATGTTCGACTTTCTTCAGGAAGGCCTGCAGATGTCACTTAGGAAAGAAAAATATTATGCAGCCTATATGAATAGGCCACAGTGGACCAATTCTTCATCTCGTAGTAAAAAAAAAGGGGTCAGGAAGATTGTATATGCACATAAGTTAATTATACTTTTGTAAAAGTAAAAAAAAAGAGCATAAATCTTTTTCACTCACTTTTGAAAGAATATAGAAATGATGCAGAGCAGGTGTTTGTAGCCCATAGTTTGTCATTAGAAGAGTTAAAAATAGAGGCTGGCCATTAAGAACGTAGGGACCACAAGTATCCCATTATGCTCAGCAAGTGACAGTTGTTTCGGTTCTTTTTGAGGCAATGTGCGACTAACATATAGGTGCATGGTTACCTCTGTCCAGTCCACCAGTGAGGAAGGAGGGTTGCTTATGACTTTAAAGGAGAATTCCCTATGGGAGAACTGGAGTTAGAGGTAAGAAACTATTCCTTCTGTTGTAGGGTGATCTCCATTAATAGTCATAAGCAGTGAATAGAATAGCAAGCCCATCCCCGCTAAGAGGTGGTATGGAGAGGAAAGGAACCATTTAAGCAAATAGATTTCGGAGGGAGGCCTGTCCTACTTGAGCATCTGCCCTAGCATCAGAGTCCATGTAGTAGTGCTTGGTGAATGTATGAACAGATCTCCATGTGGCTGCTTTGCAAATAATCGCAATTGGGATATTCCTCATTAAAGCAGCAGGACCCTCTTTAACTTGATAACATAACAGGATGCAGGACACTGTCCATCTAGAAATGGATTGTTTGGAAGTGGCTCGCCCTGTGATGCCCGGACCATAGTTGACAGACAATTGGTTTGATTCGTGGATATTACGTGTTCTATCAAGATAAAACTTCAAGACACTCCTCACATCTAGAGAATGAAGTGTTCTTTCAGCTGGAGAAGAGGAATTCTGAAAGAATGTTGGTAATGAGATGGATTGATTAATGTGGAAATCCTCATGACCACTTTGCTAGAGTGAAATACCGTGCAGAACACAACGCTTGGTTCTTGCTAACATTGTGGGCTGATATTACTGCCACAAGTAAAGTTGTTGTCTAAGGAAGATGTTGCAGGAATGCATTGTGAATGGGCTTGAAAGGGTCCTGCAAGAGTCATGAAAAGACAATGTTGAGCTCCCAGGGAGGTGAAGGACGCTTAACGGGAGGTAAGACCTTCTAAAAAAAAAAAAAATAATAATCTTTCATTCCAGGGATTTTGAAAAAAGATGTTTGTGAAGGCCATTTTGTGTAGGCAAGGGCTGTCAAGTGAGCCCTTATGGAAGAGAATTGCAAGCCAGATTTCACCAGATGTAGCAATTCTGTAAGAATCACATATTTTTGGCAAGTCGTTGGGTCCACGTTCTTGGAGGAATACCAAATGTAAAATCTCTTCCACATGAAAGTATATGCAGGCTGGGTGGAAGGCCGCTTTGCCTCCTTTAGAATCTCTGTGCAGTCTTATGGCAGGTTCAAATGCCCATACTGCACTAGCACAGGACCCATGCAGCAAAATTGAAAGAGGAGAGATTGGGGTGGATCATCTGACTTCCAAATTTCATTAGCAGGTCTGGTCTGCATGGCAGCTTGAGATGTTGACGCTGTGACTTGTGAACCAGGTCTGTGAACCACCAGTGACGCAGCCACTCCGGAGCTATGAGCATCATTTGGGCTCAAGTGGGACAGCTTTATGAGGACTGACGAGATCAGGAGAATCAGCAGAACACAATTTGCTGGACCAGTCGATCCATAGGGCATTCCACAGTGTCCCAGGTTGGCAGTACCTTGAGACAAAGCTGTGGAAATTTTGTTTTCTGCAGTGGCAAAAAAGTCAATGGTTGGAGTGCCCCACAGGTCAAAAAAGTGTTGAACGACGTTGTTGTGGAAGACCCATGCTAAGAGCATCTGCTTGAGCATTCTGCACACCTGGAAAGCAGGTTGCCGTGATCCTTATGTTTCGGGCTATCAACCATTTCCAAATTGTCAGGGTATGGTGTGACAAGGCCTGGACTTTGGTCCGCACTGCTAGTTGAAGTAGTACATGGCGGTTGTATTGTTCGTCTGAACAAGAAGGGTCTGGGTCTTGAATGACGGGCAAAAAGCTTTGACCGCTAGATGAACTGCCTGGAGCTTGAGGCGGTTGATGTTGCAAGACATCTCCTTCTGAGATTAAGCACCCTGAATTTGCAGGTGATGCTTTTGATCCCCCTCATCCCTGAAGTGTTGCATCCGTCACTATGGTCTGAGAAGGTACCTGCTGGTGAAAACGCACTCCTTGAAGCAAGATAGCAGGGGAGCACCACCATTCCAGAGAATGTTTTGCATGAAGGGAAAGTTTGATCCTGTCCTCCCAATTGACCGTTAGCTGATCCCACTCGTCCTCAAGGCATTCTTGGAGAGGCCACAAGTAGAGAGGCATTTCAAGTGAAGATGATGCAGGAGGCCATCGAGCTGAGGAGAGATGTCACTGCCTTCACAACTGAATGAAAGGCTTTCAGGAGAGTGACATTTCTGAAGATCGATAAGCATCTCTCCTCCGAAGGACACTTGCTTGAATGGGGACAATGGAGGCTTCCAAATAACGCAAAGTCTGAGCCAGGGTCGGTGTTGACTTGCTGTGGCTGAAATGAAGTCCCAACCGTTGAAGGAGATCACAGATCCAGTTGAAATGAAGTTGGATTTCCTGAAAAGTTGACGCTATTAGCCAGTCGTCTAAGTATGGGTAGACAAAGACAATGTTTTGAGGTGGGCAGCCACTACTGCAATGTACTTCGAGAATATTCTGGATGCTGACTTTATGCCAAATGGAAGCACTTGGCACTGATCCTGCCCCACCACAAATCCCGAGCTTTCGATGTTTTCTTGCAATTGATATGTGAAAATACACAACTTGACGGTCGACGGAGCAGAGCCAATCTCCCTGGTGCAGTTGGTGTAAGATTTGATAAAAGGCCAGCATGAGAATGGGTATACATTTGTTCATGCCTTTTTCTCTACCAGAAAATATCAGGAATAAATGCCTGTTTCCCATTGTTGGTGAAGAACTGCCTCCACCGCATGTTTCTGAGGCAAGATGTTGACCTCTATTCTTAGCATCTGCAGATGGCGATTGGGTGGTTTTGGTGATGGAGGAGGATTTGTGAACCTGAGACAATATCCATGTCAAAAAATATTTAGTACCCGAGTCTTTTGTTATTTCTTGACACTCTCACAGAAAGTGTGAAATACTCCTGTGACCGGAGTGGGTAACAGAATAGGGGGAAGGAAATATTCAAGGTTTTGTGCCTGTTGTAGGCTTTCCTCCTTGCTCTGGCTGTTGGAAGGCTCTTCCCCCAAGACTGCCTTCATTGTTGCATATAGGGTCATTGCGGTCACCCTTGAAACCAGTGAGTTGTTTGAGTCTTCTGAGGGTATCATCATCACTGGTAAGGCTTGAACGATTTCCTTTGTTCTTTGGGCCTTTCCAGGCCAGGTGTCCATCTAAGATTTCATCCGAGCCATTTCAACGTCGGTGTGGTGGCCAAAGAGGGTAGATTCTTAAAAAGGCAGATTGAGAATTTGTTGTTGTGACTGAAGTTTCAGAGGTGTGAGGCAATCCTTTTGTTTCTGGGCAGATCCTTGGCAAACTTCTGGACAGACTCCCACAATGCCCTATCATATTTGTCGAGAAGGGCAGTTGTACTGGCTGTTTTCATGGAAGGTGCCACAGTGCTACATACATTGCAGCCCACAGAATCCAATTCTTGCTCTCTTTATCTGGTGGCACTGAAGGGGCAGTGGTAGTAGCATGGTGTTTCTTGGCCGCCAGTATGACAACGGAGTCTGAAGGAGGGTCTGAATGGAGGAAGAGGGGATCCTGCTCAGGAGGTCTGTACTTCTGTTGCAGCCTTGACAGAGCAGACTTGGTTTAGGCCAGAATTAAAACGAGTTCCATTACGGTTCTGTGATGCCTGGTATCAAGGGAAGGAGAGGTCTGGACATTGTGCGTTGCTCGAGCCTCTGGAATATCACGGATGTCGAAGGTGTAGGTACCGACATTTGAATATTTAATGTTTCTGCTCCTCTCACCAAGACCTTTTGAAAGATAGTAATAACTAATGGGGAGACTCTGGGTGGTGGAGAGTGTCCGGGTAGGCGAATAGCTTCCTGTAGAAGTGAAGGATGTGTATCTAGGACAATGTGAAGACTGTGATCCTGATCTGTATGAACGATTGCGTTGGTGAGATCGCCAAATAGAATGACATGACGAACGCCTTGATCTGTGGCACTTGTGGTGTGAACAGTGGCTTGTTCTGGAACATGATCTCGGTCTTGAGCGAGGTGGTTCTGCAGGTAATGCTAGCGCTGGTGGGATTCGTTCTGAAGGCAGAGGATGTGGTGGTGGTAGAGGCGTCGGAGGTGGTGGAAAAGATAGTGGTGTTGAAGGAGAATCCAGCAAAACTATCAGTGAAGACAGAGTACATCCTGGAATAATCATATCCTGGTGGTGAAGAAATCCATCTCCTCTTTTTCCGACGGGTTCTCGATATGCTACTCAGCATCCACCTCCGAGGATGTCTTGACGCCGATCTGCTCCTTGACGTTGATCTCCGCCGTTGTCTCAATGGCAAACCACTCCTCAACGTTGATAAGTCTTGATGCCTCGACATCGACCTCCACCACGTCCTCGATGTTGATCCAGCCTTTGATGGTGAATAAGTCCGTGCTGTAACTTGTCTCGACGTCGATGCTCTCGAGGTCAACTGGGAATGATGCTTTTTTGGGCTGGCAACCTCTTCTGCTGCCTGCACCATGAAGGTTAGTTTGCTCCTTTTCCCTCAGGGTATGCCTTGAAAACTCTTAAGTGATGACAACACTCAGGAACATGACTTGCTGGAAGACAACTGATACGGACGTCATGAGGGTCTGATTTGGCTTTCTTTCTCCAAAAGGAAAGGCCCTGGTCAAACAAAGATGGCATTTTTACAGATTAAATACCACAAAATCCCCTCATAAAATAGCAGAAGAGGCAAGGGAGAGAAGAAATACCTTGATAACAATTGTTGTCACAAAAATTCATTGGTGAAATTTGAAGGGAAAAAGCCTAAAAGGCAGAGTTCAGTGCTCCAGGGTCGTGTCAGCAGGAGCCAGAAACAAAGTACTAAAGCAACTGTCACCTGCTGAGCATGATGGGATACTGGTGGTCCCTAGGTTCTTAAAAGGACAGCCTCCATTTTTAACTCTTATAATGGCAGCCTATGGGGCGACAGTGTCCTGCTCTCCATCTCTATTAAAAGAGGATGTGATTTATTATTATTTTTGTTTTAACAAAAACATCATGAATTTATATGCATATACAATTCTCCTGGTCCCTTTTTTAAAATACAAGATGAATAACTGGACCACTGTAGCGCATTCTTAAACTCTGCATCATATTTTTCTTTTATTACTTGACATCTGCAAGACTTCTCGAAGAAAGGCGAACATGCACACTTAAGAGAATATATTGTGAAAAGAGCTCCGGGGTCCCCACACACGGGCTGGACTATTCAGTGCTTATGACTATCAATGGATATCCCGTACGAGAGAATTTAGTTTTTCTGTCAAAATGCTTTCACTTTTTGTGAAGTACCATCCTGTGGAAACAAGATCCTTCCTGTGGAAACAAAAGGCGCAGTCAGATCTTCACATTTTGCATTATCTGCTGCCCAGAAGATTATTTCCAGAATCCCGCAGCCACTGTCAGAAGTTCACCAGAAGAACCCTAAAAGGCAGGGAGAAAATCAGGCTGCATGTAAAGAAAAAAGTGGATCACAGCTTAGGTCATCTAGAGGCATTGGGCAAGATAATTCTTCTGCCATTCTGTCGGACCACTCTCCTTCAATTCCAAGGACACCCCAAGATTCAGATCCAAGGAAAAGTACATCACAGGAAGAGGTGTAGCTCTTGATCGAAGCAAAGGAGCATGACAATGAAGATAGGTAACATACCCACTTGCTGTTAAAATGCCACTCGAAGTCAAGACACCATTCGATGTACAAAGATTCGGCAGCCATCGGAACATTCATCAATGCTGAAGTCATTGCTGGGATCCAACTCTACCACTGTTGACGATGAAACCACCACAGTCTACATCATCAATGTCAAAGACTACCCATAATATGCCAAAGTCTCTCTCAATGTCAGGCACAATCAAATCGCAGAGCCTTCAAAGAACCTTGGGACCCTCTGGAGTCGCTAAACTTTGTAAAAGGGAAGGGGGCCATGTGCCCCCCCCCCGAGCCTTCTATGGCCCCAGGGACCCCTACTGCATGGATCGTTCACTTTCTGTGTCCCGGGGAGCCTGCCCTGAGGACACAGCAGTTTCCATGCCTGCACTGGTGTAGGCAGGGAAGCTTGAGTTTGCTACCGCCATCCAGAAGCATTTTCACTACTCCTGCCAAACAGTAGCAAACTCAAAGACTCCTGTCAGCTGAGAGCAGACCTTTGATCTATTTGGGTGGGGAAACAGATCAAGAGATAGCTCCCGCCAAGAGGAAGCAGCAGAAACATCTGCTCTCTGTGAGCGGAAGCAATGCTGGGCTCCCCCAACGAGTGCACCTATATTAAACACAGGCCCCAGGATTGGTTCCCAGGGCAAGAATAGGCTCAAGAAGTGAGGGAAGCCGCCCTCCATTTCTTCAACATAATAAGTAGACCTGGGAAAAGGGGACCCTAGGGCCTAATGAGGCTTTGGGAAGGGGCCAGATAGCCCACGTCCCCTTTAATACAAACGTCTCTGGGGGATGTTGTCCCCAGGGCTTAATGAGGTTTGGGGTGGGGTGGACATCCATGCTAAAATAAAAATAAAAAATAAATATCCTGGGGGATGCACACAAAGAGAAGTGCAATAGCACTCAAGCCCTGGGACACAAGTGGTTAACGACAGTTACAATATTACCAGTAATCACATAAAGCCACCTGCAGGCTAGGATCCCCAGGGCCACAAGTCACAAGACCTGGAGGAGGGGTGCCACGCAGTCCTCCCCCCCCCCCCCCCCCCCCTTAGATTTTTGCTCTGGGGGATGGAGTCCTAGAGGGGCACAGGAAATTCTTGGGAAGGGGCTTGAGCGGCCCACTCCCCTTTCTATCGGAAATGGCCCCAGGGATGGGGGCCCCAAGGCCAGTCTATGTGCAGTATGTCACTGCCTGCCGGAGTTGGAAACTGGGCCTAGCTGCAAGTCAGACGAAGTGGCCAACCCCAAACTGCGTGTGATGAAAGGCTGTGCAAAATGTGGGGTTGCCAGCCTGAGGGGGTTTTGCCGCAGGGCCTGGTTGCAGGCCAGGCCCTGTGGCCAACATCCCTGCCATGCAGGGGGTTGATTTTACGTATTGTAATAAAACATTACTTTATGTTAAAAAAAACTGAGAAATTCACTGGAAAAAAAATGGTTAACGTAATAGTTAGGTTTGATAGATCTGTTTTTGTTTAAAAATAAAAAAAATCATAGAAATTCACTGTCAGGTTTGATAAATAAAAATGTTTATATTCAAAACAAAACCTTAGGAATTCACAGGAAAAAAAAAAAAAAAATCAAAGGTTAAATGAACGTTTAAATAGATGAGAAAAAAAAAATACAAAGATTCACCAGTTATAGTTAGCTGAGCCAACTATAACTTGTGCACCCACCATGTACTGCTCAAGACCCCACATATCACATTCCTTGTGACATGTTCTATGACATAATTTATGGCATCACTGACATCTAAAATTATATCATACATCATCCAAACTTATTTTGCACACACTGCTCTTTCTACTGGTGCTGCATTCGAGCTATGAAAGTAAGTGCAAAATAGCTTAGAATAATATGGAGCAACATTAATGCCATCACAGATACAACTCTCGTAGCAAGTATGTGTTATTTGGAACACTGACCCTACACACCTTATGCTTCATGGGTAGCCTAGTTCACATTAACAATCAACCACAGATATGTGGGAAACCCTCATGGGCACTGTGTTCAATATGTTTATAACTCTTCAGTGAAAGGCAAGTTCCTCTAAATACTCAGCACCTGTTCCAAGATTAATGACCTACTATGAACAACTTTTATCTGTATCAAACCCTTCACAGTCAACAAACCAATATTGAGACATTAGGTTGATACGAGTAGACAAGTGGATACTGTAAACAGTGTTCACTCTATGGATAGAGTTTACTCTGTACCACACTGCAGATCGTGAAACTCTCATGAGAAATACATACAGAGTATTAAAATGTATCTAAGAACGGTGTAAATTCCAAGCAGCACTTAGCAAAAAAGATATTCACTTAAAATAATCAAGGACTGAAGGTGTTAAAGATCCTATTAACTACATCCTTCACACAGTGGTGAACACTTTACAGACAGACCATCTACAGAAGCAAAAGAAGCACATGTACATAGGTTAATACCGATTCACACAGTGTATGTTACATAGAAACTGTCATACTGAGAAGATTATAATTCAAGGCTGATTACAATACTTCATATGTAGCATGCAGAAACTTTGCCCTATAGCAAAACTTACCTGCAGAGCCAAAATCACTTGTGGGAACATGCTGAACACAGTTCATCAGCTGTCATCTGCACATAGGGTTACCCTTCAATTCAAAGATTTATAATGTGTTCAATACCGCTACACAGTTCTGATGTACTAGGAGCACATGCATTTTGTAAACACTTACACCCATTACCTGGGCCCAGGCTGTACAAAACCAGGTAGAAAAGCATGATGGTATTTACCAGCCACTATGTGAACTATGAAACAAAGTAGCACACTCACTGGATAGCAATGATGTCATAGAACATGTGATGAGTAATGTCATGTTACATCATAAGCAGTACATGGCAGGGTCGCAAGTTACAGTATAGCTGAATTTCTGTGTTAGAAGGTATAGTTAGAATCTAGTTTCCATAGAAAAAATGTTTTTTATTTTGCCAAGGGATCCCAAAACACTTGTGATTTCCATAAGGATTTTTAGACAACTGTAGCCCAAACTTCTAGACGGAATTACACCAAATTTGGCAGAAAGCTAGATCTTGATCGAAAAGCGGGCTTTTTTTATATTTCACGTAAATCCATTCAGTAGTTTTTTAGTTAATAAAAGTAAAAAGAAGTATAGCTACTTGGGAGGAGCCTAAGCACAGGTCGCATGGCCAGATCTCATTGGCTGCCTGCACTTCAACCCAGAAGTGCTAGCAGCCTTCTTGGGACTTGGACTCAGCCAAGTCCCAGGAAAAAACATTCAGAAAGAGACAAGGGGGCGGGGTAGGGATGCCCTGGCCCCTCAAGCATGCCGCTTCGTTCTCCCCCAACCCCCCCTTTTGTGTGCCTTCTCCTTGCTTTCCCTTGTTTTCACAGCTTTCTCCTTGCATTTTCTCAGATTTGTCGAGTGCCTTCCTCTTGCTTTTCCCTTGTGGGGTTGGATGCAAGCAGGGGGTATGTCTGAGTGTGGATGCACGCGGGGTGGAGGTGGAGGGGGGGGGGGGAGGGGCAGAGGGTAGGGTTTGCTACAGGCCCAGAAATTACCTGAAAAACAAATAAGAAACCCAAAGGGTACAGGGACATTATTATAGTTAGCCATTAGCATTCTGAACACCTTAGAAATTCACTAAACAAACAAAGATTACAGAGACATTATAGTTAGGATCAGAATTTACATGCACAAAACCATAGAAATTCAGTTGCTATAATATAACTGGCGCCCTTGCCAAGCACTGCTACTTACAACACATTACATCATTCAACATCCTCTACGACATCATTGATAACATCACTGTCACATTTCCAGTAAAATTATCAATGAGAAAACTATGTGGGGTGGTGGTGAGAGTTATAGTTACCTTCCGGTACAAATGATAGTTAATTGAAATAACTCCGACTACAACAGCTAAATTTCTATGGTTTTATGCGTGTAAATTCTGATCCTAACGCAGGAACCACTAGACACCAGGGTTTGTTTTTAAGTCCGTTTCATGCAAGGGGAGTGACCCCTTAGGCAAGGGTCGCTCCCCTGGGGGTACACATTTATTTTAGGCCATTTCTGCCAATTTTAATTAGGCTGATCTGCCCCAAAGGGGGGCAGAAACCGCAAGGCACCAAGGATTTATTTATTTTTTAAACAGATGAGTAGCGATCCCTTAGGGAAGGGTCGCTCCCCTGGGGGGCAAATTTATTTTAGGCCATTTCTGCCCCCCGCTTGGGGACACATCCGTATTTTTCTATTGGGCCCGGGCAGAAACCACTTAGGTACCAAGGATTGGTGTGTATGTGTGTTTTGTTTGGGGTGGTAACTATCAACCAGTATTAGCATGGTTATGGCCCCACGCCAACTGAAGTGCGTAACAGCCTTTTGGCTCTCCCCCACACACTAAAACATCTTATCCCACGGCAAGCAAGAGGACATTTGATTATTTTGGGTTTTGGTTTTACATTTGGGCCATGAGAGCTTGGCTAACTCTCAAAATTGGCCCACGTGTAATGGTGAGGATTGCCCTTTTTGGACTTTCGGACGCTGCCATGACGAAAAATCTACGAGAACTAGACATATCTGAAAAACTAAACATCTGGGTGAGTCCAGGGTGGTGTGCTTCACATGCACCCCACACCATTTTCTTACCCGCAATGCCTTACAAACCTTCAAGTTTGCTTAAAATCACACATTTTTCTGATGGAAACTCTAGGAATCTGCAGGAGTCCACAAAATTCCTACCACCCAGTATTGTCACATCTATACTGATAAAAATTCTGCCCCACTTTTCAGCCTAAAAACCTATTTTTTTCCAAACTGCCCTTGTGGGCCTGCTTTGGTTCCCCCTCATTTTCGACATGTTTTCGGCTCTTTCCCTGTCCCAGGCACTTGGCCCACCTACACAAGTGAGGTATCATTTTTACCGGGAGACTGAGGGGAACGTTGGGTTGTAGGAAATTTGTTCCGGTGCGGTGATCCCACCCAAAAATGTGGGGAAAATGTGATTTTTTAGCTAAATTTGAGGTTTGCTGAGGATTCTGGGTAAGAAAACACTGGGGGATCCACGCAAGTCACACCTCCCTTGGGCTCCCTCGGGTGTCTAGTTTTCAGAAATGTTTGGGTTTGGTAGATGTCCCTAGATGGCTGCTGAGCCCAGAACCAAAAACACAGGTGCTCCTCCCCTCCCTTACAAAAACAGGTAGTTTTGTATTTGATAATTTTGATGTGTCTACGTAGTGTTTTGGGGCATTTCTTGTCGCGGGCACTTGGCCTACCCACACAAGTAAGGTACCATTGTTATCAAGAGACCTGTGGAAACGCTGGGTAGACAGAAGTTTGTGGCTCCTATCAGATTCCAGAACTTTGCAGCTCCAAAATGTGAGGAAAAAGTTTTTTTTTTTTGCCAAATTTTGAAGTTTGCTAAGGATTCTGGGTAACAGAACCTGCTGAGAGTGCCACAATTTACCCCATCTTGGATTCCCCTACGTGTCTAGTTTTCACAAACGCACGTTTGCTATGTTTTCCTAGGTGCCGGCTGAGCTAGAGGCCAAAATCCACAGCTAGGCACTTTGCAAAAAACACGTCAGATTTCAATGTAAAAAAGTGATGTGTCCATGTTGCGTTTCCTGTCACAGGCACTAGGCCTACTAGGCCTACCCACACAAGCGAGGTACCATTTTTATCAGGAGACTCGGGGGAACACAGAATAGCAGAACAAGTGTTATTGCCCTTTGTCTTTCTCTACATTTTTTCCTTACAAATGTAAGGCAGTGTGTAAAAAAATGTCTATTTCAGAAATGCCCTGTAATTCACATGCTAGTATGGGGACCCCGGAATTCAGAGATGTGCAAAAAAAAAAAAACAATGCTTCTCACCACCGTATCTCGTGCCTATTTTGGAAATACAAAGGTTTCCTTAAAACCTATTTTTAACTCTATATTTCACCAAATGAATTACACCTGGTATACAATGAAAACCCATTGCAAGGTGCAGCTCATTTATTGGCTCTGGGAACCTAGGTTTCCTGATGAACCTACAAAGCCCTATATATCCCCACGACCAGAAGAGTCCAGCAGAAGTAACAGTATATTGCTTTTGAAAATATGAGCAAAACGTGGAGAAAAATTTCAATTTTATTTAATTCAGCTGTTATTTTCTGTAGGAAAACCTTGTAGGATCTACACAAATGACCCCTTGCTGAATTCAGAATTTTGTCTACTTTTCAGAAATGTTTTGCTGTTCAGGATTCAGCATTGGTTTAACACCTTTTCTGTAACTAACTGTAAGGAGGCTTAAAGCACAAAAAATAGTAACAATGGAGTATGTCCCAGCAAAATGCCAAAATTGTGCTGAAAATGTGGTTTTCTGATTCAAGTCTGTCTGTTTCTGAAAGCTGGGAAGATAGTGATTTTAGTACCACACACCCTTTTGTTGATGCCACTTTCAGAAAAAAAAAAAGAAAAAAAAAAAAAAAAAAAAAAAAAAAAAAAGCACGCAGCCCTTATCCCCCATTTTTAAAATAAATTTAAAAAAAAAAAAGAAATTTGTGCTGTATTTCGACTAATTTCTTGGTCTTCTCCAGGGGGAACCCAAACACTCTGGGTACCTCTGGAATCCCTATGATGTTGGAAAAAAGGGACGCAAATTTGGCGTGGGTAGCTTATGTGGACAAAATGTGATGATGGCATAAGCGCAAACTGCTCCAAATATCCCAGAAAAGGCCTGGCAGCGAAGGGGTTAAGGTTAAAAGGATTATTTTCTCCCCTCAAGCTGTCATTCATTTATTTTCCACAGGCTCATGAATGCTTTTCTTTTTCTAGGCGACTCAAGTAACTAGAACGCACTAAGGTAACTATAATTCTCCCCAGGCACTGCTAATTACCCCACAAATTACAGTTCTCATAATATCTTTGATGATATCACTGATAAAATCCATGTAAAATTTGTGGTAACATTTTTGACGGAAAAATAGGAGGTTATAGTTAGGAACATGTTTCTATAGAAAAAAATGTTTTTTTTGACTTGCCAATATCTTTGGCATTGTGTGACGCATGTTCACAATATGTTCCATAAAATAGTGCTCTGGTGATTCTTGTTGCGCACAAAGTTTTGGGGTGGTCCATCAAGCGGGGTCTGAGAAGGGGTGGGGGGTGGGAGAGGTTGGGTTAAAAAAAATTGCGTTTCTCATATTAGTTCCCATAGTATCTTTAGACACGAATAAAGCCCGAATCACTGGACGCAATTACACCAAATTTTGGCAGAAAGCTAGCTTTCGGTACACAGATTCCGCTTTCGCCTATTTGGTGTAAATTTGTCCAGTAGCCTCTCTTGAGGAGCCACAGACGGCCTTGGGGACCGCCGCCACCCCCCAACACCCACCACTGGGCCAGCTCCTGCTATATCCTGGGGTGTCCTCCCCTGGGACATAGCTGTTTGCTGTGGCTTGGTAGCAGCTATACAGCTGCCGCCAAGCAACAGCAAGCACTCTGCTCGCAGCGAGGGAGAGCCGTCAAATAGGACAATGTGATGTTTATGTGACGAATACAGCGTCTAGTGCTACATAAATTTGCATTGGTCTTGCTGGACTAAGACGTGAAGGACCCGTAATAGCCGATTAGGTAGGATCTTGACATTTATTTTGACCTCGCTATTGATGAGGGAGATGGGCCGAAATTAAGCACAGGTAGCAGGTATGCGACCCAGCTTGTGGAGCACCACAACAACTGTGGCCAGATCGATCTCCGTGGAGTTGTGGCTAAGAGATATTGCCTCTTTGTACAGCTGGAGGAGGGGCGGAACCACACCGAAACAGAGACTGTGATAGTACTCCATAAGGAGTCCATCGGGTCCCGGGGTATGCCCTGGGTTGAGGTCCGGCAAGGTCTTTCCAATTTCTTCTGTGGTAATTTCCTGGTCTAAGGCAGTTTTGTCCTGGGGAGACAGACTGGGCATGAGAAGCTTCTCCACCAGATGGTTCGATGTGGCATCCCCAGGGCATGTTTTATGAGCATAAAGTTCTTATAATACAAGGCGACGACATTGGGACTCTCCATCGAGTCCTCCATCCATCCTCCAGAGCTGCCCATGAGGAAGGATTTTACAATGTTCTCCGCTTGGTGTGTGGTAAGCCAGTGCAACAGTTTTAAAATAAGTTAATTACCTGTAACGGTGGTTCTCCAGTATTGGTATCTTTCATAGATTCACATGCTTGAATAATTCTGCGTCGAAGTGTGAGTCCCACGGTACATAGAAAGCAATAAATAGATAAATCCCACTTTTTTTTTCTTTTCATTGTAGTTAATGGCAAAAATACATTCACTTTCCTAGCTATCAGCCTCATTAGGAAAGGCCCAAAGTTCAGCCAATCAGGCAAGACCACCCCTTTAGAATCCTCAGCACAGAGGCTCAGTCTCTCAGATTTCTCCGCACTAGTGATTTTAAGAGACAATAGAGGTGAGCCCCCATGGGGAGGAGGGTGAGTCGCATGTGAATCTATGAAAGATACCAATACTGGAGAACCCCAGTTAAAGGTAAGTAACTTATTTTCTTCTCCAGTATTGGGGTATCTTTCATAGATTCACATGCTTGAATCAGAATAGTCAGCAGTAGAAGAGATGCTTAAGTTCTGCAAATAACAGAAAACATGCTGGTTCACATTTCTTCCTATATGGACTTATATTAGGTAGTTAAATATGTTTATCAATATTTAAAAAACATATACATATATCAACTGTAACCATATATACGATAAATATCAGTCTGGAAATACATTTGAGGATGGAGGGTAAAGAAGATTATTGGCTCAACTTATGCAAATAAATTACGTAACACTGCTTGTCCTACCACGGCATCCATCCTGTCAGTAGCATCCAGGCAGTAGTGTTGGGTAAAGGTGTGGGCACGCGGCCACGTTGCCGCTCTGCAGATCTGGTTCAGAGGAACTCCTGCGAAGAGAGCTGCCGACGTGGATACCGCTCTAGTGGAATGCGCCTTGACATTGGATGATAGCGGTTTTCCTGCTAGCAGATGGCAGAGTTGTATGGCAGAAGAGATCCAGCGTGCTATGGTTTGTTTGGATACAGCCTTGCCGCTAGTGATCTGTCCATAGCTAATAAACAGTTGTTCAGATTTACGAAAGCTACTAGTCCTTTGTATGTAGAATTTCAGACATCGTTTAATGTCTAGGGAATGTAATGCTCGCTCTGCTGGAGTTCGAGGATTTGAAAAAAATGTTCTCAAAACCACCGGCTCATTCAAATAAAAGGTCGAAGGAACTTTGGGGATACATTTTGGATTAGTTTTTAGAATGACCATATCTGATTTAAATTGCAGAAAAGGTGGTGAGACTGAATGCCTGGATGTCGCTAGCCCTCTTCGCGGAAGTGAGGGCCAGAAGGAGAGCTGTTTTCAAAGAGATATATTTCAGGTCTGCTTTGTGAATAGGCTCAAATGGATGCTTCATCAATTGGGAGAGCAAAATATTTACCGTATTTATCGGCGTATAACACGCACTTTTTCTCCCTGAAAATAGGGGGCAAATGATGTGTGCGTGTTATACGCCGATATAATGTTAAGGTTTTTTTTTCTGAAATGTCCTCTTAAAATGAGGTGCGTGTTATACGCCGGTGCGTGTTATACGCCGATAAATACGGTAAATGCCAGGAAGATGGAGGACGGTGAATCGGCAGAAACATCCTGAACAAGCCTTTAAGAAATTGCTTTATTATCCTGGATGACCATAAAGATGTTAACACTGATGTCCGTCGGAAACGGGATATGGCAGCGAGGTGGACCTTGATAGACGAATGGGAAAGACCTGACTTCGCTAAATGCAACAGGTATGGAAGGATCTGTTCTGGAGAGGACTTCAGAGGATGAACATTAGAAGTTGAACACCATATGCAGAACCTCTTCCACTTGAGCTTATACATCTTATTTGTAGACTGGGCCCTGGCACAGGCAAGCACTTCCCTGCAGTCTGAGGGGATATCTAGGCCGTCAAACTCATAGAATTCAGGAGCCAGGCTGATAATCGAAGAGAAGTCGGGTTGGGATGACGGACCTGCCCCTGATTCATCGTTAGCAAGTCTGGTGCTGGTCTCAGCCATATGTGAGGCTGTTCCGAGAGTAATAGAAGCTCTGTGAACCAAAACTGGTGCGGCCATTTGGGAGCAATCAATAGAAGCCGCATGGTTCCCTCTTCATCTTCTGTAGAAGTCTCGGGGGAAGCGGGGGAAAAGCGTAGGCATAAATCCCGGACCATTTGATCAAAAACGCATTCCCCTTTGATCCTCTCTGTGGTCGCCAGCTTGCAAAGTGTTGGCATTTTCTGTTCTCTCTGGTCGCAAACAGATCCAGACTGAGTCTGCCCCAATGACGAAAGAGGCAGTCGAGAATTGTCTGAGTTCCCATTAGGCTGGTTCGAGTCCTGCTTAAGGCATCCGCCCAAGTATTGGAAACTCCCGGAAGATGTTCCGCTCTGATCGATATCCGATGCCGAAGCACCCAATGCCACAGTTCCTGTGCCTGCAGAGACAGCGCCTGTGATCTTGTACCCCCCTGCTTGTTGAGGTAATGCATGACTGTGGTGTTGTCAGTTTTTATCAACACCGAGGAACCCTTGATGTTGGTGAGGAAGGCTTTGAGTGCCAAGGAAACTGCTCTTAATTCTAATACGTTTATGTGGAGAGTCGATTCCTGTGTGGACCATCTCCCTCTCACTGATAGGTCTTGTAAGTGTGCGCCCCATCCCTCTAAGGATGCATCCGTTGTTATAATGTGCACTGGTTTGTCTTTCAGGAAGGAGAGACCCTCCGAGATGAGGGGGGTGTCCTTCCACCATTTGAGGGCTTGCCTCGCTGATGGAGTTATTCAAACTATATTGTCGAAAGATCCTTCTATTTGCTTCCACTGAGTGTCCAATTGCTGCTGAAGTGTTCTCATGTGTAGAAGACAGTTTGCTATCAACTGAATGCATGAAGAAAGCATCCCCAGAAAAGACTTGTAGGTCTGAACAGAAGCGGACCTTCTTCTGCTGAGACGGGTTGCTAGATCTTGAAGTCTCTTCTATCTGTCGTGCAAAGCTAAGGCTCTCGCTTGGACTGTGTCCAAGACGGCTCCTAAAAAGGTGATGTTCTGCGAAGGATCTAGATGAGACTTGGGGTAATTGACTGTTAAGCCTAATGTCCTGAAGAGAGATAAACATGTTCTTGTGTCCCTGGCAGCTTTTAACGTTGTTTCTGCTTTTATTAGCCAGTCGTCTAAGTACGGGAACACCTGAATCCCTCGTTGCCTGAGGTAGGCTGCAACTGGTGCCAAGACCTTGGTGAAAAAGGCAACACTCTGAACTGGTAAGGAGTGCCTGCAACCCTGAACCGTAAGAATTTCCGATGACTGGGGTGAATGGGAATGTGGAAATACGCGTCCTGGAGATCCAAGGACGTCATGAAATCTCCCTGGTTGAGTAGGCGTAGGACATCTTGAAGGGAGATCATGCAAAATGATTGCTTCTTGAGGAATTTGTTGAGTGAACGAAGGTCTAAAATAGGTCTCCAGTCTCCTGTCTTTTTCCGTATAAGGAAGAATCGAGAGTCTAAGCCTGTTCCCCTCCGATTTCTTACTACGACCTCTATTGCTCCCTTCTATATCAAGATGGCAATCTGCGCTAGGAGTTCCTTGAGATGGGCAGGTGGGGGACCCCCTGGTGGTACGTGAGGGGGAGGCTGATTGAATTCTAGTGTATGTCCTCTGACAATATCGAGTACCCATTTGACTGATGTAATCTGGGACCACTGGTGGAGGAAATTGGAAATTCTGCCCCCTATCAGAGTGTTGGTATAGAGGTTGGGTGCAGGCAACTGATGAAGGTCAGTGTTTTCTTGCTATTTCTTTGGCTTTATAAGACGATTTTCCTCTTGCAGCTTGCCGGAAGTGTGTGGATGACGGTTGTCGATAAGTATGCGGCTGCTGCTGGCCAATGGTGGAACGAAATTGGCCCTGGTAGGATGAGTATTGGCGGTACTGGTGTGAGCCGCCTCTATAAGAATAAAGCCCCCTTCCTCTCGCTCCTCGAAAGGGCTGTCTTCTGTATTGCAATGTACCCAGGGATCTGGCTGTTTCGGTGTCTGTTTTAATAGATTGCAAAGCATCATCTACATGCTTACCGAACAAGAGCTTACCATCATAGGGCATGTCCAAGATCTTTAACTGCACCTCTGGTCGAAACGATGTAGCTTTCAGCCACCCCTGACGTCTGAGTACGGCCGCTCCGGCTAACTGGCGGAAACCTATAGACGAGACATCTATTGCACAGTCTATAATCTCAGCCGAGATCTTCTCACACTCCTGTAATATTTTGCGCACTTCCGCTCTATTATCTTCAGGCAGTAGCTCTATAAACTGCGACATGTCGGACCACATCTGGCGGTCGTATCTTCCCAGGATTTCCAGGGAATTCGCTGCTCTGACCGTGGTGGCCGCCATAGTTGAAAATGTTTTGCCAATCGAATCTAACCGTCGTCCCTCCTTATCCGGGGGCGCAGTCAAAGATGAAGACTGATTCCTGGACCTTCGCTGAGCTGCCTGTGATATGACAGAATTCGGCTTAGGGTGACTAACCAAACATGCAGGAGAGTTATCTGGTGCTTGGTATTTCTTTTTGAGTCTTGGTAGTACCGCTGGTATAGAAGACGGGGTCTGCATGACCTTAAGCCCCTCTTCCCAAATGAAGTCAACAATAGGTATTGCTCCTACTGACTTTCTAGTGTCCTCTTTGAAGTCATATATGAAACAGTCTGACTGCTTTGATGTTATTGGCAGTTGAAATCTTTTTGCTGCTCTCTCCATCACACTGTGAAAACCACCAATGTCCTGTGGTGGAGAGTCCACCGGTGGTGGCGTAGAAGGGGATGGCGTCTGGATCTGATATTCATCCCATTCCCGAATGAGTCAGTGTCTTGAATTTCACCTTCCTCCTGCTCGTCCTCTGACGAAGGTGGATCAATATCCTGCCCAGGTTCCGTAGAATCTGGTAGCCGAACAGGAGTAGATAGATATCGGTGTGTGTGGAGGTTGTACCAGAGTAGTGGAGCCAGGTGGAGGGAATCTAGTGTAATAGCCCTGCATCATCTGCTGAAGACTGGCAATCAAGGACACAGGCATCTGGATTGTCTGCTCCTGTGGTTGTACGTGACTCTGCGGCTGTTGACCTAAATAGAGCTGGTCACTCTCCTTTTCATCCTCCTCCTGACATTTAATGCGTAGTTCTGAAGGGCTACGTGCCACTGGGAAAAAAACGTCATCTGAATATATGTCATCCTCCTCATTAGCAAACAGATGCTGCGGGGTACTGGCGAGACTTTACTAAGCGATGTATGAGAAGGTAACAGGTGAGTAGATTTACTCTTTATCGGCAGAATCCTTTGAGGTAAGAAAGGAGATTCTCCATATTGGTTGGATAAAGACTCAGGGAATTGAGCTGTCGACGGGGTTGTCGTTGACGGTACGTTCGTCGAAGGTGTTCTCGATGATGGTGTAGGCGTCGACGGAGCCGTCGTTAGTGTCGTCATCGGCGGTGCGAGCGTCGAAGGAGCTGCCGTCAACGGAGCTGGTATCATTGTCGATGTCTTTGACGGCAAAGTAGATTGTCACGCCGTCGTCGATGTGTCAGTCAGTGGGATCGTCGACGAAGAGCTTTGGAGCGTACCCGTTGATGAGTGCGTCGACGATAGAGACCTCACCTTTTTCCCCGCCGGCGGTCTCTTTGTGATCTTTAAGGTGTGGGCAGGTGAGGGACCGTATTTTAAGCTTACTGACGTTATGGTTGAAGCTGACAACGGAGATCAAGTAATAATCATTGGCGACGACGGAGCTGTAAATGTGGCCGTAGCTGTTGTCGATGAAGGAAGAACTGCCGTCGACGATGTGGTCGTCGACGGTTTGGAAATCTTGGATGTCGACGGTGGTAGGGAACTTGAAGATCTTTTGAACTTCTTTGATGTGGTAGCTGGAGTAGATGGCTCAGAACAAACCTTACCACTATGTTCCCTGGAAGTTGATGGGTGTTCCTCAGGTCTGTCCTTAAACACATGCAGCTTCTTAGCTGACTTACTGCTCTTGGGGGAGAAGCTCTCCACAGACCTTTTCCTCTTTCTTGAGGCCACTGATGTATCGCTGTCCTCCTCCTCAGAGAAAGTTTCTCTGGATTTTCGCTTTTGAAGCCAAAGCAGAAGCCTGGCTTCTCTGTCTCTGAGAGTCTTATTAGGAAATGTCCTGCGGATCTTGCAATCCTTGACCTTATGTTCAGGATGGAGACAGTAGTTGCATTCCTTGTGAGGGTCTTCACAAAGAAGCCTTAATTTTCCACAGGTACCAGAAGGTCTAAACAAACCTTTTCTAGCTGTAGACATGATGGAGAAAGAGCCACAGCGAAGCTAAGAGTGAAAGCTGAATAATATCTCCTAAAGAGAAAGTAAACTGAGCAGAGCTCAGGGAGACTCCCTTACACACGATGTGCAGTAGAAAATCTGAGAGACTGAGCCTCTGTGCTGAGGATTCTAAAGGGGTGGTCTCGCCTGATTGGCTGAACTTAGGACCTTTCCTAATGAGGCCGATAGCTAGGAAAGTGAATTTATTTTTGCCATTTACTACAATGAAAAAAAAAAGGGATTTATCTATTTATTGTTTTCTTTGTACCGTGGGACTCCCACTTCGACGCCGGGGAATGATTCAAGCATGTGAATCTATGAAAGATACCCCAATACTGGAGAAACCTAATTTGTCTCCCCATTCTTAGACCCAACATGTGGACGCCATCCAGCACTTGCGGTCCTTGCTCAAGCACAACTGGCGCAGCAAGGTTCTATCCAGTTCTGCCTGGCATGTCTCCAAGGGTGTAACTGCCCCCCGGGTGCCTACAGTCAATATGCATCAGTGAGGTTTCACGCTCACCTATTCAGCAGTGTTTTTCCCAGTCATCTTCCCGAATAAAAGAACGGACCACCCGCCTCATGCATGCTGTGCCCGCCTCCCCCAGCGTTTGTGGCTGACTCCACAGAGCCCTCGTTATTTGCAAGGTAAGCCTGGAATTCAATGGGAAGGTGGTCTGTGAACTTTTCATCTCGGAGGAACCAGACGTTAGTCGTCAGACAGGGCCGGTTCTCCCAGGGGACAAGTCAAACCGAAGAGTGACTGGAGCATGGTTCAATATTCCACAAGACAGGATCTGGGAGCCCAAGCTGCATAGAAGGTTGTTAGCTGGCAAAAGCAGATAGTCCAGTCGGGAGCAGGAGCTGTGAGTTACTGAGGCATGTGTAGAACCTAAGTCATCTGGATGCTACATTTTCCATGAGTCGCTGAGGCCAAGTCCCCTTGTACAATCCCTCAGGCCCTGGTTGCATCTAGGGTTGGAATTCTCCAGACAACACCAGTTTTACGGGTCCATGAAATCATTGAAATCACCTCCTTTGATTGTCATTGTCTGCGGAAGAGTAACTATTATGTCCCAGAGGGCTGCCAATGTAGTCTGGTGTAGGGTGAGGGGGAACAAACACATAGAAGAATATGTAAGGTGCCTTCAAGTGAGCCCTTCAGCAGGAAACATCTTCCCTGGGTGTCCTGTGTGACCTTGGTAACCGCCATTGGGAAGTATTTGTGGAGAAGGATGCGTACCCCCTTTGCCCCTAGCATTCCTGGCGTGGAACATCCTGTCATAACCCTTGTGGGCCAGGAATTGGCAGTTGGTGCCTAAGAAGTGTGTCTCCTCTAGCCTTAGTACCTGGCGGTTGTGGTGCTGAATTGGAATACAGCCCCCTCTTAATGCAACCTAGTAGGTCAATGACATTCAAAGTCAATACTGTGAGCGTGTGAGACATGGGTGTCAATCTGCGTGTAAGGGGTCAGAGTGTGTCAGCAATAGCAGAAAAAGGGAAGTAAGTGGCGAGCTGCCATCAAGGGGTTTCCACGCAAAGGCACATTCTCTACCCCTGTGTGAAATGTGTGCAATGCAAGGAAAAATACAAAATAAACATAACCAAAACAGGCTGAACATTCACAATTTCCAACCAACATCCCGCACCCTATATTTCACACGCATAAAAAGCATCTATCACCCATACCCAACAAGAGAAAAACTAAATTGTTGCGGGGAGATAATTCTGAGCGGACCAAAGAGTCTCCCATCCATTGCTCCCAAACTACTTAGAACAAAATTTGTGTGGGATGTAGCAGTGCTATTGTGCAAACAAAAATTTAGTTTGATCAGCCAGATTGTGTATGAGCGATGGGGTCAGGTATTGACTGTTGCCCGTGGAATTCTTGGGCTGATGGCTTCCACCCCCTCACACCTCAGAGTCTGTAGTTGCGTCCATGTCCACGTGGCCAGTCAGGCGGCGACATGATCGTTGATACTTTTCCTGGCCCCCCTCCCCCCTCTGGCATTGCCCGTCAATTTGGGGAGACTCCCCAGGGGAGAGGAGGAGGATTATTACTGATATTAGCAAGGCCAGTGGATAACAGGTAGGTAGCTGCAGGAGCCCCCGGCACACCCCCCCCACCCCCCAACCCTGGGGCCGAGAACCTGCACAGGCGAAGTGACATATT
Organism: Pleurodeles waltl; assembly: GCF_031143425.1. NCBI lineage: Eukaryota > Metazoa > Chordata > Amphibia > Caudata > Salamandridae > Pleurodeles > Pleurodeles waltl. The sequence goes on from NC_090448.1 coordinate 70,077,861, forward strand.
AATAAAGGGCCCAGAATCTTTGGGCAAGAGTTCCTAGGCCCTTTAATGGCAGCATCTGTCCTGTAGGCCAAGCATCTCTCCTGCTATTAGATTTTGAAAAGGCTTGGACTGGGTCTACCTGGACGAAGCGCTTGGTGGAATGGACCATGGCCCTCTGTTCCGAGCATATCTAAGAGTCCTTTACGAAGGCACCTGAGCTCGTATGCGGGTGAATGGTGTCTTATCAGACCCTTTTCTGGTGCAAAGAGGCAGTAGGCAGAGGTGTCCACTGTCCTCTTTGTTATTTGCACTCGCTATTGAGCCACCGGCAGTGTGGATCCAGTGTGGTGCCCTGGTGCGGGGTTTCAACTGTGAGGTGGTACTGGACGACCAAATAGCCCTACATGCGCACAATGTCCTCTTATTCATGCCCAAACCGGCTGAGACAGGGCCTAGAGTGCTACAAATCCATATATTTTGGGGGGGACCTCGGAGCTCTAAATCTGCTGAATATAGAGGGAATCACAGTGTGAAGCCTGGCAAACAACGAATCCGGTGCATCAAGTCATTTTTCAGTACCTGGGTGTGTATATCTCCTGGAAGCCGGATTTGGCGTGGAATTTGAATCTGGTCCCGTAATATGCAATGCCAAGGAGGAGCTTTTATGATAACTTCAGCTCCCTCTCAACACCATGGGTAGGATAGCCCTGTACAAGATGATGATTTTGCCCAAATTTCTTTATGCCCTACAAAATTATCCCTTGTACATTTCAAAGGCTTGGTTCAATTCAGTTCAGGTCATGGGGTGCAGATTTACCTAGGCTGAAGGATCCCATCAGATGGCTTTTGGGAAGTGCAACTAATCAATCTATGACGGCGGTTTGGCCATGGCGGTCCTTCGGATATACTACTGGGCCACCCCTCTACTCCCCATCAATGATTGGATGCTTGTGGGGTGCGATGAACCAACCTACAGGGGAGAGCTGGCTCAGCTGAGACTTGATAACGTGCTACAAGTTTTGTATGGCGGTCTCATTCCATGTGATCTTCCTCAGTTCACCCAGGTGGCCTTTAAAGTGTGAAGGGAAACACTCAGTTGGCTTGGCTTAGACCGTAAACTCACTTCAGAGACCCCACTTTGGGTGGGCAGGTGGTTATCGCAGGTGCCCTCTCTAGAGGATTTCAAGGGATGGGACTCTATTAGCCTTTCAAGACTTGGCGACGTGAGGAAAGGCCAAAATAGGAGATCTTTCCAGAAACTTCAGACAGAATTCTAGATGCCGTCCTCACAGTTCATTTGCTATTTGCAACTTCGGCCATGCCCTGAAGGCCTTTAGTAACAAACGCCGCAATCTCCCCAAATATAATCCCTTGGACAATAGAATCCTTATTTCTCCCTGGGCAAGGGCTGGATATCCCAAATATACAAATCCCTTGTGATGCATTTGCCAACCTCATTACTCCCGCTGAAGGAACTGTGGGAAGACTAGGTAGGATCCCCAGAAGAGGCTGATTGGCACAAAGCCTGTATGGCTCATCGCACCTTGGCTTTATCAGCCAGACTCCGCTTCATTCAATTCAAATACTTTCATCAGGCCTATATAACCCCTCTCCACTTATGGCAAGTGTGGCTGAAGAACTCCCCGGCCTGTTGAAGTGTGTGAGAACCTAAGAGGAACTTCTTTCATGTTGTATGGCAATGCCTTATAATACAAAGATTCTGATCCGCTGTTTTTACTGTGCTATCTGAGGTAGTGGGTACGACAATTGCTGCTGATCCAAAAATTGTACTGCTTGGGTTCCTAGATAAACTGAGTGGGCCAAGGGGAGACAGAACTTTGGTGAGTCTGGGCACACTGATTGCTACGTGCGACATTGCTTGCAAATGGACATAACCGGGGAACCCACTCAATAAGGGATATGGACAAAAGGGATGTATTGGTGTGGAACTATGCAGGAAATGATCTGCGAAGCCAGGGGTTGCCCCGCAAATATGGTAAAGTATGGAAAAAATTGTGAGACTCTCATGGACTGACAATCTAGCCAATATCTGCGATGCCCTAACATAAAAGAGAAATCCTTCAGTAAGTAAATGTGTATGAGGTATGTAGAAGCAAACTTTGGTTCTGGTAAACACATTTTATAAAACCCAAATTGCAGGTGAAGTTAGCAACATTATGCATAATGGCAGAGGCACACCACTCTTAAGACTTTCTTGGCCTTCATTACATAACGTGTGTAAAACTAAATCCCTTACCTCACTGATAGAAGGTTTAGACTGGGCATGAGCCACTTCCCTGGGCTGCGAGTGATAACGCTGATTAGGAAACAAGGTTTTTCGAAGAGGAGTCAAAGTTTTGTTTACACACCAAGGCTTTGCATTAACTGAATGATGTACCAAGCTATGGGCAGAGCGTCGTGGAAATGCACAATGTTCATTTCCCATTTCAGATTTCGCTTTGCTGAAAGCCTCACTTGAATCCAAGGTTCCAGGTTTCTCTTCTAGTTTTTTCAACACAATGTTTTCTGACTGGTATGGGCTATCCTGGCCATTCTGGAAGCGACCCAGAGTGTAGCTGGGTTCAGGAATGTCACTATATTTGATGTACTTGTTAGGAGAAACATCCGGAACAGTGTCCCACCGACATTTCACTTTTCGACTCCCAGTGGACTCCATGACCTACACAATGAGATAGACAAAAAAAAAAATCATCAAGCCACAGTGCAAGGTTTTATAATTAGTCACAGTCTTTACTTCTGTCACAGGTTGAAACACTAATTTGTGATTTTGATATATGTTTCCAGCTATACACTCATGATTAAGACAAGTTCACAGTGACCACCTTTGCAAAACAAGAACTCTAAGGTTTCTCTTTTCTGTCATTTTCCTCCAAGTAAAAGTCAAAACAGAGGGGTTCAACAACATTGAAGCTGATTAGATGTATTGTTCTCCATACCAATGACACCTAGTAATAAAGCTGAGGATTATCAAAAGGCAATAAAGCACCAGAAGGTTTGAATAGTTTAGTGCACATTTGAATTTCTTATGTCACAATAAGCAACTTACTTACCTTTGGTAACAATCTTTCTGATGGATACTCTATCTACCCGACCAATTCCCTCCTCCTGAATCTGTTCCAAGCCCCAGATTGGATCTAGAAACTTTAAATAGCTCTCCTGTGCCCACTGATGCCGCCAAGGACCCATCCTAACCCTGGTATCCATCATATGATATCAGACCATCACAAGGTGCCCCTCAGCACAATAAAGTCACATTCTTGATGTGGAGAGGAGGCCAATGAGAGTAACAAAAGTGGCAGCGCACCAAAACTATCTTGTAGCCTTATTAAAAATTCCATAACCACTGCTCAGAACAGAAAGATGGTGGGAGAGGGAACTGCATGTAGACAAGAGTATCCACCATGAAGAATGTTACCAAACGTAAGCAACTTGTTCTCCTGAGGAATACTTCTACTTGCAGATTTCTCCCATACTGGATCAATACCAAGCATTACCTCCAAGGTGGAGGGACTAAGGAGATGATCAAACCAAGAAGCCCTGCAACACAGATTTAGCAAATTTGCCAGCCCTGAGGAATTCAGAGTCGAGGCAATAATGCATGATGAAGTCATGGGTCGAAGCCAACACTGCAGCCCCGGACAGCGCTCAAGAAGCAGCCTGTCTCCATGAAATGAACCCTGAGGCCATGAGGGGTGCTCTCTTGAGAGTGAAGCAAACCTTGATACACAGCACAACCCAGCTAGAACTTATCCACTTCTGAACTGCTTTGTATTTCTAGAAACCAGCATAGCTAAGGAAAAGCTGATCATTAATCAGGTTGTTCAGGTGCAGGACCCTGCCCTGCTGCAACAGGAGATCCTCCCTAAGGGGCAGCCTGACAAGAGGGCAGATGCTCATGAGTTCGGGATAGCAGGCTCTCTTTGCCTAATTTGGAGCAACTAAGATGAATTGGGCCTGGTCGTTTTTGACCTATTTGAGAACTTTGGACAGGGGTGGTATTGGAGAACCACATACAGGAGTCCTGAGCTCCACTTGAGACAAAATGTGTCTCCATGCAAGAGCCACTTTGGAAACTCCAGCATGCCGAAGTGCCAACATTGTGCATTCTCTACGGTAGTGAGTAGATCTAACCAACTTCTTCCTCAATCTCTGAAGAGACTTTGCCCCACCTCTGGATGGAGAAGCCATTTGTAATCAGCAAGGCATTAACAAATTAGTTAGTCTGCTCTGGCAGACTAACTAATTTCAGTTCAGAGAGCCAGCCAGATGTTCAGAGAGCCAGCCAGATGTTCAACCACCAGGAAAATGCGCTGCCATTCAAGCTTTGTCCAGGGATGCAGGGCCTCTTTACACTGATTCTACGACCCTAACCAGTTATGCTTGTTGTGATACCACATGGGGGTGGTGTCGTCTGAACACCTGAACCACCCTTCCCTTGAAGGAAGAAAAGCTTTCAATGCCTGGAGAATTACTCTGTTCCAATATGCTGATGTGGACCTGAGATTCTGGGAGTTCCGATCCCACTGCCCGAGTCAGTCTCACCGAAATCAAAGACAGAGGCTGAAACATTGGAATAATAGCATGAAAATCTTGGACTCACTTTTCCGGAGGATACACCTGAAACTGCACTATTCTGGGTCCGAAGAATGGCTCAGATCTCTCAGATGTCACGTTTTGGGAGTCACTTTCAGCAGTTCTAAGGGGTGACATTATTTCCTACCCTACACACCATAAAGCCCAACTGTGTGCAGAAATCCAAGTGTTCAAGCAGGTGGTTGAGTGGTTGGAGACATGGATGTCCCAGACACTGGATCCAGCAGTACTCCATGAATTGGACATGGCTTGAAAAGCGCTGAGGACCTAAGTCTGGGTCCAGGCTAAATTGGCGATCCTAGCCACCAAATACATAATATATGAGGCCAGGGAAAAGGCTGACACACTGATCTACTAGTTGGCAAAGAAGTGGAACATGATTCCTCTCTGGAATCCAAGTCAAGGGGCATGGCTTGGTCAGGGACCCAATTCAGCATTTTTATAAAGTGCTATATGAGACCAAGGATTGTCCAACTGCAGTGGTAAATAATCCCATCATCCAGGACTCGCCCCTCACCCGGCTATTACCAAAGGATAGAGAGGCATTAGATCAGACAATATCGGAGGAAGAAATCTTGAGAGTGATACGCAGCATAACTGGAGGGAAGATCCCAGGTCCAACCAGATTCCATACATAATACAAGGCAAATCCCCTACTGACTGTGCCTCTTACCGACCGATCTCGTCTATCAATAGAGAATCTAAAATCCTTGTTATAATGTTGGCTACATAACCGGTGGGGGGTGATCTGAACTTTGATACACTGGGATCAAAATGGCTTCATGCCCAAGAGGGGCACACAGCACTGAATACCCCGCCTACACTTGGTGCTGGACTTAGCACAATGCTTGGAGGAGTGAAGGCAATAACCTTGATTGGTTTTGAGAAGTCATTCAATACTATCCAATGGACCCAAATGATGGCAGTTGGACTGTTTGTGAATTCACTTTAGAAAGTCACACAAAAGGAGCTGAGGTATGCCCTACATATCCTGATGGGTCTTCCTGAGCTAGAGTGGTAGGAGGTGCTAACCCTTCCACCTGAATAGGGCTTTGCCAATCCTTACACAAAGCAGTCTCCCCCGGGACCCAGAGTGAGTCTGGGGCCAGGGCGGGAAAGGTAGTGTCTTTTGCAGTACAAAGACTTTTCTTTGAAGTTAACCTACTTCAAAGTCAGAACTGGGTATAAGTACTGGACCTCTGACCCCACAAAGTTAGAATTCTTCTGGACTCAGGGCATTCTGCCAGGAAGAAGACATGGATGCTGTAGAAGGGACTACCACTCTGCCTGTTGATTTGCTGTGCTGGCCTGCTGCTTCTGTCCTAGGAGTGACAGAACTGGACTTTGCTTTCTACATCCTGCTTCCAAAGGTTCTTCGAAGGCTTGAACTGAACTTGCCTCCTGTTAGAAGTTCTAGGGTCATCATCAAAGGCTTCATCTCCCAGCACCTTGCCTCTCTTACTGAGAATCCTGACTTGCCATGTGGTGCCAAATCCAGTTCCTGGGCTCTTGGGAGCGAGTTCTGTTGCAACCAAGAAGAAACCAAGCATATCAACACCTCCCATCTTGAGCTGCTGGATCCATCTAAGTCGCTTTGCAATAAGGAACGGACGCCTCGCTGCCAACAGCATCACCTACCCTGCAACCGTAAGGACCAGACGCCTCACCTCCCCAGTTGCAGAAAGGAAGCGACAGCACCAGTTCCAGCGACATCTCACATCCTTGACTCTATGCAACGTCTTTGTTTCCTTATCGTTTTCAAACGTACTGTACCTGGGGTCCGTGTGATTACCTGACTGGCCTACACTCCCTCGCGAGTGGCGTATGACTGTTGGAAAAGGCTGTCAATATGCTGTAGTAGCCCCAGCGGGAGGTCTTGTGTTTCTAAGCACTTTAATAATTTAATCTTTAAAAATGTGTATCTTTACTTGTGTAAATTGGATGCTTGTTGTTTAGGTCTTGATTTACTCAGGAAAATATTGACTATTTTCCTAAAGTTGTGTGGTGTACTTCTGTGGTGCTTTCACTGTGTTACTGTGTGTACAAACATTCTACACATTGTCTCTGATAAAAGCCTGACTGCTCGTGACAAGCAACCAATGGGGTGAGCAGGGGCTATACTAGCTGTGTTCTTCCCTTACCCTGACTAGAGTCAGGGTCCATACTTGGTCAGGGTGCAAACCACTGCCAACTAGAGACCCAATTTCCAACAATGGCGGGTTAAGACTAGCAGACATTCGACAATACCATCAGGCCTTACAGTTATTTCCTATAAACAACTGGCTCTATGCAGATAGGGCAATCTCCACCATCCAGCTGAAGGTGACTTGGGGGAGGAGGGGTGCGGAGCACCCTGCACAGTTACACATTGACAGAGTGACCAGGGATCTTCAAGATGTTACCCAGACCACGACTGACAGCTGCTACTGCAGGACAAGAAATGGCATGGAAGTCTTACTAAACAAATGTCTCTTTGGTATGGGATATGGTTGCCATCAGTTCCAGACTTAAGCGGATTTGAAGAAGGTGGGATGCTATCGGGATCTCTGTATTACGAGACATATGGGAAATGACAAATTAAATCATGTGGTCAGCTCCAGGATGATTTTGTGCTCCCCAATGCCCGTTTTTGATACTTCCAGATCCAATTTGCCCTGGAAACATCATTCCAGACTTTAACCAATTGGAAACTTAGCTGCTAATGGAGCGGCAAGGGAGAGATAGAAGAGCGACCATGGCCCGTTGGAGGAGGAAGATTGGGTGGAGGCAAAAATGGCTGCTAGTGAGCTTGTGACAGCAGCAGTGCTTCGACTCATGCAGTACAAATATTTTGTTAGGATGTACATTGCACAGGCATGTCTGCACAAAACAGGGAGGGTTTTCACCCTGGCTTGCAACAGATGTGGGGAGGCTGAGGGTACCTTCTTACATACGGTGTGGGAGTGCTCACAATATCTGGATTTTGGTCAAGGAAACATTCAATACTGGCTGACATAGTGGATGTTAGACCTGGCATCCTCAGAGTGGTCTCCCTCCTAACTTTTTGCCTGTGCTTCCCAGGTTGTTGCTGTGTCCTAGACTCTGGTTTTGTTACTCTGGGCACTTTACCACTGCTGACGGTGCTAAAGTGCAAGTACTTCCTATGTGAAATTGTATGTGTAGTTGCTTTATCCATGATTGGCATATATGATTCACTAGTAAGTCCCTAGTAAAGTGGTTTGGATGTACCCAGGGCCTGTAAATCAAATGCTAATAGTGGGCCTGCAGCACTGATTGTGACACCCACATGAATAGCCCTGTAAACATGTCTCAGACCTGCCACTGTAGAGTGTGTGTGCAAACTTGCACTGCCAATTCGACTTGGCAAGTGTACCCACTTTCCAGGCCTAAACCGTCCCTTTTTATACATGTAAGGCACCCCTAAGGTAGGCCTTAAGTATGCCGTTGGGCATGGTGCAGTTTATGTTAAAGGTGGGACATGTAATGATGTGTTTTACATTTCCCAACACTGAAATACTGCCAAATTTGTTTTTCACTGTTTCAAGGCCAAGCTCTCTCAAAGGTTAACATGGGTGCTGCCTTTAAATAGCCTTAAAGTGCAGTGTCCCTTTGAGAGCAAATAGAAATAAGGAGTTTGGGGTCTCTGAACTCACAATTTAAAAATACATCTTTTAATAAAGTTGGGGTTTAGATTCTTAGTTTGAAAATGCCACTTTTAGAAAGTAGGCTTTTTCTTGCTTAAACCATTCTGTTTGTGGATTCCCTGTCTGGGTCAAACTGACAGTTGAGCTGTTTATGAATCTCCTCTAGACAGTGACACAAAAGGAGCTGGGTTATAGACTGCATATCCTGATGAGCCATCTGAGGTAGAGTGCTCACTTACACCTCGATGGGCTGTGCCTGCCCTCACACTTGCAGCTGTTGATAACGCTGCAAACCCCACACATCGCGGAATTCTAACACCGTGCGACCAGATTTCTCATGCATCGTCACTGAGCTTCAAAGTCATTGTGAACCTGCGTGGATCTGAGGTGCCCTGTCTGCAATCGATGCATCTCTCTCTTGCGAGGAAGAAAATCGACATCGCCGACCAGACCGGAGAAGAAAATGATGCACGGCCTCACTTGCGATTCAGGAATCGACGCATCACTGAATTTTAAGACGCTCGCCTGTGCGGCTTTATTTGTGACACAATCCAGGTACTTTATGTAAAAAAAATGGTTCCATGGAATATATTTTGACTTGTATATGTTGGATTCTTGCTGCTTTGTTTGATATAGATAAATATTACCTATATTTCTAAACTGGTGTGGTGTCCATTTTGTAGTGTTTTACTATATTACTGTGTGTGTTGGTACAAATACTTTACATATTGCTTCTAGGTTAGTTTGTCCTTTGCCCGGACTAGAGTGAGGGTCCTTGCTTGGACAGGGGGTAACCTGACTGCCAAAGACCCCATTTCTAACTGCCCTGACTAGAGTGAGGGTCCTTGCTTGGACAGGGGGTAACCTGACTGCCAAAGACCCCACTTCTAACAGTGGGTATACTGTCCGGCTGGAAAGGAAACTGGGCTTGGAAACAGTTGGGAGCACTGGGGTTGATGATTGTTAAACGGGAGATAGCGTGGATATGGGGGGCAGCAGTTACCTCAACCATGGTAGAGTGGACTTCACCTATGGGCTTCTGCACTGTTGTGGATGAAACGGTATATTTGGGGCTGGACTGTCTGAAGAAATATATTAAAAACCTGGTCTTCATGGTGGACTATAATTAACAAGCTAAAAAAAAAACTGATTTGCGGTGGTGAGGGAGGGGGAGTGGGGGCTGGGACAGGGAGAAAGCCCTGAGGTGTAAGCTGTATTATTCTTGCATTGCTTGCATGCTTTTGTTCATGCATTGTTTTTTCAGGCAAAATCTAATAAAATGTTCTAAAAAAAAAAAAAAAAAAATAATAATAATAATAAAGCTAATTCAATAAAATAAATAAAAACAATTACTGAGGGGAGCTTGTCCAGTTTTGTGTTGATGGCGTAAGAAAGAAAAATGAGGACAGCGTGCTGTGGTTGCACCTATATAGGCACCATGCATGTCAGTTCTGGTGCAGTTTACCCAACACATGGCCGAATGACGCCACCTACTGGTGAGCAAAGGGACTAGACAAAACATTTCCAGATCTAGTCTGACATCTAGGGAATATTCTAAGGTAAGGCATCTGTGGCTAGAAGTTTATCAGATAATCAAATTAATTTGCTTCACCTATTACCCCATAATAATGTGATATTAAATGTGGGGTAAATAACATGCATGGGATGGGTGAGTAGGCAGTTCGAGGAATGTTAAGCCTTAATTTTTGAATACCCATATACACATATAATTTTGTGGCTATTCACAAGCCTCTCCCAAACCTTCTCACTATGGAACTGGTAAGAGGTTTACTGCAGGCAAGGCTGGAGTAAATGCCTTTGCAGAATGGGAAGGGGAATGGACGCCTCCGAGGTTCGTGGGAGAAAGGGATTACCCCCCAGTTTCAGTATTTACATAAATAAAACAACATTGAGAGAAATGGGAATAACCAACATTTATTAGGTTTTGCAAATGTGTACGTTTTTATTATGGCAACAAGGCTGGCAATACAAGCTGTGCTTTAAGCTTACTATACTGTATTACAGCACAGCACTCATGCTACCAGTAATAGCTCTGCATTCATGACTCTTGTATAGATCTTATATGTGGGAAGGATGCAAGTCTTTATGTAGGAGCAGATAATGCCTTTTCATGTAAGTATTGTTTTTTTTTTTTTACTGTAAACTATCAGTCATGGAAAGAGAAGCCCTTTTGGGCAGAGGACAAAATAGAAATGAAGACATCCTGTCTGTCACCATAAACAATATATCCTGGATGTAGTCTATTCAAAAGTAGCCAAACAGCACATCCCAGAAGTCTTGATGCTAAAGGAGACATCTGCTCAGGAACAACTGTAAATTCTTGGACAGACTGAACAGGATACGGATTCAGTGCAGGCTTCGCTCATGGCTCCAGGTGAGTAGTGATACTAGTCAAACATCAATTCCTTCTGTAAGTATCCCAAGCATGGCTTGATTGACAAGGCGGCTATGTCATCATATCAGGTGTCTTGCACAGGGAGTCAGTAACAATCTTAAATGTATAAGTTCCACCAAGGAAATCAAAAGTATCAATGCAAATACTGGAGGCCCCTCTAGGCTTAACAACTGTAGAGGGAAGACTTCCATAGGCTTATGAAGAGGTCAAACAGACATATTTCCCAGCCCCCACCCATCTCACTCTTAGATGACAAATCACCTCTGGCAGCCTTTTTGACTTCATATAGCCTCTGTGAAGCCTTGCGCCTCCGTTAGTCTACAGAATTATAAATACATTCTTCTCTAGGGCACACTTCATTTTCCCTGTCAATTACTTCTTTGTAAAAAAAAAAAAAAACAACACTGAAAAATGGTCTGTTTACAAATGCCTTATCCACGAGTGTGGTGCATTATATAATGCCCCTATTTAAATTGGGGGGGGGGGGGGGGGGGGAGAGATAGAGGGTGTCAAGATTGCAGATTAGTAGGACGCAGGTCCCGATATCTCCGTCCCCTCTGAGCTCACACCTGATGAGGAGAACAGTGACAGCCGGGTGACCTGCACATTTATGGAAGCCCTCGTTGCCTCCCTCAGGGACAACTTGTAAGCTGTTAAGAGGCATCTCTAACGACCTGAAAGAAGTTCTCCGGGAGCTGGTAGACACAGGAGAGAGAGAGCCTCACACCTAGAAAATCGAGCAACTACAGCAAGAAGTGATACGACTCGACAGCCAGCAGATCGACCTACAAGCTCATGCCAAAGACCTTGAAAATCAGTCACAATGGAACAACATCCACATATGCGGAGCCCCTACCAACGCGGAGGATGGTGACATTGTGACCTATGTCAAAGCCATGCTCCAACAGATCCTAGAGATGGCACCGGAAATGGACCTCCACAATCCATAGGGTGGATGGCCTGCATGTCCCGAAAACACCCGACCAGCCGATATCCTGGTCTGAGTACAACTGAAAGAGTACAACTGAAAAAGCAAATCCTCCACAAAGCCTGAGACAAACACCCCCTAAAATGTCAGGGCCATACCTTGGCCCTCTATCCTTCTACAGAAGCTAAGGGATTTTTACCTGGTCACCACTCATTTACATAAGAGAATAATTTACTCCTGGGGCCACCATTTTCACATTTCGAAGCTTCACCAGATTTGTTCCTTGACAGAGGCACGCAGAGCTTGAAGAATAGCCTAACACCCCCGAAGTGCAGGAGACCCTCTCAGTACTGTTGGTTGGGGGCCTCCCCGGGGAGCCACCCCCACAGACCAGGAGGCTATTGCAACTGAACGCTGGGCAATTCTGGAATCACTGTCTGGAGACACCGATAAACAAGATTGACTGAGCATGAGGGAGACTCCTGGACGGTACTTGATATGTAAGTGGCCAGAGTTGGAGGGGAGCACGGGGATGGGATCATGGGGTCTAACCATGTTGAACCAGAGACCTCTATATCCAGCTAACCAACGGGACTACGCTAGATATCTCAGACTCCTCACACTGTTTTCTTTTGATACTGTTATTGGGTTTCTTTTTGAGGGGATGGGGGGGGGGGGGGGGGGGGGGGGGGGGTGGGAGAGTACTAAATACTTCGGGATTACTACAGCACATTTCCTTGACATACATGCATATTACTCCAAAAGGGCTAACTAATTGCCTCATCGCACACGATCAGGTAAAAGTTTTGACTTAATGTAAAAGGGCTTAACAACCCAACGAAGCGCTGTGCAATCCTCTCATACCTAGAACACACTGGGGAAGACTTATGCCTCCCACCGGAGACACATTTACTCCCTGGGGATTGCTGCAGGCTCAGGTCCCGGGCCTTCCTCCAACAATTCTTCTTTTCTGTAGATGCTAAAAAGGCGGGAGTGGCCCTTCTGGGTCGTATGCTTCTTTGGGGGAAAGCACAGGACAGACCAGCTGTGATCAGGGGGCGACTACTGGTACACAGGGTACATATAGAAGATCACTCCTTTGCAGTTGGCTCAGTCTATGCACATAATGAGGGTCAGGAAACGTTCCTCAGTTGGTCACGCCCAACAAAATAAGAACATTTCATGGAGAGGGGATCTCCATCTGGTGTTTCATAACAAACTGGACAGGTCGGCACCAAGATATGGAGGGGCCCAGGCTTTATCCACAGAGGTGGCTCAATAGCTGCAGGAATTGGGTCTTGAAGACTTGTGGCGTGAACACCAGCCTCAGTCCCAAGATTGTACTTTCTACTCCCATGCTGACCTCACAAAACGTATGCCAGACTTGATAATTTTCTGAGGACCATGGGAACCCAGGGCCTCCTCACAGGTATAGACACAGAATCTCGCTCCCTCTCTGACCATGCTGCAGTCACTTTTTCTTGGACCTCCCACCCCAACAGCGTGCATTTCCCACCTGGCGAATGAGGGGAAACTCTCCATTAGCAGCCTCAAGTGATCAAACAGATCACTCAAACGATCTCTAATACCTTGACCTCAACGACACCGCTGAAATCTATGTCCCTATTCTGTAGGTATTTCAAATTCCTTGACATTTACAGTAAGTTTTAAATTGTACATTTAGCCACTTTATTTATAGGCACTTTAATAATCTGTTAATAAAATTATATTTTATAAGCAGTCGCAAACCCCCTGCGGAGGCTTTGCGGACGCCCAGGGGTCCACAGGATGGGAACCAATGCCCTATAGGGCTCTCCTCATTTTCCTCCATGCTGACCCCTAAAGCCGAAAAAGCGGCTTTGTCGTCAGGTCTGGATCCAACATTCCGAAACTGGATTAGGGCTGGCTGCCTGTCCATCCGACACCTGTTCAAAGAAGAGGGCCCGCTGGCTTTCGAACCACTACGGGATGACTGTGCACTCCCAGAAACGGAGAGGATACAATATCTGCAGATCAAACACTGGGTAATGCACCCTACAGTCCATGTCAGAGCTCAGTGACCCCTTACGGCTTCCGAGAAATAACTCCTAATGAAAAATTACGATAACCACCTTATCGCGGAGCTCTACAATATCTTGCTTTTACAGACCCACATTGCCTGAGACATTGGGTAAGAAAGCTGGGAGGCAGAGCAGGGGAGAATGCTTACGACTAAGGAATGTGAGGAGGTCTCCCAAAGAGAGCATCATACCAAACACAGCTAGCGCTGAGACAGCCGTGAAAATCGCCACCTACTGTACGTCACTCTAGTTAGGTTACACAAAGGCAACCCCACTCATATTGCAGATTGGTGAAGGAAATTGTGGCATCCCAGGGACACTAGTGCACTTGCTCTGGGAATTCCCCAAGCTCTCACAATATTGAGAGGGAATTTTGAACGATATTGACCCTCATTTAGAAACCTTTCTCCCTCAATTTCCTGCTCACACGGTCCTGGGACTACCAAATCCCCTTACCTTCCCGCTCAAATCCCGTAAGTGACGCCAGATTGGCCTAGCACTAGGGGCAGCCCTCCAACACATTCGTACTCACTGGGGCACCAACACTCTCCCGACTCACCTGGGGTGGTACCACCAACTCTGGCGTTTGCTAGGCATGAAGAAGCTAACCCTGACCCTCACTCCTCAGAGTGATACCTTTAGGGGACTTTGGCACCCATTTCAGACCCTCCTCTCTAAAGAGTTCTGTGAGCTGATAAGCCTTAAATACGAGTTATACGACTGTCAGATAACCAAAACCAGCCCCCCACCTGTACCTTCTACATAGGGGGCCCCACGGTACTCACCTTGTGCCTTCTCATACACCCTCTTTGTTTTACATACTCCTTGGCATGGGAGGGAAAAGGGAGAGAGTGGCTGTGTGTTTTTTTTTTTTTTCCCCACTCTGAAGGACGCTGCTGCCGTCAGGTTGACTTGTTGTCTATGCTCACATTTAAAACCTTCTTAGTAAAAAGATCTGAACGTAAATTTCCAAAGGGCAGGCCACTTAAACAGCGGGGCATGAGGCAAGTTAATACATGTTGGCTGATTAAAGAGAAAATTAGGGAAACTGAAGTAGGAGATAGTGCTGGTCTTTGCATTAACCCCTTTTGAGCATGTGACTGCCACTGTCCATCACCAGGGAGGGCTTAGAAAATCCAAATCCAAAGCACCAAAGGATGTACATTTTTTTGTAAAACCCTGGGGTAGACGCAGAACAACTTTCATATCTCTCCCCATCCCCTCTTCCGACCATGTCTGACGTTGCGCGCGGATGTCCGATTTTTTGGGGGGAGGAAGAGGGGATTGAACAGGCTGAAAAACTACCTTCCAGCTTTCAGGGAGGCCTCATTTGAAAGGGGACACCCTGACCCCTGAGATGGGTCCCAGAGGGATCTTGAATCACCCTCCCCAAACCCGGCAAAATAAGCATAAAAAAAATATATATATATATATATATATATATATATATATATATGTATATATATATATATATATATATATATACCACCAATTTGGCTTGCAGTGGGGTTGAAGATCGGGAGCAAAAATTATTTACAAAAAAACAAAAACAAAAAAAACAGCAATTAGTCTCCCTCGGGTGGCCCAGATCCCAGGGGCATATTTAAAATTAAAGAAGGGGGGTGCAAGGGGCCCCACCTCTAAGGGCTTATTTACATCCCAGGGACTGCCCCTCCCCTGTGCAAAATGCCTTATTTATATAGGGGTTGCTGCGACATAGCTTCACAGCAAACACTCCAGTTCCAGCAAGCGAGAGCAGTCAAGCAGCTCTTGCTTACTGGAAGTGGAGTTCTCCTCTATTTGTAACAGGAAACAATTGGTTTAACAGACAGGGAGTTGCATGTTTGGCAGCTCCATGTCTGTGACAATAATGCCGGCTCCCGCAGGAGGCAGGAAGCCAATTGGACTGCAGGGACCTTCAGGCTACCCCTGTGATCCCATTGCACACTGGGTGCTCTGGAGGGCACACAGGAGAGATGGCCGGCAGAGCATTTCCAGCAGATTTTGGAAGGATGTTTTTGATACAGAGGAATATGAGGACATCTCCACAAAACAAAGAAGCACAACACTGGTTTGCTGGAGATTTACGTCTTTGTAGTCGCGTTGGCCTCTTTATAGGAGGAATCATCTTATCAGAAAGTTCTGGAGAGAACTGCAAGAGGAACAATAACACTGCCAAAAGCACACTGTCGTAGTTGGACTTTCGCTTCTAAGCGAGACTGCTGGTTTAGGGATGACATCACTCATGTTCGTAGGCAACTAATCCAGTACTACAACAAGTCGCAACTGTCGGCTCAACTTTCCCAGCTCACAAGCAGTGCCTCACCAAAAACCCAAACAGTAAAAGGTGCTTCTGGCAGCCTTGTGTGTCTACTGTAGATTGCGACGTATCAGGGGAGTCGTGGTGGTACTGAAGTTAACCTTTTCTCACGTTAGTAAAAAGTCTGTCACACAGAGAAAATAAAGGAGATGCAGGAGAGTTTTCGATGGGTTTATTGAAGAGACTGCAATCTACGGTAAAATGCATGAGATCCAATGATTAGGATAACAATAGAACAAGTATAATTGTGAAGATGAGTCGTGAATACAAAGACCCACCACCATCTTGCAGTAAAGTCACTAGCATAGAGAACCTAATCTCTAACCAAATGACAGCTCGGTGTGATAAACAATCTACAAGTACCATGTCCATGAGAAGCTTCCCCCCCGTTACCTTCGAATTAGGTCTTTAGGTCAGACTCCGTAGTGACACAAAGCCAAGTTGTGCAGCAAAGTGACGTGCAGCATAGATGGCATAAATAGCATCTGGTAGGAATCCCTCTGACAACCTTGCCTGTGTGAGATGTATTTATACAGATCTTGTAGGGATGTTGCCAAACAATTGATAAGGGGGCAAACTTGTGGCAGCAATTAAGTAAACAATCCCAACAAGTGTACATTATGTTCCTGTCAAACATAAGTGAGAAAGGGAAATAATGTGAATACCTGTGTACATCACTTGATTAGGGCGCTGATAGTGACGCCTTCACAGAGTGGCATTGATAATGCAAATCAAAACATTTCTCTAACTATTAACAATAGCAGTCATCTTAAAATAAATAA
The DNA here is from genome assembly GCF_031143425.1 of Pleurodeles waltl. Classification (NCBI taxonomy): domain Eukaryota; kingdom Metazoa; phylum Chordata; class Amphibia; order Caudata; family Salamandridae; genus Pleurodeles; species Pleurodeles waltl. The sequence goes on from NC_090448.1 coordinate 70,094,604, forward strand.
AATAAATGGGCTAAGACAGGGCAAGCTAAATAGGTTAAAAGTCACTAAGTGATGGGGGCATTGGCCTGCAAACCAAAAGGCTAAGCTAACCTCCTGAGTCCCAATAAAAGCTAATTATGGATTAACTACACCCTCCCCATGCCGGAACAAGGATCCTTTTATGCTAAATCATGCTAAAAATATATTATAAAAATAGGCTAAAAACATACGGAGATGAAATGTTGACTAAGACAAGCACAGCAGACCAAATGTGAATCGAATTAATAAGGCAATATGACATTACATTTTGAAACGTTTAGTAAGGCCACTGGGTAAATTATTTAACAATAGTTGTGATCTTGAAGACTGTTTCTGAAGTCATCGAATGAGAGCACATCCAAGAATGACTCCACATGGTCACAAGTCAGATCAACGTCAGGATTGGCAGACAGATCCACGGAGCAGAAGTGCGCGCTGAAGCCTCAAGCACAGGATCACATGCGAAGGCAGCATCATCCATAGTGAATGGATAGCTGACGGAATGACTCCAAAGACAGTCTAGATGGTGGAAACAAATCCAGACCCAACAGAAATGTACAATCCCAGTAGTGCTCGAGGTGTTGAATATTCCGAAGACCAGCTTTCCAAAGTGCTTGGGGAAGTTGTCATTTAATAGGGATTGTATTTCAGCTGATGTCGTCGCTATCTGGAGAGCATACGTGTCTCTGGCCAATATTAATGCCACTTGTGTTGGAACAATAGTGAATTTAGTCTGCTAAGCATGTCGCAATTTACATTAGTAGTATCAATGTGAGGCCACATTTCTTCTACTTTTCTCTTATGTGGCGGGAGCGGGGGGAATAGAACATGTCCACAAGTTACAATTTGAGAAACTGAAATTGCAAAGGCAGTTCCTGGTCTCATTCCGCAGCAGCTCTGATCACTCAGGACATCATAGCTTCCACTTGAAAGTATAGAAAAATGATGGACGAATCAAAGGGATGGGAGAACCCTTTAGAAAGCATGCCAAGCTTGTGACCCTCCGCATTGCAGAAACTGTGAAGTGACACCTGTTTGCAGATCACTGAAAGACTAACAGATCATTGAATGACTAACAGCAGTCTCACAGTTGTTCCGCTGAGAAAGACCTCTGTTTCGTCATTGAGACATTTGAACTCGAAAGGCAACTCCCACTGTTCTTTAATATAGCCATCTCTTAGCCGCTTGTATCGGCAGACAGCAAAATAATTCAACCAGTTTGTAAAACGAAAGTTGCAAATGGGCAAATTTATATCGCCAGGTACAAGCCATACTGCTGAAGGACTTTCAGCTACTGTCAAAGGCAGCTTTTCTAACTCTATGTTCTCCATAGTGTAACTCGCTTCCTTTTTAGCCATTATCTGTTGTACCCTGGACAAATTAAAAGCAGTAAACAAGTCACTACTGTTAATTTATTTCCATAGGACGCAGCCATTTTTCAGAATCTGTAATGTCCAACACAACTGCATGACGGAACGCAGCTGACTTTGCCCATGTCGTGAGAGGGACATGTAATTCTGAATGATATCTATTGTAGATTACACTATGTTATTAAGAGTGAATATTCTGTTGGACAGGGTATTCATGACATTATCGACAACACATAAGCCTTTTCCCTATTTTCCTTATCTATCTGCCTTAACACCTTAGCTGCTGGGCCTTTTCCCCCCCATTGCTGAGCCCTTTTTTGGCTATTTGGGGTAGTTCGCGCTTAAGGCTTCACAACTTTTTGTCCACATAAGCTAACCACGCCAAATTTGCGTCCTTTTTTCCCAACATCCTAGGGATTCTAATGGTACCCAGAGTTTGTGGTTTCCCCTGGAGGAGACCAAGAAAATAGCCAAAATACAGTGAAAATTTCGTTTTTTCCAAAAAAATGGGGAAAAAGGGCTGCCGAAGAAGGCTTGTGGTTTTTTCCCTGAAAATGCCATCAACAAAGGGTTTATGGTGCTGAAATCACTATCTTCCCACCTTTCAGGAACGGGTAGACTTGAATCAGAAAACCACATTTTCCAACACAAATTTGGCATTTTACTGGGACATACCCCATTTTTACTATTTTCGGTGCTTTCAACCTCCTTCCAGTTAGTGACAGGAATGGGTGTGAAACCAATGCTGGATCCCGGAAAGCTAAACAGTTCTGAAAACTAGACAAAAGTCTGAATTCAGCAAGGGGTCATTTGTGTAGATCCTACAAGGATTTCCTACAGAAAATAACAGCTGAAATAAAAAAATATTGAAATTGAGCTGAAAACAACAGCCATTTTTCTTTATGTTTTATTCTAACTTTTTCCTGCGATGTCAGATTTCTGAAAGCAATATACCGTTTTGTCTGCTGGACTCTTCTGGTTGCGGGGATATAAAGGGCTTGCAGGGTTCATCAAGAACCCTAGGTACCCAGAGCCAATAAACGAGCTGCACCCTGCAGTTGGTTTTCATTCTATACTGGGTATACAGCAATTCATTTGCTGAAATATGAAGAGTGAAAAAGAGGTATCAAGAAAACCATTGCATTTCCAAAATGGGATCAAGATAAGGTTTTGAGGAGCAGTGGTTATTTGCACATCTCTGAATTCCGAGGTGCCCATACTAGCATGTGAATTGCAGGGCATTTCTCAAATAGACGTCTTTTTTACACACTCTCTTATATGTGGAAGGAAAAAATGTAGAGAAAGATAAGGGGCAATAACACTTGTTTTGCTGTTCTATGTTCCCCCAAGTCTCCCGATAAAATGGAACCTTACTTGTGTGGGGAGGCCTAGCGCCCGCAACAGGAAATGCCCCAAAACACAACGTGGACACATCCCATTTTTTGACAAAATACAGAGCTGTTTTTTGCAAAGTGCCTACCTGTGGATTTTGGCCTCTAGCTCAGCCGGCACATAGGGAAACCTACCAAACCTGTGCATTTTTTAAAACTAGAGACCTAGGGAAATCCAAGATGGGGTGACTCGTGGGGCTCTGACCAGGTTCTGTTACCCAGAATCCTTTGCAAACCTCAAAAAGTGGCAAAAAAAACATGTTTTCCTCACATTTCGGTGACAGAAAGTTCTGGAATCTGAGAGGAGCCACAAATTTCCTTCCACCCAGCGTTCCCCCAAGTCTCCTGATAAAAATGATACCTCACTTGTGTGGGTAGAACTAGCGCCCGCTACAGGAAATGCCCCAAAACACAACGTGGACACATCCCATTTTTTGACAAAATACAGAGCTGTTTTTTGCAAAGTGCCTACCTGTAGATTTTGGCCTCTAGCTCAGCCGGCACATAGGGAAACCTACCAAACCTGTGCATTTTTGAAAACTAGAGACCTAGGGGAATCCAAGATGGGGTGACTCATGGGACTCTGACCAGGTTCTGTTACCCAGAATCCTTTGCAAACCTCAAAAAGTGGCTAAAAAAACAAGTTTTCCTCACATTTCGGTGACAAAGTTCTGGAATCTGAGAGGAGCCACAAATTTTCTTCCACCCAGCGTTCCCCCAAGTCTCCCGATAAATATGATACCTCACTTGTGTGGTTAGGCCTGGTGCCCGCGACAGGAATAGATCACACAACGGTCAATGATGGTCCTTACGTGAGGCAGCTGTTGACCCTGGGGTGATCCATTCCTGACACATGCACTAGGTGTAGGCACTCAAGTGGGGTAGTGTTTTTATCAGGACAGGTGAGGAGTCACTGGGTGGTAGGAATGTTGTGGATCCCAACATATTCCTGTAGTTTGTGTGACAGAAATGCAAGAAAAATTGAGTTTTTTTTCCAACATTTCAGCTTTGCAGGGTATTCTGGGTAAGAAAACTTTGGGGAATCCACACAAGTCACACCTCTGTGGACTCCCCCGAATGTCTAGTTTCCAGAAATGTTTGGTTTAGTGTGTTTCTCTATATGGCCGCCGAATCCAGGACCAAAAACACAGGTGCCTGCCTTACAAAACCAGTTTGTTTTGCCATAGATAATTTTGATGTCTCCACAATATGATTTGGGTGGTGGAATTTGGGGCTGAACTAAATTGGGGAGCTCCCAAGAGATATATATATATATATATATAGAAACACTTAACTTCGGCAATTCCCTTGCCGCTCCTAATCGCCAATGGTGCCTGGATAAGATGCGCGCCACCACGTCTGACATACAAACACAACCTTATTTTTTAATAAGGCAACCGGCACTCCGTGAATGTGCAGATCTAAGGTTTAATACAAACAAACAGGAACGCGTTTCGGCGTCTCCGCCTTTCTCAACCTGTGTGGGCCGCCATTTTTGCCCCATTTAAATACAAGTGCATTTCTTAAAGCAACAAAGTAACAAAAATACTGATAGTTAAACATATAATATTTACAACATCCATCATTACGCCTAATTGCAAAAACATGTATAAATGCATATATAAATAAATGCCTATGAATTTTACCTCCTATTTTACATATTATGTCTATGAAAACCTTGTTCTTATCCATATTTTTGTTACTTTGTTGCTTTAAGAAATGAACTTGTATTTAAATGGGGCAAAAATGGCGGCCCACACAGGTTGAGAAAGGCGGAGACGCCGAAACGCGTTCCTGTTTGTTTGTATTAAACCTTAGATCTGCACATTCACGGAGTGCCGGTTGCCTTATTAAAAAATAAGGTTGTGTATATATATATATATATATATATATATATATGCTTGCCGCCGCATTCACCTGCTCTCTGGGTTGGCCTAACCCACTATTACCCAGTTGCACGAACAGCTTGCGAAGGGACAGCAGGACTGTCCTCATCACCTCCCTCATAATGTACTGGAAGAGGAGTTATCGAATGGGACTCCTCTGACTGAAAAATCACTCCCAGTGTCTGCGCCATTGTCCTATCCCTCAGATGCTATCTCAGTATCTGATGTCTCAGTCTCTGATCCTATGTCAGAGCGGTCCTCTATAACCCGAGTGCAGGCAGCAGTCATCCATCAAGATGCCATCTCTGCTATTGGCTAAACTGTTGCTCTAAAACACTAGCCTACGTAGACAGTCACAAAATCGATGGTGTGTGTGTGAGATCCGTGCAACAGTAGAGGCCACCTTACCTCCGCTTCTTCCCTCAATCAGCACGTACTTTCAAGACACTCAACAAACACCTTGTCACATACCATTCGTCACAGTCTTTAGCACCTCCTGCGCCCAGTCCAACAATCATTATTGGTGCTCCCACTCCCTCCTCCTCGGATTCCCTCATTACCACCCAGCAAAAGTGCCCTTCATCTCTCCATAGCCGCCCTCCACCCCGCACATACATTTCATTGGTATTATAGCGCAGGTAATGGCTGACTTTACTAATGTACTCAGCTATTTACATAAAATACAGATTTGCTCTTTGCAGTAGGCATTTAAACCTTCTGCGCTTCTTTATGGGACTAAAACTGCCACTAGACAAGTCGGACCCTTTTCCCCCCAGGGAAACCACACACATATTGACAAAAGTGATATATATATATATATATATATATATATATATATATATATATATATATATATGACAGCCAACCACCTGAAACTCAACTCAAGCAAAACCGAAATAATCCTCTTTGGCCCACACAAAAACACCTGGGACCCCTCATGGTGGCCCACCACGCTAGGCCCTGCACCCACCCCCGCCAACCACGCACGCAACCTCAGCATCATCCTAGACTCCTCCCTCTCGATGACCCAACAAATCAACGCTCTCACCTCCTCATGCTTCAACACACTCCGTATACTGAAAAACATTCAAATGGATCCCCCCAAAGACCAGAAAAACTGTCACTCACGCACTCATCAGCAGCAGGCTTGATTACGGAAACGCCCTCTACGCCGGCACCACTCTAAAACTCAAGCGCAAACTACGCGCATCCAGAACTCAGCAGCACAACTCATCCTCGACCTCCCCCGACACGAACACATCTCTCCACACCTCAAATCCCTTCACTGGCTCCCCACTGACAAAAGGATCACCTTCAAGATCCTCATCCTCGCACACAAATCAATCCACAACACAGGCCCTGCCTACCTCAACGAGAGTCACCTTCCACACCCCCACACGAAACATCCGCTCAGCTGACCTCTCTCTCGCCTCTGTCCCCCGCATCAAACACACCACCACCGGGGGCAGATCCTTCTCCTACCTTGCACCCAAAACCTGGAACGCCCTCACAACCCACCTTCACAAGACCCAAAACCTACTTCTTTTCAGGAAGGGCCTCAAAACCTGGCTTTTCTAACAGTGAACCTCCCAGCCCCTTTCCCTTCCCCCGTCGCCACCTCCAGTGCCTTGAGACCCTCACGGGTGAGTAGCGTGCTTTATAAATCTTTGATATATCTATCTATATCTATCTATATATATATATATATATATATATATATATATACATACATACACCTACATAGATATATATCAATGTACATAGATATATCTATCTACATAGATATATCTATCTTCATAGATATATCAATTTTTTTTGTTGTTGTATGGTTTCCTTGGGGGCCAAAATGGCCCCCAGGGAAACCCTACAACATCTAAAAAAAAATATTGCCCCCACAGGGGGTCACCCTGCCCACGGGCGACTCCCTGTCATATTTTTTTTTGTGTGTGGGGGGGGAATAAAAAATTCCCCGGGGGGGGGGGGGGGGGGGGGATTCCGAGGGGGCCGCCCCCCCAAAGTGAAATCCCTGGCGTCTAGTGGTGTTTCCTGGCCCCCGATCGCAGCTGTGCTGCGAACGGGGGCCAGGAAACACTTTCAGAAGGCCTTGTAAGAAAGGGGAGAGTCTCCCCTTTCTTACGAGGCCTTTTGAAAGTGTTTCCTGGCCCCCCCGATCGCAGCTGTGCTGCGATCGGGGGGCCAGGAAACCTGAAAGTGTTTCCTGGCCCCCGATCGCAGCACAGCTGCGACCGGGGGCCAGGAAACACTTTCAGGAAGGCCTTGTAAGAAAGGGGAGAGTCTACCCTTTCTTACGAGGCCTTCACGAACGTGGGAAAGGCCGTTTTCCCCATCAAAGCAGGAAGCGGCCGCAAGGCTGCTTCCTGCTTTGATGGGGAAAACACCTTTGAAGGGGCGGGCGGGGGGATAACACGAAAGCTTCGGTGTCTCCCGGGGGAAGGTTTAAAAAAAAAAAAAAAAAAAAAGTCCTCGGGTGCGACGCACCCGAGGATTTATTAATACCCTTCCTGGTGTCGGCCACTGGTCGTGACCCGCACCAGGGAGGGTGTGTGGGCGTCGGCAAGTGGCCGACGCCCGCATTTAACAGGTTAAGCATGCAGCTGCTTACATTTGAGAAAGCTTCCATATTTCATTTGATATGGCATTCAGGAGTCGTTTAGCAAGAAATTTTGCAAGTCTACTTCTTCTGATAGGAGACTAAGATGTTCCTTAACTCCTTCTAAGGTGCTGGTATGCTACCATTGTTGGCACAGTTTACCCACAATGTATGTGGTATCTATACCTGAGTTTTGACCTGAGACATAGGGAGGGTCCAGCCGGCTAATTTTGAAACCCCCTGAAGATTTCACAAAACAGCCCTGACAGCCATTTGTGTCGGCTGGCCACGATAACCACGCTCCAGGACTTGAAAGAGTGGAATTAAAGGTACCATTCTGAACCCAAGCATTTGGTTCTTCCTTGGTGACATTTAGGAATGATTGCCAATCGGTGAATTTGGCTGGAGTAGGGATAGCGGGCGCATTCATTTCTTTTTGCTAACCCTAGGCAGGATGTTTGCTGAATTGGGTCATTTAAAAATATAATTTGGACTGGAATAAGATAAGTTCGAATAAGATAAGTTCTCAACAAAGCTTCCCTACCCTGAATTTGCCAATCTTGTGTTACTCATACAGTTTTTATATCAATAGTGCTCTTCCAATATTCATAACCTTCAACAGCAAGTCAGGAAACAAAGGAATCTGAATAGATTAATGTGGTGTCAGTTACCTAAGTTTCTGCATTTTGGAAGGTGATAATTTGAAATTATGACTCTACATTTGTAGTGTCATCCCCCGAAAAGTATGCACATTTTTCTACATAATCTGTGGCTCCTCACAGGTGAAGTGAAACAATGTTCCCACTATGTGTAATTAAATATTGACCTATGACTAGTTGCTCGGTGCAGGTAGTAATTTCTCCAATGATTTTAACAGAACATTTCCCCATAATTCGCTATGTTCATGTACACATCTTCATTTTCAAATACAGAGTAATCCTGTAACTCAGCAAGTACAGAATCAACAGTTTTAACATCCCAGTCATTGGAAACACCAGGTGTAGTTATATCAGTCATTGAAATCTTGACTACATATGGAATATGGATTACCTCAGTGGGCCCGTTATTATAAAAAGGAACTTTATCCCAAACAATCCCATTTAAAATTGGTACTGCTGAAATGTTCAAAGGGACAAGTCTCTTTGGACCGTAATTGAGGAAAGGTATAGTGTTAAAACTTCATCCACTGGCTCGGCACAGGAGCGTTAAGGAAGATAATGACCATTTATCAAGAGAAAGAAAACAGTCTCAGAACCAATCCATAACAGAAAGGCAAGCAATGTCAGACATATCCACAGATAATGCCATGGTTAAACCAAATAATTATTTTTAAGCCATATGTACAGCTTACGTTTCTTTGAAACGGATTCAGTTGCAGATGTAGATGAAGTTGTACAGAAGTCATCGTGGTCGATGAAGTAACCAGAAGCAGTCTCTGTGAACACAGGAACTGGTGCATTAGTGGTGAATAGATCCATTTCAGGTAGAGATTCACAATAGACGGTGTCATCAGTTTGCAGTACATTGGAGTAGAAAACAACCTCATCTAGAACAGTTCTGGTCAGTGAAGTATTAACAGGAATCAGAAAAAGCTCATTCTCCCCCCCCCACCCATGCTCGAGGAGACATTTGTAGCATCATTGTACATGCTGGTGTATTCAGAAATGTGGTTTCTTCTTTGAAGCGGTATAGCCTGCTGGGTAGTGAGAGGGAACCAGGGACTAACCAAGGGACCTCTGGGTCTACTTTGCAGGATCGGCCACATGATGCAGTTTGATGTTGTCAATGGAGACAAATCTGTTCCCTTTGGAACCTGGCAGCAGTGGCAGACTGACAGTTCTGGGGCCTTCTATTCACAGGACTGGAACTGGTACTCTGTAAGATGGGCCAAATTCCTTCCTTACAGCAATCTTCTAACGAACCAGATCATCAACTTTAGAAATCCAGCCTGTAGAAGTTGTTGGCAAATCCCTTATTCCTAAAGTGGCAGCTCTGGTGGATGAATTATCACGGAATTGCTGAAGTTTTTGTAAGACAGTGAGACGTTCATGTATGTCAAAAGGACTGTTTGCTGCCCCCATAAAAAGGACCATCTAGATCTGGGACACACATAGGTATCCCAAAGAGTACCTCATAAGGAGTGCATTCTCCCAAGGACTATCTTGGCAGATTATTCAGTGCTCTCTTGACCCCATATAGGTGATGAGCCAACTGCGGCCTGAACCTAATACTCTAGCTGCTAAAGACTTCTTTCGGTCACGATTCCTCCTCTCCACAACACAATTACCCTCGGGATGATATGGAGAAGAGTAATGGAGTTCCATACCCATTGTCCTCATGGTGTCCCCGAATGCCCTAGAGGCAAAAGCAGGTCTGTGGTCAGAATAGAATGCTGCAACCACATATGTACTGATAAAGACCAGAAAGTCTTTTGTAATAGTTTGAGAGTCAGCCAACCGCTGTAGCCATACCCACAGGAATCTAGAACAAGATTCAATAGCAACTAAAATGTATGTGTGTGCACCATAAGGCTGTAAGGGACCACAATGGTCCAGGTACACACATTGTAGTAGCCTACTGAACACTAAAAGGACTGTGGCAGGCGTTTGATATTTGAGCCCTTTATTTGCTGGCAAATGTCAGAGCACAGGGCATATTGCTTGGTCTCTTTGAGTAGACCCGACCACAAGAAGCTTTTCTGTAAGAGTGATATTGTGGCCGCAACACCAGCATGAGCAGATGCGACACTCTCTTGCACTGCTTTGATGAGATCTAATCTATGGTCCTGGTTGGGGAGCACTCGATCTCCAATCCCAGGAATTGTCGCAAAGGCAATATTGTGTGCTCTGATATGGCTGGAATATTGTGTAGGGCATGCTTTTAGAAGAGGCCTGCCTTCAGCCAACGCTTTCACGGCAGCCTGAAATTCATTATCCAATCTTGTCTGAGAACGAGTCACTGAAGCAACAGAAGCCCAAGCTACTGTGGATTTGGCTTCATCAGCCAAGGTGTTTCCAATAACATAATCCTACACGTTGGTGGCCCAATGTATGTACTACATGAGCATCTGGTAGCTTATCCTTAACATCAGCCACCCTCCCCACAGTGATCTGTGTTTTACGGTGTTCCCCTTTGAGTCTCTGAACTAGTTCAACCACCAATGATTAAGATAATCATTGCAGGACTGGACACAATAGTACGAAAGCACAAACAATCAAAGTGAGATGTTCAGGATCCCTATGTCCCAGCACCTAGATAAGAGCTTTAAACTCAGCCAACTGAGCTGTGCAGTCCCCCAGGGTTTACCTGTAGGTATTCTGAGGTTGGCATACACCATCCTTTATCACTCTGCTCACAGCTGCGCAATTGGCTGAGTACCGATATTTTGTACCTACAGCTGGATGTGCTGAACCATCAGTGTAAATGACAGTATATCTGTCAAGTGGCAAGATGTTAAAACCTGCAGGGTACTCATTTTCCTATTGGAGAAATTCTTGTGTTTGATGTTTTCGGTCAAAGATGTAATCAAAATCAGTGGCAGTCAGGGAGGTTGCCCATTGAATCCAACGTGGATGTAATGCTTTGGCGACAGCCTCTAAAAGCTGCCACTGGGGTAAAACTATAGGCATTGGTAAAAGCCATGGCAAATAGAGAGGGCCATAGGGGAGGGCCAAACCATATACTAAAAATGTGGAATGTGAAAGGTAGTCCCCCACCCAAGGAAGTGGAACCAGTACATACACACATCCAAGGGACCAGAAGAGAAGAGTTAAGTACCTGGTTTTCCCCAAAACCAACAAGAGGACTTTGGAAAAGAACTGTGCAAGACCTAGACAAGACTGGAAGAAGCCAAAGGTAGATCTCGGTAGAAGACCTGCAAAGGAAGGGGACACAGTCAAGTTAGAGTTGGTGTCCTGCTGTGGCAGGGGCCACTACCCACCCTTCTATTGATGCAGGACCAGGTTCACGGAAGACAAAAAGTCAGCAGTGCAGCACAGGAGCAGAAGAGGAGTTCCAGATGTGATGCAAGTGATGCCCCCACGCCGGCGGTCATGATGCAGTCAGTGGTGCTGGTAAACCACCAGCAAGCCTTGTCAAATGCAAGAGTCGGAGAAGGTTTTGCAAGACTGAAGACGAACAGCAAGGTTCAGAGAGCTCGACTGAAGGAGGGGAGTTCGAGGTGACCCTCAGCAGCTGGAAGAGTCACAAGAAGAGAAGACAGCCCCCACATGTGACCCACGGGCCGCATGCCCAGGAGTCGCAGTGAGGCCCACTCAGCACACCTGAAGGATTCCCACGTCGCTGGAGCAGCAGGGAGGAGATTGTGCTGTTCAGGAAGGAGTGCTGGGGGCCGGGGCTACATGGACCCTGAGGATCCCTTGGAGGAGGAACAACCAAGCCTTGGTAGTTGCAAGAGTCGCTGTGCACAGGGGTACTGCCCTACAAAGAGGCAAGTGCTTACCGTCTCCAAAGTTGGACAGCTGGTAGAAACGACCAAGGGGACCACTCCAGACCACCACCTGTGATGCAGGATCAATGCAAATCTGGAGGAGAGAAGATCCACACAGCTGGTTGTTGTGGTTCGAGCCTGCGGATGCAAGGCAGTGACTCCTTCAATTCAATGGAGATTCCCTCGTACTTCTGGTGCAGGCTTAAGACTCGTCGCCCTCAGAGGATGCACAGCTAGCGAAATGTTGCAGTTTCTGAAAGGAGCCGGAGAAACAATGTTGCCGGGCGGAAACGTTGCTGAAGTTGCAGACTGTCAACTCCTGGAGGGTCCAGTTGAAGTCCCGGTGGCCAGAAGATAAAGTAAATGAGGCAGAGGAGTCCTGCTGGTATCTTGCACATCCAGTCTGAGGACCTATATAGGCCTAAAAGGGGGATTGGTCACCTAGCAGGGTGACCACCTATCAGGAGGGGGCTGACATCACCTGCCTGACCTGGCCACTCAGATGCTCCCAGAGGCCTATGCCCACCTTGGATTCAGGGTGGCAAAATCAAATGGCCACATGGAGGAGCCCTGGGCACCACCACTGGGCTGGTGATGGGTAGTGGAGTGGTCAGTCCCCTTTCCATTGTCCAGTTTCGCGCCAGAGCAGGGACCGGGGGTCCCAGGACTGGTGGAAAACAGGTTATGCCAGATGGGAACCAAATGTGCCCTTCACGTTATACTGGTGGCTTGGGGAGGCTATTTCCAAGGGAGAGGGTGTTACCTCCCTCTCCTACAGGAAATCCTTTGTTCTGCCTTCACCTGCCTAAGCTAGTCAAGCAACAGGAGGGAAGAAACCTGTCTGAGGGGTGGCAGCAGGATGGGCTGCCCGGAAAACCTCAGGAAACTAGTAGGAGCAATGCTGGGGGTCCTCTAAGGAGTCCCCAGAATGCATCGAGTCATACAACCAATAATGGCAAAAGTATTTGGGTCTGATTCCGACATGTTTCATACCAAAAAATTTCCAGGTTTGGAGTTACCATTAAGTAGCTGGACACAGGTGTTCAGTAGACAGGTAAAATGGATTTCCTGCACTTACAAAATCCAGTGTAATGGGGCTGGAGTTCGTAGGGGCACATCTGCTCATGTAGGGGTGCCCTCACACAGATACCTGCACCTTGCCTTCAGGGCTAGGAGGGACTACAATAGGGGTGAAATACTGTAACCTGGTACAGTGATCTGTAGTGAAAGGTTGCATCCACCTTTTCACGCAGGCTGCAATGGCAGGCCTGTAAACACATTTTGCATGGGCTCTTATAGGTGGCACTATACGTGCTGCAGCCCATTGGAAACCACTGGTGCCACAATGCTCTGGGTATCCAACTACCATATACTAGGGACTTATATGGGAATCTGGGCAAATTGAATCAGAGTGGTTTGATGCATTTAAGTTCTGCCGAAGTTAAATAAACCAAGTAAAGGCTGCAGTTTCTGGATAGTGTCTTGTGGTTGGTGTTGAGCACTTTTTTTTCTAAAAAAGTGCGGGGCCAGACTCTTGCCTTCATTTGATAGCTCGTATCCCAGGAACAATACACTGAGAAAGGCTATTTTAGTTTTCTTGAAATTGAATTTGTAGCCTAGAGCTGCAAATCCCAAAACGATCCAATCAACCCCAGCAAGATGAATGTTGACGTCGTCATCTGTGAGATAGATGTCATCAACGTAGGACAATGCCTTGGGATCAATATCATGCAATATTGATGTTACACGCGCAGAGAACAGTGGGCTGTTCTTACAGACCTGGGGAACTGGCAAAAAACGTTTTTGTGAGCCAAATGAGAATGCACTAAGGTCCCGACTTTCATGCGCTAAGTTTTGGCAGAAAAATACGTTGGAAATGTCCAATGTTGTTTTGCATTTCTTTGCACTATGTTGTTAATCAGTGCAGTACTTTATGAATTTTGTACTGCATCTGTGTGTGTGTAATTGTCTAGGTGTCTATAATGAAAGGCTATAATTATGAATGGTCTGATTTTGCAACAGGGAATAGCGGGTTGTTCACTGCAGTCACACAGGGCTCTATTACACCCTAGTACTTGAGCAGAGAGAGGATCTCTCACTGGAGTTTTAGCCTCCTGTTTAACAGGATATTGGGGTTGAGGCTGGAGTGTAGACCTAATAGGTATTACATGGTAAGAGGAATCCTTATCCCACCATACATTGTTGCAGTATAGAGCGGGTGCCTGCACCAAAGCCCAGTCAACATCATTGGCTTGTTTTATCACTTCTGGAACCAGATCAGAGAAAAGGCAAAATTACATCTTCTCCATGTGGGACCTTACAGACGTGTTCGGGTGGCCAATCCCTTTCGGCCAATAGAATATCACAATTAAGGTCATGCCACAAAATTACACTAATAGTGTGCTCTATGTCTCCCTCAATCTGGATATTTAAATCATAAACCCTGTTGGGAGGAAGAACGCACCAGTCTGCAGTCTTGACTTCAAGAAAGTCGTTACTTGCTGTCGCATCCAAATAATCTTTCAGACTCTGGTAACAAATTGTGACTTCTGCCACACTGTCCAGCAGGGTCACTGCCAAAGTCTTGTTCTTCAGCAATGTCCTCAAGTTTGCTGGTATGTTTAATTGAAATTGCTGCACCTTTCTCTTTTTAAATTGTGGATTTTGTTGGGGGGACTTGCCTTCTTTCTTGTCTGAAGACCACTATAAGTCTTTCTTCTGCTTCACACAGTCAGGACATTGCTCTGACCGTCCCACTCTCTCACTATCCGGTGAGTCCTGAAAGGAACGAAAGGGATGAGTATTAGTATATCTGTCAGGCGCCTTTAAAGTTTTTCTATTTCTTTGATATCTCCTTTCAGAGCTCTCCGGATGCAGAGAGACTTTGCATGTCTTAATGTAGTTTTTGTTTATCTCAGTGATTTTTTTTTAGAAACCTCTTGTGCTTGCTTTGTGCCTTCCTCAGGGGTGGTAATCTGATTTTCAGGCTTTTTCAGGCTTGACTCGCGAACTATCCCGTCCTATACCGATATAGGCTTTAGAAATAATTTTCAGTAGTTGACACTCCTGTTCCAGCTGTGGAATATCCCGAGCCGCTGGAGTACTGCCAACGCTACCGCATCCCCTTTAATGTTACTGCGTATTCTTGAGGAGACTGTAGAAAATACAAATCAGTTTCGTTCCCAAATCTAAGGCTGGAGCAGCCCCCGGCTCATTTTGAATTTGTTTTAACACTTCCGCTAAATTGGCAAGTGTCTGGTACCATGTGTGGTAGTGTAAAATGCAGCAAAGACTGTACCCCATGTGGTGCAGTCATCCACTGAGGGAACCATTCCGAATGGCAAGCACATTATGAGAATTCTTTTTAATCTGGGCTCCCGTATGGGGAAACACTGCATCCAGCTAGTTTGCTTTTTGTGTTATCCAG
The DNA here is from genome assembly GCF_031143425.1 of Pleurodeles waltl. Taxonomy (NCBI): domain Eukaryota; kingdom Metazoa; phylum Chordata; class Amphibia; order Caudata; family Salamandridae; genus Pleurodeles; species Pleurodeles waltl. Next base: position 70,109,757 of record NC_090448.1, read on the forward strand.
AACAGAATCTTCTCACGTTCTGTTGGTGCTTTGTCCATGATAGGATGTATCATTTGTGGGTTAATCTCAGTAACAGCCAATTAGTGGCCAGCTGGTGCAGCCTGTGCTGGGGCGGTGCAAGGTCCACATAGCGAATTGTACCAATTGTTTGTATAGTTGTACTAGCCCACTGTAGAGACACATATGTTAGCTTTTTGTAGTGCCTGTACGCCAGGATGTGGTGTGTATGTGGCAAACATTGCCCACGTTTGTCAGTCATTGATAAGGGACCTAATCTCACAGGTTGTATTGCATGTGGCAGGGCACCACTGAACCAATTTTGCTTGTTCTTGATAGGAAAGGGGTATCTCTAGGAACCGATATGCTTGGTGCAGCAGAGGTACATTTGCTACTTTGTATGTGTGAAATATTTGTTCTCATCTTCTTCAGGAAAGGTGACTCAAAAAGGGAATGTTTGTTTGGTAAGCTTCATGAACTTCCACGATAAATATAACATCCCCGCCATCATCCGTTAAGCCATGGGCTATTAGATATTGTGTTAAAGCGTGTCTGACATTTTCCAGAGGTCTATGGCATTAGCCATGTTGAATAATGGGTGCAGAGATGAAACACCAAGTGGGGATAAAATCCTTTTAAGAGTTCAAGCTTGAACAACCTACAGCCTAATTAGGTGCTCCCTATTCAGCTCAGGAACATTATCCCTAGGACCATGGGCGTCTCAGTTTAATGGTACTTTAGGTACCTGCTATGTGTGAGACAGGGATAATCAGGATATCCGGAAATTAGTGCCAAAACACCATCGTTGGTGGCTTCATGTCGTAGTTGGTCTCTCGCCCCTAGGCGAGACTGCTGGTTTAGGGATGACAGCACTTGTTTGTAGGCGATTTAGCCAGTAATACAAGGCGCAACTGTCAGCCCAACCCTCCCGGCTCACAAGCAGTACCTCACCAAAAACTCAAACCGTTAAAGGTGATTTCTGGCAGTCTTACGCATGGACTCTAGATTGCAATATCTCAGGGAAGTTGTGGTGGAACAGAAGTTACCATTTTCTCACGTTAGTAATAAGTCTCAGTCACACACAGGCAATGAAGGAGATGCTAAGAGGCTTTTAAATGGGTTTCTTGAAAAGACTGCAGTTTACGGTAAAACCCATGAGCTGCAATGATTAGGATAACCAACAATAGAAGAAGCATAATTATGAAGTTGAGTCATGAATATAAAGACACCCCCCACCATCTTGCAATAAACATATAATATAAAATCCCTAGCAAAGAGAAACTAATTTCTAACATAATTAGAGCTAGGTGTGATAAACCTAATCGGTCAGTACCATGTCCATGAGAAGCGCGCCCCATCCAACGTTACCTTGGAATGAGGTCTCTAGGTCAAACTCCGTGGTGACTAGAAGATGAGCTCTGCAGTAAGGTGATGTACAGCATAGATGGCGTAGATGGCATCTGGTAGGAATCCCTCTGATAACCTTGTCTGTGTGAGATGTGTTTATACAGATGTTGTAGGACCCCTGACACAGGTATTTCCCCAAACAACTGATAAGGAGGCAGACTTGTGGTGGCAATTATGCAAAACATTTAATATTTAGGATGGGGTGCAGGGTTTGGTTGGTATAGGGGTTGGCCACAGGCCCTGGGGCGAACCCACGGGTTGTTATTGGGGTAGGCTGCTGGGAACGGCAGAAGAATGTGCGCAGTGGTGGCTAAATTACCTTATACTAATCCAAATTACTTTACTTAAAAACATTTTTTTTTTCAACGTAGAAATTGACTGAGCACACCAAAGGTTACAGGGAAGTTATGGTTCGGAAATGGAAATAAAAAAGTAAATCTTAGAAATTCACTTTAAAAAAAAAAAAAAAAAAAAAAGTTACAGGGATGTTATTGTTAGGCTCACATTTTTAACATACCAAACCATAGAAATTAATCTGTTATAGTTCAAGTTGTCTCATGTAACTATTAATCGTGCCCTTGCTATGAACTGCTAATTACCCCACAAATTAAAGCACTCATGACATCTTTGATGTCACTGTAACATCTGCAGTAAAATTGACCAGATAACTGTGCCTGGTGAGGGTGCGAGTTACAGTTACTAAAGAGAACTCTAACAGGTGAATTTCTATGGTTTGGAACGTTTAAAAAGAGTGTGTGTGTATATATATATATATATATTTACTTATGGCATTCGTGATTCGATCGCGTCTGGATCTGAAACCAAAGGCAGTCCGTTTATCAGTGTATAGTAGTGTTATTTAATCAGATTTGTTGCAATACTAATGAATTAATGCTTGCAATGAAGAACTAGATCAAAATTTAATGTAAGAAGCACACGATTTTAGTTACAGAGGTCATTTTAATATGGTGACCATGACACTATTATGCTTGGATGTGAAACCAAATGCAGTCTATTTATTATTTGACTAAATGTCAATAATTTGTGCTATTTAACCATGCGTTGCGCTGGCAGTAACTGACACTGAAGAAGGCTTTTGCCGAAATGCGTCCGTTTTGTTCTTTTTTTCTCTGTGAAGAAATAAACATTTATTTTTCCCTCACGAGTGCGGACTTACATTTGCTGAACTGGGGGCATCCTCACTTGTCATGTATCTGCTCGGCATGGGGGATGGGGGGGGGCGTCTATACACACATACATATATATTCACTGAAAAAAAACAAAGTTTACAGGGGCATTATAGTTAGGTTCTGAATTTACTCATACAAAACCACAGAAATTCAGCAGTTATAGAGTTCTTTCAAGTAACAAACTAGCACCCTAAGGTAACTATAACTCACCCTCACCGTGCACAGCTGTCTTGTTAAGATTTCTATTGAAAATGTTGAAGTGAGAATATATAAGATGGCATAGAATGTCAACAATGATGTAACATGTAGAGTAATTAACTGTGCATGGCAAAGGTGCGAATGTTAATGGTTTTGTACGAATAAACCACCAAAGCAGGCGCCTTGCATATTTTAAAAACTAAAGCCCCAGGAAGGTGACTCACCGGATATTAATTAAGGAAAGCTCGGGCGAGGTGGTGGTCCCCAGAGCACAGGGGAGCCACACCCTCTGCAAAATCTTTAAGGAAAGCCCTGGGGAGGTGGTGGTCCCCAAGGCAGTGGGGGTGAGGGGAGGGGGGAAGAGACAGAGGCCCCCGCATATTTTAAAATGAAAGCCCTGGGGAGGTGGCGGTCCCCAGGGCAGCGGGGGAAAGGTCAGTTTTCGCTGGAAAAACGTGCTGTATCCCTGTTGTGTTTTGGGCAATTTCTGGTCGAGGGCACTTGACGTACCCACACAAATGAGGCTCCATTGTTAACAGGAGGCCCGGAGAAATGCCGGGTAGAAGGAAGTTTGAGAAGCCTCGCAGCTTCCAAAACTTTCCATCACATTAATGTAAGGAAAATGTGTTTTTTACTGACATTTTGAGGTTTGCAAGAGATTACGGGTTAAAAAAAATAAAATAAAAAATTACATGGTTTGAACCAACCAAGTCGGTCCCTCATGGATTCACGTAAGTGTCTAGTTTAAAAAAATTAACAGGTTGGCTAGGTTTCCCTAAGTGCCAGCTGAGCTGGGTCCAAAATGTCAGCTATCCACATTGGAAAAAGGACCAGTTTTCAGTGGAAAAAATTAGCTGCATCCATGTTGCGTTTTGGGCCATTTCCTGTTGCGACACTAGGTCTACCCACACTAGTAAGGTACCATATTAATCGGAAGGCTAGTGGGAACAGAATAGTAAAACATTTGTTACCCTCCAAATCATGCGCTAATACAGCTAGCCACAAATTCAGAGGTATAGAAATAACCACTGCTACTAAACTCTATATCTTGTAGCCATTTAAGAAATATATCAGTTTCCTTGACACACATTTTTCATTCAGCCCGTTTCGCTGTGAGGTCTATACTGGGTGCTCAATGAAAAACCCTTTTACAGTGCATCTCAGTGTTTGGTTCTGGGTAACTTGGGTTCCTCGAGAACTTAAAACCCTATATATCCCCGCAACCAGGAGGGTCTAGCAGATGCAATGGATTATTGCTTTTGTTAACCGGCCACCGAGACAGAGTTACAGTTGAAAATGTCACAAATGGCAGTTTTTTCAAACCCTTTTTCAATATTTATTTATTTCAACAGTTCGTTGGCAAAACCTTGAGGTTACTACAAATAGGAACCCCTGCTGAATGGTCTACTTTTCAGAAATCTATAGCTTTCCTGGATCACCCATTAGTTTCACAATATTTTTCACCACAAACTGGAAGTAGGTTGAGAGCACAAAAAAAAAAAAAAGGGAAAATAGGTTACCTCTCAGCAAAAATGCCAAAACTGTGTTACAAAATTAGGTTTTTGGACTCCGCTCTGCATGTTCCTGAAACCTGGGAAGATGGTGACTTTAGTAGAGCAAACCATTTGTGGATGCCATTCTTAAAGAAAAAAACAGACACTTATCTGGAGCAATGTTCCCCCTATTTTTCTCAAAGAAACTAAAAATGTTGCTGTATTTTGGCTATTTACTCAAGCCCCTCAGGGAAATCCACAAGCCCTGAGTACCTTTACAATTCCCAGGATGTTTATTTTGGGGTTGGGGGGTGGTGATCACACATTTGGCATGCAATATGTGGAAAAAAAATTTATCAAGCCCTAACAACAAACTACCCCAAATAGCTTTAAAAAAATAATAATAATAAATAAAAAAAAACAAGTGTGGGGGGCCAGCACTGGGGATGAAAAGGCTCAGCAGCTAAAGGATTAATAGGGAATCAGTTGAATCCCTTTTGATATTGTGGGGCGTCTTAAAACAATAAGAAACAAGGACAGTGAATACACATTTTACCGTAAAAGAAACTGCCACCCCAAGGAGAGACTGCCCTTGAATTTGAGGAACAATACTTAAATGACAACAATCTCCATGAGCTGACTATAGTCCACTATCAACAACACATCTTACAACAGTCTAGAGAACCTAAATCGCTTTCCAGAGCAGGACTGTTGAAGAAACTAATAGAACAGATAACTTATCACACTGAGTCAAAGAGAAGAAGAGTTCACACATGAGGAAGACGTCATTAATTCAGAGGGAAGTCTTGTGACGACTAGATAGGCATATGGCAAGAATTCACTATGTTACCAAAACATTTATGGTCCAACTATACCTTGCATATGTGACTGTTAGAAACTAAAACTAATGATGCAGGTCAATCGGACAATGACAAAATGAAATCCCATAGCTAGGGCACCGTCAGAGATTGCCCACTGTCACCACTACTCTGTGTTGGCAACAGACCCAATGGTAGTGCAATTCCAGCTTGATAAGTTCAAAAGTGATCAAGTGGTAGATTACATTAATAGCAGTTAGATTCAATTAAAGGCAGACAGGTGGGATCATTATTCGTGGGGGTTATGCAAGTTGATGTGGATGGTTGGTGGGGTTACTAGATGAGATGACTAGGTATTGATAGGTTGCAGATGGTGGACTTTCAATGAGCGGTTAAGATCCTTGATACGAGTTGATTGGAATTTTCAGAATTACATTAAAGATAAAGACAACCATGCATGTGACTTTGAGAAAGTTGTGCAAAGAGAGGAGGCATGCAGAGGATGGAAGGGAAAGGGAGATCTCTTTGAAAGAAAACAAGGACACAATGATCAGAAAGTCAGCTTTTCATGCCAGATTGAGAAACAGAGGAGACTGTTTGCAATAGCATGCAATATGAGAATTTAAGACTGTAGCAAGAAACAGCGTAATTTGCACGTGACTGAGATATTTTAGATACTTTTGACAGGCACTAGAAACAGGCAATCTGCCAGTCTACCACTAGACTACCACTCCAGCAAGGTCAGATATCAACTCAGGGTTTAGAAGCATAAAGTAATGGCTGGACGCGTATACTGGCTTTAGGCTGTGCGCAAAGGAATCCGCAATCTCAAGGCCATAGCAAAGTGAGACAAACATATGGGTAAATATTGCAAACATTGAGAAGGAAATTCAGCAGTATTGGAGTGGATGTCTTGTGATACTCATCCTTAAGATTGGCTCACAGTATTAATTATAAAAGCAAAGAAGGATTCATTTTGGACACTTCTGGTTGTGGGATGGCTCAAGATGGAGGGCCAGGACAACTTCCCCAGGGAGTGGAGGTGTATTGCCAGCATTCCTGTGGCAGGAGATTGAAGAGCCAGACTCTGAAGTGAGGATTTTGACTGGGTTCCCCTTAGAAATTAGGAGCCCGATGTACAAAGCCTTTCTGCACGCCCAACCAACCGGATTTGCAGAATCGGGCTATTCACGAATGCAGAAAGGCCTTTTCTAACATATCAAACTTGCGATTCAGTGACATATCAACAAATTGCAATTTGGGCTGGCCGCCTAACAACAAATCAGTATTTGGAAGGCGCATATTTAGGGCGTCCCATCCAAATAATAAATCACTGTGGTATGTACTAATGTTATGTGATAAGTTGGTGGTAACCCATTCGCAGGTGAGAAGGGTCCCATGGACCACTGCCGGGCAAACGCATCCCATTTTCCTTGAGGGAAAATGGGCTGCATTTAAAAATATTATATATATATATATATTTTTTTTTTTTAAAGTGATCACAGAAACAGACATGGTGGAATGCTGACCACCAAAGCAGTACTCCTTACAGTAGAAAATATAGGGCATATCAGGGTGGTATGGCCTGTGGGGGAGGACGATCTCCAACCAAGTTTCTGCAACGCTTCTTTGTCAGGCATGGCCTCGCTTCCTTCCAACATATGCTGGAAGGGAGAACTCTCCGGAGCTAAAGTATCCCAGTACTTTCCAAGGGAAAAGTACTGTGGATTACAACTTTGCTTCACCTGACCTCCACAAGCATCTGAAGATGCTTGAAATTTTCAACACTAAGCCGAGTGTCCATCTACTACTTCGTATTGAGCTGAGCATGCAACCAATTTCCTTGGACACCAGGCTGACTCTTGGGACTTCAAAAGGAGTTGAAAACTTACAGGTAATAAATACATCAAATAAAATGGGGGCCGATCTCCTTGAAAAAGCTGGAACCTTGAAAATCGATTAGGGGCTCCTCCCTCCTGCTTCAGACGGGTGAAAACTTGTTGAGTAACTGGCCAGAAATAACCAGTGATCTTCACAGTATGGGTCCCACTCTTCTTTTTCGGAGGCCTTCAGAATGCAGTTTTCAGTTATGCTTAATAAGGGACAGCAAGGGCAACATCTGAAGTCTGCATAAGTTGTGCAGCAAAACTAAAATCCGTTGCTCAAATCTGAATGCCTGGCTAACCTAAGTCTTATTGAAACAACATAAGAAATCAGTCTGGTCTTTTAAATGTACAAAGACTAAAAAAGAGTGGCTATATATCTATGCTCTCCTGGGCAAGTGTGATCAGGCAGACATATAGAGGTTTATTAAAAACAAGATGAGCCAAGAGCGCCTCCGGATCTTCAAGATTAATGAAGAAAACTGGATACAACATGTCAACAAGCTATATGTAACCAACACTGCTCCCCCTGTCTCTTTCTGGAGTCAAGCCTGCACACAAGAAATGCAACAACTATATGAGCTTGATTCCTCGGCCAGAGATGTCTTGATTCTTTTGCAAAACACGAGGGCATCAGGTGCTCCGGGACCTAATGGTTACCTGAACAAGTGTTTAAGAACAACATCGAATTGTGGTCAACCACACTTTCAACACTATAGCACCTGCCTGCTGACTCAAACATTCCTGAACAGCTGGAGGGGGCTCTATTTTACACCAGATTTATAAGAAAGGCGACAGACAGGATCCAGACAATTATCGCTTCCTTGAGATTGAGGCTAAGGTTTTCGCTTCTACTTAGTTAAAAGAGCTGGAGTGCTGGGTGGAAACCAACAGTATAATTCTGATTAACCACAAAGGCTTCAAGGCAAATTCTGTGACTACAGACAAGGTTTTGGCTTTTTCTTATTTAATACAACAAGCCTCTAGCAAGACGTTTCTCCCCCCAATATGCTTGTTTTGTGGATTACTCTGCTGCTTTTGACTCTGTGGGCAGAAGAAACATTTGGAAGAAACTTGGGGCACCCCAAGTAACTTGCTGAGGTCCATAGTCTTACTTTACACAGCAACGTGGGTAAAGGGTTGGACTGTCCACAACAACATTAAGTAGGAAGATCTCTACAGACAACGGCCTGAAGCGGTGTCCTTGCCCCAAGTCTTTAATTTGTACACAGCGGACATGTCCTTAGCCTTAAAATGTGCCAATTTGATTCCCCCAAAATTCTTAGAAATTGTAAAGTTACACTGCTTCAGTACACGGATGACATTGTCCTGTTAGATCACTCCAGAATTGGACTCCAAAAAGCATTATCAGCTCTCCACAACTACAACGAGACAAATAAGATGAAGTTCAATGCCTCCAAGACAAAAGTAGTAACTTTTGGGAAGACGCCAAAAAGATGGAGCCATTATTGGAATCTGGGACCTATAATGATCACTAGGGCCAAATCTTACAACTACCTAGGTGTGTAGCTTACAGTGGTAGCCTCACTACGTAGGAAACCTTTATTTTGCACTTGGGTCTTTCTCTCCATTTAAGGTAAGTAATTATGAACATGGTCATTCCTCTCTCTTGACCAGGTTTTTGCCACACACTAAACTTTTGGACTCTGTTAATCTCAGTGGTAGTTCTGTGAGAAGTGGACCTTCTGGGTTCCCTGCCTTTACCTTCGACCATCTGGTGGCCCAGATGGAGGATCTAAACCAATAAGATTTGGTTGTATAATATGCGCATCTTAGTGGTAGGACCAATAAGTTATTACTGGTATTCATATTTTGGGGTGGCACCTGGACTACATCACAGTAGAAGCAATAATTTTTTTAAGCACCTTAAAGGTGAGCATTGAAGTTTGTTTTCCAATTAGCTATGGGTTTTAGTTGAAATGATCTGAGGTTTTTACCCACTTTAAGTATAATAGATACATATGTGATTACACATGGTGGCGGCTTTCGGCTGGGTCAGCACTGGGTGCATGTTGTCGGAGTATATGTCCTCTACTGAATACGAGTGTTTATTATATAGTTTTTTGCTACTAATTGGGGCCTTTTTTTAAGGCAGATATATTAGTTTCTTCTTAGCAGGCTCCCATCCTCCCTACTTTGTGTAGTCTTGTTTTCCCATTCTATAGTGTAGCTCCATTAAGAAGTGGTACCGCATCTGTGTTCACACCAAAAAGTGTGTTGGCGCCATTGGCAGAAGACAGTGTAGTCTCTACACAAAAGAAGAGTTTTTCAGTCTATAAACTCTAACCTGTAAAATGATATAAGAAATGTTATTACATCTCTGTGTATTATAGATAACCATTGGAAGATTTGATAGGACTATGATCGCGGATACTAAAGAGTTTACATTGCAAGAAGACCCATCTTGTTAAAGAGGCATACTGTAAGCACATACTGTGTGATTTGGTCCTGTCTGGTTTACTGTATTGGATTTCTTTTAATAATTGTTGGGTTTGAGTGAGTGGGAATGATTGAAGTGTGGTATATAGTGAGTGAGCATGTATGTAGTGTTTTAGTGCAAATGGGTTGTCGGGTGGCACCACAAGGATAAATCATTTTCTGTTTTCATGACAATATATATTGATTTGCAATTTGAAACGATTCATGTACCTGATGTGTAAAATTATGTCATTGTATGTGCAATACATAAAAGTTGGAGAAAAATAATAAATTGAAAAAAAAAAAAAAAGGGTTGCTTTGTTTATTATGGCTCAAAATTATATTGTGTGGGTTAATAATGGATGAGTTACACCAAAATCAAGCAGTTGAGTTGGCAGATGTGTAGTTTTGTAGAAGGTTTCCCCTGGTCCTGCCACTCTATATTTTGTTTTTCAGGAGCCCACCTTTGTTAGGTTGACTGTTCCCAGCATGTTGCTCTGAGGGTTCTCGTGGTGAATAGAGTAAGGGTAGCGACAACACAGATTAATAGTTTTACAACTTTTTTTTATTGCCTCTCTGCTGGTGGTGGTCTCTGCACAACTTGGGATGTGGCATACTATACTACATATATTTTTAATGTTGTGCATATTATCTTCTGCTGATCATTCAATTTCCTGTCACATAGGGACTACTCTTTTTGTTCTTCACCTAAGAGCTCTGCAGTCATTACTAATCCTGCTCACTTATGGAGAGCATTAGAACGTTTGGATTCAGTGATGAGGATGTTTCAAAGCACCTAGGTCAGACAAATGTGCAGGTAAGAGACCTATAGCCATTTCTAAAGCAGCATCTCCAACAAGTAACTAGTGAGCTAATGGGAAGCTCTCCAGTGTACAGCAAAACCAACTAAATTAGAACTTTTCGTTTGCTTGAATTAATATATCAATATTAAATTGTGTGCATTCGAGACAAAAATGTACATGCTCAGGACTCATAAGCTGAGGTTATTATTTTTTTTTATTTTATTAAAGAAAAAGGTTGAAATTCCAAAATATATGCAAAGTTGATATTTGAGGTATAAATTATGCAGCCTTGGGGAGACTTACTACTTGGAGTATTACCTTGGTGCCAGCAGCACTGCAGCTATGGCTTATGTATTACACGTGTAGTGGCATTCCACAATGAAAAACTTTTTAGCAATACTGATGCCAACTATGATTGAGGTGCTCACTGCTGGTGATCTTGCATATGTTAGCCGCTAATGTAAATTGTCTGATTAGCTGTCTGATCGCGATCTGCGGTCACTATTACAGCACTAATAATATTAACAGTGGCTCGGGATAAGTTTAACTGAACATAAGTAGCTCTTATTAAACAAAAAAGGTTGGAGACCTTTGACCTAAATAATTAAATCAATGGAATAAACCTCTAAACCTTAAATAGAAAGCAAAGAAAACTCAGTTGGACACCAGTTTTATACTCTACTACCTAAAGGTTGGCAGCATCCCTATAGGTCTGAGAGTAAGACATGTACCACGATTATTCAGTGAAGTCAGGAAATTTCTTGAGAAACAGTCACTGATATTGAATCGGTGCTCACGCGACTGGACAATCCTTATGGAAATGGCAAGGGAAGCATTGTTATCCTTACAAAAGGAGATTGAGGCACTAGAGGGGAATTTAAGAAAACAATGTTCTGGAAGAGGCCAAGAAGCGAATTGAAGAAGTAAATCTAGAGCTTGATTCGTTCAGTGACTATTTACTGAAGAAGAAAACAGATAACTTGAAAAAACATATCAGGCTCTTTTCACAAGAACAAATTTACCCGATACTTACTGAGAATTATTATAACACCTTGCGCTAGGGTTCTTACCTGCAGGACAACCAGAATTGGAAAGAAGACACCTTCTCAGAAACATCAGAATAGGACGGTAAGGGGAGTTCAAATCTATTTGACTCGTACAGTAACGGACTAGGGCAATACGAGGGTCCCAACAGCAACAATTGTTTTTTAGGAACCAGAAAAGGCTACTACAGGGCTAGATTCAAGAATCAATCGGGGGTGTGGGGGCTATATCCCCTCACCCCATTACCTACAGACCAGAGGCCTACAGTAGCAGATCCCTATAGTCATGTCCACTACAGAAATAGACCAGAGCACACAGGGTCTTCTCCCCAAAAAATTCTCATTCCCACCCAGCACCACAATAGACAAATTTGATCTCACTAAGGATCTATTTGCCTTTTTCAGAGAGATCAGGCTGAAGAAATATTTTATCAATAGTGAAACTGAAGCAGAAACTAATGTTTCAGGTCTTACACCCCAATCTGGCTTTATCCCCAATCTTCATAGATTGGGACAGGAGATCGAAATCTTTGAGAAGGTGGTGATGTTGAAGACGCAGAACCTATTAAAATTTGTATCCAATATACCTTGCAGTTAAGAAAATAAGGCATTGAAAACATTGTAGAATAATCACCTTATACATGTGAAACCATGTGATAAAAGGAGAAGGAATTGTCACCCTGAATGCGCATCAATATAAAGATAAAATGAAACAAATGTTAAGCATATCTGATCACCACTGAATATTTGGGGGGGATCCAAAGGTTATCAACCGCATTGCATCTATTAGGAAAGAGGTGGTTAGAAAGTGAGTTATCTGCAAGAAAGAATGAGTTCTTGAACCTTTCCTATACTCTATTACTTTTTAGATATGTAGTCCTCAAGGCCCACAAGGATACGTTGGATCTTTACCCCCCATTGTATCTATTATAGGGTCAGCCACAGAACCACTGTCGAAATGTGTGTATATATACACCTCAAGCCACTTGTCAGTGCTCTACCAGCATATGTCAAGGACAGAGGGCATATGATCTTCAAAGTCGAAGGCATGAAGTTTGATCCTCAGACAGAAATTCTGGACACAATAGACATCAAGGAACTTTACACTAACATCCCTCAGCAACAGGCCCTTGACACTTTCTGCAAGATATGAAGAGATCAGGGGACAGTGAACATCAGAAATCTATTTTGCAGTGTCTGGAAATTGTCTTATATAAGAATTTCTTTCAGTTTTATGGAACCCTATAGCAACAAATCAAAGAAGTAAGCATGGGGACAACCTGTGCCCCTAGTGTGCCTAATCTTTACATGGGGACGTTTGAGAAGGAATACATATAAAATGAGCTATAGCCCCATTTTATGAAAATACCTTACAGTGGTGTAGATACTAGACAATATCTTCTTCATTTCAAGAATTCTGCCTATGGATCAACCTCTGAGATACCAACCTCAAGTTTACTCAATATGAGTAGGGAATCAGCTGAGTTCTTGGATATTTGGATCCAGCATCAGAATCAACAGATTCAAGCTTAACTGTACACTAAGCCTACGGCGAGGATTACTCTCTTCCATTTTGACAGCTTTTATTCCCCTTGCCAAAAACAGAGGATCACATTCAGCCAGTTCCTGCGGTTACGCAGGAAATGTACGAACATGCAGGATTTCCTTACCAATGCAGACACCCTAAAGAGCAAGTTACTATCAAGAGGATATCCCAGACGCCTGGTTGGGGATTCTTCTAAACGAGCAAGGGTGTTACAATAGGGGAAGTATGTTCCAAAACTGGTTTGTGTTGTTCACCATTCAAACCTTGACCATAAGGTAAGAGATAGTGACTTCCCGATGGCATACACTTAACACTGATCCAACCACTGAGAGGATACCGAAACAGACATTTGCATTTAAATGATATTGCAACTAAAGAAATCCAATTTCGTCTATTGTAATAACATTTCATTCAAATGCTGTTAACCGGTTCAAACCCAGTGAATGGTAACCACAAGTGGAGAACAATCCATGCATGAGAATCGGCGATGGTGGCCAACTTCATTCATTGGGGAAAAGGGAAGATGTCTTTGTCCAGCATGGCAAACTGCAGATCATCCAATGTAATGTACCTTATTCTGTGTGCATGCCTATGAAGCTATGCAGGGGAAACCTGCTGCAAATTTCAAGTAAGTTACAGTGAGAATAAGTCTACTATTTGCAACAGAATAGGGGCACCCCTAGATACAAATGGGTCATACGGAAAGGAAACTCACTTGGATCATTCAAGGGAAGAGAAGATCAGCAACGGCAAGGATAACAACGAATTATACAAGAAAAGGTTGTTTTTTTTATATTTACCCTTGAGACTCAAATGTGAATTCAGGAAACGATCCTGTGGGAAAATGCGATGAACTAACTCTGATAGATCCTGAAGAGGTTTTAAGAATCCTTTTATGGTATGTTTTTTTCAATTAGGTTGCATCTCCTTCTGGTACACTGTTTCTGTTGGACTTTGAATCAAAGGAATCCCCCAAAGCAATCATAGGCATGCCATGTGTCAGCAATTAATCTTCCTGGCCATAGTTTAGTGACTTAGGCTTCTATGTTGTTCGATTTTTGATAATATTCATCACTTCCGCCCCCCCCTTTTATCATGGGCTCTGTTTTGTTTAATGGGGTCCACAGCATTGGATGATTTCTGCTCACTAAGGACTTTCACATGCAAAATGGTGCCCATCTGGTCTTTTATCCAGCTCTAGAGATGTATGCAGGCTACACCTTTTCTATTATCTCTCTGTTTCTTACGCCTGGGATGGCGCCCTTCTGTATTTTTGTTTCAGTCCAGACACACCTAAAAAGGATTTGCTCCTCTCATCATTTCCCTTCTTATTGTCATTGAGTAAGTATCTAAGCAGACGCGGAGTCCTTTGGCCTGATACAGCAACCATGAGGGTCGGACGCAATACGCTTGCTGTGCCCACTTGAAGGACAAAGATCCATCTACAGGTTAAGAGAGGTCAGGGCTGGTTGTGAGCTGACCACGTGGCACCGGGCTTGAGCCATTGCAGTTAGTTATGCTTACGTGAGGCCCTTTTGGCTATAAGCCAAGCTCATTATTCTTTTTTGCATTGTTTATATACATTAATACCTTGGGGGAGAGGGAGGGGCAAATTCTTTCAGCTATTTCTTCTACTCCCATGGTCCTCATTGAGAAGTTATACTCCATGAGGCAGTACTGAGTCACTGGGCTATCTGCATGAGTTCTGCCTTACATAATCACTTACTTCTACATAGAAGATTCATTTTTTGGGCTTGCTATCTCTCAGCAAGCATCATACTAGTACTCGTGCACCCTGTAATGACTTAGTGGCACTCCATGGATGAGTAGAGATAGTGTTCCGAGTACGGTTTACATTCTTGCTGGGCTCCATACTGTTATGGATGCGCTGGCCTGTGATTAGTGTTACCTCACATTGGTTCCTTGTGTGTTGGACAAGGAATGTTCACGGTTTAAAAATTTTTATCTTCAATTTTTCATTGTCAGGCCGCACTGGTAACAGTGCAGACACGGCATATTCTCAGCTGTCAGCACATGTTGTATGGAACCTATGACATTTTCTTCGAGCATAATATTTGGAAGGAATTTTTGCCTTTGCATCGATTTTTAGCCTCACCTCCACAGGAAACCTTTATTTAGCACTTTGGTCTTTCTCTCTCTAAGGGAAGTAATTGAAATTGTCATCCCTCTCTTTTGACCATGTTTTTGCCACACACTAAACTTTTGGACTTAGTTAACCTCAGTGGTAGTTCCATGAGAAGAGGCATTCCGGGATTTCCACCTTTACATTCGACCATCTAGCGGATCATCTGTAGGAACTACACCAATCCCATTTGGTTGTATTATATGTGCATCTTATGTGGTAGGACCAGTAAGTTATTACTAGTATTAACATTTTGGGGCGATACCTGGCCTACCTCACGGTGGAAGCAATTATTTTTTAATGAAGTTATATGTGAACATTGTAGTTAGTTTTTCTTTTCGCGTACTCCTTGCTTTTGGTTGAAATGATCTGGGTTTTGGCTAAGGTGCTATGCTTTTTTTAACCCACTTTTGGTATAATATGCGATTGCATAACTTGGTGGCAGGTTCCTGGTTGTGTCAGCACAAGATGCATGTTGTCGGACTAAATGTTGCCTACTGAATAAGAGTGTTGTTTCCAATACAGTTTTTTGCTATTAATTGAAGCCTTTTTATTGCAGATATATTAGTTTCTCCTTCGCAATCCCACAGCCTCCCAACTTTGGGTAGTTTTGTTCTCCCCATTCTATAGTGTAGCGCCTTTAAGGTGGTGGTATCGCATAGGGGCTCACACTGAAATATGCGTCTGCACCACTGGAAACAGAATGTGAACCAGAGGATAGAGTGATCTATACATGAGAGGAGGTTTTCATTCTAGGAATTCTAACCTGTAAAATTATAAGAAATGTTATTATATATGTATGTATTTTAGGTAACCACAGGATAATATGATTGGACTATGTCCGCAGATACTAAGGAGTTTACACTGCAAGACAGGTCGTGCACGACGTGGGGTTGCGTGGTTATACTTGGCTGGCTACAGGGCGTGACTGTGGACATAGGGTTGGGTGATTATAGGGGGTTGCCTGCATGCCAGGCCCTGTGGCCAACCCCCATCGCACACTGCCAAAGGGCATGCGCAACACAAGGTCAGGAGATTATAGAGGGTTGGCTGCAGGGTCTACCTTCAAGCCAGGCCCTTCAGTCAACCCCTGCTGTGCACAGCTGAAGGCTGTGTGCCGCAATGGTTGAATTAACGTATAGTAATGGAAATTACTTAATGTTTATAAAAAAAATTTTTAAAAAAAAACAAAGGTTACAGGGATGTTATAGTTAGGCTCACAATTTAAACGCACAAAACCACAGAAATTCACCTGTTCTAGTGAGAGTTCTCAAGTAACTGCAACTCATGCCCTAAGGTAACTAGCTTGCGAGTTCGCCATGCACTGCTAATTACCCCACAAATTACAGCACTCATGAGATCTTTGATAATATCAATGTAATATTTGCAGTAAAATATTTGAGGAAACAACTGTGCATGCCAAGGGAGCGAGTTATAGTTACACGAGCTAACTAACTATAACCGGTGAATTTCAATGGTTTTGTATGTTTAAAACCTGAGCCTAACTAGAACGTCCTTGCAACAATTGTGAGCAGGGCAACCCCCTGTGGGGGCAATAATTTTTTGTTTTTACTAGTTGTATGGTTTCCATGGGGCACTGTTATAGTGAGAGTTCTCAAGTAACTGCAATCCAAAAAGTCAAGTAAGTCTTGTGATTATGTTTCTGCCACAAAGGGATCGGACGTTTGTCTAGTGGCAGTTTTGATGCCATAAAGTAGCGCAAACGGTTGAAATGCCTACTGCAAAGATCAAATCTGTACTTTACGTAAATAGCTGGGTAGATTAGTAAAGTCAGCCATTACCTGCACGATCATACAAATGAAATGTATGTGCAGGGGGGAGGGGCTATGTAGAGATGAAAGGCACTTTTGCTGGGTGGTTTCTGAGGAGATGGTCATGGGAGTGGGAGCACCAATAAGGATTGTTGGACTGGGCGCTCAAGACTGATGATTGGTATGTGACAAGGTGAAGTAATAGTGTGTCCTTTTTTGAGTGTCTTGAAAGAACGTGCTGATTGAGGGAAGAAGCGAAGGTAAGGTGACCTCTACTGTTGCACGTATCTCACATACACACACACACACACACACCAGCAATTGTGACTGTCTACGTAGGCTATTGTTTTAGAGCGACAGTTTAGCCAGTAGCAGAGGTGGCATCTCGTTAGATGACTGCTGCTCAAGCCTTCACTTGGGTCATAGAGGAAAGCTATGACATAAGATCAGAGACTGAGACAGCAACTGAGGAATAGGACAATGGCCCAGACCCCGAGAGTGATTTTTCAGTCAGAGGAGTCCCATTTGATAACTCCTCTTCCATTGATTATGAGGGAGGTGATGAGGCCAGTCCTGCTACCCCTTCGCAAGCAGTCTGTGCAGCTGGAAAACAGCGGGTTAGCCCAACCCAGAGAGCAGTGCATGCGGCGGCAAGCACAGAGAGAGTGCTCTCTTGGGAGCTCCCAGATTTAGTTCAGCCCTAAATTCCACCACCCCAATCGTATTGTGGAGACATCAAAATTACCTATCACAAAACAACTTGGTTTTGTAAGGCAGGCACCTGCGTTTTTGATACTGGGCTCGGCAGCCTTATAGGGAAACCTACCAAACCCAGACATTTCTGGAAACTAGATATATCCAGTGGGAGTCCACAGAGGTGTGATTTGTGTCGATTCCCCAAAGTTTTCTTACCCAGAATACCCTGCAAAGGTGAAATGTTGAATAAAAACTCAATTGTTTCATCAATTTCTGTCACACAAACTACAGGAATATGCTGGGATCCATAAAATTCCTGCCACCCAGTGTTTCCCCACTTGTCCTGATAAAAACGCTACCCCACTTGAGTGCCTGTACCTAGGAATGGATCACCTCAGGGTCAACAGTTGCCCTCATGTAAGGACCAACATTGACCATTGTGTGTTCTACTCCTGTCTCGGGCACTAGGCCTACCCACACAAGTGAGGTACCATTTTAATCTGGAGACTTGGGGAATGCAGGGTGGAAGGAAGTTTGTGGCTCCTCTCAGATTCCAGAACTTTCTATCACCGAAATGTGAGCAAAAAGGGTTTTTTGCCAAATTTTGAGGTTTGCAAAGGATTCTGGGTAACAGAACCTGGTGAGAGCCCCACAAGTCACTCCATCTTGGATTCCCCCAGGTGTCTAGTTCTCAAACATGCACAGGTTTGGTAGGTTTCCCCTAGGTGCTGGCTGAGCTAGAGGCCAAAATCCACAGCTAGGCACTTTCCAAAAAACACGTCAAACGTCAGTGTAAAAATGTGATGTGTGCATGTTGCGTATCCTGATGCTGGCATTAGGCCTACACACACAAGTGAGGTACCATTTTTATCGGGAGACTTGGGGGAACCAGAGTAGCAGAACAAGTGTTATTGCCCCTTGTCTTTCTCTACATTTTTCCGTTCCAAATCTAAGATAGTGTGTAAAAAAGACATCTATTTGAGAAATGCCCTTTAATTCACATGCTATTACGGGCACCCCGGAATTCAGAGATGTGCAAGTAACCAATGCTTCTCAACACTTTATCTTGTGCCCATTTTGGAAATACAAAGGCTTCCTTGATATCTATTATTCACTCTCTATATTTCACCAAATGAACTGCTGTATACCCGGTATACAATGAAAACCCATTGCATGCTTTCTTCTGCAGCACTCTTTTCCTCATTTTTCTGACAAAAACAAACTCGGGGGGGGGGGCAGCTAAAGGGTTAATATGTGGGTGTGTGTAAACATATTATTATGTATAAATATATAGAATAGTGATATAGGTAATGATATATCTTTGCAATAATTAAGTACATGTGCCTGTTGGTGCAAAAAGGACATTTTATTCACAATTATGCTACCACTATCATGCTGCGGAAAGTGGTTATGTTAGCAAGTGACACTAACCTACATACAGCCCATCTTTTCATTGAGCTTCACTCTTATCCTTTCAAAACCCTCTCCTTCTGTTAGGAGGGATATGTTTTGGATTGACTTGATTATCTGGCTTTTCTGACATCCTGTCAACCGACAAACCTCCAGTGATAGATTTGATAGACAATATTGCTAACCACACTGTACTCAATTAATGCTTTTGTACATGTTTAAAATAAGCGTTACTTAGGTGGGGGAATCTGGAATCAAAAATAGAAAAGGTCTTTTTTTTCTAGTCTTACACGCCACCAGTACTGGCGTCCGTGCCAGCAGCGAGGCAGTAGGGAGTGTGATGGAGGAGGTGAAGGCAGCTGGATGGTAGGAGTTCCAGTGGTGGCAGGGACGAGTGGTAAGTCACACTGCTTGCTTTTCGACAAAGTACACCGTATTTGTTAAGGGACATATACCTCAACCATCATCATCACCTCCCTGTCCACAGCATTTCGGCACCTGTGACCTAACTGCAGCATGGTTCAATTTGGCACTGCAGTGTTAGCTGTGCAATGCAAGTCTGCTTCAGTTGAAGTGGCATCAGGAAGTCTGGGCAGTGGGAAATACACCTTGTTTTCAGTTTGGAGTGCATTGCACTCAGTCACCTCCTCCTAGTACTTCCCCTCCATCATTCATTCTGTCCCAGCCTACCTACCAAAAAGTTGAGAATTCCTTTCTTGGAATCTGCCCAAGTGATTTTTATTTCATGGGTTCCATGACAGATTTAAGCCTGTACATTTTTTTTTCCTTTTCTTCAGTCGTCAACCACAGTGACTAAGCAAAAGTGTAGCACTTGATGAATAGTAATACACCACCATTCTATAGTTACACCCGTAGTTTAGTCCCAGCGCTAACAAGGATCCAAACAAAAAGAAGGAGAGGTTAGACTCTGAAAAGCAAAGTTTTTAGAAATTTGCGGAAGGAGAGTTCATGGCTGGTATGACTGAGCTCCGGAGGGAGTTCCAGAGTTTAGCTCGATTTAGGACATGGATCTACCACCCCACCGTGCTCTCTTAAGCAAAAAGAAGCCTCACCAGTGAGGCTGTCGAGGATCTGAGAGACCTAAGAGGCGTATAAAACGAGGCAACGGATCTTAATAGGGCAGGGCCGCTGTTGTGCAGTGCTCTATGCAAGAGGCAAAGGGTCTTGAACTTTATCAGTTGTTCCACCGGAAGCCAATGGATGGAAGATTTGATGGATTGGCATCTGGGAATATTCATAAGGAGCCGAGCAGTGGCATTCTGAACCACCGGAAGTCTTTTAACCACATACTTAGGGGAACTTAAGTAAAGATCATTGCCATAGTCCAGACACAAGATATTAAGGGCCTGCACTATGAGCTTTTCAGCTAAAAATGGGAGGACTTAAAAAAAAAAAAAAAAAAAACACTTTCCTTGAAAGTCTAAGGAGACTGAAACAGGTAGCAGCCAACTGTTTTGATTGATGGTCCGTAGTGAGCGGAGAGTCACGTTATACTCCCAGGCTCTTTAGGTTATCTTTAGGATGAGGCAAGGCTTTCAGACATTCCAGGAAAGAGGGCTAAGGCCCCTGGAGGAGGTGATTCCCTAATAACATCACCTCTGTTCTGTCTTCAACCTAGCATAATCCCTTTAACCTACAATGTAGTAGAGTAACTTTCCCTACTGCTAAGTGAAGGTATCTGTTGCAAATAATTTGTGGTGGAGGGCGAGGTCATGGTGTAAAGTGGGACTAAGTGCCTTAGACTACTTTGGAGGACGGGATTCTCTGACCAACATGTGAAATAAAATATATCCTGTTTCCTTCCCTGAACTGCAGTGCATCTTTTTGTCCCCTACTTAATTACGGAAGGTAGGATATCCGTTATATGTGATGTGTGTGACACAGTATTAATCCATCTGTCTCTTCTAAGTTTGAAGTCAGGGAAGAATTGACAAGGCAGTCTGAGAAGAGCAGTGACACTGGAATTAAAGTAAATTAATAAATTAGCCATTACAGCTGCACCAAAAACATGCTACAGACTGCAGAGAGAAGCAAACCCGGTGCGAGCAAGCCTCCATTAATGCTGCACATCAAGAATTCTGTTAATTGCGCTCCATATAAGACTTACACATTAATGAGAGGTAGTTTTTACACACAAAGAACAAGTTACTTAACCTTCAGTAACGCATTATCTGGTAGAGACTATCTAGCTGCAGATTCCTTACCTTAGAAATCCCCTGCTTCAACTTGGAATCCAGAACTTTTCCTGAGCAATACCCTTGCGCGTGCCGTCAGGGTGCGTCATTCAGGTCCGCGTGGCGCGGCGTTGAAGCCGTTCGTGACATCACGATCTCCTATAAAGGCACCACCCAGGCGCACGTACCGCAGTTCCTTTTCCATGAACATCCAAGCCAGAAGCGCAGAGCCATGGAAAGAACCAACAGTTTGTCTGTGCAAAAACTAGAGCCATGAAAGGGACAATCCCTGACCCTATTGGTCGTGTCCACAGAACAGGGAGGCATGGGTGGGTGTAAGGAATCTGCAGCTAGATAGAGTCTCTACCAGATAATGCGTTACCGAAGTTAAGTAACTTGTTCATCTGATAGACTTCTAGCTCAAATTCCTTACCTTAGAATAGATACCCAAGCCATAACCTCCTGGCCGTCGGCTGCAGACAGATCTTTACACTAAAAAGTCCTGCAGGACAGAACGGGCAAAGTGCTCGTCTCTACAAATCTGATTGTCCAGGTAGTAATGTCTTGCAAACGTGTGCAATGAAGCCCAAGTTGTTGTCTGACAGATATCCAGGACTGGAACACCTTGTGGTAGCAGCCTTGTCCCTGGTAGAATGAGCCCTCTGCAGGCTGCTTCTTCTTGGCCAGTGCGCAGCAGATCCTAATGCAGACAATGACCCAGTGTGAAATGGTTTGTTTTTGCACTGCCCGACCCTTCTTTGCTCCCACATACCTCACAAAGAGTTGGTCATCCACCCAGAACGACAACGCTCTTTTTGGGTCCAGCCGGTGGAGTCGCTCCTCTACTTTAGAGGGATTCGGTGGAGCAAAGAAGGTGGGCAGGGTGATATTTTGACCCAGGTGAAACAGGGTCACCACCTTGAGGATGAAAGAGGCACGAGTTCAGAGTACCACCTTGCCTGGTAACAAGGTGAGATAAGGCGGCTTAGATGAAAGATCCTTCATCTCACTAACCCTCTTGGCAGATGTTATTGCCACTAAAAAGGCTGTCTTGATGGTGAGCAGCTGGAGGGGACAATTGTGCAGTGGCTCAAAGGGAGTGCACATACGAAAAGTGAGGACCAAATTCACCTCCCAATTAGGAATGACACAGGGCATAGGAGGATACATATGTACAAACCCTTTAAGAAATCTATTAACAATTGGAGATTTGAAAAATGAAGGCTGATTGAGCAGCTGAAGGAACACAAATAGGGAGGAAAGTTAGCCTTTGAGAATGGCCAAGGTAGAATCCTGTTGGGTAAGGGATACGATAAAGAGAAGTATCTCAGAAAGAGAAGCAGAAAGAGGATCAATAGATCTTTCTGTGCAATAATATACAAAGCGTTTCCAAAGGCAGGCCTATACAGTGTTAGTGGAGGGATGCCTCGCTGCCAGAATAACTTTACAGACTTCTGGAGGAATGTCTAAAGCTGTCAACTGTTGCAGCTCAATCTCCACCTATTAAGGCGCAGAGATGACAGGTTTGGGTGGAGAACCTTCCCCTGCTGCTGCGACAGAAGATCTTCCCAAAGAGGCAGCCTGATTGGAGGATAGATGCTCATTTTCAGAAGCTCTGAATACTCAACACTCTGTGCCAAGTCCAGAGCCACCAAGATTACTTGGGCCCGGTCATTCTTGATCTTCTTGAGAACTCTGAGCAGAAGTGGTATGGGCGGAAAGGCATACAGGAGGCCTGAACTCCATTCGCGACAAAAAGTGTTGCGCCTTGGAAACTCCAATGCGCAATACTGTGCATTCCCTGCAGAGGTGAACAGATCTAACCAAGGCTCTACCCACTGTTGAAAGAGTCCTTGTGGCACCTCCAAATGGAGGCACCACTCATAATTAGCTAGGCATTGACAGCTGAGTTAGTCTGCCCTGGTGTTCAGAGAACCTGCCAGGTGTTGAACCACTAGGGTTTTGCCCTGCTGTTCAAGCCATGTCCAGAGATGCACGGCCTCTTGACAAAAGGTCCACGACCCCACACCACTCTGCTTCTTGCATTACCACATCACAGTGGTGTTGTCCATGAACACCTGCACCATCTTCCCTTTTATAACAGAAAAGTAAAAAGAAATGCTTTCAATGTCAGTCGGATAACCCAGAGCTCGAATAAGTTGATATGGAGTCCGGATTCCCCAGAGACCAGAAGCTTCTGATCTCCACCTCTCCCGGATGGCCGCACCATCATAGAAGTGATGCGTCTGTCAATACTGTGAGATCTGGTTAGGGAAGGGAGAGGAGACTGCCTCTGACCCAATCACAGTTCACTAACCACCACTGCAGATCTTCTGCAGCTCCCTCCGAGAACTGAACCGTGTCGGTGATGCTTCAGGTCCAACTGCAAAGCCCTCATATGCTATCGGGCATATTTGACTAACAGGATGCAGGAGGCCATGAGGCCCAACAGCCTCAGTGTCTGCCTCACCAAAATCCAAGATAGAGGCCGAAACATCGGTACCATAACCTGAATATCCTGGACTCACTGCTCGATAAACCTGAAACTGCACTGTATCCAGAAAAGCTCAGATGAAAGAGAGCTTCTGAGAGGATGTCAGGTGTGGCTTCGGCCGGTTTATAGTGAACCCTAGCAAATGCAGGAGGTTCGCCGTAGTCTGAAGGTGGGTGAATACAGCCTGGGTCAAAGCCTTCAACAACCAGTCATCGTGGTAGGGGAAACACTGAAACCCCTAGCCTGCGTAGATGAGCAGCTACCACCACCATCACTTTGGTGAACACCCGAGGGGCACTGGTGAGGCTGAAGGGGAGCACAGAACAACTGAAACGGCTTGTGGCCTGCCTTGAACCACAAGTCACGCCTGTGGGCAGGCAGGATCGGGTTCTGAAAATATGCATCCTGTAAGTAAAACGCTACCATTCAGTCTCTCTGGTCTAGAGCAGACAAGACCTGGGCCACAGAGAGCATCTTGAATTTCTCCTTTTTGAGGAAGAGATTGAGGTTCAGCAAATCTAGAATAGAATGAAGGCCCATGTTTTTTGGGATTAGAGAGTAGCAGGAATAACAGCTACTGCCTACTTCGGACATCTGGACCCTTTCTATGGCTTCCTTGGCCAAGAGAGACGTAACTTCCTTGTGGAGCAAGACCAAGTGAGCCTCCAACAGCCATTCTTTTAATTGAGGCATAGAGGGAGGGAAAGACTGAAAGGGGAAGGATTAGCCCTTCTGTATGATCTGCAAGACCCATTTGTCCAACGTTATTGACCGCCAATGAGGGAGATGAAATGGAATTCTCTCTCCAACTGAACGCATGTGGGCTTGCAGAACCACACTAGAAGGACTTGGGCACTGCAGAGGAGGAGGAGGGCTGGGTGGTGGACAACTTCTGGCCAGACCCTTCGGGTCTGAAGGTACCACAACCATGTCTCTGCACAGGATGACCACCTGATGGCGGATGGTGTGGTATCCCACCCCTTCCGAAGCCTCAAAAGAGAGGAAAAACAGACTGTTGGCGAAGGAACATGGAGAGGCCCAAGAATTCTTGAAACGCTCCAGCACCAAGTCAGCCTTCTCACCAAAAAGGCAGGACCCACTGGAGGGCATGTCTATAAGGTTTGCCTGGACATTCCCCTTCAACCAGATGTACCTATACCCAGGCATTGCGACGAAGGGCCACTGTTGATGAAATCGCTCTACCCAGCGTGTCCAAACCACACCTAATCCAACTTGGCTGTATCTCTCCCATCTTTGAGTGCTGGTGAGAGTGTGCCCCTAACACCCTCTAGGTCATGAGGCAGCACCTGCGCCACCGTATCCCATAAAGTATGGGAAACACAGCCCAACAAACATAAGATGTTACGGGATCTCAATGCCAGACTGGAGGAAGAAAGCATCTTTCCAAGTTGGTCCAGCCTCTTGGAGTCCCTATCTGAGGGAGCAGAAGGGAAGGCGCCATGGGAAGTGGAGGCTTGGACCACCAAGCTCTCCGGGGTGGGGTGTTTGGTGAGGAAACTAGGATCACTTGGAGCTGAGCTATGGCAGCCAACTGTCCTATTTACAGAAGCCCCTGTTCTGGGTCTTCTGTCCAGCAGGATATCAGTGAGGGTTTTGTTAAAGGAAACTATTGGTTCCAATGTGGTAACCCCTGGCTGAAGCACCTCTGTCAGGAGGTTAGTCCTGACTGGCACTGTAGGCAGATCTAGGTCCAGGACCTCAGCTGCCCTCGCACCACCAAAGTATAAGACGCTCCCTCCTTTGTAGCCAAGGTAGGAGGTGAGAGTATGCCAGTATCTGGAGGTGTCCAGTCCACTGGCTTCTCCCAAGTCCTCATAACAGTCCATTTTCTTCGAGCCATACTCAAGAGGGTCCTGAGACCGCTCCCATTCCTCACCAATTCCTGGTTGATCATAGTATTTGTATTTGAGTTTCTTATTGAGCGCATTTTGACCAATGATGTCAAAGAGCTATGCCGGTAAGAAGAAGCGGATACTAATCCAGAGATCTAAAGTGAAAACAACCAAGTCTTTAATTGCTTACAAAACGGAAGCAAGGAAGAGATACCTCTAATTTTGAATGGGAAACAATTCAAAAACTTAGCAACTTGAGAAAGTCCTATCTCCCCATTTAACTTTTTTGCTCCTCAAGGATCGTGCCATTTTGAGATCTGATTACCTTAATGGGCGGCTGGAAATGTTCCACTTGATTGGTGCTTGTAAGTATTGTGAGCCTTGAGAATGGAGGGCCGTCTGAGCTAGACATAGCGCCTTGAAAGTGATATGCTTTCTAATTGGAAGCCAGTGAATTCCCTCATGCCCTCCTTGGCTGTTGTAAACTTAGATAACCCATGCACCAGTCAGACGCCATAATTCTAGATAAGTTGTAGCTTGTTCAGGGATAGTTGATTATTATTAAGGTAAAGGTCGCTACAATAGCCCAATCCGGACACAATGAGGGCCAGCACCACCGTCAGTCTGAATCCTTGTGGGATAAACGAAAGAACTTTCTTCAGAATACTGATCAGCCAAGCACAGATGTTCATGACTCTGCGGAACCGTGCTCGGAATGTCAACGTTCCCAACTCACCTTACCAGCCGACAGAAGAGGTGAAGTCGAAGTCTGCTTCAACTTCTTTTTGTGCCTCTTCCGAGTGCCCGGAGAATCTTGAGTGAGATGAAGAGGACTTGGGGCTCCTGGAGCATTCCCGTGACCACCTCCTCGACCGGAGCGTGACCTGAGGAATCGCACTGTTGTGTAGCCATTTTAGTTATAGCTTCATAAACATTATTTTAGCAAACTAGGCCTGCCGCTGTGCACTTTAACCTCAACATGGTTTATTCAGCTTTGTTTTATTATTTTAACAAAAGCCACATTTGAGGTCTCGTTTTATTTTCTCTATCTAGCGGTTCTTTGGCTAGGCCAGCACTGCGTTCTTAAACAAGACATTTCTTTCACTCTGTGCTTTTCTCAAGGCTGCAGTAAGATAGGTTGCCAGCAAAAGTGGTAAAGCTTGGTCTCTAGTGTTCATAGAAACACACACACACTCTTACAGAGGGATCCTTTCTTGGAACATCAGCTGTGTTATTATGTGCCCTGCTACAGCTGCTTATATAGCCTACAGACCTCTTGCTCAGGTATGATGGATGAGGTCTTCCCAGGAGAACCTGAAGGGCAGAACTAGAGCTTAACATGCTGTGCTCTAACATGGCGTAGGTAGGAATTATTTTAATGATTCGAATGACAATATGGTAGCATTGTGTTTATGCTTTAAGCTCGTCAAATTTTAATCCTGTCATGCTTCATCGTCCTACTTATTTCAGTATATGCTTCATTAGCTAAGATGTAGTTGCTTCATTAAAACCTTATTGAAATATATACTGCCTCTGATTGTCCTTGTTTATGTGAAACTAATGTAACTGAGAGAAACGGATGCGATCTGAGTGACCACGATTTCCCGGAGGAATCAATTGTGTCTTGCGCACGGCTGCCCAATCATTCCTGCTTTTGGGTGGAGGTGAGGCACTGATAGTTGGCCAGGCAAAATCTGGATTAGGCCAACAGGTGTCACCTATAGGGGGTGCAGACTCCGTCCCCCACAGTGCAAGTGATTCTGCTGCCCAAATCCAATAGTCTCATTAGAATGAGAGCATAAGCGACATGGTGCCACCAATGTTTGGTCAAGCTCTAATTTTCAGGTCCTTCTGAGCATCTATGTCTCACTACATACAAAGACAAGACGTCCGTGGTATTGAGGATTTTTCTCCTCAGCCAAGTAGGGAGTACCTAACTAACGCTGCAGGCTGTTCAAGCTTGAACTCTAAAAGGATAATCCCCATTTGGTGTGCTTATCTCTGAACAAAACTCACCATTCGTTTAAGCAAAGCCACAACAAGTAGCAATTGCAGTTAATATGCGACCACCCCTTACTGCATATTTGTTGGCACATGGTCTAAAGGCCAAGGGGGGTCCAGTCACATTTCTTGTTGAGGCTTATCCAGCCAATAGAACATATTTTTTTAATTCTTGGGTCACATTGCACATTTCCAGAAGCTGATGGGAACAAAAACACATTTCATCATTATGCACCTGCAAACACACCTGCACAATACAGAGCATTTACATATCTAGCAATATATCTATCTTATCAAGAACTTAATTGGCTTGATGGCGCCCTACCCCATACAATTTTACATGTTAGGTTAGGTCCTCTAAGTAATGATGGTCCTACCTGGCCTTTATTGGCCACATTTACACCTCACCGTGCTGCAGCTAACCTGCTTGCGGCAATATACAGATCATTAGTACAGTTTAAAATGCAAACATTAAACACAAACCCAGCACATGCAGCTCTGGCGCAACCACATGCAGTAATGCCAGGCATTAATCCTGCAACTGTACATTAGATTATGGGTAAAGTAACCGCCAAACGAGAAGAGATTCCATTTTGGTTAGCTTAAAAAATAAATGCACAGGAGGCAATATTTCCCCATTGGGCATTGGTGCATGCACCCGAGTTGAATTGCAACCACATAGGGTGGGGATAAAGATTCCCCCTATCATGTAATTCCTACTAAAAATCAACCCCAACCTCAACCACAGTATCCAATAAAACAGGATGCTACAGCACCCGTGAGGGAAATCTTCACTGAACTGGAGCACCAGGGCATAATCTAACCCCGTCTCTCACCAATGTATAATCCCTTATTCCCAGTAGGTAAACGGGACCATTCATACAAAAGAGTCTTAGACTACAGAGATCTAAACATACACTATACAAAAAAACTCACAGCACAGCACCTATGAACAACATAGTGCAAAATAAAATACAAAACAACACTGGATATTTTCAAAGCTTTCTTCTGCCAAAATATAGCGCCTGAGAGTAGAGACTAACGTTTTAGTGTTCTAGGCTCCCAGTAAAAAATTCTGTCATTTACACAAGGGAGATACGAACAGTCCAGGACTGTTCGCGGCTTGTGTGACTTCAATATTGCACGACATTGACCCTGAAGCATTGTAATATGTAGATGATATTTATCCAATGGGTGATGAATTACTGCAACATCTAAGACGGGTAGCCCACACTGTTGTGGGATTTGCCAAATTCGGCTATAAACTAAAGTTCAAGAAGAATAGCCTTCCTTAGTGTCCTGTTTCTGGGATACAAATCAAGTGAAGGAAAGAGCCTAGTGCCTCAATTCCTAGAAAAACTTTTACAATTACAACCCCCAAATACCATTAAAAAACTCCAATTCCTATTCGGTTTCCTATATTTTGGCAGAACTTAAATTCCAGATTACGCATCACACATAAAACCTTTATATGATTTAATAGTCCGGACTTTTCCAGTAAATTCTGGACAGTCGAACAAACACGCATTCTCAGAGCTTTGCAAACAGACATGCTTGCAGCACAACACTTACACACAAGGGACAATAAAAAAACATCTGGTTTGCAGAGTAAATTGCTGGTGCATTTGGTTTCACCTATGTAACTTTCAATGAGGGTGAGACAGTCCCGATTGCATACAAATCACATTTGTATTCAGCAGCAGAACAATGCTTTCTCCCACTGAGAAAAATCTCACTGCTGTTCAGATGGCGGTCATTAAAGAAAGACAACTTGCCCAGGGGAAACGCATTGTTGTATCTCCAATTCCAGCCCTTGAGGCCGTTACCAAAGCCAGGGTTCCAAACATTAAAGCATTACATTCACGTTGGATTCAATGGGCCACGTCTTTGACAGGCACCGATGCAGAATACATTTTTTACCCAAAATTACAAACTCAAGAATCTTTGCAATATAAAGTAGAATACCCAGTTCCGGCAAATACCTTGCCTACTGATCAGTATCAAAGAGTCATGTACACCAATGGCTCAGCCAACCTACAATAGGCACAAAGCATCAATACTCTGCTGCTTGCACAGTCGTGAGCGGCCACATGGAAGATAATACATTTTGTCCCCAACATACATTCACGCAAACCCTAGGGGACTGCACAACTAGCATAGCTAAAGGCTCTGGTGATGGCATTGGGACATACGGATCCTGCACAGCTAACACTGATTGATTGTGATTCATATTACCATGAACAGTCCTTCAATGAATGCCTGCATTATTGGCACCAGAATGGGTTCAGAGATTCTAAAGGCAACACCATTAAACACAGACTACCGTGGGGGGAAAGAAGCGGATCTGAAAGAAACGCTACCAAATGTCCATGTTGTACATACACTTGAACACCAGCGCGTTGGAATACACGTTGCTGGAAATACATTGCCTGATGAAGCAGCCAAATCAGCAATAGCTGTGGCTCCTGTTGCTTCAGTAGCTCGTTCTGGAATGAAACAAGACTATGAGATGGGCTGCAGTGAAAGCTACAGCTGAAGGCATGCCCTATTCAAAAGCATTTCCTGCTAAACATTCCTACCTAATGGGAGGCTTCCTTGACGGAGAAGTAAACCTACCAGGCGTGGAAGTTCGAGTAATTCCCAATTAAGACCTAAGACAAGAGTTGATTAAAGCAACACATGAGGGGGAAGTATCTGCCCATGCTGGTGTGGCGGCTACAATATCATTACAGCAAGCACGTCATTGGTGGCCAAGTCTATAAAACAGACCAAGCAGTATGTACTTTGTTCAATCAATCAATCCGGGATTTATAGAGCGCACTACTCACCCGGTAAGGTCTCAGGGCGCTGAGGGAGTTGGGGGGGGAGCTACTGGTCGAAAAGCCAAGTCTTGCGGTGTCTCCTGAATGATAGAAGTCTTGGGTCAGGCAGAGGTTGAGCGGTAGGGAGTTCCAGGTCTTTGCGGCAAGGTGAGAGAATTATCTTCCTACGGCGGTCGTGCAACGGACGCGAGGAATGTAGGCAAGGGCGTGGTTGGCGGAGCGAAGGGTGGGGGTGTGAAAGGTGGGTGTCGTTGAGGTAGGTGTTGGAGGGCCTTGTGTGCGTGGATGAGCATTTTCAATGCAATCCTCTTTGATACTGGTAGCCAGCGTAGGTCTCTGAGGTGGGGTGAGATGTGGTCGCAGCGTAGGATGTCCAAAATGAGGTGGGCAGATGCGTTCTGGATTCTTTGCAGCTTTGTTTGCAGTTTGTTTGTTATTCCTGCATATAGGGCGTTTCTGTAATCCAATCGGCTACCTACCAAGGCGTGGGTGACTGTTTTTCTGGTTTCTATGGGAATCCATTTGAAGATTTTTCGGAGCAGGCGGAGGTTGTTGTAGCAGGAAGAGGAGATGGCATTGACCTGCTGAGTCATGCAGAGTGTGGAATCCAAGATGAAGCCCAAGTTGCGTGCGTGGGTGAGGGTGCGGATCCTAGGGAGGTGGGCCACCAGGAGTCGTTCCAAGCTGAGGGGTTAGTGCCGAAGATGAGTAATTCTGTCTCGTCTGTGTTTAACCTGAGGTGGATAGATTCCATCCAGCTGGCGATGGCGTGGAGTCCGTTGTGGAGGTTGTCCTTTGCAGTAGTGGGGTCTTTCGTGAGGGAGAGGATGAGCTGAGTGTCGTCAGCATAGGAGACTATGTTGATGTGGTGTGTTTGTGCGATGTTGCAGAGAGGGGCCATGTACACATTGAAAAGTGTGGGGCTGAGCGAAGATCCTTGAGGGATGCCACAGGTGATTTTGGAGGCTTCTGATAGGAACGGCGGGAGGCGGACTCTCTGGGTACTGTCCGTGAGAAATGACGAGATCCAGTCCAGTGCTTTGTCGCGGATTCCAGTGTTGTGGAGGCGTGTGCGGAGTGTGTGATGACTTACCTTGTCGAAAGCTGCGGAGAGGTCCAGGAGGATGAGTGCTGCTGTTTCTTCTTTGTCGAGCATGGTCCTGATGTCTGTGGCAGCAATGAGTGTGGTCTCGGTGCTGTGGTTTTTGCAGAATCCAGATTGGGAGGTGTTGAGTGCTTTGTTGTTTTCCAGGAACCGGGATAGTTGATTGTTCACAATTTTTTCGATGACATTGGCTGGGAAGGGGAGGAGGAAGATCGGTCGGTAGTTCTTGGGGTCCTCAGAGTCTGCCTTTGGTTTCTTTAGCAAGGCGTTGATTTCTGCGTGATTCCATCTCTCTGGGAAGGTGGCTGATTCGAAGGAACTGTTGATGGTGTGGCAGTGATGGGGGGGCGATGATAGTGTTAGCTTTGTTGAAGATGTGGTGTGGGCAGGGGTCCGATGGTGATCCGGAGTGGATGGTGGCCATGGTGCTCGCGGTGTCTTCGGTGTTGACAGGGGTCCAGGTGTGGAGGAGGTGGGTGTTGCTTGGAGCGTAGGGTTCGAGGGTGTTTGTAGTTAGCTGGTGGGACTGGGAGTTGAAGCTGTTGTGGATTTCTTCTATCTTTCAACGGAAGTGGGATGCGAGTGAGTTGCAGAGCTCCTGTAATCGCGGGGGTTCGTTGGAGCCGGCCCTGGGGGTGGATAGCTCTTTGATGATGTCGAAGACTTCTCTGCTGTTGTGAGCGTTGGTGTCGATGCAGTTTTTGAATTGGGTCCTTTTGGCAGTGCGTATTATTTGGTGATGTCTGCGTAGGGCCTCCTTGAAGGTGATGCGATTGGAGATGGCAGGGTCACGGCACCAGCTTTTTCCCCATTCTGCGGCATCGTTGTTTGGATTCCTGTAGATCTGGGGTGAACCAGCTGGCATTGATTATGTGGGGGGTGTTTGAGTGGTGCGAGGGTGTTGGCACAGTCTTCTATCCAGTGCTGCCGGTTGGTTACAGCTGTGATGGGGTCTGAGGTCCCGGGGGGGATGTAGTCTGTTGAGACAAGGGCTTGGGCACTGATGGTGTCGGCGATGTCGTCGCAGAACTGTGGTCTCGGCCTAGGGATCTGTAGACCAGTGTTCCTCAGTGTGTTGTTGGCGTTTACGTAGATAGTGAAGTGGAGGTGCTCGGCGGACTTGATGATATCGTCTGAGTTGGTGGAGACCCCTATGGTGTTTTTATGGACTATGGCGATTCCTCCTGGTTTGTTGTTGCTGTCTCTTCTGGTGATTTTGTAATTATCTGGTTATAGCTATTGCTATGTCAGATTCCGAGGCAGGGTTCATCCAGGTTTCGGTGAGGAATGCGATGTCCAGCGAGTGTGTGGTCAGTAAGTCCCAGAGTTCGATTGCATGTTTGTGGACAGAGCGGGTGTTCAGCAGGATGCATCTTAGGCGGTAGTCTGTAGTTTTGGTATGGTGTTCGGGGGTTAGCTTGCAGGTGAAGTTGCAGGCATTGCAGGAGAAGGGTCCTCTGGTGCGCGTTGATGTGGACTGGCAGCAGATGGAGGAACAACCTTTGTTGTGACATCTGCCAACAAATTAAGGGCTCCACCGTCAAATGCCACCCCGCAGACACCCCTCCTAATTTCCAACAAACCTTTACAATGTGTGTACTTGGAACTCTGTGGTCCCCTAACACCAGAAAGTGCATACAAATACATCTTAGTCGCTGTTGACTCTTTCTCCAGATTTCTATGGGTGTGGCCACAACCATACGTTAGAGGGAGATTCCAGCCAGATGACGACTGTATGCAGATTACTGAACACTTTGCTACAGCTGCTTATGTAGACTACCTGCCTCTTGCTCAGGTATACGGGATGATTTCTTCCCAGGGGAACCTGAAGGGCAGAACTAGGGTTTAACATGCTGTTCTCTAACATAGCCTAGTAGGAATTATTTTAATGATTCTAGTAACAATATGGTAGAGTTATTTTTATGCTTTACTCTCCTCGTCACAGTTTTAATCCTGTCATGCTTCATCGTCCTAGTTATTGCAGTACATGCTTTACTAGCTAAAATGCAGTTGCTTCATTAAAATCTTATTGAAATATATACTGCCTCTGATTGTCCTTATATATGTGAGGCTAATGTAAACGGATGCGATTTGTGTGACCACGATTTCCCTAAGGAATCAATTGTGTCATGCACACGGCTGCCCACTCATCCCTGCTTTTGGGTGAAGGTGAGGCACTGCTAGTTAGCCAGAGCAAAACCCGAATTAGGCAGACAGGTGTCACCTGTAGTGGGTTCAGACTCAGTCCCCCACAGTGAAAGTGATTCTGCCGCCCAAATCCAGTAGTCTCATTGGAGTAATGAGAGCCTATGCCACAGCACGACCAATGTCGACTGCCAAGCCACCATGAGCTTCAGGGACTGCTCCCTGAAAGCAGTCAGAGCAATGGTCCAGCAGTCCGAACACGTCTTTGAGTCGTGGTTTTGGTCCAGACACCAGACACATACTTTATGGGGGTCTGTCACTGACATGACATGGTAGCAGGTGCTGCACGGCTTGAACCAAGTCTTCTTAGATGACATCCTACACAGACTAGCAAAAAATCTTGGACAAAAAGGCTGAAAAAGACCCATCAAAAAAGGCAGTGGGTAGCTTGAATCCAGATCTGCGCTAACCAGCACGGAAGGAAAAGATCTGATGTAGCCTTGCCTGGGTGGTGCCTTTATAGGCAACTGATGTCACGAACGGCTAAAACGACGTCACGCGGATCCGAACGAAGCCACCCAATGGCCCACTCAAGGATATTGCTCAGCAAAATTTCTGGATTCCAAGCTGATGCCCGGGAATTCTAAAGTAAGGAATCTGCAGCTTGAAGTCTCTATCAGATATGTCCTTTTAGTTTTACTATAAAATTCCTTAAAACAAAAAAAACAAAAATTTTACTCTGGTGCTATTCTGGCTTAATTGCTTGCAGTCCGTACTATTGTTATGTGATGCATGTGTAGGCCCTGTAACTAATTACATTAAAAAAAAAAAATCCAATGTCTCTAGGGGACCAGCAGTGTTTTGTGACTGCACTATAAACAAGTGTTGCACTCAGCATTACAATTTGTATTTTTCATTGTTTTCCTTTCTTGAAAGAGCTACTCTTGCTGCTGGAGCGCCACCATCCTGACAGGAGATGGGTACTTGGCTGCAGCGGTACAGGATGGAGGTCATCTTGGCAGAATATGGCCCATAGCTGGCTTTAGAGGAGGCAGCATGTGCCTCCAGTCCCTCCGACCACCCTGGCCAGCCTCCATACCAGCCACAGCATCGGCAGGGCTGCCAGCAGTTGGGATCGTCCATTGTTGCCATCCAAAAGACCACCCCCTCCTCACCACTGACAAGACTTCCTCGTCCACCGCACCCTATGTGAGCCAGTGCTGATGTCTGTAGGCCAGCATAACCTGACTCGAGAAGTGGCATGCCTTGCGCCCACATGTATGCCCTTTTTTATTAGACCTTTCTTGGCGAGAGGAACTGTTTTGTTGTGGGTGGAGAGGGTGTGAATTGGAAAGGAAGCTAGGGAAAGATTTGGACATTGATGGGACACTGGGGCCATTTGATTGGGGAGAGAGTTGGGCCTTTCATTGTAGGTAGAGTAGGTTTTCTTTTAACTATAAAAATGGGTAGTTCGTTTCTATATGAATCTCTCTCAAAATCTGTCTTTGAACTGCTACGTAAAGGCTGATTGAAGCGTTTTTGTATACGGCAGGAAGCCGATGGTTACAGCATTTTGCAGACGGGTACAAGTGTACACCATTGAAAGATATTGGAGAAGAGAGATGAAATCTCGGCTTTTTGGTGTGAATCCCTGACACTAAGGTAAAAGGATTACAGTGTTGCTAATCTCCGGTGATTTTAAAATAAAAGCTAGATAAAAAAGAAATGCAGATAATTCTAGAGACAGTGGAACAGTGTTAAGACAGTAAGATACCAAACGACCGTGGAAGGTTTGGCATAGCAAATGGTACTATCTAACTAAGTTAATATTGGAGCTAATTATAGGCTTTATGGAAGATCACATAATGTGGAGGCTTGGATCACATTCTTTGGTTTTTATTGTTATATTTATTTATATGTGGATTTGTAAGTGATATGTTTTTGTTTTTATTTTAGAATGACTATTGCCCTTTCCCAATCCTGATGAGGCCTTTAATCAGCAGGCCGAAACGCGTCGATCTTCTTGTTTTGCAAGTGTATTGGGCTTGATAAATAATGCACTTTATTGTAAATATTTGAGATGCATTTTATCATGTTTGTGTGAAAGAAATGCACAAAGTGGTGATAAATGAATGCAGTGAAAAGCCTAGTCACTTAGCAGATAAAAGTGGATCACTTGTGAAGTATAAACAAACAGTGACCACTATTCAAATGTATAGGGCATTGATTTAAGATTTGGTTTTTAAAAATGATAAATTCTCAGTTGGATTTATTGCGTTTGTTATGTCTAGTGTCATTTAGTGTAATATAATTTTTGTAAGGTGGCTAATCCTTTTGTTACCATTCATCCTTTTATGCTTTTTGAGTAATTCATTAGAAATAAAATTGGAGTAAATAATAAACTCATGAGCAACAGAATATAGGACTGTTCGTGTAATTCATGATTTAATTTATCTCTACCTGCCACTTCTTTTTGTGCTGATATTATATTTACCCAAGGCAGGGTAGAGGGCTTGGGTTCTCCCCTTTTTTTTGGTTTTGAACTGCTTTTCAGCACAGCCGTGTGGCTTTTTTTCCTGACAAAAAGCTGCCCTCTGAACAGTCACATACTGTACATCAACCTTTCCCCCTAGACATTCCCTATCGGATTCTGAAATTCCTTGCCATATATTTATTCGCTAGGTTACTTTCTTTACTTATACCTCAACAATATTCCGCTATCAGAGTGGGGACAGCACAGACTAGGTCTGTCTTATTGCTCAATGAGGTTAACTTCTGCCCCTTCACAGTGTATACCAGTTAGTTATAATGTAATACCTTGTCCTAATACCCTTTGTAACTATATTGATCCCTACGGGAATATGCATACAACATACATAACAAAATGTTAATCTTACTAATTTCTGCTTACCAAAGCAGCAGACGCTACTAACTAAACTAGTTCACTTCACAGTTCTCCTAGCTGACAAGATAAAGTGATGGTTGCTACCTCTCTCAATCTGCCTAAACCTTACTGCAGGGCTTTCCAAGGGGCCTTCTTGGTGGTGGTGCTAGTAGTGGGGTAACGCTAACAGGGAAGACACAAGTGCGGTCCCACTCACATCTAGGTGAACTCCAACTTTAGGATTGTTCAGAAGAATTATCCATCACAGGCAATTAGAATGATTAAAACAGATTTAGCAGGTTATTATGATAACTTATCAAAGACTAAGACCAGACCACCACCATCACCATCACACAAAGACCTGATATTACAAAAACTAGCAATAGTAACTTCTAAGCAAAGGTAAGCTAGTATTTAATTTTTTTTAAAACAATTAAAACAAAAAACTTACGACACTCTCAAATCATGAGTGGACTCAGGAGAATTTTAAGCATTTAAGCAACACAAGGCCTGATTTGGTGTTAGTTTACGGACTCTTGCAAAGTAAGTTTACGACTAGTAACTTTTCTATCAGTAACTTAACACATTGTAACTGTGCGAGTAGTAATTCCCCACTCATAATAGTAAAATCTGGTAGTTCAGTTAAAGTGCAAAAGTGAACTTACAGCAAAAGTGAAACTCTACTTTTGTAGGCCAGATAGTGCACACTTGAACTACTACCTATTGTGGAACACTGGAGGAGAAATTGTCCCAACCCTGCACTGGGATGATGATTTGAATTATGTTGTAGCCCTTTCATGCCTGGGTGGAGAAATGGGGCTGGCATGGGCTAATGCTCAGGTAAGAAGATCCACCAGTGAGTTGGTGTCACTTTCACCACATCTGACCTACCAAGTATATGATCCATTCATGGGGTCAATTCATAGGTCACACCTCAATATAGCACACAGCCTGGGAAAAGAGAGATAGGGGTTTGATGAATGGATGGGAACGGGGAGTTTTAAAAGGTCTGACAAAGACTAACACTATACAACAATATTCATCAGGTCCATGAGCAGCACATCATTATCATCAAATATGTTGTGTTAGGAAACAAAGGAATGACAATTCAGTCAAATGCATTGCAAACAGTCCTTCAACCCCAGAAACAGAAATTACCTAAATGTTCCGTCATCATTAGGTTTGAAAAATACCAATTATGGAGGTGTAAACGCATACAGGTGTAAAAATGATGTCAAAGAAAAATGATACTTTATATAAATGTAACTTGGGTGGTGCATCTCTATTCTTCTTGGAATGCCTGTCTTGGGTGCCTGGCTGAACCGGTCTGGTAAGGAGCTTTTGTGCAAAAAGAAGAGAATGCCTGTGGATTATAAAACAGTAAATACCAATACTGTAGAGTCAAGCAGAAGGTAAGCTTCATGAGGAGTGGACCAAGAGGCAGAGCAATATCATAGGCTGCTGCAATCATGGCTCGTGCACTTAATTGAGACGTGAGAAAACCTTTATAACCAGTAGCAGCAGGTACCTGGCTGATCAATCTCACAACTGTCATAATGTAGCTGAGTGAGTCCATCATGTGACATCAAACATCTGTCTCCATTTACAGCCCCCACTACATAATTAGAGGAGTTTGCCATTTGAGCCAGCACACTACTCAGCATTTCCCAAATCAACACATCTCTCTCTCCAGTCCACAGGGCTGAGTAGGACTCTTTCAGTCATGTTGGTTTCCCAAGTAGATAACTCCCTTCTTTTCACTGTTGAGGTAGTCCCGTCCTGACTCAGAGTCCTAAATCAGTCCAACCCCTGACCCAAATGAGATTAAGAGAGACATACCTGAATTGCACTGCTGTTGAAGAACAATAGCAGCAAAATGACATTGAGAATTGTGTATAGATTTGTATTTGTTAACTAAACGGACTGGTCTGGTCTCTAAAGAAACAGAGAAAAAAAAAAAGTAGTACAGCAAGGAATCAGTGGACCATGCTAGTAAATCTAAGTGTGAAAGGGCCAATGACCTTCAGGAACAAATCATCCGTCTGCCACCCAAACACTGCAAATCATTGATCAAGTTTACAAATAGTTGAACAACATGATGTCTGCCACCACATGAATCATCATCACTTACACAAAATACATACATATATATTTATAAATATATATATATATGTGTGTATCACTCACTGGTGCAATAGTTACCTGTTCTAATCCAAGCACGGTGGTACACAATTGTCTATTACATCTTCTCTTAACCCATGGAACCAACGCAATGACAGTCTTGTAAGTTAAGGATCTTTACTGGGGCAGCCCAGCTAGGGAATATAAAAAGGATAGGGATGGGATGCAGGCAGGCATTGTCTTCACGCCTTTTAAGGGATAAGGAGGATTCTTCTGTGCATACTGTTTCGACTCCAATCCTGCCATACATGTGCCTAAATGGTGGGGCTGCATAAGGAAGACACCAAATACATGAATGCTCCTGTACCCATCTTTTTTGCAAAGCAACTCAACAATAATGTGAAAGTTCTACTGTGGCCTACTCAGTCAGGAAGTAGAGTTGGCCCTAAAACTCACCCAGAAGTTGGTCAGCTAACACAATTGAGCCTGACCAATCACCCTCCTCCTCCTGTGCTTTTTCAGGAAGAGTGTAATCTTGTGGTATGAAGTGTTGGTTCATTTTAAAAATGGTCAATCTCACCAAATTGAGGCAAGAGACTGGTTCTTCTGACTGTGACAACTGCACCAGATGCACTGAACACATGCTTCGCAGACACCATGACTTCCAGACAAGCCAGATACTTTATTGCCAGCCTGCTGAACTCTGGCCATTGGCACATCTTCCCATACCAATAGACCAATGGGTTTTGATCCAGGTAGAACTCTTTTGGGTCATCCAGATAGTCTTGGCCCATCCCCTGAATGGTCACTGGTGCTGCCACTTGCTCAAACTGTTATCTTCGCCTCTGCACTTGACTTAAGCCCTGCCACTTGAAACCAAGCCACTGCAGAGGCTGAGTCAGATTCTTCTGTTCCTGGTGTGGTTGTTGCCAGTGTTGGGTGCTGTGAAACAAAAGCACTGCCTTCTCTGGCGGTTAAAAGCTGCATGCCAGCACTTCTGCCGTGACCTCTAACTTTCTTCTTCCAGGTCTCACACTTGCGCAATAATCCATGTCTTGGACAGTGAAACATCCCCTTCTGAAAAATGAAGGAAAGTGGCCCATTTTTTTTTAAACTATGGATCTAGTACTGTTGCACAGATTTAACCTTTGGAGGACACAATCTATTTTTGCAGCCTTGGATTAGCAGCCAAGCAAAGGATTAAGCACACAACCAACTCACGCGCTTCTTCGTTCCCACTGATGAGACTTTGTGACACCTTTTTTAAAAAGACCTGTAGCAGATGCAGCAATGGGATAGCTTAGCTATTTGTACTGTCCCTCCTTGCTGATTTACTGTGTGAAAATCTCAAAAGTGAGTAGCATATGTCTAGGTGTTTGACTAGGCTCCATTTCACAACCCCAGGGACATGCTTTTCCCTATTGTATCCCCTTATCTTTGAAGGACATAGCCGGTGATCGGTCTGTACTGCTCAAACAGGTGATGTGACATGAGGTAGGTCAAGCTCCAACATATTAGCAACTTCTGTAAAAGGACTTTAGTCGGTATTCTGTTAGAACACTGAACAACCCTCAGCTCCTTCCTGGCTTTAAAAAAAAAAAAAAAAGAAAAAGAAAAAAAAGTCTGGAACAAGTGCATATTCTTCTGGCCGAGGTTTGTTTGTTGCGGTCTTCTTTTTTTTGCGAACGTCCTGCACAATTATGCTGATGCACTATGGCAAACACAGGACCCTGAAATAGCCACCATCTGCCATGGACTGCACTATATTCCTGTCACCGTCCGTGGTAACAAATCCAATCCCGAGACCTCTGGGTCAGAGCCATTCAAGCACCCTCATGTTAAAGTCTTCCAAGAGGTTTGCAGCTTTATGGAATTTCTGCATGGCGAACATTGCTACTGTTGCATGCCACCGAAAGCCCTTAAACGTTTTCTCAGTGCTGAGACCTCAATATCACTGTTGCCTAAACCCCCACAAGAGAGCCAGTGTGCAGGGAAAACACATAAGTTGCTTGACAAATGGTCCACGTCAGTTGTCAAGTGGATAGTGTAAACAGTACTCTGCTGCAAAGCATGCCAATAAATTGCAATATATTGTGATGGAGCGCTGAAACACCAACTCTAGCACAAAAGGTCCAGCTAGGAACCTTTTATTTTGGGCCGAATAACCACCACAATTTCTAGAAATCCTACTCCTTCCATGAAAGAAAAAGAGAGGAGGTACAAAGCTAACAATCTAGCTTGCTTTATGTTGTGCAAACATGCCATTGGGCGGTTGTGCTCGTAGGGACCCTCCTGCCTAAACATGGCTGTAATAGTAGCTTGGATAGTTTTCTTTTGTGGTGTCACTGGTGCAAACAACTTCCGGAGAGAAAAAGGAGGTGGTAGACTCAATGTGAGTCATGGGGTAATTATCACTGCATGCAATACTATCTGCATCTTACTCTGAGTCTCGTGCCATTTGAAGGCTGTTGATGTGGGCACACTGGAGGGGACAGTGATGCTTTGTGTAATAAAGCTGTCATCATCTTCTTCCTCCTCATCTACTATCACCATGATTGGAGCAGATTCCCCTCTCTCATCCCCACCACTAGATATTTTTAAAAGTGCTCCTCCCGCCGGATTACGTGAAGTTTTTTCATATGGGTTCTTTGGCCTCGAATACAGTGGTGTGAACCAGGATTACCTCGATGAACACTAAGTGGCAAACAGAGCCTATTGCGATATTTTCCTCCTGCTTGTTCCTCTTAATGAAGTCCCAAACTGTGGAGAACTTTTTTTATGTGCCAATGCCTGAAGAACTGGCAGTAGAAGAGTGTTTATTGCCTCTCTGCCGTGCATACTTCAACTGAGGTAGTGGTGGACGCAGGTCTCAGCAGGGGCCTTACAAGCGTGGACGTTGGCTGTGGTGGCGGAACCAGTGCCACATCCCTCTGAGCAGTTTGAATAGAAGGGGCAATGTAGGTGTCCTTTAAAATCGACTGCCATACTGAGAATCATTGGCTCGTCCTCATCGCTTTTCATAATTCTAAGGCTTTCAGGAACTTTCGGTGTCTCTCGTGGCGGGTCTCAAACTCTACCACGGTCCAATCCATGTCCAGATCGTCAGAAGGGGGGCTTGAAGAAGATGTTGGAGTACCCTTTTTCTTATTGGAGATCGGGAAGCCAATGGTTCAAGAGGTACAACTTGCTCAGCAGGAAGCTCAACCTCATATTCTGTTCCTATTTTAAGTAAACTACTGCTGGCTCCGGTTGTCCACTTTGCAAAGTTTCCTATGGGGACTGGGTACGAGTTTCTAGTTAAGATAAATCCAATTCAGACTCACTGCTCATCACCAGGACTGCACTGGCTGCTTCGTTGACAGACAGGGACTTGGGCTTAGGATGGGGTGGTATTGTTGATGCAGGACTGCCGCTTCCTGCTTCCTGTCCAGAGGACGGTAAGGCAGGCACAAGAAGTTTCATGAGGAAAAAAAAAAAAAAAAAAAAAAAGGGTAGAAAGCTAGTGGTGAAATTCTGCATCATCTTCTCCTCCCCATTGGCCACTTTCTTGGCAACACCTTTCTTTGAGACAATCTTCAAGGTCTAAGTAGAAGCAGAGAAGGACTCACGTGGTGTCTCTTGTTACTTTGTGCCTGCCTTCTGTCTGGCAGTACTGTGGGTGATGTCGCTTGTGCCCCTAAAATCAAATAAACAAAATAATATTTAGTGAAATGTGGCATTTGTGCAAGAAAAATGTTTAGTGAAATGTGGAATTATTCATAGTACAGACAATATGATTCAGTTAGATTTTCCCAAATTATTAACAATAGTGTATCCATTCCAATCCACACCATAACATAATATTTCAACCAGGATAACAATATACAGATGTAACTGTTTGCTTCATGTGCATCTAAGTGAAGACACTTGCGGCAGGCAGGGAATGCAGGGGAAAAAAATGGCATAATCTTTAATTAACGCTGGTGTGCACC
Source organism: Pleurodeles waltl (assembly GCF_031143425.1). Classification (NCBI taxonomy): domain Eukaryota; kingdom Metazoa; phylum Chordata; class Amphibia; order Caudata; family Salamandridae; genus Pleurodeles; species Pleurodeles waltl. The sequence continues at coordinate 70,152,186 of NC_090448.1, forward strand.
TATGGCAGACAAGGGGTGCAGGAGAAAATGGCAATCCTTAAAACATGAATGCTGGTGCTACTGCCTCAACAGTGTTGTTGTGGAACCCTGGCCTGGGACTTCATCTCCCAGAGTAAGTCTCATGGTGGTGGTGGTTGGGGGTCGGAAGGGAGGAGCTAGGACTGACTCAGCGCTCAAAACACTTCACGGCCCCCACGGGGTGGGTGTTTCTGCACTGCTGCCACTGCCCTAACAGGTTTGTTGTGAACCCCCGGGTACTGCTCACAGGGATCATGCTGCAGATGAGGAAGAGGGGCAAGGACTAACTCAGCACTCAAAGCACTTCCAGGCTCCCACAGCACAGGACATGAGTGAGACGCGCCCGGTGCAAAGACTGGGCCAAGAGCCGGCCTGTCTGTCTGTGCCTGTCAGGGGCTAGGCTGGAGTACTCCTCTTGGCCTGTGTGCTCCAGGTCTACAGACCTCTCTTGATTTGTTGGCTTGTGAGCAGACCTTGGAGAAAAGAAAGATTACAGCAGCTGCTTCCGTAGGGGATAGCATCACCATTTTAGACTCCTTCCTGAAGGAAGCCGCTGGAGTCCCGTCATAGGAGATTGAGCTAATTGAGAGTCGCCTCCACTGGGCGGTAGGCCCGCACATTCCTCCAATGAATGATACTCCAGTGGACAGAGTCCGGGGGAGCATTCGTCGATGTACAATGTCCGCGTCTCCCTTGCATCACCACCGGGGCTTAGCTCTCCAGCAACATGACACATGATCATCAAATGAACCCCCAGTAAAAAAGAAGGAAGGGAGGGCCGTGAGGAAAAGACTCTTCACCACAATAGAGACTCCGGGATTTCAGGGGAAAGTAGTCCCTGCAGGGGCAGGCGCACAATATAACTGTGATGAACATTGTGCAAAGATTGAACTGATGATGAAACTGCTCTCAAAACCCCTGCCGGATCACCTCGACGGCATTGAGACCAAATTATTTTCATTAGTGGGACAGGTCACAGGGAGACTCATGCTTGAGTCTATGGGGCGGCAAACACAACCAAGAGAGCACCAGAGGACAAGAAGCAAGGGCCACTCGGGCTAACCCTGACTAAATCAGTGCCCATTACTAGCAGGGAGGAGATGCAGGATGTGGTTCCAATGGGGGCCAACGAGCCACCGCAGAAGGGGGTTACTGAGGCCACTGGTACTATGATCATCCATAAAAGTACAGCACACTCATTCCCTTGGTATGGCCCTCAACGCAATTAAGGGCAGATCGCAGGAGCAAGGAACATTGGGGGATAGAACTGTTTATCCTGTCAGTAAGGTCAAGGGCCCAACTTCAAACAGTTTCAAGGGTGAGTAATGATCAGATAAATTACAGCCTCTCCCGGCTTCATCCCTTATGTGCATGTTCTGTAAAAAGTGCCACGACTTGGGCCCGCCCAGCTTGAAACCACTGAGTAGTTGTTTGCCAAAGTTGCGCATTGGCTCTCTATCACCATTGCCTGGGAGTAGAATGCACCGGCCCACATTTTAATGGCCATTTGCAAACCCTTTGTTGATGCCATTTGCAGGGAAAAACTATCCCAAATAGCCAAAAAAGTGATCAGCAGATAAGGGGTTAAATGTGTTTAATAACAGCTAGTCCCCACATTAGACCATTCCCTTTTCTGTTATCCCAGGGAATATGGGGCGATTTCAGCAAACCCGCTCGTATGCACCAATCACCTATGGCAGGCAAGGGGCGAATGGGAAAATTACACAATCCTTACAAAATTAATGCTGGTAATATGCCAGGCAACTATAGCTGGCAAGGGGCGCAGGGGAAAATGGCAATCCTCAAAAAATGAACGCTGGTGTGCATCAGGTGCCTATGGCAGACAGGGAGCGCAGGGGAAAATGTCTTTATCCTTACAAAATGAACACTGTTGTGCTTGAAGGACCTACAGCAGAGGAAACAGAAAAAAGAATGGTCTAATGTGGGGACTAATTAATAAATACAAGGCAAAAGCTTGAATGGAGTACCTGAATATTGGTATATTAAATCACTATTGCGATTAATATACAGGTGATCAATTCTGGTGATTAACATACCAATATACAGGTGACCAATCAAAGTTTTCACCTTTTAAGTGGTTTAGCTGAACAACAACTAGTCCCCACATTAGACCATTCCCTTTTCTGTCTTCCCAGGAAATGTAGGGTGATTTGAGCAAACCCCGTTAGTATGCACCAACCACCCATGGCAGGCAAGGGGTGAATAGGAAAATTACACAATATTTACAAAAGGAATTCTGGTATGTGCCAGGAAATTATGTCAAGCAGGGGAAAATGACAATTCTTTCAAAGTGAACGCTGGGGGGTGGAGGGAAAATGTAAAATAAAGTAATTGCTGGTGTATCACTAGGGTCTATGAGAAATCCTTTGGGAGGCATGGAGGTGCAGGGGAAAACAGAAAAAATGCATATATTATATAAACATTGTTCAAACATATACTACAATGATGCTCCAAAGCACATTAAACTAATATCGGGGGAGGGGGGAGCAAAAAGATGAACCAAAAAACAAAAAGCATCAGCCTCTTGTATCAATGCGCCTTGAAAATGGATGGGAAAAAAGAAAAAAAAAAAAAAGAAAAAAGAAGGAAGGATTTAAACACACTTGCTAGCTTCACAAAATGGCCGCTGGCCACATGGTCCAACAACAACAAGAAGAAAGGAGGCATGGACAACAAAGAACATGGCAAAAGCACACTGAATGGCAGTGCAAAATGGCCCGGGCCATACAAACAACAAGAAAAAGCAAGGAGGCAATGACTAGAGAGAACAAATGCAGGCCTAGGGCAAAAGCACAAATAGCTGCCAGCAACATGGTCAAACAACAACAAGCAGGGAAGCATGGACAACAAAGAACACATGCAGGCCTATGGACACGGACTACACAAAATTACCACATGGCACGGAGAATAGAGACAAAATGGTGGCCTATGGCAAACACACACATACTATACTGGCCAGACAAAGGAGGCATGGTAAATAATGAGGAAAACACTACCATTAATTCAGCAATGCCAAAAACAAACATTAAGTCAGCTATGAACATTTTTACCACACGTCCTCCCAAGGCATCAAAATACATTACCCTACCAAAATACACTTTGTGCAGGAAAACAAAAGTGAAATAAAAACACCAAATTTTTCCTTTAATCTAATGCCATTCCTAGCCTTTATTATAGAGGTTTTAAAACATTTTCCACAGAAACATTGGTTTCATATACCCAATGCCCAGTACTGGCTAATGGGCAGACTAGGCCACAGGGTAAAATAAATTAATAATGCAGATTTAATAAACAAGGAGAAAATTTACTTAACTGTGCAGCCTTTTTTTTTTTCATTTATTTATAATATATTAAATGCAAACAACAAAACAGGGCCCGTACTGCAATTCCAGGCCACCCACCACAACTATAATCAAAGTCAGAAATTGAATAAAAGTACAAATAAATACTGGTACCTGCCCTCAATCAAACACCACTCTTATCCAAAAGGGTTAGAACTTACTTGTTGTGATGTCACAAAAACAAAGTCCTTAAATTCCAATAGTACATATGCAGCAGCACTTTTAGAGAGAGTGGTCCTTTTACCTTGAAATCCAAATGAAAAGTGACCAAGAGATGGACAAAGCGCTGGTATGAGCCTTCTGGACAGGAAGGTGCTTTTCGTACTACAAAAACAATATGAACCGTACATTTGAGTAGAATATTCATTTGAAAAGTTATTTGAGTTGATCTGTCCGCTACTCGAGTTGAACATCTAGTCGAGAAGCAGAGACGCGATTGCCGGCGTTACAAAATGTAGGATGTAAGTCTTGCACACAAGAGCAAGTTTACAGAGCCTGATGTGCGCCAATGGGAATATAATTCCACCACGTGCCAGATGGCGTAATTCAACAGGAACTCCACGTTACACACGCATTACAGAGTTACCTGAATTCCACCACTCTGCAAGCGGAATTATATTTCTGTCTGGGCCTACTGTTGAACTTGGACTTGGATCAGCATTTGTAGCACAATTCACTATGAACTTCATTCTTCCTCTGGATGTTCTTTTGCCTTATTTTCAACTGAAGTTTCTCGCTGTTCAAATCAGAGACTACTACTTTTTGCTACCACTCATAACTTTCACACTAACTACTCTTCATTCTAATCCACTGAAACTGGACAGTGTTACTGGTTTCTTCACAAGGATATTCATTTCGTTGACCAGAAATTCTAGAACTTCATTGTCTTCACCAGTAAGTATATTCATGTGAAAACAGTTTCTGATCATGCATACCTTGCACAGACGTTGATTGGGATAAGGCTACTGACTGTATCTGAATCACATTTCTCTGCATCTGGGGAACAAATTATTTTTCTTTAACATGTCAACATTTGCATTAATGCCACAATTATTCACCATTCCTCTTCCATGACCCTGCATTTGAATTATTTCATTTCCTGTTTTCGCACATTGTATTGAAGACTTCCCGTTCATGCCAGCATTTCCAGACTGAATTTAACCCAAATCAGAACCCATCAATTGATTCGTGGCATGTCTCTCAAACTGCTTTGTCTGGGCAACCATTAACGTCTCCTTGATTTTCTTCTGTTTTGCATGAAACCAATCATGGCTGTATTTGGCAAGCTTTAAAATCTCATCTATACTCTTTGTTTGCAAGAACATCTTGCTTTGCTGTACATCATTACTAAGATCCATATGCAAACCAATGTCAAAAGCAGAGATGAAACCATTAGCAGCTTCTCTTTCCGGATCTTCAACTCCGCTAAGCTTCTTGAAAATCTGCATACGTCTTTAATAGGAAGCATGCACAGATTCTTTCGGTTCTTGTGAGGATCTCAACATCTTTGCCCAATTGATATCCTTCTTAGGCACCTTCCTTTTAAAACAGTCCATTAGCTGCTTGTATGAGTCAGCAAACACATAAGGAGTACTGTTTGATACAAATCTAGCTTGTACCTCAGATGGCCAAGCAACAGTAAAATTACACTCAAACCACAAATCACTAGGGACTACAATCATAAATAATGAATTGACACCAGTTCAGGGCATTTTCAAAATAGTAGTCACAATATGAACATCCTTCTACCATTTTTCAGGTTTTTCAGAATTTTGGAAAAATATGTTGTAAAGCCATAACTATCAGCTCCCGGGCACCTGTTTGTGTGTCAGTAATTGACCCCCTTAGTCCTCTTTCCTGTCTCTGAAGCTTTCATTTTACTTATTGTCCTTCTCTTCCACTCTTTCCTGTATTTCAATGGGTCATTCCACTCCTGTATCTTTTCAACCAAATCTTTAATTTTAACCCTTAAAAGTAATTAACCATAGCTCCTTTATTTCACAGTTCATTTATTTCGTCATTGGTCAAGTCTATTTTTCTAGCATTTCATTCTGCAGATATGTAGCTCACACTCATCAGCTAATTCTTCAAGCTTGTTGTGTGTGCCTTCATTGAACATCTGGTGGCTTCCTTGATCAAGTATCATATTTCATCAATATTGTATGACAACTGCGTGTCAACTGTTCCTTGCAAAATTCACCAAATTCAATGTTTGAAAGACCCACATTAATAACTGTCTCTGTTGAAGTCTACTCAATGGCTGAAACAACAGCAGGTTGATCAATTGAAGCCAGCTAGAGTAGTAATATGCCTACAAGCATATTGCAAATATGTTGTACTTTCAGATGCCACGCTTGTCATTGTGCTTACAACCACAGATGCAGTTTGCTTGTGTTTACACTCCTGCGGCACTCATATCGGGTACAACGGCAAAACCAGGTCCCTGTCTCTCTACCCCATTAGTGTATATAGAAGTCTGAAGTTCAAAAGATCATTCAATTTTGTTTTTCTCTCTTCTTTTGTCAATATGCTTTTGAACAGCCGTCTACTTGAATATTGCAGGGAAAGTTTTCACTCTCTCCATCATATCCTCACTCTAACATATTTCCGATTAATCCCACTTGCTCTCAAGCTATTATTTAAATCAACCCTTTATCTGCATCTGCTTTGACACCCTCGATCTCTACTTCTCTGTAGCCATGTGATCCCATTTATTCAAAGTCTCAAATGATATAGGTCTAGTTAACGACTTACCGTCATCCATAGTTTAAATAAAAAAAAAAAAAAGCTTTCCTCTAAAGGAAACTGTAAATTTATAACAGAAGCAATATATTATTAAAGTAATGCAGAAATCCAGGTACATATATAGAATTCTAAGTCATCATTTTATATGCAGGTGTTCCCTCAGCAGGTAATCTGTGACCCTCAGTAGAAGGTACAATATATATGTTAGGATTTTTCAACACAGTCCCATTATTTCTTCTCAAAAAGCTAAGATCATCACACAAAATAAGCTTGCGAAAATGCAACCATTCCCAGTGCAACTATGCCAAACGTTAACCAAGCACAGCGCAGCTGTCAACAATAGCGTGGATTTGCGGTCATGCCTCCTTGGGTGACTAAACAATCACAGATTCACTGCTCCATAAATGAGGAAACAATTACAAAGCCTTTCTCAATAAACTTACGTCAATAAACATTTGTCAGCTCAACCTAAAAGGAGGAAATTAGCAAGTTAGAACAAGAAACTTTACAAACGATTGAAAAAGGAACAGCACCTTTCGGTACTGGTTAAAACCAATTCACACCAGGCAGGATCCTGTCCAACTGCACTCAAACCCATGTTATTGTGTTTTTGCCTCTGCACTCATGACATCAACCTATATTAGGCACACAAACTTCTAGGAAGGAAATCTTGTTAATTCAGAAAATCCTCTATGTATGAGGCACTTTGGAAAACACAGTAACATTTTGCTGACAATTAAAACCACAATATCTTGAGATCTTGGATTTTGATAAATCTGATAACCAAACCAGTTAGTAATAAAAAAAAACTTTATCAACACAGAAAGCATAAATAAGAATACATCAGGGGACTCGGCTTAGAGCCCATGGCGTGAGGAGCAAAAGTGAGGAGCTCCGGCACAGGTATCCACGTACGATCCCATCCTACAGCTTTAAACACCAGAGCCATGGCAGCCGATTCCCTCCCACCAAATGAGACATGGGGGTAAGGAGCCCCAAATACTCAAGATGGCAGACGTGGCCTGAGTTGCGCGAGCGAAGTCCCTGCCTGCCTCCGGCACGGATGGGGGAGGGGGCAGAGCGGCACAATCTGCGACCCAGGTGAGCAAGGGCCCAGGACTCCAGCCCGGAGTGTAGTGGGAGAGAGTGGGCCTGGCTGCGGCCCTACCCTTTTTTCCCCTGTGTGGGCGTTGATGGCGAGCGGAGGGACCGATGGTGGGAGGCAGGGGGGTATCAAGAGCACCAACGGAGGAGACCTCTGCCCCCCCCACTAAGATAATTGCAGGCCGAAAGGAGTGAGTAGAGGCAGCCCCCTTGAGGAGAGAGGGCGGCATGCCTGAAGAGAAAAGAGCAGGCAGCCCCTGCGTCTGGGACCACCCGGGCCTGGAGTGAAGTAGCTGCAGTAGTGGTCCAGAAACCCGGCCACTGATGGTCAACAGCCCTGGAAGTTGAGTGGGCCTGACCTTAGAAGACGATGGGGCAGACTGTGCGGCCCCTGCCCCCTCTAAGGATCAACAATAACACAGCAAGATTTTTTTGGGGGGGTGGAGACCCGTGGCGAGTCCTGTATTCCCCCCCCCCTTGGCAATAACTCTGGCACGGTCCTAATGACATTAGGCTCACAAAGGCGTGCGCTATCCATTAAAGCAAGAGCAAACTCAGCAAGAGGCACGAGACTGGCTTGATGGCAGAGCAGGAGCTGTTGATACCTGCACACAATGGAGAAACCGACCCAGGAGCCGGCGACAGCAGCCTGGGAGACCCCAGCGCAGCAAAGCGGCACCCTCTCTAGAGGAGGCACAGAGGGAGAGACTATGTGCTACTGCCGTGACATCATTGAGCAGGGAGGCGGGGGTAGAGATGTGTGGCAATCGCACTCCGAAGGGTAATCAGCACCGAGCGTGGAGCTACCGGTAGTGACGCCAGGACCCTCTGAAGACGTATGATACACCTGCAAGGAACTGGGACACACATTGAGAAGCCCAACGCATGGAGATTAAGAGAAGACAGGTTGTGCGACTCCGAAAACCGAAGAGACTGGACGGGGCGTGACCTCGAGCTGAGGGCCGTGCGAGGTATGAGCACATGCACCTCACAAGGGTGTTACTCAAATCATAACTAGTTTGGATGGGGAGTTGTTTCTTCACCTGATCTGGGGTAGGGTGAGTTGGGAAGTTTGTTGATTGCTACTTTAAGGGAACCCGGATGCTACACCTCCAGATGAGGTAGTCCTGAAGGTAAATACGGTGTCAACACGACCCACCTATGGAAAGGTGCCACATAATAGTCACATAACAATTGAGCCTAATGGGGGACTCGCAAAACTACATGGTAGTATCCTGGAATATCAGGGGTATGCACAATATGGCTAAACGGTACATGGTACTCTATCTGCAAAGAAGAGGGACCCATATAGCGATGCTGCAGAGTGGGTGGCTCTGCAGAAGAGATGGAGGGACCAGGTGTACTATACAACCTACTCAGCGTACGCGTGGGGAACACTAATATGTATCAGGGCAGGAGTTCCTTTTCAAAAGACAGCAACATTCATCAACGCAAATGGGCGCTATGTAGTGGTCACTAGCTGTCTAGAGGGGCAGGATATTGCACTCATTAGCATATTTGCACCGAACACAGACCACAGTACATTTCTAGAGCACCTCTCGGGCACATTGGCCCCTCGCCTACTGCACGCAGTATTGATCAGGGGAAGTGGATGACACTAACTGTGTGGCTAACCCGGAGTTAAACCGGTGGGCACAATAGCTAACAATTCAAAGGGTGGCAATCCTTATTCCTTCTTTTCAACTAGGCATGACTTACACATATGCCTAGATACTTCTCTGCATGCCCGAAGTACATGACCAAGTCCGGGAAGTGGAATATTTGGGGAGGGCAATTTCTGACCACAATCCGGTCCTGGCCTGGGAAAAGACCAAGCCGCGAATACCAACCTGCCACCTCAAGCCGGAATCCCTAGCCTTTCAGATGCAGGTGGGGAGGGGTGGTGGGTGGGAAATTCACATCAGAAGCTATTTTGAGGAAAATTAGGCTACTGCCCCATCTCCCCAGATAATGTGGGACGAATTTAAAAGTAGTGATTAGAGGGCGATGCATAGCCGCATCAATGGGAATTCGGAAGTCAATACTAGGGGAGATCAGGACAGCAGAAGCTGAGCTACACGCACTAGGATAACAGACCAGAACACCCTGAGCTGCAAAGGCAACTGGGATAGGACAGAGTGAAGATAGAGTACACTGAGAGACTCCGCTCCTTCAACTATAAAAATTGCATGGTAAGAACCCATGCAGAAAGGGACTAAACGAGCACGCTACTGGTGTGGCTGGCCAACCCTTCAAAGAGAGAGACTCCCATCATGGAGATCACCACCCCCACGGGCACAAATTATACCGTCAGGAAGAGATCAACCACCATTTCCGAGAATACTACACCACTCTTTACACAAGCATCACGCAGGGGTAAAGAGGAGACTTACGAGCTTTCCTAAAACCTCTCCCACACCAAAATCTCACTGAGGAAGAGAAAGAAGGTATAGGAGGAAATATAGAGGAGACAGAAATCATAGAAGCCATTAAGGGCCTTGCACGAGGAAAAACCTAAGGCACGGACTGACTCCCCATAGAATTTTACGCCACATACATTAACAAACTGGCCCCTAAACTAGAGCAGTTATTTGGAGCAGTAAGAGAACACAACTGTCTTCCAGATTCAACTAGAGAGACACCAATAATCCCATAACTGAAACCAGGTAAACCGGCAAATGACAGCAGAGCCTACAGGCCCCTATTCATGCTTACCTCGGACAAAAAAATTCTTAGTCGCTAACTAGCAACAAGGTTACTGCCATTCATGATTCGCTTGGTCCACACAGACCAAGCAGGATTCATCCCCACCGGGAACACAGCCCAGAACATCCGTTGGGTTATTCACCTATTAGATGCTGACATACCAAACAAAAGAGCTGCGACAGTCTTTGCAGTAGACATAGAGAATGCATTTGATAACCTGGGTGGAAATGCAGTTGCATGGGCCTGGGAGAGGGATTCATTACATGGAAGTAGTTGCTATACACAGATCCTAGAGCCAGAGTTAGAACCAGGACTACCATATCCAAGCTATATAGGGTGGAGTGGGGCACAAGGCAGGAGTGCCCCCTCTCGCCCTTGCTATTTGCACTGGCGATAGAGCCATTGGCTGTCCATGCACAGACTGGTACTTCGTACCAGGAGCTCCTGTACAAGAGGATAAGGGACCGTATTTAGAGGGAGCCCAGGCACTCAACACAACTTGGCAGACTAACAGGGCTACAGCTAAACTGGCGGAAATCCCACCTCTACCCACTTTCAACAGACAATGACCCACCAGAGGAGCTGAGACACGTCACTTGGGAACCTCAGTGCATGGCCTACCTGGGAGTCAAGGTTTATCACACCAGGGCTGATATTCTAGAGGGCTACATAGGTAGCGCCATCAGGGCACTGAAAACTAGTCCGGGATTTTGGAAGACACTTCCATTGTCAGTAGCTGGGAGGAAAGTACTCATTAAGATGGTGGTGCTACCAAGACTCTCATACTATTTTGCGGTCTTGCCGCTCTGGACCCCTACCGTGCTTCTCAAGAAGCTGGACTCCTTGATAATTGCGTTCATATGGGGGAGAAGGGGTGGAAATGCCAAATGGCCGGGGTGGCATCAACAATTTCTCCCCTCCCCAAAATAGCATGCCTCCTCTTTAAATTCAATGGGGCTGATCTATTGGATACCCCAGAGACCCGTGTCCTTCGTAAACGTTGGAAGAGAGGTCTCCAAAAGCCTGGCACGACCTGACATCCCAGTGACTTGGCTACGATGGATACCCCACAGAGACAATTGGGGAGGACTGGTAAATTGGGAAGAGGCTGGGGCCACACGGATTGGGGGATTTGTATAGGGATGGGAGCCGGTTGCCTTTTGAGGACTTCAAACAGGAATATGATCTTCCACAAGGAACATTTCTGCTACACTAAGCGGTCTCCCACGCCATCTAAACACACTGGCACCTGGGAGGCATAGAAGCCAGACCTCGAAGTCAGCAGCTATATAGTAACCTCGGAAGGCACATACAAGGCCATAACCAGCTTACACGGGGCAATTCGTAGGGGAGAAACCTCCTAGAAGGCCTGCAAATGAAGTGGGAAACGGAACTGGGGATCCAGATACCGGAGAAATCCTGGGGGCACATACTAGAGAGGGCACCAAAGGTGCCTCGAAAGGCCCAGTTCCAACTAATACACTTTTATGCATTACACAGAGCATATCTTTCTCCGAGACGGCTTTGCAACCACGCTACGGAGAAGCAGCGGTAGACTTCATACACATAATATGGGCTTGTGTGAACTTAACCGAGTACTGGGGCGAAGTGACGACATACGTAGCGGAGATCATAGACAGTGAAGTACCTTGCACGTGGGGCCAATGTCTCTTCCATTGGTTCCCACATACCCCCAACAATAAAGCCACTAGTAGACTGCAGGACCTTGCATATATCCTGACCAAAAAAGAGATAACAAAGAACTGGAAAAGACCACTAGGCCCCAACTTCCATTGCTGGAAGAGGGAATTAGAGCACTGGGCAGAATTCGAAGGCTTAGTTCTACAACAAGAAGTCAGACAGGGCAGGGGCTTACAGGAGCTAATACATGCTTGGGAACAGTTGGTTACAGCCCTAAAAGATGCAACTAGGCTATCCCATACCAAATCTAGAGAACCCACACCATCAGCCACTAAAAAAAGCACAACTCCTAGAATAGGGTGAGAAAAAGCCTGCAGGGAAAGAAAAAAAAACTCAACAAGATTACTGGCACTGAAACCCCAAGCAGCACGTTGAACTATGCATGAGCTTGCACACATAGCAAATACCAGACTACAGTTCGAGGCAGGGGTGGCACGGGAGGGGGAGGAAGAGGGGGGGGGGGGGGGAAGGGAAAGTTACAACCTAGTTTTAGTATTATCTGAGCAAACATTGGACTAAGGGCCACACTAGGGGAAGGGGAGTTGGAACACTACCCGACAGTAATATCACCAAGATTTGTCAGTCATACATAACGGGGCAGATGGAATACACCTAACTACTTTGGGACAATGTCTGTAATCCATAAAGTCGCCACTTTCAATAACTGTAGATGGAACTTATTGACTAACGTGGAGACAATGCATATGTGTTGCGAAATGGCAGTTATAAAGATGAATGAATGTATTTCTACTAAAATTTCAATAAAATCTGTTAAAAAAAAAAATAAGAATACATCAGAAGTCCGGTGATCATACCACTGAGGAAACCTAAAATAATGCATATCTAAAATCCTCAAATACAGCATAACAATCCAGCTCTCTGACCAAATCTAAAAAGATAAATTGCACATTGTAAGCACACCAGAAACATGCACAATCACAATAATTCCATCCCGTCCATACTTACAAATCAAAATAGTTAAGAATCAGAACTGCAAGTCTCAGCAAAATTCTTCAGGATAATGCACACTGGAAAATCCATTTTCACTAAGGACTTAGGAAAAGGTTTTTTTTTTTTTGTAGAAATGGGGAGGGGGCGGGGGGTTTCTTTAATGTGCAACTATCCTCTGCTACCAAAACGATGGGATCAAAATGGTGTATCTAAAACCTCGCCACACCAAAATTTACTACATTTAAATTTTTCAAATTTCATTGGATCTGCGGCAACTTTAAACCTCATTTTCACGAGGCAATGTATCCTTGCATTAAGGCATGTCCTAAAGCATCAACATCAGAAATAGAATTTATGGCATAATCAAGGATGTGGAATTCCTATAGCCCGGCACATATTGTTTAAGGTCAAGGACAACAAGTTTTAATGTTTATTTTGTCACTAGGACAAGTTGGCCACACCCTCTGCAGCACAAACTCTTTGGCTGCCAGTTTAAAGGGAAGGGAACGGTCTACAGCTGAGGCAATATTTATGTCCATGTGCTACTGCTATTTGAACTTGTATTTATGGTTCATTAATACAAGGCCTTTATTATTAGGTTGAGTATTGTGGAAAACAAAATGTGGTAAGATCGTACTGTATAACTAACAGTGGTTTCAGTTTAAAAAAAAAAAATTAAAGAAGGGTACACACAGGTTTGAAAGATATAACAATATGAGACTGGTTTGAAAGATAACAATATGAGACTGGGTATAATGCTCCCAGAATGCTCTGATTAGATGCAAATGTTTGATAAATCTTGTAATCAAGATTGATGATTATTAGAAAGCAACTAGGAAAAAAAAAAAAAAAGGGGTTGCTAAATTACTGCGAAATTTTAGCTACCAATTTTTTGAAGCATCATCAAGTAAAACGTGTTGATGCATGCTAGTATTTCCAAAAAATATTCATAATGGAAAACCTGAAAATAAAGAAGCACTGGCAAAGCCAACGGATTTGAAATTGGTCGTCAGACTTTTGGTTATGTTAATGCATGTCTCGTTTTGACATGGCTTTTGTAAAACATTTGGGAGCTGCCATGCCCACAGCACTGTAACACGCACCGTCAAAGGGAAATAAAAAAAAAAATGTATAGCTTTTTCTCAAAAGGCACACCTTGCCACATTAATTCCTGGCTCTGAACAAAACTACTTTGTGTGCTAATACAGTCTTTGTGAAAGAGCAGATCATCTATCACTCACAATAAAGCCCGATGACAGATGTGTGTGTGTGGGGGGGAGAGAAGAGGGGGGGGGGGAGAGAAGAGAGAGAGAGAGAGAGAGAGAGAGAGAGAGAGAGAGAGAGAGAGAGAGAGAGAGAGAGAGAGAGAGAGAGAGAGAGAGAGAGAGAGAGAGAGAGAGAGAGAGAGAGAGAGAGAGAGAGAGAGAGAGAGAGAGAGAGAGAGAGAGAGAGAGAGAGAGAGAGAGAGAGAGAGAGAGAGAGAGAGAGAGAGAGAGAGAGAGAGAGAGAATTTTATTAAAAATAAAAAGGTTTTTGTTAACACCAGAACTATTTAGGGGTCACAAAAGTGCACCCATGGTCTATGTCTTTGCATTAGTGCAGGATTATGGTTTTCATGAATTCAGAAGAATTTACAGAAGATTGGGAAATCATATTCCTAGAAAATATTTGTGAACTGTATTATTAGCATGAGCAAATGTGCTTGTGACGATTTGCTCATGCAAAAATCTCTTGAACGTTTACAAGTTCCTTTTCCCTCAAGCCACTCCCCCCCCCCACCCCCCCCAAAACCTGGAAGAAATTCTACTTCTGCCCATGTCAGGAGTAAATTTCCATACTCTCTTAGTATGTGGGACTAAGGCACGCAGCTGTGTTCTGGATTCTTTGGAGTTTGCGTTTGAGTTTGAGTGTGGTGCCAGCGTAGAGGGCGTTGCCGTAGTCCAGTCTGCTGCTGATGAGTGCGTGGGTGACTGTCTTTCTGGTTTCTGGGGGGGATCCATGTGAAAGATTTTTTTAGGATGCAGAGTGTGTGGAAGCAGGAGGAGGTTAGAGCATTGATTTGCTGTGTCATGGAGAGGGAGGGGTCGAGGAGGATGTTGAGGTTGCGTGCGTGGGTTGCGGGGCCTAGGGCGGTGGGCCACCAGGAGTCGTCCCATGTGGTTTTGTTGGGGCCGAAGATGATGACTTCAGTTTTGTTTGAGTTGAGCTTGAGATGGTTAGTGGTCATCCAGTTGGCGGTGTCTAGGAGAGCGGCGTGTAGGTTGGTTTTGGCGGTGGTGGGGTTGCGGGTGAGGGAGAGGATGAGTTGGGTGTCATCTGCATACGATAGGATGGTGATTCCGTTTGCTCGGAGAATGTTGTCTAGGGGGATCATGCAGATGTTGAAGAGTGTGGGGCTGAGGGAGGACCCTTGGGGGACTCCGCAGGTGATCTTGGTAGTGTTGGAGTGGAAGAGCGGGAGGCGGACTCTCTGGGTTCGGTCGGTGAGGAAGGAAGAGAGCCAGTCTAAGGCTTTATTGTGGATTCCTATGTTGTGGAGGCGTGTGCGGAGTGTGTAGTGGCAGACGGTGTCAAAAGCTGCGGAGAGGTCTAGGAGGATGAGTGCGACGGTCTCGCCTTTGTCGACTTTGGTCCTGATGTCGTCGGTGCATGCGATGAAGGCGGTTTCTGTGCTGTGGTTCTTGCGGAACCCAGATTGTGAGGGGTCAAGGGTGTTGGTTGCTTCGAGGAAGTGGGATAGGCGAGTGTTGACCAATTTCTCTGCAACCTTGGCGGGGAACGGGAGGAGGGAGATGGGGCAGTAGTTGGAGAGGATCTCCGGGTTGGCTTTTTTTTTTTTTTTTTTTTTAGGAGAGCGGTAATTTCCGCGTGCTTCCAGGGGTCTGGGTAGGTGGCGGAGTCGAAAGAGGAGTGGATTATGTTGTAGAGTATGGGGGCGATGGTAGGGCTAGCTTTGTTGTAGATGCGGTGTGGACAGGGGTCGGAGGGGGAACCGGAGTGGATGGAGTTCATGGTTTTTTCAGTTTCTTCGTGTGTGGTAGGGGTCCATTTGGATAGTGTGGTGGGGTGGTCTTGAGTTGGGGTTGAGTTGGGTGAGAGAGGGGTATGTGTGGTGGGTGTGTGCGATATGAAGCTGTTGTGGATGTCCAGGATTTTGTGGAGGAAGTGGTTGGAAAGGGCGTCGCATAGGGGCTGTGTGTGTGTGGGGGGTCTATGTTGCTGGCTTTGGGTTTGGCAAGTTCGTTGATGATGGTGAGTTCTTTGCTGTTTTGGGACTTGTTGCAAAGGCGTGTTTTGTAGTGATCTCTTTTGCCGGTGCGTATGAGTTGGTGATGGGTGTGAATGTTGGTTTTGAGGGTGGAGAAGTTGGTTGAGGAGGGTTCTAGTCTCTAGTCTATTTTCTCAGCTTGGCGGCATTTGCGCTTGGAGTTCAGGGGTGAACCATGGGGCGTTCTTGATGTTGCGGGTGGTGATGTGTTTTCTGAGGGGTGCTAGTGTGTCTGCGCAGGTAGTGATCCATTTGGAGAGGTTGTGTGCTCCTGCGTTGGCGTTGTTGGTGAGCGGGGGGGGGGGGGGAAGTGTTGTGGGCCAGTTGGGAGTTTAGTCGTTCTGTGGGGATCTTGTCCCACATGCGGTAGGGTGTGGTGTGTTGATGGTAGTGTGTGGAGGGTTTGGTGAAGGAGAAGTAGATGCAACGATGGTCTGTCCAGAGGAGTTCGGTGGTGTGGGTGTAGGCTATGTGTTGGCTTGAGGTGAAGATTGCGTCCAGCGTGTGTCATGCTGAGTGGGTGGGTGCGGTGACCAGTTGTTTGAGTCCGAGGTTGTCTATGAGGGAGGTAGTGTTGTGGTCTTGTGGGTTTTCTAAGTGAAAGTTGAAATTACCGAGGATGATGTGGACTGTGGAGGTGAGGGCGTATGGGCTGATGCGGTCGGTGATTGTGTCGCAGAAGAGGACTGATTAGATGCAAATATTTCCCAGAGATATGGAATTCCTATCGCAGAGGATCGGGACATATTGTTTGGGGTCAAGGGCAACAAGTTTTCATGTTTACTTTGTCCTTGGGACAATTGGGTCCAGCCCCCTGCAGTAGAAACCCGTTGGCTGCCAGTTTACAGGGAACTGTCTGCAGATGAGTTAGTATGTGTCCATATGTTAATGCTGTTCGAACTTGTATTTAGGTTTATTAATGAAAAGCCTTCATTATTAGGGTGAGCGTTGTAAATAAATGTTTCAAGGTCATACCCCACTACTGGCTGTGGTTCCAGTTGAAAGGAAAAAAAAAAAAAAAAATTGTTCACGCATTTTAAAAGTTTAACAATATGAGGCTAAGAAAGTATAATGCTCCCACAATGCGCTCATTAGATGCAAATGTTTGCAGAAGCTTGAAAGCAAAAGTGATTCTTTGCTTTCAAAATAAAATGTTCAGAAAACAAATGCAAGAAGGAAAAAACATGTTTCGCTACTATACCATTTTAGATGTTATTTCTTTGAAGCGTCATTTAGTAAAGTGTTGATGCATGCTAGCATTTTGAAAAAATATATTCCCAATGGAGAAAAAAAAGGAAAAAAAATGGTGTCACCATTTTCAACAAGATTATGGGAAGCATGAAAGTAAACAAGTACTTCCAAAGCCAACCAATCTGACATTTTTTGGGAGTCGTTATGTTTCGTCAATGCGTGTCTTGTTTTGACATGGTTTTTTAAACACTATTGTTGTGGGAGCTAGCGGTCCCTCAGCATTGTAACAAACAATGGCAAAAAGAAGAAAAAAATGTTAGTCTCAAAAAGCACACATTGCCACCAGTGACATAATAAAGGCCTGCATTCCCTCTCCCGAGGGAGGAAATTGGGGGGGGGGGGGAGGGGGGGTATGTCTAGCCGAAAGCTCAGCACCAGTCCTGAAGGAGTCTAGAGAGGGTTCATGTTTTTTTGCAGAAGTATACCAGGAAATTGTACTTCTAGAATATATTTGTGAACCTTTTTCAGTGTGAGCAAATATGCAAGTGTAGATTTGCTCATGTGAAAATCTATTGAGAGTTTACAAGTTCACTTTTCCTCAACCCGCTTTTTCCCACAACCCTGGAAGAACTTCTATTTCTGCCATTGTAAGGAGTAAATTCCCAACCTCTCTCATTATGGGAAAAGATTATAGAAGAGCTGGTGAAAATCCTTTAAAAACATGCAAGTTAGTAAGTTTGGAGACTCAGACGCATTCCAGACCTGGAACTATTTCTTACTGCTTCTACCAGCTGCAGTATGTGGATCTGCGGAAGGTGGAAAAATAGCAAAATTGCAATGATAGGGATTGACATTTCAACTATTCAAGCCCTACTATAGAAGTAGCCCTGGCATAATCACAGAGGCTATTATCAGAGATCTTACATAACATGATTGCTGCCTAATCTGTCACCACACTACATGACACCAAAGAGACAAGAACATCTTTTTACAGGATAAGAAGCATCCTGTCCCATGGACAAGTAGATATTTTATTAAATTCCACACCCCTTATTTGCCCTACCTTGAAAGTAAATTTGATAAGTTTTTGCTTTCAAATTAAATGTTTGCAAATTAAATGTTTACAAAAAATGAAACTAGGAAACAAACGTTTTGCTGAACTACTGTGAAATCTAAGTTACCATTTCTTTGAAGCATCCTCCAATAAAATGTGTTGATGCATGCTAGTATGTCCAAAAACACTCCTAATGGAAATCAATACAACCAGGTTCAACAAGATTATGGGAAACAAGAAAATAAAAACAATTATTGGCAAAAACAATAGGTCTAACATTGATGGTTAACCTTTTGGTTTTCTCAGTGCGTGTAGTTTTGACATGATTTTTTTAAAACTTTTATTGTTGTGGGAGCTGCCAGGCTCTCTCCATTATCACAAACAATGGCAAAAAGCAATAATATTTTTTAGTCTCAGAAAGTACATATTGCCACAGTAGTCTATGGTAGTGAACAAAACTACTTTGTGTGCTACTTGTAAAAGAGCAGAATGCTGTCAATCATAGTGAAGTCGGTAGAAGAGAAGAGAGAATACAAAAAAGGGCTTATTTAAATCAACATAATTAGGGGCCCAAATCTTAAAGTCACAGAAGCGCCCCCATGACATTATACACTTTGTCAGAAACTGGGCCTCTAGTTGGCAGAGGTATACACCACAATCATAGCCAGGGTAAGCCACTACACAACCTAAATTATCCCACGCTCACCCTCTGGCAGCTTGGCACAGTGCAGGCAGGCTTAACTTAGAAGGCAATGTAAAAAAAGTACTCCACACCAGTTTGGGAAAATAGATATTTATCTGAATAAAATAAGACCAAAACGACAAAAATCCAATATGCACAAGTCAAGATATCACTTTTTAAAGGTTTAAATGAGTCTAAATGGGTTAAAATTAGTCTCGATCCTTAGGAATCAGTGGTTGTATCCTTTTAGCCTGCTGTCCCCAAAATGCTTAAAAAATACCCACAGAGGGGACACAGAGGAGATGCATCGAAAATTAAGGCCAGATTTTCTGGCGCAGCAAAGATGACACATTGTTTCTTTCCATGCTGCAAGGTGATGCGTCGATTTCCAACAGCGCAGCCTTGGTTCTGTCATGATCTGCATGATGTTTCTCACCTTTGGATGAAGAACTTGAAAGAGCACCCGGTCTTTTGCTGGTTCAGGACTGACCAAAATAAGGGGCGACCCTTTCTAGTAGCCACGGTGCTGCTTGACAGGAAACGCCTAAGCAGACCCTACCCTCCAGAAGGAGTCCCAGAGGGGAAAAAAACAAAATGTGGGAAAAACCTCTACAGAGGAACTCCTTAAAAGAAAAAGAAAAAGAAAAAAAAAAAAAAAAAAAAAAAAAAGGAAAAACATCATGACGAACAGGAGCGAGGATCACCACCAAGAATAAGTGTTTGCAACGCAAAGAACACCAGAACTGAAAATACTAGGAGACAGTAAGTGACAAACAGGAAGAAAGAGCAACACCATCTTGGATTGGTAAAGCCACATATGATAGGAAATTAATTAGCAGTATAAAAAGGAAAAAGAAAGAAGGTATGCTGGGAAAAAGAACACCAAGAAAAAAACAACATGGACACCAGAACAAGAAAAAGAAGTGAAGGTGGAAAAAGAAGACAAAAGGAAGAAAGAATAGGGTTTTGACTAGGTAAGTAAGGGAAAAGGTATAAGCTATGGAGGCAGGAAGAGCGGTGCAACCGGGAGCACGAAATGCGCTTACCCGACTGTGCCGAAAACAAAGACAGGCAAAAATTAGGGTAGCAGCGATGTTGCTGCTCCGATTATCGGAGCATCGGCCTGACCGCAGTGCGCTGGAGGGATGCTGCTGTAGAGCGCGGCATCACAGTAGGTCCCCTCCCCGAGGCCCCAGGTTTGTCAGGAAAACAAGAATAAAATAGGCGAACTATACGGGGTGCACGGACAGATGAAGCATCCTCCCAAGAGCAGTCACTGAGGGGATAACCCTTCCAGTGGATCAAAAAATTCAGACTATTCCGAAATAAATTGTGAATCACAGATCTCATGCACCTCATATTCAGGATGGCCATCCACAGAGAGGGGAGGAGAGCGTTGAAAATGTTGGTTGTACGGATCAGGAATGAAAGGTTTTAACTGGGACTCATGAAAAACAGGATGAACTCTCCAAGTAGGAGGCAATTTTAGTCAAACAGCAACAGGATTCAATATTTGAAGTATCCGAAAAGGCCCATAAAAATGAGGTTTGAATTTGTTTTGAGAAAACCGTGAGGGCAGAAATCTGGATGAAAGCCACACTTTGTGTCCTGCTTGATATGATGGCGCCTCCTGATGCTGACGATCCGCCTTCTGTTTCATTGCTTGTTTAGAGGCCAAAATAGTGGTATGGATTAGGCTCTGGATAAGGCGGATTTGTCGTGCAAATAAAGTGACTGCAGAAAGAGACGAAGTTTTACGAGGAATAGTGGAAAAGGCCCTAGGATGGAAACCATAGGTGCAATAAAAAGGTATTGCTCCGATTGCGCTATGTACTGTATTGTTATAGGAAAATTCAGCAAGAGCAAGAAAGTCTGACCAATTACTTTGAGTGGCATTACAGTAGCATCGTAGGTATTGCTGAAGTTCCTGATTCACATGTTCAATCTGACAATGGGTTTGTGGATGAAACCCTGAGGACAAGGACACATCAATGTTTAATAAAGCACAAAAGGCTCTCCAAAATCGTGACACATACTGTGGACCTCTATCAGAAATAACCTCTTGTGGAAGGCCATGGAATCGAAAAATATCTTCCATGAATATGCGACTCATTTCAGCTGTGGAATGCACCACCTTGGTAAAGGACTCAACAGTTACCATGATGACATGGTTACCAGAAGATGACAGTAGGGAACATATGAAATCTGTGGAAAAGGTATACCAAGGAGCTGAAGGAACAGGGAAGGGAATCAAACCTGCTGGTTTGGTTCGGGGTATCTTGGTTTGGGACATTCTGATACACATGTTTCAGTATCGTTCTTAAGGGAAGGCCACCAAAAAAGAACTTTGAACAGCTCCTAGGTCTCCTTGACTCCTCGATGCCTAGCTACAGGAGAATCATGACACCTGTAATGCCTCAGTTTGAACCTTTTTAGTGGGTAAGAAAAGGGTGTTTTGATGAGAGAAGTAGTCTTGTTCCTTTTGTAAGAAAGGTGTCAATTTATTCCGCTCTTCAAGTGGAAGGAACTGGTACTCAGATTTAATGCAATCCAGAAAAGATTGAGTGACCCCGATGATTCGACTGGAGTCAATGTGTGGAGAGGAGGTACTTTCGATGTCATGATATCGACGGGATAATACTTCTGCCACTAGATTTTGGGACCTGGGTATGTAAGTTATCACAAAATCTTTTTTAGCCAATATGAAGGCCCATTTTGCTTGACGACTATTACGGCATTGGAAGCTATGAAGACATTGTAAATTGCGATGGTCAGACCTGGCTGTAAAAGGTTCTCTAGTACCCATTAAGTTTCTCCATTCTTTACATGCTACCTTGAGAGCAAGTAATTCTCGTTCTAATACTGAGCAATCGGGTTTTGCTTCGGTCAGAATGTGAGAGAGACAGAAGATAGGATGCTCCAATCCAATGTTGTCTTGTCTTTGAAGTAGAAACGCCCCATGGCTCTTTCCGAAGCATCAGTCACTACTATGAATTTCTTAGTATCAGGATGTCGAAAAATGGGTGCTTGAGTGAAGGACCTCTTTAAATCTTGAAAAGCACGTTCAGCACTATCATTCCAGACAAATTCTTTCTTCAGGTTCTCTTTTTTAATAGTCTGGGTGATAAAACTTTGTTGGTGGACAAAATCCTGAATAAATTGTCAGTGGAAGTTTGAAAGCCCAAGAAAAAACAGTTTATTTTACAGAAGAGGGAGAGGGCCAGTTTAGGAGGGCTCTTACTTTGTCTGGGTCCATGGCTATTCCCGTCTAATTGATGCAGAACGCTAGATACATTACATAACTTAAGTCTTGTGGAATTCACACTTCTCTGGTTTATAATATAATTGATTCTTTTTTAGTCTTTCCAGAACCTGCAATACATGTTCAGTATGTTGTCCAGGGTTACGGGAATATATGAAGATATCGTCCAGATAGATCACTACATTTTGATTCAATAAGTCAGAAAACACAGAATCCTCGAATCATTGGAAAACGGAAGGTGCATTGGTTAATCCAAAGGGCATGACTCGATATTCATAGTGACCAAATGGAATACGGAAGGCTGTTTTCCATTCATCTCCTTCCTTGATACGCAAAAGATGATAGGCACCTCTTAGATCTAATTTAGTGAACATCTTGGCTCTTTGGATGGCGTCCAGTACATCCCTAATTAAAGGTAAGGGAAAACGATCTTTGATTGTTATTTTATTGAGCCCACGAAAGTCGACACAGAGACGCAGATTTTTCGTCTTCTTAGGAACAAAGAAATGAGGAGCCCCAGCAGGAGATGAAGAAGGAGCAATTAACCCATTCTTTAAGTTGTCATCTAAGTATTGTTTGATTACCTTCTTTTCTTGATCAGTCAAGGAATACATCCGGCCAAATGGAACCACTTCGTACGGAACCAATGGAATAGCACAGTCCGATAAGATGAGGAGGAAGGATGGGGTGTCTTGGTTTCTTAACGATGTCAGAGTATTCTAGCTAATAATTAGGTATTCCCTGAATCGTATTAATAGTGTTATCAGTATTCTTGGGAGAATTATAGCACCCTTTGGGAGACCAATATGAGTTGGTAGAATAGCAATATTGTTGACAAAACTGAGATGTCAAGGATATTGTTCTCGTTTCCCAATTGATATATACAGGTTGTGCCGGGTTAACCAAGGTATCCCCAAAATGATTGAGTGGTTCGGTGAGGATTTGAGATCAAAAGCAATATTTTCTTGGTGTCTTCCAAAATGCAAACAGAGAGTAGGAGTAGACTCCACCACAGGCCCCGAGGTTAAAGTGGAGCCATCTACAGTGTGTACTTGCTCTGGCGTTTCCTTTGGAATACCTTTATTCTTGGCCCAGGTCTCGTCCAAATATATACCTCTGGCTCCACAGTCCACAAGAGCAAAGAGCTCTTCTTCCTGGCCTCGTGAACATTGTAATGTAACCGATAAGATAAACAAGGTAGACATATTTTCTCTGGAGGAATGTATGGACGGTACATCAGCTCCTCCAGTTCCCTTCCTAACTACAGGGGACGGGAGTTTGCATTTCCGGAAGGACGAACAAGGCAGCTACGAATCAGATGACCAGCCTTGCCACACTAAAGGCAAAGACCCGTTTGTCTTTTATCCTCCTTTTCCGAATCAGATAGAGGACCACGGACAAGATCAATCTGCATGGGTTCTTCCGTGGGAGATGGAGATACTTCAGAATGGACTTCGTCAGATCACTGACTGATAGTACGATTTGCTCCATATTGATATGGCACTTGAGTTCTTCTTTCTATCTTGCACTCTCATATTCTATATGAACTGTTTGGTCCGTTAATTCTTTTAAAGATCAAGCTGGAGTGGAATGTACCAATTCATCCTTGATTTCTTCTTGCAGTCCTCGGCGGAACAAGGTTACAAAAGGTGCGTTCCACCCACGTGGTTTCAGCTGCCAACTGTTTAAAGCGAGTTATATATTGTAAAACATCCTGAATACCTTGCTGTACATCACATAAATCCTCCTCCGCGGCTACTTTCAACCCAGGCCTTTCGAACATCTGCTTGAAAAGTTTATTTTTTTATTTTTTAAAGGAGGATAATTATTCAGGACAGGATCTTTTGCGGAGACTGCAGGAGTAGCCAAGCTAGTGCGTGGCCAGACAAGGCACTGATTAGATAACCCAGCTAGTGCGTGGCAAGACAAGGCACTGATTAGATAACCCACCTTGGACCTATCTGAGGTAAATTGTAGCGGACGAAAGGCAAAGAAGACCGTTATGGCGTGAAGAAATTAATTTATCTTTTGCATATCCCGAGCATATTGAGGTGTCGAAGTGGACACAGGTGGTACATTCATTGACCAGGAAGACCAGACTTCTCAGTGCAGTATTCTCAGCCCGCAATTGCTGTAATTCTGGAGCTTGTTGTTGGACTGTCTGCAGAATGGCTTGTGCATTTTCTACTACATCTCCCTGTGGTCCTTCCATGGTTGTCTCAACGCTGATTCTTTTGCCGTTGCAATCTGTCAGGATCTGCACAATGCTTTTCACCTTTGGATGGAGCACTTGAAAGAGCACCCAGTCTTCTGCTGGTTCTGGACTGACCAAGATAAGGGCGACCCCTTTCTAGTAGCCGCAGTGCAGCTTGACAGGAAACACCTAAGCAGACCGTAACCTCAAGAAGAGAGAAAGAAGGAAAAAAAGAAGGAAAAAAAGAAGGAAGAGAAAAAGAAGAAGGAAGAGAAAAAAGGAGAAGGCATGCTGAGAAAAAGGAACACCAAGAAGAAAACATGGACACCAAAAAAAAAAAAAAAAAAAAGTGAAGGTGGAAAAAGAAGAAAAAAGAAAGAATAGGGTTTTGACCAGGTAATAAAAGGGAAAAGGTATCAGGTATCCAGGCAGGAAGAGCGGAAGGACCAGGAGCATGAAATGTGCTTACCTGACCGCGCCGAAAATAAAGTCGGGCAAAAATGCAGGCTGCGGCGATGCCACAGTAGAGCGCAGCTACGAATATTTTGATGCCCAGGGATGATAGGCTGAAAATCCAAAATTCACTGGTTGGAAGGAGCAGGTACTGCAGCAACTTTTCAGCCACAAGACAAACTGCAGCGATGTCTGCAGACGTTGCATCGATCCAGTAGGCGACGCTGCTATTTTCCAGGCGAAAAGCAGGGGATGTCTTGATTTCTGCAGGTGTTGCGTCAATTTTGTCTACGCATGGGGATTTTCTTCTCTTTGGTGAAGTCTTTGCTGGTCCTGAGACTTCAGAACAGGAGGCAAGCTTAATCCAAGCCATGGAGAACACTTGTCGAGGAAGGCAAAGTCCTTCCGGCAGGGGCAGGGGTCAGCAGCCAGCAGGGCAACAAGCAGGAGAGTGGTTCTTTCAGCAAAGCAGTCCAGAAGAGTCCTTTGGGCAGCTAAGCTGTCTCTCAGAGTCCAGAAGTGTCTGATTTGGTGGGGTCACCCACCCAGTATATATACATCTTAAACATGCCTTTGAAGTGCGGGGGGACTTCAAAGAGGGTTTTGTACTGCACAAGTTCCCCTTTCAGCCGAGCACTGACTGTCAGGGAGGGGCAGGTTGTGAGTGTGTGCATGGGGGGTGGGTGTGTGTATGGGTGTGTGTGTGTGTGTGGGGGGGGGGTGCATGCATGAGTGAGATCAGTCCTTTGTGCAGGGTCAGGCTACTGGCTTTTGAAGTGTAAGCAAGAGCTCCTCCACCCTTCCTGCACAGGGAAACCCATCTGTATGCAGAAGAATGCAGATGCAGCCGAGTGTCCTGCATTTATGGCTGTCTGGGTGGAATGCACAAGGGGAGCTGCCAACCAGCACAGACCACGCATGGATTAGAGACGGCTATAAGGCACAGATGGCATAGGTGCAGAGAAATGCCTACTTTCTAAAAGTGGCACTTCGGAAATAGTAATGTAGAATCCAACTTGACCAGCGAGTAATTTCTTACTACCATTCCAACCATACCAAATATGGTGAGGCTACTCCTGTTAGAACAGAAATTACCACTTAAAAGCATATGAGGGAATTTGTAATGCTGGCCTATGATAGCAGCAGGCTTCACAGTAGTGAAAAACTACTGTTTTTTTCCCACTACCAGGACATGTAAGACTTAAGTACACGTCCTGCCTTTTACTTACATAGCACGCTGCCCTATGGGTTACCTAAGGCTGACTAGTATGGAAGAAAGGGGAAATTTAAGGCATGGCAAGTAGTTTTAAATGCCAAGTCGAAATGGCAGTGAAACTGCACACACAGGCCTACCAAAGGCAGACATGCTTAGGGGGCTATGTATGTGGCTGACAATCAGTCATGCAGACCCACTAGTAGTATTTAATTTAAAGGCCCTAGGGCACAGATAGTACACTTTACCAGAGACTTCTAGATAAATTAAGTATGCCAACTGGGTATGAGTCAATGTAACTGCGTTTAGGGGAGACAGCACAAGCACTTTAGGACTCATCAGCAGTGGTAAGGTGTACAGAGTCCTAAAACCAGCAAAAAGGAGATCAGAAAAATGCAGCCCCACAAGTCATCCCATCTTGGATTCCCCTAAATGTCTAGTTTTCAAAAAGGCACAGGTTTGGTAGGTTTCCCTAGGTGACGGCTGAGCTCGAGGTCAAAATCTACTTTGCAAAAACATCGAATTTCAATGTAAAGATGTGATGTGTCCATGTTGAGTTTCCCTTCATGAGCATTATGCCTACCCAGGCAAGTGAGGTACCATTTTAAGCAGGAGATTTAGGGGAAACACAGAATAGCAAAAGAAGTGTTATTGCCCCTTGTCTTTCTCTATATTTTCCTTCCAAATGTAAGACAGTGTGTAAAAAAGACGTCTATTTAAGAAATGCCCTGTAATTCACATGCTAGTATGGGCAACCCGGAATTCAGAAATGTGCAAATAACCACTGCTTCTCAACACCTTATCATGTGCCCATTTTGGAAATACAAAGGTTTTCTTGATACCTACTTCTGACTCTTTACATTTAATCAAATCATTGCTTTATACCCGGTATAGAATGAAAACCCATTGCAAGGTGCAGCTCATTTACTGGCTCTGGGTACCTAGGATTCTTGAGGAACCTACAAGCCCTATATATCCCTGCAACCAGAAAAGCCCAGTAGATGTAACGGTATATTCCTTTCAAGAATCTGACATTGCAGGAAAAAGTTACAGAGTAAAACGTGGAGAAAGATTACTGTTTTCACCTCAATTTCAATATTTTTTTTAGTTTCTGCTGTTATTTTCTGTAGGAAACCCTTGAAGGATCTACAAGAATTACCTTTTGCTGAATTCAGAATATTGTCTACTTTTCAGAAATGTTTAGCTTTCTGGGATCCAGCATTGGTTTCACACCCATTTATGTCACTAACTGGAAGGCGGCTAAAAGCACAAAACAAAATTGTAAAAAAGGGGTATGTCCCAGTAAAATGCCAAAATGGTGTTGAAAAATTGGGATTTCTAATTCAAGTCTGCCTGTTCCAGAAAGCTGGTGATTTTAGCACGGCAAACTCTTTGTTGATGCCATTTTCAGGGAAAAATAAAAAATAAAACACAAGTCGCCTTCTGCAGCCCTTTTTATCCCCATTTAAAAAAAAAAAATCTTGGCCTCCTTCAGGTGAGCACCCAAAGTCTGGCTACCTCTAGAATCCCTAGGATGTTGGGGGGGAAAAAAAAAAAAAAGAAGGACGCAACTTTGGCGTGGGTAGCTTATGTGGACAAAATATTATAAGGGCCTAAGCGCAAACTGCCCCACACATCCAACAAAAAGGCTTGGCACCTGAGGGAGGAAAGGCCCTGGCAGCGAAGGCATTAAGAACTGGCAACACTGCCATGGGTGCACTTCATTAGCACCAATTTAAAACCCAAATATAGCAATAAGCAACAAAAAGGTGACCAGTCCTGCTTTGCAAAGGGCCTTTCATTGCACAGCAGCATGTTTCATCATATATTTAGTAACTTTTTAATTAGATAAAAAAAAAAAAAAAAAAATCTGCAGATTATACTGCAGATGGTGGATTATGTGGCAAATATATAAACTATGTGAAAATTGCCAAAACGTCACAATCGCAAAATTACAGTGGCAAGTCAGGGGTCATGTGTATCCTATACAGAGTTATATTTATATTATATATATATATGGGGCAAACATTAAGTTTATTAAACAGAAGTTTTTTTGTACAGTAGACATGCTGCACTAACATATTTAAAAGTGGTATCATATGTGATAACAAAGAAAATGCCAGCTCTGTGAATTAAAATATTTGCCTAGGATCACATAATTTGAAACCAGTTTATGGGTCAAGAGCATTACACTTTGGTCAAGAAGGTTAAGTCACTAGACCTCAAGGTCTGGTAACATTTTTATGACTTTGAGCCCTATTTTATATGGGGGGGAGAAGAACGGTAGAGTCCTGCAAGACTCCAGAAGCACGGGTATTTTTTTTTTTGGTGTTAAGCTTCAGGGAGAAAGAAAATGCTGCTTTCTGTATTGGATGCAGGTCTGAAGCACGTCAAACATGTCAGTTCAGAAGCACTTTTAACAAACTTTGCCAAAGCCAAAAGGTCTTGCCTCTGGGACCAATTGGCTTTAACGGTCTTTAGCCGAACTGCACAGCATCCACGATGATGTGCAGCATGGCTAAAGAATATAGAAAATAAATAAATAAATAAAGCCTTTGCTGTGGCTTCCTTTTTTTTTGTTTATATAAATCGATTCAAGCTGGATCGGGAATAAAAAGAAAAATCATGCAAAAAGCAATTTAAGTGGTGAGCAAGCAATAACAAGGACACGTTGAGGGAGGAAGGAACATGGATGGCACAGATAAAGGAAGCACCACAGAGAGCAAAAGTGGGGATGGAAGCAAAAGGTTGAGAGAGCAATGTG
Source organism: Pleurodeles waltl (assembly GCF_031143425.1). NCBI lineage: Eukaryota > Metazoa > Chordata > Amphibia > Caudata > Salamandridae > Pleurodeles > Pleurodeles waltl. The sequence goes on from NC_090448.1 coordinate 70,180,854, forward strand.
AGGTGGTGGGGAGAAGCATACGGGCAAGAGAGGAACACAGAGCACGGCATGGGAGACAATTTTACAAGGGAGACAGTTTGAAAATACGTGCACTCTCGTGGAGTGCTTAAACAGAAAGAATTAAATAGTGCTTGGAAAGAGAGCAGAGGAAGGATACAAGTAATGCGTACATGCTCCAAGGAAGGAACAAATACAATAACAGGAAAGAAAGCCCACACAACCTGAGATATAAGAAGCAAGCAAATGAGTGACAAAGCCAACAAATAGTAAAGGGTGGGCTCTCAGCCCGACTGTAAGCTACCAACGTTTTGCAAACATACGGAGCGTGCATTCTCTAGTAGGCTAGACCCAAAAAAGGTAACTTCTTTATTTGTGATGTTTTATATCAACACCCCTGCAAAGGGTCTGATTGGAGGCGCTATGCAGGGGTGCAGAGCATTAGTCCACGTTTGCTGTTAGGACACTAACTGCTGCTTTTTAGGCACATGAAATTTGACAGCCAATCCTTGTGTTTAGAAAACATGGTTCTTTCAGCTGTCACCAAGACGAAATGTGCAGCTTAGTTGCATGAATTACTTAGATGTCTTCAAGTGCTGCAGATATCAACAGGGTACACATAGAAATGAGTGTACGATTTAATAATTCTGAAAAAAATCTCCCATAGACATTTTCACAGGCATATTACAGGGGTGTGGAATTTATTAAAATATCTACTTGTCCAGGGGACAGGTTGCTTCTCAAATCTACTTGTCCTGTAAAAAGATCTACTTGTCCCTTTGGTGCCATGTAGTGTGGCGACAAATTATGGCAGCAATCTCATTATGTAAGTGCTCTGATAATAGCCTCTCTGATTATGCCAGGGCTACTACCATAGTATGGCTTGAATACTTGCAGTTTCAATCCCTACTGTAGCAATTTCCTTATTTTGCCACCTTTCTGCAGATCTGCATAGTGGGGCTGGAGGAAGCAGTAAGCAATAGTTCCAGGGCTGGAATGCCTTTGAGTCTGCAAACCTACTAACCTGCATGTTTTAAAGATTTTTACCAGCTTCTCTCTAATATTTTCCCATAATAAGAAAGGTTGGACATTTACTCCTGACAATGGCAGAATTAGAACTTCTTCCAGGGTTGGGAAGAAAGTGGCTGGAGGGAAAATGAACTTGCAAATGCTCAATAGATTTTCACATGAGCAAATCTACACATCGTATTTACCCATGCTAAAATACAGTTCACAAATATTTTATAGGGGTACGACATATACCATGGGTGCACTTTTGTGACTTTCTTTAAGAATTTGGGGCCACATGTAGGTAGGTTCAGATTTGCGACCTGCAAATTGCGAGTCGCAAATCCGAATGTAGGATGGTGTCCCTGACACCATCTGTGATTCGCAAGGGCTTCGCAAATGCCCACCTCATGAATAATCATGAGGAGGGTCGCAATTTGCGACCCCCTCGCGAATGGCGGCCTGCTGGACACAGCAGACCACCATGTCTGTGACTGCTTTTCAATAAAGCAGGTTTTTTTTTTTTTTTTTTTTTTTTTTTTTTTTTTTAATGCAGCACGTTTTCCTTAAAGGAAAACGAGATGCATAACAAAAACGAAAAATGAAACGTTTTCGTTTCTATTTTTCAGAGCAGGCAGTGGTCCGCAGGACCACTGCCTGCTCTGAAAAAATGTTTACAGTGACATTCACAATGGGGAAGGGGTCCCATGGGGATCCCTTCCCTTTTGCGAAAGTGTTAGCACCCATTTGAAAAGGGTGCAAACTGCGATTGGTTTGCGCCCACGTTCGCGGTCACAAAACAATCCTACATTGCAATGCGAGTCGCAATTAGGAAGGGAACACCCCTTATTAATTGCGAGTCGCAAACCCGTTTTGCGATTCGGTAACCAGGTTACCGAATCGCAAAACTGGGTTTGTGCATCGCAATGTGCTTTTTGCACGTCGCAAACAGCGAAAGTCGCTGTTTGCGACATGCAAAAAGCTACCACAAGACACGCATTGATGAAACTAAAAAACTTATAAAAATATGTCAGATTAGTTGGCTTTGTCTTTGTTTGTTTATTTTCATGCTTCCCATAATCGTGTTGAAAATGGTTACACTGATTTTCCATTAGAAATATTTTTGGGAAATACTAGCATGCATCAACACATTTTACTAAATGACACTTCATTTGCATCTAATCAGAGAGCATTCTGGGAGCATTATATTTAGCCTCATAGCCTAAACTTTTCAAACATGTGTATACAGTTATTATTTTTTTTGTACTGGAACCAACGTCATTAGTGAAGTGTGACCTTAAAACATTTATTTACAGCACTCACCCTAATAATGAAGGCTTTCAAATAATGAACCATAAATACAAGTTCGAACAGCATTATCTTTTGGAAACACATTACCTCAACTGCAGAGAGTTCCACTCTCTGTAAACAGGAAGCCAAAGGGTTTGTGCTGCAGGGGGTTGGGCCTACTTGTCCCAAGGACAAAGTAAACATAAAAACTTGTTGCCCTTGACCCCAAACAAGATGTCCCGGGCGTCGGGCGATAGGAATTCCACATCCCTGATATTAATTAATGATATAGTACGAACCTCCACAGGGGTGTTCAGATTACCCTTCTTTTGTTGGGATTGCACCCCTTAGCCATTGATGTTTGCTTAAACCACAAAGGTATGCACTCTTTTAGGGGTAAATACAAACGCCCAACTATACATCTTACTGTTTAAATAATGCACTTCCCATAATGCCAGCTCAATATTAAATAACTGTGTCACATTAATCTAAATTCATAAAACACACCATCATTGAAAGGCCTCTCAGTGACTTAGCATAGTTAACATAAGCCCTAATGCACGTGAAGCATTGTAAAGGTATTTTATTATCTTAAGGGAAGGCACTGCTATGCAAAAACTTGAAATCAAAAAGTTCGGATTCATTTCTCTTTAACATCAGGTATCGTTTTCAGCTGCATAGGATTAAAGTCATTCTTCGGAGGAAGAACCTTACATGGGAAAACACTAAATCCTACACCAGTCGCATCGTTATTAGCCTTTGCAGAGCTCTGCCTTCGTTTTTTAGTTTCTGTCCCTACAATCTCTTCATGTTTTCCACTCATTGGTTTTCATTTTCTCGTAAGCAACGAGTGGTGATGAGTGCTTCAGTTTTTTCTCCTGTTGGTTTATGGTTGTAGAAATTACAGAAGACTAGGATGCATCAACTGGTGCACAGCGAACCGCTGGGAAACTGTCTCTCTGCGTGAATGAGATGCTGTGCCTGTGGGTACGCTCTTCGATTGGGTTGTCATGCCTGGTTTGGGGGGGAGGGGGAAGTGTTCCACGTGGCTGTATGGTCATTTTTTAATAGGTATAGGAAGTGATTGTTAAGTTTTTGCTTTCCCTGTCTTCTAACTTTCGTTACTATATTTTTCTTGATGGTCACTCGTAATGCTTAAACCTCAGTCATGGTTAGATTTCCAGGCCTACTGCCACTGTAGATCTGATCTATATTGTGGTCTGCTCTATCGCATAAGTTTAGAAGCATCTCCTTTCTGGACACCATCTCGATCCTCCTGTTCTTTTGCAGTTAATGCTTTTGACTCTAGCCACTGGGGCTCGGACCTAGATGCTCGACACTTACAGATGGAGATTAGTAGTTGAGTTCAGCCAGGGCCCACTTCATTCTACAGTGTACAGCACTTGTCAGTTTTGAGTTATCTTGAGAATTGTTGTTTGCGTGTGTTGCTCTTTGCCCTAGTTTGCTATGGACCTACAGTGTACATGCATCTCATGTGTCTTGCTGGAAGAAATCTCAGCTTTGTCCTCACCAGAAAACTATGCCTACTTATTTGAATCGTCTGTTAAGTATCAACACTTCATAATTTTGTTGGATTTGGAGCAGTTTGAGTAGTGCTCAGATCTCACACTTATTGATGGGGAGGTTGTCTACAGTCTTCTCTCAGTCCAAATCTGCTGGGTGCCTTATGAGTGGCATTTTATCTTGTGTGGAGGTCAACTTTGTGCCACTCGCTTTCCCCGTTTTGCACAAATTACAGAAGCAGTGGTCTAACAGCTCACAGGATTAATGCATCAACTTATAGGAACTGTGCTTGACCGTCTGGTCACAGGCTCGAATTTGATTGGTCTACTCAACCATTAATGCGCAAAAGGTCTATAAACTGAGAACCACATAGATGGGAATATATTACAGTAATATAATTTGCAAAGGCATGCCATGTTAAGAACTTTCTGGGGCTTCCTCAGTCATTTCCCATTCTTCTGGTCAGCGTTCATCTACAATGGCTCTGGGTTCCGCTTCTGTATGCCTCATTTCAGGGATCTGTCTGCCTTTAAACAGGAGCTCTAGTTCCAAGGATGATTTTGGTTCTCTAACTTTCACTGATTTATGGATGCTTCAAATGAGGACAAATTGAGTCTATTTTGATGCTATGTCAATTGAGGAGGGTCATTTTATGTGGCTTTGAATTACATTTATCATGATTACGTCCTTCAAGTTTGTTTTCAAGTCGTGGTTTGGGGAACAGACTGGCAGATCCTCCAAGACTTCCTTCTGCTGGAAATATTTGTTCTTTCCTGGTGGAGTTAGTCATCGTCTGCCAATGTTCTTAGGTTGCATTCATTTGATTTTTTTCCCCCATTAAAGAGCCATTACCGGTTTCCCTGTTTGCTCTTTATTCAGTCTTAGGGTTGAGCCTTCTTCAGTTACCCTTCTGCTGCTTCACCATGTTGTGGTTCTGCTTTGCTGACAGTCACTGGTGTCAACTTGAATTCATGGGACCTCTCATATCTCCTCCTTGGGGAGGCTCTCTGGGAGGCCCAAACACCTCCTCATAGTAAAGACTAACATCGAAGCACTCCCTCGGGACAAGTTTCCATAAAGCATTTCTTTTTTGGCACAAAACTATGGCAGAGCCTCCAGGAGTGAAACTCAAAAATATGTACGCGGCCTTTGAAGGACTATTTAAACTTGCCACTTGTTGACCTCATCACTGCATCAAGGAGGGGGCCCATAAGAACTTGATCGACTATGACCTTTAATACCAAATCTGGCAGGAGGCCTGTATGGTCCTCCTTCAGGTATGCATGTCCCTCCCTTTCATTATCTAGCAAACTACTTCACAAACCACGTGCCACAGTAATTCTAGCCCACCACCATCTTTGTAAATCTAGTGTGGGTAAAGATGGGTGGACCTTCCGCGTCACCAATCTATACCCTCAGACTAAACTACCCACTGCAGGCTCTTGGAGCACAGATATATTCTACAAAAACACTTGCAGATATATTTCCTGCTGCAATTCGATGGAACAATCTTGCCACGAGTGAAGTCTTGAGTCACAACCTATGCGTATGCAATCACGGGATACCACCAGTTAAACCATAATCCTAGAACCCTAATCCTAACCCACTTGTTTCCCGATGGTTAAATTTACCAATTTCCCAAAACCTGATGACCACTTCAGATTAAGCCGCAAATAACTTCTCCTTAGAGCCCACTTGTTATCAGATCCTATGGTTAAACTGGCCACTTGGCTACTTACTTGGGCCGTCGGTGAATTCAACCTAAAATCCGTCTGTCGCCCTTCTCTAATCTTCCAGCGGATATTATCTGCCCGTAATTTTGGCTACTCCGGGGCGTGGCAACACACACCGCTGCGCAACGTATTCAGATGGTCGTGTGGTAACTTGTAAAATGACTTCGGATTGGAGCATTTGAGCCGGTTAATAAAAATCCAACGCTGATTGGCTGCGAAGTCCGCACGTGACTTTGTCCGAGCCCGCCTCCGATTGTAGGCGCGTGCCGCCCACCGCGGAGAACGCCGAGCGGACGCCACCTGAGGTAAGTTAGTCAACGACCCAGGAGGGTGCCGTCTGGCGTTCTTTTAATTTGAAAAAAGAGGGCTAGGTCAGAATCGCGGCAGAGGTTTGAATCCCAGTTGTTGGAGCAGGAGATATGAGAACCCAATCACAGGTCCTCCTTTTTACGGCTTTTCTACGTTGATTGTTCAGACCCTTTGCGGTTGCTGCCATTGTTCCTGTGGCTCAGGGCGAGCTGGTGACCGTTAAGTGTGACCAAAGGCTATAGGCATACAGGGCGGTCTTTCTATTAAAGTAGTATGCAATTTTTGAAAAAACATTTTTTAACAGTTTCTGACTGAATGTAACGGGAGTCGCACTTTGCTGTCAAGTTCACTGTCTCTGATAGCTATACTGCGTGTCAGACTTTCGTGGTAAGGGTTTTGGGGCAGTTACCGTTTCCTGTGTGGCATCTAAACAATTTACGTTATGCGCGGCTCCCAAGCACATGCCGCAATCTACATGACGCCGCCTGTACCCCTGAGGGTCTTCAGTATTGCCTGCGTTCACAAAGCGCGCCCCTACGGTGATAAATGGCGCGTTTCGTTCACCTCTGTTCTTTTTGCAGTTTTATTAATGCAAGCGCGTTTTCTGTTCGCGAAAGGGAATAATTATACAAACCTGTTCCGTTTCTTCTTTGCAAATACATTTATTTAATTTTAAAATAGGAAAATTATGTAAGCGCGATGGCAGGGGAACGACACTTTTAACAAGTTTATTTTAATTTGACTGGCGTTGAGCAGTGAGTAATCAACAAGGATCCTCTGAAAGCTAACATTATAAAGTAGTTTGAATACTGAACATAAGGACTGTTGTTCATCCCAGTAAACAATGGAAGCGAAAGGTCGATCGGGAAGGATAGACTATTTTAATAAGAATAGTATGTTTATAGTGCCGCACATACAGCCTAGAAACCTCGGTGAACTCCAAAGTTAATACATTACCAGTTAGATGGCTCTCAAAACTAGACTTATTGTGATTCAGCACACCTATTAAATATTTTCTTTAACTTCAGTCTTGATAATTTTCCTAGATCCAGAGCTTCAGTTATTTTAATTCACAGTTGGTAATGTATACTGTAAACTCAATCTGATCGTCGTATGCCTAAATATAGTCTTTCTTAGATGGCCGCTATGTGACTTACATTGGTTTCGTCAGTATTTCAATGAGCTAACTTTTGTTTTAAAACCGGAGTATGCATCAATGAAATAATTATTGGTCTTGTTGATTCATCATGAAAACAAGTTATTAGCAAAATAAATTATGAATATCATGTATTATATACAGGATTAATTTGTAATTATAATTATTATTGTTTTACAAAATGTTATCTAATTGTCTGTGAATATATATAACACCGGTTTCCTAGAGGTCTAGAGCAGTGATTCCCAACCTTTTGGTTTCTATGGACCCTCACCTTATTACTGGAACCTGGGGACCCCCACTGGGCAAAAAAACATACTTATTGTTCAACAAAGTCTTCAAATTTCTTGGGCAATTTCAACAATGACTTGTCATGCACACTTACTCTAGAATAATCACTCTTATTAATCAAGGGTTTAACGACCCCTGATTTGGTGTCAACATCAGATACATTTTCCCATCTAATGCAATCCGGAACCTTCACAATCTTACCACGATTCCACACATTGCCATCACTTAACAATAAGGAATATTTATACACTTGCATCACCTCCAGGGGATCCAAAAACATCAACTCACCCTTTAGTGGTTTTCCCGCCCTTCACAACCTGGACCATATCACCATCTGTATAATCACCTCGCACCACTTCTCCTGCTGCCTTCTTCCTCTCCACCCCTTTAGAAAACAACGCCCTAGGTTTCCTGCCTCTCGTAATCTCAAAAGGTGATTTCCCAGGCACACCATGGGGAGTTGTGCGGTATGACCAAATTAAATCTTTTACTGCATTTCGCCAATTTATTCCATTACTTATTGCCACTTGAAACCATCCTTCAAAGTTCTGTTCCACCTCACTACCAGACTATTGCTTTGTGGGTAATAAACAGACGCTCTTATGTGCTCAATGTCGTACCCTCCCAAAAAGTCAATCATAATGTTTGACACAAACTGTGCCCCGTTGTCAGAAACAATCGTTTCGGGAATCCCCTCCAAATCAAACAAATCATCAAAAATTCCACCACATTTGTGGTGTTGACATTCTCCACAAAACTCACAACAGGCCACCTAGAAAAATAATCCAAATCAACCAAGGCACATTTTGGAATCTTCCCCAACACATAAAACGGACCCATGATGTCAATGGCTATTTTCTTTCAAGGACCATCTGACTTATCAGATTCCACAGGAGAGTTCCTTACCACTTTTTGAGACCTGTCACTCCACGCACACAAAACGCATTCCTTAATGTGATGCTCCACATCTCTATCTAAACTAGGCCACCAATATTCTGATCCGTCTTCTCGGCGCACATTCCCAAATGACCCTCGTGAGCTAACTTCAATACATGTTCACGCAAAACAGTTGGAACCACCAACAGTTCCCCTCTCAAAATTACACCCTGTTCCACACATAATTCCACATTAACTTATCAAAAGCACTCAGCATCACAAGAAGCACCACCTTTTGATGGCCAACCATATTGACTATAATCCGTCACTTCCTGTAAAACATCATTCTGTAGTTCCTCACCCACTCTTCATGAGAAATCCTACTCTCCGTTACATTTCCCACATCAGTGTCAACTATATGTATGAGCTCATCAGGTTCATCATCTTCTTTCTGATTTGTCTGAACCAGAAGTCTAGACAAACAATCCACCATTACATTCTTCTTTCCTGGAAGATATTCCAACTCGTAATTGTACGCCAACATTCTTGCCACCCATCGAGCAATCCTAAGTGTTGCCCTACCTGCACCTTTAGTCAAAAATACCTCAATCAATGGTCAGTCCTAATTACACCTCACCAACAAGCCAAAGCTTCTTTTTCAATAGTAGAATAGTTTTTTTTCTGCTAAACTCAAAGGTCTGGAGGCATAAGCAATGGTTACTTCCCTACCATTTCTAACCTGCAACAATACCGCTCCCAGTCACCAGAACTGACATCAGTGTTAATGATGATGCTATCTCTGGTGTCAAAAGTTTTAAGAGCAGGCGCCGATGCTATTTGTTTTTTCAACAATCTAAACTCTGATTCACATACATCGCTCCACATAAACCGTTCTTTCAAACACAGTATCTTTCTCATGTGTTTAGTCTTGTCTGCAAACATGGGAATACATTTCGAGTAATACTCTGCTATACCCAAAAAAGATCTAAATTGATCCTTGTTAACAGGCGAAGAAGCATCTTATATGGCAGCCACCAAATTTGATTTAGGAGAGATACCATCTTTATTTCTCCAGTGACCCAAGTATTCTACTCCTATACACTCATCTTACATTTTTCCAATCTGATTGTCAAACCATTCTCCCTCAAACCACCTCCGTCCTCATCGTACAATCTTGCTTGGCTTGATCAGCTCCAAACACCAAAATGTCATCCTGAAAGTAAGTGACATGAGGAACAACCTTCAACAAGTGAAGCATTGCTCTTTGGAACACAGATGACGCCAAACCAAAAGGCATGCACTTGAACCTGTAAGCCCCCTCTGATGTGACAAGACGTCAACGCACGCGACTCTGGATGTAACTCTGTCCGGTGATAAGCAGATGACAAATCCAATATGGAAAATACACTAGCCCCTCTCACAGTTGATATAATTTCTCCAATATTAGGTAAAGGATTTCTGTCAACCAAGATTGCAGCATTTAGATCACGAAGGTCCACACACAAATGTATATCCCAGTTATCTTTCTTCGCAATCACCACTGGAGCCAACCATTCTGACACTTCAATCTCCTCAATCACATCCTGCTCACACAACCTAGATAATTCTTGCCACAACTGTTCCCTTACCACCATAGAACAGGACATGGTTTATGAGCTTTAGGAACAGCATTTTGTTTCAATACAGTTCTATGCATAAATCCCTTTAGTTTTCCTAAACCCTTCCTGAACACTTAATTCTTCCACAAAATTGGCATTTTGTATATTGTATATGTTAGAACATGCCCCCAACACTTGATCAGGATGATTTGGATCTAGAATGATACTAAGATCTTTCTGCTGTGGCCAGCCCAAAAGATTGGTAGCCTCCTCCACAAAATACACCTTAGAAGTTACAGCTGTCCCTTTAAACTCCAGTAAGGCCTCCATTTACCCCACTAGCTCAATAGGCTTGTTTCCGTAAGCCACTAAATGCACATCCGGCGGTTTGATTTCATGCTTCAGAAGTTTTGACATATTTTCCTTTCCAATCAATGTGTACCTCGCCCCTGAATCAGCCATCACCAACATATCCACTACATCAATCCTGATGACACAATGAGGACCACCGGCACTTACACTCCTAACATCTACCACTTGCAATATAAATTGTTGACTAGCCCCATCCTCATTGTCACTCCCACCTGAATTGTTCATCCCTTTACTTTTCTTTACACCCATTTGCCTTCCCTTGCATACTGTAGCAAAATGTCCCTTGGATTTACTTCTCCTGCAAACGTGGCCAATTGCAGGAAAACACGCATCAGTTGCAGTGTCCCATCAGCCCACACTTAAAACAAATCAAGTAATTTTTTCCATCTGATTTTTGCAGAAGTGCTAAGTTGATCCATCTTCCTAACCTTAGAGAAATCTGCATTGACAGAATTCACAGATCCAGGAGAAGTATATAACTCCTTCAAACCCTAGTTTGTTACTTCCACACTCTTAATTATGTCTATGGCTTTTTGCAGTGTTAAGTCTTCTGTATTTAACAATTTCTCTTGTATTTTTTTTATCATTTACTTTCAAAACCAATTGGTCTCTTGACATCTCGTCCTGAATTTTTTTTATAGTGACATGTAGATGCCAAAACTCAATTCCGCCACGTAACTTTCAACTGACTCTCCTCATAATTGGATTCCCTTTAGAAATTTAAATCTTTCCACTACTACATTCTTTTTCTTTCCAAAGTTGGCATCCAGTTGTTCCATCGCAATTTCATATTCATCATTGTCCTGATCATCCTCATCAGGATAAGGCAAATGCTTCAAAATAACGTCTTTCTTCCACTCCCAAGCAATGTTTTAGCATTGGCTAATTTTTTAGATGCTGTAAATATGTCACCACATACAGCTAAAACATAGGCCTCAAAGCCTTCTTTCCAGTCTTCCCAGGGCGTAATCAGTTCACCAGGATTGTTTAAAAAGAACCCAGGCGCTGTAAAACCTTCCATCACACCACCAATGGAAGACGAAACACCAAAATGATATGCAAAAATAGGAGCAGTGTGTCCAGGAAACTAGAAGCGTAGGTCTAGTATAATGCAGCTAGTGCAGAGTGATTCATCAGCATACTTTTTACTTGTACTAATTCATAGCATACACATTATAACATTAGCAGAAATTGCAGGAGCTCCTATTTGCCAAATTAACATTGAGCTGTTAAACAAGATAATTGTTCTGGAAATAAATTCAATACTCAATCGTTACCAAACAAACAAATCCACAAGGTAAATTTGCAGAGCTTGTTGTGGCAAGAAATTGTTACAAAGTCTGCGCGATCGTTCTCAGACAAAACAAATCCACTTACGAAGGGATTTTTCTTGCCAATCTAGTTGTGAAAGAAAATCGCTAGGCAACCATAAAAACAGAAAGACACTCGCAAAGTCTTTCCACGTATCCCGTTGCCCAGCAACTGCCACAAGCTTGGTGACACTCAGTCTGTAGTAGCGTTGCTAAGCAGCAAATGTAACAACGTGTCGTGCTATAAAAGAATATTTCCGTTTCCGCTTTCAATTCTTTTTTTTTTTTTTTTTTTTTCTTCTCCTTTCCTCACTTAGACAAACTCCTCCACGTTGCCAGTCTGAATACGACAGCAGTAGGCACTCACATCTGACCCACGTCGGAACCACCGGAAAATCGATCCGCGTCTGCATCCACACTGCACAGCCGTCTCCTTCCAGTCACGAAGCTCGTCGTCAGTGTAATAATCCAAGGCACAACGTGGGTGATTGTAAGTAGTTTAATAGTAGTCCGACCGGGAGGGAGAGACTCTACAACTGCCGAGGTCTGCCTTCCGAATCCATCTGTCACATTCGGCAGCATAAGGCTGCCTTCATAGATAATAACATAACTACAGGACACAACAAGATGATGCAGTGTAAAGTTAAGAAAAGCGAGTCAGGAAGCAAAGTACTTAATGGGCTGAATGGTGTTTAAAATGTGACTTCCGGTTTACTGCCCTAAGTATTTGTAAGTCGATGACATCCTAATGCAGCTTTATCTTTTCCCTCAGTTTAGATCAGTACTCTTACAAATCCTATTAGCTGTTGGATCTTAATGTTGTAATACAAATGAGAAAAAAAAAAGCTTAAGACACATTCCAACGTAGGCTGGTGCTAAATGTGTGCAGATGGCCAGGGCCCAGTGCTTTACTTAAACCCATAGGGCCTCCACCAGTGCGCCATGAATTAATATTTTCACCCTCAGCTCGGTCGTAGCTGTGAGGCCCGGGGGGAGCAACCTTTTCCCCGTCACCTTGCGGCTGTGAGGCCCAGCAGAGGAGAAAGAAAAAGGGCCCTCACATCACTAGGCCATGGTTGCAATTCTAGGGAAGGAGGTTGTCATTCCTAGGGCCTCATATTGCAAGCCTATGGCTGCGTGGTCAAGAGTAGTGTTGTGTACCTCTCCTTGCAGTGCTAGCCCATTCTGTGAGGCCCCGGTGGAAGGTTCCTCTCCTCTGGGCCTTGCAGCTCTGTCTGTATCACGGTAACGAAACTCAGGTGAGCGGACCATCCTGCTCTTCTGACCCTTGCAGCGCTAGACCATGACTACAAGGCCCAGGGAGGAGGGTTCTCCTTCTGGGCCACACAGCGCTAGACCATGTTGGTGAATCTTAGAAGGGTACCCCTCCCTTGGATCTGACACAGCAGTGCCATAGGTATGAGCATGGGCTCATCTTAGGGGCATAGCCATCAAAAGCGCAGCAGCATCCGATGCTATGGGTATTACGTGTCTAATGCACCAAAAGTCTGGCAGTATTTTACTGTGCAGCCAGTGGATGGGGGTGCAAAGTAGGAGAGCTCCTCCACTATTTCAACTGTTGCACTGTAAAATAAAGCCATAATTTAGGTGTATGGGGCAACTGCTAGTCCTGTGGTCTGGAGCTACTGCACATGCTGTACCTTGGCTATGTACACGGGCCATGTCAGGGGGCATAGTCATCAATAGTTCAGTAGGTGCCCAGTGCAACCATTTTACTATGAAGCCAGTGGACAGATGTGAGGGGTGCTTTTACTCTACACGAGGGCTCATGACACCAAGCTGTGCAGCTTTCAACTCTTTCATAGACCTTGGGGCCACGTTCCAGCACTAGAAGACCCTACATCCCCTGGGCCTAGTAGTGCTTACCTCTGGCTTCAAGACCCAAGGGAGGGGATACCCTTCTCCTGGGCCTCACAGTGCTAAACCATGGCTGGGTGACCTCCTTGGTACTTTTAATGGTGGGTGATAATTGCAAATCCCGAGGGGAGTTCCTGGGCCTCTTAGCCTTAGCCCATGAATAAGGCTGAGTGATGTGGAGTCCAAAGGAGGGCGCCTGCTGTCCTGGGTCCCACAATGCTGGAACCTGACTTGGGTGCCTAGTGAAAGTGGCGACTCCCATGGGATGGGGTCCCTCTTGAGGTATAGTTACCAATAGTGAAGCAAGTGCAGTGGCATGTGGGCTCAGGGATATTAGGAAACAAACACACTAATTATTGCATTTTACTGACCAGCAACTGGATGCAAAGGAGGGTAATTTACTTCTCTTGTAACAGGAGTCTTGGTGTCATTGCCATGACTCTGGCCCTCTCCCATCTCCTTCGCAGCCATGATCTAGATCTGCGAGGTCCATTTTCCTGTGAGCCACACATTGAGGCTTAGGAAAAGCATCCCCCCTCGAGGGATGTAGTTATCAATAGTGTAGCAAGAGCAGTGGCCATGTGGCATTATGGGTCCTATACACCTAAATTATAGTTATGTTTTATTGTCCAGCCAGTGAACATAGGGTTGTAATTTACCTTGCTTTCTTGGCCAATTTCACCATTGCTACGCCACAGACCCTTTTCCTCCTGCTCATTCAGCCATGGTGCTGTGCTGTGATGCCTAAAGTAGAGGGGACCCCCACCCCAAGGGCCTCACAGCACAGGAGCAAGGCCAAGGCGATGAGACCCTTCTCAGGGATCTCTCATCAGTGCAGCAGTTGTAGTGGCACTAGAGTCTGGGGTCACTAAGGACCGAATGTACCCAAGTTATGGCTGTATTTTTGTATCTTAACAGTGGAAGGGATTACTCATTTACCTCAATTGCATCAGAGCAAATGATACCATTGTTACACCACTGGCTCCTTTTTTTCTGCCTTTGCAGCAAAGTTAAAGATTTTCAAGGCACAGGAGATGTCTCACTCCCCTGGTCCTCACCGCTATTGTCTAGCACTGTGTGGCCCAGTGAAATAGAGTTGTAGCGTGCATAATGGTCGCTTATTTTAGGTGTTAGTTGTGTACCCTGCTGTGAGCGGATGCAGGGCACCAAATGTCAAAATCTTTTTGCTCACCTCACTCTTGAACTTTGTGTCTGCTCTCGATCACACACAATCCGGTTTTAGAACAAGGTTATTTCTAAGAAAAAAAAAAAACTCTTTTTGAAATATAAAACATTAAAATATTTACAGGCCCATAAATGAGCATACATTGTTACACAATTGGAAAAATGAATGTTCATGGTATATCAATACAGTTCTGCTTCTTTCTGCCGAACAAAAAAACCTAAAGTTTTTTCCCAAAACGAAAGGGTTCTGTTCTGGATTAATTTGACATCATTTATGATTATAATCCGAATGTCAAAAGATTTAATTGAAAATAAGATGGCTCATACATCACTTTTAGTCCTAGTTCAGTATTTTTTAAAAACTGGTCTGAGAACTTTCATCCTCTCATTCAAGAAGAGTATACAGTAAGAAAAGAAGAATTACACTATCTTTCAGATCACAAGTACAGCAACCATTATTTGAAAATATTCTACTTCTAAGATCAGGAATTATCCAACTAAGGTTGATTTCAATACAAATATGTAATAAAAGGTTCTGGATCCTCTTATCAGCAATTCGAGGCAGAGAAGAAAATACCTCTGTACCCCCAGTTTAGCAGTGGAATGAACTGTGGACTTCGTCAGGGGCAAAATGTCCCACGTCTCTGTTTCAACTGACATCCCTTACTTTTTTTTCTTTTACAGAGAAAGCTCTTTATTTTAGGCAAGGTACGCAGTTTCACTAAAAGGGCCCAAAAATAATAAGGGGGCTCTACCTTAGTGCCTTAATCATTGAGTTAGTAGGAATTGAGAAAGTATTTTTTGGCACTGACTTTCTAAACTCTCCCAGTTAACTCCTTGTTTGAGTCAGTTTTGTGGCCTAATATAGTGTAAAAATGTTAACAATGCTTGCTTACCTGAAAGCCCACACTGCTTGGTTCGCGGGTACAATATGATCCAACCCCCTAGTTTTCTACCTTACTTCCTGTGTTTTCGTGTGCACTCAAAAGATACGGTAGGAGGCAGGGAGGAGGGTCTGGTTGGTTGGTTGGTTGGCTGGCTGGCTGGATGTCATGGATGCCCTCGCACAACTGTCGACCTTTAAGGGAAGAATGAGAGGAATTACCTATACATTGTCGATGATATGACTCGCAAACAAAATACACAAAAAATACCGAAACAAGCATTCCATCAAATCCGTACACACATGATAACACATTTGATTGATTCCATTTGCAAACAAAATAAACAAACATTTTAAATGTAATAGGAAGGTTGGTGCTTTTCCAAATTCAATTGAACCCATATGTTTTCCATATTATATTCTTTTTGATGCACCTGCACTGCTCTCTCGAATCAATTTGAGGATACTAATTTAATTTTTAGCCTCCATTTTCAAATCCGTTTTCATTTACAGAAAGTTAAAAAAATTAATTGTCAATTTAGCCACTTAATTTATGTATCCTTTATTAATCTGTTAATAATAGTTACATTTCTAAGCAATTACCCCCCTTCCTCCCCCAAAATTAGGCTTTGCGAACCCCCAGGGGTCCCCAGACCACAGGTTGGGAACCACTGACCTAAGTCAGTTATAACAAACCAAGTAAACTTTGGTTGGTTAGAAAAGACCAGTGTCTTGATCTTCCCCATATTAACAATTAGACCTGTGGTTCCCAGACGTTGTGGAACCACAACACACTTTTTAGAAAGAAACGGTTGCTATTAGAGAATTGCCTTTGTATAATCAAGTGAAGCTAGCCCTCCGAGCTTCCCGAACTTGAGCCAATAGACTAGATGTAGAAATATAGGAAGCTCTGAGTTGACCAGGTGCAGAAAGGCTATTAAGTCACTTTTAAATTTTCTTTTGCAGTGTGGTCTTGTTGAAATTATGATTATCTCTTTTTAGAGACAAAAAGGTATGTTGTTGTTGTTTTCTTTCCTCTCTCTCTCTTTCTCTCTCTCACAGTGGTAAAAATCATCTGTCCCCATCATTTCTCCAATGAACTGATTATGACGAATCCTGTTCTGAATCTTTTGTGGCTCTTGGCATTCTTGGTTAGACCATCCCACGGAAGATCTTTCTATTAAGCACTCCAGCCATTAAGAAAATTAAATCCAGCTTTCAACCACAAACAAAGCAATATTGGTCATACTAATTAGTTGTACCATTCACATCCATTGTTACCACTATTGTCTATGATGAATTTATTGATTTGTACCTTAAATGGAGCGTGAGGATTCTCTTGAGTCCCCTTTTCTAGTATTTAATGGTCTCTAAGGGATCTCTCCTAGGCAAAATGATCAATTACTCATAATATACCACCTCAAAGACTTCCATTTCTTGTAACTGGCTTAATAGAACAAATGAGTTGCCAATAGAACCTGAAGAGAGTCCATAATTCTATATAGTAACAGCTGGACTATCACTTGGAAAACGACCATAAGGATTAATGAAATTATGTTGCGCTAAAATTGACAACACCAAATCAGTTGAGCCAGAGCTATTTCCTGCTGTGCACATCACATTGGAAATATCAGACAGTTGCATTTGGGCCTACAGGAAGTTGTCAGCTTGAGGGAACAAACTTCAAGTCGAAATCACCTGGCCAAATATATAACAAAGTTGAAAAGCAGAGATGTTAGTCTGCCAAATCACAGTCCGGTTTCTTCATCTTCGACAACTACAGTATTTGCAGAGGAATGTTAATGTTCAAACAAACTAAAGAGTGCCTGTCATTTGGAGAGTTAAATCAATACAGATAGGAAACCTTGTATCCAATTCCAATAACAAATAGATTCCAGGTGTTTTTTTTTTTTTTTTTTTACCTCTTTCCCAGGAAGAACTGACACTAAAATCAGCTGGTCGCCAGAAGGAGGATCGAGGCTGGATAGGCTTATACTTTTAACAGAGATGAGAAAACCCTTTGATTGGGACCAGTCCCACAGCCAAGACTCTAGAAGGATTAGAATTGAGTAATTAAAAATAACTTGGTACTAATTGAGTTAAAAAGAGCATCATAACCTTGGGCATTCCAAATAAGAATCTGTAAGGCTGCAGGATGCCCATTGTCCTAATAATTATCCTCAAGCCCCCTCCCTGGATGTCTAACCAAGCTTGAAAATATAGAATTTGCACTTGGGGATGACAATGGATAGAGAGCACCATTATCAAGGAGCATTTTCTATTGAAACTGTGATTATTCTGTCCTGCAGATGTCCTTCTGCCTGCCTCTCTTCCATGTCCCTTCAGGTGTCCAGTGGAGAGCTGTTCTTGTGATAGTTGTGTTCTCTTCAGATGCTGTGTCCTACACCTCTCCAAATGTTTCTCATAATAATGGTGTCCTTACTCTTGCTTACATCTGGTAAGCAGTTTGTGGTTGAAGTTGGTTCATAGCCAGAAAATGAGCAAGATTCATCTCAGAATACTGGTGTGGAAGACTGGAGGTTTTGTGATGTTGCTTTTTGTCGTCCACCTGAATTCACCCCTGTACTTTGCACATCTGAATGGTCACTTCTCAGCCTGGGCAATGGAAAACGGTTGTTCACGACAATGCCAGGTTACCAGAAGTGGCATCTCACATGCTTAAACTCCTGATGACAAAACAAGGTTTACCCCATCAGTCGTTTGGCCATTCAACACCACTGTTTCGCAGCTGAGAGGGCAAGTGCATGGAAAAGGATCTGCATACTTCCTGTTTCTACCACAGCCCTATTAACTCTTAGGCCAAGGGTACCAAGGGCAACCACACCCTTGTTGATGTCAGTGGGCAAGGACAGATGGGAAAAGACACCCACACCTCCTGCCTGTCTAATATGCAAAAGCAGAAATGATAGCCACTGTCAAGGGTCTGAGGTCGTGTGTTGCAGGGGAAAAGGGAAAGGTAATGGAGGGTGCACAGGTGAGTTCATGATGTCAGTGCAGGGGGGCATGGATGTAGGTCAGGCTACAAAGTAAAGCATATAGAGCAGCAAAACTTATTTCACTCACACACAACAATGGGTATCTTAGAGACAACTGCATTGTAAGCTTTACTCGTATACGAATACCATATGTGACTCAGCTGTGCCTGCTTACCTTGTATACCCATAAAACTCGTTCTATATTATCTCCACCCTCTCCTCACTCTCACCTGAAATTGAGGAGACTGTTTAGTCCAAAGTGCAGATTGTAAAAAATGTAATTAGTTTTGTGTGAAATTCTCTCCTTAAGGAATAATTACAACCCTTGTCAGGGCGAACTTGCAAAGTCACTATACATACCTGAGGTCACCCCCATTGTAGCTATGGCACACTGCAGACACGCTTAACTTACGGCAATGTGTAAAGAATGTATGCAGTACCAAAACAGCAATAAAGTCAAACTGCAAAATAATAAAAACCCCAGCTCGAATTTAAAAAACAAAGTAAAACTTAATAAACAAAATGAGAACAAAAATCCAATAAGGAGAACTGAAGTTATGAATTTGCACTCATTTACTGCTGAGGCTTTTTCTCCCCAGTGCAGAGTCCTTTTCTGGCTGTTTGGGGTAGTACACACTTAAGCCTCTATAAAGTGTGTTTTTTTTATTTATTTAAAAAAAAAAAAAAATTACGTAAAGTATCCATGCCACATTTGGGTCCTTTGCCCCAATATCCTTGGACTTCTAAAGGTAACCAGGGTTGGTGGATTTCCCTGGAGGACCCAAGAATATAGCCAATATATAGCAAATTTTGGGGGGGATTTGAAAATGGGTAGTTTAGGGGTGTGTGGGAAGTGCTCATCAACTGTCTGGTTTGTTTCCTAAAAAAATGTAATCAACTTAAGATTTGGTGTGCTTAAATCACCATCGTCCCAGCGTTCAGGAACAGGCAGCATTGTACAAAAAGACCAAATTGTTTAACACAGTTTTTTGGCATTTTTCTAAGAGGTAGCTAGTTTTTCTGATTTTTTTTTTTTGTATTTTTTTTTTTTTGTATCTTCAACCTACTTCCAGTTTGTGGTAGAAATACGTGTGAAATCCACAAGTGATACTGGAAAGCTACTTATTTCTGAAAAGGAGACGATATTCTGAATTTAGCAAGGTGTAATTTGAGTGGATCCCCACTGTTTTCTTAATGTTAAAAAAAAAAAAAAAAAAAAAAAAGTGAATGGGGAAAATCAGCCATTTGTGACGATGTTTTATCTAACTTCTTGTCACTGTGGCAGATTTACAAAAGCAGTACACAGGCATGTCCTCTAGAGGTTGCTGGGCCAGGCTCCTGCACCAACAGATGTCTCAAAAGCACCCTATTTTACTATTTTACCCAGCAGACTTTATTTCTATTAAAAAAAAAAAAAAAAAAGAATTTATAAACCTGTGTAGGTGCAGATTTTGGGCTCTACTCAGCCGCTACTAGACACCTGAGACAGGTCAGGGTGGCATGACTTATGTGGCTCTGAGCAGGTAATTTTACCCAGAAGCCCTGGCAAGCCTCAGACATTGGCAAAAGACACATTTTCCGTACATTTCTGTGGCCAAAAGTTCTGGAATCTGTAAGGAGTCGCAATTTCCTACCACCCAACATTACCACAAGTCTCCCCATAAAAAAGGCACCTCACTTGTGTGGGTAGGCCTATTTCCAGTGATGGGAAAGGGACCAAAACACAACATGGACACATCACATTTTTCATTCAAAACCAACGATTTATTTTACACTTTGAGTAACTGTCGATTTTGGGCCCTAGTTCAGCTGGTACCGAAGGAAACCTATCAAACCTGCACATTTCAGAAAACTAGATACCTGGGGGAATTCAGGGTGAGGTGACTTGTGTGGCTCTTGTTAAGTACTTTTTACATAGAAGCCCTTGCAAATCTCAAGCTTTGGCAAAAACACTCACATTGTCCTCACCTCTCTGAGCAAGAAAGTTCAGGGATCTACAAATTTCCTACCACTCAGAGTTCCCACATGTCTCCCGATAACCTCAGCATCCCCCTTTAGTGGGTAGGCCAAGAGACCACGACACACAAGATCCTACTTGGCGAGATCAGCAATAAGAGTAGCTTGGGTGTTTGAGGCTGTGTTCAGCCACCATTCATGAACGCCTAACAAGCACAGGCATTTTTGAAAATAAAACACACAGGAATTTCCAGAGTGGTGTGCCTTACACGGATCCCACAGGTTTTCTTACCTAAAATGCCCTGTAAGCTCAAACATTGCCTAAAATCACACATTTTCCTTATGTTTCTCTAATGGAAACCTTTGGAATGAGCAGGAATCCACAAACTTCCTACCACCCAGCATTACCCCACTCGTCCCAGTAATAAAGGCTGCCCCACTTGTGTGGCTGTGACTAGCCCGTGTGACAGAAACAAATCGAACAAAGATCCATGGGAGCCCTTGAGAGGAGGACTCCCCTGGTTGTCTAGTTTTCAGAAATGTGCAGATCTGGTAGGTATTTAAAAGTGGCGGCACCCACAAGCCCAAAAAACTACAGTTACATTGCAAAAACTGAGTGGATTTCAGTGGAAAAAATTGTGGTGTCTATGTTGCATTTCCTGCCCTATCCAATTGTGGGCGATAGTGTCACCCACAAAACCGGAGTTCCATTTTTATATGGAGACGTGGAAGCTCTGGCTGGTTGTCAGTTTGTGGAATGCAGGTAGATTCCTGATGTTTCCACACAAGCTGTAAATAAATAATGGAAAGTGTGTGGGATAAATGCAAGTTATGCTACCCTGGACACCTCCAGTAATTTAGTTCACAAATAAACAGGGAATCTAACCAAACCTTTGAAGTCAAACCACCACTTAGTCTGGTTGGTTTTGGAACTTCCAGAAGTGTTGGCTTCAAAGAACAAATACTATTCACAGTATCTGAATATTGAATCCAAGGCTTCTGAAGATGAGCCATAAAGCCACAATGCCCCAACTGCTTAATGGGCCCTTCACACCACCAGCCATGGGCCCAGTCCAATACATCAGTGCACTCACATCAACCTACTACTGCCATTCAAGGGCCCATCACATTCATATACCACAGTACAGAATCCCCACTCTAAGTACCTTTCACTCAGTCAGCCAACCTGCATACAAACACACGACAAGCAAACCTGTACACACACACACGACCCAACATATTGACGGGTACTGCCTAGGCAATCTTCACAAATGGGAAAACAAAAACGTTTTCTGAGTGTTTCATGCCTGTCGAGTATCTGCCTCCATTGATATTCTAAGCATTACAGAACATGCTCCTAGTGAACCTTTACTAATGCCTCCCATGAGAGCCACACAAGGCTCGTGTTCCTTGAATGCTCTCACTGTGCTTAATCCAACTCCTTCAAGTTTGTGGGTGTTCCTGGGGAGAGGGGCACAAGTGTGCGGCGATGCCTACATCCTCACAGTGACTGAAAATATCTATTAAATATCTTTAGTAAATATCTTTAAAACTAAAGTAAACCGATTGGGGAAAGACCAGCTCAAATTCTTTGAAGAGCATGTCCTAAACTACTGAGGATGGCATATATCCTGTACACTGTTATGTGCTATGACTTTAATGCACTTGTTATACAGCAAAATGAACATCTATCATGTTCTGACATAGGATGAACATGGCAAGCAGGTCTGTACGTTAGTCTTTATTATTTCAGCTGATAACCTTACAATTGGTATATAAAAATATTAATTTGAAATAAATACAATTAACATCACATACAACAGCCACATATCTAACACGTTTAACGTAGTAAAATCTAAAAAAGTGCATGGAACATGCAACGAACTACCATCACTCATCTAACAAAATGCAGGTGCTCAACACTTACTAAAAGCGCAAAGAATAATTTACTGTTAAATATAATTCCAGTAGGATTTAGCATGAAAAATTATTTCATTTGTTAAATATTTCTGCCATCAATGCGTGTGCCTTTAACACAGTACAAATGTGGTCACGTTAGCACAGCTGTAACCGCAGCCTAGGTTAGTTAAAAAATGCACACTTTCAGAAATACTACCCACGCTAATCCATTATACCACTAGGTGGAAGATGCAGTACCATGCATGGGTTGAGTCCATGCCACCTAGGGGCTGATTTGTTTGTGTGATCACTGCCTCTGTTGTACGATTGGGTGTGCTTAGCAGCCCTACAGTCAGTTTTGTGCAGCAGTTATCAGTTTCTTCATGCATGTCCAAGTTGCCCATAAATAGGAGGCTATTGAAATAAATTGTTCTTCTATCCTTCGACAGAAAAGTAGTACAGACCTGATAAGTCTAATCTCATACAATCTGAATAAGGGCAAAATCCATCTTTTGTATGCTAAAGCATGTTTTGTGCAAAAGAGCAGAAGGTGCAATATTTTAGCCTTCCCCCAAAACTTATTCACATAGTTGGCTTACCATAGTGAGCCTTGCACACAT
This sequence comes from Pleurodeles waltl, assembly GCF_031143425.1. Taxonomy (NCBI): domain Eukaryota; kingdom Metazoa; phylum Chordata; class Amphibia; order Caudata; family Salamandridae; genus Pleurodeles; species Pleurodeles waltl. The sequence continues at coordinate 70,203,735 of NC_090448.1, forward strand.
GGCAAGATATTTCCTAGTAGGCAAAATACTCAATCTGGACTTGACATATAAAGTATGTTTCTGTTCGGGTTGGATCAAGTTCAGTTCCTGCAGGGGTGTGGAATTTAATAAAATATTTACTTGTCCATGGGACAGGTTGCTTCCTGAATCTACTTGTCCTGTAAGAAAATCCACTTGTAGTGTAATTCGGTGCCATGTAGTGTGGTGGCAAATTATGGCAGCAATCTCATTATATAAGAGCCCCGATAATAGCCTCTCTAATTACGCCAGGGCTTATTCTATAGTAAGGTCTGAATTGCCTTAATTTGCCACCTTTGTGCAAATCTGCATGCTAGTACTAGAGGTAGTGGTAAGCAATAGTTGGAGTTGGAATGTGCTTTTGAGTCTGTGCAAACCTACTAACTTGCATGTTTTGGGGGTTTTCACCAGCTTTTCTTCAAACTTTTCCTATACTGAGAAAGGTTGGAAATGTACTCCTTGACAATGGTAGAAGTAAAACTGCCAGGGTAAGAAAAACAGTGGTTGGAGGTAAAGTGAAGTTGTAAACGCTCAACAGATTTTCGTATGGGGTAAGTCTACACATGCAAATTTGCTGTGCTAAAATGGAGTTCACAGATATGTTATTGGTTTATAATTTCCTGACCAACTTCTGTAAATACTTGTGGGTTCACGAAAGCCGTAAATCTGCACTAATGCAAGTGCATATAGTATGTTTGCACTTTTATCTTCATTTAAGAGTTGGGCATCTAATTAAGTCTGTGTTAACCCAGATCGTTTGTTTTATTAAAAGTGTACTTCTTTCTCTATTGGCTGGCTTCACTGTAATGGCATTCTACTCTTTCACAAGGAGCATATCGGCCCCCAGCGTTTTGTTCAGCTTCTGGAAATACTGTCCCAATGTGTGCTTTTTCCAGACCAAAACCCCATTTTTGCTCTTTGCCAATGTTTTTTATAATGGCGAGGGCACGGCAGCTACCACAACAATAACATTTTACAAAAACCATATCAGAACAAGACATGCATTGACAAAAAACAGAAGGTTGACCACCATTGTTGCAGTAATTTGGCAAAATGTTTTTTTTTTCCTAGTCACATTTGTTTGTGAACACTTTGGGCCTCCTTTATAAGGCCCTAGCTGCACACTGTGCCACCGTAGTGGTGTTTTGTTTGTTTTTTTTAAACGCTGCGGCCGGGCTGTGTTCAGGCTCAATTTACAAAGCCATGCGAAGCTTCCGTGCGTGGCTTTTCATGGCCTTATAAACATGGCCCCCTTTCACGTATACCTGCGTGAAAAGGGCGTTCCACAGGTGTTGCTGTGGGTGATCCCAAGCAACACCCATGGAACCTGACTGATTTACAAGGCTGGGAATGCATCAGGTTCTTATGTCACATCAGGGGTGGCGTTAAGGTGGTGCAACAGGGAGAATTAACATTATTTCTCCCAGTTTTGTCCTCTTTCTATGTGTGCTGCATTCTGCAGCACACATATAAAGTGGTAAACACCATTAATGATTGTTTATGTGCAGGAAGATGTCCTTTCCTGCACATAAACAATCATTCCTGGAACACAGGCAGCTTTGCACCATGGTGCAAGGGTGCCTACGTTGGTGCTAGGCAGCTGTTTGTGCGCCCAACGCTGAGGTAAGTACAAGGATGTCATATTTCATACCTGCACTTCAGCAAGCTGGCTTGCAGCACCACACTGCGTCCTTTCCGCGTAAATGAGGCTCTTTCTTTTGGAAGCAAAGAATCGTCAGTCTTGCTTTCTAGCTTCTACAGATATTTTCATCTGATACAAGAGCATTCTGGAAGCATTATATATAGCCTCATATTGTTAAACCTGGCAAACGTGTACACATTATATACTGGAGCCACTGCCAGTAGTGCAGTCCGAGCTTACAACATTTCCTTAGAGCACTCCCCCTAATAATAAAGGCTTTGCATAAATGAACCTTTAATATAAGTTCAAACAGCATTAAAATATGAACACAAATATTTGCTTGACAGCAGACGGTTTCCTTCCTTGACCCATAATGTGTTACTGTAAACTGGCAGCCCAAGGGTTTGTGCTTCAGGAGTTTAGGCCTACCTGTGCCAAGAATAAAATAAAGATACAAACCTGTTGTCCTTGACCCCAAACAATATTTCCTGAGCGTCAGGCAAAATGAATTCCACATCCCTGAGTTACTGCATGCTACCTAAGCATTGCCTACTATTGAAATAATCTCCCACTATGCTGCTGTGGAAAGTTCTTTCTCCCACCTTAGCACATAATGCTCCTTTACGAGCTCTGCAGTGTCCCTCCCACCCTGCTTGGGTCAGTCCATAGGAACCTGAATTGTAGCTCATTCAGTGAACTTTTAACGTGGGCCCGACAAGTCATTCGTCTTGAGCTGCTGGAACTATCAGCATCTTCCAAAGATTTTAGATAGACTGCTGCTTTCAAATTCCTCACCAACTTGATCCTGTTCAACACTGGTTTTAGGACTACTGTTTCAGCAATTGGCACAAGCCTCTCCCTCAGCTCCGCCCACAGTGTGTTCTGTACTGCCAATTTCTTTGTTTTTAGCAGGTGTTTGTACTCAATCTTGCATGTTTGGAAGAACAGTTCATTCTGTATATTGCGGTGATATTACATTAAAGCTTGCAGTACTTTGCGTGTTGAAACATTTGAGTTATAGTTATCTTAGGGCACAAGTTATAGTTATTTGAAATAATTCTAAATATAATTGCTGAATTTCCCTGGTTTTATGCGAGTAAATTCAGAACCTAGCTATAACATCCCCTTAGCCATTGGTTTTGTTCAGTGAATTTCTATTTATTTTTAACGTAAAGTAATTTTCATTACTATACGTTAATCCAACCACCACTATGCACAGCCTTTGGCCATGTGCGGTGGTGGTTGGCCACAGGGCTCAGCATCTTGCCAGGCTCCGCGGCCAACCCCTATAACCAGACAGCCCCATGTTGTGCACCATCTGCAGCCGGCCCCTATAGCCACCCAACCTCACACTGCGCACAGCCCGCAGCCAACCCTTACAACTACCCAACCTCACGCTGCGCATGGCCTTCTGCTATGCGCAGCAGGGGTTGGGCACAGGGCCTGCCCGCAAGCTAGGCCCTGCGGCCAACACCTATAGCAACCCATCACCATGCTGCGCACAGCCTTTGACCATGCACAGCGGAGATTGGCCACAGTTCTGCGTGCCCCTCTCCTCAGACCTATCTCGGCCCGGGGACCCCATATGGTCCCCTCCCCAGACCGATTTTATCCTCAAGGACCCCACCACACAGGGCCTTTTTGCAGGGGGATCGGGGCACCCAGTCACAATTTTGGGGACTGCCGGGGGCGAAGGTCCCCGCAGACCCAGCCGGCTCCTCTCCGCCTGTGGGAACCGGCATAGCTGTCAGAGCAGATTCATCTGTTTCCCTGCCTGCATCTCCATAGGCAGGGAAACTGAGGAAACCTCTGCTGTCATGAAGTGACAGCTCTCACTTCATCTGAGCGGAGTGTTTGCTGTATTCCATTTATGTAAAGCCGTGGGGAGGTGGCGGTCCCCGAGGCTGTGTGGGGACTGACAAGGAAGCCAAATCCGAAGGTAGCTGCCAACACTTCCTGGTTGAAGTGTTGGCAGCCAATCAGAGCTGTGCATTTCTCTGCACAAGCTTGTAATTACTTTTGAATCCTTCATGCCTCTAGATAGCTATATTTCTTTATCTTTTAATCTCAAAACCTACTGAACGGAGTTACACCAAACAAGCAAAAGGCTTGTTTCTGGACTAAAAGCTATTTTTCTGCCAAATTTGGTGTAATTCTGTTCAGCTTTTCGGTCCTTAGTTGTGTTCAAAATCCCTATGGGAATTAACTCATTTTCTGACCTCCCCCAAACCCCACGCCTTTTTTTTGTCTGTCCTCGATGGATCACCCCAAAACTTCCTGTGTACAACAAGAGTTTCTGGAACACTTTTCTTTGAAAATTTAATGAAGATTCCTCAAACGACCCCAAAGATATAGGCAAGTGAAAAAAAATGCCTTTTCTAGGGAAACATGGTCCTAACTATAACTGTCTACTGCTGACTGCCAGTAAAGGGGGGTGGCATGTATATATTTAGGGTATAGGGTGGGTATTGTATTTTTTGGGTGGCAAGGGTTATTTTAGGGTTGGCATGAGCTTTTGGGTGGCTAGGATAATTTTAGGCTTTAGGGCGGGTATGGGTTATTGGGTGTCAAGGGTATTTTTTAGGGTTCAGGGTGGATATGGGTTTTTGAGTGGTAAAGGTAACTTAAGGATTTAGGGTTAATAGGGTGATACACACTGTGTGTATTAAAAACTTAACTTAAATAGATAAAGATATGTGTTAATAAAAATGGCGTTAAACTTACCTGTTAGTTTTCTTTCATGCATGTACCTTTATAATGTATGCTTTTACAACAGAAATGTAAGTGGCTTTTTTTGCGTATAAATAGCTTTATTTGACAATTAAGTCATAGAAGCACATAACATGAATAAAATAAATCAACACAAAAATACTAAACCATTCAGGTGTTAGAACCTAGGCGTCACAACATAGACAAAAACATCAAAATATAATTAAACAATCAAAATCACACTTATCTTATTTTATTTAATCTTTGGTGTTCTAAGGGTATATAACTTGGTTGTCTCAAACTAGCAAATAGACCAAAGCTTTTTGACAAGGGTACAAGGAAGATTGCCCAAAATTGCAGTTGAGTTCATATATAATGTGTAAAAGCAGAGGCTTTGCGGTATGCAAGAGCATTGAGAGATGATGATGCAGTAAAACTGCATTCTCTAGGTACCAAAAAGAAAGATGACATAATGATTACATCAAGGCAACAAGCTTAACCTATACCGACACCAAATAATAATACACAAAGGAATTAGTCACAGTAAAACATATGCAATTAAATATGAGAACCAAGAAATCAAAACCGTGAAAAAGGGTAACCCATCATAATTGAGAATAGGTACAACTCCAAGTAACATTATTTATAAACATGGATTCAAACATTAGGATGTCCTGAGAGCCCTGGCTCTGATATCCCAGATCCACTCGAAACGTTTTGCAACAGCACCAGCATATGTGAGTTTGGGGTCAGACATAAGGATCCTCAGTGCTGACGGGTGCCCACTAACCTGCAAAGTGGCTTAATCCGTTTTGACTGTGCTAAGTTGTAACCTGGACAGGCAAAGAATGCATGGCCAACTGATTCTATAGAGATACTAGAAGTTGGACAAAAAAGGTCTCCATTCGAAACCCATTTAGAGAAAAATGTCCCCAGGGGAAGTGTACCAACCCTGAATTGAAAGTATAGTTTCCTATCCAAGGGAACAGTGATAGCATCCCAATAGGGCTCAAGGTAGCTGTTATTTTTTAAAGTCTAAAAAGTTCCCGGTTAGGGAGAGACTGGCAGCTGATTGAGCCTCCGTTTGTCTGACCCAAAGTCAGTAACATTTTTTGATTACCAAAGAATAGCCGGTTGCTAAAAGAGGATTTTCCCATAGAGGCTGAAGACTGATAGTTATTAATAAATTTTTAATTTGGTGGACCTAAGATATTTTATTATATGTCGACTTCTCTGGAACATCCTGCATGGCTATTCTGTTGTGAGCCAATTCAAGTTGGGGCTACAGCCTGGGCAAAAACAATAAAGGGCGAAGTCTGGCTTTAGCAGCAGCTGATCTCCTTCACAGGACAAGCATTAAAGATACCAGTGGAGTACCTGCAGGAAGATGGTCAAGTTCCTCAAAAACATATTATTTGCTCTTGTAAGAGGAACGATTAGCGAACCACCACAGCTCAGAGCCATAGAACACGATGAACTGCTTCAGCTTCATAAATTTGTAGAACTGGAGAAAGAGGTTCAATAAAAGAGGAACAATGGTCTTTGATTATGGCACTTGTAATCTGCGTGTGCTTTACAGTCATTAAATCAATTTGCGGCTTCCAAGCCACAGTCAATGATAGAGTAACGCCCAGGTAAGTGACGTCATTTAACCTTTGCAAGCGAGTGCCCTCCCGCCCCCCAGGTCAAGTCTTCACCTAAAGTGTTTTTTGAGAATCATGAACATAGTTTTTGCAGAATTGATCTTACGGCCTTGAGCTGTTCAAAATTCCTCGAAGTGAGATAGCAAATGTTGAAGGCCATTAGGCGTTTTAGAAATGAGGAGAGTATCATCTGCAAAAAAAGAATAATCCTCTTTTTACCTGCCAGCATTGGAGCATCTGAAGGGACATGAGAGAAAGAACAACCTCATTAGAGGATAGGGAAAATAAAGTGGGAGCCAAGACACAGGCCCCTGCACATTTCCTCCACCCCCTCCCTCCCCAACCTCCTTTTTAATATTGGAATGTGATCAGTCCGCTCCCCCGGCCACCCCAGCAAACCTAAGCATAATTGCCCTCAGGTAAACGGATTAGGACTGTGAGAAGTTCCTGAGGCGTACCCATATCTAAAAGTACCCACCAGAGTTCATTCTGAGGAGCCAGGTCGGAAGCTTCCTCCGCCAACCTCCACCATCCTCCAGAACAGGAGCAAAAAGTAAAAGACTTGATCTATAATGCTTATTTTACTATGAAACCTGGCTTTTATAGGGTGACCAACATCATTGGCCTTAATCCATTTCTTGATCTTACCCAGAAAAGACGTGTAAAAACCTTTTGCGCACAATCAATTAAGCTGATTGGTTGATAATTACACTGCGGGGATCCATCCCCTTTCTTATATATAGGGATGACAACTGCTCCCTTCCAGGAATCTGGTATGGGAGCTCCAAAAAATTTAATTTGCCACGATAAGAAAGTACCGGGACCAATTTTCCCTATTGCGTTTAAAAAAATAAAAAAAAATCTGCTGCTACGTCATCTGGGCCAGGGGCCCTTACCTCTGGGTTAGCTTCCAGAGCTAACAAGATATCCGGAGGTTCAAAAGGAGATGCTAGCAGGGCAGTGACGTTATCAGTAAAAGTACACCGCATGATGTCGAAACCTCAAGGTTCGAGGTGAGATTGGCATGAGTAATCTGGTCTAGATGTGAAGAATCGCACACACTTATATATTACCTACTGGCAGTCGCCACTAGCTAGTTATAGTTAAGAGTTAGTTTTCATAGAAAAAGCATTTTTTGACTTGCCTATTTTTTGGCACCGGTTGATGAATCTTCATGACATTTTCACAAAAAGTGCTATCTAGAATATTTTTCTGCATGGAATATTTAAGGGTGATTGATCTGTCAAACAGGGGCCAAGAACTACAGCCGGACCTGCTGGATGGAATAACACCAAATTTGGCAGGAAGGTAGCCTTAGTCCAGTAAGAGTGCTTTTTGTTATTTGGTGTATATTTCATTCAGTAGTTTTGTAGATAGTAAATTAAATTTAAATTTATCTATTTAGGGTGACACCCAATTTGTGACTAGTCTCAAATGCGAGTGCGAAAAGAGATGCAGTGATTGGCTAGGCTCAGCCTTGGCAGATAGTTGCAACTGCTATTTTCAATCATGAACCCAGGGGTATTTTTTTTAAATACATAAACTAGTGTTTGTGAACTAGGGTAGCTCCACCATATACCTTTGTGTTTATTGTGTAGTAGATGATAACTACACATAATATAGGATGCAATGTTTGAATTTGGTGAAAAACACCCTGTTGCCTTTGTCTGTGAAGTGAACGCCATCACTTCTATAAATTCCATCCATGTCAAAGCACAGGTTGTTATTGTAGATAGAGCCCATGTTATGGTCTCTGAGAAATGCTGAAACAGATTTATTAACATGTTTCCTGGTTTTGTCTGTCCGTGGACAGAATGTATTTGATAATTTCCATTTCTACCATTGGCATATAATGGAGAATATGACGGTAGTGTGAGGAAAAAGTGACATTAATTCTGCAAAGGTGTCCTTCATTAGGATTTCCAGTCCTACCCCAGGAACTGTGCCTAGGTCATTACCACCACAGTGTACAATCATGAGGTGAGGGGGGTTGGCAATCTCTAATGCTTTTTACCAAAGGCAACAACGTATGCCACTTTAATCCTCTCTGGCCAATCCAAGTAACCCAGGTCTCTGTAAATGGCACTCTTTCTAGCATACTCACAAGCCCAAGACATAAAGATGTGTCCTACAATGCTCACTGAGCATTGTGACAGCTAGCAGAAATACCTCAAGGGTGAAGGTTGGAAGAGAGTGAGGGGTTTTAAAAATGAAAGGCAGTTACAATGGAGGGAAGGTGTTGTTTGGAAAACAAAATGCATTTCATTGGATGATTTTAATGTGCAGATAGTTACAATTAGGTTGTGACTTTTAGTAAGTACGTCTGTGATTGGCTGTGCTTAAAATAAAGACATGTAATATGTTGGAGGTGGTTACATTTGCAAATAGTCAAGTACACTTGCTGCATTTCAGTTGCACAGTAATGTGCAGTTAGTAAAGCATAGGCTGCACTTTTGACCTAGTGGCTCTAGAGGGTTGCTATGGAAACACTAGCAAAGGAGTTTTGGGGTAAGGTTATTAAAGAGATAGTACTATATTTAACTGAAATGAGGTGTTTAGTGTTTTTAGAAAACAATCACAAAGTGTCTCCTATTGAGATCTTATTAAAGAGTAATATAATTGTAATGTAAAAAAAAAAATACTAAGCAAAACATGTTTTTGGATCGCCATAAATATTCACTAATTCGTCGTGAAGTTACACGAGCGGCCTTTTCTAAAGTCGTGAAGAATGTGCGAATACGTACAAATAGTCTACCATTTTCTGTTCTTCACAGAAGTGAAGAAAGAGTTGTAAAGCACGTTCTAAAAATACTTACAAATGCATTTACAAAGGAGTTTAGACACGGAGAGTCGGAGTGGAGACCAAGGTCTTATTTATTTTGCTGCAGCAAAGAGAACAGATTTACAACTGGCATCCCGAGCCCGAAGTAAAGTGTGCTAACATGGTGCGTTCAACAGTGATTTATACTCGTACATCAAAGGATACATAAAATAACTAAATACTGATATGTCATACAGGAATTTTAAGGAGGGAATCAGTTTCCACACAGTGGTTCCCGTCCCTGCTTTGTCCTCGACTCCCTTCTGCAGCTGTCTGACTTCTCACATTCTGAAAACCCTTCAAAGGATTTTGTGGTTCAAAGCTATAGATATCAACCTTTCCCTCCCCAAAATACAACAGCCGAGGTCGGTTAGTTTATTTTTACCACATGATTATAATGAGTAATGTGCCCCAGCTAGGGAAAGAAACCAGCTGCGAGCCCGTGGTGGAACCAGGCTTTTTTTTACTAAACAAATATATAAGATAACATATGCAATAGGTAGTGCGTTTAGAGAGAGAACTCAAACTAAATGTCTTTAATGAAAAAGGAGCAATACAAAATGGATTCTTACAATCGGCCCTTTTTGAGTTTTCTCTCAAACATTACCAACGTTTTCAAAATGAGTTCCAAATCTCCTCGTATATTTTCAATTTCACCCCGACGTCCTTGGAATTGACATTCATGGGGACATAAACAACCAATGGGTATGAGCAACCAGTATCTTTAGTGAGAATAGTGGGATCAATAGCCATTAGGGAATTGATCTCTTCTCTCTGCCTCATCGTTCAATTTGTTTCTTGTATTTTAACTGTAGGAGGTTTACTAATTTTTAAACAGGAACATAAAGCAGCTAAGCACTGTACTAACAGACAGCTTAATATAATAGCTATTATTATAAAAAGTATGTCTTTAAACAAACCAGCCCCACCTGCAGAGCCAAGACCATAGCCATGATAAGCTCAAATTGCCTCCATCATATTGGCCCCCCTTTTCAAATACCTGTACTGCTTCTTTTATTTTCCCAATATCCAATTCTATCTCTGATAATTTGTTGACAAAGTAGCAGCATTTTTGCTGATACTGATGTTGGATTAAAACACATACTCCTCCTTGTTGTACCATAATTAAATCTAGAGCAAGACGATTTTGTATAGCCAATTGGGCTGCAGAATTTATTTCTAGCTGTACACTTCCTATGGCCTTCCTAGTGGCGTTAGATGCAATGGCTAATTCAGCAGACCTGTTCATCATTGCCAGCTGTAAGTCGAAAATCCCAAATACCGGAATAAAAACATGTAGTGCTTGAAATACCAAGTTCTTTCGTTCCCCCAATATGGGCGTCCCTAGTTTGTACCTATGAGCAAAACTCCCAATGTTAAGGGGCTGGGAAGATGATATATTTGATATCGCAGTAATGTTGGGTGCTAAATATGCCAGCGAGCATATCCCTTCCCAGTTTAGAGGGAGTACCTTATACGCAGTTCTTCCACATACAATATACATGCCTCCCTGGATTTGTGAGTTTATAATGCTGTGTTTTACTCGGAGCAAACCCACACCCTTGGGTGTGTCATGCTCAGAACTATTAGAATACTTGTAATCCGTCCAAATTTCATTTAGCAATGATACATTTGCCCAGGGTGCAACATAGGAACATCTAGCCGGCCGGAGGGGGGCAAGGAAAACCAGTGACAAAATTAAAGGGGAATTCTTCCCATTTCTATTTCGTTCCCTTGAGGGATCATATAACAATCCTTCCGGATCTACCAGAACATCCTCTCCTCCCACCGTCGGGTTCCAATAATTTACAGTATAATTGTGCTGAGTCCCATTAATCAATGAGGTCCAATTTCTGTCTAGTTTCTCCTCTCCTTCGAGATCCAAGTTCCCCATGTTATTATCAAATAACAGAGTGTAAACACAATGTTCGGGTGGGACCTTTCACATCTATTTTGCCTCTGTGTTTTGCCCGTAACAATGAGTACCTAAACATATGGGAAACATTTTATGTGTGACATTCTCTCCAGGAATCAGGAAAAGCTTATATTCTGCCTGGGTATTAGGGAGCAACGCACACCTAGGGTACCACTGATATTCTCGTTGGTCACATCTCCAAGTGATATTGGGTACAATACACACTTCCCCCTCTTTCACATTCGCCTGGTGATACTGGTACTTCATAAAGACCTATAGGGTCCTCGGGGTGTCTAGACAAGTGCCAGCAAATCCAGCAGTCAGTGAAACTCAATGTTTCAGCCAACTTTCCATGAACCTTTATCAATGGATGTAAGGTGGGATTTTGCAACAGTGATGCAACACTGCTGGGCATTATACATATTAACTTGAGGGTCACTAGGTACTTCATTATTGTTTTGTAGAAATAGATATAAGACCACTGTAGGAGGCTGGCCTGGCTTGTAGTGGGTACCAGAGGTACTTACACCTTGTGCCAGGTCCAGTTATCCCTTATTAGTGTAGAAGAGGTTTTTCTAGCAGCTTAGGCTGATAGAAGGTAGCTATGGCAAAGCAGCTTAGGCTGAACTAGGAGACATGTAAAGCTCCTACTATACCACTGGTGTCATATGCACAATATCATAAGAATACACAATACACAGAAGTACTAAAAATAAAGGTACTTTATTTTTATGACAATATGCCAAAAGTATCTCAGTGAGTACCCTCAGTATGAGGATAAGATAGATATATATATACATCCTGTATATCATCATCATCATGCTTCTGTACATATATCTTGTGTGTATATATATATATATATATATATATATACACACAAGATATATGTACAGAAGCCAAAATTAGGTAAGTAATAGCAAGAAAAGGAATGCAAACAGTGTAGACTTACAGTAGATTGCAATAGGAGCACATAGGTATAGGGGCAACACAAACCATATACTCCAAAAGTGGAATGCGAACCACGAATGGACCCTAAACCTATGTGAGCTTGTAGAGGGTCGCTGGGACTGTAAGAAAACAGTGAGGGTTAGAAAAATAGCCCACCCCAAGACCCTGAAAGGTAGGTGTAAAGTGCACCTACTACCCCCAGAGAGCACAGAAGTCGTGATAGGGGGATTCTGCAGGAAGAACAAACACCAGCAATGCAACAACAGTGGATTTCCGGACCTGAGTACCTGTAAGACAAGGGGACCAAGTCCAATAGTTGCGACAGTGTCGAGAGAGGGCAGGAGCCCAGGAAATGCCAGCTGAGGGTGCAAGGAAGCTGCCACCGGATGGAAGAAGCTTGGAGTTCTGCAAGAAAGAAGAGAGCTAGGGACTTCTCCTTTGGAAGACGGATGTCCCACGTTGCGATGAAGCTTGCAGAGGTGTTCCCACGCAGAAAGACCGCAAACGAGCCTTGCTAGCTGCAAGGGTCGCGTAGAGCTTTTTTGGGTGCTGCTGTGGCCCAGGAGGGACCAGGATGTCGCCCCTTGGAGGAGGAGACAGAGGGAGCGCCCAGCAACTCAGGGAGCCATCACAGAAGCAGGCAGCACACGCAAAAGTACGTGAACAGGCACTTTGAAGGAAAGTGAACCGGAGGCCACGCAAAGTCACAAAAGGGAGTCCAACGCCGCCGAAGGACCACTCAGAAGGTTGTGCACTGCAGGATAGAGTGTCGGGGACCCAGGCTTGGCTGTGCACGAAGGAAATCCTGGAAGAGTGCACAGGAGCTGGAGCAGCTGCAAATCACGTGGTACCCAGCAATGCAGTCTAGCGTGGGGAGGCAAGGACTTACCTCCACCAAACTTGGACTGAAGAGTCACTGGACTGTGGGAGTCACTTGGATAGAGTTGCTGAGTTCCAGGACCCATGCTCGTCAGGCTGAGAGGGGATCCAGACGACCAGTGAAGCAGTCTTTTGGTGCCTGCGTTAGCAGGGGGAAGATTCCGTCGACCCACAGGAGATTTCTTCAGAGCTCCTGGTGCAGGGAGGAGGCAGGCTACCCCCAGAGCATGCACCACTTGGAAACAGTCGAGAAAGCCGGCAGGATGAGGCGATACAAGGTTGCTAGTCGTCTTGCTACTTTGTTGCAGTTTTGCAGGCGTCCTGAGCAGTCAGAAGTCGATCCTTTGGCAGAAGGTGAAGAGGGAGATGCAGAGGAACTCTGGTGAGCTCTTGCATTCGTTATCTGGTGAGATCTCCAAAGCAGAGACCCTAAATAGCCAGAAAAGGAGGTTTGGCTACCTAGGAAGGAGGATTGGCTGCCAAGAGAGGTAAGAGCCTATCAGAAGGAGCCTCTGACGTCACCTGCTGGCACTGGCCACTCAGAGCGGTCCAGTGTGCCACAAACACCTCTGTTTCCAAGATGGCAGAGGTCTGGGACATACTGGAGGAGCTCTGGGCACCTCCCCTGGGAGGTGCAGGTCAAGGGAGTGGTCACTCCCCTTTGCTTTGTCCAGTTTTGTGCCAGAGCAGGGCTGGTGGATCCCTGAACCGGTGTAGACTGGCTTATGCAGAGATGGGCACCATCTGTGCCCATAAAAGCATTTCCAGAGGCTGGGGGAGGCTACTCCTCCCCAGCCCTCACACCTATTTCCAAAGGGAGAGGGTGTTACATCCTCTCTCAGAGGAAGTCCTTTGTTCTGCCTTCCTGGGCCAGGGCTGCCTGGACCCCAGGAGGGCAGAAACCTGTCTGAGGGGTTGGCAGCAGCTGCAGTGGAGACCCCGGAAAGGCAGTTTGGCAGTACCCGGGTTCTGTGCTAGAGACCCGGGGGATCATGGAATTGTCCCCCCCAATGCCAGAATGGCATTGGAGTGACAATTCCATGATCTTAGACATGTTACATGGCCATGTTCAGAGTTACCATTGTGACGCTGTACATAGGTCACTACCTATGTATAGTGCACGTGTGTAATGGTGTCCCCGCACTCACAAAGTCCGGGGAATTTGCCCTGAACGATGTAGGGGCACCTTGGCTAGTGCCAGGATGCCCACACACTAATTAACTTTGCACCCAACCTTCACCAGGTGAAGGTTAGACATATAGGTGACTTATAAGTTACTTAAGTGCAGTGGTAAATGGCTGTGAAATAACGTGGACGTTATTTCACGCAGGCTGCACTGGCAAACCTGTGTAAGAATTGTCAGAGCTCCCTATGGGTGGCAAAAGAAATGCTGTAGCCCATAGGGATCTCCTGGAACCCCAATACCCTGGGTACCTCAGTACCATATATATACCAGGGAATTATATGGGTGTAACAGTATGCCAATGTGAATTTCTAATTGGTAAATTTAGTCACTAGCCTGTTAGTGACAAATCTGGAAAGCAGAGAGAGCATAACCACTGAGGTTCTGGTTAGCAGAGCCTCAGTGAGACAGTTAGGCATCACACAGGGAACACATACAGGGCACATACTTATGAGCACTGGGGGCCCTGTCTGGCAGGGTCCCAGTGACACATAGACTAAAACAACATATATACAGTGAAATAGGGGGTAACATGCCAGGCAAGGTGGTACTTTCCTACACAAACTAGTGAGTTCATTAAGAGGGGCTGCTATGGAGCCATAGTTTTTAATGAATCTTTTGTAATACCCAGTGAGGCCTAGGAAGGCTCTCACCTGGGTCTGAGTTGTAGGGGGAACCCAATCCATGATTGTCTGTATTTTACCCTGCAGTGGTGCAACCTGTTCTCCACCTACCAGGTGTCCCAGATAAACCACCTTTCCCTGCCCTATATGGCACTTTGAAGCCTTGATAATAGTGAGGCCTGCCTTTTGCAGGGCCTCCAAAACTTTCCAAAGGTGGACCAGGTGCTCATCCCAGGTGGAGCTAAAGACAGCAATATCATCTAGATATGCTGCACTAAAAACCTCCAACCCTTGCAGGACTGTGTTCGCCAACCTCTGAAAAGTAGCAGGTGTATTTTTCAAACCGAAGGGCATCATAGTAAATTGGTAGTGCCCTCCTATAGTTGAAAATGCAGTTTTAGGTTTAGCATCCTCAGCCAGTTTGATCTGCCAATACCCTGCAGTCAAATCAAAGGTGCTTAGATACTTGGCAGATGCCAGTCTATCTATGAGCTCATCTGCCCTGGGTATAGGGTGAGCATCAGTTTTTGTTACCTGATTGAGACCTCTGTAGTCTACACAAAACCTCATCTCCCTTTTTCCATCTTTTGAGTGAGGCTTTGGTACAAGCAGCACAGGACTCGCCCATGGGCTTTCAGAAGGTTCAACCACTCCTAGATCAAGCATTTTCTGAACCTCTTGTTTTATGCAGTCCCTGACATGGTGAGGCTTCCTATAGATTTTACTTTTGACAGGCAAGCTGTCTCCAGTATAAATTGTGTGTTCACACCAAGATGTGATGCCTGGCACAGTTAAAAAGAGTTCAGAAAATTGTCCAAGGAGATTTATGCAGTTGTCTTTCTGTTCTGCAGTAAGACAGTCTGCCAAAACTACTCACTCCACTAAAGCATAATTTTCAGTGGTGGAAAAGAGATCAGGGAGAGGGTCACTCCCTTCCTGTCCCTCATCTGTTGCCATGAGCAGGGTGAGATCAGCCCTGTCATAGTAGGGTTTTAGGCGGTTGACATGAATCACCCTAAGGGGACTCCTGGCAGTGCCCAGGTCAACCAAATAGGTGACTTCGCCCTTTTTCTCAACAATTAGATGGGGTCCACTCCATTTGTCCTGGAGTGCTCTTGGGGCCACAGGCTTTAATACCCACACCTTCTGTCCTGGTTGATACTGAATCAGAACAGCCTTCTGTTCATGCCATTGCTTCTGGAGCTCTTGGCTGGCCTGAAGGTTTTTACTGGCCTTTTTCATGTACTCTGCCATTCTGGATCTTAGGCCAAGTACATAGTCCACTATGTCCTGTTTTGGAGCTTTTAAAGGTTGTTCCCAACCCTCCTTCACAAGTGTTAGTGGACCTCTTACAGGGTGCCCAAAGAGGAGTTCAAAGGGGCTGAAGTCCACTCCTTTCTGGGGTACCTCTCTGTAAGTAGAAAGGAGGCAAGGTAACAGGACATCCCATCTTCTCCTGAGTTTTTCAGGGAGTCCCATTATCATACCTTTTGAGAGTTTTATTAAACCTCTCTACCAGTCCATTAGTCTGTGGATGATAAGGAGTTGTGGATTTGTAGGTTACACCACATTCCTTCCACATAGCTTTCAAGTCTGCAGACATAAAGTTGCTACCCCTATCTGATACAGACTCTTTTGGGAAACCCACCCTGGAAAAGATTCCCAGGAGGGCTTTTGCCACTGCAGGTGCTGTAGTGGTCCTTAGAGGGATTGCTTCAGGATATCTTATGGCATGGTCCACAACCACCAAGATAAACCTATTGCCTGAAGCAGTAGGAGGGTCAAGGGGGCCAACTATGTCAACCCCTACCCTTTCAAAGGGGACCCCAACCACAGGTAGTGGAATAAGGGGAGCCTGTGGTGTGCCACCAGTCTTGCCACTGGCTTGGCCGGTCATACAAGACTTACAAAAATCTTTATTGTCCTCTGACATCCTAGGCCAGTGAAACGGGGACAAGCCTTTCCCATGTTTTGATCTGGCCCAACTGCCCAGCCAAAGAAATGTCATGTGCCAGAGTTAGGAGGAACTCTCTGTACTGCAGGGGAATGACCAATCTCCTGGCTGCTCCAGGTTTTGGGTCCCTTGCCTCTGTGTACAAGAGGTTGTCCTCCCAGTAAACTCTGTGTGTCACTGACATCCCCATTTTGCTGTTTGACAGCTTGCTGTCTGAGACCCTCTAATGTGGGACAGGATTGCTGTGCCACACTCAGCTCTTCCCTGGCAGGCCCCCCTCCACCCAAAAGCTCAGCAGTGTCTGCTGCTAGCTCATCTGGTGAAGGTTCTGTACAGGGAGGAAATTCTTCTTTCTCAGAAGGAGAATCATCTGTAGAAGAGGGATAGTGGGTAGTGATTTACCCTTGCTACCCGTGGCTTTAGGGAGCACTTGGTCCATTGTTCCAGGATCCAAGTTACCCCGTCCTTTTTGCTTTTTGGCCTGAGCCCTTGTGAAAGCAAAAATATGCCCAGGAATGCCCAGCATTGCTGCATGAGCCTCCAACTCCACTTCTGCCCAAGCTGATGTCTCTAAATCGTTCCCTAGTAGACAGTCTACAGGTAAATCTGAGGCAACCACAACTTTCTTTGGGCCAGTAACCCCCTCCCCCCAGTTGAGATTCACAACAGCAATGGGGTGGCTAAGAGTGTTGTTATTAGTGTCTGTCACTTGGTACTGCTGACCAAGTAGGTGTTGTTCAGGGTGCATCACGTTCTCTATTACCATGGTAACACTGGCACCTGTGTCCCTTTAGGCCTGAACCTCAACACCATTTATTAGGGGAGGTTGCTTGTACTTATCCACATTAAGGGGACAAGCAACCAAGATGGCCAAATCAATGGCACCTTCAGAGACTAACACAGCCTCTGTGGTCTCCCTAACAAGACCAACCCCAACTAAGTTACCAAAAGTGAGCCCAGCTACTCCCTTGGATTGGCTATTAGTAGGTTAGCTCCCACCACCACTGCTATTACTAGGGGCACTAGGATTTGCAGTAGGGGTTGTGGTAGTAGGAGGTTTGGTGTTTTTCTTTGGACAACTGGCATCAGTTGTCCAATGGCCTTTGACTTTACGCAAATAACACCAAGGCTTTTTAAGTTGATTTGAAGAGGATTTGGACCCACCACCCCCACCAGAGTAGTTTTGTGGGCCTGATGAAGACTCATTTTTACTTTTGTCCCCACTCTTCTCAGAAGACTTACCATCCTTCTTGCCATCTTTGTCACCCCCTGTATGAACTTTTCTGTTCACTCTTGTTCTGACCCATTTGTCTGCCTTCTTTCCCAATTCTTGGGGAGAGGTCAGATCTGAGTCCACTAGATATTGGTGTAACAAGTCAGACACACAGTTATTCAGAAAATGCTCTCTCAGAATAAGATTATACAGGCTTTCATTGTCAGAACCTTTACTGCCATGTAACCACCCCTCCAAGGCCTTCACTGAACAGTCAACAAAGTCTATCCAGTCTTGTGAGGACACTTTTCTGGTGTCTCTGAACTTAATCCTGTATTGTTCAGTGGTTAAGCCAAACCCATCCAAGAGTGCATCCTTCAAAACTGCAAAATTGTTAGCATCACGTTCTATAACAGTAAAGAGCCTATTCCTACCTTTTCCATTGAAAGAAAGCCACAATATAGCAGCCCACTGCCTTTGAGGGACCCCCTGTACCATACAGGCCCTCTCAAGTGCAGCAAACCACTTGTTGATGTCATCCCTCTCCTTGTAAGGGGGGGACTATCTTGTGCAGATTCCTGGAATCATGTGCTCTAACAGGATTACTATCAGGAATACTGCTGCTGCCACCATGGGGTCCTAACCCCAATCTCTCTTTCATTCTCCCGGTCTAGGGATTCTCTATCTAAGGCCAGCTGTTGCTTTTTAAGCTACAGCCTGGTCTCTTCAACCCTCAACTTTTTGAGTTCCCTTTCTAACATGTTGTTTTCCGGGTGGGTGGGTTGGGAATGCTTGGAAACAGAAGATAAATTGGAAACTACAGAGGGGGATCTGTCCCTAACTGACTGAACCCTAACAACTTGGCCTTCAGGAATAAAGATTCCCCTACTATGATGAGAACCTCCATTACTGCCAACATTACTGGGTGTCCTGCTAGGGGGAGATCTGGTACAGAACCCTCCCCACCTCCCTCAAGGAGATCCCCTGAGTCAGAATGGGAACCTTCTATTAACCTCTCATTTGAAGTGCCTGCTTGGAACTCATCATTCACAATAAGTGTGTTAAATAGAAACTCTTTTGTAGGGTTCTTTCCTGCCACTAAACCTCTCTCTAAGCAGAGACTCCTTAGGCTCTTATAATTCAAATTGTCGTAAGTTGTATTGACCTTTTTAAGAGCTGACTCTACTTCAGACATGATAGTAAAAGGTTTAGAAATAGTGAGAAGGAAGAAAGTTTCAGAACTTTTTAAAGAACAGAGAAAAAAAACTTTTTCTAACTTTTTAGAAAACTTTTAGAAGTTTAGAGAAACTTTTCAGAACTTTGTAAAGTGTAAGAGGAGAAAAGCAACACTTTTTGGTTAGGTGTACATACACTGAACTTGTTTTGTATATTATTCTCTTATGAAAAGTACACAATGACAAAGTGGTAAGTAGTTACAAGTACTTATCCCACCGCTGCACAACCAATATAGGAGGCTGGCCTGGATTGTAGTGGGTACCAGAGGTCCAGGTCCAGTTATCCCTTATTAGTGTAGAAGAGGTGTTTCTAGCAGCTTAGGCTGATAGAAGGTAGCTATGGCAAAGCAGCTTAGTCTGAACTAGGAGGCATGTAAAGCTCCTACTATACCACTGGTGTCATATGCACAATATCATAAGAAAACACAATACACAGAAGTACTAAAAATAAAGGTACTTTATTTTTATGGCAATATGCCAAATGTATCTCAGTGAGTACCCTCAGTATGAGGATAAGATATATATATATATATATATATATATATATATATATATATATATATATATATATATATACACACACACACACAAGATATATGTACACAAACCAAAATTAGGTAAGTAATAGCAAGAAAAGGAATGCAAACAGTGTAGACTTACAATAGATTGCAATGAGAGCACATAGGTATAGGGGCAACACAAACCATATACTCCAAAAGTGGAATGCGAACCACGAATGGACCCCAAACCTATGTGAGCTTGTAGAGGGTCGCTGGGACTGTAAGAAAACAGTGAGGGTTAGAAAAATAGCCCACCGCAAGACCCTGAAAGGTAGATGTAAAGTGCACCTACTACCCCCAGA
The DNA here is from genome assembly GCF_031143425.1 of Pleurodeles waltl. NCBI lineage: Eukaryota > Metazoa > Chordata > Amphibia > Caudata > Salamandridae > Pleurodeles > Pleurodeles waltl. Next base: position 70,223,380 of record NC_090448.1, read on the forward strand.
GAGCACAGAAGTCGTGATAGGGGGATTCTGCAGGAAGAACAAACTCCAGCAATGCAAAAACAGTGGATTTCCGGACCTAAGACAAGGGGACCAAGTCCAATAGCCGTGACAGTGTAGAGAGTGGGCAGGAGCCCAGGAAATGTCACCTGAGGGTGCAAGGAAGCTGCCACCGGATGGAAGAAGCTTGGGAGTTCTGCAAGAAAGAAGAGAGCTAGGGACTTCTCCTTTGGAAGACGGATGTCCCACGTCGCGATGAAGCTTGCAGAGGTGTTCCCACGCAAAAAGACCGCAAACAAGCCTTGCTAGCTGCAAGGGTTGCGGTAGAGCTTTTTTTGGGTGCTGCTGTGGCCCAGGAGGGACCAGGATGTCACCACTTGGAGGAGGAGACAGAGGGGGCACCCAGCAACTCAGGGAGCCCTCACAGAAGCAGACAGCACACGCAAAAGTACCTGAACTGGCACTTGGAAGGAAAGTGAACCGGAGTCCACGTGAAGTCACAAAAGAGAGTCCCACGACGCTAGAGGACAACTCATAAGGTTGTGCACTGCAGGATAGAGTGTCGGGGACCCAGGCTTGGCTGTGCACGAAGGAAATCCTGGAAGAGTGCACAGGAGCCGGAGGAGCTGCAAATCACGCGGTACCCAGCAATGCAGTCTAGCGTGGGGAGGCAAGGACTTACCTCCACCAAACTTGGACTGAAGAGTCACTGAACTGTGGGAGTCACTTGGACAGAGTTGCTGAGTTCCAGGGACCACGCTCGTCAGGCTGAGAGGGGACCCAGACGACCAGTGATGCAGTCTTTTGGTGCCTGCGTTAGCAGGGGGAAGATTCCGTCGACCCACGGGGGATTTCTTCAGAGCTCCGGGTGCAGTGAGGAGGCAGGCTACCCCCAGAGCATGCACCACCTGGAAACAGTCAAGAAAGCCGGCAGGATGAGGCAATACAAGGTTGCTAGTAGTCGTCTTGCTACTTTGTTGCGGTTTTGCAGGCGTCCTGAGCAGTCAGCGGTCGATCCTTTGGCAGAAGGTGAAGAGGGAGATGCAGAGGAACTCTGGTGAGCTCTTGCATTCGTTATCTGGTGAGATCCCCAAAGCAGAGACCCTAAATAGCCAGAAAAGGAGGTTTGGCTACCTAGGAAGGAGGACTGGCTACCAAGAGGGCTAAGAGCCTATCAGAAGGAGCCTCTGACGTCACCTGCTGGCACTGGCCACTCAGAGCAGTCCAGTGTGCCACAAACACCTCTGTTTCCAAGATGGCAGAGGTCTGGGACACACTGGAGGAGTTCTGGGCACCTCCCCTGGGAGGTGCAGGTCAGGGGAGTAGTCACTCCCCTTTGCTTTGTCCAGTTTTGTGCCAGAGCAGGGCTGGTGGATCCCTGAACCGGTGTAGACTGGCTTATGCAGAGATGGGCACCATCTGTGCCCATCAAAGCATTTCCAGAGGCTGGGGGAGGCTACTCCTCCCCAGCCCTCACACCTATTTCCAAAGGGAGAGGGTGTTGCACCCTCTCTCAGAGGAAGTCCTTTGTTCTGCCTTCCTGGGCCAGGGCTGCCTGGACCACAGGAGGGCAGAAACCTGTCTGAGGGGTTGGCAGCTGCAGTGGAGACCCCGGAAAGGCAGTTTGGCAGTACCCGGGTTCTGTGCTAGAGACCCGGGGGATCATGGAATTGTCCCCCCAATGCCATTCTGGCATTGGGGGGACAATTCCATGATCTTAGACATGTTACATGGCCATGTTCGAAGTTACTGTTGTGACGCTGTACATAGTTAGTGACCTATGTTCCGTGCACATGTGTAATGGTGTCCCCGCACTCACAAAGTCTGGGGAATTTGCCCTGAACGATGTGGGGGCACCTTGGCTAGTGCCAGGATGCCCACACACTAAGTAACTTTGCACCCAACCTTCACCAGGTGAAGGTTCGACATATAGGTGACTTATAAGTTACTTAAGTGCAGTGGTAAATGGCTGTGAAATAATGTGGACGTTATTTCACGCAGGCTGCACTGGCAGGCCTGTGTAAGAATTGTCAGAGCTGTAAAAACTGTAAACTTTGCATTTGTATAGCGCACTACTCACCCGTTAGGGTCTCAAGGCGCTGTACTCATACCGCTATGGAACCCCTCCTGGCTTTTCCCTGTGAGGTGCCCACTCCTGGGCACCCCCAGGGTGAAGCCAGGCATCCAAGCGCTGTTGGGGCCGTTGTGGAGTTTAAGCAAGCTATTGCCCAGAGTTGCAGAGTGGGACCCATTAATTAGATTAGGCACCGAGGCGAGAATTATCTGGTCCAAGGTAATTGAGCCCAAGACCTGCCGAAGCGGGACTTGAACCCTGGTCTTGAGCCAGATCTCTGCTTCAGGGTCTGCCGCTCTAACCATTGTATGGTTCCCTATGGGTGGCAAAAGAAATGCTGCAGCCCAAAGGGATCTCCTGGAACCCCAATACCCTGGGTACCTCTGTACCATATACTAGGGAATTATATGGGTGTACCAGTATGCCAATGTGAATTGGTAAATTTAGTCACTAGCCTGTTAGTGACAAATTTGGAAAGCAGAGAGAGCATAACCACTGAGGTTCTGGTAGCAGAGCCTCAGTGAGACAGTTAGGCATCACACAGGGAACACATACAGGGCACATACGTATGAGCACTGGGGCCCTGCCTGGCAGGGTCCCAGTGACACATAGACTAAAACAACATATATACAGTGAAATATGGGGGTAACGTGCCAGGCAAGATGTTACTTTCCTACAACCACTCTTCTCTATTCTCTCGAGGGACATTTGTCCTGCCAAATGGATATATTTTCATAACTTTATTCTACTCTCCTCCTTGTTCCTACTACCTTTCTATGGTGCCGCTTTACTCGTCTCCACCACCTATGTGTGTTCAAGAATATACCCACACAATTACCAAATATCCAAATGCAAAATATTGAGACCACTATACTAATAATCATACATACATAGATATATGTATGTGTATATATATATATATATATATATATATATATATATATATATATATATATACACATACACACACACACACAAATAGGTGAATTTCCTGCAATGTTCACAACCCACTAGAGTTCAGCAGCGCCGTGCTTCCCACTCTAATAGTTTTGCTGCACTAGTTGGTCCATAAACAATTTCTTTCGAACACTGGGCAATAGGTGTTGACTTGATCCTGGCTCCCTTGATCACTCCTTGTCGGGTTTCACTCCTGATGGGAGCTCAGTTCCTAGTGAGTAGGTCGCAATACTTCAAAGCTCTTCTCCAGTATAGTTCGTCGGTTTGTTCAATATTTCAGCAAAAAGAGGACAGAGGCCAGCAATTGAAATCAGGTTGGTGGTGTGCTGGGTACTTAACAGAAGAGGCACTTTTCCCGCTGGGACTACAAGCTGCACCAACCCTAATGACTGGCTGCTTCTGTAGAACTGGGATTAGTTTCTCTCATTACACCGTGGATAGCCACCGAACTGTTAACCCCACTTACACACTTTCTTATAGCAGATAATATCGTTGCAAAAGCTGCATCCCACTATGCTTGTGTTCTTGTTGAGATAGTGTTATACTGACCAATGTTCTGGTATCGTTGCACAGGGTAGTCACCCGTGTTCAAGTTCATGCTGAGGTTTTAATCATCACAATCGTTTATAAACTCATTGCCCAACGTGTGCGTGACAACAGTGAGAATAGCTCGTTTTAATGCTGGTACATCAGGGGCATCGGAAATACCTGTGGCGTTGGAGGCGGGGAACTGTATTTCATGAAGGCAAGCGTGCCGTATTCTGCTGAGCAAAGGATTCCATGGCCATTCAAAGGAGACCTCAGTTTGTAGTTTCAAGCTGGGAGCTATCAGGGTGATGTAAATGTAGTTTTTCGTGGGGGTCACCACTGTACGCATCTTCAGAATTCTGTTCATTTGGGTGGGCGATGATGCAGGTTGTATTGATGAGTTTGTTGATCTTCAAACAGTAAACCTTGGTCACTGGGCTGCTGTATCATCTCAGGAGCAGAAATGGTAGTACTTGAATCATGTGGAGGTGTCTCCTGTCTCCCTACTTCACCGTAGTCAGAGGACAAAGGTAATTCTGCAGATGGAGTAGATTGTAGTGGAATCGGTGCATGCTTACAATGGCTAGCATGTATCCAGTTTTTCCTTTCTTCCACTTTCACTGCCGTCTGTGTAGCAAGCAGTACCTGGGCCGGCCCCCGCCACCTGGGCTGAAGACTATTGGTTTTTTGAAAGTTCTTTGTCATATGCCAGTCCCCCGGTTTGAAATGATGACCAGGGCCTTCGAGAGGAGTCGGAAAGCTGGCCTTGACCTGTTGGTGGATCAAACGTAAATCTTTAGTCAGTTGTTTACAATAGTCTTCAAACAAAGGATACTGTACTTCAGAAAGCTTATTTGGCCGTGGTATCCCCCAGATACTGTCTGGCCTTCCCATGACTACTTCATAGGGGGATAATCGTGACTTGCCACTGGTAGTTGTCCTAATGGACAGCAACGCTAGGGGCAAAGCATCCGGCCATTTTAAATTGGTCTCAGTACAAATCTTGGCTATTTTGTCCTACAAGGTGTAATTATACCTCTCTACGAGGCCCGCTGATTGTGGGTGATTTGCAGCATGAAATCGCTGTTTTATGTTAAGGGCAGTACAAACCTTTTCCATCACCTCATTAGCGAAATGGGGGCCATTGTCACTCCAGACTATTCTAGGTAATCCGTATCTAGGAAAGTACTCTTTGAGTAGTATCTTGACGGTAGAGAGGGCACCATTGTCTTTTAATGGGTAGGCCTCTGTCCATTTTGAAAACATACATAATACCACTAACACATTTCAGTTTGTTACATGGTTCCATGTGGATAAAATCCATCTGTATAGTTTCATAGGGGAGATCAGGAGGGGCAAAATGACCAGGGGGCGTAGTGGTCCCTTTCCCTGCATTGTGCACTGCACACACCATACAACTCTTGACCAGGTTATTAGCTGCTTTGGATATCATAGGATTACTCCAAACATGGTCCAAAGTTGTCTTGATGCCTTGGGCACTGATGTGTGCAGGACTCTGGGCCATAGTGACCTTAGCGTATAACAATTGGGTAACATCCATCTTCTATCGGTGTCATCTGTTTAACAACCCTCACTGTCCAGTCTACAGTTCCTCTCCCACTGTTCCCTTTCCTCTGCTGTTGCTTCTGCTTGAATGTCTCTCACATACTGCAAGGTATTTTCTAGTACTCTGTTCTTGGGCTCCCACCTGGTACTACTCTCAACGTATGCATTGTCAAATGGTGCAGGTGCTGTTGCTTTCGCAGTAGAATCTGCAAAAGCATTTCCTCTTCCTATGTCATCAGTAATTTTCTTGTGGGCACTACACTTAATGATTGAGACCTGACGGGGCAAGCTGAGAGCATTTAGAAGTGCCACAATCAAAGTGCTATGCTGAATGGTAGTGCCATGCGACGTGATAAAGCCTCTATTCGCCCAGAGTCACCCAAAATGATGAGCTACTCCAAATGCATACTGGCTATCAGTGTAGATATTAACACTAAGATGTTCACTTATTTCACAAACTCTGGTGAGGGCAATTAATTCTGCAGCCTTTGCTGAATTTTGCGTGATTCTATGAGATTTGACCACTGTTTTTAATGTGGTGACTGCATAGGCTGCAGTAGTTGTACCATCTGGTAACTTGAAGCAAGACCCATCTACAAACCGCTCCCCCTGTGGGTCAGATACGGGAGTATCTGTTAAGTCTACCCGTCCCTTGGTTTCTTCCTCAGTGGCGAAAATGCAATTATGATCAAATTCCACATTGTCCTGAGGGAGGCTAGTAACGTAGCTGGGTTCAAGACATTACACCGCTTCAAAATGATATTTGGACAGAAAAATGTTAATTCATAACCCGTTAGACGAGCCCTGTTGAGGTACTGCGTCTGTGTTTTGTTTAACAAAATATCAACTGCATGAGAAAGCATCACAGTGAGAGGATTGCCACCAACAAACAGTTCACTTTGTTTCACCACAGCAGCTGCAGAAGCCACTCCTCTAAGACAACTAGGCAGAGCTTGTGCCACAGTGTCAAAGGTGGAAGAGAAGTATGCACAAGGGCGTTGTCTCCCACCTTGATCCTGTGTCAAAACAGACAATGTACAACCATGCTTTTCATGCACAAATAAAACAAATGGTTTGCTGTAATGAGGATTACCCAATGCAGGAGCAGAGCACAACGCCTTTTTTAGTTCCTGAAAAGCCTCCTCCCATTCTTCAGTCCAAGGCACAGGAGAGGGTACACCTGAAAGTGTCAGGGCAGTCAATGGTTTTTGTATAAGTAAAAAATTTGGAATCCACTGTCTGCAAAAGGATGTAAATCCCAAAAATGCTCAGACTTCAGTGGGGGTGCGTGGTGCAGTCATTGTATGAACCAGTTTTATTCTGTCTGGGTGTAATCTCCTTCCCTCCTTAGAGAGGAGGTGTCCTACATAGGTGACCTCCTCTTCACAATACTGCAATTTTGGGAGGGACACCTTATGACCCAGGGATGCTAAATGATGTAATAATGCAACAGTATCAGTCTTGCATTGTGCCATAGAATCAGAGGCAATTAAAATATCGTCAATGTACTGCAACAGTAAAGAACCTGAAGGTGGATTGAATTGGTCTAGTTGACATTTAAGACATTGACTATATATGCTCGGACTCTCCACAAATCCTTGAGGAGCTCTTGTTAGGGAGAATGATCGACCAAATATTGAAAAACTGAACAAATATTGGCTTTCTGGCGCAATCGGAATACTGAAGAAAGCATTCTTCAAATCGATCACTGAGAAGTAACACGCAGTGGTTGGTATCATGGTGTAAAGACTATTCATGTCTGGGACCAAAGGAAACTGAGGAATGACTTTTATTGATTTATCGGAGATCAATAACTAGTCGATATACCGTGTTATCAATAGCTGATTGCTCAACGTCTGATTTATTAGTATCAATTTGTTTCTTAACAACAGGAAGAATCGGGCTGTTACAGGGGCTGCCCACTATTTCCTTTTACACCTGCATGTACGAGGTCAGAAATGACTGTCTTGAGCCCTTTTTCGCTTGCTTTAGATAATTTGTATTGAGGAATACGGGGTAGCCGGGCAAATGGTTTGATTTGTATTACAATAGGGTCAATATCCATAATGCCTACATCACTTTTGCCTTTGGCCCATAAGCGAGGGTCTACTTCCACTAGCTCTGGGGGGTAAGTTGCATTCCTGCGAAAATATGCACCGGGTAGGGGCAGTGCTGTCCATAGTTACATAGACACCATCCATTGAACAGTGAATAACTGCATTACATTTCTTTAACATATCCAATGCAAACAAGTTTTCATTGCAACCTGAGGTTAAGGAGAGTGGCGTGTCTACTGTAAATGGTCCTACAGTTACTCATAGGTGCTGAGATGGGGCTCACCACGGGGATCCCAGAAATCCCAATTGAAGTGGTATGAAGCGCAGACAGGGGAGCCCCGGGACTGCAGCATGTGCAATACATGTTCTGGTGGTGCCAGTATCTAGAAGAAACTTATGGCCCTCCCCTTCAATATTTACGTCGCTATAGGGACCACTCTGATCTACAGGAATACTGACTCTCCCCTGGTCCTGTCTGTGGCTGTCCTTGTAATCGTATAATTCAGAAAAAGAATCACCAGCATAATATTGTCATTCAAATACATTGTCAAAAATATTAGTGTTATGCTGGACCTGGCTTACATTCTGCATATTCTGACCATTTCTGCCTCTTCCTCGCCCTCGTGGGTTAGCTGACGCATTCCCTCTATCAAGTGACATGCTCTGTCTCCCTTCCAGCAATGGGCAAGTATCACGCCAATGGCCATCCTGTTTACAGTAGGCATATTGGTTGATATTCAATCAGTGGTCTTGGGTTGGTGCAGATACACCTCGCCCTCAGCCCCTTCCCCGTCCCCTTGGTGGACCACCCCTTGGCTTGAGGGATTGTCACGCTGGGGATATGCCTGCTGTAATAGTACCTTTTTCTTCAAATCTTTTACTGAATTCTCATTCTTTTCTATTTCTTCCTTATACCTGCTCTTATAATATCATGCCATCAAGATCTCTGCCTGTCCCCTTGTCATCCACAAATAACGTGACACCTGTTTCAGAGGCAAGGTCTTGACTGCTAAAATCTGTGAATGCTTGTTCCAATCTGGTAAAATAATCTGGGACATCTTCATTGTTTTTTTTGTTTATAAGTGGTGAGTTGTTCCCAGTCGACAGTTTGAAGGGGAATAACAGTTGCTAATTTAATCAATATTCGGTCAAGTAAATTTAAAATGTCCTGATGAGGCAGGGCTTCTGGTGCCCTGTCTGCTTCATGTTGTTCTAATGCCCCCCCCCTGCAGCCCCAAAGGTAAGTATGTCATCTACTTTTCGAATTCTATGCCAGACGTCAGGGCCCAATAAAACACCCAAAAAATAATCAATGTCTTTGAGGGTCATGGTGGTGGTGGAAATTGCAATTCTAAGTTCATTATACAACCCAGTTGGATTCTTTCGAGGATCCAGCAAGTCTTTTTTCTTTATAGCCATCACCTCCTCCCTTTTCCATGGGAAATGGACAAACTGAGCCACAGATACAGGAGGCGGTTGGTTGGTGGCAACTGCAGCTGCGATTGCAGCAGCAGTTGGAGGACCAGGATGTACTTCCCTTATTGTTTATCCCTTTTCATACATTTTGAGAACCTCTTCTCTGGCTAAAACGCAAATGCGTACTCCCTCCATTAGGTCCTTATCACAAATTCTGCAAGCTGCGCAATCACGCCAAAGTTGGTATAGTTATTTTTTGATAAGACAGGGGTAGAGTCCCTAGTACCACAATACCAATCCGTTTCCAGTTTTTCGATCATGTACTTAATTGCTAATTGCTGTTCAAAATGTGGCATATCTTGTACTGTTTGTATAATATCGGTGTGAGTGTACATAGGATCTGCCATCCAAACCTCTGACTGATTTTTAATAACCCGTTTTTCATTTTTCCCAATAGTGGAGCGTGTACTAGGGGGTGAAGTCACCTTCATAGGTGTACACCACGTGGGTGCCAGTTTGGCTGTACATTGACGATTAGGGGTATTAGAGGTAGAAGACATTATTTGCAAAGTTGCGTTGTTGGCGGGCAGTGACTGAGCAGGGGTCGTGAAACTTGGACCTGGACTGGGGTCTGTGGTTGTTGTGGCACATGCTGATGTGGTGGTACACCTGGATTGGCCAAATTATGCACTTGGTCTTGCTGCTGTGCACCCATGATAGGTTGGACTACTACGGGGGGTGTAAGGTGCAGTGGGGCTATTATCTAACATTTGTAGCAATAACTCACCTTCTTCCAATGCATGTTTGGATTCTGTCTGTTTTGTTACATAACTTCCCTTCACCTGAGCTCTATGGACTCTATCTTCAGAGTCAATTCTCTTCTGGGTTTGGGAGTGGTGGTATTGCGCCGCTTTTTGCATTATTGTTTTTCGTTTTTCTTTCTCTACCAATTTGTCTGCTTTATTTTTCCTTTTAGTAGCCTAAGTCTCCCATTTTCTATGTACATCAAACATGTGCTGTCTAGCCTTTTTATGAAACAAACATTCCTGCAGGTAGGATATTTTCTTTAAATCAAAAGATCCATCCACCGGCCACTGGAGATCAGGACAATGTCTAGTATATTTGCGCCATATACTGTTATACAAATTATTTTCTAAACCATAGTCCTTTAACATGTCCCACCCTGGTGTTCCTTCTTTTGGGTCTGGTTGTTTTTCGTCCAAACGTGGAAAACGATTTGGCAAAAACGACATAACCCTTCCCAACATTTTCTATTTCCCATACCTTACTTCAAATTTCAAAACATAACATGCAACAAGGTAACTTTTCTCAAACCCCCCTTTTATCAAATGCTTACCAACTTATAAATTGGTCCAGGCCTGGACAAAATATTCAAAGTTAACAAAGCATGTGCAATACAAATTGTCAAACGTACCTTTCACAAATACAAATTTACCAAAACTAGTTATTCCCTAATTGATAAGTTATCTAAAACAGTTATTCTTTCAAATGCAAGTTAAAACAGACAACCGGTCAGCGTGGAGCAGTCTCCCCTGATTATCTGATTTTCCCAGATCTCTTCGCCGGCCGGCCGTGTCAGACTAATCAGTCCGGTTTAAAGCTGATGTTCAGGATCTTCGCTGGGACGTCGCGAAAAGCGGGGAGAGGCCTGCCCGGTGGATAAGATGCAGCTGCTTTGAAACTGTGTTTGTGCAGGGGCCCCTGGAATCTACACCTCCGGAATGGCGTCCCCCCACTGGCAGCACGTCTCGTGTCAGTGCTATGGAAGACATCCACTGGAAGATCCCGGATGAGTCCCCATTTGTAAAGCACGTTCTAAAAATACTTAAAAATGCATTTACAAAGGAGTTTAGACACGGAGAGTCGGAGTGGAGACCAAGGTCTTATTTATTTTGCTGCAGCAAAGAGAACAGATTTACAACTGGCATCCCCAGCCCGAAGTAAAGTGTGCTAACATGGTGCGTTCAACAGTGATATTTATACTCATACATCAAAGGATACATAAAATAAGTAAATAATGATATACGTCATACAGGAATTTTAAGGAGGGAATCCGTTTCCATACACTGGTTCCCGTCCCTGCTTTGTCCTCGACTCCCTTCTGCAGCTGTCTGACTTCTCACATTCTGAGAACACTTCAAAGGATTTTGTGGTTCAAAGATATAGATATCAACCTTTCCCTCTCTAAAATACAACAGCTGAGGTCAGTTAGTTTATTTTTACCACATGATTATAATGAGTAATGTGCCCCAGCTAGGGAAAGAAACCAGCTGCGAGCCCGTGGTGGAACCAGGCTTTTTTTTACTAAACAAATATATAAGATAACATATGCAATAGGTAGTGCGTTTAGAGAGAGAACTCAAACTAAATGTCTTTAACGAAAAAGGAGCAATACAAAATGGATTCTTACAGAGTCAATAAAAAAAGAACCACTGTGGTGTGGAATGTAATAAAATATCTATTTGTCCAAGAGACAGGGTGCTTAATAAATCTCCTTGTCCTGTAAACAAATCTACTTGTTCTTCTGGTGTCATGTAGTGTGGTGACAAATTATGGCTGCAATCTCAATATATTAGAGCTCTTATACTAGCCTTTCTGATTATGCAATGGCTCATACTTTATCAGGGATTGAGTACTAGCAATTTCTTTATTTGTCACCTTTTTGCAGATCTACATACTGGGGCAGGAGGTCGTGATAAGCAATAGTTCAAAGGTTAGAATGCCTTTTTTAGTCTGAAACCTATTAACTGACATGTTTTAATGGGTTTCACCAGTTTTTCTATAATCATTTCCCATATTGAGAAAGGTCGCAAATTTACTCCTGACAACGGTCAAAAGTAAAACTTCTTCCACGGGTGGGGAAATAAATGGTTAAAGGGAAAGTGAACTTGTAAACGCTCAACAGAGTTTCACATTAGCAAATCTACTCCTGTATGTTTGCTCGTGCTAAAATAAAGTTCACATTTTCTTGGACTACAAATTCCTAGTCTACTGTAAATTATTTTGAATTCATGAAATGCACACATCTGCGCTAATGCAGAGATATATAACATGGGTGCAATTTTGTAACTTTCTTGGACCCCTAATTAGGTCTGGTGTTCACCAAGACCTTTTGTTTTCATGAATTATATTTCTCGATCCATCAGCTTGCGTCACAGTGACTGATCCCATTTGCAGGACCCGCTCCTACTCAGCACTTGGATACCCTCACATGACCTGTTCCACACACTACACATCCATGTTATATTATATGACAATGATCGCAATCTGCTCTTTCACAAGGAGCACATTGGCACACAGTAATTTTGTTCAGTGCCAGAGCACTGTGGTTATTTTTTCCAATATTTGTAACTGGTGAGGGCCCAGCAGCTGCCACCTCACTAAAGTTTTACAAAAGCCATGTCAAAACAAGACACACATTGAATAAACCAAAAGACTGACCACCAGTGCTGCACGCATTGCCCTTGCCAATGCTTGTTTATATTCCTGTTTCCCATAATCTTATTGAAACTGGTTACACTGATTTTTTTTATTTTTCATTATGAATATATTTTGAAAATATTAGCATGCATAAACACATTTTACTAAATGATGCCTCAAAGAAATGGTACCTAAAATTTCACAGTAGTTTAGCAAAACATTTTTTCCTAGTTGCTTTTTTGTGTGAACATTTTATTATGAAAGCAAAAAATCATCAATCGTGCATTCAAGCTTTTGCAATTAGAGAGCATTCTGGGAGCATTATACGTAGCCTCATTATAAACTTTACAAACGTGTACAAGTTATTTTACTGGAACCATGGTCAATAGTGCTGCCCGACATTACAACACTTATTTAGAATCCTCACCCTAATAATAAAGGCTTTACATTAATGAACCATAAATACAAGTTCGAACAACGTTAACAAATGGGCAGAAATTACTTAGCTGCAGACTTCCTTTCCCTGCTCTGCAATGCAGTACTGTAAATTGGCAGCCAAAGGGTTTGTGCTGCAGGGGAAAGGCCTACTTGTCCCAAAGACAAAATTAACTTGAAAACTTGTTGTCCTTGACCCAAAATATGTATCATGGGCATTGGGCTATAGCAATTCCACACCCATGACCATTCACAAGTGAAGTAATAAAAATAGAATATGGAAGGCATGCTTTTATTCGCTGCCTTTAGCAGTATCCGAGTGTAAAGTTGAAAAGGTTGCCATTAATGGCTGCTTTGTATTAGAGTGGTGTGCCATTTTTATGCTGAGTTTTAACATTTCATTTTCTGAGAGATTTATGATTATCTGATGAGAGCAGAAAGACAATTTGACCAACAAACTCAATTTACAGATTATTATTTTTTTTTAAATTATTTTATTGTAGGCACTGCAAAAGTGATACAGAATCCAAACAGGATCAAAGTCCCGACATCTACAAACAATGATACAAAAAAAAAGAGAATAAGAAATATAAGCAACGGGTGAGACATTGGAATATTGTCAGTTGTTCTTCAAAAGCGTGTCCCAATAATCGCAATAGTATCAGTAATAAAAAATAGAGATCAGAAAAAACAAGAAAGGGAACTGAAGAATGAGAAGAAAAAAAAGAGAAGAGATAGAAATCGGGGATGGGGTTGAGTAGAGCATAGTGCTATAGGACATCTTTGTATAGGGGAGCAGGGAAGGAACAGGAGGGGTAGATGGTTTAATTTAGCATAAGAGGGAGAGATGGGAGTAAGGATAGTGTTTCATCATCAGGTCCCTTGGGAGTAAGGAGTTCAATCCTCACTGCATCGATGTCTGGGTTGTGAGCAAGTTATCATGCTTGTAGATGGTGTGCTATCGATCTAAGGTTGGGTATCCTTGTGTTGGAGGTCAGAATATCAGTGAGGTAGTATATGCCTAGGCTGTGAGTTGTCGGGGTAACGGGTCAGTCTGGGTATCGGAGTCTGAGTTCTTTAGCTTCACTCGGCACTGTCCATGTTTGGTACTTAGTGTTCTTATGCTGCCTCGGATGTGTGGGTCTACGACTGATGTTTACTAATGAGAGTAGAAGAGACCTAGGTCATGCCCCTGGTGGAACTGTGGGGGAAGGGAGAAGAAAGAGGAATAGAGAGAGAACAGAAAGTAAAGGAGAGAGAGAGAAAAAGGAGAGGAAAGAAAGGGGAATGAAAGAAAGGAACTAAGGAACTAGTAAGGGGAGGGAAGGGGGGTAATCCATCAAGGGGAAAAACGGGGGGAGTTGGGGGAGGGTGGGTGGTTTCAGGCGGCCTGCTGGCGTCCCCCAGTGAGGAAGGGGGCCCATACTTGATTGAACAGTTGGGCTTGGTCTTGTAGGTTATAAATGATTCTTTCGTGCATGGCGATACGGGTCATAGCCACAATCCACTCCTCCGGGGTTGGTGAGATAGCCGATCTCCAATGACATAGGATGCACATTTTTGCAGTGGCTAGCGCTGTGTGCAGTAACCTCTTATGTGGCCTGGTTAAGTCTGGGAGAGATGTCATGTCATGCAGAAGTATAAGAGAAAGAGGGAGAGGTGCCGAGAGGATCATGGATTCAGCCAGGGTGGAGCCCACCGTGTCCCACAGCGGTTGAACCGTTGGGCAGTCGGCTAGAATATGTTTGAGGTTACAGTATGTCTCTGAACATCGCCAGCATTTCGCGTGCGGGAGTAATCCCGTCCTGTTTAGCTTTGCTAGGGACCAGTGCCAGTCGTGTAGGACCTTAAAGAGGCAGAACTTTAGACGTGCCTCCCGGGTGCCTCTGTCCAGAGCCTCTAGGATGTCTTCCCAGTCCTCTGGGTCTAGTGTCTGCTGTAGTCGGGTTTGCCATTTTAAGCACAGCTTATCGGAGAGGGGTTGGGAGTAGAGCTGCCGGATGATTAGATCATATAGGCCCGCCATGACTCCCCTATGTTGTCCCCACTGTTGCAAGTAGGCCACTACGGGTGAGGACCGTGATCCCCGCCAAATGTTTCTCGGTCCCCTGGCAGATGCAGTGTTTAAGTTGCAAATATCTCCACTCTTGGCTCGGTTGAAGATTGAATTCTTCCCGCAGCCTGGGGAAGGACTTGAGCGTGTCGTTTTCAAGGATCTGGCAAACCGTATAAATTCCAGCCCTCCTCCATTGCGGCCAGTCAAGCACTTCACCGCCTATCCGGAGTCCGTTGTTAGGCCACAGAGGTGCTTGGGCGTGGAGAAGAGGGTGGATCCCAAGTAGGCGGTGGACCCTTCGCCAGGCTGCTCGTGTCGCCTTCAAGATGGGATTCACCGAGCCAACAGATGGGAGGTCGTCTCGATAAGGCCCTCTGAGTCCCTCCTTCGCGGATAGCAGTTGCTTCTCCACAGCGATCCACTGGGGCACTGTGGACAAGGTATGGGACAGCTGGGACAAGTGCAGTGCGATTGAATAGTGCTCTACTGAAGGAAGTCCCATGCCCCCGTGGGAGCGGCGAGCTAGGAGTTTGGCGGGCGATAAGCGTGGTCACATTGGGCCCCATACAAATGATCTGATGAGTGCATCTATGGTTCGTAGCGTATGGAGGGGGTACTTGTAGGGGGAGGAGTCCCAGCACATAGGTAAAGCGAGGCACCATAACCATCCTTACCGCTTGTAGTCAACCCCACATGGATAGACCTAATTGGCCCCATTTTGCAAAGTCCAGCTTCGCCCGTGCAATGAGGGGGTTGATGTTGTCCACCACCATATGCACTAGACCTGGGTTGACTAGCACCCCCAGGTATTTGAGACGTTTCGGTGTCCAACGAAACGGGAAGCCTAAGAGTGCTGCTCTTGTAGTCATCCGCGAAAGGGGGAGCGCTTCGCTCTTATCCCAGTTAATACTGTAGCCGGAGAGGATTGCAAATCCATTGCTAATCTCCAGCAAGGCTGGTATGGATCTTTCCAGGTCCGTAAGAGTTAATAAAACGTCGTCGGCATATAGGTAGATTTTAGAAATACCTACCGGCAGTGTGAGACCCGTGATGGAAGGAGAGGAGCGGATAGCCGCAGCGAGGGGCTCCATTGCTAGTAGGAACAGAAGTGGTGAAAGGGGGCAGCCTTGCCGTGTACCTCTGCGGATAGGGAAGGAGTCTGAGAGAGAGCCTCCACAGTTGACTCTTGCTGTGGGCAGGTCGTAAAGTAGCCGCACCATTGAAATAAAGCTGTCTCGCAGGCCGAACCTCTCTAGCGTCGTGAACAAGTATGACCACTCTATGCGGTTGAATGCTTTTTCCGCGTCCAAGGACAGAGCCAGCGCCTCCTCTTGTAGGTCCCTAGCGGCCCACAGGGTATGGCGTAGGGTGCGCAGGTGATTCCTTGAGGTGCTACCTGGTACAAACCCCACTTGCGTGTGGTGGATCAGAGACGGTATGACTTTGCGCAGTCTGTTGGCCAGGATACTTGCTAGGATTTTGATGTCACTGTTTAAAAGGGAGATAGGCCGATAACTACCTCACAGCAGGGGGATCCCTCCCTGGTTTTGGTATGATGGCTATCATGGCATTATTGGATATAGCCCCCAGGGACTGTGTTGAGCAGGCTTCGTTCAAAGCTGCATGTAGTATGTCAATTGCCTCCCTCCCTGTCCATTTATAGAATTCCGCCGGGAATCCATCTTCCCCTGGTGACTTGTGATAGGGGAGGTCGGAGATAACTTTCTCTATTTCCTGCCTATTTCCCCCTCTAGGAGGTTGCGTCCCTCCTCTGACAGGGAGGGTAGGTCAAGGCCCACCAGGAAAGCTGTGCACTGTGCTGAGCTGGATTTAGTCTCTGATGTGTAGAGGTGTCTGTAGAAGGACGCAAATTTGTTGGCGATAGCTTCCGGATGTGTTAATAATTCTCCGGAAGAGGCGCGGATAGCTGGAATGGCAAGGGCAGCTGTCCTCTGTCGGAGCTGGGCTGCCAGCAAGCGCCCTGCCTTCTCTCCTTGTTCATAGTGTCTGCCTTGTAGTCTCTGTAGAGCATACTCTGCCTGGGAGGTATATAACTCGTTGAGAGCCATTTGGGCACGCTCTAGGTTTCGACGCCCTGGGAGTGAGGGGTGTGCAGTGTATTGTCTGGTGAGCCATCGGATATCGAGTTCCAGTGTCGCCTGTTTTCTCTTTTCTGTCTCTGTTCGCCAGTGCCGCGTCCCGCATAAGTTGTCCCCGCACCGAGGCCTTGGCCGCAGCCCACATAATTCGACTAGAGCTCACAGAACCCAGGTTGTTTTGAGCAAAGGTGGCAGCATGGTCCTGTAGCTGTAGCTTACCCTTACCCAGTTTGCGGTGTGCCGCAAATCTCCATGGCTTACGGCCTGGGGATACAAGGTTCAAGTGGATAGCTATGCTAATCGGAGAGTGGTCCGAGAGGCCGCCCTCCAGTATACGATCATCATGGGTACGGGCCACAAGGTTCTGGGACAGGAGAAAGTAGTCAAGCCGGGATTGGGTGCCATGCACCGGTGAGAGAAAGGTGTATTCTCTCGTAGGGGATTTCCATGTATAGCCATAAGCACTGAATAGTTCCGCGCGCCTGCGGGGACCCCGGAGCACTGTTGTGAAGTATATTCTTAAGTGCAATTATCAGCCCTTTGGAAAAAAAAAGGTCTGTGAAAAAAACACTTAAGAATAACAATATGCAGCCTATGTGAACAGCTACACAGGCCAAATTGTTAAAAGAAAAAAACAGTTGTAGTGTAAATTCACGTTTAAACATCTATTTATTCTATAAATATATTAACAAATACATTCTCATATTTTATTTACACCTCTCATGAGAATAAAACAATGCAGGGCAGTGTAGCCCATAGGCTGCCATTATACAGAATGAAAATAGAGCTGTGCCTTTAAGAAAGTAAAGTCTTCCTGTTTCCCATCATGCACAGCAAAAGGCAGCTGCCTCAGTTCTTTTTTCCGGCTCCTTTCTGACAGGACCCTGAAGCATTGAGCTCTACCTCACAAAATCTTTTTGTGACAGAAATTCATTAAAAATCTTTTGAATTTCAATCGACGTTTTTAACATTGAGTGATCATTTCCTACTTTTTTCTGTTAAATTCTGACAGAATTTTGAGGTTTTTCTACTTAAGAAATGCCTTCACTTTTTGACAAATGCCCTTCTTGTGGCAGAAAAAAGGCAAAAACAGATCCACATAGGGTCTGTATAATTTGCCTTCCATCCAGCCACAAACCGGAGTCGTGTGACATCTGTAAAACTTTCTCCAGAAGGACTCTTCGTGACCGGGAGAAAATCCGACTCCAGGCGAAAGAGGACAGGAGAAAAAGTGGTCATTCTACCACAGAGCGAGGAGAAGGTCAGTCTTCTACCAGGGCTCACCCTGTTTCCTCTATAACTCCGACCAGACCTGCTAAAAAACGGCACAGGTCTCCGACGACGTAGAGGGCGTCGACGTCGGGACAGGGAACGGCGCCAACATGCTCGCCGTCGAGGAGTGGTTCACTGGCGAGAAAGAGACATCGTTCGCCGTCGACACGGCGAGGACGTTCCACGTCGAGGAGATCTGAGTCCGGCTCGCCGTCGACACGGCGAGGGCGATCAACGTCGAGGGAGAGTGCTCGCCGTCGAAGGCGTTCGCCGTCTCCACAGCGACGTCGAGGGTCGTCGTTGAGAGGTTCTCAACGGCGAGAAGAATCGACGTCGAGGGGCACTTGCCGTCACCGTACTTCGACGTCGAGGAGTGTGTCGACGTCGAGACGACAATCAAAAAGGCCTAGAAGGGTTTATACAACGTCAGAATCCTCAGCCTCACTCATCCTGCTTCCAGCGTCTCCACAACTCTCTCCTCGACAATCCCCGTTGCCGCAGACGCCGGTAACACCTCCGGCTCCTCCTTCAGAGTCTGTTTTGAGGACTCCAACGCAATCTGTAAGACGTTCTGGACATTCCTCTAGACGCTCATCTTCCTCTCGGCACCACCGTCATGAATCACAGAGATCTCAACATTCACATCACAGGCGTTCTTCGTCTACACGGGACTACTCTCCAACCCTATCGGACTCACTGTCCCCGAGAGTGTCCCCCATAGATGATGTGAATACGTTCCAGGAGGTCTTAGTACGAGGAGCGACCAAACTGAACATCCCGCTGGCGGTACCTGCCCCATCGACGTCAGTAATCTTCGAGACCTTACATCACAGGACATCTTCCAGACCTTTGCTTCCACTGGTTCCAGGTCTCCTTGAACCAGCAATGGATATTTTCCTTGCACCGGCCGCAACGAAGTCTGCTCCTTCCAGACTTATTAAAAAATATCGTCCACCAGAACAAGATCCTCTATTCTTGAGGTCGGACCCAGTACCTGATTCGGTGGTCATTGTAGCGGCAAAGAAATTGCATTCGACATCACCGTCTTCATCTTCACCTCCAGATAAAGAGAGCAGAAAGATAGATGCTGCAGGACGAAAAGTATGTTCTACTGCAGCCATCACGATGAAAGCAGCCAGCGCTACTGCGTTATTAGGGCGATACGATCGGGCCCTCTGGGACTCTATAATGCAGTTTGCGGAACATCTTCCTAAGGACAAAAGGGAAGATTTCCTGGAGGTCGTGGGTGAGGGAGCCATGGTTTCTAACCAAGTTATAAGTGCTGCAGCTGACTCTTCGGTGCTATCCGCACACAATTATGCTCACTGAATAGCACTCAGAAGGCATGCATGGTTGAGACTTACATCACTCAAACCGGAAGCACAACAGAGAATACAAAATTGACCTTTCTCTGGCTCCACCTTGTTCGGTTCTCATGCCGATGACGAGATGGCTAGAATGAAGGCTGAACTAGATACCCTGAAAGCGGTAGGCATGGAAAGACCGAAAGAATAACAAAAGGTATTCCGGCCATATCAACGACGACTTTTCACCCACCGGTATCAGTCACCACACTGGATGTCTTCACGCCCCCAGCAGCAGCAGCAACAGCAGCATCAAAGGGGTTTCTCCACACAGCGAAGGTCGACAAGGGGTCGTTCAACACCCCAAACTCAGACAACTCGACAGGCTCCCACGTTTAAGCCCTGAATCTTTGCTTCCCCCTCCTCCGTTATCCACTCCGGTAGGGGGGAAGTATCTCAAATCATCTGGACGAGTGGCTACGCATCACATCAGACGCCTGGGTATTCAATATTGTGAGACATGGTTACGCTCTCAGATTCACCAGTCCTCCACCATCTGTTCCACCCAAAACAGCCAACCGCCATCTCGAAGCTCTTCAGTTAGAAGTCACTATCCTATTGCAAAAAAGAGCCATAGAACCCGTCCCGATCAGCCAGCAAGGGAAGGGGATTTATTCGAGATATTTCCTTGTACCGAAAAAAGACAAACAAGAGTTTCGTCCCTTTTTAGATCTAAGGACAGCAAACAAGTGGATTCGCAAAGAGAAATTCAGGATGCTATCCTTGCACCAAATTTACCCACATCTTCTTCAGGGCGACTGGCTCTGTGCAATAGACCTTTGTGACACTTACTTTCATATTCCGGTGACCAAGAAACATCGAAAATTCCTAAGGTTCACAGTCGGAAAACGTCATTACCAATTTGCGGTTCTACCTTTCGGCCTCAAATCAGCGCCGAGAACTTTTTCCAAATGCATGGCGGTGGTAGCCGCCTACTTGAGGAAACAACGAATATTTGTCTACCCCTATCTAGACGATTGGCTCATAAAGGGCTCCAGTTATCTCGAGGCGCAACAACATTTCAAATGAACTCTACAGCTGTTGCAGAAGCTCGGTCTTCAAGTCAATCTCCTGAAATCCACAGCAACGCCTGTTCAGAGGTTGCATTACTTGGGGGCCATTATAGATACCAAGCTAGGAAAGGTGTTTCCTTCGGAGGAACGACGATTATCGATTCTCCAAAAGTTCAAACAACTGCAGGAAAGTCCTCAGGCCACTGCAAGACTAATAGCTTCTCTACTGGGCTCGATGGCGTCTTGTATCCATCTTGTTCCTAATGCTCGCCTCCATATGAGACCATTACAGGAAAACCTGGAGGATCAGTGGTGTCAACTGAGGGACGATTGGGAGAACAAAGTCCTTCTTTCTCCTCACGCCCTACAATCCCTCAAGTGGTGGTGTTTACCAAGCAATCTCTTGGTGGGGATTCAGTTCCAACAACAGCCTCCAGCTCAAACCATCGTAACAGATGCGTCACTGCTCGGATGGGGGGCGCACATGGAACATCTTCGAGTCCAAGGCAAGTGGTCACAGAGAGAGAGTCTCTATCACATCAACCTGCTGGAACTTTGCGCAGTCCACCTTGCGCTCAAAGCCTTCCTTCCCTCTCTGAGAACAGAAACTCTCCTTCTCCAGACAGACAACGTGGCCACTATGTATTACGTGAACAAACAAGGAGGCACCAGGTCCAGAATTTTATCCAGAGAGGCTCAGACAATCTGGCATTGGCTTCTAGCCAGGAACCTGTCGCTAGTGGCAACTCACCTGCCCGGCATCCAGAATGTTCAAGCGGATGCCCTCAGTCGGGTAATGGACGAGAACCACGAATGGGTGCTACACGACGACGACGTCGTTCGTTCCTTTTTCGCACTATGGGGTACCCCCTCTATAGACCTATTCGCAACCCCAGAAAACAAAAAATGCCAAAACTTCGCCTCCAGATATTACCATCCAGGGACACTGGGGAATGCCCTGTGGATAAGCTGGTCAGGAGCATTTCTTTACGCCTTTCCACCGCATCCCCTGATTCCGGCGGTCCTCCAGAAGCTGTCCAATGCTCAGACCAAAATGATCCTAATTGCTCCGGAGTGGCCACGCCAGTGGTGGTTCCCAGACCTTCTTCACCGGTCACTCAAACCACACATCAGGCTACCTTATCGTCCGGACCTGCTCACGAAGTTCAGAGGGCAGATATCTCATCCCAACCTCTCATCGTTGAGTTTGGCAGCATGGCTCCTGAGCTAGTGCAATATGGACACTTGAACCTACCTCAGGACTGTGTGGAAATTCTGAAAGAAGCAAAGCGCCCTTCCACAAGATCAGCTTATGCAAGCAAGTGGAAGAGATTCTGCATCTGGTGTTTAGACAACAACATTGACCCGGTTTCCTGTGGAGAGCAATCTATCCTGCTATACTTGTTAAGTTTGGCAAAATCGGGCTTACAACTGTCATCCATAAAAGTTCACTTGGCGGCTGTAACGGCATACAGAAAGAGTCCTTCACAAACTTCCTTTTTTCAGATTCCGATTATTAAGGACTTCCTGGAAGGTTTAAAAAAGGTTTTTCCCCCCATTAGAAAGCCTTCTCCTCCATGGGAACTGAATGTTGTCCTATCACGTCTGATGCTGCCTCCATTCGAGCCGATACATAAGGCATCGCTGCAACATCTCACATGGAAAGCTGCTTTTCTGGTGGCAATCACTTCAGCGCGTAGGGTTAGTGAAATCCAGGCCCTTTGCGCTCAAGAACCCTACACGGTTTTTCATTCTGCGAAAGTGGTAATGAGAACTCATCCAAAATTTTTACCTAAGGTAGTCTCCAACTTTCATGTGAACCAAACAATTTCATTACCGACTTTCTTTCAAAATCCAACTACTCCTGCTGAGAGAACTCTGCACTCTCTGGATGTAAAGAGAGTCTTGAAATTTTACTTGGACAGGACAAAAAGCTTACGGAAATCACAACAGCTTTTTATTAACTATGGCCCAGTTAGAACAGGGTTGGGCACGTCTAAGCAATCTTTATCCAGGTGGATTGTTTCATGTATAATGTTATGTTATCAGTTAGCAAACAAATCCCTTGGTGGTAGGCCAAAAGCCCACTCTACTAGAGGGAAGGCAGCTACTGCAGCCTTGATGAGAAATGTCCCTTTGGCAGAAATATGCAAGGCTGCCACTTGGAAGTCGGTCCATACCTTTACTAAGCATAATTACAAAGAAAGGGAGTACAGTGCCTACACTCCAGCAACAAAGTCCAACCCCAATGCATCATGGTAAATGCAGTCGAATTCGTAGTCCATTCCGAAAGTAATAAAGTCTTTCACCTCTGTAGGCGCAGCAAGTGCTGTTTATCCCTGTACACGTGTTTCTGGGTTTAGCCCATCATCAGCAGGGAGCAGCATGGTATAGGGGCATGCTTGAAATGCCGCCAAATGTTTTCTCAGGTTTATGTACCTCTCATGGCGCACAGGTGCCTCCCAAGGCTCGTCAGCCGTGGCTCAAGGGAGCCGTCCAAAGAAAGAGAGCACACTGCCTTCACTCCAGCAACAAAGTCCAACCCCAATGCATCATGGTAAATGCAGTCGAATTCGTAGTCCATTCCGAAAGTAATAAAGTCTTTCACCTCTGTAGGCGCAGCAAGTGCTGTTTATCCCTGTACACGTGTTTCTGGGTTTAGCCCATCATCAGCAGGGAGCAGCATGGTATAGGGGCTTGCTTGAAATGCCGCCAAATGTTTTCTCAAGTTTATGTACCTCTCATGGCGCACAGGTGCCTCCCAAGGCTCGTCAGCCGTGGCTCAAGGGAGCCGTCCAAAGACAAAATTACAAAGAAAGGGAGTACACTGCCTACACTCCAGCAACAAAGTCCAACCCCAATGCATCATGGTAAATGCAGTCGAATTCGTAGTCCATTCCGAAAGTAATAAAGTCTTTCACCTCTGTAGGCGCAGCAAGTGCTGTTTATCCCTGTACACGTGTTTCTGGGTTTAGCCCATCATCAGCAGGGAGCAGCATGGTATAGGGGCTTGCTTGAAATGCCGCCAAATGTTTTCTCAGGTTTATGTACCTCTCATGGCGCACAGGTGCCTCCCAAGGCTCATCAGCCGTGGCTCAAGGGAGCCGTCCAAAGACAAAATTACAAAGAAAGGGAGCACACTGCCTACACTCCAGCAACAAAGTCCAACCCTTGCTGCACCTACCTAGGTGAAAGACTTTTGATTATTTTTTCAGCACAAAACGAAGTGACTGCATTTACCATGATGCATTGGGGCTAACTTTTTGCTTGAGTGTGAGGCAGTGTGCTCCCTTTTTTCTTTTTGTCCAATGACTGCTCCCTTGAGCTAACGAGCTGACGAGCTCTGGAGAGGCACCTGTGCGCCAGTGAGTGGTACATAAACCTGAGAAGACTTTTGGCGGCATTTCAAGCAACCCCACAGACTTGGCTGCTCTCTGCTGATGACGGGCTAAACCTAGAAACACGTGTCCAGAGATACACAGCACTTGCTGCACCTACTTAGGTGAAAGACTTTTGATTATTTTTTCAGCACAAAACGAAGTGACTGCATTTACCATGATGCATTGGGGCTAACTTTTTGCTTGAGTGTGAGGCAGTGTGCTCCCTTTTTTTCTTTTTGTCCAATGACTGCTCCCTTGAGCTGACGAGCTCTGGAGAGGCACCTGTGCGCTAGTGAGTGGTACATAAACCTGAGAAGACTTTTGGCGGTATTTCAAGCAACCCCACAGACTTGGCTGCTCTCTGCTGATGACGGGCTAAACCTAGAAACACGTGTCCAGAGATACACAGCACTTGCTGCACCTACTTAGGTGAAAGACTTTGGATTATTTTTTCAGCACAAAACGAAGTGACTGCATTTACCATGATGCATTGGGGCTAACTTTTTGCTTGAGTGTGAGGCAGTGTGCTCCCTTTTTTCTTTTTGTCCTTTACTAAGCATTACTGCCTTGACACAGACGCTAGGGCAGATGCGCAGGTTGGACAGGCCTTGCTCAAGAATTTATTTGCATGATTCATGTTTTCTCAGTATTCTTCTGTCTACTCCACCGCGGTTATGGGGATGGGCTTGCTACTCTATTCAGTGCTTATGACTATACATGGAAATCCCCTACAGGATTAGGAATAATTTCTTACCTGTAACTCCAGTTCTTTCGTAGGGGTATTTCCATGATAGTCATAAGCAACCATCCCTCCTCCCCGGTGGAGTTGACATAGAACAAGTTGCCATGAATATTATCGAGGTTGGTACTCCAACAAATGTTTTGTTTCTTCATGTCCGGTTACAAGCCTCCAAAAAAGAACTGAGGCAGCTGCCTTTTGCTGTGCATGATGGGACACAGGAAGACTTTACTTTCTTAAAGGCACAGCTCTATTTTCATTCTGTATAATGGCAGCCTACTGGCTACACTGCCCTGCATTGTTTTATTCTCATGAGAGGTGTAAATAAAATATGAGAATGTATTTGTTAATATATTTATAGAATAAATAGATGTTTAAACGTGAATTTACACTACAACTGTTTTTTTCTTTTAACAATTTGGCCTGTGTAGCTGTTCACATAGGCTGCATATTGTTATTCTTAAGTGTTTTTTTCACAGACCTTTTTTTTCAAAGGGCTGATAATTGCACTTAAGAATATACTTCACAACAGTGCTCCGGGGTCCCCGCAGGCGCGCAGAACTATTCAGTGCTTATGACTATCATGGAAATACCCCTACGAGAGAACTGGAGTTACAGGTAAGAAACTATTCCTTCTGATGGATACAACTACCTGTGGATTCCTCACCTCATGAATACTCCCATGGCGCCAGCATTTGACGGAAATCTTCTTACTAGTCTCTGCACGTCGACGAGGACGTCACTCTAGCCCACGCGACGCCGTCTGACGTCATACAGGCAATAAGAAGTCCTCGCCGACGTGCCGATGACAGTTCCCTTTTTTCCGTGCATTCGAAACGGTTATCTTCGAGGGAGTTACTGTTACCTTCGTGGTTACAGTGTATTGTCTGCTGCGTAGTCTTCTCTGCGGTAACAATGTCTCAGAGGAAGTCGGGTTTCAAGCCCTGTCGAGAGTGTGGGGGCAAGATGTCAGTTACAGATCCTCACTCCGACTGTCTATGGTGTTTGAGCTCCGACCACGACGTCTCGACTTGCGATTCATGTCAACACATGAATCCGAAGGCCCTCAAAGAGCGCGAGGCCAAGTTATTCATGGCAAAGTCAAAGAAGAAGGAGAAACATCATAAGAAGTCTTCTTCGCCAAGGTCTCACCGGCGTCATCGAGACTCCCGGCGCCGTAGAGACTCACGACGTCACTCCAGCAAGGAGTCTCATTCGAGGTCACCTTCGGCTCGGCGTCGGAGGACTTGGGAGGTCAGCCCCACGGTCACGCCGCATCCATCGACGCCGTTGCCCTCTCCGGCGTCACCGACTTCACCTGGTCAGGCGTCAGTGATTGAGGTGGTGCAGCCTCTTGTGTTTTCTCCGGCGTCGCAGACGTCGAGGCCGGCGTCGGGGTCGCCTTCGATCCAGGCACCCCAGTATCCGGCTTTTCCCACTCCTGGAGCCGATAGTACCGCGTTTCTTAATGCGATGTATACCATCTTTCAGCAGATGGCTCCAGGAGCTGCTCCGGCTGGTCCTTCGGGGCCCTTGGCCTTTTCGTTGGGTGATCCTGCGCCTCTTCGGCCGGCACCCTTTATGCCCTTTCTCCCTTTTGGGAATGTGGGCTCGGCGCCGGTGCCGGCGTCGGTGGCCGCTCCGGTGGCTTCGGATGTTTCGGCCCCGGAGGTTGCCCCTCCGTCGAAGTCAGGATTTTGCCCTGTGACTCCGGTTGGTCCATCGGCTCCAAGACCTCGTCCTCCGGCTCCTGCCTCGGCGCCGAAGCTGCCTGTGGCGCCGGACGCGGCGTCAGATGCTTCTGGAGATCGGCGCCGTTCTTCGACGTCGGCGGAGGCCATGTCGACTCCGCGTATCGAGGAGAGACTTCATTCGAGGAGGCGTGCTCTCCGTCTTTTAGAAGAGCAAGAGTACCAGCGAGTCCTAGAGGAGGGAGAGATTGAGGACTCTGGAGACGGACTGCATGGTCTGGATACAGCCAGTGGGCTGGACACTTCCCCTGAGTGGGACCTTTCATCTCCAGGGGAATATACGGAGGAGGCTGCTTCCTTTCATGCTGTGGTGAGGAAGGCAGCGAGCTTTTTGGACCTGCCTTTGCCGGTGGCAGAGGCAAAGCAGAATTTGCTGACAGAGGTATTGCATCCGGCCTCTGCTGCAGCTGAGCCTCTCTTGCCATTTAATGAGGCTTTGCTGGATCCGGTGTTGGAGGTGTGGAAGAAGCCGGTGTCTTCCTCGGCCGTTCATAGGGCTGTGGCCAGGAGGTATCGAGCTGCACCATCTGACCCTGGCTTTCTCTCTAGACACCCTACGCCGGAGAGCTTGGTGGTGCAAGCCTCCTGTTCCTCAAAGTCAGCGCCTGGTTCCTTCCCGACGGTGCCTGGAGACAGAGACTCCAAGAAACTGGATGCGCAGTCCAAGAAAATATTTTCGGCATGCAGTTTGGCGTTGAAGGCCACCAACGCCACGTGCATTCTGGGGAGGTACATCCATGCGCTGATGGATGATATTTCGTCTTCATTCACGGAGCTTCCCCAGGGTCTTTTGGATGTGGTCTCGGACGCCCAGGCTGCCGCGACCCAGATTATCCAGTCTGGGCTGGACACGACCGACTCGGTGGCCAGGGCGATGGGCACGGCTGTGGTGGCAAGAAGACAGGCCTGGCTCCGAAACTCAGGGTTCTCTGCGGATGTGCAGTCGACCCTGCTGGACCTCCCGTTTGATGGGGACAGACTGTTTGGAGCCAAGGCAGATTCGGCCTTGGAACGATTTAAGGAGAGCAGAGCCACAGCCAAATCGTTAGGACTGCAAGCTCCTTCTTCCTCTGCCTCTTCTAGAATTTTCAGGAGGTTTCGGGGATTTGGGCGTGGCTCTTATTCCTCTTCCTTTCGGGGGAGGTTCCAGCAACCCGCCTCTTCCCTCCCCTATAGGTCATTTAGAGGGAGGGGGAGGGGTGGGGTCCGTACCAGAGGAGCCTCTCAACAGCACTCTGCCTCTTCCTCGTCCTCTGGAGGGGTGCAGCAGGGGAAGCAGCCTTAGGCTTCCACCGTTTCCCACTCACTCCTCTCCTGTAGGGGGAAGATTACAGCGTTTTCTCCACAAGTGGAGGTCTATCACAACGGACACTTGGGTTCTCGGCATTGTGGGAAAAGGCTACGCCCTTCCCTTTCGGGAGTTCCCGCCCCTCATCCCGCCCCGCCCATCTTATTGTTCAGAAGAACACCTCCTGTTGCTAGAACAGGAGGTTCAAGTCCTCCTTTCAAAGGGCGCGGTAGAGTTGGTCCCAGAGCAGGAAAAGGGTCGAGGTTGTTACTCAAGATACTTCCTGATTCCCAAAAAGGATGGTCAGTTGAGACCAATCCTGGATCTGAGGATCTTGAATTGGTTCCTCAAACAGGAAAAGTTCAAGATGCTGACCCTAGCACAGGTGCTTTTGGCGTTGAACAAGGAAGATTGGATGGTGTCTGTCGACTTGCAGGATGCTTACTTTCATATCCCGATACTCAAGTCGCACAGGAAGTATCTCCGGTTTGTGGTAGGGTCGCAGCACTATCAGTTTGCGGTCCTCCCGTTTGGTCTTACTTCAGCACCTCGAGTCTTCACAAAGGTGATGTCAGTGGTTGCGGCGGAGCTCAGAAGGAAGGGGATAGCAGTATTCCCTTACTTGGACGACTGGTTGATCAAAGCCAAGTCCCCGGAGCTTGTGTCGCATCATCTGCAGTCAACAACCCAGTTGTTGTTCGACCTGGGCTTTTCGGTGAACGTGCCCAAATCTCACCTGGAGCCCTCTCAGCGCCTCCTGTTCATAGGGGCAGTACTGGATACAACATTGAGTCGAGCCTTTCCTCCGCCTCAGCGGATTCAAGATATTCAGGAATTGGTTCCAATGTTTCGAAATGGAGCGGTAGTTCCAGTCCTCAAGGTCCTTCGTCTGCTCGGTCTGTTCGCCTCCTGCATTCTGTTGGTCACGCATGCTCGCTGGCACATGAGGGCTCTTCAGTGGTGCCTCCGAAGGCAGTGGTCTCAACACAAGGGAGATTTAGAAGGTACTGTCAAGATCTCCAGAGATGCTGCTGTGGAATTGAAGTGGTGGATTGCGGGCAACAATCTTTCACAGGGGAAGCCGTTCGCGCAGTCGCCACCAGTGGCCACGGTAATAACGGATGCCTCCACCCTAGGATGGGGAGCTCATCTGGGGGATCTGGAGATCAAAGGGCTTTGGTCTCCAGAGGAACAGGTGTTTCATATCAATCTGTTGGAGTTACGGGCTGTACGTTTGGCTCTCAAGGCCTTCCTCCCATCCCTTCGTGGTCAGTCGGTACAGGTCCTGACGGACAATACTACCACGATGTGGTACATAAACAAACAGGGAGGAGTAGGGTCGTACCTTCTCTGCAGAGAAGCTCTTCGGCTATGGTCCTGGGCAAAGGACCATCAGATTTGCTTGGTGGCAAATCATCTGGCCGGGGTCTTGAATGTACGTGCGGACAGTCTCAGTCGCCAATTCTCGGCAGACCACGAGTGGCGTCTCCATCCAGATCAAGTCTGTTTAATCTTCCAGATGTGGGGGTTTCCTCGGATAGATCTGTTTGCCACTCGGGAGAACGCGCATTGCCCGTTATTCTGCAGCCTCCAGTATCCGATGCAGGGAGCGTTGGGGGACGCGTTTCAGATAACCTGGTGCGACCAGTTGCTTTACGCGTTTCCCCCCATACCCTTGATTCCTCGAGTGTTGAGGAAAATTCGCCAAGACCGGGCCCAAGTCATCTTAATAGCTCCGGATTGGCCAAGGAGGGTATGGTACTCCGACCTTCTCCAACTCTCACTGTGCCCTCCGCTCCGTCTCCCTCTCAGGGCAGACCTCCTCTCGCAGTCGCAGGGGCAGGTTTTACACCCCAACCTCCAGAGTCTGCACCTACATGCTTGGAGATTGAACGGGGCAACCTGAGTTCCTTCTCTCTCCCGCCTGATGTAGTGGATGTTATCTTAGCGGCCAGGCGACACTCCACTAAATCTATCTACGCTAATAGGTGGTCTAAATTTGTTATGTGGTGTGGAGAGAGACAGATTGATCCCTTACATGCTCATCTGTCACATGTTTTGTCTTTTGCACTGTCTCTAGCGCAGAAAGGTTGTGCAGTAGCTACCATTAAGGGTTATTTGTCGGCCTTGTCAGCCTTCATTTGTCTTCCAGACCAACCATCGTTATTTAAATCCCCTATTGTTCTCAGATTCTTGAAAGGTCTTCTGAATCAATATCCTCCAAAACCATTCGTTATGCCTCAATGGGATTTGTCCTTGGTCCTGACTTTCCTTATGGGGTCCCCTTTTGAGCCTATGCATTCTTGCCCCTTAAGGTATTTGGTTATTAAAACAGTATTCCTGGTAGCTATAACATCTGCAAGGAGAGTGAGCGAGTTGCAGGCCTTATCGGTTAAACCCCCTTATATAACGTTTTATGGGGATAAGGTGGTGTTGAGGACCAAGGCTGCTTTCCTTCCGAAGGTTGTTTCACCCTTCCATTTGGCTCAGACAATCACTTTGTCCACGTTTTATCCTCCGCCTCATCCTTCAAAGGAGGAAGAAAGACTACATCGCCTGGACCCAAAAAGGGCGTTGAGCTTCTATATCGACAGAATGAAGGATATCAGGCTGGAGGATCAGCTGTTTGTCGGATACGTGGGCAAGAGGAGAGGAAAGGCAGTCCACAAGAGAACACTCTCCAGGTGGGTTGTTCTTTGCATTAAAATCTGTTACTCTTTGGCAAAGAAGGATCCGCCTGAGGGCATTAGAGCTCACTCCACCAGAGCTAAGTCGGCCTCTTCGGCCTTGGCCAGGGGTGTTCCTGTGGTTGACATCTGCAAGGCCGCAACTTGGTCGTCCCTTCACACTTTTGTGAAACATTACTGTTTGGACTCTGAGGTCAGAAGGGACGGTCATTTTGCACGGTCAGTGCTGCAGGATTTCTTGGTTTGACCATTTAGGCACCCACCGCCGGGCGTGGTACTGCTTTGGGACTCTATTCATGAGGTGAGGAATCCACAGGTAGTTGTATCCATCAGAAGAACGAGTTACTTACCTTCGGTAACGACTTTTCTGGTGGATACATTAGCTACCTGTGGATTCCTCACGGTCCCACCCGCCTCCCCGTTGCCTTTTTGGTCTCTCCAAGCAATCCTTGAGTGTGCTCCTTTTGGTCTTCAAAGTTGCAATACATTTTGCATGTATGATATTTGTATATATGTGTATATGTATATATAAATCTATATATATATTGGGTATATACATGATTCGTATGTATAAATATATTTATTTGTTTAAAAAAAAAAAAAAAAAAAAAAGGTTATATTAAATCTACAGCTATTTTATTGCAATGTTGTGTGATTTACAATATTAAGAGATGTTGCTTTGCTCTTTCATTGCATTGGGTTATTATTATTATTCTCATGCACGTAAAAAATGTTGGTACTGTCATCGGCACGTCGGCGAGGACTTCTTATTGCCTGTATGACGTCAGACGGCGTCGCGTGGGCTAGAGTGACGTCCTCGTCGACGTGCAGAGACTAGTAAGAAGATTTCCGTCAAATGCTGGCGCCATGGGAGTATTCATGAGGTGAGGAATCCACAGGTAGCTAATGTATCCACCAGAAAAGTCGTTACCGAAGGTAAGTAACTCGTTCTTCTCGTTCCATGGGATGGGTCAGTCTCCAGTGGTCCACTAGGCCACTGTCCGATAGTATGTCGGTCTGCAGGGTTCTGTCTGCGTTGTTACTGACGTCCAAGGGGCCTGTTCTGTCAAGCACTGCGTCTCTGACTATGTTCCAGTCCCCTCCTATTACATAGCGGGATGCCCCAATCTCGGTCAGGAGTCGGTTGATTTGTAAGAAAGAGACGTTTCGGGCCCGTTGGTGCATAGACCGAGCCCACACACAGTGTGGAATTGCCCATCTTTAATTTAGCGAATACGTAACGGCCCTCAGGGTCAACCCATGATTTAAGAACAGTATGGGGGAGGGTTTTATGTAGCATTAGCGCCACACCGCATTTTCTTGGGGTAGTCTCTGTGCTGGGGGAAGGGGGGTTGCAACTAAAGAGGACGGTGCCCACCCAGTCGCGTCTCAGTTTCAGATTCCGGACCGTCTAAATGTGTCTCTTGTAAAAGGGAAATGTCCGCCTGTTTGGAATTGAGATAGGATAGAACTTTTTTCCGCTTTATGAAGTGGTTAAGGCCATTTACATTCCAGGATATAATCCACAGAGGTGCTGTTGGTACTCTACTCAGATCGGACATCCCTGCGCCTTATTGAGACCTATCTAAGTATGGGAGCACTCAAAGCAGGGTAGGGAGGAGATACGACGGGGGAGGGGAGGCTTGTTGAAAACTGTGAAGGTGAAAAAATCGGTTAATAGGTGGGGGGGCAGGGAGGCAAGTAGGGAGGGAGAGGAAAGGAGAGAAAAGGGAAAGAGAAAGGACAACTGCTATGGGATAGAACGGGGAAGCGAAACTGAAGAAGGGGAGGGAGATTAACGAAAATAAGAGAGAGAAACGGGACAAAAGTCCAAATGTTCTAGGACTGTAACCTGCGGGTCCAAAACCCAGGTCTCTCGAGCTCCAGTGCCCGACCAGCGCCCCACCCCCCAACCCAGCTAGTTCCCCCACCTAAATGCGAATCCGTGTAACATCGGGGGGGGGCACACAGGAGGGGGGAGGCCGTGGGCAGGTTGTGTGTGGCTACATCTCGAGGAAGGTGGCGTGTGTCAGCTTTATCGCTTTTATCGAAGCCGAGGGGGGCTTGGGGTGTGAATGGGCTGCTGTAAGGGGGGGAGAGAAGCATTTCCCTGCAATTGTGGGTTATTCAGATGTAATAATGCATTGTCAATCGTAGTAGTCATTTGTCAATCATCGTTGAGGGCAATCAGAATTAAGGCAGATTAGTGAATGAGAACAATGTAACAGTTTTAAAGAGCTGCTCTAAATCTGTTTTAGCAGGTAGCCAGGTGTTGTGTTATTTGAGAGAAAACACATTACTAGGTTTCTAAGAAAGGGAGGAGTAGGAGAGGGTATACTATCATGCATAATAATAAACAAGAATATTCAAAACATTATCAAGAACAGACGGAAGCAATGGCCCCCCGTAATAGTATGTCTATAAGTTCACAAAAACCGGTACTCATCTCTCCCATTCGTCTTCGTGCCGAGGTCCCTTTGGTGCGGTCATGTCTGCCCGTGGACCGTAGTAGGGAGAGTTCTGGGGGGCATGAAGTTGGCTTGTCCTCAGGTGGGGTCCATTGTGGGCTTCAAAGGGGAACAGGATTTGTCTCTGTCAGACAGTTGCGTGTGCATCGCCACTGCTTGTCCCCTGTCGTCGTAGCTTTTTGAGAGCCTCTCAAGATCTTTTCCCCTGGTTTGAGAGTCTATGGTAGAGCGCACTTCAAGTTAAGATGCGGGTGCCGGGCGGCTGGTTCCCGAGGATGAGCCCCGTGTGGACTGGGTGGTCTGGGCAGTTGTTTCCATGGATTGAGTTTGGTCTTGCAGACTTTCTAGAAATGCTCTCCGGTCCTCCGGGTTGTAGAAGTTCCGTGATTCCCCATTTTTGGTGATCCACATCCTGGCCGGCTCGAATAGACCAAACTTCACATCCAAGCGTCGAAGCTGGGTGCGGAAGGACAGGAAGGCTCTCCTCCGATCTGCTGTCTCCGTGGAAAAGTCTGCCGATATCCAGATCTCTAGACTACCCGATCGGAGCGGCCCTTGCGTTCGAGCGATCTGTAATAGTTGGTGGGCCTGCAGGTGTCGTAGCATGCAGACAATAATTGGACGGGGGCGACCGCTTCCATCTTGTCTCATAGGGCCCAGCCTGTGTGCCCTTTGGAACTCCAGTGGAGGGTCAAATGTTATGTCTGTTAGCTTGGGTAGTATGTCCCGCAGTTAGGAGAATATGTCTGCGCCTTCGGCACCCTCCGGGAACCCAAGGAGGTGGACATTGTTCCTGCGGCTCCTGTCCTCCAGGTCCGTCAGCTTACTACAAAGGTGCGAGAGTTCGAGGTCTCTATCAGTCTAGGAGGCCACTTGGGTTTCCTCCGTTGCCACTCGTTGGTCGAGTCCGGAAATCTGCGATTGGAAGCCGGCTATGTCCAAGTGCATGGATCTCGTCTCTGCCGTGAGCGCCAGCATGGCGTTGTCCATCCCTTCCAGTTTACGACCTACCGCCGATATCTCCTGCAGTATGCCGTCCATTGTCGCACCTTGCATGTTGTCTGCCATGTTGGCGCAGGGGAGGGGCGTAGGGTCCTCTGTTGGGGGATGTTTCTGCTGGCGGAGGGCTTCAGAGATTAGTAATTGTCGGGCTGGTTTACCCGTTGTTTTGCCCGTCGCTTTGCCTCTGGGCATTGCGGGCTCCCCCGTTCAGGCTGGGATCCAAAAGTTGTCTGCGCCGTCTAGGTTCTGTCTACGTGGCCGCCGATGGAGGTGTATCTCATCGCTAATCGCGTGAAAAGGAATGGGGCTCACCTCTTATGACTGTGCTCCTGGATGCTTGAGGCTATGTGTAGCAAGTTGGCTCTGTATGTACTATTTCAAAGTAAGAAATAGCATGCACAGAGTCCAAGGGTTCCCCTTTGAGGTAAGATAGTGGCAAAAAGAGATAATTCTAATGCTCTATTTTGTGGTAGTGTGGTCGAGCAGTAGGCTTATCAGAGGGTAGTGTTAGGCATTTGTTGTACACACACAGGCAATAAATGAGGAACACACACTCAAAGACAATTCCAGGCCAATAGGTTTTTGTATAGAAAAATATATTTTCTTAGTTTAAGAACCACAGGTTCAAGATTTACAAACAATACTTTAAATGAAAGGTATTTCACTTAGGAACTTTAGGAACTTTGAATTAGCAAAGTAGCATATACAGTTTTCACACAAATGGCAATAGGCTATTTTAAAACTAGACACTGCAATTTTCAACAGTTCCTGGGGGAGGTAAGTGTTTGTTAGTTTTGCAGGTAAGTAAACCACCTACGGGGTTCAAGTTTGGGTCCAAGGTAGCCCACCGTTTGGGGGTTCAGAGCAACCCTAAAGTTACCACTCCAGCAGCTCAGGGCCGGTCAGGTGCAGAGCTCAAAGTGGTGCCCAAAACACATAGGCTTCAATGGAGAAGGGGGTGCCCCGGTTCCAGTCTGCCAGCAGGTAAGTACCCGCGTCTTCGGAGGGCAGACCAGGGGGGTTTTGTAGGGCACCGGGGGGGGCACAAGTCAGCACAGAAAGTACACCCTCAGCGGCACGGGGGTGGCCGGGTGCAGTGTGCAAACTGGCGTCTGGTTCGCAATAGGATTCAATGGGAGACCAAGGGCTCTCTTCAGCGATGCAGGCAAGGGGGGGGCTCCTCGGGGTAGCCACCACCTGGGCAAGGGAGCGGGCCACCTGGGGGTCGCTCCTGCACTGGAGGTCGGATCCTTCAGGTCCTGGGGGCTGCGGGTGCAGTGTCTTTACCAGGCGTTGACTCTTTGAAGCAGGCAGTCGCGGTCAGGGGGAGCCTCGGGATTTCCTCTGCAGGCGTCGCTGTGGGGGCTCAGTGGGGTCAACTCTGGCTACTCACGGTCTAGTCGCCGGGGAGTCCTCCCCGTGGTGTTTGTTCTCCACAAGTCGAGCCAGGGGCGTCGGGTGCAGAGTGCAAAGTATCACGCTTCCGGCGGGAAACGTGTGTTGTTTCAAAGTTGCTTCTTTGTTGCAAAGTTGCAGTCTTTGGGGAACAGAGCCGCTGTCCTCGGGAGTTCTTGGTCCTTCTAGATGCAGGGTAGTCCTCTGAGGCTTCAGAGGTTGCTGGACCCTGTGGAACGCGTCACTGGAGCAGTGTCTTTAGAAGTGGGGAGACAGGCCGGTAGAGCTGGGGCCAAAGCAGTTGGTGTCTCCGTCTTCTCTGCAGGTTTTCAGCTCAGCAGTCCTTCTTCTTCTTCTTAGGTTGCAGGAATCTATCTTGCTGTGTCCTGGGAGCCCCTAAATACTCGATTTAAGGTGGTGTTTAGGTCTGGGGGGTTAGTAGCCAATGGCTACTAGCCCCGAGGGTGGCTACACCCTCTTTGTGCCTCCTCCCTGAGGGGAGGGGGGCACATCCCTGTCCCTATTGGGGGAATCCTCCATCTGCAAGATGGAGGATTTCTAAAAGTTCGTCACCTCAGCTCAGGACACCTTAGGGGCTGTCCTGACTGGCCAGTGACTACTCCTTGTTTTTCTCATTATCTCCTCCGGCCTTGCCGCCAAAAGTGGGGCCGTGGCCGGAGGGGGCGGTAACTCCACTAGCTGGAGTGCCCTGGGGTGCTGTAACAAAGGGGGTGAGCCTTTGAGGCTCACCGCCAGGTGGTACAGTTCCTGCAGGGGGAGGTGAGAGGCACCTCCACCCAGTACAGGCTTTACTAGCAACAGAGTGACAAAGGCACTCTCCCCATGTGGCCAGCAACATGTCTGGTGTGTGGCAGGCTGCTAAAACTAGTCAGCCTACACGGATAGTCGGTTAAGGTTTCAGGGGGCACCTCTAAGGTGCCCTGTGGGGTGTATGTTACAATAAAATGTACACTGGCATCAGTGTCATTTATTGTGCTGAGAAGTTTGATACCAAACTTCACAGTTTTCAGTGTAGCCATTATGGTGCTGTGGAGTTCGTACATGACAGACTCCCAGACCATATACTCTTATGGCTACCCTGCACTTACAATGTCTAAGGTTTTGCTTAGACACTGTAGGGGCATAGGGCTCATGCACCTATGCCCTCACCTATGCTATAGTGTACCCTGCCTTAGGGCTGTAAGGCCTGCAAGAGGGGTGACTTATCTATACCTATAGGCAGTATGAGGTTGGCATGGCACCCTGAGGGGAGTGCCATGTCGGCCTAGTCGTTTTATCCCCACTAGCACACACAAGCCAGCAAGCAGTGTCTGTGCTGAGTGAGAGGTCCCCAGGGTGGCATAAGACCTGCTGCAGCCCTTAGAGACCTTCCCTGGCATCAGGGCCCTTGGTACCAGAGGTACCAGTTACAAGGGACTTACCTGGATGCCAGGGTGTGCCAATTGTGGAAACAAAGGTGCAGGTTAGGGAAAGAACACTGGTGCTGGGGCCTGGTTAGCAGACCTCAGCACACTTTCAAATCATAACTTGGCATCAGCAAAGGCAAAAAGTCAGGGGGTAACCATGCCAAGGAGGCATTTCCTTTCACTATGGCTGTCCCTTTCGTCGTCGGCCTCAGCGGTGGTGAGGGTATAGGTGGGAGACCAGATGTCCCAGTAGGAGGGCAACTGAGATGCGTCGCTCCACTGTTGTAGAGGCCGTGCAGTGTATCCTTCCCCTCTTCGCCCGTGCTTCCGGGATGGCGTGTGCCACCTGTCCCCTGTCTGTCTAGGGGTCCCACGAGTGCTTGGTGTGTGCTGGGTTCAGTTATTTTCCCCGGTTTTTGTTCCCGTTCCATTTCCTTTGTGTTTTATTTATTTATTTTTTTAATTTTTTTTCTCCCCCCCCCCCCTGTTTTATTCGTTCAATTTTATTTTAGGACCAGCTGCAGTAACGTCCTTGTTTTCTTTTTCGCTTCCTTTTCTCTCCTTTTTTTTTTTTTTTTTTTTTGTGGGTCTCGTGGTTTTAGGGGTTGTAAAAGGAGCGTGTCTCCGTTCACCGCGGGCCACCCAGATCTCCGGCGCGCCCACGGGAGGCCCCTGAGGTCCACTGAGGGAAAGCAAGAGGAGGGAGATTGGGAGTAAAACAAGCGGAGGGAGCCTCCAGGCCTCTGCCTCACCCGAAGGTCAGAGGAGGGAGGCGCGGTCCCTGGTCCGGGCCCCAGCGCTCCCCCTCGCGTTCTTTGCTTAGTTGGAGGAGAAGAGGCGGGGCGCGCCCTCCACACGAGCGGCGCGCTGTCCTTGGCGTTGGTTCGTTGCCGGCCGGGGGGGGCGCCGCCGCCCGGGGTTTAGCCGCAACTTGAGGCCGCGGCTCAGCCTCCCGCCACAGGCCTCAGCGCTCCGTATTCAGGTCTCGATAGGAAAGGGGGGGGAGGGGAGCACGGCTCCCGCACCATCAGTCCTCATCACCCCACCCGCCGCCGGTCCGTTGCTGGTTGGGGTGGCTCTCGACACACTCCTGGCGCCGTCTCCCCGGGGTCAGCCACAACTCGAGGCCGCGGCTCAGCATCTTGCCGCGGGCCCCTACGCCATCTTCAGTGGTCGCGTCTTGAAGGGGTAGAGCGCGCTCTCCCCATGGGCGGCGCACCGCCTGGCGCTGGTCTGCTACTGGTCGGGGGGGCCCTCAGCGCACCCACGGTCCGACGCCTAGCAGAGCTCAGCTCCTAGGCGGCCATCTTCGCACGTGGCCAGACCACGCCTCTC
Organism: Pleurodeles waltl; assembly: GCF_031143425.1. Classification (NCBI taxonomy): domain Eukaryota; kingdom Metazoa; phylum Chordata; class Amphibia; order Caudata; family Salamandridae; genus Pleurodeles; species Pleurodeles waltl. The sequence goes on from NC_090448.1 coordinate 70,261,127, forward strand.
AATTTACAGTTTCTTAAATTAGACAACATTTTTTAAAAACAATATAATTAAAATGTATGTGCTTTTCCCCTGAGTTATAACAACTATATCAAATATAGGGATATATAAGTGGTTGTATAACTCATATTTCACAGGTATATGTGTGATGTACTTATGTACAGAAACAGTTTTCTTTAAAAGTTGGCACTTGTAGAGTACTTTATTGCATTATAAAATAATATAGTACCCAGAATTCGCAGTAGAGTGCAACAGTATATCATGTATTACATGTAAATTTTCCCAGCTATGCACTATATGCCCTTTTGTCATGATGTAGGTATGTTATAGGGCAGGCTTGAATGTGCTAAGATAGTAAGATATGCCAATTTAAGTTATAGTGAGTTATGTGTACTCTGTTAATCCTTTGTATAATGAAATTCATTGTTTCATCTATACATCTATTTGCTAACTCATACACTCTTTCAAGTAAGTAGGCAACTAGTGAGACAACATAGTCTCTCATCCAGAGAAATAGTCCTTTTAAACATGGGCTGGGCGTACTACTGCTGAGTGAATAGTTTTAAACGTCGGCTCGACTTGGCACTAGAAAATCTGCTTGACAACTCTTAAACTGTCCTTTTACTACAGAAAAGTCACTCCTTACCTACGCTGTACGTAGGCCATGGAGTATTGTTTTATGTAATTAAAAAGTGACACATGTTGAGAGTTTCACTTACTTAGCTCTGCACTAGCAGATCCCTATGCCCAGTTATTTATGCAGAGTCCAATCTATATTGCAACTTGTGTACCTACTTATAAGAGTATAGAGGCACCCAGACATGCAGCAAGACACTAGTGCGAGCCTACTGCTGCTGAGCTGACTGTAGTTATAAACGCCAGCTCAAGTTGGCACTAGAGAACTTGCTTAATGACTGTTATACGGTCCTTCTACTACAGAAGTCACTCCTTACCTAGGCTATATGTAGGCCATGGAGAATGGGACTATGTGTTTAAGAGGGTAACGCATGTTGTTGAGTTTCACTGAATTAGATGTGCACTGGCAGACCCCTATGCCCAGCTACATATATAGGGGGTTATTACAACTTTGGAGGAGGTGTTAATCCGTCCCAAATGTGACGGATATACCACCAGCCGTACTACGAGTTCCATAGGATATAATGGACTCGTAATACGACTGGTGGTATATCCGTCACTTTACCGTCACTTTTGGGACGGATTAACACCGCCTCCAAAGTTGTAATAAACCCCATAGTGTTCACCCATACTGCACTTCACCTCTAAGGTAGGTTGTAGGTATGCAATAAAGTATGGTGCTTTGTACTTAAAAAGTAAGATATGTCTTTTTTAGTTTCACTGATTACTCATGCACTTGCAGACCCCTATACCCAGTCCTACGTGGGGTATATCAACAAAGCAACTACATGTTCTCAAAAGCATGGACCCTCTCTCTCACCCAGTAACATAGCAATAGAGGCACTCATACTTTTACTCACCCACGCAGATAGCAAGTGTGTGCAAAAGTATTGAAACCAGTTGGACACACAGCTACATAACTGTGTACTCCCCAACATACTCAGTGAGTCATTCATACAGTCCGTTTCAGACAGACTTAGGGCCCATGGAGTTACTAAAACAGCCAGTTATATACCAAGATACTTACTTAAACATTTGGCAGCACACCCTTATAGGGACTGATTTGCTAAGTGTACCTAACTATATGTTGTATCTAACGTTTTGGTGTTTTGGGAATGCATGCGTCCCTCTGCCCATTTATGCTTTATTGGGGCCAATCTCCGCTGAATATTGTAGAGTTGTTGCCTATCTGCGATCTGACAAAGCTTGTGTGTTTGGCTGCCGGCTAAGTGTTACACCACTTGTGACCTGTCAGTCATTACCCTTCAGCCCTGGGCCACAGAGCCTGCTTGACCATATACCTACATGCTGGGGTTGTCAAAGAGATTATGATATGGGAATCCAACAGGGTGATGTGACTTTGTTAGTGTATGGAAGTGTATTGGTTATGTATAAAGGTGTCTTGTTTTCGTGTGCATTGATTGGTCTGATATGAACATTCCCCTCCTGTAGTTTAATTTTCAACCATACCATCAAGCCCATAAGTCAGGACAGTCAGTGTTGGCACTTTGATGTTCCACCTTCCTTACTACTTGTACCCTTCCCAATTTGAGGACTGCATTTTTATAGCAGGAAACTACACAAACAGTAATCTGATGAACATGGGCAACAATGACATGCACAAACCAGTCAGCCACCAGAAAAAACAATTTGTGAACCACTCCTGCTCAAGGGCCCTTCCCTCCTCACGCGTGTCTCTTTGCAGTCAGTGCAATGCTTGAATGGCACGAAACAAAGTCCCATTGTCCATATCATTCCCTGGTATAAAGGTGCAACAGGATGCGCCAATCTTAGCACCCCCCCCCCCCCCACCCACCCCCCAGTGTGGTCATTAAGTTCAAAACTTACCGATGTGGCATCACTATGAAGCAAAAGGTTCTTAGCTCTTTTTTTGGGGGGGGCATTAAGGGTGAGCTCAGATCAGTCCATCAGCACTTCCCATCGTGTTATCTACAACCAGCGGGCATTTGTTTTTGTCTACAAGGTGCAGAAGGGTATCCGCCCTCCTGACGATACTTGAGCATCAGTAAACAGTTTAAGCTCCTCAGGAATGTCCTTGTACTGAGCACAACCAAAATAATCAGCAGCTCTTCTCCTTCGAGCTTGATCCAAAATTGTTATTCCCTTCCTCTGTGGGTGTTAGTACAGTTCAGACAGATCTTCCCCAGGAATGACCAGGGTTGTGGTGTGTATGGTAATGAGGGAGCACAGGCCACGCCATTCAGGGATGAGCTGCGTATAAGCGAACTTGCAACACTGCTGATAGGTGTTTATCAGCTTGGAAGTGCCCCATTGCTGGAAGTCAGGAATGTGCTCTTCAAGCTCCTCGTACATGCTTACAGGGACCTCCACAACGTTAGATCCAGATTTCTCAACCATCTCATCGCCTTTTACTCCCCTGCCAGACCTCTCCGCTCCTCCCAGCACTCACTTGCCACTGTACCCCGCATAAAGAAGTCCTCGGCTGGAGGGAGATCTTTCACCTAGCTGGCGGCAAAATGTTGGAACACTGTGCCTCTCCACCTTGGGTACTCGCCATCGCTGCCTCAATTCAGGAAGGACATTAAGCCTGTTCCTTCTTCTCCTTATACTTCTCTTGTTTCCTCTTGTGGCAGTGCAGTATGTGTGGTTGTATTTCTCGCCAGGGTTTGGTTTCTAGTCCACTACGCAGTGCAATCAGCTTTGTATTTTGGTGGGCAGCCCCTTTGTGAGGATGTTGTAAAAGAAAACAACTTGTGTATCTGTCCATGGCTGTCCTGTCTCCTGCCCCCACCGTTCTCTCATCCAGTCTAGGAAATCTATTATGGTCTCCCCAGGTTTCATTGTTTCCTTCAAACAACCCACCTATGTCTGGGCAGTCAGGGAATATATTCCTCCAGGCCGTTCATGTCTGGTACCTGTATGAATTAGATGCGGCCCTGTCATGCTCTGAGTTTGAGAACTTGACTGTTTGGGATGCGGGCGAACACCGAGTTGGTCTACTCACCAATACTGCTTCTTAGCAGACTCTTAACATTGCCTATCGCTAGAGTGATCCCTGCAGTGTTTTTCTCAAAGCATGAGATCCATTTCCTGGCCCAATCCAATAACGGCAGCAGCTTGGCTCGTAGCTCCTACTTATTCATCTGGGCTCCTGGTACAATAATGGTCCCTGATGTGCCCTTCAGTAGTAACAGGCATATTCTCGTCCTGGACATCTCTAGGGTTTTCCCTCTGCATAGCATTCCCATTTCCTCGGACACTCCTGCATGTAAAGGAAGTTTTACTTGAGATCTAAAGCCCCCCACTGTGTTAGCAGTGGTACAAAGATTGTTGCGCTTCCACGTAAGTAGGAAATGTATGTAGAAGATGTAAGTAATGTGCTTGACAGGTGATGGCACTGTGCTACCAAAATAGTGTCAAAAAGTGTGAGAAACTCTCTCACAAATGTAATACACCCAGAGCATGAAAAGTAGTCCTAAAACAGTGAAAGACCATCAAGTTAAGTTGGTCAATTTAATAGACAAGAATAATGAGGTTCAGTGGTAGGGTGAAGTATTTATTCCATGAATAATCGGGCAGCCTACACGTATTTCAACTGACGACTCTTTCAAGGCTGCAAAATCAACATTACAAACAAACATTTAGTTCATAAATCTGTGTAGCTTTACAACACATAAAGCAACCTGCACCCAATTGTGCTCTTGGTGGGCATAAGAGCAATCTAGAACTAGTGAAGGAAAATTCCAGCAGCTTACAACAATTAAAATGAGCACTCTCTACACAAAATACCCACTGAGGTCCTAATTGACATCCATATGCAAGCAACAGTGAACACGGCAAATGAGACAGTCTTCAAGGAAAACACCAACTGTGGATAGGTATCTTAAACCTACATGGAAAACGATTGTGAAGAAACAAATATTGTAGTTACCAAGCAGAAAGGACAGTATTGATTGTTACCTGTATGAACAAAAAAGTGACGCTAAATCTGTACAATAGCGGTATTGTGATGGAGTGATCTAAATAACGTTCCTAGATGCAATAAAAGCCTCTGTATAGGCTCTTGCATAGACACGGTAACTAGCAGAAGGGAAAAGAAGGCGGATGTTACTAATACAAAACTGATAAAAATGTGGCCATTGGATGGAGGCAAACGCTAGTCAGGGGAGAAGTGCGTGCCTGAAAGGCAAAGTAAGCCACTCCAGAAAGTACTTATGGAATCCACACAAGAAAAACCATGATAAGTCCACTGAGTTCTGTAAAGTGAGGTGAAAACGCATAAGAACACTGTTTGAAAAGTAAAAGTGATGTCGAACAACAGGATGGTACGTAGTCTTGCAGTAGAATCCACATGTGCTCTTAGCGGTAAAGGAGTAGTCAACACCACAGGACGCTGAAGTGGTTGTTGCGATAAACAGAAAAGGGACTATTTGGCCAATAGAAATCCAAAAGCAAGAAAAGTTTGTGCGCCATATTGGAAGTGTGTAGTTTGTATTGATAATTGTATTCCCAAGCCTCCGATCATGAGAATGAGAAATAAGGGGAGGCATAACCATAGTTAGTCCAATGTAAAAAGCCTCAAATGTTGGTCAAAAAAGAAGAATCGCGCGTACCGAGAATGAAATCAGGATGCCATAAAGCAAGGACTAGGAATGATAAAAAAAAGTGGCAAGAAATTCACGCACCAAATTGGCAGTGTGTGCTGAGTAGTGGTAATTATATTCACAGGCCATCATTCTTGATATTGAGCAAATGAGCCATAATTAATCAAATGCAAATTACACCAAACCGTTGATCAATTAGAAAAGTAGAACACACCAAGAATGTAATCAGTGTATCCACAAACTATATACGAGAATAAAGTAGGGCAGAAGTGTGGCAATCAAAATTCAGATGACTGGATGTGGTAATGCCACAAATTATTGGTGAAAAAGAAAGGCAAAAGTTAAGTATAACAAGATATGCAAGTATGTCAGTAAATGTAGGCCAGAAACGGAGTGAAGAAGAAAAAGAAGTAGGTGAATATTAGCCCAACCGGTGAGTATAGAACTCCGATACAAGTAAAGAGATCCCAGTATCCAAGTGGTCATGAGTAGAAATCATCCTGAGCTCCAGAGGGGAGAGAGAAACTATAGAAGTATAGTACCAAGTCCAGAAGCAACAGTGAGGAGGAAAATAGAAGTAACTGTAACGGCATGCATATTGAAAAATTTGTACATGTGTTCTTCACTGTAAAGAGCATTGTGCATGGTCCATACATATAGCTACTGTAATAAGAACTAATAGTTAAGAACACATCCTACAAGAGAGAAGCACCCAGAATAGTACAGGTAGCATGTCCATATTTGCACACTTGTCAGTCACACGGGTTGTCAGGATATTTCGACGGCAGTGATCACCATAAACATATTTATGAATCAGCTCTTGATCCAAATCAAGCCTCTGGTCCACAACTCTGAGTTTGGTGATCCAGTTAGTTTCTAGTTTACGGAGTGCCCGAACTCTGTTGCTTCCTCTTGGATGTTCTAGGGCCACTCCTATAGCATGAAACTTGAGTTTAGATAGTTTGAAGATTCTGTGTTTTGCGTTGGAGAGACACGAGGATAATTCTAATTTCCGTGAATTTGCTCTTGAATGTCTTTAGTGTCCCGGGCAAATAAAAGAAGATTATTTAGTATGATTGTAGGAATATATAAATAAATATATTTAGAGAAGCACAGTGGGGGTACCGATGCCCAAAATTATAGGCATGCCAGGGGGAAAGTCTCCTTGTTTCTGAATCTTGGGTAAGAAATAAATGCAAGGTGCCAGCCCTTCGGGGTTCCTATCTGTGACCCTGGAGTTCGATCATCTGCCGTTGGCAGCGCTGATGATGCCAAGCGGATCACACTCTACTATGCCGTACTCATGCCAGAAGGTGTCAGGTGTGGCGCCAGTGGTGCCGAATGGCTCTGACGCCTTCCCTCCTTCTACATAGTCCCTTGCTGTTTTTCCTCCAGGGGAACAGGCTTTTGGAGGTGGAGAGGAGCTGTGGTTTAGCAACCCCCATGGAAGAGCCTGACGGAGCTGGGTGAAGCTAGTGGCCTCGAGTCCACACATGCCAATTCTGCATTGCAACGTTTTAGTGAACAGTCTGGGTGGAAAGGACTCTTAAATTACGTATTCTTGTAATTAGAGATGGACCCATTCCAGAGTGGAGTCCTGTACTTTCTGGTGGGCTCCCTTTTTTCACTTCAGTATTGAACTATCCCACCTTCTGGTGGCATCTGGTTTGGTGTTTCTGCCTTCTACAGGTGGTATTACTATTATTTATTAGGGCTGTCAATGGCTGCTTCTTGTTGTTGCTATCTCGTAAGTATACTCTAAGTGGGTTTAGCACCTTTTGAATCAGTGTTTTTAGTGTGGTATGTTTTCTGCTCTGTGTAGAGCATTTTCAGTATGTCTAATAGGCGTTGCTATTTATATTTGCGGTACTTTTGGTATCCCTTATAAGGAGCTTATAATTATAACTCCCTGGAAGCTTTTGTACAGGGCTCAACGATTGCACAAGTGCCTAATATGGTAAATCTCTTGTTTCTCCTTCGTTTAATCTTGGAGCATTACTTCTGCTTCTTTTTCTACTGTTCTTCTCATGCAAGACTCTTACCCCACTGCTCCACATAGGAAAGTAAGTGGTACTGCCATTCCACATCTGTGTGTTCTAGCACTTCTTTAGTAAGTTACCTACGCAGCATGGACTCTAGCCGCTGGTATCTCCAGCACCGGTGGTACATGGTTGCAAATCCCTTCTTGTGTCTGTGTGGGTCATGCTCAAGGCATTTTTCTCTTGTGCTGTCAGTCTTATTGTCCTTACACTTCATCGCAAGGAGATGTGTGATACTTATCATTTAGAGGCAAGGTCCTATACCTTGGATGCTACAGGTCCCTCTTAGACAAGAGACCACACTCCATCCACGGCCTCCAGTTGTCTACATATTTCTTCTTGGACGCTTCCATTTAGCCATCTTCTATGGAGCTGGCTATCTTCCATCTGTCTGTAGATATCCTAGTTGCAGTTGTTCTCTTTGCCATATTCCTAATAAAACATTGTTCGATGCTTTCCCCATCACAGGTAAGTTCTTGGGGTTCATGCCTTATCTGTGCTTTAGAGCATGTTTGGCTAAAATAATGGGGTTCTACTGCAATCAGCTATAGTCGAGTGCCCTGCCTATTGACTCTGGACCCAAGTACTAGCAGAACGTGAGTTCATATCACACAATGGGAGCAAGTAGTTTTTATGTTCATATTGTCTGTCTTCTGACACATTTTTTTGTCCCAATCCCAGGGACAACGCTATTCGCATGCTGGTCAGTGCCTTTATTTTTCTTGCCTGTGGTCCTTCCACAGTTCTTATGGTGTAGTGTATGTTTTTTTCTCACCTAAATTCCTAAGAGCATCCGGTCTTCTTTTTTTCTCTCTTTCTAGACCGGCTTGTTTGAGTCCGGGACTTTTAGTAGGATCAGTCGTGATCTACATTAAAATCTGCTATGCATATGCCAAGAAGCAACCCCCTGAGGGCTTGCATGCTCATTCTACCAGAGCCTTGACCACTGTATTAGGAATGCAGAGTTTCCGTCTTGGATATCTGCAAGGCATCATCGCGGGCTTCCTTGCATACGTTTACCAACCATTTCTGTCTGGATAATCAGGTTGGTTGTGATGAGCATTTTGCCTATTCGTCCCTGCAGGATTTTGTTGTCTAAAATTGGTCTGCAGCCCCCCTCTGGGGTTGATATTGTTTTGGTGTCTAATTCTGAGGTAAGGAATCTGTGGATAGATGTGTCTATCAGATGAATAAGTCACTTACCTCTGGTAATGTCTTATCTGGTAGAGACAGTATCTAGCTGCAGATTGATTACCGAACCACCCATCCTTCCCGCTCTGCAGACAGATTTCTAGGGCTAACGATACTCCCTTCCAGGGCTATAGTTTGGACAGGTGGCGTGGGAAGTCACGATACAGTGACTGACGTCCGTACACCAAGGTGGCGCCTACTGCAACGTTACTTCTGGCCAAGTTGACATTGACTGCATCTTGCAGCTCCCTTTCTTGTTATGTAGATTCCTTCTTTGGGATTTTGTACTTAATTGACACAAAGAGGTCTTTATTTTTTTGGCACACTGTTTCTATAGTGGCTCTGTGTTTATTGCTGTGGAAAAAGGTCACAGGAGAAACTGACGTCAGGCCATCGGAGAGGTGATGATATGGACTCAGTCACCACAGATTTGCACAATGCCCTCTTCTGATGCACAGAAGGTACTGCTGGGTAAAATTTCCAGATCCAGTCTGGCGCTTGGGATAGAATTCTAAGGCAAGGAATCTGCAGCTAGATCCTGTATCTACCAGATAAGGCATTACCAAAGGTTTGTAGCTTGTTCGTTATTTCTAAATGAATTTTGCTGCATTTGGGCCTTTAAAAATGTAAGCCAATGCATAAGAAAGATGGCATTTTGAAAAAAATACCCTCTAAATCATACGCTTGTACGGGTACCCACATATTAAGAAATAACCAGTGCTCCTAAACTCTGTCTTGTGCCCATTAAAAAAAATACATACGTTTTCTTGATGCCCATTTTCACTCTGCTTATTTTGTTATAAGAAATGGTCTATACTAGGTAATTACCGGAAAAAACATTGTACAGTGCAGCTCAATAGTTCTCTCTGGATACCTTGGGTTCTTGGAGAACCTACAAACCCTACACATCCCCGCATCCAGAAGTGTCTATCAGACGTAGTGATATATTGCTTTTGTCAGTCGCCCATTGTAACAAAAAGTTACAGATGAAAATGTTGTCACAGATGCCTGTTTTTTTTCTACTCATTTTCAATATTTCTTTATTTCAGCAGTTATTTTCCTTGGGAAAACCTTAAAGGATCTACACATATGACCCCTTGCTAAACTCAGAATCTTGTCTAGTTTTCAGAAATTTCGGAATCACCCATGGGTTCCACACTGGTTTCCACCACCAACTGGAAGTAGGTTGAGCCCACAAAAAAATTGGGAAAATAGGCTGCCTCTTAGAAAAAAGCTAAAACTGTGGTACAAAATTAGGTTTTTTGATTCAGCTCTGCATGTTCATGAAAACTGGGAAGATGGTGACTTTAGTACTGTAAACAGTTTTTGGATGCCCATTTTAGGAAAGACCTTTTTATCTAAAGCGCTTTTTCCCTGTTTTTTTATTTATTTTTTTTATTTACAGAAAAGGAAACTCAAAATTGTGCTCTATCTTGCCTATTTCCCCAGTCCTCTCCACGGCAATTAATCAACCCTGGCTATCTTTAGAATCCCCAGGATTTTGGAAAAAGGACACAAATATGGTGTGGATGCCTTATCTACAAAAAATCCTATGGAGCCCTAAACGTAAACTACCCAAATAGCCAAAACAGGGCTCAGCACTGGGGGAGGGGGATGTGGAGGTGGGGAGGGAGGCCTAGCAAAGAGTTGGTTAATGTGTTACACCAAATACTTGCTTATGTGCACAACTTTTGTTTGCTAACATCTTGTCTACATACTCTACCTCAAATGCAAATTATTATTTTTTTGCCCTCTGGGAGTTTGTATTAGCTGGTGAGGACCTTGGTTGTGTGCTCCTAGGCTTTTGTTTTGAAGGGCTTTGGTGTGCTTTCAAAGCTTCCAACATGGGGAAAGATTGTCAACTGTAGCGACCTAAGGATGGGATTTTTCATTGTAGGGCCGGCAGTTGTCTCCTAAAGGTCCTTGCTGTATCTAGCTTGTTGTTGTTTTTCAGAATGCTGAGATCCTAGTGAATAGGTTATGGCAGTCAAACATTGTTTAGTTGCCTAATTTTTAATATCAGCATCTAAGTCTTCAACAAGATGGTCGTATATTGCTGCATTCCAACAAATTTAACTTCTTCATCATGGTTATTTCTAGTTGCTCTAGTTTTAACGAAGCAGATTCATCGCCTTATTTCTATATGACTAGAGAAAAAGCAAAGGCGTGAAGAAAACATATTGATACGGAAAACAAAAACCTCTAACTGGGGTGTTTATTTTTTCGCCGATGGCCCCCCGGCCCACTCCATCTCACACAAGCCCCTGAAAAGTCTCTGCAAATGGTATTCATAAATAGATTATAAAACACGCTATTTTTTCATACCGTGTCCCCCACTCCCTACACAGGGCAAGTTGAGTTGGAGACAAATATCCTAGAACTTGGAGAAACCTTAAAATGGGTAAGTCTAATTACAAGAATTGGCAAATCCTGCAGGTCTTGCATATAGGAGGCATTGACTTTGTCAATATTTCTAGCCATTTTATACAGCTTGTGCAGCATGTCTATAAGCTGGGTTTGTTTTTGTCCTATGATGTCATAGCATTGTTTTCGTTTGTTTTGTTGATGTTTTTTTTTTTTTTTTTTACTTTCAGCTGTGCTGGTATAAACATGACTAAAATTGACAAATACAGTACCTTATGTGGGTGAGACCTATTGACTTTGGCATCACTTGTTTGAAAACACTAGGTGCAAACATCCTCCAGCAAGCTGCTTCCATTCCCTCGTCACCGGCCCCACCCCCTGACGTCTTACCATTACACACAGAATTATGGCTATCTATGCACTGCAAACATTTGTAGTACTTTTTGACAAAGTCAGCGTTCAGATTGCTGTACGAGAGAAGATTCCTCCCAGAACTTTGGGCTGCTGCCTGCTGGCCCTAGAGCTCTCTTGAACACAGTCTCCTCTCCACCTTCAGTTCAAGGGTGGATACGGCTCTGATGGCAGTCTCCGGTGGATTGGTGGATTGGGCCTGAGGACCGGCAGCACCACAGCCAAATGGGTATGTGAAAACTTTAGGAGCGTTCAATTCAGTGCAGTTATAACAAATCAAGGAGGCGGAGATTAATCCTCATAAGCTTGAGGGAGCATTTCACCTTCACTGTAACAGTGCAGTCGTAAAAAGACCTTTGAATGCACAGATAGAAGCACATCGTCATAATCCCAAGTGATCTGCAGAGCATGCAACCCCACTGAACTCAAATCCAGATGATGAATAGGTATTTAGGTGGAAGCCAACTATTCAAATCAGCCCATGGGGGATGTTTTGGTAAACACATTAAATTCCACCGGCTAAAGGATGCGAAGGCGTTTGCTCTAGTCTAATTCTTCCCTTAAAAATGTTGTCTTCTTTTCTTGTAATTGACTTTAAAGCTCAATTGATGTATGAAAACTGCCTGGGTCCTATTTGAATTGCTCGAATGTGTTTGCCTATACTAACCAATCATTCAGGTAAGAATACTCATGAATGTCTTGAATTGTCAGGTGAGCTACTACCAGTGTTTACTTGGCACTGACTTTATTACAAATGGTAATACTTTGAACTGGTATTTTCATCACAAATCTGAGATACTTGCAATGTGCTGGATGCATGGCGATGTAGAATTAGACTTTTTTGAGGTCTGTTATCGCAAGGTAGACCTGATCCTCGTGTACTGGTAAAACCTCTTGGGGGTCATTCACTTACAGGTTGCAATGTTATCTATTGTTCCAGAAAGTATACAATGCCTTCTACAGTGTTTGTTCCTTTATTGAAACCTTTTCTATTGCACATTATTGAACAATTATTGAACCTCTTGTAGAAGAATGTGTACTAGCTCTTTACCTTTTATGTGTACGATTTAATTGTAGGTAATACTGGTATGAACTCCGTACAGTAACCAGGGTCGATAAGGTTTAGCACAAACTCATCTGTCATTATGGACTCAAAAGCATTGAAGATTTTAACTATTCTCTTCCAGGGGATCCTCATCAAAGTCATAAACATTGAATATTCCCGCCCTTGTGCGGGGACCCCGGAGCATATATATAAAATACATACATATTATCATGTGTAAAACAGCAATGCAGGCTATAATCATAAATAGGCTAAAATGCTTTATTTCTATGCAAGTTTTTTTTTTTTTTTTTTATTATAAAATCACAATAGATCATAAATATCTACCTAAGCCCCCAAAAACTGGACTTAGGGAAGTAAACAGCAGTAAATAGCAGAGAAAAATAGAAAAAACTACATTGGAAAAACAATGAAGCATTCTTAGCCAATAGGCTGCATGCAGGTTAACACAGGAGAACCATAAAAACGTTGGCACCGTGCCTTTAAGACCCTGAGCACCTCCAGTATCCCACCATGCCTCAGGGGTGAAGGGAAGGTGACAGTTGGTTCACAGTTAGGTCAGTTCTTTTTTCCGGCTTCTTCTGAGAGGATCCTGGAGCATTGAGCTCTCAGTTTTTCTGAGTTTTTCTTCAGAAAAATCCTTAAAAATAGTGTTTTTCCTGTTTACTCGACAGATAACATCTTTTGTCTGAGTTTGGAAGTCTTTTTTGACAGAAAATGCCATCTCTTTTTGTAAAATGTCCTTCTTGTGGGAAGAAGAAAGCCCAGTCAGACCCAAACTCTCTGTGTATTGTCTGCCTGCCACAGAGTCACTGTCCTGACACCTGCAAGTATTGTAAGAACATGTCAAGGAGGACTCTCAAAGACAGAGAGAAGATCAGGCTACATGGGCTTCAGGAGAGGAAAAAGTCAACATCCTCTTCACTTCCCAGACCTACAGCAGAAGGAATGGCCCGATCGACGTCGACAGGTAGGATTGTGCCTGTTTGTTCTCCATCGACGTCATCGGCACCACCGTCTCACCGGCATAGATCGCCGTCGACGGCGACCAGACCGACGTCGAGGGACAAAACGTCGAAGCATGGACACAGGGGTACATCTCCGTCGACGGCAGGCCGCCGTTCGGCGTCGAGCCATCTCCGGCGCTCCCGTTCGCCGTCGAGAACGTCTCACCCCTTGGCGTCGAAGGACATGACACCAAAAACACCTCGACGGCATGAACATCCGCCGTCGACCACTCGCCACTCAACGTCGAGACACACGACGGCGAGTAGGTCCAGGTCCCGCGATAGGCGATCGGCGTCAAGACACTCGACGGCAAGACCTCCGACGTCAAGACCTTCGACGTCGAGAACAGATCAGCCATCGCAACCTTCGACGTCGAGGATACAATCGACGTCGACACAACCTTCAGCTGTGTCACAGGCAGTAGAGCCAGCGGACAAAGCTCCCTCACCGGTGGTCTCTATAAGGAGTGCATCATCCCATTCCAGAGCATCGGGGCATGTTTCTCCCATCACTCTATCACCCAGATGGTTAGAGAGCCTGAATAGACCGGCAGCATCCCCGGATTCACAATACTCTAGGATGTATTCTCCTACTGCCTCATTACCGAGAACGCCATCGCCTACAGCTAGAGCAGGACGGGCTCGTTCTGCTTCTCGTCAGCCGACCACAAGACCTGCACACTCTGCTACAGCCTCTCGGAGCAGGTCCCGTTCCCGAAGGAGAACCAGGTCACGAACACCACGCAGAAGATCACCTTCTTGGTCTTCTTCAGGATCGTCTGTTGGGCGCTACTCCCCCACACTCACAGATTCTCCACCTGCTAGGATTTCCCCGGTGGATGATATCACCACTTTTAATGAGGTTCTTCTAAGGGGAGCGCAGAAGCTAAATATTGAGGTACCGGAGCCGGCCACCTCATCCTCAGTTATCTTTGAGACCCTACAACACAGATCAGTCTCGAGAAAACTGCTGCCACTAGTACCGGGTTTGCTGCAACCGACTATGGACACTTTTCTGTCTCCAGCCACTCTCAAGTCTGCCCCGGCTAGGATTCAAAAGAAATACAAAGCTCCGGAACAAGATCCTTTATTCCTGCGGAAGGATCCGCCACCGGACTCTGTGATCTTAGCCGCAGCCAGAAAAACACACTCTGTGGCATCATCTTCCACAGTCCCCCCGGATAAGGAGAGCAGACACCTAGACTCTCTGGGGAGAAAGATGTGCGGTACGGCGGCATCTGCTATGAAGGTCTCCAGTGCCTCAGCACTTCTGGGCAGATATGACCGCTCTCTGTGGGACTCACTCCACAGATTTACAGAAAAGTTGCCCAGGGAAGATAGACAGGACTTCCAGGAAATCTTGCAGGAAGGGGGCCTAGTATCTAACCAGGTCATCAGCGCGGCGGCGGACGGGGCGGATTTGGCTGTGCATGGGTATGCGCACGGAATCTGCGCTAGGAGGTCTTCCTGGCTACGGCTCAAGGGTCTGAAACAGGAAGCACAGCAGCGCATTTTGAACCTCCCATTCAGCGGGAGTTCGTTGTTCGGTACCCACGCTGATGAAGAGATGGCCCGAATGAAAACGGAAGTCGACACGATGAGGGCAGTGGGCCTGGAACGTAAAAAAGACTTCAGGCGGAGGTACAGGCCGTATGACAGACGACCATTCCAGCAGAGGGTTCAAACCCCTCACTGGTCTCAGAGGCCACAACAACGACAGGGACGTCCCCTGTTTCAGGCACGTAGACCCACAAGAGACCGAGGGTCAAGTAGACCTCAACAGTCTACAGCAAAGACACCATCAAAGCAATGAGGCATTGCTTCCCTCAGCACTGTGCACCACTCCGGTGGGGGGAAGTGTTACGCATCATCTTCGCGAGTGGCACTCCATCACAAAAGACAAATGGGTGCTCAATATTGTCGAACATGGCTATTCTCTCCTTTTCAAAAAACCTCCTCCACACTTGCCGCCAGCAAGGTGTTTTCCTTCTCATCTCAGCCTGCTACGCAAGGAAGTTCTCGCACTCCTACAAAAGAAAGCTGTAGAAAAGGTTCCTCCGGCACAAAAAGGAAAAGGGGTGTACTCCCGTTACTTTCTGGTGGCGAAAAAAGGTCAACAGGGCCTCTTCAGGCCAATTCTGGACTTACGGCTCCTGAACAAGTACATAAGAAAACAAAAGTTCAGGATGCTAGCCCTTCACCAGATTGTCCCGCAACTGCATCAGGGAGACTGGATGTGCTCCATCGACCTACAGGATGCATATTTTCACATCCCAATAGCAACCAAACATCGGAAATTTTTACGTTTCCAGATAGCGTCACAGCACTACCAATTCAGAGTCCTTCCATTCGGCCTGAAGTCTGCACCCCGAGTCTTTTCAAAATGTGTAGCAGTGGTAGCGGCACACCTTCGAAGACAAAAAATATTCGTCTACCCCTACCTGGACGACTGGCTAGTGAAGGCCTCATCTCCGGATCAGGCGAGAAAACATCGAGATATCGTTCTAAGAACTTTCGAGTCTCTAGGTCTTCAAATCAACCACGACAAGTCAACCTTGATTCCAACACAAAACCTCCACTACCTGGGAGCGATACTAAACACAGAGCTCCAAAGAGTGTATCCTTCGGAGGAACGACTTTTATCAATCCACAGGAAGTGTCAACAACTATTAACAGCCGATGCACCTACAGCTCGTCAGGTGACATCGCTTCTGGGCTCCATGGCTTCATGCATCTTCATTGTCCCGAATGCCAGGCTACGCATGCGGCCCCTTCAGGAGGCATTGGAGAACAATTGGAGCCAAAAGACTGGTCACTGGGAGGACAGAGTTCGACTACCAGCAGTGGCTTTTCAATCACTACAATGGTGGATGCACAGACCTCACCTGTCGATAGGTTCTCCGTTTCACCAGACAATTCCAGTCGACACTCTGGTAACGGATGCGTCTCTTCAGGGTTGGGGTGCTCATCTGGGTTCCTTCCAAGCTCAGGGTCTGTGGTCCGACAAGGAAAAGAACTATCACATAAATCTACTGGAACTCAGAGCAGTCCATCTGGCTCTCAAATCTTTCTCTCCATTGGTTCAGGGGAAATCTATCCTAATTCAGACAGACAATACAACCACAATGTATTACCTGAACAAACCGGGGGGAACAAGATCACTACCTCTGTCTCGCGAATCCTAAACGATATGGCATTGGCTCCTGGCCAGGGGAATGTCTATCACAGCGGTACACCTGCCAGGTCAGCAAAACGTAGAGGCAGATTTCCTGAGCAGACATCTGGAAGACGCGCACGACTGGGTCCTACACGATGAAGTCGTCGAGGACATCTTCGGTCAATGGGGTCGACCCCAGTTGGATCTCTTTGCAGACGAAACAAACAAGAAATGCCCAGACTTCGCATCCAGGTTCTGCCGTCCGGGATCTCAAGGGAATGCCCTGTTGATCAACTGGTCAGGGACATTTCTCTACGCCTTTCCACCGATTCCCCTCATACCAGCAGTAATCAACAAATTTTACAACTCCAGAACCAGAATGATTCTGATAGCGCCACAATGGCCCCGCCAATTCTGGTACACGGACCTACTCAACTTATCGGAAAGACCTCACAGGAGGTTGCCGTGCAGACCGGATCTCCTGAGCAGAATGGAAGGCAGAATCCTACATCCCAACCTTCCCTCTCTGAGCTTGACAGCATGGCTCCTGAATTCCTACAGTATGGGCACCTAGGGCTCTCACAGGAGTGCATGAGCATCTTGAAAGAGTCAAAACGACCTTCCACGCGGCGTTCTTACGCTTTTAAGTGGAAGAGATTTTACATCTGGTGCTCTCAACAAGGTATAAATCCCATACGAGCTCAGGAGGACGTCATACTGTCCTATTTACTTCATCTGGCGAAGTCTGGTCTGCAGGTATCTTCTATTAAGGTTCATTTGTCTGCAATTACAGCGTATCGTAAGTCGCCTTCTCAGGAATCCTTCTTTACGATACCTGTAGTCAAGGATTTTTTAGAAGGCTTGAAAAAGGTTTTTCCTCCCATTCGGAGACCTTCTCCCCCATGGGAACTGAATGTAATCCTGTCAAAACTTATGGGCCCTCCTTTTGAACCTATCCACAAGGCCTCTTTACAGCACCTTACGTGGAAGACGGCTTTTTTGGTGGCCATTACTTCAGCGAGGAGGGTCAGCGAAATTCAGGCTCTGTCTTGCAGAGAACCGTACACGGTTTTTCACGATAATAGAGTGGTTCTGCGAACTCACCCATCTTTCCTTCCGAAGGTTGTGTCAGAATTCCATATCAATCAGACTATATCTTTACCGACTTTCTTTCCCAAGCCGGAGACTCCGGCTGAGAAAGCATTGCATTCTTTAGACTTGAAAAGAGTGCTGAAATTCTATTTGGACAAAACAAAACCGATTAGACATTCTAACCATTTGTTTCTAAATTATGGTCATTTAAGAACAGGAGAGGCAGCGTCTAAACGAACGATATCAAGATGGATTGTGTCTTGTATTGTTAACTCTTACCAACTGGCTAATAAGAGATTACTGGCTAGGCCAAAAGCGCATTCCACAAGGGGAAAAGCGGCTACTGCTGCCCTCCTTAACAATGTACCAATTTCCGAGATTTGTAAGGCTGCTACATGGAAGTCTGTGCATACCTTTACTAAGCATTACTGTTTAGACTCGGATGCAAGAGCGGATGCCCAGGTGGGGCAGGCCTCTCTTAGAAATCTATTTGCATGAATATATATCTTTTCCTGCACTTCTTTCAGACAGTCCGCAGAGTTTAGGGATGGGCTTGCTAATCTATTCAATGTTTATGACTTGATGAGGATCCCCTGGAAGAGAAGGATAAGTTACTTACCTGTAAATCCTAGTTCTCTTCCAGGGGTATCCTCATCAAAGTCATAAACAACCCACCCTCCTCCCCGGACTCAAGTCTCCTGGAAGTGCAGGACAGATTATCTTTCTGATCAGTTACACAGATTGTCACCGTAAAAAAGTACTGACCTAACTGTGAACCAACTGTCACCTTCCCTTCACCCCTGAGGCATGGTGGGATACTGGAGGTGCTCAGGGTCTTAAAGGCACGGTGCCAAAGTTTTTATGGTTCTCCTGTGTTAACCTGCATGCAGCCTATTGGCTAAGAATGCTTCATTGTTTTTCAATGTAGTTTTTTCTATTTTTCTCTGCTATTTACTGCTGTTTACTTCCCTAAGTCCAGTTTTTGGGGGCTTAGGTAGATATTTATGATCTATTGTGATTTTATAATAAAAAAAAAAAAAAAAAAAAAAAACTTGCATAGAAATAAAGCATTTTAGCCTATTTATGATTATAGCCTGCATTGCTGTTTTACACATGATAATATGTATGTATTTTATATATATGCTCCGGGGTCCCCGCACAAGGGCGGGAATATTCAATGTTTATGACTTTGATGAGGATACCCCTGGAAGAGAACTAGGATTTACAGGTAAGTAACTTATCCTTCTGTCCCATAGTAGTGTTGTGTGCAGAGGGCCTTGTCTTGAAATTCCCTAGTTTTCCCTCTTTCATTAAAAGTGGGCTTGCTTTCATGGGACCTGTGGCGTTTGACTAAATGACCCCTCTCTAGTCTACCTTTTGAAATCGTGTTGCAAATTACTGTCTTCCTTGTTCTGTCGAAGTTGCTTCCTTCTTTGAATGTTCTGCTGTCTGTAACGCTCCCATTGCTTTTTAAGTTTATATTGTCCAGAGTGTGGGCAGGCTCTGGGCCAAATAATTTATTTCGTCTGAAGGCCATATCTGTTATGTTAGACTACACCTTTGGCTTATACCCTCGTACACGGACCTCAGCATGTCTTTGTGTCAGGGGTGACTGTATTTGGGCATAAGGGCGTATCCCAAACGCTCAGGGGAAGAGAGAGGAAAGAGGTGGTATTATGCGAGCAGGTCAGCAGCATAAGGGTTACATTTTAAATTGGATTCGGGCCTTTTGTATGTTTTTGCTTTTTTGTGTGTGAGAATATTACTGTGCAGGGGACAGTGTGTGTGTGGGGCAGAGGGCGCAGCTTCATTGTAGACACTTTAATATTGTCTGTCTCTGGACGATCACTGCTGTGGCCTAAGGAAGGGTCAGAAGAGCTCAATCCACTTTCATGAGCTATGGGCAGGGCAGGTTGGCTAAGTAAAGATGAGAGAGGCTGACCATCACAGACTGAGTGGGCACTGGTCCCACCCATCGTCACATTTTTGTTTACCGTTTCATGTTGTGAGGGATTATGGAGAAGTTACAGCCTGTATAGACTTCAGGATAGGATGGAATGTTATTTGCATGTGTGGCAGTATATCTTGGCTGTATCCGTGGCTGACCCAGTTACTAATGTGGTAGTGGTGAGTGTTCATTCTCGCTTTTATGTTTACTCCAGTGTGATTTACCCTTGGCCTTCATTTGTAGAAGGCCCAGTTCTAGAGATAGGGCAAGGCCCGCCAAAGGAATACCCTGGCCCACTCTAGGCATTACAGAACTGAAAAATAATTTCTCTCCAGTATTAGATATTTCATAGATTGACATGCTTGAATCATTCTGTTGTCGAAATGCAAGCCCCACAGTACCATAATAATTTACATTATCATAGGCTATTATGACAATGAACAATCATTCTAACAGCCTATCCATAACCTTATATAAAAGAGTACCAAACTCCAGCCAGTAAGGTGACAGTAACCTCTAGAATACTGCCAACAGAGGCTGAGTGCCTCAGATTTTCTATTGCACGTTGTGTGAAGGGAGTCTCCCTGAGTTCTGCTCTGTTTTTTTGTTTTTATTTTTTCTTCAAACATATCTACTGCTTCTATCATGTCTGAGTCATCTAAATAAAAGGGCTTTTCTTTTCAGGCACTGTAATACATGTGGGAAGGAAATTCTGGAGACCCCACCCCTTCTGGGCCTGTATCCATTGAAGGTAATAGTACCGCCCCAGAAGTTGGAAACTGCTACCATGGACTCCACGACTGTCATTGATGAAACTGAAAGTGACAAAAACATTCCTCTTGTCTGAAAATGTATACAAGGCCCCAGAAGACTCAACCTGCCTGCTTAGTCAGGCACCAAAGACGGACTCGGTCATCTCTCAGGCGGGTCAGCAGCGTTCCCAAAAACCCTGCACACCCATCTCTGCTCCTCCAGATAAAGAGGGCAGGCGCTTGCACAATATGGGCAAAAGAGATTCAACAATGTCCGCCATCACAGTTCATCCAGCCAATTCACTGGCCGATTGGGTCGATACAACAGGCAAATATGGTCTGAAATCAGTACCCTTATAGACTTCGCACTAGGAGACAAAAGATCTGAGGGGAAAATGGATCCTGCAAGAAGGGTGACAGGCTTCATTTGACAGAATTGATTGTGATATGAACCTCAGCTGGGTTTTGGCAGAAGCTGTGGTTTTATTGTAGCGAGGTTGGCTGAAAGCAACATCTTTCCGGCCTGAGGTACTGTTAAAATTTGTTTTGACATGTCCTGTGACGGAGAAGCCCTCTTCGGGAAACACATGGACGAGGCCCAACAGGCCATCAAGACTGATACTGGCAAATTCTGGGGCACCCTGCAGTTTCCGAAAGTGCCTTTTTAGGGATCACGTGGAAAGGTTTTTGCATTATATAGAGGGCCTATCAACACTTTCAGCAGTATCCGCCCTACTAGCAACAGTATAGGCCGTCCTACCAGCAGCAGTCTTATTGAACACCACCTGCAGCAGCCTATCGTAAGCAAGGGACCAGAAGAAAACAGGCCCTCTCCCCCGCAGGGTTGACACCAGTCGCAAACAGTCACTTCATTCAGGGGATGGTTACCCCTAGTCCTTCACAAACTATGGGCTCAAAGATTTACAACTTGTTCCAGAGATGGCGACAGATAACATCAGACAGATGGGTATTAAGCCTTATCTATGGTCATGCCCTAGATTTTATCATGAGTCAGCCAACTACTCCACCAAGCGGGCCCACCCACCTCGTCCTCACTTACTCAGGAAGGCAGCCCTAACCATGTTTGCCAAAGGAGCAGTAGAAAATGTGCCCATCCCCAAAAGGGAATGGGTTGCTACTCCTGTTTTTCCTCATAAAAAAGAAAACTGGAATGGTGACTCATTCTGGATCTCCAAAAATTAAATAAGTGTCTATGAAATCAGTCCTTTTGCATGGTAGCTCGTCCGGACATCCTGCATCGCTACATGTAAATCCTAGATTTACATGATGCATACTTCTACATCCCCAAACATGCCATATCACAAATTTCTACATTTCACTGTAGCCGGCACCCACTGTCAGTTCAAGGTCCTCCCATTCAGCCTCAAGTTGGCTCTCCATATTTTTACAAAATGCCTGTCCTCTGTGGCAGCTTTTCTGAGGAAAGGCGGCTATCCTGTATTCCATACCTCAATGACTGGTTAATAAAAGCAACAAAGCTTGCCTAACATTGTTCCGCAGTTTAGGCCTCACCGTCCACCACCAATAACCATCAACTCCTCCCTTCAAAGAGAATAGTATTCCTGAGAGCAGTTTTCGATACCATCCAAGGCAAAGCTTTTCTATCCCAGGACAGACGATGACTCAAGGAACTAGCTCTCAAACTAATGAGAAAAAGATCAGTTTCACTGCATCTGTTTAAATCACTTCATTATGATGCCCTTGGCGATCAATCTGGTTCTTTTCGGACACCTTAAAATGAGATCCATACAGGAGAAGCTAGACAAACAATGTCTTCAGACAGAAGGATCATTCGATGAGTTGGTGAAGATCAGGCCAGGTATGACAAATGCTTAGCTGGTGGCCACAAACCAACCATCTGTCAGAGGGCCTCCAGTTTCTACCTCAAATACTCTATTTCGTAATACCCATGGATGCCTCTTTAGAGGGTTGGGGTGGTCATCTGCAAGACCTACAAGTCTGAGGGAAGTGTTCTTTAGTCCAAAAGAGCATGCACATCAATCACCTGGAGCTCGTAGCCTCTATTTAAGTCTCCAAGCTTTCTCCCAATGATAGCAGGGTCGTCAGTGTTACTTTGCATAGACAATACTATCAGCATGCACTATGTGAACAAACAAAGGGGTACAAGATCGCTAGCCTTTTCTAGGGAAGCTCAGGAAATCTGGAGCTGGATACTGACCGACAGGACAACACTTTGGGCAGAACGTGTTCCTGGTGTAGGAAGCTGGCTTGGTGTGTGGTGAGCACCTATGATATTATCACCATATACCGGGTGCTTAATTTGTGCTTGTTGTTTCCGGTGCAGAGCACTGGCAACTATTTTTGAGGGCTGGCACTTCTTTTTCTGTCTCAAGCATTTACTGCGAGCAAAAGACACTTGAGAAAGACAAAGGAAGAGAAAAACAAAAAGGCGTGTTAAAGGGAAAAAGCAGAAAGCTGCAAGAGTGAGTTGAAGGTGCAGGGAGTGGCTGTAAATGGATTAAAGAGGTCCAAGATGGTTTCAGGATTACACTGCCTCAGTATCCTGGGGTCTCGCATTGAATTGCAGCAGCCACGGGTTTCAGAGAAGAGCTTTGCACACAGGCAAATTTTCTTCCAAATTAAGCACTGCATATACCAGGTCCAGGTATCCCCTAATAGTGAGGTGTAGTCAGTGTTTTAGGAAGCCAGGATCTCTCAAGGTAGCTGTGGACAAGCAGCCAAGACTTATCTAGGAGACAGTCAGAGCTTATGCAATACCACTGTAGTCACAGCACTTGCACACATGAAAGAAGCACACAGTGTTACAAAAATGAAGGTACTTTATTTTAGTGACACAAATATTAAAACACTATATAGGGAATACTCT
This sequence comes from Pleurodeles waltl, assembly GCF_031143425.1. Taxonomy (NCBI): domain Eukaryota; kingdom Metazoa; phylum Chordata; class Amphibia; order Caudata; family Salamandridae; genus Pleurodeles; species Pleurodeles waltl. The sequence continues at coordinate 70,284,239 of NC_090448.1, forward strand.
ACTAGCAGGTGAGTAAACACACCTTAGTAATCGGGGATGGGCATAGAAAGCAATAGAAAACAGTGAAATAGCAGTAAATAATAGAAACCCTAGGGGGAGACGGAACCACATGCTAAAAAAAAATGGAATGCGAAAGTCAGACCCCCACCCAGGTAAGTGGAATCTGTGGAGGGGAGCTGGAGGAACTAGGAACCCCAAAATGTAAGTACCAGAGTGCCCCCAGTGACCTGGAGAGAAGAGGTAAGTACCTGTTTTTCACCAAACCCACAAACTTTGTAAAAGGACTGTGCAAGATCTAAGCGAGACTGGAAGAAACAGAAGATGGATCCAGACAAGAGGACCTGCAAATGAAGGGGATTAAGTCCAGTTCCAGTTGGAGTGTCCGGTAGGGGCAGGAGCCACTACCCACCCTTCTGGATATGTAGGACCAGGTCGAAGGTGAAGTCCAGAAGTACGCTATGCAGCACAGGAGCAGAAGAAGAGTTCCAGGAGTGATGCAGTCTATGCCCCACGTCGGAAGAAGAGTTGCAGTCTCAGTCAGTGGTGTGGAAAAGCCACCCACAAGCCTTGGCAAAGGCAAGAGTCACAGATGAAGACTTGCAGAGCTGCTGGGGATCAGGAAGGTCCCACAGGACTCAACCCAAGGAGGGGAGTCCCAGGCGACCCTCAGCAGTGAGGAGAGCTAGAAGTCGAGGATGCAGCCCTCACAGCCAGCAGGCACACCAGTTGCAGTGAGGCCCACTCAGCACACCTATAAAGGAGTCCCACGTCGCTGGAGCAGAAGGCAGGAGGCTTTGCTTTGTAGGGAAGAGACCTGGAGGCCGGGCTACATGGTTCCTGAAGATCCCTTGTAAGAAGAGGCAACAAGCCTTGGTAGCTGCAAGAGTCGCGGGGGACAGGGGTACCATCCTACAAGGAGAGGCAAATACTCACCACCTCCTAAATTGCACAGCTGGTAGAGGGGACCACTCCAGACCCCCACCTGTGTTGTAGGATCCACGCAGAGTTGCAAGAGAGAGGATCCACGCGGCCGGTCGTCGTTGCAGTTGATGCCTGCAGATACAGGGGAGTGACTTTCACTCCAAGGGAGAGACTCTTTCACTCCAAGGGAGATTTCTTCTTGCTTCTTGGTGCAGACTGAAGACCTGCTGCCCTCAGAGGGTGCACAGCCTGGGAACTGTTGCAGTTGCTGGAAGGAGCCGGAAAAACAATGTTGCAGAGCGAAGTTGTCGCTGGAGCGGCAGATTGTAGGTTCCTGTGAAGTCCAGTTGCCGTTCCAGTGGCCAAAAGTTGAAGTAAACATTGCAGAAGAGTCCTACTGGAATCTTGCACGTCAAATCTGAGATCCCACTCTGGAGGGAGACTCTAAATAGCCCGGGAAGGGGGATTGGTCACCTTGTAGGGTGACAACCTATCAGGAGGGGGCTGTGATGTCACCTGCCTGACCTGGCCACTCAGATGCTCCCAGGGGCCTCTGCCCACCTTGGATTTAGGATGGCAGAATCAAGTGGCCACCTGGAGGAGCTCTGAGCACCACACCTGGGGTAGTGATGGACAGGGGAGTGGTTAATCCCCTTTCCATTGTCCAGTTGCGCGCCAGAGCAGGGACCAGGGGTCCAAGGACTGGTGCAAACTGGTTTATGCAAGGAGGGCACCAAGGGTGCCCTTCAAAGCAAACCTGTGGTTTGGGAAGGCTACACCTCTCAAGCTGGCAACACCTATCTTCAAAAGGGAGAGGGTGTTGCCTCCCACTCCCAAAGGGAATAATTTGTTCTGCCTTCCTGGGCTTGAGCTGGTCAAGCAGCAGGAGGGCAGAAACCTGTCTGTAGGATGGCAACAGAGCGGGCTGCCTGGAAAAACCCTGCAAACTGGTAGGAGCAAAGCTGGGGGTCCTCTAAGAAGCCCCCAGAGTGCATGGAATCATACAACCAATACTGGCAGCAGTATTGGGGTATGATTCCGACATGTTTGATACTAAACATGACCAGGTTAGGAGTTACTATTATGTAGCTGGACATAGGTAGTAACCTGTGTCCAGTATACAGCTAAAATAGCTTCCCTGCACTCACGAAGTCCAGGAATATGGTGTTGGAGTTTGTGGGGTACCTCTGCTCATGCGGGGATTCCCTCACACACAGGTACTTGCACCCTGCCCTCTGGGCTAAGAGGGCCCTCCACAGGGGTGGCTTTACAGTGACATAGTGCAGTGACCTGTAGTGAAAAGGTGCATGCACCTTTTCACGCAGGCTTCAATGGCAGGCCTGCAGACACATTTTGCATGGGCTCCCATGGGTGGCATAATACGTGCTGCTGCCCATAGGGAACCCCTGATGCCTCAATGCCCTGGGTACCTAGGTACCATATACTAGGGACTTATATGGGGGCACCAGTATGTCAAGTGTGGGGAGTTCTAAGTCCCAAGCAACCAAATTTAGAGGAAGAGAGCACAGTCACTGGAGTCCTGGTTAGCAGGATCCCAGTGAACACAGTAAAAACACACTGACAGCAGGCAAAAAGTCGGGGTAACCATGCCAAAATGAGAGTATTTTCCTACACCTGGAATAAGCAATTTCTTAGCAGGCAGGCTAAGCAGAACCTGGAACAGTTGCCACGAACGGGAGCTGAATCAGGCGGCGCTAAAAAAGATCTTCTCTCTCTGGGGCAAGTAGGCACTGGATCTCTTTGCAATAAGTGAACTACAAATGCCAGTTCAATGCAAGTTGGCATCCACATCCACGGTCGTGGGGCAATGCGTTTTCGATAAGTTAATCAGGATCTATGTATAAGCTTCCCCCCCCCTCTGATACCAAGGTTTCTCAGCAAGATGAAAGCAGAGAGGTGTTGCATCATCTTGATAGCCCACAGGTGTCCCGGACAGCATTGGTTCACAGAGCTGCTTCTACTATCAGAATCCAACCACATTCTCCTGAAGCCATCCCGAACACTCTTGGCGATGAGCCAAGATCAGGTCCTTTATTCATACCAGACTTCTATCCACTTATGTGCATGGCTCCTGAATTCCATGAATTTGAAGATCTGACTATTCCTCAGGGTTGCAGAGACATTTTCTAAAAAGCAAGGGCTGATACCAATATAAAAACATACAGACTGAAATGAAAATGTTTCTGCCTACGGTGCCAAAAATCAAATGTTCATCCTTTTCAGGCATCGCCTGAACAAATACCACCCTTTGTCTTGTCACTAGCACAGCCAGCATAAGTGCATACTTCAATAAAGTACTTCTTGCTGCAATATCAAGATATAGACACTAGTCAAATTCTGTCTTTGTTGTCAAACAGAATTATTAAATGTTTATTAAAGGATTATTCAGGGTTTTCTTTCCAGTGAGGGCTCCTCCCCATGAGTGACAGCTGATCTACTTAGGAAGAGTCCATTTGAAGCAGTACATAGAAAATACCTCAAGTTCCTGTCATGGGCGGTAGAGTGCTAGTGGTGTTGACAGCCAGAAGAGTGAGCAAAATACAGGTTTTTACAACTAACGTTCCTTTTGTATGCTTTACAGAAGATACTGTAATTCTCAAGACCAATTCGAAATTTATCCCCAAGGTCCCTTTTGATTTTCAGTTTAATGAACCAGTAATACTACAAACTTCTTTCCAAATCCGCAGTCCCCAGCAGAACGATCCCTACATACATTAGATGTCAAAACATGTCTGAAATTCTACTTGCATCACACCAAGCAGTTTAGGAGAACAGATCAACTGTTCTTCTATATGGACACACTCATAAGGGTGCACCAGTCACAAAAGCAACCATCGCTCGATGGATCTCAGCCGCAATCCAGTTCTCTCATTCAAAAACTGACTAAGCCACTGGCAGCTAAAATCGATACGCACTCAACTACAGCAGTCTCCACCTCGACTGCTTTGTTTACTGGAGTACCTCTAGAGCAGATATGTTGTGCTGCGACATGGAAGATTGTACATACATTCAAAGGATTATTGCCTTGAATTGGGGGCAGTGCAGTGATGCTGTTGGACAAGTGCCATTTATTTCAATAAGGTGAGCCAATTTTGGTTACATATGTTTGCTTATGTATTTATAACAGGCAATGATATGGCTGTTTATTCCTGTACATATGCATTTTTCTCTGTATATATGTACTATACCCACCATCGGCTGTTTGTGCTATTGGCAGAAGAAGTGTACAAACACAGTAACTGTTTGCTATTCTGATTCAAGCATGTGAATCTATGAAAGATCCAATACTGGAGAAGAAAATGTAACTGCAATACTCCAGTGTTGGTATCTTTCATAGATTCACATGTAACACACCCTCCTCTTAATGCTATGGAATTAACGTTCCCACTGCTGCTTCAAAATCTGAGGGACTCTGCCTCTGCTAGGAGTGTTCTCAAGAGTACTGTCGCCTTATTGGCTGGAGTTTGGTTCTTTGTAAAAGGATATGGATAGGCTATTAGAATTATTGTTTATTGACATTATAGCCTATGATAATGTTATGTATTGCTTTATTATGGGACTCTGATTTCAACAATGGAGAATGACTCAAGCTTGTGAATCTATGAAAGATATCAGTACTGGAGAACTACAGTCACAGGTAAGTAACTCATTTTTTTCATCCTGATGTTTCACAGGGGTTGATGCCAGCTCTGACTCATTGTTTAATTATTAACACCACTGACATTCTCTGTTTTCAGGCCTTGAGACAGATGTGTAGTCAGTAGGGATACTAGCTCCTACAGATGTCCTGAACACTTACACTCACTCACACCAAAGAGGCTCGGGCTCCTATCAAAATGTAGCTAGTAGCTGAAAACAGGGAGATTACCAAAATGCTTTGCAAAGGATTTTCCTTTTCACAGAAAAGTAGATAAAATGTGTAAATCATTAGGATATAGATTTACTTAGGTTTTGTTTTCTCTTTCTGCTCTGATGCGTTACTAACTTGCAGCATTACATGAAAAATAAATAACTGGAAAAAGTTAACAAAATAAATTAGTTTATTGGCTAAATTGAAAAAATATTATATACATCATTATATTATTTCATACCACATTCATGCGTCTGTAGATGGTTACAAGTGATAGAATGATTCTTTGTGCTGAGACCTATGGGCAAGGCCACTGGGATTATATGGACACAGCATTTTTCTCTTCGGTGTGGATTTGCCAAATAATCCATTATCTGCTGCATAATCTGCAGATTTAAAAAAATAAAAATAAAATGTAGCTCAAATGGTTCAAAAGTTGCTAAAAACACGGCGGTATGAGTTGTCGTGCAGTGGAAAGTCCTTTCCAAAAGTTGACTGGTCCCCTTTCTGTTGGGTATTGCTGTACTTAAGTGTTAAACAGGTGCTAGTGAGGTGCAGTCTATGTCCTGACAGTGTTAACAAGCGTAAAAAAAGGCAAAATAATGTAATAATACTATCAAAAAATGTGCTGCATTATGTCGCATAATTGCCTTTACTCCAGTATTGGAACTTTCATAGATTCAAATGCTTGAATATTTCCACCCATCGTCGAGATGGGAGTCCCCGGTGGAATATACAACACAGGCTTAAAATGTACATCTACATTTCATGCTTCAGGCCTTAATTCAACAACCTATCACAGTCATTTTGTAAAATAGACCCAAACTCTAAATTTAACCAATCCGATCTCCTAACCCCATAGAACCTCCTGTGAGGAGCTGCCTTCCCTCAGATTTTCCACCACACGTCGTGTTGAGGAGTCTCCTTTGAGCTCTGCTCAAAACTTTTTCTCTCTGAAGGCTATTCTTGAAATTGGACATTTCTTTTCTTCTTTGGTGCTTCAAACTGGCTGCAATGTCAGAGACACCAAGAAAGAGCCTTTTTAGATCCATTGCCTCATGTCTAAAGAAAAGATTATATGTGGATGATCCACATGAGGAATGCATTTACTGCTTATATCCCAGTCATAAGACCAAGGACTGCAAGATATGTAGAAAGGTTTCTACAAAGACTTTGAAGGACAGAGAAGGTCGTCTGCTTTTGTGGCTTCAGAAAGGTAAGGCTGGCCACGCAGCCTCTGACGAGGACAGTGTGTCTTCCTCGAGCTCTGCTCCTAAAACGCCTGTCAAAAGAAAGCCGGAAGGCTCAGATGGTCAAGAGCCACCCACGAAAAGTTCACAGAAGTCAGCTGGGGGCTCTTCAAAAATCCACAGCCCTGCACAGAAAAAACAAACTGGCATTCAGAAAGGGTCAGAATCCCTCAAAGTCCTTCAAAAAGACTATTTCTGAACCATCTACGCCGCCTCTGAAGATTAAACACAAGTTCAAAAGGCCAAGCTCTGCACTGTCGGCAGCACCATCGTCGACGGTGCTCTTGATGACTGTTTCGTCAGCAACACCTGTTATAGTCACTGTTTCAATGTCGATGGCGGCTGCCGCAGGATCCTCGTCAACGACTCTTTCATCCTCGTCGACAGGGTGACCCATCTCGTCACCAGGACTCTACTTGTCGACGATTGATCTCACGTTGACGCTCCCGTTAGCTTTACCTCCATAGACGCCTCCATCGACAGTGCTTTCGTCAATGACGCCGCCAGGATTTCTGTCGTCGACAGTCGAGATGATACCTACAAAAAGACAAAGACCATCTTCATTACCTCTGTACCAGTCTTCAGAGCACACTTCTCCTATAAGGATATCTAAAACTCATTTGACACCGTCCGTCACATCACCAAGAAAAGTGTCAAGATTTTTGCCATCACGCTTTTTGGATGTTGATGATGAGGATGCAGATGAAGAAGGAGAATATGGTGTGGCCAGGAGTCTGTCACAATTGCATGTGAAATATCAAGAGTACTCTGGTGATGACTCTTATTATGACCAGCACTACTATGACCCAATTCCTCATCAACAGCTGGGAATGATATGCTTGCCTTATGGTCTGGCTTCTGACCTACAAGCCATGCTGGCGGATTATAAAGAGAGCTTCCATCCACAGCCTGCAGCAGGTCCTAACCCAGTGGTTACGGCACCAAGTACTCCGGTACCCCCTACCAGTTCTCCCTGCTGCGCCACAGGTTCCTGCACAAGTTCCACAGGATCTGCTACCCCATGCTTCGTCCGATGAAGCGGCTGAAGAAGGGGAAGTACTTTCAGAGTTGGATGGGTGGGACAATTATGTATTACCAGCGCCTGCCTCCCCCGATCCAACTTCTGTTGAGTCCCCTCCAGAACATATTGGTTCTTTCCACAATTTATTGGAGAAAGCGGCTGCACGGTTTGAGCTACAAATGCCAACCACACCGCAAGATTGCTTCTTGTATGATTTTAAAGAATCTCATAGGAAGGTGGTCGGGGATATCCCTATTATAGGTCATGTGTGGAATCTGGGATTAAAAATAATGCGTAACCCTGCTACGATGCCAGGGGTCTTGCCCAAGCCAGATAAAAAAAATATAAGGCAACAGATGATGCCCCTGCTTGCCTCGTGGGATATCCGAAACCGGACTTGGTGATTTCCCAAACGGCACAACAAAGTTCGAGAAACCCTTCGGCACCTCTGTCTGCACCTCCAAATAAGGAAGATAGGCACCTTGATAACATCGGGAAAAGATTCCCTTCCATGTCTGCCATTGTTGTGCGCACTGCAAACTCCTTGGTGCTCCTGGGAAGGTATGATAGGCAACTGTGGTCGGACATCACTCACTCGTTAGATGACCTTCCAGACTCTAGCAAGACTGAGGCAAGGAAGATGCTCATAGAAGGGCAGCGCACATCTGCAGAAGTTATTGATTGTGCATTAGCCATTGCTGCTATGGGGTTTCGGCTTCTGGCCGGATCAGCAGTATTAAGGTGCCAGGGATGGCTTAAGGCCACCAACTTTCGACCTGAGGTCCAAACTAAGATTCTGGACATTCCTTATGATGGACAAGACCTTTTTGGCAAGCATGTGGACGACGCTCTCCAGGCAATCAAGGCGGACACAGATACTGCCAGATCATTAGGCTCACTGCAATATAAACGCACACCCTTTTGCGGTGCCAGAGGTAGAGGGCAGTCTTCCTTTCAAGGTGGTTACCAATCCTACAAGTACCCACCTGTATGCCTCGCATTTCCAATCCTCCAGACCCCAATATCATCAGAGACAACCGCTGGCAGCAGCGTATAGTGGACCTCCTCCCAGAGGGAAGTCAGGGAGGCAAACCAAAGAATCCTCCCACAGCCAATGACAACCCCCAAGGGCTGGCTACCTCTCCTTCACCTCTAAAACATCACCTACAACGTTGGCGTCAGATAACAAACAACAAGTGGGTCCTGGACATAATAAATTACGGTCATCTGCTAGATTTTATGTATGCCCCCGGAGACACCACCTTCCTCCACATCCTGTACGTCAACAGCATCTCCATCTTCTCCTCCTGGAAATAGAGGTCATGATATCCAAAGAAGCGATAGACGTCATACCCCATTCTCAAAAAGGGAGAAGTTTCTGTTCTCGCTTCTTCCTAATCAGAAAAGTTTTTCTCTATGGAGACCCATCCCAGATGTAAGAAAGCTGAACAAATATCTGAAGAAGCAGTCCTTCCGCATGGTGACGTTGAATGACGTCTTACAGCGTCTCAACAGAGGAGATTTTATGGCTTCCACATACCCATTCAAAGAAGCACAGGAGATTCTTGAGATTTATGGTAGCCGGCAGGCACTTTCGATTCAAAGTGCTACCTTTCGGACTCAAGTCCGCTCCCCGGATTTTTACGAAGTGCCTAGCCCCTATTGCAGCATATCTACGGCGCCACAGACATCAATATTTCCATACCTGGAGACTGGTTAGTGCAGGCCTCTGACATCCATTCAATATGCAATTCTTTCAAGGCGGCCTTACGGCTTTTCAGCCTACCAGGGGAATAGTTTTCCTGGGCGCTATACTGGACACGACCCAAAGAAGGGTGTATACAGCGGCGGAAAGACAACTGAAGCTCATCAAACTAGCAGGAGCAGTTCAGAGAAGAAAGTCTCTTTCAGTTCGACAGTTCAAGTCATTACTGGGGATGATGTCCTCGTGTATCAATCTTATTCCCCAATGTCACCTTTGGATGCGTCCACTCCAGGAGGGGCTCGAAAAGCAATGGAAGCAGACACAAGGGTCCTTCGTGGATATCATACAGATAACGCGTATGTCAGCTTCCCTCAATTGGTGGATAAGACTGGTAAACATCTCCAGAATTCTTAGCTCAGGTCCCAACGTTAACGATAACAGTGGACGCTTCAATGGAGGGGTGGGGTGCGTGTCTACAAGACCTCCAAGTAAGTGGCAACTGGCCCCCTTCTCACGCTACTCTTCACATCAACCTCCTCGAGCTCAGAGCTGTGTACCTGGCGCTGCAGGCTTTCCTTCCAAGAATCTGAGGCTCATCGGTGCTTGTCCGAAAGGACAATACGACCACCATGCACTACATCAACAAGCAAGGGGGGGGATACTCTCTCAAATCTGCTGTCCAGGGAAGAGCAGACCATTTGGGCCTGGTGCATTCAACATTCAGTGCACATAAGGGCAGAGCACCTCCCAGGAGTACGCAACACCACTGCAGACTCGCTAGGCACATCTTCCCATGAATGGGAACTGAATCAGCAGACACTAGATTCAATATTCCTCAAATGGGGAAAGCCAAATTTGGACCTGTTTGCTAAGTCTCAGAACACAATGCCGATTTTTATGTAAGCTGGCATCACCAACTAGGGTCCTGGGGAAAAGCCTTTTCGATAGCTTGGTCTGGGTTTTATGCTTAAGCCCCCCCCCCCCCCGTACCTCTATTTCCACAAGTGAGCAGAAAAGTCAAAACGGGGGCCATGTCATAGGTTGTTGAATTAAGGCCTAAAGCATGTAATGTAGATGTACATTTTAGGCCTGTGTTGTATATTCCACCAGGGACTCCCATCTTGACGACGGGGAAGTATTCAAGCATGTGAATCTATGAAAGCTTCCAATACTGGAGGACTACAGTTACAGGTAAGTAACGTATTGCTTCCTTGCAGCATAATTTGGTCCTCCCCTGCTGCATAATTCTAGTGTCCCTGTCTCTGACCGGCAAAACGCTTTTTTGATTCTCACCAGGGTCAACTCAGGACTTAATTTTTCTGTGGCTAATAAAATGGGTGTCTCAAGGTCGACTAACAGGAACACTTGTGGCTAAGTACGAGGTAGCAGATTCCACATAAAAAGTAAGTGGTTATATGTTTATTTGAAGATTGGAAAAAAAAAAAAAACTTTCACCAAACCTAAGTTATAGTAGCTCAGCCTACAACACATAAGGTAAAAACACAAGCTTAAGGAACAAAATCTAACTAGTACCGAAACTGTATTGAGGTGCATTTTAAAAGGTCACAACATAATGACACTTTATTATTACATCAGGTATTCCTAAACTATGCTGTAATTGGTATAGTTTAATATCAACGAACATTCAGAATTAGGTAAGCATTTTTATAGCACTACTATTTTTAAGCACTTTATCTGCTCTATTTCAGTACATTTGAGATATTGAGATTGAAGGTTCATAGTGTGCACCCATTGTGCCCTTAACTCGTGTTGAAATCTTTCTACGAAATAAGTGGCTAAATATTGCATTGTGGTGTACAGTAAAGTGTTGTCTAGTCCAGTGGTTCCCCACCTTTTAACTTACTGGACCCCTACTTTATAATTACAGGAACCTGTCCCCCCACCCACCCCCACTGAATCATTCTTGGAATCCTGGGACCACCCCCTGAGCCATTAGTGAAAGCTGGGGACATACTCTGTTAATATTATTTAATTTTCTAAGCAGTTGCAGACCCCCTGAGGAGACTTCGCAGAACCCCAGGGGTCCCCGGACCACAGGTTGGGAACCATTGGACTAGTCTAAGCATTTATGCTTTTTTATGTTTATTTATATAGGGTACGGTGTCTTGAGGTTACTTTAGCTATTACAGAAGCCCATTATTTTAGCTTAGGCCTGCAGCTTGTGCCCTCTCACTCCGAGGCATGCATTTTTATTCTTCTATTATTTTAGTAAAAGCTTTATCTTATAGGAGATGTTTTTATTTTATCAGCTTGTCCTTTCTGTTATTCTTTTCTCTGCACAACGTTTTCATTCTGTGCTTCATTCAAGCCTGAACGTGATATGTGACGAATTATTGCCAGCACAAAGCATTCATCATGTCCCCAACTCTCATACACAGATATATACGTGTTGTCACGTCAGGACAGTTTTCTCAGAATACCTGATGTTTTATTATAAAACCCCTCACTGCCCCCCTACACGATAGAGGGGAATTCCAACCAGTTGCCATTGTACACTGCACGTCACCATTGCAGTTTATGATGAGACCTGACACGAAGGATTCGCAGTAGACCAAAAGACCTCTTTACCTACAATCACAGGTACGTGGTTCGCCTAAGGGGCCTGATGGGCATATGAAGGCTTATACTGCCATGCCTTTATATAGAGCATTACTAGTGCAGGTAGGTATTCTAGAACCATTGTTCTGACAATATGGCGAGGCTTTTCCTATGTTTTACTTTACTTGTCACTGCCTTTCTTTGATTATTATGTTTTATCATCCTTATGATCGCAATACATGCCTTTTTACATAGAATGCAGTTGATTCAATAAAACTTATTGAACCTAGTCCTGCTTCTGTTTTTCCTTTGTACCTGTGAGAGCCATATGACTGAGCTAAAGGGGAAAGATCTGTTCCACCATGATTTCCCTGAGAAATCCAGATAATGTGTGAAGGGTTGCCACAAATCACCTTTTACTCTTGGGTACTGGTACTGGTGAGGTGCTGTTTGCTGGCCGGAAGGGTTAGGCCGATAGCTGACTCATGGTGCAGAATCACTCAGCCTCCCGCGCTCAGTGGGGCTGCCGTCCAAATCCAGCAGTCTTGTTACAATATCGAGAGTCTCTAGGACAAGAGCAATATGGTTTTCCTAGCTTAGTCAACTACTCACTTTGGCAAGTTTATTTTTATGATGTCTAGCTATTTTTAGATTCCACTCGACCCTTCCCTTCCTTCTTCTGGTGAGTGGACAAAGAACAGATGTTCTGTTCAATGTGAAACTGAATTAGCAATTAAGATGCCTTTTAATCTTATTCTTGTCACATTTGCTCTGTGTTCAGAGAGGAGGTCAAAAGTCAGTTTGTATTCTTGCAGTGCAAATACTTTTCCTTGTGACTGCAGAGTTCCAGGATGTTGTGAGGTGAACTGTGTGACCTATGTGAAATGAAAGGCTTTTAGTATCAGGTTTTTCCTAACACACAATGTTTATATAATTGTCAACTTTACAGACATTTTAAAATATATAGCAGTATCTGTGAAAGACCATTTTTTCTACTTCTGTGTTGAAACAAATATTTTAATAGAATGAAAAAAAGTCAGAACACTTTACTTGGTGATGTGCAAATGCTAAATGTTTTATGAAACCCAATTTTCTCAGATAACTGTTAATACACTATATAGTTTTATGAGTAAAGCTGCAAGGTAGTGGGAAGGTTTTTGGAAACTTCATGGAAATTTACTGCCTGTAAATGGCTGTGCGCTATCACATTTTGCTTTAATAATATATGTATTACAAGTGAGTGTTTAAACATAAACTGAGAAACACTTTGCCCTAATGGCAAAGCTATTAGTAAACTTAGAGGCTAGTCATGCATGGATCATGTGTACCCTATATGTGGGCTTGATTTATTATACATGGAGCAAACATTTAGTGTATTTCATCAAACAAAAAGGGTTTGTGTTCTATACAGCAGAAATACTGAATTCACATATTTGAAAGTGCACTCATATGTGAGAATGAAGACAAAGGCGACTAAAAAATACAATATTTGCCTAGGATCACACAATTTGAGACCCGTTTCTGGATCAAGTACATTACAGTTATGTCGAGTAGATTAGTCAAGCTACTCGACCTGCAGGTCTAGTAACATTTTTATGATTTTTCAAGGCCTGGTTTTCCTGAATAAATAAAGCTACTTTTACGATTGGTTCAAGTAGTAAATGCTAAGAACCATTGACCCAATTGAATGTTGAATACAAATTATAAAACACACAGACAACTAAGGCTGCCAGAGGCTTGAACGGCCAAGAGAAGCAATATCTCAGACAAAAGGACTTGGACACCCTAAATCCAGATGGGAGAAAGCATTTACCTACACCACAGAGTTATCAGCAAGATCTGGTTTCCCTAGGTCCAAATGAATATTTTTTAGAGCGCACTACACAGGGGTTCAGCTGTACAAATTTGAGGGAAACTAATAACGAAATGTGTCCATAAAGCTGCGGCTGAGAGGGTACTTGTACCCACACACTGAAGGTTTGTTCGATGATAGAGGAATAGTGGGAGTAAGTTGATAATAAGCCGGAAGTTCCACTAACAGAGAAATATATAACAAATTGATGGGGCAGCCCATCACCCCAGCGATTGAGGAATAAACCCCATAACATGGGCTAGTGTATCATAGTGAACAGTTTGGTATATAAAGGTAGGGATATCCCAAGAAATTTGATAACATCTTTGGGGATAAGCAGGGCCACTAGAATTTTAGAGCAGGAGAACTGTCTGGGCAAAAATTAACCTCATTATCAGTTTAATAGCCTAATACAGAAATAAGCAACTGAAGATGACCAATGAACCTTGGTGTTGGGCCTTCAACTGCACACAGACATGGTGCAACTTTTTTTTAGTATATTTTGACCCGTTGGAGGTAAAAACAAATGTGTTTTGGGGGGGGGGGGGGGGAGAGAATCTGCAGATAATGAATTAAGTGGCAAAAGCAGAAATTTCATAATTATTTGAAAAGAGCAGCAAGGGCAGAATCGCAACATTGCTTCGGCCCATGAGTTAGGGGAGGAAAACGATGGATTTGACTAAGTGAGAAGAGCAGAGCAAGTAAAGTTAAGTATCATAGCACTGTAAACTAAATGCTTAGTCATTACGAAAACTCAAAAATGTATCCTGCAATTAATATTTCGTAGATAAACCGGTTACATTTGTACATGTGGATTATTGTGCTATTTTGCCTGCATTATTTCCACTGAAATTCACCAGGTACAGTTAGCAGTGCTAACTATAACTTTCACCCCTGCCAAGCAGTGCTTATGACCTCGCATGACATCACTCTTGACATGTTCTAGGACATCATTGATGACATCACCCAGTGAGCATATATGTTTGTTTTACAGTATACATAGTATCCGGTAATTATCATATTACTTTCTACATAATTTTGTAGAGCATGGTTCCAGCTAATAGGTCTGAATGTTTAATAAAACACATGTGCTCCTAATGCACCATAGCTGTGTACAGGTAGTGAACACATTTTAAATGTTTGCATTCAAGAGTAAAACTGTGTGTAAGTGACATTTGACTTGTATTCATTAGCCTCCACCCAATGTTGTGGAGCTGCAGAAAAAGTTTCCAACAGGAAAAAGATTCTACATAGTTGATACTAACTTTTGTAAGGAGCCTTGAGTTACTAGAATTGTGCCAGCATGATAATTTTTACTTAACATATAGTGTGTGTGCACCCAGTACTAACCTATGTACTGATGCTTGTTTTGCTTCAGAAGAAGGGCTATCTGTTTTCACCACAGAGTGAAGGATTCAGGTAGTATGATCTTTACTACCTTCAGGTCTTGGGTATTTTTTTTAGCAAATGTATATTTTGGCAATTGTTGCAAAACATTCACTGTTCTTAAATTATTTTGAATACTCTGTAGTATATTTCTTGTGAGAGGTTCACTGTTTGCAATCAGTGTGGTATAGAATGAACTCTCTCCATAGGGTAAATACTGTTTACAGTACTCAGTTCTCTCCTGCAGTCAACACCCTCCCATGCTGCACATAGCCTTTGGCCGTTCACAGTAGGGGATTGGCCATGGGGCCCTGCCCTGGAGACTCCATCCCTCAGGATCATTTTTTAAATTAAAAGGGAGAGGGGCTGCACAGCCCCGTTCCCAAGCCTCATTAGCTCTGAGGACTCCTGTAAATAAAGGGAAGGGGGCCCACATGCTCCCAACCCCCACTGTCACCAAGAACCCCCACCCCCCATTTCAGCCCTGCGACCCCATCTCACGGGCCCCAGTGTTAATATGATGAGGAGGAGCAATATTTAGATCTGTGGCATTTTCCAGTGTGATTGTTCCTCAATCGTCTTTATACAGAAATTGTTGATAACATGAGTTGAATCTCCATCATCTAAATTACATAAAGTATGTGTTTCTTTGTTTGGTGGGGATGAGCTCGTATTCCTCTGCATCAAGAGCGCATCAAAGTCTGCTGGAAACGTGCTTGGGGGGCCTTTTGATAAGCTGTCCATCAACCTGGAAAAAAGGCAGGAAGACCAATACATACCACTAACATATACATGGCGGGGTCAAATGGGCAGAGCTTTTAGGTCATTTTGCGCTTTTGCTTACTCATAGTAGCCATAGACTCTGTTGGCACTAGGAGACGAGAAATAACCCACTCGTCACAGTCACTACGGAAGAAAATAGGCCCCAAAAGATCAATGATGCATTCACCTCCATCAAGGATTTCAGATCATTTTTCAACATGGAACTGCAGACATGTTTTGCCTTGGGCACAAGAAGTTAGGGGTTTTTTTGTCCTTTACAGAAGCTGAGCTCCAACTGGTGCACCTGCTGTTTATTTGTAAGTGCTTCCCATTCAGGTCAATTTCTATGCAATGAGCATTGTTGACAAAATGGATCCTCACCTGCTTAGTTTTAGGACAAAATGTATACCCAAAGGGAGTCTTTTCTACTGACTAATTAGTAAGAGCTACCTCGTTGGTTAAATGTCTAGTGAATGTTCTGCACTACTGTCTGGGAGCTGTGAGGGGGAGCCAAAAAAAAAGCCACTGGCCTCCCACTTCCAGGTGAAGCCAGCATTGCTGCCGCCCGTAGGGAGCAGCTAATAATACTGCACTTTGTGGGAGCAATATCTAGCTCTGTTTCCCTGTCTGCTACACTGCTGGCAGGGAAACAGATCACAAGTCTGCTCCCAGCGGGCAGAGTATTTTTGAAGCACCTCCCAGCTGGCAGCAGATTTGATGTTTGCTCCCACTAGTGGGATATTTGAAAATGCTCCCACTAAGCAAGAGCAAACACCGGTTTCCCTGCCCACGCTGTGCAGACAGGAGAACTGCTATGTCCCTAGTGTGGACCCCCTTGGACATAGCCTGTGAGCTGGCCCTGGAGGATGGGTCCTAAGGGCCATTAATGTCTCAGGGAGGGAGTGTGCCCCAGCATAACAATGAATATCTGATAGAGACTTCTAGTTGTAGATTTCTTACCTTAGAATTTCCCCCAGGCGTCAGACTGGATCCGGATGTTTTTCTTTGAGCAGTACCCTTGCCAGCTTGCAGGTGGCATCCTGTTTGCCATGATGACGTTGCAGGATCTATATGGGCGCCACCCGGGCACACTGACATCAGTTCTCTTTTTCCTGTACTAGCCTATGCGAAGATCCAGAGAGAGCTACCCTCAGACGTTTTTTTGACTGACTTCAACCCTTTTGTCGAGCTTTTTTGACTACTTTGGTGCGTCAAGGATGTCACGTATGACCGGTTTCAAGCCGTGTGACCCTTGTCACCGCTTGATGTCGGTGACGGACCCACACTTTGTGTGCTTGTGGTGTCTGAAGTGCAACCACGATCCTAACTCGTGCTCCGAGTGCTGGGCCGTGAACACAAAGGCTTTGAGGGAGTGGTCCCTAAAGCTCAGGTCGGCCCAGCTCTCCACTCCGCCTCACTCCTGGGCTCGATCGAGAGGTCACAAGAGCACTCGCAGAGCCACCACTCTTCGTTGTCCCATTTGAAGTCCTCAGGACATTCGGGTCACAAGAAGAGATCGTCGAAGAAGAACAAATGTTCTTCGACTTTGCCCTGTCGATCGGACGATGCGACACAGGAAGAGTGTTGGCGCTGTAGGCCTCTGTCTGCGGACCCTATTTCTGGGCCAGTTCTGCACATCCTTGAGTTTCTGGGAGCCCAAGCCACCCCTGCCCAACTCTAATAAGCCCAGTGGGGTCAGAGTGGGCCCCGTCGGGTTCCACAGCTTCAGCCCCAGCTCCTGAGGTCCCCTCGGGATCTGTGCCATTGCCAGTCGTGCCAACACTACCTTCCCTAGTACCGGAAGAACGTCAACGCTTCCAACATCGGTTGGACCGACGATTGATTTCAAACCCATACTTATACCCGACTCTGACTCAGAGGCTGACCGACGTCGCTCAGCAATGATTACGTCTTCAACAGGGCTTACATTCCCCCAGGTGGATCTTGACCCATATTCATATGGGGAAACTGTGAAGGGGTCACTGGATTCTTCAGAATTCTAGTTGGAGGACCCTGAAATGGAACGGGCACAGGAATTGGAAGCAAATAGTCTGGATAACTCTCCTGACGCTGGCATGCTTTCTCCCACTACCATGAAGGAGGCGGCATTGTATTCTATGGTTGTGAGAAAGGCAGCTGTGGACTAACCTCCATACTGAGGTGCTTAAGCCTTGGGGCTTCCACCTCGGAATCCCCTCTTACCTTTTAATGAAGCCCTCACAGATGCCCCTCTGGGTACCTGGTCCAGACCCAGCACAGGGGCTCCTGTGAGCAGGACGTTCCCCAGCTGCTATCGGCCTGAGCCTAACAACCCTGAATTCCTTAACCAACAACTTATGCCTGAGA
The DNA here is from genome assembly GCF_031143425.1 of Pleurodeles waltl. Lineage (NCBI taxonomy): Eukaryota > Metazoa > Chordata > Amphibia > Caudata > Salamandridae > Pleurodeles > Pleurodeles waltl. The sequence goes on from NC_090448.1 coordinate 70,301,912, forward strand.
GCCTCGTCATCTGGGCTTCATCAGGCGCATTCCTATCCACACCCTTGGATAGAGAAGCGGAGACTAGATCACCTTGGGAAGAAAATGCTTTCTTCGTCCAGTCTGGCATTGCGGTCTGTGAATACCGCATGCCTTTTAGGCCACTATTCCCATATCCTAAGGGATGTGGTCGTGCAGGTGAGGCCGCAGGTCCTGGACGTGGCCCGGGCCATTCTCTTCCCAAGCTGTTGATGACTGGAGGGATGCAGCCAAGTTCAGTATATGTTGTGGGCTGGACACGACTGACTCACTGGGCAGATGGGTTGTGTTGATGGTGGCCTTACAATGCCATGCCTGGTTCAGGATGTCTGGCTTTTCGGGGTGTGGTATAGCTATTTTAGCCAAATTTTATACATGTTATTTTAGCTACCTAGGCCTGTAGCTGTGCGCTTTCACCTAGATACGTTTTCGTCAGCATGGTTTTATTTTTCTAGCAAGAACCACTTCTGCTGTGCTGTTTTATTATTTTGATCGCATTGCCTTTCGCCTAGGAAAACACTGCATTCTTAGAAGAGTCTCTGTGCTCTTTCCAAGGCTACAGTCAAATAGGATTGCCAACAAATGTGGTATGCTGTGTCTTTAACATTCACAGAGAGAGGGGGCTATTTCTTACAATGTTAGCGGTTTTATAAGAACACCCCTTTGTCCCAGACACGTTAGAGGGAGATTAAAGCCACGATGACCATGACTGTATGTTGATTGCTTTGCTACAGCTACCTGCTTAGACAGCCGAACCCCTGATCCATATGGGGACGGTGTCTTTCTAGACTATAGGCCTCTTCTCCAGGTATGAGGGATGATGTTCTCCCAGGGGGAAACCCGAAGGGCAGATTAGGCTTAGTATGCTGTGCTCATACTTAGCGTAGGCAGGAGGATTATAGATCCATCACCCCCTTTTTGACAGTATGCTAGGACTGTTTATGTTTTACACTTCGAGTCACGTGCTTGCTTTTATTATGTTTTATCATCCTAGTTATTGCTATACATATGCTTTTATCTAAGATGCAGTTATTTCAATAAATGCTTATTGAACTATATTCTGCCTATGTTGTCTTTGCCTGAGTGAGACTTTTGGTAACTGAGAGAAAGGGATATGATCTGATTTACCACGATTCTCTGAGGAGTTTATCTTGCCTTGTGCCCGGTTGCTATAATCATCTCGGTCAGAGATGAGGTGCTGCTAGTTAGCCAGAAAACATAGATTAGACCGACAGGTGTCACCAGGTGTGGAATTGTAATTAGTACCCGCAATCCAGGCGATCATACCGCCCAGATCCAGTAGCCTCATTCCTATAATGAGAACCAACACGACGGGGATGTCCAACAATCACTCATGGACATATGCCCTTCAATGGCACCTGTCTCTTCTGGGACAAAGCGGAATCTGAGCTTGAGTGCTTTAAGGAGTCCCAGGTCTACGGCTCAAACTCTTGGCCTCGCAGTTGCTCCACCCCTCCCAAGCCAGTCACACCCATTTCCCAAAGGAGAGGGTGTTACCTCCCTCTCCCAAAGGAAATCCTTTGTTCTGCCTTCCTGGGCTTGATCAGATCAAGCAGCAGGAGAGCATAAATCTGTCTGAGGGGTGGCAGCAGCTTGGGCTGCCCAGAAAAACCTGGTAGTAACAATGCTGGGGGTCCTCTAAGGAGCCCCCAGAGAGCATGGAATCATACTTCCAATACTTCCAATACTTGGGATATGATTCTGACATGTTTGATACCAAACATGCTGAGGTTCGGAGTTACCATTATGTTGTTGGACACAGGTAGTGACCTATGTCCAGTACACATGTAAAATGGCACCCATGCACACACAAAATCCAGGAATATGGGCCTGGAGTTTGTGGGGGTACCTCTGCTAGTGGAGGGGTGTCTACTATATGGGTGACTTATAGTGACCTGGTGCAGTAACCTGTAGTGAAAACAGGTGCATGAATCATCAGTTTCACACAGTCTGCAATGGCCTGCAGAGCCCCTTATGGGTGGAAGAATAACTGCTGCAGCCCACAGAAATCTCCTGGAACCCCAATGCCCTGGGTATTTAGGTACCATATACTAGAGATTTACATGGGGGGGACCAATATGCCAATTGTGGGAAGAAAAAGGTACAGTTGGCAAGTTAGAAGGGAGAGAGCATAACCACTGGGGTCCTGATTAGCAGGATCCCAGTGGACACAGTCAAACACACTGACAATAGGCAGAAAATAAGGGGTAACCATCCCATGAAAGATGGCACTTTCCTACAGTACAGTGCCCAGCCATAGTGCTGTGCAGACTGCACAGCCTCTGCATGGATGCAGGATCCCATGTGCTCGTGGATCAGGGAGCCAGCTGTCAGCCCAGTCCACCATTGCCCCAGCTGCAGCCTCCAAACTTTTCTAGTCTGTTGGATCGGTTTTGCAGATAGTCGGAAAGGACTACTCCCTCCCCCTAGAGACTACCCCTCCGTCCATGCCACCATCCTACGATCGGATGACAGAGGATCACCTGGCACTTCTCTACGAGGAAGTTACAGCTCTCTTGGCCAAGGGAGCTATAGAGAGGGTTCCCTGTGCCAGAAGCAGGTTGTGGTTGTTATTCCTGCAACCTTCTGGTGCCTAAAAAGGACAAGGGGCCCCTCTGTCCTGTCCTAGAACTCCAGCCCCTCAATCGCTTCCTCAGAAAGAACTTCAAAATGCTCACTCTGGCTCTGGTCCTGTCTGCCCTGGAGACTGGATGGTAGCGTTAGACTTGCAGGATGCCAACATTCATATTCCCGTCCCGCCTGCCCACAAACGTTAGCTGTGGTTCATGGTAGGTCACAAGCACTTTCAGTTTACTGTGTTCCCCTTTGGCCTTACCAGCGCTTCTCAGGTGTTCACCAAAGTGCTGGTGGTGGGCGTAGCTCATATGTGCCGGCTAGAGGTTTCAGTCTTCCCCTACCTTGACGACTGGGTGTTGAAGATGGGCTTGCCCCAGGCTGCCGTCTCCCACCTCCAGAGTACGGCGAACCGCCTGCATTTCCTGGGGTCCACTATAAACATACGCAAGTCACAGCTAACTCACTCTCTGATGCTCCATTTCATCAGAGCTGTTCGGACACAGTGCAGTTTTCGGCCTATCTTCCCGAAAAGCGAGTCCAGGATATTCAGGCTATACAGATGTTTCAGCCTCTATCCTGGGTTTTGGTTACAATGACTGAGGCTGCTGGGCCTCATGGCCTCCTGCATCCTGCAGATGACACATGCCAGATGGCATAACTGGGACCTGAAGTTCCAGTGGGTGCAGCAGCAGGGAAATCTCTCCAACATTGGTCCATATTTCGGAGAGAACTGCGCAAGATCTGCAGTGGTGGCTTTCGAGTCACAATTGAGTCAGAGGCAGATCCTCTCCCATCCCCAGACAGATCTCATGCTAGTGACAGATGCATCACTCCTGGGATGAGGCGGCCATATGGAGACTCCACATCAACCTTGAGCTCAGGGCGATCTGGTGTGGATTGAAAGCATTCCTTCCCTCTCTCCAAGGGAAAGTGATGCAGGTGTTCACGGACACCACCACTGCCATGTGGTACTGCGACAAGCAGGGCGGAGTGGGGTCGTGGACCCTTTGTCAAAAGGCTCTGTGCCTCTGGACATACGGCAGGGTACATCCCTGGTGGTTCAACATCTGGTAGGCTCTCTGAATGCCAGAACAGACTAACTCAGCCGCTGATGCATGGCCGATCACGAATGGAATCTCTAGTTGGAGGTAGCACAAGGTCTCTTTGATAGATTCACATGCTTGAATACTTCCTCGCCGTCGTCGAGATGGGAGTCCCCAGTGGAATATAAAACCAGGCCTGAAGATGTATGCACAAAATACATGAAGTAGGCCTCAATACAATAACCCATCATAGTCGTTTTGTAAAATAGACCCAGACTCAAACTTGAACCAATCAGATTGCCTCACCCCTCTAGTACCTCCTGTGAGGAGCTGCCTTCCCTCAGATTTTCCACTGCACATTGTGCTGAGGAGTCTCCTTTGAGCGCTGCTCCAAATTTTCTGTCAGAATACCTGTTTCTACAGCTTTGGGATATTTCTATCTGCTCTGGTGATTCAAACTGGCTGCCATGTCAGACACCAAAAAAAGGCCTTTTTAGATCCTGCGCCTCATGTTTGAAAAAAAGATTATATGTGGAGGATCCACATGAGGAGTGTATTTACTGCCTGTACCCCAGCCACAAGACTAAGGACTGCAAAATCTGCACAAAATTTTCTACTAAGACCCTGAAGGACAGGGAGGGTCGCCTTCTGTTGTGGCTGCAAAGAGGTGAGACTGGACACTCTGCCTCTGATGAGGACAGTGCCTCTTCTTCTATTTCTGCCCCTAAAACACCTCTTAAAAGAAACTTCTGAAGGGCAAGAGTCACCTAGGAAAATGGTGCAAAAGACATCAAAGGGTCATGGCTCCTCACAGAAGAAGAAACTGGGTACAGAATCCCTCAAAAAAGCTAAGAAAACTGCTTCAGAGGTGGCCACTCCTCCTCCTAAAGTGCTTCACAAATTTAAGAAGCCCAGCTCAGCACCGTCGACGAAGCCATCGTCGTCGATACCCTCGTCGATGACCGTTTCATCAGTGACGCCGGTGGTGGCTACCATCTCCACATCAATGGCAGCGGCTGCAGGATCTTCGTCGACGGTGCGCCCCATCTCATTGAGGATTCTCTCGCCGATGATGCCCTCGTCGACGATGATTCAGATGACGCCTCCATTGAAGACTCTCTCGTCGACGGTCCAACCATCGTCAGCGATAATGTTTCCAGCGTCAAGTGGTTTCTTCTCTTCAACACCAGGATTGCTTCCAACAAAAAGATAGACCACCTACATTACTTTTGGGTCAACTGCACAACATAGTCTGTTTAAAAAGCTCGTTTAACACCTTCTGTTACATCACTGAGCAAAGTTTCAAGACTCTTGCCATCTAGGTTTTTGGATGAGGACGATGATGATGGCTCAGATCAAGACACAATGTTTGGAGTAGCTAAAAGTCCTTCACAGCTACACGTGAAATGCCAGGAGTACTCGGACGACGATTCATATTCTGGCCAACAGTACTATGAACCAGTGCCACAACAGGGAACAGTATCTCTCCCCTCCAGTATAGTGTCCGAACTCCAGGCTATGCTGACTGACTATAGAGAATGCTTCTACCCTCAGCTGGGGAAAGATCCCACACCAGCAGCTTCTGTTCCAGCTACTCGGGCACCTCTGCCAGCTTTTCCTACAACGCCGCAAGTTCCTATTCAGGTTTCGCAGAGTCCTCAGATACAGGCCTCTTCTGATGAGGCGGCGGATGAAGAGGAGGTCCTCTCCGACCAAGACGAATAGGATGAGTATGTGCTCCCGGCACCCCCTTCACCGGAGCCATTAGCAGTCGAATCTCCTCCAGAGGCTATTGGCTCTTTTATAACCTCTTAGAGAAAGCGGCATTGAGGTATGAGCTGCAGTTGCCATCTACGCAGCAGGACTGTTTTCTGTATGATTTTAAAGAACCGCACAGAAAATCCGTTAGGGCCATCCTGATCACTGATCATGTATGGAGTCTGGCTGAAGATTATGAAAAACCCAGCGATGTTGCCAAAGCTGGACCAGAAGTATATGGCAACAGAAGACGCTCCGGCATGCCTAGTGGGTCACCCAAAGTCAAACTCTGTGGTTTCCCAAGCTGCCCAGAGACGCTCCAAGACCCCTTCAGCGCCTTTATGGGCCCCTCTTGATAAGGATGGAAGGCGACTGGACAATATCGGGAAGAGGTTCTCTTCTATGTCGGCAATTGTGGCCCGTGCAGCAAATTCCTTGGCACTACTGGGCAGATACGACAGGCAGCTGTGGTCTGACATCTCCCACGCTGTGGAAGATCTTTCAGATACCAACAAGTCGGATGCAAAAAAAGATTATTATGGAGGGTCAACAAACATCTGCATAAGTAATTGACTGCGTCCTGGACATTGCGGCCATGGGATTTAGGCTACTGGCCAGTTCAGCCGTCTTAAGACGCCGGGGATGGCTCAAAGCCACTAATTTCAGGCCAGACGTCCAAACCAAGATCTTGGATCTCACATACCATAGCCAAGACCTCTTCGGCAAGCATGTCGACGATGCTCTCCAGGAAATCAAGACTGATACTGATACTGCCAGGTCATTGGGATCCCTACAGTACAAGCGCAGTCCCTTTCGGGGAGCCATGGGTAGAGGCCGCTCCTCTTTTTGAGGTGGCTACCAGTCTTTTCGTTACGCAGCCTACTCCTCCCAGTATCAGTCATCCAGACCCCAGTATCATCAAAGGCAGCCTCCGGCGGCAGCATACAGCAGACCTCCTCCTAGAGGAAGAGCAGGGTGACAGTCCAAGGACGCCTCGCTTAGGCAATGACAACCTCCAGGGGCCGGCAACCCCTCCCTCCTTGACTCGTCACCTGCATCGTTGGAGACCGATCACAAGCGACAAATGGGTTCTCGATAAAACTCATGGCCATCTCCTAGAATTCACTTCCAGGCCAACAACATCTCCTCTTCCTGGAGATAGAGGGCATGTTATCAAAAGGGGCGATAGAGGTGGTACCCTCTTCGCAGTGAGGAAGAGGTTTTCATTCTTGATTCTTCCTCATCAGAAAGAAGTCCCGTTCATGGCTTCCCTAAATCTTCAGGATGCGTATTTCCATGTTCCCATTCACCCCAAGCACAGGAAATTTCTGAGATTTATGGTAGCTGGCCAGCACTTTCAATTCGGAGTGCTACCCTTCGGACTCAAATCCTCCCCTCGCATTTTCACAAAGTGCTTAGCCCCAGTGGCTGCATATCTGAGACGTCTCCAGCACCAGGTATTCCCATATCTGGACGATTGGTTACTAAAGGCTCCAAACATCTCTGCCCTATGTCACTCTCACAACCACATTGCGTCTCTTCCAAAAACAAGGTCTCCCTTGCAACAGAGACAAGTCACAGCTTCAACCTACCAGAAAGATAGTGTTTCTGGGTACTATATTCGAAACGATTCTTGCAAAAGCCTTTTCTGCAGAAGAACTTCAACTCAGGCTTTTGTCCCTGGCAGACTCAGTTCGAAGAAAAAATTATCTTTCAGTTCAGAGGTTCAAATCTTTACTGGGGATGATGTCCTGCTGTATCAGCCTAGTTCCAAACTATCGTCTTCGGATGCACCCTCTTCAGGAAGAGCTCGACAAACGGTGGAAGCAGGTGCAGGGGTCCTTTGGGGGGGACATCATTCTCATAACACCAAGGATAGTCCACTCCCTCCAGTGGTGGTCAACGCCTGCAAACATTTCAGTAGGTCTAGAGTTCCTGAATCAAATTCCTCCATTCACGATCACAACAGATACTTCAATGGAGGGGTGGGGAGCATGTCTCCAAGATTTGCAAGCCAGTGGCAGATGGCCCAATTCTCATGCGACTCTGCACACCAACCTCCTCGAACTCAGAGCTGTGTACCTTGCACTACAAGCTTTTCTGCCGAGAATCCGAGGTTCATCAATGCTGGTCCAGAAGGACAATATGACCACCATGCACTACATAAACAAGCAGGGCGGAACTCTGTCTCACTTACTTTCCACAGAAGCTCAGCTAATCTGGACCTGGTGCATTCAGAATTCAGTGCACATATGGGCGGAACATCTTCTGGGAGCCAGCAACACCACAGCAGACTCGCTAAGCACATCTTCGCATGAGTGGGAGCTGAACCAGGCAACTCTGGATGCAGTCTTTCGCAGGTGGGGGACACCGAACCTGGACCTCTTCACGACGTCTCAGAAAGCAAAATGCCGCTTTTATGCTAGCTGGCATCCCCCAACCAGGGTCGTGGGGAAATGCCCTTTCGATAGCATGGTCAGGGATTTATGCTTATGCCTTTCCTCCGATACCACTTCTTCCTCGGGTCATGAGCAAGATCAAATCGGAGCCCCACCAGATAATTCTAATTGCTCCAGCTTGGCCACGTTAACCATGGTACATGGAGCCTCTGTTGCTATCTTCGTGTCCTCCCATCAGGTTAGCGCCCATTCTGGACCTACTCTCCATCAGCCAGGGCCAAGTGAGGCATCTGGATCCCAAGCATCTCAGGTTATGTGCATGGCTCCTGAGTTCAATGAATTCGGCCATCTAAATATCCCATGGACTGTCAAACAGTTTTGGCTAAAGCACGTGCAGATAGCACCAATAAGACGTATACCTTAAAATGGAGGCGGTTTTGTTTGTGTTGCACAGCGAATAACATTAATCTGCCTACATCTGATCCAGAACACGTTTTACCGTACCTTCTCCACCTGGCAGTCTGCTCTCGCTCATGCTTCCATTAAAGTCCATACAGCTGCTATCTCCAGATATAGACGTCAATCCAAAGGACCGTCCCTCTGGTCTCATCGACTGATAAAGAAGTTTATGAAGGGCTTATTCCGATCTTTTCCTTCAGCCAAACAACCTCCTCCATCCTGGCAACTGAATACAGTCCTATCTCAGTTGATGAAGGAGCCATTCGAACCTATTCATAAATCGGACATTAAGTATCTTACCTGGAAGGTAGCGCTCCGATTAGCGTTAACATCTGCTCGCAGAGTAAGCGAGGTTCAAGCCTTTATAATTCAAGAGCCTTTCATGATATTTACAGACGACACAGTCATCCTACAGACAAACCCGAAATGTATCCCAAAGGTGCCAACTGATTTCCCCATTAACGTGCCAGTGGCCCTAAAGACTTTCTTTCCGCAGCCCCAGACTGGGGCAGAAAGATCACTGCATTCTTTGGACGTCAAATGATGCCTGAAATTTTATTTGCAGCGGACATCCTCAATAAGAAAATCCAGTCAGCTGTTTGTGGCATTTAGTGCGCTCAGGAGAGGGCTTCCTGTTTCTAAACAAACCATCTCTAGATGGATTTCTAGTGCCATAGCCTTTTGCCACCACAAAGCTGGCCGACCGCTGGACACTAAAGTTCGTGCACATTCTACCTGTCCAGTGACCACTTCTTGTGCACTCTTATCTGGGTTATCCCTTCCAGACATTTGTCGTGCACCCACGTGGAGGACACCGCACGCCTTCACGAAACACTACTGCCTGGATGCTGAGACGCTGCATGATGCCGCGGTGTGTCAAGCAGTTCTTAGACATTTGTTCAGATAAGGTGAGCTGTTTGTTTCCCTCCATCCGCTTCTGATTTAATCACATTTTCTGGTTGTTATTAACGTACCTTTCTTGCATATTCATATATTTGTGTTCAAGCATCATTTTATTGCTCTGAATGTAACTGTCTAATGACACTGTTTTATAATGATGAAGATAGATAGTATTTCTTGATACAGAAAATGTGTTCCTGCTTGCTACTCTATTCAAGCATGTGAATCTATGAAAGTTCCAATACTGGAGTAAGAAATAAGTTACTTACCTGTAACTGTAGTTCTCCAGTATTGGACACTTCCATAGATTCACATGCCACCTGCCCACCTCCCTGGAGGAGCTCACCTTCTGTCTTACCAGTGTGCTGGGTTATTTCAGCACTTGTGCTTGGAAAATGTGAGGGAAGGCTGCTCTTCAAAGGAGGTTCTAGAGGGGTGAGGCAATCTGATTGGTTCAAGTTTGAGTCTATTTTACAAAACGACTATGATGGGTTATTGTATTGAGGCCTGCTTCATGTTTTGTGCGCATAGATCTTCAGGCCTGGTTTTATATTCCACCGAGGACTCCCATCTCGACGATGGGGAAGTATTCAAGCGTGTGAATCTATGAAAGTGTCCAAAACTGGAGAACTACAGTTACAGGTAAGTAACTTATTTCTTCCCCTCCTTAGAGAACGCGGAATACCAGCAGTTTTGCACACTAAAGTTTCCAAGGCGGCACTTGCTCGGTGACTCTTCATCTGGAGGGGAACTCAGGCCTCCCTTACGCCAGTACCACTTCTGCCCAGAGTTTTGAAGAAGATCAAGAATGACCAGGCCCAAGTCATTCTTGTGGCTCCGGACTGGGCAAGAGGAGTCTGGTATCCCGAGCTTCTGAGCATGGCCATCGATCCTCAACTCAGACTGCCCCTTTGGAGGGGTGGGGGGGAGTGAGTGAGAGAATCTTATGTTACAACAGCAGGGGCGGTTCTCCACCTGAATCTGTCCAGTCTCCCCCTACTTGCGTGGAGATTGAGCAGCGGCAGTGGACAGCTTTCGACCTTCTGCCTGAAGCCTGCAATGTAATCTTGGCAATCAGGTGTCCCTCCACCAAACACTGTATGCCTCTTTTTGGAACAAGTTTGTGGCATGGTGTACCTACAATTCTGTTTATCCCCTTTCGGCCTGTCTGCGGTTCTGTTGTTCATCCTCTACCTCGCCCAGGCCCAGCAGGGCTCTGCCTTGGGCACCCTTAAAGGCTGCCTGTCTGCCCTCTCTGCCTTTCTGAGATTGCCTGATCAACCATCCTTGTTTAAATCTCCTAGCGTTGGGAGGTTTCTTAAGGAATTTACTAACATGTTCCCACCTACCCCGTTCATAATGCCGCAGCGGGATTTGAATCTGGTACTTACATATCTATGTGTGCTCCTTTTGTGCCACTACATAATTGTTCCTTGCAGCTTCTCACACTGAAAACCGCTTTCCTTATTGCCATCATCTCTGCTCGCAGAGTGCGTGAGCTTCAAACTCTTTCTTCAAAGCCACCATCCTTCTCATGAAGAGAAGAGAGTCCAATCGTACAAAAGACTTCTGTGTGGATGATCAACTCTTTGTAGGTTATGTGGGTGCAAAGAAAGGACGGGCAGTACAGGAGCAGACTCTCTCTCAATGGGTTGTTCTCTGCTTCAAGATGTGCTATTCTTTGGCAAAGAAGCAACCCCTTGAAGGTTTGTGTGCCCATTCCACCAGGGCAACTGCTGCAACCACAGCATTGGCACGCGGAGTTCCTGTCCTGGGCATCTGCCAAGCAGCAACGTGGGCACCTCTGCACATGTTTACAAAGCATTAGTGCCTGCACAGTTGGGTCAGCAGAGACAGTTACTTTGGCCGTTCGTTCCTGCAGGAATTTTTAGTTTGATTTTGGTTTGCAGCCCACCACCGAGGATGGTATTGCTTGGGTATCTATTCTAAGGTAAGGAATCTGCAACTAGAAGTCACTATCAGATGAGCAAGTTACTTACCTTTGGTAACTAATTATCTGGTAGAGACGTATTCTAGTTACTGACCCACGCATCTTCCCCGCTTGGCGAACTGACTTTTAGGGACTGGGACACTTTTCAGGGCTCTAGTTCTGACGCAGTAGTATCTGTTCTTCATGGCTCCACGCTACTGGCCTGGAAAGCTGTGAAAAATAAACCTTTGTCAGTGTGCCAATGTGGTGCCTGTATAGGTCCTGCAACATCATCTTGGCAAAAACGCCACCAACAACGCACGCAGAGTCGACCAACGCCACCTGACAGCATGCAAGGGTACTCCTTGAGAGAAAAATAGAAACTCTGGATCCAGTCTGACGCCTAAGGGAAATTGTGAGGTAAGGAATCTGCAACTAGATTATGTCTCTACCAGACAAATTGTTACCGAAGGTAAGTAACTTGCTCATCAGCCCCGGGGTTGGGCTCCCCCAAGTCCTTAAAAGGCACCAGTGATGCCCATCTCATAAAAAAAAAAAAAAAAAAAATCAGATCAGTCATGGGAGTTTGGTATCTCCTTGGGGCCTCTACTGGCTTGGGGGGGGGGGGGGGGGGGGGGCTGCACAGAAACCACTTGAAGACTGCTCGACGTTGGTTTGCTTTGTCACCCATTGGCTATATTGGTAATGTAGTACATAAGAACGTTGAGAACTCTACTGAAGGTAGTCGTGTAGCTGCAGACTATAAACTTGTTTGGCAGCACAGAACTCTTTCAGATTCCCATGCTGGGCATTTTTTGCTATCTAATAATTGGGCCAGGTAGTGTTTATTTAACTTTTTCCCCCGTGTGACAATCTGGGCAGAGCCTGTATTATTCATAGTCCACCTTAAGCCCAGAATTCCCCCTAACTAAGCCTCTTTTTTTAGGTTCATTTTTAGGTCGAGCATGCAAGCGCTCTGACGTATTGTAATCTACCTTTGGGCTTTAAACCACACCCACTGCACGCCCATCAGTATCACTCGCTCATGGGCTTGCCTTTCAAAAATCCTTTATCATTAGTAAATGCTTTTACGTTTGTCCCTCCTTGAGGTAGTTTTGTTACCGCCTGGACCACAATCCCTGTTATTTCGATAATTGCATGTTTGCTTCTAGTCAACCGTATCGGCAAACTTCTTTTTAGTGTCGAGCCTGCATTGCATGCGCTCGTGCATGCGTATCGCAGCAAGACACTTTAGGGTTTAGAAAAGGGCTCGGAGCCCTGTACACGTCACGTCAGTGTTTTTCATTGGTTCGTGGGCTTGCCTAGTAAAATCTGCTTGCTTTCATTAGTTGAAGGCATACATACGTCATGCCTTTTCCGGTGGCTAGCCCTCCTCGAGCGCAGCAACCAAGTACAGAAAACATGCGAGGCTCGCTGTTTTCTGTCTGGCTCGTGGACTACTTTTTCTCTAATTTACTAGCACGATTTCGCTTGGCAGAAGTCGAGCGCTTTACATAGTTAATTGTACTTTTTCGGGTTACGTACATAAATGCACTTTTGCCGATAGGTGAAAAGTCGGGTTAGGAGTTTACAACGCTATCAGCTCTAACATGAGCAAACGCGAGACCCGTTGCGCTTTGAGTTGCTTTGCTTATGTCAACTGTTTTACTTTTCAATTTATGTGGCAAGAAAAGTCGAGTTAGGAATTTACAACTCTAATAGCTCTAACTCGAGCAAACCCGAGACCCATTGCATTGGAAATACTTGTTAAGTTTTCCACTGGTTGGTTCGGAGGAGCACCAAGCAACCTCCCGAAATATTGGTGACAGAAGGTCAAGGAATAAACAAAAGTTCATTGAAAATGTGATCGGGTCTGATGCTGGGTTTTAGATTCAGATTTATCCAGGAGGTCTTCAATGTAGTTGGAGAATGTTAAGCATTACAGTTGGTGTCCCTGAAACTTTTAGCGGCATTTGTTGTAGTATGCACGCACTCTGAGTTTTTCCCTAATTGCCACCTAAACTTCGCTCTTAACAACGAACTCCCAGTATACATGTTCTGCCTCCCAAGAGATCATAACATAAGTCTGAATCTGTAATCTTTTTATAGAATGAGCCATGAAATGTGTAGTGTTGAATTCTGGGTGTACATTTTTTTTATATCCGCTCTTCCTTATTTAAAAAGAAAATTAGTTTACTAAAGACAATAGTTCCTACATTATCCTTTACCCCGACGTAATATGGGTTCCTCTTGCATATCAAAATCTGATTAATCCCTCCAATAATCTGTACAAAGCCTTAGTCAATTCCTATATCCTTGCGGACATGATTAAAGTGCACGGATTCCCTTCATTCATTGCCAAACAAACAGTAATAGAAAATAATATGGTCAGTGTGATTGGAGTGGCACTATTTATTTTTTATGCTCAAAGTATGAATGCTTAGCTGGCACATTACTTTTTCGACTTAAATATTGTAATGCATCATCATCATCATCATCATCACCGTAAACACACATTTCTTGTAAACATACAAATCAATGTTCCAGTAATATACAACAGACCAACGTCCTAGTGTTAATAAATACATCACAAACCATTTTCTGAATCCACATTAACCTAGAAAGTTGTTTGGAAGACTCCAGCAGACTCTGGGTGGATAGGAAGGATTCCTGAGAGTTGGTGAAAGCCTGTCATAGGGTAATGACATGAATTTCAGTCCATTCGGTCAGGAGTCACTTTGTGCTTAGAGAAAGAGATAATGATTTTGTGACTGCTTGTGATCATGAGGAATTAATTCCTTTGCACACTTCAAAAAGGAATATTGTTTTGCCAGTTTTATTCTTTAGCTGTTTGAACCAAGTTTAAATTTTGTCTGCAAATTTCTCAGCTCCCTCATGTAGGAGGCTGGCCCAGTGTGTGCTGGACACCTATGGTGTTACACCTTCTACTGAACCCTGACAACCCTTATTAGATAGTGTTTCAGTGTCTAGATAGCTGGGGCTCTCTAGTAGTAGCTGTGGTGAGCAGTCTAGACTTATCCAGGTGGAGTGTGAAGCACTTGCAATACCACAGTAACTTATCACACATGAAAGGAACCACACAGTGTTGCAAAATTAAAGGTACTTTATTACAGGCACTCCAAGCTCGATTACTATAGGTAAATTCCATTCTGGAGGCACGGATACACAAAATATACACAGATAAGTGTTGTGAAATAGTAAGAGCCATATTGGTGGGGAGGGGAGGTGGGGGACCAAGCCATGTTTTAAAATAGTGGAATGCGAGGATGCGTCCCCCACCAGAGGATATGGAGGAGTTAGCCAAGGGCTGGGAGAGAGTTGCACCCCAAGAGGTAAGTATCTAGAAGATCCCCAGGGCCGAGGAGAGGTAAATTACCTGGTCGTCCATAGGCTAAGAAGGGGACTCGTAAATGGAATATTGCAAAAGCAAGACTAAGCCAGTAAAACCCAACAGTGGATTCTGGATGAAGAGGAACTGCAAAAGGAGGAGAGATTCCAGTCCAGGCAGGATTGTCCAGGAGGGGCAGGCGGCAATGCCCACCCTCCTGTGGTTGACTGTGATTAAGTCCAGCTACGGGGCCCAGGAGCTGCAGAGGAGTCCCTGAAGTCACCAAGGAGCTGTCCCTCGTCGGTCTCTGGATTGCAGATGGGTCTGTCGCCAGGATGACCACCAACAAGCAAATGCAACTGGAGCTGATGGAGATTTGCAGAGCTGAAGAGGACCAACAAGGTTCTGGGGACTCAACCCTTGGAGGGGAGTCCGGGCTGACCCGGAGGCTGCAGGAGAGCCAGCAGAAACACTCTGAGCCCCCACAAGCAACCCACTGGCAGCAGGCACTGCACGTCGCAGTGAGGCCCAGTCAGCAAACCTGAAGAGAAGTCCCACATCCCTGCAGCAGCAGAGAGGAGACTGTCCTTGCAGACAGAGTGCTGGGGACAGGGCCTACTTGAAGCCTGAAGAGCCCCTGGAGCAGGAGTCAACAAGTCTTGGTTGCTGCAACAGTCATGGTGCACAGGGGTTCTGTCTTGGAGGAAGAGGCAAGGACTCACCATCTCCCAAGTTGGATAGAAGGCAGAGAAGACCCCAAAGAACCACCACCCGTGTTGGAGAATATTCGCAGGTCCAGAGGACAGCAGATCCCAGCAGCCAGACGTTGTTGCGGATGCAGGTGAGTGACTCCTTCACTCCGTGGGATATTCCTTTTTGCTTCCTTGGTGCAGCTGAAGTCTTGCTGACCCCAGAGTATGCACAGCCGTGAAAATGTTGCAGTTTGCTGACCGGAGCAACAAAATCAGTGTTGCAAGGAGAGGTCGTCTCGGGTGTTGCAGTCCTGTTCAGTTCCTGTGAAGTCCAGAAGAAGTTCCAGTGGTCTGGAGCAGAAGATGTCTTTGCAGAGAGGTCCTGGTGGAGTCTTGCACAACGAATTTGGGACCCACCCACAAGGGAGTCCCTACACAGCACAAAAAGAGGCTTGGTCTCTCTTTGAGGTGAATACATATCAGAGGGGTCACTGATGTCAACTACCTAAGCTGATCAGTCAAATGCTCAAAGGGGCCTCTGCACATCTTGTTTTCAAGATGGCAGAATCAAGTGGCCAACTGGAGGGGCTCTGGGCACCACCTCTGGGGTGGTGATGGACAGGAGAGTGGTCACTCCCTTTCCTTTGTGCAGTTTCATGCCAGAGCAGGGACCTGGGGGTCCCTGGACTACCCGGATTATGCAAGGAGGAAACCAAATGTGCCCTTCAAAGCAGTCTGGTACCCCTCTCCAGGCCAGTGACATCTATTTCCAAGGGAGAGGAGGTTTCATCCCTTCTCCCACAGGAAATCCTTTGTTCTGCCTTCCCCTGCTTAAGCTGGTCAAGCAGCAGGATGGTAGAATCCTGCCTGAGAGGCTGCAGCCGCGTGGGCTGTCCGCAGACCCTGGAAGACTGACAGAAGGACTGGGTGATCCTTCAGGGAACCCCCCCCCCCCCCCCCCCCCCCAGAGTGGATGGAATCATGCCACCAATAGTGGCATCAGTATTGAGGTATGATTCCGATATGTCTGATACCAAAACATCCCCAGGTTCAGAGTTACCAGTATGTAGCTGGACCACATGTACTGATCAGTGGCCAGTACATAGGTAAAATGGCTTCCCCGCACTTACAACGTCCAGGGAGTTGGAACTGGAGTTCGTAGGGGCACATCTGCTCATGCAAGGGTTTCTGCACCCTGCCCTTTGGGCTGAAAGGGCCTACCATAGGGGTGACCTGGTGTAGTGACCTTTTCACATACGCTGCAACTGGCAGGCCTGCAGAAGCAGTTTGAATGGGCTCTAATGGGTGGCGTAATTCATGCTGTAGCCCATGATGGAACCCTGGTGTACCAGTGCCCTGGGTACCTAGTCACTATATACTAGGGACATACAGGGGTACACCAGTATGCCGATTGTGGGGTGTAACAAGTACCAAAGCAACAACATTTGGGGGAGACGGCACAATCACTGGGGTCCTGGTTAGCAGTATCTCAGTGAAAACAGTCTAAGCACACTGACATCAGGCAAAAAGTGTGGGTAACCATGCCAGAAAGAGGGGACTTTCTTACACTACAAAACAGTAGAAACAGGACCACACTCTTCCCATCTCTCCACAGGATCCCTCCTGAGTTATTCTTCTCTTTTTCTCGAAATGTTTTTAAGTTTTGAGTGTAGACTCAAACTTTGGTTACCAGTCACATTCTGCATTTGTAAGGATCATGTCCACCCAGAGGACCTGTCAGCAGATCTACAGAAGACAGTTCACAAGGCCGAGACCGAAGCTTCATAAGTACTCTTTTCATGCCATTAGTCCATACTGAGCAGCTCAGAGCTGTTTATTTGCCCCTCCTGGTAAAGCGCAATCTTCTGCAGCATCTTTTCCTTTGCATTACTCTTTTTGGAATTTTCTGTAAAAGTAAAATGTAGTGGTTAGAATGGTTCATGTAGGGAGGTAGAAATTTTAAAAACAGAGCAACGTCTGGCATAAATCAATTAAAAAACAAACAGAATGCAATTCCTCTTTTTAAGATTATCAAGGTAGTGTTTGCTGAGGGTGATGCTTAACATGTGTCCTGCAGTCTACTCTTGGCTTTAGAGGGCATTTAGGGCACTAGACTCCTGGTCTTTGATACTGTCACATGACGAGATGGGAAATACATATTATTCGAGAGTAGGTTAAATGGTAAGTGTTAGGAATGCAAAAAGTGATATTCAAAATGTAAACTACATATCGGAATTTTCCACGCTTTATTTTTGTATCGTCTAGTATGTGGATATGTTCAAAGATACACTTTGATGTTCATCCTTAATCACTGCTTTATTCTGCCATTGTCTGAGTCTTACAGTTAATGGAGATCATATGCAAATCCAGCACAAAGTACCTCTTATAACAAGTTTGAATATGAGGACCAACTCAGCCTTCCATTCTTTCAAAACCTGTGAACTGGGTACCATTTTGTTGGATAATAACACCCGTTATTGACAGTGCGTAGAAACAGAATAAATGTAGTATTAAGCTATTTGCATCGCCAAGAGATGCAGCAAAAGGGGGTTGAATTTGTTTAATTCCTTTAGAACTGAGATTGCTCTTCTGTTTGATGATGGCAAATGCTCAAAAAAGCGTTCTTCCAACTGTGCATCACTAGTGTCTGGCCACCCCTTTCTATAGCAGTTTGATGCCCTTACTGCATCAGCTAATACCTTTCCATTGCAGTGGTGAGGCAGATGTATACTCAACAGGATCTGGTTGGGCAACCAGCCTTCAGTTTCAACAATTTAATCCTCTCCACGAAGGAGCCTCAATTGATATGATGGTGAGTTTTCAAACATTTGAACTAGTAAAATGGCTTCCCAACTCTAGGGCAGACTTCTTGGCCTTCTTATCTGACAGACTTCTAGCTGCAGATTCCTTAAGTTAGAATTTCCCCCTCGCATCAGTCTGGATCCAGAGACTTTTCCTCGAGCAGTACCCCTGTGTGCCGTTAAATGGTGTCTGTCGACTCCACATCCGCGGTTGGTGTTGTGGTCAACTGATAGGACGTCACAGGTCATATATAGGTACCACCCCAGTGCGCTGACGTCTTTTCTTTTCGTGCCAACCTATGCGCAGAGCCTAAGAATAGGTACCCCACAGTCACTTTTGACTGGCCTTTTAGATTTTTGGTCAAAGATTCTTGACTCTGTGGTGCGTAGATGTCGTCAAGGTAAACCAGGTTCAAGCCCTGCGACTCCTGTCACTGGATGATGTCTGTAACAGATCCGCACCTTGTGTGTCTCTGGTTTTTGGAGTGTAACTATGACCCAAAGTTGTGCTCTAAGTACTGGGCCATGAACCCAAAGACTTTGAGGGAACAGACCCAAAAGCTACTTGTGGTCCAGTTCTCATCTCCGCGTCACTCCCAGTCGAGAGGATGGTCCCGAGATCGCTCACGGAGCCCACACTCTTCATCGTCCTATTTGAGATCTTCCGAACGCTTTGAGTAAGCACATGAAGAAGTCAAAGAAGAGCAAACGTTCTTAGACTTCACCCCGTCGGTTGGATGACATGAGGGAAAAGGAGCGTCATCACTCTAGGCCTCTGTCTTTGGAGCCTCCTTCTGGGTCAGCTCCATGTCTCCCCGAGTTTTCGAGAGGCATGCCACCCCTGCCCAACTCAGAGTTCTATGAGGTCACCCACCTCATCTTTGGGGAGTCTGATCGTGCTGTGGCCCCTGGGGTTCCGCACCAGTGGCTTCTGATGGATACAACTACCTGTGGATTCCTCACCTAATGAATACTCCCATGGCGCCAGCATTCAACGGAAATCTTCTTCCTAGTCTCTGCACGTCGACGTCACTCTAGCCCACGCGACGCCGTCTGACGTCATACAGGCAATAAGAGGTCCTCGACGACGTGCCGACGTCAGTTCCCTTTTTTCCGTGCATTCGAAACGGTTATCTTCAAGGGAGCAACTGTTACTTTCGTGGTTACAGTGTATTTTTTGCTGCGTAGTCCTTCGCTGCAGTAATAATGTCGCAGAGAAAGTCGGGTTTTAAGCCTTGTCGTGAGTGTGGGGGCAAGATGTCAGTTACGGATCCTCACTCCGACTGCCTTTGGTGTTTAAGCTCCGACCACGACGTCTCGACTTGCGATTCATGCCAGCACATGAATCCAAAGGCCCTCAAGGAACGTGAGGCGAAGTTGTTTATGGCGAAGTCGAAGAAAGAAAAACATCATAAGAAGTCTTCTTCGCCAAGGCATCGGCGTCATCGAGACTCCCGGCGCCGTAGAGAATCATGGCGCCATTCAAGCAAGGAGACTCGTTCCAGGTCTTCGGATCGGCGCCGGAGGACTTGGGAGGTCAGTCCCACGGTCACGCCGCATCCATCGACGCCGTTGCCCTCTCCGGCGTCACCGACTTCACCTGGACAGGCGTCGGTGATTGAAGTGGTGCAGCCTCTGGTGTTGTCTCCGGCGTCGCAGACGTCAAGGCCGGCGTCGGGGTCGCCTTCGATACAGGCACCCCAGTATCCGGCTTTTCCCACCCCTGGAGCCGATAGTACCGCATTCCTAAATGCGATGTATACCATCTTCCAACAGATGGCTCCAGGGGGTGCTCCGGCTGGCCCTTTGGCCTTTTCATTGGGTGATCCTGCGCCTCTACGGCCGGCACCCTTTATGCCCGGTCTCCCTTTTGGGAACGTGGGCTCGGCGCCGGTGTCGGCGCCGGTGGCCGCTCCGGTGACTTTGGAGGGATTGGTCCCGGAGATTCCATTCCGCCGTCCGGATTTCATCCTGTGACTCCGGTGGGTCCATCCGCTCAGAGTGCTCTTTCATCGGCGCCGAAGCTACCTGTGGCGCCGGATGTGGCGTCGGTGGCTTCTGAAGATCTTCGGCGGAGGCTTTGTCGACTCCCCGTATCGAACAGAGGCTTCATTCAAGGAGACGTGCTCTCCGTTTATTAGAGGAGCAGGAGTACCAACGAGTCCTGGAAGAAGGAGAACTAGAGGACTCGGGTGATGGACTGCATGGTCTAGATACAGCCAGTGGGCTGGACACTTCCCCCTGAGTGGGATCTTTCGTCTCCAGTGGAATACACGGAGGAGGCTGCTTCCTTTCACGCAGTGGTACGGAAGGCAGCTAGTTTTCTGGACCTGCCTTTGCCGGTGGCAGAGACAAAACAGAACCTTCTGACAGAGGTGCTTCATCTGGCCTCAGCTGCGGCAGAGCCTCTATTGTCGTTTAATGACGCTTTGCTGGATCCGGTGCTAGAGGTGTGGAAGAGACCAGTATCTTCCCCAGCGGTTCATAGAGCCGTAGCCAGGAGGTATCGAGCTGCACCAACTGACCCTGGCTTTCTTTCTAGGCACCCTACACCGGAGAGCTTGGTGGTGCAGGCCTCCTGTTCATCCAAATCAGCGCCTGGTTCTTTCCCGACGGTGCCTGGGGACAGAGACTTGAAGAAACTGGATGCGCAGTCCAAGAAAATCTTTTCGTCCTGCAGTCTGGCGTTGAAGGCCACCAACGCAACTTGTATCCTGGGGAGATATATTCATGCTCTTATGGATGACATTTCCTCATCATTTACGGCGCTTCCCCAGGGTCTTTTGGATGTTGTTTCAGATGCCCAGGCTGCCGCGACCCAGATTATTCAGTCTGGGCTGGACACGACCGACTCGGTGGCCAGAGCAATGGGCACGACTGTGGTGGCAAGGAGACAGGCCTGGCTCCGTAATTCGGGGTTTTCTGCAGATGTGCAGTCAACCCTATTGGATCTCCCTTTTGATGGGGACAAGCTGTTTGGCGCCAAGGCAGATTTGGCCTTGGAACGTTTTAAGGAGAGCAGGGCCACAGCCAAATCGCTAGGACTCCAAGCTCCTTCCTCTGCCTCTTCCAGGATTTTCAGGAGGTTTCGGGGATTTGGGTGTGGCTCTTCCTCCTCTTCCTTTTGGGGGAGATTCCAGCAACCTACCTCTTCCCATCCCTATAGATCTTTCAGAGGGAGAGGGAGGGCCCGCACCAGAGGAGCCTCTCAGCAGCACTCTGCCTCTTCCTCGTCCTCTGGAGGGGTGCAGCAGGGAAAGCAGCCTTAGGCTTCCACCATTTCCCACTCACTCCTCTCCTGTAGGGGGAAGATTACAGCATTTTCTCCGCAAGTGGAAGACTATTACAACGGACACTTGGGTTCTCAGTATTGTGGGAAAAGGCTACACCCTTCCTTTTCGGGAGTTCCCGCCCCTCATCCCGCCCCGCCCATCTTATTGTTCAGAAGAACACCTCCTGTTGCTAGAACAGGAGGTGCAAGTCCTCCTTTCAAAGGGCGCGGTAGAGTTGGTCCCAGAGCGGGAAAGGGGTCGAGGTTGTTACTCAAGGTATTTCCTGATTCCCAAGAAGGATGGTCGGTTGAGACCAATCCTGGACCTGAGGATCTTGAATTGGTTCCTCAAACAGGAAAAGTTCAAGATGCTGACCCTAGCTCAGGTGCATTTGCCGTTGAACAAGGAAGATTGGATGGTGTCTGTCGACTTGCAGGATGCTTACTTTCATATCCCGATACTCAAGTCACACAGGAAGTATCTCCGGTTTATGGTGGGATCGCAGCACTATCAGTTTGCGGTCCTTCCGTTTGGTCTTACTTCAGCACCTCGAGTCTTCACGAAGGTGATGTCGGTGGTTGCGGCAGAGCTCAGAAGGAAAGGGATAGCAGTATTCCCTTACTCTGACGACTGGTTGATCAAAGCAAAGTCGCCGGAGCTTGTGTCGCATCATCTGCAGTCAACGACTCAGTTGTTGTTCGACCTGGGTTTTTTTGGTGAACGAGCCCAAATCTCACCTGGAGCCCTCTCAGCGCCTCCTGTTCATAGGGGCAGTACTGGATACAACATTGAGTCGAGCCTTTCCTCCGCCTCAGCGGATTCAAGATATTCAGGAATTGGTTCCAATGTTTCGAAATGGAGCGGTAGTTCCAGTCCTCAAGGTCCTTCGTCTGCTCGGTCTGTTTGCCTCCTGCATTCTGTTGGTCACGCATGCTCGCTGGCACATGAGGTCTCTTCAGTGGTGCCTCCGAAGGCAGTGGTCTCAACACAAAGGAGATCTAGAAGGTGCTGTCAAGATCTCCAGAGATGCTGCTGTGGACTTGAAGTGGTGGATTGCGAGCAACAATCTTTCACAAGGAAAGCCGTTCGCGCAGTCGCCACCAGTGGCCACGGTCATAACGGATGCTTCCACTCTAGGGTGGGGAGCTCATCTGGGGGATCTGGAGATCAAAGGCCTTTGGTCTCCAGAGGAGCAGATGTTTCATATCAATCTGTTAGAGTTACGGGCTGTACGTCTGGCTCTCAAGGCCTTCCTCCCTTCCCTTCGTGGTCCGTCGGTACAGGTCCTGACGGACAATACTACCACGATGTGGTACATAAACAAACAGGGAGGAGTAGGGTCGTACCTTCTCTGCAGAGAAGCTCTTCGACTATGGTCCTGGGCAAAGGACCATCAGATTTGCTTGGTAGCAAATCATCTGGCCGGGGTCTTGAATGTACGTGCGGACGGTCTCAGTCGCCAATTCTCGGCAGACCACGAGTGGCGTCTCCATCCAGATCAAGCCCGTTTGATCTTCCAAAGGTGGGGGTTTCCTCGGGTAGATCTGTTTGCCACTCTGGAGAATGTGCATTGTCCGTTATTCTGCAGCCTCCAGTATCCGATGCAGGGAGCGTTGGGGGACGCGTTTCAAATAACCTGGTGCGGCCAGTTGCTTTACGCGTTTCCTCCCATACCCTTGATTCCTCGAGTATTGAGGAAGATTCGCCAAGACCGGGCGCTAGTCATCTTAATAGCTCTGGATTGGCCAAGGAGTGTGTGGTACTCCGACCTTCTCCAACTCTCAATGTGCCCTCCGCTCCGTCTCCCTTTCAGGGCAGACCTCCTCTCGCAGTCGCTGGGGCAGGTTTTACACCCCAACCTCCAGAGTCTGCACCTACATGCCTGGAGATTGAACGGGGCAACCTGAGTTCCTTCTCTCTCCCGCCTGATGTAGTGGATGTTATATTAGCGGCCAGGCGACACTCCACTAAATCTATCTACGCTAATAGGTGGTCTAAATTTGTTGCGTGGTGTGGAGAGAGGCAGATTGATCCCTTACATGCTCATCTATCGGACGTTTTGTCTTTTGCTCTATCTCTAGCGCAGAAAGGTTGTGCAGTGGCTACCATTAAGGGTTATTTGTCGGCCTTGTCAGCCTTCATTTGTCTTCCAGACCAACCATCGTTATTTAAATCCCCTATTGTTATCAGATTCTTGAAAGGTCTTCTAAATAAATTTCCTCCAAAACCATTCGTTATGCCGCAATGGGATTTGTCCTTGGTCCTGACTTTCCTTATGGGGTCCCCTTTTGAGCCTATGCATTCTTGCCCCTTAAGATATTTGGTTATAAAAACAGTTTTCCTGGTAGCTATAACATCTGCAAGGAGAGTGAGTGAGTTGCAGGCCTTATCGGTAAAGCCCCCTTATACAACTTTTTATGGGGATAAGGTGGTGTTGAGGACCAAGGCTGCTTTCCTCCCGAAGGTTGTTTCACCCTTCCATTTGGCTCAGACAATTACTTTGTCCACGTTCTATCCTCCGCCTCATCCTTCTAAAGAGGAAGAAAGACTGCACCGTCTGGACCCAAAGAGGGCGTTGAGCTTCTTTATTGATAGAACAAAGGATTTCAGGCTGGAGGATCAGCTGTTCATCGGGTACGTGGGCAAGAGGAGAGGAAAGGCAGTCCACAAGAGAACACTCTCCAGGTGGGTGGTTCTTTGCATTAAAATCTGTTACTCTTTGGCAAAGAAGGACCCTCCTGAGGGCATTAGAGCTCATTCCACCAGAGCTAAGTCGGCCACTTCGGCCTTGGCCAGGGGTGTTCCTGTGGTTGACATCTGCAAGGCCGCAACTTGGTCGTCCCTTCACACTTTTGCGAAACATTACTGTTTGGACTCTGAGGTCAGAAGGGACGGCCATTTTGCACGGTCAGTGCTGCAGGATTTCTTGGTTTGACCATTTAGGCACCCGCCACCGGGCGTGGTACTGCTTTGGGACTCTATTCATTAGGTGAGGAATCCACAGGTAGTTGTATCCATCAGAAGAACGAGTTACTTACCTTCGGTAACAACTTTTCTGGTGGATACATTAGCTACCTGTGGATTCCTCACGGTCCCACCCGCCTCCCCGTTGCCTTTCTGGTCTTACCAAGTAATCCTTGAGTGCGCTCCTCTTGGTCTTCAAGGTTGCAATAGACGTTGTATATATGGATACTTGTGTATATTTATCTGTGTATATATATATATATATATATCTTTGTGTACATACATGATTTGCATATATTTGTTTGTTATATTAAATTTACAGCTATTCATTGCAATATTGTGTATTTTACAAGGTTATGGGATGTTGCCTTGCTCTTTCATTGCACTGGGTGGTTGTTCTCATGCACGTAAAAAATGTTGGTACTGACGTCGGCACGTCGTCGAGGACCTCTTATTGCCTGTATGACGTCAGACGGCGTCGCGTGGGCTAGAGTGACGTCCTCGTCGACGTGCAGAGACTAGGAAGAAGATTTCCGTCGAATGCTGGCGCCATGGGAGTATTCATTAGGGGAGGAATCCACAGGTAGCTAATGTATCCACCAGAAAAGTCGTTACCGAAGGTAAGTAACTCGTTCTTCGGCTCCAGAGGGCACCCAGGGATCTGCTTCCAGATCTGCACTGGTTCAGTCGTGCCAATGCAACCTTACTCGATGACCGTGCAGATGTCGACACCCACGGTCGGCATCGATCCCATACTTAGTGCTGACTCCAACACAGACCCGGACCAGCGTTGCTCTACGCCAATTCAGACATCAACAGGGACCTTGCTCCCTAGGTCATATCCTGACCTTTTTTCTTACAGGGACGGGTATAGTGATAGTCTGGAGGGCTCACT
This sequence comes from Pleurodeles waltl, assembly GCF_031143425.1. Taxonomy (NCBI): domain Eukaryota; kingdom Metazoa; phylum Chordata; class Amphibia; order Caudata; family Salamandridae; genus Pleurodeles; species Pleurodeles waltl. The sequence continues at coordinate 70,326,990 of NC_090448.1, forward strand.
GAACTCTTAAGAACACTATCTTGATTACCCCATGGACTGGACTCAGGACCTGGGTGAAGCCAGTGGTCCAGACACTTCCCCTGATACTTGCATGCTTTCTCTCCATACCATGACTGCAGAGGAGGGAACGTTGTACTGAATGGTGGTGAGGAGAGCATCTGAGGTTGAGGCCTCGTGCTGCCTTCTGTGACCGTCGGGACCAACCTCCTGTGCTTCAGCCTGGGGCTTTCACTTCAGAACCCCTTCTGCTCTTCAGTGAGGCTCTCACTGATGTCCTGCTGGGGATTTGGTCTAAACCCAGCACCGGGGCTTCTGTTAATGGGACAAACACCTGCCACCATAGGCCTCCGCCTAACAACCAATTATTCCTGACCCAACAGCCCACCCCTGAGAGCTTGGTTGTCGAGGCCTCTAGATCCCAAGGTGCATTCCCTTCCGCACCCCTGGGTAGGGAATCCAAAAGACTGGACCTGCTCGGGAAGAAAATGTTCTCTTCCTCCAGTCTGACATTGCGGTTTGAGAACACTGCATGACTCCCATACTTTATGGAACACGGTTGCGCAGGTGAGGCCACAGTTCCCGGAGGAGGCCCGGACCATTCTCTTTCAGGCAGTTGCTGATGGTACAGACACAGCAAAGTTCACAATACGATGTGGACTAGATGCAACCTACTCACTAGGTTAATCGGTTACATCATCGGTGGCCTTGCGACACCACGCTTGGTTGAGGACGTCTGACTTTTCAGAGGATGTCCAAGCTGCACTTATGGATGGCAACCGTCTCTTTGGAGACAAAGCAGGCTTGGCGCTCAAGTGCTTTAAGGATTCCAGGGCTACAGGCAAGTCCTTGGGCCTCGCAGCTGCCCATCTCCCCCTCAGTCTGCTTTTCACTCCTTTCCTGGCTACCTCAGGGGCACCCAACTACGTCCCTTTCCCTCCAGCCACCGTGCTGCGAATGCATGCCAGCCTCTGCATGGCTGGGGATCCAATGTCCTTGTGGATCATGGAGCCAGTGGTCTGCTCAGTCCACCACCCTTTCAGATGCAGCCTCCAAACCATCCTAGCCTGACTCTTCCCCATCAGGGGCCAGTAGGAGGCAGGATTTACTATCACCTGTCCCGCTGGGAGTCCATCACGTCAGACAAGTGGGTTTTGCAAATTGTCCAAAGAGGTTACTCCCTCCCCTTTGAGATTAGTCCTCCATCCTACGATTGGATGACAGAGGATCACCTAGCACTTCTCCGGGAGGAGGTTACGACACTGTTGTCCAAGGAAGCCATAGAGAGGGTCCCCGTGCCAAAAGTAGGTCATGGTTGTTATTCCCTCTGCGTTCTGGGGCCCAAAAAGGACAAGGGATGCCGCTCTATCCTGGACCTCCGGTCCCTCAATCTCTTCCTCAAAAAGGAGGAGTTCAAGATGCTCACTCCGGCTCAGGTCCTATGTGGCCTGGACCCAGGAGACTGAATGGGAGCGTTGGACTTGCAGGACGCATACTTCCATACCCACAGACCTAACTTGCGGTTCAGGGTAGGTCATGAGCATTTTCAGTTTACCGTGCTCCCCTTTGGCCTTACCAGTGCTCCACAGGTGTTCACCAAGTGAATGGTGGTGGTTGCAGCTCATCTGCGCTGGTCAGGGGGTTGCGGTTTTCCCCTACCTCGATGACTGATTGTTGAAGGTGGGCTTGCCCCAGGCTGTCTCCTGCATCACTGGGATTCACTATAAATGTGCAGAAGTCACACCCAACTCCCTCTCAGACGATCCCTTTCATCGTAGCTCTTCAGGACACAGTGCAGTTTCAGGCCTATCCTACCGAGTGGTGAGGCCAGGATATTCAGGCTAAGATACCAATGTTTCAGCCCCTCTCCTGGATTTTGGTGATAACTCTGAGACTGTTAGGCCTCATGGCCTCCTGCATCCTGCTGGTGACACATGCCAGATGGCATATGCAGGCTCTGCAGTGGGGCCTAAAGTTCTAATGGGCGCAGCATCAGGGGAACCTCTCCCACATTGTTCAGATCTCAGGGGAACTGCGCAAGATCTGCAGTGGTAGCTTCTGAACTGCAATTGGGTCAAAGGCATATCCCTGTCCCTTCCCCAACCAGATCTGACAGTAGTGACAGATGCGTCACTCCAGCGATGGGGCAGTCACATGGGAGAGGTGGAGATCGGAGTTGTCTGCTCTGTGGCCGAGTCCTGGCTCCATATCAGTCTCTTGCAGCTCAGGCCGATCAGGATTGCGTTGAAAGCATTCTTTCCCCCTCTCAAAGGGAAAGTGATGCAGGTGTTCATGGACAATGCCGCCACAATGTGGGACTGTAACAAGCGGGGGTGGGAGGGGCTTGAGAGTCAAGGACCCTCAGTCAGGAGGCTCTGGGCCTCTGGCCTGTGGACATGGCTGAAACATCAGGGCATATTCCTGGTGGTTCAACATGTGGGGAGATCTCTGAACGCCAAGGCGGACGCACTCAGCTGTCTCCATCCGGTGATGGCAGACGGTCCCTTCCAGCAGTGGGGAGAGCCTTTGTTAGATCGGTTTGCCTCTGCAGAGAATGCACAATGTCAGTTCTATGCATTGGATTTTCCAGAGTGGCACTTGCTCGATGACGCTTATCTTCTTGAGTGGAACTCCGGCCTCCTTTATGCTGTTCCACCAATACCACTTATGCCCATAGTTCTCAAGAAGATCAAGAACGAATGGGCCAAAGTAATCCTTGTGGCTCTGGAATGGGCACAAAGAGCCTGATATCCCGAGCTCTTGAGTATGGCCATAGATCTTCCACTTAGACTGCCCCTTGGGGAGGATCCTCTGTTGCAGCAGCAGCAGAGGACAGTTCCTCACCCGAAACTGTCCAGTCTCCAACTTCTTGCATGGAGATTGATCTTCCACCCAAAGTCTGTAACATTATCTTGGCAGCCATGTGTCCCTCTTTCAAAACGTTATACGCCTGATGGAACAAATTTGTAGCATGGTGTACAGAAAAGTCTGTTGAACCCCACCCTCTTTCAGAGGTACTTTTGTTTGTTTTTTCTCTAGCCCAGCAGGGCTCTGCTTTGGGCTCCCTCAAGGGTTATTTATCTGTTATCTTGGCTTTCCTGAGATTACCTGACCAGCCCTCTTTGTTTAAATCTCCTATTGTTGGTAGATTTTTGAAAGGTCTTACCCACATGTTTCCTCCTTCTCTGTTCATAATGCCCCTATGGGATTTGAATTTGGTTCCTACTTTCTTGATTTGCGCTCCTTTGGTGCCACTTCATAAGTGTCCACTTCGGCTTCTTACTCCAAAGACTGCTTTCCTGGTCGCCATCACTTCTGCCTGCAGAGTGAGTGAGCTGCAGGATCTTTCCTCAAAGCCATCTTTTTTTCCATCCATACTGATAAGGTGGTGCTTCGTACCAGGGCTTCCTTTTTACCTAACATGGTCACGCCCTTTCATGTAGGCCAATCCATCACCTTGCCTACTTTTTACTCACCCCTGCATCCTTCTAAGGAAGAGGAGAAACTCCACTGCTTGGACCCAGAAAGAGCATTGGAGTTCTATCTTAGTCTAATAAAAGAGTTCTGGGTGGATGATCAACTCTTTGTGGTATATGTGGGTGCAAAGATATGCAGGCAGTGCAGAAAAACATCTCTTGGTGGGTTGTTTTCTGCATTAAAATGTGCTACTCATTGGATAAGTAGCTACCCCCTGAGAGTTTGCATGCTCTCTCCACTAGAGCAACGGCTGCAACCACTGCATGCGGAGTTTCAGTCCTGGACACCTGCAAGGCAGTAATGTGGATTTCATTGCACACATTCACTAAGCACTACTGCCTGGACAGTCGGGTCCAAAGGGACGGGTGCTTTGCCTGTTCAGCCCTGCAGGACTTCCTAGTATGATCTTGGTTCGCAGATGCACCTCCGGGGTTGGTATTGCTTGGGTATCTATTCTAAGGTAAGGAATCTGCCATTAGAAGCCTCTATCAGTTGAACAGCTTATTTTCCTTCAGTAACAATTTATCTGGTAGAGACATATTCTAGTTGCAGATTCCTTACCGATCCAGCCATCCTCCCCGCTCTGCGAACTGATTTCTAGGGAAAGGGACTTCCTGTTTAGGTCCTTAATTCTGGTGCACCAGGATCATGGTTCTTCATGGCTCCACGCTTTTGGTGTGGAAAGTTGTGAAAAGAAACTTCTGTCAGGGTGGCGTCTGTATACGACCCGCGATGTCATATCTGGTGACCACAACGCCAGTGACATACAATGGAGTTGACCACCACCACCTAACGGTGCGGTCTGATGCCTGGGGGAAATTCTAAGGTAGGGAATCTGCAACTAGAATGTCCCTACCAGATAATTAGTTACTGATGGTAAATAACTTGTTCATTTACCTTCATGTTCCACTTACTCACGCCACAAATACAGAACATCCTTTATCATTCTCTTTTATCTAATGTGTCACAAATTCCCACTGTTACTTAGAGTGCTTTTCATCAGCTGTGGCGAATAAATAGGTTTGCTTCCTTACTCCAGTTTACAGTTTTTTTCTTTTTATGCTTTGATTATAGCAAAACCCAGTACTTGGATTCATCTTTGACAAGTCGGTGAAGTTCTACTTCCTATTCTCTCATGTCCCACCTCCACTTAATTGCACTTTTTGCATCAGATCAATAACTCCTGATGGTTTCCAGTGTTAGGGTGTAGTAGCTCCTTGAATCCAAGTCTTGTCATCTGTATGGATCCTTCTAATGTGTGTGGTGAAGAGCGATGTATTTAAAGGTAATGTAAAAATCTAAAAACTAGACTTATCTCAAATGGATATATTTAACAGACATTTCTGGTGCTGCAATCCTTATCCCAGTTTCCCGTAGTATGGTTGTTCAGTCTAGCAGCCCTACCTTGTTTATTACAAAGCTAAAACCCCATGTGTGTAAGAACAAACCAATACCACGCTGTGGTATAAGCACCCCAATATAATTCATGTTTATTTATATTCTGTCAGGACTCAAGGCTCGGATTAATCTTATCATCTTTAATTTATTCAGCCCAGCAGACTTAACAACGTAAGTGTGAAGGACTAGAAAACCTACAAGTCCATTCCAAAACAAGTCAACTAATAATATGCCCTGCTCATCACATAAGAACATCCCCAAGAATATCCACTTCCCCTTTCTTCGTTGCTCAGCAACCAGATAAGAACTTGCTCGGATGTTAATGGTCTTGGCAATTTAATGTTTCGTATGTCTTATTATGCTGATTGTTTATTTGCTCAGTGCTCCTCCTTGGGTCCCTTGGATGCTCGGCACTCTTGAACACCGTTGTGCACTGACCCTTCCGCACCTCTGTGCTTGTCCATGAGCTCCCTCTGATGCCACCATCCCATCAAGCAGGGTTGCTCAGACAACTTGTTGTCCATTACTGCTTCATGCAGTTTATGCTCAGAGCCTCTGAGGGCGCTGCCGTGATTGTCTGGTGACCCAGCTGGTCTCCCATGCGGCCTACTAATTGTAGACAGGGACTTTCCTCACCCACTGCCCTCAAGTTGGCTGCGCCTCTAGGGGCGCTGTGCAGAGGAAGGACTGTTGCACACCTAATCTCGTCTGATCATCTTGTGAGCATGGATGAGCTGAGCAGTCACAAGGGCCTCCCTTTTTGCTCTGGCGGGTTACTGGGCCATCTTTCATGATTATTCCTAAAAACTACTGTCCTTTGCAATGACTGTACTTTGCATAAGTCACTTGGGGCCAGTTGTATCAGAGGGTTTTACCCATCTGTGTCTGTGGGAAAATGTGTTCATACGTATGGCCCTTGGTCCATTATTTTCTCTGGTACACAATCCCAGAGGCAGTTACTGTGTTGGTCTAGGCCTTGGGCCTAGGTTCATTACCTCCAGTGTATCAAAGGGAAAGTTCACACAGGTAACTGTTCTTGAACACTGTTGAAGGGGGGTTAGTATTGTGCATTATATTTCTGCAGTCCTGTGATTTTATGTGAGGTTCAAGACTGGTGTGTGTGTGTGTGTGTGTGTGTGTGTGTGTGTGTGTGTGTGTGTATGTGTGTGTGTGTATATATATATATATATATATATATATATATATATATATATATATATATATATATATATATATATATATATATATATATATATATATATATATATATATATGTGTGTGTGTGTGTGTGTTCCATGGCATGTGTAGCTGCAGATACACATGCTATGCATAGCTGTTCCGACATCTAGTGTTGGGCTCGAAGTGTTAGAAGTTGTTTTTCTTTGAAGAAGTCTTTTCGGAGTCACGGGATCAAGTGACTCCTCCTCTCGGTTACAGTGCGCATGGGCATCAACTCTATTGTTAGATTGTTTTCTTTCCACTGTCTGGTTCGGATGCGTTTCCTCTCGCTCCGAGATTTTGAATCGGAAAACCTTAGAAAACCTATTTAATTGTCGTATTGTTTTGATCGAGTTTCCATCTAGCATCGAACCGGTAGTACCATCAGAATCTAAATTTCGCCCTTCTGGGCGCGTGCACCCGACTCTTGGCCTATTGCGTGGAAGCTTGATGGATCTGACTCCATTTCGATTCTGCCCTCGGTGCCACACAAACTTCCCATATACAGACCAACATCTGGTTTGTAATTGGTGCCCTTCTCCTGACCATCGAGAAGAAGATTGCGAGGCCTGTCGATCATTTCGATCTAAGAAGACCTTAAGAGATCGTAGAGCCTGAAGATTGAAATGGCGTCAAAAAGCACAGAAAATCTCGATGTCACAGAAGAGCATGCGCAGACAGAAGTCTCCATTCAAGATACTGATTCCAAGCAGGAATCCAAAGAAGTAGACCCATCACGACCGGCCAGCATGCGAGTACGTCTGCCCCTACTCCCATACATAAAAAAACTACCAAAGGCCTTGGGTACACCACTGCCGGAAGGCCATGGGTCGGCCCGAAGAAAGACTGTAGGCGACTGACCTTTGGGTTCGGTGCCAAAAAAGGCCACTCCTCCATCTACTTCGGAGTCGAACAAGTCAGTCAGAAGCTACACCTCAGACTCCAGTAAGCGTCCTCGCTCCTCTGAGTCGAAGATTCGACACACTGCTTCGGAGCTGAAACAGCCGAAAAAGATAGACTTCGAAACTGAAAAAAGCCTCATACACAGAGGAGCAAGGACTTTCAAGTAAAGTTAAATCTCAAAGCCGATGCAAGAATCTTACAATCCTGCTCATGGGGACACTGAGATTCAGCCAATATTGGACATTATGGATGAAAGACAATCTAGAATTCATATACATAAAGAGACTGGCAGAATTCTGACTGCACCTCCTTTAAACACTAAAAGAGAGCTGGCCTTTCAGGAGGAATTAGACTCTGCTCAACCACCAGCAAAGGTTAAAAAACAAAAGGAGAAACCAGACCCTCCCCTCCTACTTCTCCTCCTCACTCTCCACAGCTTTCCTCACAATAGTCCACCACCATTGCCTTCTCCAACACACTCACTGTAGTCGCATGGAGATACAGTGGATCCTTGGGATCTGTATGACCCTGATCCCATTCCAGACAATGATCCTGACCTACACCCCTCCAAGCCTTCTCCACCAGAGGACACTACTGCCTACACTCAGGTAGTTTCTAGAGCAGCTGCTTACCATGGGGTGCTTATTCACTCTGAACACCTAATGGAAGATTTTTTATTCAACAGTCTGTCTTCCACTCACTCTAGATACCAGTGTCTCCCAATGTTGCCTGGAATGGTCAAACATTCTAACCAAATTTTTAGTGAGCCCACCAAAGCTAGAGTAATTATTCCTAGACAAAAAATATAAACCTGCTCCTACAGATCCAGACTATATCACACATCAAGTTCCTCCAGACTCGGTAGTGGTGAGTGGGGCTAGGAAAAGAACTAACAGCTAATCATCAGGAGGTGATCCTCCACCTGATAATGAAAGTAGGAAATTTGATGCTGTTGGCAAGAGAGTAGCCACAGAGGTGGCTAATCAACGGCGAATTGCAAATTCGCAAGCACTCTTTTGCCAGATACAATAGAGCCCACAAGGGTTGGGATGCAAGAATTCATACAGCCCCTCCCAAAAGAGCATCAAAAGAGAGCACAACAGGTTGTAGAGTAAGGACAGAGGCTATAAGTAATAATCAAATAAGTTCTGCCCTCGATGCTGCTGACATACGGCCATTACAATATGAAGGCATGCTTGGTTACGCTCTTCTGGTTTCAAACCAGAAATTCAACAGGCAGTACTTAACATGCCTTCTGATAAAAAAACATTTATTTGGGCCTGAGGTGGATACTACCACAGAGAAACTGAGAAAAGACTCAGATACTGCAAAGGCAATGAGAGCATTATATACCACACCATATAGAGGCTCCTTTCGCAGGCCCCAATTCAGAGGAGGATTCAAGCCACAATCCTCTGAACCTTCTACCTCCCAGTCAAAGCAGGGATCAGAGGGGGGTTTAGAGGGTCCTACAGAGGACAATATTTCAGAAACATAGGCTTATTCCAAGCCTCAAAGCAAGCCACTACACCATCCAAACAGTGACTTCGTTCCCACCCCTCCACCACACACATCTCCTGTGGGAGGAAGACTACAGTATTGCCACTCTCATTGGCAAAATATCACAACAGACAATTGGGTGTTATCAATTATCCGCAATGGCTATTGCCTAGAGTTAATCTCCAATCCTCCAAACATTCCACCACATTACCACAAATTGTCCCCAGAACACAATGTTCTGTTACAACAGGAAGTACAACCCCTACTACTAAAACAATAAATATATATAATTGGTCCCACATTCTCAGCAAGTAACAGGTGTATACTCACTATACTTCCTCATTCCCAAAAAAAGATGGCACTCTAAGACCTCTCAATCTATACATCTTGTCAGAACATTTTCACATGGTAACTCTGCAGGATGTCATTCCACTACTACAAAAGCAAGATTACATGACTACCTCAAAATGCGTATTTCCATATACCCATCCATCCAGCTCACGGAAAATACCTCAAGTTCATCATAGCAGGAAAACATTACCAGTTCAAAGTTTTGCAATTTGGCATAACAGCTCCAAGAGTGTTCACAAAATGTCTAGCAGTAGTAGAAGCCTACTTAAGAAGACAACACATTCACGTCATCCATATCTAGACGACTAGCTAATAAAATCAAGCAATTTTACACAATGCCAACAACACACTCAATATGTAACATTAGGGTTCACTGTAAGTTATCAGAAGTCACACCTTCAACCAGCACAAGGTCAACCTTACCTAGGTGCTATTCTAAATACTCAAAAAGGCTCTAGCATATCCAAATATACAAAGGATCCAGGCTTTCCAAAATCTCATCCCACATATCCAACCAAATCGACAATACACTAAGATTTATCATGAAAATTCTAGGGATGATGGCATCTTGCATAGCCATAGTTCCACATGCAAGACTAAACATGAGACCTTTACAACAATGGTCTCGGGCACACTGTCTGCTCCAAGATCTAGTGGAATCTTAGTAATATAATGAAGGGGCAGTCATTCCAAGACCCTGTACCTCCGACTGTAATAACAACAGACGGATCAATGATAGGTTGGGGAGCTCATCTCAACAATCTTACCATTCAAGGGAGATGGGATCCCAAACAGAAACAACTTCACATACACCACCTAGAGTTATTGGCGGTGTTTCTCGCCCTAAAAGCGTTTCAGCCCCTTATCAAACAGAAGAATGTTCTCATAAAATCAGACATGACAATCATGTATTACCTAAAAAAACAGGACGGGACACATTCATCTCGACTGTCTCTGTTAGCACAGACAATATGGAAATGGGCAATTCACAATCACATTCATGAATCTAAATATCATACTTACTAGACTTATGGGCCACCTTTTGAACCCATGCACTCTTGTCAAATTCAATTTTTAACATGGAAGGTTGCGTACCTTGTAGCTATTACTTCTCCAGTATTGGATCTTTCATAGATTCACATGCTTGAATCATCCCCGTCGTCGAGGTGGGAGCCTCACGTTAAACTTAAATACATAAAGCAGTAAGTCAGTAAAAGTAAAACCAGTAGGCCTCATAGGGTATTTTACAGTCTATCCACTTTGTTTTGTGAAAAGACCCAAACTTTAGTATCAACCAATCAGGATTCAGCCCCTCCCAAACACTCCCAACAGAGGCTGAATTCCCTCAGATTTTCTACTGCACGTCGTGTGAAGGGAGTCTCCCTGAGCTCTGCTCAGTTTTTTCCTTATTTCTGACTGAAGATTGTTTTTTCTCTCAGGAAAGCTTCACTATGTCTGAAAAGACAAAGACGGGTCTGTTCAGAGACTGTGACAATTGTGGGAAGAAGAGACTGCATGTTGATGACCCCCACAAGAAGTGTATCTACTGCCTCCATCCAGACCACAAGGTGAGAGACTGCAAAATCTGTCGCACCTTTAGTCAAAAAACCCTTAAAGACCGTGAGGGTAGACTTCTCTTATGGCTGCAAAAGCAAAAAGCCATGGAACATCCTTCCTCAGATGACAGCGAACCGTCATCACATACTTCTCGCCCTCATAAGAGAACAGGTGAGAGAAGTAGAGGGTCTGATGAACCACCTAGGAAGGTGCCCAAAAAGACAAAACAAGTCTCTACTGAAGTGAAAAAGGATGTTTCCCACTCAGACATTTAAACATTTGCCAAAAAAGGTTCATTCAGAACCTACGACGCCTTTGCACCGAAAAAGCACCTCAAAAAAGCCATCTTGGTCTCTGTCACCACAGAAAGAGCCAGAAAAACTCTTTTCGGTGAAAAAACAACAGTCGACGACCACCCCGTCGATGACAACAGCGACTACAGTATTCGATGTTCACAACACCGGTCGCACCGATGATTATGTCGTCGCCGTTATCATCGACGACGATAATTACGGCAACATTTTTTAAGAAAGCTTCGTCGGCAACCACATCGTCGACAGCGGAGGCCTCCTGGGTTCACCAATCTACCAGGGCACTCCCATCTACGAAGCACCTCTCAATGAGGTTTAAAAAGGCACTGCCGACGACGGCATCTATAGAAGATACGTCGGCGAAACGACCATCGTCTATAAAGGGCCCGTCGACGATTATATCCTCAACACAACTAACTGTACAAGCCATCCACCTACCTGGATACTTCGCCACACCATTCCTCATACCATCAGGACAACTCTACCAGATTCTTACCCCTTTCACTTATTGATATGGGTGACAAGGCATCCAATATTCTGCCAATGCATACCTCGCCAAGTAAAGTGTTGCCATATCCACCACAACATCTTTTTGAGGATGAGGACGATGATGCATACTCTCAAAACAATGGAATGTTTGGGGCAGCTAGTAGCCCGTCCCAACTCAATGTCAAATGCCAAGAGTTTGATGAAGAGGAGGATCAACATTACCAGCCTAGTTACGCCTCAACATCTTATCCACAGGCAGAACAACCATTGCCCCTCGCTATGCCTAGCACGCTGGTAGCAGATCTACAGTATATGTTGAAGGACTACTATAAAAGGTTTCCACCATCAACTCCGTCCACGCCACCTAGACCTGAGAGCTACCAGACACCTCGTCAGACTCGCACTTCTAATTTTTCGGAAACACCACAGGCTAGTATACCGATAACTAGCCAAACTCAGGAAGCTTGCCCCTCATCAGATGACGAAAGGGAAGAGGGTGAGTTAAGAGATTCGGCGGCTAGTGAATGGGATGATTATCTCGTTCCCACACCATCTCCACCGCCAGCAGGTCCAGTAGATTCTCCTCCAGAGGACATAGGAGGTTTCCATAATTTAATAGAGAGGGTGGCAAAACGTTTTGGACTTGCAATTGTTTCTCATGAAACCAAATGTTTTTTGTACGACTTTAAAGAACCATCAAAGAGATCTGTAAGAGCCATACCCATTGTAGATTTCTTATGGCAGGAGGGTTTGAAGGCAATGAAAAACCCGGCAACAGTGCCTTCTCAAATGCCAAGACTAGAGAAGAAGTACAAGGCCCCAGATGATTCTCCGGCCTGTCTAGTCTCACAGCCGAAACCTGACTCTGTTATATCACAGGCGGCTCAGCGGCGTTCCAAAAACCCCTCCACACCTATTGCGTCTCCCCCAGACAAGGAAGGAAGGAGATTAGACAATATCAGCAAAAAATTCTCCTCTGTTGCTGCAGTCACAGTTAAGGCGGCTAACTCCCTCGCCATCCTGGGAAGGTACGATCGCCAGATGTGGGCGGACATGTCTGCCTTTTTAGATTTACTGCCAGAAGACGTCAAGGTGGAAGCAAAAAAGGTCTTGCAGGAGGGAGAAAGGGTCTCCGCGGAGATTATAGACAGCGCAATAGACATTTCTCTCACTGGCTTTAGACAATTAGCTGGCGCAGCAGTCCTGCGCAGACAAGGATGGCTTAAAGCTACTTCATTCAGACCAGAAGTCCAGAGTCGTGTTCTTGACATGCCTTTCGATGGAGAGAGTCTGTTTGGTAAACATGTCGACGACATGTTGCAGGCTATCAAGACGGATACCGATACGGCAAAATCCCTTGGTACCCTGCAATATAAAAACAACCCTTTCGTGGAGCAAGGGGTAGAGGTAATTACTCCTTTCGAGGTGGATACCAACAATACAGATCACAATATGAGTCTTCCTCCACAGGATCACAACATCAGTACCATCAGCAACAGCAGCATTATAGATTACCACCGGCCGCAACTTACAAACATCCAGCTAGAGGAAGAGGAGCTGCCGAGGAAGAGATACAGGCAGAAAGCAATGACCCGACGATCATCTCAGCGCTTCCCCACCAACCAACATCGAGGGTCGGAGGTCGCATCACTTCCTATTTCCCCATGTGGAAGACTATAACATCGGACAGATGGGTACTCGATGTAGTGGCCAGAGGTCATACTCTGGAATTCACACAAACACCACCAATTGTTCCTCCATCGGGCCCACCGCCTCCGAGGTTGAACCAACTCCTCAGGGAAGTAAGAGTAATGTTGAGAAAAGGAGCAGTAGAACCAGTCCCTTTATCTCAAAAGAACAGAGGATTCTACTCCAGTTTTTTCCTTGTAAAGAAACCCTCAGGAGACTGGCATCCCATCCTCGACTTGAGAGCACTAAACAAGTTTCTAAAGAAACAGTCGTTCAGGATGGTAACACTGCAGGATGTACTGCGTCTGTTAAATACCGGGGATCGGATGGCATCCCTAGACCTCCAGGATGCTTATTTTCATATCCCCATATATCGCAACCATCACATATTCCTAAAGGTTCAGAGTGGGAAGTATGCACCTCCAATTCCGGGTTCTCCCATTCGGTCTCAAATCAGCCCCCAGAATCTTCACAAAAATGTTGGCTCCGGTAGCAGCACATTTCCGTCAGTCAGGTATCCAGGTTATAAAGGCACCCTCAAAATCGCAAGTGACAAGTCATATCTCCTATTGCCTTCAATTGTTACACAGCCTGGGGTTTGTAATCAACTACCAGAAATCTCACCTCCACCCCAAACAGGTATTAAGTTTCTTGGGAGCAATTCTAGACACAGTCCGCAACAAAGCGTACCCATCTCACGAGAGGAAACTAAAATTAACCTCCTTGGCAGACAGCCTCTCCAGAAAAAGGTTTGTTTCAGTCCGCATCTACAAGTCATTGCTCGGGATGATATCATCATGCATTCCGCTAGTCCCAGATTGCAGGCTCCATATGCGACCCCTGCAAGAGCAATTAGACATACAATGGACCCAGGTCAACGGTTCTTTCGAAGACCAGATCCGCATAACGCCTCTAATGAAGAACACCATGAGGTGGTGGGCGACTCTAACCAATTTGTCAAACGGACTCTCATTTCTTCTTCAAACACCAAGTTACATAGTAACAACGGATGCCTCTCTCGAAGGATGGGGGGCACACTGCCAGGACCTGCAAAACAGCGGAATCTGGAATGTGAAAGACACTCAGCTCCACATCAATTATCTAGAACTCAAGGCAATACACTTGGCTCTAAAAGCTTTCTTGCCAAAAATACAAAATTCAAGCGTCTTAATCAGGACAGACAACACAACCAGCATGTTTTATCTAAACAAGCAAGGAGGCACGAGATCCCTACAACTCTCGCAGCTAGCACAGCAAATTTGGACATGGGCCATCAAGCACAATATTTCACTCAAAGCGGAGCATGTGCCAGGACAAACCAATGTTCTAGCAGACACCCTGAGCAGGACAGTGATTCCTTATCACGAGTGGGAACTAGACCAAAAAACTCTCAACAGTCTTTTTCTATTATGGGGCAAACCGAACCTAGACCTATTTGCCACTCTTGAGAACAAGAAATGCCAGTTCTACGCAAGTTGGCTTCCCCAAAAAGATTCGTGGGGGGAATGCGTTTTTGATGAGATGGTCTGGAGTTTATGCCTACGCTTTTCCTCCGATCCCACTCATTCCGAGAGTCATCAACAAACTGAAGGTGGAGGGGTGTCGCCTTCTCCTCATAGCTCTCAGATGGCCCAGACAAGTCTGGTATACAGAGCTCCTCATGCTCTCCGAACGACCACATCTACGACTCAGACGGAGTCTGACTCTTAACAATGCACCAGGGACAAATCAGACACCCGGATCCGTCGTCTCTTCATTTGTCGGCTTGGCTCCTGAATACAATGAATACTTGAATCTCAACATTTCCCAGAAGTGTAGAGACATCTTGGCAAAAGCTAGCGCTGACACCACCAACAAAACCTATAAACTGAAATGGAAGTGTTTTTGTATATGGTGTGCAGCAGAAGATATACATCCTTTGTCCTCTACTCCGGAACAGATACTTCCATATCTCCTCCTCCTGGCAAAATCAGGACTTGCATATTCTTCCATTCGGGTACATCTGGCTGCAATCTCCAGATACCGCAGATCTCCAGACAGTCTCATTGTGTTCTACAAGAATTGTCAAACTATTCATGAAGGGCCTTTTTCGGGCCTTCCCGCCAGTTAGGAAGCCTCCACCATTATGGTCCCTAAATGTTGTCTTGATGCAGCTCATGAAAGCTCCTTTTGAGCCGATCCACAAGGCTGATCTAAAATTAATTTCATGGAAAACAGCGTTACTGCTAGCTCTTACTTCAGCAAAAAGAGTCAGCGACATTCAGGCTTTCACTGTCAAACAGCCTTTCCTCCAATTCACAAACTCAGGTGTCATCCTGCGTACAAATCCTAAGTTCATCCCGAAAGTTCCTTCAACGTTTCACTTGAATGAACCAGTCATCTTAAAGACTTTCTTTCCAAATCCGCAAACAATAGCAGAGAAGACGTTACATTCTCTTGATATTAAAAGATGTTTAAAGTTTTATCTACAGAAAACTCAAGCCATCCGCCAATCTGATCAATTATTTGTAGCATTTGGCGGCACAAGAAAGGGACATGCGGTGTCCAAACAGACTATAGCAAGATGGATTGGCCTGGCAATTCAATTCTGCCATTCAAAAGCAGGAAAACCGCTCCACACCAAGGTGAGAGCCCACTCTACAAGATCGGTAGCCACTTCAGCTGCACTCTTTGCAGGTGTACCACTACATAGCATCTGTAGAGCAGCAACATGGTCCAGCCAGTACACATTTACGAGGCATTACTGTCTCGAGGAAACTAACAACGTCGATACAGCAGTGGGACAGGCAGTGCTGAGGCATCTATTTTGTTAAGGTGAGCCTCTTACACATCCCATCACCACACTCGAGGTATGTTCGTTATTCGTTCGTAGTCTCATTAGTAGCTACGGTGTGTTTTACTCTAATTTTGTGCTTCGGATTGTTCACTTTGTTATACTGCGTTAACTTGTTGTAGACTTCATAATAATAACAAAACAAATTGTGTCAGGAATTTCTGCCACACAGCTTTTATTGCTCTTCTATTCGGATGTCTATGGATATATAGGTATATATATATCTATGAAAGATACCAATACTGGAGAACTGCAGTTACAGGTAAGTAACTAATTTTCTTCATTAAGAAGTTAGTGAAATACAAGCCTTCACTATTGAGGAACCTTTTTTCAGAGTAAACAAACATAAAATAAGACAAATCAAACATTTCTACCAAAAGTAGTATCTTCTTTTCACATCAACCAAATAGTGGAATTGCCAGTCTTCTTTCCACAGCCAGACTGAGTTGCAGAAAGAGCTCTTCATACTCTAGATCTCAAGAGATCTTATGTACTATATAGATAGAACTAAACACTTTAGGAAAACAAAACAACTTTTCTTTGCTTTTCAACAACCACATACAGGCAATCCTATATCTGAACAAGGCTTAGCAAGATGAATTGTTAGATGCATACAGACTTGCTACATTAAGGCAAAAAGACAACTTTTGACCACTCCTAGAGCACATTCTACAAGAGAGAAAGGTGTGTTAATGGCATTTTTAGGAAACATACCAATGGCTGATATATGCAAAGTTGCACGTAGTCTACTCCTCATACCTATACTAAACACTATTTTGTTGTTGTTTTCCTCACAGCAACAGGCCACTGTAGGCCAAGCTGTCTTAAGAACACTATTTCAAACCACTTAAACTCTAGCCACCGTTATGTTTTGGGAGGACTAACTGCTTTGTAGTCTATGCATAGCATATGTATCTGCAGCTACACATGCCATCGAACGGAAAATGTCACTTACCTAGTGCACATCTGTTTGTGGCATGTAGTGCTGCAGATTCAGATGCACCCTCCCTCCTCCCCAGAAGGCTGTAATTGTTTAAGTTTATCATTTGTATATATGTAGAAACATTTACACTTGCATGGACATATCTTTATATTCTTATTCTGTCACTCCTTCCTTCTCCCTTTGCGGGAAAACAATCTAACAATGGAGTCGATGCCCATGTGCACTGTAACCGAGAGAAGGAGTCACTTGAGCCTGTGACTCCGAAAATACTTTTTAGAAGAAAGACAACTTGTAACATTCCGAACCCAACACTAGATGTCGGAAGAGCTATGCATTGCATGTGAATCTGCAGCACTACATGCCGTGAACAGATGTACACTGTGTAAGTGACATTTTCCATATATATTGCCCCCCCCCCCCCCCCCCAACCAAGTGATCACTATGGCATGAGCGAGGAGGGAAAATGACTGTGGACAAGACTGAGGAACATTATCCTTTTTCCGGAGTGAGGAATTTGTAGATGTAATGCATGCATGTTTACATTGGATTCTATCTGTAGTGTTGGCAATTGCTGAAGCTCGCAGTGCAGCATACATTTACCCCTCATCCTCTGCACACGCTCCTCCCCCACCCCTATTGGGGAAAGGCTTAGGCCTCAAACAGGCAGTTAAACACCTGGGGTTCTCTAAAGATGCACAAACTGCAGAACCCACAAGCAATTTCCCCTCCATCAAAAGCCTTCAAGGGGCTGTCACAAACATTCCCAAAGGACTGTGCCAGTCATACTCCTAACCATCAGACCCCCATCTTTGAGGGCAGCTTCCCTGCAGACCCATTAATTAACACCAGTCACCACTCTTACTGCTTGTATGAAATCAGACTGCCTTACAAAGGCCAAGGTTTGGAGTCATTCGTTACTTGGCTGCAACAGCTGTTCTGGTCTTGTTGGTAAGCCCAAGCTTGAATATGGATGGCAGTTCTCCCTCTTAGGTTTCAACGACAATACAAATAAAATATGACTCTACACATATGTGTGCCTTTTTATTTGCAGTCTTTTTTGGTGTGTGTGTCTTGAATTATATAGGATGCTTTGTGGGGACAGTATACATACCTGGTTTTAAAGAACCTTTTTCTTCCAAATGGGATTTACTTGACTGAGACTGACCTACTTCCGGCTCGAATGATGCAGATGGCAGAAAGCAGGAATCTTTCTGGCCTTCCTTAACTTCTCTACACCTTTCCATGCCATGGACTCCAGTTGCTTCCAACTCTTCATGAGATTTGGGGAACGTGCTAATGTCTGGCAATGCCACTTCATCTCCAGTTCTAGATCTGGATGTTGGAAAGTTGCTGAAAAAGTCAGACTCATCAGATTCACAAGGTGTCCTTGACACCTGTGTGCAAGCTTTCTCATGCTGTTGGAATAGTGAAGAAGGCATACCACTGGTCTTTGGAGCAGGTCCACCATAAACACTTCCATCGCTTAACATAGAATCCTCATCAGTTTCTTCTGGATAATTGGCGGAAACAAAGTTATTCCGCAGTGCAGGAAAATTGTCCATTTTAGGCCGATGGGGATGTCGCCTTTCCAGATCCACTTTTTCCATCAGTGCATATATCTGTTGATAAATAACATACAAAACTTAGCAAAAACACACTAAAGAAAGTTCAGGGCTCAGTCAGGCATTGGGACTGTGTAACACTCATGCTAAAAGGCATAGTGACATCTGTGATCACTCTCACTGAGCAATGTCTTCTAAAATATTACTAAAGGGCAGCTAGGTGTACAGTCAGTGTGACTGATAGCTACAGAGCAGTCAGATCTCAAAAACCAATGCGGAGCCATTCCATATGTGATCAGGTTCTCACTGATAACCCATAAATCAAGCTCTGTCAATAAACCATAACCAGGTGATCATTCACAGTAACCAATGATTTACCAAGCATTGAATCATTTGTATATTCATTTACAAGTTTGAATCCATTCCCTTCATCAGGCAGAGAAATCCCATTAACATTAAATAGCAGTAAATAGTGTTAAAATGGCCAGAGTCCTCATCAAAAGTGTTTGTTTAATAGCACGGCCAGCTTATTTACAACAACTCAAACTTCAAGTCCCAAGAAGAGTTCTGCTCTAACCTCTCAGTGACCACATGCTGATGCTTTCTAGTATACCTTAGAATTGCCCCAACCTTATCCTCTGCGTTCAGAGTGCTGTAAAGGTGTTCATGTTTTTTTTTTTTCTTTTTCTCTGGAAAAGCTTCATTTTGTGGGCCAGGGAGACCTTTATTCTGTCACCAGCTGGCATCATTACTGGTCTGTCTGTGCACAGAAAAAGATCTGTACGGATGACCCATATAAGATGTGTAGATATTGCCTTTAAACAGTACACAAGATTTCACACAGTGGCATTTGTAAACCTTTCCTTCCTAGACTCTGAAGGATAGGGATATTAAGTTGGCAATATATTTGTTGGAGGAAACAAAATGCCCTTCTTGGAAGGGGGCAAATCCCCCTATAGCAAAGATTCTGTCAACTGTGTTGCACCAGTCACTTCCATTAAGGCAGCACAAAATGGGAAATGTGGAGTTTCCACGGCTGGACTTGCAACCTAAACCACCCACAGCCACCTTAGCACAGGAATGTATTTTCCTCAGGAAAACACTCCAGGAAAGGCAACCATCAACCTGTGCATAAAAGTGCAAAATCCAGCTATTGTGATGCCTTGACCTAACTGCCGTCCACAGTGGTAACATCTCAGTCTTTCTTGATGTCGAAGAAGCCACAGCCATTGACCTTGTCAACAACATCTCCATTGAGATCTCATCTTTTCGGCATGTCTACTCCACCAGATTCTGGAGTCTGAGCTGGAGGCAGATCTCGGTTACCTTGACATTGCCTTAGAGACGCTATATAATGCTACACAGCTGGTTGTGCGTTACTTCCCTTGATCGGAGGAAAAAGACTAAGAAAAAGAGGAACTCCACCAGGACTAGGAGTATGAGTTACAGACATTCGTATTGGACAGTCCACCTTAGTCTTAAAGATTTAGTTATAAGTATAAAGAACCAGAGGTCATGCAGTTCTGTTGCATTTTTGAAAACCTTTTAGCAGTTGATGGATACATTTGAAAAATTGCTTTCCCAAAAGCATGTTGGGCAACTTACACCTGCTTTGCCCTCTGCTTCAAGCATACCTATTCACCCTTCATCTCATGTGCTACCAGAGATACCTTCCAGAGTTGTCACACACCCACTGGTACCAGCAGCACCTATGAGCAAGGGGACAAAGATTCATCAAATTCAGAGTATTCAAATTTGAAAGTAGAAGGTGAACTCCCACAGGGTGAGGAGTGTTGGGGCAGGGGTTACCGGCCCAGGCCCCCACCACATTTTGAACCTTGGAATAAACCAGATCAGCCAAGAACTCGCCACCATAATCAATGCCTCCCTGACCACCTGTGGAAGACAAAGCATGCAGAAGGCAACGCCCTGCTGAAATAAACCTACATCAGACCCATCTCCCTGATACCTTTCCCAGCTAATTTCATTACAAAGGGTATCAACCCGCCATCTACATGCCACCTGGAACAAAGCCAACTCCTGGACAACTCCCAATCCGGCTTTTGCAGCAAACACAGCACCCAAACAGTCTCAATCCCAGCCACTGACAACATCCAGGCCCTCAACCAGGGGAAGATATTGGCACTAATTCTCCTAGACCTCTTCACTGCAACCATCTCCCACCACATTCTTATTGCCAGACTGCATTATATTAGTGTCCAAGGGACACCCTTAGATAGATCAGCTCCTACCTACCTGACACAACTGAACGGCTTTGCCTTCCACCTTTCTCCTCCAGACCCAAAGAGTTCATCCCTCAAAGCTCAACCCTCAGCCACACCCTGTTCAACACCTACATGAGATCACTGGCCAGCATTCTCAGATCCCATGAGTTCAACAACCATGCTACAAACACATTCTCTCCCTCTCAAGAGACTCCACCACAATCAGGACTAATTTTCACCAATGCATGACAAGCGTCGCAAATTGGATAAAGGACATCTGCTTTTGACAAAGCTCAACACGGACAAAACCAAAGTACTGATCTTCAGCAACAAAATCTCCTCCAGGCCGCTTCCTGGTGGCTTACAGAACTTGGCCCCACACCAACTCTGACTG
This sequence comes from Pleurodeles waltl, assembly GCF_031143425.1. NCBI lineage: Eukaryota > Metazoa > Chordata > Amphibia > Caudata > Salamandridae > Pleurodeles > Pleurodeles waltl. The sequence goes on from NC_090448.1 coordinate 70,347,837, forward strand.
ACCATGCCAGAAACCTCAGAATCATCCTGGACAGCGACCTCTCCATGACATCTCAGGTCAGCACTGTATCATCCTCCTAATTCTTCATCCTGCACATGCTACACAAGATCTTTAAGTGGTTTGGTCAAAGCGTCAGACCCACCATCCCCCAGTCTCTGATCGCCAACCAACTGGACTGTGGTAACACACTCTCTGCAGGAATCCCAACCTACCTCCTCCAAAGAATCCAGACCATGCAGAATGCCACAACCAGACTCATTCTCGATCATCCTTAATGATCACATATCACCCCACAGCTCGGAGAGCTCCACTGGCTCCTAATACAGAAATATTGTCAGTTCAAGCTTCTCACCCACAAATTTTAAGGCCCTGCAAAACTCCGGACCACCCTATAATTAACCACTGCCCAGACACCTTCGATCTGCCTTCCTCGTGCTCACTTCCACACAACGCTCCCGCCAGTGCGGGGCTGGAACAATCTCCCGCTGCACCTCCGGACCTCTGCCACTCTACCAGGCTCCCGCAAAACACTCAAGACTTGCCTCTTCAGCTACATTGTTGGGACCCTGCCAGTGCCTTGATACCATCACGGGTGGCAAGCAGGGTACTAGAAATCAACTGAATATTTGTTTGATTAAGCAAAGATTCTGGATATACAATTGTGACACATCCTATTTGGGAAAGACATGGATGATTCCCTACAAAACATGAAAACAAACACTAAAAAAAAAAGTGAAATCGCTTGGTGTTATGCAGTTACACCATAACTGATGCCAGGCATACAGGGGAGGTGTCAATCACTGTGGAAGACACTGCTGCCTATATTCTCCTCCATGACAATCTGGATACCACAAGGGGTATATATCCAACAGCGAGGCTCTGGTATATCATCCAGGAGGAAGAGGAGCACAACTCACTTGCACTTTCAGGACACCCAAAAGAGCTCTAGACTCTTCATACCTGCCCCCGCAACACCATCTGCATCACAGCAGGTAGTTGGGACAGTTTCATTTTTTGTCCTGCATGAAAGACCATAACATCAGACAAATAGTCTGAACAACATATTACACTTCGGCCATACAAAGGAGTTTGTACACAAACCACCTGTCTGCCCAACCAGGAGGAAACATCCTATATCATCATCATCAGTTTGACAGAACTACAAAGGGGACTTCTCCACATCCTCAAGGAAGCGTAGAGACGGACCCGTGATCCCAGACAAAACAGGGATTGTATTCCAGATTCTTTCTGATCAAAAAGAAAACAAGACAACGGACTTGGACTTATTGAGCTGAACGGGATACTGGATACAATATTTTCACATGTTCACAATCTAAGAAGAAGTCCTGATGCTAAAGAAGGTGATTACCCAACCTTCCTGGTTCTTCAGGATGCGCAGTTCCACATCCCCATACACCAGAAATACAAGAACTAACCCTGCTTTTCAGTGGCAGGACAGTACTATCATTTCAAGCCACTTCCATTCAGCCTTGTATCCATTCCATGAATTTTCACCATATGGCTGACGCCAGATGCTGCAATCCTTAGACGATACGGCCAGAAAGTCTACTCATACTTGGACGACTGACTCATCAAGGGTAGAATAAGCTTCGACGGCTTCCTTCACTGGCTGAAACTGAGAACGTCGGAGTCCTCTATGGAACCAGTCAGAAAGCCTCAATTCTTGGGAGCAATACGACCCAAGCGATTTGGAAAATTGTTTCCCTCCCTGAATAGAGCACTAAAACGCCGCAACTGCTGGCCCTTTTATCATTGTTCACATGCCTCATACATTTTTGTGGGTTTTAGACCAGACCCATTCAAGAACTGGACAATCAATTACAGACAATGGACAGTTTAAGAAATGGGATTAATGATTGAAGGGTCTTGCCCACTCAGGCAAGAACCACAATCCTTGCTAGGGTGAAGGACAAAAGTCACTAAATTAACCTGAGCTGAATCCTCTGGGAGCTTTGCACAAAAAGAGTCAGGCTTAACATGGAGACAATGTGTGTTTATTCGGCACACAAACAGTAATGGTATGAAAACACTATACAATAAAAATCCCAAAGACATTTGGAGAGATGGAAATAAAAAAAACATAAGAACAGCAAAAATGCAATTAGTAGAACCAGAGATGTTGAATTTTAAAGCTTGAGGTAAAATTAGCACAACTGGGGTTATTTAGTAGCGCTGGTCTGGGATAAAGTGACACTTTCAGGCTGTTCCCAGTGGAGTGCAGGCTGGGCACCAGCTGACTTGGGCCCACTTGGAGTTGTACCTTATGACCTTAGTGCAAGGACTGCATGACATTGTTTTTAGAGGCAGCGCTCTGTCGGTCCAGATGAAACTTTCAGCTGTGCAACAAGGCTTTGCAGGGTTCTGCAATTGGTTGGCCTTGGTTACAATGAAGCTTTCTGCCATGTGATAAGGCTTTGCGTCGATCTTTCGGTTCATATGAAGCAGCAAGGCTTTGCGGGGCTAAGAGTCACTCAGCATCTGATTTCATGGATCCTTCAGGTGGGCAAGGAGGAGTTCTAATGTCAGCTAAGGGTCTTGGACCTGGGAGGCACCTGTTGCAGATCAGGGACTCACTACATCAGAGGCCAGTAGGGCTCAGTCAGCTCCAGTTACAGCAGTACAGTTATCGGAAGGCCTCTGAAGGTTGTGAACATGCAGCTCAAAAAGGGGGTCAGCCAACTGACCCTTTGAGTCACTCTAGTTTCCCTGGGATGAAACCAAACGGGTCTAGTCTTCCTTCTCAGAGAGCAAGGCAGTCCTTCTGTATTTCCCACAGGTCCAGGAGTACTCTTATAAGTGGCTCTGGAGGCCTAATATTTGTGTGGGGGAAATCCCCGTCCTACCTCCACATCTGATCCTGCAAGGTTCTTCCACTTCCCTGTCAAGGCTTCAAACTGTCTGAGAGGGTGACAAAAGACAGAGCAGGTGTTTTTTGGGGGGAGGGGGGTTTGAGAGAGATAGATATGGATGCAAAGCTGTTGGAGTTTAAGTGGGGATGTGTGCAGCTCCTTTCCTGTCATACTTCCAGGATGGCCCATCCTCTCCACATCTAAGGCCCCTTTGTGTCACTGTCTGGAAGTAATACCCAGACCCAAACAACAGAGCCATTCACACCATGTAACCCAAGACACTGCAGAAAATGCCAACTTTCTAAAAGTAGCATTTTCAGAATTGTAACTTTACACTCTAATTATTATTTAAAACCCTCTTTATTGGTAAACACATATTTCTATCTGCTCCCAATCCAAAGTTATCACATATTAGTTGTAATAAGGTAGCCAAGTGTTGGTCAACGGGAGAGACAAGATTACAATAGTGGAAACTGACTGAGTTATTCACTGCCAGGACATGTAGAATGTAGGTACACAGGTCCTATATTTTAAATACAATTCACCCTGCCCTATAAGCCTTTAGGGCCTATTTTAGGTATGACTCAGAAGTTTTTAAAAAGGAAGGTTTAGGTTTGGCTAAAGGTTTATTTGCCAGGTGATATTTGTAGTTTAGAACTGCAATACAGGGCGCAGCAGCAGGCCTGAGACATGTAAAGTGCTACTTTAATGGGTAGTACGACGACTGCTGCCGGCCCACTAGAAGTCATTTAATTTATAGGCCCGGTTTACATGTAGTACAATTTAATACAGAGTTACAATGGAAGGGAATGTGCCAATTAGGTGCAGGCCAATTTTACAATGTTTGAAGGAGAGCATAGGCACTTTAGCACTGGTTAGCAGTTGTTAAGTGCCCAGAGTCCATAAAATAATTCAGCAGAACAGGAGGGATGAACGCAGAAGGTTTGGGGGCGGTTGGAATCTCACCCCAAGGACATGAGGTCTAACGGGCAGTTTGTGGGACAACACAATCCAAGGCCCAAAACATTCCTCATAAAATCTCAGCACATGCCTTCTGTTTTATCCACCACCAGACAGAGTAAAGCTAGCCACAGATAACATGCATCAAATGTAGGCCGGTAGCTCACACACACAGAAACTCAACCAAGGGGCTCTGGTCAGATGCAGAAAAGGAGCTTCACATCACGGTCTTGGAGCTTTGTGCCATTACACGTGGCCTACAGTCGTTCCTCCAGAGACTGGCAGGTAAAGCATTCCTCGTCAGGACAGAAAAAAGTCTGTTTTAAATCTAAAAGCCAGAAGATGTGTAGCTGCTGTGGGAGTGGGACATCTCCCACCATTTTGACATTGCCATCCAGCACATACCAGACTGCCAAAATGACCAGGTGGGTATACACAGTTAAGCATTCTCAGGTGGTTCCCAAGTAGGATCTCTGTTATAATGGACTACATCTTCCCCAAGCGAAGCAGCCCCAGGCAGGACTTGTTCGCCACCATGAACAAGAAGAAATGCCCGTGCCACTGCAGCGGGTTTTGGCAGTGAGAAACAGGGGGCAGTGTGTTTAGAAGTGAAAGCAGAGCACTGCACCTCGATTCTCATTGCCACTGCATGGTAACGCCAGTACTGGTACAGCAAACTCCTGAGACTATCCACACTTTCGGTGATACCACACCTCGCCAAACACGTGAGAGATATTACATCACAACCTCAAGTCACTGAGCCTGACAGAATAGCACCTGACCACTTAGAGTTCAGTCTTTTTGATCTGCTGATGTAATGCAGGAGCATCTGGTACAGGCAGAGGCACCAGCAACTAAGAAGACATAGAATGTCAAATAGAAGCCTTCCGGTGGGTGGTACAAAAGCATACGATTATACCCAGTGTCTGTGCAGCCCCACCAAATACAATCATAGCCAAGAATGATCTTAAGTATTCATCACTACGAGTCCATATGGCCACTATATATATATATATATATATATTTTTTTTAGAAGAATTAAGGACACTTCATCCGCTCTATCTTTGTATAGAATCAAAAAACGTTTATGTAGAGTATTTTCAGAGCATTTCCTTTATACGTCACCCTCCAGTGCCTTCGGAGCACAACTCAGTGTTGAGATTATGCTGCCTCCCTTCGAGCCAATCCACAAAGGGCATCTTAAGTTTATTTCCTGGAAGAGAGCCATTCTGGCATTTACATTGGGTAGGAGGGAAGCAAGCATTTACTCTGAAAGAATGCTTTCACCGATTAGCATGAGACGGTACTGTTAAGGACCATTCCTAACTTCATCCCTACTAAAGTCCCCACTGATTTTCAAACAAATGAACCTGTCATTCTGTGTTCATTTTTTTTAAATCTCACAGCCGCTAAAAATTATTGCGCTGGCTAGATGTACACAGGTGCATTTATTTTACTTGGACAAGCTAAGAGACCTGTTTGTCTGACCAACAGTTTGAGTTCTTCCGTCAGCCAGAGAGCCACTGTCAAAGCAGGAGATAGCATGTAGGCTGTAAACCAGCATCACTTTCTAGCAGAGCAAAGTGAAGCTTCCACTCCATGGCAGAATAAGTGTGAATACCACCATGAGAAAAGCACCGACTGCTGCACTCTACTTTGGTGTGCCTTTACAAGACCTCTACCATACAGCTAAATGGAAGAGTAGACATACTTTCACAAACCACTATGTCCTGAATGTGAGCACAGCAACCAACATGGCAGTGGGACAGGCAGTCCTCCATAACCTATTTCAGTAAAAGTGAGCCTGCTTCCTGTATTATTCTAAGGGTTATGTACTCCTTACATTTCTGATTCAAGCATCTGAATATATATGAAAAATACTGTCAACAAAATGAGTTGCCTGTTACTCCAGTGTTGGTATCTTTCATATATTCATGCAGCCCTCTCTCCTCCCTGGTACTCCACAGTATATTTATAGTTGGAACATAGTTTCCGTAAGAAGAGCCTTATTTGGTTTGCTAATAACTTTGGCAGTGTCTGGAAAACTCCACACAAAACATTTACAAAAAATTAAAAGTTCTTCCACCTCTGTTCCTTTCTGGAAAGTTTTGAGGTGATGTGTCAAACAAGGGCCAAGAAAATAGGGGGATGGAATACCAACACATTGATTTCACATGTTCATTCTCACAAGAAAGTTCAGTCACAGGTACAGAAAAAATGAATGAATGAATTAATTAATTAATTGAATTATTCCACATGTTGCTGGAAGTTATAATTTTACTCTGCATGGTTTTCGTGATTTGGTGGAAATCCTTTCAGACTGAGACATTTACATTTAAAGAGGTGCTTAGAGTGATCATGAAGGGGTTAAGAAATAGGTATATCTAAACAAGTGGCCCTCCAGGAATACTGGGGTCTGCCAGATCCGACTAAACCTGGGGAATACTTTCCTGTGTCCTAGATTGGTTTTAAAAATAATCGCCTTGTTCTCCTGATGCCATAATACATTCTGAGTAAGGCTAATCCCATCAAAAAATAGAGTTCTGAGAACAAATACAGAGTGTGCTAGATGTGATCTCTCTCAATTCCAGATCTGTAAATAAGTTTGTAATGCAGGAACTACTTCCAGAATGATAAAAACAGTGATCAAAACCAGTCAGAAACATCTTTATTGCAAGGTGCAGATATTGCAGTACCATTTCTAGGTACGGCAACCCCTAACAACACACAGAAATAAAAATAAAACATTTTGCTTATCTGAGAGGAAACCTCTGGGTTCTTCATATTTTAAATAAAATGAACCCTTTCATAGCAAACCCAACTTTGTATTAAAAATAAATAAATGAAAAAAGTTGTGAGTCCTGGGGTACTCTGAACAGAAAGTAAAACGCGCAGGAATTTGGTGGTGTCCCCTCATTGGCTCTAAGAATACTACTGGAGTACTGTGGTATCTTATAGGTAAAAAATAAACAAAAGCTGTCATTTGATTGGCCACTCAGGAAGCGCTATTCGACAAAACAAGCCCACAGCCTTTAGAAAGAGCCTCAAATGATTTTTAGGACCACCATTACCGGATTGATGTTTAATTGAAGCATCCTAGTGTTAATGCAATCAGATTCCATAATGTCCTCAGACAACACTGGACACCAGTGCACCTGATGTGAGCTACAGAGGCATGTTTGGAAGTAGATGAAGGCTTGAAGTCAACTATGGCAAAGGCCAAAGATTCTGTTGGCAATATATTAGCAATCAATGAAAACATTTGTAACTTTGGTGCTGTTTCATGAATCTTCAATAAACTTTCCAAAAAAAAGTTAATCATCTCAACTCCTTCCTGAAAGTTGAAGGGTGTTCTGTCCGGCAGGGTCCCCCATGGGATGTGTTTTAGCTGCCATTAAAGAATTCTATCTAAAACTACACAGCTGCCCCTTGAGCATCATAAGTATGGTCATTCTCCTTAACCACTGTGGATTAAATATTTATTGTGTAGATATAATTATATATCAATTACAAGTATAAAAAATACAAATAAATTAATACATTCATAGATTCAAAACCCACTACTGTGATTTCTAAGCTACTACGATGACACAGTTAATAAGTTTGATGCAGTAGCCAAGATAGTCGAAATCCAAAACCTTTACTAGCTTCCTAATCAATTGACAGTATTTTGTGGTGAAGCAGTATTTAATTACTTCTTGCATTGTTCTCCAGTTCGCTTTGAAGAAGTCAAATCTAAGACATTTTTTACTAAGACCAAAGCATTAGACACTGGCCTATTGTTAGAAATGGGGTCTCTAGTCGGAAATGGGTGCATCCTGTCCAAGTATGCACCCTTACTCTAGTCAGGGTAAGAGAGCCATACAGCAAATATAACCCCTGCTCACCCCATTTGTAGGATGGCACAAGCAGTCAGGCTTATCTCAGAGGCAAAGTGTCAAGTATTTGTACACATACACAGTAACACAGCAAAACACCACAAAAGTACTCCACACCAGTTTAGTAAAGTAGCCAATATTTATCTGAGTTAAACGAGACCAAATTGCAACAATCCAACATACACAAGCAAAGATACAAACTTTTAAAGATTAAATCTCAATAAAGCACTTAGCCCCAATTGGAGCTATTGTGTTTCTATCACAACATCTTGACAGTCATTCTTAATAGTCCGACCCCACTCACGAGGGAGTGCAGGCCGGACACAGAGTCTCACTGACCCCGGGTACAGTACCTTTGAAAAACAAGGTAACAAAGACGTCGGGGATGTGAGGCGTCGCTGGAGCCGGTGCGGCGTAAGCTTCTTACTACTAGGAAGGGGAGATGAGGCGTTGGTTCCTTACAGTTACTGAGGAGGTGATGCAGTGTCTGTGGCAATGTGTTGGTTCCTTACGATCTGGTGGGGTTGATGAATCTAGCAGGTCAAGACGCGAGGCGTCGACTTTGCTTTGTCGTGATCAGGCCACAGGTGCTGCGGTGGAGTCGAGTGTCCCAGACGTCATGGTCACAGCACTCAGGACTCACGATGTAGCAGGACTTCGGAGGCGCTGTAGCGGCATCCAGCCTGGGCAGTCAGTCAAGGTCGCTGCACTCAGCGGGGACCACAGCTCTGGTGCAGGCAGCGGCTTGGAGTCGGACAGCTGTGCTGGTTCTGAAGTCGCTCTGGAGTCTGTATACCGGGTTTCTTCTTGGTTACATCAGAACTCACTCCAGAGGGCCCAGAAACTGGAATTTGCACCACTTGGCGAGTCAGGACTCTCAGCAAGAGAGCCCGAGTGCTGGCAGATGAAGTCTTTGATGTCCTTGAGGCTTCTAATAGGAGCAGAGCTCAGTCCAAGCCCTTGGAGAACCTTGGAAAGCAGGATGTAGAAAGCAAAGTCCAGTCCTTTCACTCCCGGGACAGAAGCAGCAGACCAGCACAGCAGAGCAACAGGCAGAGTGGCCGGCCCTCCTGCAGCATCTAGTTTTTCTTTCTGGCGGAATGTCCTCAGTCCAGAAGAATTCTAACTCTGTGGTGTCAGGAGTCCAATACTCATACCCATTTCTGTCTTTTAAGTGAGTGAACTTCAAAGAGAAGTCTTTGTATGCACAAGACCCTGCCTTTCCCTCAGAAACACTCCAGGGGGTTAAAGACTGCTTTGTGTGAGCCCTATTTAGGGCAAGTGTCAGCTCCTCCCACCATTCTAGCCCAGGAAGACACATCAGGACATGCAGGGCACACCTCAGCTCCCTTTGTGTGACTGTCTAGAGTGAATTCACAAACATCCCAACTGTCATCCTGACCCAGACGTGTGGTCCTCAGACAGTCGGAGGTATAGAATGGTTAAGTATGAAAAAATGCCCACTTTCTAAAAGTCTATTTTTAAACTTGGAGTTTAAAAACCAACTTTCCCAAAAGATGTATTTTTAAATTGTGAGTTCAGAGACCCCAAACTCCATATCTGTATCTGCTCCCAATGGGAAATTACAGTTGAAAGATATTTTAAGGCAATCCCCATGTTAACCTATAGGCAAGATAGGCCTTGCAATATGAAACCCAAATTTAGCAGTATTTCACTATCAGGACATGTAAAACACACCAGTACATGTCCCAACTTTTCAAATATACTGCACCCTGCCCATGGGGCTGCCTTGGGCCTACCTTAGGGGTGACTTACATGTACTAAAAGGTAAGGTGGGCCTGACAAGTGGGTGCACTTGCCATGTGCAGGCGGACGCGCTAGATGGTCCAATCTGTATGGAGGAAATGCGCCTAGCGTTGTCACAGATGGCCCGTAACAAGGCACCTGGGCGGATGGCCTACCAGCGGAGTACTTTGCATTTCAGGCAAATCACCTTTTACAACCCTTGCTTCGGGTGTTCAATGAAGCTTACGACCAGGTGAAATTGCCAGACTCGATGTGTGAGGCTCTCATAGTGGTGCTCCCAAAACCTGGCCGGGATCCTCTTGACGTTCAATCATATCACCCTCTCTCCTTGCTTAATTCAGACTGTAAGGTGGTGGGAAACATTTTAGCCAACAGACTCCTTCCCTTTTTACCACACCTGATCAATCAGGGTTCATACCAGGCAGAAACACCTTCCTAAACATTAGGAGACTACTTCGTACAATACATAACAACAACCCTAGTCTTCCCCTCACGCGGTGGCCCTGTCGCTAGATATCGAAAAGGCACTTGATACGCTGAGCTGGGACTTCCTTATTTGAACGCTAGGCGCGATGGGATTTGCCACAGGATACATTAAATGGATTATGACATATGCTAATCCCACAGCATGCGTCAAAACGGGGCACGTCATTTCTGAATCCTTCCCAATAGGTAGGGGCACCAGACAAGGCTGTCAACTGTCTCCCCTACTTTTTGCAATAGCCATGGAGCCAGTGGCTGTCAGGCTGCGCATGCAGGCGCACCTCTGGGGCATCCCGGAATTCAACACACACCACATTATATCTCTGTACACAGATGTAGCCCCGATATACTTGCGTGACCACGCTAATTCCATGGCAGGGGTGATGAAGATACTCGACACCTTTGCCATCATCGCGGGCCTGCGGGTCAACTGGTCCAAATCTTGTATTTTCCCCCTGTACCATTGGAGCCCCACTCGGTCCTACCAAATTATCACCTACTGTGGTGCCGCTCCACCTTTAAGTATTTGGGTATACAGGTATACCATTCCGTAGATGATTTAAGAGAAGGCAATATAGACAGGGTTCTTCGCTCAGTCCGCGGCTCATTACCCTTCTGGGTGGCTCTTCCTTTGTCACCTATGGGCAGAGTGGCCATTGCAAAAATGCTCATCCTCCCGAGATTCCTATATTACTTCACAGCACTCACGATTGTCCTGCCTTGCTCATTCTTCAAGTCTCTGCAGTCCATAATGAATGACTTGCTATGGGGTAGGGACAGACCGAGTCGCAGTGTCCACAACACAATATCCACAGAAGGAGGGAGGACTGGGCATGCCTAATCTCAAACTGTATTATGCGGCCGCCCAGTTGCAGTGGCCGGCCTCATGGCTCGGTGAGACCCCCTCAGCGGAACGTACAGTGATAATGAAAACACTAGCGCCGCTCCCGGAGCTAACTTGGCTGCTGGACGGGTCATGCCATACCTCATGCGGTTCCATTTTACTGGATGTCGCCAAATCCAGCTGGCTGCAATACATGTATGGCAGAGGCTCCCTGATACCATATTCTCCTTTGATCCCTCTGACACAACTACCTAGTGCCAAAGCTCTGATAGAGCACCACAACATGTCCCCATGGCGCGGGGTGGGCCTGGTAAACACAGGGGAGTTCTATTTGGGCTCCACCCTGAGGTCCTTTGATGAGCTTATGGAGAACACAGGGATACATGCCGGTGCCTTCCTATCATATTGGGCAATTAAGCACTTGCTGGGTGTCACGTGGGAACAGGTGGAGCTGAACCGCTGATATCTCATCTACTCACACTGATCCTATCAGACGGAAGTACACAGGGTGTAATATCAAGACTATACTCTACACTATTAGATGGGGTCTGCCCAGAACTAACACGCACAAAATCCCGATGGGATGAGGTACTCCATTCCCCCCCTGTCTCAGAATGCCTGGACAGCAGCACTGTCTGCTGTCATGAATGTCTCTCGCAACACCAGACTCGGCTACACCCAATTTAACTATGTGCATCACTCCTATTTGCCCCCTTCCCGCATAAAATGGATATACCCTGGGTTGGACCCAATGTGACCCAGATGCGTGCAGCCATCAGCATTTTCTACCACATTGTGTGGAAATGTCTTCTGTTAGCTATAGCCTGGCAACGTGTCACTGACACTGTAGCCGATATCACTGATCATACTCTGAATATAGACCCAGAGTCCTGCCTGTTGGGACTGCACCGCCGCGCCAAAGGGGACAAACAGGTACACAGATTTATCGAGTTGGCCTTCATAGTGTTTAAGCGCTTGACAGCAACCAAGCTGGCTCCACACGCTCCGGAATATGCTAGTTGGCTGCGCGACCCGCTTCAATGTTCTCACGCGGAGGCTCAAACACTACACCAATTACAGTATAGAGGGTTAGCTCAGGGAGGCTCTGAAATATGGGACGCCTTTATTGTAAGTATTGAAGCTAAGAATGACATACACCCACCATGAGTCCTACATGTATCGGATTGTATTGGACAGGCACATAGTCCCTTCCTAACCTTGGGTCGCACATGCCCTGCTGGGGTAGCCTGTACGTTTCACCCAACACACACCACCAGATCGCTGAGGATCCCACGCACAGTGGACACTGATTAAGATGTTTCCTGCTCGCAACTGGGCCGGCCACGTCATGGCTAAAGCTGACCCCCTCTTGGCAACCTCACCCAACATATCTAGGTGTTCGCAACTGGTAACTAATGTGCACCCCGTAAGCATATTACTACATCCCTTGAACCAGACGTAGGCATCCCCTCCCCGCCCCACACACAATACATCACCAATTGATATTAAGTGGCATAGTTAATTGTTATAGTTTCTCAGTATATTTCCATGTTTATTATAATGTATGAGTCTCTGTATGCGTACTTAACTCGCTCGCCTCTGTGAGCAACTGCTCTGTCCATCTCTATTATTATGATCAATAAACAGATTAAAAAAAAAAAAAAGCAGTGGTAAAGTGTCCAGAGTTCTAAAGCCAGCAAAAACGAAGTACAGCACAGGAGATCAGAAGCAACAAAACAGGGGAAACTCTTCAGAAAGGGACATTTCCAACACATTATATATGCCAAAGATTAGTCTTTAAAGCCACAAAGTTGGCGCAGTCTTAGTGAATTACACTTTTTATTTCAACAACCTTTAAATTGAGCTATTGGTATGTACAAAAATCGGAGACTCAAATGCACTGTGCACTGGATTTGGTGTTGCCAATAGATAACTTTGAGATGTATCAGAATAGGTATCCAAGTTAAGAATGGAAAACTTATGAATTTAGACGAGTCAAATGGGTCTTCCGTGAGTTGGCCTTCAAACATTTCTGTATGATGTCTTTCCCAGTCAACCGTGGCATTCTTGAAAGCTCCTGTAGCTAGGTAGATTGTTGTAACTTTTAACCTTATTGATCACCTTGCAATGTTCAGGCTTGGAGAAGAGTCGCCTGATACCTGTAGCTTATTATATATGAAGTATTTCAGTGAATCTTCACTGGCATTGATACAGTCACACACATAATTTAAAACCAGTCCCACATGCCTCAATAGTATTGAAGTCAAAGTAAGCTCAAACCAAGTTTTACAGTGAGTATTTGGAGAGTGAAGTCCAAGTAAACCCTTAAATTTATTAACATAAGGTTTATGCAGCACAGCAACAAATTTGTATTTAAAAAAACAGGTGTGCAACAGAGTTGGAGATAATTTACTGTGGAGCTCGGTAACAGATGGAAAATAAATGGCCTGACCATCAGATCTTTGAAAATGTTTCTTCAGTGAACAAGTAATTAATTGTGCCTTCATACGTGTATTGATTAGGTGGTCTCTCCAGGTAAAGTTTTTGTCTATTATTACGCCTAAATAGTTATAAGGGGCGGCTACTTCCAGGGTGTTTATTACCGAGCGTCAGTCTTGCAGAACGTCTGTTACTCCCAAAACACATAACCTTGGTCTCATCACAGTTGACCTGTAAATTATTCAGTGTATTGAACTCGCAACACCAACTGTGACTGGAGCACTGTAGGCGTTAATGGAAAAAAGAACAATATCAGCATAACCCAGATAGCTGATATGCTTAATGCCTAATTTTAGAGCAAGGCCGTTTGGGTCATCCAGTAGCAGGGATAAATCAGAAATATATAGTGAAAATAACAGGCGTGCCAAAATGGACCCTTGTTTTAAGCTATTGGCAGTCTGGGTGATAAAACTTCCCCGGCAAGCTTTACTTCCGGCCATGTGTTGTGATGTAGTGCCATCGAGAAATGCAGTCATATTTGGTTGATGCCCCAGTTTTGTTAATTTGCCCCATAATTTGATTCGATTCACCTAATCAAAAGTCTGTAAGCGATGAAACCTGCATACAATGATAAAAACTATTTGAACATCTTATTCACCAACGATTTTAAGACTGCAACAGTGTCACTTATAGATCAATTCGATCTAAATCCTGTCTAGTTGATAGGAATTAGTTTGTTGTATAAGACCCAGTCTTATTGATGAGATAGTAACAGGTTTGCAAACGTTTTACCTTTGAATCCAAGAGGGCAATGAGGTCATATTTTTTTTTAGATTATGCTTCGGTCTTTTTTTTATTAATAGGATGGACTAAAGCACTTTTCCAGAATGATAGAATTTGTCATTATTGCAAGATTAAACATTCTGCTTAAAAGTTCTGCCCAAGAATTAGGATCACCTTTTATTACTTCTGCAAGACGTCTGTACATGTAATAAAAGCTGCTTTTCATGGTAAAGCCTTTTTGTATCAAGTTTACCAATCCTGATGGTGTAATACCCAGTTCCGCGCTTTAAAGTGCCAGACGTCGATAGATGGCCAGTGATTTATTATCATACGTATGCCTGATAAACGTTGCCCATTTGCCAAACAGAACAAAGTGGTCATTTGCTGGGGGATAAGAGCCCTTGCTTGTGAGATGTACCTCTGCCCATGCTTAATTTTGTAGTGCTCAAGAGGTTTCTTGTATTTTTCTTCTTATATCCCTTTTATTTGCTGGTCTCAAGAGAAAGAGGGTCGTTCGGCTAAAAGTCAGCTCAAATGTCTCCTACATTGTCTTTTGATGACCAACCTGTTATCAGCATGAACCTTGTGTTTTGATACTTGAGGTGCTTTGATGTTAAGTACTGCACTGCCTGAGATAAAAATGGATCCCACTCTTGTAACCAATTTCAGTTTGAAGAATGATTGCCTTCCTCACTAACCCAGTGCTTCAATAAACTACCCATGAAGTCCTGTGTTCCAAGTGTTTTTATCTTAATATATAATAATGAAGTATTCCATCTAATTTGCGCTGACAGATGGAATACCAAGGAGTTGATTATATAAGATTTGCCCATGACCAAAGACAAAGACCAACCACTGCTAATGCGACTTGCAAAGCTGATAATCTCAAATGTTACTCTTGCAAAACTCACCCAGCCCTCCTAGAATCACTCTGGACCTCACTGCACCTGTGCCACTTCACTATCATGTGACGCCCAGGCCCTTTCCTCCCAGTGCCCTACAATGCCCGCTGGAGTGACTTCTTACCTAAGCTTAACAGCACCAGGTTGCTCACACACGAAGGGGGAACTCCGGGGAGGGAGTGAGAGCCTGACCTTCCTGCCCTTAGTGCGGGGGACCTTGGACTTCCCCTGGCTCCCACAGCTGCTTGACCGCTTGGTTCCTCAGTATGATGATTTCCGGCCGCTACATGGGGAAGCCTCTAGCAGCTCTGTCATTTTTACAGGAGGAAGTTGAGTCCCTTCCCGAGACACCAATGCAGCGGTGTGAGAGCACAGGCAGGAAGGCAGTAGGTCTGAGGTAAAATGGGAAAGGGCACAGTATGATAAATCATAGAAGGTGAAGGTCCCTGCTGGGTGAACGGGGGCCAGAGCAGGGGTAGTGCAGCGCCCAGAGCAAGAGGGGCCCTAACAATGGGAGCAGCGAGGCTCATACGTGTAGAGGACAGGGGCACACACAAAACGTGCTCACAGCACTGACAACTCAGACGGTACCACTAGAGTGGGATCTGCTCACCGCCTTTGACCAATCATATCTCAGAAGTTACCGTAAGATCACAGCTCCTGACCAATGATATGTCAAACAGTGGGAAAAGATACGAAGAAAGAGCATAAAGCAGGAGAAGAAAAACAATAAAATTAAACAAATACAGATTAGGAAGTAATTAACATATCGCCGGCCCTATCAAGAAAACAATATTGCAGTGGCATATGATTATTCCTTCTGTTTATTTATTACCATCATTTAATAATTTAAAATCTGGGGAATGGTATCCTATTCCTAATCTCTAATGCAAATGCCATTTTACATCAGGAACATGTTTAGGGGATACATTATAACAGCTACCAATACTTTAGATACCTACATACCATGACAGTCCTAATGAAGTCAAAGGTTTATACTTACTGTGGCAAACACATATTGACTGGCTGGAAATATGCCATCTGAAGTAATAAAACAGTCATACATTACTGTGATATTGTTTTCTTTGGAGTGCAGGCAATTTGTCCATTATGTATTTATGGACTCTGTCCCTAATTTGGAAAGCAAGGGTGTGGTTGCTTACCCAAAGTGATGAGCATCAAGATGAACTACAAATCAATTGTTTTTAACTTTAGTTGTACTACTAACACTTTATACTTCAAGCAATCGCAGATGCTTTTCTTGCCATTCTAAAATTGGTTTATAGAACAGAAGGTGTACAGTTAGGGATGGGGTTAGGAGGAGGCGAGCTGGGAAATGGGTGGCGCTAGGGACATCCTCCAGAAAGAAGTAAATTATGATAACAGAAATTGGTGGAGAAAGTAGAGACTTAGAAGGAAGAAATAAAAGGGTAGTACAGGGTCAGGAAGTATTGAGGAAACATAGTGAAAAAGGGGAGCTCGCCCCATCATCTTAAAAATGTAAAGAAGCCTAACAATCATAAGGAACATTTTGAACCAAAATAAAGTGCAATACTAATGATTATGCATCTTTTCATACCCATTGGCAGATCTAAATTGGCAATTTCTTAACTATGCGTATTGGTAACATAGGGTTGGATTTTTCCTCACTGGCCAACAAATAGAGAGAGTGTTTTGCGATTCATGGGTAGCCAAACTAGATGTTCTGCTAGAGTTTTCGAAATTCAGAAGATTGCTTCAGCACAGCTTCTACAGGACCTAAAAAACAGTTTTCCAAACCGAATTTAATGTGGTTATCATATCCCCTATGGCAAGAGGATAGCATGCTTGCTTGGATAACATCATAGTGACAACAGAAAACGGCAGCTGATATTACTAATCCTCCTAAGACATATCTAGCTGGAAGACGTGTCTCATGGATTTGTGGAAGTGGCTGGGGTGTCCGAAGAGCAATCTGTGACAATGTATTTTTATTTATTTTCTTTAGAAAGTATGAATATTAAGTAGAGTACTTTAAACCATAGCACTGGTTTCTTCCAAAATGAGATTCTAAAGGTTTCTCCGTCCACTTTATTATAGTTGTTTTCACCCTCTGTTTATTATTGCACTCTCATGCTGTTGATCCTTATGTTTGCATGTCACGAAGCCTTAGGACTGATTTGCAACCATGGTATAAATTTAATTGAACAATTAGTAGCCTTAAGCTCAACATGGTAAAACACCTGCATCTGATCATCTTACTCCTGCAGGACAAGGCAAAGTAAGTTGCCAGGGATTCACATGCATCACTGGCGAGTAACAACACTTTTGGTGTTTGAGGCTTCAGGCCTGCAGTTCCTTTATGACATTCATATCTATGCCTGCTTTCAAGCTGCCATAACGCAGTGTTCACTATTGTGACTCACTGGCTAAAGTGGCCATCTTGATGGACAGAAACTGGCTGGTACTCTATTCAGACAAGGTGGAGGCTATGATTGTAGATTCATGTAGTCTCTTGAGATTGGGCTAGAGGTAGTAGAACCAGACACTAATTAGTAGCGTGATCCCAGCACACAATGTTGGTGTCTGCATTTACTGTAAGAAACTTGGAAATTTGTACTGTACTCTGCCTGTGTTTGGTTGTGTCTGGGGAATACCCTGTATGCAGGGCTACCTCCTTGATGAGAAAGCTCCAGGTGTTGCTCTGGTGCAGAGAGCTGTTTTCCTAGCATGTACATACACCCCATCTTGCATGATCTGCAATGACTAACCAACATCATGCAAGTCAAATAGGTATTGCCAAAACACTGGATCTGCACTCTCACAGGTTACCGTACATCAGAGGACTGGTGGCTAAAGCGTAGTATCCTCTTAAAATCTATGCTTGACCATACACTGGAGGACACTGATTGTCCTCTGTCCGCTGCAATACCATAATTACTGAATTAACACATATCTGACCTCCAAAGGATGCCAGATCTTATGGTGATTTAGTTCTGCTGCAAGAGCGATGTTAGCTAAAGGTGATGTTTACTCTGTAGGAAAGTACCCTCTTTTGGCATGGTTATCTCCACTTTTTGCCTGCTGCCAGTGTGTTTTGACTGTGTTCACTAGGATCCTGCTAACCACAACCTCAGTGACTGTGCACCCCACAATTGGCATACAGGTGCCCCCACGTAAGTCCCTTGTATGTGGTACCTAGGGCATTGGGGCACCAGGGGTTCCCCAAGGGCTGCAGCATGTATTATGCCACCCATGGGAGCCCATGCCAAATGTGTCTGCAGGCCTGCCATTGCAGCCTGCATGAATAGGTGCATGCACCCTTTCACTACAGGTCACTTTAAAGTCACCCCTATGGCAGGCCCTCCTAGCCCAGAGTGTGAGGGCACCCCTGCATCAGCAGATGTGTCTCTTGGAGCTCCAGCTCCATTTTCCTGGACTTCGTAAGTGCAGGGAAGCCATAGTACCCATGTACTGGACATAGGTCACTACCTGTGTCAAGCTACATAATGGTAACTCTGAACCTGGGCATGTTTGGTATCAAACATGTCAGACTTACAACCAATACTGGCAACAGTACTGGGGTATATGATTCCATACACTCTGAGGGCTCCTTAGAGGACCTCCAGCTTTGCTCCTACCAGTTTGCAGGGTTTTCTCAGGCAGCCCGCGCTGCTGCCATCCTACAGACAGGATTCTGCCTGCCTGCTGCTTGACTAGCTCAAGCCCAGGAAGGCAGAACAAATGATTCCCTTTGGGAGTGGGAGGTAACACCCTCTCCCTTTGGAAATAGGGGTTGCATGGCTTAGGAGGAGTAGCCTCCCCAAGCCACAGGTATGCTTTGAAGAACGCATTTGGCACCCTCCTTGCATAAACTGGTTTGCACCAGTCCAGGGACCCCTGGTCGCTGCTCTGGCATGAAACTGGACAATGGAAAAGAGAGTGACCACTCTCCTGTCCATCACCATCCCATGTGTGGTGCCCAGAGCTCCTCCAGGTGGCCACTTGATTCTGCCATCTTGAATCCAAGGTGGGAAGAGGCCCTTGGGAGCATTTGAGTGGCCAGGTCAGGCAGGTGACGTCACATCCCCCTCCTGATAGGTGGTCACCCTACTGGGTGACTAATTCCACTTCCTGGGCTATTTAGGGTCTCCCTCCAGGGAGGGTCCTCAGATTCAACATGCAAGATTCCAGCAGGACTCCTCTGCATAGTTTACTTCCTCTTTTGGCCACTGGGGCTGCAACTGGACCTTCCAGGAACCGACAATCTGCAACTCCAGTGACGACTCCGCTTTGCAACATTGTTTCTCCTGCTCCTTCAAGCAACTGCAACATTTCCCTGGCTGTGCATCCTCTGAGGGCGACGAGCCTTCAGCCTGCACAAAAATCAAGAAGGAATCTCCCTTGGAGTGAAGGAGTCCCTCCCCTACATCTGCAGGCATCAACTACAACGACGATCGGCTGCATGGATCCTCTCCTGCAAAACTGCGTGGATCCTGCAACACAGGTGGTGGCCTGGAATGGTCCCCTTGGTCTTCTCTACCAGCTGTCCAACTTGAGAGACGATAAGTCCTTGCCTATCTTTGCAGGACAGTACCCCTGTGCACCACAACACTTGCAGCTAACAAGGCTTGTTGGCTCTCCTTCCAGGGGATCTTCAGGCTTCATTATTTTCTGTTATTTCACTGTGTTCTATTGTTTTCTATGCCAGTTCCTGACTTCTAATGTGTAAATAATAGTGTGGTTACTCACCAGCTAGTACAGTATTGCCTATACAGTATTTTAGTGTTTGTGTTACCATTTTTGTAACACTGTGTGCTTCTTTCATGTGTGTGTAAGTGCTGTGTGACTATAGTGGTATTGCATAAGCTTTACATGTCTCCTAGCTAAGTATTGGCTGCTCATCCACAGCTACCTCTAGAGAGCCCTGTCTTCCTATACACTGTCTACACCTCACTCATAGGGGATACCTGGGCCTGGTATAAGGAGATGACACCATAGGTGCTCACCACACCCTAGGCCAGCTTCCTACATACTCCATGAATGTTTCTCTTACTGTTGTTAGACAGAATTGTCAAGTATGGCGATGTCTCTTTAAATGACATCTTAAAATATTCATAATTTCAAAACTTTAACTTATAAATGTGGTTATAAATGTATCTTGTACTGTGAGCATATTTTGGCATCTTTGTCATGGCTCGTTAACTCAATTATTGCTGAACTGAGTCATGTTAAAAATAAAAACTTTCGTTTTTTAAATTAACTTGAATCTTAATTTGATGGGCTTTGGTTAAACTAACCAACACAGTTATGAGCTACAAAAAGTATTCTTTTGTACACATTTGAGAGAGTCAAGGCTTATTCTGATGCTGTACACATAGCAAATTTCACTGCAAAGTAATCCGTTAATGAGAGAACATGATTTGAGAAGTATGTTGGGCCCTTGGAATAGGCTCAAAGATCTGTAGGTTCTGGAAAGTTGGAGTGTCTGCAATACTTAATCACTTTTACAATGTTTATCCACCTCGGATCAATTCTCTGGTTTCACTGCTTTTACTTGTGAGTAATGTCTATATTTACCTGTTAGTCTAAGCTGGTTGCTCAATTGCTCGCAGGCCTGTAAAATGGACATTCAATATAAACACCAGTGCAGAACGGCTTATTCTGTGCAAGGACGTACAATATCACTGCACATAAGAATCTTTTGGTACATTTAAATACTCCCTTATCCAAAGGACGGATAAGACAAAAAAACACACCCAGTTTCTTAGTTATGACAATCTCTGTTGACGAAGTTGTTGGGGAGTGGGTTATAGTTTCTTTCTGTTACCGTACCTCATTTCGGTATTTACAGGTAAATGTGATGTCTGTGAGGAGATGAAGGAACTGGTTATATTCAATTAAATGTCTGGCCTCTTGATCTAAATTTATCTCCTTTGAGACTTGCTTGTGGATGATTCATCAACAGCAGTTTAACTCATTGTATTTAGTTGCAAACAAGATGTGTACTGAAAATGTTTACAGATGTTCTGTCTCGATCTAAAGTATTATTGAGCGTGCTAAGTATGTACATGCAAACAACTGTAGGGGCACTCATTTGATTATGGAGGTTAAGGGGATGAGTTGGCTCCACGAGACAGCAAGGCATGCGCCATTTCAGGATGTCCCAATCTTTGTTGCTTAAGGTTTGGTATGGCCAACTCTTTGCCCTGCTGGGCGTCCACCTTCGGGAAAGGACCTAGCCTTATGGGAGGAGTAATCACTTTCTTTATCCTTCCTTGTCTCCTGGTGTCTTTCCAACCCACTCCACCGCTTGCCAGGCTGAAATATTTTGTTAATTTAGTATATTCTGGTATAAACATGGAAAACTAGAAGTTAAAGACAATGAAGATTCTGCTAATGCACCATCTTCGTCTAACACGTTTCCTGGGTTTGGGGCGGGCATGCTAGTTTGCCTTACTCGGAACGTTTAAACGTTTTGAAGTATCGGTTATATCTGTGTTTGCCCTATTGTTCTCATGATGTACTGAACATTGCATCAATAACAGATCGCTGGCTGTACTTATGTTTGGCTTTCACAAACCAATGATGTATATTTATCTCTGTGCTGCGCACGTGACCCAACTCCTTTATAGGACATCACCCACTGAGCGTGTTTAGTGAGAAAGCTCGTGCAGTATTCCCAACTTTCTGGAAAATGATTAATCTCATTTTCCAACATGTCAGACAATTTCTACTTGTACCAGAAAACCCTGGCAATCCGCCGAGCAACATTGTTTTTTGTAAACTGCAAAGGACAATTCAGTCAGCGGGGTACATGAGACAGAAAACAAACTCCACAAATGGCAAGTTCACCTCTGACAAGACGGACTTCTTTTTCCTCAGGCACTGGCAGATGGCGGTGGCATAGATAACAGCTGCTTCTTCCGGCAAATGCCCAGCTCTTCTCCGAAGGTATTTTGCAACTATTTCCTTTGCAGGAAGCCGGTCTCTGTCACCCTCCTCGACGAACTTCCTTTCTGACCGCAGTCTCTCTTTCACCCTCTGGATTTCGTCCAACATGAGGTCTTTCTGGTGAGAAAAAGATAATATTGTCAGTCAGGTGGACGGGCAGATCACACCGAGTTGCGCAGCCGACGCACACGAAACCGGATAAGTTGCAACAAGTTTACTGCTTGGGGAATGTTTGATGTTAAAATGCATTCTCAGTATGTGTCTCACCCCTCCACTAATTCTGAAAGGTAATCTTACATAAATATGATGGAAAGAAAATTACATTTAGTTAAAAAATAAAAACATATCTTGTGGAGAAATATTTAGGGATTTATATACCACATGCATATTCTGTAAACAACTCTTTAAAGCTTCCTAGGGTCTCAAACAAACGCAGTGGCTCAATGTGACACAAAACCAAATTATATAATGACCGGAAATCTGCATAAAGAACTGTATATCCTGCGGATTACAGAAGGGGCAGAGCTCAGTACATGAAATAGAATATGTAACATAAAACATGACAAACCACCCGGTGGTTCACTCCATCGCTCTGCTATTACACCGCTTTCTTGGCTAATTCCAGAATTAACTATCTCCACTCACCCCATGAACATCACTCACTTAACGAGTCACTCTACCTACCCCGTTACACTACACTGGCTCAAACTACAAGCTACTCCACCACTCATTCCACGCCTTACATAGCTTATGCCATCACTCCACTGCTCAAACGAGTGCATTTACAACGAAATTCCACTTACTCCACCACTAACTCGTCCCATCCTATTACACACTTCACCTACTCCACACAACACCCACTCACTATTCACCTTACTACACAATTCACCCCACTATTCACTGTTTTTTTTTGACCACTCAGCCTGCCAGCACCAGTAATCTCAGTCCATCTATCTGTTATGCTCCGAAAAATGACTTTCGGAGCCTGTATAGACACCATTCGGGCACACTGGTGTCATTTATTTTCTTTCCACACCTCCAGACGTGGAACCGGAGCTTCCTCTCTCTTGCCTCTAACAGATACCTCATATTTTGTAACAAATTTTCTTAGTGTGCATGGGATATCACTACCACAAATGATAGGTTTTAAGCCCCGTGAGAACTGGCACAAGCATATGTTTGTGACAGATCCACATCAGGTGTGCCTGTGGCGTCTGAGGTCGTCACGACTCCAAGACTTGCAGTGATGAACCCGATGGCCATCTGGAATATCGAGGTGAAACTTTCTATGCATAGTTAAGCACAAGTCTCCTCAATGTGACTGAACTAAGTTGTGGTCCAAGTCCACGGTTTGGTATCGTTCCCCCTCTAGGAGTTGCCAAAGCAGCTCCAGAAGCCAATATTCATCACTCTCCAAATCATCCTGTGAGTCCAAAAAGAAGCACAAGAAATTGAAGCCAAGCTCGTCCTCTTCTCCACATTTTCCTGACCAGGTGCATAAATGGCACCATAGCTCTCGATTTTGTTCCTGGTGTATCTCAACTTCACAGCCGCAACAGATTCTGGCACAATTGGAGCTTCCAGGCCATCTGCCACTCTATAAGAAATCAGAGTTTGCACAGTTCAGGCCCCCAGGAGCAGAGAGGCCTTACATGTGCACTACTGCCAGTGGGCTTCCCCTTGGTAACAGTTGGACCCTCCGGGTCTGGACTAGATCACGCCTCTGGCAACACAGGCCATGCTGGCTCCTAGGACTTTGATGCTGGTGCTGAATCAATTGATGCCGGATAAGTAGATGCCCTTAGTACTTTCCAACTTGGGGTCAGTGCTGGTCTGATCTTGACCAAAGCCATGCCCAACGACAGATAAGAGGCTGCCGTCGCCACCAGCGAGACTACAGACCCTACACTCACTTTTCAGAATAGACTCCGACAAGAATGATGAGTGCTGAGGTGGGTCAGCCCTATCAAGGAGACAGTTGCTATGACGATTTGCAGAAATCTAGTGGCCTTGATACCTCCCTGAAACAGGCCTTTATCCATTATTAGATATTTCAAAGATTCACATACTTGAATCATCCCCGTCGTAGTGGGAGTTCCTCTGTACCTTTATAAAGCAGTATGTAAAACTATCATATACTATAATGGCACTAGGTCATTAGTTTAACAGCCAATTTATGTCCTTTAAAAAAAAAAAAAAAAAAAAGGAGCAAACTTAAACTATGATCAACCAGGTGCTACCACCCTCTAAAACACTCCCAAGAGAGTCTGGTTCCCTCAGATTTTCTACCGCACATTGTGGGAAGGGAGTCTCCCTGAGCTCTGCTCAGTTTTTTCCTATGACCCAGTTTTTCTGCATCAAATATGTCGGAGTCTTATTAAGAAGTCCTCTTTAAATCCTGCAAGTCCTGTGGGAAGAAAAGGCTACTTGTGGGCGACCCACACAGAGACTCTATTGCCTCTACCCTAAACACCAGGTAAAAGAGTGCAAAATTTGTCATACTTTTTCATAAAAAACCTTGAGAGACAGAGAAGGGAGGTTGATTCTGTGGCTACAGAAGTCTAAATCCCCAAACTCAAGCACTTCTGAGGAGGGCAGCAATACATCTACAAGACCGCACAAAAGGTCAAGATCCTCTTACCAGCTGAGGCTTCTGAGGAAAGTAGAAAGGCTTTGAGGGTGCACCACAAAGATCTGCCTGAAAAGGAGAAACTCAAACTAACCACCACAGGTACGGCGTCTTCTCAAACCTATAGCCCATCTGATAAAAAAAGGGGAGCACCAACGATCTCCACCCTCAGAACTGTCAAAGTCCAGAACAAAACCTTCTCTCAAGAAACAGTCTACGAAATCTGTTGACATTAGTGTCGACGGCGACCAATGCTGCTGTCTCTTCCACAAGGCCATCGTCGATGAGAACTGACCACGGCAGCCATTAATGCTCCCATTCCGTCGACCAAGGTGATTTCTTCTAAGTCACCGTCAACTGTAGACTTGACTTCGACCTCACCAGCATCAATGAAGATATCGGCAATGAAGACACCGTCAACAGCAACTGCACCGTCAATGGCAACACTGACAAGGACAGCAACACCACCAATGACAGCACTGACAAGGACGGTACCACAGACAGCACCAACGACGAACATTACCATTGACAAGGGAATTTCTAAATTCAACACTTCAATTCACTTTCACTTTTAATTCACGTCAACTATGACTTCAATTGGACCCTCGACGAAGATTACCATTACCAAAATCACCAAGACTGCTTCAAGACCTGAAGTCACCTCTCCTAGCAAGGTTTCAACATTGCTATCCAGTCATTTATTGGACTGGGAGGTGTCGGAAGATGAAGGACCATTTGGTGACTCACACAGTCCTTCGTAGCTTCACATCAAGTACCAGGAGGACCTGAGCAATAAGCTTACCAACCATATTGCCTCCTAGACACCATTATGAACTCTGTCAATATCATCCCACCTCCTCATCCTAGGCAAGATGTTATGGAGATGCCTACTCTTTGGTTCAGTATCTACAGGCCATGTTGAAGGATTACAGAAAGATTTCCTGAACCTCCAAAGGAGCAACTATGTGCACCCTACCTGCTTCTCCTGTTAAACCAAGGAACATCCCTCCTCCAGTATTGCCCAGGATAACAACTGCCTCAACCATTGGAGCACCCCCAAGAGAGGATCCCTCATCTTAAGAAGCGACAGAAGGTAAGATCTCTGATCCTCAACAGCCATGGGATGACTACCTTCTCCCTACCCCATCTCCTCTACCTCCTCATCCTTTACACATCCTTCTCCCCCGCCGCCTTCCCAGACATCGGGTCTTTCATAATCTGTTGGCACCGGGGCTGCAGTCAGTTTCCATCTGCCAGCTTCAGTGAAGCAATGTGACTGCTTTCTTCACGAGTTTAAGGGCCAGGTGTGATGCTATGTAGATTTGACCATTGAGTCCATCTTGTTGGAATAACTCCTTTTTGTGTACTGCGGCAGCTGCAGGGCAGCACATGTGTTTTTCCTCACAAGCATTGTTTTTGTCTTCACCAGAGCAAAGTTGGACAGTGCTGGAACATACTATGTGGGATGTGGACTCCATAAGAGTTCACAAGTCTGAGACTGTTTTTACCAGAGGAATATACAAATCTGTCTAAGAACAAACATGGGAGTCTGGCCAGCTTCTATGGGTGTTTTCAACACAGAGGAAGTACAGCCAGCATTTAGTTTCTTAACAGAGGGGAGGGGGTTCTGTTCTTGAGGTGCTTTAAGGTATAAAAGATGGTGAGACTTGGTGCACAGAAAGGAGTTCACCTGTGGAACGGACACGTTGCCCAGGATCTACTTGTGATGCTGATCGGGTTTCCTGCCCGACTGATCTGAGGGCTCCTCCAGTTGCACTGGTAAGAGGATCATTGTTAGAAATGGGGTCTTTGGTTAGCAGTCAGGTTACCCCTGTCCAAGCAAGGACCCTCACTCTAGTCAGGGTAAAAGAGAATCACCCTCAGCTATCCCCCGCTCACCCCTTGGTAGCTTGGCACGAGCAGTAGGCTTAACTTCAGAGTGCTAGGTGTAAAGTATTTGTACCAACACACACAGTAACTTAATGAAAACACTACAAAATGACAACCCAGGTTTAGAATAATAGAAAATATTTATCTAAACAAGACCAAAACAACAAAAATCCACAATACACAAGTCAAGTTATCAATTAAAAAGCATAAAGAGTCTTGATGTAGTTTTAAACACAATGCTAACGCTGTTAGCATGAAAATGTACCTGGGTGAGTAAAAAATAACCCCGCACGGGCGAGTGTGCGTCAAAAAGGGATTGCGATGCGTCGATATCACTGACAATCGAGACCTTGCGTAATTTCTCCTTCGGGTCGGCGTACAACGTTTCTTCTCTCTGCAGGGGAGTGATGCGTTTATCCGGTCAGCACTCTCGGGTCCGGGCAGGCTTGCGTCGTTTTTGCACACCCAGCGATGGTTGCATCAGAAATTCAGCCGCACGATGATCTGAAAACCACGAAGCGCAGGTTGCGATCTCGCCAGTGCGTCGTTTCTCCAGCCGCGGGTGTCGAACTTCCGGTCGCATTGCAGGAGAGCGTCGATTTTCAGCCGTGAAGCCGGCGGTGCGTCAATTTTTCACCCGCAGATTGGAGTCGCGTCAAGCTTTTTCCCGCACAGCGGTTGGTGCGTGGATTTCTCACGCACGGGGCTGCCAGCTTCTTTTTTCAGGGCCCCAGGAACTGGATGGGCACCACTTGGCAGAGTAGGAGTCTCTCCAGAGACTCCAGGTGCTAGCAGAGAGAAGTCATTGCTGTCCCTGAGACTTCAAACAACAGGAGGCAAGCTCTAAATCAAGCCCTTGGAGGCCTTCACAAGAAGGAAGGCAACACAAAGTCCAGTCTTTGTAGCAGCATCTGCAGGATAGCTCCACAAAGCACAGTCGCAGGCAGGGCAGCTCCTCTTCCTCAGCTCTTCAGCTCTTCTCCAGGCAGAGGTTCCTCTTGGTTTCCAGAAGTGTTCTAAAGTCTCTGGTTTGGGTGCCCTTCTCATACCCATTTTGCCCTTTGAAGTAGGCCTACTTCAAAGGAAAGTCTCTCTTGATTTTGAAATCCTGCCTTTCTCAGGCCAGGCCCCAGACACACACCAGGGGGTTGGAGACTTCATTGTGTGAGGGCAGGCACAGCCCTTTCAGGTGTGAGTGACCACTCTCTTCCTCCCCTCTAGCACAGATGGCTCATAAGGAAATGCAGACTACACCCCAGCTCCCTTTGTGTCACTGTCTAGTGAGAGGTGGAACCAGCCTAACTGTCAAACTGACCCAGACAGGGAATCCACAAACAGTTAGAGTCACATAAATGGTTTAAGCAAGACAATGCTCAACTTCTAAAAGTGGCATTTTCAAACACACAATCTTAAAATCAACTTTACTAAAAGATGTATTTTAAAATTGTGAGCTCAGAGACCCCAAACTCCACACGTCTATCCCCTCCCAAAGGGAATTTACACTTTAATCATATTTAAAGGCAGCCTCCATGTTAATCTACGAGAGGGACAGACTTTGCAACAGCGAAAAACACATTTAGCAGTATTTCACGGTCAGGACATTTAAGAAAAGGGAAGGTTTAGGCCTGGCAAGTGGGTACACTTGCCAAGTCGAATTTACAGTTTAAAACTGCACACAATCACTGTAGTGGCAGGTCTGAGCCATGTTTACAGAGCTACTAATGTGGGTGGCACAACCAGTGCTGCAGGCCCACTAGTAGCATTTGATTTACAAGCCCTGGGTACCTCTAGTGCACTGTACTGGGGACTTACTTGTAAATCAAATATGCCAGTCATGGATGAACCAATTACATTCACATTTTGTATAGGAGCACTTGCACTTTAGCAGTGGTAAAGTGCCCAGAGTAACAATAACAGCAAAATCAGAGTCCAGCACACATCAACAACCTGGGAAACAGATGCAAAAAGTTATGGGAGAACACGCCAAGGATGAAAAGTCTAACAATGACTTTAACGCAATTGGTGAAGTATTTTAAATCTTGATTATTCAGCTCATATGTACATGCTATGTTGATGCATTGCACATTTCTTTTTAAGTCGTAACCACTTGATATACGCATTTATCTTGTATATAAACATGTTCTCTTGCACTTGAGTTAAATGCTTATTCTCATATAATTATATGGTCTTTCAGGGATGTGGAATTCCTTTCGCCCAACGCCCGGGACATCTTGTTTGGGGTCAAGGGCAACAAGTTTTTATGTTTACTTTGTCCTTGGGACAAGTAGGCCCAGCCCAACCCTCTGCAGCACAAACCCTTTGGCTGCCTGTTTACAGAGAGTGGAACTCTGCAGTTGAGGTAATGTGTTTCCAAAAGATAAGGCTGTTCGAACTTGTATTTATGGTTCATTATTTGAAAGCCTTCATTATTAGGGTGAGTGCTGTAAATAAATGTTTTAAGGTCACACTTCACTACTGACGTTGGTTCCAGTACAAAAAAAAAAAACGTGTATACACATGTTTGAAAAGTTTAGGCTATGAGGCTAAGTATAATGCTCGCAGAATGCTCTCTGATTAGATGCAAATGAAGTGTCATTTAGTCAAATGTTTTGATGCATGCTAGTATTTCCCAAAAATATTTCTAATGGAAAATCAGTGTAACCATTTTCAACACGATTATGGGAAGCATGAAAATAAACAAACACTGACAAAGCCAACTGATCTGACATATTTTTATAAGTCTTTTAGTTTCATCAAGGTGTGTCTTGTTTTGACATGGCTTTTGTGACACTTTATTGTTGTGGGAGCTACCAGGCCCTCAACATTGTAACAAACACTGGCAAAACACCCCCAAAACGTTTTTGAACTCTAAAAGCACACATTGCCACCAGTGGGATAACAAAGGCCCTGCAGCCGCCCTCGTGGGGGCCCCTTCAGCACAGCACCTGCCCTGAGAGAGTCTGGAGAGGGGGCTCCTCCATGTTCTTTGCAAAGGGGTACCCTCCAGTTTTGTTACGTCACTGATTGCCACTGTAGTTCCTGACACTGAACAAAACTACTTTGTGTGCCATTATGCTCCTTGTGGAAGAGCAGAATGCGATCACTCACAGTAAAGCCAGCCGAAAGAGAGAGAAATAGAAGTTTAATAAAAACAAAATGTCTTTGTTAACACCAGACCTAATTATGGACCAAGACCAACATGTAGGTAGCTTTTTGCATGTCGCAAACAGCGACTTTCGCTGTTTGCGACGTGCAAAAAGCACATTGCGATGCACTAACCCAGTTTTGCGATTCGGTAACCTGGTTACCGAATCGCAAAACAGGTTTGCGACTCGCAATTAGGAAGGGGTGTTCCCTTCCTAATTGCGACTCGCAGTGCAATGTAGGATTGTTTTGCGAACGCGGGCGCAAACCAATCGCAGTTTGCACCCATTTCAAATGGGTGTTAACACTTTCGCAAAATGGAAGGGGTCCCCATGGGACCCCTTTCCCATTGTGAATGTGACTGTAAAAAAAAATTCAGAGCAGGCAGTGGTCCTGCGGACCACTGCCTGCTCTGAAAAAATGAAACGAAAACGTTTCATTTTTCGTTTTTGTAATGCATCTCGTTTTCCTTTAAAGAAAACGGGCTGCATTACAAAAAAACTGCTTTATTGAAAAGCAGTCACAGACATGGTGGTCTACTGTCTCCAGCAGGCTACCTTCCCTGTGAGGGCTGCCATTCACAAGGGGGTCGCAAATTGCGACCCACCTCATGATTATTCATGATGTGGGCATTTGCGAAGCCCTTGCGAATCACAGATGGTGTCAGGGACACCATCCTACATTCGGATTTGTGACTCGCAATTTGCAGGTCGCAAATCTGAACCTACCTACATGTGGCCCCAAATTCTTAAAGAAAGTCACAAAAGTGCACCCATGGTATATGTCGTACCCCTATAAAATATTTGTGAATTTTAGCATGGGTAAATACGCATGTGTAGATTTGCTCATGTGAAAATCTATTGAGCATTTGCAAGTTCATTTTCCCTCCAGCCACTTTCTTCCCAACCCTGGAAGAAGTTCTAATTCTGCCATTGTCAGGAGTAAATGTCCAACCTTTCTTATTATGGGAAAATATTAGAGAGAAGCTGGTGAAAATCTTTAAAACATGCAGGTTAGTAGGTTTGCAGACTCAAAGGCATTCCAGCCCTGGAACTATTGCTTACAGCTTCCTCCAGCCCCAGTATGCAGATCTGCAGAAAGGTGGCAAAATAAGGAAATTGCTACAGTAGGGATTGAAACTGCAAGTATTCAAGCCCTACTGTGGTAGTAGCCCTGGCATAATCAGAGAGGCTATTATCAGAGCTCTTACATAATGAGATTGCTGCCATAATTTGGCGCCATTCTACATGGCACCAAAGAGACAAGTAGATCTTTTTACAGGACAAGTAGATTTGAGAAGCAACCTGTCCCCTGGACAAGTAGATATTTTAATAAATTCCACACCCCTGTCTTTATTTGATATTTCGGAAGTGCCTTAAATTTTTTATTCAGCATAAGAGTGCTGAATTCTTTTGGCGACGTGTCAGTTTTCTGATTCTGGGGAAAATAGTGGCCAGGGTGGGTTAGAGGACCAAAAGGTCATCTGTCTACAGCCCATATTCTTATGGATATTACAAGGAGGAGTTGCGATGCACTCTCTGGAAAATTATTCTCAGTAAGAGATTAGTGATATGGACAGGTTTCGTCTGAGACCTGGGGAAACGTTGCTTATGTGGATGGTGCTATTATTTGATGCAGGAGCTCTGGAGTGATGTTAGATGTCGGAGATGTACCAAAATTTTGCACACTTAGCATTGATCCCACTGTACAGGCAGAATTTCGGGGTTATCAGGATGATAATCAAACTAGTCTGTTACAATTAGCGGTTGAGGGTTGTAATCAAAAATACCGTACAGAGTCAGAATGGCCACCAAATGATAAACCATGGTATACCTTGAGAAATGCTATGCAAAGAATTAAGGAAGAAGGTATGAAAAGTATCATAATTTTATGGAGGCACCAATGACTGTATCAGTGCGAAACAAAATAATTTGTTTATCTACCCCAGCTTATACGCAGGTGATAATGGCTCTGCTAATTAAACAGGGCACTGGCTGAAAGATGTACTTGGAGCAGTTCATGAGTTGAGAGAGTTGCTAAAACCTGAAAGAGCCTCCCGGTCTGAGGGCAGTACCGACCACAGGAAATCTAGGAGAGATGTATTCATGGCATTGTTGAAGGACGGTGTGAAGAAAGTACAGGTAGATGGAATAGATACCAAAAGACTGTAGGAGATGTATTGAAAGCAAAGGCTGGAAAGGAAAGAGGTGAGCAAGAAAGTGAACATGCAGGATAATAAGCAGATGAGTCGGGGCAAGTCTGAGGTGAAGGATGAAGAAAAGGAGGGCGAGAGACATAGCCACCCCCTCCCCCCACAGGTGAAGGAAGAGGAAGACTTCAACACGGATTGGTTAACTGAGGATTTGACCTTGGTGAAAGGTTGAAATCAGATTAAGAAGTAGGCCAAGCTCTGGTACAAGGATGGGGTCATAAAGATAATAGACCCCATGTTGATGTAGAAATTCTTTGGAAAAACTGGAATGTCCAAAAGGTCTGGGGCCTGGTGGATACAGGAGCAAAGGCCTCTTTGATATATGGAAATCTGAAAAAGTTCAACGGATAGCCTTACGCCATTACAAGGTTAGGTGGAAAAGAAACCCTCGCCATGCAAACCAAGGTCCAAATGAAAATAGGGAGAACACCAAATAGGGAGTACACTGTCATTATAGTGCCCCTCTTTGAATACATCCTTGTGATTGAAATTCTGAAGGGGAGGACCTTGAATCTGGAAGATGGGTGCTATCAATTCGGGTCAAACAGATACATCTCAGCCGTGACAGAGAAAATGGGTCATTTAAAAATACCTCCAGTAAAGGTTCCCCCAGCCACCAGTGTGGTTCATTTGAAGCCGTACCGGATTCCAGGAGGAGATCAGTAAAACCATATGGGATTTGGTAGAAGCAAGGGTGGTGGCCCCAGGAATAACCCTGTGTGGCCAGTGTGCAAACCAGATGGTAGCTGGAGAATGACAGTTGATTGTTGAGAATTGAATAAACATACAACCCCTTTCACTGCCGCTGTCCCAGACACCATTACTTTGATTGAACAGATACAGAGACATAAAGGGACCTGGTATGCAACAATTGATATTGCCAGTTCTTTCTTTACTATGCCATTGGCCCCTGAGAATCAAGAGCAACTCTCGTTCTTGTGGAATGGGAGACAATTAAAAATGTTAAAACTTCCTATGGGCTATGTACATAGCCCCACTATCTGTCACCGGCTGGTGGCAGAAAACCTGGATGAAGTACCTGTCATTCCAGGGGTCCAGCTTTCTTATTACATTGATGACGTGATAGTGCAGAGAGAAACACAATAACAGGTGCAGACTCAGATGGATAGAATTGTGGAAAATTTGCAAAGTAAGGGGTGGAAGATGAATCCCGAAAAAGTACAAGGACCCTCCCAAAGTGTGAAATTCTTAGGAATTCAAGGGAATCAGGGACATAGGGAGGTGTTGCCACAGGTGAGACAAAAGATACTGGAATTTGCTACACCTGGTAATAAGCAGGAAACCCAGCAGTTCACTGGATTGTTAGGTTTCTGCAGGCAGCATATCCCTCACTTGAGTCGGATTATGGCCCCTTTGTACAAAGTGACTCGGAAGAAACATGAGTTTGAATGGGGAGAGCAGCATTGTGCTTTTGACTTGGCAAAGGAGGCCGTACAGCATGCTTTAGACTTGTGGCCAGTACAGGAGGGAGACACTGAGGTATATGTGACAGTTCAGGGGCAATACGCAAACTGGAGTATGTGGCAAAAACAAGGAAGGAAGAGGGTGCCCCTAGGTTTCTGGACTTAAAGGTTGCCAGATGCTGGAGAGAGTATATTCCATTTGAAAAACCGTTACTAGTGTGTTATTGGGCTCTGGTGGATACTGAGCAGATAACAATAAGGCATAATGTGATTCTGAGGCCAGAGATCCCGATAATGCAGTAGGAGATGAATTCACCCAAAACTCACAGAATAGGGCCTGCACAAGAAGCAAGTGTCATTATGTGGAAATGGTACATACAGGATAGTGCCCAGGTGGGACCAGCAGGAAAGGTGGCACAGGCCCGTGAAGAATGTAGAGGTGTTGCAGGAGGCACAAGAGGTAAAAGAATTACCAGAGAAGTGGAGTGAGCCATTCCAGTCATTGTCCCCTGATGATAGGAAGCACATGTGGTTTACCAATGATTCAGAAAAGTATGTAAGGGCCAAGAGAGATTGGAAGGCAGTGTCATACAATCCTATAACAAAAAAGCTGTTCTCCACTTCTGGAGAAGGGAAGAGTAGTCAATATGTGTAATTGTATGCTGCATATCAGGCATTAAAACAGGAATTACCTGGGAATTGTCACATTTTCACTGATTCATGGTCTACTGCCAATAGGCTAGCTACTTGGCTCCCCCATGTGGCATGCACAAAACTGGCATATACATTCTAAAGAGGTGTGGGGCAAAGAATTGTGGCAGGAAATTTGGGAAATGCTAGAGCTAAGTAGTCACTGTATATCATGTAGACGCTCACTATCCCAATGACTCATTAGAACAATGGTTTAATTCCCTTGCAGACGAAAAGGCCAAAATCTCAGAAGCAGAAGTGGCGACACAGTATTCTGACTTGGTGGGGATGGCTAAATAGGCTCACCAAATATGTAGACATCGGGGAGAGAAGGCCACTAACAGGTGGGCAGAGATTAGAGGGATGCACATTCCCCTAGACTTGATAAAAGCTGTGATTATCCAATGCCCTATTTGTCAACACACACAACAGAGATCTGTCCCGCAGACTGTCGGGGCTCAGCTGGGGAGAGGAAAGTTGCCAGGGCAGATATGACAGACTGATTACATCGGGCCAATGCCAAGTAGTCGAGGATGTCATTTTGCATGTACCGTGGTAGATACTTATTCTGGCTATTAGATAATGTATCCATTTAAACGTGCTACCCAGTTTAATACAATCAAGACACTAGACTTGTTGATGTTGTACTGAGTTCCAAAGTGATAACGGATCCCATTTTAAAGCTAAGCTGGTACAAGACTACTGTACGCAGCACAATATAGAGTGGATTTGTCATGTTCCAGATTACACACAAGCTGCAGGATTAATTGAGAGAATGAATGGATTGTTGAAGTCTAAATTGAGAAAATTTTCAGATGGATTGTTGACAAATTGGAGAGATCACTTAAATGAAGCATTACAAATACTGAACAATAGACCTTTGACAGATGCTGAGACCCCTTTTATGCGAATGTTTACCCCAGCGTAGTAAATACAGCCCCATGTGGCAACCAATACTATTACGTATTGAGAGATGAAGACAGGAGCTTTAACTCTGTACAACACCAGAGGCTGCAGGTCTTGATTTACATGCTTTGAACATGTACAGACTGAAACCAAGAGAAATGGTACTCATTGAAACAGGAGTCGGGATACAAATCCCCTGGAGCATTTTGGATAGGTTGCTCCTCGATTTGGGCTGGCACTCAAGGGTATTCAGGTCTTGGGGGGGAGTGATCGATGCAGACTATCAAGGAGAGCTCAAAGTGATATTGTTGAACATTGGGGACACTGATTTGATAATACAAACCGGAGACAGAATTTTTCAAATTGTGATTATTCCAGTATATGGAGGAATGGTTAAAAAAGGGGACTGCCCCAGCCCTGCTTACTGTGCACAGGGAGGGAGGCTTTGGCTCCAATGATAAGAACCCCGGTACCAAGGTGTGGCTTGAATGCCTGAAACGTCCCTGTGAACCAGCAGAAATCATAGCTAGAGGAAAAGACAATATTCTGTTAGTCATGAAGCCAGGACAAGAAAAGTGGAAGCATCTGCCAGCTGATAAATTTACTTGTGAGAGCAATCACACTTTGTCTCCTTTACAGATCATACTAATAGGTGTCTGTGTCCGGAGTGCGCTGCTTGGAGTGTGTTTGGTCGCCTCCAGATGGGATCGAGAGGGACTGAGGGCCCCAACCGCTAAAGTGATCGACTGACAGCACTGATCGATACCTCTGCAGCATCAACCTGAAAATGTGTAATCTACTTAGTGCAACCTATTCTTAACAGGTCGGACTTCTGCATGAAGAATATGAAAAGAACTACGGATGCCATTTCCACTTGCCTAGCTGCCAAACCGACTCTTGCTAGTGTTTTACTATAAGTATTTAATTCTACAAATGCAGATGGGGCAGTCGAAAAAGTGGCGTACGGCCTCATCTGTCCTTGTCTGAATACTGTAGGTTTTGTCAAGAAACCACTGAGGATAGGTGGAATAATCTAACTGGCGATAACTTACAATGTCACCGCAGTTATAATTTAACTTGTGATGCCAAAAACATCAGCAAATGTGCCCAAATGCAACACTCAAGAAACCTTGTGGGAACGACAAACCTTATGTCAGAAAAGAAATGACAATATGTGTAAAAAAGTAAATAATAGTATGTTCTGCAAAAATTTAGTATCTGCTGCTAGTCATATTAAGCACGCTAAGTTAGCTGTTGGATGGTTATTTTCTTGTGGTAATGTCACTTATACCTATATACCAGCAAATATAACAGGAGGGCCGTGTGCTTTCACGAGGGTGGGGCTTACGATGGTTCCATTACAATCAGCATTACATACTCGAAAAACAAGGGAAACAGTTCAATTAAGTGAAGACTGTGACTCTGAAAT
Organism: Pleurodeles waltl; assembly: GCF_031143425.1. Taxonomy (NCBI): domain Eukaryota; kingdom Metazoa; phylum Chordata; class Amphibia; order Caudata; family Salamandridae; genus Pleurodeles; species Pleurodeles waltl. The sequence goes on from NC_090448.1 coordinate 70,384,020, forward strand.
TCAGTTATTATTCAGAGCAGAATATGTAAGCTTTAGGTCTTTCTATCGTAGGGGTCCCAGGATTAGCTGTCTGTAACACTAGAGTTATTAATAAAAGAGCATATTTAATGGTAAAAAATATTAATCACACATCTGTTGCTTTGGCAGAACTAGTACCAGATATGTGGGGAAACCAGAAAAGACAATTTACAAAATAGAGCTGCAATTGATTATTTGCTTTTAAAACATGATCATGGATGCTCAGAATTGGACGGAATGTGTTGTTTTCACCTGTGGGACCATTCTAAATCCATCCAATCTCACATTGGAGCTATGCATGAACTAGTAAAGGAGGTAAAAAAAAAATGTAGGTAAAGGGTGTTGGGACTGGTTATTTGGCTAGTTACCTGGTTTTGGTCCGCTTCATTCTATATTAGTTGGGATAATTATGGTAATCTGTGTCATAATAATGCTATGTTGCTGTGTACAATGCATGCCTAATATAATATTCATATTTCAACCTAAGAAAGTTGATTTTAAACCAGTATGTTATGAGAGTCGCTGGTCAAAGGGTGGAGTGTGATGCTATGTAGATTTGACCTTCGTCTGACTATCCATTCCATCTTGTGGGAGTGACTCCATTTTGTGTCTTACGACACTTGCAGAGCAGCGCAGGTGTTTTTCCTCACAGAAGTAGTTTTTCTCTTCACCAGAGCAAAGTCGGACAGTGCTGGAACATACTATGTGGCATGCGGACTCGATAAGAGTTCACAAGTCTGAGACTGTTTTTACCAGAGGGATGTACGAATCTGTCTCAGAACAAACATGGGAGTCTGGCCAGCTTCTATGCCTGTTTTCTACACAGACAAAGTACAGCCAGCGTTTAGTTTCATAACAGAGGGGAGGGGATTCTAGAACTCTCTTCTTGAAGTGTTTCAAGGTATAAAATACTGGGGGACGTGGCACTCAGACAGGAGCTTGCTTGTGGTATGGATGTGTTGCCCAAGATTTACTTGTGATCCCGATCGGGTCTCCTGTCTGACTGATTTGAGGGCTTATCCAGTCGCGCTGGCAAGGAGGATGTCTTTGACTCAGTCGGTGAAGTATTTTAAATCTTGATTATTTAGCTCATTCATACATGCTCCGTTGCTGCATTGCACATTTCTTTTTAATCTTGATATATGTATGTTCCATGGCATGTGCATCTTTAGATACACATGCTTTGCTTATGTCCGCCATGTAGTGTTGGGCTCGGAGTGTTACAAGTTGTTTTTCTTCAAAGAAGGTTTTCAAGTCATGAGATCTAGTGACTTCTTCTCTCATGGGCATCAAGTCCTTTGTTAAGATTGTTTTCTCTCCCACGTCTGGTTTGGATGCATTTCCTTTCCCTCCTGTGGATCTCAGTTCAGTAATTCTGAGCTTATTCTACCATTCTCTAAGTCAGTGGGCACAGTTTTGATCTCGTTTCTATCTATAGTCAATCCGATTTAGACTGTCGGGTCGATTTTCACCTTTTTACGGCCTACTTCAATGTCGGGGTCATGGAACTAACTCCATTTCGATTCTGTCCTCTGTGTCACGCTAAATTCCCATACACTGACCAGCATTCTGTGTGTAATCTCTGTTTATCTCCTGATCATCAAGAAGAGACTTGCGATGCCTGCAGATCATTTCAGTCTTAGAAGACACTTCAGGACTGAAGAGCTCGTCGTCTGGAAATGACGTCCAAGTCCACAGAAGACACACCTGATATTTTCTTTGAGGAACACGCGCAGGAGGAAGTAGAACAGAGTATGGCATTTTCCATCAGAGACTCGGACACCAAACAAGATTCAGATGCTAACTGCAATTCCATACCTCCGGCGCAGATCGTGAGTACACCTGCCCCTCCACATCACCCAAAGACATTAAAACAGACTGCCTTTGGGCCATGGTCGGATTTGAATAAGTCCAGATGACCAATGTTAGAAATGGGGTTTTTGGTTGGCAGTCAGGTTACCCTCTGTCCAAGCAAGAACCCTCACTCTAGTTAGGGTAAGTCACACACAATCCAAAATTAGCCTGCGCCCACCCTCTGGTAGCTTGGCATGAGCAGTCAGGCTTAACTTAGAAGGCAATGTGTAAAGTATTTGTGCAATAAATCATACAATAGCACCACAAAAATACACCACACAGTGTTTAGAAAAATATATAATATTTATCAGGATATTTGTAGGTCAAAACGAATAAAGTTGCAAAGTGAATTTGTAGAGATATCACTGAAAAGTGATATATAGTGTCTTAAGTCTTTAAAAAGCAAACAAAGTCTCTTTCAAGCGCAAAGTACCTGGTTTGGAGTGGAAAATCTCCTCAGAGGGCCACAGAAGAAGAGATACGTGGAAAAATGGTGTGTGCGTCGATTTCTCCCCAGCACACACGGACTTGCGTCGTTATTTTTCACGCGGGGAAGTCGTGCGTCGTTTTCCGGCGCGCGGACAGTCTTTCTGTGGATCGCGGGGATTACCAGATGTCCCAGGTCTGTGCGTGGATTCTCCTGCTTGTTTTCCGGCTGCGCGTCGTTCTGCTGGGCTGCGCGTCAAAGTTTCGCTCTCACGGCAGGCGTCGCGTCAATTTCCCCTCTGGAGGTCGTGCGGCGTTGTCCTTGCGAGGCCGTTTGTCGAAGTTCCGGTCGTCCCAAAGGCGTCTCGTCGATCAGCGTCGGTGTGCGGCGTTTTTCTCGCCACGGAACAAGCTGTGCGTCGAACATTTCGGCGCACGGAGCGTCCAAGTGAAAAAGAGAAGTCTTTTTGGTCCTTAGACTTCAGGGAACAGGAGGCAAGCTCTATCCAAGCCCTTGGAGAGCACTTTCACAGCCAGGCAAGAGTTCAGCAAGGCAGCAGGCCAACAGCAAGGCAGCAGTCCTTTGTAGAAAGCAGACAGGTGAGTCCTTTGAGCAGCCAGGCAGTTCTTCTTGTCAGGATGTAGTTTCTGGTTCAGGTTTCTTCTCCAGCAAGTGTCTGATGAGGTAGGGCAGAGGCCCTGTTTTATACCCAAATGTGCCTTTGAAGTGGGGGAAGACTTCAAAGAGTGGCTAAGAAGTGCACCAGGTCCCCTTTCAGTTCAATCCTGTCTGCCAGGGTCCCAGTAGGGGGTGTGGCAGTCCTTTGTGTGAGAGCAGGCCCTCCACCCTCCCAGCCCAGGAAGACCCATTCAAAATGCAGATGTATGCAAGTGAGGCTGAGTACCCTGTGTTTGGGGTGTGTCTGAGTGAATGCACAAGGAGCTGTCAACCAAGCCCAGCCAGACGTGGATTGTAAGGCACAGAAAGATTTAAGTGCAAAGAAATGCTCACTTTCTAAAAGTGGCATTTCTAGAATAGTAATATTAAATCCGACTTCACCAGTCAGCAGGATTTTGTATTACCATTCTGGCCATACTAAATATGACCTTCCTGCTCCTTTCAGATCAGCAGCTGCCACTTCAACAATGTATGAGGGCAGCCCCAATGTTAGCCTATGAAGGGAGCAGGCCTCACAGTAGTGTAAAAACGAATTTAGGAGTTTTACACTATCAGGACATATAACTACACAGGTACATGTCCTGCCTTTTACCTACACAGCACCCTGCTCTAGGGGTTACCTAGGGCACACATTAGGGGTGACTTATATGTAGAAAAAGGGGAGTTCTAGGCTTGGCAAGTACTTTTAAATGCCAAGTCGAAGTGGCAGTGAAACTGCACACACAGGCCTTGCAATGGCAAGCCTGAGAAAAGGTTAAGGGGGCTACTTAAGTGGGTGGCACAACCAGTGCTGCAGGTCCACTAGTAGCATTTAATCTACAGGCCCTAGGCACATATAGTGCACATTACTAGGGACTTATAAGTAAATTAAATAGCCCAATCAGGTATAATCCAAAGTTACCATGTTTAAAAAGGGAGAGAGCATATGCACTTTGCGCACTTTACCACTGCTAACCAGTGCTAGAGTCTAAAAGCCAGCAAAACAGGGTCCAAAAAGTGGAGGGAGGCAGGCAAAAAGTTAGGGGTAACCACCCTAAGGCATGTCAGGTCTAACAACCAACCTTTGGGGTTTGGCACTGAGAGCAAAGACCAAAGTGCATTCGGTATCCACAAAACAGCCTGCTGCTGCTGCCTCAATACTGAGTCGAAAAACGGAAACATCATTTTCGGAGCGGAAAAACTGTTGCCAATTTCAGAGCTGACACTTTCGGTTTGAGCTAAATACTCAGGGTCTAAACATTCGGATCCGAAAGCCGTAAGTAGTAAACCTACTACTTCTACACAAGAATCATCAGATATAGAACCCATTTTAGAAGTCATGGACACGAAACAGCGAAAATTGCGTATCCAAAAAGACACAGGAAGAATAATTGCTTCTCCACCAGTGACTATTAAGAGGAAATATTTTTTTTCAGGAGACCTTAGATGCTGGAACTCCACCAAAGAAGGTTTCAAAAGACAACGAGAGAGAGATTGCTATAAAACAAAACCACCCTTCACCACCACATTCTCCTGTTCTTCCTTCCACACCACCACCCACATATGAGATGCAGTTTTCACCACAGACATCCTCAGCATCACCACACAGGGATAATCTTGGTGACGTTCAGCAGGATACGGATCCTTGGGATCTATATGATCCTGATCCCATTCTTTTAAATGATCCAGACTTGTATCCTGCTAGACCTTCTCCACCAGAAGATACTACTGGGTATAACAGTCATAACCAGAGCAGCTGCTTATCATAATGTGCAGATGCATACCAAGCATATAGAAGAGGATTTCCTTTTTAACACATTAACGTCTACACACAAGGAATATCAATGTCTCCCAATGCTCCCAGGAATGCTCAGACATTCATCTGACATTTTCAAAGAACCTGTGAAGGCCAGAATTATCACTCCTAGAGTGGATAAGAAATATAAATCGGCACCCTCAGTCCCAGTTTTTATCAGGACTCACTTACCACCTGATTCAATAGTGGTTAGTGCAGCAAGAAAAAGGGACAACATTCAGTCAACAGGAGATGCGCCTCCTCCAGATCAGGAGAGCAAAAAGCTAGATGCAGCAGGTAAAAAGTTAGCCTCAGAAGCTGCAAATCACTGAAGGATAGCTAACTCACAAGCTCTCTTAGCTAGATATGATAGGGCCCACTGGGACAAGGTGGAAGAACTGTTGCAGTATCCTCAACCAGAGCAACAGAAACGGGGACAAGAAATAGTCACAGAATGGCAAGCAATATCGAATAACGCTATTAGATGTGCTACAGGTGCGGCTGATACCGCAGTCAGATGAGTCAACACCAGTGTAGTAATCAGAAGACGTGCTTGGTTAAGATGTTCATGGTTCAAACCTGAGATACAACAAACTGTCTTACATATGCCCTTTGACAAGGAACATCTGTTCGGCCCAGAAGTTGACATAACTATAGAGTAAATTCAGAGACGGCTAAAGCGATGGGTGCATTATACACCACACCTACCAGAGGAAATTTTTGTAGGCTGCAATTTAGAGGTGACTTCAAACCATCAGCCACAATAACATCAGCTTCCCAGCAAAGACAGACCTCACAGTTCTACACAAGAGGATCATTCATATGTTCCTATAGAGGATCCAACAATAGAAGAAGAGGCAAGCCATCCACTTCTAGAGGTTCCTCTACTCCAACCAAACAGTGACTCACCATTCCCACAGCGCACGCATCTCCTGTGGGAGGAAGACTGGTAAATTTCTATCCACAACATCACTAGACCAGTGGGTTCTGTCCATTATCCAACATGGTTACTGTCTGGAACTCATTTCCACTCCACCAAACATTCCTCCTCGTTAACACAGACTCTCTCAGGACCATCTCACTCTACTACAAGAGGAGGTACAATCACTACTTCTCAAAGAAGCTATAGAGTTAGTACCTATATCCCAACAGGGATCAGGAGCATATTCACTATGCTTTCTGATACCAAAGAAAGATGGCACATTAAGACCAAATTTAGATCTCAGGCCTCTCAACCTGTACTCCTTTCAGAACACTTTTATATTGTCACTCTACAAGATGTAATTCCCCTACTACAAGGAGGGGATTATATGACAGCATTAGACATCAAGGATGCCTATTTCCACATTTCCATACATCCAGCACATCGCAAAATACCTAAGGCTTGTCATTGCAGGAAAGCACTACCAATTCAAAGTGCTACTATTTGGAGTAGCAAAAGCACCAAGGGTGTTTACCAAATGTTTAACTGTAGGGGCAGCATTCCTGAGAAAACAACACATACATGTCTTCCATATCTGGACTGGCTTATAAAAGCAAGTACAATCCAAGTTTGTCAACAACACACTCAGTATACCATAGATCTCCTACACAGTTTGGGATTCACAGTCAATTACCTCAAATCCGACCTGCAACCATCACAAATACAGCCATATCTGGGAGCAATTCTGAATACTCAATCAGGGTTAGCATATCCAAACCAAGTAAGGATTCAAAGCATTTCACAAATTAAGATTTCAACAACAACACAATCACACTTATACAGTAAAGTTAGTGATGAAACTATTAGGAATGATGGCTTTATGTATAGCCATAGTTCCAAATGCAAGACTGCACATGCGGCCACTACAGCAGTGCCTTTCCCAAAAGTGGTCTGTCACAGGGTCAACTTCAGGATCTAGTGTTGTTGGGCCACTAGACTCCCCACTCTTTGCAATGATGGAATCACACCAACCTGTCAAAAGGGCGGCCCTTTCAGGACTGTGCCTCAGACCACTATCACAACAGATGCATCTCAGATAGGTTGTGGAGCTCATCTCAACAACCTCACCATCCAAGGGGAATGGCCTGCAACCAACAGACTTATCATATAAATTACTTGGAATTACTAGCAGTATTCCTAGCACTAAAAGCTTTTGTGAGGCAAATTGCACACAAGGTAGTGTTAATAGGTACAGATAATATGACAACACTGTATTATCTGCAAAAACAGGGGGGGGGGACACTCATCTCAATTGTCCCTTTTAGCCCAGACAATTTGGAAGTGGGTGATTAACAATCACATTAAATTTATGGCAGAATATCTCCCAGGGATGGGCAATCAATTAGCAGACCTGTTAATCGGGACTCAGCAACAAGTCCACAAATGGGAAATTCACCCACAAGTAATTCAAAAATACTTTCAAATGTAGGGAACCCCAGATATAGACCTTTTCATCACAAAAGAAAACTCAAAATGCCAAAGCTTTACATCCAGGTACCCACACCCCCCAATCCAAGGGCAATGCTCTATGGATGAACTGGTCAAGGATATCTGCTTAGGTTTTTCCGCCTCTCCCACTCATTCCATTTCTGATAATAAAGATGAAATAAATCTCACTCACTATGATTCTCATAGCTCCCACGTGGGCATGTCGACATTGGTTCACAACACTATTGGATCGTTCTGTGGTACCCTATCACAACCTGCCAAACAGACCAGATCTGTTGACTCCAAGGAGAGGCCAAATCAGACACCCAAATCCCAGCTCACTAAATCTTGCTCCCGATATCATAGAGTTTGGTTCCTACAACTTCCATATGAATGTATTAATATTTTAAAGGAAGCACATAAACCCACAACTAGACAATATTATGCTGCTAAATGGAAATGTTTTGTGTATTATTGTCAACCCAACAATATTGACCCACTTGAGGCTGCAGTACAGGTTACTGTTACTTAAAAAAAGCAAATTTGGCGTACTCTATTAGGCTTCATTTAGCAGCAATAGCTGCTTACCTTCAACATAGACAACATATTTCCATATTTAGAATTCCTGTTATAAAAGCTTTTATGGAGGGCCTTAAGAGAGTCATTCCACCTAGCGTTCCTCCAGCTGCATGTAATCTTAACATTGTACTCTCAAGACTTATGGGCCCCACAAGTTGAACCCATGCATTCTTGAACTCTACAGGTTTTCTCATGGATTCTTAGTAGCAATAACTTATTTAAGAAGAGTTAGTGGGTTTCAAGCGTTCACTTTATAAGGACCTTTCTTTCAAGTCCATAAAAACGAATTAGTTCTTAGAACAAATGCAAAATTCCTACAGAAGGTAGTTTCACCTTTTCATATCAACCAGTCAGTGGAATTGCCAGTCTTCTTTCCACAGCCAGATTCAGTTGCTGAAAGAGCTCTACACACCCTTTATGTTAAAAGAGCTCTGATGTACTACATAGACAGAATAAAAGATTTTAGAAAATCGAAACGACTTTTTGTAGCATTTTCAGAACCTCACAAAGGTAATCCTATTCCAAAAAATGGATTAGCCAGATGGACAGTGAAGTGTATTTAAACTTGCTATCTTAAGGCTAAAAGACAGCTACCTGTAGCTTCTAAAGCACATTCCACTGGGAAAAAAGGAGCTTCAATGGCTGTGAGAAGGTAGCCTCTTTCTAGCCTTGTTACCCCCACTTTTGGCCTGTTTGCGAGTGTATGTCAGGGTGTTTGTCACTGTTTTCACTGTCTCACTGGGATCCTGATAGCCAGGCCTCAGTGCTCATAGTGAAAACACTATGTTTTCAGTATGTTTGTTATGTGTCACTGGGATCCTGCTGGTCAGGACCCCAGTGCTCATAGGTTTGTGGCCTATATGTATGTGTCACTGGGACCCTGTCACACAGAGCCCCAGTGCTCATAGGTGTGCATGTATATGTTCCCTGTGTGGTGCCTAACTGTCTCACTGAGGCTCTGCTAACCAGAACCTCAGTGGTTATGCTCTCTCATTACTTTCAAATTGTCACTGACAGGCTAGTGACCATTTTTACCAATTCACATTGGCTTACTGGAACACCCTTATAATTCCCTAGTATATGATACTGAGGTACCCAGGGTATTGGGGTTCCAGGAGATCCCTATGGGCTGCAGCATTTCTTTTGCCACCCATAGGGAGCTCTGACAATTCTTACACAGGCCTGCCACTGCAGCCTGAGTGAAATAACGTCCACGTTATTTCACAGCCATTTTACACTGCACTTAAGTAACTTATAAGTCACCTATATGTCTAACCTTTACCTGGTAAAGGTTAGGTGCAAAGTTACTTAGTGTGAGGGCACCCTGGCACTAGCCAAGGTGCCCCCACATTGTTCAGAGCCAATTCCCTGAACTTTGTGAGTGCGGGGACACCATTACACACGTGCACTACATATAGGTCACTACCTATATGTAGCTTCACAATGGTAACTCCGAATATGGCCATGTAACATGTCTATGATCATGGAATTGCCCCCTCTATGCCATCCTGGCATAGTTGGCACAATCCCATGATCCCAGTGGTCTGTAGCACAGACCCTGGTCCTGCCAAACTGCCCTTCCTGGGGTTTCACTGCAGCTGCTGCTGCTGCCAACCCCTCAGACAGGCAGCTGCCCTCCTGGGGTCCAGCCAGGCCTGGCCCAGGATGGCAGAACAAAGAACTTCCTCTGAGAGAGGGTGTGACACCCTCTCCCTTTGGAAAATGGTGTGAAGGCAGGGGAGGAGTAGCCTCCCCCAGCCTCTGGAAATGCTTTGTTGGGCACAGATGTGCCCAATTCTGCATAAGCCAGTCTACACCGGTTCAGGGACCCCTTAGCCCCTGCTCTGGCGCGAAACTGGACAAAGGAAAGGGGAGTGACCACTCCCCTGACCTGCACCTCCCCTAGGAGGTGTCCAGAGCTCCTCCAGTGTGCTCCAGACCTCTGCCATCTTGGAAACAGAGGTGCTGCTGGCACACTGGACTGCTCTGAGTGGCCAGTGCCACCAGGTAACGTCAGAGACTCCTGCTGATAGGCTCCTTCAGGTGTTAGTAGCCTATCCTCTCTCCTAGGTAGCCAAACCCTCTTTTCTGGCTATTTAGGGTCTCTGTCTCTGGGGAAACTTTAGATAACGAATGCAAGAGCTCATCCGAGTTCCTCTGCATCTCTCTCTTCACCTTCTGATAAGGAAACGACTGCTGACCGCGCTGGAAGCCTGCAAACCTGCAACATAGTAACAAAGACGACTACTGCAACTCTGTAACGCTGATCCTGCCGCCTTCTCGACTGTTTTCCTGCTTGTGCATGCTGTGGGGGTAGCCTGCCTCCTCTCTGCACCAGAAGCTCCGAAGAAATCTCCTGTGGGTCGACGGAATCTTCCCCCTGCAACCGCAGGCACCAAAAAGCTGCATCACCGGTCCCTTGGGTCTCCTCTCAGCACGACGAGCGAGGTCCCTCGAATCCAGCGACTCTGTCCAAGTGACCCCCACAGTCCAGTGACTCTTCAGCCCAAGTTTGGTGGAGGTAAGTCCTTGCCTCACCTCGCTGGGCTGCATTGCTGGGAACCGCGACTTTGCAGCTACTCCGGCCCCTGTGCACTTCCGGCGGAAATCCTTTATGCACAGCCAAGCCTGGGTCCACGGCACTCTAACCTGCATTGCACGACTTTCTAAGTTGGTCTCCGGCGACGTGGGACTCCTTTGTGCAACTTCGGCGAGCACCGTTTCACGCATCCTCGTAGTGCCTGTTTCTGGCACTTCTCCGGGTGCTACCTGCTTCAGTGAGGGCTCTTTGTCTTGCTCGACATCCCCTCTCTCTTCAGGTCCAATTTGCGACCTCCTGGTCCCTCCTGGGCCCCAGCAGCGTCCAAAAACGCCAAACGCACGATTTGCGACTAGCAAGGCTTGTTGGCGTCCTTCCGGCGGGAAAACACTTCTGCACGACTCTCCAAGGCGAGAGGGATCCGTCCACCAAAGGGGAAGTCTCTAGCCCTTTTCGTTCCTGCAGAAACCTCAGCTTCTTCTGTCCAGTAGAAGCTTCTTTGCACCCGCAGCTGGCATTTCCTGGGCATCTGCCAAATCTCCGACTTGCTTGTGACTTTTGGACTTGGTCCCCTTGTTCCACAGGTACCCTAGATTGGAAATCCACAGTTGTTGCATTGCTGGTTTGTGTCTTTCCTGCATTATTCCTCTAACACGACTTCTTTGTCCTTAGGGGAACTTTAGTGCACTTTGCACTCACTTTTCAGGGTCTTGGGGAGGGTTATTTTTCTAACTCTCACTATTTTCTAATAGTCCCAGCGACCCTCTACAAGGTCACATAGGTTTGGGGTCCATTCGTGGTTCGCATTCCACTTTTGGAGTATATGGTTTGTGTTGCCCCTATCCCTATGTTTCCCCATTGCATCCTATTGTAACTATACATTGTTTGCACTGTTTTCTAAGACTATACTGCATATTTTTGCTATTGTGTATATATATCTTGTGTATATTTCCTATCCTCTCACTGAGGGTACACTCTAAGATACTTTGGCATATTGTCATAAAAATAAAGTACCTTTATTTTTAGTATAACTGTGTATTGTGTTTTCTTATGATATTGTGCATATGACACTAAGTGGTACTGTAGTAGCTTCACACGTCTCCTAGTTCAGCCTAAGCTGCTCTGCTAAGCTACCATTATCTATCAGCCTAAGCTGCTAGACACCCTATACACTAATAAGGGATAACTGGGCCTGGTGCAAAGTGCAAGTACCCCTTGGTACTCACTACAAGCCAGTCCAGCCTCCTACAATGGCATTCTTAGGGATCATACCAATAGCAGGTATATGTAAAGCTGCTACATGGTCTACACCACACACATTTACAAAACACTACTGTGTAGGTGTGTTAGCTCGCCAACACGCAAATGTCGGACAGGCAGTACTTAGGAAATTATTGCAAGCTCCTCCCACAGGCTGACCACCCCTTACTTTGGAGGGACTGCTTTACAGTCTTTGCAAAGCATGTGTATCTACAACTGCACGTGCCATTGATCAGAAAATGTTACTTACCCAGTGAACATATGTTTGTGGCATCTAGTGCTGTAGCTTCACATGCGCCCTCCTCAGGCGCCTGTAGCCGTTGCAGTACAATATATTGTGAATATGTATATTCATTGCATGGACATCTCATTGCTTTACTATCTATCTACAAATCCATGCACACACTCTTCACTCCACCTGCCTGTGGGAAAACAATCTAACAAAGGACTCGATGCCCATGTGCAGTATCACCGAGAGGAGGAGTCATTGAATCTCGTGACTCGAAAACCTTCTTAGAAGAAAAACAACTTGTAACACTCCTAGCCCAACACTAGATGGCTGACTTAGGCAAAGCATGTGAATCTACAGAACTACATGCCACGAACAGATGTCTACTGGGTAAGTAACATTTTCCCTATCTTTGTATATACACATGTTCTATTGCACTTCAGTTATATGCATATTCTCATATAATTGTATGGTCTTTATTTGATATTTGGGAAGTGCCTTAATAAATTCATTATTCAGACTAAGAGTGCTGAATTCTTTTGGCAATAGGTCCTCTTAGTTTGTGAAAGCAATACACTAGGCCATAAAGTCTGGAAGAGCTATTCCCATCATAGACTATATCTGGGATGAGAGAATGAAAATCATGAAAAATATGGCTACAGTACCACCAGTTCCACCTCACCTAGATAAGAAATACAAAGCCACAGATTTGCCTGCTTGTCTTGCTGGTCATTCCAAGTCTGACTCCGTCACCTCACAGGCAGCGCAGAGGCCCTCAAAAACCCCTTCAGCTCCCATCTCTGCGCCATCAGACAAAACAGGCAGATGCATGGACAACATAGGAAAGAGATTCTCTCTTAAGTCTGCCATCACTGTGTGAGCAGCCAACTTGTTGGCCATCCTGGGGCATTATAACTGCCAAATGTTGTCAGATATCAGCAGTCTGATGGATGTCATTCCCGAAGACAGGAAGGCTAATGCTAAGAAAATTTTACAAGAAGGTGCACATACTTCCTCAGAGATCATAGACTGTACTCTCAACAGTGCCTTCACAGGCTTCCGTCAGTTGGTTGGAGCAGCAGTCTTCAGATGCCAGGGATGGCTCAAGGTTACCTCATTTAGACCGGAGGTACAATCTAAGATCCTGGAAATGGCTTATGATGGCGAAACTTTGTTCAGGAAGCCTACTGATGATGCCTTGTAGGCTATAAAGAGGGACACTGACACCACTAGGTCCCTTGGCACTCTCCAGTTTACAAAGCTTCCCTTTCGGGGGCAAGATGTTTCTCTACTTACAGAGGTTGATACCAATGACAGCATTATCAATGTCACTCTCAATATGGGCCTTCCTACCATCAAGCCTTTAGCAAACCACCTTCAGCAGCCTTCAACAAACTGGGCGCATGCTGGAAGCAACGTCCCTGAGGCTGTGATACAACCCACAAGCAATGATTTTGACTAAGTACTGGCTACATCCGCCTCGTAGGTGCGAATATCTCCAACTATCTCTTCCAGTGGAAGGAGAGAGCATTGGACAGATGGATTATGGACTTAGTAAATTACGGATATACCCTGGAGTTTGTGCAGAAGCCACCAAACAATCCTCCGAAAGGAATGCACCCACCTCGACTTCACTTACTGAGGAAAGATGCTCTGATAATGCTGACCAAGCGTGCAATAAAAAAAGGTTCCTTTGCATCAAAAAAAGCATGGGATTTTACTCCAATTTTTTTCTTTGAAATAAAAGAAGACCGAAGAATGGAACCCATCCTAGACCTCAGGAAACGAATTAATCCTTCTGTAGGATTACTCTATCTGACATCCTCCATCTTTTTAACAGCGGAGATTACATGACATCCCTAGATTTGCAAGATGCATACTTCCACGTTCCCATACATCCCACGCATCGTAGGTATCTCCGTTTCACCATAGCCGGTCCCCACTTCCAATTCAAGGTCCTTTCCTTTAGCTTTCAAGTCTGCTCCTTGAATCTTTACAAAATTCCTTGTCTCAGTTGCATCCACACTTCGCAAGAAAGGTCATCAGGTATTCCCCTACCTAGATGACTGGCTGCTCAAAGCCTCGACAGCGCAGCAAGTTGCCAAAGCTACCAAAGCTTACCTCTCACTGCTTCTCAGGCTAGGCCTCACAGTAAACTATTCAAAATCCTCCACCATTCCAAGTCAGACTATAATGTTTCTGGGGGCCAGCATAGATACAATCAGAAACAAGGGATATCTTTCTCAAGACAGGCAACAAAGATTGTCAAACCTAGCTCTACAGATCTCCAAATGTATGTCTGTTTCAGTATGAATTTTCAAGTCTCTCCTGGGCATGATCTTTTCTTAATCTCTCTCTCTGGACTGAGGGACATTCTGGCAAGAGCAGAATCAACAAACAAGATGTAAAGATTGAAATGAAAAAGGTTCCATTTGTGGTGTAAGCAATCTAACCTGCATCCCTTAGAATCAGCACCAGAGCAGATGATACTGTACCTACTTCCACTAGCCAGATCAGGCTTCATACACGTCTGTGAAAGTTCAACTAGCCGCAATTTCAAGATAGACATTTTACTCATTCTTCCTCTATGTTCCACGAGGATAATCAAACAATTCATGAAGGGATTGTTCAGAGTTTTCCCCCAGTATGGGCTCCTCCACCAGAATGGCATCTCAATGTGTTTCTTTCACAGCTCATGAAGCCTCCATTCAAGCCCATTCACAAGGCATATCTGAAATTCCTCATGTGGAAAGTCACCATATTGCTGGCTCTCACATCCACTAGAACAGTCAGTGAGATCCAATCTTTTACAATTCAGGAACCTTTTTTTACGTTTCACTGACAAGTATGTACTTATCAGAACAAGCCCAGGGTTCATCCTGAATATTCCATTGCAGTTTCACCCTATTATACTTTACACTTTCTGTCAAAATCCAGAATCTCCAGCAGAAAGGTCTCTTCATAACTCTCAGAAAAGTACGGCTGTCACTAAGCTACCATTGACAATGGATTTCTGCCACCATACAGTTTTGCCATAGAAAGCTGACAAGCCACTCTCAACAAAATCAAAAGCACACTCAACAAGGGAAATGGCTACCTCAGCTGTTCCTTTTGCTGGCGTTCCACTAGAGAAAATATGTTGTGCTGCGTGTGAAAGAGTACCCACATGTTTATGCAGCATAATTGCCAGGAATCGATGCAGAAGAACGATGCAGCCATAGGACAGGCGGTTTTACGTCATCTATTTCAATAAGGCGAGCCTCTGTATAGAGGTGTTTTTTATTCATAATAAATTCATTTTTTTTTTCCATTCAACTGTATTTTACCTTTTGATCTATTAATGTTTATTTAAAAGCTTAGATATGAAAGCTTAAGATTTCAAATGCCTATCAATATAGATATGTTTGTATGCGTGTGTGTGTATATATATATATATATATATTCATTATAATCTACTATAAAGTGTATTTTTGTTTTACCCACCATCCTCTAAGGGTACTTAAGTTACTTACAATACTGCTTGCTATCCTGATTCAAGCATGTGGATCTATGAAAGATCTAATACTGTATAAGAAAATATGAGTTACCTGTAACTGCTTTTATCCAGTATTGGCATCTTTCATAGATTCTCATGCGACCCACTCTCCTGCCCGAGAGGGTCACCTTATAACTAGGGATATCACTCCCACTTGTGCTTGAAAATCTGAGGGAATCGGCCTCTCTTGGGAGCGTTCCAGAGCCTGCTAGCACCTGATTGGTCATAGTTCAAGTTTGTTACTTTTTTTTTCTAGGACATAGATTAGGCTGTTAAACTAATGGCCCAGTGTCAATATAGCCCTTTAGGACTCAGTGGCTCAAGTCCTCTCTGGTGTCCCTGAAGATCTCCGTCCTGCCCTTGCCCAGGCATTTCAAGACTGTTATAATGTGGTCAAGTTCACAATTCATTGTGGCTTGGACTCTGTCATTTCCAAAGGCCGAGACATTCACACGAGTGCCTCCATTCAGTGCTATGCATGGTTGCGATCAGACAGGTTATCTGGTAATGCCCAGTTCTCCCTTATGGACATACCCTTCAATGGGGCTCACCTATTTGGGAGCAAGGCTGATTCTGCTTTAGAGTGATTTAAAGAGAGCAGAGCCTCTGCACATTCGTTGGGCTTATTTGCCCTGCTTTGCTCACCATACCAACATTACTTCTCCTTTCATGTATTTGGCCAAACTGACCCATACCACCAGCATATTCAGTCCCAGCAAGAAACCCAGCAGTACTGCGGTCGAGGTGATGGTGCCCACTGCCGCCAAAGTCAACAGGCCCCCCAGTTCAGTACATAATTCCTCCCCACCCCCTTTCCTGCAGCCCAACCTGCTAAACCCCTTTAGCATGCCCCTATGGGGGCACAGCCACTCAGTGGTAGGCAGAATACAACGATTCGTCTGGGGCTGACAATCTATAACATCAAATAGGTGTGTCCTGCAGTTCGTTTGCAGGGGATATGCCTCCCCTCTCCCTGACTGATGTGCAAGCTGTTTTGACCAAAGAGGCTGTAGAGAGGGAGCCAGTGTTAGAAGTAGGATGTGGTTCTTACACCTGCTACTTTTTGGCGCTGAAGAATGACTGTGATTGGGACAGCAGCAGACCATGGGATGCTGGTACAGGTGCTCACTGACTACACCACTGCCACATGGTACTGCAACAAACAGCAGGTCACAAATCCTGTGTCAGGAGGCTCTGCACATCTAGAAATGGCTGTACCATCAAGGGACCTTCCTGGTCGTGAACCAACTACCATGCTCTTTGAATGCCAGGGTGGATGAACTGAGCTGTCTATACTTAATGGATCACAAGTGATCACAGCAACTCCTCCATAGCTCCAGCAGCTTAAGGTGGTCTTGGACCACATCTTTGGTGCCACACTGGATCCCTCTGAAGCTGCTTTTGGCCCCATCAATCCAAGGGGGGATTCTTCCTTGATGACAACTGTCCTCCTCAACCTCTGGTCCAGCTGCCACAACTTCTGTGCCATTACCAGCTTCCTCCTCAACTCCACAACTCCACAACTGATGCTGCCTTCGGTGCCACGTTTGATGCCACGGTCCTGAGGATCGACAGCAGAAACATACTTAATATTGCTTTTTGAGTCAGATACTCATGCCCTTCCTCCCAGCCAATAGAAAATATGCCTTTTCAGCGCCAAATGCAGTTGCCACACACTTCAGATATGGAGACAATGAGGATGATTATCAGGACAAGCAATCCTTAGATCATGACAGTATCTTTGACAGCCTCCTGTGTCCTAGATACATCTCAGATGTTGGTGTCTTATCCGCCCAATACAGCAATGGTGATAGAAGAATTCTGCCTGCTTTGCAGTAGTCAGTAGGAGAGCAGTTCAGGTCCTAGATCTCCCCCTACTTACTGCTGAGGTCAAAACAAATGTCTAGACAGAAGTTCTTACTCCGGCACAGACAAATCAAGAACCACTTTTGCCCTTTTATGAAGACTGATATTCTGGTAGGCAGTTGGACAAAGCTAGGATCTTGTGTACCAGTTAATATGGTGGTAACCAGATGGCACAGACCTGCTCCAGGGGAACCTAGACTTTCTCCTAAGACATTCCAACCCTGAAAGTATGGTGCTCTAGACATCCTCTAGAAGCCAAAACCTCAATTTGTACCCCAACACACCATCCAACAGGGATTTAAAACAAATGGAAACATTTACCAAAATGGTGTTCTCTCCCTTAAGTCTGTTAATGCCTCCTGGGAACGTACATGTGGGACAGGGTGGCAGACATCTTGGTGGCTGTCTCCAGCAAAATAAGACAAACCTGGCAACATCTCATCTTAAATTAGGGAAATGCACAGAAGTACACAATTAAATTTAGTCTGGACAAGAACCAACTGTGTGGGTAAGGCAGTCGGGACAGTGTGGTGTTGCAGCGCCAGGGAAAGATTTTCTCTACAGGCTTTTCGTCTGCTACCTAGCAGTCCTTAACGGGCATGCCTGTTAACAGTTTTAGGCTGTTTGGAAACAAGGCTAACTAGGCTTTGAAAAGATGGTAATGGGACTGACTAGTCTCAAGGCTTAACTCAGCCTACTTTACAGTCCTCCCCACCCCCCAACATTAGCGCCCCTTTTGAAACTTCCAATAGTTGCTACAAGCAGAAGCAGTACCAGAATGTGCCTCAACAGCCAGAAGGCGACAGTGCTTTGCCACGAGGGTAAAGTACTACTTCAACCCCTGCAGCTGCTGCAAAACCATCTTAACTTGTCCTTGGCAGCACACAATGTCCTGGTAGGGGATAGTCACTTTTTAACTCCCCAGTTGCTGGAACATCATGTCAGACCAATGGGTGGTTCATCTCTTAGAATAAGGATACTCCTTACCCTTTCTGTCCTAGTCCCAGACATCCCACCCACACTACAAGCCTCCCGGAGGATCAATACTCCATGGGGACGTTCAAGCTTTCTTGGCCAAGTGAGCAATAGAGAGGCTGTTCAGAGATCAGGGCTGGTTAATAATCCTGTTATTTTCTGGTACTGAAGAAGGATGTAGACCATTGCCCTCTGAACATCTTCCTCCTGAGGGGCAAGTTGAAGAGATGAACCCTGGCCCAAATCCTTAATGCCCTGGATCTAGGAGACTGGAGGGTAGTGCTGGACTTGCAGAACGCATACTTTCACATTCCTGTCCTCAGCCCACAGGCAGTTTCAGGTTCTCTCCTGTGACCTTACCATTGCACCACAGATGTTCATACCGGTGATAATTGCAGCCTATCTGTGGAGGTTGGGAAAACTAGTCTTCCTATACCTCAACAACTAGCTCCTGAATGTTGGTTTTGTTCATTCGTATGTTACCTACAGATGACAGTTGACATCTTTGGGCTTTTCCGTCAACTTGCAGAAGTCACCCCTGACTCCTTTACAGTGTATCCCCATTATAGGGGCCATCCTGGATACTGTGCTTTTCTGAGCCATTCCCCCACCTCAACAAGCCCAGGACATTCGGGCTATGATGGTTTTCCTTGGTGCTGAACTCGCTGAGATGTCAGTTCTCACTGTAGAGCCTGCATGTGCCACCTGGTGTGGTCTACAAGCAGGATGCAAAAGCCCTAGAAACCTCTGAGCTGCTTTCAGTAAGTACCAGGTCAAGGGTTGAAACATTAGGATCCTGGCGACTTTTGGCATGGAGACAAAACCAGCCTCCCCTACCGGTGACATGAGAGCTTTGAAGTTTCTGGATCAAATCTAACAGCTGGGATAATTCTACAGATGAGGAATCAGCACTTAGAGTATCCACCAAAAACACTTTCCTCCTATTTTCGAATGCAGCCGAGGTAATGATTCCAAGAGAAAGGTACACAGGTCACTTAGGTGGTAGGTGATTGCGTGAACAAGAGCTATGCCACATGAGCTCTCCACTAATACACCACAAGAGCTTCAACAAAGCGTCTTCTAGAAAATGTTAAGAAATTTATGTTTTTTAATCACTGACACAGATTCTTCTTTCTTCACTCAGTTGTTGCCGATAACAGTTGAGATTTGTATGCAGTTTTCACTGCATGCTAGAAGGGTTTAGCTGTTGAGTTGAATAACAATGTCTCTCTTAAACTTACAGATGCCTAACTGGGATTTTATGTGTGGCGTGCATGAAAATGTTTAGATGAATGATCTGTTAATACCTTTATATAAGAGAATGTGGGGAAATGGGGTGTATTATTATGTGATTGTGAGACCTCACTGTGTATTACTTACCAACCCCTTTAGGAACAGTAGGTTTTGTTTGTTAAACCTTAGCTCAACCCAGAGAAGCTGTGGGTGTGAGCAGTCAGGCGTACAGAAAGGAACAAGTGTAAAGCATTTAAACAGCACCAAAATTGAAGTTGTGGTGCACAGGACCCTCAAGAAATCAGACACCAGTTTATTAAAATAGACTAGATATAAACTAAAATAACAGATCCAATGGAGGGTTCCATAGATACAGAATTTATGAGGTATACTAATTCAGCACTTTTCACTAAAATGCAAACAAGCATTGGCAAATTCAAAGAATACTTGAACTTTTTCAAGGAAAGTTTTTGTAAGTATCAATATGCTTTTTTTAAAAAAAATTTTTTTTTTTTTTTTTAGGCAACCAACTCCAGCAGGGAGCTAGTCAGGAGGATAAGCAAGTTTCACAGAATGTTATCTTGTTCAGAAAAGCAGTCTTCAGTTCAGTTCCAGCTTCAAAATACTTCTTGACATTGTGGTCCTGATCCAAGGAATGCAGGATGCTAGAGATGCTGTGCAGTCAGTACGGGTGTTCCTGGGGCTTCTCCTCAGTCCACAGGCTCGGTGAGGCCATCCTGGGCCCAGGTTTAACATCCCTCAAGGTCCCCTTGAGCTTGGTAGAAATCCATTCGCTCAGTATAGCTGTTCTCCTCTTTTGGCTGCAACTTGCCTTCTGAGCAACTTAGCTGCACTCCGCCAGCTCTCCCGGGTCTATAAGGCTCAGGGCAACGTTCAATCATCAGGTCTCAGTCCTTTGGACTGCAGAGCAGTGCAAAGCGGTGATTGTGCTCTGTGCTGCCAACAGGTCAACCTTCTGGTCTTTAGAGTCTCTTGCTTTCGTTGGGCTCGGGAGCTGAATCCTCCATGAGCAGGACACAGCAGACACAGCCCCTTCTCCTTTGCTAGAGACCAACTACAGCAGGTGCAGTCTGTGTCAGAGCAGCCTGTCTTCACCTGCTCCTTGTTGCAGCGGGGCAGCCTTTCTTTGGTTCTTTTGTCCAGGCTAAGATTGGTCTTTTGGGTGCGCTCAGAGAAGTCGTGGTCCCTAGCCTCTGGGCTACTATGTTTCACGCCTCCTGATGACAACTCTCTGTGAAGTGTGGCATCTGGCTATCCTAGACTGCGCTATTTTGTGCGTACTCAGGATGGCAGAACCACTCTTGGTGTGCAAAACTACCTAGCCCAACCCAGAGTTGTGGCAACCAAGTAGGCTACACACCCCTGGAAAACAGGTTTTAGAACTAGTTTTCCCTCTCTCTGTCCCCAGTGCTGGTATGTCTGCCTAAACAATACAGCAGCAATGGTTTCTCATTTGCCGTTCAAAGTTAGCTTTTCCTTTAAAGCTCGCCCTTTGGACCAACACCTGTATGGTTTCCTACCAGGGAGAGCTAACACCTCTCCCCCAAGCAAGGCTCTTATTGTGTCCTTTCATTGGAGTCATTTGCGCATCTCCCCAGGAGGGCAGGATGCTGTCTTGGGCAAGCTTGTGCAACTGTGAACGGACACAGGGGACTTAAAGCAACAAAGTGTCAACTTTGTAAAAGTTGCACACTGCAACTTGTTACAATAATTGGCATCTGAGCATCAGGTAGGGCTTAATGTACCAACTGTAGTAGTCCTAGTAAGAAGTTAGCAAGGCTGAGGTGTCAGCTTCTAACTTTGCACTCGCCAGTGGGGCTCCTTGCCTTCCCCACAGTAGAAACAACAATTGTAGGTTTTTACTGTTGGAACATATAAAAGTATATATTCCACTTTCTCATATACAGCACCCTGCCATACGGCTCAGTAGGCCAATCTCTGGGGTGACATATATTGGAAAAGGATGATTGGACTTTGCCAATGTTTTAAATGGCAAACTTGAGTTACCAGTTTAAAACTGTCCTTCCAGTCTGCAGTGGCAGACAGGGAGCCACCTTTTACCTTTGTCACACCCAGGGTTCCTGGTTGTGAGCCTCTAACTTACAGGCCTTGGGTATTATATACTAGGGGTTGTTGAGTAAGGTAGCATGTCAATTGGGTATAAGCCAATCAAACATACACATTTTAAGGTCAGAGCACCGAGGTCTGGTTAACAGGCCTCGGTGCACTCGGATTTTAGAAAACCAGCCGCTTCAGTCCAAAACTTTGAGGGTAAACATACAAAAAGAGGAATTTTCTTACAAAGAACAATTGTCTGAAATAACTATCACCTATTGTAGTATGAAGAGGGACTAACGCATATGGTCCTAAAGAAAGCGAACTCAAGAACCTGGAAAGGCCTGCATTGGCATGGTGAGTCCCAGGTCTGTGCTCCACTGTGAAGTCCATACCCCATAAATCCCAGGTCTGCGTTTGACTATAAAGTTCATTCCCGGTAGGGAAATTGTCCACCTCAATTGCATCAGCCACCTGAAAGGTCTGGGGTGGATTTAAACTCTGCAGTGGGTCCCAAGTAGGTAGGGTCTCACCATCTTCAGCAAAAGCTTTCCTCTCAATGGCACTCCAACACTGCTGTTTGTGGATGAGTTGCCTACCGATGAAGGCAATTGGATGATCCTGACCCAAACTATTCACCCATGTTTTGTGCCAACACTTCCTCAATCCCATTTTAGGAAGTAGCTGTCTGGACATTTAATTCCTTACTAAAGTCAGCATCCTTCAGGATAGGTGCTGAGCACAGAGCATCCTTGAGGATGTCAAAAGCTGTTTGACACTGCTCAGTACACATAACGTTTCTGAGTTACTTCACAGAAGAAAGTTCAGTTAGTGGTTCCACCATGATATCATAAACCTTCACAAATCTCTTGTAGTACACAGTCAGGCCAAGAAAGGTTCTGGCCTTGATCTGAGTCTTAGGAGCTTCCCAGGCCAGAATTGCTTGGATCTTAGACTGGAGAGATTGGTGACCCACATACTCAACAGATCCTTGCCCTATCTGGCACTTAATAGACAGGCCTGCTTCCTGCAGGTGATCCTCCTCTGTAGAACTAAATACAGCTATATCATCAAGCTAAGCTGCACTGAATCTTTTGCAAACTTTACCGTACTCGATTCACCAACCTCTGGAAGGTCACAGGTTTGAACTGAAATTGGCCTTCTGGTGTGGAAAAACAGTCCTCCTTGGATCCAGTGGCCAAGGCTATTTACCAGTAACTTGAAGACGGGTCCAAGGTTCTCCGATATTTTTCTGCCTTCAACCTACTAAGGATTGGTAGGGGATGGGCATCAGTCTCTGTGACTGCATTTAGGCCTCTGTAGTCCACACAGAACCTCATCTCTGGCTTTCCCATTTGGAATGGGCTTGGCTGATGTTAGACCTGACAGCCTTAGGGTGGTCTTCTTCCAACTTTATACCTGCCTGCCTCCCTCCATTTTTATGATGATCTTTTTGCTGCTTTTAGTACCACTGCTGACCAGTGCTAAAGTGCTTGTGCTCTCTCCCTAAAAACATGACAACATTGGCTCATAACCAATTTGCATATTTAATTTACCTGTAAGTCTCTCGTAAAGTGTGTTAGATGTGCCCAGGGCTTGTAAATTAAATGTTACTAGTGGGCCTGCAGCACTGATTGTGCCACCCACATAAGTAGCCCCTTAACCATGTCTGAGGTCTGCCATTGCTAGGCCTGTGTGCAGTTTCACTACCACTTTGACTTGGCATTTAAAACTACTTGCCAAGCCTTAAATTCCTCTTTTCCTCCATATGTCACCCCTAAGGTAGGCCCTAGGTGACCCACAGGACAGGGTGCTATGTTGGTAAAAGGCAGGACATGTACTTAAATGTTTTACTTTTCCTGGTAGTAAAAAACTCCCAAAGTCGTTTTTCACCACAGTGACGCCTGCTCCTCTCATAGGCCATCATTAGAGATTCAGTTACATGCTTTAAAGCGGTAATTTCTGATCTGAGAGGATCATATTTTGTATGGTTGGAATGGTAGTAAGAAATATTACTTACTGGTGAAGCTGGATTCTACATTACTATTTCAGAAATACCACTTTTAAAAAGTAGGCATTTCCCTGCACTTACTGCCATCTGCGGCTTCCATCCGGTCTCCAATCCATGTGTGGTCTGTGCTGGTTCACAGCTCCCCTTGTTCATTCCGCCCAGACAGCCAGAAACACAGAAAAATCAGCTGCATCTGCATTCAGATGTGTTTCCCTGGGCAGGAAGGGTGGAGATGCTCTCTCTTACACTTCAAAGGACTGATAACTCAACACAGGGCTCCTGGCAGACAGGGCTGGATTGAAAGGGGAACTTGTGCACTTCAAAGCCACTCTTTGAAGTTTCCTCCACTTCAAATGCACTGTTAGGTATATATATGCACTGGGTCTGTGAACCCACCAAATCAGACACTTCTGGATCTACAACTACACTCTGTCAGAGGGACTGCCTGGCTGCTCGAAGGACTCATCTGGACTGCTTTGCTGGAAGGACTGCTGGCCTTCTTGTGTCTCTGCTGCCTGCTGACCCCCGACTCTGCTGGAAGAACTCTGCCTTCCTCCTCAAGTGCTCTCCAAGGGCTTGGTTTGAGCCTGCCTCCTGCTCTGCGGTCTCAGTGCTATCAAAGATTTCACCAACGAGAAGAAAATCCAGCGTGTCAGAAAATCGAAGCAATGCCTGCCGAATCGGCGCAGCACCTGCTCCACAGATGAAAAATCACTGCATCGCCGGCTGGATTGACGCAGCACCTGTTGCCTCTGCTCAACGCATTCTGGGTTTTCCACGCATCGTCCCTGGGCATCAAAATATCTACGCATCGCAGTGCGGCACCAAGGCTGTGCTCCTGGAAACCAACGCCTTCCAGTGTGGAAAGAAACAACATATTGCCCTTGCCGCGCCAGAAAAGTCAACGCATCGCTTCACTTCACTTCACTTTCCTCCTCTGCGTTGTTACTTGTTACGCATCCCAGGTACTGTGTGTTAAAAGGATGCAACCACTGATTCTTAGGAATGGAGACTCATTTAAATCTTTAAAAAGCAATATCGTGGCTTGTGCATATTGGATTTGTTTTTGCTTTGGTCATATTTTATTCAGATAAATATTATCTATTTTCCTAAACTGGTGTGGAGTACATTTTATTGTGTTCTCACTGTTACTGTATGAGATATTTCACCAGTACTTTACACATTGCCTTCTAAGTTAAGCCTGCCTACTCTTTTCAAGCTACCGGAGGGTGAGCACAGGATAATTTAGGTTGTGCAGTGACTTACCGTGACTAGGATTGTTGTCCCTAATTGGACAGGGTGCATACCTCTGCCAACTAGAGACCCAGTTGCTAACAGCTGGCCCATGCACTACTAGAGAGCTATAAAAGACCTATTTCTAGCATCTTGACAACCACAGCCTTAATGCTAGACTTGACCTGGTCTGACAACCTGTATATCTTACTCTTGACAGGCAAGCTGTCATCCGTCTCCACATCATGGGTACACCTTGTTGTCTGACCTCGGGTCAGTAAAAACAGCTTAGCAAACTGCCTTAGCAACTGATAGCAGTCCCTTTGTTACTGGTCTGTGAGGGCAGAGGAGAGAATAATCCTTCCACAATACCATCTAGGGCACTAGAGGATAACAGCTCAGAGAGAGGCTCACTCTGCACTTCCGTTCCCTCATCTGTCACCATCAGCATGGTGATGTCTGCCATTTCATAGTGTAGCTTGAGCCTCTTGGCATGAATGACCCTGTGGAGGTTCCTGGGGGTACCAGAGTCCACCATATAGGGGCCCAGAGTCCACCATGTAGGGGATTTCTCCCTTCTTCTCCAGGATTGAGTATGACCCAGTCCATTTGTGTTGCAATGCTCTGGGAGCTACAGGCTCCAAGACCCACACCAGCTGTCCTGGCAGAAATTCCACCAATACCAACTTTTGGTCATTCCAGTGCTTCACAAGCTCCTGGCTGGCCTCAATTCTTATTTGCCTTCTTCATGTACTCTGCTTTTCTTGAGTACAGGCCTAGCACATAGTCCACTATGTCTTGCGTGGGCTCCTTTAAAGTTCTCTCACAACCCTCTCTTAACAAGCTTAATGGACCTCTCACAGGGTGTCCAAAGAGTAGCTCAAAGAAACTGAAGACTCCTCCTTGTAGGCGAACAACATTCATAGGAGAACATCCCATCTCCTGCGTTTTCAGCCAAACCTATAATCATTCCTTCTGAGGTCTTGTTGAGTCTTTCAACATGGCCATTTCCTTGGGGATTGTAAGGAGTGGTGAACTTACTAGCTACACCAAACTCATCCCAAACTGCTTTCAGATACACAAATATGAATTTCATGCCTCTATCTGAGATGACCTCCTTACTAAACCCAACCCTGGTGATGATTCCAAGGAGGGCTCTAGCTACTGCAGCAGCGGTGGCTGTCTTAAGAGGAATAGCCTCAGGGTATCTGGTGGCTTGGTCCCCTTCCACCAAGATAAACCTGTTCTCTGAGGCTGTTTCGGAGGAATTGAAGGGAGTGGTGGGGGAGGGGAGTAGGTGACCAAGAATGCCAATTGCAGCCCTCACAAACTGAGTCCCCATCACAGGAAACGGTATCAGGGAAGCATTTGGCTTGCCCCCTGCCTTGCCAGATGACATAGGAGCAACAATTCTTCCATCTCAGCCATCTGGGGCCAGTTGAAAAGGATAACCAGCTTGTCACAGGTCTTGGTTTGCTTCAGATGCTCAGCTAAGGAGGGGTCATGGGCCGGGTAAAGAAGGAAGTCCTTGTACTGCTAGGGGGACCACCAATCTTCTAGTTGCCCCTGGTTTGGGGTCCTTTGCCTCACTGTACAGGAGGCCCTCCTGCCAGTATAGCTTATGGCCACCAGTGGTAACCCCTAGTTCGTGAATGACAGCTATCACAGGTCCTCAAGAGTTGGGCAATCCTTTGTCCTTTACTCAGGTCCTCTTTGGAAGGACCCCCTTCTCCCAGAAGTTCTTCCAGACCTGGCAGGTTACCTGGGGAAGCAGGCTCTCTGTCAGGCACTAGACCCTCTGCCTGAGGGTTAGGCTTCTTCTGGTCCTGTGAACCCTTGGAAAGTGAGCGGCCAGCCTTCCCGCTCCTTCTTTTTGCTCTAGGGACTTTGTACATTAGTTCAGGCTCCAGTATTGTTAGACGTTATCTCAGGGCCTTCTGTTCTCTTGTGGTAACACCACCATTCAGGAAGACCTATCATTGCTGCATGGCTCCTACTTTCCACTTCTGCCCAGGCACAAGTTTCCAGGTCATTGCCCAGCAGACACTCTACTATGGTGGCAG
Source organism: Pleurodeles waltl (assembly GCF_031143425.1). Lineage (NCBI taxonomy): Eukaryota > Metazoa > Chordata > Amphibia > Caudata > Salamandridae > Pleurodeles > Pleurodeles waltl. The sequence goes on from NC_090448.1 coordinate 70,410,780, forward strand.
GGGACGCAGCTGTCTTCTTTGGGCTGGTAACTCCTCCCCACTCAGACTACTACAGCCACAGGATGAGACTTTTTGAAATTTTCAGCATTGATAATTTGGTGCACCTCCTCTGGAAGGATCTGGTCTGGAGAAACCAGTTTGGCCATTACCATTATTACACTGACATCTGCATCTCTTATATACTTCACCTCCACCTTATTGATTTTGGACCACTGCCCAATCCTCTCCATACTAAAAGGCCAGTTGGCCAAAGGTTCAATGTTCTCCCCACCCCTGGACACAAAGGTGGCATTTGTGTTTCCTTTCAGATCTCTTGGGGCAGTGCCCATCCCTACACTAGCATATCCTTGACTGGTCATGATTGGGTGCCTTTTTGGTGCACACTGCATCACCACCCTTATGCCCTGGTTGATTACAATCAAAGCACACCTCAGCCTTTGTATGGTCAAACTTCTTTCCCATGTACCATCTTCCCTTGGAATTGGATGAAGCTCTGAGCTTTCAAGTAAGTTAGTTTATGCCAACTGAGTATAAGCCAATCAAACATACAATTTTGAAGTCTAGGCACTGGCACTAAGGTTTGGTTACCAGGTCTCAATGCACTCTCACAGTCGAAACACCAGCAGCGTCAGTCCAAACCTTTGAGGTGTGACCATACAAAAATAGGCAGTTCCTTACAAAGAACAGTTGTCACAAACAACTAATAATCCATTGAGGAATGAAGAAGAATTTAAACAACTGGTCCTGAAGAAAGCCAACCTACCTGTAGAGACACGTTGTACTGGCTGAAACAGGTTGACCTATGGATGCTGAAGGTAATTTCCAGAAACAGCATCATCACCTCACCTGGTTTCAACCTTACTAGTAACCCATAAATTAACTCATTAGGGTTCTACTAGGTACGTTTAACTGAAAATCTGTGTCTCAAGAAAAGACAATCAAGAATGAGCCCGCCCAGGTATATTAAGTATATGGGAGAAGGCTCCATGATAAAGTATGCCACAACAGACCCTAGTGAGTTAAGTCCATTTAAAAGCCATAAGGGTTGCCCCTCTATGTTATAATAAGAGACTAGACTTAGGTTAGTGGGTGTTTCTCTCTGTTGATCAAATATCTAAAGGGAAAAAAAAAAGAAAAATACTCAAAATGTTTATTAATAGGCCATGTGTACATGCTTTTCTCATTGTCTGTGAATGGAAACAATACTTATTAGTATACAATTCAAAATGTAACTTCTTCCAGAGCAGTAGAACCATATTCTTTATTTCTTCTATAGTTACATTGGCCTCATTAAATAAGATTGTTTACATTTAAACGAAAAAGATTGTTTCTAATGCATATCTCGTTTTGGTTCAGTATTCCTTACATATGGGGAGCTTCGCAAGATGGTGAGAGCGGGGCTGTTTGAGATCACATGCTTTAGAAAAAGATTCCATAGATGCCCTATTTTCACATTTGAATTCATTCAGGGCATAGAAGTTGTGCACAAGTTCCAAAGAACGTTTATTTCTGAGCCTCCCTATGATGCTAAATTGTTGAAACCATAAAATTCATAAAGTACAGGGGATCTGGAGACAGTACTTTATTTGTGACCCTGGGTGCTGGTCGCCCAATGGTGTTTGTTTGGCTACCATGACTCTTTGCTTCCTCCCCCCCCCCCCACTCACTTCAAACGCCAGGCATTCAGCGTCCTCATCTGTAAGAGCTTTTATCATTAAGACTGCTGTTTCTCTTATGTGCATTTGTAAATATGTAGAAGCACTGTTACTGGAAGGCTGGATAAATTGTAACACCAGCAGGGCAATTCCAGGGGAGGCTGTAGGTCACCTTTTAGCCCACTGGGAGTTGTGGCAGCTGGTCTGTGATAATATTTAAAGGTCAAATCAAACAGCAATTGAATGTTTTGATTAGACTGCTGTATTATTTCTAATTTCATTCATCTAATGTGTTATATTAGAAGAATGAACTTGGAAAACAACTGAATTTGTAGGGGGCCAACACAGGCTGCATTTAGCCCTCTGGTGTTGTCATGGTGCCCACCTTGACCAACTGTGCTGTACCAGAGTGACCCCATGGAAATAGGAACTGAGTCTGTAATGCAGAGTTTAGTAACCTCAAGCAATGCTGCTTGGCAAGGCACACGCTTTGCCTAATGTGGGCCGAAACGGATCACTGTGAATTTGAACAGCCATCAAAAAATCCTCTCCGTTACCTACAAAAAAAGGTGACAGAAAACCCTCTTCCTTCAAATCAAAATTAAGACCTACAGTGGCTTTTCCTGCCTCAAAAGTAACAGACTCGGGTACGTAAGCTGACAAACAGGAGTGGCACGGCAAACCTCACACTAGGTGACAAAATGATTCCCAACATGCTTCACACAACCTCTCACGCAAGGAAATTATTGTGGGAAGTACATTAAGTTCCCATAAAACATGATTTCCAAACCACTATACAAATACATGGAATCAAGAAATCCCCAATCTTGGTTCTTAAATATTGAGACTGTAAACATCAATGAATCCCCTGATTCTCTGCAGACATTGAGGCGTTCGTGTTACGTCACATGCCGTGCACTAGCAGTAATGCTATAAGGAACACAGGTACCAAAGCTTACATATACACTAATACCCCAAATGCACAAAAATCAAGCACAGGGAAAGTCAAAAACAAGTAGCGATTTATTTATATGAACACATTAAAATTGGTTCTTTTTAGGGTATCGAACCTACGTGGCACACCATAGCAGGTATTGCATAAACAAAACAGGCAAAGAAACAAATTGTGTCATCAAGAATTGCATAGAATCAAGAAAGTCACATTTATTATTAAAAAGAAAGCCACACAAAAGAATAATTTTCTAAATTCTCAAGGGTCAGATTGACTTAGTTGACAAATTTTCAATCCCCTCAACATATGGGATCATCATCGGGACAATACAATGTTGGCCTGGTTACATGAATTGAATACAATAAATCAGGAAATATAAATTGCAACCTGCAAATTGAGAAGAAAGAGCGAAAAAAGATAAAGGAGAAAAAAAAAAAAATAGAAAAAATATATTTAACAAGATAATTTTATGCTAAATGCTCTTACGCTGATGAACAGCTGTGACACCCTTCTGGTGAGGACATGCTGGAAAACAGTGCTGTATCTGCCCTAGCAGGACAGGAGGCATAAGCAGTCGCCTCCTCAAATAGGGAAACTGGCCCTGTACCATTGACGAAGTAAGTGGAGGGGAACCACCCTTACCTAGGATTGTCCCTCTCACACCAGGATAGGCACATGGTCTGCACCGGATCTTAAAGAGTGAGTGGGTGTAGGGTAGCAGGTAGAGCTATGCATGACACTGTCCACTATGTGGCCAATGTGTAACAGTACAAATGATACGCTGTGAGACTCGTCCAACTAGACACTTGATATTATGTTTGTACGATGTTGAAGAGCAAAGGTGCTCGTTTAGTGATTTTTTGACATTTCATGCCTTTATCTCTGCAGGTTTGTAAATTTCATGTGTCTAATAACCAATGAAATAGAGAACTTTATTACACTAGCCATCTTATATACCTGAAAGGATGTATATCTGAATTGCATCATTATTTACCTACTCTGTGTTTCTCAAGAGTTTGAATACAGGAAAGTAACGTATGCAGCTGTAATGGGAGAAAAACTAGTAGGGTAAGAAGAAGCGCCCATGGAAAACTCCTGGTATGCATGTATTTTCACCCATGCAACTGTGTGTACATTTACATATATGTTCCACATACTGTACAAACTGTGTGCAGTGTACTACTTGGAAACAACCCTGTGTGCGCTGTTTTGCAGTGATCACTTTGGGATGTGCAACAAAGTTACAAGGACAGATGATAATCTAATAAAATATTGATTTTTGAATCAGCTTTGCAGGTTTTACAAATTACATTAGGTTATGAGTGCCTTATACCTCTACATTTAAGTGCATGTCTTCCAGAGTTAAAAGTTAGGGACCTTTATAAGACCTGAACAAAGCAGGAGACCCAGTTGGGCTGATTGAGATTGGCTGAATCGAAGGCAAATAAGAGTATAGATTAGATTTACGGGCCATTGAGTTCCCAGTACACATCCTCTAGTATTGTTTTTCATCCATGACCTCGGTGCTCTCTGAATAAATGGAGTTTTCTTTATGGTATACTGGGTCATTTCTAACACGACTGGATTCCTGCATTTATGCAGAAGAAAATCTCTAGTGGTGAGCTCATTCGGGTGTTTTTTATCTACCTGATTGAGGGGAAGGCACTTATGATGAAGCATGCCACTATTAACTGTGGGTGAGATGTATTCTGATAGCTAATGACTGTGTAGTAGGAAGCAATCCCAAGTAAAGAGAATCTCCTACTACTTCTGTGAAGTAGGATGTGATTCCATAGTAAAGGGCATCTCCAGCTAAGTGTCCCTGCATCTTATGTGTTTAAGTGTAGTTGGTGCATCTGTTAGATTGATAAAGGAGCATATATTAGGAAGACGGTAAAAGGAAAAAGTGCATTAAAGGGCGGTAGGTGGGGGTGAAGTCAGTAAGGGAAGGAAGATAGCATCTAAAGAGTGTGGAGATTTTATACTTGGAGATGGAGGAATTCGAGAGTGCTTGAAGGATGTGAGCAGAGGTAGTGGCTGACATTGATGGTGAAGAGTCTCCTGTGAGGGAGTGATTCACAAGAGTGTCCGAAAGTGGTGGTAAATTGAACATTTGATTCGCGGGAGATGAGAATATGCTGAAAGTGAAGATGGTTTAGAGCTCTTACATGCTAAAGCATTTTTAAAATGTTCAAAATTGTAAAAAGGAGCACACGCTCACAAGCCTCGATTTACTTCACTCTGCACTCAGTAAATTGAAACATCTAAATATGGAATTGTTACAGATAACCACGCTACAAGCAAAGGGAAATCACATATTATTAGACTGAAACATTGGCAGACTACAGCAGTCCTGTTTAATTTTGTTGGGTGCCATGGAAGTCCTTGGAAACCAGCTCTACAATAGTGAGGGACTTCCTTGGGCTCCCCTTCTGCGTTCTGCGTTGATCGCCTCCTGTTAAAGGAACTAGAGTGTAGCGTCCACCACCACCAGGATGTACCAGTCACTAGAGGGGGCAGAGCCAAGGTTGGATTAGAAGACTGGATGTTGTCTTTTCTCTTTCCCCTAATTGGATGTTTCATTGGTTCATTTTCTGGGAGGTTTTAACCTTTCTTAGCTATTCGGGCAAAGCAAGATAACAAGAGAATGATGGTCTTATGGAAGTGTATTGTTATTGAAAATGTCACCTAGCATGGATGTTTCATTTTAAACAGGCTTTGCTTGGCAGAACTAAAAAGAACTGGAATATGTCTTGAGTCTCCCCTCCGGACCTGTAACACGTTAGGCAAGGAGTATGAAATAAATAAATACACAAATAAATATGAAAAATGCATTATGTTCAGAATTTGTGCCAGTTTCTTCAAAAATATCGTTCTCAGTCTGAATCACTCAAACTAACCTGAAGAAAATAAGGCTTTTTCGCATGGGTTGCTTGTTTCGTGCAATCTGAGGTAGGTATTTGCACCCGAGTAATTAAGCTGCCGCTGGCGCAATGTGAAAGTTGTGCACATATTGTAGTAGTTGAAAGTAGTGTCTGTCTGCTGCACGTCAGACTAGTGAATTATGAAAGCTCTGCAAATTAATTAATGATGAAAAACAAAGGAAGAACTGTAGATTGCTCAATAATGAAATAGTTATGAACAATGCAGGTAGGTATTTAAGTATATTTTGACAGCCCTGTTTCTAAAAGAAGTGCAAAGTGTTTCTGATAGGCGCTATATCTTTTGTGGCATGTATTTGCCTTATTTACATCCAGTGTTCGTACTTGGTGGAAAAAGTTCATATTAGCAAATGCATGGCTACCTGGTGTTGGGAAATAGTTCTGTATATTGTGGCTTACTTTCAGTTACTGAAATAGCTTATTCGTTTTCTGAACTGTCTGTAACATGTATGGTTGTTTAGGCAATTTGTATGAAAATCTGTGCTGTAAAATACCCCATTCTTCTCAGTTTCTCTCTAATTTTCTCAGTGGAAATAACCCCACTAAAACCTGCGGCAGAGCTTCGGGAACTCTTGGTATGGTAACTCGATACATTGAGGAGATGGCATGAAAACATTTACTTTGAGCTCCCAGTCTGGCTTACCTTACTGTGCGAAATCCCTGGTGATACATTTGCAAAGCACTGCAGTATAGTGCCATAAGTAGAAGCAGCATGCTGCCTGGTGATTGGCCATTGTATTAAAGAGGCAATTCACTCTTTCAGTCATAGCGCTCTGGGATTGGCCTGCCACAGAAAGTTTGTACCCTCCTTGCTGTTCCTCTATGGCCCTACATCTACAATAGTGGCATAACAATGTGGCCTGATGAGACAGCTGATTGCTTGACAGTGGCCTGTGCACAGTCACGTCTCACAGTAAACGTTTACGAGGGTTGGGGCTTACACATCTCATAACTGGAGCAGAAACTTTTGAGGGTGTTAATGTTATACATGGAGCGAGAGGCATAATGAGGACCGGCCCCATAAGTGTGATTTTGACTTGCGTGGCATGCTTGAAAATCAATCCGTTTAAAAAAAAAAAAAACATTTAGTTGGTTTCTAAAAAGCAGATGCTACCTCGAGCGCACAAAGGATGTCCGTGTGACATATCCAAACTGACCTTAGGTCTCCAACACTGCCATCCTATCCTTTTTTTTTTTTTTTTTTTTTTTTTTTAACTCCTCACCTGCATGACTTATTGGATGCATGGCTTACTTTTTACCTTTATTTTCTCCACACAAGTCTTTTCAGTTTTACTACATTTTCATATACTTTTATGTACACTCTGTTTTGAATGTCTACTTTCGAGGCTTACCATTACGTGAACAGGGCATTTGAACTCTTTTACTCTTCGAAACACAGCAGCGATGCACAGACCGTAAGAGGAAAATGCTACTGCTTTTGTAGAATATATTATTGTGTACATCCAAAACACCCATATTCACAGGCACTATATAGCCCATACCCCTCTATTGCTTCGTTTCTTGCCTCTCATCTTCAGGTCTCGTTTGGACAGCGCATGTGCAAAGCATTTTGTTTACATACAGTGGGCTTACAGCCCGCCCATAGCTTACCAATGGTTAGCTTCAGCGTCGCTCTCATTTGCTTTGTTTCCATTGGTCATGGCATGCGTGAGCCATGGCCTCTTCGTTAGTCTAGCCTTCCCTGGAGAATGGACAAAGTACGTGTGCCCTTCCACTGCTCCCGTTTTTGCAGCTACTTTTTTGTTAAAGCAATCCATATGACTTTTTTTTTTTGTTTGTTTTTTAAAATCGGTCCATGTTGCTTCTTTTGTTAATGTTGTTCTTCCCCCTCCCACACTTTGTGCCAGTCTGTTTGTTCAAATTGTCCCTGATTCTTCTCTTCCAGGGGATCCTCATCAATAGTCATAAACATTGAATATTCCCGCCCTTGTGCGGGGACCCCGGAGCATATATATATAAAATACATACATATTATCATGTGTAAAACAGCAATGCAGGCTATAATCATAAATAGGCTAAAATGCTTTATTTCTATGCAAGTTTTTTTTTTTTTTTTTTTTCATATTATAAAATCACAATAGATCATAAATATCTACCTAAGCCCCAAAAACTGGACTTAGGGAAGTAAACAGCAGTAAATAGCAGAGAAAAATAGAAAAAAACCACATTGAAAAACAATGAAGCATTCTTAGCCAATAGGCTGCATGCAGGTTAACACAGGAGAACCATAAAAACTTTGGCACCGTGCCTTTAAGACCCTGAGCACCTCCAGTATCCCACCATGCCTCAGGGGTGAAGGGAAGGTGACAGTTGGTTCACAGTTAGGTCAGTTCTTTTTTCCGGCTTCTTCTGAGAGGATCCTGGAGCATTGAGCTCTGTTTTTCTGAGTTTTTCTTCAGAAAAATCCCTAAAAATAGTGTTTTTCCTGTTTACTCGACAGATAACATCTTTTGTCTGAGTTTGGCAGTCTTTTCTGACAGAAAATGCCATCTCTTTTTGTAAAATGTCCTTCTTGTGGGAAGAAGAAAGCCCAGTCAGACCCACACTCTCTGTGTATTGTCTGCCTGCCACAGAGTCACTGTCCTGACACCTGCAAGTATTGTAAGAAGATGTCAAGGAGGACTCTCAAAGACAGAGAGAAAATCAGGCTTCATGGGCTTCAGGAGAGGAAAAAGTCAACATCCTCTTCACTTCCCAGGCCTCCAACAGAAGGAATGGCCAGATCGACGTCGACAGGTAGGATTGTGCCTGTTTGTTCTCCATCGACGTCATCGTTGCCACCGTCTCACCGGCATAGATCGCCGTCGACGGTGACCAGACCGACGTCGAGGGACAAAGCGTCGAAGCATGGACAGCACAGGGGTACATCTCCGTCGACGGCAGGCCGCCGTTCGGCGTCGAGCCATCTCCGGCGCTCCCCGTTCGCCGTCGAGAACGTCTCGCCCCTTGGCGTCGAAGGACAAGACGTCAAAATCACCACGACGGCATGAACATCCGCCGTCGACCACTCGCCACTCAACGTCGAGACACACAACGGCGAGTAGGTCAAGATCCCGCGATCGACGCTAGGTGTCGAGACATTCAACGTCAAGGCTTTCGACATCAAGACCTTCGACGTCGAGAACAGCCCAGCCATCGCACCTTTCGACGTCGAGGATGCAATCGACGTCGACACAACCTTCAGCTGTGTCACAGGCAGTAGAGCCAGCGGATAAAGCTCCCTCACCGGTGGTCTCTATACGGAGTGCATCATCCCATTCCAGAGCGGGCTCATCGGGGCATGTTTCTCCCATCACTCTATCACCTAGATGGTTAGAGAGCCTGAATAGACCGGCAGCATCCCCGGATTCCCAATACTCTAGGATGTATTCTCCTACTGCCTCATTACCTAGAACGCCATCGCCTACAGCTAGAGCAGGACGGGCTCGTTCTGCTCCTCGTCAGCCGACCACAAGACCTGCACACTCTGCTACAGCTTCTCGTAGCAGGTCTCGTTCCCGAAGGAGAACCAGGTCGCGAACACCACACAGAAGATCACCCTCTTGGTCTTCTTCAGGATCGTCTGTTGGGCGCTACTCCCCCACACTGACAGATTCTCCACCTGCTAGGATCTCACCGGTGGATGATATCACCACTTTTAATGAGGTTCTTTTAAGGGGAGCGCAGAAACTAAATATTGAGGTACCGGAGCCGGCCACCTCATCCTCAGTTATCTTTGAGACTCTACAACACAGATCAGTCTCGAGAAAACTGCTGCCACTAGTACCGGGTTTGCTGCAACCTACTATGGACACCTTTCTGACTCCAGCCACTCTCAAGTCTGCCCCGGCTAGGATTCAAAAGAAGTACAAAGCTCCGGAGCAAGATCCTTTATTCCTGCGGAAGGATCCGCCACCGGACTCTGTTATCTTAGCCGCAGCCAGAAAAACACACTCTGTGGCATCATCTTCCACAGTCCCCCCGGATAAGGAGAGCAGACACCTAGACTCCCTGGGGAGAAAGATGTGCGGTACGGCGGCATCTGCTATGAAGGTCTCCAGCGCCTCAGCACTTCTGGGCAGATATGACCGCTCTCTGTGGGACTCACTCCACAGATTTACAGAGAAGTTGCCCAGGGAAGATAGACAGGACTTCCAGGAAATCTTGCAGGAAGGGGGCCTAGTATCTAACCAGGTCATCAGCGCGGCGGTGGACGGGGCGGATTTGGCTGCGCATGGGTATGCGCACGGAATCTGCGCTAGGAGGTCTTCCTGGCTACGGCTCACTGGTCTGAAACAGGAAGCACAACAACGTATTTTAAACCTCCCATTCAGCGGGAATTCGTTGTTCGGTACCCACGCGGATGAAGAGATGGCCCGAATGAAAACAGAGGTGGACACTATGAGGGCAGTGGGCCTGGAACGTAAGAAAGACTTCAGGCGGAGGTACAGGCCGTACGACAGACGCCCATTCCAGCAGAGGGTTCAAACCCCTCACTGGTCTCAGAGGCCACAGCAACGACAGGGACATCCCCTGTTTCAGGCGCATAGACCCACAAGAGACCGAGGGGCAAGTAGACCTCAACAGTCTACAGCAAAGACACCAACAAAGCAATGAAGCATTGCTTCCCTCAGCACTGTGCACCACTCCGGTGGGGGGAAGTATTACGCATCATCTTCACGAGTGGCACTCCATCACAAAAGACAAATGGGTGCTCAATATTGTCGAACATGGCTATTCTCTCCTTTTAAAAAAACCTCCTCCACACTTGCCACAAGCAAGATGTTTTCCTTCTCATCTCAGCCTGCTACGCAAGGAAGTTCTTGCACTCCTACAAAAGAAAGCTGTAGAAAAGGTTCCACCGGCACAAAGAGGAAAAGGGGTGTACTCCTGTTACTTTCTGGTGGCGAAAAAGGGTCAACAGGGCATCTTCAGGCCAATTCTGGACTTACGGCTCCTGAACAAGTACATAAGAAAACAGAAGTTCAGGATGCTAGCCCTTCACCAGATTGTTCCGCAACTGCATCAGGGAGACTGGATGTGCTCCATCGACCTACAGGATGCATATTTTCACATCCCAATAGCATCCAAACATCGGAAATTCTTACGTTTCCAAATAGCGTCACAGCACTACCAATTCAGAGTCCTACCATTCGGCCTGAAGTCTGCACCCCGAGTCTTTTCAAAATGTGTAGCAGTGGTAGCGGCACATCTTCGAAGACAAAAAATATTCGTCTACCCCTACCTGGACGACTGGTTATTGAAGGCTTCCTCTCCGGATCAGGCGAGAAAACATCGAGACATTGTACTAAGAACTTTCGAGTCTCTAGGTCTTCAAATCAACCACAACAAGTCAACCTTGATTCCAACACAAAACCTCCACTATCTGGGAGCTATACTAAACACAGAGCTCCAAAGAGTGTATCCTTCGGAGGAACGACTTTTATCGATCCACAGGAAGTGTCAACAACTATTAAAAGCCGATGCACCTACTGCTCGTCAGGTGACATCGCTTCTGGGCTCCATGGCTTCATGCATCTTCATTGTCCCGAACGCCAGGCTACACATGAGGCCCCTTCAGGAGGCATTAGAGAACAACTGGAGCCAAAAGACTGGTCGCAGAGTATGACTACCAGCAGCAGCTTTTCAATCACTACAATGGTGGATGCACAGACCTCACCTGTCGATAGGTTCTCCGTTTCACCAGACAATTCCAGCCGACACTCTGGTAACGGATGCGTCTCTTCAGGGTTGGGGTGCTCATCTGGGTTCCTTCCAAGCTCAGGGTCTGTGGTCCGACAAGGAAAAGAACTATCACATAAATCTACTGGAGCTCAGAGCGGTCCATCTGGCTCTCAAATCTTTCTCTCCATTGGTTCAGGGGAAATCTCTCCTAATTCAGACAGACAATACAACCACAATGTATTATCTGAACAAACAGGGGGGAACAAGATCACTACCTCTATCTCGAGAGTCCCAAACGATATGGCATTGGCTCCTGGCCAGGGGAATGTCTATCACAGCGGTACACCTGCCAGGTCAGCAAAACGTAGAGGCAGATTTCCTGAGCAGACATCTAGAAGACGCGCACGACTGGGTCCTACACGACGAAGTCGTCGAGGACATCTTCGGTCAATGGGGTCGACCCCAGTTGGATCTCTTTGCAGATGAAGTAAACAAGAAATGCCCAGACTTCGCATCCAGGTTCTGCCGTCCGGGAGCTCAAGGGAATGCCCTGTTGATCAACTGGTCAGGGATATTTCTCTACGCCTTTCCACTGATTCTCCTCATACCGGCAGTAAATCAACAAACTTTACAACTCCAGAACCAGAATGATTCTGATAGCGCCACAATGGCCCCGCCAATTCTGGTACACGGATCTACTCAACTTATCGGAAAAACCTCACAGGAGGTTGCCGTGCAGACCGGATCTCCTGAGCAGAATGGAAGGCAGAATCCTACATCCCAACCTTCCCTCTCTGAGCTTGACAGCATGGCTCCTGAATTCCTGCAGTATGGGCACCTAGGGCTCTCACAGGAGTGCATGAACATCTTGAAAGTGTCAAAACGACCTTCCACGCGGCGTTCTTACGCTTTTAAGTGGAAGAGATTTTACATCTGGTGCTCTCAACAAGGTATAAATCCCATACGAGCTCAGGAGGATGTCATACTGTCCTATTTGCTTCATCTGGCGAAGTCTGGTCTGCAGGTATCATCTATTAAGGTACATTTGTCTGCAATTACAGCTTATCGTAAGTCGCCTTCTCAGGAATCCTTCTTTACGATACCTGTAGTCAAGGATTTCTTGGAAGGCTTGAAAAAGGTTTTTCCTCCCATTCGGAGACCTTCTCCTCCATGGGAACTGAATGTAGTCCTGTCAAAACTTATGGGCCCTCCCTTTGAACCTATCCACAAGGCCTCTTTACAGCACCTTACGTGGAAGACGGCTTTTTTGGTGGCCATTACTTCAGCGAGGAGGGTCAGCGAAATTCAGGCTCTGTCTTGCAGAGAACCGTACACGGTTTTTCACGATAATAGAGTGGATCTGCGAACTCACCCATCTTTCCTTCCGAAGGTGGTGTCAGAATTCCATATCAATCAGACTATATCTTTACCGACTTTCTTTCCCAATCCGGAGACTCCAGCGGAGAAAGCATTACATTCTTTAGACTTGAAAAGAGTGCTGAAATTCTATTTGGACAAAACAAAACCGATTAGACATTCTAACCATTTGTTTCTGAATTATGGTCATTTAAGAACAGGAGAGGCAGCGTCTAAACGAACGATATCAAGATGGATTGTGTCTTGTATTGTTAACACTTACCAGCTGGCTAATAAACAATTACTGGCTAGGCCAAAAGCGCATTCCACAAGGGGAAAAGCGGCTACTGCTGCCCTCCTTAACAATGTACCAATTTCCGAGATTTGTAAGGCTGCTACATGGAAGTCTGTGCATACCTTTACTAAGCATTACTGTTTAGACTCGGATGCAAGAGCGGATGCCCAGGTGGGGCAGGCCTCTCTTAGAAATCTATTTGCATGAATATGTATTCTTTCCTGCACTTCTTTCAGACAGTCCGCAGAGTTTAGGGATGGGCTTGCTAATCTATTCAATGTTTAGGACTATTGATGAGGATCCCCTGGAAGAGAAGGATAAGTTACTTACCTGTAAATCCTAGTTCTCTTCCAGGGGTATCCTCATCAAAGTCATAAACAACCCACCCTCCTCCCCGGACTCAAGTCTCCTAGAAGTGCAGGACAGATTATCTTTCTGATCAGTTACACAGATTGTCACCGTAAAAAAGTACTGACCTAACTGTGAACCAACTGTCACCTTCCCTTCACCCCTGAGGCATGGTGGGATACTGGAGGTGCTCAGGGTCTTAAAGGCACGGTGCCGAAGTTTTTATGGTTCTCCTGTGTTAACCTGCATGCAGCCTATTGGCTAAGAATGCTTCATTGTTTTTCAATGTGTTTTTTTCTATTTTTCTCTGCTATTTACTGCTGTTTACTTCCCTAAGTCCAGTTTTTGGGGCTTAGGTAGATATTTATGATCTATTGTGATTTTATAATATGAAAAAAAAAAAAAAACTTGCATAGAAATAAAGCATTTTAGCCTATTTATGATTATAGCCTGCATTGCTGTTTTACACATGATAATATGTATGTATTTTATATATATATGCTCCGGGGTCCCCGCACAAGGGCGGGAATATTCAATGTTTATGACTTTGATGAGGATACCCCTGGAAGAGAACTAGGATTTACAGGTAAGTAACTTATCCTTCTCCTCCAGCCACCTTCCTTTGTTTGTTGTCTCCTCACCCGTCGTCACACCTCTTTTTCCACAAAAGGTGTCCAGGTCAACTTTTTATCCTTTTTCCGCACATGCTGAAAATTCTAAATTTAGTCATGGTTAGGCAATTTCCACCAACTAGATAATAGCCAAAAAATAGGTAAAATTATTTTTTTCTATTTTTGGGCAAATTGGAGAAAACGCTGCTGTGCAAGACAGTTTTATCTAACATGCAGAGGTGTGAAGAAAATATACATTTTTAGCACAGCTTTTGCATTTTTTTAAGTGCTATTCATTTGTTTTGTTATTTTTGTGGTTTCTCCGTAGTTGAAGTTGGTGGTGGAAACGGGTGTGAAACCTATGGGAAAGCTCACAAAAGCTAGAGGTGGGGAACTTGAGCAGGTTGCGAGTTGTAGATTGTCTATGACTAATATGAGTGCAGGTGCTACAGTTTGTGCTAAAGATAGGTGGGATCATTTATGACTGGGACCGACATGAAGTGCCTTTGTAGCCTTCCGAAAAAGTCTGTTGTAACGGGCTTAAACTAATTAAGGCCAGCAATCCGACCATTTAGCTGTCTTTTAGAGCCTTTGGAAGTAAATTGGCATGCTGTACTTGTAGACCAGACTAGAGGCATTGTTGAGGTCAAGCTTCGAAATGGTCTCAGAGCGAACTACAGTTATGCATGCAGGGGGTGATTGGTGCATAATGGGAACTTGGGCAATGTATTTTCAGCTGTATTTATTTTTAAAAATCTGTTTACTGTTTTTTAAACAAAGCTGTGTACATTCAGTTGGTACAAATATTACTGAGTATTTCCCTATTAATTACTCCAAGCACATTTAACATAAAATGTCTAGTAACCTACACGGGCCATCGAGCTCCACACAATTTCCACAGAGTCATTTTCGGGATGGGAACATAGTTATGTATTTTCTCACGTTTCTGACTAGTCCCCTAAACCTGCCTCATCTGCATGTGGGTTGTTTTTAAAACCCAAAATTAAGGGAGGCACTCTAAGGTAATTGGAGTCCATAATGCACATTTTCAAACATCCAATTGAGTAAAGTTCCCAATGTCCATGGTGCTGAGTTGGTGTATGCAGTGTAAAATCCAAAGAATATACACAAACGTGGCTTATAAAAAGATATAGTTCATTTTTATTCTTCAATCATCATTGGAAAAGATAGTTTGAGCCTGGCCAGTGTGTTTCGTCTCCACACGGGACTTCATCAGGGCTGCAAAGAACATATGTAACAATACTTAGTTAAAAACATCCAAATCACCTAAGCCCCAGAAGTCTAATTACACTCAAAATACATTTCCACCCATGTTGAGTGAACCTAGAAATCACACACAAGTTATACTATCCTCAGCATCATAACTGAACATCTCCAAAATATATCTTAATTTTCCAAATATCAATATACTTTGAATTTTACACTGCAGTACACCAACTCAGCACCATGGACATTGGGAACGCTGTTCAATTGAATGTGTGAACAGTTGGGTTATGGATTTTAATTGCCTTAGAATGCTACCCCTCTTTCAAGTTTTATCTATGTGTGTTTAAAGGGTTCGTATGGCAGACCTATCCTACGGATAAAGCATCAAAATTGGATACAAATTTAAACTGATACTAGTGCGGTGTATCCATTTGTGCAACAAAAGTGGGTTTCTAATGTGAGTAAGTATTGTACATTTAGACAGAAGCTCTGAGTTATATGTTTCTAGCAAAAGTTTGGTTCCAAACACCCCTTTCCAGGGAGACTTGTGTATGTATGTTCGTGTGCCTCAATGCCCCCAAGGTTGCAGTAGGGAAAATGATTTTGCGGTCACGTTTAACACAGTGTTTCATTCAAGTTGATCTGTTATCGTATTTGCAAGTCAGATCATGCCATGCAGATCAGATCATGCTATGCAGATCAGATCATGCCCAAAATCTCCAAGACCAAATCATTGACCTCCTTCCCTTAGTTAGTTACTAACTACCTGGCATTCCCAAAACATGTGGAAGAGATCTGCATCTGTGCCTAAATGTCTTGGAGGTGGCTGCTGTTACATATATTTTGTATAAACGTTTAGGCATTAAGTATGCTGTCTGTCAATCAATCAATCAAACAAATTTCTTAAGCGCACTGGGGGGGGGTTCCAGGTTTTGGCGGTGAGGTGGGAGAAGGATCTGCCGCAAGAGGTGGTGCGTTGGAATGCGGGGGACTGTAGCGAGGTCAGCGGAGCAGAGCTGTCGAGTTGGTTTGTGAAAGTTGATTTGTTCGTTGAGGTAGGCCGGTCCGGTGTCGTGGAGGGCTTTGTGAGCGTGGACAAGGATTTTGGAAATGATTCTTTAGTTGATGGGCAGCCAGTGTACACTAAGATGTAGATTTGAATTATCCTAACCCTTGCCAAGGCGTTTGTAGGGAAGACACTAAGGTGGTCCACTGTCAGTTTTCAGCCTAAGTCGGCCTCCCTCTTGTTTTGAAAGTCTCAGTCCCTCTTGTTTCCTTTATACAGCAGAATATCCCTGTTGTCGCCCTGTGGTCCTTACCATGCATGAATAGTGTTTGTAAGTCTGTATGCTTAGAGGCTCCGCATCTGCACATTGACAACTTATTTTCCTTCTTAGAATAATAGTAATAGTTGATCTTAGTTTTACATTTCTGATACTTTACATTTTTGCAATTCAAGTACACCCTCTTTTCATAATCGTACTTGAAGATTCATTCAAAGCTGATGGATTTACTTATGCTACTTTTCTTAGAATTCATAACAGAGACCAAAAGCCCTTCAAAGTTATACCTAATTTGAAAATTGTTTTCAAGAACGTAGCTATTAATAGTGTAGCAGGTACAGTGGCACCCATTACGGATGGCGTGAGGGGTCTTTTGCACCAAAATGCAGCCTGTATTTTGGTATCTAGTCATACCAATTTTCCTTGCTTCAACCAGGGGTCTTGACACCCTTGCTACACACTGTCTGTTTTCACAGAAGTAATAATGGTTGATATAATTCCAGGAAAACTATATCAGTCCAGCTTCCTACTGGTAGCCATTTCTTCTCTTTAACCCTTGCCACAATCTCCTGCAAAACTCATGACCCCTTAATGAAGCGTTGCATGTACACTTCTAAACTTGCTGTTAAACTCCTGCTTTTTTTTTTTTTTTTTTTTTTAAACAACTGAGTTTTTTGTAACAGGTTACAGTAAATCCAGTATCGACTATTCATTCACATGCACTTACAGGATCACCATTACATTTGTTTATATTTCGATGTTAAAGTAATATTATCTGTTCTTTACTTTAATTGTCATTAGAAGACCGTGTATTCTCTAGTTTTTAACGACTTCCCTCCCCTCACTTGCAACTCTTCAGGTTACCATTCATTGTGGGGAGGTCACTCTTATGTTATTATCTGCTGTGGATGGGGGTCCGTCCAGCCATGATGTGGCCAGTGTTGTGGGCGTTATTTCAGAGCCCCCGCTTCCGTTTGGTTTTACAAATGTTCAAAAAGTTAACTATGTTTTCTCAAATTTGTTCATTGTATGGGCTATTAATGCTGTGAGCCTTTCCATGACATACACATTCCAGTCACCAGATTGCTTTTTGGGGAAGGTCAAGGGTTTTCCACATGCGAGTGATTGAAATTCTTGGTGCTAGAAGAAAGTGTGCCAGCAGTTTTCCTGCTGGTGTTATATATGGGTAAATAGTGTTTTCTCCGGAGTCGCCTAGAAGAAGTACCCTGAGATTAAATAGCGAGATAATATTGGTTATCTTTCTTTGCAAGGCTAACGATTCTTTCAATTATGTCTATACTAGTAAACGGCCACAACATGTGTATATACATATCTCCTCATCTCACCCTCTCCAAGAAGATTCTAAGGTTGCAAATCATTAGCTTTAGTCTACAGGCATGTACGCTTCCACTTATCAACAAGAGAAGAATTTGCCTATGTTCACATGGCATCAAGAAACCTCCTGTTCGGTGGCATGTGTAGCTGCAGATACACATGTTGTGCATAGTCCGCCGTCTGGTGTTGGGTCGGAGTGTTACAAGTTGTTTTTCTTCGAAGAAGTCTTTTCGAGTCATGAGACCGAGGGACTCCTCCTCCTTTGTTCCATTGCGCATGGGCGTCGACTCCATGTTAGATTGTTTTTTTTCCGCCATCGGGTTCGGACGTGTTCCTTTTCGCTCCGGGTTTCGGGATGGAAAGATAGTCATAACTTCGGAAAACTACGTCGGTATTGTTTCGTTCGGTATCGGGTTAGAATAGAATCGACACCGAATCATGAAGAGCTCCGGTTGCCCTTCGGGGTAATTTCGATCCCCCGTCGGGGCCTGGTCGGCCCGACCGCGTGTAACATCGACACTGATGCAACGGACCCTGTTCCGATTCTGTCCTAAATGCCACAATAAATATCCATATACAGACCAACATTTGGTCTGTAACTTGTGCCTGTCGCCCGAGCACAAGGAAGAAACGTGTGAGGCCTGTCGTGCGTTTCGGTCCCGAAAAACGCTCCGTGACCGGCGAGCCAGAAGATTGCAGATGGAGTCCACGCCGACAGGACACAGAGAGTTCGAGGGACAAGGAGAAGAAGAGGAAGCCTTCTCCATCCATGAATCGGACTCAGAGGAATTCGACGTCGAAGAAACCGTGAGTAAGACGTCGAAGCAAGCACCACACAAGGAAACAGACAAGGCCCAGGGGACGCCACTGCCAACAGGCCATGGCTCAACCCATAAAGTAGGTGACCGTCCATCGGCACCGAAAAAGGCCGAACTGGTGCCGAGATCGTCCGACTCGGGTCGAGACACAGGCACGCAGCAATCTCGGGACCGAGAAAGTGCTGCCGAAAAAGATTGACGCCGAGACAGCGGAACCGAAGCTGCTCGACGCAGAGACAGCGGCGCCGAGAAAGCTCGACGCCGAAAAAGAAAAAATTCTCCTCAGAGCCGAAAACAAGCAGAGACACAATTTCGGTGCCAAAACGACCAGCAACCGAACCAACTGCCAGCTCATATACAGAGGAACAATCACTGTCCTCTCAAATGCGCAAACACAGATTTGAAAAAGAGTTACAGACCACTGATGTAGACCACACACAAAAGCGGATCTTCATACAAAGTGGGACAGGGAAGATCAGCACTCTTTCCCCAATCAGGAGAAAAAGGAGACTCGAGTTCCAAACCGAAGAACAAACACCACAAAAAATGGTGAAGAAGGTAACTCCGCCACCCTCTCCTCCACCTGTAACACACATCACCGGCACAGACTCCGTCACATTCACCGGCACATACCACCATGAGCCAAGACGACCAGGACGCTTGGGACCTATACGACGCCCTAGAATCAGACAATAGTCCTGAGTCGTACCCTACCAAGCCCTCACCACCTGAGGACAGCACAGCGTATGCACAGGTGGTAGCTAGGGCAGCAGAATTCCATAACGTGTCGTTACACGCAGAACCTATCGAGGATGACTTCCTTTTCAAAACCCTCTCCTCCACCCATAGCTCCTACCAAAGCCTACCTATGCTTCCAGGAATGCTAAGGCACGCAAAGCAGATCTTCAAAGAACCTGTCAAGAGTAGAGCGATAACTGCAAGGGTGGAGAAAAAATATAAAGCACCGCCCACGGACCCTACTTTTATCACCTCACAGCTGCCACCAGATTCAGTTGTGGTAGGGGCAGCTCGCAAGAGAGCCAACTCGCACACATCAGGCGAGGCACCACCTCCGGATAAAGAGAGCCGCAAGTTCGACGCAGCTGGGAAAAGGGTCGAAGTACAAGCTGCAAACCAGTGGCGCATTGCCAACTCTCAGGCGCTCCTAGCGCGATATGATAGAGCCCATTGGGACGAGATGCAGCATCTCATCGAGCATCTACCCAAAGAATTTCAAAAACGGGCAAAACAAGTGGTTGAGGAGGGACAAAACATCTCCAATAACCAAATACGCTCCTCTATGGACGCAGCGGACACAGCGGCAAGAACAATAAATACCGCAGTAACCATAAGAAGGCACGCATGGTTGCGCACATCTGGCTTTAAACCGGAAATACAGCAAGCGGTGCTCAATATGCCGTTCAATGAACAACAATTGTTTGGACCCGAAGTCGACACGGCAATTGAGAAATTGAAAAAGGACATGGACACAGCCAAGGCCATGGGCGCACTCTATTCCCCGCAGGGCAGAGGCACTTTCGGCACCTTCCGCAAAACAACCTTCAGAGGGGGGTTTCGGGGTCAAGCCACACAAGCCAGCACCTCACAATCAACACCGTCTACATACCAGGGACAGTACCAAAGGGGAGGCTTTTGGGGCCAGTACAGAGGAGGACAATTCCCTAGAAACCGGGGAAAATTTCAAAGTCCAAAAACCCCTCCAACCAAACAGTGACTCACAAGTCACTCAACCCCTTCACACAACACCAGTGGGGGGAAGACTAAGTCAGTTTTACAAATCTTGGGAGGAGATAACAACAGAAACTTGGTTCTCTCGTAGGGGATTTCCATGTATAGTCATAAGCACTGAATAGTTCCGCGCGCCTGCGGGGACCCCGGAGCACTGTTGTGTAGTATATTCTTAAGTGCAATCATCAGCTCCTTGACAAAAAGGTCTGTGAAAAACACTTAAGAATAACAATGTGCAGCCTATGTGAACAGCTACACAGGCCAAATTGTTAGAAGAAAAAAACAGTTGTAGTGTAAATTTCACGTTTAAACCTCTATTTATTCTATAAATACATAAATAAATACATTCTCATATTTTATTTACACCTCTCATGAGAATAAAACAATGTAGGGCAGTGTAGCCCATAGGCTGCCATTATACAGAATGAAAATAGAGCTGTGCCTTTAAGAAAGTAAAGTCTTCCTGTTTCCCATCATGCACAGCAAAAGGCAGTTGCCTCAGTTCTTTTTTCCGGCTCCTTTCTGACAGGACCCTGAAGCATTGAGCTCTACCTCACAAAATCCTTTTGTGACAGAAATTCATTTAAAATCTTTTGAATTTCATTTTCACTCGACGTTTTTAACATTGAGTGATAATTTTCTGCTTTTTTCTGTTAGATTCTGACAGAATTTTGAGGTTTTTCTACTTCAGAAATGCCTTCACTGTTTGACAAATGTCCTTCTTGTGGCAGAAAAAAGGCCAAAACAGATCCACATCGGGTCTGCATAATTTGCCTTCCATCCAGCCACAAACCGGAGTCGTGTGACATCTGCAAAACCTTCTCCAGAAGGACCCTTCGTGACAGGGAGAAGATCCGACTCCAGGCGAAAGAGGACAGGAGGAAAAGTGGTCATTCTACCACAGAGCGAGGAGAAGGTCAGTCTTCTACCAGGGCTCACACTGGTTCCTCTATAACTCCGACCAGACCGGCTCAAAAACGGCACAGGTCTCCGACGACGTCGAGGGCGTCGACGTCGAGGCAAGGAACGGCGCCAACATGCTCGCCGTCGAGGAGTGGTTCGCCGGCGAGAAAGAGACATCGCTCGCCGTCGACGACGATTTCGCCGTCGAGACGGCGTGGACTTTCGCCGTCGAGATCTGGGTCACCGTCGACACGGCGAGGACGTTCCACGTCGAGGAGATCTGAATCCGGTTCGCCGTCGAAACGGCGAGATCGATCAACGTCGAAGGGTGCTCGACGTCGTAGACGTTCACCGTCATCACGGCGACGTCGAGGGTCGTCGTCGAGAGATTCTCAACGGCGAGAAGAATCGACGGCGAAGGACACTCGCCGTCACCGTACTTCGACGTCGAGGAGTGTGTCGACGTCGAGACAATCAAAAAGACCTAGGAGGGTTTATACAACCTCAGAATCCTCGGCTTCAATCATCCTCCTTCCAGCGTCTCCACAACTCTCTCCTCGACAATCACCATTGCCACAGACGCCGGTAACACCTACGGCGCCTCTTCCGGCTCCGCCTGTAGAGTCTGTTTTGAGGACTCCAACGCGGTCTGTAAGACGTTCGGGACATTCCTCTAGACGCTCTTCTTCCTCTCGACACCGTCATGACCCACAGAGATCTCAGCATTCACATCACAGGCGTTCTTCTTCGTCTACACGGGACTACTCTCCAACCCTATCGGACTCACCGTCCCCGAGAGTGTCCCCCATAGATGATGTGAATACGTTCCAGGAGGTCTTAGTACGAGGGGCAACCAAGCTGAACATCCCGCTGGCGGTACCTGCCCCATCGACGTCAGTGATCTTCGAGACCTTGCATCACAGGACATCTTCCAGACCTTTGCTTCCACTGGTTCCAGGTCTCCTTGAACCAGCAATGGATATTTTCCTTGCACCGGCCGCAACAAAGTCTGCTCCTTCCAGACTTATTAAAAAATATCGTCCACCAGAACAAGATCCTCTATTCTTGAGGTCGGACCCAGTTCCTGATTCGGTGGTCATAGTAGCGGCAAAGAAACTGCATTCAACCTCACCATCTTCTTCTTCACCTCCAGATAAAGAGAGCAGAAAGATAGATGCTGCAGGACGAAAAGTATGCTCTACTGCAGCCGTCACGATGAAGGCAGCCAGCGCTACTGCGTTATTAGGGCGGTACGATCGTGCCCTCTGGGACTCTTTAATACAGTTTGCGGAACATCTTCCTAAGGATAAAAGGGAAGATTTCCTGGAGGTCGTGGGTGAGGGATCCATGGTGTCTAACCAAATTATAAGTGCTGCAGCTGACTCTTCGGTGCTATCCGCACACAATTATGCACACGGGATAGCGCTCAGAAGGCATGCATGGTTGAGACTTACATCACTCAAACCTGAAGCGCAGCAGAGAATACAAAACCTGCCTTTCTCGGGCTCCACCTTGTTCGGTTCTCATGCCGATGACGAGATGGCTAGAATGAAAGCTGAACTAGATACCTTGAAAGCGGTAGGGATGGAAAGACCGAAAGAACAAAGAAAGGTTTTCCGGCCATATCAACGACGACTTTTCACCCACCGGTATCAGTCGCCACACTGGATGTCTTCGCGCCCCCAGCAACAGCAACAACAGCAGTATCAAAGGGGTTTCTCTACTCAGCGAAGGTCGACAAGGGGTCGTTCAACACCTCAAACTCAGGCAACTCGACAGGCTCCCACGTCTAAGCCCTGAATCTTTGCTTCCCCCTCCTCCGTTATCCACTCCGGTAGGGGGAAGTATCTCAAATCATCTGGACGAGTGGCTACGCATCACAACAGACGCCTGGGTATTGAATATTGTGAGACATGGTTACGCTCTCAGATTCACCAGTCCTCCACCATCTGTTCCACCCAAAACAGCCAACCGCCATCTCGAAGCTCTACAGTTAGAGGTCAATATCCTATTGCAAAAAAGAGCCATAGAACCCGTTCCCATCAGCCAGCAAGGGAAGGGGATTTATTCGAGATATTTCCTTGTACCGAAAAAAGACAAACAAGAGTTTCGTCCCATCTTAGATCTGAGGACAGCAAACAAATGGATTCGCAAAGAAAAATTCAGGATGTTAGCCTTACACCAAATTTATCCACATCTACGTCAGGGCGACTGGCTATGTGCGATAGATCTTTGCGACGCTTACTTTCACATCCCAGTAACCAAGAAACATCGAAAATTCCTAAGGTTCACTGTCGGAAAACGCCATTACCAATTTGCAGTTCTACCTTTCGGCCTAAAATCAGCGCCAAGAACTTTTTCCAAATGCATGGCGGTAGTAGCCGCCCACTTGAGGAAACAGCGAATATTCGTCTACCCCTATCTAGACGATTGGCTCATAAAGGCCTCCAGTTGTCTCGAGACACAGCAACATTTCGAATGGACTCTACAACTGCTGCAAAAACTTGGTCTTCAAGTCAATCTCCTGAAATCTACAGCAACACCTGTTCAGAGGTTGCATTACTTAGGGGCCATTGTAGATACCAGGCTAGGAAAGGTGTTTCCTTCGGGGGAACGACGGTTATCGATTCTCCAGAAGTGCAAACAACTGCAGGAAAGACCTCAAGCCACTGCAAGAATAATAGCTTCTCTACTGGGCTCGATGGCGTCTTGTATCCATCTGGTTCCCAATGCTCGCCTCCATATGAGACCATTGCAGGAAAACCTGGAGGATCAGTGGTGTCAACTGAGGGACGATTGGGAGAACAAAGTCCTTCTTTCTCCTCACACCCTACAATCCCTCAAGTGGTGGTGTTTACCCAGCAATCTCTTGGTGGGGATTCCGTTCCAACAACGGCCCCCATCTCAAACCATCGTAACAGATGCGTCACTGATCGGATGGGGGGCGCACATGGAACATCTTCGAGTCCAAGGCGAGTGGTCACAGAGAGAGAGTCTCTATCACATCAACCTGCTGGAACTTCGCGCAGTCCTCCTTGCGCTCAAAGCCTTCCTTCCCTCTCTGAGAACGGAAACTCTCCTTCTCCAGACAGACAACGTGGCCACTATGTACTACGTGAACAAACAAGGAGGCACCAGGTCCAGAATTTTATCCAGAGAGGCTCAGACAATCTGGCATTGGCTTCTAGCCAGGAACCTGTCACTAGTGGCAACTCACCTGCCCGGCATCCAGAATGTTCAAGCGGATGCCCTCAGTCGGGTAATGGACGAGAACCACGAATGGGTACTACACGACGACGTCGTTCATTCCATTTTCGCACTCTGGGGTACCCCCTCTACAGACCTATTCGCAACCCCAGAAAACAAAAAATGCCAAAACTTCGCCTCCAGATATTACCATCCAGGGACACTGGGGAATGCCCTGTGGATAAGCTGGTCAGGAGCATTTCTTTACGCCTTTCCACCGCTTCCCCTGATTCCGGCGGTCCTCCAGAAGCTGTCCAATGTTCAGACCAAAATGATCCTAATTGCTCCGGAGTGGCCACGCCAGTGGTGGTTCCCAGACCTTCTTCACCGGTCACTCAAACCACACATCAGGCTACCATATCGTCCGGACCTTCTCACGAAGTTCAGAGGGCAGATATCTCATCCCAACCCCTCATCGTTGAGTTTGGCAGCATGGCTCCTGAGCTAGTGCAATATGGACACTTGAACCTACCTCAGGATTGTATGGAAATTCTGAAGGAAGCAAAGCGCCCTTCCACACGATCAGCCTATGCAAGCAAGTGGAAGAGATTCTGCATTTGGTGTTTACACAACAACATTGACCCGGTTTCCTGTGGAGAACAATCTATCCTGCCATACTTGTTAAGTTTGGCAAAATCGGGCTTACAACTGTCGTCAATAAAAGTTCACTTGGCGGCTGTCACAGCATACAGAAAGAGTCCTTCACAAACTTCCTTTTTTCGGATTCCGATTATTAAGGATTTCCTAGAAGGTTTAAAGAAGGTTTTTTCCCCCCATTAGAAAGCCTTCTCCTCCATGGGAACTGAACGTTGTCTTATCACGTCTGATGCTGCCGCCATTCGAGCCAATACATAAGGCATCGCTGCAACATCTCACATGGAAAGCTGCTTTTCTGGTGGCAATCACTTCAGCGCGTAGGGTCAGCGAAATCCAGGCCCTTTGCGCTCAGGAACCCTACACGGTTTTTCATTCTGCAAAAGTGGTAATGAGAACTCATCCAAAATTTTTACCTAAGGTAGTCTCCGACTTCCATGTGAACCAAACAATTTCATTACCGACTTTCTTTCAGAATCCAGCTACTCCTGCTGAGAGAACTCTGCACTCTCTGGATGTAAAGAGAGTATTGAAATTTTACTTGGACAGGACAAAAAGCTTACGAAAATCACAACAGCTTTTTATTAACTATGGCCCAATCAGAACAGGTTTGGGTACATCTAAACAATCTTTATCCAGGTGGATTGTTTCATGTATAATGTTATGTTATCAGTTAGCAAACAAATCCCTTGGTGGTAGGCCAAAAGCCCACTCTACCAGAGGGAAAGCAGCTACTGTAGCCTTGATGAGAAATGTCCCTTTGGCAGAAATATGCAAGGCTGCCACTTGGAGGTCGGTCCATACCTTTACTAAGCATTACTGCCTTGATACAGACGCTAGGGCAGATGCTCAGGTTGGGCAGGCTTTGCTCAAGAATTTGTTTCATTATTCATGTTTTTCTCAGTATTCTTATATCTACTCCACCGCGGTTATGGGGATGGGCTTGCTACTCTATTCAGTGCTTATGACTATACATGGAAATCCCCTACGAGAGAAGAAATGGTTTCTTACCTGTAACTCCAGTTCTCTCGTAGGGGTATTTCCATGATAGTCATAAGCAACCCTCCCTCCTCCCCGGTGGAGTTGACATAGAACATGAATATTATGGAGGTTGGTACTCCAACAAATGTTTTGTTTTTTCTTCATGTCAGGTTAATAGCCTCCAAAAAAGAACTGAGGCAACTGCCTTTTGCTGTGCATGATGGGAAACAGGAAGACTTTACTTTCTTAAAGGCACAGCTCTATTTTCATTCTGTATAATGGCAGCCTATGGGCTACACTGCCCTACATTGTTTTATTCTCATGAGAGGTGTAAATAAAATATGAGAATGTATTTATTTATGTATTTATAGAATAAATAGAGGTTTAAACGTGAAATTTACACTACAACTGTTTTTTTCTTCTAACAATTTGGCCTGTGTAGCTGTTCACATAGGCTGCACATTGTTATTCTTAAGTGTTTTTCACAGACCTTTTTGTCAAGGAGCTGATGATTGCACTTAAGAATATACTACACAACAGTGCTCCGGGGTCCCCGCAGGCGCGCGGAACTATTCAGTGCTTATGACTATCATGGAAATACCCCTACGAGAGAACTGGAGTTACAGGTAAGAAACCATTTCGTCTTAGCAATTATCCGACATGGTTATTGCATAGAATTTCTCCAACTCCCTCCAGATGTCCCACCAAAAACACAGAATATGTCAAAACAACATCTAGACCTTCTAGAACTAGAAGTTCAAGCATTACTGCAAAAGGACGCAATAGAATTGGTACCGTGTACACAAAAAAAACGGGAGTTTACTCACTGTACTTTCTAATACCAAAAAAGGACAAAACACGGAGACCAATCCTAGATCTCAGAACACTAAACACCTACATCAAATCAGACCACTTTCACATGGTCACGCTACAAGACGTGTTACCACTGCTAAAGCAACAAGACTACATGACAACCTTAGATCGAAAGGACGCGTATTTCCACATACTGATACATCACTCGCACAGGAAATACCTAAGGTTCATATTCAAAGGAATACATTACCAATTCAAAGTGTTGCCGTTCGGTATCACAACCGCACCAAGAGTATTTACAAAATGCCTAGCAGTAGTAGCTGCACACATCAGAAGGCAGCATATACACGTATTCCCGTACCTAGACGATTGGCTAATCAAGACCAACTCCCTCACAAAGTGTTCACACCACACAGATTATGTCATACAAACCCTCTACAAACTCGGTTTCTCCATCAACTATACAAAATCTCACATTCTGCCGTGCAAAACACAGCAATACTTAGGAGCGACAATCAACACAACAAAGGGAATAGCCACTCCAAGTCCACAAAGGGTTCAAAATGTTCACAAGGTTATACAAGCCATGTATCCAACACAAAAGATACAGGCAAAGACGGTATTAAAACTCCTAGGCATGATGTCCTCATGCATAGCCATTGTCCCAAACGCAAGACTGCACATGAGGCCCTTATAACAGTGCCTAGCATCACAGTGGTCACATGCACAGGGTCACCTTCTAGATCTGGTGTTGATAGACCGCCAAACATACATCTCGCTTCTATGGTGGAACAGTATAAATTTAAAAAAAGGGCGGCCTTTCCAAGACCCAGTGCCACAATACGTGATAACAACAGATGCTTCCATGACAGGGTGGGGAGCACACCTCAATCAACACAGCATCCAAGGACAATGGGACGTACATCAAACAAAGCTGCATATAAATCATCTCGAATTGTTAGCAGTATTCCTAGCGTTGAAAGCATTTCAACCCATCATAACCCACAAATACATTCTTGTCAAAACAGACAACATGACAACAATGTATTATCTAAACAAACAGGGGGGAACACACTCGACACAGCTGTGCCTCCTGGCACAAAAGATATGGCAATGGGCAATTCACAACCACATTCGCCTAATAGCACAATTTATTCCAGGGATCCAAAATCAACTAGCAGACAATCTCTCTCGAGATCACCAACAGGTCCACGAATGGGAGATTCACCCCCAAATTCTAAACACTTACTTCAAAATTTGGGGGACACCTCAAATAGACCTATTTGCAACAAAGGAGAACGCAAAATGCCAAAACTTCGCATCCAGGTACCCACACAGGCAGTCTCAAGGAAATGCTCTATGAATGAACTGGTCAGGGATATTTGCGTACGCTTTTCCCCCCTCTCCTTCCATATGTAGTAAACAAATTGAGTCAAAACAAACTCAAACTCATACTAATAGCACCAACATGGGCAAGACAACCTTGGTACACAACACTACTAGACCTGTCAGTAGTACCCCATGTCAGGTTGCCCAACAGACCAGATCTGTTAACACAACACAAACAACAGAGCAGGCATCCAAACCCAGCATCGCTGAATCTAGCAATCTGGCTCCTGAGATCCTAGAATTCGGACATTTAAACCTCACCCAAGAATGTATGGAAGTCATAAAACAAGCTAGAAGACCATCCACTAGACACTGCTATGCAAGCAAATGGAAAAGATTTGTTTGCTACTGCCATAATAATCAAGTTAAACCATTACATGCATCTCCAAAGGATATAGTGGGATACTTGCTACATTTACAAAAATCAAATCTAGCCTTCTCTTCCATAAAGATACACCTCGCAGCAATATCTGCATACCTGCAAATTACCCATTCAACTTCACTATTTAGGATACCTGTCATTAAAGCGTTTATGGAAGGCCTGAAAAGAATTATACCACCAAGAACACCACCTGTTCCTTCATGGAACCTCAACATCGTCTTAACAAGACTCATGGGCCCACCTTTTGAACCCATGCACTCTTGCGAAATGCAATTCTTAACGTGGAAGGTTGCATTTCTCATTGCCATCACATCTCTAAGAAGAGTAAGTGAAATTCAGGCGTTTACTATACAAGAACCTTTTATTCAAATACACAAAAATAAGGTGGTCCTAAGAACCAATCCAAACTTTTTACCAAAAGTTATTTCACCGTTCCACTTAAATCAAACGGTAGAACTACCAGTGTTCTTCCCACAGCCAGACTCAGTAGCTGTAAGGGCACTACATACATTAGACATCAAAAGAGCACTAATGTACTACATTGACAGAACAAAAGAAATTAGGAAAACAAAACAACTGTTTATTGCATTTCAAAAACCTCATACAGGAAACCCAATATCAAAACAGGGTATAGCCAGATGGATAGTTAAGTGCATCCAAACCTGCTACCTCAAAGCAAAGAGAGAGCTGCCCATTACACCAAGGGCACATTCAACCAGAAAGAAAGGCGCTACCATGGCCTTCCTAGGAAACATTCCTATGAAAAAGATATGTAAGGCAGCCACATGGTCTACGCCTCACACATTTACTAAGCACTACTGTGTAGACGTGCTATCCGCACAACAAGCCACAGTAGGTCAAGCCGTACTAAGAACTTTATTTCAGACTACTTCCGCTCCTACAGGCTGAGCCACCGCTTTTGGGGAGATAACTGCTTACTAGTCTATGCACAACATGTGTATCTGCAGCTACACATGCCACCGAACGGAAAAGGTCACTTACCCAGTGTACATCTGTTCGTGGAAGTTAGTCGCTGCAGATTCACATGTGCACACCCGCCTCGCCGGAAGCCTGTAGCCGTTTGGAAGTTATCTTCAACATTTGTACATTTGTAAATATATTACTTAAACCTTATTTGGTACATACTTATTCATTCCATTGCATGGGCACTATTACTACCATACACAACTCCTACCTCACCCTCTGCGGGGAAAACAATCTAACATGGAGTCGACGCCCATGCGCAATGGAACAAAGGAGGAGGAGTCCCTCGGTCTCGTGACTCGAAAAGACTTCTTCGAAGAAAAACAACTTGTAACACTCCGACCCAACACCAGACGGCGGACTATGCACAACATGTGAATCTGCAGCGACTAATGCCACGAACAGATGTACACTGGGTAAGTGACATTTTCCTTACTGAACAGGGTAAATCAAGCTAATTCCTGTGTGCCCCTAACATAGATGGAAATGTTCCTTTCTTGTAACAAGACTTTTGCTGCTTGACACTGTTCCACTTTTACCAGCTGTGCATTATCTTGCTATCTAGTGATTAGGTTTGGAATAGTGTCTTGTTTGCGGTCATTAAACGTATGGCTGTTGGTCTCGGGCATTATTTCACAAAGCTGGACAAAGAAAAGCAGGGGATTAGAAAATATGTTGGAGGTCCTGAATTTGGTTGCAGAACCAAGGATCTTGATCCCACTTCTCAGCAATGGCCTCTGCTGAGCAAGTGTTTGCAGAGCACAATGGTTACTGGACACAAATGCAGGCCTGAAAGGATAGAGCGACACACACAGCAGATACCTACAAAGGAAAGGTACTAGGTATGGATACGGATGCCTTTAAAACACAGACATAAGTTACAGGACGTAAGAGAGCTTGTGAATTGAAATCTCCTACCAGATACACTGAACTTTTTCCTTCCTCCATTGCTTTCCTGTCAGTCAGCAGTTCTGCCAGCACCTGAAAAACAGACCAGTCAAAAAGAAGTTAAGGGCCACAGTGAGCTGGCTTTCATTTCAAAATCTGTAAAGACACACTTCGTCCTGAAGAAGCGAGTGATTTGACGAACTGAAGTAAATCACTATTTAGAACGCTTGACTATGTCTCGCTGCTTAATTGAAGCACAAAAAGAAACCATGGCTGCATACTTATGCCTTTGTTTGGTGTGGGGTTATAAGGGAATAACTCACCTTACACACTGTTTTTTAACACAAATTCTTGTCAAAGCAACATGTTGTTGTACTGTTTACCACTTTTGTGTGCCATATCCATAACTATAATGTGAGTGTTTAGTTTGCCTTCACAAGCTATATTTCAAATGATTGCCCAAACTGCGTTCGCAAAATTAGACGACCACAAGGTCTGTAGGAACGTGGGGCTGTGCCCTGGTTTCTCAAGCATTCCATTCACTGTTTTTAGTATAACAGTTTACCCTAAAAGACTGGAGCTAACTGGCGATCACTAGGAACCAACATGTTCATATCGCCACCTTCCATACAAAGCATTTTACAAATATTTTTCAATAGGGTTAAAGACACCTACATAAATAGCAGCGGAACGCCTTGCTTAAAGTGCACCGAATACCGTATCAAAGTACACTGTATTAAAGCCTGTCGCTAACTCTCCATTGATGTACTCTCATGAAATCAATGTTTAGGCCAGTGGTTCTTAACCTTTTGACTTCCGGGGATGCTCACTGGATCACTATTGGAAGCTGGGGGACCCCAGCTGTAGTGAAATGTGTGTTTTGACCACTGACTTCATGTTGCGCCACTTTGCACCTGGCTTAGCTGTCCAGTGTTCACCAGTTACAGACTCCATTTTGTATTCAGTTCAGCCTTAGCTTCATTCTGCCTATTGACTCCATCGTAGCATTAGACACTGCCATGTTAAACGCTGCCCGTAATGTTCCACATTGTAAACTGTGCATTCTGTCTTGTTTTTGAATCAATTCCCACCAAGGGTTTTGGCTGATAAGAATGTACTCAGAAGGGAGGGAACGGCCTTGCTTTGACTTGACATCTTGGGATTGTGGCTAAATCCCAACGTGTTATTTTCAAAGCATACCTAAACTAGCCAGCGTGTTTGAATACTCCTTGCGCAACTTGAGGGATTTTTCCAGAAAGGTCCTTCTTTGGTTTTTTAAGATATAAAAGAGACCCAGATCAGCAGTAGGAGATTCAGAGACCTCAATCAGGATTCAGACGTTGGATGCCTGATATAGATTTCCCGTGAGGACGGAGATCTCTCTTTCTCGCAGTCGAATGGGGTAATCAGCTTGCTGGCAGAAGAAAGATGAAGCACCTGACAGGCCCTACTTTGCATTATAATATAGATACATATAGTTGTGTATATTGCAGTGGAGAATCATTCGTGTATGTTTTCATTTCATTGTTGTGACTATTTTTAAATGTGTGCTGTCAACATGCTAATCTCCTTTTAGGAACCTTGCACAGTGAAATAATAAATTTCTTCTTTGGACTAAGAAGTGCATTCCAGAGATTTTTTGTCAGTGCATGAGTAGTTCAGCTCGGTCATTAGTGAAAAGCAAAACGCCAGCCTATGCAATTTATACGATTTGAACTTCAAAACAATACACAAAACATGTATTTAATTCACAAGCCAAAAATATATAAAAATTGAAATTTTAAGGGGAAGCCTAGAGATTTTCAAAATGTAGCTTTATTCCTATAAGCGATACCTGAACTCTAGTACATTATTTAGTCTGCTTGTGCTTAATTCATGCTCATTCTGTCCATGCACACCAGTGCTTCAGTTGAGGCCACCATCTCTCCTTGCTAGATCTGGTTTAATGTATAGACAGTGCTTTCAAAATCATGGTAAGGATACTAACTTAATGTTTACAAAATCCTTCACATTACAGAGCATTTTAATATTTCTAATTGAACATTTTGATTTTTATGTATTTACTTTATTGAGCCTCTGTTATTTAATTTTAAACAGTCACAGACCCTCTTAGTAGGGTTTCGCGGCTGCCCAGTGGTTTGTTGCTGTTCACTGTCACAGTCACTATCTTATGAAGATGCAGCCAGTCAGCTTTATTCTTCATTATTGGGTTGTTCATAGATTCACATGCTTGAATCATCCCCGTTGAAGTGGGAGTCCCACGGTACATTAACTTAGCAGTATACACCATTAGCATAGGCCCTAAAGGCAATGAGCACTCTGTTTAGTAACATATCAGTGTCTTTTTATTTAAAAAGGACAAAGGTTGACTTCTGACCAATCAGGCGTCAACACCATCTAGAGCACTCCCAAGAGAAGCTGTTTCTCTCAGAGTTTCAACCGCATGTCGTGTGAAAGGGAGTCTACCTGGGCTCTGCCCAGTTTTCTTCAGATATGGCTGATACCCCTAGAAAAGGATCCTTTCGATCCTGCTCTACTTCCGGAAAAACGAGGCTTGATGTTCCTCATGAAGATTGTATATACTGCATTCATCCTCATCATAAAGTTAAGGACTGTAAAAGTTGCTGCAAGTTTTCATCTGAAACCGTGAGAGCAGACTATTACTATGGCTTCAAAGATCTCAGCCATCTATATCTCTCTCCTCAGATGAGGACTCCGACTCTATAGTCCCTCACAAGAAAACATCAAAGAGAAAAATATTTTCTGAGGAACAACCTGAGACTGCTAGAAAAGCCTTTAAAAAGTCTCCACACGAGAATACTAAGGGCACTTCTAAAAAGCATGGCAAAGACATGAGGCTAGTCAGAGTAGATCCCATCCTTCTACTCCATCTAGAAAAACTTTTGCCTCTTCAAAACCAGCCTCAGAACCATCAACTACAAAGCCATAGTTAAAATTCATGTCGACCTGGACTCTGGCGACGTCAACAAGCAAGATGACATCTACTATGGCATCGTCAACAATAATGACAACACAGTTGATGTTTGTATTGGTGCCTATCCCGACGAGGATATCGACTGCGGCCCCAGTGACATCACAAGCATTAATAACAGTGACTCCCTTCAAGAAAAAAATCTACGTCAACACCACCATTGGTGGCCCTACAGTTGACGATTTCCCAGTAGACGGTCGTACTGTTGACAACTCCATTGTCGATGGCACCGACGACATCCTCCACGATGAGCCCCAATGAAGACATTGCCTCCACTGACAATTTTAAAACCAACTTTGACAGCATTGTCAAAGGTGATCAAAATAACAAAAACGACTATTAGACCAGAACATTCCTCTCCCAGCAAGGTTTCTCCTCATCCTCCTAGTCACCTTCTAGACAGAGGATTCTGATGACTACGGCCCATTCAGAACAGAATATAGTCAGTCGCAACTCAATGTGAAATGTCAAGATTTAGGAGAGGACGACGAAGCTGATGAGCAATATTATAGTGCCTACTATCAGGATCCTACTTATTCTTGTAGACCCTCCACGCCTCAGCAATATAGGTCACACACACAACCTCAAGAATATCAAGAGGTAGTACAAGTGCCTCTAACTTTGCTGCAAGATTTTAAAAAGACGGTAAAGGATTATCAAACCAGATACCCTGATGTACCTCGCCAGACAGTGCCAGATCAAGTATCTGCATCAACTCCTGAACATCTTCCTCCACCTATTACGCAGTGAATCTCACCAGTGTCTAACATCACTCCACCTCTTAGAGAATATCCTTCTTCATATAGTGATGATCAGGAAGAAGGAGAAATTCAGGACACTTGGTCTCACAATGGGTGGGATGAATACTTATTTACCCATACCATCACCACACTACCCAATATACTGTCCGCCAGAGGATATTGGGGGATTTCATTCAATAATGGAAAGAGCTGCAGACAGATTTCATCTCCCTATGTCAGTGAAACAAATGGACTGCTTTCTGTATGATTTTAAGGAGCCTCAAAGAAAATCAGTAAGATCGATACTCATAAATGATTACATATGGCAAGGAGGTATAAAAATCATGCACAGTCTGGCTACAGTACCCCCGGTATTGTTAAGAATAGAGAGGAAATATAAGGCCTCAGGTGATGCATCAGCCTGTTTAGTGGGTCACCCGAAAGCAGACGTCTCAATAACATGGGAAAAAGGTTCACCACAATGTCTGCAGTTACTGTAAGAGCAGTTAACGCTCTAGCTATTCTTGCTCATAATGATCGGCAAATATGGTTGGATATTGGAGACTTTATAGATCTCATTCTGAATGAAAAAAAAAGACTAGAACCAAGAAAATGGTTGCAAAAAGGAGAGAGAACACCCTCTGAAGTCATAGATTGTGCTATGAATATAGCGTCAACTGGATTCCGACAGCTAGCAGGGGCTGCTGTCTTACGAAGGCAAGGGTGGTTGAAAAGTACATCTTTTAAACCAGAAGTCCAAACAAAGATACTTGACATGGTCTTCGACGGGCAAGCGCTGTTTGGAAAACACATCAATGTAGCTCTACAAACAATAAAAGCGGACATGGAAACAGCCCGGTCAATAGGAACCTTGCAATTAAGGAAAACTCATTTCAAAGCAGCAGGAAGAAGAGGCATCTCCTTCTACAGAGGTAGTTATCAAGGGTTCCAACAACCTTACCAGCACTACAGACCTCATTTCCAGCAGAAGACATACAACCACCTCCGGCTGCTTATCACAAGCAAGGTCCTAGATTAAATCAAATCTCTCACGGAAAGGGCTCCAACAAACCAAAGTTACCTGTATCGAGTGTCAGCTCCCACCTCTCCTAAATTGAACCTGGGTGAAAATATCTCCAACCATCACCATTGGTGAAGCATAACGTCAGACAAGTGGGTTCTAGACCTGGTTGCCCACAGGCATACACTGGAATTCATCAAGCAACTGCTAACACTGCCACCTCATCTTCACTTATTATGTCAAGAAGCACGCATCATGCTAGAGAAAAGAGCAATAGAAAGAGTTCCTGCATCACAGAAGGGGAAAAGTTTATGTTCCCGTTTTTTTCCTAATCAAGAAGAAATACGGGGAATGGAGACCAATATTAGATTTAGGGAAGCTGAACAATTTCCTAAAGAAACAATCTTTCACTATGATCACTCTTTCTAATTTTCTCAAACTCTTGAACCACAACGATTATATGACCACCTTGGATCTGCAAGATGCGTACTTTCATATCCCTATCCACCCCAAACACAGCAAATTCCTCAGATTCACAGTAGCCAACTCTCAATACCAATTCAAAGTTCTCTAGTGCCTTAAATCGGCACTGCATATATTCACGAAATGCCTAGCCCCAGTAGCTGCCACTTTGAGAACCCCAGGACACCAGATATTTCCGTAGCTCGACGACTGGTTGCTCAAGGGGGCAGCGCAGGCAACAGAGGCCACCTCGGCCTGCCTAGAGGTCTTCAAACACCTGGGTCTGACAATCAACCAGCAAAAACCCTCCACTGTTCCAGCAACACGAATCCTATTTCTAGGAGCAATTCTAGATACCCTACAAGATAAATCATACCTGTCAAAGGACAGGCAACAAGAGACTACGGTGTCTGGCACTAAAATTACAAGCAAGAAAGTGCATGTTAGTATGCATTTACAAATTGCTATTGTGAGTGATCCTTTTAGATCTCCTACCTTTAGCTCGGCTGAAGAACAGGGCATCCGGTGGCTACAGGAATAAGGATTGTTGGATGATTTAATCAAGGTTACACCCAAATTATATCATCAGTAGCTTGCTGGACAGTGGTGGATATTCTAGCCAAAGGGCTCTCATTCCTTCCTCAGCCCCCAAAATACGTTACCACCATAGATGCATCCCTGGACGAATGAGGAGGACATCTGCAAGAACTTCAAGTCCAAGGAAAGTGGACTGCAGGTCCGAAAGCCCTTCAGATCAACCACCTGGAACTTTGACTTTACCTCAGTCTCCGAGCTTTTCTTCCAAGAATAAAGAACACTTCTGTCCTCTTGAGCACAGACAACACAACAAACATGTTTCACATAAACAAGCAGGTAGGTACCTGATCGCTACCCCTATCATCCGAAGCGCAGAAGATTTAGAATTGGACAATGAAGCACGACATCACTCACAGAGTAGAGCATGTTCCTGGGCTCAGCAGCACTTTGTCGGACAGTCTCAGCAGAATGACATCAACCTATCATGAATGGGAGCTAGATCAGACCACTCTGGACTGCATATTCTCTCGGTGTGGCAAACCAACACTGGACTTATTTGTGATACCTCAGAAAAAACAAATACCAATACTTTGCAACCTGGCAACCCCATCCAGGACCATGGGGGAATGCAGTTTTGATAAGATGGTCTGGGATCTTAGCCTACGCTTGTTCCCCGATTCCTGTAATCCCAAGAGTTCACAGAAAGATCAAATCAGAGAGGAGTTGGATCATACGTATAGCTCCCAGGTGGCCCAGGCAGCACTGGTTTACAGGGCTTCTGATATTACCAGAGGTAAACCGTATCCACCTCAAGCCAGAGCCTCACCTGTTGTCGATGAACAAAGGCCAAGTACATAATTCGGACCCAACATCTCTCCACTTGTGTGCATGGCTTCTCAGTACAATGAATTCAAGGGGCTGAACATCTCGCAGAAGTGTTCAGAGATTCTGTCCAAGGCGCGAGCAGATTCAACCTTGAAAACATGTAGATTAAAATGAAAAAGGCTCTGCATCTGGTGCCAAAAGTCTGGCTTACATCCTCTTCAGATATCACCAGAACAACTTTTGCCTTACCTTCATTCTCTAGCTCATTCCTCAATAAATGTTCATCTGGTCGCAAACTCCAGATATATCCATTCTCATAGCTCCACTTTATTATGTTCCAGCAGAATCGGTAAGCAATTTCTTAAAGGCCTCTTTAGAGTTTTTCCCCCCAGCGGGGACTCCACCATCAGAGTGGCATCTAAATACAGTCTTAGTTCAATTATTGAAACCACCATTTGAGCCCTTTTATAAAGCGGATCTCAAATTTCTCACCTGGAAAGTCTCCTTGCTTTTAGCTCTTACAAGCCTCAGAAGAGTGAGTGAAATACGGACCTAGCAGTTCGGGCTGGATTGTTCCCATGGGGAATAGGGTCAAGACTGATTTACATACGGCTGGTTCCAAACTGGGGTGGCATAGTGAGCAAAAGAACAATGGATTAAACCCAGATCTGTGACTGGGGGTGAGTGTTTGAAAGGTTTCAACACTCCGTCCATTATCCTTTTGTGTTGCTAAAGTTGCCTTAAGTGGGAAGGTTATGCCCAGGTGTAGGTCCCTTGCTCACTGTGCCACTGGATTCAAGCTAGCCTGGCTGATGAGGCGTGATACCCTGAAACCGGTCTCAGGATGCTTGTTTCCGGTCCAGGGAGGACCTGGCAGTTCGGGCTGGATTGTTCCCATGGGGAACAGGGTCAAGACTGATTTGCATATGGCTGAGTCCAAACTGGGGTAGCATGGTGATCAAAAGAACGATGGATTAAACCCAGATCTGTGAATGGGGATGAGTGTTTGAAAAGTTTCCATACCATCACCCTTTTGTGTTGCTGAAATCTAGACCTTCACAACACAGGAGCCTTCATACTTAGAACAAACCTGAAATTAATTCCCAAGGTACTTAGTGACGTCCATATTAATGAACCTATAGTTCTAAGAACTTTCTTTGCGAACCTAAGCTCTCCAGCAGAGAGACCCTTGCATACCTTAGATCCACAGAGGTGCCTCACATTCTATTTGCACCGTACAAAAACTCTCTGGAAAACTACCCAGTTATTGGTATCTGACAGTTGCCAGATGGATGTCAAACGCAATACAGTACTGTAACTGCAAAGCTGGTCGACCTTTGTTGAACAAGGTCAGAGCACACTCAACCAGGGTAATCTGTACATCTGCAGCTCTCTTTGCTGGTGTGCTGTTGGACAGAATATGTGGGTTAGCAATGTGAAAAAGTGTGCGCTCATTCATGCAGCATTACTGCCTAGAATCTGCTCAACACACTGATCCGGCAGTTGGTCAAGCAGTGCTGCGCAATCTCTTTCAATAAGATGACTCTATTGTTTATCTTTTTCGATCTAAACATTGAAATGGTTTTCCATTGGTTGTTTAATGTTGTTATTATTGTTATACGACTATATTAGACATGAGTGATATATTGTTGACGGAAGCACACCATCCGCTATTACACCTTGCATGAATATTCCACTTACTGCTTCCTAATCCGATTCAAGCATGTGACTCTATGAAAGATCAAATACTGGAGAAGAAAACAAGTTACTTACCTGTAACTTCAGTTCTCCAGTATTGTATCTTTCATAGATTCACATGCGGCCGACCCTCCTCCCCTTATATCCAGGCATAACAATTCCCACTTGTGCTCGAAAATCTGAGGGAAACAGCCTCTCTTGGAAGTGTTCTAGAAGGCGCAAATGCCTGATTGGTCCGACGTCAACCTTGGTCCTTTTTTAATAAAAGGACATTGAAATGTTATTAAACAGATTGCTCCTTGCCTTTAGGGTCTATGCTAATGTTGTATACTGCTCAGTTAATTTACCGTCGGACTCCCACTTCAACGATGGGGATGATTCAAGATTGTGAATCAATGACAGATACCAATACTCGAGAAGTGAACAAGAAGGGAATAAAATCCACACATGTGCAGAATGACACAGGGTGACCACCCAGCCGTCACTCATCTAGCAGTTGTGACAAAATGTCCCCATTCATCCTGCGTCTTGAGTCTATCCACCATAGGCCTACTGTTTAAATCCAATGGCATTCAAGTTCTAACAGTTTTTTATTCTGGTTCCCACCTCGTGGATCTTGTCTCAAGACCTCAATGACCTGCTACCTAATCTCATCCGCTGTGTGGACAAGTGCCATGTTGTAGTCTACCAAAGGTGCGCCCCTGGTCTTACAGTGTTGTAGGATGCTAGCCTTAACTTTGTGCAGTGTGACCAATGTAAATCTTAAATCAGGGGCACCATAGCACATAAATGACATTTTGTAAATTACAATTGGAGAAACGGCTCAATTGGCATATCATATTACCATGAACAAAAACGTTGGTCTCGTTACAGAATGTTCAAGTGGGACATTGTCCGTCTTTGACGTGGCCCTTGATGGGAGGCAGGCCCCATTGTGATTGTATAGTGGGGGTTTCGGGAGCAGGTAACGCTGCCGTCACCAATTTAGCCCTCAAGTTGGGGCCTCTTTTAAAATAGCATAATTGAAAATCCCTTTGTTCGATAATGTCTGTGCCCAAATGCCAGTGTTTGTAAATAATGTTCCTTACAGCATTACCGTTGGAGGGATATGTCAGCATGATCCACACTGTGTTCTGCTAGATGTCAAGCAATGTTCATTGTGTGCGTAACAAGCTGTCTTTCTGTCTCTCTTAAGTAGTCTGGTAGGATATCCCCTTTCTGTCAGAGTAGTGATCAAGAGATCAGATTCCATAAAGGAATCTTCCTTTTTAGTACAATTTCTATGTACTCTCAAAAACTGCCTGTAGAGAAGATTGCCTCAAAGTCCCGTCGAATAATGGCTATTGTACATCAGTAGGTTTTCTGTATAGGGAAGTATACAGAAAACCCTATTTGTCTTAATCGTGATATCCATAAATGTAATCTCGGTGTTACTACACTCCATGGTGAATCTGATGTCAGACGAACAAGAATTTAACCACCATACAAAGACATGAAGATCAGTAATACTGCCATCCCAAATCAGAAAAACATTATGTATGTATTGGCGCCGGAAACTAATGCTAAACTATAAAGGATTGCTGACACTGAACAAATATGTTTTCTCATAGTCATTCATGTACAGGTTCCCCAAGTCCAGAGTAGATCTTGCTCTCTTTGAAAACCCCTTTTTCTGATAATGGAAAATGTCTAAAAAATAAGAATGTTTTTGTTGAGGACAATCGCAGTCAATCGGACAATGAACAAGAAGGGAATAAGATGGTTCATTTCTCTAGTCTCCAGAACATTCCCAACTCCTTTTAGGGCCTCATGCTGGGGAAAGTTAGTATACAAGGATTGAATATCCATAGTCACCGAAATCTGAGTACACTCACTGAATGCCATCCCCTCATTTTGTTTAATAAAGTCCATGCTATCCCTAAAGAAAGATCAGATGAGTGGTGCAAAAGGTTTGATGAAAAAGTCCACAAATTGACAGAGTGGTTCCAAAAGAGAACCACGCCCCAAAACAATAGGGCTTTCCGGTGTTCCAGCAAGGTTATTGTGTATCTTGGGTAAGGTGTACATCACAGACAAGGGTGGGGAGTGATAAGAAGTGAATGTTCAGATATGGAAAGAAACCCAGCGTCACATCCTGCATCAGTAACATCTTTGATTTAAGATCCGATTTCAGCTGTGGAGTTATTCCTAAGTTTGGTGTAGTGCTCTTCAACAGAAAGCTGTTTCAGTATCTCTGCATAGTAGGATTCCCTGTCCTGTATGAGTATTCCACCCCCATGGGCTTGATCATAATTTCTTGGTTAAGGGTAAGAGTTCTAAATTCTTTACTTTCCTCTGCAAGGACATTGTGCCTGGTGTTGTGAACATTAGCTAAATCTCTGCTAGCTATTCTCTCATATGTCACTATTTCTGGTGGAGTAGAGCTCTTCAGGGGGTTGAACATGGAATGGTGCATAACCCTGTGGCGCTCTCTCCCTCGCCTTATATCTCTTGGTTAAAAGCAAATTCCTCAATCCTAACCCCCTGAAAAATTTTGGGAGTTCAAATTTAACCAAGAAACTATCAGGTGTTCCCTACCATTCATATTGGTGCAGCCACGCATTGTTGGGTTTAGTGACTGTCATTATTTCTGGTATTTCTTCTTGTTTACCTTGCTTCATGGGGATCAGCTGTTTAGACCGACATGTTCTGAGAGGTTCTTTCCGTTTCGCTCTGAGCCGAACATCACACTGACCGAAACCTTTGGTGACGAAACACACGGAGCCAAAATCTTCTGACCACAGAAACTCCAGTCAGCCTTCTGCTACACCATCTCCTCTGGAGTCTACGTTGGAGACAATGGACGCTTGTCAGCACCGCCACCAAATTCAGGCGGGTACAGGACGCATCATCACTTCACCTCCTGTACTTTTGAAGAGGAAGCTATCCTTTCAAGAAGCTTTGGACACTCCACCTCAGAAGAGGAAGAACAAGGCCACCAGCCTACCTCATAAGCCTTCTCCACTACCTCCTCCTTCTGCTCCTCATTCTCCTGCTTCACATACTCAGGGAGAGTGCACTTCCTGGGGAAGATTTGGGTGGGCCTCAATATAATCCAGATCCTTGGGACACTTATGATCCTGAACCCATCCCTTCTAACGACCCTGACCTCTACCCTGCATGCCCCTTATCACCAGAGGACACTACTTCCTACCAACAAGCAGTGGCAGTAACAACTGCATTCCAAAATGTAGAGTTACACAAGGACGCTATTGAGCAGGACTTCCAGTTTGATACACTAACATCTGCACACAAGGATATTCAGTTCCTCTCAATGCTCCCTGGAATGCTTCGTCATGCTGATGAAATTAAGAAACCTGTCTGCTCTAGAGTCATCACCCCAAGAGTTGACAAAAAATACAAACCAGCTCCCTCTGACCCAATATATATTAGATCTCTGGGCCCTCCAGATTCACATACTACCACCACAGGGCAGAAATGTGCCAATAGTCAGGCCACTGGGGACTCCCTTCCACCAGAGAAGAGAGTAAGAAAATTTATACTGTGAGCAAAAGGGTTGCTGTGCAAGGAGCTCATCATTGACATATCACCAACTTGCAAGCAATATTGGACAGATATGACCAAGCTCACTGGAATAAAATGGAGGAGCTCCTCCAATTTCTACCAGAGGAGCACCAGAAGAGAGGGCAAAATATAGTTTGAGGGGCAAACAATTTCCAACAACTCAATTTGTTGTTTCCTGGATCCTGCAGACACAGCTGCACCCAACATTAATACTAGTGTCCTCAGAAGGCACGCTTGGCTTCGGTGATCTGGTTTCCAACCAGAGAAACAGCAAGCCGTCCTTAATATGCCCTTCGACAAGGAGCACCTTTTTTGACCTCAAGCGGACACTACCCTTGAAAAGCTCAAAACAGATACATACACAGCAAATGCCCTGGGTGCCCTCCAATACAGAGGGGCACTTTTAGTCGCCCAGGTTTTAAAGGTTCTTTCAAACCAACATCCTCTGAGGCATCTACATCACACGCCAGACAGCCCCAAGCTTCCTATTTTACAGGTTTCTACAGGGGTTCCTTTAGAGATGAGAATACTAAGGGACAAGGTAAGAGCACTGCCGCCCGAGGCTCTTCCTCCACTGCAAAGCAGTGACTACCTCCATCTTACCCCTGCTCATCCCACACCTGTCGGGGGAAAGCTGCTAATTTTTTCGCACTTGCTCAACGTCACCACGGACCAGTGGGTCCTCTCCATTATTCATCCTGGGTATTGTCTGGAGCTCATCACCACTCCTCCCAAAATTCCCCCTCGCACCTGCACTGCGTCAGGAATGCCTCACTTCTCAAACAAGAGGTCCCATCCCTTCTTACCAAAGGGGCCATAGAGCCTGTTCCATTGCAACACCAAGGCTCAGAAGTAGACTCCCTAAACAGTTCTCTCAGGCCTGTTCTCGACCTCAGACCCCTAAACCAATACATCCTGCAAGAGCACTTTTGCATGGTAACTCTTCAAGATTTGTTCCACTTCTACAGCAAGGTGACTTTGACAGCTCTAGATCTAAAGGACGCCCACTTTCATATTTCCATCCACCCTGCACACCGAAAATAGTTACGATTCGTGGTTGCAGGCAAACATTACCAGTTCAAAGTTCTGCCTTTCAGGATCACTACTGCTACCAGGGTCTTCACAAAGTGTTTAGCAGTGGTGGCCGCCCACCTCAGAAGGCAGAACGTCCACGCTTTTCCTTATCTGGACGACTGGCTCATCAAAGGCAGTATCTTACAACAGTGCCAGTATCACATCCAGTTGACAGTGGATCGCCTTCACATCCTGGGTTTTAGTCTGAACTTCTCCAAGTCCCACCTTCAACCTCTTCAGGTGCAGCCATTCTCAATGCAGAGTTAGGGTTAGCATATCCCAACCCAGCTTGTGTTAAGAGTTTTTCAGTCTCTTCTCCCTCAATTTCAGGAGAATCATATGTACAGAGTCAGGACCATTATGAGACTGTTAGGGATGATGGCGTCATGCATTGCCATTGTTCCCAGACTACACATGCGTCCTCTACAGCAGTGCCTGTCTTGTCAGTGGTCTCAGTCACAGGGTCACCTAGAAGATCTAGTGTTGTTAGACCGCCACACTGACCGTTCTCCACAATGGTGAACACCACCAACCACTTGCAAGGGCAGCCTATTCTGGATCATGTGCCTCAAGTCACTGTGACCACAGGTGTAAACTGACGGGTTGGGGTGCTCACCCCCAAGACCTCACAGGAGAGAGCCTCAGGGATCTCAGTCACCAAACCCTACATATCAGTTGCCCCAAGCTTTAGGCAGTGTTTTTAGTCCTGAAAGAATTTCTTCATCACCTATCTCACAA
This sequence comes from Pleurodeles waltl, assembly GCF_031143425.1. Taxonomy (NCBI): domain Eukaryota; kingdom Metazoa; phylum Chordata; class Amphibia; order Caudata; family Salamandridae; genus Pleurodeles; species Pleurodeles waltl. Next base: position 70,454,867 of record NC_090448.1, read on the forward strand.
GGTTGTCTTAGTCTGCACAGATAAAATGACAGTCATTTATTGTCTATGCAAGGGGGGGCAACGGATTGGGAGGTGGAGGGGAGTGTGTGGCTACGGTCATCCAATTGTCACAACTCTAGCGCTGGGAAGCCTTATGGTAGCCATGCGCTCTACAAATTATATAACATAACATAACTCTCTCAGACAATATGGAAGCAGGCTCTTCACCACCACATCCACCTGGTGGCAGGGTATATCCCAGGGACAGACAAGGACTTGCTCAGCAGGATGCAGCAACAAGTCAACGAACGGGAACTCCACCAACAAGTCCTTCAACCATAATTTGCAAAGTTAACTCCTCAGGCAGACCTTTTCGCTACAGCAGAAAACACAAAATGTCCAAGCTTCGCCTCCAGGTATCGACACTCTCTATCCAAGGGCAATGCTCTATGGATGAAATGGTCCGAGATATTTGCTTACGCTTTTCCGCCTCTCCCACTCATTCAATTTCTGGTTCAGAGGATCAGGCAAACAACTCTCACCATGATCCTAGTAGCTCTCACTTGGGTGCATCAAATGTGGTTCACCACACTTCATGACCTGTCAGTAGTCCCCACGAGAAGCTTCCCAACAGACCGGACCTTCTATCTCGAAATCAAGGACAAATCAGACATCCAGACCCAAAGTCACCCAGCCTTGTCACAGGGCTTCCGAGGTCATAGAGTTTGGTTAATTAGGATTGCCTGCAGAGTCTATGGACATTCTCAGGGAGGCCCATAGACCCACAGCTAGAGCATGCTGTACTGCAAAATGGAAATGTTTTGTTTGGTACTGTCAACTCAAACATATTGACCCCGTAAAAGCTACTGTTCAAGAGATCATTTGTTATCTGCTCCATTTACAATAAGCAAATCCAGCTTATACTTCTGTTTGCCTACATATTGCAGCTATAGCTGTATATCTACAGAACACACAACATACTTTCTTGTTCAGAACCCAGTCATTAAAACTTTCGTGGAAGACCATAAAAGGATCATTCCACCAAGGTGCCTCCTGCACCAACCTAGAACCCCAATAATGTGCTTACCAGGCTCATGGGCCCTCCTTTGGAGACACTTCATTCATGCAATACCTTTCTTGGAAGGTAGCTTTCTTAGTTCCCATCACATTACTGAGGTGTCAGTGAGCTCCTGGCACTAACCTTGGAGGACATTTTCTTCCAGATTCATAGACAAGGTGGTCCTTCGCACAAACCCAAAGTTGCTTCCTAAAGTGGTTTCACAATTCCATTTAAACCAATCCTTCTTCCTGCATCCTCACGCTGCTTCAGAAAGAGCGCTCCACACTCTACATGTTGAAAGAGCACTCATGTTTTACATTGACAGAACCAAAGCGTTAAGGAAAACTAAACAGCTTTTTGTAGACTTTTCACTACCTTATAAAGGCAGTCCAATACCCAAAACCACCATAGCTAAATGGATAGTTAAATGTATACAGATGTGTTATGCTAAAGCAAAAATACTTTTACCTGTTACTCCTAGAGCCTATTCTACTAGGAAAAAAGGTGCCACTATTGCTGACATTTTAAGTCTGCTACATGGTCTACACCACACACTAGTGCATGGATGTACTAGCAAGTCAGCAAGCCAATGTAGGTCAAGCTGTGCTGCAAACACCTTTCCATTCAACTGAAAATTCCACGGACTAGCCACCACTGTTATGGAGGGACATCTCTTTCTCTATACCGCTCTTACACTCATTTTCTCAACTGCCTGCAGGAAAACAATCTAACAAAGTAGTCGAAGCCCATGCGCACTATCACAAAGAGGAGGAATCACTCGATCCTGTGGCTCAGAAAACTTCTTCAAAGAAAAACAACTGGCACCACTTCGGACCCAGACACTAGATGTCAGGAGTATGTACAGCATGTGAATCTACAGCACTGCATACCACAAACAGATGCTTACTGGGTAAGCAACATTTTCCATTCAGTCACCGCACATGTATTAGATGCCGATTTGTGATATGTTGACCCATTCTCTAGTTGGAGCCGTGGGGTTTCTGTTTTCACATTGTGCAGATTGCATGATACAGTCAGACTGACTCTTCATTTGGGGCAGTGTTCTCCATGTTATTATATAGTACAGCATGTGCATTTTGGAGCCTAGTATGATGCACTTCTTCCACTTTCAGACTGTGTGTGATACAGTAGCATGCCACGTGGTTTTGCTTTACAGCACGGATTTGAGCCGTTTCTAATTAGCCTGGCATTTTTTCTCACTCCTTGTGAGAGACACTTTGTTTATTATGCCTCGCATTTTTTATTTTTTTTATGTACTGTATGGGTTCTTCCCCTTTTTATTTCTTTTTGAAGTTGACATATGATTTTTGTGACATTCTGATCCAGATTAGTTAGGTAAGGCATAATGGTCTTCCTTGTATTTCTACCTAGCACTTCCGCCAACTGGACAGGACTGACAGTATATTCTTTTCTGTAGGTTGCTACCATTTTTATGTCCAGATGAAGACCCTGGGGATTCTTTGTGAGGGCGTATAAACGTTGACATTTCATAGGTCTACCCATATCTTTAATAATTGAAGGACTTTCAAATTCAAATGCCCATATTTTTGGGTTTGTTATCGATGTGCTCATGTAACCTATGGGTATCACACTTGTGCACTGTAAATATTTAATTCTTTCCACTTTGTTTTTAAATTGGATGTCTCACTGGATAGCACTTGCGCTGCACCGTTACCTGGAGCACCTACTTTTGCAAGTTCTATATTGATCAGACTATATCCTTACACTGAATTGCCAAATACAATGTATTATCATTTATGCTGATTACTTGTCTGTCATTTTGACATGATTTTCATATGTGTTTTGGACTGACCCATCTGTTGACTCATTACATTAAATTATTCCTGGTAAAACACTTTCTGTATATAAGCTTTTTAACTTTGAAAATGCCTTGTTGGACCTGGCCCTTTTACAGGGTCATTCCCCAGACTTTTTGCTTTTTGCCTCCTTATTTTTCTGACCTTGGTTGGCTGACATTTTGACTCTGAGCACTTTTTCACTACTAAGGAGTGCTAAAGTGCATGTGCTCTCCCTTACAAATTTGGTATGATTGGATTATACCGGATTGGCATATTTAATTTACCTATAAGTCCCTTGTAAAGTGGTATCCCTATACCCAGGGCCTGTAAATTAAATGCTACTAGTGGGCCTGCAGCGCTGCTTGCGCCACCCACTGAAGTAGCCTGTCAAACCTATCTAAGGCCTGCTAGCGCAGAGCCTGGGTGCGCAGTTTCCTGCCACAGGGACCGGGCATCTAAATCTACTTGCCAGGCCCAGAACTCCCCTTTTATTACATGTAAGTCACCCCTAAGGTACGCCCTAGCTAGCCCTTTGGGCAGGGTGCCATGTATGTAGAAGGCAGGACATGTGCCATGTTGCGTGGCCTGTCCTGGTAGTGAAAAACAGCCTAACTTGGTGTCTCAATGCTGTGAGTGCTGCCTCCTCATAGGATTGCATTGGAAATGCCCTGCCTTATGTGTAAGGGGTATTGTCTGATTTATGAGGGGTAGCATAGGCATGTTTGGTATGGTTGTGATAGTGGTGAGAAATGCTGCTTCTAGAAAGTACGCATTTATCTGTGCTTATGACTTGGGTGTTTTGCAGCTTGCCTCCAATCCCCGTCTGGGCAGACTGACAGTTGGGGCTTTGTGCATACTTCTCAGACAGCCTGAACACAGGGAGGGTGGAGGTGTCACAGAGGTGCATCTACATATTGTAAAGTTTCCTGGGCTGAGAGAAGGGAGAGGCGGGGCACACCTGCATTTGTAAAGACTGTGCCTTGGCCTCACACAATAGGGTCGTTAACCCCCCCACTGATGTTTGGAGCCTGTGCTGAAAGGAGAGAGGGGGGCACTCCCAGAACCAGTTGTAACTGGCTGGAACCTCCTCTCCCTACCATTGTAAGACACACTGTAAACCCAGTATAAGTACAGGGGAATTTTCCCCACAATTTGAACATTCTTGGAACTTGAAACTGGACACAGAACGCTGATGAATGCACTCACCAGGAAACCACCTTGGACTGCTGCTGCTGTGCGGACCTGTGACCTGCCTGGTCACTAGGAGGAACTGCCCCCATCTGCACCCCTTGTGCTGGCCTGTAGCTGGGCCCACCAGCTCTGTTCTTCTTCTTGTTGTGTTGTTCCCAGGGGCAGGGTGCTGTGACCCCTGCCACGATCTCTACAGTTTTGTCGTAGCGCTCTGGAAAAGCGCTCGCTCTTAAAAAATTGCTGCAGAAGATCACCGCCGCAGCCCGGGCCTAAGATTTGCTCTAGCGCTTTGAAAAGCGCTTTATTTCTGATCCCCGAATCACCGCTGCAGCCCGGGGAAGTTATTTTGGTAAAGCGCGAGTGCAGCGCGCTTACCGGTGTCGTTTCATCTGGAGCAAGCGTGCTCCTATCGGCGCCCCCTGGGCGAGGACCGCTCCGTGGAGCATCCCCGGGGCACCGGCAGGCCCTGCCGTGGGCCAGGACGTCATTGGAACTCCGAGGGAGAGTAGGACGCCTCTCCCTCGCCAGTGGGAGTCCCGTAGGACTCTCCTGTAATTGCGGGCCAGGCGGAAGCTTCACCGGAGGCTCACCGGGACCGCCGGCTCCCTGGTTGGCCCCCTCATGGGCCAGTGGCATTGCTGGTAGGGGTTTCTCCCCGTGTAAGGGCTGACGGAGGCCCAGGGAGACCCCAGGAGTTCACGGGTCCTTGGAGGGGCCAGTTTTCAAATCGGAGGGGGTGCGTGGCACCCCCCTCCTTCCTCAAAGGTTTTCCCTGACTCGGGGGGCCCCCTCGTGAGGGCTGGTGGAGGCCTAGGGAGGCCCCCAGTAATCCTGGTCCCCAGAGGGGCCCGTTAACAGGATTGAGGAGGTGCGTGCTGCCCTCTTCTCCTCCCAAGGAAATCCGAGGCCCCCGTTTTGCGCATAGGAGCGCCGGGGGCCCATTGTTCGCCTTCTAAGCACTGGAAGTGCCTCTTCATCCAACCAGGTACTTTTTAAGGGACCAATAATAGTTGCAATCCAAAGGTCTTTGGTTCATACATTACCTACCTGTGTTTGATGTTTTTACATATATGCTAATGTTTCTTTTATGATCATGACAAGCAGATATGTATTTATATGACTTGTGAGATATTCTCTAATGTTCCTTTTATGGGTATTTAGGAATTGTTCATGACAAGTGCATATATCTTTTACTGTAATTCCTGACTACTGCTTATGTTGCAGAATCCTGAGTACTTACGTGTTCTAATGTGACAACTGCCTATTCTCGCAGAGTATTAGTAACTTGTGTAACATTCTGACAACTGCTAAGGTAGCAGGGTATTACTTACGTGTAATGTTGGTCTAATTATGTTTTGTGCAATACAGATTATTTTTACATAGCTCAGTGTTGTGTTTACTTTGTGGTGTACATTTTGCGTCACGTGTGTTGTGTGTGTTGTGCAAACGCTTTACACATTGCCTCTGGGATAGGCCTGATGCTCGTGCCAAGCTACCAAGGGGGTGAGCAGGGGTTATCTTGGACGTGTAACTCCCTTGCCCTGACTAGAGTGGGTAGGTTCTGCCTGGCTGAGGTGCATACCCTAGCCAACCAGAAACTCAATTTCTAACATGCCTGTTTTGTTTTCTCATGGGCTTTGCAAACCTTTATTGTTGGTGGATCCGCTGGGCCTCATCAGTCTCAGAAAATAGTAGCTAAATACAAAATATTCTTTTGGTGTTAAAAAGCACCCATTACCATATCAGTGCCATGCACTGAAGGGAACTACTTTGCGTGAGAATGTGTTGCTTGTGAAAGGGTAGAGTGCCATCACTGCACAGAGAAGTTAGCCAATGGTTAAAGTGGGCTGATCCATTGCCCCATTCTATATGCTTTGGAGAGCGAAAGAACAAGCATTGGCAAATCCAATAATTATTGGCTTGGAAATGAGTTTTTGCCATGTTGTACACCAATGTGGCTTCTGGTCAGCAGAGCTAAAAGAGAGTGGTGTGGAGTGGGGAAGTAGTGTCGTAGAGTGGATCTGTTGGAGTACAGTGTTGCAGAGTTTAGTAGAGGGGAGTAAAGTTCAGTGGCAGTGTGTCAGAGTGGAGTAGGATGGAGTGGATTGAGTTAGTCGGCTGAATTGGATTGGAGTAGAGTGGATTGGATTGGATTGGAGTAGAATGGGGTGGATTGAGTGGACTGGAATGGATTGGAGTGGGGCGTATTGAAATGGGGTGAGGTGGATTGGAGTGGGGTGGAAGGATTGGAGTGAGGTGGATAGGTTTGGGGTGGGTGGATTGGACTAGAGTGAGGTGAGTTGGATTGGGTTGGAGTGCTGTGGATTGCAGTGGGGCGGGGTGGATTGGAATTGATTGGGTTGCAGTGAATTGAACTGGATTGAAGTGAGGCGGAATGGAGTGGGGTGAGGCGGAATGGAGTGGGGTGAGGTGGATTGGAGTGGGGTGGATTATGCTGAACTGGATTGTTGTGGATTTGATTGGAGTGGGGTGGGATAATGTGAATTGGATTGGAGTGGGATGGGCTGGAGTGGGATGCATTGGAGTGGGTTGGGGTGGGGTGGGGTGGGGTGGGCGTATCGGATAGGTGCGAGTTGGACTGGATTGGGGGTGTGGTGGACTGGGTTGGGCAGACTGTTTTGGATCAAAATGGAGCAGACTGGAGCGGGCATATTGTGGATTTGATTAGAGCAGGGCGGATTGGAGCGGAGCAGATTGCTTTGGACCCTAGTGGGTTGTTTTGGACTAGACTTTGGCAGATTGGAGTGGTGTGGATTGTTTTTGATTGCAGTGGGGCAGACTGGAGCGGGGCAGATTGTTTTGGATTGGAGTGGGGCCGGCTGGAATGGGGCAAATGTTTTGGATTGGACTGCAGCAGCCTGGAGTGGATTGGAGTGGAATAAATTGGAGTGGGGCAGATTGTGTTGGATTGGAGTGGGGCAGATTGTTTTCGACTGGAGTGGGACAATTGTTTTAGAGTGGGGCACATTGTTTTCGATTGGTATGGGGCAGCAATGTTTTAGATTGGAATGGAGCAAATTGGAGTTGGGCAGATTGTTTTGGATTGGTGTGGGGCAGATTGTTTTGGATTGGAGCTGGTTAGATTATGGTGGGGTCAGATTTGAGTGCAGTGGGTTAGGAGGACTGGGGTGCCCACAAACAAAAACAAAACAAGTGCAAAATGAGAAAAGAAGAAGGCTTGGCAAAAAAAAAAAAAAGAAGAGGTAACTATAGAAAATGAAACTTTGCAATTTTGTTTATCGTGCTGGGTACGTTTTTGCCAGTCACACATCTTTTGTTTGCAGGGCCCTTGAAGTTGTAAAGAAATACCTCCATCACATCGGGAGCAGCGAATGGGCACTGATTAAGTTGAATCAGTCAGTGCTTGATTCCTGCTCCACAGACAGGAACAGAAATGATGCTAGGCCTGCAGTGACAAATTACAAAGCTATAAAGATGAATGCCACACAAGCCAACAAATGGTAAGCAACATGCGGGCTCAAAGAGACTGTGAATGATGCAATAATAGACAAATGAAAGAAGACTGTTGACTGAAAATCCCCATAAGTAAGTTTATTATACATATAATTTTAGTGAAATTAAAGGGTGTTGGCTAATGCCAGACTCAAAAATAATCAGTTGCAAAAGAACCACAGCTGCCTACCACAACAAATCATAAAATCCTTTAAAACAGAATTGCAACTCTAACACAGGCATGTAGCATTTAACGCAGCCTTCTAAACACTATGTCTGAAGTCAAAGAAGGCACACAATCAACTATCTTCATTATTGGAACAGAGCGCACCTTCAGGGTAGGTATGGGAACCAAAAGCAGCCCTGGCAAAAATGTTCAAACCATTCACGCACCTGCCTACCTTTCTTCTTGCTCTCTCTCCTTATACCCTGTTGTGCCTGTCTCCCATGGGGTGGTGGCGAGTCTTTTTGAAGGCACGGTGATAGCCCAGGTCTTCAAAAACTGGATTTATAGTGGCTCCAGCAACTGTAGAATGACAGATGAGTTAAAAGGCCAGTCTGGGCAAGCTCACCATGGAGTGCAACACTGCCTTGGCTTTCTCTGCCAGGGAACTGTTCTATCTAAACTGAGCACAGGCTTAACAAACGTGGAAGTGGTATTACTGTCATTTATGAAACATATCTTAACCTTAGCTTAAAGGAAACCAAACTTTTCACAAAACTATTCATTCTACAATGTCAGCAATACCCACAGAACCATCCACCTCTTGTTTCTCGCTCCATTTATTGATGTCGTCTTCACATTCACAACAAAAAAGTGAAGGTGTGCTGCTTGGAGATTACAATCGATAGGCCAACTCCCTTTCACTTTGTTGGACCACCTGGTAGCAAATAACCTCAAACACCAGAAATACACTAACTGATCGAAAACTCCAGCCACACCAAAGGTATATCAGGCTATCTATCTGGCAAGAGAACCTGAAGATTAACGCTCTGTACACATGTCATGGGAGTGATAGGTAATTAATTCGCCATCCAATTCTTCTTCAGCACACACTGAGCCAGTTTCATAGAGAAACTACTGTCAACTTTCTCGTAAACCACCCTTAACAATATTGCTGCCACGTCATCAGAGTACATGCCACACTCTCAAAAACAGAATCATTCAAACTGGAGATCAATGCCTCCCTCCTCACGGCACACAGCAGCAAGTAAAGTATAGGCTAGTTTAACAATTACCTGAAAGTCCTAGAGTAGAAATGAAAACGTAAAACAGCCTGAAGTTAGCAATCTCATGAAACCTTGAACTATAAAAAACAACGTTGATAAAGCCATCTATGCAGTAAATGGTGAACCAAGTACATACTATCCCACAGCTGAATATGTCAACTCCTGCTGTTAGCTGTCCGCTTCGGATGTACTCCTCTGGAAGGTATGCTTGGCATGCACTGAGCATCTTTGTTGTCACTCGAGTGAAGTCTGCCTTGTGATGAAAGCGCAGACCTGAATGTCCAAGTTTTGGTATGAAGTTTTCATCCAGCAAGACATTGGAACTGTAGTTGAAAAAATAAAATATAGATTAAAAAGCAGCTTTGAAAGGGTACAAAAATCCATAATGAACATTACTTTAATTTGCTAGCCAGAAAGTCTTTCAGCTATGGGCCCAGCAAACAATTTTAGCGTCATACTTGTCAACAAGTCAAATCTCACATGTATTGTAAAACAATTCAGTACCAATTTTAAATGTGCCAAGACCTTGTTAAATGTCCCTTCCCCTGTGTGCGCCCATTTAAATTATCACTTCCCTTCCGAGGAAAGGAAGAATGCAACAACTGTGGGGTAATAGAAGACTAAAAATGAGGCCTCCAAACTGCCAAGCCAAAAAAGCTCTATATATCATCCATGCCAACAGGCAATAACACGTAGCTAGCTAGAGAGGACACAAAGGCCGGCAGAGATGTTGCGGAAGAGGACGTATTTGACACGTGACAGATGCCAACCACAGCACACAATCTGTTTTTTTTATTATTTCTGTGAGCATCACAGGTTCAGGTGCTACCACCAAGTCCAGATTTACATCTGTACCACATGGAAAAATGTCCATTATTTTCAGCGGAAATCATTCCCTCTTCCGTTGTTATCATGAAAATCTGCAAAGCTATGGTCCTTAAGGAACAACATTTGGGACCCCTCGTTTTGAAAGACTATTATAGTGCATTTTATTGATGTTCTGGAACACAGTTTTAGCCTCTAACACGTTCAGATATCTGAAGCAATTTGGAATACAGGGAGATCTTTGACAGCTTTATACAGCATTACTGTTAATCAGTAACTTAAAATGCACTTTAAGAAATATGATGGATTTAAGTCCTACCATCGGGCACTCAATGATGTACTAATGTCTGATGTACTTGAGAATTGTATACTGGTCGAGAGTACGATTTAGAGAGGGAGCCTTAGAAGCAAAGGCTATAAGTGGTAGAAATGGTGAATGGGATACACTAGCTAGAGCTGGGGGAATGTAGCACTGTCTTTTTTCTTTGTTTTTTTTAATTGGTAAACACAATTTTTGCAACACTAAAATAGTTCTGAAAAAGGTAGTTTGAAGGTTGCGTTATAAACATGCTGTGGACAAAGTTAATCAAATCATCATAGTGCAACATGTCTAGTGATATAGGATATAAGGTTCCACAGACATACATTTTAAAATCTTGAACCCAACCAAACGAAGTACTTTGGTTCAGTGGGGGCTTGGACGAGTAATGCGGATATTAATGGATTTTGTGATTATATTGCATAGAACAATTAGAAAAGGTATCCCTGGCCTTTTCCGTAATAACAGCTATTTATGTTCAGTGAATAGCACCTCAAGTAACTTATACTATTTTAACACACAGCATATCAGACAGGATTACATTAGTGGCCACCCCATACAAAACTACCATTCAGTGAGCTTCTACAGACAGTGTTGCCAACACTTATGTAACAAGGATTTTCAATGCAACGGGTCTCACATTTGCTCGAGTTACAGCTATTAACGTTGTAAACTCTTAACTGGACTTTTCTTGCCACACAATTTAAAAGAAAAAAAAACGCAGCACGATAGCACTATGTAAAATGCAGCGCAATCGTGCTGAAATTGAAAACGAAAAAAAAAACGAGCGTGACTGCGCTATGTAAACCCCAGCGCGATCACGCTGCCTGGATAATAAACAAATCCGGATGTTACTGGAGCCTTTTTAGTCAGATAGACATGTACTTCTTTTCTTCCCCATTAGGATGAGCCACCCCTAAACCTAAGCACTTGGTCAACAATCGTGTCCTCAAGTTGTATATACATTTTTTATTCCTAGTATTGACTGTGAAACCAAGAATTCTGGTTTCTGCTAAATTGGAGAAAAAAAAATGAAGAACACGGGATATACAGTTAGAAATGGCATGGAAAGATGTTGTCCTTTTGTAGCTCTCTACTTAGCAGGCGTTCGTGTTACAAAACTCATTGGTATTCATTTTACCGACCTAATAAGAATGAAAGGCTGCGTGAACCCCGCTGGTTTTCAAGCCTGTGTCCCACAAATGACGTGAATGCAAGCACTCCAATACACTGGATATTCAAAGGCTCCTTACTCACAAGAAGTTAGAGGTGCTCAGAGGTATTACATGGCTCCTGAGAAAGCCCCCTTTTTAATGCACCTTTTATTGTGGTTGTCGATTCACTAGTGTGTCAAATACGAGAAACTCGCAGCAAGAATACCTCATATCTAGATTTGCCACCAGATCAGTTTTCTACTGGTATTTGGATGTCTTAACAGGTACAAAAATAAGCAAAATCAACTAAAGCTGGTATGTTTAGCCCATATCTGTACATACTTTAAACAGCACACAAACAGAAAGCAGTTTTAAATGTGTTCTAGACCTGCGTTAATGATCCATGCCTAATAATTAAAATAAACAACAGGAAAGTAATATTAGAAATGAATGAAGACTATTTTGTTTGCAGACCTATTAAGTATCCAGGACTTTGTAGACTCTTAGAACCAGTTGGAATAGGAGATAGTTTTCTCTTGGAAAGGTAACAACCTTTCTCATGTCTCATTAGAAAGTTACAAAAAAAAAAAACCGAATGACTCATTAGAAATTAAAAAAAGAACTCATGTCTCATTAGAAAGTTAAAAAAAAAACTGTACATTTCAAAAATAAATTTGCCCTTAGATTACGACATAAAACATGCCAGACAGTATTCAGAAATAGATGCGTGTACAGAGCGATGTGTGAGGCAAATACGGTATGGTTTTACATAAAATGTTAAAATAACAGTGTTCACCACCTCTTACAGAAGAACTATGTGTAAATTTCTTGTTCAGGCACTCAACTCCTTCAACCCCTGTTATCAACCCTGGGAAACCGAACGGATGCACAAACCGGGGGACCTGCTTCAGGACAGGCAGGCATGGGGTAAGGAGCATTGTGAAGAATACACTCTGCCCACATCAGACATTGCTTAACGTGTTCTGGTCAGGGCCACTCGCTGTTTGCACAGAATGTACTCCTTTGAAGGAGTGAAATGTTGCCTAAAGCGCTACAGGAAGCAATAAAAAGGAACACGTCTCTCATTGCAGACACAGCTCCATTCAGCACACAGTGCGCGCGAGCCATGGCCAGCTGGGAGGTAGCACCTACATATGCAGTGAGAATTTTATATTTCAAGATGGCCAAAGTGTTAACTGCGACAGGCGTACATGATTGCTACTGACCTAATAAGAATGAAAGGCTGCATGAGCCCCGCTGTTTTTCAAGCCTGTGTCCCACAGATGACGTAAATGCAAGTGCTCCAATACAGTGGCTCCTTGCTCACTAGACGTTAGGGGTGCTCAGAGATATTACATGGTTCCTGAGAGAGCCCCCATGTTAAATGCGCCTCTACATTGAAGCGTGGCAGACGTGAATCGGGTGCCACGCTAAGTGGGAAGTGCTCACCTCTCGCTGGCCGAACACAGAAAACAACCCGATTTTTCTTTCCACGTTGAAATAAAAAAACAGCTACAGTTCACTCGTAATGGAACCGATCGCCAAAAGTGCAATTAACTATGTAACATAGTCGATCTTATGCAAAGCACTCGACTTCTGCGAAGCGAGATTGTGCTGCAAACAAAAGATTAAAAGTAGTCCACAAACCGGACGGGAGACAGCGAGCCTGGCATGTTTTACTACTTGGTCGCTGCGCTCGAGGAGGGCTAACCACCGGAAAAGGCATGACGTATGCGTGCCTTCCACTAATGAAAGCAAGCAGATTTTAACAGCCAAGCCCATGAACCAATGAAAGACAACTGACGTGAACAGGCTCAGAGTCCTTTTTTGACTCCTAAAGCGTCTTGCAAGCGAAACGCATGCGCAATCGCATGCGACTCAAGTTCGACCCTAAAAATTATATATCCATTTCTATTGCCTCTACATTGATAGTACATAACAGCCGTACCTGCAGTACCCCTGGTACCAATTCATTATGTAAATACAAACATTTTTTATCTCTAATACATGCTTTTCAAGTTTGGTGTACATATATTAATTTAACCACTCAAGACCTTCCTATTTAGTAAGATGTGCTGCACACAGGAGAGCTACTTAAAAGTAGCTGGCGAGCTACCAGTAGCCCATAAGCTACTGGTTGGAGAAGCCTCATTAGAAGAAATATTGCATAGTATAAGCAAGATCTTGCACTGAGGAAAATCAGGTGTAAAATATATACATATAAGATGCAGACCTACAGCTATGCTATTTATTACCTTAGCTGAGTGTGAGGAGGCGCCATGACTTGCGAGTGGAGAAGCTTGGAATGAGCCATGATGCTCCTACCTTCTTATTTTTAGGTTGAGCGCGCTTTGACCTGTTGTAAGTATAGTCGGCTTTTAACCACACCCACCTCAGGCCCATCACTTTCATTCATTCGTGGGCTTGCCTTTCAAAAATCACTTGATGTCATTGGTAAATGCTTTACATTTCTCTCACCTTGGGGTGGTTTGGTTACCGCCTTGGACACCGGCCCCGTTACAGGGGTAATTGCATGATTGCTGATATAGTTCACCGTAGGCAAAATACTTTTTTCTTTTGTCTGCGCTTCGTGGCTGTCATGGCGCTCACAGCACAAAATCCCATCAGCGGTACTGTGTTACATCAGTGTTTCCCATCCTTTTGACTCCTGAGGACCCCAACTGAATCACTACTGGAAGCCGGGGACCCCCAAGAAATTTGTACGATTTAAATTTCAAACATTAAAACAGTAATTCGCCAAAAAATACACTAACAAGTACATGCCAAACAAATACTCAAATTAGTAAACATATAATTATTTTATATTGGAAAAAATTGGAAAAATTGGAAAACTTTAATGGGAGAGTTGGTGCTGCATCTTGGGGACTAACTTTTCAATGTTTGGTTTTATTAGCAAAGCTGAATCCTCAAGCCACATTCTACATTTCCCAAGCGATTTTTGTTTTTATTTTTTTGATACATAAACTTTTTTATTTAATGTGTGGTGGGCAAAGGAAGTAAAACCATAAAGGCCTCTCATCTCTCCATAGCCTCTCTGTCACATGTATTTAATTTGATTTGTAGCACCTCTCATACCAGTGCAGGGTGGCAAAGCACTTTACAGGGGACTACAAGGTGTAGGATTCACCTCATCCATACTGTTAGGCATTTTCTAAGAGTGCTTGGTCTGGAGAAACACAAATTCAGGATTCAGAACATAACACAGTGGCTAGCCTTGACTTTAATAATAGCATACTCCTATGCAGGCAAACTTTTTTTTTTTTTTTTTTCAGTAATGAAAGAATTGGAAAAATATATAATTTTCTAATGTGTTCCATGTAGTTCTTTGTTGGTAGTTCATAACTCACTGTGCTAGATTATGATTGTGACTTATGAATTGCACAATATCAAAAGAATCTCTGTGACAAAAGTGGTAACCCACTGTGCTATGCACATAAAATGTGGTTCATTGCATGATACATGTTCTTTGCATCTGGCATATTAACCATCTGCTCTACCTCCAATGAGTCAAATCTGCCAATAGACAAACTCCCATCTCTCCAGCAGGTACATTAATCACCAGAGTTGACTCCTATTTTTGTCCCGAAAGCTTACACTGAACTTTGCAGTGCTTTTAAAGTTGTAGCACAAATAAAAAAAACAGATAAAAAAGCACGCACATTTTTCTGCAGAGGGCCCAGCTGGGAAGTGCCTTCATGACGGTCCAGGCCTGTGGACCCCCTGGGAATGTGTCACGGACCCCTGGGGGTCGGCGGACCAAAGGTTGGGAAACGCTGGTCTACCACAACGCCTATTGTGCTCCAGGGCCTGCTGGTAGGGGGGGCCTTGCAGAGGATCTAAACATGCAGAAACCCCGCAGAAGGGCGATCACATAACTGAGCAGAATATCAAGTGAGTCATTTTGAATGTCTCGCATGGTTTGCACCCTCTAACCTTCAGGAAGGCTTCAAAGGCAAAGTCAATCAAAAAATGTGGGACCGTGAGTTAAACATCAACTCGAGTGCTGGTACTAGGGAGCACCCTTGCCGGGTCACACTACTTCCAAACCTGAGTGCTTTTTGCTGTACGTTACGAACTATTCATTCACAAAGTTTGATAATCATTTTTTTGTCATTAATTGAATTAAATTGCTATGTCCAGTAGTGCAAGATTTTTGCATTCCACATCACTTTTGTAGTCAAAATGTTAATATGTTAAAAAAACAGAATACATCCAGCGGCGTTCATTAATTGGTAACTCCAATAATAAACAATACCTTTGTCAGTTCCCAATGCATTTCAGGACCATGACCCTTCATCAGAGGTATCTATGGAACAAACAATATAGCCGTATAGGTACTGACTCACTCAGTAAAAGACACTGCGCACCGCAAACCTTGTACAACCGCGTGTCAACAAGAAGTGACTAGGATCTAGCTCTACCTTTCGTCCGAGCGGGCATCTGACTGTGCAAAATACATGCGGTGCATGCTCTCGTGAGTTTGATTGTCTGACAAGCTTATGCGTGAGACACCGCTCAAGTAAGGCTCGGGGAACCCGACGACCAACATGCACCACCCGTAGGTGTTTAAAACTGAAATATACAAGCGAAAAAAACAAAAGTCAAAAAAACATGTGACCACTAGTCAAACTGCTGTGAAAACTGGGTGTCTAATGCAGAATTACTCAATTACTTCACACGATGGAAGTAGTAACTTGCGTCAATCCAAAGGTTTATGTGCCTTTTATACTCCTGTGTTGAAAACAAACTCTGGGAGGTCTGCTCAGCCGTGTGCCGACATTAGCAACTTGCCACCAAACTAGCAACGCTTACTATGTGATGTATCACGCATGACGCCTACCTGCGAAAATATTCATAGTGCATGTCCCCGAAAGTAAAAATAGTGACGGGGTGTCCCGACGCCAAAACCAATCCGCAGCTTCCACCACTTTAAAGGGACCTGATGGAACAGGGCGTGAAACGAATGCACTGTGCTTTGCAAAGATAGCAGTCACCCAGCGCTAAAGTGTGCTTCGTGAACATGTATCAAATAGTGTAACTTAAAACATGAGAGCCAGTGAAGTAAAAAATGAAAGACTGACTTGAAACAAAAGCGTACACATAGTATGTGTTCTGATGAGATACCTAGGTTTCTAGGAGTGCACATTAATATAGGTTGATCTCCCTAATATGTCTGTGTGGTTGCGAATTGAGATCACAAAAATATAATCCCCAACCCCTAGATATGTACTATGTATGTAAAAAAATATATGACTAGCGGGGTTGTACATATCAATACATGGCTCGTGTGATTATGCAATGTAAAAATGAGTGCAACGTATATTCTCCCCAACCTCTTAATGTGCACCATTTGTATGTGTTAAAGAGACACGGATGCCCAAGGGGCGGGGCAGGTCGGCGATCATTGGAATCCGAAAGTTAAATCTGGCTTCCGAAACTGCACCTTGTGGGATTTCTCTAATCTCTCGCCTCTGTGCGAAATCTAAAACTGCCTATGAAGAGTTCAGAGTGAACAGAGAACAATCTCTTCAAATCAGCACTGTTTTTTGTGGCAAGGAAACTGCCAGAAACCTCAGCTTTTTGAACCGAAAGACGACAAAATAAAAATAAACGAGACTCTAGTAAGAATGAGTATCATTCGAAAGCAATAAAAAGGAAGGTATGACCAACGGCTGTTTATACTGATTTAAAATAATAATAAGAAGAAATGCCGCCGAGCACCTCACACTTCAGCAAGCACCAGACTAGAGGAGGTCAGGGCTGAAACAGAGGGACTTCAGACACATACATTTTCAATGCTTCTGCAAAAGTAAAAAAAAAAAAAAGAGTGCCTCACAGTGAAGTAGCCAGTGGAAAGACTGTAGTGACCGGAGGGAGTACTTGGTCCAGGCTCCACAAAATAGCAGGAACGGCAGGATGCCTAAGCAGCATGGAGCAGAAAGTGAAAGCAGAGGACGTGCTGGCCAATCGGAAGCATATAAATTAGAGCGACATTGGACTAAGCCAGTGGTAACAGGTTCTAAGCCCCCTCTAAGATTTTTTTTAATTCACAAAAAATTTCCCAAGCCCAGCGCGCAAGCAGGTGAAACCTAAAAAAGATTTGTGCAATGCATGCGCTGATAGAGTTTGTGCTTTTCTCTGCTGGAAGTGGATGAATATTTTAGCACAGAATGTGCGTGATATGATCACTCACATCTCCGAGCATTCATCACCATTTTCAGAAGGGCTTGGTGATTTTGCTTTTTGTCTCAATTATGAGTTATGGTCCGCTTCATGTGTGTTTTTTAAGTTACATACACTTCAGTGTTTAAGAATGTTGAAGTTCTGTGATCCTGAGGAATTCATTCACAAAGGTTTCAAAAGGCGCAGAGCATAATTAATAAAAGGTTTTTAATTTGTTGTGTATGACAAGCTACTGAAAAAGACAAGATCAAATTACAGCCAGATCCAGGCATTTAAAAATCAGAAAAGCTCTAAACTTCTGGTTAAAATAAATCATGTTTTGATGGAACACAAATTAAGATAACATTGCAGTTCACCTAAAACTCCAAACATTACCACTAGAAAGGGACCTGCTAATACCCCGTAAGCACTAACTAACACAACGTGTGCCCCGGCTTTATGGGAGAGAAATACCCAGACTCTAACAAAAGGTAGTAATGCCACCAATTCTTATGCATAATGTGGAGATAAACAAACTGTTTTCAAAAACAATTAATAAGCCTCTGCCACCGAAGTTTAAGAAGGCCTCTCTAAAAATAGCCTAAAATAGCCAATCAATTCCCACCAAAGACAAAGTTGAGCATGTTTATGCAATACCTTTCTTATCATAAAATGTCAATGGGATACTTACTCACAAATAGAAAAGGTCTTGTATCATAGTAAAACATTTACAAACCTCTGACCTGATTTTGGTCAGGAGATCGCTCCCCCACGTCCGCAGCACCACCAAGCTGTTCCCTTGTCCTTGACCCCGCACACGCTGCCGATCACGTGTTTGAGTCCCTCATCCACCTGCACCTCATCCCTGGTGTCTAGTGGGCTCTGGTAAGCTTCACTAGACTTGTGCTTTGTGCCGTTTTAAGTTATTGTGACTCGTTTTCTGAGCCTTGAATTATTGTGCCGTTCATGTTATTGTGACTCGTTTTCTGTGCCTTGAATTACTGTGTCGTTCATTCCTCAGTTTCCTTCTGTGCATTTTTTTCAGGTTTTTCTGCCGCTTTTTGCCCCTTGTGTGCTCCCCTTGCCGGCTCCCTCTGAGCTGTTCTCCCCGCCGCTGCCTCCCTGCGGCCCGCCCCCCTCACACCCCTATTCGCCGCTCCCTCCCGCTTCTCAGCTGTTCCTCCCTCGCCTCGTAATGGTGGTCCTCTGGCGTGCCAGAGGCAAGCCCGTCTGCGCCTTGACCGTGCCCAGCGCCACACCCCCTGGTCCGCGAGACCTCTGCTCCTCCAGACGCCGCTACACGGCCGACCAACTCAACGCCCTCAATCCCGGTCGCATCACAGCATGCTTCCAGTCCTCACCAAGGAACACCAACGGACCCTTCTCATGCCGCACCTGCAGATTCACCTGCGACAGAACAACAAAACCAACAAAGACCGGAACTAACCACCTCCACTGCATACTCCTCAATACCCGTTCCGCACGCAAGCACGGCATCGAGCTCTGGGACCTGCTCAACTCCACCGCCCCAGACGTAGCCTTCCTGACCGAAACCTGGTGGAATGACTCCTCGGCGCCCGACATCGCAATAGCCATCCCGGACGGCTACAAGATCATCCGTAGGGACCGCACCAACGGAATTGGAGGAGGAATAGCCATCGCCCACAAATCCACCCTCAAGATCGACGCCAACACCGACGACTCCCTCAAGACCGCCGAACACCTACATTTCCACATCCACACCAACCCCAACACCACTCTCAGAGGAACGCTCATCTACAGACCCCCCCAGACCACGAGCACCTTTCAGCGAATCCCTCGCCGACATCACCAGCACCCACGCACTCACCTCAACGGATTACATCCTCCTCGGGGACCTAGATTTCCACCTGGAGAACAACGACGACACCAACTCCACCACTCTGATCGACAACCTCACCAACCACGGCCTCAGACAACTCGTCGACACACCAACCCACATTGCTGGCCACATGCTTGACCCCATCTTCTCCTCAAGCGCCCACGTCACCTTCAACCATACCACCGTACTCCACTGGACCGACCACCACTGCATCCATTTCACTTACAAGAAACATACCGAGCACCATCGCACCCAACAACCACCCCGCCGATGCTGGAGCAAAGTTATAGAAGACCAGCTTACAAACTCCCTCTCCCAGAACCCTCCCCCCGACCCCGCCGACCCAGACACCGCCGCACACAACCTCACTCTGTGGATCAACGATTGCGCCAACACCCTCACGCCACTCAAGAAACCCACCGACAACCAAACCAGAAAAAAAGCCACCAGGTTCACCGACAAGCTCCTAAACTCCAAACTCGACTGCCGGAAGCTAAAAAAGGAATAGCTCCTCAAACACACACCGACAGCCTCACAGCCCACAAAGACACCACCCGCAAGCACCACCAACTCAGACGAGCCAAACGATCCCATTTCAAAGACCGCCTGGACAACAACGCACACGACAGCAAAGAGCTCTTCAGCATTGTAAAAGAACTCTCCAACCCCAGCGCCAACGACATCCCTCCATCCCAAGAACTCTGCAACGCACTGTCCACCTTTTTCCACCGGAAGATCACGACTTCCACGGCAGCTTCAACCCCACCCCCACACCAGACCCCACCCCAAACACCCCACCTGCACAAACCACCTGACGTCATGGACCAACTTGAACGACACAGAGACACGCAAGATCATGAACTCCATCCACTCAGGATCTCCATCAGACCCCTGCCCCCACCACGTATACAACAAAGCCAGCTCCACCATCGCCCTCCCACCCCCAAACTACGGACGGTCATTAACATCTCCTTCGAAACAGCAACATTCCCGGAAAGATGGAAACACGCAGAAATCCGCGCCCTCCTCAAGAAGCCCAAAGCAGACCCCAACGACCTCAAGAACTTCCGACCCATCTCACTACTCCCTTTCCCAGCGAAGGTGATTGAAAAAATCATCAACACACAACTAACCAGCCACCTCGAAGACGACGACATCCTGGACCCCTCCCAGTCCGGCTTCAGGCGAAACCACAGCACTGAGACCGCCCTTCTCGCCGCCACAGACTACATCAGACGCCAAATGGACAATGGCTAAACATCAGCCCTCATCCTCCTGGACCTATCTGCCGCCTTCGACACAGTCTGCCACCGCACCCTGAAATCACACCTCCAAGAAATCTGAATTCAAGGGAAAGCCCTTGACTGGATCATCTCATTCCTCTCCGGCAGAACCCAGAGAGTCTGCCTCCCCCCTTCCTCTCCGAAGCCACCGACATCATCTGCGGCATCCCCCAAGGTTCATCCCTCAGCCCGACGCTGTTCAACATATATATGGCCCCCCTCACACAAGTGGCCCGACAACGCAACCTGAACATTCTCACCTACGCCTACGACACCCAGCTCATCCTTTCACTCACCAAAGACCAGCGCACCGCCAAAACCAACCTCCACGAGGGAATGACATCCATCGCCGAATGGATGAGAAGCAGCCGTCTGAAACTGAACTTGGACAAGACGGAGGTCCTCATCCTTGGACCCACCCCCTCCGCCTGGGACGACTCCTGGTGGCCTACCGCACTAGGAACCCCACCGACACCAACTGACTACGCTTGCAATCTGGGCTTCATCCTCGACTCCTCCCTCACCTTGTCTAAACAGATCAACGCAGTTTGCTCCTCCTGCTACAACACACTCCGCATGCTCCGCAGAATCTACAAGTGGATCCCGACAGAAACCAGAAGAACGGTGACACAGGCCCTCGTCAGCAGCAGACTGGACTACGGCAACACACTCTACACAGGCATCCCAGCAAAAAACCTACTACGCCTCCAGCGCATAAAAAACGCCTCCGCCCGGCTGATCCTCAACATACCCCGCCACAGCCACATCTCCCACCACCTGAGAAACCTCCACTGGCTCCCCGTGGACAAGAGGACCACTTTCAAGCTTCTTACCCACGCTCACACAGCGCTCCACGACACCGGACCAGCCTACCTGAACAACAGACTCAGCTTCAACACCCCCACCCGTCAACTCCGCTCCACTAACCTCGCCCTCGTTCCCCGCATTTGAAGAAAGACCTCCGGCGGCAGATCCTGGTCATACCTCGCCGCCAAAATTTGGAACTCCCTCCCCACCAACCTACGACAGACCCGAGACCTACTCACCTTCAGAAGACTCCTCGAGACTTGGCTCTTCGATCAGTAACAGTATTTCCCCCCCCTACACCCCCTCCAGCGCTTTGAAACCCTCACGGGTATGTAGAGCGCTTTATAAATCCAATGATTGATTGATTGACAAATGTACAAAAAAGCAAAAGGGCAATAATCAGCTGAAAACACTGTAACCTTCTGTTCGTTGCACCATCACAAAATAAAATGATGGACGGAGTGTTGAAACTTTTCAACCACTCACCCCCAGTCACCGATCTGGGTTTAATCCATCATTATGTTGCTTGCAATGTCACCCTAGTTCAGACCAGCCATATGCAAATCAGGCTTGACCTTGCTCCATTTGGGAGCAGTCCAGCCCGAACCACCTAGCCAGGTCCTCCCTGGACAGGATTTAAGCATCCTGGGACCGGTTTCATGGTATAACCCTTCATCAGCCAGGCTAGCTTGAATCCGGAGGCGCAGCAAGCAAGGGACCCACGTCTGGGCATACTCTTGCCACTTGGGGCGCACATAGCAACATCACAAAATAAAGTGATGGATCAAGTGTTGAAACTTTTCAAACACTCACCCCCAGTCACAGATCTGGGTTTAATACATTGTTGTTTTGCTTGCCATGTCACCCCAGTTCAGACCCAGCCAAATGCAAATCAGTCTTGACCCTGCCCCATATAGAAGCAGTCCAGCCCAGCCAGGTCCTCCCTGGACAGGATTCAAGCTTCCTGGGACCAAATTCAGTGTATCACCCTTCATCAGCCAGACTAGTTTTAATCCAGCGGCACAGCAAGCAAGGAACCCACTATGCCACTGGATTCAAGCTAGCCTGGCTGATGAAGGGTGATACCCTGAAACCGGTCCTACGATGCTTGTTACACCCCTGCTTCACGGGGAGAGCAATCTGCATTCCTCTTTCCTATAAAAGCTCTCACTTTGATGTCAGCCGAAAACAAAGTAAACACCAGGCTCCCTCAAGAAACAGCTTGACATTTGACCGCCATCTTTGAATGCACAACAAATGTGATGAGATAAGAACCAGATTTACAGGCCGGTTTATAGAAAGGGAGCTCTAGGAAGGATACTTGTGAATAAGGTTTGGGCATGGGAGAGACAAAGTGAACCTGGAGAGCCTAAGTCAGCAAATGGAAAGCAAGAAAATGGGAGTTACAAACCGTAAAGCCAATGGCAAGCTATGGGCAGCATGCATTCCCAGGTCAACTTTCTGAAACTCCCTAAGATGTCTTTTGTATATAGGCTGCGCCCTAAAAAAGAGATTGGGTGCCCAACCCCATGTCGCGCTTTGCCAGTGGCAGGAGAGGCTGACACACCACAGGTAATTCATGGCATAACAGCCACCCATAGCAAAATGCTGGCATTTTTTATGGTAATTTTTTGTTTATGTCGTACCCCTGGCAAAATACTGGCACACTAGAGGTAATTCCTGAATTCTTAGGATAGGAGACGCCTGTGGCAAAATGTAGGCACGTGAATACTGAAAGTAATTCTTGCATGAGGCGGGACAATTGTGGCCTATTGTTTTTTTTTGGGGGGGTGAGAAACCAAGAAAAAATGCTGGCCCCAACATACTAAAGCAGTGGTTCACAACCGTTTGACTTCTGTGGACCCCCACTTTGTCATTACTGGAACCCAGGACCCCCACTGAATCATTATTGGAAGTAATTACAGAAAGCTGGGGACCTAATCTATTCATATTTATACATTTTCTAAGCAGTCGCAGACCCCCTGAGGAGGTTTGACAGACCCCCAAGGGTCCGTGGACAGCAGGTTGGGAACCATTGCACTAAAGGTAACTTTCGACATATGGGACAACCAAGCTATATGGATGACATCAATAGCTAAAGACACTGATATGTTGTACATAACTGGCGTAAGAGGGCACCTATAGCCAAATGCTAACTTGGTAACTATTTACATATATAGGCCAGCCCCATGCACACTTAGACGAAATAATAGGGTCAACTCTTCCGAAGCATCTGGTTTCATTGGATTGTTGCACCATGAAAATACTAGATTTTTAAAAGAGTGCTCTGTCAGACTACAGCTTTTCACAGTTTTATGTCAACATTGTGCTTTGATATGCATCTTATGGCTCCATTTTTGTTTCCAAAATTTTCTCTGGTGAGTGAAAACCCCCTCACTCCCAAACTCTCCTAGTAGAAGATGGTCTTGCTCGCTGTAATCTGGGGCAGGTTTTAAGTCCCACCACTTTCAAACGTCACCATGCACCACTGCATGTCAGTATGAGAAGCAGCAGTGCATGTAGAAGTGAGCATGGCAAGGAATAGGCTATTTAAAGTAGAGTAAAATAATACTTCTCCTTGCCCAGCCCGGTTATGTGTTTCTAACAACTACTAACAGTAGGAGCTCCAGAAGATTGCTTATCTGATGTTAGCTTTGGCTTTGAGACATACTGTGACATAATTTACCAGATGGCCCTTTTAATTCTAAACCAACGATTTACAGTCGTAATGTGTGTTTTGCAAGAAATCAAAAGCTGCTTTAAGTAGAGCATAGCTCTATAAAATCTTCTGCAAAGCGGGACTGTGACTATCCTTGGACTGCGGGATACAGTTTGAACTTTTTTTTTGGGGTGTGCACAGTTCACTTGAAATACATGCTTACACAGCTTTTAAAGAAAAATTACATGTTATTAAATATTCCACATGTGTTGATTTTAGTTTTTTTTTTTAGTTTTTTTTTTAAAAACACAGTATGGTGAGGTGATGCACACAATTAAATGTGCCAAAATATGGCCTCTATGAGCAGAGCCACAAATCGGAATATAGATCTGTTGTCTGTGATCAGTTGGCTTTAGAAACTCAACCATTTTATTGGGATGAGGTTCTCTAACCACTTGCTTTTTAACAATTTTCCAGATCATTGCTCTGAAACAGCTGCCTTAGCTGCTACCTCTTTAGACAAAAACAAAAACTCAATTTCATTGAAGTTTATCCATGGGAAATGCACATATGCAGCAAGTTTTAAGAGGATTCTAGTGTGAGATGCACTGCACTTTCTCATCTTTAAGAATGAGGCCTGCCAGCACGTGGACATGCTGGCAAAGCTCCCACTGAACACAGCACATTAGGTCTACTTACCTCTTAATATTTCCATGAAGAATTCCAACATTGTGCAAGTGACTAACGGCTCGCAGGAGTCCCAAGGAGATGCCCACTCGTTTATCCCAGGTCAGATACTCTTTTCCATGCTGTAGAGAGATGAGAGCAGAAGTTAACACTGGCATTGAAATTGGATCTGGGCTGTCGCTCTAGTACAAAATGTACAGCCCTGTGGTTTAATTTCTATTACAAAGAAAAAGTCTCAATTTGTCGTTAGTGTGTATAACAATAGCCAAGTTCACTCAATTTCATTTTAAAATAAAGAGTTACTTGCAGGACGATTATACAGCTATCCTCTAAGAGAAGGGTGCCATTTGATTGTGTTTCCGCGCTTCTCATTCTTCCTTCTATGCAGCAAATTCCATTCATGACTTTTCTGACTTACATAATCCAAAGCACAGAACAAAGAAATCTATCATTTTGTTCTAGTAGCCGAGAGGGCTTCACAATTCTGAAGTAACTAAGTTCAGCTGAAATGTGCTTGTGTTCTTGTTCTGCTTCTGTGTGCTTGTTCTGCTTACTGACTCAGATTTAGTGACTGCGATCAGTTATTTTTAAATAATTATTTTGGAATAAGTAACAATAGTATATGATACCAGAATATCAGTCATAACACATAGAACACAGGGTTCAAGAAAATCACAGCAAAAGGAAACAATTTGTGGGAATATCAGTAGTACCATGACATGTAGTGGAATGGTGAAACCATGATGTGTCATGGAACGTTATGATTTGATAGTATGTCATAATGTGAGCAAGGTGCCTACTCAGTAAAATGGTGTCCCTGCTGTATTAATAAAGCTATATTATACCGCGGGAGCAAGTTACCATATATTTGGCAATAAGCACAGCCCATTATCTACTGCTCCAAGTGACTGAGCAAACTGTTCACCTCCAAATTAGACTAACAAGTCCACACCCATGTCTATGCTCCAGGTATGTTAATCGCTTGCTGAACTATTGATCCAGGAATTTCTAGGGAGCAAGCCTGAACTGAGAAAAATGTGTAAGAAATACTGTGGTTTTATGTGCAATTTGTGCATTGACTCCAGTATTTGAACTTTCATAGATTCACATGCTTGAATCATTCCCTGTTGTCGAGATGGGAGCCCCCCGGTACAATTACACAAGTAGTGTTGAAATATATGAACACAAGGGCCCTAGGCCTCTTCAATTTAATAGTCAATCATAGTCATTTTAAGAAAAAGGACCAAACTTGAGCATCCACCAATCAGACACCACCACCCTCTAGAATCCTCCTGAGAGAAGCTTCAGCACCTCAGATTTTCTACCGCACAGCGTGCTAGGGAGTCTTCTCAGAGCTCTGACTCTTTCTTCACACCTTTGGATTAGCTTGAAGCTATTTTTTTTTTGCTAAACTTGTTTTGACTGATTGGGGTTAACACCTACAACATGTCTGACAAGGAGAAGAAGGGTTTATTCAGAAATTGCAAAACTTGTGGTAAGAAAAGACTACATTCTGAAGATCCTCATCAGGATTGCATATACTGCCTCTATCCAGACCACTCAGCCAAGGACTGTAAGGTTTGTCATATTTTTTCCTCTAAGAATCTTAAGTATAGAGAAGGCAGATTATTGATTTGGCTGCAGAAACTTAAGTACAGAGATAATCCAGTCTCTGATTCTGATAGTGATGACTCTTCAACATCCAAAAAGTCATCAAAAAGGACGAGATCAGAAAAAAGAACTCCTTCCCAACAATCAAGAAAAGCCCACAAAAAGACTGCCTCAGGGTCTTCCAATAGCCCTATACTTCACCTCTTAAATCTTCCAGAAAAGGGGAGAGAGGTCATGCCAAGAGTTCTGAAAGTCATAATAAGTCATCCTCTGTACCACCATCTGTGCCTTTCAAAAGGCCCTCATCTACTTCTGCATCGTCGACGAGACCGTAGGTGAGTGCTTTTCCACCGAAGATGACTTCCAATGTAGCACCGTCAACAGCTGTAACGAAGACGTCATCGAAGATCTACACCTTATCATCGTCGACGGCGGTAACAACGGTATCTGCTTTACCATCGTCGACGGTAGACTCTTCGGTAAGGCTTTCGATGATCAAGATCTCCATGCATTCGAAGACTATATCTGCGCCGTCGATGACGGAAAAACAACATAAAAAACAAGAAAGACTTACCCCAAAGCACACCTCACCTAGTAAGGTGACCCCTCATATACCGGTTCACTTGTTAGAGGGGGATGAAGATTCAGACAACGAGGGTCCATTTGGAACAGCCCACAGCCCCTCTCAATTGAAAGTCAAGTATCAGGACAAAGACAAATTTGATGAAGCTTATGACCCTCATTACTATGGAGGAGATAAACAATATCAGGAAGGGGCATACATTCCAACATTGTTGCTATCTGACCTCTGAGCGATGCTGGCTGATTACAGTACGCGTTTTTCTCCTTAAGGGGAGCAACCTCCTCAGTCGCCCGTCTCCGGGGTCACCACTCCACGTCAGAGACCGACCTCTTTGCCACTAACAAATGTGGCCACGCCGGATAGGACTTTACCTCAGGACACTGACATTTCGGAAGGTGATCAGGAAGAAGGAGAGCTCTTTGACACTTGTTCGGAGGGGGATGAATACATTATTCCTGCTCCTCCTTCTCCTTCCCAGTCAAAGGTGGATTCCCCTCCAGACGACATTGGGGGATTTCATAATCTTCTGGAGAGAGCAGCTAAACGTTTCGCTTTGCTAATGCCGTCCAAGCAAACAGATTGCTTCCTATATGATTTTAAAGAGCCGATCCAGAAATCTGTGCGCTCTATTCCACTGGTCAGCTACTTATGGGAAGAAGGGTTAAAAGTGATGCACAACCCCGCTACTGTCACAGCAGTGCTGCCCCGACTAGACAAAAAATACAAGGCACCAGAGGATGCCCCAGCATGACTAATTGGTCATCCTCATCCTGACTCGGTGGTGGCTCAGACGGCACATAGGAAGTCCAAGAATCCGTCTGCTCTGATTTCTGCACCTCCAGACAAAGAGGGTAGACGGCTAGACAATATTGGAAAGAGGTTCTCGTCGATAGCTAGCCTAGTGATAAGAGCTGCTAACTCGCTAGCGTTGTTAGCCATGTATGACACAGAGCTATGGGCAGACATCGCCCTCATATTGACCAGTTGCCCAAGGATGGAAGATCAGAGGCAAGGAAGACGTTGCAGGAAGGTCAGCGCACGTCAGCGGAACTCAGACTGTGCAATGGACATAGCCACAACTGCATTTCGTCAGCTCGCAGGTGCGGCTGTATTTAGGAGACAAGGCTGGCTAAAGGCTACATCATTCCGGCCTGAGGTACAGAATAAGATTTTAGACCTACCTTTCGATAGCCAAGCATTATTTGGTAAACATACTGATAATCTATCAAATCTGACAGAGATACAGCAAGATCGTTAGGGACTCTCCAGTTTCGGAAGCCTTCCTTTCGAGCTAGAGGACGTGGACTGCTTTCATATAGAGGAGGCTATCAGCAATATAGATACTCAACCTATCCTTCCTCCTCTCAGCAGTTCCGTCAATACTACCCACAAAGACAACCACCACAAGCAGCTTATGGTAGATCTGGCACTAGGGGATGCTCAACTCGCCCCGCTAAGGACTCAGCTCATAGAGCCTGATACATCCAAGGCTCCAGCTACATCCAACCCTCCTCGTCTGGTTTTAGGTGGAAAGATATCCCTGTTTCTCAAGCAATGGCAAGTCATCACATCAGACGAGTGAGTCCTCCAATTAGTGAAACAGGGCCACACTCTGGAGTTTATCCAACTACCTCCCTCCAATCCTCCTCGAAGGACTCCATCAAGTTATCCAGAACAGCTCAAGAGGGTGATCAGCAAAGATGCTCCTCAAAGGAGCTATAGAGAAAGTACCTCTGTCACAGTGAGGAAGGGGGTTTTATTTCAGGTTCTTTCTCATTCGCAAGATGTGGAAGGACTGGAGGCCGATCCTCGACCTAAGAGAATTAAATGGCTACTTAAAAAAACAGTTGTTCTGCATGATAAGCCTACAGGATGTCCTCCTGCGACTATACCAAGGAGATTTCATGTCTACACTAGACCTAAAAGACGCATATTTCCACATTCCCATCCACCCAACCCACAGACCGTACCCGAGATTCATGGTAGCTGGAAGCCATTTTCAATTTCGTGTCCTCCCTTTTGGCCTAAAGTCGGCTCCCAGGATATTTACCAAATGACTAGCGCCAATCGCCGCTTTCCTCAGGAGAAGAAAACACCAGATATTCCCATATCTCGACGATTGGCTGATAAAAGCAAACACCTACGCAGGAGCGCGCAGATCAACAAGAAGGTGCATTTCCTTACTCAACAGTTTAGGCCGCACCATCAACTGGGAGAAGTCCAAACCTCTACCATCACGCAGTATCACCTTTTCAGGGGCAAACCTGGACACTCAATCCACCATGGCGTGTCCCACAGTAGAGAGACAACAGAAGTTACTGACTCTAGCAAAGTCAATAAAGGGAAGAAACTGCGTTTCAGTTCCCCTTTTCAAATCCTTGTTGGGCATGATGTCATCATGCATACCTCTGGTTCCTCTCTGCAGACTAAAAATGCGACCGCTACAGAAGCAACTCAACCTTCAATGGCTCCAGATTTCGGGAAGCTTTGAAGATCGGATAAGCATAACCCCAGCAATTGTCAAAGCTCTGACATGGTGGTCTCAAAAGCATCATCTGTCTGTCGGCCTTTCCTTTCTAAATCATCCAGCTCCGTGGACTATCACTACAGACGCCTCTCTAGAGGGCTGGGGAGCCGTTTTGCAAGATTTTCAAGTAAGTGGCAAGTGGCCACTAGAGATGAGGGCGATGCACATTAACCTGCTAGAGCTCAGAGCAGTTTATCTCGCTATGCAGGCTTTTCTTCCGAAGATAGCGGGATCAGACATAGTAATAATAACAAACAACACCACTACGACGCATTAACTCAACAAACAAGGAGGCACGAGATCTCTCACCCTCTTCAGGGAAACCCAAAGTATTTGGCATTGGGCCTCGCAGCAAGGCATCAGACTCACAACAGTGCATCTGCCGGGGATAGAGAACAAGATAGCGGACTCGCTCAGCAGACAAAGATCGAGCTACCACGAATGGGAGCTGGACCAGTCCGCAGTGAATTACATCTTTTCCCAGTGGGGAACACCAACAATCGACCTGTTCGCCAGTAAGTGGAACACAAAATGCCAGTACTTCGCAAGCTGGCATCACCAAAAGGGATTTTGGGGGAATGCGTTTTCCATAGCTTGATCAGGCATCTTTGCTTACGCCTTTCCTCCAATTCCATTGATCCCAAGAGTCCTCACGAAGATGAAGGCAGAGCCGTGCACCCGGATATTGATAGCTCCATACTGGCCTCGCCAACACTGGCTTGCAGAGCTGCTTCTTCTATCAATGAAGCCTCAAATTCCGATGAAACCGTCTCTGCACTTACTAAAAATTAACAAAAGGCAAATATCACACCCAGATCCTCAGTCAATGTGATTGTCAGCATGGCTCCTGAGCACAGGGAGTTTTGCACATCTGAATATCCCACAGGAATGTAGGGGCATTTTGTCCAGAGCTAGAGCAGATAGCACTAATAAGGCTCACTCTTGCAAATGGAAAAGATTTTGTTTCTGGTGTCACCAGGGGCAAATTGATGCACGGTTCTCACCACCGGAACAAATATTACCTTATTTATTGCATTTAGCCCAATCAGGTCTGGCGCATCACTCCATAAAGGTGCATCTGGCGCCAATAGCCTCATACAGGTGTCCAGACTCTTCACCTTTGCTGTATTCCTCTAGATTAATCAAACGGATTTTAAAAGGACTTTTCAGGGTCTTTCCTCCATTCAGATCTCCTCCTCCCTCGTGGAACCTGAATATTGTTCTAGCACAGTTAATGAAGAATCCGTTTGAACCAATCCATCAAGCTTCTCTGAAATTCCTTTCTTGGAAGGTTGC
Organism: Pleurodeles waltl; assembly: GCF_031143425.1. Classification (NCBI taxonomy): domain Eukaryota; kingdom Metazoa; phylum Chordata; class Amphibia; order Caudata; family Salamandridae; genus Pleurodeles; species Pleurodeles waltl. The sequence goes on from NC_090448.1 coordinate 70,485,416, forward strand.
TCCACACATCAGCCAGATAGGTCAGTGAGATACAGGCCCTCTCCATACTGGAGCCGTTCTTGCAGATCAAACAAGACAAACTACTGCTACGCACGAACGCGCATTTCATCCCAAAGGTCCCTTCGGATTTTCACATAAACTAGCCTTTAGTTTTTAAAACCTTTTTTCCACATCCATCTATTCCTGCGGAAAGAGCATTACATTCCATAGACATTAAGAGATGTGTTAAATTCTACCTGGACAGAACTAAGTCCTTTTGCCGCTCCAATCAATTGTTCGTAGCTTACAGTGCACCCAGACGAGGTCAACGGCTCTCCAAGCAGAGTATAGCCAGATGGATCTCATCAAGCAGCAGGCAAACCACTGCATTCATCGGTCCGTACTCACTCTACGCGGGCAGTTTCTTCCTCAGCAGCGCTGTTTGCAGGGGTATATAGTTATATATACACGCAGGTGTTTTGTGACATACATGGCTACAATGTTCCAATGTGCATAAGTACTGCTCACTACTCTGATTCAAGCATGTGAATCTATGAAAGTTCCAATACTGGAGTAAGAAAATTAGTTACTTACCTGTAACTGTAGTTCTCCAGTATTGGAATCTTTCATAGATTCACATGCGACCCATCCGCCTTGCCGGAGAAGCTCACTTTCACATATATATATACATACATATACATATATATATCTTCCTATCCTTAATGCACTTGTGCTTGGAAAATTGGAGGTGCTGGAGCTTCTCTCAGGAGGATTCTAGAGGGTAGTGTTGTCTGATTGGTTGATGCTCAAGTTTGGTCCTTTTTCTTAAAATGACTATGATAGACTATTAAATTGAAGAGGCCTAGGGCCCTTGTGTTAATAGATTTCAACACTACTTGTGTAATTGTAACGGGGGCTCATATCTCGACGACGGGGAATGATTCAATCATGTGAATCTATGAAAGATTCCAATCATGGAGAACTACATATACAGTTAAGTGACAAATTTTCTTCTGTGATATGCAGGCAAACAAAATGTGTAATAAATATGTGTGTGTGTGTACATATTTTGTTCTGTTTTCTTGATTTCAGTTGGTGCAGGTCACCAATTCACACACTGCAAACTCTTTAGCAAGTATTATATTATCTACAAGGTCATCATGTAATATTCACATCAGATACTTCATTGTTTAATAGATAATTTATCTGGGTGGGTGGAAATTAGAGTTGTCAATGAAAAAAAAAGTTATCAAGTTCTTTAGAGATGTGGTCAAACAAATTTAAAAAAGAACGCAAACCCAGAAGAAGTTATCACAGATAATGGGTACAATTTAGATCCTATGAGGTGGTTGAGTTAGTTTGTGAGCAAATGTGGAATAAAACTTGCTAAAACTCCATTGTATCACCCTCGAAGCAATGGAAAAGTAGAAAGATTTAATACAGTATTAGTGGAATGCATTTTATCGGCATGCATTTAAGCTTCTTATAGAAGTAAATCAGATGATTGGAAAGCAATAGAATATTTGGTTTGATCATACTGCATTACTCCTTATGAGTTGATTAGAGGAAGGAAGATTTTATCTGACTTATGTCCACTGTGGGTAGTCAAATTGTTTGCAAGCTAAGCAAGTGCCATTTGTTCTTGGGTGAAGGCAAAAGAGAGGTCTAAAGAGATTGGTATGCAGCGGGTCATCAATGACAACAAAAATGGAAGATTATGCACATTAAGTTTTGATGGTTGTGCAAGACTAAAAACATCCCATTTTAGTGAGTAAATGTCTAAATTCGAAATCCTGCGAAAGTATGTGAAGTATTGGGAAATGAAGTAACGGTATCAGGTGGATGTTGGTGGAATGTATCATGAGTGGCATTAGACACGGAAAGGAGTGTGAAGGATAATAACCATGATCATGTGCTTAGTCAGAAAAAACAATATGACCTCTTAACTAAAAAGTACAAATTCTTGAGTTGCCTAATGATAGTGCAAGGAAAAGATCTTATAGAAGAAAAGTGCCTGATAGGTTTAAAATATATGAAACATCTTAAAGAAATCTAAATTTGTGTCAGTGTTGCAAAAGACAATTTAAATAATACTTTACCGAGAATGTAGTATTTCAGATGTTGCATACTCAATTTTATTTTGTTTCTATCATCCATGATTATTTAAATGTTCTTGAAGAAGGAGGTGTGTCAGAATATCAGTAGTGCTGTAAGATGGAGTGGAATATTTAAGCTATAATGTGTCAAGGAATATTATGATGTGATAGAATGCCATGACTTAAAAGAGGTGCCTGCTCATTGAAATGGAATTGGGCCCGGGTCAATGCTGTGGAAGCTGTATTAATAAAGTTATGTTTACATATCTACAGCATGAACAAGTTGCTACATGAGGCTCGTGTCAGTAAAACATGAGCGGACTAGGCGGTTCATGTGGCGGAAAAGTCAATTTGTCAGGGATTATGTCCAAGGAAGGGGTGGGAAAAAGAGAGTGACTGCAATGTCCAAAAAGTTCTAAAATGAATATCTTGTAAACAAGAATGTTAAGAGAACTATTAAAAGTTCGATTGTAACAACTACCAACCGGTCAGGGACCAAGAACAGATAAGACCACGGTTTAAGTGATAAATACTATCCCTAAGAGTATGGTGGTCCGTGGGGATTATCAGATCAGGAAGGGGGGCAACAGCCCACAACAAATTCCCTTGGTGCAACAATCTCTGAGAAATTGACTCTGAATATGATAAAAAGTAAACAAATTCTTGAAGTCTGTAAATAAGCCTTTAAGAAAAGGTCATACGCAATAGTTTGCTCAGACGTGTCCTGTGTTTTGAGGGAATCTGTTGATCTCCATTATTGAATGATACACCACTTTTCTCCAGCTAGGGAAATGGCTATCCATATTTGTGAGTGAGAAGTCATGTTTCTGATGCTAACATGCTGTGCCAATTACTGCATGTTAGAAATGGGGTCTTTAGGCGGCAGTCGGTTTACTCCGTCTAACTAGGGACCCTCACTCTGGTCAGGATAAGGGAGATACCTGCTCAGATAACCCCTGCTCACCCTCTTGCTAGCTTGGCACGAGCAGTCAGGCTTATCTCAGAAGCAATGTGTAAAGTATTTGCACATAATACATAGTAATACAGTGAAAACATTACAAAAGGACACCACACCAGTTTTAGAAAAATAGGCAATATTTATCTATTTAAAACAAGACCAAAACGAGAAGAATCCAACATACAATACTAAAGATATGACTTTTCAAGAATTAACTTAAAAATACAGTTCCTTGAAGTCGTCCTTCTGGGGCTGTCACAGCATCGTAAACAAAAAGTCTAACAGTTCAGGCCGGCCGTGGCATCGTGGGCCAGCTACTGTGTCGGGAAGACCTGCAATCAGTACCTTGGAAATGCAGGGCGTTGTGATCCTCGCGATGAGATCAGGAGAGCGGTATCGCTGGTGTTGCGGTGTCTGTTCCAGAGATCTGTGTGGGGCCTTCAGGCCCTTGAAGTCACACGTGTTGCAGTTTGAACTCCGGGCCGATGACGTCAGGAGCGCTGGCATGGATGGCATTGGGCTGTGGTGCGAAGCGGGACAATGTGACATACGGTGCAGGCAGCGGTTCAGTGACGGCGTCCAACAGCGTTGGTGAGACCAAGCCTGGTGTGTGAAGCAGGGCAGTGTGACGTGCAGTGTACCCAGGTCACTGTGCAGGCAGCGTCATCGTCAGGCCCACATTGGCAGTGTGGCACAGGAAGGGCTCCGTGCGGCGTCCACAGGTCGCGGTGCAGACAGGGATGCCTGGTGACGACACTAGAGTCAATGGTGCTAGCGTGGGTGGACAGTGCTTTGTGTACCTCACGAGCGGTGTCCACAGGCCACGGTGCAGGCAACGGCACTGGTGTCAGCAGGAGAGTCATCCTCGGAGATGCCCAGGCTGCGGTGTGAGCAAGCCGATGCCGGAGTGCAGGGCCCACAGGTCACGGTGCAAGCAGTTGTTCAGTGATGGCGTCAGATGCCTGCGTCAGTGAGTCCAGGGTTGCGGTGTGAGCAGGGCGGCGCAACTCCGCGCAGCATTGGCAGGTAACAGTGCAGGCTAGCGGCGTGGTGGTGGTGGTGGTGGTTCTTCTTCTTGAACAGCACAAAACAGTTCCCAGTGCTGTAGGCAGATGAAACTGAAGTCTTCGGTGTCCCTGAGACTTCCAACAGGAGACAAGCTCTAATCCAAGCCCTTGGAGAACTCTCTCAAGCAGGGTACACAGCAAAGTTCACCCTTAGCTCTCTCTCTTTTAAGGCAGAAGTAGCACTTGCAGGCCAACCCAGCAAAGGTTCCTCTTGATCCAGAAATATTCTAAAGGTCTGGGGGTTTGGGTCCACTACTTATACCACTTTCTGCCTTTGAAGTAGGCATACTTCAAAGGAAATTCTCTGTTGCTCACAAGATCCTGCCATGCCCAGGCCTGGCCCCATACACGCTCCAGGGGGGCGGAGACTGCATTGTGTGAGGGCAGGCACAGCCCTTTTAGATGTAAGTGGCCACTCCTCCCTACACTCTAGCTCAGATAGCCTATCAGGATATGCAGGCTACACCCCAGCTCCTTTTGTGTCACTGTCTAGAGGTAATTCACAACAGCCCAACCGTCAGTCTGACCCAGACGTGGAATATACAAGCAGGCAGAGGCACAGAATGGTTTAAGCAAGAAATCACCCACTTTCTAAAAGTGGCATTTTCAAACAAAACAATTTAAAAAACAACTTTATCAAAAGCTGTATTTTAGAATTGTGATTTTAGAGACCCCAAATTCCACATCTCTTCTCTCAAAGGGAAACTGCACTTTAAGGATAATTAAAGGCAGCCCCCATGTTAACCTATGAGAAAGGTAGGCCTTGCAACAGTGAAAAATGAATTTGGCAGTACTTCACTGTTGGGACATGTAAAACACATCAGTACATGTCCCCCCTTTAACATACACTGCACCCTGCCCTTGGGGCTACGTAGGGCCTAACTCAGGGTGCATTATATATAGTAAAAGGGAAGGTTTGGGCCTGGCAAGTGGGTACCCTTGCCAGGTCGATTTGGCAGGTTAAACCTGCACACACAGACACTGCATTGGCAGGTCTGAGACATGTTCACAGGATACTCATGTGGGTGGCACAACCAGTGCTGCAGGCCCATTGGTAGCATTTGATTTACAGGCCCTGGTCACCTCTGGTGCACTTTACCAGGGACTTACTAGTAAATCAACCATGCCAATCATGGAGGAACCAATTACCAATACAATTTACATAGGGAGCACTTGCACTTTAGCACTGATCAGAAGTGGTAAAATGCACAGAGACAAAAAAACAGATCAGAAAAAGGAGGAAGAAGGCACAAAGTTTGTGGATAACCCTGCAAAAAGGGCCATTTCCAAAACTGCAACCTTGTGGCTCAGTTCTAGTTTTTCAAATCTCCCCCAATAGGTGTCTGGGTAGGGACAGAACCATAAGAATTGTACCATATCACCATCTGGTGAACTGCATCTTCTGCAGCCTGAGTCTGGGTTTGGGCCGGTAAGCAAGTCTGTGCTATGTACCAAGAAGAGCTCAGACACATCGGTCATCTGAGTTGTGTTTCCTCTGCAGTGTTTTTTTTTTTTTTTGCTAGCATACTCTACAGGCTTGTCACTGTAATTATTGCTGACCTTTCAAATTATGCCACAGTGACTATAATTACTAGCCGCTCAGATGATATCACAGATTCTCTCACTAGATTACTATGGGCCAGTGACTCAGAAACTTAAGGGTTAGATGTATTTAACGTGACTGACGCTCATTCCTTTTGATCTCTCTGATTCTGACGCTGTGTTTAGTGTTGTACAATCATACTGTACCAATGCAATTACTACAGAATCCTCCTATTTTGTCACTGTGATAACAGCTGATCACTTCGTGATTACTGCTGGTCACTTAGATCCTGTCACAACGCAGGGCTCGTTACTAACTACTAATCAGTGCCAATAATTCGAGAGCTAATTTCTCGATAAGGACCTTTCTGGCCAAGCGATCAGATTGAGCGATCCTCAAAGCCTCAATTATAACATTCAAGAACCCAAAGTTAGTGGTTCGTCCAGTTTTTATTTTTGGAACAATGCCAAAAATGTGTGGTTCATGCCATGAAGACTATACAACACCGAAAACGCTCAACTTTTAAAACTACTGATCAGGGACTTGTGATCAAGATTTAACAACACAATTACATTGAAATGCATTAAAAAAATGAATGCCAGTTCTTCGTCTTCCCCCAGTTAATACATCCGGCATCTGCCAAATAGGTTCTGCACAAAGAGGTACTTTCAAGCTGTATCATGAAAAATTATGTGGCTGCTTTTTTGTGTTTCACTGCGCACAATAGCAAGAGTAGAGGCCTCTAAGAACATTAGAGGTCCATCCGCGCATTTGCTTTCTCAGTGTGCCTGCAGTGCAGCCTTGGTCTCTTAAGTGCAAGACAACGTAGGGCTTTACAGAGATGCCTTTGAGAGAGCAGGTAATTGTCCCAATGAACTGCTGCATGCTTCTTCGATACCTGCACCTACTGTCAGCAATGTGACATTGGCCTGGCTTGACCAGCTTTAACTTTGACTAGTTCATGAGTACCCTGAACAGACGTTCGCAGTACTTTGCATGTGAATATATGACTGCAACTCAGTAATACTTACCCTGGTAATAAATAAGCAAGCAAAGTCTCCAGCCTTCTGGCTTGCGACTCAGTCGTTATGTTGACATTTTGATGCGCAATAAAAACTGTCAAAAGTAGCACCTCTTTGAATATTCTAACTCCACTTTGCATTAACAGAGAAGGCTGCTCTTCACAGTTGTGCAGCTGCATAGGAGCTTGGGACCTTTGGCCAAGGCCTTGGTTTCATAAAATTAATCTTTTGGCGTATTTACATAGCTGTGACATCTGCTCACTACAATTATTTTCATCTCTATCTACGCTCTGGTGTGTTGTTTCTACACTGGTCCCAGAGGGCCTATAGATAACTCCGCATGTAGTGTGAATCTTTTACTGTAATCTAATGTAACTTAGCATAACCCATTCCTTACACGAGGGTCCAGCACTTTGTCCAAGGAGCCATTTAACATATGCTGGTAAATGAGACACAGGAATCCATCATCTAAACACCAGCCCTGTAGCTTCAGAATATTCTCATGGCAGCATCTGGAAACAAAACGAAACAGTTTAGTAAAAAATAACTTGAAGAATGTGAGCACACAAGGGCGAGAACCTATTCAGACACAAATCAGAAGTGGAAACCTTGATAGACAGCTTATTGTGAACCAGGAAGCCAGGCACGTGAATGGATGTATGATGTATACCGGTATAATTTCTCCTCATCTACCTCACGTTTAAGACCTTGTTGCACCAAACACCTGCAGTTCTTGTGTTGTCATTCCAATAGTAAAACCTTTTTCAGATGTGGAAACATGTAAGTGAAATAAACGTGCATGATCCCTATAGGCCACATAAGACCGTGGCGTTCTTACAGTTCATCACTTCCAGTAAATATCTGGGCTCAAAATGAATGAAGGCTCTGTTTTGAAATTTCAGGGGTGTGACAGTGCATACTGGTTGGGAGTTCTGGGGAAGTGTATGTGTGTAATGCTTATCATGGGATTTTCAGTAATATTTAAATTCTGTGTCTACTATCCTTGCTACCTTACCCACGATATCATAGGGTCCGTAGGCATATTGCCACCATCTCTGTGCATTCTACCCCAGTCATTAAATATTCGAAGCCCCAGGTGTGCCTGAACAACAGCTCTTCAGTTCTAGACGCTTGCCTTTGAGAGATCTCAACACAGAGAGCCTCAGTCTTAATAGAACTCCTAACATTCAATTGTATGTGGTTTAAGCAGTTCAAACACAGACCCGTGTACTGAGGATCTTGGGTCCAAAGGTCAACCAAAAGGTTTTGGTTTCCACTCGGGATGTCCACAAAGCACAGATTTCAAGTTTGAATGGCAGTCGCATCATCATCAGAATCCCCCCACCCTCCCTTGATGATGCTATCTGGGACAAAGATTAGCTCCTCTTAGCTAATGCACATGTAGCATTAGCCCTGCTGGACCATGAGAAAAGCATCACTCTAATGAACCGTTTCTCACTAGCTACATTACCAGCACTACAAGGACCTGCACATGCTGCTAGAGCTTAGCAGGAAACATCGCCATTACTTGAAGCTAGGCTTTGGTAGCCACTTTTACTCGTTCATTGGGTAAGTTATAGTTTCATGTTGGGGTGTTGTGTACGACTCTTCTAAAAGTTGCCCCTTTGACATTTTAAAGATGATTTTACATCTTCTTCATACTCCATGCAGTGAAGATGATCTGATAACGGGGAACATTGATGGACTTCCGACTAGAAATCTTTTTTTCCTTTTGCACTCCTTCTTGAAGAGACTTAACATTCTTTTTTAGGCTCAGGAAAGTGACATTATATAGTTAGAGCAGAATAGGAAACTTTGGCGATTATGGTTGGGTTGGCATTGCGATTTTTGTACACACTGCAGGCATCTCTAGGCATGAACTCTAATGAAAGACGAAGCTTTAGCATTGTGGTTTGGTAACTTCCATGTTTAAACTTCTTTGACCTTGAAGTTAGTGCTTCATGCTTACATTTTAGGACACAGATATCCTCAAGATATAAATTATCCTCACCATTTGCCATTTTTTAGTTTGTACAAAAAGTCTCGGTTTTTGCAACTTTTGGTTTTGATTTTGAGGCTGCGCCCTACCCTAATTCGCTACTAGGAAAATGTAATTTTTTTCTTTTAAATGTTTTTTTAAATGTTCTGTCGCAGGTGTTAACCAACTAGTTCAGGCAAATACCGTGGTTACATCTAAGAAGGGTTTGGCTTTTACTCTGCAGATTTAGCTATAGCAGAAAAGGTATGAGGATTACAATATTCTAGCAGAGGCCTGACTTTACATTAGCACCCACTTAACTACTCCCAGAATCGCCAAACAAAAGGTTGTTGAACTTCACTAAAATGGCAGACAGCCCTACTTCAGGTAATTCACAAACTCCAGGATTGCCTTGCAGATTACTGTAAACTATGCATTTTGAGGATCTTGCTTCTGCCTCCATGCCTCCCAGTCCCTGGGCCTCTTTCCACAACGGCATCCAAGCACCTAACCATTCTATGTATAACCTGGTGGAAATTAATAATCTGTTATAAGAACAAGGTGTGATGGTTGAGGTCCATGGCTTGTCTGCAGGCTGTATGTAGAACGGAGTGTCACCACTGGTGATCCAAGGAGTTGGGCGCAGAGCAGATTCTTTTCTGCAAAGTTCAGATCAAACATCAGCAAAATTGTATGCGTGGAGAAATTGTATTTTATGAGATGAATACTGAAAAATATTGTCCACGCAAAGAATACAGCACGATGATACTTATTTTTCAGGATTCTAAAGTAAATCTTTGAGAGCATTCTTTGTACTTGCCTGATGGCTAAAAGTTTTCATTCATGCAGGGTTTCTCCTATTTGAGAGAGTACTATGCATTCCAAATCGTGCAACCAACAGAGGATACAACTAATTGCATATTGTTGCCTCACTGCATTTTCTACAGAATTTCAAGTAACTGTACTGCACATTTCGAGGATGACATCCTAAAACCAGTTCTCTTTTTCTAGAATAGTATGACACCTTTGACAAAATCTCCTGTGAGTGAAAGGAAAGGAATATATTTTCTGCCGAGGGTGGCTGAATGAGATGGTTGATCCTAGAATATACCTGAAGGGCATAGCGTCTTGCTAGTTTTACCTGGCTAGAATTATCTTCACTTTTTTCTCAACTAGCGTTTTGTAGCAGTAGTTGCAGTTCAAAACAAAGCACAGTCTCAAAGTACATACAAAAATACAGGATGCCTCTAGCTCTCTTCAGGAAGGAAGACAATTTGTTTTTCTTCATTCAACAGGAATATTTTGGTTGTACAATGACATCTTCATTAATTAGTTTCTTCTTTTGCAACACACCATTTTATGTTCTTTTGTTTTAGTAATCCAAATGTGTGTGTGAGCCTGCAGGATCTTTGTCTGTATCCTTCCTCCCTCCCTCTTGCAACGCCTCTCAAATTTTTCATACATACTGTGCCATGTATCACATCTATTTACATCTCCAAGAGAAAGGTTTCTTCACACACTCATGGTCAGATTAAGTCCTTGATGTTTTTCTTATGGCTAATGATGCTACAAAACCCAATCAATTGTTTTAGTTTCTACTGTGCTGTCCATGCAATTTGACCAAATCAAGAGCATACTCATAGACAAGGGCTATCCCTACAAGAAATAAAATAGATATTGCTGATTTGTCTGAGGAGGTCTGTCATTACAGCACATGTTATGAGTGACTGCAGAGAGGATAGTCTTCTGTTTCTTCTATTGTACTTTAGTTTCTTGATTCTCATCTATGGCAGAGCAGACTCGGAAGTTAGTCTTGCTGCTCGTGGGTTCAGGTTAAATTGAAGGTTTGCATTGTTTGCCATCTCAATGTAGTTGGTTTTCTCCTGGCTTACTCACGGCTTTTAGCTGGTTATAAGCTTGTTTTTCTATTCAGTGTTTCTGAATATAATGATGAAACTATGATGAGGAATAAAAGGCCACCCGCTTTGGGTAATTCCATGAAGTCCCCCTTCCTACCCAGCAGCGTTAGAGGAGTAGATAATGAGTTAGTGAGGGAGATCTTTTCTCCTTCTGGCCCTTGAAAAGTAATGAGAACCAATTATCACTGTGTTTAATCCTGGGTAGCCCTAGGGTGAGAGTATCAAAACGTATCTCTGATGAGGCCACTGCTTATCTTGGCTCCTTTCCTGTATTTTCCTTTCTTGAGGAGAAATTAAAAACGTGTTTTATAAGTATATTGTACTCTACATGATACAGCCCCGGAATGTAGTGATGTGTTCTCAGATACATTGTACGTATTCCAGATAAAATAATTGTGACATTTGCACGTTTGTGAAATTTGTACTGAAATGTTTGTAAGTGTAACTTTCTATAATTTTTCAATAAAATAACAAGTTTTGTTATATCCATGGGGTAAACAATGTTAGTATATGCAAGATATTCAGTTGTGACGGAGGTCTTTTACTTTGAGATAAATTTATCAGATGTCTCGCTAACGGGTGGAGATACTAAGTGTTTACGAACTGAATGAAGATGCCCATAATGAAGAATTTGGACTGTAGCCACGTGAGGGCATGTTTTCATAAAAAACACTGCCATTTTTTTAAGTCTCAGATCAGTCTTTTCATTGTAATTTTCAGTTCCCAGCATGTGCCATAATGTTTGCATAGCATGTTTATAGGCGTTTTTACACAACAAAGTGGTGACATCAGATGAGAACAAACACTACTTCAGATATCTCTACATAGGAACGTACCGTGAACAAATCTGAACTTCTGCATGGAAAAACATTTGCATACATCTCTGGCGGGAGATTTGAGAGTCCTATTAAAAAACAAATAATAATAAGTTTGAGCATAGCATTTTTTTTTTTACTTGGCTATACAGAATTTATCAAAATACAAGATTAGTTTAGCTACCACTTAGATGACATGTATTCATTGATTTACATTTTTAGAACAGCTATGTGCCATTCGATGTGCTTTGGGGAGGTGGTACACAAGGCAAGTAATTTGAATGTTATAAGAAACACCAGGGAGTCTACTGTATTAAAGCAAGCGGTGCAGTTGTCCAGTCCTTTAGCAGGTCCTCCTCATATTTCAGGAATTGTAAATGTTAAGAAGTATCAACCCTGCAGAAGAAAAATCCTGTGCAGTCTGTACACCGATCACGTTGTATGCGGTTGTTAGAGGGTGGTTCTAGATGTCGGACATAGAAATAAATCATGTCAAACGTGAACGATTGTTTGCTTATCTCATTAAAATGTGTATTTAGAACGGAGCACTGTTTTGTTGGTTAACAAAAACACTGTTCAGCAGAAAAACACCCCAAGGGGAGAACGTGCGCTTTACAAACAGACATGTTATGTAACATGGTTTTCCTACAGCAAAAAAACATGGCTCAATATCTGGAAGCAGTAAGGCACATTAAAGGTTTACATCCTTTCAGATGGTTTAATCAGACATTTCAGAACAGCTTCTGAGGACCACACCAGCTAGAATACTTACTAGATCCATCTCCCTACTAAGATAGGGATATACTGAAATTAGTTGAATGATGAGAAAGGTGCATGCATGCCTTTTATTTTGCAGATAAAGCTTCTAAAAATCACAGTGCCAAGGCTAGTTTCCTATTTAATTATCTGTTGTTGCAGGTCTTGTGCATTCAGTGGTTCAGATGTGAAACAGACAGCCTGCACCTAAGAGCATCTTTAACACGGATGACAAAGGAAAGGCTCTAGACTCTTCTCGCTGAAATGACTTGCAGTGGATTTATGACATTGGATGGTCTCATATACTAGGTTCCCTCTGTGAACCGAGTACCCAGTGAGTGGGGTCCAATTATGCTCCCACTGTGGTCAAGTTGGACATGGTCTGCACATGTGGACTTAGTGCAGCTGGAATGACAGTCAGAACCTGGTGCTCCATCATCCCCACAACATTAACAGACTATGTGAATAGTGTAGCCTTTACTTAAGCGTAGAAGCAAGTGGCCAGTCAGCTAATGAGCCATGGTAATGTCATTGATTCTGAAGTGGGTGGATGTGTTCATGATGTCTGGTAATCTAGGGGGTCATAAAAGAATAGATGGCCACCGGCCACTGTCTGATCAGTGTTACACTCTGTCTACCATTGCTGATGATTCAGAACCAGTACCAGCCAATCAACTATCAGTAGGAGGGAGCATCAGTGATCAATCAGATAGCATTGAAGCAAATACTGCAGAGGCTAGTGACAATCAAAAAGAGGAGTTGTGGTGAAAGTCTGAGTTATAGCTTGCTACTAGTGGCAGAACTAAATCCTCAGGGATTAGAGACATATCAGTTTGGTGCCCATACTGACGTTCTTCACACACGTCTGTGGCACGTAAGCTGCCAAAGACATTATAGTATGATGTTTTAAGTAGGTTTTGTTGCTTACAAGCATCAACTGAGCTGGGTGGGTGGTATACAATGGGAAATTGGTAGCTTGAAGATAATAAAAGGTGGTTGGCTGAAACTGTTGAAGCTCAGAAGCAGGCACTGCATAAGACGTTTGGGCAATGGAGGATGATAGAAATTTTGTTACCAGAATCAACGTTGTGAACTTCGGTTTTCACTCTCCTATTTTTAGGTGCCATGCCTTTAACCCAAGGGCACTACACCATCCAGCCATGGTCCCCATGATCAGAGGCAGACACTGTGACCGGCATATCATAAAATCTGCAACAAATCTATTAATCTTCAGAAGACACAGTAGACTTTCTGTTGGATATGACTGGACTGAACTGTGTAGGGCAGATGCTGAACATCTGGAAGTATGGTCAATGTGTAATGTTAATTCTTCCCTTATCAAATACATTTAGTCCAAGGAACAGGCGTTGCACAAGCACATCTTGTCTAAAGGAGTCTTGTGAGGCCTGGGACACTTAGAGTAATGTGGTTGTGGTTTACCAGCATTACAGCTGCGAATTGCAGTCCTTTTCCCCCTCATGTTGGTTGTCTCACGAAACAGCAATAAACCTTGGTGTTGTGAAGTGCACTGAAAAAATATGCAATTGAAATAGATTTTAAAAAGAAGTGCCTACCCTGTTAGTATAGTCAGATCGAAAAAAAAATCCCCAGCAGTCTTCATAATAAATAGTGAAAGCAGCTGTCAATTTAGCAGCCACAAAGGTTCTTAAAATGGTATTCCTCAACCAAATGAATGAATGCATCAGGCTACATTTAGCGCCTACATGATGTACCAGCAGGGAAGCTGGAAATGTATATCCTGTTTCCTTGACTGATAGTCACGTCGCACATAACAATAAACTTTGGTCTGGTGAAGTGTGGAAACACTTACATTCCAAATGGCATTTTTCATTTAAAATGCATTATTTTGCAAATAATGCCACTAAAAGAAAATGCTCACTGTCTGCAGAAAATTGTGTTTATTTCTGTTCTTTTGCCAAACCCATCCCACATAGCTTTAGGTCAAATGAAAGGAGTGTGAGGCCAAAGGTATAAATGTATCATACGCTTTCTGCAAAATATTTGAATGTATTTGGAGAATACTTATATTTTTCTGCAGGTATCCTGAGGTGTCTGAACTACTGGATGCAAAGATCTGTTCCCCTACAACATTGGTTGTAGGTGACCCCTGGGAGGTCCGCAAGGCCTCCTTAAGGGGTCTGCAGTTGTTTTGCAAAACTTAATATTAAAATGAATACATTAATTTGCTTAGGCCAGTGATCTCCGGCTTACAGTAATGACTCAATGGGCGTGGGAAGGGAGACCTGGATTCCAGTAATGATTTAGTGGGGGACCACATAAATCAAAATGTTAAGAACCGCTGCCCTACAACCTTTTTGGCTAAGTCATCTGAAAAAGCGGATTCATTTTGTTTCCTATGATGTTAATCTGTTTCCTCCTACCCTATTCTTTGACAAGAACTGGAAATAGGCAGGTGCAGTAATTTCTCATGTAAAGATTTCGGTTATATTGTATTCTACCAAACTTAAAAAAACAGAACTGAATTACGTTGCTGAATCACAAAGAAAAAACGATCTATAAAACGTAAGCTATATTTACGTGGAACTTGAGGGAAAGTGAGGAATGTGATTTAGGAATAGTAAAATATAAAAAACAAGTAGCACTAGCTACTTGCATTGCTCATCGGAAACTGTAAAGCAGCACCATGCTTAAGGATCCAAAGAGATGGGGATGACTTGCGAAACAGACGTTTCAGATACCTAAATTATCCAATGCAGTATAATATATAGTGTTCTTTGTTGACTTCTCAGGGAAAAGTGAAAACAAGCACATAGTCAACTTAAAATGTCAGCCTTTTCCCTATGTGCCACCGGCAAGGATGAAAATTGGTATACTATAGCTGAGTCTTCTCCCCAACTGCAGTTTAAATTATGTCCATAACTTTCATGATTCGTAAAATATGAAGCAAAATGCACAGGGTTAATTGTTGACCTCAGAGCAAAACTCTGAAACAAATGTGGAGTCAACCTAATAAGAATCAGAAGTCAAAATATACCACCAACTTGCCTGTCGAACATCTTTTATACTAAAATGGAGGCTAACTTCAGCATTCCTGGGAAACAGAAATCAATAACAAAGAGAACTGTAAAGTATTAAGAGACCACAGCACTACAACCTGTGTTTTAGTAGCTTTGTTAACATCGTAACTCAGCCAAACTCCATATAATTGGGAATTTACAGCTGTAAAGAACCTTACTAAAGAAACCCATTAAGAAGTGTAACACTCATTTCAGTGACTACAACCAATCCTTTTTGAATATCATCCCCTTGCAACCTAAAAATACTAAATTTCCTCTAGCTAATTGATTAACCTCACCAAAGATCTGCTTGAAGTTAGTACCTCAATTTCCCACTCTTGATCATACCAAACTCCTTTCCATTTTAATCTACTACAAATAAACTGGAATGAGTGCATTAAATGGTTTGCTTGAGTGCACAAGACTAATTCCAATAACTAAGAACATTAGACTAACTACTTACCTTGGGTTTTGGAACAGCGTGCTGTCTGGCATAAAGAGCTGCAGTGTCTCATCAGGGGTAGTAGGTGATATATAAATCTAATTTTGAATCACATTTCATGAACAATAATAGATAAGGCTTGCTAGACTTCAGTATCTAATTTTCCTGCCCGTAGCATGTAGAGAAGAGAGGAAACATTTCAATGTTTCGCCACTGTGACACCCCTGAAAGTGGATCATGTTGAAAGTGAAACAAAGCATGTTTTAACTATTTGAAATCGTACGTTATAACTATTCAACAAATTAAAAGAGAATACTAATGACAGCAAGGGAATACTTCATACAAAATGCATGGTTTAGAAACTACAAGTTAAAATGTTTGAAATAGCTATTATTGCCCCACAGATAGACCTACCCCTCAGAACAGAGTCCCCAACTTTGTCTATAATGAGAGCTAGTTCTGCCTAAGGAAAGTCATATGAAAATACACATTTTATCACTGTACAATAGTGCCCACATCTGTTAACAATACACTTATAACCACCCAAAGATTTCAGACTGGGTTACCAGCAGATGATACTCCAGTGATGAATATAAATGATTTATTCCACAAGAATAGACTGGCATGGCAGGAAGCAACAAGCAAGGCATGCTACCTCAGTCAGTTCCCCAAGTACATATCCTTGTACATTCCATTTACCTCCTAACTTTCCAAAATTCGGAAACTACAGGGGTTAACTAAGACAACATTAGGTATATGTGTGCAACAATACAACACATCCCCACTTAGGAAATAATAAAGAACAACAAAAAAACAAAACCATTAGAAAACAAATACATAGAACCATGCTATAAAATATTAAATGTTAGAATTCTACATTACACACATAATCTTTAAACTTTGTTGGTTTGACGATCTTCCTTCCAAGCCTATCAGTTGTACCATCATTAGATGAGGATACTTTATCTCTGGATTAGGAGGAACAACCCCCTGTTCCTCTTGAACCCCTTGGGTCCTTGCACTTCCACTCACATAATAATCTTCACTAGAACTTAACTTCTCTTTTATTACATAGCCCAGCAACCTATCCAAATATTTACTTCCTGATCCTGAAGTGGGACCATTCAATCTTGCAACACCTTTCCCTTTATATGTGGAAATACGACTAAGATGCCACACTCTCCCATCACTCAGCAATACAGAATTACATAAGACCTTCACTACGTTTAAAGGATGGTAACATTTCACATTAGTTTTCTTTTTAACACCAAGCATCTTAACTCTCACCAAATCTCCAAACTGTATGTTAACATGTTTGCAATTGTATGTACAATCCTAAAACTTTTAAGAACGTTTTATGCTGTAGTAAAATTCTTCTTAATTAATTCCAGCGTCCATTCACTTTTTCTATCCTCATACATCCAACCTACAGTGTCCTTCCTTAATAGGATTCTACCTCTCATAGGTTTAGATAGACTGTAACCCAGAGATACACACGCTGTATTCCTGTAAGCCCATACAGTTCTCCATACTTCCCTCCTCCAAGGCAACTTTGCTTTGCATGCCAATTGTATTGTGTTTTTTAGTGTCCTGTTGAAGTGTTCCAACAGCACCATTACCTGCAGGGTGAAATAACAAAGTAGTACTGCATACAATGCCATTCCTTTTTAAATAGGCCATAAATATATCCAAATTGAATTGGGGCCAATTATCTGCTAAGATAATTTTGAGTAGACCTTCCCCCAAGAAATATTTGACCAGGGAGTTCACTATTGCTTGAGAATCTGCGCTAGAAACAATATTGATTTCTGGTCATTTAGCAAAGTGTTCCACAATCACAAAAACATACCTGGGTACCTCATTCTCATAGATAGGTCCCGTAATGTCCAGGCCAATTCTCTCCCACCACATTTCTGAGCTCTTAATTAGACATAGGGGAGGTTAAACGTTATTAAAGTTCTCTCGTAGGGGATCTCCATTGATAGTCATAAGCATTTGAAGAGTTTTGCCCACATGCGGTATCCCGGAGCACTTCTTTACATAGTCTCTTCTTAAGTGTAGATGTTCGCCTTGCTTCAGGAAGGCCTGCAGAGACACTTCAGAAATAACATAATATGCAGCCTAGGCAAACAGGCTACAGTGGTGTAATTCTTCAGATTATACTTAGAAAAAAGGGTTAAAAACACCCTTATAAATGTATAATTTGAGGTAAATGTTTACACCAGACCTCAAATCTCCTTCACAAACCCTTTTTCTGGCAAAGTAGGTGATGAAGAATAGAAAGGCAGTGTAGCCCCATAGGCTGCTATTATGTGAGTGGAAAATAATGACTGTGCCTTTAAGGCTGCAGAGACCACCAGTATCCCATCATGCTCAGCAGGTGGCAGTTGCCTTAGTATTTTTTTCCCGTACCTGGTGACAGAATCCTGGAGCACTGAACTCGGCCTTTTAGGCTTTTTTTCCCCTCAAAATTCACTTGTGAAGTCTCATTTAAATTGGTTCATTCAACATTTTTTTAATCAGTCTCTTTCATCCTGACACTATTTTTCTGACAGGAGTTTGAGACTTTTTTTTTTTTACTTTTATCATGTCTTCCCTGTTTGACAAGTGTCTACCATAGACATCGTTCCAGGCGCTCATCTTCTTCCAGGTGATCCCGACGTCATGGTCATCGTTCTCGAACAAGGACAACCTCTAGACATCACTGACGACATACAACATCTTCAACAAGAAGATACTCACAGACTTTGACTGATTCACTCCAACCTCGCATCTTACCAGTGGACAACATATCCACCTTCCAGGAGGTGTTGGTAAGGGGAGCAGCTAAGTTAAATATACAGATGTTAGTTCCTACACCTACAACATCTGTCATCTAAGAGATGCTCCATCAAAGATCGGAGTCAAGACCGCTGCTTCCACTAGTACCAGAACTACCAGAATTTGGCATGGAGTTTTTCCTCACTCAAGCAACCACCAAAGCAGCTCATTCAAGGCTCCAAAAAAATATAGGCCTCCAGAACAAGATTCACTGTTCCTAAGAGTAGATCCACCTCCTGATTTGCTAGTCATCCTGCCTGCAAAGAAGTTTCACGCCACAGCTCCTGCTTCTTCTGTACCTCCTGATAAGGAGAGCAGAAAACTGGATTCCTTAGGGCGCAAGGTGTGTAATACAGCTGCGACAATCATGAAGGGTTCCAGTGCCACCGCCCTCATGGGTAGATGCGATAGAGTGCTCTGGGACTCTATCCAGCAATTTACAGATGACCTCCCTAGCGATAGGAGACAAAACTTTCAGAAAATAGTAAACAAAGGGCTCATGGTGTCCAACCAAATAATTGGTGCTGCAGCAGGAATACTGTCATGGTATTGCCTTGAGACGTCACTCTTGGCTCTGACGCACCTCTTTAAAGTCTGATTCACAACAACGGATCCTAAACCTTCCATTTTCAGGATCTCCCACCCTCTTTGGCAGCCACATGGACGACGAAATGGCTCGCATGAAGACGGATATGGAAACGCTAAGGGCGGTCGGCCTTAAAAGGAAAAAACAAAGGCTTTACCATTGCCGTTTTTACCCTCAGACAGGTCAAAGCCCTCATTAGTACGGAGGATGCCAGCAGACGCAACAGTGGCGACCTTTCCAGCAACAACACCAGCAAAGACATTCTAGAGGGCAACCTTCGCAGCAACCCACCCAAGGTGGAAAAACAACAGCAGGGAAAAAAACAATGAACCTTCACATTCCTCCTCTTCTGTTACCCACTCTGGTAGGGAGAAGCATCTTGCCCTATCAGACAGAGTGGCAAAAAAAATCACAAAAGATTCCTGGGTGCTCAATATTGTTCAGAATGGATATTCTCTCAGATTCAAACGTCCTCCCCTGACCATACTGTCCAAACATCATTTGCCCATGCTTCGGAAGGAAGTCAATATCTTGCTTCAGAATAATGCAGTGGAGGTCGTTCCCCACAAACATTGGGGAACAGGAATCTATTCCAGATATTTTCCAGTGAAGAAAAAAAAAACATGAATAAGTACAGACCCATTCTGGACTTAAAAACAGCCAAAAAATAGATTCAAAAGGAAAAGTTTTGAATGTTGGCATTACATCAGATTTACCCTTCAACTGCGTCATGGGGAATTGGCTCTGTTTTATCGACCTTCAGGACGCATATTTCCAAATACCCATTGCAAACAAACACCACCAGTTCCAGAGGTTTGTAGTAGGGCAGGACCACTATCATTACCAAGTTCTGCAGTTTGGCCTCAAATCATCACCCAGAATCTTCTCCAAGTGCATGGAGGTAGTGGCTGCACATCTCAGGAGGCAGTGAGTTTTTGTTTTTTCCCAACTAGACGATTGGCTGATCAAAGCTTCGACCTCACAAGAAACCCAGCTTCAACTGGACTTGCAAAGTGCTTCAGCAGTTGGGTCTATACATCAATCACAGCAAATACATCTATAAACCAGTGCAGTAGTTAGGATCCATTTCCCCACCATAGAGACAAAAGTGTCTCCAGAGGAGAAACTTCCATTGATCCGTCAGAAATGTCACACTCTAATGAGAGACTCCTATCCCACAGTGAGATCAGTTTCCTCTCCACATGTACCTTCCTCACTCTGAATGCATGCCTTCACACGTGTCCCATTCAGGGACGAATGTCTTGAGGATCAGTGGGATCAAGCAACAGGAAGCTGGGAGGACAAGATCTTTCGCTCACCACACGTGAAACAGTCTCTGACCTGGTGGTGCTCTGGAACCAATCTTCTTCAAGGAGTACCTTTCCACCAACAACCACAACCCAAACCATAGCTACTCGCCCATATGTATCATTTCCAAATACAAGGCAAATGGTCTCCGAGGGAAATTACATATCATATCATATCAACCTCCTCGACCTCAGGACAGTCCATCTGGCAGTCAAAGTGTTTTACCCATCCTTCAGGACCCAATCCCTGCTTGTTCAGATGGACAACACAACCACCATGTACTACCTCAACAAGCAGGGAGGGACAAGGTCCAGACCTTTGTCCCACGAAGCCCAAACAATTTCGAAATGGCTCATAGCCAGAAACCTGCGGATTATGGCGACACCTCTCCCAGGTGTGCAAAATGTGCAGGACCTTGGAAGAAAAACACAAATGGGTCCTCCACGACAAAGTCATCAAAGACATTTTCAGTCTATGGGGTTCACCACACATCGACTTGTTCGACACTGCAGAAAACAAAAAATGCCAGGACTTCCAACCAGGGACTCTGGGGAATTCCTGTTAGAAATAGGGTCTCTAGTTGGCAGTCAGTTTGCACCCTGTCCAAGTAGGGATCCTCACTCTAGTCGGGATAAGGGAGATACCCTCTCAGATAACCCCTGCTCACCCCCCTTGGTAGCTCGGCACGAGCAGTCAGGCTTAACTCAGAAGCAGTTTGTAAAGCATTTTCACATAACACACAGTAACACAGTGAAGACACTACAAAAGGACACTACACCAGTTTTAGAAAAAATAGCAAATATTTATCTATATAGAACAATAAAAATCCAACATACAATAAATAAGAAACGAATTTAGCAAGAATTACTTAGAAAGACAGTTCCTTGAAGTCAAAAGCTCTGTCTGGGGCTATCACGGCGTCGTGAACAACAGTTCAGGACGGCCGCCGCATCGCAGGCCAGCTACGGTGTCGGGAAAACCCGCAAACAGTACCTTGGAAATGCAGGACATCGTGATCTTCGCGATGATGTCCGGAGAGCAGTGTCGCTGGCGTTGTAGTATCGGTTCCAGAGGTTGGTGCGGGGTCATTGGGCCCTTGAGTCACAAGCGCTGAGAGTCGAACTCAGGCTGATGAAGTCAGGAGCGCTGGTGTGGATGGCGTCGGGGCTGCAGTGTGAAGTGGGACAATGCGACATTCGGGGCCCACAGGTCACAATGCACGCAGCGGCTTGGTGACAGCGTCCAGCGGAGTCAGTGAAACCAGGGCTGCGGTGTAAAGCGGGCCGGTGCAACATGCAGTGTCACCAGGTCACAGTGCAGGCAGTGTCATCCTCATTGCTAAGGCGCGGTCGGCGGTAGGCCCAAGTTGGCCATGCGGTGCGGGACGGGCTCTGAGTGTCGTCTACAGGTCACGCCTACAGGGACGCCCGGTGACGACACTGGAGTCTATGGTGCTGGCGGGATAGTGCTTCGTGTGCCTCACAAGCGGTGTCCACAGGCCATGGTGCAGGCATCGGCGCCAGTGTCAGCAGTAGCTGCAGCGTTGGGGATGCCCAGGCTGGGGTGTGAGCAAGGTGGTGCCAGAGTGCAGGGGTCACGGTGCACACAGCGGCCCGGTGTCTGCATCGGTGAGACCAGGGTAGCAGTGTGAAGCGGGGTGGTACGTTTCTGTGCAGTGTCAGCTGGTCGCAGTGCAGGCCAGTGGCGTCATAGCAGTTGTTTTTCTTCTTGAACAGAACACACAGTTCCCAGTGCTGCCAACAGATGAAACTGAAGTCTTTGGTATTCCTGATACTTCCAACAGGAGGCAAGCTCTACTCCAAGCCCCTGGAGAACTCTCTCAAGCAAGATACACAGCAAAGTTCACCCTTTGCTGTGTGTGCTTTGCTGGGTTGGCCTGCAGTTGCCTTAAATGAGAGCAAAGAGTTAGTACTCCTCCTTGGCAGAGGTTCCTCTTGATCCAGAAAGATTCTACCAGTCTAGGGTTTTGGGTACACTACTTATTCCCCTTTCTGCCTTTGAAGTAGGCAAACTTCAAAAGAAAGTCTCTGTTGTTGACAAGATCCTACCTTGCCCAGGCCTGGCCCCAGACACACACCAGGGGTCAGAGACTGCATTGTGTGAGGGCAGGTACAGCCCTTTCAGGTGTAAGCGACCACTCCTCCCTCCACTCTAGCCCACAGTCCATCAGGATATGCAGGCTACACTCCAGTATCCTTTGTGTCACTGTCTAGTGGAGATTCACAAACAGCCCAACTGTCAGTCTGACCCAGACGTGGAATACACAAGCAGGCAGAGGCACAGAATGGTTAAGCAAGAAAATGCCCACAGTGGCATTTTCAAACTCACAATCTAAAAACCAACTTTACCAACAGATGTATTTTCAAATTGTGATTTCACAGACCGCAAACTCCAGATTTCTATCTGCTCTCAAAGGGAAACTGCACTTTAATGATATTCAAAGGCAGCCCCCATGTTAACCTATGAGAGAGAAAGGCCTTGCAACAGTGAAAAAACGAATTTGGCAGTACTTCACTGTTAGTGTCACGTAGGCTCTCATTATTCTAATGAGACTACTGGATTTAGGCGTCGGAATCACTTGCATTGTGGGTTACTGAGTCTGAACCCACTACATGTGACACCTATCAGCCTAACTCCAAGTTTTATTCTGGCTAACCAGCAGTGCCTCATCTCTAGCCAAGAGCAGGGATGATTGGGCTGCCGAGTGCATGACTCAATTGACTCGTTATGGAAATTGTGGTCCCTCAGATCACATCCGTTTCTCTCATTTACATTAGTCTCACATATACAAGGACAATCAAAGGCAGTATATGTTTCAATAAGGTTTTAATGAAGCAACTGCATCTCAGAAAATAAAGCATGTACTGCAATAACCAGGACAATAAAGCAATACAGGATTAAAATAGTGACGAGGAGAGTAAAGATTAAAACTAATGCTACCATATTGTCACTAGAATCGTTAAAATTATTTCTACCTAGGCCATGTTAGAGCACAGCATGTTAAGCTGTAGTTCTTAGTTCTGCCCTTCAGGTTCTCCTGGGAAGATATCATGCCTCATACCTGAGCAAAAGGCATGTAGTCTACATAAGCAGCTGTAGCGAAGCGTTCAGCATACAGTTGCGGTCTTCTGCCTGGAATCTCTCTCTAACACAGAGGTCTTCAAACTGGTGGGTGTGCCCCCCTAGGGGGGCCTCAAGTGATCCTGGGGGGGGCACGAGGTTCCGGCCAAAAGAAGTATTGCACAGATAAGTGTGTTTTTTAAAGCAGAAACATGTTATTGCACTTTTAAAAAGGTAACCGTAGTTAACTGCAATGTTTAAATACGTCTGACATATTTAAACATTGCCATCTTTATAAAAACGTTGTGAAAAATTCTGAGGTGGGGCCCAATGATTTTTATATTTCAACTGGGGGGCGCAGCATTAAAAAGTTTGGAGATCACTGCTCTAATGTTTATGGACAGAGAAGTGTTTTTATCATAAAACAGCTGGTGTTCTGAGAAAATGTCCCAGTGTATGGTTCTGTATGTTTCTATGGACACTGGAATAAAGCATTACCACATTTTCCGGCAACCTATCTTACTGCAGCCTAGAGAAAAGCACAGAGGGAAAGAAATGTCTTGTTTAAGAACGCAGTGCTGACCTAGGCAAAGAACAGCTAGATAGAAAAAATAAAACAAGACTGCAAATGTGGCTATGTTAAAATAATAAACAAAGCTGAATAAAATATATCTAGGTTAAAGTGCACAGAGGAAGGCCTAGTGTGCTAAAATAATGTGTATGGAGCTATAACTAAAAAGGCTACACAACATTAGGACATGTAAAACACATCAGTACTTGTCCCACCTTTAACATACACTTCACCCTGCCCCTGGGGCTTACTAGTGCCTACCTTATGGGTGCCTTATATGTACAAAAAAGGGAAGGTTTGGACCTCACAAGTGGGCAGACTTGCCAGGTCGAATTGGCAGTTTAAAACTGCACACACAGACATTGCAGTGGCAGGTCTGAGACATGTTCACAGGGCTACTCATGTGGGTAGCACAATCAGTGCTGTGGGCCCACTAGCAGCATTTTATTTACATGGCCTGGGCACCTCTACTGCACTTTACTAGGAGCTTACCATTAAATCATATATGCCAGTCATGGATAAACCAATCAACAGTACAAGCACTTGCAATTTAGCACTGGTTAGAAGTGGTAAAGTGCGCAGAGACAATAAACCAGCAAAAACAAAGTCCAGTATACCATAAAAACAGGAGATGAGAAGGCAAAAGACAGGGGAGACACGCCAAAAGCTGCCAGATCTAACAATGCCCTATGGATCGACTGGTCAGGCAAGTTTCTCTACGCCTTTCCTCCATTCCCTTTGATCCCGGAAGTCCTCCTCAAGCTGTCCCGCTCAAGAGCCAGACTCATCCTGGTAGCCCCGGAGTAGCCACGTCACTGGTGGTTCACGGACCTCCTTCACCGGTCGCAGCATCCACATCTCAAACTGCCATGCAGTTTGGACCTGCTGACAAAATTAGGAGGACAGATGGTCCACCCCAATCTCTCCTCTTTTAATTTGGCAGCATTGCTCCTGAGCTAGTGCAATGTGGACACTTAAATCTGCTACAGGACTGTATGAATATTCTTGAAGCTAAACGGCCATCAAGCTGTACAGCCTATGCCTTCAAGTGAAAGAGGTTCTGAATTTTGTGATCTTTCAAGAACATAGGGCCACATGTATCAAGCGTTTTTCCATTTGCAAACGGTGCGAATCGCAAAATGTGTCGGGTTTGCGAATGCAAAAATGCCTTTCACAATGTATGAAAGGCATTCTCTGTGCAATTTGAAGGAATCGCTAAAATAGCGATTCTTTAAAACTGTGACCCCATTTAGAGAATTGCAAATTGTGATTCTTCAAATAGGAAATCGCAAATAGAGAATTCCTATTTGCGATTTCCAAAGCACATGTATCAAGCATTTCCAAAATGTGAATTGGGCATTTAGGAAATGCAATTACCACCAAATCCAATTTGGTGGTAAGCATGTGCAAATTTTAAAAATGCATTACAAATGCATTTTTAAAATTGACATGTAGCGCACACATGCCCCTAAAACATGTCTGTAAAAAAAAATTGGGGGTGCATCAGAGGGGGGCTTAGGTCCCCAGCACCCTGGGATTTGCATTTCCTAATTTGCTAATTCCTAACTGGCCCAACGGGTTGAATGGGGTTGCATTCTCTATTTGCGATTCAGTAATAGCATTTGCAAATTTTAATAAATCGCTATTACCGAATCACAAAATTCATACATACCATTTTGCATTTCTTAAAATTTGCTATTTAAGAAATGCAAATCGTTTTTTTTTTATACATCTTGACCATAGATCCTACATCTTGCCAGGAGGAAGCCATCCTTCCGTATCTCCTCTGTCTGCCAAAATATGGCTTACAGTTTTCATCCATAAAAGTGTATTTGGCGACTCTTACTGTCTCCCGTAAATGTCCTTCACAAACCTCTTTTTTCAAGATCCCAGTAATTAAAGATTTCCTGTGGGGTTAAAAAAGGTTTTCCCTCCCATCAGATGCCCTTCCCCTCACCGGGAACTTAATGTAGGCCTTTCACCAATGCAAGAACCTTTTGAATCTATCCATAAGGCATCTCTGCAGCATCTATCTTGGAAAGCAGCTTTCCTCATTGCTATTTCATCAGCTCTTAGAATTAGCGAAATCCAGGCCTTGTGTGCTCATGAACCCTCTACAGTTTTCCATTCTAAGGTAGTTCTCAGAACTCATTCAAAATTTCTTACCAAAGTCATTTTGGATTTTCACGTCAATCAAACTATTTCTTTACCCACTTTTTTTCAGAATCCTTCTACTCCAGTAGAGAGAACACTTCACTCCCTGGATGTAAGAAGGTTCTTGAGGTTTTACCTAGATAAGACACGTGACCTGCGCAGATCAGACCAGCTTTTTGTTATCTATGGTCCTGTCCATACAAGTTTTCCCACTTCCAAACAGCCCATCATAGGCTGGATAGTATCTTGAACACTTTTCTGATACTAAAAGGCTAACAAACATTTATCAGCAAAACATAAGGCCCATTCTACAAGAGGCAAAGCGGCTAAAACTGCTTTGATGAAGAATGTCCCTACTGCTGAAATTTTTAAGGCAGGTACATGGAGATCTGTTCACACATTCACCAAACACTACTGTTTGGACTTCGATGCTAGGGCAGATGCTCAAGTAGGACAAGCTTCCCTCAGGAATTTATTTGCCTAGTCTGATCTTTCCTCTATACTTTGCGCCACCTTTATTGGGGATGGGCTTGCTATTCTATTCAAATGCTTATGACTATCAACGGAAATCCCCTATAAGAGAAAGATTAGTTTCTTACCTGTAACTCCAGTTCTCTTGTACGGGAATCTCAGCTGACGTTATAAGCAACCCTCCCTCCTTCCCAGTAGACGGAACAGAGAATAGTATTGGAATTACTGATCACTGCTGATTATTGTCAAAAAGAACAGAGGCAACTGCCACCTACGGAGCACGATGGGGATACTGGTGGTCTCAGCCTTAAAGGCACAGTCACTATTTTCCACTAACATAATAGCAGCCTATAGGGCTACACTGCCTTTCTATTCTTCATCTCTTACTTTGCCACAAAAAGGGTTGTGAAGGAGATTTGGGGTCTGGTGTAAACATTTACCTCAAATTATACATTTATAGGGGAGTTTCGACCCTTTTTTCGAAGTATAATCTAAAGAATTACACAACTGTAGCCTGTTTGCCTAAGCTGTATATTATCTTATTTTGTAAGTATCTCTGCAGGCCTTCCTGAAGCAAGGCAAACATCTACACTTAAGAACAGACTATGTAAAGAAGTGCTCTGGGATACCACACGTGGGCAGAACAATTGAAATGCTTATGACTTCAACAAAGATTCCCCTATGAGAGAACTGGAGTTACAGGTAAGAAACTATTCCTTTTTTCTGAATCATCCATTGTGCTTTGCACGCGTGGGTTCTGATCCCACCCTCGTCGCCCCTTTTGTAGTAAGGATGTAACTCTACTGATTAATTTGAATAATTAAATCCACAAGAAGAAAACCCCAGTACGGCAGAAAGCAACTAACAAGGGCTGCTGCCACAGTCAGTGCCCCAAGTACAAATCATTTTACATTCCATTTACCTCATAACGTTCTAATACTCTGTAACCACGGGTGTATACAATATTAACTATGTGTCTGCAACATCACAACAGTTTTTCATTTTTGTTATAAGGACTGTGATGGTCACATAGAGCTTACCAGAAAATAAGGTGGTCAGTGTAGGAAATGAGCTGAAAACCAGGTTGTCAGTTCAAGAGAGTCAAAGAGCTTTTGTCATCTTCTGTCCATGCGTCTTTCCTAAGCCCCAGCTTTACAAGACCATGCAGTCTCTCTCTCCAGGCGTACCACCCTTAGAAGTAATTATTATTACTGTTTCATAAATGCAACAGACACCTAGGAAAACTAGTACTGGCAAAGCCAATAGTTCTTGTCTTTTGGCTTTGCCAGTGCAAATCTATTTCCAATTCTTTTTTGCTGATGCCATTCAGCAAAAACAAAAAATGGCTAGAACCAATTAATTAAACCACAAAGGATGACCATGCATGAGTCTTGAATGCCTTATTACATGTCATTCTACAGCAGCCACAGCGTCACGAAGAATGCGTGTGCATGCCTTCTCTTGCATTTCCATAACGTGGAGGCCATTTTTTTTTCTTTACTGTTCAAAGATGGATGCTCATCTTTGAACAGTAAATTAAAAAAACGAAATAATAAAAAGTAAGCAAAGCAGTTTTTGTAGAAAGGCGAAGCCTAACAGTAAATTGCAGCAGGCAGACACACTTCCCCAACCCCAACCCCACACACACAAAAAAAAGAATTAAAAGAAATGTATCAGGAGCAACCATGAAGCTGGGTGAGCGGTAGAGAGAGTGGCGGGAGCAGGAGGGAAAGCAACTGAGTGGGTAGGGGAGAAATACAAAAAGAAATAGAAAAAGGCAGAAAACTTGAGAGGGGTGAGCAAATCAACAGACGATATGGGGTGAGGGGAACAACAAGGAGAGTGGGTAGGGTGTGGAGAAGTAAACATTTAGTTCTCAGAATGTAAGCAGTGAAAAGATACAGGTCATCTAATAAATAAGATGTAAAGTAAATATGTCCCCTGTTAAGGATAAATACAAAAATAGGAAGGAAGCCATTAAACAAGAATGAAGCAAATGAGATTGACAAGACAGCCAACCACTGATGAGTAATGCATTGACCTACAGTGCACAGTAAGTATTTGTGTTGTCCACATTCTTCAACAACAGACAGAAAACGTAAACAGTACAAAAAAATCCAAAAATAATTGTGAAACTCATTTTGAATACCATCATAAGTAGACTTTGCACATCTTTTCCGCCCAACCTTGCCATTACACAAGAAAGTAGTCATTTTCAATGCCGTTTGGCCAATTTAGTAAGAAACTCTTCTGACATAATTGATGCATTAAAGACATGTATCGTTAATGGATTACACAGTACAGGAAATTATGCAGAGCTTGCCTCCTTCAATTTTTTAATGACGTAGTCTTGCTGCCCTTCTTGACCACTGTAGACGTCTGCAAATCTACCACTACTGATTTTATTCTCTTCACTGAAGCGGTTTGTTGCACTTTTCACCTCCTCCTTGGTCCACAGCAGGTGGCAACCTGGGAGCACAGGATTAGTTTCTTGTTGAGGGCTGCAGACACTGTTCTGTGAGAGGAGTTAAGAACAGAAATCATGGTCACAGGTTAGAAAATGTTATGCACTTTTAATAGTAGTTTCCATGTTTCAGACGTTCATGTAGAGTGAAATTGCTTGGTAGAAAATTGTATGCCACTTTCACCTTGAAATGTGGGAACATTTTCAACTTTGTGGGAAGGCCATTTCTCTGCATCTCAGTTCCAAGTGTATGAGGTTGATATCTAACTCCAAATCCACCTGGGCAGCCAAAAAGAGCAATAGGACAACATCACTTCCTATCTGAAACAGGTGGATGAAGAAGTGCTACCTCAGTCTATAGGGTACAAAAACTGCAATCATCAAAGATGCCGTATGTGACAGTCTTCCATTCCATTAGCCAGAGCAAAGTGGAGCTACAAGGCCCAAGACAAGCAGCAAAAAGCTCCAGAATATAGCTTGATGCAAAACATTCTTTTGAACAACTATTCACACCAGTGATTACAAAGTACAAGTTCTACTTTCTGTTGCTTGGAAAGATGCTTCCACTGCTTAAGCTACCACACTGCATTGAATAGGTCAGGAACATGATTTTGTCGAGGCTATTACTGCAACCCTCCTATGTAAGTGCCAAAGACAAAAAAATCCCAAAATATGGATAACGCAAAACCAAGTAGCGAGACCTTATCATAAACTAAATAAGCTCATATCACTCTGCTTTCAAAGCCTATACACATCTTCAAATCAAGGACAGGCCATGGCCAAAAAAAAGCCTTCTGAATGTAATAACTAACTCTACACCTAGACACAAAAGAAGGTCCAGTAAAGCAAGCCTGCTTAGATAGGCCAGATTTAACACCAACCCATATAGGCAGCTATGGAATAGCCAGAAGCCGAGATCTACCCAATCTGGATTTATTTATTAAAAAATTGAAGACTGTAATCTTCAAAGAGAACCTATCCCCCCCGTTCCCCCTCCAAATAAGGTACAACTCGACTGCACTGAAGATTATATTTACAATACTCCACTGCTTTGGACTTCCCTGTACCTGAAGGATCTTTCAAAAGTGACTTGTGCTTCACAAACAGGTGACATTCAGAGTCTAACATATGAAAGGTGGGACTCCATTATAATATTCTTGTATAGCATTCATGGTCTTTTACTAACCAAGGTTAGCATCAATAAAATGTAGTAAATACCACTTTCTGTATCCTAAGCCTATGTTATTCCAGAGTGGATCTTGCATGATGCCTTCAAGTTATAAATTCTAATTATTATTAATCAAATGTATAAAGTGCAGCGCTGGCACTAATTACACAGGGAGCAGGGAAAGTAGACTCCTGAATGAAGAGTCAGGGAGTATAGCCATGGTTTTAGGACTTTCATGAAGGCCAGCGGTTCCCTAATAGAGCAAAAAAGAAGGGGAAAGACGGTTCTAGAGTTGAGCAACTTGTCCCGAAAAAGCACAACCATCTGTTCATACCTTTTTAAACCTACGAAATGTAAGCATTGGCTATTTGCAGAGTTCTCTTAGAGAGGCAGCATTGAAATGTGTGCTGTAAAAACAAATGCCCAACCTGATAGATAGCTCTGTGTACAATACAAAGAGACTTGAGCATCACTGTCTTGGGTAAGGGTAGCCAATGTAAAGAATTCAAAGTCGCTAAGGATCTTACTTCTGTCAGTTGAGTATGTTCTTCTCATAAGGTAGAAAAGGACTCCCCACCCCTTACGTAGAGTTCCACACATGATCAAGAAACAATGTCACAATTAATCCATGCCCCTCATTTATAATTTAATAGTTTACTTTGACATGCAACTTGCCCAAAATGAATGCAGTGTCTTGGATGTGAACACTAATTCAATAGTTTCTTAATGATCTTTTAGAGTGATGGGGCGTAATATTATCCCTTTAACAGAATGAGTGGATTTTGGAAGGTCCCCACTGAAAGAAATAGTGTATTTTACAGCGATATTTACACATACGTTTGTTAAAGGACAGACTCTAAAAGGATGCTCTTGAAATATTTAGTTACCTTTGTGGTGTACCAAGCAAAACTAACCCACTGTATGAGTGCTGCAAATGTATTTTACAGCACAATATCAATACAACGTGCTTAAACAGTCATAATAGTTCAAAATTTTACTTTGGTTTGCCATAACATCTACCTACAAACTGCCTTGTGTCTGTGGTCAAACCGTAGTTCAGCCCTGCCCACTTCCCTTGACGTTACTGTAGTATTCAACGCTCTTGTCATTGATGGCTGGAGGGCTGACAAGCACTGGCAGTTATCATGAACATATAAAAACAAGGCCTCCTGAAGGAATCATTTTAACAACAAAAAAACATCACAAAGTTAGTGGATAGTTAAATACACTATCCAACGCAAACTTTGTGTGGCTTGTCTTTGCTTAATTACACCTATAATTGAAATACACAATGACTTAGGCAAAGATTTAAGCAAGCCCTTCTTAAAGTGCAAGATAGGAATCTCACGTTTGGGAATGTAGTGGTCAATGTGTCAACCGTGGGTAAATACTAACTGTATAGGCCTGCCTGACGCCGACTTAACCAGCTACCTCCTGGCTAACGTTGTGCTAAGTTAGCACGGAGGCTTATGGTATTAAGAGACCTTTATGCAACCAATATGGAACATGGTCCATGAGATTAGGATGCACAATTATGTACACTACAGTTATTATTCAACCACTGTTCTCCAAGAGTGTTGCCTTTACATGAAGCTTCAGTAAAGAGGTCTCTAAAATAAAATATATCCGACACTTTGTTCAGAGAATGGTCACAAGTACTGCTTAGACGCCTGAAGACAAAAACATTAACACACTGACTACTGCGTTCTCCAATGAATGCACTTATAAATCATCTACTAAAATAAAGGACTTTGTTAAAATAAGTGTGTTTTATTTGAGTGGTGTCCACGTTGTCACCACTGTAACTTAAAAATATTCCTGTGACCCTTTACCAGGTGCTGTCTACAGACCCTAAAGATATTCTTATTGTGCACTTGAAGTAGGCCTTATTTAAATCTGCCTAAATCACTGTTTATTTCAATTATAAATGTAATTATATGAAGACACGCCACAGTGAAATATTTGGGCTGGGTAGTGTATTTACCTATCCACTTTGTGATTTTTGTTGTTGAAATTATTTCTTCAGGAGGCCTTGTTATTCATAGACATGTACCCAGTCTCTTGAGGGATTAGTGGGTTGCCCTGTTGTATGTAATGAACAGTCGCGGCTCACACCGTTAATGAGGAGGGGGATGGGGGCGGCCTGCGCCAAGTCTGACGCTGCTCTGAGCAACGTCAGGATTGGCTGGGAACACCCTGGCTGGGCACTCCCAGTCAGACTGGGAGCCTATGCAGGCCCTCTCCAGCCCAGCAAATGTGTTGCTGGGCTGGAGAGAGCCTACAGCGCATGTGTGTTTGGCCGGTCCGAGACGGCCAGCCAAACACATGCGCTCTGAGGGGAGTGCTCTGTGCACTCCCCTCAAAGGCTGTCATCCCCTATGCCCCGCCCCTTTCACCACGAAGGAATAATAAACCTGGTTTATTATTCGTTCGTGGTGAAAGCGTTGCAGCTTCTGCTGCTAGGGGGGGGGGGGGGTGACGCTCCTCCGCCGTAATGGAGGAGCCGCCCCTGGTAATGAACACATAATAATGCAATCATTAGTATCATATTTTTATGCAGTGCTAGCCCCTATACCTCAGCCTCTACTGTTTAATTAATCAAGAGAAGTTGGATCTTTCCTGACATTTTGAAGCGTGTTTGGTATTAATTTAAACCCTGGACGACTCTCAAAGACAACAACTTCTTGTGGAACAGAATAGGGGGACAAATATAAACTATACCATTGTTGCTAATAGTGGTTACACATTGCACACATATTCTTGCACAGGAACAGGGGTGTCACAGAACATGAATATTAATGTGGTAAGCTGCAATTTACAACCCGTGCGATTGGCTACACTACAGCACGGTGTTCTTCCAGTGACTGCAATCCACTGCCCTATGAACAGTCATTTCCCTGACAGTCACAAAAACCCACCTGGACCCCTTGTGGCAGGTATATTGCATTAGAGGGCTTCCTTAAAGCGAAACAGCTCAACCTTCTAAGTGTCCTGCAAAATTTTTATTTTGTTCTTGTTTCGTTTTGTTTTGAGCAATTCTTGTTCCTTAAAGGAACCGGTGTTGACTTAATTGAAAAATGAATATGAAAAGTTTTCTATCGCTTTTTTTGGGGTGGGGGGGGCATTGTTCCCTTAGAGAATCAATTACCACCTCATTTGAGGTACTGTAAACTGTTGAATGGTTTGCGTCTTTCTGTTGAAATGTATACATTGCTTAGCAAATCATTATCAAAACTACGTCATATGGACTGAGAGATCCAATGCTATATTTGCCAAGGGGAAGCTTCGAGACACTGCGGCCAGGGTATACAGTAGCACTACCTCTGGAAGACTCTCCAGTGCCTTGAGCTGGGTCAGTGAGGCAATCCACCTTTCCTAGCTCGCTTACTACTTTCAACCCACTTTTAAAAACCCGACTAGCTAACCCTAGAGAAGAACGTTCAGGAAAATCTGACAACATAACATTAGTATTGTACCAAAAGACCATAACGACTTCCGCTCGCACCAAGCCTATATTTCAAGGTGCACTAAAGATTTGGAAGTCAGGCCATAAAATCTTGAAACAGAAGGGATACATCCACTCCTTGGCCTTCCTTTGGAATGATACAGCAATTACGTGATAAGGAACATCACTCGCCTGGCCCTTTTTAGTCCTGGAAATGCACAAGGACTCTAAACCACCTAATATCCAACAGGCAATTTGTTACCTTTGCTGAACTTCAACAAGAATTCCATGTTGAGCGGGCATAATTACTTAGCTATAGGCAACTGTTATCCATACTTCTACGGGAGCTCAGTGGCAATCCTCGGGCCCTCAACAAATCCACGCAGCATTGCTTTTTGTCCAAACGGGGGATGTATAAGAAGCTCATCACAGACCTTTATGTCACTCTTGTAGATCCCTCTTACTCGAAACCCAACTCGAGCTTCCTGTACAAGCAATGGAAACCATCTCTGAGACTCTAGAAGAATAGACTGGGAGGACTTCCTCCTTTTCCATGACAAACATTGTAATCACGCAAGATTGAAATTCAGTTATTTGATATCATCCTCAACTGGCATTGGTCACCCTTTGAAGTAGGGTGGAGCTAGCCACCTCTCCCTGCTGCAGGAGATGTGCACATGTCAGAGGAGATATGATACACTTACTATGGGGATGCCCAATAAGCAGCCCTACTGGGAGGCAGTTTGAGACAGTCTTCAAAATGCTACTGACTTGCAGCTACAGCTATCCCTAGACCTGGCATTCCTGCATGTGACAACATGGATGGCATCTCCTCTCATCAACAACAGTGGCTCCTCCCTGACAGTGACCACAATCTGTATCCTGAGACACAGTATATCCACCACTCTACCAACAGCTGAAAAACGAGCATTTGTGATGGCTGACATGGTGTCCCACATGAATGTGATTTACAAACTGAATGATCAATTGGATGTGTTCAAGGAGGTGAGGGGGTCTTTTTGACTTGCGATGCCTGTTCACTCATGATCCCTAGATGAGGGCCTACACTTACTCTTCTCTTAATCCGTACCCTGATGCCCCTCATCTTGCCCAAATTCAGTATGTTGCTTGATTCATCAACAGCCCCAATTCTGGATATGGTCTTCTCGGAGTCAGGTGGCAGGGGAAGACGAGGCCCTGGTTGGGTCGTTTTGCCGATTGGGTTCCCTTTCCATGAGAATTCTCACTTAATATCAGTTTACTGCCCATCTGCTGTGATCCAGCTGGTTCCTACCTTATGAATGTAGTTTTGGTGTAGTTGTTTGTACTAGTCAGTACTTTCAGGTGACTGAGACGGATTACAATGAAACAAGACAAGAATCCTGAGATTATCATCATTATTATCGTCACATATTTATAAAGCTCAGCGTTCACCTAAATAGGTATCTTGGCTTTTAAAAATACCAGTAATAAACACCAGTTAAAATGAGCATTTGCAGTATCGGCCACTAGGCACCGGCTCACGTGTATCACACTGAAACCCAAGAGATCCTTCCTACTTAGGAAAGAGCCAGGTCTTCAACTTTCTCCTAAAACTAAACAGAGTTTCTTCCTTCCTAAGAAACGGTGGTAACTTACCCCACCACTGTGCAGCTCTCACCTGAAAAGATCTGCCACCATATCTTAGCCTTTTAAACCTGGGTACATGGATCAAGTTTGCTGCTGCAGATCATAGCGGTCTCTGTGGTCTGTACTGCCTAACTTTGTCTTCTAAAAATAATACACATTGCTTTAAAAATTATTCTCTCCTTCATTGGAAGCCACTGAAGCTCTCTTAAAGCACCAGAGGCGGAGTCAAATCTAGACTAATTTAATGCCAGTTTTGCTGCCATTTTTTGTATCCTTTCCAGTCTTTTCATTAAGTAGTTGTGAATACCTAACAACAGTGCATTGCAGTAACTGACTCGACTAAACACTGTGCTCTGAACCACCAACTTCCTTGCTGGCTGCAGTAGCAGACCAACAGTTTTCTTAAGATTCTTCAACAGATCAAGTTTCAGTCCTTGAATGGATTATTTGTATAGAGTATTATCATTTTACTGTATACACTTGCGTCAATGCTGCTGTGTGAGTTCAGTATCTACACATTATAGTTGAACTGCAATCTATTATTGTTTACTGACAAATTTAATAACTAAATGAATAATAAAAAACTACCTAGAGTGGCCCTCTCTGACCAATTGCATTAAAGAAACTTGCACACAACTTTTTAATCCCTTCCGTTGCAGCAGTGACTGGGAATGACCAGTGTATTCTAACTTGCACGTGGCTTTATTTGAAAAAAAAAAAAAAAAAAAACACATAAATAAATCATAAAAAGTACAACTAGCCAAAGTTTTTTTGCAGCTGGACCCACTTGGTCGGTGCTGACCAATGTCGGGGTTGCCAAGTACCAAGACTGTCTAGTTTTTAATGCACCTCTTTCTTCAACCACCCTACATTTCCTGTTTCTAAGTCTTGCAATTTCACTTTCATCCTTAGTTACAATCATCCTGTTTTCTCCTTTTTATACCTTTCTTTTTCTTCCTCTGGGTCAGACTCCGATAATGTAAAATAAGTCCTGGACCCTATAAATGAGTGCTGGTGTTCACGATCTGTAACCACTACCATAAATTAGCACTTGATGTGCCCTAGGTTTTCACAGTTCTCTTCTATGCTTTGCAGCTGCTACATTAACAGTTTTGTTGAGAAAACTAGAGGCCATGTTCTGGCTTACCTAGAAAATGACATCATCACTTACTCTGTCCTCGCTAAGAATCCAGAATTCACCTTCGCCCCCTCATGCAGGACCATATCAAACACACCCTAAAACCCTGAACTGGCTCCTAGAGAATGCTAGGATTATATTGCAGGTTGTATGCAACAACCACAAAGCCTAACAAGGCAGGCAAAGCCACCCCCGAGTACCTGCAGAAAATTAATTGTCAACCAGAAATCTTCACCTCTTGTCCATCCACTTAATCAGCGATTCTTCAGGAGGCTGAAACATCATTGGGGTTCCACAGCTCAAGGCTACGGAATGTCATACCAAGCCTGAAATCTGGAATCTGACCTCAACTTCATGAAATTTAGGAAACTCCTGAAAACTGAACTTTTAGAATTTGCCTTTCCCACAGGACTCACCACTTAAGGATATTTCAATGTGTTTCACATCGAAAATGATTGGATTCCAATGATCCTAACGAACCGCTCAGATGGACATTTTCTTTCTATCAGCACTCTGAAGAATCCAAAATTTGTACACCAGTGGTTTACAAAACTGCTTAACAAATAAATTGGCATGTGATTATATTTACAAATACCCACTATCCATACTCCAGAACTCAGTTTGAGGACAGCACATACATAAATCATTCCTATGTCATAAGGGAGTATTGCATTCAGGAAATGCCTACTTACCGCTAGCTGAGGAGGCACTAGGTCTGCATCACAGTTTGACTGTAGGGATCGCATTAGAGACTCGGGAGGTGAGGGAGGATTAGGGAGGCACAGTGCTGGTATTCTTTCTGAAACATAAATGGCATTGCTTAAATATATAGAAACATACAAAAGGAAAAAGAAGAAAATTGCAAGGAATGATCTCTCTTGAAAGCCAGGAGCAGTAGTACTTTAATGTCACCAGGCATATTTTGAGAAGGGCCTCTCGGGTTTCTTCTGCAACCTCTTCTTGGTGTAAGCAGACATTTGAAAAAAAGCGGCAAAAAAAAAAAAAAAACAAGCAGCAGGCACATTTCCACACCTATTTTAGCAGATACTACTCTCTACTTGTCTTTACTGTGGCTTTGCACAAAATCTTATGCCCTCGTTGCGATTACCTCTGGAAACTGATTTGAGCGCAACTGGGTTTATAACTGGTACAGTAATACTGTACACTGTGGATGTCTGACTGCGAGATTTTAGCCAGGTAAACTTGATGCAGTTTGTGTAGAAAAACATCATTACAATTGTTTTTACTGAGTTATTACACATTCCTAAGATGCAAAAAAGTCACCCGATAACATTGGGAGTTTTGGTGTCCAAGGTGGTTTATGCAGGGTAGATCAGTGGTTCCCTCTTGTAGTTGACTTCCTCACCCAAGGGGAAAGAGCGAGAGAGTGAGAGAGAGAGAATGTGAGTGACCAATGTCTTATTACTCATTTATTTTTTAGAGCAGTAGAGAGTTGGGGAGTAGTCCCCTTCTACTACTATTGTTACAATGTAATTATATGTGGGCATTCTCTTTTTCTGATGTCCCACATGTTTGCATTTTTGATTCGAAGAAGCCTTTTTCCACCCTTCTGTCATAGTTGGGCAGATGGCATATTATTTTACATTTTCACTTCTAAATTCAAGGTGCCTTACAACTACACTTTTAAAACGGACAGGACAGAAATCATCTTTAAGGTTACCTTTCAAATTGCATTAATTTTTCATTATAGAGCCTTGCTATACCTCACTCTAACAAAAACGTAGCCGCTGCTACAAAGCACAGGGAATCTAACCTGCATCCTGTTTGATTGGCCTCCATGATTATGAAGCACCCATTACATTGATCTTCGTTATTTCAACTCAAGAAAGCTGTGCTGGAAAATGTACAGCTCACTTTGTACGAAAGGGCCAAATGGAAATGTTATCTTTCTTTCTTTCCACCTCTCATGTTATTTGGGGGACAACTGCTGCAGTGGAAGGTTATGCAACCTGGAATATTCTACTGGAGAGGACATAAACCATAACTGTACTAGAACACTGGAATGTTGGGAACTCCATTGAAAAAAATGGAATGCTCCGGGCTTCTAATTGCCAGCCGGGGCTCCAGCATTCCAATATTGTCATCTCAAGGAGCCAGAGGTGATTTTAACCTCCCCTGGCTCCGTGAGGCCTTAGTTTTAGGAATGAGAACATTCTGACCTTCAGGGGCGGATTGTTCTAATAGCATTAGAGCCCGACGTATCAGGCCTTACCAAAAATGAAAGGCCCGGTCCCTTGTTAAAGACTCTTGCCTTTGGCTCGGGCCTTTAAAAATGGAGCGAGATTTTAATAGACGGTATAGCCCACTACAGTGGGCTCTAAGGCTATAGCATGGTATACCTGTTTGGCTCAGAATGTGAGTACAGAAAAACTGCTGTGAACTAGCAAAGCTTCACATTTCAGTGACTATTTTGTCCATGATAGTCATAACTAGACTATTAAAAGGAACTACAATTAATACTTTCACTGCATAAGGTCTCCAGGTGCAACGCATGGTAGTTAGTGATTGGGGTCAGATTGTCATTGGGAGTCTTCACAATGTCAGAGGCTTTTACTAACTTCAGGGTAGTTTTCTGAGCATGTGAAAGTTGATTGACAACAAGCACACATCCTGACATTAACAGATGCATGAACCGTCTTGGTCAACTGTAAGAGATCACACACAAGTCATTTATCATACAGGAAATTAATAGCCTAAAAAAAGCTACTGCCAACACACACAAAACTAATAACCTGAAAAGAGCTACTGCAAACACACATACAAACAAAACGAATAACCTAAAAAGAGCTACTATCAACACAAACACACACACACACAACTAACCTGAAAAGAACTACAGCAAACACACACACACAAAACTAATAACCTAAAAAGTACTACTGCCACTGTGTACACACACAAAACTAAAAGCCTAAAAAGAGCTACTACCAACACACACACCAGAGCTAGGAAACTAATACCTTAAAAAGAGTTACTGCTAACACATCCAAACACGTAATTTATCAAACAAGGAACTAATAACTTAAAAAGAGATGCTGCCAGGAACCCATCACGAACTCTGCAGTATGTTTTATCATGGAAAAGACAGTATGGAGTCTTCCACTGGGGTAAGGGAGCCACTCTCACCATCATCATAAATTCAGAACTAAAGTTAGATGTTTCTAGGATGGTGCTAGGGCACATGTATTTTGCCACAATAATCTTTTCTTTGTTTTTTTGTCTTTTTTTCATTTCTATAGATTTCTTTTAAATCTCCACATGAGAGCATGGGCAAACAGGTCAGAATTGTGAACCTGCCCCAATGTATTTAGCCTTCAATAATCTGGAAACACAAAGACGACATGGCTCTTTACAAAGGACACTTTGTATCTTTTAAATCTCTGCCGCTACAAATTCACCTTCCACACATTTAGGGTATTAGTAATAAAGCCTCATGAAGGATTAATCAAAGCATTCACATCACAAAACCCGTGATTTCAAAGGGAATAATCTGCTACACAACAGAATTGGGTGGATTGTCCAACAGCTTAGCATTTAATACCACACCAAAAATATACCTGGGTCGGTAGAGTCTGGGGAGATGACGATGCCAAGGGCATTCTCCTCTGGACTGTGATTAATCATTGCTGCATTGTCTAACACTTTGACGTTTTTGGGCTCATCAGGTAACCCTTGGTCAGGAAGAGCCTCAAAGCAAGTTCCTTTGAACCCTGAAAAAACAATTACAGTGTTAAAAAACGAAATTATGTGTTTTTCTGGTGTAAAACAATTACTGCATAAAATCGACGTAAGAACCAAGCTGAAAGGACTCATTGAGCCTTTTTGGCATACTGCTAAACCAGATGATGGGCAAATTACAACTTAGCATAAAACGCTGCAGGCTTTCCAAAGAGCTGCTAGCTTGTTCATAGAACGTACCAGCCATTTCTTTATATGTTGAGATCTTGTGAGCACCCAGTGCAGATCCACCTGTATT
Source organism: Pleurodeles waltl (assembly GCF_031143425.1). NCBI lineage: Eukaryota > Metazoa > Chordata > Amphibia > Caudata > Salamandridae > Pleurodeles > Pleurodeles waltl. The sequence continues at coordinate 70,525,861 of NC_090448.1, forward strand.
CATGATTATCATTAAAAACCCAGCTTTGATTGGTTTAGTGCAGGTGTAGTTAGACACTACTGTGTTATCATCACTTAACATACTTGTATTAAATGCTTTATGATTAATTCAAATAAGAAAAATACTGGCTTTGACAGGTTTTTTCATCCTTTCACCACATTTCGCATTAATATAATTCCAAAGTAGCAAGTTGGTGGCATGTCGGCTGAAAAAAAAAAACTGTAGCAAGCATACTACTTGCTAAAGCAAGCAGTAGATTCTGGACGGTCCTGGGCTTCGGGACTGATAAGTCTGGTTAAATTCTGCATACCTGGACCTAGTTTTCCAGTAATCTAGTGCCTAAGCGGACATCTCACAGCCTATTTTGCAGAAGGATGGGACGGACCGCTGAAGCAGGACAAAATGGACAGATATTTTCCTGGTATTCTTTTTCAAACTTCATGTCCTTTGTGAGTTATTTGACCTTAATGCAGATTAGGGTAGTAGCCACAGAACAATCTGATCGCAGTGGCTCAATAGGTAATCGACGACAGCTGCTTTTGGCTCTACACTAAGGGATTAGGATTAGCCCATGCTTTGATATTGATGCAGCTTAGCTACAAGCTTGTTGTTGGACCTAGTCCTTTTCTGCAGGATCACCCCAGATATTTTGACTTATTTCCTGAAACTGTTTTTGTTGGCTGTGCAATTTACTCCTGCTAATCAGTGGTAAAGTTCTGGTGCTCTCCCTTCCAAACATGAAAAAACTGGTATACACCCAATTTGGTCCATTAATTTACTTAGAGGCCCCTAGCATATGGTTCAGGGCCTGTAAATTAAATACTGGTAGACAGCTATAGCACTCATTGTGCCACGCACTAAAATAGACTTGTAAAGCATGTCTCCAGACCTGCCTTTGAAGCTTGAGTTTGCAGTTTTAAATCGCCATTTGGATCAGGCAAAATAAACTTTTTGCCAGGCCTAAACCTTCCTTTAAAGTCACACCCAAGGTAAGCCCTAAATGCCCTTGGTCAGGGTGCATGGTATTCAAAAAGTAGGGCATGTGTACTTAAGTTTTAAAGTTCAGAAAGTCGTTTTTCACTGTAACAAGGCTAACTCTCCCATAAACTTAAGCAGATAAAGACATACTTCTTCCTCTCATTTGAATTGTAATTTAAAATCCTTTTGAATGGCAAAGTAGAATTTTAAGTTAATTCTGGAAAGTGACACTTTTATAATGTTATGCAGAAAATGGGGGTGGCTCTTTAGGTAGCGGGAGGAAAGGTTAGGCCATAGAACGATTGCTATACAAACTATTGTCTTCCTGCTCTGTATATTAAATTATTTCAGCATTTACAGTTCCTCAGTCTACGGTATGAGCATAACCAAAGCTTTTTAAATCACATGGTCTCTTACTTTGCAGGACTTTTTATCTTCTTTGAACTATCAGTCGATAGGTACAAATACTACATCTGTTGTGTATGTTAATCACAAAATGGACTAAACATTCTGCACAACTTTGACAATTGAAATATTCAAGCGTACATCAATATGTGTGGCACAGTATGATGATACTGTGACTAGAAACATAAAAATATTGGAAGTTCTGAACAACTTGAACAATTAAAATACTCAAACATACATCAATGTGTGTGACAGATTGTGATTATATACATATAATTGTGACCCCCAACCACGGTGTAAAATGAGAAACTCACACCAGGGTATCTGAAAATGAAATGCTGTAAACAATTCTTTAATGGGGAACTAATCAGTCTTTAATCATCAGTCCTATCTTTTTTTTATAAAAACAAAAAAAGGAAATGAGTGCTCTGAAAGAATCCAATTAGTAAGTCCCACTCATTTTTCATTAAGCATAGTCAAGGGCAAAAAGATGTGGATGTTTATGCTTTTAACCAGATTATCCCCTAATTTGAATGAAACTTTCTTGGCCTTGTGGGGGTTGACGTTTAACAGTGTGTGATTCCGAGGGCTCCTCAGGACAGGGGCTGTTTCGCTACTTTGCCCTGCACCCCAGGAAAATAGCATGCTCATGTATCATACACATGCATGGTGTCTCATTATTTAACTTGCACCACTTTTCACTTGGGCACTGGGTTCACGAACTTCGCATATAATGTTGCTAGATGTCAAAACTCTTTGTGTTTAAATTGTTGTGGGATGTGTCCAGAAAAACTGTGAAACAATTATATTGTTTAAGTAAAATTATTTGCACAATTCGGTTGGATGTGACTGCTTAGGTGTTGGAACCATACATGAAGTAACTGAACTTTTATCTGTACAAGCATTCTTTTTCCTGTGTTTGTTGACAGGCCCAACTCCTACTTTGTTTTATACAGGTCCAACACCACTGATGCCTTCCATGTATTGCTTCCAGACAGAGGACAAAAGGGCCTTGGTTTTGGGGAGGGTGTTCCTACCCAGAACAGAATGGCCTGGAGAGCTGTACTTAGTCCATCAAGAACTTGAAAGAATGGCCTAAGGGGCTGTGCCCACTCCTTTTCATCACTGACATGCATATTTTGTACTTGGTGTTGTAAGACTACTTTTATCTGCTAACAACAGGGCCTTTAATGCCTTCCTACTAACTTTGTCTCAAGAATATCAGGGTTATTCTTATTGCCTGCTCTTGCAACAGCTGCATTGAATGGAAACAAGCCGATCTAGTGAAACCATCTCTCAAGAGGATAAGGCTATGGGGTATTAGCAGATGTGTCTGGTACGTCTCACGATTTGAAGATCTCTTACTGAGATATTGCGTGTAAAACCAATGGGAATGTAATCAAACTAAAACTAAATGGTCCATCATAAACAGCTTGCTAACTCCTAAATTTAGGTTTTATAATCCAGAAATGTTGCAGTGTTGCTCTGGTTAGCCGATGAGCTAGATCTGACCCAGGAACAGGCCTAGCAGCTGTTACAGTTCAGGGAACTGGTGGTTCTCTTCCAGGGGATCCTCATCAATAGTCATAAACATTGAATATTCCCGCCCTTGTGCGGGGACCCCGGAGCATATATATATAAAATACATACATATTATCATGTGTAAAACAGCAATGCAGGCTATAATCATAAATAGGCTAAAATGCTTTATTTCTATGCAAGTTTTTTTTTTTTTTTTTTTTTTTTTTTTATATTATAAAATCACAATAGATCATAAATATCTACCTAAGCCCCAAAAACTGGACTTAGGGAAGTAAACAGCAGTAAATATCAGAGAAAAATAGAAAAAAACCACATTGAAAAACAATGAAGCATTCTTAGCCAATAGGCTGCATGCAGGTTAACACAGGAGAACCATAAAAACTTTGGCACCGTGCCTTTAAGACCCTGAGCACCTCCAGTATCCCACCATGCCTCAGGGGTGAAGGGAAGGTGACAGTTGGTTCACAGTTAGGTCAGTTCTTTTTTCCGGCTTCTTCTGAGAGGATCCTGGAGCATTGAGCTCTCAGTTTTTCTGAGTTTTTCTTCAGAAAAATCCTTAAAAATAGTGTTTTTCCTATTTACTCGACAGATAACATCTTTTGTCTGAGTTTGGAAGTCTTTTTTGACAGAAAATGCCATCTCTTTTTGTAAAATGTCCTTCTTGTGGGAAGAAGAAAGCCCAGTCAGACCCACACTCTCTGTGTATTGTCTGCCTGCCACAGAGTCACTGTCCTGACACCTGCAAGTATTGTAAGAACATGTCAAGGAGGACTCTCAAAGACAGAGAGAAGATCAGGCTACATGGGCTTCAGGAGAGGAAAAAGTCAACATCCTCTTCACTTCCCAGACCTACAGCAAAAGGAATGGCCCGATCGACGTCGACAGGTAGGATTGTACCTGTTTGTTCTCCATCGACGTCATCGGCACCACCGTCTCACCGGCATAGATCGCCGTCGACGGCGACCAGACCGACGTCGAGGGACAAAACGTCGAAGCATGGACACAGGGGTACATCTCCGTCGACGGCAGGCCGCCGTTCGGCGTCGAGTCATCTCCGGCGCTCCCGTTCGCCGTTGAGAACGTCTCACCCCTTGGCGTCGATGGACACGACACCAAAAACACCTCGACGGCATGAACATCCGCCGTCGACCACTCGCCACTCAACGTCGAGACACACGACGGCGAGTAGGTCCAGGTCCCGCGATAGGCGATCGGCGTCAAGACACTCGACGGCAAGACCTCCGACGTCAAGACCTTCGACGTCGAGAACAGACCAGCCATCGCAACCTTCGACGTCGAGGATACAATCGACGTCGACACAACCTTCAGCTGTGTCACAGGCAGTAGAGCCAGCGGACAAAGCTCCCTCACCGGTGGTCTCTATAAGGAGTGCATCATCCCATTCCAGAGCATCGGGGCATGTTTCTCCCATCACAGCATCCCCGGATTCACAATACTCTAGGATGTATTCTCCTACTGCCTCATTACCGAGAACGCCATCGCCTACAGCTAGAGCAGGACGGGCTCGTTCTGCTTCTCGTCAGCCGACCACAAGACCTGCACACTCTGCTACAGCCTCTCGGAGCAGGTCCCGTTCCCGAAGGAGAACCAGGTCACGAACACCACGCAGAAGATCACCTTCTTGGTCTTCTTCAGGATCGTCTGTTGGGCGCTACTCCCCCACACTCACAGATTCTCCACCTGCTAGGATTTCCCCGGTGGATGATATCACCACTTTTAATGAGGTTCTTCTAAGGGGAGCGCAGAAGCTAAATATTGAGGTACCGGAGCCGGCCACCTCATCCTCAGTTATCTTTGAGACCCTACAACACAGATCAGTCTCGAGAAAACTGCTGCCACTAGTACCGGGTTTGCTGCAACCGACTATGGACACTTTTCTGTCTCCAGCCACTCTCAAGTCTGCCCCGGCTAGGATTCAAAAGAAATACAAAGCTCCGGAACAAGATCCTTTATTCCTGCGGAAGGATCCGCCACCGGACTCTGTGATCTTAGCCGCAGCCAGAAAAACACACTCTGTGGCATCATCTTCCACAGTTCCCCCGGATAAGGAGAGCAGACACCTAGACTCTCTGGGGAGAAAGATGTGCGGTACGGCGGCATCTGCTATGAAGGTCTCCAGCGCCTCAGCACTTCTGGGCAGATATGACCGCTCTCTGTGGGACTCACTCCACAGATTTACAGAAAAGTTGCCCAGGGAAGATAGACAGGACTTCCAGGAAATCTTGCAGGAAGGGGGCCTAGTATCTAACCAGGTCATCAGCGCGGCGGCGGACGGGGCGGATTTGGCTGCGCATGGGTATGCGCACGGAATCTGCGCTAGGAGGTCTTCCTGGCTACGGCTCACGGGTCTGAAACAGGAAGCACAGCAGCGCATTTTGAACCTCCCATTCAGCGGGAGTTCATTGTTCGGTACCCACGCGGATGAAGAGATGGCCCGAATGAAAACGGAGGTCGACACGATGAGGGCAGTGGGCCTGGAACGTAAAAAAGACTTCAGGCGGAGGTACAGGCCGTATGACAGACGACCATTCCAGCAGAGGGTTCAAACCCCTCACTGGTCTCAAAGGCCACAACAACGACAGGGACGTCCCCTGTTTCAGGCACGTAGACCCACAAGAGACAGAGGGTCAAGTAGACCTCAACAGTCTACAGCAAAGACACCATCAAAGCAATGAGGCATTGCTTCCCTCAGCACTGTGCACCACTCCGGTGGGGGGAAGTGTTACGCATCATCTTCGCGAGTGGCACTCAATCACAAAAGACAGATGGGTGCTCAATATTGTCGAACATGGCTATTCTCTCCTTTTCAAAAAACCTCCTCCACACTTGCCGCCAGCAAGGTGTTTTCCTTCTCATCTCAGCCTGCTACGCAAGGAAGTTCTCGCACTCCTACAAAAGAAAGCTGTAGAAAAGGTTCCTCCGGCACAAAAAGGAAAAGGGGTGTACTCCCGTTACTTTCTGGTGGCGAAAAAAGGTCAACAGGGCCTCTTCAGACCAATTCTGGACTTACGGCTCCTGAACAAGTACATAAGAAAACAAAAGTTCAGGATGCTAGTCCTTCACCAGATTGTCCCGCAACTGCATCAGGGAGACTGGATGTGCTCCATCGACCTACAGGATGCATATTTTCACATCCCAATAGCAACCAAACATCGGAAATTTTTACGTTTCCAGATAGCGTCACAGCACTACCAATTCAGAGTCCTTCCATTCGGCCTGAAGTCTGCACCCCGAGTCTTTTCAAAATGTGTAGCAGTGGTAGCGGCACACCTTCGAAGACAAAAAATATTCGTCTACCCCTACCTGGACGACTGGCTAGTGAAGGCCTCATCTCCGGATCAGGCGAGAAAACATCGAGATATCGTTCTAAGAACTTTCGAGTCTCTAGGTCTTCAAATCAACCACGACAAGTCAACCTTGATTCCAACACAAAACCTCCACTACCTGGGAGCGATACTAAACACAGAGCTCCAAAGAGTGTATCCTTCGGAGGAACGACTTTTATCAATCCACAGGAAGTGTCAACATCTATTAACAGCCGATGCACCTACAGCTCGTCAGGTGACATCGCTTCTGGGCTCCATGGCTTCATGCATCTTCATTGTCCCGAATGCCAGGCTACGCATGAGGCCCCTTCAGGAGGCATTAGAGAACAATTGGAGCCAAAAGACTGGTCACTGGGAGGACAGAGTTCGACTACCAGCAGTGGCTTTTCAATCACTACAATGGTGGATGCACAGACCTCACCTGTCGATAGGTTCTCCGTTTCACCAGACAATTCCAGTCGACACTCTGGTAACGGATGCGTCTCTTCAGGGTTGGGGTGCTCATCTGGGTTCCTTCCAAGCTCAGGGTCTGTGGTCCGACAAGGAAAAGAACTATCACATAAATCTACTGGAACTCAGAGCAGTCCATCTGGCTCTCAAATCTTTCTCTCCATTGGTTCAGGGGAAATCTATCCTAATTCAGACAGACAATACAACCACAATGTATTGCCTGAACAAACAGGGGGGGGAACAAGATCACTACCTCTGTCTCGAGAATCCCAAACGATATGGCATTGGCTCCTGGCCAGGGGAATGTCTATCACAGCGGTACACCTGCCAGGTCAGCAAAACGTAGAGGCAGATTTCCTGAGCAGACATCTGGAAGACGCGCACGACTGGGTGCTACACGACGAAGTCGTCGAGGACATCTTCGGTCAATGGGGTCGACCTCAGTTGGATCTCTTTGCAGACGAAACAAACAAGAAATGCCCAGACTTCGCATCCAGGTTCTGCCGTCCGGGATCTCAAGGGAATGCCCTGTTGATCAACTGGTCAGGGACATTTCTCTACGCCTTTCCACCGATTCCCCTCATACCGGCAGTAATCAACAAATTTTACAACTCCAGAACCAGAATGATTCTGATAGCGCCACAATGGCCCCGCCAATTCTGGTACACGGACCTACTCAACTTATCGGAAAGACCTCACAGGAGGTTGCTGTGCAGACCGGATCTCCTGAGCAGAATGGAAGGCAGAATCCTACATCCCAACCTTCCCTCTCTGAGCTTGACAGCATGGCTCCTGAATTCCTACAGTATGGGCACCTAGGGCTCTCACAGGAGTGCATGAGCATCTTGAAAGAGTCAAAACGACCTTCCACGCGGCGTTCTTACGCTTTTAAGTGGAAGAGATTTTACATCTGGTGCTCTCAACAAGGTATAAATCCCATACGAGCTCAGGAGGACGTCATACTATCCTATTTACTTCATCTGGCGAAGTCTGGTCTGCAGGTATCTTCTATTAAGGTTCATTTGTCTGCAATTACAGCGTATCGTAAGTCGCCTTCTCAGGAATCCTTCTTTACGATACCTGTAGTCAAGGATTTTTTAGAAGGCTTGAAAAAGGTTTTTCCTCCCATTCGGAGACCTTCTCCTCCATGGGAACTGAATGTAGTCCTGTCAAAACTTATGGGCCCTCCTTTTGAACCTATCCACAAGGCCTCTTTACAGCACCTTACGTGGAAGACGGCTTTTTTGGTGGCCATTACTTCAGCGAGGAGGGTCAGCGAAATTCAGGCTCTGTCTTGCAGAGAACCGTACACGGTTTTTCACGATAATAGAGTGGTTCTGCGAACTCACCCATCTTTCCTTCCGAAGGTGGTGTCAGAATTCCATATCAATCAGACTATATCTTTACCGACTTTCTTTCCCAATCCGGAGACTCCGGCTGAGAAAGCATTGCATTCTTTAGACTTAAAAAGAGTGCTGAAATTCTATTTGGACAAAACAAAACCGATTAGACATTCTAACCATTTGTTTCTGAATTATGGTCATTTAAGAACAGGAGAGGCAGCGTCTAAACGAACGATATCAAGATGGATTGTGTCTTGTATTGTTAACACTTACCAACTGGCTAATAAGCAATTACTGGCTAGGCCAAAAGCGCATTCCACAAGGGGAAAAGCGGCTACTGCTGCCCTCCTTAACAATGTACCAATTTCCGAGATTTGTAAGGCTGCTACATGGAAGTCTGTGCATACCTTTACTAAGCATTACTGTTTAGACTCGGATGCAAGAGCGGATGCCCAGGTGGGGCAGGCCTCTCTTAGAAATCTATTTGCATGAATATGTATTCTTTCCTGCACTTCTTTCGGACAGTCCGCAGAGTTTAGGGATGGGCTTGCTAATCTATTCAATGTTTATGACTATTGATGAGGATCCCCTGGAAGAGAAGGATTAGTTACTTACCTGTAAATCCTAGTTCTCTTCCAGGGGTATCCTCATCAAAGTCATAAACAACCCACCCTCCTCCCCGGACTTAAGTCTCCTAGAAGTGCAGGACAGATTATCTTTCTGATCAGTTACACAGATTGTCACCGTAAAAAAGTACTGACCTAACTGTGAACCAACTGTCACCTTCCCTTCACCCCTGAGGCATGGTGGGATACTGGAGGTGCTCAGGGTCTTAAAGGCACGGTGCCAAAGTTTTTATGGTTCTCCTGTGTTAACCTGCATGCAGCCTATTGGCTAAGAATGCTTCATTGTTTTTCAATGTGGTTTTTTTCTATTTTTCTCTGATATTTACTGCTGTTTACTTCCCTAAGTCCAGTTTTTGGGGCTTAGGTAGATATTTATGATCTATTGTGATTTTATAATATAAAAAAAAAAAAAAAAACTTGCATAGAAATAAAGCATTTTAGCCTATTTATGATTATAGCCTGCATTGCTGTTTTACACATGATAATATGTATGTATTTTATATATATATGCTCCGGGGTCCCCGCACAAGGGCGGGAATATTCAATGTTTATGACTTTGATGAGGATACCCCTGGAAGAGAACTAGGATTTACAGGTAAGTAACTAATCCTTACAGACAGGTAAGTGTTAGAGAAGATGGGAGGAGTTGAAAATAATCAAGTGCTGAGGAGGATACAGCGATGGGTTAGAGGGGGCTTCACAATGAAAGAGAGATTGTGCACCCACAGTTCTAAGCCTCTTGGAAAGAGAGAGCTCACGGGGTAAGGAACGGTGTTTTGAAGAAGTATGTGGCTTCCATGTGATATTCTAGGGACTCTGGTGCTTAGAAGCTGTTGTGCTTCGATGCTGCTGCTCTTTCTCTTTGACTAGTGCTTCCGCCTAAAGGAATACGATCGCTAGGTCAAACTGGTCTCTTTAGAAGAGTCTGAGACATGATCTCCATTTGGGTGATGAAAAGGGTGCCACGTGTGGAAATGGGGTGACTTTAATGTGCTAAGATCTATCAATCCAGATAAATAAGTATCTACTTTTCTCTGAGGAAAAGGCGATCAGGTGCCACTTTCTGAGAGTAAGGGAGAATTACTGTAGGAAGCTGGTTCTGTATATACTATATCAAAAGGAGATGGGTGTACGGAGTCCAGGGGCTGCCCAGAGGCTAAAGCAGATAATACTAATGCTATGTTTTGTGGTAGTGTCGTCAAGCAGTTAGGCTTATCAGAGGGTAGTGCAAAGCATCTGTTGTACACACACACACAAGCTATAGAAGAAGCACACACTCAATGATTTAATTCCAGACCAATGGTTTTTATATAGCAAAAATATATTTTCTTAATTTATTTCTAGAACCACAAGATTCAAGTTGCAGATAAGTACTTCAATAGATTCATATTTCACACATCAACAGTACTTTGTTTGAAATTGATAATTGCCAATATTTCAAAAACTGTATAACTTATCAGTTTTAAAAGTTGACACTGCAATTTTCAGAAACAGTTCCTGGGGGAAGAAAAGTTAGTACGATTTACAGGTGAGTACTTGGTTTACAGTTCCAGTCTCCAAGGGGTTAGGAAGTCCACAGGTTAGGGTTCAAGTTAACCCCAAACACCCACGACCAGCAACACGGGGCCTGCAGGGTGCAGGGGCTAAAGTTGAGGCAAATTTAACATGGGCTCCTATGGAGACTGGGGGCACTCGGAATCAGGCCTGCCTGCAGGTAAGTACCCGCGGCTTCGTAGGACAGTCCTGGGGGTTTAGAGGTGCACTGGGGGGGGCACAAGTAGGAACCAACACACACCCTCAGTGGCACTGGGGCGGCTGGGTGCAGGGTGCAAACAAGGCGTCAGGGTTCTAATGTTTATGAGGGGACCCGGGTGTCACTCAGCTACTGAAGGTGGGGACCAGGGAGACTTGGCACAGGCTGGACAGGGAGGAGGGCTGCCTGCTTCACGTAGCTGCACCAGAGGTTGGGTTCTCCAAGGCCTGGGGGAATGTGGGTGCAGTGGTGTTTTAGGCATCGGATATCTTCGTCTGGAGCTTTCACAGTCAGGGGGTTCCTCGGGATTCCCTCTGCAGGCGTCGTCGTGGAGGGGTGGAGAGGTCAACCCAGGGAGGGCACTTGCTCACAATCGCCTGGGGACTCTCTTGCTGGTTGGGCAACCTGGTCAACGGCTAAAGGCGTCGGGTGCAGGGTGGTCAGGACTCACGGACCCAGGGAGGCTCTGGAGTCCCTTGGTGTAGCTCCTTTGTGGACAGGGTGTGAGAAAGTAGCCTCTTTCTAGCCTTGTTACCCCCACTTTTGGCCTGTTTGTGAGTGTATGTCAGGGTGTTTTCACTGTCTCACTGGGATCCTGCCAGACAGGGCCCAGTGCTCATAGTGAAAACCCTATGTTTTCAGTATGTTTATGTGTCACTGGGACCCTGCTAGCCAGGACCCCAGTGCTCATAAGTTTGTGACCTATATGTATGTGTTCCCTGTGTGATGCCTAACTGTCTCACTGAGGCTCTGCTAACCTGAACCTCAGTGGTTATGCTCTCTCTTTACAAATTGTCACTAACAGGCTAGTGACCAATTTCACCAATTCACATTGGCATACTGGAACACCCTTATAATTCCCTAGTATATGGTACTGAGGTACCCAGGGTATTGGGGTTCCAGGAGATCCCTATGGGCTGCAGCATTTCTTTTGCCACCCATAGGGAGCTCTGACAATTCTTACACAGGCCTGCCACTGCAGCCTGAGTGAAATAACGTCCACATTATTTCACAGCCATTTACCACTGCACTTAAGTAACTTATAAGTCACCTATATGTCTAACCTTTACCTGGTAAAGGTTGGGTGCTAAGTTACTTAGTGTGTGGGCACCCTGGCACTAGCCAAGGTGCCCCCACATTGTTCAGGGCAAATTCCCCGGACTTTGTGAGTGCGGGGACACCATTACACGCGTGCACTATACATAGGTCACTACCTATGTATAGCGTCACAATGGTAACTCCGAACATGGCCATGTAACATGTCTAAGATCATGGAATTGTCGCCCCCATTCTGGCATTGGGGAGACAATTCCATGATCCCCCGAGTCTCTAGCACAGACCCGGGTACTGCCAAACTGCCTTTCCCGGGGTTTCACTGCAGCTGCTGCTGCCAACCCCTCAGACAGGTTTCTGCCCTCCTGGGGTCCAGCCAGGCTTGGCCCAGGAAGGCAGAACAAAAGACTTCCTCAGAGAGAGGGTGTTACACCCTCTCCCTTTGGAAAAAGGTGTCAGGGCTGGGGAGGAGTAGCCTCCCCCAGCCTCTGGAAATGCTTTGATGGGCACAGATGGTGCCCATCTCTGCATAAGCCAGTCTACACCAGTTCAGGGATCCCCCAGCCCTGCTCTGGCGCGAAACTGGACAAAGGAAAGGGGAGTGACCACTCCCCTGACCTGCACCTCCCAGGGGAGGTGCCCAGAGCTCCTCCAGTGTGCTCCAGACCTCTGCCATCTTGGAAACAGAGGTGCTGCTGGCACACTGGACTGCTCTGAGTGGCCAGTGCCAGCAGGTGACGTCAGAGACTCCTTCTGATAGGCTCTTACCTGTGTTGCTAGCCTATCCTCCTTCCTAGGTAGCCAAACCTCCTTTTCTGGCTATTTAGGGTCTCTGCTTTGGGGAATTCTTTAGATAATGAATGCAAGAGCTCATCAGAGTTCCTCTGCATCTCTCTCTTCACCTTCTACCAAGGAATCGACCGCTGACTGCTTTGGACGCCTGCAAAACCGCAACAAAGTAGCGCCTTGCTGTATCGCTGATCCGGCCGCAATCTCGACTGTTTTCCTGGTGGTGCATGCTGTGGGGGTAGTCTGCCTCCTCTCTGCACTAGAAGCTCCGAAGAAATCTCCCGTGGGTCGACGGAATCGTCCCCCTGCAACCACAGGCACCAAAAGACTGCATCACCGGTCCTCTGGGTCCCCTCTCAGCACGACGAGCGTGGTCCTTGGAACTCAGCAACTCTGTCCAAGTCACTCCCACAGTCCAGTGACTCTTCAGTCCAAGTTTGGTGGAGGTAAGTCCTTGCCTCTCCACGCTAGACTGCATTGATGGGTACCACGTGATTTGCAGCTGCTCCGGCTCCAGTGCACTCTTCCAGGATTTCCTTTGTGCACAGCCAAGCCTGGGTCCCCGACACTCTAACCTGCAGTGCACGACCTCCTGAGTTGTCCTCCGGCGTCGTGGGACCTTCTTTTGTGACTTCGGGTGAGCTCCGGTTCACTCTTCTTCGTAGTGCCTGTTCTGGCACTTCTGTGGGTGCTGCTTGCTTCTGAGAGGGCTCCTTGTCTTGCTGGGCGCCCCCTCTGTCGCCTCACGCAATTGGCGACATCCTGGTCCCTCCTGGGCCACAGCAGCATCCAAAAACCCTAACAGCGACCCTTGCAGCTAGCAAGGCTTGTTTGCAGTCTTTCTGCGTGGGAACACCTCTGCAAGCTTCTTCATGACATGGGACATCCATCCTCCAAAGGGGAAGTTCCTAGTCTTCTTCGTTCTTGCAGAATCCACAGCTTCTACCATCTGTTGGCAGCTTCTTTGCATCCACAGCTGGCATTTCCTAGGCATCTGCCCACTCCCGACTTGATAGGGACTCTTGTACTTGGTCCCCTTGTTCCACAGGTACTCTTGTCCGGAAATCCATTGTTGTTGCATTGCTGGTGTTGGTCTTCCTTGCAGAATTCCCCTATCACGACTTTTGTGCTCTCTGGGGAACTTAGGTGCACTTTACACCTACTTTTCAGGGTCTTAGGGTGGGCTATTTTTTTAACCCTCACTGTTTTCTTACAGTCCCAGCGACCCTCTACAAGCTCACATAGGTTTGGGGTCCATTCGTGGTTCGCATTCCACTTTTGGAGTATATGGTTTGTGTTGCCCCTATACCTATGTGCTCTCATTGCAATCTATTGTGACTGTACATTGCTTGCATTACTTCCTTTTGCTATTACTGCATATTTTTGGTATTGTGTACATATATCTTGTGTATATTTGTTATCCTCATTCTGTGGGTACTCACTGAGATACTTTTGGCCTATTGTCATAAAAATAAAGTACCTTTATTTTTAGTATATCTGTGTATTGTGTTTTCTTATGATATTGTGCATATGACACCAGTGGTATAGTGGGAGCTTTGCATTTCTCCTAGTTCAGCCTAAGCTGCTCTGCTAGGCTACCCTTTTCTATCAGCCAAAGCTGCTAGACACCTCTTCTACACTAATGAGGGATACCTGGACCTGGTGCAGAGTGTAAGTACCCCTTGGTACTCACTACAAACCAGGCCAGCCTCCTACACAGGGCCACTGTCTTCGGGAGTTCTTGGTCCTTTGTGATGCAGGGCAGTACTCTGGAGCTTGGCAGAGGTTGCAAGTCCCGCTGGATGTGTCGCCTTCTTGTTGCAGGTTCTTTGAAGCAGGAGACGGGCCGTTAGGGCTTTGGCCGAGTCAGTTTGTGTCTTCCTTCTTCTATGCTGGGGGTTCAGCTTAGCAGTCCTCCTTTCTTGTCAGGTAGACAGGAATCTGGTGCGCTGGGTTCAGGGATGCCCTTAAATCCTGGATTTAGGGGCGTTTCAGGGGTCAGAGGGCAGTAGCCAATGGCTACTGTCCCTGAGGGTGGCAACACCCTTCTGGTGTCCACTCCCTTAGGGAAGGGGGACACAAACCTAACCCTACTGGTCCCTGTCCTCCAAACCAAGATGGAGGATTCTGCAGGGAGGGGGTCACCTCGGCTCTGGACACCTTAGGGCTGGTCCTAGTTGGAGTGGTCACTGCTCCCCGTTTTCCCTAATGTTCCCACTGGACTTGCTGCCAAAAGTGGGGCTTTGTCTGGGGGGCGGGCAACCCATCAGCTGGGGTGTCCTGGGGCACTTTAACAAGAGGCTTGAGCCTTTGAGGCTCACCACCAGGTGTTACAGTTACTGCAGGGATGAGATGTGACACACCTCCACCGAGGACAGGCTTTGTTTCTGACCACAGAGATGGGTGCCATGTCGACTATGCCTTTTTCTACCCACCAGCACACACAAGCTGCAAAGACCGTGTGCTTCAAGAGGGGTCCCCCAGGGTGACATAATACATGCTGCAGCCCTTGGCGACCTTCCCTGGCCACAGGGCCCTTGGTACCAGGTGCACCTTTTACAAGGGACTTAACTGTGTGCCATTGGTGTGCCAACTGTGGAAACAAAGGTAAAGATTTTGGGAAAGAACACTGGTGCTGGGGCCTGGTTAGAAGGATCCCAGCAGACTTTCAATCAGAGTTGTCATCAATATCAGGCAAAAAGTGGGGGTAGAGGTAACTATGCCAACAGTGGCACTTTCCTACACTTACCTTTCCCCAAAAACGAGGGGATAGAGAATTAGGGGCAAAGGTCACACTCCAAGGATAAATGGCAAGTTCCCGTCCTTCTGAAAATAGGGGAAACCGTGGATAAACAACTTGTTCTTTATATACAACTTCTTACCGTTCTGCAGTTTTTGAAGGCTATGAGTAAGAGGGGTTATTATTGCTCAGTTTATATGGGACTACACTTACCCACATCAGAAGATGGAAGGTCTTGTTGGGAAGTCGTGACCTAGAGATCATTTCATGCTCCACCGGCGAATGTCCCACTCACTGAGCCATCTCTTTTATAAAGAGAGCTTTGGGTACCTTTACTCATATTCCCACTCCTAGTTTATCTACTTTGCATAACTTCAAGTGTAACAGTTTTACAAGCAGCTAGTAACGTGCTGTACAGGAATCCAAGCACCCCAAAAACGTCCATTCTCAAGTGAAGATCTATATACTGTTGAACTGGATTGACGGCTCTGTGCACCTTTATTCCTCTCAGTCGCAGGGTCATGTCTTACTGTTGGGTAATCTTTTTTTTTTTATTATTGCAAAGCAGATGCGAAGTAATTACTAGGCTTCTCCCACATACACAAAATGCATGTGTACTAGCAGGTACATGTAGTAGCTTGTTGTGCTGCAGCAAGAGTGAAACATTAGTGCTCGAGGTCTGGTGTTTCTTGAAAACCTTACATTCACACACTCTTGAGACTAAGCTTTTGCTCGTGTTTGAAAAAAAATGTTTTCTTTGTCTGCTGCAAATTCTCTTTGTGTAGAATAGTTATTTTATATTTTTAATGCAACTGATGAATGAATCTATATTGCAGTACGTTTAAGGTCCTGGCTTGGGCAGCTAGAAGGTTGGTTAAACATTCAACCAGTGGTTGTTCCAAAATGTCATGCATCCAATGCCACCGTGTTTAACGTTCTATCAATTATAAGTACTATTTATTGTCTGTGTTTTCCTTCAAAAGGGAGTTGTGGCTGCACACTGAAAATAAGCTTTGACGCCATCAGTAGATTTGGCTTTGTATACCGCATGCAAATAGATGCGTTCAACAAAACATATGGAGACATAGAGCACTCATTCAGACCAGTACATCTACAGGGACCTCTTTTTACAAAGCCAAACAGATGTACCAGCACCAAGGCGTACAGATTAGCAAACCTGCAGGCCTAAACAGACATACAATTAAACAAACCTACTGTGCATCAGCAGTGCACAAGGTGACGCTCCAGGTGCATATGGTGATGCGTTTTGAGACGGACTCTTGGTATTGGGCCTAGGGGAGTAACACTGGCTGATGTACCATTCAGGGGGTTAGAGCTGCGAGGCCCTGTACTTTGAAATGAGCACATGGCGATGTGTTACAGGAGGCTCCTGCCCTAGTGAAGTACCCTGATATGCGTTTCCTCGTCACTCAGGTTTGTTCTTGCTCAGCATACTGAGATTTGTAACCCAACATTTGTAGCAATCGCATCACAACTACATGTTGCACAATGACCATTTGTGTTGGTTAAAGAGCCAGAACCAGTGGAAATTGTCAAACAAAACA
This sequence comes from Pleurodeles waltl, assembly GCF_031143425.1. Taxonomy (NCBI): domain Eukaryota; kingdom Metazoa; phylum Chordata; class Amphibia; order Caudata; family Salamandridae; genus Pleurodeles; species Pleurodeles waltl. The sequence continues at coordinate 70,542,452 of NC_090448.1, forward strand.
TGGGCCTCTTGGAAGCTTTGAATACAGATGGAATATAAAAGGAAAAAGTGTTAAGATATATTGTGTCTCTTTTCAATGTTTACAATTTGACATTTTTTTTTGACGTTTTAAGGAGCTCTTTGTTTTCTGGTGTCATAGATTCTGTAAAAATGGTATGTACTGAAATACTGCCCCCTCCCCATTTACACCAATCCCCGACCCTTGGCCCGTTTGACCTTTGCAACAAAGGAGGATGCAGAATGATTTCTGACCTCGTCCAAGGCACTGCCCTAAACTCCTTTGACAGCGTAAGAGAGAATTCTGGTGGGAGAGAGCAATATACAAAATATTGCATAAAGGCCAAATCAGGCACTGGGTATTGCAGACACTTAAAACTGGAGGCTGCCATAGTATATATATATATATATATATATATATATATATATATATATATATATATATATTTTTTTTTTTTTTATTAAAAAAGGACGGAAATCATATAGGGACAAAAAGAGTTATTTCAGATCAGTACACCTTGCTCTTGGAAGTCCTCCCGATTCAGGAATGGTTCTGCATGAGAAACAATGGGAAACAAGATGTTGCCACGCGGGGGTACCTTCTGTGAAAATGGCCTTATGCTCCTCGCAATCACTTTATGCAGGATCTGGACTGCTTCCACCTCCCCCCACCCTTTTTGTTTTATTCAGACGTGACTATTTGCTAAATGCGAATGCCACTTGTGCGCCCAGCATGTGTCCGTGCCGATTCTACCTGTACCCTTTATTTCAGATTAGTGTAACTTGGCATGCCACCTGTATTCACCTGTAACTATTCCCATGCACTCCCCTGTCCACAGTGTGTCCCATGTTTGGGGCCTCTGTATACCGCTGTGTTGATCCTTTCCTTCATATACCCTGTTGCCTTGTATATTCACATGTGCCAATTTGCATTTTGTTTTATTGTTTCTATTCACACTCACATGGCGGCCTGCCGAAAGGCTAAGGAACTTATATTTCTTTAGTACCGTTATGGGTACACCAGCCAGGGTCAGGGGGTGCTCCATGGCGTCCACCATGCAGGGATAGCACATTTGGCATTGATATTTGATGCTGTAGAGCTGTGGTTCCCAACCTGTGGTGCGGTGGCCCCTGGGGTCTGCAAAGCCTCCTCAGGGGGTCCGTGACTGCTTAGAAAATGTAATAATATTAACAGATTAGGTCCCCAGCTTTCAGTAATAACTCATTAGAGGGTCCCCAGATTCCAATAATGATTCAGTGGGGGTCCCCAGGTTCCAGTACTGAGAAAGTGGGGGTCCCGAGGTTCCAGTACTGAGAAAGTGGGGGTCCACAGAAGTCAAAAGGTTGGGAACCACTGCTGTAAAGGGTTTTTTCTTTTGTCTATTTGTATCTGGGTGTTCACTGACATTTGGGATTGGTGCGAATGGTGGGAGCGGGGACATGGGTTTTGGAAATGTTATGTTAATTCATTTAATCGTTGCAGTGACATGAAGGGAATGTTTCTTACTTATTTTCAGACTGGATGTTCTTTCTAGCTATAGCAACGCTTTTTACCATCGTGAACATGGTTATATCTCATAGGCCCAATGGTTTGGTGTATTAGCAGGAACGCAAGAGAGTTAAATAGCTACCGCAGAGCTAGACAGGTATTGGTCTACCTGACATGCATATGATTGTAATCACCCCGCTCCAAGAGACCCACTTATCACTATCAACTAATCCTACATTTGCATTCTAGTGGCATTCATATCGCTTTTAATGCTCACACACAACTCATTTACCCAGGTCAGTCATGCTTGTTAATAAGTCTCTAGTGTTTACATTTAAGGAGTACATTACTAACAAGAGCAGCAGACTAGTGATAGTGGTGACATTGATCTACACACAGCCGGTTAACTTTTATGGCTCAAAAGTTGAGAAACCCGGGCCTTAATTAGACTTATCGTACATAAAGTAGTAATAAATCACAGGACAAACAAGATGTGTCTTCTGTATGGCCAATTTTCCACCCTTTGACCACATGTGGCTTAACCTAGTTAATATGGAAATTAGGCATCATTTTGAGTGGACAAAGCAGACCAGAAATTATTTTAGTTTTCGGTGTAATTCCCCTACTTGAACTATTTTGGGATCCTTCTCATTCTTATAATTCATAAAACCAGAATGTTCTATATAGTAATTGGTTTAGCTTGATGAAAACCAACACACTTGCATACTCACAGTTCAGAATCACATCTCGGGCTCTATAAAGCTCTAACTTCTGGAGCAGGACAAGCAGCTCCACCACGGTCGTTGACCTCTGACCCCACCACCACATCAGCTCCCTTGTGATGCTGACCCCTGTCTTCTCCATGGATTTTATTCTCCTCAGCTCCATCTGATCAGAAATCACATGGGATGCTAAAAAAATAAAAACAAAATAATGGTTCACCAATCTAAAATGCTAAATACGTACGCTTTCACACAGAATGCAAAAACCATATCCAAACTTTTGTTTTAGACATTTTTTTATTCTATTAGTTACTTGCTGATTAAATCACTCTCCTTTCACAAAATAACTTGGAACGTTCTTGCTGTAGCAACACACACCGCTACATTGTTTCTTTTAAACTTTTAAAGCATGCAGTACATTTTAAAAAACATAGCACAAACATTGCATTGAAATGTGTAGCCAATAGCTGCTGCGGTATGAAGCCGTGAGCCTTATTTGTTTATTTCCAGCCATCAAGTGGTTTTTGCCAGAAAACACCACACATATTCCACTACTGGGCTCATCGACTGCAGCCCATTCAATCACCAATCCAAAGATAATATCTACCATTCAAAGTATGCCCCAAGAGAACTAAAAATGTCGAGTTGCTCACTGGAAGGCCCTGCTCAAAAGGCACGGGTAGTGTAGAGAAAAGTGAAGGAAGAAGACAGCAACGCTCTAAACAAAGAAGAGCACAGACAATGTTTAGAGATCTGCACGTTCGTTTGCGCGCGCGCGCACACACACACACACACACACACACACACACACACACACACACGCACGCGCAGCGTGATGGGCAACCACTTGCACTTTCCACCAAAGCAGAAAGGATATGACCACAACTGCAAGAAGATAAGAGAAGTGAATTCACTAACCACATACACAAAGGAAACATACGAATTATGATCTCCAACGCAGCTCGCATCAAACGTGTATTTTGGGCAAGTATGATTTTAGGAAAGAACGGGGAACATTATTAGCGAAGGGGCAAGCTTCAGCCAAAATCAAAGGGGGGAGAGGCTGCCGAGGATGGCAGATTTAGGGAGCAGCAGTTATGAAGAGGGTCACCGAACAAATAGTTCACGGGAAGATGCATAAAAGACAAGCATATGCAATGGGTCTCGCATTTGCTCGAGTTAGAGCTATTAGCGTTGTAAACTCCTAATGGGACTTTTCTTGCCACAAACTGAAAATTAAAAGTAAAACAGTTTCACATAAGCGAGCCGGTTCAAAGCGCCATGGCCACCACAAGCATCAGCGTGAAGAGACACACAAAAGGAAAAAGAAGTTTGCTCGCAGTCAAACTTATCGGCGAAAGTGCAATTATCCATGTATAAGGGTCGATGGCCAATGCGGTAACAAAGCTGCCCAAGGAGGGACAAACATAAACCATTTACCAATGATGACAAATGATTTTTGAAGGGTGAGCCCACGAACTAATGGTAGTGAAGGGTGGGTGTTGTTAAAAGCCCAGATACATACCAACACGTCAGAAAAGCAGCGCTTGCGTGCTGCTATGCTTGACCTAAAAAAGTGCTACAGACAGTTGATGTAATTTATTCAATCAACAGAGATGAACCAACAAGGAGAATGCACTCATGACTTAAGTAGGGCATCGCCTGAAACGGTGACTGAATGAACTAGTGCAAGGGCTTTTCCCAAAACAAAAAAGGTAGATTGGTAGTAATAAAGTCCTATATACACAACAATGGTGTAAGAAAAGAAAACTATTTGTCAGAAGAGATGGAAAATTAAAGAGCACAGAGAGGACCATGGAGAACGGGGAGGAGTTACAGGCAGCCATAGAAGAGATCACAGCGGAGACATTCCAAGTGTGCCATTGTCAGGGATTAAGTTGCTGCTATACCTTTTCTTTGTGGGTATGATTACTTCAACATAGATGTGGGCAGATGCTACTAAATTCCGATTACAGAATGGGGACACCACCTCTGAACTCAGATTCAATAAAATATAAGATGGTTGCAGACACCATTATTGTGCACAAGAGAGAAGAACAGGTGAAAACGTAGGACAGGCATGCCTTGGTCAAATATACGTTTCATATAAAGTGTATTGGGGCAACAAGCATAATGCTAATAATGATTCTGAAGTATTTCTAAAGTGCAAAACTTGAGTACCCTGCAAGGGCGTCCTGGCGCTTCTATAACTGAAAATAAGTGATGTCTGCTGGAACAGACATGTTTTCAGCAGTTTTGAAAGTTTCAGAGATTTTTTTTCTGCCCCGAGAGTAACAGGGTGGTTATTCCACAGCTTGGGAGCCGGAAGAGAGAAAGTTCTGCCCCCTTCCTTGTCAGATTAAAATAGGAAATAGTTAGAAATGGGGCTTCTTCCGACCTTAGCATCTTCCTTGGAGCATATCGCTTTGGCTTCTTCGAAATAGTCACTGGACTGGTTTGAAGTCATGAGGTACATCAAACCTGATGAGGTCGGTGAATCACAAAGGCTGTTTTTAAAAGCACTCCTTGGTTTACAAGCAGACATTGTAGCGCTCTAATGGCGGCGAAGCCAGGCATAAATCCAGTGGTGAGTCAGATCTGAGTGTCAGCATGAATGTATGAACTACCTCATATTGTAATAAATCAAAATCTGTCAGCACTGAAGCCAAATTCAATTGTGTGTGCTTTCATATCCTTAATCCTTACTTAATTTAAAATTGGAGCTAATTTTAATCTGTCATTTCTTTAAAAAGTAAAGGAAGGGAATCATAAAATGTCTGAGCTGGGAGCTCGGTATGTGCAAAAAAATAAGAAAACGCATAAAATTAAACACTCCCTATCTGAATTCTCCGCAGTCTAGATTTTTCTAGCGAAGTAGGTTTGTTTTGTTCATTTGCCTAGCTTCTAATACACTTTAAATTCCTATGATAAGCAGATTTGCTGTTCTCTGATCCTGTTGCTCTCCAGGCCCTTTCAAATTGTTTGCGAAGACTTTTCACCATCACCTCACAGGAATACCAGGGGGCGGATGGAGGACTTCTCAGGATTTTTTTAGTGGTTACTGCTGCAATATCACCTAGTGCCTTCCTCGCCAAATTAGTTGAACAACTTTCTTTGTAAGTGTTATGAATGTTTCAGGGTTCTTTTGAGGACTTCATTTAAAACAGGACTTGCCATTCTTTTTTTACTTTGATCGAGCCGTTCTTAGCATTTCTTTCAAGCATCCCCTTTTCTGGTTGGGTATTTTTATATTAAACGGACTTCCATAATGATCTGCCCAGACTATTTTTACATATGATTCAACAGATATTGTTTAATTTATAGTAATAAGATCAATAGTGTGACATGTGGGAGATGTCACTTACAGCACCACATTTAAGGCCAATAGTGGTGTCAGTTTAATGTCTTGTGGCTACTTTTGACATTCCATCTTATATTAAACTCTCCCAGTACACATAACTTGTTTGATTTAAGAGAGTTAGATGTGATTTAATCAGCTAGAGCTGAAGTAAAATCCACAAAATATCCTGAAGAGCGGTATAGTAGTAAACAGGTCCATGGGATATTTTGAGCAATATTTGTTATAGAGAGAAGTGTTTCTGCTAGTGCCAACATCATTAGTTCCGTTTGTTTGACTGGCAGAGATGCCATATAGATCACAGCTACACCACCGTCCATACTGGTTGCGCTATTCTAGTTATATTATATCCAGCCAGAATTGGTTTATATTAATCTGGGCCGGATTAGTTTTTTAGACACGTTTCAGTAGGACCTAAAATATAAAATTTTCAGTGTCAAGGAGAAAGGCAGTTTCACCTTTATGTTTGTTGAGTGATCAACAGTTTAAAAGCATTACCTTACATCATTGTATGAGAGGGGTTTTGCTGTTCTGATATTTACAATATTCACTCCTTTCATTTGACAGTTCCTTTATGTTCTTTAATTTTACCAATCCTTCACATGGATATCAGATTTTGGATGTGAAACGGGCAGCGTGTCAGCACTTCTAGGATGGTGATGGGAGCAGATTGGCTTGCCTTTGGGGCAGATACACAGCTCCTGCCTCTATATCAGAGGTCTTCAAACTGGGGGGCGGGCCCCACCAAGGGGGCCTTAAGTGATCCCAGCGGGGCACCAGACTGTCACCAAAAGAAGCATTACACAGATAACAGGCCTTTGTTTTAAGCAGAAGCATGTTTTGCATTTTTATAAAGGTAACAGTACTTAACTGCAATGTTTAAATAGGTCTAGACATATTTAAACATTGCCATCTTTATAAAATAATTGTGAAAAATTCTGTGGGGGCAATGATTTTTATTTTTCAACTGGGGGTCCCGGCATTAAAAAGTTTGGAGACAACTGCTCCATATAGTGCCATGAGGATTGCGATATTATACAACTAGACTGTCAACGGCCTCCTCCAATATGACAGCTGTTGACGAGGCACAAGTCAAACTACTAAAGGTGGGCAGCAAACTAACCAGCAGGTCACCTCTTCTTACACCCTCCTTTAGTAGTAATTTGATATTTTATAAACTGTGTACTGGTGTGTTCCTAAAGTGCAATGAAAAACTGTGAAAGATATAAAAGTTAAAATAACACATTATAAATCCAGAAACAATTATTGTATCATCCCATCCACCTTTATAAGCCAAACAATTAAAAACTCCTAAATTATCTCCAACCATACTTTGCCAGACTAGTACAGACACAGTGCAAGTGAAATGGTTATGGAAACCGCTGAATGCACAAATAATTATAAACAGTTAACATTGATCACAAGGACAAATATTACCTGGTATCCGGACACATATCAGTTCAGGATCTTGGATACTGCAACAGTGAATGGATGATCAAGGCTAGGAAATGTCAACATTTTGACCCCAGTATATGATTCAGACTAAGTCTTCCTCGAAAACTCCAGAAAGTGGTCAGTGACGGTATCAGAGCCTTAATGCAGGTATACCATTTGAGTATGGCTTGCTAGAGTGTCTGCAGATCTGTAAGAGCAACTTCAATGGCCTGTTTCAATTCCTTCTTGATGACATGCAATTCCTTTGCTGCAGATGTACAAGTCAGATTGCTACCTATCTTCTGCCCTGAGCAACTCCCCGTCTGAATCATATACTCTTTCTATTCTAATGGCATTACCATGCTACGCCTATTCTAGTAATCTCTTCTGTGATTCATTAGTCTGCATTCAAGTCATAACCTCGAGTCTAAAAACTGGTTTAGCTATTTCACATTTTGTCTCCCGTGAGGTATTCTCTGGATGTTCTTGCAAAGGACAGGATCCCTTATAAGCACCTAAATCATCATAAACATGAGTAGCCTTAGATGGGAGGCCATTGGCAAACAACCAAATAATTCAAGTAGTGTCTAATTGGTGTGTGCCCTCTTTGTGTTTTACATAAACTATCAGAGGTTAGAACTTATCTACAAGGAGTGCAGTGCACAGAATAGAAGAGGATTGTCGATTATCTCTTGTGATTTGCAATACAAATGTTAATCCACTTTACTCTTGGATATTGTTTTCAAACAGCTAACAGGTTAAGGTCTCCACACCTCTGTAGCAAAAATGTAGGTACTTATCAAGCATACATAAGACTATCAACTACACCCATAATCACTCAACCAACAAAGATAACATCGCACCCTTTGACAGTCCCCGAACACAGTTCATCCTCCATACGCCTGGGGGTAGTGACTACTACTTCTTGTACCTAGTAGGGAACCACCCAATAATCACTGGTGTTCCTTCCTCGTTGTCGGATCCTAACCACTTCTCTCCTGTTTCCATTCAAGCCGAGTATACAGTTATCAGAGATAAGCATCATGCCACTACACACCTCATCGCCAGCTTTAGCTTCTGTACACCAACCACCTCTCTGGTACCGGGCAACATGACTGCGATCTTGTCTTTACCCATTCTCCAACTCCAGTCAAACACCTGACACAATTTTCATCTTAACTAGGTATTTAATCTTGGAAAAAATCGCCAGTTGCTCTTCCATCCATGAAGCACATTGTGGTCAAAATGTCTCATGAAGAAGCCAGATGAAATAACAGCCCTGTGGTGATCCTCGAATGGCGCCAGCAGATTCCAACTCACAACCTGGAGCTCAACACTTGGGGAAAAAAACAACATTAGGGTGTACAAACATTCTAGTACTAGTTGAAGCTACATCATGGAGACTTGTATCCCATAACATTCAGGGATACTATCCTAATGGATGATGCCATGCTGTTTTATCTTTTGTATTGTCCAAGAGTATAGTGATTGAGAAAACGTTTTCTCTTCCCACTCATTTACATACATCAAATCCACAGACTGCCACCTTTAAGTTCCAAAATACGTTTTATAGGACACTGAATAGACTCTTCAAAACTGTTGTATTAGGCACTGCAGCCATTGCGCCTGTCATAAACCTTCAGCAATCCTCCTGAATTCAATCTAAAATAAAATCTTCCGCTAACCTAAACATTTCGTTGTGATGGGAGGGGAGGCCTTACTCAAGCTAATTAAATAAGATGAAAATGCATGTAACATGACCTCCATCTCAAACTGATGATTGTGTACTCCCACAAGATGTTTGCTACTGTTCATATTGTATGGAATATCATTTCTTTTGAAAATGCTAATAAAATAAAAGTGTTTAAAGAAAAAAAAAAAGAACAGGTAAAGCTTGTGATCAACAGCAGGCCTGCAGCTATCAGCGATTTTAATTGGATCACGAGTTGCTTAGCCACAAGCAAAACAGTGGGGTCTGACGAGGTTCCTCTTTTTTTTTTTTAGACCTTTTATTGAATTGTGAATTATTGAATTGTGCTTCAAATCTCCCCTAACAAAAATAACATTTACTTAACAGCCAGTCAGTAAGAACTATAGAACAAGTACAAGTCCTTCGATTAGTAATTGTGATTGACCATTAATAGCTGTGAACATGAGGATACATCTTACCATCTCCAGCTAAACATATTAACTTATTAGTAATAGGACACTTAGGGCAAAATACTCTTCATTCATTATTATGCACGAATAAACATTCAATTATATTTTGATGTAGCAAATCTGATCCCATAGTTTTCCACTTATTTGAGTCCACTGTAATTCACCCATGCTCCCCATATTGTGGACAGCCTCCGCTGGTACATACTGTTTCTCTGCCGTCATACACCAATCATACCACATTTCCACTCCTCTATTATTGGGGGAGTAAGGCTACCCAATCTCTATGCTTCATAGGTCTGCACATTCTTGATAGACTCAAACAATAAGGGGGAAGCAGAAGGATGACCAGTCCAGTACTGTGAAATCTAATACAAGTCCCAGCGCTGGACTGGTATGAGAAGCTGAACCCGAAGAAATGCATAATGAAGGAAGGTTGTTATTATGGGAAATGGACTAGTGGAACCATAACAAGTTTCTTACTCAGACTTGCATACATAAGGCAGGAATGCATATTACAATGTAAACCTTATCAACCCAAAACATAAATAAACATTGTTCTGTAAAGTGGTTGGTAAAGATTTTGGCAGACACGACTCTGAATGGCAGTTTTATACCAGGATCTGAGGCCTTTTGAGGCTCGCATTATAGGAATTTCCTGTAATTGTCACTCCCAACACCAGCCAACATAGTAACAAGGAACACAGTGGTATTACAATACTGAAGATTTTTGAATAAGAGACATTGGGTGAGCACATAACAACAACTCCCTTTGTTGTTGCTCCTGCAATCAGCTGCTTTCTCTTTAACTTTTTATTCAAGTTGGAACTTTTACTTATTATTTTTGTTGCCCTTTCCATAGTCCTAGCTCTCCCTCATTCCTCGTCTGAACTAAAGAAACCTTTCTTAGGGTCTAAACACAGGATAGTGTTGTGTTATGTTTAGGCCAGCACACTGTTCTTTAAGCCTTAAGGGACCTTCCCTTTTCCTTTGGGCCACCTACTTTCCCCCCCAAATTTCTTTACCAAGGACAACTGCTTCATCAGGGGTGGCCCCTTCGCAATGGCAAAGGAGCGTCTCTCCCCTGGCTGAGCCAGGAGCTGAAAGATAAAACCATATTTCTTCATCATTTTATCTTTCAGCTGCTGGCTCAGCATGTGAAGGTCGGGGTAGGCTGGGCGGAGGTGGGAGGAGGCGAGAGTGCATCAAGTGTGCATGTGTGATGGCCGTCCCTCTTATGCGCACTTAGGTTTCTCCAACCCGGGTGTGTTGAGCAACTGGGCTGGAGAAACTGCACAGACCCCAGTGCAGTGTCTATGTAGCAGTCCAAGCTGCTCAGACCAATCCTGACGCTGCTTTCATGATAGCATTAGCATGAAAGCAGCACCCGGATTGCTAGGGAGCCTGTGCTAGTGTCCCAGGGAATGCTGGGACACCAGTCGAAGAGGAGTGAGGCAGCAGGAGGCGCCGACGGGAAGAGGTACGTTTTTTTAAAAATGTCTATTTTTACACCTCCTATCTTCTTTTTTTGTCTTACCGTCTGAGATAACTTTACTCTAAAATACAGTAATTTATATTTGCTACTTGCTCCTAAAATGAGTTCCTAGCTACAACTCATTGTAGTAGTGCATTTTACAAACGTTCTCATTCATGTACCTAGCTGCTGTGCTCTCCTAAATGCTTCCCTAGGAGGCCTAGATTAAAGAACTTGGCAATTTTAGCTCACCATGGCTAATGAGGGAAAATACATCTTACCCCTGAAAGCCTCTAATGTTCCTCCTCGTCCATCTGGCTCGTTTGTCTTATGGCATCTAGTTCCAGAGCTTGTTAAAGAAGCCATTTTGATACTTCTTGAGGTAACCTGCTTTTCCTCTGGTCGCTTCAACCTGTAGGTTCGGTATGCCAAAAAAGTCTTATTGAACAGAGCCACAAAAACAGCCACCTGTCTCATGAAAGGCCCTATAGCAGCACAAAAAATATTGGTATCCTTCGCTCTTTCTGAGTGGAATTTTGTGACACAGCCAGTGAAAAAGCTCAGGTTGACCTAGCTACACCAAGATAGTGTGGTTACAACAATAGATTTTACCGTAGCCCTTCTAAAGCTAGAAAAGTGGCTGCAAATAAGTCAAAGAGAATTCCTTCATGACAGAGGTGGACTTCAGTAGTTTTGTTGTCTTTAGTTCTTCCCAACAACTCCAACTCGTATTTGGACCTTATTCCAGAGTCTCACTTTTCCAGCGTACAACAGTCTAAAAAGTCACACATCACAAATGTATTAGGCTATGTTTCATGCAACTCCCTTTAGCAGACTAGCGAGGCTCCTGGAACTCCATGATGGAAGGGAGGTAAAGCTGTACTCGGTGTGCCTGTAAGGTTTAGGGCATGGTTTAGAGCTCTGCGAACAGGTTACTCCATCACAAACTTGATGAAAATCCTGTCCGCCTTTTTACAAGTGCCATACAATCTAATGCATTTGTGATATGTTGAATGGTATATCCCAACCACTGACCTATAAATCAGCTCCTAAATCCTTATCACTCTAGTGTTTGGAGGATGAATGGGAAAGCTATAAGAGGAACATTTAACAAAGATTTAGAGCATAATATTGGTAAGAATCTGTTACTGCTCATTTAACTAGAGAACATGCTCAACTCAATGGGACATTAGGTACATTTTTTGACAGACCATCAAGACATTGGCAAATCACCCTCCTGTCTAAGCATCTTGGGGATCTAAGGTACAAATATTTCAAACTTACGAATTTATTTGAAGGGTTATTGACTCGATTCAAATAAGCATTAAGAGAAGGCAATATTTGTGTCTCGAGCATAAAAGATTAATTTGATTTATACGCTCTGAGCATTTCATGCGGAATGAACCGTGAACTGTATGTACACAAAAATCAATAGGGACCCTATATTTATGTTTTTTAATTGTTGCTGTTATTTATTGCTGTGCTTATTTTTAAAAATTGTTTAATTTAACCAATAAAAGATGTTTTTGTAAACCTATTTTATTCAGTTCAGCAAAAGTAAATATATCACAAGTTATACTGTAATCTTTCTATTGCCAGTGCTGCTTTCATCGACCTTTCTAGCAACCAGTTATATTGTACTTTCTTTCCAACCCAAGTATCGTTCGTTATACAGTAAGAATCATTCGCCCCAATGTGCATTTTTTTCTGCTTGCGTATTAAAGATTGGGGTGGTTGGGAGACATTGTAGAGGTCAGGGGAACAAGAGTGAAAAGGGTAGGCGCGTCAGGAGATAAAATAAGTATATACAAATTATTTTCATTATTATTATTTTAAGGAACAGTTTGCTGACTAGATGTTTGATCCTACTTCTGTCCGTCACCCTTACCCTTCCACTGACTACCATTTGATCACATTACAAACTGTGTCTAAATTAGGATTACGAACCCCAAAGACCAGGAAAGTAGGAATTTCTTGAATACTCTGTGCCTCCTGCTGACAAAGCGTGCTTCCAACTCTACCCCCCCAAAAAAGGTCCCTCTCCACACATTTTGCTTTCTCTTCCGTCTTGATTCAGAGCACAAATGATGCTTTTATTACACTATCACTCCTGCACCCTAAACTTGCTATCAACATCTTTCCAGTGTGCAACAGACAAGCAGTGGTGCTAAAATGTTTCAGCTGTCTCGATGGCTTTCATAGCTAATACTGAACAGCAATCAGGAATCAATATGTCTTACTGACAGATAGGAAAGCAAAGGACATGCATAGAACCACTTCCTCTTGAAAGCAAGGTTTCCAGGAAGAGCTTAACCTATGTCAATGGTGCTGAGCCCTGGCCCCAACAATTGGTCTCATAACCACAGGGAGCAACTAACACTATTCATAGAATTTCTCACATGTCACAGCAGGCCCTTGGGGCAATATGGGTAATTAGTAGGAATCGTCTGTCTCCTTCATTAATGATAAAAGGTTAGTTTCTTCATTCATTCATCTTGATTATGTGGCTCAGTGACACATTAGGCTAAGAAACTATTAAGCTGAGAAAGAAGCAAGTGAAAATAAAATAATAACTTTGTTACAGCCACACACATAGGCAATGTGCAGCAGGACACACAGCTAGGCATCAACACACACAGGACTCAAGTCGAGCATAACTTAACAGCTGACTTAAACTCTACCATCCTTCTGGAGAGCTACGCTCCACCTCTCTCTCCCTCACACAAGTTCCTTGCATCTGCAGAAGCAAGGCAGGAGGGCGCACATTCTCCTCCATCGCTGCCAAGAACTGGAACAGACTTCCTCAAAACATCAGGACTGCCACTCCACTTCTAAAGTTCTACAAGAAACTTAAGACCTGGCTGTTCAACTAGAAGCTCTGCCTGGCCTACTTTGTTCTCAAGAATGTTGTCACCCCCTCAAGTTCAACTAGGACCTCTGCCCCTCAAGGTGTTGCTTTGCTTTCACTAATGACCGAGCTGACAAAAATCTCTGGAATGCACCTCTCAGTTCAAAGAAGACATTTATTATTATTTCACCATGAGGTTCCTAAAAAGGAGGTTAGCATGTTAAAAGCACACGTTTAAAAATAGTCACAGCAATGAAAGGAAAATATATCCAAAAACAATTCTCAACTGCAATGTACACAGCAAATGTATATAGTTATGATAATGCAAAGCAAATAATGAAGTAAAAATTCATCACGTAGGGCCGGTCAGATGCTTCATCTTTCTCATGCCAGCAAGAAGATAACCCCGTTCAACTGCAAGAAAGATCTCCACCCTCACAGGACAGGTGTCAGGCATTTGACGTCTAATCCTGACCGAGGTCTCAGAAATTTCACTGCTACTGAGCAGGGCCATCTTTTTATATCTTAAAGAATCAGAGAAATGGGCATTTCAGACTTTTAAATATTTAGGGGTTCAGGTATACCACTCCATGACGGACCTACGTGAGGGCAACTTAGACAGGCTGCTGCGCTCCACTCGCGGGTCCATGACATTTTGGAGCTCACTTCCATTATCACCCATGGGCCGCATGGCCATAGCCAAAATGTTAATATTACTGAGATTTTTATACTACTTCACAGCGTTCCCGCTGTCTCTGCCACGCTCGTTTTTTCGAAAACTGCATTCCCTTCTAACTGATCTGCTATGGGGCAGGGACAGACGCAGGGTAGTGCTAGCTATTACACAATACCCACAAGAAGAGGGCGGGCTCGGCATGCCAAATCTTGAATTGTACTACGCGGCAGCCCAGCTTCAATGGGTAACCACGTGGTTTAATGAACCGCTCACACCAGAGGGCATAGCGTTAACAGCCTAAACGACACTACAAACAATACTGACATCTCTTATGTCCGGACCCCCCTAATAAAACACCTCTCTTGGACACAGCCAGATACTGTTGGCGGAGATATGTCCAGGGGAGAACCCCAATCCCCCCTTACTCACCATTAATACCAATGGCTCAGGTACCAGGTGTCCAAGCTCTCTCCTTTCACCATGATATACGAGTAACTAAAACATTGAACACGGGCGATCTGTTCTCGAGTTCTAAGGCAAACACTTTTGCAGAACATGTGTCTGCAGGTATCATGCAACCCGGGGCCTTCTTAACATGCAACGCCATTAGAATACTTTTACAAAACCTATGGAGGTGCAACCTCACCGAGCCTGTCGAATCCCCTTTACTTACCTCATTACTCACTATAGGAAATACAAAGGGCATCGTCACTAAACTATATAAAATACTCCTAGCACATACCTGTCCCGCTCTGACACAGGTCAAAAGCCGCTGGGATGCCGTTCTTCCCACGCCAATCACCCAGAAATCCTGGGAGGCTGCCCTCATCACGATTAAATCTGTATCCCGCAACATGCGTCCGAGATACACACAATTTAACTACATCCACCAAGCATACCTGTCCCCGGCCCGTATTAATAAAATATACCCAAATACTAAACCAGAATGCCCTAGATGCGCTACCCCTGCCGCTAATTTCTACCATATGGTGTGGGACTGCCACACAATAAGCAACGGCTGGTGCTGCATTACCGAGACAGACATACTAGACTAAACGCTCGCACCTACACCTGAATCCTGTTTGCTGGGTATACACCACAGGAACAAGAATGAAAAACATACTCACAGGTTCATAGACCTTGCGTTTGTAACCTACAAGCGCTTGATCGCCACACACTGGAAGGCCCTTAACGCCCCACCCTACTCTGCTTGGCTTACAGATCTACACAGCTCCACATTAGCAGAAGCCCACACACTCAGACAGCTGCAACACAGAGGCCAGTCACAAGAAGGGACTGAACACTGGGACCACTTTGTGGTAAAAATAGAGTCTAGGGATGATATGTATCCCCTTTGAACCGCGAGGCACAAACAAAAAGCCCCCCGATTGAACACCTAGCAATCATGATAAGGGCCACATCATACTTGTTATAATACATTTGCTGACTCTTCCGCGTTAAACCAAAATAGAAAGGTAGGCAAAAAACGCAGTTCCACCCAGGGGTGAACATGGAAATCGGTAGTGACTGCTACCAACTGGTCAGTGATGTCCACGCTTTACCACTACTCGCATAACACGCAAGTAAAGCACAAACATCTTTTGTACCTCCATAACCGAAAGTTGCCATTTTTACTTAAAACACCACACAATATATTTAAGTAAACCTAAAGATATGCCTATTGTTATAAATCGTACCAAGTTAAGTTGTGTGTCAGTACACTAAAATGTAACCCTATTGCATTGAAATTACAAATATGTGTAATTATATATGCAAAGAGAAACTGTTCATTCTCTTACCAATCCAAGAGAAATGTACTGCTGTTTGCAAGTTAAGTTTAATAAACAGATTTAAAAAAAAAAAAAAAAAAAAGAATCAGAGAAGGGTTTTCTGGAGAAAAAAAACTAATTTAGCAATTCAAAACATGCTGGCTAGTTTAGATCTGCTTTGAAAATAACTCATTGAGATTTGGCCACAGTCCCAAGATGCTAAATCAGAACAAATCTGTTCCCTGCCATCGGAGTACATTCTTATCTTATGAGAAAGAACACGAAAATAAGCCCAGTTTACAATGTGGAAAAACACAGGCACATTTAATATGACAGTGTCTAACGCTATAATAATGTCAATAGGCAGCTAAACTGAATACAAAAATGTAGTCTGCAATTGTTGAACACTAGACAGCTAATCCAGGTGCAAAGTGGTGGCACACAAAGTCAGTGGTCAAAAACACATATTTCACTACAGGTGTGCACCAAGATATTTACTAGTTTAAGTTTTAGGGGTTTTAGTAGAATTTGTGCTCCAGTGTCTGGGTACCGTCATCGGTGATAAGATGCGCCATACAAATTGACATAAAAAGGTAAATGGAAAATACTTGGTAACCTTAATCTAATTATGTGTTCTACAAGCACACAGGCTATGCCACATAGCTCAGTCTAAACAAACAAGACATAATAGACACATAATAAATTATACACTGTGCAGGACAGGCACAAAACGGCACTTTTTAGTCCAGATAGGGACACACCCTGTACTAGTAATTGAGTTCAGATGGAAGGACTTCCACAATAACTAAATAACACGCCACTCAATCACAATGTCAGGTAGGTGATGTACAACAAAGGAAGAGTTGCCTTGAGGAGTGTAGCTATGTTGCATCCTAAGTGATCCTCTTGAAGTGCCCTCACTTTGCATAGCAGCACATACAAAGACATGACAATATCCTTTTGTCCTAGTATTCGTGACTCACAAGTGTGGTCTGCGATGTATTTTCTAGTGTCACCACCTGAAGAGGCCTGCCTCATTATTGAGCAGGGGCTTTCCACAGAACGTCATCACAGCTGTCATTCTTCATTTTGTATTAGTAAGCCACTCCCAAGCAATATAAAACAAGCATGCTTTACAGTAAATCCTATAGGCATTCATGATGGCATGGTGTTAACATTTCAGAGGGTTAAGCCAAGTGAAAAACAGGTATTGTAGCAAGACCAAAAAAGTGGGAAACAGCACGATGGATAAAATGCATGTCTGAACTTGTGCACTGCACTTGAAACTTCACACCCTCCGAAGGAACTGTGTAACCCTCTTAGAATAATAATCAGATACATAGATTCAGATTATACGAGGTTGCAGCTATTTTCCCTTTGTACTATTCGAGTGTGTTGAATGAAGTGCAACTATCCAGAGAAAAACACCAGTCACCAATGCAACTTGTGTAGAAAGAGCTTCAGTTGCTTGACAAGAGGGGTATCTCAGTTCCTGGAGTGCAGCCTTCTGAATTACTTGCGGTAGCCTCGGAAGAAACAAGAAAAGCTCTGCACATATGGCACTACCATAACCTGCTTCTATACAAAATCGCGTCCCCATAATTCTCAGTAACGAATGTACAAGAATGGACATGAAGCGCCAGATGTTTCCGGATAGAAAATGCCAGTCCTGATCAGTTGCATTACATGGGCAAGCTTCTTAGATACACTCACCAGCAACTCAGAATCCTCCATTCAGGTGGCCACTTTGTCCAGTGCGAATCCAAGGCTTCCTGTGGGCTATCTTTAACCTGGACTTAAATCTACTCTTCCTATAGCTGGAGGCATAGCCACACCAGCGACCAAGATGGCCGCATGGCAATTAAGCTCCTGTGAACTCGTCCGATCCTGTTGCCCCTAAGCCTACAATCATCCTCGCTGATTGCCAGAAGGCAACTTCTATATTCAATGTTCTATGATGTATAAGTCATTAACTAACTGGCTACCTGTGGTCCATTTTATCACAATCTTTTATACCTGTGGGTCTTCCCATTTACATGATTGGAGTGTTATGTCTTTTTGAGAGCTGTGCAATATGTTGGTTTACTTAAAAATGCTAAATAATAAATAAAGTTTTCAATACTAGCCTATAGCAGGTGAACAGACGAGGTTAGTGAAAGGAGCAGGTCGTACATGTAATACATCGGACCCTAGCAAGGACCAAGTGACTCACCACAGGACAATCCGAGAAATACTTGTTGGGTCCTGTGGGTGGTGGAATTTGCTAAAAGCAAAACATATGTATCTTGACACTAAAGATGAATAGACTATTAGCAGCAATGATCCTAAAATCTGCTGGACAATGCAAATAAAAATGTAATTAACACCTTTCTCAAAGACGTGTACGAGCCAATCTAATCCCACAGGGAGATTACTCCAAACTTGAGGTCCCAGCTAGGACAAGGCACCTTTGTCTTCTTCACAATAGATAATGCAAATAGCTATTGGGATTTGGAGTCCAGGCTTCAGAGAGGAGGAAAGCGCTGGAGCCAAGAGACAGGTGGGGATTTCACTGTGCCATAAAAAATCCTGTACATCAAGCACAAAGATTTAAACGCGACCCTTTGCCCAAGAGGAATCCATTGTGGATTGATTCTAGTTTGAGGTACAGGTTCATTCTTCAACCACCTGATACAACTCTAACTGCGAAGTTGTGAATTCACTGCAGAGCTTTCAATGAGGTCTCAGGAATTTCTAAGTAAAGTAGTTTACAATAGTCCGGACCACCTGAGCATGAAGATGTTTCCGCAGAACCCAAGCCACTTGATCTGAGAAGAGGGAATCTGAGCATGGCCTAATGACTTGGGCCTTATAGATTCCTGCCGTGTGACAATGTGATTTCCTGCTAGCAGGGTCACAGTCTTGTTAGAAATCAGTGGTCTCCCTGCCTCATGTTTTCCAAAAACATGTTTAATAAAACTACATAAGTACTCATGTGAGAGTTTCTGTTGAGGGCTCTTAAGCCATTGTTCAGTTGAAGGCTCTGCTGCAATCCAGCATAGGGACGTGGGTCACCCATTTCATCTGTAGCCTGTCAAGCATTGTGAACAATGCCACTAGGCATCCGCGTATGTGCATGGCCACCTGAAAAGATGTGCACTTCAGTGTCAGGGCTGCGTGGTGAGTTGCTGGTCTATGCTTTTTTACATTTTTTTCCCATTAACCTTTTCATCCAACGACTTTCCCCTTTTTCAGTTGAAAAGAGAAATATTTTTGCCTCTTTTCCTCCTTTGCCATATTAGGTCACGCAACAGCACCACATATTCAAAAGAGGAAACACTCATTGACAAGTGCAATATGGCCACAGCTAGCATACAGCTCCATGTCAAAATGCAAACTTCAGAAAAACAAAAAAGTAGAAAGATAAATCTCGAAATGCAGACTACAGTAATAAAAACATGCAAAAGGTATCTACCTACCTGCATTTCAACCTAATAAAATTGTAAATATTTACAAATCAAGCTAAACATACTTGCCAAAAAGTAGGACAGGTTAAACTACTAACTCCAGCCGTTGCATATCTGCTCCTCCATTAGGGCGGAGGTACGTTGGCCCCCCCCCCCCAAACCTTTGTTTATTATCCTTTTCTTTCAAAGGGGCGGGGCCACGGGGTGACGAGCAGGCCGAACATACATGCGCAGTGTGTTCTCTCCAGCTCGGCAACACAGTTGCCGGGCTGGACAGAGCCTGCACAGTCTCACAGCCAATCATGATGCTGGATTGGCCGCAAGGCAGGCTGGGAGCCTGCTGTGCCTGCAGCAAGACTGAGGAGAGGTGCAGCACGGCGAGGAGCGAGGTAAGTGGTTTTTCACATTTTTTATTTATTTGAATGTTTATTCCTCCCCCTGCATGCCACCCCCCCTCTTCCACGCCCTGCAAGCCGCTCATGATGAAAATGGTAATTTCACATATGGTGGCTTTTATTCATCCCTTCTAATCCATTAGTCTCTTCCAAGTGGCATTCTGGTTTTCCATTACTACTTGCCCGTTGCCACAGATATTAATGGAACCGTAGATGTAATTGCTAATTAGGTTAGGTTTGAGTAGGTAAAGATCACTTGTTAGATTTCGCTAATGTCGCTTGTACGAAGCTTTCCTTTTGACATTGCATGGTAACCATGATTTAAGGATTTGTGCGTGAATGGTTGACACATGATCTCATCGCCCACTGTTTCCTCCGTTATATGTAATGTTAAACTCACGATGCACCATAAGGCAAGAGCAGTTCTGCAGTCTGCATTTCACTGGTTGACGACCCAGTAACGGTAGTTTCTCTTCTCGGAGGAATAGAGAGGGGAGAGATCAGAAATATAATTCAGCATCACATCTTGCTTTAAGCGAGTAATGTTTGGTGGTTCTAGATTAACAGATAACAAAATATGTCAGGCAAGGTTAAATCCTGTCGCATTAGGACTTCGCTAATGTGGGTGTGTTTGAGCTGAAATTACTATTTTAGAGTCCAGAATACTAATAAAGTTATTTGGGGCCAGATGTAGCAATATTGCAAATTGCGACTTGCAATTTGCGAGTCCATCCGACTCGCAAATTGCAAGTCGCAATTTACAATGCAGTATGGTGTCTCAGACACCGACTGCGACTCGCTATGGGGTCGCAATGACCCACCTCATCAATATTCATGAGGTGGGTCGCAAATTGCGGCCCCATAGCGAGTATAGGCACTCGCAAACATGGAGGCCTGCTGTCGTCAGCAGACCTCCATGTTCGTGACTGCTTTAAATAAAGCAGTTTTTTTTTTTTTTTTTTTAAGTGTAGCCCGTTTTCCTTAAAGGAAAACGAGCTGCACTTAAAAAAAAAAAACGAAACCTTTAGTTTCGGTATTTTTTCAGGGCAGGGAGTGGTCCCTTGGACCACTCCCTGCCCTGAAAAAATATTTTTGGGTCCATTCACAAAGTGGAAGGGGTCCCATGGGGACCCCTTCCAATTTGCGAGTGGGTTACCATCCACTTGAAGTGGATGGTATTGCATACCACTCAGACTCGCAAATAGGAAGGGAACACCCCTTCCTATTTGCGAGTCTGAAATGCATATTGCGAGTCGGTACCGACTCGCAATATGCATTTCTGCATTGGGAAACGCGTTTAGCGAGTCGCAAACGGCAATTTTTGCCGTTTGCGACTCGCTAAACGTTTCCTACATCTGGCCCTTGGTGAATTTATTCTTTGCAATTGTTGAAAATCCGCCTCATTTTGAGTTCAGTTGCATTTAGTAGTGCAAGGTTTCCCGAGGCTTTGTTAAAATAGCACATCCTGTAATGCGAATCTGCAGCCCTTAATAGAGTTGAAATGGAATTTGCTTGTTGCGCGCATTTCTGTTTTGATTCTGTACTAATTCAAGCAAAGGTGACCCGGAATAATGCAGCAGTACTTTGTTAATGGGAATACCTACATAGAATTCGAACTTACAGAAACGACTTTTCATAAATTGTAATTCTGAGCATAAGAGTCTTAAAATTCTCAACTGATCTGCGGAAGTTCCAAAAAAGGGTATTAAAATGTCCAGGTACTATTTTCATTCAAACTCTCAGCTTTCTCCCCAGTGCAAGCCATGTACTTTGCCAGGGCACCAAGTGGTTTACAGGTAGGCCGCCAGAACATAGATATCCTATTGTCCTGGAAGCTGCACCAACAGCGACTCTCTGAGCGGCCGGCGGTAATCTTCTTTTGCATATTGCAGGTCAAAAAATAAAATAATAAGCAATGCTTCCAAAAGCCAGACTTACTGGTTTTGCCAATGCTTGCTTATTATAGGACAGTACCACGAAATCTCATCCTAAATAGTAGTGAAGCAAAATACGCCTCCCTAGGGTCAAAAGGCAAGCAAGATCATCCAGTCACTAAAATTTACAAAAGGACTCAAGGCAGTCCATGGAGGGCTTGGCTGTATTGCCCTCCATCGAAGAACCTAAAAGTCTTGCGT
Source organism: Pleurodeles waltl (assembly GCF_031143425.1). NCBI lineage: Eukaryota > Metazoa > Chordata > Amphibia > Caudata > Salamandridae > Pleurodeles > Pleurodeles waltl. Next base: position 70,564,351 of record NC_090448.1, read on the forward strand.
CTGTGATTTCCGCTTTTTTCATCTGATACTCTTTAGCATCCGATTGTACAAGCCTCGTCATACACGAGGCATCTACAGAGTCAACCACAAGCACTTTCCTTCTGACCTCAACAATATGAAAATGTCCCAAACCTCCCCCTGTGCACCAACCTGGGTATCATTCACATACGCCATATCTCCTACACACCAGATAACCTATTTTACTTTATGACTGATGTTAATCATCTTTCATTCTTTCTCTGAGATAACACCACGTTCTCAAAATCAAATCCCTTTGTACACACTTGCTTTTCTCACAACACGTCAGCCACATAATCTACCTTTGGCCCCATCAGGAAAGGCCGAAATTCCTGTTGCATAATTAGGATTAAATTTTGGAGCCCACAAAGTCACATATAACACACCGTTTAATCGGTCCCTTTGCTAGAAGACACTCTGCACATAACCTTTCACCATCTTGTTAACTGAAGGAGAATATAGGGCACGTGATGAGTAACAGTCAAACATTCTAGGAACGCATGCATATCTGCGGACCTAAACTGTAACCTGCAAGTAGTGCTTCAGGAACTCCAACACAGAGCTTGTAGTGACTAAGCACTCACACTTCATGGTAACCCACTGAGCAGTCAGAGCTGCCAAGTTGCCCAGGTCCATGGGTGGTGTGCTGGTCTAGTCCATGTTTTTTCCTTTGAATCCTGAGACTTGTAGTCCTCTTTTATAGTGGACTACGCAAGACTACAATCCCTATAATTCAAAGAAAAAAAACCTGGACAGGAGTGTCACATCACACATGGATCTGGGAAACTTGGAGCGGCTGAGTAGTGTTGTCCACCTGTAAAGTCACAAATCTCTCTGGTTCCTGTAGCAAATTCTTCAAATACAGTAATCAGTGTGACGGTTAGAAATAGGGTCTCTAGTTGGCAGTCGGTTTGCTCCCTGTCCAAGTAGGGACTCTTACCCTAGTCAGGATAAGGGAGGTACCTGCTCAGATAACCCCTGCTCACCCCCTTGGTAGCTTGGCACAAGCAGTCAGGCTGATCGCAGAAGCAATGAGTAAAGCATTTGCACATAACGTACAGTAATAAGTGAAAAGACTACAAAAGGACACCACACCGGTTTTAGAAAAATAGCCAATAGTTATCTATATAAAACAAGACCTAAACGAGAAAAATCCAACATACAGTAATCAAGATATGAATTTTGCAAGACTTAACTTAAAAATACAGTTTTTTTAAGTCGATATCTCCGTCACGGCATCGTGAACAACAAATCCAACCGTTAAGGCCACCCACGGCATCGCAGGCCAGCTACAGTGTCGGGAAGACCCGCAAACAGTACCTTGGAATTGTAGGGCATTGTGATCTTCGCGATGAGATCTGGAGAGCGACGTTGCTGGGGTCAGTTCTGGAGGTCGGTGCGGGGGTCATCGTGCCCTTGAAGTCACACGTGTTGTGGATTGAACTCTGGGCTGATGAAGTCAGGAGCACTGGCGTGGATGGCATCGGGCTGTGGTGCGAAGCAGGACCATGCGAGGTGGGGTGCCTACAGGTCACAGTGCAGGCAACGGCTTGGTGACAGCATCCAGCGGTGTTGGTGAGACCAGGGTTGCTGTGTGGAGCAGGGTGGTGCGGCATGCGGTGTCACCAGGTCACGGTGCAGGCAGCGGTCGTCGTTGCTGAAGCGCTTTCGTCAGTAGGTCCAAGTCGGCGGTGTGCGACAGGCTCCATGCGGCATCCATGGATCGTGGTGCAGACAGGGATGCCTGGTGACGACACTGGAGTAATCAGTGGTGCTGGAGTTGGTGGACCGGGGCGTGGGATAGGATGGTGCACCGGTGTCAGCAGGAGCATCGTCGTCGGGGATGCCCAGGCTCCCGTGTGAGCAAGGCGATGCTGGAGTGTGCGGCTCACAGGTCACGATGCAAGCAGCGGCCCGGTGGCAGCGTCAGAAGGCGGCGTCAGTGAGACCAGAGTTGCGATGTGAAGCGGGGCGGTTCCGTGCGCGTCAGCAGGTCACGGTGCAGGCCAGCGGCGTCGTTGGTGGCATCACAGTGGTTTTTCTGAGACTTCCAACAGGAGGCAAGCTGTACTCCAAGCAGGATACACAGCAAAGTTCACCCTTTGCTCTCTTTTAAGGCAGAAGCAGCAACTGCAGGCCAACCCAGCAAAGCACACACAGCAAAAGGGGCAGTACTCCTCCTCTAGCTCTTCTCCTTGGCAGAGGTTCCTCTTGGTTCCAGAAGTGATCTTAAGTCTGGGGTTTTGGGTCCACTACTCATACCCCTTTCTGCCTTTGAAGTGGGCAAACTTAAAATGAAAGTCTCCTTTACTCACAAGATCCTGCCTTGTCCAGGCCTGGCCCCAGACACACTCCAGGGGGTCGAAGACTGCACTGTGTGAGAGCAGACACAGCTCTTTCAGGTGTAAGTGACCACTACTCCCTCCACTCTAGCCCAGATGGCCCATCAGGATATGGAGGCTACACCTCAGCTCCCTTTGTGCCACTGTCTAGAGGGAATTCACAACAGCCCAACTGTCAGTCTGACCCAGTTGTGGAATACACAAGCAGGCAGAAGCACAGAATGGCTTAAGCAAGAAAATGCCCACTTTCTATAAGTGGCATTTTCAAACAAACAATTTAAAAACCAACTTTACCAAAAGATGTATTTTTAAATTGTGAGTTCAGAGACCCCAAACTTCACATCTCTATCTGCTCTCAAAGGGAAATTACACGTTAAGGATAATTAAAGCAGCCCCCATGTTAACCCATGCAAGATATAGGCCTTGCAGCAGCAAAAAACAAATCTGGCAGTATTTCACTGTTAGGACATGTAAGTACATGTCTCACCTTTAACATACACTGCACTCTGCCCTTGGGGCTACCTAGGGCCTACCTAAGGGATGCCTTACATGTAGTAAAAGGGAAGGTTTAGGCCTGGCAAGTGGGTACACCTGCCAGGTCGAATTGGCAGTTTAAAACTGCACACACAGTGGCAGTGGCAGGTCTGAGACATGTTCACAGGGCTACTCCTGTGGCTGGCACAACCAGTGCTGCAGGCCCACTAGCAGCATTTGATTTACAGGCCCTGGGCACACTAGTGCACTTTACTAGGGACTTACTAATAAATCAACTATACCAATCATGGATAATCCAATCACCAATACAATTTACATAGGGAGCACTTGCACTTTAGCACTGATCAGCAGCAGTAAAGTGCGTAGAGACAATTAAGCAGCAAAAACAGATCAGAACAAAATAGGAAGAAGAAGACAAAAGGTTTGGGGATAACCCTGCAAAAAGGCCATTTCCAACAGTGACAACTTGGTCTTGTAATCCTTAGGCACCAACAACATTATCTCTCACAATATTCTCTACCATGTGGTCCATTTTAGGTCATGAGCACTGCTCCCTGACCTGGGCCTTGATTAAGAGCATTCTTTATTGACCCTCATTCACAGTTCACAATTTGTTTCCTCACACCATCAGGGCGAACATGTTTTCTCCCCTGCACATCTCACCACCCAATATACATAATTATTTAATGAATTAAAGTACAGTTATAGAGAATGAATGATACCCATGGAGTATGCATTCAGGAGCTTCTGCACATTAAGGCAACAACAAGGCAGTAGATTCCCCGGCCGGGGACTTTGGAAAAGATTGAATGAAAGTAGAATCACTGTTTTCCAACACTAATCTGGAAAACCAATACCTTGCCCTATTCCCTACTCTCGGGTTATGAAAGATCTAGGCCAAGGGTGGCCTTGTATGTCGAAAAATATCTCAGGAAGGCATGAAAAGGACTCCTAGCCCAAGTCTGGACCAACATCAGTACACCCTTCAACTTTCCGAGCTCACATCATTACCACATCAAGCAGACAGCAAATGGAGCTCTCAATGGGTCAATTTCCACTTGGAGAACTAGTGTCCCGAGCCGCTAACTCAGGAAATATGCACTGTCAAGCGCAGCACGTCTTCAAATAATATGCTGCAGCGAGTCACCACAGTACCATGTTGAATAAGAGAGTGGGTGGGGGGGGGAGAATCGGGGAGGGGGGGAGAATCGGGCCGGGTGTGATGCCAGGGTCACCTCCATGTTAACAGAGCTTACCAGCTTTTGAACCACACAGCGGCTTGTCCGCACAGTGCCTCACAGGATTCTGTACACGGGTACATAAAAAAATCAGCCTTCAATAACTGGCCGTCATGTGAGCTACTCCCAAGAACCGTGGTGATATGTCTGGGCACAACAAGCTCAGCCCATGTGTCTGGCTGGCTCTATCTCATGTGTCAATAACTGTTAACGCTGCTCTGATGCAAGACTTTTTGGATCCCCAATCAAAACAATATGTTTTCTTTGCATGTTCACCATTCTTTAGCAACAATGTCATGAAAGCTCTCACAGTTCTGCCCAGTTTCTACAGTGCAGCTCGGCTAATGTCCCGTGTGTGGGTTCTATTCTCCCAGATTAAAGAAGCCTTCTCCTTGTTCCTATGGAACCCTGACACTCCTATAACACACTCAAAACTAGGGTGTTCAGAAGCCTCTAAAACGGTTGGTGGGAAGGGGACGTGTTCAGAGGCTCACCAATAGATGACACAACAGGGAATCCTATTGTTCCATTTGAAATTTTCAATTGTTGGGTTTCCCGAACAGATGACCAGAAATCTTATGGGAAAAAGTGAAGCGTAAAAAATCTGGGAAGGAAATCACAACATTGTGGTGGAGTGTGTAAAATCCCTCTCTTCTGGGAGAGATTATAGACTCTGCAATGGCCCAGTACACGTTTAAGAACATGGTGGCAAAATGGTGCATTATTAAGCACAATATTCCTAAAAATGAATTTAAAAAGAGCTACAGGGAGCTCAGATAACGCAGTTTCATATTGCCTATCATTTTTCCTATTCTCTTTCTACACTCCAAAATTGCCCTTCCTTCCATTGTTCCATACTGTCCTACAAAGAAATACAAAAAACAACAAGTTGTACAATTTCAGACTATAGACAACAAATCCAGAAAGAGCATTACAGGGTCACAAACTAGTGGCTACCACTCAAGTTACAGCCCCCTTACAGGTTTGGGCAGAATATGGGTTACACCAACAATACAGACTAAGCCCATATAAAACACAGTTGTGTGACAAAAACGCGAAACATGCTCGCGATATCGCTTCAACTTAGCCATATGAACAGAGTGGTCCGATTTCTAGCATTTTCTCTTGGTATTTAAAATCATGTAAATCGTTTCCTGAATAGGCTTACACTGCCTTTCTTTTTCTTCACATCCCTACCCAAGCCCTTCACTACTGAAATAAAAACATCAGTGCACAAGGTGATCTAATTGAAAAATTTGTATGCAATAAGTAGAAAATAAATGAGTTCGCATCATGTGTGGAGGACTACATATGAAGTTGTTTTTTTAAGTGGGATATGAAAAGTAAGTAACAAATTAAAAAAAAAACTAAGGTTCTTTTGTATCAACACATATCCCAGAACACAGAGTGGACAAACTTTTTAATACACCAGTCCACTTAATCAAAAATTAAAATTAGTATTTTTTATTAATTTGTGTTGTGTAGCAATATTGGTTGAAAGAGATAATAGATTATAAACATTTGAAATTGACAGTTTTCGGTTTTAAACAAAATTACAAAGCTCCATGCACTAGCCTTGATTGACATCTCTGACCTGCACAGGCAAATACTTTTCCTTTATACAATCTCCAACGACCTTGGCGAGGGAGATGGTTGCGGCTGGTCTACCATCAACCAGATGGTAGTATCGTTGTCTTAGACACTGTCAGTGGTCTGCCAAAACCTCCACATAGGAACCGAGTATTGATATTCACTGCCCAATTTTGACATCGCCTTGCGGGGTGGAAGTATACCAATGAAGTTGTGGTTACGCCTGCGGGCCAAGGGGCCAGGGGCTATAGTGTCCTTCCTCCCCAGATACATAGAATCCCCGACAATCCTATGGATGAGGAATCACTGGGGACTCCATGAGCCAAGCAAGAAGGAGAAGGTTCTGTGGTGTGTTTCAGCATTGAATAAATAGTCCCTTTCACCACCGTGGCAGAAGCCATGATGGTTTCTCCCCTTTGTGCTGCAGAACAGTAACAACATGCCCTGTAGTCATGACTCTACTCCTGGCGGCATCCTCAACCTGTGTTCTACATCAGTGTTTTATTTGTAAAAAAAAAATTCAGTCCATGAAGCAGTGCTGGAATTGGTAAAAAGTCACTCTGGGAAACCATAAACTGGGGGTCAAGGTGTGGCAGAAAAACAGAGGTGGCGTCATGAGGGGTGGAGTTTGTCAGTCAGCTTACACAATTATTGAAAAACGTCTTTACAGAAATTGGCAACAAGGACAAATGTGACAGTAAGTTTGCTTTAGCTTACTTAGTCACCAAGAGGTTGCATCTCAAAATATCTTACAGGGTTAAGACACCTGCTGCTGAGAACTTTGTGTTCCCAGTCCGTTTGAGGGGATTATAATGTCTACAAGTATGAGCAATTTGTGATTCTCACATCATATAACAGTCATTATCTTATGTACCATTTCCTGTGCATTTATTTAAACATGTATGATTTATTGTATTGTATTATATTGCAGCATTTATATAGCGCTTACCACCCGTGTGGGGAGCTGAAACGCTTACCTACATGGAGTAGTATGCAACATCATGTTGGGTGTGTAGATGAAAGGATGTTATTTTGTTTTGATCATATGTGGGAAGTGTTTTCAAAGTTGCGTGTGACCACCGAGATGCAGTTATCGGGCTATGGGGGGCAGCGCACAGCAGTGTGTTGGATGATAAAGTGTAAGAGACAGAGACACAGTTTTATAGTTTTCAGTATGTGGTTAGCTTTGAACAGCTCTGTCGGTTCCTTTATAGTATTTCCTATAATATAGTTTCTAGATGGTAACTGCACTGGGTTGCCCAGTGTGAGATTCTGTGTATAGTTATGGTCCTGAGCTGGCATGGTTGGCAGGAGAAAGAAGTGGAGAGATCTGTAGGGATGATTATGTTTATTATTAACCTGTATTTTGTCTATGTGAAATGTAAAGAAGCGGTCAGATTGTACAGATGTTTGGGACTTGCAGTGAATGTACTATATGAAAGTCCTCCAAAATGATCAAGTAATTTTACAGGTCTCTTCAGCTATTCTGTGCCTGTTCATTTGTTGATGATTAGTTTTTTGGGCTGTACAGTGCTGGAGATGTACAAGTCTCATAGCAGATTAGTAATATGGGAATTTAATAGGTATACTTTGGAATGTGTTGCTGACCACTACATATTATGGTTTTAGTATTATTGTGGGCCACAAGAGTTATATATGGAAGTACATAACTATATAATGTCACCACGAATCACAGATCAGCCCTTTATTGTGTACCTGCATAACAAAAGCAGTTTTCTGGGTGAGTGGTTCGAAATTCATGGGTTATGTTAGGCACATTTGTTAAGCGCATGGCGATCCAAAGGCATCCCAGTGCTCACTGGGCAACACAAACTGGATGCGCAGTTCCATGGTGTTAGTTCACAAATAGATTGGGTTTGAGCTGTTTTCTAAAGATCGTTCCATTGTCAGTGGTCCGCAGGGAAGAGGCAGAGTTTACCAAAGTTTGGCTGCATTGTACCTAAAGGGTCTTCCTCCCTTTGTAGCCCTCTCCACAGGCTGGACTATTGCTCGTAGGGTATTGGATGATCTGAGAGCTCTGCCAGGTTTGTACAGAGCAATCAGCTGTCAGGAAATGGAGAGGCCTTGATCTCGAAGAGCTCTGTGTGAAATGCACAGTGCCTTGAAATGAATCCTCTGTGCGACCGGGAACCAATGCAGGTTGACCAGGGCCTGGCGTGCCAAAAGATATCTGGGAATATTTAAAAGGGTCCTTGCCGCCGCGTTCTGCACCACCTGAAGCTTATCAATTGCGGCTTTATGTGCTCTCAAGTTAAGGGAGTTTCTGTAGTCCAGGTGGGAAAGAATCAACGCCTGGACTACTAGCCTCCTAGAAGGAGGGGGGGGGGGAGGGAATCAGGTGCAGAATGTTCTGCAGCATTCTAAGAATTCTGAAGCAGCAGGCTGAAAGTTTAGTTGGTTGGGTCTCCATAGACAGGGATGAGTCAAACCATGCACCCAAACGTTTGACTGCCATTTTGGGGTGGGGTGAAGGTGGGGTGGGAGACCTAGACAGTCAGACCAGCCAAGGAGCTTATAAGGGTTTACATTGTTCCCCAATATTATAAGCTTATTTTTGTTTCCATTGAGCTTGAGATAGGACTTGTCTATCCAGCTGGCTACCCTCTCGAGGCAAGGCTTGAGAAAGGGTGCAGCAAGTTGGCCGTCTAGGATAAGGGAGAACACCAACTGGGTGTCATCCGCATAGGACACTCATGATATCCCAAAGGCAGTATAATGTTGGCCAGGTATGGGAAGAAGCAACATCATGTTTTCATTATGTAGAAGGCACTCTATCTGCTATTGTTAGCATGAGGTATCAAGAATAAGCTTAAATCCAGGGTTGCTTCGAGGTGTCTTACTTCTCAATGTTGTCAAAGGGACATCAAGTTCCTTAGGCCACATGGGAGTAGGTGGGTAGTTTTGCCGTTGTCCAAATGCCATGATCTCTATCTTTGCAGTATTGAGCTTTAGATGGTTATTCATCATCCATGTATTTATGGCACGAAGGCAGTCATCCAGTTTTGACTTGTAGATATCTTTGAGGCTATCCATTTTAAAAATGACATGGGTTTCAAATGCATAGTTGTAAAAGGCGGTTTAATCAGATTTTGTAAGGGGGTTAGTTAGATGTTGAATAATATAGGGGATATGATGGACCCCTGAGGAACGTCACAGTGTGGCGTGTAAAGAAGTGGTGTGAAAATGGGTAGGCAATGCTAGGTCCCATAACGATTCTGGTGGCTTGGCTGTAATGATAATGTTTAGAAAATCTTTTTGTCACAGGGTATTGAAGGTATGGCTTGATTGGTGGTTATTGGTGTGTCTTTCTGTGGTGGTGTTCTCCTTCAAGTAATTTTCAATCTTAGTAATTTTTTAGATCACGTCACAGGTGATTCCGAAACACAAGTCTTGTGATCATGGTGTTTCTTTGTTTAGGCACTCTAGATTGTGAAATTCTGTCTGAATTTCATGGAGTTCTTTGGAAGGGCAGTCTGCTTCATTTTTTTTTAATTGGAAAAGCATGAAACGGACAGAATACGGTTAACACAGAAGAACACATTTAAATATATCCCCAGGCCTTGGATAAATAATAGTAAAATGCAATGTCATGCAGACAAAACCTGCAAAATTCATACAGTTGCTGAATTATTTAGTATCCCGGAGAGGCAGTCGGCCATACCAAGAGCAAAGCCTTCTCCAACTGGGATTCACAATGTCCCCAATTTATGTCTCTTCGGGCTAGAGTGAATAATTGTGAGTTTGTGCCCACAGGAAAAAAATAAACGCATGCCAGCAAGCCCTGGCATCAGGTGCTTTGAGCTGCAACCATGCCCTAGCAATACCCAGTCTGGCCACGATGATTGCACAGAAATAGATCGTCACCAGATAATAGCGAATAAAGGTCGAGTGGCCCAGCACAATTAGCCTTGGATCGTAAACAGTGTTACCTTGTAGGAAACTGTTTAGTCTATAGAAACCCAAATCCAGCATGGCCTCAGAGAGGGGCATGTGGTAAAAATGTGAGTAGCATCAGCCCCTGGCATTAAACACCTGAAGCAGTCAGAGCATGGCCGAAGGCCCATTTAGAACAATCTGTGGGGGGTATAATAGATATCAGACAGTGTCTTTAAAAAAAATGGGCCTTCAGCCGAGATACAGTGAGGATGCCTTGGGCCAGTTGAACGCCAAGATGGATATTCCATTCGGTCACCAGCGAGCCTAAATTATTGGTCCACTTATCTGCCAGCTGTTGTAAATGCTGTGAGCTGGGACCAAAAGGGAGAAAAGCATTGTACAAAGCGCCAATTGCCCGTTCTGTAGGCAGGCATTAAAATGCTCTAGAAATGGATTGGGGCACATTAAAACCATATTAAACAGCCCTGTCGACTTGCCCCATGCTCACTGTGAATTTACTCAAAGCGACGAAGCACACGGTTAGTAAACAGCTGACCAAGTTGCTTAATGTTGATCTGGTGCCAAAAATGTGGATTCCCGTCTTGCAATACTGCAGGTAAATTGGGATTGCGCTCAAGGGAGGTGAACATATTAAAGGCAGAGATTCCGGTATTTTTTAATTGCATCCCGCACTTGGTGAAACACCTACAGTGTCCTAAACCTTGTGCGTCTGAAGTAACAAACAAACCTGTCGCCTGCAGTAGTACGTTACCGAAAACCCAGTATTCTGGAAATAGATAGGACAGCAGCTTTTCAGTCCTCCCAATGACAACCCAGAGAGGAAGTCCAAAAGAAGAGATAAAGTACAACTATAGGGAAGGAAGAGTCACACTGTCCATATCACATATAGCAAAACACGGTTTCGTATGCCCCCAAATGAATCCCTGCCAACTGATCTCCACCATTTTAAAGTACTTTTTAGGAAGATGTAACTTATGGACCAAAAAAATTATAAAAACAGTAGAAGAGGAGTCATTTTAAAAAGATTGCAGCGGTCAATCAGGCCTAGCCAAACTTTGTCCCATTTCCGAAATAATGTCAGTGATTCATAGTATAACCACACATAATTACACCCAATCACACACTCTGTGAATTTGTAAACGCACACCCCCAGGTAGATGGCTTCCTTTACATTATGAGGGTCGTACTGGACCACAGCAGAGCTGGTTACAATTTGAGCTTTGGTAATATTCAGTTCATAACCGGATGCTGTGCCGAACTCAGCCACCGCAGCCTCAATACCAGTTAAAGCCTGAGCAGGAGATGACGGTGGTGGTAAACTGATTTAGATGCAAAGGAGGTATAGTTTCTGAGAATTGGATCTCTGAATATAGGGCTTCAAATATAGTGCAAACAGCAGCAGTGACAGGAGGCATGCCCTGTCAGGTACCCTGGTGGAGCGCAATGCTCTCCGATATTTACCCCATGATTACAATTCTGGCAGATAACAAGGTGTAAAGAGTCTTAACCTCCCCAATAAACTTTGGTCCCAGGCCCGTTTTAAACAAAATCTCCCAGAGAAAGCCCCAGGCCACCCAGTCAAAAGCCTTTTTGGAATTAAGTCAGATCAACCCTGCAGACTCACCCATTGTTTCTACTACATCAAGGACAGAGACAGCAGTATTGATATATGCTGTGGTATCTCATCCTGAGATGAAGCCATGTTGCAGGTTGTCCACTAACATAGTCTGCTTCAGTTGTGTGTGTGTGTGGAGTAGTTGTGTCTTTTTGTGGTTCTGATGGCTCTTTTATTGGCTCTGTTATGGTTCCATACCTTGCTTTTGTCTGTTTCATCTCCCGATTTTCTCCATTTGAGTTGATGTATGTTGAATTGTGTTTTCATTCTTTTGATGCTGTAACTAATCCATGCTGCGTTATTTTTATGGTTAACGATGGATGTGGTTTTTGTAGGTATCTGTTTATCCACAGGGGTGGAGAGTCAGTTGTAGAAGGTGTGTATGTCTTTCGGCAACATGTTTGTTGTTTTTTTTTTCCCCCAAGGTGGGTGTTAAGCTGCTGGATGTCACGTGTTTTCCATTGTCTGTACAAGTGTTTGTTGTTGGTGCTTTATGTTGTCTTTGAAGTACTTTTATTAATAGTTGTGTGGATCTTGATGTTGTGGTCACTCCAGCTTACAGGGGAGTTGTCTCAAACTGTGGCGTGTCCTAGAGGCACAAATACAACTTCTAAAGTGTGTCTTGCACAGTGAGTTTGGCCAAAAACTATTGTTGTAGTTTGAGGGCTTCAAGGTTGATTGTCATAGCTGTGGTTGTTGTTATAGTCAAACCATATGTTGAAGTTTCCTAAATTGTATAGGTTTGGGTAATCCAGGTGGATGTTGTGTAATGTATCAAGTACGATATTTTAAAGTTGCCATTGCTACATGGTGGTCTGTGTATTAAGAGGAAGGAATAGGTAATGGTTGGGTGATGTATTATCATCAAGATTCACATGTATTATCATCAAGATTCACAGCCGTCCCCAGAGAGTTTTTCAATGCTTGTTATTTGTAGTGTTTTTCTATGGATGACAGTTAGGCCTCCTCCAAATTAACCAATATGATTTTTAATGATATGAAAAGCAGGAGTGGTGGCTTCATGGCATGTCAATCTTTGCTGAGTCATGTTACTGTAATGAAGTTGACGTCTGGTGTTGTTTCTGAAAGTAGAGCAAAGATGCAATTTGTGTTCATAGATCTTGCATTGAAGAGTAGCCTTTTTAGTTATTGCGTTTCTTTCTTCTTCATGTCCTTTAATAATGGTGGAGGCAGAGGGGGATAGGGTATTTTGATGTTGCTGGTTTGGGGGTGAACTGTGGTTGTGGCAGTTGGAGGTGGAAGACAGGTTGTTTGCTTAGAGAAATCTGGTCTTGATAAGTTGTGTGTGGTCTTTTTGTGGTGGTCACGCTGTTGTAACTTCTGCATTGTCTGGTGATTTGTGTTGCGTGTGAGGGGTTGTGATGGGAAGATATGGCCAAGGAACCTTATGATCATACTTTCGCGCCTTTCCTTGATGTTTAGTTTCTTTCTGGCACGTAACATTGTGTTTGTAGGTTATTTGGGTTTTGGTTAGTGAATTGTTGGTGATAGGTTGTGTGATTGTTTTCGTTTGGAAAAGTTACATGGTTGATGGAGGGAGTTGTTAGCAGTTAAAGGTACTCTGTGTTTGTATATGAGGGGTAAGTTGTAGAATAGGTGGAGTTTTAGGGATTGTTGTTGTTAAGGATGTTGTAAAAAAAAAAGTGGATGTTTACATTGAATGTTCCTACTGAAGTGAAATGTATTTGAGTGTGATTTTTAAGCTAGATTATTAAAAAGATAGAAATAAGAGCTGTTCTATCAAACTATGCTAGTGATTTAACTGGCGCCTAAGGGCCAAGATAAAAAGCAGAATACAAATATAAAATAGGCATGCCCTTTTGAATTATAAAAGAACTCTAAATTCTAACTGAAAACCTTTAGAAAACTATTAAGTGTTCAAGCTATGAGGAATATAAAAAATAGGTTTGTTCATGCGGGTCTATTATGTTATCAACGATTTATAAAGTTCTTGTCCACCTGGACATCTCTAGGCGCTAACAAACGTGTGTATTGCGTTTCTGCAGCCCAAGGCATGAATCCCCCACATTAATCAAGAGGGAGATGGCCCTAGGACAGTGATAAAATCGGCCTTAGAAAATGGCTGCATCACATAGGCACTGTGATGCATGCCATGAGCCACTTTTTTTGCACATGCATTCCAGTGGTAACCTTCTCTACACTAGTAATCCCATAATGCAGTGCAAATATTTGAGTTCTCCTCTCAGTAAATCAGCAGAATGTTTTTATCCTGTGTCTCTGTGTGTGATATAAAGCACTCTGGCACTCTGCACTGGAGTGACCAGCGCTGTAATAGAATTTTAAAAATATAAATAAGTGCCATTTAAATCATTATTTGTGTAATTACTCATACACACAGATAAATCTTGTATTCTTACAGTGCATGCACATTTGTTACATACTATGGCTGAACAAAATCAACAACCTTCCTTCGAGTCAGTTCCTCTAAAGTACTTGTGAAGTGATAAGCTATGTGCCTTTGTTTTCTTCCATTACATTGCCATCTAGGTGTTAGGCTTCAGATGGCTCGCATCCTGGTGATACTTGAACAAAATAAAAAATTAAAAAGGCTGATGCCCCATTAATTCAGGCCTTTCTTTTGGCCTTTGCTGGAAGTGAACCCCAACCCCACCCCTCACCTCCCCGCCAAAAAAAACATATCCCCTTCACCAACTGCAAGTTATTGCACCGAATGCAGGCGCTGCTGAATTATGTCCATGTGTTGGAAAATGATAGCAGGACTAATTAAACTTATTTCACAGGGTTGGCCGGATTCCAGATCTGGTCCAGAAATAGGCTTGCCTTTCAAACATCCCTTGATGTCATTGGTAAATGCTTTACATTTGTCCCGCTTTGAGGCTGCTTTTGTCACTCCTTGCAGACTGCCCCTGTTACATGGATTATTGGACGATTGCCGATATACTGCAGAGTGGGCAAACAATTTTTTTCTTTGGTCTTTTCCCTTGCACTGTGAGCGCAATGGCTGCCATGCAGCACTAACAGGCACAATAGTGTGAACACGATCTGTGATATTGGAGCGTCAGTCACACTGTTCATAGTTACCTAATCAGAGTCATTTCTTGTGGCTCTCCCCTCAAAACGCTTGAAATTTGTAAGTGCTTTACGTAAAATATAAATCCTCAAAGCGAAAGTGGCTCTCCCAGCATAGCGGGAGAACGATACTACAATATCCACTGCACTCCGGATACTCGGCCCATAATGCTTTGCAGGACATTACTTTCACAAAACATTTTTGCTCATAACTCAGTCTGTGGTGGTCCTAGGACAATGGGACCACCTACAAAACATTCAGCACAACATGCTCTTTTCTGTCTACATCATCTTTTGGTGCCCCCCCCCCCAGGTTGGTAGGGACCCCTAAATAATAACCCCTCCCACTATTCAGTGTCTTTTTTAGTGTTCTCATGGCGGGAACTTTTGTTTTACGGCTGGGACTAGCTTGTGTTTTAAGGGCCTAGTTTGTAATATCATTGCTATAGGCCTGCTACCCCTAAATCGTGTAATGTGCTCTAGGGGCTAAATATATCGTTACACTGCATTATTTAATACCATTTTTTGTGTGGCCATGCCCTCTAGGGGCTAACTATATAGTTACATGACCATGTTTCTTATAAATGCTATTTTCATTGTGGTGTCCTCTAGGGGCTGTTCTAAACATTACAGTCATTTCAACATACTAAAATATTAGTGGCACAGAAACTTGCCACATAATGCTTTGCAGCACATTACTTTTACAAAACATGTTTCCTCATAACTCAGCCTGTGGTGGTCCTAGGAAAATGGGACCACCTTTAAAACACACTAGGTTAGTTGAGTCGCCTAAATAATAACCCCATTCTACCATTATCTTTTTAAGCTCTCTCATGGCTGGAACTTTTGTTTTACAGATGAGAGAAATTATGTTAAATGGGCTTCGTTTGTAATATAGTTGCAATAGACGTGCTAGCCTTGAAAATGTGTACTGCAGTATGTCCTCTAGGGGGGTAAAAATATATGGTTACACTGCATTACTTTCTCCCATTCTTTTTTCATGTGGTTATGCTTTCTAAGGGCTGACTGTATGGTTACATGACTAAGTTTCTTCCAAATGCTATTTTTATTGTGGTGTCCTCTAATGGCTGTTCTGAGCATTGCAGTCAACATACTATAATATTTGCGGCACAAAAACTCGCCACATAATGCTTTGAAGGGCAGTATATTTACAAAACATTTTTGTTCATAACTCAGCCTGTGGTGGTCGTAGGACAATGGGAGCACCTTCCAAACGCTCTGTCTACGTCATCTCTGGGTTCCCAAATTACGTTAGTGGGGACCCCAAATTAATAACCCCTCCCACCATTCAATGTCTTTTAGGCTTTCTCATGGCTAGAACATTTTTTTTTTTTTTTTTTTTTTACAGCTGGGAGAAGGTTTGTTTTAAAGGCCTTGTTTGTAATATCATTGAAAGTAAGCCTGCTAGGCCTAAAAAAGTCCCCTGGGAGCTAAGTATATGGTTACACTGAATTACTTTCGCCTGTTTTTTTTTTTTCATGGGGTTTTGCCGTCTAGTGGCTAACAATACGGTTACATGACCATGTTTCTTACAAATTATATTTTTGTTATGGTGCCCTCTAAGGGATGTTTTGAGCATTACAGTCTAATCTAAAAAGTTTATTTCTGATAAAGTTTTATATGATAAGTGTATATGTTTTAATAATTTTTCCTTACAACAATTATGACCATAATCCAGTCCAACTCAACATCCTTATTATACTATGACTGTTTGTGCACCCTTGATATGTTTAGGTGACCCTTCTAGTTTATTTCTCCTCTGTGGTTGTCTTGTGTGTTTTTGGGGGGAATTGTGTTAGCCAGCCAGCAACTCTAATGGCGGGGTGGTGAAAGTAGTATTCTAATGGAATTAGCATGGCAAATTTATATTAGGATGCTAAATGGCAACATTTTCTTTTCTTGCTGCAAATAAAGGAAGAAGGTAAATTGAAGTGCTTTAGTTATATGCAGGCCACTAGAATTATATACTAGGAAATGACAACATTATGAGGTAGAGTTGACCAATTTATGTGGCAAGAAAAGTCTAGTTATGAATTTACAATGCAATAGCGCTAGCTCAAGCGAATGTGAGACCTACTGCATTGCATTACTGTTGTTGCCCATTGGTGTGTTCTCGGGTATATCTTTAATTGCGTGGCTTATACATGAAAGTGCCTCATAATTTATTAGGGAGTTTAGTCATGCAATAACTCATCATGCAGGCAACTTATCCATCCACCCATTGACTCATTCTTGCATTCGCCCGTTCACCTACAATAACAAATCTGCACACAAAACCACAAGTCACTTTCGCTTATTCCCCCTTGTTTACAGGTATATATTCAACATATGTACCAATTAAGTAAAAGAGGCTCACTTCTGGAGGTAAAATCATGTTTAATTATTATATTACCCAAAAATCATTACTTTAGTAGGAGACAAAAGAGGGTGCATTCATTTAATGTTATATTGGGCTTATTGTTGTGTGAATTTTAGTTGAATGCACATCTGGAGTGAAAGGGTTCTGCAAAGTACTATAGCTCTTAGGACTCCTCGGTCTTTTGTTTAAAGGAGAGATTCAAAGCACACAGTATGATCACAGCTCATATGCGATACCGAAGAGTTGATCTATATTCTTTGCCTGACTTCATAAAGAAAAGTTCTGCCCAGTGGTGTGTGAACAAAGCTGACAAACTTTGCTGTTCTCCAAAGATTCAACATTTTTCTTCATCACAAAAAACGCACCTGCTTGTAAAAATACCTCCTCAAATATTTTATGCAAGAATATATCCACACAATCTTTTAAACTGACATAATGATCCTGTTAAATATGTTTTTCTAGGTGCCATTTCTAGCTGAGACCTTTCTGATTACCGCCCTTTTGTTGGGTCTAAACAGACATGCACGCACATACAGCACCCCGCCTCTCCACTGGATAGGTTGGTGCTGTGTGCTATCTATATGTTTAAAGCCCCTCTGCTCAGCCACCCCCAAACTGCTACCTATAACGCAAGTCACCCAAGTAAATCCCTGCCTCCTTCTGCCTCTAGCATAACAGAAACCATGAAAGATAACATGGGACCTGCAAAGTAAATTGCAATCACGAGCTGCTAATTCCAATTCTGTTTTACGTGAGTATTTCTCACACTTCCTCTTCCAACACACTGCTAGGCTCTGTGCCTCAAGGCAACAGAGGAGCATCTCTCCGCTCATTCTTGGACAATGCCAAACACTTCCCACATAGGATTCCAACAAGCATAGCATGCCACCCGTCCGAAAATGCTCTTCAGTGTCACTTGACGGGATATGTAGCAGTACATAGATATTACAATACAGTTAAAAACTACTTCTTTGCAAGGTTCTGCAGCCCTTTTTGTTTAAAAAAAAAAAAAAACGTTGAACTGCAGGAAGATGATCGTGATTTAAAAAAAAGTTACCACGATGTAAAAAGATCTTGGCAAATTCGTACACCTGTAGTTTTGTCCGTGGTAAACATGCATACTTGGTGGGTTTAAAATACAGAACTGACACGTTTCTTAGAGAAAAATACTAGCCATTTATATGTGAGTTGAGGTTCTAGAAAAGCCAGGATCCGCCATTGGAACAATAGTTTGTGTAAAGCCCCCTGCATTCTTTCTTAACACAGCAGTTTCGTCGCCATTTGTTTTAATAATTATTTAGGAATAGTTTAGACAGCAACCAAGTTCTTCTGGCGCTTGGTCATCTTGGATTCTTTGTTTTCAGTTTAGAGTTCAAAGAGATTTTTACGATTTTCCTTACTTTATCCTTCTTGGCTTTATACCGACCAGGCTGGTGGAGTACTGGTTAGTAGGCAACCCTAAATACACATAGAGGCCCTCACTACGACTTCGGCGGTCTTTTCAACAGACCGCCAAAGTCACGGGCGCCAGAAGACCGCCATTACTGGCAGTCCGAAGACCACCATATTATGACTTCAGTTGGATTTCCGCCTGTTTATGGGTGGAAATCTGACACAGTCAGCCTGGCTGACGGTGGAAGAGAGGCGTCTTCCACCGCCACGCCAAAAGGACTCCGCCCGCCATATTACAATATGTAATACAGCGCAGCGGTTTCCTGAACGGCGGTGCAGTGCTGGTGGTGGAAAATGCTAAAACCAATCCCCTCCCGGATGATCACCTCACCAAGACCGGTAGGTGGACCATCCGAAAGGGGGGGATGGAGGGCTGTTGTGTGCATGTGTGCGGTGTGTGCATGTGTGTTTGTATTCGGAAGGTGGAATGGGGGTGTCTGTGTGTGTATGTATGCGTGGAGCGTGTGTGTGTCTGAATGGAAGGTGAGGGGAGGGTAAGGGGTGTCAGGTGCGAATAAGTAGGTGTGTGTATTTGATGCATGCGAGTAAGGGTGTTTGTATGTGTGCGAGCGAGTGGGGGTGTATGTCAGGGAGTGTGTTGTTGAGTGGGGGAGCGTGTATGTAGGTGTGTTGATGAGTGGGGGTGCGTGTATGTAGGTGTGTTGATGAGTGGGGGTGCGTTTATCGTGTGTTGATGAGTTGGGGTACATGTCAGTTTGTGTGTGAGCGAGTGGGGGTGTCTGGATGTATGCGTGTGGTTGGGGGTGCGTAACCACCACAATCGTAATGAGGGCCATCGTGTTCAGCGGTGCTTTAAATGTGCAGGTATTGCCCGGTACTTAGTACCTGCACTTTTATCATTTGAAAGGACGAGTACCTGCACTCCTCAACACTAGTGCAATACATTTAATGGGAGTTTAACTTCACTTCTCAGGAGCAACCAGAATACTTTAAATAGCGAGTACCTGCACTTGGTTAGTTCAATCTAAAGCACCGGTGGCATACATGACAACATTTAAAACAACAACGTGTGAAATCGGGAGATTTTCCCTCACTGACTTTTATAGAAACAGCGGGGATGTTAGGTGGGAGACAGCTAAGACAAGGCACTTTTGGATTTAAAAAAAATCGGGTGCCCCCGTCTAAATCCAGTGTGTTTGCATGTATGGGTGCTGGAAGTATAATTTAAAGTTTACCACATCTTAAAGCACAAACGGAATCCGACGATTACCCAATACAGACCAAGCTCGGTTTGTTATTTCCTGTTTCTTCGCCCTGCACGCTTCCCTCCAGTCACGTGACTGGGTGCATCACTCATCAGACTCCAGGCAACACTGATTTGTTGGGCCGCTTATGCCTGTGCGCTCCTTTGATGCTGTGATTTCACTCCGTGTGGAGTAACCCTTACGACACCGCACAAACATTGCAGTCGAGTGACTGTACACACCAAGGCCGCTCAAAATGAGCACGACAGAACTAGAATCATCGGCATTACAGCCTCGGTGTCTGCATTTCTTTTATTTTAGTGCGGATTTTGATCAAAGCCCAACGAATAGCAAGAAATACTATTTTATTGCAGCTGGAGCTTTAGGAGATGCTTAAGAATAATGTGTGGAGTTGTGCTGGCTGGTGGAGGGAGGCGGGGAATACGGTCAAGGGGAAGCCACATTGCAAACTCCCTGCGTAGGTGTTCCTACGGTATCATGGTACCGTTTTCAGAGCAGGCTGTAAGTCTTCCTTTTCCTCGCCATGATTTAAAGGGCACATCTGGTGAATGATGTCACCTTAGATGTCAAATCCCAAGGAAACATCATGAAATAAGGGAAAGTTCTAGAACGCCTATTGTGGTTGATTGTTAATGATGCAGGGTGGGTATCTTTTTTAATCTTCAGTGGATGGCCCCTTTCAGAAACTGGCACAGCTGGTTATGAGGGGGCAGAGTTGTCACTGGCTAGGACTATCCGGGGCAGATCAACGACAGATGTTGGATAAACCAGTATAGATGGAGCATCCCTCCAACCAGTACTCAAACTGAATGTCTGGCTGAGGCCCAGCTCGGGCTTTAAGAGGGATGCTAAAATTGAGGAGGACATGGCCTATGTAATCAGAGGCGTGGCTTAAACAAATAAATTACATTTCTGCGAGCCCTATAATATGCCATCCGTCCAGTATTTTGGTACAAGATTAGTTAAAACGTGAACTATAAAAAGTAACTGATATAGATTACCTTAAAAGTATTTTTTTACTCTAATTGATCACAAATCTGACCAATGTTATTTGTAGTAAAGGTACAGATATGAATATAGGGCCTGATAGGTAGGTGCTTGCTTCAAAGTCTGTTTTTAGGGTCGAGCACAAAGCGCTCTGTCCCTGGCGTAATCTCTCTATGGGCTTGCAACCATGCCCACCGCACGCCAATGAGTTTGGTTGGTTTGTGGGCTTGCCTTTTAAAATTCGCTTGCTTTCATTAGTGTAAGGCATGCATACATCATGCCTTTTCCGGTGTTTAGCCCTCCTCGAGCGCACTGGCCAACTACTGAAAACATACAAGACTCAGTGTTTTCCGTATGGTTTCTGGACTACTTTTTTCTATTTATTTCCTATGTAGCGCGAACTCGCTGGGCAGTAGTCGAGCGATTTGCATCACATCAATCCTGTTACATAGATAATTGCATTATTGTCGATAATACGTTTGACTGCAAGTAAACTTCTGTCTTACTTTTTTATTTTCAATTTATGTGGCAAGAAATGTCCAGTTAGGAATTTACAAGGCAAATAGCTCTTACTCGAGCAAACGCGAGACCCATTGCATTGCAAATGCTTGTTAATTACTAGCTGGCCTCAGCTCTCGGAGGGAGGTCTGAGACTCTGAGGGACATGACTCACTTAAGGCCCTAGGCACAGCCCTTAATCCATGGTACTGAAGAGCCATACTATAGCGAAGATCAAAATACCAGGCATTTCCCTTTCACTACCTGATGCCGTTTTTGGAGGGAAAAAAAGTGAGAATGAAACTACAATTGGAAATTATGGTATGTGGGAACACCCGAAAACGTGAACCTTTTCCTCTGAAACTTGAATTTAAAATGCAGAACATGTAATTATGTCTGTTTGCAGGGGAGCTGCACTTTGCGCTTTGAAGGCTTGCAACCAGAGAGCACACTCTAGGGGATTTTCATAGCATTTTTGTTGTAATAATCTATTTGACTGCCTCCTTTGGAGTGATATGCCACTCCCTGAAAAACACAATAATTGGCAAAGCCAATAGGTGTCGTTCATGCAAGTTATTGGCTTTGTCCATGTTTTTAGCCTTGTGGCAAAGCAGTGCGGCTGCTGTGAAGCATAGCTGAAAGTTTAAAAACAATAAACGGGCTATGATGCGGCCACGCTGGTCATGTCAAGTCAGGTCATTGTTGTGTATCCTATTTCAAGAACTTGGGATAGGATACACAACAATGTGGGACAGGATGGGAGAGGTCAAACAACAACACAGCAGGATGTGAGGTTTGGAGAGGACATTCAACAACAAGGAGCAGGACAGGTAGGGTCAAGCAAAAACATGGTGAGGGACAGGAGGGTGGGAGCAGACAAGCGACAACGTGGACAGGGATGGAAGGGTGGAAAGGCACAAGCAAAACACAAAGCAGGATGGGAGTAGAAGCACAATAGGGAGAAAGCCTGACTGCCTGCAAAGACATGCTCTCTTAGGGGGTGCTTCAAATAAAAGGAAATAGTAGCTCCGAAGGTGCGAGTGATGGAAAGACACAAGTACTTGGGCCATGCTCCAAGGGAGGGTCAAACACACAAAGAAGAAGTGAAACCAGATTGCGCCAACCAAAGAGATGCAATGAAACAAGAGTGAAGATGGAGCCAAGCAGTGGGGTGCTCTCTCAGGCAAGACCCAACAAGCAACACCCTACTAAAAAGCCCCAATCAGAGAGAAGCTGGTCTTAGGTTGCTTGTGCTCCAGCTCAGGAAGGACCTCCCATGGCAGTTCGGGCTAGACTGTTCTAAATAGAACAAGGTCAAGATTGATTGCCAAATGGCTGGGCTCAAATTGAGGTGGTATGGCGTGCAAAATAAAGATGGATTAGGATGCAACCCTGAGTAATTACCAGTTTCTGAGATTCATTCAAGCATTACACCCATCACTTTTTTGGATACTTTAGTATGACTCCCTAAGTGTGATGGGTATGCCAAGATGTTGGTCCTGTGCTCACTGTGCTTCTGGAACCAAGCTACATCTGTCTGAGGAGGCACAATCCGGTCTTGGGTGGCTTGTGTTCCAGTCCAGGGAGGACAAGGCCTGGCAGTTCTTGCTGTGCTGTATATACTGGAGCAGGGTGAGGACTGATGTGTATATGACTGAGTCCAAACTGAGGTGGCGTGGCATGCAAATATCAATAGACTGATGGACTAGGATGCAGCTCGAGAAATTATCAGTGGAAGATATTAATTTAAGGATTCTACCCATCACGATTTTGTATACTTCAATACGACGTCCTCAGATTATGGCCAGGACGCAAGCTCTGTTAACATGAAATTGTGTGTCCTGCCTTGATTAAACATAACTTGGTACTGTGGAGAAAATATCAGATGCATGTTTAATCCATGCAGTCTGCTAGATTGCTTTAGTGTTTCTCTTTTGTGGTATTGCATTGTTTGTTTCCAAATGTTAATCCTTTTCTGGAAAGACAACTTTTGTAGTGTCTGACTAAATTAACATAGGATACCTTTATTTTGCAAGATGGCGCTAATGAACACTGCACTAAATTTGCTCCTTATTTGTTTAGCACATATATCAGTGCTGAAAAGTAGCTTGACACAAAGCATTGTTATTTGGGGTTTAGCCACAGAGAGGAGAAGATGCCCATCATGTTGGCTGATTTGGATGATGTAGAAAATCTGGCTTGAAATCCCGGCTTGTCAATTTGACGAAATTGTGCAATCTTAGGAAAATTAATTTACTATGTCCTGAACCCGAGTTAAAGGCCAGAGCCGCAGGTCCACTGAGGTTAGAATGTTCTAAGTTAAAACGGGAGAAACGGAAAGTCAAGCATTGTAATGTTGGAGCAGAAGACTTATTTCAGCCATTATCAGCCCTGAGCCACTTCATTGTACTCAGTGGCCCTCGAAATTCCAATGTTGTAATTTGGCTCATTAAACTGAAACAGAAGTGTTAAAGAATAAAAAAGTATTTGAATTCTGAAGAGGGTTTATCATATTTTTCATGAAATGTGTTGCACGATATGCAAGCTCAATAGTTCACCTTCTCGTCTTGTGCTTTGGCTCTTCGAGATCTGGCTGGGCTCTTGTTATATCTTGCTAGCTTGCTTATTTTGATGGGTGACTCCTTGTACAATAACTGTGTCTGCTTAGAAGTGCGTGAGTGAAACACAATGATGTTTGGTATTCAGTTCTCATCCCGCCACTTCACATTTCATACATTTTCTTCGTTTTCATATGTGTGTACAGTCAATTAAATTTCTTGGTTTTCCTTTGAAGCATTGCCTTTTTAGTTTGGCACAAAGGATTGAGTCTAGGTGTGCCAGAGAAGGCATGATCTAGAAACAATAGGAGGGAGGCAAAGAATGGGGATTGGCAAATAATCCAAGGACCTAGACTTCATTCTAAATCAGTGTTTAGCATCACTCACTCCTGACTAGATATACCTCCGCCTCTCTTCAAGAGAAGCTATAATGTTGCTACAGATTGTTGGTTGGGTGGCGCCCTACATTATGGACAAGGCCAAGCACGCGAGTGACTCTTAGGAAATTGTCAAACCAGGCCTCTTAGAAATACTGTCAGGCACCTTGGAGCCTGGGGGTGGACATATTTGAAAATGTAAAGGCTGCGATGTGAAAGAGAGAATTGGAGTAATGATTACTGATTAGTAATTCTGGGATTTCTCCACATCAGCAGTTAATGGTCATGGGACATCAGCTATCAGTATTTTTTCAAAATGAAAATGAAGGTTTTCCAATTAGGACTCACATTTCCTATTCTTAATTATTTCACACAGGAGAAAGTAGCCTGTGTCATCTCTATAAAATGGAAAAATTGAGAAATGTGATCTTCTTTCTTCTCCATGTTGTCAGTCGTGATGGCAGTCCAATAGCTGAGCATATTGACAACTTAGAAGGTTAAAAAAGGAAGATGACTACCTACTGCACCTTAGTTGCAGATCTGTATGCTCACTAGTACTATTATGCTATGGTTTACACGCGAGTACATTGTTTTATTATACACGAGTAAATACTTTGCACATTATAGCCTTAACAGGCATCAAAGAGTGAGTGTATCTATCAGTGAAATGCGGAAATATACTAGTTGCAATATCAGTTTTTTTTTCACTGACCAAAATGTAAACATGGCTAAGTACAGGCGGACATGTAAAAAAACACTGGAAGCCCCAATAACAATACAGCGGATCACTGCTGTGGTGGTAGAAGGTGTCCACATATAGTGGGGTGTTTCCTCAGACAGCAACATGATGTATCCTCCAGGCACTGTATCTAGGTATGAAATATCAAAAGCGGGAACATTTACACATTTGAAGACCAGTGACCCATTCCAAAAACCCTCAGGTGGATCAGAGTAGTGTACAAACCTTGTGGGTGTAGGTCCTAGTGACTTTTGGCCCAGTTTCCAGAAATTTTAATTGGTCTAATAGTTCACCTGAAGCAAATTAAGGCTGCAACTTCCCAGACTACAGTGATTAGTTACATGTGCATGTATCCCGATAGCAAGAACTCACATTGTCATCCTATCCTGATATTTACAGATATTGCCCTACGGTCCGTCATTGACCCCCTCCCTTCAAATTCCAGCCTATTGTACCTTGTTCAGAGCCACAGGGTACAGAATGTCTACTGGGTGCCAACCATATTGGTTAAGGTTGTTTGCCACTGGTGTCCTGGGGTCTGTTCTACAATTCCACTGTGGTTTGGGCTAAATACATCCTTTCCATACTTGACTTCCAGGGTAGTGAAGGTGAGCAGTCAAAAGCTTCTCAGGAAGGAAGACTGGAGTGGCAAGAGCTCAGTACTCAACAATCCATGAACAAAACACAATAATGTTATCTTCATCCCATTGCTTTTCTTAGTAAAAAAGGAAGTGATTTAATAACACAGCAAACTGTAAAACTACACAATTTTATGGGCTCGATCCTGGGGTTATGATTTCAACTACCATTCCTGTGTGAGAGGTTACACCCTCAATGACGCCCTCTCCCAGTCTAGGAGATTCCCTAGTCTCAGGAACTTCATGTTACTGAAGTCCCTCCATGTGATGAGCAGTTTTCTCATCATAGCAGCCAAGGCCTAGTAATAAACCAACACTGTAAAGAAGCTGCCAACAGAAGCAGAACACTCTTATAGTAGGCCACAATATAAAATCCACAAAGTCGGATATGTAGACAAATCAATCCAATGGTATTCATTCAAAGCAAAGTTCATAGCAGATCCAATGATTCATGTACTTCAAAATCAAAACAGCTGACAGGTCTGTCATTACAACAGTGACTTTTTCAAGGCAAATAATATTTTGTTGCCACTAATAAGTGCCCAAATTCTGTCCTTTGTCATTTTGTAAGGTATGTGGGGACGATATAATTATACTGCGCCCTCAATATCTATGTTCTTGGAGATTTATATGTTCTTCTGAAGCACTACTACATCGAAATGCATCGTGATGAACTCATACATTGATGACAAACGATAGAATTTAGGTAATTCTAATACTTAGTCTACTATGAACTTTGCTTGTAATAAATACCATTGCATTGATTTTTATACATATCCTACTTTGTGGATTTTATACTGTGGACTACTATAAGAGTGCTTCAGGATCTTTTTGTATTTCTTTATTATATTACAGACTCAGGTTTATTGTCAGGCACACACCCAGCGGTAGTAGAGTAGTGGATACCAAGTAAACACCACTACCTATACAGGACCCTATAACTGGTCCATTAAGGAGGTGTGATGAATATACCACCACGACTACCCATTCCCCAGCCAGTTTGAGAAGCAGAACATTCTCCAAAATAATCAAGCACTGCATTAACCCCCTGACAAACCCTCCTATCCCACACACCACAAACAAGTGCAATGCGGTCACCATTCTGCAATTAAAAAAGCAGAAGCTCCAACATCACCAATACTGTGTCTCCTATGACACTCTTTCGGTTCTTTAAGATATAAAAAGGTGGCCCTGCTCAGTAGCGACGGAATTTCCCAGAGCTCGGTCAGGATTGGACGTCAAATGCCTGACATTTGTCCTGTGAGGGTGGATATCTCTTTCTCGCAGTTGAACAGGGTCATCTTCTTGCTGGCATGAGAAAGATTAAGAGCTTGGCAGGCCTTACGGTGATGAATTTTTACTTTATTCTTTCTTTGAAATAATGCTATAATATAATCACATATATTTGTTGTGTACATTGCAGTTGAGAATCATTTTGATATATTCTTCTTTCATTGCTGTGACTATTTTTAAACGTGTGCTTTCGACCTACTAATCTCCTTTTTAGGAACCTCATGGTGAAATAATAATAAATGTCTTCTTTGAACTGAGAAGTGCATTCCAGAGATTTTTGTCAGCTTGGTCATTAGTGAAAGCAAAACACTTCCCTGGAGCTCTCAAGCTAGACCCTGATTACCTCACAAACTACCAGCCCTTTACTAATCTATCCTTCATTGCCAAGATCATTAAAAAATGCAGTAAATGCACAACTTCAGGTTCACATCACCACCAGCCGTCCTCTGCATGACTATCACATCATGCTACTGCATGGACAGGACTGCCTCCTGAAAGTATTCGACCTCCTAGCTACTTTCATTATTATTGGCCACACACCTTCATCCACTCTCTGAAGCTTTGAAAGGTATTCACTGGAAACGTCCTTTACTGGTTCTCTTCATAGCTATCAAAGCAACACAAGTTCATTTACATGGGCACCTGCAGGTCTAAATAACGATCAATTTATTGTACAGAGTTCCTAAGTGTTCTATAATGTCCTCAATCACCTTCAACCTCTATGTGGAGCCATTTAGGGCTCTAATCACAGATAACAATATGAAAATTCACAAATACACTGATGACACACCACTGTATTTCAAAGTTTCCTCTGCTCCAGACATCTAAACACATCAAACACTGTCTACATTTCATCCAGGCCTGGATGTCCAGCACCAAGTTGAAACGTAATGCACCAAGACAGTATACTTGCTATTCCCCAAGCAAATCAAGAAACATCTAGTCCAAACATGTCTCAAAGGCATGAACATAAGCAGGCGTGAACCCCATTCTCTCACCCAGTGACGAGTCACTCTGACTCACCCAGGACACAGACCTGACCCTCAAGGAACACATCAAGAAAATCAGGATGGCCTTCTACCAACTCATGCTGCTAATGAAGTTAAATAGTTTCTTCCAAAAACCTACTGTCCACGCCCTTGCAAAGTCACATCTGGATAGTGGAAATACTATGCTCCACAGCTTCCAGGAATCCACAATGACCTCCTTAAGGTTAGCATACATACATAATTGCAGCACTCCTCATAAAGGGCCTGAAAAAATATCACTACATCACCCCACTCTGATGGAACTCAACTGGTTGCCGCTGTCAGTCAACACAATCTTCAAACATAGTTGAACAATCTACATTATGACCTGCTTACCTGCCTTGCTAGCTGACAAACTCACCATCTGAGATGGCTCTTGGCACACCTGCAGTCAGGACACCATCATATGGCAGGCAAAGAAGAACAATCAAAGCAACAAGCCTTTTCCATCCATGTACACAAGAATCTGGAACGACATTTCCAAATCCATCGGGTCTGCCCTAATCATGTTTCAATTTAGGAAGGGCCTGAAGACATCCCTTCTTAATAAACATCACGATACAATGACAGTCCACTTTCTCTTTTAGAGACCCGCTATTTGTCCTGCCTTCCACCTGGCACAGCACACTGATGCTTTTTGCATAGGGTAGAGATATATATATATATAACACACACACACTCAGCACTGGCACTTAATTGTCAACACCGGCATTCATGACAGCCTGCCATATGGTGCCACTGTTTTACTAATTCAGAGATGAGCACAACAGTTCAACTTGCATTAAAAATAACTAATAACTGCTGCACAAGACATTCTTATAGCTTTGGGTACATGGAATAATCTGAATTGTCACACTTACAGGAGTGTGATGGTTAGTAGTTGTGTTGATACTGGCACTGGCAGAGCTAGAAGGGGTAATAGGTGATGCAAGCTGCAGTGGCCCCTTGACAAGGGTCCTGGAAGTTATGTATTTATTAATATTATTTTTATATACAAATAAAGCACTGGCTTATACACGCTGGAAGTAAGCGGGGTGGCTCGAGCATCAAATAACCATGCTGGAGTTCAGAAGGTGAATGAAGAATACAGATGGCTTTACATTTTGCCTTTATCTTGTCACATTTGTTGTGTGTTCTAAGACAAAGGTCAAATGTCAGAGCACGTCTTTTGGCAAAGTGATGCTTATTCTTTTAACATCGGGATTAGTGTTTATTGAAAACGTGCTGCCCGTAAATGACAGTGTGCTATTGCAAGATGTTTTGGTAGTCTATTTGCTACTTTATCCTCCAAAGTGCACCTTCGGCTACATACCACACCCTTACCACTCTACTGCTGAATGGGCGTTGCTCATTTGCTATACTTGTTCTTTGTGTAAAGCTTGGATTATTCACAGTCCCTGTGACTTCAGTGAGGTAACATTGATGAAAGCATCCCCATTCTAAACATTGTCCCAGCACTACTGCCAGGGTTTGCATTCGCATGGCATTAGGAGCCTATAAATTGTGGGTTTTGGTGTTTCCCATGCATGCTTAGTGCATCCTGTCAGTGCAGGTATTTCCTTTAAGTGTAATGGGATGGCCAGGACTACAAGTCCCAGAATGCATAGAACCCAAAGCCTGGATAAGCTACTCAGACATGGACCTAGAAAACATTAAAGTCCTAGTTACCGTGATGCACAAAGTTAGTAAGAGACGGGGCGGAGGGGATTTAAGAGGCGTAGTGGGTGGTAACGTGTAGGGAGATGTGGCTAACCAGGTAGAGGGGACACAGGATGGGGGTCTTACCAAAGAGCATCCAGCTGTTGTCCGACAGACAGTCCATTATCCGGCAGAACTGTTCCAGCACCCAGGCAGGGAGGTCCAGTAGCAGCTGGGGTGTGGGTCTCGGGACCCCCGCGGCAGGCGCTGCCATCCTCTCTTCTCCGGGCACAGCGCCTCCCTCCGCCCTGGTGGGTGCTCCTCGGCTCTGGTCTCACTCCCCGGGTGCTCGGGGCCGAGCCGTGTGATGCACACGGCAACCAGCGGTCTTCAGCTCGCTTCTCCGTCTTCCCCAATCCCTGCCTGCTAAACTTTGCTTTGCGGTCTGCTAGTTCCCCCTGTCCTGCCCCACACTTTGTCGGTTTACAGTCTCTGTCTCCTTCCGGCACCTGCCTGTTACCTTGTCTCCCTCGGTTCTGCGTTGTAACCTGTGTCTTAGACGTCCTGTTCGCCACTCCACCCTGTTTCCCGTCCTGTGTATGTCTCCCAAAAAAGTGAACTCCCCTCGGCCCAGCTTCCCTCTCAGGCTCCGCCCCGGCGGCTGACGACACGAGAACTCCGAAGCAGCCGAACTTTAAAGCGCTTTGGAGTTCAGCGCTATCCAGGACAGGTGATAGTGTTTAATGTATGCAGGACGCAGTGGGTCTGCCGTGAGCAACTGTATATAACCCATTGACGAAAAACAGAACAAAGCAATGTACAATGCACGATGAAACCTTAAAAGAGAAGTTGATAAGCAAAAAACACACATGCGGGCAGGCTAAGTGGTAAAAGGCTGGAAGTAGAGGGAGACCGAGGCATTCTAAGCAAAGAGAATCGTCACATAGTGCAATATGAAAATATAAGTTTTTAGCCACTTTACAATATACAAAGTAAGAAGGAAATAATATTGCAACTTCTGAAAATGAAATTAAACCTTTTTTTTAGATTAAACGAGGAGCAATGGTTAGAAATTCTAGATTAAAAGTAAACTATTTAGGGGTATCCTGGGCTTTCAGGGCCAGGTGCTACAAATGCCCTTCGGTTCCCACCTGCTCTCCAGGGACAAGAAGCTAGGCACATAAATAAACATGATTGTCATAACAGCGTTTACTGTCTGTAGTCATCGCGCCTTGTCTTTCCCTTAAGGGGACTGCGGCAAATATAAGACCGTTGGCAGGTTTTGTAAAAAAAATAAATAAACGTGCAGGGACTTAAAGACCACTGTCTCTGCAGCCGGCCAAGTCTTGATTTTTCTCAACTTCTTTCTTCCACCGCCTCTCTTTTAATCTCATTCTCACAGCGTCTTTTTCATCTTAGCATTCTCGTTATGTCAGTGTTTTCCTATCTTTTCCTCCTGCTCCTTTCTTCCTATCTTTCCTTTTTAGGTCTCGTCTGATGCAGCGCACGGACTGTCAGTTGCAAGACATTTTGTTAGCTTACCGGGTACTTAGAACCCACTATTGCTTACCATTATTTGGTTTCATCGTCACTCTCATTTGCTTGCTTCTCTTTGGTCAGAGGGTGCCAGCTTCACTTCCTCTTCCTGTGTTTGCCCCTCCTCTGAAGCTTGACCCACTTACTGCTTCCTTGTTTTACTGTTGTGTGTCCTTCCATTGCTCAGGCTTTTGTCTGTACTTTATTTTTTGCCATTGCTTGCTGTCATTGTTGATGCTTGTCCTGCCCCTTCTAACGTTGGAGTTGTTGCTACCTCCCTTCCACTCACCACCCGCATTTTCTTGCTTCTCCCATGTTCTTAGCCCACTCCCACAGCTCTTTGCTTGCCCTGTCCTCCTCCTTCCAGTGCTTAATTTGAGCCAGTGGTTGCCAGTGGGGGCCCTCTGCACATATTTTTGAGCCCCAGAACTTATTTTTCCTGCTTGGACATTTCCCCAGAACAAAAGAAGGAAAATACACATGAACGGGAAAGAAAGATAAAGATAAAGATCGAAAAGCGGCACAAAGGGAGAAAGCAAGGACTTGTATGAGTGAGCTAAAGGCGGAAGGAGTGCCTGGCAGTGGATTAAAGAGGCCTGGAGTGCATTAAGCCCCATACAGCCACATAGGCGTCCGCAGAAATTGTTTCAGGTTCATAATTTTAACGTCATCCATCCATACTAGTGGAGTCAGCAAAACATTAGAGTGGCGGTAGTGTTACACTGCACTGTGAGCCTCCACACCAGGCTGTACGTAAACCCCCGAACTCCCCTCCCCCGCAGATACCCATGCACAGCCATGCTATTCAGCGTGCTCACTTTTCATTGCCCCGGCTGTGAACCGCAAGCTTATGGAAAGAGGAATATGGAACAAACATTGCATAGGGTAGCCACAAACACCATTTTAGTGGAATGCGAAGCATGTTCATTAGAGTACGTCTTTGCAGTGTACAGAAGTAGGCATGCCATATGTACATAAATGCATTTTTTTCTTAAACCATGCAGCTGTGTTTAATGATAAACAGAGGAAAAATGTTTTTTGGTCGAAAAAGCACACACATTACCATAGGACTCCTGGCACAGAAGGGAACTGCTTAAAAACTCAATCAGTCTGGCATTGGTGCAGTCCTTTGAAAAATAATGGCAATAAGAAATAAAAAACGGGAAGTGAAAGAAAAAAGGCAAGTGAGAGAACGGAAAAAGTAAAAGAAAGTGAAAAGAGATAGGAGAAATAAGGAAATAGGAAAGAAAGGAAAAAAGGAAAGAGAATGAAAAAGGAGGAAATAGAGAAAAGAAGGCAGAAAAGGAATACAAAGAAGGAAAGAAAGGAGGAAAGACGTAGACAGAAAGCAGGAAAAGAAAGAAAGAAGGAAAAAAATAAATGAAAGAATGAAAGGAGGAAAGCGAGAAAGAAATAATTAATTAAGGCAAAAGAAAGAACATGAAGGCATGAGAATGAAAAAGAAACAAGGAAAGAAAAAGGAGGAACTGAAGAAACTGGGAAAAAGAAGGAAAGAAAAGCGAGAAAGAACAAAGTAGCAAGAGCATAATTTATTAGTTTCAAATGGATACAATAAGGTATGTTGTGGAATAGCAGCAGTCAGAAATCAAAAACACTCCTAATTTTTTTTACAACAGCAGTGGCTGAAGATGGGATCTGACAAAGGTGGCATCAGAAGTGTCCTGCTATCACATCAGGCTGTAAACACAAATCCAACACTATAGTACCTATAAAGCAACTGGCACGGAAGGGAACTAACGTATGTGTGGATGTGCTCCTTGTGAGAGAGCCAAGAGCAAAATGCAGTACACAGCCCCATTCTATATGTTGTGGTGTGCAGAATCAATATGTGAATGACACAGCAATACACCAATAGAAGAAGAGAGGTGACTGAAAGCCCCCATATGTAGGTATATTATACATATTTTAGTGGAATTGAAAGGGCTTGGCTAAAGTCATACCTAAAAGTGAACTGCAAGCAAATTAACTGACTGAAGTCTAAGCCTTGACAGAACTCTAATGGTATTTTGATTGGGAAGGTCAACAAACTAGAGTGTGCACAAGAGCTCTTAGGGTCCGAGAAACTTCAGAAAATCTCAGTCCAACTGAATCCTAAACAAAAGGTAGAATCTGAGAAAACATCAAGAGCAATCCGGCTGCACTGCATCCTGTTCACAGCCCTTCCATTCAGCCCGACTCATTGGTTGTTAACACCATCACCATGAGTGAGAACTAGGAACTGGAGGGTGACACAAGACAGCAACCACTGGCAAAACCATTAGGTCTCCTCTGTGCGAGATCTATTGACTTTGTCAGTGTGTTTTTAGCCATGTTGTACAGCAGCATTGGCAAGTTCATAGCGCTTTTTTCTGAACGTAATTTTTTTCTAACCTCATTTTTAAATGTTATTTAAATTCCAATGCCCTGCCGCTTTGTTGATTGCCCCCCTTTTATCCTGTTCCACATCACTGTTTGCCCCCATTCGTACATCCTGCATTGCTTGCCACTCCCGTCCCGCCACACAAATAAAATTGACAAAGCATACTCAAGAGCTATTTGGCTTTGTCAATGGTTTATTAGCCGTGTTGTACAGCAGGATTGTACAGCATGGTTGAAAGTAGAAAAAAAACCTGCAACACGGCCAGGATTTACTTCACCATAGCGCTGCTGTACAGCACGGCTAAAGAAACAAACATTTTTTTTTTGACAAAGCCAGTTGATCTTGGGTAGGCAAGACCTATTGAATTTGCCAATGCTTGTCTCTTGCTCTGAGTCAAAGTTTGATGATGAAAAATAAATATTATTCCCCAAAAATGAGTGTTTGTGCCTGCCACCTGCAATCACTGGCAAAAATTAAGCGCTGCCTAACACAATAGGCAAGTGACGCAGATGGAAAAAGCACTTTCTTTGTTTCTTTTTCTTTTTTTAACTGATAATATATGAGTGGTATCTGAAATGTGAAGGCTTTTTGGCACCACTTGTGATTTATTCATGCCAACAAAGCAATATTGCATTGTACTGACAGAAAATGTGGCCTAGAAGCAGGGGACCCAGAATCCAAGGGTACACCCATGGAACCAGAGGTGTAAGTGGGCACAGGGCTGCCCTCTGTATAGTTCTCCACCAGGGTGAGCGTGTCTGTGTAAGAGATAGGGATAGAGGACACATCTGGGTGTATATGGAAAGGATCTTACTGTAAGGGCCACCGTCTGTAGTGGAACTGAACATAGTGGAATGCCAGGCTTTTTCAGGCCTCAAGAATAATAAAAATGTTACCAGGCATAGTGACTTGAACAATTTACTCCACCTAACTGTAATGCTCTTGACCCATAAACAGATGTTCCTGGGCAAATATTTTATTTCACTGAGCTGCTTTTTTCTTTATTTTCACCTATGAGTGCACCTTCAAATATGTGAGTTCAGCATGTCTGCTGTATAGATCACTTAAACTTATGCTCCATATGTAATATGAATCTAGCCCACCTATAGGGTACATGACTCATGACTGGCATCTTAGTCCACTAACAGATTTTTCTTCGGAGGCGGAGGCATGAATAAGCTTTCTGCAAATATTGATAATTCGTACATCACCAAGTAAACTGTTCTGATTTATTGTGACCCCATTGCAATCTTTGTTTCCATCGCAATTCTGAATTACTAAAAATGTGCTTTCCTGGTTGTTGATATATTTTGAAATGTTTGTACTGTTCATTTGCAAGCTATTTAAATACTGTGTATTAGAAAAAAACCTAAGAGCCTTTCCTTTCACGATTGTC
Organism: Pleurodeles waltl; assembly: GCF_031143425.1. NCBI lineage: Eukaryota > Metazoa > Chordata > Amphibia > Caudata > Salamandridae > Pleurodeles > Pleurodeles waltl. The sequence continues at coordinate 70,598,765 of NC_090448.1, forward strand.
AGATAGTTCACTTTACAAGCTCCTCTAACTATGCAGTCATAGAAAGAAAAGTAAACACAAATTTCTAAGACAAAATAAGCAGCAATTTGTAAGAAGGCATACGCTGCCATTCGACCTCTGTCTCTGAAGGCACAGCAAATGTAACAAAATGAAAACAAATTTTAAAGTCATCTTACTGCTTATTCACTTCTGTAATGAAGAGGACAGGTTTTCTTTGCTAGCTCGAGCACTATGGCCAAAATGATCCAGTAGACCTTAACTATAGCTTGTCCTGATAAAATCCAACTTGCAATAGCAAATGGGCGATGTCTGGCAAACTTCAACCACTCTGATTGGTCTCTGTGGTTATATGTTTCTGATTGGCAGCCAGTCAGAATTGAGCTGTCCCTGTTCGGCAAAGTTGCAAGAACTGTCTTTGATTGAATGGGTGGAGGAAAGTCTCACTGTTGGCATGGTTACCCCCCACCCCACACACACACACACTTTTTGCCTGATTTCGATACCAACTCTGATTGAAAGTGTGGTGAAATCCTGCTAACCAGGCCCCAGCACCAGTGTTTTTTCAGAAAATCTGTACCGTTGTTTTCAAAATGGGCACACCCATGGCACAAAGTTAAGTCCCTTGTAAAAAGTACCCAAGGTACCAAGGGCCCTGTGGCCAGGGAAGGTTCCCAAGGGCTGCAGTATATATTATGACACACTGGGGGACCCCTCACCAAGCACATGCACACTGTCTTTGCAGCTTGTGTGTGCTGGTGGGGAGCAAAAGGTAAAGTGACATGGCACCCCTCTCAGGGTGACATGCCCACAAACCTCTGCCTGTGGCATAGGTAAGTCACCCCTCTAGCAGCCCTAAGGTAGGGTGCACTATACCACAGGCGAGGGCATAGCTGCACAAGCAATATGCCCCTACAGTGTCTAAGTCCATTCTTAGACATTGTAAGTGCAATGTAGCCATATTGAGGATATGGTCTGGGAGTTTGTCATTACGAGCGCCACAGCTCCATAATGGCTTCACTGAATACTGGGATGTTTGGTTTCAAATGTCTCAGCACAATAAACCCCAAACTGATGCCAGTGTGGGATTTATTGAAAAATGCACCCAGAGGGCATCTTAGAGATGCCCCCTGTATGTTAGCCAAACTGCTAGTGCAGTACTGACCAGTCTGTGCCAGCCTGCCACTTCCAGACGAGTTCCTGACCACATGGGGTGAGAGCCTTTGTGCACTCTGTGGCCAGAAACAAAGCCTGTCCTGGCTGCAGGTGCTTCACACTTCCCCCTGGAGGAACTGTAACACCTGGCAGTGAGCCTCAAAGGTTCAAGCCTTGGGTTACAGTGCCCCAGCTAGTGGAGTTGCCCGCCCACTGGACAAAGCCCCACTTTTGGTGGCAAGTCCGTTGGCAAAAGTAGGGAAAACAGGGAGGAGTGACCACCCCAGCTAGGACCACCCCTAAGGTGTCCAGAGCTGAGGTGACCCCCTCCCTGCAGAATCCTCCATCTTGGTTTGGAGGATAGGGACCATTAGGGTTAGGTTTGTGTCCCCCTCCCCAAAGGGAGTGGACACAATAAGGGTATAGCCACCCTCAGGGACAGTAGCCATTGGCTTCTGCCCTCTGACCCCTGAAACGCCCCATAATCCAGGATGTAAGGGCCTTCCTGAACCCAGCTCACCAGAATCCTGGCGGCCTAACAAGAAAGAAGAGGGACTTCTAAGCTGAACCCCCAGCAGAGAAGAAGGAAGACGCAAACTGACTTGGCTCCCAGCCCTACTGGCCTGTCTCCTGCTTCAAAGAACCTGCAACAAAAAAAGCAATGCATCCAGCAGGACCAACGACCACTGCCAAGCTCCAGAGGACTGCCCTGATCCCCAAAGGACCAAGAACTCCCGTGGACAGTGGCCCTGTCCACAAAGAAACTACACCAAGGGACTCAAGAGCCTTCCTGGATCCATGATTCCTGATCACTCTGCACCCAACGCCTTTTGCCGGTGGCCAGGTTGCCCAACCAGCTAGAGAGAGCCCCCAGACGATTGTGAGCAAATGCCCACCCTGGGTTGACATCTCCACCCCTCCATGATGACGCCTGCAGAGGGAATCCCAAGGACCCCCGACTGCAAAAGCTCTGGACAAAGATATCCAACGCCTAAAAGACCACTGCACCTGCAGCCCCCAGGCCTTGGAGAACCCGACATCTGGTGCAGCTACGTTCAGCAGGCAGCCCTCCTCCCTGTCCAGCCTGTGGTTTGTCCAAGTCGATCCCCTGGACCTCGCTAGCAGCCTCTGAGTGACCCCCAGGGTCCCCTCATAGACCAGCATTGGATTCCCAACACCTTGTTTGCACCCTGCACCCGGCCGCCCCAGTGCCGCTGAGGGTGTATGTGTGGTGCCTATATGTGGCCCCCCACCCCCAGTGCTCCTCTAAACCCCCCAGGTCTGTCTCCTGAAGTCACAGGTACTTACCTGCAGGCAGGCCTGATTCCAAGTGCCCCAGTCTCCATAGGAGCCTATGTTAAATTTGGCTCATCTTTGACCTCTGCACCCGTCGGCCCCGTATTGCTGGTGGTGGGTGTTTGGGGTTAACTTGAACCCCTACCTGTGGACTTCCTAACCCCCAGAGACTGGTAAGTCAAGTTACCTGTAAATCATATTAACTTTTCTTCCCCACAGGAACTGTTTCTGAAAACTGCAGTGTAAACGTTTACAACAGATAATTGCCAATATTTCCAAAACTGTATAACATAGATTTCAAACAAAGTACTGTTGATATATGTGTGAAGTACGAATCAATTGAAGTACTTACCTGCAACTTGAATCTTGTGATTCTAGAAAGAAATTAAGAAAATATATTTTTGCTTTATAAAAACCATTGGTCTGGATTTAAGTCATTGAGTGTGTGCCTCTTCTATTGCTTGTATGTGTACAAGAAATGCTTTGCAGTACCCTCTGATAAGCCTAACTGCTCGACCACATTACCACAAAAGGGAGCATTAGTATTATCTACTTTAGCCTCAGTTAAGCCTCTGAGGAACCACTGGGCTCTGTGCACACTATATCTCATTTAGATATAGTATATACAGAGCCAGCGTCCTACAATGGGCATGCAGGGAACTTCAGAGCAGTTTGTTGTACTGCTTAGGCGTACTGCATTCACTTTTTATCTGCTCATAGATGCAGAAGCAAGTCCTGGAAACAGTAGGTATGAGCAACAAGGAGCTTCAGGTTCCTGCAAAAGCCTACCCACAAACGTGAAACCTGTCGCCATCCCAGGACTCATCTCGTATGCTACCCCTGCTACCTGTTCTATGTAACTCAAAGGCTTTGCAAAGCAGAGGAGCATAAAACAGGATATCAGAATGGACACCACAGAGGAGGAGTACTAGTCCCCCAAACACTTTCTCCAGTCACACTTGGAAACATAAGCAGCAGGTCTGATAAGGACCGTATTGGCCTTCTCCAGGACTCGACTGGGGAACCAAAGCAGTGCTGTAAAAAATGCTCAAACCAGCCCTGCTTCCTTTGTTTCCTCTCACAATTTCTCTTTTCTTACATCCATTCTCTGTCTTTCGCTCTCTCTCTTCCTCTTTCTCTCTCTCTCTCTTCTCTCTCTCTCTCTCTCTCTCTCTCTCTCTCTCTCTCTCTCTCTCTCTCTCTCTCTCTCTCTCTCTCTCTCTCTCTCTCTCTCTCTCTCTCTCTCTCTCTCTCTCTGTCTCTATCTCTCTCTCTTCTCTCTCTCCCCTCACCCCCCCTCAGGTCTGATGCAGTTAGCTTTGTGGAATTGATGAAAGTGAGACAGACACCAGGAATGGCCATGGGCACTCAAAACTGGCCTCCAAGGGCTCCATGAACTGGGGGAATGTTCGCTGGACTGAAAGGCCTATGCAGCCTTTGCCTCCTCTGATGCCATTGAAAGGCCACTGGCTGCAGTGCATGTGCCCATCCATAAACCTGCAACGTGCTTCCATCCTAAGCCTGCAGTCTAGGCCACATAACCTCAAACTCCTGCTCATGCTAGCTCAATGTAACTCAGAATACTGCACAGCAGAGGGGCTCCTTGCATAACACCAGTCAGGACACTACATGAAAGTGTTTCAGAAAGATATCTGACGAAAAAGAGCTAAATGTCAAATAAAAAGATTGCAGATGAAAATGGTGTGAAGAGGAGAATTGGAGTGATTGAGACACTCTGAAGACCTTACCCCTTCCACAGCGCGGACAGTAGTAATGTTTAATTTTCTCTTAAAAACTTCTGTTGCTAGCCACTGCTGTGCCCCTGACCGACGGGGGTGTTGTAACTACGTTGGAGTCACAAAACCTCAAACAAGCATTTGCAATGCAATGGGTCTCGCGTTTGCTCCAGTTAGAGCTATTAGCGTTGTAAATTCCTAACCGGACTTTTCTTGCCACATAAATTGAAAATTAAAAGTAAAACAGTTGACATAAGCAAGCCAATTCAAAGCGCCACAGCCACCCTGAGCGCGAAGGAGAGACGCAAACGGAAAAAGAAGTTCGCTCGCAGTCAAACGTATTGGTAAACGTGCAATTATTCGTGTATCAGGGTCGACGGCCAAGGCGGTAACAAAACTGCCCGTAGGAGGGACAAACGTAAAGCTATTTCCAATGATAACAAAGGATTTTTGAAAGGCAAGCCCATGAACGAGTGATAGTGATGGGAGTGCGGTGGCCGTGGTTAAAAGCCCACAGATAGATTACAACACATCAGGGCGCTTGCGTGCGCGACCTAAATAGGATGCCCACACACCAGAGTTGTACAATTACTATTTATTTTATAATGATGCTATTGTGCAGGCTGTAGGCTGTGCGCAGTGGTGGTTGGCAGCTTACAGTAGTCAAAGGTGTGCATGGTGTACCATACATGGCAATTTTCAAGCGTTTTCTTGGATTTCATTCCTAGAACCATAACTTAACTTTAGGTGCATTTTTTCAGTGAATTGCTATGTTTTTTTATGATGGATTTCATTAACTTGCAATGTATTCATTTAGCAATGTGCATGGCCTGCAGTGGACTAGCTGCACCTACCTGTGAATCCTGCCAAGGTCTTCTCTCAACCATAGCCTCTTTTTTTTGTATCAAACATAAAGATTTTTTTTTTACTTTTTGTGCTTTTTTTAAAGATAGAAAATGGCAGTTGTGTAATCACAATTTTCATGAAATTCGTGAATTTACTGTAGCCAACATATTGTTTTCTATTTTTCTGTCCCTATTTTTCATGCCTCTGAGTGCCTCCCCCCAATACTTCCGTGGGGGCATCTGTCATACTGCTCCCCATTCCTTTGGCGTGGAAATTGCTTTTTCTACAGTGCAAAACCCGTACTTTTGCACTAAATCAGGTGTAATCCACAGAAATAATTATTTTGGAAATCCTGATTTTAAACGTCAAGATGTAGAAAAGTGTTAACCCTTTGAAGCTTTCCTGGTACCTTTTTCAAACACATAAAACTACAGAATGGATGCACACCAAACCAACAAAGGAATACTTTCAGAGTAAAGTTCTATTTTCATGCCACGATGTGGGCTACTTCCTTCAGCATGTATGTGTGAGCAAAATGTTTTTGGGGAGCAAAATGGGAAACACATCTCTTTTTACCCCCTTAACTTTTTCCATGAGATCTGGTATGCTGTGCTTTTGCTGCCAACAGTAAGAAAGTGCCAAAGTGGGTGCAGATCCAGTCAACAGCATCCAAAGTTGTAGGGAAAACAAAATTGTTTTTTCAATGGGAAATGTGGCCGAACCACAACTACACGCTAATTGTACTTGTTTCTTTTGAAGCCTTATTTGGGAACTACCTGAAGAAGTGAAATTCTCCATGAGCGCATACAGAAAAATTAATTTGTTAGCCTAATTAAGATATCAGTTCCTTATTTATTTCAGATGAATCATATTTATCTTTTCTTTAGTTAACATTGTAGAATGAAGGGGAACTCCTGGACATATATACATATTTCTATATGTTCATTGCAACAACAAAAAAAACAGTTGAAGGTCAGTTGTGGTTCTGGAACTCAAAACCGAAAAGCCATGAAATTCACCAGTTATGGTCTACAGTACACACAGTAGGTCACAATCCAACCATGCTCGTTACATCCCCAGCTGATGGCATGTACTAAACAAGCATTTGCAATGCAATAGGTCTCACATTTGCTTGTGTTAGAGCTATTGGCATTGTAAATTCATAACTGGACTTTTCTTGCCACATAAATTGGTCAACCTTGCCTCATAATTTCGTCTTTTCCTGCCATATAATTCCAGTGGCCCTGCATATAACAAAAGCACTTCCATTTACCTTCTTCCTCTATCTGCAGCAACAAATGAAAATGTTGCTGCATTTAGCATCCTTTTTTAAATCTGCCATGCTAATTCCATTAGAATTTCACCACTTTCACCACCCCACCATCAGAGTTGCTGCTGGTTAATACGATTCCCCCCAAAAAGACACAAAACAGCTACAGAGGAGAAATAAACTAAAAGGGTCACCCAAAGATATCAAGAGTGTTCAAACAGTCATAGTGTAATAAGGATGTTAAATTGGCCTGAATTATGGTCATAATTGTAATAAGGAGTGATATATATACAATTATCATATACATTTTTCCGAAATAAACCTTTGGCATTGGACTGTAATGCTCAAAACAGCCTCCAGAGGGCACCATTGCAAAAATATAATTTGTAAGAAAGATGGTCATGTAACCATATTGTTAGCCACTAGAGGGGATAGCCCCATGAAAAAAACAGGAGAAAGTAATGCAGTGTAACCATATACTTAGCCCCTAGAGGGCATTTTTAGGTCTAGCAGGCCTACTGCAATGATATTACAAACAAGGCCTTTAAAAAAAACTTCTCCCAGCTGTAAAACAAAAGTTGTATCCATGAGAAAGCTTAAAATACACTGAATGGTGGGAGGAGTTATTATTTTGGGGTCCCCACTAACCCAGTGTGGGGACCCAGAGATGATGTAGACAGAGTGTTTTGAAGTTGGTTCTATTGCCCTAGTTCCACCACCGGCTGAGTTATGAGCAGCAACGTTTTGTATAAGTAACGCTCTGCAAACCATTATGGGGCCAGTTTTTGTGCTGCGAATATTATAGTATGGTGACTGTAATGCTCAAAAAAGACCCTAGAGAACACCACAATAAAAATAGCATTTGAAAAAAACATGGTCATGTAACTATACAGTCAGCCCTTGGAGAGCATAACTACATTTAAAACAGAATGGGAGAAAATAATGCAATGCAACCATATATTTAGCCCATAAGGCAAATAGTACATTACACATTTTCAAGGCTAGCAGGACTGTTGCAATGGTATTACAAACAAGGCTTGTGAAATATAACTTCTCCCAGCTGTAAAACAAAAGTTCAAGCCATGAGAAAGCTTTAAAAGATAATGAATGGTGGAAAGGGTTATTATTTTGGAGTCCCCACTAACATAGTGTGGGGACCCAGAGATTATGTAGACAGAGCACATTGTGGTCAATGTTTTGGAGGTGATCCCATTGTCCCAGTACCACCACAGGCTGAGTTATGAGCAAAAATGTTTTGTAAAAGTAATGTCCTGCAATGCTTTATGGGACAAGTTTCCATGCCATTAATATTTTAATATTTGATATGACTGTAATGCTTAGAACAGCTGGTAGAGAACACCACAATGAAAACAGCATTGTCCTGTAACTATATAGTTAGTTCCTAGAAGGCATAACCACACAAAAAGAAAAAAGCAATAAACAATGTGGTGTAATCATTTATTTACCCCTGAAATGCATAGTGCATTATAGAAATTCAGGGATAACAGGCCTATAACAATGATATTACAAACAAGACCCTTAAAACACAAGATATCCCCACAAAAGTTCCAGCCGAGAAAGCTTAAAGAGACACTGATGGTGGGAAGGGTTATTATTTTAGGGTCCCCACTTACCTAATGTGGAGACCCACAGATGATGTAAACAGAAAGAACATGTTGCCATGAATGTTTTGGTTGTGGTCCCATTGTCCTAGGGCTACCACAGGGTTATGAGTAAAAATGTTTGGTACAAGTGATGCCTTGCAAAAGCATTATGGGTCGAGTTTTCCAGAATGTAGTGAATATTGTAGTATTGGCTCTCCCGCTGTGCCGGGAGAGACGCTTTAGCTTTGAGGATTTCTGTTTTATGTAAAGCACTCACAAATTTCAAGTGTTTGAAGGGGAGCGCTGCAACAAATTACTCTGATTAGGTAATTGTGATCAATGTGACCAGCATTTCAATTCTGCTGATTGAGTTCATGCTATTGTGCCTGTTTGCGATGTGAGTGGCATGGCCGCCATGCAGCACAAAGGGGAGGAACAAAGGAAGTAGTTCGCCCACGTTGAAGTATTTCGGCAATCATGCAATAATCCATGTAACAGCAGCAGTCTGCAAGGCATGACAAAAACAGCCTCAAGGCGGGACAAATGTTAAGCATTCACCAATGACATCAAGTGATTTTTGAAAGGCAAGCCCATGCACGAGTGAAAATGATGGACGTGACATGGGCGTGGTTAAAAACCCACAATACCTACAACAGGTCAAAGCACTTGCGCACTCGACCTAAAAAAGGATTTCTATGAAAAGCAAAACATGGCTGGTGGCGTGAGTTAAATAAAGTGTACCAAAAGTATAATCAAATAAACACTTTTTTGCCTCACCTTTTATTTTAACCTGGGTTCCCCCTTGATGGATCTGCATGAATTTGAATATACCAAGAACAATCTCAACATACCAAGCGTCTGCCCAATTCCTTGCATATTTATCAAACAGTACCAAAATTATGGGCAAATCAACAAATGGCTTTTCAACTAGCAAGATATGCAAAAGTGTTAACAGTTTCAAGTCCATCCGCACCTTTTCCAAATGCTAATACCTAAAAGCCTATGAATTCACAACAAACCAACAAAAGCACTCTTTCAGTTTAAAGTTCTATATGCCAAGTTTAGTGTAAATCAATTCAGTTGGCTGTAGGAGTGCACAAATTTCCCTATGAGAGCTAAAGTGGGGGAAAAACATTTTTCACACACCCCTTACATTTTTTACTCTCCAGGGCACGAAATGTTGCTTAGAGACCTTAAGAAAGGACAACGCAAAGGAGGATAGTTATAGGAATCAGCGCTCACAGTCAATCACGATAAGGTAGTGGGAAACATAAATATATACACACGGTGCTCCTGACAGGAGGATCGCCCGCACCTCCTAGGTTTCTGTGAAGAAACAATTTAGCAAAAAACAAATGTCAAGGCACTCGTGAATCACAAACTCAGTTGTCCTTGTGTCCTTGTTTTGGTGTCTTGTTCACAATCATTAAGCATAAGTCCGACCAGGATAATATGAGAAATAATTGTCAATTTATTCTTGAAATGCAGTGTCCTTTACAGCAACAGCCAACACGTGTTTCGTCCTGTGAGAGGATTTACTCTCAGAGATTCATCAGGGCTGTAAAAATTCAAGTTATGACCATAATTATAGTCAGAATTGTAAAATACTCCTTAATAAAGGAGATCTAAAATTCCAAACCCATGTGACTTTAGTGCCAAACTTATTTTATGTGTGACAATTGATGAGAAATTCAAAAAATCTATAGAAAAAAAGGAGCTTAAAATTATGATTAAACATGAAGCCACTTCTAGAGATACTAGTTAAAAGGGCAAAATCCAAAATTGGCATGCTGTTACATGGTAGTTCAAGCAGAGAGAAACTCATAATAAAATAGTAAAGGCAAGGAGCAATATGTGAGCCATGACACCCGAGTGTATATACCCAGAAAAAAAAAAAAAATTGACCCCCTGCTCCCCTACCCTGTGCGTGATTTTAGCATGGGGGATAAATATGGCGCTAAGGCCATAGAGTCAGTTTTTGCATGGGAACGCCTACCTGCATCTCATCAACACATGGTAGGTTTCCACGTCCAAAAAATGACTTTAACTCCATAATTTTGGCGCTAGATGGGTCTAGCACCAAAGTATAAATACGGAGTTAGTTTTGCACTGAATTTGCGTAAAACATTGATGCAAATTGGGCGCAAAACAAGAATAAATATGCCCCTTAGTTCGATAGAAAAAAAACAGCTTTTAATTCGTGTGCAATAGGCCCTCTCATTCCTGGGGCTGATGCCATGCATTTCCTGTACTTCTGATAGCTAAGCCTCTTTTGCCGGGCTCCATTTTGTGCTCTACATGAAAAGATCTTGTCAGTCTTATACTATTATAAAAAGGGAACATTGGTACATTGGGGGATACATTGGGGAGTACACAAAGGGCCCATGGAAGTAATTCAGGGGTCGCAGCTGCGACGCCCGGCTTGCTCCTTATGTAACCTGGCACTGCATTTACAACCCCTGGCCTCAAAGGTAGCAAACTTGGGGGCAGCCCATCCTTATGGACATCAATTGGGGCTCCCACCTCCTTGTCTATTGTCAATTCTTTCAACCCACTAATAGTGAATAACAATATATTGTTTACTATTAGTGTAATAAATAATGAAGTACAGTGAGCTGGAATATGTCCCTCTCTGGTAGCGGAGGTAAATAAAAATGCATTTAAATGCATGTTGTATGCAGGTTACTGCTTTGAAAAACCTCCCAGCTTGCACTTGAACCTGCGAAATCTGCACCTCCTTATGTGGAGATTGAGGGGCAACAGTTTACTGCCTTTGATCTTCCTTCTGAATTTGTGGATGAGATCATTGCTGCCAGGCGTCCATCTACACAGTCTATCTATGCTAGGCGCTGGGACAAGTTTTGGCACAAGATGTTAGCCTGGTATGGCACCTGCAATACTGACTGCTACAGGCCAAACTGTTGGATGTCTTGTTATTTATCTCTGGCCCAGCAAGGGCTTGCAGTTGGAACTGTTAAAGGTTAATTGTCAGCCCTTCAGCCTTTTTTAAATCTACCTGACCACCCATACTTGTTCAAATCATTTGTTCCAACGAGGTTTCTAAAAGGTTTGACTTCCTTGTTTTCTCCTAAACACTTTGTAATGCCACAGTGTGATCTTAATTTGATCCTCACTTTCTTCATATGCACACTATTTGAATTTTACAGCTGTCTACTACTACTTCTCCATCTGAAGACTGTGGTTCTAGTCGCAATAACTTTGGTTCATCGGGTGAGTGATCTCCAAGCTCTCTCGCTGCTGCCACATTAATCCACTTTTCCCCACAGAGAAAGTAGTGCTGAGGACCATGGTGGCCTTTTTGCTAGTCAAGGTTGCTTTTCACATTGGGCAATCCATCACTCTCCCAATATTCTTTGCTCTGCCTAACCCCTCTAACGAGAAGCAGAAACTCCATTGCTGGAACCCAGAAGGGCTTTAAACGGTTATATTGATCACATAAAGATGCAGTTGATGATTAGTGTGGTTCTGTGGGGGGAAAGAAAAGCTAGGCAGTGCAGAAAAGGACTTTGTCAAAGTGGATATACCTCTTCATCAAGATTTGCTACACCCTGGCCATGAAACAACTTGAGGAGGGATTGATGGCCTATTCCACCAGGGCCAAGACTGCACTGGCATATGCAAGTGGCGAGATGGACATCCGAACACATGTTCACAAAACACGAATGCTTTAACAACCAGGTCTAACGATAAGCGCAATTGCCCATTTGTTTCTGCAGGATTTTTTTATAATAGCCATTTCACACATGCACCATCTTGGGAGGTACAGCTTTGGTATCTATTATAAAGGTGAAGTTCTGCAGTTAGAAGTAACCATCAGAAGAACCAGCTATTTATCTTTGGTAATGTTTTTTCTGGTGGATACACCATCTAACTGCAGATTTCTCTCCATCCTACCTCTTCCTTGTTCTGTGGCATGCTCTCTTTTTTTGATCTAAAACACTGATACCTCGGAGTATGATTGGGCTCTGTGTCCGAGGGTGTGAACACAGTCAAGAAAGGATGTCGCTTATCTGAGGGTCCATCATCACTTCTGAGGCAGACAAAGTCAATTTGGTGCCGCAAAGTACCCCATACCATGCTTGGGAGCAATGCTGTTACATGTTTATGTCCAGTCTGGTGCCTATGGATAGTCTGAAGATGAGGAATCTGCAGTTAGAGTGTCCACCAGAAACCGCATTGCAGAGGGTAACTAACTTGTTCAGCGGTAGTCACTCCAACACTGTCAGGATAAAAAGGCTTCAGTGTTATGCTGTGACTTGAACATGTTACTTACAAGCTCGTATTGAACTACTGTGGTACTTTTAGGTCTCATCTACCAAGCTGTGTGGCTGGAAAGACATTTGTTGGCATACCGAAGACTTATAGTAGGTTTACAGCCAGCCTATTGCTCTCCATTGGTTGGCTTTACTGTCACTCTGATTTGCTTTCTTCTTATTCAATGGATTGCCTTAACCATGTGTTTATCTTCCCCCTGAAGCATAATCTTGCCACCATCCTTTTGATTGGCTGACCTTTATCCTTCCACTGCTGAATTTTTTAGAACAACTTTTTTCTTTTGGTGAAGAACTCCATGAGAAAGCTTGTATTCTTCAGCTCTCATCCTTCTGGGCCTGACCCATTACCAAATACCCGCACAGTGATCCCTGTTGCTCTCTTCATGTGTTGCTCACTATCACGTACTTCTCCCCTACCAAACTCCCCTGCTCGCCATGATGCTCTATCCTCATATGCTTTTCCATCGACCAGACTGCCCTGCCTCTGCTTTTCCCCACGTGCTTTTCCCCCATCCTATGTGTTACTTTCTCCCTTGTGTGCTGTTTGTTGCCCTCCTACTCCGTTTCTTACCCTCACCTGCTCGCCCTCTTCTCTGTTTCTACTCCTCACACCCAATGGCTTTTTTATTTAATTGTGGATTGCAAATTGCAAATTGCTGCATGCCCCTCGCCTTCCAAAAGCACTTTTGCGTTAGTGAATATTTTTGCAACTTCTTATTTAGGATCCATCTTGCATTGGTAATGAAAGGGAAAAATTACACCCACGTCTTATCCTAGGTGTGCACATGCGTGATGACGCAAGCACACGTCTTCGATATATTTGCCCCTTTTTCCGTTCTGGCAATGGCAAAAATGCTTTTCTTTCACAAAATCGGTAGTTCCAAAAGGTGCGACCTGTTGGCTTTGCCAGTGGTTGTTTTCAAATCGAACACCTCTTTTGTGAAACTGATTTCCAAAAGCCTGGGGTATTTTGATTGTACGATGCGCTGATGATGACGTAGAAAGTGAAAAAAATACGGAGTCAGCATATCGCTGACGTACTCGGGCAGAAAGTTCACCACCACTGGCACCTCTCCTGCGGCGTCGGGTAAAAGGATGTGATTCCTGGAAAGGAGACGTCGATCTAGATGTGCTTTGTGAGCCGACAGGGGCCAGTGAGAGCGTTTCCTGCTTGTCGCAGTGGAAGGGGATTCCCCATTGCTGTTACTCACCACAGTTTTTTTGTTGATAACTTTTACACGGATCTTGCCGGCACGTTTCTTTCCTGAAATGACTAAACATCTAGCGTCACATGTTCTAGTGGTGATGAAATGCTGCCTGAAAGCGTTCACTGGCACAAGAGCAAGGATGTCACTTAAGGCCCTGGTCTGTCTCATAACTTTGACGTTTTCTGAAACAAGCACTCTGCTGTTGCACGGTCTGTGAAAAACATCAGTTGATTCTATTGCAGTGAACTGAATATTTCCGCGTACTCTTTAAGGCTGGCTTGAAAGTATAGTTGCATGTGACTTGTTGTCATTTCTTTCAGTCTCGTCTCTAGAGTAGCATTAAGCTCTTACCTCATGCTATTGGCTGTTTGGTGTATCATTCCGCCTTTTAGGGAGTGCTGCTATTAGAATGCACGAGGGACTGTTCCACATCTAAAAGAACACTGAATCATCCCATTTCCCCCTATGTGTGTGTTCTCTGCATTAAACAGTCCATTTATTGCTACTTTTTCCCGCACTATTTGCAAATTCAATAGGTCTAGCTTGAATGTGCTAAGCAGTATCGGTGCATGCCTGGAACTACATATATTAGCATATAAAACACAGACCTTTTGGCTATGCCAATCGTTGTCCCTTTTCAATACACCTACAGATTGGGAGGTAAACCAGTCAGGATTCTCTGTATAGGATCAGGCTCAGTGTAGGGGAGGTTCAAGAGCTCGGGACAACTGACTAGACATCAGTGGAAGCCGGACAGTTGAGAACAGAAAGGTTCATATGCATGGGACCGGGGACAAAGTTCAGTATAACCTCCGTGCATTAGAGGTCAGAAATAAACCCCCACTAACGATATACAGCTGAATCAAAAGCAATGTAAACTAATGCTGCTTCTGGGTGGACCTTTCAGAGCATACACCAAGGCTGGCAACATAAAGAGGGTCATTCCAACCTTGGCGTTAAAAGGCGCATACCTCTGTCAGAAGACCGCCAACATACCGCCGCGGCCGCAGTAAACCGCCACGGTCATTCTGACCCACAACACGCAAACCGCCAAAATACAGACATCCACAAAAGTCCGCCACACCAAAGGCCAGCGAGAAACTGGCGATGACCAAACCTCGACCGTCACGCCAACAGAATTACGCCCACACTATCACGACACACGAATCCACGCTGCGGTCTTTCAACCGCGGTATTCTATTCACCGCCGCGCTCAAAATACACACACACTTACAAAACACAGCCACATTGGACAATTCAAAATACACACACCTGATACACATACACACACCACTCCCACACACCCAATTAAATATAAAACACACACCCACATCACCCACAAACCTCCACTCCTAGAGAATCGGTACCACGCACAGAGAGATAGATATCCGAGCACCCAGACGCGCATATTACCATCACCCAGCAATATTACCACGCACTTCACACAACACCAATACACATCACCACACTTAACACCACACAATCCACCCCACACATCACCCACACCACCCCATGGCACCGCAAAGACACCCCAGGTTTTCTGAGGATGAACTCAGGGTCATGGTGGAGGAAATCGTACGGGTAGAGCCACAGCTCTTCGGAACACAGGTGCAGCACACCTCCATTGCCAGGAAGATGGAGCTATGGAGCAGAATAGTCGACAGGGTCAACGCTGTGGGACAGCACCCAAGAAATAGGGATGACATCAGGAAGTGGTGGAACGACCTACGGGGGAAGGTGCGTTCAATGGTATCGAGGCACAACATCGCGGTTCAGCGGACTGGCGGCGGACCACCACCTCCTCCCCCAGAATTGACAACATGGGAGGAGCAGGTCTTGGCGATCCTGCATCCTGAGGGCCTCGCAGGAGTATCTGGAGGAATGGACTCTGGTAAGTCTCATCTTCACTACTTCATCCCCCCCACCCCACCCGCATGCCAACTCATACCCCCACCCTCACCCTCACCCCCATCACACCTACTCCTTGCAAATGTCTCACCATCACAACCCACCCATCCCAACCCCAAGCCCTGCATGCGACCACAAAGCATGGACACCCATCACCAAAGCATGCCCACTGCACATCCCCATCCCCCCCACAAAACCACCATCACAAAAGCCCCCACACAGGAATGCAAGCACTGGGGTACACGGGCACCCACCCATTGCACACTATGGCACACACAGATGCAATAACCATCCTTTTATACCCCTGCAGGACCCGAACGCCACGTCACCGCGCAGGAGGGTCCACAAATGTCCACTCCACCCCCAGAAGAGGCCCACAGTGATGACAGCACCTTTGTCGACCTGGATCTAGATGACCAGCCCGGCCCATCGGGGACCTCGGGACAGTCGGTTCCCCTCAGACAGCCACAGGCCACAGCAGACCTTCCCCCCTCTGGGAACACCAGCACAGCACCCACCCAGCGGGCCCATCCCTCTGTCCCCAGGACACGTCAATCAGCGGTGTGTCCACCACTACAAGGCACCCAGGTTAACCCACCACCCCAACAACAACAGGGACCTGGGGGCAGTGGTAGTGGGCACACGGTCCAGGGGACAGAGGCCCAGGGAAACAGGGGAACTGGGAGGGCTGCTGTGCGACAGGGGGGGGACAGGCCCAGGAACCCACTCTCCACGAGGCCCTCTCCTCCATCATGGGAGCCTACCATCATTCCCAGGAGACGATGGCGACGGTACTGGCCAGGTTTCAGGAGATCCAGCTCCTGCAGGAGGAACAATATTTGGGGTTCAGGGAGGAACTACGAACCATCAGTTCCGCCCTGGGCACCATTGTAGGGGCTCTGAATCTGGTAGTCACCACATTGCGGGACACTGTGGCACCACAAAGGGCCCCTGACACTAGCATGGACCAAGAACTGCCTACCACCTATGCCGGCGCTAGTGGACAGGAGGCCCCACCACAGGACCAACAGGCCACCAGCACCCCACCCCCTGCAGAAGGAGAACCACCCCGCAAGCAGTCCCTGAGATTCAGGAAGAAGACAGAGTAAGAAGCCAAGACCCCCGCCAGGAAAGGATACCTCCCTGATTGTCATCCCACTGTCCAACATTGTCACCCTGTCCATCCTTAAACTGCCCCTGCTCCACTTTCCACAGGCATTTGGACAATGCACCTGTGATACAAATAGTCTGGACTCTGCCATGGACAATCCTCCACCATCACCCCTCACCGATTTGCAACCACCCACCAATATAGAGCACTGTAATAAACACAGTTATTGCACAAAACAATCAGGAGTCTGGCTGTGATTTTGAACAAATGTATTAGACATTACCGTGCCAAAATGCTTATTTACATTGTGATGCCAACATACCAATGTCACGCAGCTGTAGTCCATGGGGAAACAAAGCAGATGTCACGCAGTGGGGCCCACATCTCTGAAATCGGAAGGGAAAGTCACAACTCAGATACCATACACTGGGGGAAAAGGACAGACAGTAGAGAGGTAGTAGTGTTTAAGTATATGTAATATGCTGGTGTGTATTCTTACCTGTGTGTCATTGGAAATACTGCTGTATTACTGTGTTCCTGTTGTCTATGTCGTCTTCTTCGGCTTCCTCGTCTTCACTCTCCACAGGCTCCAGAGCTGCTACAACACCACCATCTGGACCATCCTCCTGCAGAAAAGGCACCTGTCGTCACAAAGCCAGGTTGTGAAGCATACAGCAGGCCACGATGATCTGGCACACCTTCTTTGGTGAGTAGAATAGGGATCCACCTGTCATATGGAGGCAGCGGAACCTGGCCTTCAGGAAGCCGAAGGTCCACTCAATCACCCTCCTAGTTCGCCCATGGACCTCATTGTACTGTTCCTCTGCCTTTGTCCTGGGATTCCTCACTGGGGTCAGTAGCCATGACAGGTTGGGGTAACCAGAGTCACCAATTAGCCACACACGTTGCCTCTGGAGTTGACCCATCACGTAAGGGATGCTGCTATTCCGCATGATGTACGCGTCATGCACTGAGCCAGGCAACTTGGCATTAACATGGGAGATGTACTGGTCTGCCAAACACACCATCTGCACATTCATGGAATGATAACTCTTCCTGTTTCTGTACACCTGTTCACTCCTGTGGGGGGGAACCAAAGCCACATGGGTCCCATCAATGGCACCTATGATGTTGGGGATATGTCCAAGGGCATAGAAATCACCCTTCACTGTAGGCAAATCCCCCACCTCAGGGAAAACGATGTAGCTGCGCATGTGTTTCAGCAGGGCAGACAACACTCTGGACAACACCTTGGAAAACATAGGCTGGGACATCCCTGATGATATGGCCACTGTTGTTTGAAATGACCCACTTGCAAGGAAATGGAGCACTGACAGCACCTGCACTAGAGGGGGGATCCCTGTGGGTTGGCGGATTGGTGACATCAGGTCTGGCTCCAGCTGGGCACACAGTTCATGAATAGTGGCTCGGTCAAGCCTGTATGTCAGTATGACATGTCTTTCCTCCATTGTCGACAGGTCCACCAGCGGTCTGTACACCGGAGGATTCCTCCATCTCCTCGCATGTCCCAGTGGACGGTGCCTATGAAGGACAACAGCGACCACAGAGTCAATCAACCCACAGGTACGTAACCACAGCTTGCACATAACACGATTCTCAATCCATTGAATGGTTTGTATGAGTGTTGATGCAAGGCCTAGGTATGTGTGACGCAGTAAAAAGTAAGCCATGTGGGCCCCTGAAATGGCAGCTGCCTGACCTGTGAAGTGCGACAATGGGATGTGAGGTAAATGCGCTGGCGTGGCACACCGTGGCGGTCGAAGACCGCGGCGCAAAGCAGCATTGGTTAACATTGAACCCTATGGGTCTCAGGAGCCAATGACGATGTGCGCCGGCGGTACGCACCGCCGCGGGCGTGACCGCCATTTTCTATCTGCTTAATCACTCGATACCTGATCTTCGACAGGAGAGGACCTACACTGCAAGTGCTGCTGTGACCTCGGTCTGGAAGAGACAATGGCTCATGCGACTGGGGAAAGGGCCCCTGCCTTCACTGATCAGGAGTTGGAGAAACTTGTGGATGGGGTCCTCCCCCAGTACGCGCTACTCTACGGTCCTCCAGACAAACAGGTAAATACACTGGGAGCATGCTTTATGGGCTATGCCTGTGTTGAGTAGGGTGAATGAAAGATGGTGAGGAGGGGAGCGATTGAGGCATGCCTCAAACGACAGTGAGAGCATGTGCCACATGGCAAGGGTAGGGATGGGGGGCCCCTCACATTGAGCATGCAGAAGGTGATGACTATTCTTCTCCCCCTGTACATTTCACATAGGTCAGCGCCCACCAGAAGATCGATATTTGGCGTGCCATCGCCAAGGACGTCCGGACCCTGGGGGTCCACCACAGACGGGGCACCCACTGCCGGAAGAGATGGGAGGACATCCGCCGCTGGAGCAGGAAGACGGCGGAGGCTCAGTTGGGGATGGCCTCCCAACGTGGGAGGGGTGCCAGTCGGACTTTGACCCCCCTGATGTCCCGGATCCTGGCGGTGGCCTACCCCGATTTGGATGGGCGCGTGAGGACATCACAGCAGACACAAGGGGGTGAGTACACTCTCATTCTGCTGACTTTGCGCGCAGTGGAGGTGTCTGGGTGGGGGAGGAGGGCTGTGGGTATCCCTAGGCCAGGGCGATTTATGTAGGCTAGGCCCCTCCGTAAGGCATGGCCCTGTGCTCCCACCCCCCACCTCTGTAGGGTGCCAAGTACAGCTATTCATGGCCCTGTGTCATCTATGTGTGCAGATGTCGTCCATAGGCTTGTAGGCCATGTCCCACGGATTGAGTAGTCGACCCCAAGTGCGCGGCGTAGTGCAGGGGGCTTCTGTGTCTGTCCTGTCCGCCAACGGTGTCGCCAATGCATGCACTCAACATGTCTTTATTTCCCCCCTCCCCACCTTTTTTGTGGTCTTCATGTTCATGTGTGCATTAGCATCATCAGGCGGAGGAGAAGTGGCATCGGAGCACGGGGGAGATGCATCCCACATGGCCATGGAGGGCCATGCAACAGACTCCAAATTCACCAGTGGGACAGAGGGCGAGGGGAGCTCCACAGCGGGGACTCGGGCAGACATCAGTGACACCGACTCGTCCTCTGAAGGGAGCTCCCTTGTGGTGGCGGCAACATCTGTGCCCCCCGCAACAACAGGTACAGCCGCCACCCACCGCACCAGCACCGCCCTCCCAGCAGCCCCTTAGCGTTTGCCCTGTGCCCGCTCACCCAGGAAGGTGGGCGTCTCCTTCGCCCCAGGCACCTCAGGCCCTGTCCCAGTCACCCCTGCTGCCCTCAGTGAGGAGGTCATTGACCTCCTGAGGACGCTCACTGTTGGGCAGTCTACCATTTTGAATGCCATCCAGGGTGTAGAAAGGGAGGTGCACCAGAGTAATGCATACCTGGAGGGCATTCATTCTGGTCAGGCTGCCCTTCAGCGATCGTTCCAGACTCTGGCCTCAGCACTGATGGCAGCCATTGCCCCTGTCTCTAGCCTCCCCCCTCCAACTTCCTCCACCCATACCCTATCACCTGTACCTCTGCCTATCCCAGACACACCATCAGACCAGCCTGCACACACCTCAACACCCAAGGGAAGCTCAGCCAGACATAAGCACCACACATCACACAGGCATTCACACAAGCAACATCCACATACAGACATACCAACACCCACTGCCTCCACTGTGTCCCCCTCCTCCTCGTCTCCCTCCTCCCTCCCTGTCACGTCTCCACTCACACCTGCATGCACAACATCTTCAGCCACTACGTCCCTCAGCAGCACACACACCAGAACCCCCCGCACACGTGCAGTCACCACCCCCACTGCCATTTACACGTCCCCTGTGTCCTCTCCCAGTGTGTCTGTGACCCCCTCTTCCAAGATACACAAACGCAGGCAGCCACCCACCCAACAGCCATCCACCTCACGACAGCCTCCAGCCCAAGCACCTGCACTCAAAGTCACCAGACTTACAACTCCTACAACCACAACCTCCTCCTCCACTCCCATGCCCACTACACCTACCCGTCCCACTGCTCCTAAAAAGCTTTTCCTGTCAAAACTCAACCTCTTTCCACCAACTCCCCCACCCCGTCCATGTCATAGGACTACAGTCAGCACCTCAGCCACAACAAAACCGGCCCCTGTCATCACAGTCTGCCATGGACTGTGGAGTGCCCCACCCTCCAGGGCAGCCAGTTTGGTACGCAGCCAGTTTGGTACGAAGCCAAGGCACGGGCAGCCCACCCCCGGAGAAACATCCCAAGATAGGCAGTGGCCTGCGCGAGAGGGTGAAAACACCAGGGGCTAAAACCCCTACCATGGCTCCGGCAGGAAGTGTTGAGACAGCTGGCACACCGCCTAAGGTGGGGAAGGGCCACAGGCGATCAGGGAAGGCTGGGGAGGGCAGCACGCCCGACAACACCGCCATCAGCCCAGCTTGCCAGGAGGGCCCCGCCAGCCCCATCCCACGTGGGCAGGAGGCCACCAACAGGCCCGGCACAGCTGCCCAGGGGGGCCCCGCCAGCCACAGGACAGATGGGCAGGAGGGCCCCGCCAGCCACAGGACAGGTGGCAAATGACCTCCCCGCCATGGCCGGATCCGCTGAACTTTATCTTAAGCACCGCTGCACTGGGCACCGCCGTCTCAAGTACCGCTGAACTGGGCCCTTCATCTCAAGCACCGCTGCACTGGGCCCTTCATCTCAAGCACCGCTGCACTGGGCCCTTCATCTCAAGCACCGCTGCACTGGGCCCTTCATCTCAAGGTCCGCTGAACTGGGCACCGCCGTCTCAAGCACCACTGCACTGGGCCCTTCATCTCAAGTACCGCTGAACTGCGCACCGCCGTCTCAAGCACCGCTGCACTGGGCCCTTCATCTCAAGTACCGCTGAACTGGGCACCGCCGTCTCAGGCACCGCTGCACTGGGCCCTTCATCTCAAGTACCGCTGAACTGGGCACCGCCGTCTCAAGCACAGCTGCACTGGGCCCTTCATCTCAAGGTCCGCTGAACTGGGCACCGCCGTCTCAAGCACTGCTGCACTGGGCCCTTCATCTCAAGTACTGCTGAACTGGGCACCGCCGTCTCAAGCACCGCTGCACTGGGCCCTTCATCTCAAGCACCTCTGAACTGGGCACCGCCGTCTCAAGCACCGCTGCACTGGGCCCTTCATCTCAAGCACCGCTGAACTGGGCACCGCCGTCTCAAGCACCGCTGCACTGGGCCCTTCATCTCAAGGTCCGCTGAACTGGGCACTACCGTCTCAAGCACCGCTGCACTGGTCACCGCCGTCTCAAGCACCGCTGCACTGGGCCCTTCATCTCAAGTACCGCTGAACTGGGCACCGCCGTCTCAAGCACCGCTGCACTGGGCCCTTCATCTCAAGGTCCGCTGAACTGGGCACCGCCGTCTCAAGCACCGCTGCACTGGGCCCTTCATCTCAAGTACCGCTGAACTGGGCACCGCCGTCTCAAGCACCGCTGCACTGGGCCCTTCATCTCAAGTACCGCTGAACTGGGCACCGCCGTCTCAAGCACCGCTGCACTGGGCCCTTCATCTCAAGCACCGCTGAACTGGGCACCGCCGTCTCAAGCACCGCTGCACTGGGCCCTTCATCTCAAGTACCGCTGGCCCATGAGCGGCAGGGGCTGGCCCGCATCTGTGTCAGTCAGGGCTGCACGAGGCACTCTGGGCACCAGGCCCCCTCCAGAACCAGTGGAGACTGTTATCCACTTGTGAGACTGTGGCTTTGCACTCCCCAGGATGTAACAGTGGGCAGCCCACCCACTGTCTGGACTTGTGAGACTGTGGCTTTGCACTCCCCAGGATGTAACAGTGGGCAGCCCACCCACCCACTGTCTGGACTTGTGAGACTGTGGCTTTGCACTCCCCAGGATGTAACAGTGGGCAGCCCACCCACTGTCTGGACTTGTGAGACTGTGGCTTTGCACTCCCCAGGATTGTGCAGTGGGCAGCCCACCCACTGTCTGGACTTGTGAGACTGTGGCTTTGCACTCCCCAGGATTGAACAGTGGCCATGGATGCCCCTCGTGGATCTGGTGTCGTGCACTCATCTGGCTGAGGTGCCCCCCCTTCCCTTCCCCCTGAGGTGCCTGTAGTTTTGCTGTCTGATGCCCCTGCAGTGTTCTCTCCGTTGGAGTCAGGTATCCTGTGTGGGCTTTGCCTATGTGATTTGGGCCAAGTGGTCCACGAACAATGCCTGCTACAATGCTCGGACTTCTACATTTATGTAAATAAGAGTTTTTGATGTGTATATATATTTTTTTGGCAGTAATACAATATATTCCAATGTTTAGAATCATTTCCTTTTGTATTTTCATTCTTCTGGGGGGGTTGGGGGGTGTCACTCTGATGTGTTGCTATGCATTGATGTGTGTGTTGTAGTGGGTGAGGGTGAGGGTGGGTGTGTCGCGTATGTGTGTACCCGTAATATTTCCCCCTCCCCTGTGTCGTAGGTGCAGTACTCACCGTTGTCTTCTGCGCCGGTGTTCGTGCTCCTGGTAGAGGAGCAGGAACACTATCGCTGGGAGTATGTGGAGTTCGGGTTCCATGCTGTCCTGATTCCTCGTGGGGTGTATGGAGGTGAGCGTTTCCCCTTCGAAATGGCTGTTTCAGCCGTGTTTTTATCGGCGGGTTTACCGCCCCGGAAAAGGTGGCGGATTGGTAGGTTGTGATACAGTGGGCGGTACATTGTCTCCCGCCTGTTTGTTGGTGGTGACCGCTGCGCTGTTTGTTTGTACCACCGTGGCGGGCGGTGTGTTGATGTGGCGGTCGCTGTTGGCGGTTTCCGCCAGGGTCGGAATTCCATTTTTTTTCCCGACAATGTACCGCCCACTGTATCACAACCTACCAATCCGCCACCTTTTCCGGGGCGGTAGCCCCGCCGATAAAAACACGTCGGAAACAGCCATTTCGAAGGGAAAACGCTCACCTCCATACACCCCACGAGGAATCAGGACAGCATGGAACCCGAACTCCACATACTCCCAGCGATAGTCTTCCTGCTCCTCTACCAGGAGCACGAACGCCGGCGCAGAAGACAACGGTGAGTACTGCACCTACGACACAGGGGAGGGGGGAGGGGAAAATATTACAGGTACACACATACGCGACACACCCACCCTCACCCTCACCCACTACAACACACACATCAATGCATAGCAACACATGAGAGTGACACCACCCCAAACCCCCTGGAAGAATGCAAATACAAAAGGAAATGATTCCAAACATTGGAATATATTGTATTACTGCCAAAAAAATATATATACACATCAAAAACTCTTATATACATAAATGTACAAGTCCGAGCATTGTAGCAGGCATTGTTCGTGGACCACTGGGCCAAAATCACATGGGCAAAGCCCACACAGGATACCTGACTCCAACGGAGAGAACACTGCAGGGGCATCAGATAGCAAAACTACAGGCACCTCAGTGGGAAGGGAAGGGGGGGGGCACCTCATCCAGATGAGTGCACAACGCCACGATGGGCCTCCATGGCCACTGTTCAATCCTGGGGAGTGCAAAGCCACAGTCTCACAAGTCCAGACAGTGGGTGGGCTGCCCACTGTTACATCCTGGGGAGTGCAAAGCCACAGTCTCACAAGTCCAGACAGTGGGTGGGCTGCCCACTGTTACATCCTGGGGAGTGCAAAGCCACAGTCTCACAAGTGGATAACAGTCTCCACTGGTTCTGGAGGGGGCCTGGTGCCCAGAGTGCCTCGTGCAGCCCTGCCCGACACAGATGCGGGCCAGCCCCTGCTGCCCATGGGCCAGCGGTGCTTGAGACGGCGGTGCCCAGTGCAGCGGTGCTTGAGATGAAGGGCCCAGTTCAGCGGTGCTTGAGACGGCGGTGCCCAGTGCAGCAGTGCTTGAGATGAAGGGCCCAGTGCAGCGGTGCTCGAGATGAAGGGCCCAGTTCAGCGGTGCTTGAGATGGCGGTGCCCAGTGCAGCGGTTCTTGAGATAAAGGGCCCAGTTCAGCGGTTCCGGCCATGGCGGGGAGGTCATTTGCCACCTGTCCTGTGGCTGGCGGGGCCCTCCTGCCCATCTGTCCTGTGGCTGGCGAGGCCCTCCTGGGCAGCTGTGCCGGGCCTGTTGGTGGCCTCCTGCCCACCTGGGATGGGGCTGGCGGGGCCCTCCTGGCCAGCTGGGCTGATGGCGGTGTTGTCAGGCGTGCTGCCCTTCCCAGCCTTCCCTGATTGCCTGTGGCCCTTCCCCACCTTGGGCGGTGTGCCAGCTGTCTCCACACTTCCTGCCGGAGCCATGGTAGGGGTTTTTGTCCCTGGTGTTTTCACCCTCTCGCGCCGGCCACTGCCTATCTTGGGATGTTTCTCCAGGGGTGGGCTGCCCGTGCCTTGGCTTTTTACCGAACTGGCTGCCCTGGAGGGTGGGGCACTCCACAGTCCATAGCAGACTGTGATGACAGGGGCCGGTTTTGTCGTAGCTGAGGTGCTGACTGTAGTCCTATGACATGGACGGGGTGGGGGAGTTGGTGGAAAGAGGTTGAGTTTGGACAGGAAAAGCTTTTTAGGAGCAGTGGGACGGGTAGGTGTAGTGGGTATGGGAGTGGAGGAAGAGGTTGTGGTTGTAGGAGTTGTAAGTCTGGTGTCTTTGGGTGCAGGTGCTTGGGCTGGAGGCTGTCGTGAGGTGGATGGCTGTTGGGTGGGTGGCTGCCTGCGTTTGTGTATCTTGGAAGAGGGGGTCACAGACACACTGGGAGAGGACACAGGGGATGTGTACATGGCAGTGGGGGTGGTGACTGCACGTGTGCGGGGGTTCTGGTGTGTGTGCTGCTGAGGGACGTAGTGGCTGAAGATGTTGTGCATGCAGGTGTGAGTGGAGACATGACAGGGAGGGAGGAGGGAGACGAGGAGGAGGGGGACACAGTGGAGGCAGTGGGTGTTGGTATGTCTGTATGTGGATGTTGCTTGTGTGAATGCCTGTGTGATGTGTGGTGCTTATGTCTGGCTGAGCTTCCCTTGGGTGTTGAGGTGTGTGCAGGCTGGTCTGATGGTGTGTCTGGGATAGGCAGAGGTACAGGTGATAGGGTATGGGTGGAGGAAGTTGGAGGGGGGAGGCTAGAGACAGGGACAATGGCTGCCATGGCTCTGAGGCCAGAGTCTGGAACGATCGCTGAAGGGCAGCCTGACCAGAATTAATGCACTCCAGGTATGCATTACTCTGGTGCACCTCCCTTTCTACACCCTGGATGGCATTCAAAATGGTAGACTGCCCAACAGTGAGCATCCTCAGGAGGTCAATGACCTCCTCACTGAGGGCAGCAGGGGTGACTGGGGCAGGGCCTGAGGTGCCTGGGGCGAAGGAGATGCCCACCTTCCTGGGTGAGCGGGCACGGGGCAAACACTGAGGGGCTGCTGGGAGGGCGGTGCTGGTGCGGTGGGTGGCAGCTGTACCTGTTGTTGCGGGGGGCACAGATGTTGCCGCCACCACAAGGGAGCTCCCTTCAGAGGACGAGTCGGTGTCACTGATGTCTGCCCGAGTCCCCGCTGTGGAGCTCCCCTCGTCCTCTATCCCACTGGTGAATTCGGAGTCCGTTGCATGGCCCTCCATGGCCATGTGGGATGCAGCTCCCTCTTGCTCCGATGCCACTTCTCCTCCGCCTGATGATGCTAATGCACACATGAACAGGAAGACCACAAAAAAGGTGGGGGGGGGGAAATAAAGACATGTTGAGTGCATGCATTGGTGACACCGTTGGAGGACAGGACAGACACAGAAGCCCCCTGCACTACGTCGGGCACTTGGGGTCGACTACTCAATCCGTGGGACATGGCCTACAAGCCTATGGACGACATCTGCACACATAGATGACACAGGGCCATGAATAGCTGTACTTGGCACCCTACAGAGGTGGGGGGCGGGGGCACAGAGCCATGCCTTACGGAGGGGCCTAGCCTACAGAAATCGCCCTGGCCTAGGGATACCCACAGCCCACCTCCCCCACCCAGACACCTCCACTGCGCGCAAAGTCAGCAGAATGAGAGTGTACTCACCCCCTTGTGCCTGCTGTGATGTCCTCACGCGCCCATCCAAATCGGGGTAGGCCACCGCCAGGATCCGGGAGATCGGGGGGTCAAAGTCCGACTGGCACCCCTCCCACATTGGGAGGCCATCCCCAGCTGAGCCTCCGCCGTCTTCCTGCTCCAGCGGCGGATGTCCTCCCATCTCTTCCGGCAGTGGGTGCCCCGTCTGTGGTGGACCCCCAGGGTCCGGACGTCCTTGGCGATGGCACGCCAAATATCGATCTTCTGGTGGGCGCTGACCTATGTGAAATGTACAGGGGGAGAAGAATAGTCATCACCTTCTGCATGCTCAATGTGAGTGGCCCTCCATCCCTACCCTTGCCATGTGGCACATGCTCTCACCGTCGTTTGATGCATGCCTCAATCGCTCCCCTCCCCACCATCTTTCATCCACCCCACTCAACACAGGCATAGCCCATAAAGCATGCTCCCAGTGTATTTACCTGATTGTCTGGAGGACCGTACAGTAGCGCGTACTGGGGGAGGACCCCATCCACAAGTTTATCCAACTCCTGAGCAGTGAAGGCAGGGGCCCTTTCCCCAGTCGCATGAGCCATTGTCTCTTCCAGACCGAGGTCACAGCAGCACTTGCAGTGTAGGTCCTCTCCTGTCGAAGATCAGGTATCGAGTGATTAAGCAGATAGAAAATGGCGGTCACGCCCGCGGCGGTGCGTACCGCGGCGGTGCGTACCGCAACCGCCGGCGCACATCATCATTGGCTCCTGAGACCCATAGGGTTCAATGTTAACCAATGCTGCTTTGCGCCACGGTCTTCGACCGCCACGGTGTGCCACGCCAGTGCATTTACCTCACATCCCATTGTCGCACTTCACAGGTCAGGCAGCCGCCATTTCAGGGGCCCACATGGCTTACTTTTTACTGCGTCACACATACCTAGGCCTTGCATCAACACTCATACAAACCATTCAATGGATTGCGAATCGTGTTATGTGCAAGCTGTGGTTACGTACCTGTGGGTTGATTGACTCTGTGCTCGCTGTTGTCCTTCATAGGCACCGTCCGCTGGGACATGCGAGGAGATGGAGGAATCCTCCGGTGTACAGACCGCTGGTGGACCTGTCGACAATGGAGGAAAGACATGTCATACTGACATATAGGCTTGACCGAGCCACTATTCATGAACTGTGTGCCCAGCTGGAGCCAGACCTGATGTCACCAATCCGCCAACCCACAGGGATCCCCCCTCTAGTGCAGGTGCTGTCAGTGCTCCATTTCCTTGCAAGTGGGTCATTTCAAACAACAGTGGCCATATCATCAGGGATGTCCCAGCCTATGTTTTCCAAGGTGTTGTCCAGAGTGTTGTCTGCCCTGCTGAAACACATGCGCAGCGACATCGTTTTCCCTGAGGTGGGGGATTTGCCTACAGTGAAGGGTGATTTCTATGCCCTTGGACATATCCCCAACATCATAGGTGCCATTGATGGGACCCATGTGGCTTTGGTTCCCCCCCACAGGAGTGAACAGGTGTACAGAAACAGGAAGAGTTATCATTCCATGAATGTGCAGATGGTGTGTTTGGCAGACCAGTGCATCTCCCATGTTAATGCCAAGTTCCCTGGCTCAGTGCATGACGCGTACATCATGCGGTATAGCAGCATCCCTTACGTGATGGGTCAACTCCAGAGGCAACGTGTGTGGCTAATTGGTGACTCTGGTTACCCCAACCTGTCATGGCTACTGACCCCAGTGAGGAATGCCAGGACAAGGGCAGAGGAACGGTACAATGAGGCCCATGGGCGAACTAGGAGGGTGATCGAGCGGACCTTCGGCCTCCTGAACGCCAGGTTCCACTGCCTCCATATGACCAGTGGATCCCTATTCTACTCACCAAAGAAGGCGTGCCAGATTATCGTGGCCTGCTGTATGCTTCACAACCTGGCTTTGCGACTACAGGTGCCTTTTCTGCAGGAGGATAGTCCAGATGGTGCTGTTGTAGCAGCTTTGGAGCCTGTGGAGAGTGAAGACGAGGAAGCCGAAGAAGACGACATAGACAACAGGAACACAGTAATACAGCAGTATTTCCAATGACACACAGGTAAGAATACACACCGGCATATTACATATACTTAAACACTACTACCTCTCTACTGTCTGTCCTTTTCCTCCAGTGTATGGTAACTGAGTTGTGACTTTCCCTTCCGATTTCAGAGATGTGGGCCCCACTGTGTGACATCTGCTTTGTTTCCCCATGGACTACAGCTGTGTGACATTGGTATGTTGGCATCACAATGTAAATAAGCATTTTGGCACGGTAATGTCTAATACATTTGTTCAAAATCACAGCCAGACTCCTGATTGTTTTGTGCAATAACTGTGTTTATTACAGTGCTCTATATTGGTGGGTGGTTGCAAATCGATGAGGGGTGATGGTGGAGGATTGTCCATGGCAGAGTCCAGACTATTGGTATCACAGGTGCATTGTCCAAATGCCTGTGGAAAGTGGAGCAGGGGCAGTTTAAGGATGGACAGGGTGACAATGTGGGACAGTGGGATGACAATCAGGGAGGTATCCTTTCCTGGCGGGGGTCTTGGCATCTTACTCTGTCTTCTTCCTGGATCTCAGGGACCGCTTGCGGGGTGGTTCTCCTTCTGCAGGGGGTGGGGTGCTGGTGACCTGTTGGTCCTGTGGCTGGGCCTCCTGTCCACTAGCGCCGGCAGAGGTGGTAGGCAGTTCTTGGTCCATGCTAGTGTCAGGGGCCCTTTGTGGTGCCACAGTGTCCTGCAATGTGGTGACTACCAGATTCAGAGCCCCTACAATGGTGCCCAGGGCAGAACTGATGGTTCGTAGTTCCTCCCTGAACCCCAAATACTGTTCCTCCTGCAGGAGCTGGATCTCCTGAAACCTGGCCAGTACCGTCGCCATCGTCTCCTGGGAATGATGGTAGGCTCCCATGATGGAGGAGAGGGCCTCGTGGAGAGTGGGTTCCCTGGGCCTCTCCCCCCGTCGCACAGCAGCCCTCCCAGTTCCCCTGTTTCCCTGGGCCTCTGTCCCCTGGACCATGTGCCCACTACCACTGCCCCCAGGTCCCTGTTGTTGTTGGGGTGGTGGGTTAACCTGGGTGCCCTGTAGTGGTGGACACACCGCTGATTGACGAGTCCTGGGGACAGAGGGATGGGCCCGCTGGGTGGGTGCTGTGCTGGTGTTCCCAGAGGGGGGAAGGTCTGCTGTGGCCTGTGGCTGTCTGAGGGGAACCGACTGTCCCGAGGTCCCCGATGGGCCGGGCTGGTCATCTAGATCCAGGTCGACAGAGGTGCTGTCATCACTGTGGGTCTCTTCTGGGGGTGGAGTGGACATTTGTGGACCCTTCTGCGCGGTAACGTGGCGTTCGGGTCCTGCAGGGGTATAAAAGGATGGTTATTGCATCTGTGTGTGCCATAGTGTGCAATGGGTGGGTGCCCGTGTACCCCAGTGCTTGCATTCCTGTGTGGGGGATTTTGTGACGGTGGTTGGGGGGTTGGGGTGGGGATGTGCAGTGGGCATGCTTTGGTGATGGGTGTCCATGCTTTGTGGTCGCATGCAGGGCTTGGGGTTGGGATGGGTGGGTTGTGATGGTGAGACATTTGCAAGGAGTAGGTGTGATGGGGGTGAGGGTGGGGGTATGAGTTGGCATGCTGGTGGGGTGGGGAGGATGAAGTAGTGAAGATGAGACTTACCAGAGTCCATTCCTTCAGATACTCCTGCGAGGCCCTCAGGATGCAGGATCGCCAAGACCTGCTCCTCCCATGTTGTAAATTCTGAGGGAGGAGGTGGTGGTCCGCCGCCAGTCCGCTGAACCGCGATGTTGTGCCTGGATACCATTGAACGCACCTTCCCCCGTAGGTCGTTCCACCGCTTCCTGATGTCATCCCTATTTCTTGGGTGCTGTCCCACAGCGTTGACCCTGTCGACTATTCTGCTCCATAGCTCCATCTTCCTGGCAATGGAGGTGTGCTGCACCTGTGTTCCGAAGAGCTGTGGCTCTACCCGTACGATTTCCTCCACCATGACCCTGAGTTCATCCTCAGAAAACCTGGGGTGTCTTTGCGGTGCCATGGGGTGGTGTGGGTGATGTGTGGGGTGGATTGTGTGGTGATGTGTATTGGTGTGTTGTGTGAAGTGCCTGGTAATATTGCTGGGTGATGGTAATATGCGCGTCTGGGTGCTCGGATATCTATTTCTCTGTGCGTGGTACCGCTTCTCTAGGAGTGGAGGTTTGTTGGTGATGTGGGGGTGTATTTTATATTTAATTGGGTGTGTGGGAGTGGTGTGTGTATGTGTATCAGGTGTGTGTATTTTGAATTGTCCAATGTGGCTGTGTTTTGTAAGTGTGTGTGTATTTTGAGCGCGGCAGTGTGTACCGCCAATAGAATACCATGGTTGAAAGACCGCCGCGTGGATTAGTGTGTCGTGATAGTGTGGGCGTATTTCTGTTGGCGTGACGGTGGAGGTTTGGTCATCGCCAGTTTCTCGCTGGCCTTTGGTGTGGCGGACTTTTGTGGATGTCTGTATTTTGGCGGTTTGCGTGTTGTGGGTCAGAATGACCGTGGCGGTTTACCGCGGCCGCGGCGGTATGTTGGCGGTCTTCTGACAGCGGTATGCGCCTTTTAACGCCAAGGTTGGAATGACCCCCATAGTTTTTTTTGTCCTCTTATCACCTCAAACATAAACATAAGCACCCTCCTGATCCATCTACCCCTCATGCTTACATCAGGCCATTATCATTCAGTGTTCCAAAACAAGGAATTGCCCATCTCCTTGAATGAATAACATCTGATCAAGAGGTATAATCATCGGACGTCATGGCCTTACAACAGGTTCCAAAATGACCCAGAATCTGCATTACTCCAATTCCAATTTAACTTGTCATTCAGTTCTCTAAAGTATCTCACTGAGTTCCACCAATCCCGCTACGTTGGGGAAGAGGGTTGACACCATACTTTGCATATCTCTCTCCTATCCAGGAGGATCAAGGAAAAAATCAACATGCCTTAAAGTTTTGTAGGGGCCCTAAAACTTGAGTATGATGAATTAAACCAAACATAATAAGAGGGAGTCTTACCGCCACTGTGAAGCCCAGAATGTCAGAGATCATCTTAACCACATTTCTGCAGAAACATTCCAACATGTGGCAGTTAACAAACATATGGAAATCATCCGCATCTTGAGCTCTGCACCGCTAACACTTGCTATACCCAGCTTCTCTCATCTCAGCCAATTTTGCTGGGGTCCAGTAAGCTCTGTGTAAAGTAAAAAGATGATTTCTTCTTAAGGCGTCAGATTTAACTACAGTGTGAAGCATGCTTATAAAGACTTGTCATAACTTGCAGCTCAGCGTTTGGCAAGTATTCTTCCCAGAGCAGAAGCCGGGATCTAATGTTTTCTTCTGCGGCCACCACCAAATGTCCATACCAGCATAATACCTCCTTCTTCCTTGGTTTTGGATCTTGAAGATCCTGTTTCACGGGAGTTGATTTCACTTCCAGCCACCCCTGACCACGTCAAGTGGATATCTGATACCTCCGAAAGATTCCTGTGTTGCTATGTTTTGTTACTCCCTCCCTGAGTCGGGAGTGGGTAATTTGCACCCCCGCTGCCTTCCTAGGATGTGGTAGCCGTTTCTCAAGCTCCCTCTCTAGAATCGAACCCTAATTCCCTCTTAACCGTGGTCACCATAGTAGACACAGAAAGTACCATCGAAAGATGAAAGGGCAGAGATCCGAATGTATTGTCGCCGTCACAGGGACATGCAGTCGTCCCATACTTACCTAGAGTCACCAAAGCGGCCGGGTGAGTCTGGATTGATATTGATCTGATAAATGCCTGCATCCCTGGTGGTCAGTGCTCATTGAAATGTATTAGCTCTAGAATTACCACAGTTATCCAAGTAACAGATGAAGCGATCAAAGGAACCACAACTGATTTAATGAGCCATTTGCAGTTTCACTGTACCGGCCTTGTGTTCTTAAACGTGCATAGCTCAGTCTCTGAGACAAGCACATGCTACTGGCAGGATCAACCAGGTAGAAATAGATACATCACAACATAACTCAAGTCATCCAAAAGATGACCAATTTGTTGAAATTTAGCCATCATCAGCGTGTGATAACATATGCGTGGCTTTTGTGTAGTTGATACATTTACCTGTCTTTTAGGAGATGCAACTTTTGTGTTTGGGTCGCAAACAGTTGATGGAACAATTTAAAACGGTACTGTTATATAAAATCACGCTGTAAGCCTACTGTAAGCTTGGAACATGTTTGTTAACATAAAAGGATTTAGTAATTGTGAAAATAATATGATAAGTTACTCAGCATAAAATGCTAACATTTCTAGAAATGCCATTACTTTTTATGCATTTTCTTCTCACAGGTGGAGAAGTCACATGGTTTATAACAAAACTACAGATAACACGAGCTAAGGAAGGTGCTTGTGGTTCCTATGAGAAAACGGTTGAAAGAACCTTGAGGAAAAGAGATGCATCAGAGGCCTGACAATCTTGCTTAGGAGTGCCAAGGTGAAAACAAAGCTTTGGCTTGTGCAGACAAGAAGAACTATACATCTTGGTATAATGAACAAGTACATTGTGTAGGAACGCACCCTCTTTTTTGGCATGGTTACCTCCACTTTTTGCCTGCTATGAGTGTGCTTAGACTGTTTTCACTGGGATACTACTAACCAGGACCCCAGTGATTGTGCTCTCTCCCTCCAAATTTGGTTGCCTAGTACTTTTCTGCACTCCACAATCGGCATATTGGTGTCCCCTTGGAAGTCCCCAGTACATGGTGCTTAGGTACCCTGGGCACTTGGACACCAGGGGTCTCCCATGGGCTGCAGCATGTATTATGCCACCCATGGGATTCCATGCAAAATGTGTCTGCAGGCCTGCCATTGCAGCCTGCGTGAAAAGATGCATGCACCCTTTCACCACAGGTCACTATACCAGGTCGTTGTAAGTCACCCCTATGGTAGGGCCTTCAAGCCCAAAGGGCAGGGTGTAGGTCCCTTGCACTGGACTTTATATGTGCCAGGAAGACATTTTACCCGTGTACTGGACTACCTGTGTCCAGCTACATAATGGTAACTCTGAACCTGGGCATGTTTGGTATCAAACGTTGGAATCATACCCCAATACTGTTGTCAGTATTGGTTGCATGATTCCATGCACTCTGGGGGCTCCTTAGACGATCCCACAGTATTGCCCCTACCAGTCTTCTAGGGTTTTCAGGACGGTCCTCACTGCTGCCACCCCTCAGACAGGTTTCTGCCCTCCTGCTGCTTGACCAGCTCAAGCAGAGGAAGGCAGAACAAAGGATTTCCTGTGGGAGAGGAAGACAAAACCCTCTCCCTTGGAACTAGGTGTTTCAAGGCTTGGAAAGGGTAGCCTCCCCAATCCACAGGTTTGCTTTGAAGGGCACATTTGGTACCTTACTTGCATAAACCAGTTTGCACTAGTCCAGGGACCCCCGGTGCCTGCTCTGATGTGAAACTGGACAAAGGAACCGCAACTGGACACTTCAGGAACTGACAAGACTGCAACTCACGAGACGACCTCGCCTTGAAAAATTGTTTCTCCGGCTCCTTCCAGCAACTGCAACATTTCCCCGGCTGTGCATCCTCTGGGGTTGGCAAGACTTCAGCTACACTAGCTAACCAGAAGGAATCTCCCTTGGAGTGAAGGAATCACTCCCCTGCATCTGCAGGCACCTACAGCAACGACGACTGGCTGCGTGGATCTGCTCTTCTCTGGAACCACATGGATCCTGCATCACAGGTGGTGGTCTGAAGTGGTCCCGTTGGTCCTTTCTACCCGTTGTCCAATTTGGGAGATGGTGAGCTCTTGACTCTCCTTGCAGGACAGCACCCCTGTGCACCGCAACTCTTGCCGCAGCCAAGGCTTGTTGACTCCTGCTCCAAGGGATCTTCAGGCTCTGAGTAGTCCCAGCCTCCAGCACTTCATCCTGTCAAGGACAGTCTCCTCTCTGCTGCTCCACCAATGTGGGACTCCTATCCAGGTGTGCTGACACAGCCTCACTGCAACTTACTGTGCCTGCTGCCAGTGGGTTGCCTGTGGGGGCTGTGAATGCTCTGTTGGCTCTCCCGACTGCTGAAGGTCAGCCTGGACTCCCCTCTAAGGGTAAAGTCCCCTGGACCTTGCAGGTCCTCTTCTGCCTTGCAACTCTTCTTTTGCATCTTCTTGCATTTGCCAAGGCTTGTTGGTGGTTCTCCTAAACCACTTACCATCTGTGACCTGACGGCCGACGTGGGACATCGTCTGCACTGCTCCAAGGACTTCTCTTTAGCTACTGGGCTCCACAGCTGGTTTTATTCTTCCTCCATTGACCCGGATCTCCATCCACAGGAGGGTGGGTAGTGGCTCATGCCCCAACTGGACACTCCATCATGGACTGGACACTGTCCCCTTCTTCTGCAGGTCCACTTCTTCCAGAATCCACCTTTGGTTTCCTCTGATCTGGTCCTGTTTTTGCACAATCCATTTTCCAAGTCCTCTTGTTAGTCCTGGGGAAGACCAGGTACTTAGCTCTGTTGTCCTGGTCGCTGGAGGTCACTCAGTCACTCACCTCTTGGGGTCCCTAACTATTTTTTACTAATTCCTACCAGTGCTTGTTGTTTCTTGTGCTAATTCCTAATTACTACTGTGTGTATATATATATATATATATGTAGTGTGTACTTACCTCCAGTTGGGGTACTGCCTATAAGTAATCTAGTGTGGGGTTACTACAATAAAGTACCTTGATTTTTGTAACAGTGTGTGGTTCCTTTCATGTGTGATAAGTTACTGTATGACTATTGTGGTACTGCATAAGCTTTGCATGTCTCTTAGATACATCCGTGCTGCTCATCCACAGCTACCGCTGGAGAACCCTGGCTTCATAGACACTGCCTACATTCACTAATAGGGGTTGCCTGAACCTTGTATAAGGTACCAACACCATAGGTGTTCACTACACACCAGGCTAGCTTCCTACACATCATAAATGCAGTTTCAAAACAAAAAACTGTTTCAAGTTCTCAGTGGTCGAGAATACAAAAATGTGAAACAAAAGCTGGAATGGAATGGAGATTAACTAAAATCCCCTAAAAATAGTTTGGGTTCAACCACAGCTGTTTAAGGTGGCCAAAAGTTTCTCTTTTTAGCCAATAGAATCAGTATGGCTGTTCCTTCACGTAAATAATCCTGGGCCATCTACAATCAGCTATGCTCTGAATAAACTCTACTACAATAAATCCCTTACCATCTCAAGAGTTATAGAACTCAAGCGAGAACAAACTTAATACCATTTACTTCGGTATTAAAAAATAAGTCAGTAGCTATGTTCTCACAGTCTTGTACACTGATCCGTCATGAAGAAAAGGTTGGTTTGTCTTATAGTAATGTGAGACAAACCTTTCCCCTTATTGATATGGACCTAGGACATGACTCTTTTTTTTTATATAAAAAAGGTGTTAAATCCTTGGCCTGTTAGGTGAGACTTTGAAATTCCACAGCTCATAAAACCTATTTAGAAAATCCAGGAAGCCTTTCCCCACCATAGACTTATTATTTTGAGAACAAAGTTGTCCAATATTGGTATGCGAGGTCTTTGGTTAGATCGCTCTCCTCTAAACATTAATATGATCTCTGTCCTTAAAGACCAATATCTTTGGTGGTTTATGGGCCAGGTGCTGTGAACCCTTGAGCAAGTTTGTTGATTACACAATAGCTCTTACTGAAACAAATTGGGCAGTCTAACTTTTGTTCAATAACTCATACATGAAAAAATAGCTTTTCCTGAAATTCCGTTAGGAAATTTTACCAATCACTAATACTACTCGTACATTTAAAGACAGGTATATCAATGAGGATTCAAATTATTTTTGCAATACTGAGACCATAACTACCCTTCACTTTTTCTTATTTTGGCCTGCCTATTTGGTTTAGTGTAGAAACTGACTAGTATCAGTTTTAGGTCTGCAGGAATAGTGTATTATAGAGAGGCTGTGAGGTGCCTGAAAATAGCACCTACCCCTCTTGTTTTATAGTTATTCTGGCAGTATCTGAAACATTGTTGGGGAACATGTAGTAAAACAATGAAGAGTCAGAAGGGTCTCTAGACGGAAGATAGTTGACTGAAATAATGGACCTTGTGGAAGAGAAACAATCATAGTAATGTAGTAATGTTACTCTATATGTTACAAGTTATATTCTCTCGTAGGGGATTTCCATGTATAGTCATAAGCACTGAATAGTTCCGCGCGCCTGCGGGGACCCCGGAGCACTGATGTGAAGTATATTCTTAAGTGCAAATACCAGCCCTTTGAAAAAGGTCTGTCAAAACCCACTTAAGAATAACACTGTGCAGCCTATGTGAACAGCTACACAGGCCAAATTGTTGAAAGAAAACAGCGGTAGTGTAAATTCACGTTCAAATACCTATTTATTCTAGAAATGTAATAAAAAATACATTCTCCTACTTTATTTACACCTCTCATGAGAATAAAACAATGCAGGACAGTGTAGCCCATAGGCTGCCATTATACAGAATGTAAATAGAGCTGTGCCTTTAAGAAAGTAAAGTCTTCCTGTATCCCATCATGCACAGCAAAAGGCAGTTGCCTCATTTCTTTTTTCCGGCTCCTTCTGACAGGACCCTGAAGCATTGAGCTCTACCTCACAAAGCGTTTTTTTGACAGAAATTCAATCAAAATCTTTTGAATTTCAATTTCACTCGACGTTCTTAGTATTGAGTGAACATTTGCTAATCTTTTCTGTCAAATTCTGACAGAAATTTAAGGTTTTTCTATTTAGAAATGCCTTCACTTTTTGACAAATGTCCTTCTTGTGGCAGAAAAAAGGCTAAAACAGATCCACATCGGGTCTGTATAATTTGCCTTCCATCCAGCCACAAACCTGATTCCTGTGACATCTGTAGAACTTTCTCCAGAAGGACTCTTCGTGATAGGGAGAAAATTCGACTCCAGGCAAGAGAGGACAGGAGAAGAAGTGGCCAATCTGCCACAGAGCGAGGAGAAGGTCAGTCTTCTACCAGGGCTCACTTTGTTTCCTCTGCAACTTCTGCCAGACCTGCTCAGAAACGGCATAGGTCTCCGACGACGTCGAGGGCATCGATCTCGAGGCCAGGAACAGCGCCAACATGCTCGCCATCGAGGACCGGTTCACCGGTGAGAAAGAAACATCGTTCGACGTCGGCAGCCGTTTCACCGTCGAGACGGCGCAGACGTTCGCCGTCGAGAAGATCTGGGTCTGGGTCACCGTCGACGTGACGAGGACGGTCGACGTCGAGAAGATCTGGGTCCGGTTCGCCGTCCACGCGGCGAGGACGATCGGCGTCGAGAGAGAGTGCTCGCCGTTGGAGACGGTCGCCGTCATCGCATCGA
The DNA here is from genome assembly GCF_031143425.1 of Pleurodeles waltl. NCBI lineage: Eukaryota > Metazoa > Chordata > Amphibia > Caudata > Salamandridae > Pleurodeles > Pleurodeles waltl. The sequence continues at coordinate 70,636,674 of NC_090448.1, forward strand.
CGGCGAGGAAGGTCGTCGTCGAGAGGATCTCAGCGACGAGGGGAATCGACGTCAGGAGGCACCCGCCGTCACCGTACTTCGACCTCGAGGAGTGTGTCGACGTCGAGGCGGCAGTCAAAGAGACCTAGAAGGGTTTATACCACTTCAGAATCCTCGGCCTCACTCATCCTACTTCCAGCTTCGCCGCAGCTCTCTCCTCAACAGCCGCCGTTGCCGCAGACACCAGTAACACCTACGGCTCCTCTTCCGGCTCCTCCTTCAGAGTCTGTTCCGAGGACTCCAGCGGAATCCATAAGACATTCCAGACATTCCTCTAGACCAGAGGTCTTCAATCTGGGGGTCGGGACCCCCAGGGGGGGCGTGGAGTCCTGGAAATGCCTCAGCTGAACTTTGAATCTCCTTTGCTGTGAAAGCCGCACAGACAGCTGAGGCCTTCCCAGGGGTCTGCTTCCTGAATGAAATGCAAATGTGCTCTATGAGCTCATCTGCAAATGTAAAGGGTGCTTTGGAGCAGCTTTAAATGATGGAATCACTCAAAGCTTTGGGACAAAAAATCTTTATTCTTTTTGAGGGTAGTGCAAAGAGTTAACAACTGGGCTGTGAAGTGCCTGCTTTTAATTGTAATTGTATTTCCACAGTGCTTACTTCACCTGGAGGTGTTGAAGGGACAGCTATTATTAAAAAAAAAAAGGTATTGCATATGCTCTGGTATTACTTAAATCTACATTTTGGAACCACAGTTTTGTCTTAAACCGTTTTGTAGTGGCCTATGTTATACTGTGTGTAATGCAAGTATAAAATAATGCCTCACATATTCACAGTGCTTTCTGTCACTGTCTGTGACCTCATGGCACTAAAAATACACAAGTCACTATTCTCAACTGCACTAACCAAGATTTCATTCTGTCGCTCTCTGGTTACACGCAGACCTCTGCAGTGCATTAACTAATAGAGGTTTCATAATGCACTACAGTGCATTTACCAATAAGTAACAACTTTATTTTATTTATTTTTCATTTAAGCTGGCTGTTATTTTATATGTAGCTATCTGACAGTGAAAGACCTAAAAAAAACGTAGAGAATATTTTGAGTTTATTTATGAGAGGCTTGCGCTGCTGGAGCATCACCTTTTTTGATGCTCCAGCGGCACAGGCCTCTCAATCATACCTATGAGGTGACGCAAAGCCTACCTGAGTGGCTTTGAATGGCGTTGTAGATATGGAGAAAGGCAAAGCAGCGCAAACTGCTGCATTGCCTTACTTTGCGTCGAGGAGGCGTTCCATGGGAGTAGTGGTGGGTGTTCCCATGCAACACGCATGGATTTTGACGCTGCCCCAGATTTACAAAATCACGTAAACTGGAGCAGTGCCAAAACCTTACGCCTCCCCAGAGAGGCATAATGAGGAGAAATGTTTTCATTTCTCATTGTTTTTTCCTCTTTCCATGTGTGTTGCTGTCTGCCGCACATATAGAAAGAGGTACAATGCCTCTCTGGATTGTTTTTGCGCCGGAAGGTGCCCCTTCCTGTACAAATACAATCCTGCCTATATTGGCGCTAGGCAACAATTCTGCTCCAGCGCAGGGGAAAGGACAGGAATGCACTGTATTTCATAAATACGGTGCATTCCTGCCCTTTTGCATTGGCGTGGGGCAGTGTAGCAAGAAGACTTGTGGCACTCTCCTATGCCAAATCCTCATAAATGAGTACCTTTGTTTTTAGCCACACCCTTGACCACACCCCCACACTCACTGACCTTTGGTTTGCTAAACACTGTTTAATATTATTTCCTCACAGTAAAAATTATTTGCTGTGGGAAATGGGGACGTTTATTATTGTTGATGATGAGGTGCCCCTGCTTCTAGAAATTTTTATCAGAAGGGGGTCCTTACACCTAAAAGTTTTTAAGAGGGGGTCCCGGCATCAAAAAGTTTGAAGACCTCTGCTCTAGACGTTCGTCTTCTTCTCGGCACCATCGTCATGAGTCACTTCAGAGATCTCCACATTTGCGTCATAGGCATTCTTCTTCGTCTACACGGGACTACTCTCCAACCCTATCGGACTCACCGTCCCCGAGAGTGTCCCCCATAGATGACGTGAATACATTCCAAGAGGTCCTAGTGTGCGGGGCGACCAAACTAAATATCCTGCTGGCGGTACCCACCCCATCGACCTCAGTGATTTTCGAGACTTTACACCAGAGGACATCTTCAAGACCTTTACTCCCTCTGGTCCCGGGTCTTATTGAACCGGCAATGGATATTTTTCTGACACCGGCCACAACGAAATCTGCTCCTTCCAGACTTATTAAAAAGTATTGCCCACCGGAGCAAGATCCTCTATTTCTAAGGTAGGACCCGGTGCCGGACTCGGTGGTTATAGTGGCGGCAAAGAATCTACACTCTACATCACCGTCTTCCTCCTCACCTCCAGACAAAGAGAGCAAAAACATCGATTCTGCAGGTCGAAAAGTATGCTCTACCGCAGCCATCACAATGAAAGCAGCCAGTGCCACTGCTTTATTAGGAAGATATGATCGGGCCCTTTGGGACTCTATGCTGCAGTTTGCGGAGCACCTACCCAAGGACAAAAGGGAAGATTTCTTGGAGGTTGTGGGTGAGGGAGCCATGGTTTCCAACCAGGTAATAAGCGCCGCTGCTGATTCTTCTGTGCTTTCGGCACATAACTACGCTCATGGAGTAGCGTTAAGACGACACGCATGGTTGCGATTGACATCTCTCAAACCAGAGGCACAGCAGAGAATTCAGAATTTACCATTCTCAGACTCCACTTTGTTCGGCTCTCATGCCGATGACGAGATGTCAAGAATGAAGTCTGAGCTAGACACTTTAAAAGCGGTAGGCATCGAACGCCCAAAAGAACAGCGAAAAGTATTCCGTCCCTACCAGCGAAGGCTTTTCACCCACAGATATCAGACAACACACTGGATGTCCTCATGTCCCCAGCAGCAACAGCAACATCAAAGGGCCTTCTCGACACAGCGAAAGTCGACAAGGGGTCGTTCCACACCGCAAGCTCCGGCAACTCGCCAGGCTCCCGCGTCTAAGCCCTGAATCTTCGCTTCCCCCCCCTCCGTTATCCACTCCGGTAGGGGGAAGTATCTCAAATCATCTGGACGAGTGGCTACGCATCACATCAGACGCCTGGGTATTGAATATTGTGCGAAATGGTTACGCTCTCAGATTCACCAGTCCTCCTCCATCTGTTCCACCCAAACCAGTCAGCCACCACCTCGAGGCTCTTCAGTTAGAAGTCACTATTCTATTACAAAAAAGAGCTATAGAACCCGTCCCGATCAATCAACGCGGGAAAGGGATTTATTCGAGGTACTTTCTAGTGCCAAAGAAAGACAAACAAGAGTTTTGTCCCATTCTAGACCTAAGGATAGCAAACAAGTGGATTCGCAAAGAGAAATTCAGGATGCTATCCTTGCACCAAATTTACCCACATCTTCGTCAGGGCGATTGGCTCTGCGCGATAGACCTTTGCAACGCTTATTTTCACATTCCGGTGAGCAAGAAACATCGAAAATTCCTAAGGTTCACCGTCGGCAAAAGTCATTACCAATTTGCGGTTCTACCCTTCGGCCTCAAATCAGAGCCGAGAACTTTTTCCAAATGCATGGCGGTGGTAGCCGCCCATCTGAGGAAGCATTGAATATTTGTCTACCCCTATCTAGACGATTGGCTCATAAAGGCCTCCAACTATCTGGAGGCACAACAACATTTCAAATGGGCGCAACAGCTGCTACAGAATCTCGGTCTTCAAGTCAATCTTCTGAAGTCCACAGCAGCGCCTGTTCAGAGGCTGCATTACTTAGGGGCCATTATAGATACCAATCAAGGAAAGGTGTTTCCTTCAGAGGAACGACGATTATCGATTCTCCAAAAGTGCAAACAACTAGAGAGAACTCCACAGACCACTGCAAGAGTAATAGCCTCTCTACTGGGCTCGATGGCGTCTTGTATCCACCTCGTTCCCAATGCTCGCCTCCATATGAGACCCTTACAGGAATGCCTGGAGGATCAGTGGTGTCAATTGATAGACGATTGGGAGAGCAGAGTCCTTCTTTCTCCCCACGCCTTACAGTCCCTCAAGTGGTGGTGTTCACCCAACAATCTCTTGGTGGGGATACCTTTCCAGCAGCAGCCTCCAGCTCAAACCATCGTAATGGACGCATCATTGCTCGGATGGGGAGCGCACATGGATCATCTTCGAGTCCAAGGCAAGTGGTCACAGAGAGAGGGTCTCTATCATATCAACCTGCTGGAGTTTCGCGCAGTCCATCTTGCGCTCAAGGCCTTCCTACCTTCTCTGAAAACTGAAATTCTCCTCCTCCAGACGGACAACGTGGCCACCATGTATTACATAAACAAACAAGGAGGCACCAGGTCCAGGATATTATCCAGAGAGGCTCAGACAATCTGGCATTGGCTTCTAGCCAGGAACCTGTTGCTAGTGGCAACTCACCTGCCGGGCAGCCAGAATGTTCAAGCGGATGCTCTCAGCCGCGTAATGGACGAGAACCACGAATGGGTATTACACGACGACGTTGCTCGTTCCATTTTCGCACTGTGGGGTACCCCCTCTATAGACCGATTCGCAACCCCAGAAAACAAAAAATGCCAAAGCTTTGCCTCCAGATATTACCATCCAGGGACACTGGGGAATGCCCTGTGGATAAGCTGGTCAGGAGCATTTCTTTATGCCTTTCCACCGCTTCCCCTGATACCAGCAGTCCTCCAGAAGCTATCCAATGCCCAGTCCAAAATAATTCTAATTGCTCCAGAATGGCCACGCCTATGGGGGTTTCCGGACCTTCTTCACCGGTCACTCAAGCCACACATCAGACTGCCTCATCGTCCGGACCTGCTCACGAAGTTCAGAGGGCAAATATCTCATCCCAACCTCTCATCGTTGAGTTTGGCAGCATGGCTCCTGAGCTAGTGCAATATGGACATTTGAACCTTCCTCAGGACTGTATGGAAATCCTAAGAGAAGCAAAGCGCCCTTCCACACGATCGGCTTATGCATGCAAGTGGAAAAGATTCTGTGTGTGGTGTTTGGATAACAACGTTGATCCGGTATCCTGTGGAGAGGAAACTATCCTGCCATACTTGCTAAGTTTGGCAAAATCGGGTTTACAATTGTCATCAATAAAAGTGCACTTGGCGGCTCTAACAGCATATAGAAAGAGTCCCTCTCAGACCTCCTTTTTTAGGATCCCAATTATCAAGGACTTCCTGGAGGGTTTAAAAAAGGTCTTTCCTCCCATTAGGAGACCATCTCCTCCATGGGAACTGAATGTTGTCCTATCACGTCTGATGCTACCTCCGTTCGAGCCAATACATAAAGCATCACTTCAACATCTCACGAGGAAAACTGCCTTTCTGGTTGCAATCACATCAGCGCGTAGGGTCAGCGAAATCCAGGCCCTCTGCGCCCAAGAACCCTACACGGTCTTTCATTCTGCGAAGGTAGTGATGAGGACTCATCCAAAATTTTTACCAAAAGTCGTTTCCGACTTTCATGTGAACCAAACCATTTCATTACCAACTTTCTTTCAAAATCCAACTACCCCTGTCGAGAGAACTCTGCATTCTCTGGATGTAAAGATGGTTTTGAAGTTTTACTTGGACAGGACAAAATGCTTACGTAAATCGCAGCAGCTCTTTGTTAACTATGGCCCAGTTAGAACAGGGTTGGGCACGTCTAAGCAACCATTATCCAGGTGGATTGTTTCATGTACACTGTTATGTTATCAGTTAGCAAACAAATCTCTTGGTGGCAGGCCAAAAGCCCATTCTACTAGAGGGAAGGCAGCTACTGCGGCCTTAATGAGAAATATCCCTTTGGCAGAGATATGCAAGGCAGCCACTTGGAAATCGGTCCATACCTTTACACAGCATTACTGCCTTGATACAGACGCTAGGGCAGATGCGCAGGTTGGACGGGCCTTGCTTAAGAATTTATTTGCATGACTCATGTTTTTTGGTCAGTATTATTCTGTCTACTCCACCGCGGTTATGGGGATGGGCTTGCTAGTCTATTCAGTGCTTATGACTATACATGGAAATCCCCTACGAGAGAAGGAATGGTTTCTTACCTGTAACTCCAGTTCTCTCGTAGGGGTATTTCCATGATAGTCATAAGCAACCCTCCCTCCTCCCCGGTGGAGTTGACATAAGAAAGGTTGACATAATAGTATCGATGTTGGTACTGCAACAAATGTTTTGTTCCTTCATGTCAGGTTACAAGCCTTCAAAAAGAACTGAGGCAACTGCCTTTTGAGGTGCATGATGGGATACAGGAAGACTTTACTTTCTTAAAGGCACAGCTCTATTTACATTCTGTATAATGTCAGCCTATGGGCTACACTGTCCTGCATTGTTTTATTCTCATGAGAGGTGTAAATAAAGTAGGAGAATGTATTTTTTATTACATTTCTAGAATAAATAGGTATTTGAACGTGAATTTACACTACAGCTGTTTTCTTTCAACAATTTGGCCTGTGTAGCTGTTCACATAGGCTGCACAGTGTTATTCTTAAGTGGGTTTTGACAGACCTTTTTCAAAGGGCTGGTATTTGCACTTAAGAATATACTTCACATCAGTGCTCCGGGGTCCCCGCAGGCGCGCTGAACTATTCAGTGCTTATGACTATCATGGAAATACCCCTACAAGAGAACTGGAGTTACAGGTAAGAAACCATTCCTTTCTTAGATGCATCATGAATTGGGTGCATTTGTTGATGTTTTCCTGATAAAGTTCACTTAACGAAGTTGATCGCTATCTGTTTTATTGTGGACATGGAAAGCTAATGTTGTACTTAAGTATATTGTTTCACATGGTACTTTGAAGCAATGGTTTTAAAAATCAAATTATGAGGTGAATATAGCGAGGAACCAAGCGTATTCAATTTTTTATACCTAAGTATTATGATTCAAAAGTGGAATTCATAAGAAATGTACCATAATGTAATCCTGATGTTATTCTAAATGGAATGAACGACAGTTGTGGCTTTACACATGATTTGTAAATTCTCCCATGGAATCTTATAAACCACATTTGATGTGTTTGGAATGTTTTATTTTTTTATGTTTTTTAACCCAAAAAAAACATATTTGATGAATTATCAATTTATTAGATTTCAAGGAAGGAATCAACAATACTATTTTTCTGGGATATTTAATGACTTTCAGAACAGAAGGAAAAAATGGTCTGCATCAAATGGAAATTGGGGACACCCTTTAAGAAACACAGATTCAAAAAGGTTGCCATTAATCTTAGGAACCACACTCAGATCAATGTATGATGTGAACTTCAATGGTACTTTTAGTAACAGATTGAATACAGTCATTGGGCCTTTGACAGGATGAAAGAATATAAACATGTCAGTGAGGCATTTACACACCGTATATGGACCATCAGGCTACATCAGCAGAAGGCCCCCAGATCCGAAGATATTCTATATATATTGAGGCTACATCTGGAAAACACAGAGGTCCTACCACATATAGCAACCTTTTACTTGGTCGAGGTGAAATATGCTGATTAACAAAGTACTTAGTCCTGCCAAGCATTACCCTAGTTTTGTCCCATGTTACAGAGCAAACATAAGGTACACAGGACCCCTTGACCTATATATACAGTATCTCTTCTCTCAGATGCAACTCGCAGTACCAACTGTTGGGGTACTTCGTCTTGTCAATCAATCAATCAGGGTTTATAAACTGCTGCTAATCACCCGATAGGGTGTCCAGGCGCTTGCAGATCCTGGAGGCTTATTGGAACACCCAGGTCTTGAGGGCCATTCAGAATTCTGGAAGTGAGGTGATGGTCTGGAGGTGTGTGTCAATGCTGTTCCAGAAAAGGCGTACTCCACTTCTGCTTCGGTAGATGCGGGGAATATGGGCAAGTGCAAGGGAGGCAGGGTGTAGTCTTTTCAGTGGATGGTGGAAGTTCAGGCGGTGGTTAATGTACGCTGGCCCTTGGTTGTGTAGCGCCTTGTATGCGTGGATCAGCAGCTTGTATTGGTATCTCTTCTGTAAGGGAGCCAATGGAGTTGTCTGAGGTGGGGTGTGATGTGAGTTTGTTGGGGAAGGCCGAGAGAACTTTCAGAGCATGCACAAAGTGAGGAAGCAGGTGGAGGAGATGGCGTTGATCCGTGATTTCATGGTGAGTGTGTTGTCAGTGATGATTCAGGAGTGTGTGTGTGGGTCCTAGGTCTGATGGCCACCAAGAGTTGTTCCATGTGTTGCTGCTGTTGCCAAAGATCAGTACTTCCATCTTGTCTGTGTTCAGCTGCAGGCAGTTGATCTTCATCTAGTCACCGATGCTTGTCATGCATCTGCGGAAGCTGGTTCTGGTGATGAAGGGATTGTCGGTGAATAAGAGGATGAGTTGGGTGTTGTCTGCATAGGAAATTATGTTGAGGCTGTGGGATCTGATGATGTTTGCCAGCGGGGTCACATATGCTTTGAAGAGCATGGGGCTGAGGGTTGAGTTCTGGGAGACACTTCAGGTGATCTCCTTGTGTTCGGATGTGAAAGGTGGGAGATGGATCCTCTGGGTTCTTCTGGTGAGGAAAGAGGTGATCCATCTGAGTGCACCCACTTGGATGCGATGTAGTGTCATCTTTTAATCAGCATGTGGTGGAATATGGTGTCAAAGGCTGCCGAGATTTGAGGAGGATCAAAGATGCTGTTTTCGAATGTCATCGGTGGCTGCAATCAGGGCAATTTTGGTGCCGTGATTGCTGTGGAAGCCAGATTGGGAGGCGTTGAGTAGCTGGTTCTGCTCCAGGTATGTCATGGCATGCTTGTTGATGTTCTTTTTCAGTACCTTCACTGGGAATGGGAGCAGGGAGATTGGCTGGTAGCTTATGGCTTCACTGGGGTCGGCAGAGGGTTTTTTGAGTAGTGGTCTGACTGGTGTGTTTCCAGGTGTCTGGAAATGTTGCAGTGGTGAAAGAGGAGTTGAGCAGGGTGGTGAGTTCCTGGCCGATCCTCTGGTTTCCAAAGTTGACGATGTGGTGCGGGCATGGGCCTGTGGGAGCTCCCGAGTGGATGGATTTTATAGTGGAGGTGATGTCTTGGGTGGAGAGGATGTTCCAAGTGGTCAGTTTGTGGTTCGTGTCGGTTACAGTGGTGGCATATCTGTTGAGGAAGTCTTTAGGTATTAGTTTGGGTTCAAAACTTCAGTATATGGTTGTGAACTTGTCATGGAATTAGTGGGCGAGGTTGTTATACAGCTTCTGTGAGGGTATGGTGTTGTTTTCATTGGCAGCCGGATTGGAGAAATCCTTAACGATGTTGAAAATGTCCTTGGTTTCATTGGCACAGGTTTTGATGCGTGCAGCAAGGGCTGTCTTCTTTGTTGCCTTCAGCAGACGGTGATAGAGGTTGTTTGAGGGAGGTCTTGAAGGCTGCTTTGTCAGAGGTGTCCTTGCTGGAGCACCATCTCCTCTTCAACTATTGGCTGTCTCGTTTCGCTCTTCTGAGTTCTTGGGTGTACCAGCTGGCCTTTTTGGAGGATTTTTGTCTGGAGGTTGCTCTTGATGGAGATGATGCTGCTGGCGAAATCGGTGATCCAGGCGTTGATGTTTTTCACTCCCTGTTCGAGGCTGGAGGCAGTAGCGGGGTTGAAGGTATTGAGGGCATCCGCCTAGCTTGTCTCAGAGATTTTGTTCCACATCTGGTGGGAGGCGCTAGTCATCTTAAGGGTGGAGGTGTGGGGGCTGGAGATGCAGAAATTGACGATGGAGTGATCATCCATGTGAGTTCTGTGACATGGCTGTATTTGACGTAGTTGCTGAAGGTGAAAATGGGGCCCAGCTTGTGTCCTGTGGTATGTGTTGGATCTGAGTCAGTCCAAGGCTGCTCATACTGTCGAGAAGGTGTGCAGTGCTATTGTCGTTAGTGTTGTTGATGTGAAAATTTAAGTCACAGAGGAAGATGTAGTCCTTGGAGTCTAAGGCTAGGGGAGCAATAAAGTCAGCGATGGTGTTGCAGAAGCTGGAGGGTAGGCCCGGGGTACGGTATGCTAGGGTGCCTCTGATGCTGTTTTGGCATCCGTGTAGAGCATGAAGTTGAGATGTTACATGTAGGTGGTGATGTTTTCGGTGGTGGTGGTGCAATGTAGGGTTTCTTTGTAGATGATGGCTGTTCCTTCTCCTGGCTTGTTGGTGCAGTTCTGGTGAGTGATTTTATATCTGTTGGGGATCGCTGTGGCAATGTCTGGGGCGAATGTGGGGTGGAGCCAGGTCTTGGTGAGGAAGGCAATGTAGGTTGTGAGGGTGGCAGTGAGGTCCCATAATTCGGTGGAATGCTTGCATGGTGAGCATGTGTTGAGAAGGGCACATTCAAGTTGGTGTTTTTGTTCCGGTGGTGTCTGTGGTGTTTTTGGGGTGGGTCTGTTCGGTGGGCTGGTTGTGTGCTGTGGCAGGTGAAGTCGCAGTGGGTGCAGGTGAAAGGTCCTAACGTGGAGCGTGGGTCAGCATGGGGCCAGTGTTTGTTGCAGCAACTGGGTTAGAGGGTGTAGAGCTCGGTGATGGTGTATCTTTGGGGGGGGAGGGAGGACTAGGGGTCGTGGAGCTGGGCACGGTCCAGGCACAGACATGTTTGCCTTGCCATGCGTCCATTGTGTGGTCATGCTGCTGCCTGCATTAAGGTCCTGGGGTGGGTGGGGCATCTGTTAACGGGAAGAACGATGAGTAGGAAAATCCAGTCAGGAAAACCCCAGCGGGAGAACCCAGGCAGCTATGGTGTCACTGGATCAGTCTGGAACAAGGAGGAACTGGAAACCACAAGCAGGTGCGAGGTTAGGTGTCCAGGTGTCTTATAATGTTACCACCACAGTGCCTTCGCTCTCCTTGGAATTTTTTATTTTCTTACTGATGATAGCCTGGTGGTCCTCTTCAGCTGGATGTGGGTCTGAAACCAAAGCCAGTAAATTACAACTTTTCCCTGACTCACGTATACCAATCTGCCTAAAGTTCACTACCCTTAAAAGATATTAAGCCTTGCAAATACATCTTTGAATAAAGATGTAATAGATAATGAACCTTTTTTTTTTGCCAAACTCTATATCAACTCAAGCTGTGTCATTACTGGCTTCTCCTTCATTGCCCTCCAGGCAAAGCTGAAAGTTGTTCAATAGGGCAGTAGATGTGGATTTTACTGCAGACCCTCCCGGCGCCCCTGGTTTGAAACACCAAAATTGTGCGTACTTCACCAACATCAACTGTCAAACCTCTATCCTTTGGGCATTGGTCCGGGGGACTATTAGGCCCTCCAATAATGAAGGATGATAGAATTCGTCCACACCTGATCTGGCAAAGGTTTCTAGATACCAGGCTTGAGCCATCAATTCCTTATGGCTGCGACTCAAGCTGCCATTTTAGAATGTCAGTGATGGCAGAGGGGCAGGACTGCTCTTGGCCATCTACTTGAAACTAAAATATTGCATCCATTTCTACCAGGTGTGGCAGAAGCACTGCTGCTTTGGCTCTCTGTGTCCTAGAATCACAAATTCAAACATTCAGCGTCAAACTATCAGAGCCCGGAGTGATCATGGTGCAGAGGTCAGAGAGGAAATGTTCTCTCTACAACTCACTTCACCACAGCCCTACAATCATAGCTACCAAGTTTACAGATTGCTTATGTATGACATTTCTATGGTTTCAGTCTGCCCATAAATGACATTCTGCTGTCAAATATGTGACACTGCGAGTGACACTTTCTCGCGAGTAGATCAAAGCAACAATCCGTGGTTGAATACCACTCTCAGAGTTTTCACTTAATGTATCCAGACATGTCACACAGCAATACACATACGCCTAAAACAAAACCGACCTATTGGCGTTGCCAGTGCTTATACGCAAAATCAGATCAATGAGTAGCAGCAACGATTTTGTTAATAATAAGAATTGAAAAATGTTTCAATTATGAAAATGTTAGTCTGTGTTTTGAACAATTCTAGGTCGGTCAAAAGGAAAGGGTTTTGGTATTTGGAGTGTCTCAATATCTACTGTTCTCTCAACATTACTTTCCACTGCAATTCCCCACTCTGTTAGATATTTACCCCTTTTCCCCTCACATTTTTCTGAAATATCAATCTCCATTACTGCACACATCCTCACTGCTCTTTTCACTGTATTGTGCCTGCACTATGTGCTTGTGTCACATTTTTACAAAGCTGTCTCACACACACACACACACACACACACATACAACACTCTACTCACCTGTAAATGGAGCCTTATCTTTTTATTAGTTTTGTGCTGTCAGTATTTTTACAACTGCATACCTCTTCAACAACCCCTCACATAAAATGCTAATTACAAGTGGCACCAATGTGACAATTGGTCTGTGCACTCTGCAGAGGGGCTGCGGATTGATTCATTGGCAGGCAGGGTCAGAAACCTGCACTGGCTTCAGCCTCTGCCGCACAGTTAACAGTGGTGTACCAGCATGATCAGTCAACCACAACTTGAACTCACGGAGGCATCTGGAGATGTCTCAGGTCAACAGCATGCACTAAACAGGATGTTCAGCTTGCATTAAAAACACAGAAATACATCTGAAAAATGTATATGTTCTTAGGCAATATGAAATATAATGTGAAATGTATACAGGCGCTGGTTCGCTTTTTTAACTTTATTTATTGGCATTTAAAAATATAACACAGTGTACAGATCTTTCTAGGCAGGTTTATATCCATTCTACATTCTGATAGTAGTTCCCATTTTATTGTATTGTCGGCGGTGATGATGGGCCCACATTAGCTAAGTAGCATTACCAGAGTTGTTCTGGGCTGCTTACCCAGTGTACATGCACGAAAATATCTGTGGATGGAGAAGTGTGTGCCAATCATCTTGGTTACCATAAAACCATTGTGCACTAACTAAACTCTGAACAAAGCACCTGTGGGTCTAGTCGTGTCAAGGGCATGTATAGCATGTTATGATGGGAGGGCGTTGGTTGGCATGGGAGGGATGCTGCGATCCATAGCTCCATAAGTCCATAAGAGCATCTTCATGCGCCTTCTAGAGCTGCTACTAGGCTGGGGGGGTCGGGGTGGGTAGTTTAGCCAGTAGTAAGCCCCTGCCGGTCTCTCTGACCATCGGGTCCATCTCGGAGAGATTCCTGCCCACTAACCACTTTGCGATCCACTGAAGTTGAGCCACCAAGTAGTGTAATTCAAAGTCTGGCACCCCTAGTCTGGCCTCCAAAGCAGGGCGGCGGAGAGTGGACAGGGACGTCCTCTGGCAACCCCCGTCCCAGACCAGCTCCCTAAGGAGTACATAAGGTCTTTAAACCAGCATACCGGTATTTTCACCGGGAGATTGACAGGCACTACATTGCTGATCTGGATTATCTTTAGGGAAAGGTATGTCATCGTGCTGTGTGCTAGGTACAGAGGCCAATACTTGGATGAGTTTGTGGTCAAAACACAATTCTGAACTTCCTACAGCCACTGTGAGAAACTTTCACTACCTTAATGCTCAACTTTGAATGCGCACAATGCACCTTAGTAAGAACTAAAGCACTTCTTCTATTCACGGACTGATAACCCCATGAAGTTCAAAACAACGCTCCCGTTCCTGCAGCACCCCACATGCAATGCCGGCCTTAACGCTGTGCGACTGGTTCAGTCGACCTGGAGGTAATTTTGGTGCAGGCGCTGTGTTTCAAATAACTTCTGGGTTTAAAAGCAAGTGAACTGAACCCAGCAGTTTTCAGGCAGCAATAAAAATGTCAAGATAACTCTGGTGTTTAATGTTCCTGTTGGTGAGATATCGGAATTTTGTCTAGTGGCAGTTTTAGCTCATCATAGTAGCACAGAGGGTTAAAGTGCCTGCTGCAAAGAGCGAGTATCATGCAGGTCACAGAACTGAGTGTGAGTGAAATGTTTGTCACAGAGGGGCTATAGAGAGATGAGGACCACTGCTGGAGGGTGGTAGTCAGGGGATTTGTGGAGAAGAAGATCATGGGGGGCCCAAGAAAAGACTATTGCACAGGGTGCAATCAGCGACAAAGCCAGCCAGGCCCACATGTTACAGACCAGAGCACCGCAATTGAGCTCTGCCACTGCACCTCAACCAAAAGCTGCAGCAATATCAACCATGGATGGATGCCACCTGACCCGTAAGAGCTGGAGATGATGGCCCATAAAGCAGCCTCCTCCTCAACTGTGTTACTATGTAACAATATACAGTCCCAGGTTTTAAAGACAAGCAGGTGGGCCCAGGTCGAGTCTGAGACCTGGATCCATAGCAACTACTTATTCTCAACCTGGGCCCAGAAGTGCACTTACTGCTTGCAGCAAAGCTTCTGTAACAGCAAAACGTGTGCAGTGACTTGTTCTTGACTTGGACGGCCTCAGTCAGTATTAGTGGCATAGACTTGTTCTGCAGTGATGCAGATACCAGCAGTAAAATGCGTTAGACCAACCCATTTTGCGTGGCACTTGGCACAGCTATATATTTGTTCATTTCCACTAGGTCATTTTCACCCCATTAAGGACAACTAAAATGTTGCTTTAGCTATCCAGTAAATGCCATGTTCCCCACTGGCTACACTGTAGTCCCTACTCGTCCAAAGAAACCTGTTTTTGATCTTTCTGAAAATACCTCAAGCAGATCCAAACATTTGGTCAACTTTAGGCCAATCTCTAGTTTGCCCTTTCCAGACAAACTTATGGAATAAGGTGTTACGGCTTGTTTGCTGACGGGTGTACACCAGTTTCCTTTCACTGTGCCTGAAGAATAGTCAGAGACAACACCGGTATTATTTATTTATTGTGATGAACAAAGGCATTCCAACAAAGAAGCTCTATATTGCACCAGGAAGACTGTGCATAGTGTCAGATTACAGTTTGGAGTAAAAGCATGTAATAAAGGGGATTTTGTATTTGCATGCAGGTTAACAAACCGTTGTGGGTACATACAAATTTACAAATAGAGATATAAGGTGGTGGTGTTGGTGCATTGCTCAATATGGGCTCACCGGCTGCTCTGCACACCATTGACAATAATATCCTCATGAGGAGACTTTTGGTTCTCTGCATTAATAGCGAGGCTTGGACTTTGTTGGCTTTCTATGACAAAAAGAACCCATATCGTCTACCTCCAGTCATTATTATCAACATTCCAAAACTTGATGTGTCGAATTTTCAAGGGGTCAGGATTATTGACCCTTTTCTTTTGTATTTATACCATACTACTTGACAAATGTGCCCTTTTGGGATCCAGTTATACACCTACGCTGATGAAATGCATCGTTTGTAGAAGCATTCAAGACTAAAATGATGTGCCTACCAGTGACTGACCAGCAGGCGAGTCTTTGTTATCTAAAGACGTCACACAGCCATAGTGGTGGGGGATGAAGATTGAAGGCCTTTCAGAGGTGTTCATCTGGCTGACCCAACTGGGCCCTGATCCCATTCCTGTGCAGAAAGTCGAAAAGATGGTCACAGTTGGGCACACCAACTGACATGAGTACCACAGGCTTTCAAAGAGGTTAATTCCAGTTTTATCCACCTCAAAATTATTAGGAGGATTTCCATGCCTCTGACTTTCCCTCACAGAGCACAAGCGGTGCTAGCAGGTGTCTCATCACGGATGGGCTCCAAAAGTAGTGCAAACCTGGGTGCCTCAGCACACCTGAGCCAAAGATTACAGGGACTCCAGTTCACGATTGGTAGAACTCGGTTACTTACCAGCAACACATGCATTGTACTGACTTCCATTAGGAGAAACAATAACATTTATAGTTCTTTGTAACTCATGTCAGGCGTAGCAAGGAAAGGGCCTTCCTTCTTAACAGAAAAATTCCTTCTCTAAAGCCATGAAGGTCTTTATGCACAGCTCTCCTTTCGACTGTTATTTGTCCCTAACTTTAACAAACATTGGCATAGCCAACAGGTTTCAGCCTGAAAGAGATTGGATTTGCTGTTGCTTTTTTTGTGGATCAATTCTGTTATTGAGTTTTCAAACAGTAAAATAGAAAAAAGTGGGTAACAAAATAAATATACTAATGGATCGGGTGCAACCCGGAGGC
Source organism: Pleurodeles waltl (assembly GCF_031143425.1). Lineage (NCBI taxonomy): Eukaryota > Metazoa > Chordata > Amphibia > Caudata > Salamandridae > Pleurodeles > Pleurodeles waltl. Next base: position 70,652,757 of record NC_090448.1, read on the forward strand.
TAGTGTACCCTATCATGTAGATCAGTGGTTCCCAATCTGTGGTCCGAGGACCCCTAGGAATCCTCAAAGCTTCCTTAGGGGGGTCGTGACTGCAGAGAAGATTAAATATTACTAACAAAATAGGTCCCCAGCTTTCAGTAATGACTCAGTCCCCAGATTCCAATAATGATTCAGTGGGGTTCCCCGGGGTTCCAGTATTGAAAAAGTGGGGGTCCACAGAAGTCAAAAGGTTGGGAACCACTGATGTAGATCATAAGAAAGAAAAAAATTAACATAAGAAACCAGCTCCCTCCCTCCATTGCTCACCCCTCTTCATGCCCATGCAAACAAACTAGGGGGGCTTCTGGTGAAGTTAAATACAGTAAAATGTATCATATGGAAAGGACACAAAAATAGGCGCCACAACAAACATTAGAATGACTGCAGTTCTGTCCATAACAAAGATGGCTGCTGAATATTACTGTCTGTCAGAGGAGTATGCATGGACAAAGCCAGTTGTTTTGGCTTTTGTATACTAAACGGTTGAACCAAGCTTAACTAACTCCCACATTTCAGGTACAACGTGGCAGCAGCAGTGCAAGCCCCCCTCACTGTCCCCTCTCTTGACATAGAGTGGCGGCTGGTGATCTGCGAAGGTCCTCAGAATAAATCTTATTATGGAGCAAATACGTGCTTGTCCATTAACCACCAGGTTGTCATTTTCTTCAAATTTGCTACTGAACACATGTATAGATGGTGTTGTGCATCAGGGGCGGCTGGTGTTCAAGGGCTAAGGGGCTGCGTCCCTAGCCTTTTTTGGCCTCTCTAGTGAAGCATATACTTAATTACATGATGAAAGTAAAACATTTTCTGCACAACATTTTCCGAGTGAAAGTTGTGCACTTTCAAAAGCCCCACTGCGCCTTCATGAGTATGTGGCTGAAAGCTGCACAGTAGGACTGACAGGGCTTGCCCACGCAAAGCCCTTACGTTTTCTCAGAACGCAGTACGTCCCTGGCTTATCTCCTCCTCCACCAGAAGCCCTGATAGTAAACAGCCTGGAGCGTTTTTTGTTCAGCTCGGGTTTCTGAAAACTTCATGCCACTCATATCCATCCTTTCCTATATTCTCAAATGGTGGGGTGTGATCAGAAGGGTCTACGTACCAGAGGTCACATTTTATTAAAAGAATGAGGCATTGTGCAAAGAAAATCCCCTTTCCTGCATTACAAGCAGTCTGTGGCAGAGAAATTGAATAAATACAGTAAATAACTCCATCCAGGGCTCTCTGGGAGACAGGTGTGACCTGAAGACCTCAAGTCATGAATATGCCAAAGACAACCCTGCACACAAGTAAGTTGGAGCTCTATCTTTTTTTACAGACAATAAGAAAAAAATCTGTTCTCTCAGCTCTCCTCTCCCTTCCCTTCACTGCCTCTGTAGGTGATTTCCTCTCTCAAAGGCAGTAATGGTTCCAGTAATTTATCATGGCTAGTTATGCTTGTTTTATTTCTTCTGCAGACTAATGACGTGATATGTCATATTAAACGTGTAATCTGCAGCTCAAATAAACGTGTAGCGTTTATCACTGAAACTACTGGATACTGGATGGGTGAGGCAATATGTGTTTGTTTGAATAAGTGTTTGCAGGGCTTGACTGAGTGGCTGAGAAAATGTGGGTGTCTGTGTATAAGAGTTGTGTGAATGGCAGTGGATGACAATGTGGATGAGTAAATGGGTAGGTGACCAAAGGCAGTGGGTGAGTAGGTGAATGGAAGTACGTGGGTAGTGAGGCTCACTTGCAAGGTGCAATTCCGTCTTGTATTTGTGCCCCACCACTGCTTTCAGTCACCAGCCACCACTGATGTGCATGCCTCTACATCACCATCTCTTGTCACCCATGCCAACAGTGTACCAGGAATTGCCACCATTATGCTAAGTGAAGCATTGTACAATGAGCGAGTGCCATCAAGTCTATGACGCCCACAATGTACTACAAATTGCCACTATTATGCTAGTCAGCATTATGCTAAATCTGGGTGCCATCATATGGCAAGAATTACAATCATAACGGCAGGTCCAGCATCATACCAAGAACAGGCACGGCCAGTCCTTTAGGGCGGAGGGGCCATGCCCTCCCACCTTTTGCCCCTCATAAAGAGTGTCTGTCAGGCTGAACAAAGGTCAGCCTGACAGACACTCTTCATGTTCAGGTCAGGCAGCCAGGAGCAGACATGCGCAGACTCCTGGCTGCCTGAGCTGAACTTTGCTGGGCTGAGGAGGTCACAGCTCCTATAGGAGGTGCCTCAAGGACGAGGAAAGCATCACCCATTGACTTTGACCTGGGTGCTTCAGGTTTAAGCCCTGAAGCACCCAGGGCGAGTGTCAATCAGTGACACTTCGTTACAGAGTGGGGTGGGGTCAGCAGTCTCACTGACCCCCATCCCACTCTGTGACAAGGCTGGGACTGCTGCCTTCCCTCAGCCAATGAGGGAAGGCAGCAGTCCCAACCCTCCTGGGACCTCCGAGGCTGAAGGTAAGTGTGTGTGCATGTGTGTGTGTGATCTTTTAAAATGAATGTTTGGTGCGCGCATGTTTGAATGTTATGAGTGTTGTTAATGGATGTGCGCGCGTGCGTGTGAAAGAATGAGTGTGTGAGTGGTCTTTTAAAATGAATGTTTGGTGCGTGCGTGCATGTTTGAATGTTATGAGTGTTGTTAATGGATTTGCATGCGTGCATGCGTGTGTGTGTGAAAGAATGAGTGTGTGAGTGATCTTTTAAAATGAATGTTTGGTGCGTGCGTGGATGTTTGAATGTTATGAGTGTTGTTAATGGATGTGTGTGCGTGTGTGTGTGAAAGCATGAGTGTGTGTGTTTCCCGCCCGCCCCCCTCCCTCCTAAAGCTGCCGCCCGCCACTGACCAAGAATGAGCATCATGAAGCACTAGGGGCCAGATGTACAAAGCATTTTTCCCGTCGCAAACCAGTTTGCAACCAGAAAAATGCTTTTTCTAATGTACAAAATGCAAAATGTGATTCCGTAATTTGTTACTGAATCGCATTTTGCATTTGGTTTAATGTTTGGAAGGCACATGTTTAGGGTGTGTTCAGAATCACGTATTTATTACTGTTTTGGAATCAAATTCCGGTCGCAGAACTGTAGTACTTTATCACCAGTTTAAAAGTGGTGGTAACCCATTTATTTTCAAAGGGTAAGTGGTCGCTAAGGGACCTCTTTGAGAATGTTAGTAATAATATTTTTTAAGAGTAGGCAGTGGTCCTTTTTTTTCTTTCTTTTTAAACACATCCTGTTTTCCTATGAGGAAAATAGTCTGCATTAAAAAGAAAAAGATTGCTTTATTAAAAAGCAATCACAGACATTGTAGTTTGCTGACCTCAGAAGGCCACCATCCCTGTGATGGCTTAGATTCCTAATATGTTGCAACCTACCTCATTAATATGCATGAGGCAAGTCTATTTGCACCCCACTAAGAATCGCTAATGAAACTCAAAAGTTTCTTACATTAGGAATACCAAATTCCTCATTGCGATTCAGAGAGAATCCCAATTAGGAAATCGGTATTCCAGATGTTTGTACATCTGACCCTAGATGCCCATAGGTTAGCCAAGAATCACAACCATTATGCCAGAGCCATCATTGTACTAAGTTTGGAGGCTTTTGTGTCTTATATATCCACAACATGAAGTCGGATGTATGATGGAACAATGCATGCAGTTACAATACATGCCTTTACAATATGGTAAGTACAATGCAAGGTCATTACCACGCATGCACTTACCACAAAATGTTTTTACCACGCATAAGCTTTTACCACGCATGTCTTTACCACAAACATTTCATAGTAAAGGCATAATTGGTACAGGCATATGCATGGTAAAAAGTAGAGGTAAGTATAACATACATTTTATATATAAATATATATATATATATACACACACAAACACACCTTTCCACCCAAAAACCCTACCTACCCTAAAAATTACCTTACCACCCCAAAGCCCATACCCACCCTAAAACCTAAACACCCCTTACCACCCCAAAACCATAACCACCCTAAAACCTAAAAATGCCCTTACCACCCCAAACCCATACCCACCCTAAAACCTAAAAATACCCTTACCACCCCAAAAACCATACCCACCCTAAAACCTAAAAAAACCCTTACCCCCAAAACCCATATACACCCTAAAACCTAAAAATGCCCTTACCACCCAAAACCCATACCCATCCTAAAACCATAAAAATGTGCTTACCACCCCAAAACACATACCCACACTAAAACCTAAAAATGCCCTTACTACCCCAAATCCCATACCTACCCTAAAACCTAAACACCCCTTACCACCCCAAAACCATAACCACCCTAAAACCTAAAAATGCCCTTACCACCCCAAACCCATACCCACCCTAAAACCTAAAAATACCCTTACCACCCCAAAAACCATACCCACCCTAAAACCTAAAAATACCCTTACCCCCCAAAACCCATACCCATCCTAAAACCATAAAACTGTGCTTACCACCCCAAAACACATACCCACACTAAAACCTAAAAATGCCCTTACCACCCAAAAAGCCATACCCACCCTAAATCCTAAAAATGCCTTCACCACCCCAAATCCCATACCCACCCTAAAACCTAAACACCCCTTACCACCCCAAATCCCATACCCACCCTAAAACCTAAAAATGCCCTTACCACCCAAAAAGCCATACCCACCCTAAATCCTAAAAATGCCTTCACCACCCCAAATCCCATACCCACCCTAAAGCTTAACAATGCATTTACAACAAATAACCGTTACCCACCCTAAACACTATATATATATATGTATATATATATATCACTCAACCCACTTAATACCTACTGGTACTTACCTTTAAAACCTTTACCATGCATACACCTTTACTATTCATATCTTTACAACGAAATTCTTTGTAAAGGCATGCGTGGTAAACGCATCGGCGTTGTAAAGAAATTGTGGTAAATGCATGTTGTTGCATTTACCGCGTTGTAAGTGATATTTCCCCATGACAAGTATTGCCAGCATTATGCAACGATAAGCATTATGCCTAGGTTGTGATTTTGTATGCCATGGGTGCTGAAATGTGTCAAAAATTACCACTATCATTGCAGGGCCAGTGTTTTAGCTTGGGCGGGCATGCACACTCAATTGATACTGGTAAGTCCCAAAAATGACCACCATTATTACATGCCCAACACTTTTTCTAGCACTAAGTTGAAGCTTGACACCATTGAGCCCTTGGACCCAAATGTGTGTGTATACCAGTGGCGTAGCGTGGGTTGTCAGCACCCGGGGCAAGGCAAGTAATTTGCACCCCCTAACCCGGGGCAAGGCAAGTAATTTGCGCCCCCTAACCCGTGGATTTAGTCTCTTCCAAGATGTTGCGCCCGGTGCGGCCGGCCCCCCCTGCACCCCACACGCTACGCCACTGGTGTATACACACATATACACACACGTCCCCGCCGCAGCACCGCCCCCATTTTAGAATGATTTGTATTTATACTTCTCTTGTGATGGTCAGTTGTGATGCATCCAACTCACAATGCCTTTGCTCTACTTTGAGACTTCCGGCTCCACCTCCCACAGCATGACAGGCTCAGAGTCTCGCTCATAGGGTGCTTGACAGCACCGGGCCTTTAATACAGCCAGGGACTATGCTTGTGAGGTGCAAGATCATTGGCTGGGCCACAAATCCTATTTGGTCAATTGCTATTCTGACACAGAGCTTGCCATTTGGTTTAAACTGCTGATGTGCTGTGTTCTTCTCTGTGCTGTTATTTTGGGCCGTACCTCTCTAACAGGATGCAATGCATCAGCGCTTCAAAAAGAGAAACTGCCTGTCTGCCCGCCACGCATGGAGCGCTGACTCATCAGATGTGCAGTTTGTGCTGTTTCCCTGTCACTCTGATGGTCTTGTGGATTGCAGGAGGCAGGAGACAAGCACAGCAAGGAGGTGAAAAGGGTGATTTGGAAGTGATATGAACGGGGGAAAAGAAGTAATCATTTCCAGAGGGGTGTAAGTTGAGGAGCAGTTGAGGAAATGTGGCCGAGGCAGGAGATATGAAGTGGCAAAAAAGTAGATGCAGGACTAAGCGAAAGTTGTGTGGGCGCGCAATCTCTCAGATAATCTGCATGGCAGGGGCACACCCAGTACGCGGGGGGCGGTGTTAACTTTAAAGCCTAATGTGCCCTGAGAGACAAGATTCAAACAAAAATTTAAATTTAAAGCCAATAAAGGACTCACTCGAAAAGGGAGTTTGAATTCAGAAGTTCAGAGAAAACCATGAAGGTTTATTACAATTTTAAAGTGCAATACAGAAATTAAGAAAAATAGAAATGCAGCAGTTACCTAATTTTAATACAGAGGAGTCATTTGCCAAGAAGGCTATCCGTAATGGGAATAATGAAATAATAAGCAAAACCAGGAAAATAGACTAAGGCCCAAATTTATACTTTTTGTGTGTGGCATTTGCGTCATTTTTTTATGCAAAAGTGGTGCAAACTTACAAAATAGAATTGTATTTTCTAACTTTGCGCCGCTTTTGCGCCATAAAAAGGTGCAAATGCGGCGCAAAAAAAGTATAAATATGGGCCTAAGTATCAAATATGTGATAAATCAATAGAAAATTATGTAGCTTTCCCAGCAGATACTCAAAAGATCTGGCTCTCCTTCAAATTCAAGGGTTTATATAGCTATTTTCAGCATAGGAAATCATGGAAACTGCATGATGTGGGAACATTATTATAGTAAACCATGTTTTAAATTCTTTAAACATAACATAACCCAGGCATCTTGTAACTAACCGACTACATGAATATTGCTTCGCCCCTTCTGATCTCATGTCACACAGAGGTGTAAGAACAACCTAGTTACATAAACAACAGAAAACAATTGTGAATGAATGCAACACAGTGTGCCAGTATGAAGAGCCTTAGAAAGTAGAAAAAGGCTTTTTGGGTAAGGTGGGGTTTATGGGACCCTAACATGCCCAAACATATACTGCCTTTTCAGTGCTGACTCACTGCTGCTCAGAGCCAGGGCATGGGTAAAGTGGGCATTTTTGTAGGGGCCCCACCTTTCAAAGGGCCTCTAGTCAAAATGATTTGAAAGTCAGATTATTAAATTCAGTAATTTAGTTAATCTTGCTATGGCATCCTTGTCTGGGACAATTTCTGACACAAGCTCTAAAATTAATACCTGATAGCGTGACAGGCTCAAGGGGCAGGGGAACTTTTAAAGAAGACACACACACTGACCAAGTAGGATAACTCATTAAAATTGGAAAGAAAACAGAAGGGAAAATTAAGAAAATGTGTGGAGAAAGAGAAGAAGATCCATAAAGACAGAATCAGAAAAAGACAGAACAAAGTATATATCGGGGACCATAAGAGCAATGAAATAAACGAAGTAGAGTAAGGGATCGAAACAAAAGAATTACAGAAAAAGAAGAGTAGAAAGACAAAAAGGGGAATGGATACTAAAGAAGGTAGGAAAACTAAAGCAAAATAGAAAATTAACAAAGGCTAGAAGCGTGGAAAGAAAGAAGACAAGACGGATGGAAATACAGAAGGAAATATCTTAAGAAAATGGAAAGAACAATGGAAATAAATAAATAAATATAAAAGAAAAATCCCTAACCCCTTGTATTTTATCTTTTTATGATCTTACCCACCTCAGCTTGTTGTCCCTTATGCCACACTACACTTTGAACTTGATGTGATGTTGGTGCTGAGCTCAGCTGTGGGTTTAATGCTAAGATGCTGTGCTTAATTTGATCCGGTGGTTTCCGGTGCGGGGCACCAGTACTTATTTTGGAGGGCCGACACTTAGGGGGTGATTCCAAGTTTGGCTGGCGGCGGGTGCCGCCAGCCAAACGGGAACCGCCAGAATACCGCTGCGCGGTCATAAGACCGCCGCGGTTATTTTGAGTTTCCCGCTGGGCGGGCGAGCGACCGCCAGAAGGCCGCCCGCCCGCCCAGCGGGAAACCCCTTCCCACGAGGATGCCGGCTCCGAATGGAGCCGGCGGAGTGGGAAGGGTGCGACGGGTGCAGTTGCACCCGTCGCGATTTTCAGTGTCTGCTATGCAGACACCGAAAATCTTAGTGGGGCCCTGTTAGGGGGCCCCACGACACCCGTTACCGCCAGCCAGGTTCTGGCGGTCAAAACCGCCAGAACCAGGCTGGCGGTAAGGGGGTCGGAATCCCCATGGCGGCGCTGCCTGCAGCGCCGCCATGGAGGATTCCCCAGGGCAGCGGGAAACCGGCGGGACACCGCCGGTTTCCCGTTTCTGACCGCGGCTGTACCGCCGCGGTCAGAATGCCCATTGGAGCACCGCCAGCCTGTTGGCGGTGCTCCCGTCATTTTAGCCCTGGCGGTCGTCGACTGCCAGGGTTAGAATGACCCCCTTAGTTTTCTACATCAGGCATTTACTGCGAGCAAAAGAGACATATGGGAAAGGCAGAGGAAGAGAAAAACGAAAAAGCGTCACAAAGGGAGAAAGCAGAGAGCTGCAAGAGTGAGCTGAAGGGGCAGGGAGTGGCTGTAAATGGATTAAAGAGGCCTGAGATGGCTTTAGAATTACGCTGCCTCGATGTTCTGTGTTTGCACATTGCAGCAGCTGCATGTTTCAGAGGAGAGCTTTGGGCACCAACACATTTTTATTTACAAATTAAGCACTGCTAAGGTGCCCTGGGAAACTGGGCGACTTATGGACTAGGAATCAGCACAGAAGATGTGCTTACACCACCCATTTGAAAAGACCCTACACACTTTTAATTTAAAACTGCCAGCTGATGGGAGGAGTGTGAAATACCTCACCGTCAGGAGGCATGATTTTTTATAATCTTACTGTGTCCTTTACCTGCTACAGCTAGTTGTCCCTTATTGCACCACACTTTCCACTTGGAATGTTCTGCGAACTGAGCTACAACTTTGGAAAAGGGTGACATGCCGCCAGCCCAGGGGACCTAAGGTCTTGGATCTGCCACTGAAGATTCTCCAACACCTTCCACTGGTAAAGACGATGCCCACTTTTTTCAATCTATTTAGTAGTTTTACGTTACAATATTGCCAAGAGAGGGGAAACACTTAGCATGTGTTTACCCGCATAGTAACATTATGGAACCAGGCCCGCAGTGAGAAAATACGAAAGTGTAAATGGTCCCATCACGAGTTTTGCTCTTGTGTCCATATTAACCCAAACGTAAACCATTAATCTGGTATGGCCTATGTTCCATCTGTTGAAAGTACAGCAACACGTCCGGAGGCCCAAAGTCCAATGAGAGTTTCATGCAAAATAACAAGCAGAAAGGAAAAGAGCAAAGACAATTGTCATTTCAACTGACCAGGGCTCTAACTAGAAAACGGTTAGTTGGAGCTAAGAGCTAAAATTCATGTAAAATTAACCTTGTATATATACAATGTCTCTTAAGGCAGGTCAGTGCAGTATGATCCCCTGCCAAACTTTGCTACTTTCAGCGAAAACCTATCTAATGTCCTGGTGTCAGAATTTTGACCTCCTTAAAGTGCAGAATGGCCTTGAAGGTAAAGATGATATTATAAAATACTAGATCTATTAGTCTCTCAAAATCCAGCTTCCCTGCCTGATTTGAGAACCAGTCTACACTCGGAGAAAATGTGTAAAATACAACACTAAGCACTATGGCTTCCGGCCTGCTAAGGCCTTGAAAAGTTTGCAAGGCTTTCAATGTCACAGGAAACGTCAAGCAAATAGAAGGCAACATCAACTTTTGATTTATTTTTGATACATTCATAACTATATATGTGGTTGCTAGCATGGCACTTCAGAAGAATATATGACCATAGTACAAACAGATTTTAAGTATGTTTCACACATTTTATATTCTAATCAGTCTGCTTTCACATTCAGACTGGCTTGTCTGTAAATTGAGGTTGCAAGAGTTATGATTTGGGATTCTACACACTGGCGAGGTTCTCATATGGTCCATAACCTAAAGTATTCATTTCTGATTGCAAAATAATATTCTATCATCATCAGGAATGGTTCACTGGCCTTTTTGGACTAATACCCTGGCCTTGTACACGCCCTTCACACTTGGAACGTTTCAAAAAGCCACTAAAACGTAATCCGACAAAGATGTGCTGTCTGATGCCTGTGCACTCCCAATTTCTCTTCCATGGGGCGAGCAACGCTATTACTTTTGGCCCACTTCTACGCATCCTTTAGGTCGAGCCTAGGCAGCGCGGATATGCTGTCTCTCGACAATGCTTTAATCTACTTCAGTGGGCTTTTACCACGCCCATCACCTTCATTTGTTCCTTGGCTTGCCTTTCAAAATTCCTTTGATATGTTAGTGAAATGCTTTAGGTTTGTACCGCCTAGAGGTTGTTTTGTTACCACCTTGGAGACTGACACTGTAACGTGGATTATTGTACGATCGGCTATATAACTTAGTGTCGGTGCACTACTTTTTTCTTTTGCCTTTCCGCTTCACGCTCGTGGCGGTATGGTATTTCTTCCTCTGGCATCTCACTGTTTCTTTGCGGTGTGCACCTGGCAGAGAGCGCCCTGGCACTCGGTGGGCATCGGGACATACATACGTGACACTCTTTTTGGTGTAAAAGGTCATTTATTTTAGGACAGGTTTTAAACACAAACATCATTTAACATTTAACTGCATATCGTCCTTTTAAACCAGACCTTAACTTTTACAAATTCCTTTGCCTTCATTCTCTCCTCAAATAGCTCCCTTCAATTCTCCTACCGTATACGCTCCCCTATTCCTCCCATGCCTTCCTTGCTTGTAGCCTACCCCCGCCTCTGATCCTTCACCTCCTTGTTTTTCCCCCTGGAAGGGTGGACAAGCCCGCATCTGGCTCTCCACCCTCCCCCATCTCCTGCCATCAAGCGAAACCCATGAGGCGTTTAGCTGCCCCACCCCAAGGAAAAACAAACCTTTTTCCGCTTCTGTATATGCCCCTGTCTAATTTTCTTCTTCCCCTTCCCCTTTTTTTTTTGTTTTTTTTAAACCACAAATTCACTCCCCATACACTTTCTAACATCAACCTTAACTCTGTTAGATAGTACGCATTTCCTATCTGCGATAAATGGACCCCGTCATCTCGAAACAAAGCCTTCTCCTGCTCTTTTATGTCCCGTGCCTTAAAAACTTAATTCCTTGGGCCCAGCAGAAAACTCTCATGGCTCTGTTCAACTTTTTCCCGAGCCCGCGCAATGGCTCCTTGATTGAGTGCCCCTCTCCATGCCCTTCTTGGCACGAATTCCGTCCATACCAGGCATGCCCCGCATAGTTTCTGTTTCAAAAGTTCCAAATCTCGCTGCATAAGTTGTATCAAAGTGAGCCCCGATAGCTTCACTAAATCATTTTCCCCAAGATGAATCAATAAAAGGTCTGGACATCCCCACTGCGGCAAGTTACCCGTGATAAATGGGAGCAGGCTCCCACACCTCATACCACTCTTGCCCCACCAACGCACTTCATGGTGTCTGCTGGGCAGTCCCAATGATCTGCCGTAAATTTGCTTCTCTGCAAATTTCGCCGACCAATGAACGATCGAATGGCCGACCAACCATGTCGTCATCTTGTCTTTCTGCGGCCCAGCCACACATCCTGCAAAGAAAAACACTGTAAAAGCTGTATTGGTGAGCTAACACCCCCCCCCCCACCTGGTCTGTTCTCCTCAAGGCCTGACATACCGCTCGCAGCACCTAGATTTCCATCTCCCTATGGACTTGATCTTAGCCCAGTCCCATCTCAAATGGGCTGCCGCGGTCGCTGCGCCAATCCTGAATGAATGTGTACCATAATCTCCTGCACGCCGACCTATCCGTCCAAGCGCCATTCTCATAACTTGTAACAGCTGATAACTAGTCAGCTTTCTCCCTGATGCATGCATAAAGACCCCTGATTCACCTGCCCCCGCCACCTGGCCTTAAAACTGATCCATTCTGCTACCGGGCAAGCCACTTCCACACCCCCTTTTTCCAGCCATATCCACTTGCCCTTGCCCAGCTGATCCGTCTTTGACCTTCTGAGCCATATCCCCAACCTGTCCCTATGCATACACACCTCCTTCCTCCTCACTCCCATTTATTTCCCCACCCCCAACAGCTCATACACTCGAAAAGCTCCAAAGAACATCCACAGCATACACAAACAGAATAAACACACCTCGTGCTCATCTGTACAACAAACCGGTAACACCTGCACAATCTCCAACAGTATGTCAAACGTAATGGGTTCTCTTGCTGGTTTATCTCCACTGGCCCTGACCCTGCTCCAGCCCTTCGACATTTTACCCAATAAATCATTGTTTGCTGGGCCATAACCGAAAAAGAGTTTCCCGTAGAAAGAAACGCCTGCCAATTTTCCCCCAATTGTAGCTGGAGATAAACCCTCTCTGATCAGAAAAAGCACGAAACGTCTGGTCCGTGCTTCAATCGTTCGCAGGCCCTACGCCCAAAAGTTGCCCCCAAACAGCTCAAAAGATTGAAGCTCCAACCATGCAAGTCTGTAATTTCGCCGCGTGGATACCGCTAATGACATCTCCACCAGCCCTGTGATCATCATGCCCCCCATTCCCAAATGTCTGCTGGGACCACAGTCTTGTTCTGTTCCGCTCCAGGTGCCAATTCGCGAAAACGCCGCCACTGTGAATGAGATAGGGAGTCTGCAATCTCGTTGTGAACCCCCGGTATATGTGCAACTTTAAAAATAACATTAAAAGATAAACATAACAGCATGAACTGCCGCAACAAGCGCAAAACTCTGAGGTCCCTTGCTCTCTGTCTGTTGACCAACTCTCCCACCGCCATGTTGTCTACTTGAAAGATCAATGTCCTGTTGGCTAACTCCCGTCCCCATACTGCCAGCGCCACTAATAGGGGAAAAAACTCCAGAAATGCGATGCTTCTCCCCTGCTGCAACCAAGATGCAGGCCATGTTACCGCACACCACCTCCCATCCCAGTATAAGCCAAAACCCGACGCTCCCGCCGCATCCCAAAAAATTTGGAGCTGCCACACAGTGTCCGACTCACCAAAAGACATCGGTACCCCATTGAAATTTTTCAAAAAGATCTCCCATATTCTAATGTCCTCTCTTAATGTCAAGGAAACTCGTATCCTATGGTGAGGAAGTACTGCACCTGACATGGACAGACCCAGCCGCCTACAGAAAGTCCAGCCTCCCCTTACTACCCTACACGCGAAATTGAGGAAACCTAAAAGCTTTTGCGCCGTCCGCAGATCCATTTTTCGCAAAGTGCGCACTACTGCTAAGAAATCCAGTATCTCCCCCACCTTCGCCGCTGGCAATCTGGCGACCAATTCTCGTGCATCCAGCTCGATACCCAAAAAGGTCAAGATCGGCATTGGCCCTTCTGTTTTCTGCGGGGCCAGAGGTATTCCTGCCTGTTGCGCTAGCCTCTGAAAGTGTCCAGAGCCCGCCCACACTCCCCGGATGCAGCTGTTCCTACAAATAAGCAGTCATCCAGGTAATGAGTCACCCACTTATGTCCGCTAGATCTCACAAAAACCCACTGCAAGAAAGTGCTGAAAGTCTCGAAAAGCGCGCCTATTATCGCGCAGCCCATGGGCAGAAACCTGTCCACGTAAATTTTACCGTCCAGCTGCATGCCCAAAAGGTCAAAATCTGCTGGATGAATGGGAAGCAATCTAAAAGCTGATTGAATATCGCGTTTAGCCATTTCCGCCATCCTCCCGCACCTTAGGACTAACTTAATCGCATCCTCGACCGACGCGTAAATTACCTTGGAGTCATTCCTGGGCAATGAAATCATTAACTGACGCACCTTCGGGCCATGACAAGTGGTGAATCAAACGAAACTCTCCCTGCGCCTTTTTAGGTACCACTCCCAAAGGGGATATCATCAGAGAATTGCTTGGCCACTCAGGAAAAGGGCCTGCTATTTTGCCTAGGCCCACCTCCTTTGCTAATTTGTCGCGCACTATCTGAGGCCTTTCTTTGGCTGACCGCAAATTGTCAGCCCATCTCCTTTCCCGGGGACCTTGGTAACCTATTCTAAAACCTTCTCGAAAGCCCCATTCCAGTAAACGCGTTTTGTCCATATCCGGGTAAATGCGCAACCAAGGCAACAGAAATTCCAGTCTAACTGGTGTAGGACCCCTTTGGTGCAGGAGCGCCATGCACTCCCCTCCCTCTTGAAGCTCTCCACTGTTCTGCTGGGCTGGACAGCAAGAAACATTGAATGACAGGGTGACGGCCCCCGCACTTGGAGCAATCATGTTTAAACTTGCATTGTGCTCTGGAACAAAAGCCTTTATTAAAGTTCCAGCAGGCCCCCGAAGTTGCCACCGTGTTTTTTGTGGCAGCGCCCGCCCCTCTCAGGGCGGGCCGGGCCTGAAAGGGCTTATATATCACTGGCAGTCCACTCGCTGTATGAGTGGACGCCGCTGCCTGCGCCGATGCCATCCATTGCATCCATAGCTCTGGATCTACGTCCCCCCAAGGTTTCTCCGGGTTAACACTCACCCGAGCCCTGAATTCCTCGTCAAAACTGAGCCATGCGGACCCCCCGAATTGCATTTGTGCCTTTCTAATGATGTCCATGTATTTAAACAATGCAATGGCCCTGTCCGGGTATTTCTCGCAGTATATACTAGCAAATATCAAAAAAGCCGACGTCCAGTTATCCATTGTGATAGAGACCCTCTCCCCATTCGCCCCATACTGACCACCATCTCTTACCTCCAACATTATCACCCAAGCTCCTTGGCACTCTCTTCAGGCTTCTACCACGCGGCATGGCTTGCCGTCCCCCTGTGGGCCCTTCCGTTGAAATCATGTCCTGTAATACAGAAAACGAAGAAGAGGTTGCGCCGCTCTTGCGCCCTCGACCCCCCCCTTTTTTGACAGCGGTCACCTCCACATCACAAATTTCACCATCTTCCCATTCATCCCCTTCCTCCTCATAGTCCAGCTCCAACTCATCCTCTCCTTCCCATTAGCCCCTGTGTTGGGCAACACTTCTTGCCTTGGTTGATGTAATCTCAACCGCATCCGTACCCGTATGACGCACACCATGGGGACGGTACCCGTGCTCCCCAGGGGTGGAGAAGGCCGCCGCAGACCCCTCCAATGCTTCGTACCAACGCGTTTGGGCCGTGTTGCGCCCAGTTGGCGTAGCCCGTCTCTTGCCGACCTCCGCCGTTGGCATTGGCTTATTTCTACCCCCGTGACCGTGTGCGTCACCGGGTTTCCCCGCGCCTACTAACCCTTCGGCCGCACCAGCCTCTTGTCTCTGATCCCCTCCTGTCTGTGGGACCCATACCCAGGTTCCGCTTCCCGGACCCTGCTGCTGCGCTCCTATGCTCTCCCTGGCCTCTCTGGCCCTTTTTGTCACTTCGCTGCGAGCGTTCGCCTCCTCCCTGTCCTTACACAACTGTGCCCACCTGGCCTCCGTCTCCAGGACCACCCTGCGCTGTTCCCGTATTCTGGCCTCCAAGTCCCAGGTCTCTGCCTGGTCCCAATTCCCTTGCGCGTGTGGGGTCTGCGCCTCCAAAAGCCCTGATTCGTGCACCACCTTGGTTTTCCCACCCCTGGCCTGGCGGAGCGCAGCCTTAGCTCTCCCCGACCCCCCTCTGGGTTTGCCCGCGTACTTGCCTTTTTTCTTTACCGGCGCCCCCCAACCCCCGGGGCCTTGTCCCTCTCCCCGTGGTATGACAAATCCAGGGTGGCAACTTCCCCGCTGGGCCCGGGTAGAGACCGCTCGCTCGCCCCATCTTGCAATGTAGGCCCTCCCGCCCGGACGGATGTACCACCGTGCTTGCGGGGTCGGCCCCTGGTGTTGCGCTGTCTGCACCTGCCGCTCCCGGTCCCGCGTCCTGTGCGCCTTGTGCTTCCCCGCTAAACATCAGCGGGCTATGTGCACTGGGAAACTCCTGCTGCGTCTGAGTGCCCTACCCTTCATCCCTGTCCCCGTCTGAGACTCACATGCCGCGATTGCCGCTGCGACCCGCCCAGATGCAGCCCTAGTTGGGCGTGACATCCCCACCCAGGCCTGCTCTAGTACTCCTGGTCTGAGTAGGTCCGCCCGGCCTGCCCCGCCTAACACGCGGAGCGCGGCCCTCACTGCATCTGCGTCATGGCTAGCTGCCATGCTCTCAGTTTTTTTTAATTTATTTTTTTATATTTATTTATTATTATTATTATTATTTTTTTGTGTGCCCCCCCTAACGTGTCCTAACAAAGAACCAGGGAAACAATGGCCTACTTCTCCGGCCGGGAGTGGCCTGTTGGGGCTCCCTTTAATGGGAAACCCCTTCTTGCCTGCCCCTTGGCCTAGCCTCCTGCTTATTATATTTCTTTTTTTTTGGGCCCACGGACCTAAAAACCTTTTTTTAATTTTTTTATACAATTATATGGTGCCCAAGGCCCCCCCCCCACCGTTTTAGCGCTCCCCGAGTCCCCCCGCGGGGGTGTGGCGCGCCCGAGCCGGTGTTGAGCTCGGGGCACTTGAACTGTGTGGCGCCGCGCGCTGAACTTCCTCGCCGACGTAATATTTCAAAAATGCAGCCCCCCGCTGGTGAGTGCGTGCAGCCCCCGGCTCCCGATAAGGGATGCCGGCTTGCCGAAGGTAAACTGCTCCCCCGCCCCCCTTGCCTAACAAGGCCCAGCCTGCCTGAGCTCCTTACCTCCAGGCCCAGAAAGCGCCCTCTCCTCAATAAAAAACGCTCCCTAAACTACCTAGTCGGCGCGGAGAAGAGGCCGACCCCACCCTCCACCCCCCTTATAAACCCCTAGCTAAACCCTCCCCCACTTACCTGTCCTCCAATGGGGCGCCTCCGCGCCACTTCCTCCGTCCCGAACGTACCCGCGGAGAGACTAGACCGAGTCTCTCTGTCCGCGGGCCCCTCCATGGGAGCATGTAAGAACTTACAACGTGGCACCGGTAAATGTGTGTGTATTTAGGGAAGCTCTCCAGGGTAGACCCCATGTAGGCGAAGCGTCCCCCTCTCCTACTCCGTGTGTTCCACCACCCTCCACAGCCGCACCCCTCCCTTCTCCTTCACAGCCGGGCTTCTAAGCGCGCTGTGCAAAGAACTGATAATAAAACCTGTGTCCATCTGGAAAACAATCCAGCTCTTCCGGTACTCGCTGAAGGATCGTGAGGTGCTCTAAGATGTCTGAAATGTGACATATTGTCAATATGCAAAGAACTGATAAATCATAAATGTGTGTCCGGCTAAAAAACAATGCACTATTCACAAATATGACTTCTGGAAAGTGGCACGCACTTTGTTGTCATAAAGGCAAAATGCAGGCGCTATGCAAATCCGGAAAGACCATCCATGCTGCAATGTAAAGCAAAATAAAATGTACATTTCTTGTATGCAAATGATAGGATGCGCCCTGCTCTATCCCCACTCCAGTGTCCCTAAGTGGTGTAAAGGAGCTACACTAAACACAAAAGAACACAAAATAAACAAACCCGTCTCTTTTCCTTTAAGGACAGCGTGAGCCCTGCTGTCTCTAAAGCGCATGGACGCTACATGGCGCTACACAAAATACCAAGAAATGCATTCAAAATAAATACATGTGTCTAGTTCGAAAACAATACAGGCAGTGTACCTAGCTTCTCGTCAATCGCTGCAGGCTATTAAAGCGCACTGAAATGCCTTGAGGGCAACGTGTTGGTGCTATGCAGAATGCCAATAACTGATAACAATCAATAGACTAAAATTAAATTCATGTATATCCTGCTGGCAAACAAGGGAGTACGCTCTGCTCTCCTCTGGAATCTATAAGCGCTCTGAATTGTCTGAAAGGCAAAATGTTGGCGCTAAACCAAACAGCAGCACATGGTTTAAGAGTATTTGTTACAAAGTCTGCTCGGAGATCCGCCTCTCTCAACTGACACTCGTCTCTCACACTTTGATTTCTGAAGGGACCCGCGGAGAGAGAGACGCAGTCTAGTCTCTCCGCGGGTGGATTCGGGATGGGGGAAGTGGCGCGCAAGGCGGGGATTAGGATAGGGTTTATAAGGGGGGTGGAGGGTGGGGTCGGCCCTTCTTTGCGCCGACTTAAGTGAGGGAGGGTTGGTTCTTTTGAAGTGACCTCCCACCCACCCAGCTTAGGAAGGCAGGGGGAGGAGGGGTTTAGTTAGGCAGGGCAGTAGGGGCAGGTAGGGGTGGTTAACAGTCATTTAGGACAGGTGAGTTGAGAGAGGTAGCAGGAGATGGGGGAGGGTGGAGAGCCAGGTGCGGGCTTGTCCACCCTTCCAGGGGGAAAAACAAGGAGGTGAAGGATCAGAGCGGGGAGGGGTAGGCTACAGGCAGGGAAGGCATGGGCAGAATAGGGGAGCATATTGGGCAGAAAAATTGAAGGGAGATATTTGAGGAGAAAATGAAGGCAAGGGAGTTGTAAAAGTTAAAGTCTGCTTTAAAAGATATACAGTTAAATGTTTGAATTAATGTTGTGTTTAAATCCTGTTCTAAATAAATGACCTTTTACACCAACAAGAGTGTCACGTATGTATGTCCCGATAAAACCTTTAACTAGTTGCCTGTAATAATGTCTATAAAGCACTGCGTTTTGCTGAAGGCAGCTTCAGGGCTCCTGAACACCCGAACAAAGTACATGAAAAAACAAAAATGTTGAAGGCATCATAGAAAAAATGTACGAACGGAAAAGTTAATAAAACCAGATAGCTGGGCAAGAGCACACAGTTCAGACAATTCAAAAAGTAGGTGTTGGGAATATAATTTTTTGCTCATGACTAATTATATCGTACTGTTCGTGCTCTAAGTTTTTAGACAGGTTGTTGCTAAAAAACGCTTTTTACAGATGTCGAATTTCACAGTAACTTAGCCCACAGACTTGAAAATATCAACACCACAAAGCGGTTTGTTTCCAGGCGCATTGAAACTCAACAGAGCGATCATGTTTTCATAACAAAACGCTACATATTTGTGTGCTTCTATGTACAGGAACTTGTTCACCTGTGGATGGACAAACAGATTTGCCTGTGATTACACACCACTGATCTGGTGAAGCTGGGATTTATATCAGTCAGTCTCGTTCCAAAGCCACCAGACCTCTTTAAGCCGCACCCACTGGCGAGTGGTCTCATGAATAGGAGAGCAGTCTTCCATTGAACGGCCCCCTGATGGGTAGCTGGAGTGGGGGAGGAGTCGTCCTGCTAGCAGGCGCTTAAAACCCTCACAGGCTGGGCTGGTAGCAAACAACCCTTGGGAGGCTACCGGGCATGCCGGGGGCACCTCTCGTGGAATGCGCTAAGTGGGAAGGCCGTAGCACTATCTTTCAGGTTCCACCAAGGACTGCATGCAAAGCACAGAGGACTGGCCCAGTCTTTGGGTGTTATATATCATGTGCACCAAGAAATACAGCTTGCTTGGTGGTTTGGAGCACAAGTGAAAGGTTAATATGCTTTATATGAGCACCGGGTAAATTTGCAGCCCCATTCCTAAATTCTTCCCAAGTTTAGCAGTTAAAAATATACAAACTGGCACCTTTTAAATAGAAAGA
Organism: Pleurodeles waltl; assembly: GCF_031143425.1. Lineage (NCBI taxonomy): Eukaryota > Metazoa > Chordata > Amphibia > Caudata > Salamandridae > Pleurodeles > Pleurodeles waltl. The sequence goes on from NC_090448.1 coordinate 70,672,317, forward strand.
AACACAGGGGAAACCCTCAACACAGCTCTCCCCCACAGCGGAGAGCCATGCTACAATATTCACTGCACTTGTGAAACTTGCCCCATAATGCTTTGCGGGACATTCCTTTTACAACACATTTTTGGCCTAACTCAGCCTGTGGTGGTCCTAGGATGATGGGCCCACCACTAAAATGTCCAGCACGATGTGCTCTTTCTGTCCGGCTCATCTTCTGGGTCACCACACTAGGTTGGGGGGCCCAAATTATCATCCTCTCCCACCATTCAGTGTGTTTTTAAGCTCTCTCATGGCTGGAACTTTAGCTTTACAGCTGACAGTAGTTTGTGTTGTAAGGGCCTTGTTTGTAATAATATTGTAGCAGGCCTGAAAATGTGTAATGCACTGTGCCCTCTAGGGGCTGAATACATGGCTATACTGCAATGCTCTCTCCCTTTTTCTTTTTGTGTGGTTATTCCCCTTAGGGGCTGACTATATGGTTATATGACCATGTTTCTTCCAAATGCTATTTTTATTGTGGTGCTCTCTAGTGGATGTTCTGACCATTACAGTTTATTTCTGATAAAGGTTTAATGTGCTGCATGGCTAAATACTTATAAGGCCCCAAAGGTGACACCTATTGGCTAAGCCAATGCTTGTTCCATCTACTACTGGGTGTGACTACATTGATCTCCACTTCATTGTTAGAGCTCTCTTCACTAATAAAAAATAATGGCAAGTCACACAATCCGTTACCAGCTTTTTTCCTCCTCAGGCGGAGAAAACGACCTAATAAACAACTCTTGGGAAAGTATAATCCCTTCTGAGTACAGTGCTCCCTCTAAATGTTCCGTAACCTCCTTCCAGAATTGGTGTATTTCAGTGTATTGCCATTAAATGTGGAAGAGGTCAGGATAATTACAACTAAGGCAGGACATTGTGTACATCTAATTATTCTATTGATTCTTTTGGGTGCTGTATAAGTTCTATAAAGATAGTTAAATTGGGTATATTAAAGTCTGGGATTTCTAGTGGCCGTGTGTATGTATATATATTTAAAAGTTTTGTCCTACTCCCCTTCATTTAATTCTCTGGTTAGGTTATTCTCCCAAGATGCCTTTAGCTCATTCAGGCTGCTCATAATGTGTTAGACAAAATGTTAACAGATGAAGGTGAAGATATGGTCCCGCCTTCCATGACAAATTAAGCTGCATCTCACAACAATATAATGATTTGAATGTTGCACATTTGGTACCAGGTTTCTTAAAAATATGAATTTGGCTTAGGTTAAAAGTACGTTTCTTTTATAGTTCTGTCAAGTACGTAGGCAGCAGTACTGAAGTTTGTCAGCTAAGATTGTTTTCATGATTTACATTTTGGTTATTTTTCAGTCATATATCCATAATACCTTTTCATTGTTTATGGTAGTACAGTTTATTATGTTCAATGGATTTGATCATAGTATGCCAGCATAATGTCTGATAATATGTAACTTATAGAATAAATATTGAGTAAATAAATACTTCTTTGAATAAGATGCTAACCATTAGGACGGTAATGTATCTTAAATATAAAACAGGCCTTATAACATATGACTCGTTACAACTGACCTAGGGAAATTCAAAAGAACCAATTGAGTGACCCAGAACCTAAACCAAAACAAAACATCTAACTTTGATTATCCTGAACTTTTGGGAGCAAACTGTCATAATTTGCACAACTAACACAAGCTAAGGTCGACAAGATAGTCTTCATACTCTGAGTTAAGAATTAAACACCTTCCACAATGAACAAATCACTGCTCACAGCAGCATAGTTAGAAAGAGGCTATAATAACTGAATGTCATTATTTAGTATCAGTAACTGGGACAAACAAGGACAGAAATATAGCTTTTGTAAGAAAGTGCATTAGTTTGGCAGCCATGGGCACTCTTCAAAGAAAAACAAGGTACATGTTAAAGTTTGGTAAGAAGTGAAGTGGTTAGACTTGTGACACCAGTGCAGGGTTCCAAGCCATAGATTGGTTACACTTTCAAAGCTGTTACTCCCAACTACATTCATCTATATGCATTAGTCCATGGAAAAAAACACAATTACACCCTCTGTTACGGTTCTGGCTCAAACACAAAACAATCTAAAAATGTTTAGTTAGGTTCTTAGTGTAAACTCACGACTCCCATATGTGCTGCGTTTGACCACACATGATGGTATTGATGACATTATAAGTGATTGTGCGTTGATCCATCAATCAGTACACTTCAGTGCTTAATTTGTAAATAAAAAGGTGCCGGTGCTCAAAGCCCTCCTCTTAAAAACGCGGCTGCTGCAATTAAATGTGCGAACAGTAAATACTGAGGCAGAGTAATTCTGAAGCCACCTCGGGCCTCTTCAATCCATTTAAAGGCACTCTCTGTCACTTAAAGCAGAAAGCTTTCTCCCCTTGTGACGCTTTTTCGGTATTTTCTTCCTCCGTCTTTCCCATTTGTGTCTTTTGCTCGCAGTAAATGCATGAGGCAGACAAATAAGCGCCGCCCGCAAACATAAGTGCCAGTGCTCCGCACCGCAAACAACAAGCACAAATTAAGCACTGGTACACTTGTAGAGCGCGCTACACACCCATGAGAATCTCAAGGCGCTTAGGGGGTAGGGTGCTGCTACTGCTTGAACAGCCAAGTTTTGAGAAGTCTCCTAAATGTCAGCAGGTCTTTGGTCTGTCGTTGGAGCAATGGAAGGGTGTTCCAGGTCTTGGCGGCGAGGTGGGAGAGGGATCTGCCTCCGGTGGTCGCTCTTCGGATGCGAGGGACGGAGGCGAGGGCGAGGTCAGCTGAGCGGAGCTGGCGGTATGGGGTGTAGAAGGTGAGTCTGTTGAGGTAGGCTGGACCGGTGTTGTGGAGTGCCTTGTGTGCATGGGTGAGGAGCTTGAAGGTTATCCTTTTGTTGAAGGGAAGTCAGTGTAGGTCTCAGGCGGGGAGTGATGTGGCTGTGGCGGGGTACGTAGAGGATCAGGCGTGCAGAGGCATTTTGTATGACATCACTTATGACACCACCATTGACATCAATTCTTGAACCATAACTCTCGCCACCTCCTTGTGCTGCATAAGACGTCCCACATGGCATCATTGCTGCCATCACAACTGACATCTTTAATAACATTACTTATCACCACTGAAATCACTGATGACATCATGGATTGTCGGTTCTTGTTTTTTACTTCAACTCTTGTCCTATAGCTTGTGCTTAATGTTCTATTTTCTTTTTAAAATTAAGATAATTTTCTTTTTCTCTAATTATCAATGTCTTTCCTCTTTATTCTGCCATTATTGTTGTATATTTCTGTAAATACAACAGTGTTTCTTAGGTGTTCATATCTATTTGTGAACTATACAATTAATTAATTTGAAATGTTTGTGCATGATGATGTGTTTACTCTTTTTTTGTGCACTATGTGTTTGCTTTTGATGCTTTGTTGATGATTGTTTCCTTTTAGGTCTTGGCTACTTAAAGAGTTGTATTATGTCCAATCTGTAGTTTTAAGCCCGCCATTGGCTTAGCATTTGCTCGCTCCATCTTCGCTCTCATATCCTTTGTCCCCATTTGTCCGTGGCATGCATGCATCATGCCTCTTCTTGTGTTTAGCCCTCCCCAGAACATAGACCAAGTACTTGTGTCCATCCACTGCTCCTGTTGTAGGAGCTACTTTTTTCTTTGTTACTGAGCACTCTACACGAGTGCTCGTGTTTTCACTCGCTCCTGTGTCTGCACTGCGTGGTATCAGTGCAATATAACCAAAGTGAGCAAAGATCTGAGTTCTGTTTTTGAAGTATTTGTTCTATAGTTTGTCCAATAAATGAAGGCCTCTTTCGCTTTGCCTAAGTCTGAGTTGCTGATCTCAGGGTCACGAGCTTTGCATGTTGAGTTCCATTGTTGTCTCTCCAGCCTTGGATTGCTCTGGCCTCATGAAGATGGTTTTAGGGTTTCCGTCTCCGGCTTCCCCACTGGTAAGTTAGCACCTGTTTCATGGCAGCAAGCACTGCTATCTCAAACTGCGCTCTCTTTAATCCTCTCTCCGTTGCAGATTTGTTTAATGTTAGCATTAAACAGCAGATCTTACGCGCTTCCACATATCGCGTACGTTTCACTATTCGCCCGTGTGATTATTGTATATCCAAAGGGTTACAAATTTAGCTCTGTGACTGGGATCTTTTCTCAGTCACCAATCTCTTGATTATTTCCAGTCCTCATTGCAGTCAAGTGGCATCATGGAGTGCGTGGTGTTCCAGCTAGCGGTGGCCGTTCTATGCACTCAGATTTTGCTTTCTGGAAAGTGTAGTATAGCTTTTAACATTTTAACTCTGCAAACATCTCACCTTGCAAAGTGCTGTTGACTCGAAAGCCAGAATTGGCTACAGATGTCACACATGCAAGTAGCTGCATAACAACGAAGGCTGGCAGCGACAATGATCATTTGTTAGTCCAAGGGACGACAACGGAGTCTGCAGCTGCAGAAACCTATAAGGTTTGGCAGTCTAACCTTACGAACAGAATATTGAGTCCTACTACCGAGAGTAAGTTAGCAAACCAGCTTGTAGATGTAGTCTTTTTTTTACAATTGGTGGCTTTGTAACTCTTTTTTATTCATTAATTTGCACCATATTGTAAAGATTTTAAGTCATAACACAATAAACTATTTACATTTACTAGTAACTGAGATTGATTCAAGCCTTCTACTTATAACTTTTTTATTTTCCTCAGTGCAGCGGTTATGAGCGGGTGTGGGTCGCGTGATCGCTGTGATTTAGGAATAGAGTTGCACCTCAGAATGCCCAATAATTTGAAACCACTTTGCGGTTGTTTGTTTCCCTGTTTTTAGGGAACATGGCCTGGCAGTTACTTAGATGGCTCCTATCTTCAAGCAGGACGAAACGTAATACACAGATGCTTGTCTCTGGAGCGGCGCAATGGGAAAAAGGATGGCGTGCAGGGCGTCCCAGGTAATTACTAGTGGCGGAGATTAAGTCACACAGTCTGCCTATCACCTTTTTGTATAGGCTGTGGGTATATGGCAGAGATCTTCAAACTATTTTGCTTTGAGCCCCCTTAAGCAAAATGTTTGAAGTGGTTGTCCTCTGTAGGAAAGTACTCTCTTTTTGGCATGGTTACCCCCACTTTTTGCCTGCGGTCAGTGTGTTTTGACTGTGTTCACTGGGGTCCTTGTGTTCACTGGGATCCTGCTAACCAGGACCCCAGTGACTGTGCTCTCTCCCTCTAAATTTGGTTGCTTGGGACTTAGCACTCCCCACAATTGGCATACTGGTGGCCCAATATAAGAGTATAGTATATGGTACTTAGGTAACCAGGGCATTGGGGCACCAGGGATTCCCAATGGGCTACAACATGTATTGTGCACCCATGCAAAATGTGTGTGCATGCCTGCCATTGTAGCCTGCATGAAAAGGTGCATGCACCCTTTCACCACAGGTCACTGTAAGTCACCCCTATGATAGGGCCTCCTAGCACAGAGGGCTAAGTGCAGATACCTGTGTGTGAGGGCACCCCTGCATGAGCAGAGGTGCCCCTGTGAACTCCAGCTCCATTTCACTGGACTTCGTAAGTGTGGGGAAGCCATTTTACCTGTGTACTGGACACAGGTCACTGTCCAACTACAAAATAGTAACTCTGAACCTGGGCATGTTTGGTATCAAACATGTAGCAATCATACTCCGATACTGTTGCCAGTATTGGTTGCATGATTCCATGCACTCTGGGGGGCTCCTTAGTGGACCCCCCCCAGCATTGCTCTCACTAGTCTTCTGGGGTTTTAAGGGCAGCCTGCGCTGCTGCCACCCCTCACACAGGTTTCTGCCCTCCTGCTGCTTGAACAGCTCAGGCAGGGGAAGGCAGAACAAAGGATTTCCTGTGCTAGAGGGAGGTAAAACCCTCTCCCTTGAAAATAGGTGTTACATGGCTTGGGAGGGGTAGCCTCCCTAAGCCACCGGTATGCTTTGTTGGGCACATTTGGTGCCCTTCTTGCATGAACTGGTTTGCACCAGTCCAGGGACCCCTGGTCACTGCTCTGGCATGAAACTGGACAATAAAAAGGGGAGTGATCACTCTCCTGCCCATCACCACCCCAGGGGTGGTGGCCAGAGCTCCTCCATGAGACCACTAGGTTCTGCCATCTTGAATCCCAGGTGGACAGAGGCCCCTGGGAACATCTGAGTGGCCACGTCAGGCAGGTGATGTCACATCCCCCTCCTGATAGGTGGTCACCCTGCTAGGTGACCAATCCCCCTTCCTGGGCTATTTAGGGTCTCCCTCGTGGGTGGGTCCTCAGATTCGACATGCAAGATTCCAGCAGGTTTCTTCTGCATCATTTACTTCATCTTCTGGCCACCGGGAGTGCAATTAGACCCTCCAGAAACCGACAATCTGCAACTCCAGCGATGACTCAGCACTGCAACATTGTTTCTCCGGCTCCTTCCAGCAACTGCAACATTTCCCTGGCTGTGCATCCTCTGAGGGCGACAAGTCTTCAGCCTGCACAAGAAGTAAGAAGGAATCTCCCTTGGAGTCAAGGAGTCACTCCCCTACATCTGCAGGTACCAACTGCAATGATGACCAGCTGCGTGGATCCTCTCTCCCCTAGAACTGCGTGGATCCTGCATCACAGGTGGTGGTATGGAGTGGTCTCCTTGGTCCTTCCTACCAGCTATCCAAATTTGGAGATGGTAAACCCTTGTCTCTCCTTGCAGGATAGTACCCCTATGCACCGCAACTCTAGTTACCAGGGCTTTTTTGTTCCTCCTCCAAGGGGTCTTCAGGCTCCGTGTAGCCCCGGCCTTCAGCACTCTTCCCTGCAAAGCACAGTCTCCTGCCTGCTGCTCCAGCGACGTGGGATTCCTCTTCAGGTGTGCTGAGTGGACCTCACTGCAACTCCTATGCCTGCTGCCTGTGGACCACCTGTGGGGGACTGCCTCCTCTTCTTGTAACTCTCCCAGCTGCTGAGGGTCATCTCAGACTCCCTTCCTTGGGTCGAGTACCCTAGGGCTTGCTGGTCCTCTTCAGCCGTGCAAAACCTTCTTATCTGACTCTTGATTTGGCAAGGCTTGATGGTGGGTTTTCAGCACCACTAAACTTACTGCATCACAATCGCCCACATGGGACATCATTTGCATCACTTCTGGAACTCCTCTTCTGCTCCTGTGCTGCACTGCTGACTTTCCTCATCCACCATCGTATCGACCTGGTCCTGAATCCACAGAAGGTTGGGTAGTGGCTCCTGCCACAGCCAGACACTCCAACTCGAACTGGACTTGGTCCCCTTCTTTTGCAGGTCCTCTTCTGTGGGGATGCACCTTTAGTTTCTTCCAGTCTTGCCTGGGTCTTGCACAGTCCTTTTCCAAAGTTCTCCTGTGGATTTGGGGAAGAACCAGATACTTACCTCTTCTCTCCTGGTCGCTGGGGGGCACCCTGGTACTTACCTTTTGGGGTTCCTAGTTCCTCCAGCTCCCTTCCACTGATTGCACTTCCTTGGGAGGGAGACTGCCTTTCACATTTCACTTACTTAGTATATGGATTGATCTCCCCCTAGAGCTTTCACTATTTTCTATTGTTTTTACTATTTGCTATTGCTTCCTATGCTAATCACTGACTTCTAATGTGTACACAATAGTGTGTTTACTCACCTCCTAGTGGAGTATTGCCTATTCAGTATATCAGAATTTGTGTTACCATAATAAAGTACCTTTATTTTTGTAACACTGTGTGGATCTTTCATGTGTGTAAGTGATGTGTGACTGTAGGTAATGTTTTAAAGCAAGTGTTCTTGTCCTTTCTTGTCTGCCAATAATTCTTTTCCACTTGATGCTTCACTGTAATCCTATTTGTTATTAATTGAGATCCAAACTCTGACCACATGCATAGATGTCCATTCACCAAAATGCCAGAGGTAGGGGTTCTGACATCACACATACTATGACCTTAATGAAAACCACCAGAAGTAACATTATATGACCATTGACCCTGAATATCGCACAGGAAGTGGTGTCACATGACCTTAAACCTAAAGATATCACAATAATTTGCATTGCGAATGTGCAATGACTGTATAGTTACTATTAGACAAATGTCCATTCTAAACACCACCTACATTAGGGCAGTGACATGATCTTTGAAAGTTGTTGGGAAGTAGTATTTGTCCTGAATTGTAGCTAGTATGGGAGCAGAGATTTTACTGATTATGTAATCATACTTACAGATTAATGTGTGAATTAATTAGATAATAATATGATGTTTACGTAAATGTGACTAATTGAATGGCCATCATATTATGTAAGGCCTATATTTTGTCCATGCTACCTTAAGCTCATGAAATTATTCTGTCTTTACAAGAGAGTGTGGTTCTTAACTGAAATAAATGGTAGAAATAAATGTGTATTTAGTGGCCTCTGCTGGACTGAAGTAGAAGCAGATGCAAGGTCATTGTATAATGCAAACTGTATAAAATGTTTCTAATGTTTTACGTAGCTTGACTGACTTCTTTGTTTGAAGATGTGTTTCTAACTTGTATGTCTTTCCTCGAGGGTAAAGAAATGGCGAAGTAACATATTTTGTAGTCGTTCTTCCTGTGACTTCGTTTTTCGGTGGAGTGGAAACAAAGAATCCACAGATGAGGCGAAGAAGAGGAAGTCTAGAATATAAAATGTATTAGTTTAGATTTTGTCAATGGAATAACAGCAAATAGAAGAGCTTCGAGTAAACTAAATGTATAATTTTGATATCAGTTAAAGTTCTGATTGGTCATAACTTTCTCACCTCATGCTTTAGCCAATCATTTTCATTTAACATGTTTAATTTAATGTTCAATCACCATTGTTTGTGGATCATTCTTCTTTGGGATTCTCGTGTATCCTGAGACCTAGAGATTCTATTGTTTATGAAGAACTTATGCTTAGATGGTTTAGTGTATCTTATAGTCCAAATTCTATACCATTACCCCTGTCCTTATTCCTGTTCCTATCCTGATGTTGGTTTCTGATGTTGCTGCCCCACTGACGAAGTAGACTTTGTTGCTGATTACTATAGTATTTTGGTAATGTATAGTTGTGAATTGTTATTTGTCCTTTGTTTTTCAGGTGCCAGCTGCAATTTACCTATTTACTGCTGCTTATATTTGATAGTGCATTAGCTAGATGTTTTCTAAATTTGTGTTTCTAAAACTTTTACATGAAGCCCAACATGTCAAAGGTAATTAGTGGTTAGTGAGGCGTTACTCACATGCTCATGATTTGTTTTGATATTTCTTTCTCTTATCTTTATTCAGATGTATTCAATTTCTCTTGCTCAGATTCTATTGCTTTGTTATAACCATTGAGATAATTTATCTTTTTGCGTTGATTACACTCAGATATATACAGTGTTCAAATCAAACTTAATTGCTTCTCTATATGTTTAATTTGTGTTTGACCATTATTTTTTTGACTTTAGCATTGTTATTATAGGAAAATAAATTATTAACTTCTTAATAAACTGGTATGGTTATTGTGGTTGAATCAATTATCATCTGTTATATGTGATGTTTATGACGTATTTTGAATGACATTTTCTCAAAACAGATTTGGTTCGGTTCATCGACCTAGTGTGTGTGAAATCCATTATTCAGTTCTAGGTGACTAAGAATATAGCTAGGATTTCTCACATTAACAGTTTTGGTAGCAGAGTTCGGTTACATATCTTTTTGATGATGTCATTGCTTGCGTCATAAATTATGACAGTTAATTTGTGTGTTCTGATTATTAATTTTTGAAGATGTTGTTCAAATTTGATAAACTGAGTTACTAGATGCCTAAAGTGACTTTCCCCAGTCCTTGGAGGTTCCCTGGGTTGGTAGGGAATGTTTTTAGCGTTCTGTTGTCAGATTGAGTGAGTGGAATATGCGCTTGCACAGCTTTAGCTAATTTGCAGTTGATTGAGTTGTTTATGAGTTATTATGGGAGTTGGCGTACTCCAGAGAAGAAAATAGTGTTAAAAAGAGAGTTGGCTTACTCTGAAGTATGTGAGTAGGGAAGTCGGCGAACTTCACATGTGTGTGGCGCTTGGTGCTCAGAAAATTGTCCATGTGTTGTTGATAAGACGGACCTGATGAAAGAGGTCTAAGACTCCAAAGTATATTGAAAAGTGTAGTGAGACACTTGGTTTATGTTGTAATTTGTCTATTTAGAAGACCAATCGGGCATGGTTGGCAAGTCGAGTTTGCAAGTTAAATTGAGTGTTTGAAATGTTCGACTGAGATTTGGCGAGTTCTATGTGCACCAGGACTGTCTCTGTTGATCAGTTGAGGGTGAAATTTGCAGGTCAAATTTTGCTTGCAAATCTGAGGAACTGTGAAAAAGAATAGCTTCAAGAGTGAAAGCCGACAGTGAAATTTGGGAGGTTCCTGAAGCTATTGTGTTACCCTTACCTTTAGTAAATAGGTAAATTTGTTTTCTTTTGGTTTTTTGAAGAAGTGCTTGCGATTAATTTTTGCATTTAGTTTGAGTGTTTTGAGTGTCAGCTGCTGTGTGTGAGTGTGATATCTGTTTTGTGCCACGCTGGGATAGGTTGGTTCGTGAGAAGGATCGCGCATGGATTGGTGGACAATCGTGTAGTGCGATTGGACAACAAGGGCGTCGGAGAGGATTGTGGGATTGTAGTCACTTCCTGATTATTGTTTTTTTTAATAGGTTTTGTGGAAAATTATGTTTTTCAAAGCTTTAAAAAGTGTTCTTAGAGGAGATGAGTATACTCCGGCAAGGGAATGAGAAATTTGTCAGCCAGAAGGTACTCTGGCATATATTGTAATTGAGGAGAACGGTACCGGAGCATGTCTTTGGTTAAAACACTGGATTAGGATCACGAAAAAGGAAGGTTGTTTAGCTTTTCCTGAAAATGGTACATTTAATTTGAGTATTTTGGAAAATTTGAGACAGAAGATGTATGGTCTGAGACCTCTAACGACATCAGCTCAGTTTGAAGCTTTAGAAATCTGGGAGCTAGTAGCTAGACAGGAACAGTCTTTGAAATTTGAGAGAAGAATGATAAGGGCCGAGAAGTCACTAACGGAGGCTAGATGGGACAGTGAGCAGAGACAGTGGAGACTTGATACTTTACAAAGTGTTTCAAGCAATGGCAAAAAAAAACAATGAAAATGAGACAAAGACGGTTTCAAAGAAAACTAAAAAGAGTTCTTCTGCAGTGAAAGAGCAGATACCAAAGAGCCTAGAAGGGTTTTGTTCAATGATGATGAATCAGACGATGATGAATTTATTACACAGATTTTGAGAAATCATCCACCATCATATGTGGCTCAAGAAGGGTCTGGTACTAAAGGTATAAGTCCTACTGCACCAATACCAGCTGTAGTATCACAGAGTTCAGTTTAGAGTGATCATAAAGCAACTGAGAGTTCTGTACAGGCTAATCCTAACATGAACCAGAGTTCACTAGGACAGAGCTCAGGACAGACTAGTCCTTTTGGGCAAATACTGATGGAGATAATCTTTAATCAGTCGACAGTCAATAGACAGCTACCAGAGTTTAATGTTCCTGAGATTTATCCAGATGTTCCGATTGTGAAGACAACTACTAATTTAGTGTTATCTTCGAGTCAGAATCCACAAGAGCTGAGATTGATTTAGAAAGAACCTACTCCGATATTGTTACCACAGACGCATAGTATGGGAATAATGCAGCCTCAGAATGTAGAAACCAGAAGTCCAGGTGCGATTTTAGTGCCAATTACATTTGGTCCACCTATACTTTTATATGTCTCGGGCAACAGGGGTGTAGAAAATCAAGGAGTTTAAAATCAGAATGGAAACATTGGGTTGATGTCATCTACGGACAGACCCTAAACAAGTCAAGGTCTTTAATAGATCTGTCTCCTGTTAGAAATTCTGAAATATTTGGATCATGCAGTGGCCAGGAGAGGAGATTATTGGCTCCCCAATGTGTGAGTTCAATGTAGAAGCAAGTACCGAGTGTCCAGCCTGATAATGTTTCATTGAAGAGTCTGACTGCAGAGGAAATAACAAAATGGTTAGAAGATTTGAGTGTTTCAAAAGTCCCAGAGAATCAAAATAAGGGAGATGAAGTTATAAATAAAACAACATTATCAATGGAAACAGGTGAACTTCTTGGAGGACCAATGGGAGTAAATAGACTTGAATCATGCAATGAAGCCCAGTTGAGTTACTTGTGTAGATTAATTACAGAGGGAGCAGCTGAAGTACATCAGCAATTACAGTAATTAGCTGACAAATATGAAATACATCTTACAAAAAAAAGAAGAACCTCAAGAGAAGTTATAGATTAAATTTTGATACTGAAGATTTCGAGCACATGAGGTCTGCAGGGATGAAAACACACCTTAGACAAATACTTGAGAGAGTAAAAATTTGGAGAGCATTGGAAAAATGGGAAGACAGATGGGTCAAGAAAAGAGAAAAGCCGAAGAAAGATGCAGATTCTCCTCTTGTAGATATAACGCAAACAAGAGAACCAGTGAAAATGTAGCCGATGAGAGAAACTCCAGGAGGGAGTGTTGTACATGTACCTTGGAGCAGGAGTGATATTTTGAGTTTTATAAATGATTTCCCCAGGTTGAGAGAGAAACCAGTGGAATGGTATCAGCAGACAGGTAGGTTTGTGAAACCTGCGAAATGCCTGTGGGAGGACTTGAATACACTCTTTGAGATTGTTGTTGCAGCAGATTTGTGGACTGAGTTTAAAAGGAGTGTAAATTGGCCTACAAGTGAACCGTAGAGAGATTAGAAAACAGGTGCACCATCTCCTGAAGAAATGAAATATTACTATAAGGTCATTGAGCTCCTGAAGATGAGAATGTCACTGAAAAACATTGATTTGCAATGCATAGATAGAACAGCTCAGGAAGGGGCAGAATGCGTACTATGAAAGGTTGTTAAAAGCGTTTAAACATTACAGTGGTACAGAAACAATTGAGCCGAAAGACATGATTCATTTTGTGTTCAGGTTTGTTGAAGGATTGAGACCGGAAGTTGGCCAGTTAAGAGTTATTTCATTTGTTGGCAAGCAAAACCGATTGATGAGGTGTTACAGTATGCGAAATACTGTAATGATGAGATTGAATTGAAGCATAGGAAGTTGAAAGAAAAAGCAATGGTGATGCAGATTAAAGCTGCACAGACAGGGATTCAAGGAAATTTTCAACAGCAGCTGCAGGGAAATGGTATGTTTGAGAATCAAGGCAGAGGTAGAGGACGTGGTGGAATGACACGTCTAATTGTTAATCGAAGTTTGGATTTGAATTCTGTGATGATGCAAGGAGAGCAGCAGGGAACTTTTTTTTTACCTTGTCATGTTTGCGGGGCAATTGTACATTGGAAACGGAAGTGCCCAATGCTGACACAAGGGGGTATTGTTCAACAGACAAACGGTATCAGTACTTTTCAGAGCATGAGAGGACCAAGAATGAGAGGTCAAATTCAAAATTTCCAGAATGATGTTAATCTGATGCAGGGTTTCCAACCCTTACAGCCAATGCAGCATGTGCAAAATATACAACCGCAGGTACAAAAAGTACAAATGCCCCAGGTACAGCAGTTACAGCCACAAGTGCAGATCGTGCCTGCACAACAAATACAAATAACTATACAATTACAAGTGCCGCAGAGTCCTATGGATCAGCAACAGGTGATGCTTTCTCAGGTGGTCACTAATCAGAAATCAAACCAGAGTGACAAAATAGTAAACCAATTTCCTTTACATAGTGAGAATGAAATAAACGATGTATGGCTGACGGATAGTTCAGATGAGGAGGAGTGTGTGAATGGTCACGAAGTTTCTTTCCTGGTGGATACTGAGCTACGTGCTCAACAGTGAGATCTGTAGAGGTTCCAGATTTACCCCTGCCAGGGAGGACAGTTCAGATTGTGGGAGTTGCTAGCAAACATTTGACAAATCCCATTACAGAACCAGTTATTGTTAAATTTGGTAATTTTAAGGGTTTGCATAAGTTTGTGGTTTGTGACTCAAGTCTAGAGTCACTCCTGGGTAGAGATCTGCTGTGTAAAACGAGATGTTCAATTACTTGTACATATGAGGGAATTGAGATTCAGACAAACAGTGATGAAGACTCAACACTTACTGTCAACAATGAGTTGGTGTCTGAGGAATTTCCCTTGATTAGTTTTGATGAGCCAGAGGTTGAAGAAGCACCTTTGATTTACTTATTTCCAGTTTTTGAAATTAAGGATCTTCCAGTTGATTTGCAGAAGAATGTTAAGTCTACAGTTTGGGATCTTTCAGGAAAGGATATTGGGTTGATCAAAGGAGTAGAACCAGTCAGGATAGCAGTGAAGACAAATGTGGTTTTCTTTCAGTCTCCACAATATCCAATGACAATTGAGGCAATCAAGAGTGTAGGACCTTTAATAAAACAGTTTGCGGAGAAAGAAATCTTGAGAGAGGTTTTGAGTAGCCCATGCAATAATGGGTTTGAGAAAACCATGTGGGAAAATTCGTCTTGTACAGGATCTTGGGAAAATAAATGACATTGTGATTAAGTGTTGTCCATTGTGCCAAATCCAGCTGTGATTATGTTTCAGATCCCATGTGATGCTGAGTGGTTTACTGTGTTAGATCTGTGTTAAGCATTTTTCCCAGTGCCTCTTCATGAGGACAGTAGATATCTCTTTTGTTTTAAATTCTTGGGCAAAGTCTACTGTTGGCATAGAATTCCACAGGGGTTTTCAGAGTCACCATCTATTTTCAACCAGATCTTGAAAAAGATTCTAGAGTCATTGGTGCTGCCTTACCAATCAACATTGGTGGAATACATAGATGATTTGATAATTGCATCAAAGACAAAAAAAGGATGTAAATATGATACAATTGCATTGTTGAATTTCCTGGGAGACAATGGTAATAAAATGTCCCTTACTAAGTTGCAGTATTGTCAGAGAGAGGTGAAATATTTGGGTCATCTGATTGAGAAAGGAACTAGGAGAATTTCGAGAGAGAGAGTTGCAACAGGTTTGCAGATGAAAGTACTATGTACAAAAAAAATGTGAGGATGTTTTTGAGAATGGTTGGTTATTGTTGCCAGTGGATTCAAAATTTCTCAGTTATTTCAAGGCCTTTACAGAGACTGACTCATAAAGATGTTTCTGATCCAATAATAATGGATGCAGAGTGTATGAAAGCGTTCACTGATCTGAAAGAGAGTTTGTGTCAAGCTCCAGCTTTAGGTGTGCCTGATTACAGCAAGAGTTTTCTGATGTTTTGTCATGAACGTGATGCATGTTCTTTGTCTGTTTTGACTCAGACACATGGTAGTGTCAATCGTCCAGTAGCATATTTTTCAGCTACTTTGGATCCAGTCGCAGCAGCTTTACCAGGATGCTTGCAGTCCGTTGCAGCAGTAGAGCAGAGTATTGCCCAAAGTGAGAATATTGTTATGGGATACACTCTTACTGTGATGATTCCCCATTCAATAGAAATTCTGGTGACTCGATCAAAGACACAGTATCTGACCAGTGCTGGCCAGATATGAGACTGCAATCCTAGGGTCTCCTAATGTGATGATCAAGAGATGTACAGTGCTTAACCCAGCAACTTTACTTCCGGTTGAGTATGTTGGTTCAGATTAATTGGATGATACTGAACATGATTTTTTGGAAATTACAGAGTTATGCACAAAACCCAGAGCAGATATTAGAGACACCTGCCTGGAAGACAATGATCAAATTATCTTTGTTGATGGTTCCTGCTTAAGAGATATTGTGAGCACTTTGAGAGCAGGATATGCAGTATGTACTATCACTGGCATACAGGAAGCTTCATGGCTTAGAGGGGTGTTTTCTGCATAAGTAGCAGAATTGGTGGCTCTTACTAGAGCATGGCAAATTTTGAGTCAGATGAAAGTGACGATCTACACAGATATTCAATATGGATTCGGCATTGTTCATGACTTTGGCCAGATATGATCATAGAGAGGTTTCCTAAACTCTTCTGGTTCACAAGTAATGAATGGTGAGAAAATTCATGAGTTGTTACAAGCTGTTCAAAAGCCAGAGAAAATTGCTGTGGTGAAATGCAGTGCACATCAGGGGTCACAGGATTATGTCGTTGGGAAATACATATGCAGATCAGGTTGCAAAATTCTTTTCCCTGAATGGTATATCTTTAAAAGGGAATTGGGAATTGTTACCTGATAATGATGAAGTGTATACGAATTATTTCGATGCAAATTATTGATACTTTGGAAGAGCTGACGGCTCTACAAGACAATGTTTCTAAAGAAGAGTGCAGAGATTGGATCAAACTTAAATGTGTCCAGAGGGAAGACGATGTCTGGGTGACAGCAGAGGGGAAGGTAGTTTTACCAAACAGCCTACTGACTCAAATGGCTAGATACTATCATGGTCAAGCACACATAGGGAGAGATGCAATGGTTCGAAGTTTTAAGCAGCATTGCTTTAATCCGAAATGTAGGCAAGTTGCCAAAGCAGTTTGTCATAGATGCATCATCTGCCAGCAGATGAATGTTGGCAAAGGAACAGTGGTTAATATGGGACACATTGGCATTACAGGACGTTCATTTAGCAGAATGCAAATGGATTTCATTGAGATGCCTGCATGTGCTAGTTTGAAGTATGGTGAGTGTGTGCATTTTCAGTCACTGGATTGAGGCTTACCCTACAAGGAGAACTTGTAGGGAGTCATTACAACATCGGCGGTAAAAGCCGCTTACCGCCGTGCAGAAGACCGCCAATACACCGCTGCGGCTGCGGAATTCCGCCACAGCTATTATGACCCACATCTCGGAATCCGCCGAAATTCAGACACCCACACAACTCCGCCACACCAAAGGTCAGTGATAAACTGGCGAAAACAAATCCTCCACCGTCACGCCAACAGAAACACGCCCATGCTATTACGACCCACGAATCCACGTGGCGGCCTTTCAACCACGGTATTCCATTGGCGGTACACACCGCCGCGCTCAAAATAAACACACATCTCCAAAACACCGCCACATTGGACAATTCTAAATACACACACCTGATACACATACAAACACCACTCCCACACACCCAACACAATATAAAACACACACCCACATCACCCACAAACCCCTACGACCCAAAAATAGAGACGAAGGCGACAGAGAGAGCACAGCAATAGACAACCCCACCACACAGAGGCACACAACACCATCACTCAAACAACATCCACGCATAAAACACCACACACCACTACACATCACCACACTCATCACCACATACACCACCCCACACATCACCTACACCACCCCATGGCACGCCAAAGACACCCCAGGTTTTCGGAGGAGGAGCTCAGGGTTATGGTGGAGGAAATCGTACAGGTAGAGCCACAGCTATTTGGCTCACAGGTGCAGCACACCTATATAGCTAGGAAGATGGAGCTATGGCGAAGAATCGTCGACAGGGTCAACGCAGTGGGACAGCACCCAAGAAATTGGGACGACATCAGGAAGAGGTGGAACGACCTATGGGGGAAGGTGCGTTGCGATTCAGCGGACTGGCGGCGGACCCCCACCTCCTCCCCCACAACTAACAACATGGGAGGAGCAGGTCTTGACCATTATGCATCCAGAGGGCCTCGGAGGAGTCGGTAGAGGAATGGACACTGGTAAGTCAAATCTTAACTATCATATCCCCCACCCTACAGGCATGCTATCACACAACCCCACCCTCACCCCCTCCCCTATCACTCAAACTCCTCACTAATGTACTAATAACACAAACCACCCATCCCAACACCAAGCCCTGCATGACACAACAAAGCATGGACACCCATCACTAAAGCATGCCCACTGCACATACCCATAACAACCCCTAACCATCATCACACAAGCCCCCACACAGGAAAGCTAGCACTGGGGTACACGCTCACCCACCCATTGCACACCATGACACACACAGATGCAATAATCATGCTTTTATACCCCTGCAGGACCACTACCTAACGTCACCAGACAGGAAGGTCCAGATATCTCTACCCCACCCACAGAAGAGGCCAACAGTGATGACAGCAGCTCTGGCCAACTGGATCAAGATGACCAGCCCGGACCATCGTGGGCCTCGGGACAGTCGGTTCCCCTCGCACAGGCACAGCCCAACATTGACCTTCCACCCTCTGGTAACACCAACACAGCACCCACCCAGCGGGCCCATACCTCTGTTCCAAGGACACGTCAACCAGCTGTGTGTCCACCACTACAGGGAACCCTGGATAACCCACCACCCCAACAACAACAGGGACCTGGGGGCAGTGGCAGTGGGCACACGGTCCAGGGGACGGAGGGCCAGGAACACAGGGGAACTAGGAGGGCTGTTGTGCGACAGGGGGCGGACAAGCCTAGGGAACCCACTATCCACGAGGCCCTCTCCTCCATCATGGGAGCATACCACCACTCCCAGGAAACGATGGCGACGGTCCTGGCCAAGTTTCAGGAGACCCAGCGCATGCAGGACGAACTGTATTTGGGGTTCAGGGAGGAGCTCAGAACCATCAGCTCCTTCCTGGGCACCATAGTAGGGGTGCTGAAGGATATACAGAAGACCATGAGGGACACTGTGGCACTCCAAGGGGCCCCTGACACTAGCCTGGACGATGAACTGCCCGCCACCTCTGCCGGCGCTAGTGGACAGGACGCCCCGCCACAGGACCACCACACCAGCACCCCACCCCCTGCAGATGGAGAACCACCCCGCAAGCGGTCCCTGAGATCCAGGAACAGGACAGAGCAAGATGGCAAGACCCCCCCCAGGAAATAAGACCACCCTGATTGTCATCCCACTGTCCCACTTTGTGACCCTGTCCAGATTGGAACTGTTCCAGCTCCACTTCCTATGCCCATATGGGCAGTGCACCTGTGAGACTAATAGACTGGACTCTGCCATGGACATTCCTCCACCATCACCCATCACTATTTTGCCACCACCTCCAATAATTAGCACTTCAATAAACACCCTTGAACCACAAAACAATCTGGAGTCAGTCTGTGATTATGAAAATGTGTATTATCTATGACAATGACAAAATCCGTTCGAAAATGTAATGTCAACATACCTATGTCCCACATCACAAGCCCATGAAGGATGCAAGCAGATGACACATGTTGGTAACCACACCTGTGAAACTGTAATGGAAATGTACCACTCAGTTAGCATATACTGCTTCAAATTGACAGACAGGATAGAGGTAGAAGTGTGAAAGTAAATGTAATAGTAAAAATATTTGTTCTCACCTGTGTGTCACTGGAAATATTGCTGTATGACAGAGTCCCTGTTATCAATGTCTTCTTCCTCTGCTTCCTCCTCATCACTGTCCACAGGCTCCACAGATGGCACAACACCGTCATCTGGACCATCCTCCTGCAGAAAAGGCACCTGCCGTCGCAAAGCAAGATTGTGAAGCATAGAGCAGGCGATGATGATCTGGCACACCTTCTTTGGTGAGTAGAATAGGGAACCACCTGTCATATGGAGGCACCTGAACCTGGCCTTCAGGAGGCCGAAGATGCGTTTGATCACCCTCCTAGTCCGCCCCTGGGCCTCATTGTAGCGTTCCTCTGCCCTGGTCCTGGGATTCCTCACTGGGGTCAATAGCCATGACAGGTTAACCAGAGTCCCCTAATAGCCACACACGGTGCCTCTGGAGTTGACCCATCACATACGGGATGCTGCTATTCCGCAGGATGTAGGCGTCATGCACTGAGCCAGGGAACATAGCATTTACCTGGGAGATGTACTGGTCTGCCAAACATACCATCTGTACATTCATTGAATGATAACTCTTCCGGTTCCTGTACACCTGTTCACTCCTGTGGGGGGGGACCAAAGCCACATGGGTCCCATCAATGGCACCTATGATGTTAGGGATATGTCCCAGGGCATAGAAGTCACCTTTAACTGTAGCCAAATCCTCCACCTGAGGGAAAACGATGTAGCTCCTCACGTGTTTCAGAAGGGCAGACAACACTCTGGACAACACGTTGGAAAACATAGGCTGGGACATCCCTGATGCCATGGCCACTGTTGTTTGAAATGACCCACTTGCAAGGAAATGGAGTACTGACAGCACCTGCACTTGAGGGGGGATTCCTGTGGGATGGCGGATTGGTGATATCAGATCTGGCTCCAACTCGGTATACAGTTTCTGGATTGTGGCACGGTCAAACCTGTAGGTGATGATTAAATGTCGCTCCTCCATTGTCAACAGGTCCACCAGCGGTCTGTACACCGGAGGATTCCGCCATCTTCTCACATGTCCCAGCTGACGGTGCCTAGGAAGGACAACAGCGACCACAGAGTCAAGCAACTCAGAGGTATGTACCCACAGTTCACGAAACATAATCCAAAAAGTTGTCTGTAAGTGTGTTGAGTCCAGGCCTAGGTATGTGTGACCAGTTGTAAATGAAGCCATGTGGGCCCCTGAAATGGCGGCTGCCTGACCTCTAAAGTAGGACAATTGGATGTGAGGTAACTGCGCTGGCGTTGTACACCGTCGCGGTAGGCGGTCGAAGACCGCGGCGCAATGCTGCATTGGTTAACATTGGACCCTATGGGTCCCAGGAGTCAATGACGAAGTGCGCCGGCGGTGATGATACGCACCACCGCGGATGTGACCGCCATTTTCTATCTGTTCAATCACTCGATACCTGATCTTCGACAGGAGAGGACCTACACTGTAAGTGCTGCTGTGACCTCGGTCTGGAAGAGACAATGGCATGTGCGTCTGGGGAAAGGGCCCCTGCCTTCACTGTACAGGAGTTGGAGAAGCTCGTGGACAGGGTCCTCCACCAGTACACGCTACTCTACGGTCCTCCAGACCAACAGGTGAGTACATAGGGTGCAAGTTGTATGGCCTATGCCTGGGTGGAGAGGACTGGATGTAAGTAGGAAGGGGGTAGAGTTATGGGAGCATGAAGGAGTGTGAATGCATGCGCCACATGGCAAGGGCAGGGATGTGGGCCACTCACTTCGACGGTGCTGTTGCTAATGACTTCTCTTCTTCCCCTGTACATGTCATGTAGGTCAGCGCCCACCAGAAGAAGGATATTTGGTGTGCCATCGCCAAGGAAGTCCGGACCCTGGGGGTCCACCAGAGACGGAGCACCCACTGCCGTAAAAGATGGGAGGACATTCGCTGCTGGAGCAAGAAGACGGCGGAGGCTCAGCTGGGGATGGCCTCCCAACGTGGGAGGGGTGCCCTTCGCACCATGACCCCCCTGATGTTCCGGATCCTGGCGGTGGCCTACCCTGAGTTGGATGGGCGCTTGAGGGCATCACAGCAGACACAAGGAGGTGAGTACACTATAATTCTGATGACTTTGCGCACAGTGGAGGGGTCTGGGTGGGGAAGGAGGGCTGTGGGTTTCCCTAGGCCAGGGCAAGTTCCGTAGGCTAAGCCCCTCCAGAATGCAGGCCATGTGCCACTCCACTCCACTCCACCTCTGTAGAGTGCCAAGTACAGGTATACATGCCCGTGTCATCTATGTGGACAGATGACACTCATAGCCATGTAGGCCATATCCCAGGAACTGCATCTGTAGAGGCCAAGAGCACGGCGTAGTGCAGGGGGCTGCTGTGTCTGTATTGTCCGCCAACAGTAGCGGTAAGCCATGCACTCAACCTGTCTTTCTTCTGTTTCCCCACCTCTTTTTGTGCTCTCCCTGTTCTTTTGGGCATCAGCATCATCAGGCGGAGGTACAGTTGCACCGGAGCACGAGGGAGCTGCATCCCACATTGCCATGGAGGGCCATACCATGGACTCGGAATACACCAGTGGGATGGAGGATCAGCAAACAGCGACACGGACTCGTCCTCCGATGGGAGCTCCCTTGTGGTGGTGGCACCATCTGTGCCCCCCACTTCTACAGGTACAGCCGCCACCCCCCCTACCAGCACCGCCCTCCCAGCAGCCCCTTCGCCTTCGCTCCGTGCCCGCTCACTCAGTAGGGTGGGCATCACCTTCGCCCCAGGCACCTCAGCCCCTGCCCCTGTCACCCCTGCTGCCCTCAGTGAGGATGCCACTGACCTCCTCAGGTCACTCACTGTTGGGCAGTCTACCATTGTGAATGCCATCCAGGGTGTAGAAAGGGAGTTGCAACACAGTAATGCATTCCTGCAGGGCATTCATTCTGGTCAGGCTGCCCTTCATCGAACCCTGCAATCTCTGGCCTCAGCACTGATGGCAGCCATTGTCCCTGTGTCTAGCCTCCCCCCTCCAACTTCCTCCACCCAGACCCAATCCCCTGTACCCCAGCCTATCCCAAGCACACCATCAGACCAGCATGCACACACCTCAACACACAAATGTGGCTCTGGCAAACATAGGCACCACACATCCCACAGGCACTCACACAAGCATCACCCACATACAGACACAGCAACATCCACTGCCTCCACTGTGTCCCCGTCCTCGTCGTCTCCCTCCTCCCTCCCAGTGTCGTCTACACTCTCACCTGCATGCACTACATCTACAGCCACTAGGACTCGCACCAGAACACCCAGCACCACACCCCGCTCACCTGCACTCACCACCCCCACTACCATTTACACGTCCCCTGTGTCCTCTCCCAGTGTGTCTGTGACGCCCCCTCCCAAAGTACACAAACGCAGGCACCCACACACCCAACATCCATCCACCTCACAACAGCTTCCAGAACATGCACCTGCACCCAAATCATCTAAAGTTACACCTCCTACAACCACCTCCTCTTCCTCCACTCCCAGACCCCCTCCAGCTACCCGTCCCAGTGTTCGTCAGAAACTTTTCCTGAGCAACCTTGACCTCTTTCCCACCACCCCCCCTCCAATTCATAGGTCCCGTACTAGCACCTCAGCCAAAAAAAGTCCGGTTCCAGTGGTGCGTGTTAGAGGTATATGGAGTGCACCGGGCACCAGGCCAGCCAGTGTGACACGGAGCCAAAGCACTGCCAGTCCACCCCCTGTAAAGCACCAGAAGTTGGACAGTGCCCGAAGGGAGAGGGTGAAGACTCCTGCCGGCAAAGCAGCTCACAAGGGTCCCGGGGGGAGTGCCGAGTCAGCTGTGACTCCTCCCAAGGTGGTGAAGGGGCAGAAGAAGTCTCCAAAGTCTGGTAAGAGCAGCACGGCGGAGAAGGCCGCCATCCTCCCTGCTGGCCAGGATGCCACCGCCAGCCCCATCGCCACTGGTCCAGAGACCACCGCCAGAGTCAGTGCCCAGGAGGGCAGCACTATCGTCACTGGTCCGGAGACCACCGACAGAGTCAGTGCCCAGGAGGGCAGCCCTATCGTCACTGGTCCGGAGACCACCACCAGAGTCAGTGCCCAGGAGGGCAGCACAATCGTCACTGGTCCGGAGACCACCGCCAGAATCAGTGCCCAGGAGGGCAGCACAATCGTCACTGGTCCGGAGACCACTGCCAGAGTCAGTGCCCAGGAGGGCAGCACTATCGTCACTGGTCCGGGAACCACCACCAGCGTCAGTGCCCTGGAGGGCCCCAGCAGCCACAGCCCCGCTGGGCACTGAGGGACCGTCATGCCACACACCGCTGCACAGGTCAGAGACAGCAAAGTCAAGCACCGCCGAACAGGGCAAAGACGGCCATTGCTAAGCACCGCTGAACAGGGCAAAGACCACCACGCCAAAGCACCGCTGAACAGGGCAAAGTCCGCCATGGCAAGCGCCGCTGAACAGGTCAGAAACTGCAAAGTCAAGCACCGCTGAACAGGGCAAAGACCGCCATGGCTAAGCACCGCTGAACAGGGCAAAGTCCGCCATGGCAAGCACCGCTGAACAGGTCAGAAACTGCAATGTCAAGCACCGCTGAACAGGGCAAAGACCGCCATGGCAAAGCACCGCTGAACAGGTCAGAAACTGCAAAGACAAGCACCGCTGAACAGGGCAAAGACCACCATGGCTAAGCACCGCTGAACAGGGCAAGGACCGCCATGGCTAAGCACCGCTGAAAAGGGAAAAGACCGCCATGGCAAGCACCGCTTGTAACCGGGCGCCTCCGGACGCCGGTTCCCCGTCGGAGCGAACGACCGCCGGCGGATACCCCGGGGGCACACGAGGGATTCCTGACGTGATGACGTCCAACGTCATCCGTCAGACAAGAACAAGAAGGACGGCCGACGAAGAAAAAGTGCCGCGCGACCCAGAAAGAGACGCCGACGTCAAGGAGAGCCGGAGAGACGAACGCCACGGACCGCCAAGAGAGAAAGGAAACCCCGCCGTGGACGAGGAACAACGGACGGAGAGCGAAAACCCTTGGGCGCCTCCCGCCCCTGCCGAGGCGAAGTCGGGAGATCCCCTACAAGCCGGCCACGTCCCTGGAGGGGCGTGGCCAAGTCAGGTACGAGCGTACCGGGGCTGGGGCTGGGGTTCTGGGTGGTTGGCTGGGTTTAAGGGGGCTAAGAAGGGAGGGCTGAGGTTGTGTAAAGAAGGGGAGCCCATTTGAACAGGAACACCGTTAAATAAAGAATAACCACACCCTCCGTACCCAGACCAGTGATCAAAAGTGTAAGGGGGTCACAGAAAGGGCACAACGAAAGGAAGTCACAAGAGAAAAAGTAACCCCACATTCCTCCACCTCCACAGAACCCCCCCTTCCCCTCCCACTCCTTACTAACCCCAATTAACCGTGTATAAATAATTTTCCCCACTTACCTGTTCCTTTCTCCTTCTTTGTTTTTGGGAAATCCTGGGCCATGAGTACCGGGTGAACAAGACCTCTCCCTCCGAACCGGACCAGGCCGTCCCGGGAACACCAAGGAACCCTGAAAAGAAAAGGGATTTTATATTAGTTTTGGACTTGGAATATAACAGTTTGGCGGAAAAGTTAGTGCTATAATCCCAAACGAGCAAGAAAATAAACATACTACACCCTTAAGTGCCGCGTCTGTCACCTTCTTCCAATATCCCCTCGACTCGGGAAAAAAGACCCCGCCACAGTGGTGTCAGAAGTGGGATATTGGAATAGGCGACAGAGACTTCCCAACCATGGAGGAGAAGTGTACCATATCCGATATGATGCAACAGTTGGCCTCCGGACAAAGACACCTGCAATTAGTGTGGGAAGAGCAACAAAAAGAGGCCAAATTGGAAAGAGAGGCACTACAAAATGCCCTTAAGAGTCAGGCCACCATAATGGCCAACAACCAGTTGGTTCATGAAACCGCCATTAAGAATCTCACAGATACCATCGCTGCTACCCGCGTACACCCGAATGTGCCCAGTTCGGTCTTACAACGATATCAAGAAGGTGAAGACCCCGATGCCTTTTTCACCAATTTTGAACGAGTTGCTACTTCCGCTACTTGGCCTCAGGAGCGATGGGGCCAATATATCGCCCCCTTATTGACGGGGACTCTCCAAGCCGCCTATCAAGCGGTAAACCCCGGTGGAATAACCCCCTATAAGGATATTAAAAAGAGCATCTTAGAACGGGTGGGTTTTGATTCTGAACATTATCGCGTCCGGTTTAGAAAAGCTAAGTGGGGGCCCAATGAAAATCCCCGGGCCCTATATTTTAGGATCAAAGATCTGGGTCTCAAATGGTTGGGTCCCATAGGGACAAATCGGGAAGACATTATTGAGATCGTGCTCTTAGAGCAATACCTGGACACGCTGCCTCCGTCTACACGCAACTGGATCAAACAAAATCCAAACCCAGATACCAATGCTACCATCGAGTTGGCCTGCGCCTTTCATCGCTCCCTTGAGTTCAAAGTAACCCCCCCTCGGTCAACACCTAGTCCCCTGCGTCTGGGTTCGGGAACATCCTCGACAGGGGGACGAAGAATCAATGAGGACATAGGGAAAACCCGGGGACTGGATAGGCCCTATATACAACAACCTCAGTGTTTCAGTTGCGGGGAATGGGGTCACATAGCTCGAGGTTGCCCCCTGAAAACAGAAAAACCGGAACCCATGGAAATAGGGGTCACTAGGGGAAGAGTCTTTTATACAGGGAGAAGAGACACCCCTTATAAAAAGAGACTGATTATCAATGGGAAAAGCACAGTGGCCCTCATCGATTCAGGATGTAGCCAATCTGTGGTCAGGGCCGGGTTGTTCGACGCACATTACTACACTTCGGGACTCACGGTATCAATCTGTTGTATCCATGGAGAAACCAGAGAATATCCCCTAATCTGGACAACCCTCACCTGGGGAGGAAAAGAAATACCCATAAGAGTGGGTTTAGTAGAGCAACTGGTTGAAGAAGCTATTATAGGAACTGACTTTTCGGAATTCCCACAACTCCTAGACAGCCTCAGACAGCTCGAAGAAACTAACAACTGGTGGAAAGACGCTCCTTTCTCCAATATGCCTCTATCACCTCCGAGGGTACGACCTAAACTCTCCCGGAAGGAGAAAAGAATAATTAAGAAAGCCTATACTCAAGACCTCTCCAGCACGCCCCGGGTAATTACAAAGGTCCTCGCCCTCACTGCTCTTCCCAGCTTCCGGACTTCTCAAAGAGAAGACCCCAGTTTAATTCATGCATGGAAAAGTGCACGGCCACGGAAACCCCAGGATAAGGGTCCCTCGTTCACCGTAGTTAAGGACCTATTATACCGAGTCACATACAAAGACCAAGACGAAAAGAAACAGTTGATAGTTCCAGAACCTTATAGACAACAAGTTCTACACTTAGCACACAGCCAGCCAGGGGGTGGACACTATGGGAGGGAGAAAACCGAGGAGTATTTGTTGAGGAAATTTTACTGGCCAGGGGTATTTTCCCAGATTAGGAAGTTCTGTCAACAATGTCCAAAATGCCAATTGATTGACCCAGGCTCACGGAGAAAAGCCCCTTTACAACCCCTCCCCATCATTGATGTCCCCTTCTCCAGAATAGGGATGGACCTCGTTGGCCCTCTTCTGCCCTCGTCGAGAGGCTATCGTTATATATTGGTATTAGTGGATTACGCCACAAGATACCCTGAGGCTATTCCCCTCTCTAGTATTAACACCAAGAGTGTTGCACACGCCATGATAGGGTTCTTTTCCCGAATTGGGTTTCCTCGAGAAATCCTAACGGACCAAGGGACCCAATTTATGTCCAACCTGATGACACAAATATGTCAGCTATTGGGGATTAAACAGTTACGGACGTCGGTCTATCATCCACAAACCGATGGTTTAGTGGAGAGATACAACCGTACCCTCAAAACACTACTAAAGAAAGCTATCTCGGAGACAGGTAAGGACTGGGATAGGAAACTCCCCTTAGTATTATACGCAATCAGGACACACGAACAAGCCTCTACGGGCCATAGTCCGTTTGAACTGTTGTTTGGGCGACAACCACGGACCCTACTAGATATGGCCGCTGAGATGTGGGAAGAAGAAGACGGGGAAAAAAACATTCTAAAATACGCACGTGAGTTAAAAACCCACCTGCATACAGTATGGGAAAGCGTAAGGGAACACATGGAGAGGGCCCAAGACAAGCAGAAAAGGAATTATGATCGAAATACCCAATTGAGGTCCTTTTCCCTAGGAGATAAAGTGCTAGTTCTTCTTCCCAGTTCCGATAACAAATTGTTGGCCAAGTGGCAGGGACCCTACACCGTAACAGGACTAGTAACTCCCGTAACTTATAAAATTCAGCTTAACGATACTCCCCCTAGGTCACAGATCTTCCATGTTAACTTATTAAAAAGATGGGAAGAACCTCCGAACGACCCAAGGCACGGCTGCCTAATTAATACCGTTAAGGAACTAGAGATAGGGTGGTGCCCCACTGATCCCCCTGGCGAGAGGGAGGTTCCTCTCATTAATACAGAGATCTCGATTCAACAAAATAGACAGTTGAAGAATCTCTTCGATAAACACGTTCGGGTGTTCTCCTCGATACCCGGTAGGACACGATTGGTACATCATCAAATCCTCACACCACCTGGGAAGACCGTGCGACTAAAACCTTATCGTATCCCTGAAGCTAGGAAAACCCTCGTAGAAAACGAAATCGAGAAGATGTTAGATCTAGACATCATAGAACCTTCCCACAGCCCCTGGTGTTCGCCCGTGGTATTGGTGCCCAAACCTGATGGGTCTATACATTTCTGTATTGACTTTAGACAGGTCAATTCCATATCACAATTTGACACCTATCCCCTTCCAAGGATAGATGAGCTCTTAGAAAGATTGGGGAAAGCGAAATACATGTCTACCCTTGACTTGACCAAGGGATATTGGCAGATCCCGTTGGGTCCCGAAGACAAGGAAAAGACGGCTTTCGCTACTCCCTCCGGATTGTATCACTTTAAGGTTCTCCCTTTCGGGTTACATGGCGCCCCCGCCACCTTCCAACGTCTCATGGACACCATATTACGACCTCATACCAGATACGCGGCGGCCTATCCGGATGACATCTTTATTTTCAGTGAGACCTGGGAAGACCATGTGGCCCACATAGACCACATCTTCTCGGCTTTAGGGAAGGCTGGACTGACAGCCAACCCCGCCAAGAGCCGACTGGCTTTTAGTGAGATCTCCTACCTGGGTTATCACATTAGCAACGGTATACTTCGACCCCAAAAGAATAAAATCGAAGCCATCCTACACACCAATGCTCCCACCACGAAGAAGGGAATTCGTTCCTTTTTAGGTCTAGTGGGGTACTATCGAAGGTTCATTCCCCACTATTCCAGTTTGGCTGCCCCCCTAACCAATCTTTTAAGAAAAGGACAGCCCAACAACATCCCACAACTACACCCGACTCAACTTCATAGTTATCATACCTTGCAAAGGTGTCTCACCACTCAACCGATATTGAAATGTCCTGAGTTTGACAAACCCTTTCATCTCCAAACGGATGCCTCCGATGTGGGGGTAGGGGCCGTTCTTTTTCAAAAGGATGAAGACGGAGTGAACCATCCCGTCGTCTTTATTAGCCGTAAGCTATTTCCCAGGGAGCAAAGATACCCCATTATAGAGCGGGAATGTCTTGCCATTAAGTGGGCTATCGAAAGTCTCCAATACTATCTTTTGGGCAGACCTTTCCTACTGTATACGGACCATGCACCCCTTACGTGGCTCTCAAGATACAAGAATACCAACAATCGTATATTGAGATGGTTCATAGAACTCCAACCTTTCTCCTTCCAGGTTTGCCACCTCCCTGGTGACCTTATGGGTCAGGCTGACTATTTGTCCCGGTTTCCGGATCTGGTGGGGCTCGATCAGCCCCATTCATGTGAGGGGATGTGTAACCGGGCGCCTCCGGACGCCGGTTCCCCGTCGGAGCGAACGACCGCCGGCGGATACCCCGGGGGCACCCGAGGGATTCCTGACGTGATGACGTCCAACGTCATCCGTCAGACAAGAACAAGAAGGACGGCCGACGAAGAAAAAGTGCTGCGCGACCCAGAAAGAGACGCCGACGTCAAGGAGAGCCGGAGAGACGAACGCCACGGACCGCCAAGAGAGAAAGGAAACCCCGCCGTGGACGAGGAACAACGGACGGAGAGCGAAAACCCTTGGGCGCCTCCCGCCCCTGCCGAGGCGAAGTCGGGAGATCCCCTACAAGCCGGCCACGTCCCTGGAGGGGCGTGGCCAAGTCAGGTACGAGCGTACCGGGGCTGGGGCTGGGGTTCTGGGTGGTTGGCTGGGTTTAAGGGGGCTAAGAAGGGAGGGCTGAGGTCGTGTAAAGAAGGGGAGCCCATTTGAACAGGAACACCGTTAAATAAAGAATAACCACACCCTCCGTACCCAGACCAGTGATCAAAAGTGTAAGGGGGTCACAGAAAGGGCACAACGAAAGGAAGTCACAAGAGAAAAAGTAACCCCACATTCCTCCACCTCCACAGAACCCCCCTTCCCCTCCCACTCCTTACTAACCCCAATTAACCGTGTATAAATAATTTTCCCCACTTACCTGTTCCTTTCTCCTTCTTTGTTTTTGGGAAATCCTGGGCCATGAGTACCGGGTGAACAAGACCTCTCCCTCCGAACCGGACCAGGCCGTCCCGGGAACACCAAGGAACCCTGAAAAGAAAAGGGATTTTATATTAGTTTTGGACTTGGAATATAACAGTTTGGCGGAAAAGTTAGTGCTATAATCCCAAACGAGCAAGAAAATAAACATACTACACCCTTAAGTGCCGCGTCTGTCACCTTCTTCCAATATCCCCTCGACTCGGGAAAAAAGACCCCGCCACACCGCTGAACAGGTCAGAAACTGCAAAGTCAAGCACCGCTGAACAGGGCAATGACCGCCATGGCTAAGCACCGCTGAACAGGGCAAAGACCGCCAACTCAAGCATCGTTAGACCATGTGCAGCTGGGACAGTGACAGAACTGGGACCTTCACGGGAGTGTGATGCACTCTGGGCACCAGAACCAGTGGAGAACTGCATCCACTACCTGAATCCTTCACAGGATGAAGCACTCTGGGCACCAGTCCCCCTCCAGAACCAGTGGAGAACTACATCCACTACCTGAATCCTTCACAGGATGAAGCACTCTGGGCACCAGTCCCTCTCCAGAACCTGTGGAGACTGTTATCCACTTGAGAGACTGTGGCTTTGCACTCCCCAGGATGGTACAGTGGGCAAACCACCCACTGTAGAGACTTGAGTGACTGTGGCTTTGCACTCCCCAGGATGGTACAGTGGGCAAACCACCCACTGTAGAGACTTGAGAAACTGTGGCTTTGCACTCCCCAGGGTGGTACAGTGGGCAAGCCACCCACTGTAGAGACTTGAGAGACTGTGGCTTTGCACTCCCCAGGATACATCAATGGGCATGGAGCCCCGTCGTGGATCTGGCGTGGTACACTCATCCGGCTGAGGTGCCCCACTTTCCTTCCCCCTGAGGTGCCTGTTGTATTTCTATCTGATGCCCCTGCAGTGTTCTCTCTGTTTGTGGACAGGTATCTAGTGTGGACCTCGCCCATGCATTGTGGGCCCAGTGGTCCACGGACATTGAAATGTGCATACCTGCACTACTAATCGTGATGTATATATTTGGAATGTGTATATATTTCTGTATATATGAGCTTACTGTATTTGGATACATTACAATGGTTCAAGTAATTTGGTTTTATCTTTGCATTCTTCCGGGGGGTTGGGGGTTGTTACTGTGATGTTTGGAAATGCATTGGTGTGTGTGTTGTAGTGTGCTAGGGTCGGGTTGAGGGTGGGGGTATTGCGTGTGTGTGTCCCTGACTTTTGCCTCCCCCCTCCCCTATGTCGTAGGTGCAGTACTCACCGCTGTCTTCGGCGCCGCCGTTGCTGGTGTTTGTCCATGGTGCACTCCTTCCTCATGGAGTGTGTTAAGGTGAGCGTTTTCCCATTGCAAAAGCTGTTTCCGCCGTGTTTTTATCCACGGTGAATCCGCCCCTGAAAAGGTGGCGGATTGGTGGGTTGTAATACTGTGGGCGGTACTTTGTCTTCCGCCGGTCTGTTGGCGGTGACCGCCGCGCTGCTTGTCTGTACTGCCGTGGCGGTCGGAGTGTTAAAGTGGCTGTCTATGTTGGCAGTTTCCGCCACGGTCATAATTCCCTTTTTTTTTCCGCCGGCCTGTTTGCGGTATTACCGCAGCTTTAACACTGTCTGCCAGGGTTGTAATGACCCCCATAGTCTCACTGTAGCTGAATTACTGCTTAGAGAGCAAATTCCACGTTTTGGTTTCCCGGTCTCTTTGGAATCAGATAGAGGAAGCTACTTCAACAATGAAGTGATACATTTTGCTATGTTCAGCTTTAGCCATTGAGCAGAAACTCCATTGTAATTATCGTCCAGACACTTCAGTACTCATAGAGCAGATGAATGGAACTCTTAAGTCCAGACTGGCAAAGATGTTTGCATCCCTAAACTTGAAATGGTCAGATGCTTTGCCGTTGGTTCTAATGTCAATGAGAAGTACTCCTGACAAGAAACCAGGATTGTCGCCCCCAGAAATCCTCATGGGTAGAGCTATGAGACTACCAGCATTACCTGCGAATGCTCTTATAAATATTACAGATGCCATGGTGTTAGACTATTGCAAAGGCATAGCTGATGTGGTTTGATCTTTTTCTCATCAGGTGGAAGAAACCACACTTCAACAATCTCAAGGCCAAGGACACAACCTAAAAGCTGGTGACTGGGTTGTCATTCGTAAGCATGTGAGGAAGTCGTGCTTGGAGCCAAGGTGGAAAGGATCCTATCAGGTGTTATTAATAACGACAACAGCTGTGAAGTGTGGAGGACTTGCGAACTGGATGCATGCAAGCCACACTCGGAAGGTGAACAATCCAACAAAGCAAGAAGAAGAGCTGTTGAGATTACCTGCAGCTAAACGTATTCCAGGACAAGAAAGAGAAAGAGAAGAGCTGGAAGTTGTACCTGGAAGCGTTCCAATTGATTTACCTACTCATGTATCAGATGAAGTGGAGAATATCCTGGAAGAGGAGGGTGAATCATCCATGAATGGAGTGATAAAAGAACCGGTCCAAGGAGAACAAAAGAGAATACCGGTCGAGAGAAACACTGCTCAGAGGAGGGTGTTCTCAGAAGCAGGTGGTCTGATGAACCAGAATGAACAAGTGACTGACCCCAATGGAAAAGGAGTTGAGACAGATCCAAGCCAAAAGGGTTTGACTCCTCCTGAACCAGTTGCGGGAACGTCAAAGGAGAAGAGTTTGAGTTCAATTCTGAAAAGAGTGTTAACAAGAAGGCCATTGAAAGGTGACCACTGGCAAGAGAAGAGCTCAGAAGCAGGGAAGATAAACGTGGTTCCACCAATTCAGGAAGAAAACGAGTTGAATGGAGGAGAAGATCTCAGTGAGGAAGAAGCTGGAAGTAGTCAAAAAGTGAGAAGAAAGAGTTGCAAATCGGAAATATTCTGGTCCAGAATGGGCATATGTAACTACCAATGACTGGCAAGAAGAGTTTTTGAATTTTTGTTTTTATAGAGACATTCCGAGTTTATATTTTAGTACGTGAAGAGAAAAGGGAAAAACTGATGCTGAGTTTTTGATAAATTAAATGGAAAGACATTGATAAAATCGTACCTAAAGAGGCTTTGATAACCTGACTTGACAAGCTGCTGAACTGATTTGATAATTTTTTGCAGAATATTGTCAAAGGAGAATCCTGATGGTGTGAATGAATTTTTTAAAAAAAACTAATAATTAGGAGGGATTCAAGATTGAAGATTAAAGTTGAAATTTTTTGAAATTTTTGTCTTTTGTTTTTGTTTCACTTTGATTTTTGCTGCATAGCCATATTTTGTTTACTTATACTTTTTTGGTTCTGTACAGACCATGGGAAACTTTAGCGACCAACCGTTGTAAATGTATAAGTATTGGTTTGGCAATTGTTTTTGTAATTGTATGTTTGTTATTGATTGTGTTTGAGACAAATGGAGCCAACCGTACTGTAGAAACACTCACAACTATTAGTCCTTTAGAGTCAACTACTACTTTTTCAGCAACAGATAGGTTTAAAATAGATGATAAATACTTACACGAAGAGAAAGAACTTTCTTCTAATGTCTTCTCTTGCTTATTGCTTGAGTATGTTGATGTAATGGATGCAAAATATTATTATGTCTGTACACAGATTCCAGCCTCTGTTGAGGAGGGAATTGCTTATCATAGTTTACCGCTTACTTATGCTATAAGTTGCAGTCTTTTACTAACACAATTCTATGACCAGGAATGTATTCAATATTTATTTTCAAATTATGATGTAGTGTTTTCCTATGTGCCTACAAATAGATATTTAGATAGAATAGCTAAGGAAAATGATATAGTTTTAGTAAAGGGTTTCTTTGAACCTACATTAACCTTTGGGACAGCCTTTGCTCACAGGAACAATCTCACCTGTTTACTTTCACCGGTAGAAAATAGGTTTTTAGATAACACAGAAGACAGGAGAAGAGCAATCAAAGCTAAGATAGATAAGGGAATAGTTCACCGTAGACCTGGGATTGATCATGCTTACACTGACATCACTAAACAAGGGAAGTTAGCATTAGATGTACAACATGTAGGGAAGCTTTGTATATATAGGCCGCAAAGCTACTTTGATAGAATATATGTAGGTACGAGTGAATGTAGACATATGTTTTTCTTTCAGAGTAAAACAGAATTTTATGCTGAATGGTCCGGCTCCTCCAGTGCCTGGTGTGTACTATATTTGCGGAAAGATTGCTTATTATCGTCTTCCTAGAGGATGGTATGGCACATGTTATTTGGGAATAGTCTTTACGAAAATGTACCAGCTGGAAGACTTAAGTAAGTTTCCCAAATTTACTGAAATTCAAATGAGACACAAGTGAGAATCAGTTTCTGGCATTGTGGGAGTCATATTTGGAGCAATAATTCCTGCAGTGGGAGTTGTTCTGGATTCAATAAAAATACAGAATTTGTCTACGGTTGTGGAAAACATGTTAATGGATTATTCAGGAGCTATTCTCCTCCTAGATACTGAAATGGTTGCTACAAGAGCTATGGCTCTTCAGAACCACCTTGCGTTAGACATTCTTTAGCAAAAGAGGGCAGAGTTTACAAATGACTTGGTCCACGTCACTGTTGTTCATACACACTGGACAATACTAAGTTAGTTAGAGGTTTGATTAACAATTTAACAAAACTTATAAGACAACTAAAAGAATTAACTGAAACTACTGTCTGGGAAAAAGCTGGCAAAGGAATTGCTTCAGTGGGAAATTGGCTTGGCAACTTGGGAGAAGGTATCATATTAAAATTAGTCAAATGGATTTGTTGTGTTTTGCCTAATTGGAATTTGGGGAATATATAAAATATTTCGAATAATTAAAAGAAGAAGATTTGAAAAGAATCAGAGGGTAGATGTTCAAATGGAAAGATTTTATGGAGAAATTCAAGGAGAAATAAAATTTACAAAAGGGTGAAAGAATCAAGATTGTAAATTTTGAAATGAAATAAATAAATGTATTTTGAGTGTTTGTGTGATGACATATATAGTCATCAGAGGAGGGATTGTGAAAGCAGAGATTTTACTGATAAAATGTTGAGTCTTTATGCAATTATACTTCCAGATTAATGTGTGAATTAATTAGATAATAATATTATGTTTACGAAAATGTGACTAATTGAATGGCTACCATCTTATGTAATGCCTATATTTTGTCCATGCTAACTTAAGCTGGTGAAATTATTCTGTCTTTACAAGAGAGTGTGTTCCTTAACTAAAATAAATGGTAGAAATAAAGGTGCATTTAGTGGCCTTCCCAGGACTGAAGTAGAAGCAGATGCAAGGTCATTTTATAATGCAAACTGTATAAAATGTTTCTAATGTGTTTCCTGTAGGTTGATTGACTTCATTGTTTGAAGATGTTTTTAACATGTATGTTTTTCCTCCAGGGTAAGGAAATGGTGAAGTAACATATTTTGTAATCGTTCTTCCTATGACTTCGTATTTCGGTGGAGTGGAAACAAAGGATCCACAGATGAGGCGGAAGAAGAGGAAGTCTAGAATATAAAATGTATTAGTTTAGATTTTGTCACTGGAATAACAGCAAATAGAAGAGCTTGGAGTAAATTGTATAATTTTGATATCAGTTAATGTTCTGATTGGTCATAGCTTTCTCATCTCATGCTTTATCCAATCATTTTCACTTAACAAGTTTAATTTTATGTTCAGTCACCATTGTTTGTGGGTCATTCTTTTTTGGTATTCTCGTGTATCGTGAGACCTAGAGATTCTATTGTTTATGAAGAACTTAATCTTAGATGCTTTAGTGTATCTTATATTCCAAAATTCGAAACCATTACCCATGTCCTTATTCCTGTTCCTATTGTGATGTTGGTGCCTGATGTTGCTGTCCCACTGACAAAGTAGACGTTGTTGCTGATTGCTATAGTATTTTGGTAATGTATAATCATGAATTGTTATTTGTCCTTTGTTTTTCAGCTACCAGCTGCAATCTGCTTATTTACTGCTGCTTATGGTTGATAGCACCTTAGCTAGATGTTTTCTAAATTTGTGTTTCTAAAACGTTTCTATGAAGCCCAACATGTCAAAGCTAATTAGTGGTTAGTGAGGCGTTACTCACATGCTCATGATTTGTTTTGATATTTCTTTGTCTTATCTTTATTCAGATGTATTCAATTTCTCTTGCTCACATTCTATTGCTATGGTTTTGTGTTATAACCATTGAGATAATTTGTCTTTTTGCGTTGATTAAACTCAGATATATACAGCGTTCAAATCAGCCTTTATTGTTTCTCCATATGTATCATTTGTGTTTGAGAATTATTTGCATGACTTTAGCGTTGTTAATATAGGGAAATAAATTATTAACTTCTTAATAAACTGGTATGGTTATTGTGGTTGAATTGATTATCATCTGTTATATGTAATGTTTATGACGTATTTCCAATTACATTTTCTTAAAAAAGATTTGGTTCATCGACCTAGTGTGTGTGAAAGACACTTTTCAGTCCTAGGTGACTAAGAGTTTAGCTAGGATTTCTCCCCGTTAACACTAGCCAGGCCTCTTCTGATAGGGATCAAGGGGGAACTCCCATGAAAGTCAATTCACCAAAATGCCAGGGGTAGCGGAAGTGACATCACAAGCCCTTTGAACTTCAACTTTACTCACTCTCCGCAGCCTTTGACACCGTCTGCCACCACACACTCAGCACAGGCCTCCACAATGTAGGAATTCACCACAAAGCCTTAGACTGGCTCAACTCCTTCCTCACCGACCAGACCCAGAGAGTCCGCCTTCCACCTTCCACTCCACCACTACCAAGATTATCTGCAGAGTGCCCCAAGGGTCCTCCCTCAGCCCCACATTCTTCAGCATCTACATGATCCCCCTAGAAAACATCCCCCGAGCACACGGAATCACTATCCTCTCCTACGCAGATGACACCCAACTCATCCTCTCCCTCACCAGCAACCCCACCACCGCCAAAACCAACCTACACGTTGCTCTCCTCGACACCGCCAACTGGATGACTACTAACCTCCTCAAGCTTAACTCCAACAAAACCGAGATCATCATCTTCGGCCCCAACAAAACCACATGGGACGACTCCTGGTGGCCCACCGCCCTAGGCCCCACACACACCCCCGCAAAACACGCACGCAATGACAATGTGATCCTGACTGTGTCATATTGCCTTTACATCCATTGGTCTGAACCAGTCTGTGACAGTGTGCATATTCTGTCCCTGAGTCTGCCAGTATGTCTAGGACAGTGGTGGTGTGCCAACATATCCTTGGCACACCACCATAGTGCCTTTGCCTCCACTTGAATGACACTGAGGCATATATTTATACTTCTTTAGCGCCGCATTTGCGCCACTTTTTGATGCAAAAACGGCGCCAACTTACAAAATACAATTGTATTTCGCAAGTTTGCGCTGTTTTTGCGTAAAACAATGATGCAAATGCAGTGCTAAAAAAGTATAAATATGGGCCTGAGTGAGCTATGATATTGATATATTTTTGTTGGTTAGTTAATAAAAACCATCACAGATTTTGAGTGAAAATCACCACAAGCAACGGCGTAGATAGAAGACTACCTGTTATAAACAAAAAACATGACCCTACTGACAAAAGAAGATTCTTTTTTCTAAGTCAAAGTGCACGGCGGGAACCCCAAAAGTTAAAATTGAAACCCTTAAAAAATCTTTTAAAATGCGAAGTGCTTAAAAGAGCAAAATGCTGCACAAAACCCAAATAAATATTAGACATTTGTACTGGATGGTTGTTTCTGCATAACTAAACATTAATAAGCATTTGCAATGCAATAGGTCTCGCATTTGCTTGGGTTAGAGCTATTGGCGTTGTAAATTCATAACTGCACTTTTCTTGCCACATAAATTGGTCAACCCTGCCTCATAATTTCGTCTTTTTCTGCCATATAATTACAGTGCCTCTGCATATAACTAAAGCACTTTCATTTAACTTCTTTCTCTATCTGCAGCAAAAAATGAAAATGTTGCCATTTAGCATCCTAATTTAAATCTGCCATGCTAATACAGATAGAATTCCACTTTCACTACCCCACCCTCAGAGTTTCTGGCTGGCTAACACAATTCCCCCAAAAACAGACCCAAGACAGCCACAGAGGAGAAATAAACTAGAAGGGTCACCCAAACATATCAAGAGTGTTCAAACAGTCATGGTGTAATAAGGATGCTAAATTGGCCTGAATCGTGGCCTTAATTGAAATAAGGAGAGATTATAAAAACATATACAATTATCATATAAATCTTTATCAGAAATAAAATTTTGACATTAGACTGTGATGCTCAAAACAGCCCTAGAGGGCGCCATAAGAAAAATATCATTTGTAAGAAACATGGTCATGGAACCATATTGTTAGCCCCTAGAGGACACAAATCCATGAAAAAAAACACAGAAGAAAGTAATGCGGTGCAGCTATATACTTAGCCCCTAGAGAACGTTTTTAGGAGTAGCAGGACTACTGCAATGACATTCCAAACAAGGCTTTTAAAACAAAACTTCGCCAGGCTGTAAAACAAAAGTTGTAGCCATGAGAAAGCTTAAAAGACACTGAATGGTGGGAGGGGTTATTATTTTGGGGTCCCCACTAATCTAGTTTGGGGACCCAGAGATGACCTAGACAGAAAGAGTTGACGTGGAGAGAGCGGTTTTAAAGGTGGTCCCATTGTCCTAGGGCCACCACAGGCTGAGTTATGAGCAAACATGTTTTGTAAAAGTAATGACTTGCAAAGCATTTGGGGCACGTTTCCGTTCCACAAATATTTTAGTATGTTGATATGACTGTAATGCTTAGAACAGCCCCTAGAGGATACCACAATGAAAAATAGCATTTGTAAGAAACATGGTCATGTAACTATATAGTTATTCCCTAGAGAGCATACCCACACAACAAATGACTATAAATAATGCAGTGTAACCATATATATATATACCAGGGCATAGTGCATTACACATTTTGAGAGTTGGCAGGCCTATAGCAATCACATTACAAACAAGGCCCTTAAACCACAAGCTATACCTAGCTGTAAAACAAGAGTTCTAACCATGAGAGTGCTTAAAAATGCATTGAATGGTGGGAGGGGTTATTATTTTGGGGTCTCCTCTAACCTAGTGTGGGGACCCAGAGATGACCTAAACAGAAAGAGTGTGCCAAACTGAATGTATTGGTGGTGGTCCCATTGTCTTAGGCTGAATTATGAGCAAAAATGTTTTGTAAAAGTAATGCCCTGTCAAGCATTATG
Source organism: Pleurodeles waltl (assembly GCF_031143425.1). Lineage (NCBI taxonomy): Eukaryota > Metazoa > Chordata > Amphibia > Caudata > Salamandridae > Pleurodeles > Pleurodeles waltl. The sequence continues at coordinate 70,711,555 of NC_090448.1, forward strand.
GGACAAATTGCTGTGAATGCCATGGCTGCCATGCAGCACAAAGGGGAGGGACAAAAGAAAAAGTAGTTTGCCTGCGCCAAAGTATATTGGCAAACGTGCAATAATCCATGTAACGGGGCAGTCTCCAAGGAGTGACAAAAACAGCCTCAAGGCGGGACAAACGTAAAGCGTTTACCAATGACATCAAGTGATTTTTGAAAGGCAAGCCCAGGAATGACTGAAAGTGATGGGAGTGAGATAAGCATGGTTAAAAGCCCACAAATCTTCCAACACTTCCAAGCGCTTGCACGCGCGACCTAAAAAGTGCTACATGCAGCTGAAATAGTCAGTAATAAGCTTTTGAGTACACTTGGTAGGATTTTTATCAGTGGTTTGAGGTCGGAGGAGAACTCTGAGTTCGCTGACGTATTTGCATCAGTATGAGAAAAACATATTGAGAAGGCTATGAGTTATGAGTGAGCTACAGCGACATGCTCTGGTTCTTAAGTGTGCCCCTGAGTGTGTTTCTGAGGGTGTGTCTGAGGTGTGGAGGTGTGCTGACTCCGATTAAGTTACTGTCCTTATGTTTTATTACAGTCACAGTCTGTGATATTGTGCTTTGCCCCGTGGACAAATCTTCACGGAACATGGCATTCTGAAATTTGACTGATTAAGTAGATTGCCTATTTTTGTTGGCATCCTTGAACAGGGTTAAAAGTTCGAGACAAATAAAAAAATGCCTTTGAAATGGAAGCACACTTAGAGGGCTTGACAGAAATATCTGGTAGGACTAGGAAAAATATTGAAGGAGAATGGTGGGCTTAAGAGTAGTTTTGGCAAGTTAGTTCTAATGTTTGTTTGGTTGTAATATTTGTGATCTTGGACGAGTCGTAAGAAGTAAAATATTCAGTGGAGATAAAAGAATGAGTGAGACTTGGGAAGAGAAAAGTATTATTGGTGTGGGCAGGACAATGAAGTGGATTGAGGTTACTCCTTCAAAATGGATGGAGTTTGCAACAAACTGAGGTGATACTCTAGTCTTCAGGTCTTGTTTTATTGGATTCATATTGAGCTGTAATGTTTCTCTTCCATTTACAAAGGATTGCATGCATTGAGAATTTTTAATGCTCAGGTACAGTGAATAATCCAAGCTCTGGACTAGTGGCAATAGGGCTGAAGTTAACAAGGCATAGTGTATGTCAAGGGTTGTTTTTAGGATAGTGTGGTCTTGTTAAAAATACTTGGGATTTGTATGAGTGTAGGGGTGTGAGTTTCATTTAGGAAGACTGCAGGGCTGGTGGAGAGTGTTTCGGCTTGGTTATTTGGGTCTTGAGTTGAAGGGCTGGCGTGGGTGGTGGTAGACGTTTTTGATGATATAGTCAGAGTGAGATGGACTGATGGTGTGATGGGAATGAGTGACTCTTGGACCACAGATTGAAATCCAGTGGTTTGCCTTGTGAGTGTTGGGACGTTATTAGGATTTTCTAGCAAGTGGTCAGAGAGAATTATGTTGATTAGGATCTGGTGTTGGTGGTGGCTGCCAAGGTCTGAGGGTGCTAGGAATATTAAGTGGACTATAGGCTGTTAAGAATTCTGACTCATCTACAAGGTTCGCAAAGCAGGAGCCACTGTTTCGAGGTAGCAGCAGACGGCTACAATTTGGGCACGTAATGGCTCAATGATAGTAAGTGGTTCTCGAGGGATGATGGATCAAAGGCTAAAATAAAGGTGGGTGTGATTTTCAGTCAGTTTGTTGAGAGAAAGAGGCCTGCTCCTCTAGGGACTTTGGCATGAAAGGCTGCTTCCATTGCTGTGTCATTTGCGTTTATCCAAGACTTGGGGACAGTAATAAAGCAGAGTGCGGGAAGGTGAGAGACAACATTGTCTGTAGACTAGGTTGTTGTGTTGCAGTTTCGCTTGCTGGGCCGTAAGCAGAAAGATATAGGGAAGAGTCAAGAGTTGTGATGGTTATCATTACATCTTTGCTTTGTGTTTAGGTGATGGGCAGAAGAGGTGGGAGATGAACAGTAGTGTGTTTCCCCCAGGTTCCCCAAAAGCAGCCTTCACTGCCTCACATTCAACCTACCACGAATATTTCAACTCCTCACCAGTCAGAGGCCAGAGGACCAGCAAGAGGCCAGACCAGGATGATTTACTGACAGAGTGCTGATGCAGCCTAGAACAGAGCTAAGGAACCATTAGGTAACATAGAGAGGTGGACTGTGACTGTAAGGTGGGCTTGGAGCATAGGGTGATGATCAGAGTGGAACCTAGAACACAGCTAAGGAACCTTTATGCATCATATAGGAGGGCACCCTGATTGTAAGGTAGGCTTTGAAAATAGGGTGGTCAGAGTGAAGCCAAGAACACAGCTAAGCAACCATACGGTAACAAAAGAGAAGGCGTCCTGCATGTAAGGTAGTCTTGGAGTGTAGGGTGGTCAGAATCAGAGATGATCTTGTGTGTGAATTGTTTAGGTCTCTTCTTTTTAACCATAAGAATTTTATGAGACAAAGCTCACACTGTCAGCTCGTTGCCAGAAGGGAGTTATCGCACTAGGATTGGAACCTGGGTAGACACAGATCTCTGTGGTAGGCATGTTAGGCCACTGATCCACCTCACATGAGATCCAGCTTGTATTCCGCAAGCATTGAAATCCCATTGGAACACTCCCACAACGCCTGGTCAGCAGAAATAAGTCGACACCCAATTTTACTCAACATACAAAAATAGGCTACAACAGTGATTCCCAACCTGTGATCCGCGGACCCCCGGGGGTCCGTGATACATTCCCAGGGGGTCCCCAGGCCTGGGCTTGGAGAAATGCACTTCTCCAGCTGGGGCCTCTGACAAACACTTCCGTGCGTGTTTTCATTTTATTACTTCCTTTGTTGAGCAGTTTTAAACACACTGCAAAGCTCCTTGTACTACGAAAATAAAAGCGTCAAGCTAACTTAAGTGATTAATGTACCTGCTGGAGAGAGATGTGAGTTTCGTGCAGTGTCAGTTTTGACTCAAAGGTAGCACAGATGGTTAATATGCCTGCTGCAAGGAACGTGTATCATGCGAAGAACAGTATTTTATGTGCATGGCACAGTGGGTTACTGCTTTTGTCACATAGATTCTTTTGTTAGTGTGCAGTTCATAATGGTAATTTAGCACAGTGAGCTGTGAACTGCCATTAAAGAGCTGCATGCAAACCGCATGGCACAAATTAGAATGTTTTTTTCATAGTCTTTCATTTTCCTTATGCTGCTAAAAATATTTTGCTTGTGTAAAAATACATTCTTATTGCTAACCTCATCACTAATCACTGTGCTGTGTTCTGAATCCTAAGTTTGTGTTTCTCCGGACAAAGCACTCTTAGAAAATGCCTACCAGTGTGGATGACATGTGAATCCTACACCTTGTAGTCCCCTGTAAAGTGCCCTGACACCCTACAGTGGTAAGAGGGGTGCTATAAAACACATGAAGTACATGTGGCAGAGGTTAGGGAGAGGTGAGAGGCCCTTATGGTTTATTCCTTTCCCCTACACTTATTTATGTGAAAAAGCTTTCTCAGATCTTGCATACCTAAAAAACTAAAACAGAAATCGCTCCGAAATGTAGAATCTGACCTGAGGATTCACTTTTCCTAAATAAAACCAAACATTGAAAAGGTAGTTGCCGAGATACAGGGCCAATCTTCCCAATAAAATGTTAAAATTTTTGCACATTTTTTCAATATAAAATAATTTTATCTTTAGTAATTTGAGTATTTGTTTGGTGTGTACTTGTTATATTTTTTGCGAATTACTGTTTTAATGTTTGAAAATTAAATCGTACAAATTGCTGGGGTCCCTGGCTTCCAGTAATGATTCATTGGGGGTCCTCAGGAGTCAAAAGGTTGGGAACCACTGGGTTACAACATTTAGGTGATACCTAGAGATTACTGAAAACAAATGCTTCCACTTGAGAGCCACACCAGTTTTAGAAACTAGAACAATAAACCTCTCGGTAGTGGAAGAGAATTTTCTCACTGTACAAGAAAAGGAAAGCCACATCCAACTCAAAGGAACAGGAAACAATACTAAAGTCTGCTATTGAAAGAAAACACACTACAACCCAGGGGAAACCCAACAAAATGAAAAGCACAAGCAACTAATGATGAAATATAGCGCCCGTGACCCCATGCCACACACATCATAAACATGAAGTGCCTCAAACTATTAATGAGGAACTACAAGAAGCGTAATGATTGCTCACTTGTAAAAACAATACACACTGAGAATTAATGACCAAATACAAGATCAATGATCATTTGCTAAAGGTCATAAAAGGGTAACACAGGCAGAACTCGAAAGCAGAACAAGACCGACTATGTCAACAGTGATACCTGGGCCCCATAGATATACTTCCTCAAAATCTGGCCCAAGTAAGAGCAAACAAGGACCTGCTACATGGAAGTCTCACTCAATGTCAATAACATCACAAACTCCTCGGCAGAGGTGAAGGGGAAGTGGCAGGAGAGGAGAGACACCTATCAGCCTGAGACACCAACACGGAGCCAAAGATGTGTACATAAAGTAAAACTTTGCCAAAAAGCTCTATTTAATTGAGCCTTTTATGTTTAGAACATGATTTTATTTTCAAATTCTGAAAATGCCTTGTAGTGGCTACTGGGAATACTACTAAACTTTGGCCCAGTTTTAAGAGGGCCTAGCGCCATTCCAACGCCACATTAGCATCATTTTTTTACGCTAATGTGGCACTGGAAGGCCACAAACGCTGCGTCATATTTACAAAGTGGCTCTATGCATGCATCGTGTCACTTTGTAACCCCTTGCGCCACATTATGCCTGCGCCAGGCATAATGTATGCAAGGGGGTGTTCCAGCGCTGGGGGGGAGGAGGCTGAAAAAATGACGCAAAGAAATCTAAAGGATTTCTTTGCGTCATTTTTTCCTGGATTTTTAACGCCTGCTAAGAGCAGGCGTTAAAGGGAGGCCCCCATTGTCTTCAATGGACCTCTGGGTGCTTTGCAGGATTAGCGTAAAACATTTTGATGCTAATCCTGCAAAGCTCCGGACTAGCGTAAAAAAAGTATGACACTAGTACCCCTGACTACTGCCATGGTGCGCCGTATTTTAAATAGGGCGCATGCATGGTGGTGTTAGGGGGGCGCTAAGGGGCGCAAGAAAAGTGGTGCTGCACTTAACTTAACAGTGACAAGAAGTATGTCTTTCCCAGACAATGCTGTTTACCTCTTTATGGGCCTTGAAGGGAGTGAGGTCTGGAAAAGATCAAAGATAGTGAAACACAAGTCGCAATACCTTGGTCTTGTATCTTAGTGATGGCTACCATCCATTGTCTGGGTTGGAGTTCCCCAGGGACATCACATTGACCCAGGTACCCAAAAGACTGGGAAAGGCATTTCTCAGCAGGACTGCTATACCTTATGTGAACAGCAGCAATTCTTCTCATTGTAGGAAGCTGGCCTGGTGTGTGGTGAGCACCTATGGTGTTATCACCTTATACCAGGTCCAGGTATCCCCTATTAGTGAGATTTAGTCAGTGCCTAGAAAGCCAGGGCTCTCTAGAGGTAGCTGTGGATGAGCAGACAATACTTATCTAGGAGACATGCAAAGCTTATGCAAAACCACTACAGTCACACAGCACTTACACACATGAAAGAACCACACATTGTTACAAAAATAAAAGGTACTTTATTAAAGTAACACAAATACTAAAATACTGTATAGGCAATACTCCACTAACAGGTGAGTAACCACACTATTATATTTACATTAGAAGTCAGGAATTGGCATAAAAAGCAATAGAAAATAGTGAAATAACAGAAAATACTGAAGACCCTGGGGAGGCCAGACCATATACTAAGTAAGTGGAATGCAAAAGCCAGTCCCTCACCCATGGAAGTGGAATTTGTAGAGGGGAGCTGGAAGAGCTAGGAGCCCCAAAAGGTAAGTACCAGAGTGCCCCCAGCGACCAGGAGAGAAGAGGTAAGTACCTGGTTTTCCCCAAACCTCCAGGTAAAGTTTGTAAAAGGACTGTGCAAAACCCAAGCAAGACTAGAGGGAACAGAAGATGGATCCTGACAGAAGATGACTTGCAAATGAAGGGGACCAAGTCCAGTTCCAGTTGGAGTGTCTGGTTGGGGCAGAAGCCACTACCCACCCTTCTGGAGATGCAGGACCAGGTCGACGGTGAAGACCAGGATTCAGCTATGCAGCACAGAAGCGGGAGAAGAGTTCCAGGAATGATGCAGTCGATTTCCCATGTTGGAAGAATTGTTGCAGTCAGTCAGTGGTGTGGAAAAACCATCAACAAGCCTTGGCAAAGGCAAGAGTTGCAGAAGAAGAGTTGCAGAGCTGCTGGGGACCAGGAAGGTCCGGGAGGACTCAACCCAAGGAGGGGAGTCCCTGGCAACCCTCAGCAGTAAGGAGAGCCAGGAGTCAAGGATGCAGCCCCCACAGGCAACTCACAGGCAGCAGGCACAGGAGTTGCAGTGAGGCCCACTCAGCACACTTGGAGAGAAGTCCCACGTCGCTGGAGCAGCAGGCAGGAGACTGTGCTTTCCAGGGAAGAGTGCTGGAGGCCAGGGCTACACAGAGCCTGAAGATCCCTTGGAAGAAGAGCCAACAAGCCTTGGTAGTTGCAAGAGTCACTATGCACAGGGGCACTGTCCTGCAAGGAGAGGCAATGGCTTACCGTCTCCCAAGTTGGGTAGCTGGTAGAGAGGACCACTCCAGAACACCACCTGTGATGCAGTATTCATGCAGCTGGTCGTCATTGCAGTTGGTGCCTGTGGATGCATGGGAGTGACTGCTTCCATCTAAGGGAGATTCCTTCTTGCTTCTTGTGAAGGCTGAAGACTTGTCACCCTCAGAGGATGCACAGCGAGGGAAATGCTGCAGTTGCTGGAAGGAGCCAGAGAAACAATGTTGCAAAGTGGAGTTATCACTGGAGTTGCAGATTGTCGGTTCCTGGAGGGTCCAGTTGCAGTCCCGGTGGCCAGAAAATTAAGTTAAACGATTCTGAGGAGTCCTGCTGGAATCTTGCATCTCGAATCTGAGGACCCACCCAAGAGGGAGACACTAAATAGCCCAGGAAGGGGGCTTGGCCCACTAGCAGGGTGACCACCTATCAGGAGGGGGCTGTGTCGTCACCTGCCTGACCTAGCCACTCATATGCTCCCGGGGGCCTCTGCCCACCTTGGATTCAAGATGACTGAATCAAGTGGCCACCTGCAGGAACTCTGGACACCATCCCTGGGGTGGTGATGGACAGGTGAGTGGTCACTCCCCTTTCCATTGTCCAGTTTCGCGCCAGAGCAGGAACTGGGGGTCCCTGGACTGGTGCAAACTGGTTTTGTCACGGTTTCGGGCGGGTCTGATCAGGACTTTGGTTGGGACACCCCTTGAGGTCACTGAATATCCTAAAGAGGTAGTACACTGGGGCAGAGGAGCAGCTAAAGGCATACACGGAAAGGACAACTATGGATAGGCACAGGAAACAGGAAAGTAAAAGCAGAGCAACCCTTGTGTGAACAAACAGGAAACGGATTACCAGTGGACAAACACGCTGGGGTTGTACACAGAGTAAGGCGCAGAACCTCCCACAGTGACAGGGAATCTCAACGCCTCTGTGCAGTTTGCTCTTACAGATAGTCACCCTGCCAGCCCCATAGAAAGGAGGCAGCAGAAGTGATTCTGTCTCTGGACCCTAGAGCACAAACAAGGATAGTACTTACATACACAGGACACGCTCTTGTGGGTCCAGCTCGAAACACAGTGGCGATTCCTGAGAAAACAGCAATAGCACACTGTCACTGTTAGGCACGAAATACAACGTATAACACTGGACAAGGATGGGGGCTGGAATTGCCTCCTGGAAACCAGGAGCCAACCCCAGTACACAGGAGGACACGTATACACTGGTGAAGACTGATAGAACACTTACCAGACACAAAGAACCAAGAAGAAACAGAAACAGAAGGGAACAAACAAAGAGGCAGTGGCAAGAACTAGGAACAGGCTCAGGCTGAAGCAAAGGCGGGTCTAGGACTTGAAAACAGGGTGCAAACTTCTGGCTGGGACAGACAGAGACAGGACTGGGAAACTGAGAACAGGCTCTGGCTGGAACAGGCAAGGACAGGACTGGAATACAGGGAGTAGGAAATGAGCAGTAAACAGGACTGGGAAACAGAGAGAAGGTTCAGGCTGAAACAAGACAGGAGCAGGGCAGAGAAACAGGGAGCAGGCTTTGGAAGAAACAAACAGGTACAAGGCTAAGAAGTAGGGAGCAGACTCTGGCTGGAACAATCAGGAGCAGGGCAGAGAAACAGGAAACAGGATTAGGCTGGAACAGAACAGGAACAAAACTGGAACACCATCCGACAAGGGGTCTGTAACACAAAGGAATTGAAGTCCGATGCACGACGGCGAGCTTGAGGAAATGGCTGCTTATAAGCAGTTCCAAGCTGGGCTGCACAGGAGAGGTTTCAGGTGTGTGTGGTTTCGGTCACTTGCAAGTCCTGGAGGAGAGGATCCAGTGAAAAGGAGCAACTGGACTTCTCCCATTGAAAACAATTGGAAACAGAATCAGGGTTTTCCTGACTACCAACCTGTGCATTATGGGATTTGCAGTCCCAAGAAGCAAATGTAGTCCTACACAAGTGTACCATGGAGAAAAGAGAAACAAACAGGAGTCAGCAAGGGACTCTAGATAGGTGTTCAAGGTGATTCCCAGGCTTCTGACAGTCCCCTTACAGCGCCCCCTGGAAATGGGACGACTGAGTCGTAACAGGTTTATGCAAGGAGGGCACCAAATGTGCCATTCAAAGCATACCTGTTGTGTGGGGAGGCTACCCCTCCCAAACCTACGTGACACCTATTTCCAAAGGGAGAGGGTGTTGCCTCCCACTCCCAAAGGAAATCCTTTGTTCTGCCTTCCTAGGCTTGAGCTGGTCAAGCAGCAGGAGGGTAGAAACCTGATTGTAGGATAGCAGCAGTGTGGGCTGCCCGGGAAAACCCTACAAACTGGTAGGAGCAAAGCTTGCGGTCCTCTAAGGAGCCCCCAGAGTGCATGGAATCATACAACCAATACTGGCAACAGTATTGGGGTATGATTCTGACATGTTTGATACCAAACATGCCCAGGTTCGGAGTTACCATTATGTAGCCTGACATAGGTGGTGACCTATGACCAGTACAGGCATAAAATGGTGTCCCCGCACTCACAAAGTCCAGGAAAATGGAGATGGAGTTTGTAGGGGCAGCTCTGCTCATGCAGGGGTGCCCTCGCACACAGGTAATAGCATCCTGCCCTCTGGGCTAGAAGGGCCTGCCATACGGGTGACTTACAGTGACTGGTGCAGTAACCTGTAGTGAAAGGGTGCATGCACATTTTCAAGCAGGCTGCAATAGCAGGCCCGAGACACATTTTGCATGGGCTCCCATGGTTGGCATAATAACTGCTGCAGCCCATGGGGAATCCCTGGTGCCCCAATGCCCTGGGTACCTAGGTACCATATACTAGGGACATACATGGGGGCACCAGAACACCAATTGTGTGGTGTACAAAGTCAGGAACAACCAAATTTAGAGGGAGAGAGCAAAGTCACTGGGGTGCTGGTTAGCAGGATCCCAGTGAACACAGTCAAAACACACTGACAGCAGGCAAAAAGTGGGGTAACCATGCCAAAAAGAGGGTACGTTCTTACACTCATCATGGCGGCTGTACCATTCATTAACAGCGCATACTCTTATCACCAGGGCTACTATACATTTTATGGTCATTATCAGCAGTGATTGTAATTTTTTATGGAATGGGATTACCTTTTCTCAGCAAGTCTGCTCTGCCTTTTATGAACAGAACTAACATTTCCCTGGAGGGCTGCTCTACCTTTTATGAAGAGCATAAACTCTTATGGCCAGGACTACCATACATTTTATTAACAGTATCCACAGAGGATGTACGTTTTTTTATGGGACAGCATTAGCAGAGCGCTATACCTTTCATGAAGAGCAACACTTCTCAGCAAGGCTGCGTAATCTTCTATAGAACGGCCTTAGCTCTTCCCAACATGGCTGCAATAGTTTGACTGCAAACTGAAGCATGTCTTTACAGATGTCTATAAAGTTGATGTCTTTCTTAAAGTTATTGTAGGTCATTTTCCATGATGGAAGGACAAGTGGTGCAGATGGGTGGGATCTTGTGTTAATGAGGACTGTTTAAATTATAATTATATTATAATGGGCAATACCATAACGTCCATTGTAAGATACTAGCTGTAGCATTACAAGACTGTTTGATTTATATGTAGCTCCCAGTGCACATATCATGGAATCCCGCGCAAATATGGGTGAGTTTGGAACTGGTGAACCAGGTTCGAGGCTTGGCGTTGGCTCAACATCGTGTGATTCTGGGCAAATCAGTTACTCTCCCCGTCCCTGAAAACCATTAAAAAAAAAAAAAATGCATGAATGTGTGAATGTGTAAATGACTGCTGCTTGCGTAAAGCACTCCAGTAACTTAGGGTCAAGTTTGCGCTATATAAAGCTGAAAAGAAAAATTAAACTGAAAAACTAAAATTCAGAAATGTACCCTCACAATGCCTGTGTCAATTACTGCTCTTCCAATGATTGGGATAGTTGAGGCATGTCAACACCAAGAGCTGTTTTGTGAAATGATTAAGGAAACACTGATTGGAATTATTAGATATTTACTATTTACAAAAACGAGTTGCAGAAATCCACCTAACTTACAAGATGTTACGGAGATTCTTGGATAATTTTTATTTAGGGAATCTATTACAATGACGGCCTGTAGTTTGTGTAGTTATGAAAACTTTTTCGGAAAAGGGACACTAAAAAAAGGTTACACAATCTTAATATGTTTGTATACCACTGTCACCTCAATTTACATTGTATTATTGATTGTCTGTACCGCTGATAAAAATAACCAATCGCGCATGTCTGCTGTCACTAGTTAAAATCCGAGGATCACCGATGACCTTCGGTTTGAGTGGTGTTTGATTTACTTCCGGAAGGCGGCTGGAGTGAGTCTGTGTGTTTGTTGAGAGCTAAAGAGGCATCGTATCAGTTACATCGCCTATAATGATTTACCAACAGACGAACCATAAACCATCCACGACCTTGTCTTGCAGCCCATGAAAACTAAGCAATATTGTAAACAACTCAAAAAAGTGACACTCCCCTCACTCTTAAACTACAAAACGAAAACCTTGTTTCAAAGCTGACCTTTGTTCCCCCAACAACATTGCAGCGCCTTTGCAGAATGAAACTTCCCGCACAAAGCAGCTGGAACCAAAATAGAGTATTTTGCTTCAATAAGATATTGATTTCTAAAAACGACAAATCGCTAGCTAGAATAGCTTTTTTCAAGTAAAAAAACTGATAACCCTGTTATATCTGTGCTATTATGATTTAATAGAAGTCTGATCAAAATAACCGATACAAGCACAAGAGTTTGAGTTTACCTGTACGATTTATTAACTCAATTGCTTGTAGTCTGCGAAGTGACATGATACAAGGAGGATAGCTCAGTGAGTTGAGCATTCATTACTAAGCGCTGTGTTGCACCTGAAATTTAGATTGGGAATTAGTAGTTATAAAGAAAATGCTCTATGCAAACTGATTTGAGGAATTGCGCTACAAATGACAGTGTATTCGTTTTAATGCGTTTTTCATTCCGTAGCTCAAGTCGTGTCTGCTGTGTATTCATTGCTTTTACAGGACAGCCAATATTCTGTGTGGTGATTGCTCTAGCGTAATAATACTCCTGGAAGCTGTGACTGATTGAATTACTGTATTGTCTTGCAGCATTTATATAGCGCTTACTACCCTATGTGGGGTGCTAAGGCGCTTTACTACATGGGTAGCACGTTACACTGTGTAGGGCGTGTGGTTGGAAGCGTGTTGTCTTTGTGTTTGGTGCTGTGTGGGAAGTGTTTCCGTGTTGCGCACGGTGACCACCTATGCGCGGTTACCGTGTTATGGGACAGTGCACAGCAGTGTGGTGGATGAAGAGGTGTGAGAGTTGATGGGTCTCACTACGCTGGCAGCTTTAAGAAGCTCTACAGGCCTTTTTATTGTATTTTTTTATGATAGTAGTCTGCTTAGCTGGTTACAGCACTGTGTTGTTCATTCTGAGATGTTGTGCTTAAATGCTTTAGTCCTGAGCAGGCATCGGTCGAAGGGAGACATGGAGGAGAGGCCTTTGGGATGGACTTTGTTAATATCATCCCGTATCTGACTGTCATTGTGAGATGTCAGGAAACCATAATAGTATATAGCTTGTTGAGATCTGCAGTGGTGGAGTAAATTAAAGTCCTCCGTTGGCTAGCTGCATGTGGCAGATCTCTTCCGTTATCCCACGCCTGTTCAGTTAGTGATTGTTAGTTTATTTCTGTGGTTTGCTACAGTACTGGGTAATGGACATAACCTGTAGTAGTTTCATCCTATATAAGCATGAGGGTGTCAAGCAGTATAAGGGAAGTGCTAACCAGTCTGTATGAACTATAGTTGATTGCCCAACCACTGCATGTTATGGTATTAATATGACTATGGGCCAGGAGTCTTTTATATTGTATTGTGTTATTGCATTTATATAGTACTTACTACCCATGACAAGGCACTGAATTGCTTTATGTCAGGCAGCATGACACTCTGGCACTCAAGGTACAATGGTTATTGTTAGATATTTGGATTAGTCTTGTTCTCTTTAGGAAGGCATCCCATGCTTTTACTACAGTTTCCATGTGGTACATTAAATTAATCAGCGTTAGGTGTTATCTTTAGTGAGAGGAGGTATGTGAATTCATTGCATATGATTCGTGGTATTAATGTATTAATAGATGAGCTATAGGATAGTAGGTATTGTTGATTAGGTATAGTTAGATTGTATTGGAATGACTTTTAAAGAAGTTGTGAGTTGTGAAATGAGGTGTGGGCAATTTTCACAAATAAAATGTAAAATGTAAATTAGCACTTGTATAGCGCACTACTCACCCGTTAGGGTCTCAAGGCGCTGTACTCATACCGCTATGGAACCCCTCCTGGCTTTTTCCCTGTGAGGCGCCCACTCCTGAGCACCCCCAGGGTGAAGCCAGGCATCCAAGCGCTGTTGGGGCCGTTGTGGAGATTAAGCAAGCTATTGCCCAGAGTTGCAGAGTGGGACCCATGAATTAGATTAGGCACCGAGGCGAGAATTATCTGGTCAAGGGGAATTGAGCCCAAGACCTGCCGAAGCGGGACTTGAACCCTGGTCTTGAGCCAGATCTCTGCTTCAGGGTCTGCCGCTCTAACCATTTTATGGATTAGGACGAACATGCATGCAACTTAGAGTGGCTGTTCAAGAGAGAATGCGTGCAGAGCATGTCTATTACGGAAAGGTTAATTTGAATTTAAAAAGCTAAGACATCAATTGGAAGTTTTAAGTGAAGATACATTTTCATAGGAATACAGAAGAGGCTTTTCCCAGAATGCATGCAATCTTAGGATTCAAAACATTAGAAAGAAACAATATTATGTGTACCTGAATTGCTGTATTAGGTACTTTTGATAAGCACTACAATCCGGTGAACAATCTAGCCCCAGAAATGTTACCACAACACCACCACTTTAGCAGGACCAGCTTATCAGTTCAGAGCCTGGAACCGTAAAGCAATGACTGCACACATACTCAGGGAAATATCAAGTGGTTTATCGAGAGGCTCAAAAGACAGCAGTAACATCATGATCAAAGCAACTTGATGGTGTGTATGGTGTAAGTAATGCAAACACCAAAAAGGAGATTCTGCGGATGCTGAAGCAGATGTCTTTTGATGGTCACTCTAAAAGTTTCACTCACATGATTAACTACAAAGTGTGATCAAGTGTGGATGCTCCTGGTTGTGCCATGGCACAAGATGAAGGTGAGGATAGCTTTCGTACAATTGATGTGCATTGCCAGTATCCCTGTATCTGGAAGCTGGAGACCCAAACAATAAAGTGAGAAGGATGTAGAAAGGTCTAATTAAAAACAATTATATGAACCTTCTTAACAAGGAGAGGTGATGAGTTCTTCCTGAGCACTGTTATAAGCTGTGATATGATAGCAGGAAACATAGCTCTGGTGGTCAATTGATTTGCTGGAGAGACCTGTATGCTGACTGTTTACAACTGTGACTCATTATAAATACAGTAGAGGGTTGATGTGCTTGCAGCAGGTGCATTGTGGAACATGCCTGTCACAAATTTGTGTTTTATGTACATAGCACACTACTTCTGTTGAAAAATCCATGAAGTGACTTGTGGGCAGAGCTGCTGTGACTTTTTCTGTAAAATTACGGATTTGCCATGCTGCATTTGCTTTATAATCCATCATTTGCATAATCTGTAGATTTTAAAAAAACTCCTTGGGCCACATTTATGAACCTTTCACACTGCACAATGCAGCAAGACATATCTTGCTGTGCTGCGTGAAAGGGGGGCAGGAGTTGAATATATCTAACAAGATATGGCACATTCCTGTCCTCTGCACTGGCACACAGTTAGCTGCCTAGCGCCGACACTGGCACCCATGCGATGGAGCAAGGGTGCCTGTGTTCCATTCAGGATTGTTTTGATGCAGGAAAACCTTCCTGCACAAAAACAATCCTGAAAGGCATTTTCTTTCTGTGCGTGGTGCAAAATGAGGCACGTGTAGAAAGGGGAAAACCAAGGAAAACCCAACATATTTTTTCTCAGTACTCCCCTCCTGGAGACGCATTCCCAGGTCTACCACTAATGATAAATCTGGAAAAGTGCCAAAATATATAGGTGGGTGCCTGGGAACACCTAGCTCCACCCACGTAATGCCTCACTGGTGCAGAGTAACATGTGTTGCCACACAGTGGAAGGCCTTGGAAAAGGTAGGCTGATCGGCTTTCTCTTGCTTATTTCTGTGTTTGGATGTTAGACTGGTACTAATGAGGTGAAAGCTTTGCCCGGACAGAGTTAACCTGCGTAAAAATGTTGCATAATTTAGTCAACTCTGCTACATAATTTGGCCCTCCTCTGTGCATATTTCCAGTGGGCCTCCATGGAAGTCACAAGTTGCTAACCTGAATTTGGGTGTATCTGACGTCCTTGCAGTGCATGCATAATTCCTATATGTAAGGTTTTTGGATACAAAAATAAATGTCTCCAGATTGTAGTTTAACTCATGAGAAGCTGTGAAGTAAAAGGCTGGTTGTCTTTGTTTTTTGGCATCAAGGTGGTTGGCACCATCTAGCTCTCACTGAGCGAGAGACTTTAGTCAGTGGTGTAACAATAGTCTACACAGCCCCAATGGTGCAGGTGGGGCCCTCCTGCTCTGTGCAAGGGTGGTGGGCCTCTAGACTAGGAGCCCCTGACTGGGTTCGGAGCGTGGGGCCCCAATCCATATGCTTTGTAGGGGTGCCCCCCCTCAAGTTTCGTTATGCTATTGACTAAAGTGATGCAAATCCTTTCTTTAAGTGAAGGATTTGTGTTGGGCTGAGATAGAAACTTAAGTAAGTGGCCTCTGTCATCCAGCGGCTGCAAAGAATATCAAGTGGTGACACTGCTGAATGCGTCCAAGTGGTACCAGGAAAAAAAATCAGCATATTTTCTTGGGGCCGGTCTGGATCCGGCTCAATAACAGCTGCTGGAATCTCGGATCTGAAATAACCATTTTGGGGGTCCTTTATCTGCATTAATGTAGAACCTCCAGAACTGCCTGTGCAATACAGAGACAGTCTCTGCCTCTGTGCCAAACAAACCTGTAATTTAATACTTTAACTCATGGTCTTGTTTGGGAAAATGCCAAATGTTATGTAAATACCATCCACAACCTGTGTTCACCTTAAGTTTTGTGGAAGGCACTTTCCCTTGAGACTATAAGAATCCAATCCATTAACTCTATACGTGACCAGGCAGTAACCCACGGCAATCGGAGGTAAACAATAGCAGAATGACCCACCCACCCAAGAGCAAACCTCGCAAATTTATCCTAGACAATGCAGTTCAGTCAGGTGGAGCACCCTGGAGATACCCCGTGTAGGACATCTCCTTTACAATGAGCATGTGACCGAGGGAGAAAATATCTCACCCTTGGCCTTTGTGTCTTGCTTCTAGGTGTAGGGTAATTCAAGGCAGTCTGGGAGGTGCTACGTGAGCCCCAGGTCTTTATTACCATGCCAGGATGATGGGTGGACATCAGAACTACACATCTGGTGCCAAAGCATATCACTCTTCACCCTCCTCCTTCCAATCACAGCCACACTAGGAGGTCACAGACACCCCCTTTCCCATATAGATCCTTAGTAGGGTTATCTGTAGATCCACCTGCAAGAGAGGAAACCATAGTCCCATCAAAGGCATTGTTGTATTAACTCCTTTCAGCTCAGCTATCTGCAAGGGCACTCCCTGGAAATTGCCCCAAGCCAGGTCTTCCCTCCAATGCCACAAGAAACCTCTTATTTCGTATGTTTAAATATGTGAGCTTTTAAGTTCAAGGAACAATTTTGAGTGCAGCCCTTTTTTTACTAGTCAACAGACCTCTCAGACCCTAGAAGCCATTTTTAGCTTATTGTGTAAACGGGCACCATGCCAGCGCCCCACTGCATCCTTTGATAATTAACTGCATCTCAGGCACAATTCAGCCAGGGTGTCCAGAATAGGCCAGGAAAGCCCAAGAATTACTTTAGGGTAAGTAGTGAGAAGGTAAACAAGTGTCACTTGGAATCGCATGCACATTTATCTTGCTTGGCTCTTTTCCCATGGTGGGCAGCTCTGTGTTGCACTTTCGTACCAACGTCTCTTGTAGGTAGTAGACAGTCGGTTTTTGTAAGTGTCTCTTTTGGAAATGCTCCTTTTCTGCACGGTCACCCTGGAGTTATTGCCTTTTGCTGAACCATCAATTTGTGCTTGTTATTGAACTCTGTGCTGTTTACCCTTACTACTCATTAGTTAAGTGCTTGTGCCCCCTTTCAAATGTGATTAAATTGGCGTATTCCCAATTGTAACTTTTAACTTGCCAGTATGTTCCCAGTATATGGTGTAGAAAATGCACTCAGGTCCTGGAAGTTAAAATGCCACTTGTGGACTGCAGCACCTATTGTGCAATAGACTGCTATGGCAGTGCAAACATGGCTTCAGGTCTACTTTGTGTAGCCTGACTGCTGAAGCCTGCAGGAAGACCTTTTAAAATCACCATCTTTGAGTGATAAAAACCTTCCTTTTAAAACTTAGAAAGTCAGCCCTTTGGAAGCCTTGTAGCCCAGTTAGGGTGCATGGTATTTCAAAGTATGATATGTAGAAATTCAATGTTAATATCCTTATAGTGACTATCAGCAAAAATGAATGAAGACTGGCTCATACAGAAGCACTGGGAAGCGATATTAAGTACTAATACCTCCAGGCACCCATTCAGAACACTTTCTGAACCTGTGGAAGATCAGAAGAGGGTGAGACCTGCTGTCTGTGACCTGAGAGTAGCCCTGAAGGAATGGACATGCTCCCTCTTGTACCCAGGGCAAAGACGTAGACTCCAAGGGCCGGTTGGCTGTCATCCTGTGTGGCTATAGGGAGACAACAAGCTGCTCAAGGCCTTTTCCTGGAAGTACCCAGCTGACCAGTGTCAACTGGTCCTGGATTGGTCCCAGATGTTGGCCTCTGCCTGACATCCTCCTGTGAGTCTCTAAGGGCCATATTTATACTTTTTGACGCAAAACTGCGCTATCGCAGTTTTGAGCCAAAACAATTAGCGCCGGCTAACGCCATTCTGAAGCGCCATCCGGGCGCCGTATTTATTGAATGGCGTTAGCCGGCGCTAGCAGACCGGCGCTGCCTGGTGTGCGTGGAAAAAAACCACGTACACCAGGCAGCGCCGGCGTTGGGGAAAATGGCGTTAGGGCGTCTTAAAATGGGGCAAGTCAGGTAGAGGCAAAAAAATCGCCTCCACCCGATTTGCGCCATTTTTAACGACGCCCAGACGCCATTTACATGACTCCTGTCTTAGTAAAGACAGGAGTCATGCCCCCTTGCCCAATGGCCATGCCCAGGGGACTTATGTCCCCTGGGCATGGTCATTGGGCATTGTGGCATGTAGGGGGGCACAAATCAGGCCCCCCATGCCAAATTTTTTTTTAAAAAAAAATACAATTATACTTACCTGAACTTACCTTTTCTTCCCTGGGATGGGTCCCTCCATCCTTGGGTGTCCTCCTGGGGTGGGCAAGGGTGGCAGGGGGGGTCCCTGGGGGCATGGGAGGGCAGCTGTGGGCTCATTTTGAGCCCACAGGTCCCTTAACGCCTGCCCTGACCCAGGCGTTAAAAAGAGGCGCAAATGCGGGGTTTTTTGCCCCGCCCACTCCCGGGCGTGATTTTTGCCCGGGAGTATAAATACGACGCATTTGCGTCGCAGTAATTTTTTTAGACGGGAACGCCTACCTTGCATCTCATTAACGCAAGGAAGGCGTTCACGCAAAAAAATGACGCTCATTCCTCATACTTTGGCGCTAGACGCGTCTAACGCCAAAGTATAAATATGGAGTTAGTTTTGCGTCGAATTTGCATCGAAAAAAACGACGCAAATTCGGCGCAAACGGAGTATAAATATGCCCCTAAATGCCTCCACTGACGCCTAGTGTGCTTCTGTGGTTGGTTTGGTACTTAAAAGGCTAAGGGACTGATAACGACCTTGACGGAGGGGATTAATCTGTCTGAAATGTGACAGATATCCCGCCTGCCGTCTTACAAGTTCCATAGGATTTAATGAAACTTGTAAGATGACGGACGGGATATCCGTCACATTTGGGATGGAGTAATCCCCTCCGCCAAGGTCATAATCAGGCCCAAAGCCAGAAAATAATCCTTTTGACCAGGACAAACCTGGATTGTGTATCTAACCTGTGCTTCTTAGTGGTCAGTCTCAAATTGCGCCTAGGTCCTGCTCTACCCCGACCATTGACTATCATTGGTTCTTTGTGCTTTTGTTGGTGCTATTTCCTATTTAAAACTTTAATTCCAAGAAAAGGTTATAATTAGAAAATGCAACCATTCAAATGAATAGTAACAAAGAGCACCACTTAGAAATTTGCTAATATACGGCTTTATTTCAGATGTTTACAGGTGAGAAACTACACAGCCGTTCCAAAAAAGATAATCTGGTTGCAGAATCAGCCTGAAATACAATAATGAGCAGAGAATAACATTGAATATGATTGAATTGGCTTTTACTTTGACCAATCATGCCAGGCAGAAGTGCAAAAGTCAGCCACCGAGCCATTATATTCCTTACTATAAGGAATGTTCACCGTAGTCGATAGAGTCTCCTTGAAAGCAGAGCAGTCCATCATGCAGTCGGCTTATGTATCCTCTTGTTGAGCCACCCCAAGTATTATATTTTACATGAACTGTACTTTATAACTACTCCAAATATAAAGGGTGTTTTAAGAAATACATTTGGAAAAATACACTTTAAAACTGTAGATGTGTCTACCAGCCCCACTCCCTCTTTATATCAGCTCACTTCAAGCAGTTGGCAAGGTCCATGTGTGACTAGTTAGTCCAGTCCTTTTTTTTCGAATTCTGGGACTTATAGTCTTGGTTTTATAGTGAGTTAAATAGCCACTTTTTTGCAAGTAGGTGACTAACCTGCCTATTGTGGTGATCTGTGCATGGGTGATAAATTACTTGCATGTATTTTGACCTGGGAGATGCACCTGAGGGTCTGCAGGGTGGATCCCTAACCTTCGTTGTTGTGCTTTATAAACTATTGCAAGTAGCTGACTAACCTGCCTATTGTGGTGATCTGTGCATGGGTGATAAATGATTTGCCTGTAATTTGACCTGGGAGAGGCACCTGAGGGCCTGCAGGGTGGATCCCTAACCTTCATTGTTGTCTTGGGAAGACAAGTGGTGATGGATAAGGACTGTGCCAAAAGGCTGTTTGCACTTTACACCTGATGATTAATTATTTTAATATAATAGATATACATTAGGGATTCACTGAAATGGTATTGATGGTTTAACCGTTTTATATTGCATGATTATGTATTTGTTGTTCTGTGATATGTCCTTGGTTTTAGGTGAAATAAAACTATATACTACTAGCGAGTTAAATTAATCTACAGGTTAAAGAATTCTAAGAAAAAAACAGGACTGGCCTAATTCGTCATGCGTGGAACTGGGAAACTTGGCAGCTGTGCTCAAACTTCAGTTGGGCGTGCCTGCTTGCTATGTGTTCTGGATAGGCATAGCATGTGGCTGGTGTTGTCCAAGTTTGCAGAACTGCTTCTGCTTGCTAGTTTGGTTCTGCCACTTGCAAGAGTCCCAGACTGGGAGGTTCATGTTCCAGGTGATAAGGTGGAGAAGCTTTAATGATAGGAGTCCAAGAAATAAAGACCAGTCTTAGACGTAGTGCCTGATTTAGAATTTGTCCTCTGTACTACGATTCCCATAGGATGTAATGAGATTGTAATACGGCAGACAGGATATCCATCACGTTTGTGATGGATTAACCCATCCGCCAAACTCTAAACCAGGCCTATCAAATTAAAGGCTTGCAAGTGTTCATGTGGACCCATACGAACTTGGACGGTATGGTAACGAAGGCATTATGGACCGGAAAGATGCAGCCTGGCCCTATGGTAAGTGAGGGAAGCGTGTCTTAAGGCCTGTCCACAACTTTTAGAAATCTTCCTCCACTCTCTGCTTGAGGAGGGGCGAGTATCCGAAGACTCGAGTCTTGAACATAGAGACTACTGGCATCTTATCTTTTCAGTCTTGGCGGACAGAAGTCAAAAACTCTAGAGTTGTCCGTTTCGAATGTCTCAATGGGAGGCCAGATACTAAGGAAAACAATTTTGTCCTAGAGCAGTGGTTACCAACCTGTGGTCTGGGGACCCCTGGGAGTCCGCAAAGCCTCCTCAGGGGGTCCGCGGCTGCTTAGAAAATTAGATAATATTAACAGATTAGGTCCCCAGCTTTCAGTAATGACTCTGGTGGGATCCCTGCATTCCAATAAAGATTCAGTGGGGGGTCCCCGGGCTCCAGTAATGATAAAGTGGGGGTCCACATAAGTCAAAAGGTTGGGAAACACTGTCCTAGACCAAGCGATGTTTAAGTTGATTTTTATCTCCGATATCTGTTAAAAAAATTCTCTGCAGGGTCACATCCTCCCAGGGCAGTGCGAGAGGAAGTCTGCAAAGTTCCACTTCCCTGTATTGGCTGGGGGAGTCGGACAGTTTCTGTCGCGGTGGTAATAAGGGGCTCGTAGCGTGTGAGGAGGGCGAATCTGTATCAGTACAGGAAACACTGACACCCCTGCTGGATAGAAATTGCTTCCCACAGTGGGAACAGTCAGCCTTTAAAACTTCACATGCCATGTTCAGAAGTAATTAATACCTATGCTTGGGACTCTGCGCCTGACTTGGCTTTCAATGTGTAGTATTAAACCTACTTTATGAATTTTCAAAAAAATTATAAAAGTACGTTCAGGGAGAGCAGGACATCGCCTATATTTTTGTAAGTGAACTGGGTCCTTTAGAAAACAATGAATTCATCCGCATTAGCACTTCGGTTTTCCAAGATAACACGAGCACCACCTAGTGTTGAGCCTGCGTATTTTGGGGGAAACAATTGACTGTAAAGATATGTAATAGCCCGCATTAGGATATGGTAGACGAGCGCTGAAGCGAGTTGCGAATCGGTAGCACACTACGTTGGCTGTTCCTAACTTTATAAAATTCGCCATGCATAAGAAATTGCAGTTTGACATGTCACTTATCAAACATGCGCAGTGCCATTTGCAATCAACCATGCACTTTGTCGAGCAGTTGTTACAAAATGCATTCCTTGTAGCCAATTGTCATACGCCATAATGCAAGCTTTTCCCACATTATCCCGTTGTATATTCTAAAGAAGGCATGGCCGATACTCACGAGGTCATACAAGTGGTATCTAGTGCTTTGGAGTTCACATGTGATACGGCCACACAAGGCCTCACACACGAGTAACAATAATTCTGAAGTAACAGAAACACTATAGCATCCATCATGGCAGTTGAACACCCCCTCACGGCTATACGCAACAATAGATAGGATATGACCCGCTGGAGATCAGAACCGTTACACATATGCTATAGACATGCCCGAGACTTAGAAAATTCTGGCAGAACGTGCTAAAAAGTATATCCCGAATTGAAGGATGAGATGTAGACTGAAACCTGGAATCAATAATTTTAGTGTTCCCACCAGCCAAAACGTACTCACTACATTGAATGAGTGGGAAACAGGTCGTGCACTTACTACTTGAGGTTGAACAAACCATCTTGGGTCACTGGGGAAGCGTGCAGACTCCAACTGTAGATCTATGCTCCAGAGCCTCTGGCAATTGTTTATCCTCGAAAAGATAGTATATAGTCTGAAAGAGGTGGTCCATAAGTTTAACAGAATGTGGCATCCTGTTCTGACGGACATGAACAACGATGATAATAGAGGCTGGACCTGCCCAAATAGACATCGAGCCCTGGCCCTGTTGGACAATGAGAAGTATATGTTAAGGAGGGCTAGACATTATTGGTCATTGGGATGGGGGGGAACGTATGATGTAGTCTGCCCATATTGATCACTAAGGGCCATATTTATACTTTTTGACGCAAAACTGCGGCAACGCAGTTTTGCGTCAAAAAAATTTGCGCCGTCTAACGCCATTTTGAAGCGCCGTGCGGGCGTCAAATTTATACTTTGACGTACGGCGGCGCAACCAACAGGTGGGAGTCATTATTTCGTGACGCACACAGCGTCGGTCTGTCGTAAAGGAAACCAACGTAAAGGCGACGCACATCAATGTGGGTCGATTTACGACAGCGCAATCCGGAAAGCGCTGCTTTTCTTCACGCAATTGCGTTAAATTTTTGCGCGAAAACTGCCCTGTCAGCAGAGGAGACCCAAAATGGATCCCAGATGCCACAACAGACCCCAGGAGGATGAGAGCAGACCAGGAACCAGCCAGGAGGATCCATACAGGAACCAGGACATTTAAAAAAAAAAAAGAAAGTGTCGCTTCAGTGAAGAGGAGCAGGAAATCCTGGTGAAAGAGGTGACGGAACACCAGCACCAACTTTTCATCTCCTCTAAATTGCCACTCAGTAGGAGAGAGGCCATATGGAAACAAATAGTGGACAAGGTTAACAGTGTGGCTGAAGAACGCCGCAGTCACTGAGTGTAAGAAACGCTGGCATGACTGCAAACGTAGGACAAAAGAGAAAATGGCCAGGAACAGGAAGGCAGCAATGCAGACTGGAGGGGGGAGTCCAGCACAACAGGAGGCCCTGGACCACATGGAGGAGATGGTCGCAGCCGTCATCCCGGAGGAGATCGTCACAGGGATTCAAGGACTGGACAGCGCAGACTACCACGACACAACGCACATGCAGGGTAAGTCGCATGGGGAATTCAAATGCAATAATGGGGACTGTAAGCAGGGGGGGGATACCTACTACACAATGCATGTAAGTCAGCACATATATGAAGTGGCATGGGTAAAGGGGCACGGCAGGGGGGCATGCTCAGCACAGACCGAAGCTGGGGCACGACAAAATACAGCAACAACAACAGTCCCATGGGGACATCCTGTAATGACAACAATAGAGCCAAGGTAAAGCAGCGACAGGTGGGAAGGCCACTACCTCAAATCCACAGCCAGGCACTTGTATTGCAAAATCTATCCTACATCAACTAGGTCCCTATCAGTAATGCAGTATCAAAAACAACAACAACTGCAATGTAACTGCCACAACAGTTGACAATAACACCTCTCATCTCTGTGCAGCTATAGTACCAAATGGCAGAAACCTCCCCATGGAACATACATACCTAAATTAGGGGGTGAGGATGACATCCGCAACTATTCAGAGAAATAAGACAAAGGCACTAGTACACTCAAATGCCGAATGTCCATACCTGACACATACATAAGCCTAAGTAAACAGCAATAGGAGCCACACAGCACTAACAACACACACATGCTGCATACGTCACGGTCCCTCGCGTGCCTGGCTAACAAGGCTACATCACTAATGTCATACTGCTCAGACCACAACATTGAGGAGGGGACACAGGCAACTGGTCACTGAAACACACCTGCAAAGTCTGACAAACAAATAGGACATTCATACGATAAACAGGCCAATCCAGTAAGACACACATGACCCAACATCATCTGCAAACATCAACAATGTTTACATCCATACCACATCCTAACATTGACATGCATAGGTAAAGCCACGTAACATGTACAGTTCATGCAATGTGAATAAAAGGTGTATGGGGCAGGGCCTGAGAGGCAAGTGTGCTGGCAGGGCAGTCACAACACCCACAGTCAGTCAAAGTGTATTGTGGCAAGTGTAACGTATACTTTGCGCATTAGCCTCAGGCTGGAGGCCTTTGTGCATCTCACCCTGAATGTACTTATACTCATTTGCTCACATCTAAGAGCCTCAGAGCACTTTGCACTAAATGATTCTCATTGCCCTTCCTATCAGTTAATTTAGCAAATAGCCAGTCCTAAGGTGTTGTCAATTAGTCAAATCACACTGTTTTGCCTACTTCTGCACTGGAGTTTGCCAGAACATATTCACTCTGTGCCCCAGTCAAGGATACAGTCTGGTATGTTGCTGATAGATGTGGTAGGGGTTAAGGTTTGGCATTCCCGCGTAGGGAAACTTTGTCATCACGATGACATATGACTTATAAAATCACTTCCTTGTCCCAAGATATGCAAGTGGGAGTTTCCAAACAGAGAAACACAACTAGATGCTGCCTGCCTTGCTGCTGATGCACAACCAGATCACAGCCCATTCCTCTGATATGAGGGATGATGTCTCCCCTGTGATTCAGACAGGCAAGCTCCAAAATTAACATGCTGTGCTATACATAGAACAAGCAGAGGGAGAGTAGAAACTGTTAGGCACCATGATAGCTGTGTACTGATGTATTACTCTCCTGCGGACTATTTCAATTCTAACAGTGTGTATTGTTTGGGTTATTGTGGCTCACACCTAAATTTCTACAAGTCAGTTGTACAATGAAACCTCATATTAAACAAATACTGTCTTTGTCATTTGTGTATGGTAACATACCGGAAAAGACATAATAGTGTAGGATCTGAGTGACCACGACTTGCCTGAGAAGTTCCAAAGATGTCATGCGCTCGGATGTCTAAACATTCCTTTGATGTGGGAGACCAGAGGCACTGCTAGTTAGTCTGAGCAAAATTAAATATCAGGGTGACAGAGTTATTTACAAGTGGGTCAGACTTAGTCCCCCACACCATTAGCTATCCTGCTGCCTAGAAAGCCAGTAATCACATGTAGGATAATGAGAGCCCACCCAACAAAATGTCCCTCCATAACAATAGTTAAACACCGAGGGAGGAGTAGGACCAAAAGACACCTATTCCTAAATAATTACAAAGCAACACCTAGAGGCGATCTGGCAGACATGTCTGATAGCTCCATATCATACATGTGACACACAGGTGGGCCATAGGCCTACAACAATGCCCTATGACGGACAGCAGATACCAAGACAAACACAGAGCACAAAGTTAAGGCATACCAAGGCTTGTATCTTAGTGCAAAATGGTCACAACACAGACACACTAATTGTACCCTGTTTCATTGCAGAGGAACACGGATCTCCTGCCGATATGCCTGTCCAGGAGTTCCCTGATGACATGGATGACGAGCCCATAAACCTCACACAAGAGACCATTCAAATGGTCCTTGAAAGCCTCCAAACCCCACCTTCAGTCACAAGGAGGAGCACAGAAGAAGCAGCCACCACCGGAGAACCACCCGCCACCCCAATTGTAAGACCTGCCAGCTCCAACGCAGCTGAGGACTCTGACGACACTGGCACCAGCTTTGAAAGAACAGTCGTTGGGGTCCAGCGGGAGCTGGCCAAGGAGGTGCGGGTGGGGATGCAAACTATGGCAGCCAGCCTTGAGGGGGTGCGTTCGTGCATGTTGTCAACTGCTGATCAGGCAGCTGCAATGCAAGCCCGAACATCGCTCTTGGAGGAACTTTTAAAAACACAGAAGGAAATCTGCACAGCTGTCATCCAGTTGGCACAACAACTCCAACTGCAACCCAGTCAACGTGTGCACGAATGCAACATAGAACCCCTCAGGGCCGACCTGGCTGCCTACCATCGTGATGTGGCTGCCATTCTGAAAAACCAGCAGGCCCTCCTTGCTGCAGTACTGCCCTTCATAACTCAACAGGGAGCAGCCCCCGGGATGTCTGCCTCCATGTCTTCTAACACTGAGGTGTGTGTTGCCCCTTCACAACCAACAACAACAAGGACACACCAGGCAACACACACATCAGAAGAAGAAGACATGGAACAGATAACATTCACACGCAAGAGTACCCGGAAGCCCTAGTCCCTGCACCATGGCCTACTCTGACCAACGTCCTACGTTTTGACAAATGCCAGTCTCACTACAACTACACTCAATGACTGTTTGGCAATCCACTGTATGACTTGTCCCCATTGCCAGTGAATATCTCTCTCCTACTATTTGGCAATTCCTGTTCCTCTGCACTGTCTGTGACATCACCCCAGCATGTCAGGAGCATCATCCACACCCCGTCTGTAGGATCACCATGTAAGAATGCACCTGCACGGACTCAGCTAACATTGTGAATGGACATTTTGCACTACAGCACCTATAAATAAATATCACTTGCACACCTATTGTGTCTCTGTGTTATTTCACACTCCAACTGTGCAGTACATAACTCCAAATTGGCTGTGTGGCAACCATGTCGATTCTCTATACTACTGTCCTGATTTCATGTATACAGAAACATCTGTGCAGTGGCCAGGAATGCATCATAGCCTTACTATACTGAGGAAAATAACTGATGAAGGGACTAAGCACACACAATCATGCTGTGTTGGACAGAATGATGCACCATCTATAGCTATTCTAGACAACCAATGGTGGCTGAGAAATGTAAGCACCATGCAATACTTAAATAAGAAATAATGCTGTAAAATGTAAGGAATCATTAACAAATTACACTGCATCAATCACCCTTACGGAGTATACTTCCATGAAGGAAAGTCATGCTGAATAAGTACACACATGATGTAGGTCAGCAATGACAGCAACAAGACAAGAGTGTGAACAATTCCTCATCTACAAAGATCTCCCTGAACTTCACACTGCTGTCCGACCTATCTATTTACCCACAATAACAAGTCTGGAAGCACTCTTTGTGAAGTAGGATACATGCCAACCCAAAACCTTGATGATCAATGCACACTACCAATGGTGGGTCTCCCACATGGTGGATACTTACCAAGTTAGCACACGGGTAGCTGGCATGTTAAACCTCAATATCCTGGGGATAGCGAGCATAGGACACAAATGTCATACTAAAACATTCTTCTACACTGATGTCAAGGCCATGATTATGTAGCACCTAACGCATCATGTAAAGGGTTAACAACATTTTTATTTCAAAGAAGTAATAAAAGAGGCAACTAAGGGAAAGGTAAACCTACACTAATCTAACCTGACTACTACTAACCCACAACTGTCCCTAACTAACCTAAGCTAAACTTACTCTACACATGTAACAAAACGATCTAAACATCAACCCCCCACCCACCATTATGAGACAAGACACATGCAGGACAACACTTACTAACCTACACACATACTATACTATCCTAAACAAACATATATTTTTTTGGTAATATTTTTTTAATATTTTTTTTTTTTTTTTAAACAGGAATCCCAACATTGCCCCCCACCCACCCACCCACACAAAAATATAAGATAGAAAGAATAAGGACCCCCCACCCTCTTCCCTAACACTAACTAAGCTAATTACCTATACTTATCCTATAACTAACCCCCAAAACCCAACTAACAGTATAAAATAGGAAAGAGGTGAGAGGGGAGGGGTAAAAGTTCAGGAGGGCAAAAGTACTACAGATTTGCCCTCCGTAGTGTGCGCCTGATGGAGTGGACCTTCTTTTTCACATAAGTCATGTCCTCCCTCAGGTTGTCCACCTTTTTAACCAACTTGTCCAATTTTCGGGACAATGCCAGGAAGGCAGCTGGGTCGACAGGAGGGTCTGTGCTGGCTTGCGGGCCGGCGGAGGTGGATGTTGTGGCAGGAGTTGTGTGGCCACGGGACAGTCCTGCTACCACCACACGGCTGGGTCCAGGTCTGGAGGAAGATGCTTGGTCCGTTGCTGGGTCCACTTGGGCAGACCTGGTGGATGTGGTGTCGGTGGTTGTTGGTGGCACTGTAGGGGGAGCCTGTGGTGTTGCCCACCACGCCCCGGAGGCCCGATCTGAATGGTACTTGCGGGCCATCCTCCGATACTCACACTGCACCTGCAGGATGTGCCTCTATCTCATCGCACGGCGCTCAAAATGGTTGCGATCTGCAGCACTCAGGTTTGCAGCTGTGAAGAGAAGAGGCCAATATTTAGCTTTGGATTTGCATTGGGTGGAATACCACAATGGGTCATTTGTCCATTACTAGAAATGTACTGGTTGCAGCAATTGTCACAACATAGTTCACGGAAAGGCTCAGAGGAAGTACATGTGAAACATGCATACATAAGGGCATATCACACCTAGCACATCCATGTCTCTACATGATGGATGGCATCACCCTAAACTACTCATCCAAATCATACCTAAGGCATTTGACATCATGGCAGCACCTCTTCTGCATACTGACTTCACTACATATGTCATTCTATGTGATAACAATCACACTCCTCACTCAATGGCATTTGGAATTAGTTGTGTGCTAAGATTGAACCCATGGGCCAGATTCAAATGTCCACACTAGGGGCCAGATGTCGGAATTTGGAAAATGCAACTAGCAATTTGCAATGCAGAACGGTGTCTCTGACACCATCTGCGAGTTGCTATGGGGTCGTTAAGACCCACCTCATGAACATCAATGATGTGGGTTCCAAGTTGAGCCACCTTAGCGACTATGGGCACTCACGGGGATGGAGGCCTGCTGGGAACAGCCGACCTCCATGGACGTGACTGCTTTTAAATAAAGCAGGTTATTTATCCCCAAGTGTAGGCCGTTTACCTGAAAGGAAAATGAGCTGCAATGAGTAAAAAATCACAACAACTTCAATCTTGGAAAATTTCACGGTAATTAGTGGTCCCTTAGACCACTGGCTGTTT
Organism: Pleurodeles waltl; assembly: GCF_031143425.1. Taxonomy (NCBI): domain Eukaryota; kingdom Metazoa; phylum Chordata; class Amphibia; order Caudata; family Salamandridae; genus Pleurodeles; species Pleurodeles waltl. Next base: position 70,740,782 of record NC_090448.1, read on the forward strand.
TGTACAGGATTATTTCGGTCCACTCACAAAGGTGAAGGGTTACAATGGGGACCCCTTCCAGTTAGCAAGTGGGTTACCATCCACTTCAAGTGGATGATAACTGCGACTCACTTTGCAATCACGTACTCGGTTGCAAATGGGATTGCCTACCACTGTGAGTTGCAAGTAGGTCTGGAAAACCCCTTTATATTTTGCATTTTGAAAAGCATTTAGCTAATATGTTCATGACCACCAAATACATTTCGGAATAGGAAACAGACGTTTGCAACTCACAAACAGAAATTTATGCCATTTGCAATGTGTACACACGCTACATCTGGCCCTAGGTACTAACTCAAGTCACAAAAGGTGTCAAGTATGTGTAACATAATGGTTGCTACAGTCCTAGGTACCCTGTCTCACAGTAACATCCCAGTCTTTGTGGGTGGTGTGGGAAGAACAACCAACAATCCCATGTTCAATGCACACCCAGGAGTGTATAGAAAGTTCAACGAGTATGTGCCTTCACACACAACACCTATGAAGGGCTAGCAACACGTTGTAGTCAGCCAAACATTGTCACATCCCAGGTCTACACATGTCAAAATGATATGACTTAGGCCAACATGACATACTATCAGTGAGGCATGTTTTACAACACACACAGAGGAGGTAGAACACCCATTCTCATGATTCAACAGAACACCTAGGCCATTGCACTCAAGTCACACACACTTCTAGTTCACCTTGTGGAAGTACATGCCCCCAGAATATCCGACCTACAGTGTACACAGTACATCCTCAACTAGGAAGAAGCACTTGTCATCAGAGCCATGTGCCTAAGCTATCTGGGAGACTGTCAGTCTGATATGCAGACTCAGTTCATGGCAAGTCCCTGACCAAGTCTAACATTGACCAGTGTATTCCAAATGAGTCATCCCATTCCCCATTGCCGCACAACTGGAATGACCTACAGCCCCTCAATCTGAGAGATGGCTAGGTATTGCTTTACAGAAACATAAGTCCTATTTGATATCACACTAAAACAACAATGCCAATGAAAGGCGAGCCCATCAAATCATGAATTCTCTTGAACACACAGTAATCCATCATGCTTCATTACCAAACAATGAAAATAGCACTCAGGCGACACTCACTGTAGGTATCGGGGTCGTCAAAATGTGCCACCTCTCCCACGGTGTACGGGGCTGGTCCACCTGTAAAGCATGAAAGGAAGAATATACTCAGACTGGGTGAACTGACAAATAATTTCAGTTACAATGACACTGTGTGAATATGACATGGTGATGATAGACTTTCCCACATGCTCATACTGCATGGATGACTCTGTATTCAACATTATCATTGGATGAGTCTCCTGCTACAGTGACACACCCTACTACACACATGCAGTGGCTAGGACAGTCATGTGTCCTCCAAGTTAACCCTCCATTAGTATGCCCCAACAATAATGTTATCCATACATCTCAGCATGTGCATCCCAGAGAGACATTCCAAAACTGGTTCCATGAGGACTGCATGACCACTCACAATCAAACAGGCTAGGTGGACATGTTCAACACACAGCAACCACACACACATGTGACATATGTGTGGACAACATAACTAACTTCATGTGACGTGAAGGCAACACACATGTATAGCATCATCATGTGTTTATAATTTTCTGTCTAGCAATGGCGTCTACATATGTAGGTATGTTGTTTCTACATGACTTACTCACTGGCCATTATGACCACTAGAGTACAAATAGAGCCGTTCACGTGTTGCTTGTCTGACACAAATGCAACACTACATTACATACAGCTATAGCCATCTGGTATGTGTTGCAAAAATGAGCCATCGGACTGGTAGCATTGGTCTTCCTACACATTCTGCAACAAATACACATTAGGGCACATATGGATACCTTTGTAGCGCATCATTTGCATCATTTTGTGATGCAGAGAGGGGGCTAATTAGCAAAATACAGATAGATGTTGCAATTTGCTGCTGTTATTGGGTGAAAATGTGTTGCAAAAATGGGGATATATGTGTATAAACATGGGCCTAGGTTTCCCTAGCATTACACACAGTCAGCTACTTATTTAGCAGATTGGCTAACAATCATCACATGTTCCCACACAGATTTCAATTATTCCCATGTAAATGATTTGTACTCACCAACATGGCCACCAATCCTGAGTCCCAGGTGGTCCAGCAGGTCCTGTTCCCTGGCGATCAGATCTGCCCAGCGGTGCTTCAATTGATGGACATTTCGCATGCTCCCGTAGACCCGGACCAGGTGATGGCGCACCTTCTCCCACCGGATTTTCCTAGCCTCAGTGTGATACCCCTGTATCACACGGCCCCCAGCCTCCAGCATCAGTGGGAGGAAATGGCTAACTAGCCATATGAACCCCCCCAATTCATCTTCACCCATTCTTGACAGGCGAGGCCTACCTGACATATTGACAGCTAGAAAAATGGACAAATGAAATAAGAAAGTAAAAGTGGGAAATGGGGAAAGGTAGAGGTGTGAAAGAAAATGAAAAAGGAGAAAAATAGCCCAACTAACCCCCCAAACTATGCTACCCACAACAGACTCCCACAGACAATACAAACAATCACAGGAATAGACAAAACAAGACTAAACAGACTGAGACAATGTTATACAACAAGAATAGATTGACAAAAAAACAAAATACAAGGGACACAGGACACTAAAGCAGTAAAACACAGGACAACACCTTCACACAACCACACAGTCTAGATAAATCTGAGACTACAAAGTGAAAGTGAAAGTTAACTCCCAGCACAGATTTTGTAAACAGGATATCCTATTACATCACTTCCTGCATAAAATGGCCGCCGTTTTTATTTTCCCGTTTTGCGTCATATTTTCACGCATACACAATTGTGCGTCTTTTTTTTTACGCATTACATTGCACATGATGCCGAGTCAAAAATTATGATATGAATATTAATAATTTTTAATGTACATGAGATGACCAACATATTGTCTATGTAGCGTCAATTTTACCACGCATACATCATGGGCGTCATTTTTTTCCACGTACAGTAGTGCACATGATGCTGAGTCAAAAAATATGATATGAATATTAATAATTTTTAATGTACATGAGATGACCAACATATTGTCCATGTAGCGTCAATTTTACCAAGCATACATCATGGGCGTCATTTTTTTCCACGTACAGTAGTGCACATGATGCTGAGTCAAAAAATATGATATGAATATTAATAATTTTTAATGTACATGAGATGACCAACATATTGTCCATGTAGCGTCAATTTTACCACGCATACATCATGGGCGTCATTTTTTTCCACGTACAGTAGTGCACATGATGCTGAGTCAAAAAATATGATATGAATATTAATAATTTTGAATGTACATGAGATGACCAACATATTGTCCATGTGGCATCAATTTTACCACGCATACATCATGGGCGTCATTTTTTTCCACGTACAGTAGTGCACATGATGCTGAGTCAAAAAAAATTATGATGTAAATTATACTTTGATGGCTAAATATGTGACACTTTTGGATACATTTCTATTTGACTCTGCATTCTGTGCACTCATGTACGTGAACAAATTATGACGCCCATGCTGTATGCGTAGAATTTGGAGAAAATGTATCCTTATGTCTTCATGTTTTAAACTTTGGAAAGGTGATTTGTCATGGTCAAACGATGCTATGTGATACACATTTGTGTTTGTATATGACACATGTCCGTTGTTGTATGTATAGAAGGCATTCACACTGTCATGTTTTGGATACGTGAACTAATGTATTGACCATATTTGTCAACATATTTGGGGTAATTGCTGATGGCTATTTTGAAATGATGGATGGGATACCACGATGTATTCCTTCTCCAAAATGTGTCCACAATTATGATGGTGATGCTTTTATCTGTAGTCCTAACAGGGAGTGCAATAGTCACTTACAGTTTTTATGGGGGTAACCATGTCCCATTATGATTTTGTGTTTCAGATTTGTGTTGGACTTTCGACATGTAGCCCACACATGTGCCTTATGCATATGTTTAGTTCACAAGTACAAGATTCTTGTATGTTTTCGGGGCCGTAGAGGTGGACTTACGCCCCCAGCACCCTAGGATTTGACCATCCAGAATAGCTACTGTATCCATGGAGTATATTGATTATATCATGGCAAACCTGCAGCAGCAGGCTACAGTAAGGCCATATGGTATGAATGACTGTTGACCATTCATTCATCTCATTAGCCCATTTGACGTTTGCTGGAATGATGAATTGGAGCAAACTTGCATACCATTTTCCAATGACTATGTTTGCAAGACTCTCAGCGTTCCCGATGTGATAATGAGAATAATTTTGTTGTTGTCTGTGTCCCTTTCTGCATAAACTGGTTTTGTGGTGTGAGAAAGTAGCCTCTTTCTAGCCTTGTTACCCCACTTTGGGCCTGTTTGTGAGTGTATGTCAGGGTGTTTTCACTGTCTCACTGGTATCCTGCTTGCCAGGGCCCAGTGCTCATAGTGAAAACCCTATGTTTTCTGTATGTTTGTTATGTGTCACTGGGACCCTGCTAGTCAGGACCACAGTGCTCATAAGTTTGTTACCTATAGGTATGTGTTCCCTGTGTGATGCCTAACTGTCTCACTGAGGCTCTGCTAATCAGAACCTCAGTGGTTATGCTCTCTCATTTCTTTCAAAGTGTCAATAACAGGCTAGTGACTAATTTTACCAATTTACATTGGCTTACTGGAACACCCTTATAATTCCATAGTATATGGTACTGAGGTACCCAGGGTATTGGGGTTCCAGGAGATCCCTATGGGCTGCAGCATTTCTTTTGCCACCCATAGGGAGCTCTGACAATTCTTACACTGCAGCCTGAGTGAAATAACGTCCACGTTATTTCACAGCCATTTTACACTGCACTTAAGTGACTTATAAGTCACCTATATGTCTAACCGTTACCTGGTAAAGGTTGTGTGCTAAGTTACTTAGTGTGTGGGCACCCTGGCACTAGCCAAGGTGCCCCCACATTGTTCAGGGCCAATTCCCCGGACTTTGTGAGTGCGGGGACATCATTACACGCGTGCACTACATATAGGTCACTACCTATATGTAGCTTCACAATGGTAACTCCGAATATGGCCATGTAATATGTCTATGATCATGGAATTGCCCCCTCTATACCATCCTGGCATAGTTGGCACAATCCCATGATCCCAGTGGTCTGTAGCACAGACCCTGGTACTGCCAAACTGCCTTTCCCGGGGTTTCACTGCAGCTGCTGCTGCTGCCAACCCCTCAGACAGGCATCTGCCCTCCTGGGGTCCAGCCAGGCCTGGCCCAGGATGGCAGAACAAAGGACTTCCTCTGAGAGAGGGTGTTACACCCTCTCCCTTTGGAAAATGGTGTGAAGGCAGGGGAGGAGTAGCCTCCCCTAGCCTCTGGAAATGCTTTCATGGGCACATTTGGTGCCCATTTCTGCATAAGCCAGTCTACACCGGTTCAGGGACCCCTTAGCCCTGCTCTGGCGCAAAACTGGACAAAGGAAAGGGGAGTGACCACTCCCCTGACCTGTACCTCCCCTGGGAGGTGCCCAGAGCTCCTCCAGTGTGCTCCAGACCTCTGCCATCTTGGAAACAGAGGTGCTGCTGGCACACTGGACTGCTCTGAGTGGCCAGTGCCACCAGGTGACGTCAGAGACTCCTCGTGATAGACTCCTTCAGGTGTTGGTAGCCTATCCTCTCTCCTAGGTAGCCAAACCCTCTTTTCTGGCTATTTAGGGTCTCTGTCTCTTGGGATTCTTTAGATAACGAATGCAAGAGCTCATCCGAGTTCCTCTGCATCTCTCTCTTCACCTTCTGCCAAGGAATCGACTGCTGACCGCGCAGGAAGCCAGCAAAAATGCAACATAGTAGCAAAGACGACTACTGCAACTCTGTAACGCTGATCCTGCCGCCTTCTCGACTGTTTTCCTGGTGGTGCATGCTGTGGGGGTAGTCTGCCTCCTCTCTGCACTAGAAGCTCCGAAGAAATCTCCCGTGGGTCGACGGAATCGTCCTCCTGCAACCGCAGGCACCAAAAAGCTGCATTACCGGTCCCTTGGGTCTCCTCTCAGCACGACGAGCGAGGTCCCTCGAATCCAGCAACTCTGTCCAAGTGACTCCCACAGTCCAGTGACTCTTCAGTCCAGGTTTGGTGGAGGTAAGTCCTTGCCTCACCTCGCTAGACTGCATTGCTGGGAACCACGACTTTTGCAGCTACTCCGGCCTCTGTGCACTTCCGGCGGAAATCCTTTGTGCACAGCCAAGCCTGGGTCCACGGCACTCTAACCTGTATTGCACAACTTTCTAAGTTGGTCTCCGGCGACGTGGGACTCCTTTGTGCGACTTTGGGTGAGCACCGTTTCACGCATCCTCTTAGTGCCTGTTTCTGGCACTTCTCCGGGTGCTACCTGCTGCTAAGAGGGTTCCTTGTCTTGCTCGACGTCCCCTCTACCTCCTGGTCCAATTTGCGACCTCCTGGTCCCTCCTGGGCCACAGCAGCGTCCAAAAACGCTAACCGCACGATTTGCAGCTAGCAAGGCTTGTTGGCGTTCTTTCGGCGGGAAAACACTTCTGCACGACTCTACAAGGCGAGAGGGATCCGTCCTCCAAAGGGGAAGTCTCTAACCCTTTGCGTTCCTGCAGAAACCGCAGCTTCTTCTGTCCAGTAGAAGCTTCTTTGCACCCGCAGCTGCCATTTCCTGGGCATCTGCCCATCTCCGACTTGCTTGTGACTATTGGACTTGGTCCCCTTGTTCCACAGGTACCCCAGATTGGAAATCCATCGTTGTTGCATTGTTGGTTTGTGTCTTTCCTGCCTTATTCCTCTATCACGACTTCTTTGTCCTTTGGGGAACTTTAGTTTACTTTGCACTCACTTTTCAGGGTCTTGGGGTGGGCTATTTTTCTAACCCTCACTATTTTCTAATAGTCCCAGCGACCCTCTACAAGGTCACATAGGTTTGGGGTCCATTCGTGGTTCGCATTCCACTTTTGGAGTATATGGTTTGTGTTGCCCCTATCCCTATGTTTCCCCATTGCATCCTATTGTAACTATACATTGTTTGCACTGTTTTCTAAGACTATACTGCATATTTCGGGTATTGTGTATATATATCTTGTGTATATTTCCTATCCTCTCACTGAGGGTACACTCTGAGATACTTTGGCATATTGTCATAAAAATAAAGTACCTTTATTTTTAGTATAACTGTGTATTGTGTTTTCTTATGATATTGTGCATATGACACTAAGTGGTACTGTAGTAGCTTCACACGTCTCCTAGTTCAGCCTAAGCTGCTCTGCTAAGCTACCATTATCTATCAGCCTAAGCTGCTAGACACCCTATACACTAATAAGGGATAACTGGGCCTGGTGCAAGGTGCAAGTACCCCTTGGTACTCACTACAAGCCAGTCCAGCCTCCTACAAGTGGCATGTTACATTCTTCCTGCTAGGTTCAAACTGGGACACAACTGTGATGGTCTACTTTCAAATATTAGGTTGATTGTATGACATATGTGTACATGTGTGTTGGAATGTGGATCCACTATCACCTGTCTGGGTGTATGTTGTCACTGTGACTTCAAGGTCTCCTCCTGAGTTAGTGGCAGCTGATGTTGTTCCAATTGTGTATTGCTCATATCACACACTTGAGAGAAGCCATTGATGACATGGTCACGTACACATGGATGGTCCCACCCTGTCTCTGAACACGTGTGATGTGACTTACAAATGATCTCCAATTTTGGCCTGGATGAGAGACTGTTTCAGGTGTTTGGATCCGGCATGTGTAATTGCCACATTTGTACTCCTGTTGGGCTCTGTGTATGGTAATGTATCATGTCACATCCTACCCTCTGTGCATACATTTGTGATGTTAATTTTTGGTGTGATGACTGTTATAGCATTCTTGCTCAATGAGACGACATTCTTCTTCAGCAATTTCAAACTAAAGGTGGTCAGAAATGCATAGGCAAAGGCATGATGTGGTGTTGGTTATCTGTGTTTATTTACAAGTGTGTAATACAAGTTATTATATTAAATTAAGAAAAAAAATTATTGACGAGCTGTTGGTGCCTACGCACTCCTGCTGCCGTGTTAGGTTGTTCCCCCTCCTGTTGCAGGCCAGCATCCTCCTCTTCGTCATCCTCAGGCATGTCTGGGTCCAGGTTAAGAAGGGGAATATTCCTTTTAACACAAATATTGTGTAATATGGCACAAGTGAGTATGATCTTACAGACCATGTCTGGGGAATAGAGTAGAGCACCGCCAGTTATGTCAAGGCAGCGGAACCTTGACTTTAGGATCCCAAAGGTCCGCTCCACAATGCTGCGTGTCCTCTTGTGGGCGTCATTGTATGCCCGCTCAGCAGCAGTATTTGAGTTCCCATATGGTGTCATTATCCAAGGCTGGATGCCATACCCCTGATCAGCTGAAAGAGAAACACAGAATGGTATCAATTTGATGTAGGAGGCACTGTTGTACGTATCTTTGATGGCAGTAGTTGTGTTGTCTGTGACTATTTTGTGTACTAATGTGACAACCTATGGTTGTTGGTGAAAACTTTTGCATAGATTTTTTTTCCTTGGCTGAGCAAGTGTTTGTTGGCTAACTGTTTGTCAGCAGGATGTATTGGTTTCTCCAGTACAGTGTGCCCTCCCTTGCATTGTGACTTGTGATACAGGTGTCCGTGTGTCCTCACTGGGGGTGTGATGATAGTTCCATGTAGAGTTGAAACATGAAAGTGTATTAGAAACGTTCATATGAACATACCCAGGCCATCCCATACCTTTAAACTTATGCATTGTATTAGTGTACAGGTTATTGTGAGACTTCCAATTTGCAAGGTGACATTTAGGCAACCACAGTCATTAATGTGTTCACACTAAACTGTAGAGTGAATTCCAAAGTGTGAGAGGTTCAATGGTGACTTGTGATACATGGCTAGTGATGTGAGTACCTCAGTGTGTTCCTGGCTAAGTGTTGCTATTGTGGTGTATGTGTTGTTTATCCTAGAGGGTTTCTGAGCAGTGTGTATATGACTTTGTTTTTTGTCCTTACCAGCAAGTAGTCCATTGCCATACCGTCCATCCTGGAAGTGTTGGTTGATGGTGGAGTGACGGAAGATGAAAGCGTCATGTACACTCCCAGGATATTTAGCCACAATGTTGCTGATCAGTCCTTGGTGATCGACTATGGCCTGCACGTTGATTGAATGTGTGTGCTTCCTGTTGCGGTAGAGGTGTTCACTCGCAGCAGGTGGCACAAGGCGTACGTGTGTGCAGTCGATTGCACCAAGGACGTGCGGGAAGCCACTGATGGCGTAGAACCCCTGTTTAGTTTCCTGCTGCATCTGCAGTGTGTTAGGGAAGCAGATGTGGCGGGGTGTCAGGCGAATGATGGCATCCAGGACTTTAGGCAGGAATGCGGAGAAAGATGGTTGTGATATTCCACCAACCAGGGCACCAGTTGTCTGAAACGAGCCACTTGCCAGCAGGTGAAGTACGGCAAGCAGCTTTGTTTCGGTTGGGATAGTGCGGGGAGTCACTAAAGTGGGGGCCAACTGCTGTTCAATATTTGTCAGCAGCTGCTGAATGGCCTGCCAGTTCAACCGGTACCTCTGGATGATGTCTCGTTCCCTGAGGCCATGCAGGGTTGTTCTTGGGCGGAATATCCTCTCCTGCCTTCTGCGCTGTCTTTGGGGTCCCTGCTGTTGTTGTTGTGGCTGCTGTTGTTGCTGCAGGGCTCTGCGTCTACGTGCACGCTGAAGGAAAAGCACCTCCATGTCTCCCTGTTGCTGCTCTGCTGCTCTGTTGTTTGTTCTGTGTGTTCTGATTAAGTACAGGTGTGTTTGCCCCATTTTAACGCCTGCCCTGACCCAGGCGTTAAAATTTCACGATATTCGTGCTTTGCGTCATTTTTTTGCGCCGCCTGCCGCGCGGGAGACAGTTTTGCACGGAAGCATAAATACGACGCACCGCTGTGTGCGTCTGTTTTTGGACGGGAACGCCTACCCTGCATGTCATTAACGCAGGGCGGGGTGCCGCTTCCAGAAACTGACGCAGATAGCGCCATTTCCCTTGTGCGCCGGCTCGGGCGTCAGGGTTTAAATATGGGGCAACGTTTGCGCTGAATGTGCGTCAAGATTTTTGACGCAAATTCGGCGCAAACGGAGTATAAATATGCCCCTAAGTGTGTGTGGGGTACTTGTGGGGTCGGTGGATGGTGGGAGTAGTTTCGTCAAGTTCACGGAGGGAATGCCTGCTTTAAGTTGTGTAACGTGGAAATTCAAAAAGCAATTATTGACACCATCAGATCATTACTGTATAAAGGAAGCATTATCGTTTTCTCTCTTTAGTATAGCATTAGGTCTGTCTGACAATTACTTGAGGCCTTGCCTAATGAAAAAGCCATGTCTTTACCATCCTCCTGAATTGCAGGTGCTTGTCAGTGGCTCGTGTCCTTCCAGGGTTTTGCAGCTTGCACAAAGAAGTACTAGCTATGTGCAATGCAATAATGTGTTATTGTTCTGACGTATGGGTTTACAAACGTTGCAAAGTTTGTGTAAGTGTTTGTGTGCCTCTACTGCCCTCACAAGTATTCAGCAGCCGTTGCTGTCAGCTCTGGGATTTCCCCCTGCAATATGCAAATCTTACTCTCTTCCTTAAGACGTGTAAAGCCATCGATCCGGAAGCTAGATGTCTCTTAGTAGGAGTTTTCTGTTCTCAAATTTGAGGAAGTGCATCTGAATCGTGAGCTGTCTCTGGACAGGGCAGTTTCTATATGTGGTAGGCAATGTGGAAGGGAAACTAGGCTCTGATTGTTGTACGCCACCTGTTAACCTCTTAGCTGCTGGGCCTTTTCCCCCTCCAGTGCTGAGCCCTTTTTTGGCTATTTGGGGAAGTTCGCGCTTAGGCCTTCATAACTTTTTGTCCACATAAGCTATCCACGCCAAATTTGCGTCCTTTTTTTCCAACTTCCTAGGGATTTTAATGGTACCCAGAGTTTGTGGTTTCCCCTGGAGGAGACCAAGAAATTAGCCAAAATACAGTGAAAATTTATTTTTTTCCAAACAAATGGGAAAAAAGGGCTGGCAAAGAAGGCTTGTGTTTTTTTTCCCTGAAAATGCCATCAACAAAGGGTTTCTGGTGCTGAAATCACCATCTTCCCACCTTTCAGGAACGGGCAGACTTGAATCAGAAAACCACATTTTTCAACACAAATTTGGCATTTTACTGGGACATACCCCATTTTTTCTATTTTTGGTGCTTTCAGCCTCCTTCCAGTTAGTGACAGGAATGGGTGTGAAACCAATGCTGGATCCCGGAAAGCTAAACATTTCTGAAAACTAGACAAAATTCTAAATTCAGCAAGGGGTCATTTGTGTAGATCCTACAAGGTTTTCCTACAGAAAATAACAGCTGAAATAAAAAAAATATTGAAATTGAGCTGAAAACAACAGCCATTTTTCTTTATGTTTTACTCTGTAACTTTTTCCTGCGATGTCAGATTTTTTAAAGCAATATACCGTTATGTCTGCTGGACTCTTCTGGTTGCAGGGATATAAAGGGCTTGTAGGTTCATCAAGAACCCTAGGTACCCAGAGTAAATAAATGAGCTGCACCCTGCAGTTGGTTTTCATTCTATACTGGGTATACAGCAATTCATTTGCTGAAATATGAATAGTGAAAAATAGGTATCAAGAAAACCTTTGCATTTCCAAAATGGGCTCAAGATAAGGTTTTGAGGAGCAGTGGTTATTTGCACATCTCTGAATTCCGGGGTGCCCATACTAGCATGTGAATTGCAGGGCATTTCTCAAATAGACGTCTTTTTTACACACTCTCTTATATTTGGAAGGAAAAAATGTAGAGAAAGATAAGGGGCAATAACAGTTGTTTTGCTATTCTATGTTCCTCCAAGTCTCCCGATAAAAATAATACCTCACTTGTGTGGGTAGGCCTAGCGCCGCAACAGGAAATGACCCAAAACACAACGTGGACACATCCCATTTTTTTGACAGAAAGCAGCTGTTTTTTGCAAAGTGCCTACCTGTAGATTTTGGCCTCTAGCTTAACCGGCACCTAGGGAAACCTATCAAACCTGTGCATTTTTTAAAACTAGAGACCTAGGGGAATCTAAGATGGGGTGACTTGTGGGGCTCTGACCAGGTTCTGTTACCCAGAATCCTTTGCAAACCTCAAAATGTGGCTAAAATAACACGTTTTCCTCACATTTCGGTGACAGAAAGTTCTGGAATCTGAGAGGAGCCACAAATTTCCTTCCACCCAGCATTCCCCCAAGTCTCCCGATAAAAACGGTACCTCACTTGTGTGGGTACGCCTGGTGCCCGCGACAGGAAATGCCCCAAAACACAACGTGGACACATCACATTGTTTCATAGAAAACAGTGCCTACCTGTGGATTTTGGCCTCTAGCTCAGCCGGCACCTGGGGAAACCTGGCAAACCAGCACATTTTTGAAAACTAGAAACCCAGGGGAATACAAGATGGGGTGACTTGTGGGGCTCTGACCAGGTTCTGTTACCCAGAATCCTTTGCAAACATCAAAATTTGGCCAAAAAAACACTTTTTCCTCTCATTTCGGTGACAGAAAGTTCTGGAATCTGAGAAGAGCCACAAATTTCCTTCCACCCAGCATTCCCCCAAGTCTCCCGATAAAAACGGTACCTCACTTGTGTGGGTAGGCCTGGTGCCCGCGACAGGAATAGATCACACAACGGTCAATGTTGGTCCTTACATGAGGCAGCTGTTGACCCTGGGGTGATCCATTCCTCACGCAGGCACTAGGAGTAGGCACTCAAGTGGGTAGTGTTTTTATCAGGACAGGTGAGGAGTCACTGGGTGGTAGGAATTTTGTGGATCCCAGCATATTCCTGTAGTTTGTGTGACAGAAATGCGAGAAAAATTTAGTTTTTATTCAACATTTCAGCTTTGCAGGGTATTCTGGGTAAGAAAACTCTGGGGAATCCACACAAGTCACACCTCTGTGGACTCCCCTGAATGTCTAGTTTCCAGAAATGTTTGGGTTTAGTGTGTTTCTCTATATGGCCGCCGAACCCAGGACCAAAAACACAAGTGCCTGCCTTACAAAACCAGTTTGTTTTGCCATAGATTATTTTGATGTCTCCACAATACGATTTGGGTGGCGGAATTTGGGGCTGAACTAAATTGGGGAGCTCCCAAGAGAGCACTCTCTCTCTCTCTGCTTGCCGCCGCATTCACCTGCTCTCTGGGTTGGGCTAACCCACTATTACCCCGTTGCACAAACTGCTTGCGAATGGACAGGACTGTCCTCATCACCTCCCTCATAATGTACTGGAAGAGGAGTTATCGAATGGGACTCCTCCGACTGAAAAATCACTCCCAGAGTCTGCGCCATTGTCCTATCCATCAGATGCTGTCTCAGTATCTGATGTCTCAGTCTCTGATCCTATGTAAGAGCTGTCCTCTATAACCCGAGTGCCGGCAGCAGTCATCCATTGTAGTGTGGTTAGTTTTACGTATTCATTGCGCTTTAGCTTCAGGCTTTAGGCCTTTGTGCACTTTGCCCTGAATATATTTTATTCCTTTGCTGACAGCTTGGAGCCTCTGTGCACTTTGCTCTACATGCTTTTTATTAGGCTTCGTACTGTTATTTTTCAAATAGCCAGTTCTACGGTGTTGTTTTTTTATTCATATCACACTGTTTTGCCTACTTCAGCACTGGAGTTCTCCATAACATATTTACTCTGTGCTTCAGTCAAGGATACAGTCTGGTACATTGCTGATAGACGTGGTAAGAGTTTAGACTTGGCATTCCTGCGTAGGGACATTTTGTGATCACAATGACATGTTAGTTATAAAATCACTTCCTTGTCCCAATACACGCAAGAGGGAGATTCCAACCAGGGAACCACAACTAGACGCTGACTGCCTCGTTGCAGATGCTGAACCAAGATCACAGGTCTTTGCTCAGGTATGAGGGCTGATGTCTCCACAGTGATTCTAATAGGCAAGCTAGAAGCTTAACATGCTGTGCTCTAAATAGAACAAGCAGAGGGAGAGTAGAAACTGTTAGACAATAAGATAGCTTTGTTTTTATGTTTTACTCTCCTGGTGACTATTTCAATCGTACTGTGTTGTATCGTTCTGGTTATTGCGGCTCACGCCTTAATATCTAAAATACAGTCGTTTTATTAAAACATTATATAAAACTTCTACTGTCTTTGTCATTTGTATATGAGATCATATTGGAAATAAGAGAGTTGGTTTGGATCTGAGTAACCACGACTTCCCTGAGAAGTTCCAAAGATTTCATGCGCTCGGCTGCCAAATCATTCCTTCCACATGGGAGAAATGAGGCACTGCTAGTTAGCCGGAGCAAAAAACGGATTTAGGGTGACAGAGTTCTTTACACGTGGGTCGGACTCAGTCCCCCACACCGTTATAGATCCTGCTACCTAGAAATCCAGTAGTCTCATTTAGAATAATGAGAGCCCCCGCGACATGGCGCCGCCAACGTTTGGTCTGGCTCTAATGATTAGGTCCGACTGACTCTTGGTCTCATATATATTTTGACTCCTCGGTTCCGTTTACGGAGACGTCCGTGGGGCTGAGGGTTTCCGCCGCCACGGCATAGGTGCTTCCTGTTGCTTAGTGGTTGGTTGTTCAAGCTTGAACTTTGAAAAGGAAAAACCCTGATATTGGTGTGCCTTCTCTGACCTGAAGCCGTTTTTTATACAATGGCGAATCCTAATGTAGTGAATATAGCAATTTATATGCGTCACCCGCTCACGGGACATCTGTTGACACATGGACTGACAGTCCAGGGGGGTCCAGTCACTTTTGTGGTGGACGCCCATGCAGCCTATAGAACGGAACTATTTTATTATTGGGTCGGATTTCCAGCAGTGGATGGGGGAACAAATACTTTTCACGAATACAGTGTTGCGAATGTCCCTGGACAATACAGGGCTTACGCTTATTTAGAAATACCTCTATCTTATCAAGAACACACACACATACTGCGAGAGTTACAGAGTGATCTCTTAGCAGTTAAACACTTACACACACGGGACAATAAGACACATTTAGTCATCAGGGTGATACCTGGGGCTGTTGGGTTTACTTATGTCACCTTTAATGAAGGGGAGACAGTCCCGATTGCATACAAGTCTCACTTGTATTCTGCTGCAGAGCAACGTTTTGCACAAACTGAGAAAATTCTCACTGCAGTACAGATGGCTGTTATTAAAGAAAGACCGCTGGCCCAGGGTCAACGCATCGTTGTCATTTCCCCGATTCCGGCCTTAGAGGCTGTTACAAAAGCAAGTGTTCCTAATTCGAAAGCTTTACACCCGCGATGGATACAATGGGCTACGTCTTTGACAGCCACTGATGTAGATTATGTATTTGACCCTAAACTGCAGACTCGAGAATTTCTTCAATATGAAATGGAATACCCTGTTCCTGCTGGTACGTTGCCTATTGACCAATATCAAGTGGTCATGTATACTGATGGCTCTGCGCAACCAGCGGTTGGAACTAAACAACAGTATTCTGCTGCATGTGCGGTGGTGAGCGGCACTATGGAGGGGGAAGTGTTCTGCCCCCGACATACTTATACTAAAACCTTGGGAGATTGCACGGCACAGCTGGCTGAGCTCAAAGCTCTATTGTTAGCGTTGGAGCACGCGGATCCGGCGCTTTTAACCTTGCTGGTCTGTGACTCCTACTACTGTGTGCAGTCTTTCAACGAATATCTACACTATTGGAAGATGAATGGGTTCAGAGATTCTAAAGGCAACACCATTAAACATAAAATGTTGTGGGGTAAGGTTGCGAATCTGAAGGAAACGCTTCCTAAAGTCCATGTTGTGCATACACTTGGACACCAGCGCATTGGAATACACGTTGCTGGGAATACTTTGGCTGATGAAGCCGCGAAATCGGCAGTGGCTGTTGCCACTGTGGCCGCAGTGACTCGTTCGAGTTCCAAACCAGACACAGAAATTTCGGCTGCCATAAAGGCTACGGCTGCTGGCACGCCCTTTCCTAAAGGATTTCCTTCAAAATATAGTTACTGCTTGAATGGTGCGCTGAATGCTACTGTTACAATTCCAGGCATTGGTGTACGTGAAATTCCCAATAAAATTGAGAGACCTCGATTGATTTCTGCAGCACATGAGAGGGTGGCTTCTGCACATGTTGGGGTGGCTGCCACGATTTCACTTTTACAGGCTTGTTACTGGTGGCCTGGTCTCTATAAAGAGACAAAGCAATATGTCCTTTGTTGTGACGTTTGTCAACAAATTAAAGCATCGTTGGCTAGACGCCCGCAGCAGACGCCCCTTCTGATTTCAAATAAACCATTACAGTGTGTGTACTTGGATCATTGTGGTCCGCTGACACCAGATAGTGCATACAAATATATATTGGTTGCTGTAGATTCGTGCTCCAGATTTGTATGGGTATGGCCACAACGCTCGGCTGACGCTCGAACTGTTATTAAAGATTTGCGCATCTTTGTCGATATATTTGCAGTTGCGGCTTTTCATTCGGACCAGGGCCCTGCTTTTGCCTCTAAGGCATTCAGGGACACCATGGCTTCGTTGGGGGTCCAACTCCAATTCTCGTCTCCATTTCATCCCGAGGGAAATTCTGTCGTGGAGCGTTTAAATCGTGATTTAAAGCAGTCCTTAACGGCCAGAGTTATAGGTACGGGTCGTGGTTGGCTAGCCCACCTATATGGAGTACAGAGAGCACTTAATAACTTGCCTAGAAGGTCACTGGGGGGGTCGTACTTCATATGAGTGCCTGTTTGGAACACGAATGTATGTTCCTGATCTAGATGGTCCTGGTGTGGAGGCGGCTGATACGACCTTTGACATAAATGATCGTGTCACTGTTTTACAGGATTTACAACAATTCCGTGAAGATAACTCTTCTGCCAGTGCTGCCTCCTCAGGAATTAAGGATGAGCCAGTAACACCTACTGGTTGGATACCCAGGATTGGGGATCTAGTGCGTGAAAAGGTCGCAGTTAAAAAAGAATTTGGTCCTTCTTATCGAGAACCTGTCCCTGTGTTTGGGGTGAGCGGCACGAGAACTGTGATTTTACCGCCGCTGCGAGGGGCCAAAGGAAATCGATTTGTTTCCATTGATAATGTCAAGTTACAACATGTGGCCGATTCTGCACAGCAGACCAAGAGGGACACCCAGTAGTTCCGGAATCCCTCTCACTACTGGGGAGGAAGTCCCGCTGTAGGTGATTTTCACCGACACTGTTTCCTCTCTGAGCTTGGGGAGGGTGGATGATGATCTTGCGATTGTTCCACCGACGGCGATTAATATGGAATCTTGTGATCAAATTGCTGTACGTTCTACTGACGTTTCTGAACATGTGGTTTATAGCGTGCCACGGCGAGAGCCTCCATCTGCTTCTTCGTTCACAGTTGCACCTTTTGCTAGAACTGCTTCTGGCTGCTTCAACGACGCTGATAATGATGGGTCCGGCTCCTCGTCCTCGATGTCTTCTGTCCACGGTCCACGACAGCTGCTGGGTTGGCTTAAACGCACATATTTTGTGTTTCCTTGGAACTATTTTTGGCTGTTTTTGGCCGTGATGACTATTTTATTATGGTTGGGATTTGTGGTTACTTTTTTTCTGATCATACATGGTCATTTTCTTCCTGATCGATCTGACATTGAACACGTGGAGACTGTGTTAAAACCGCATTTTTCGTCTCATATGGTTCGAAGAGACTTGTCCACAGTAAACATTTCTGCTTTACCAGTTCCGGATGGAATTGTGTGGGAAAAAGTAATGTTTGATATATATGGTCCCACTGAATTGATTCAAATACCGTATGTCCTCAAGTTATCAATGAATGATATTGTTATACCTGGCATTGTTTCTGATGATTGGGATGTGAAGACAGTAGATTCTATGCTAACGGATTTGCAATATTATACTGTCTATGACGATGAAGATGCTTACCAGTTTAGAGATAATCATGGTGACATGTTTTGTTACAACTATTATGGACACCACTTTATTCATAAAGCTAGTAGCCCTAAGCCCATGTTTAATTATGTGCAATGGGAACATTGCTCGACTCCTCCACAAGGGAGTTCGAAAACGTATTATGATAAATTTGCATATTTTTCTGGGCATGATCAACGAAATGCTAAGTCCTACTATTTTAAAGTTGCACCGTATTCTAATAAGCAAATGTTATTGACCAATATTAAATTACTGTATTCCAATTTGTTTGTATCTAAACTTTCGGTCGAGGGATATGAATACTGGTTTAAAACTGTTGACTTGAAAAGTGTTTGGGGTTCGAAAAATTGGCACATGCAAGGCAGGGACACGCTATTTAGAGCATGCATTATCCCTGTGCAGATGATTTTCCTCAATGACACAGTACAACAGACTAGCTGTTTGGGCTTAGCGACAATTAGGGAGTTGACTTTGCCTAGTATACCTGTCCCTTCTAAATTAACAAATTGGCAGCACTATGTGAATGCTACTTTTAGTGACTTTACACATTGGGTCCAGAATGGTACGCTTAACACTTCATCGTTACATCCAGGCGGGTGGTTATTATGGCCTGTGGACACTAATATGTGTCATCAACGTTTTGTCACCTCTTCAGGGGGGTTCACGACTAGTAGGGCAGACCCTCGTTACGTTTCACCAGAACATGCTGATATTATAACTACATACAGTGTGGGGAAGCTTTGTCAGCAATGGTTGAAGTCATCCACGCTGGATGCAGTTAAGTCACATCTCACGTTACTGTCTAATGATACTGATTTACAAGATTTTTTGTCAGGTCCCAAAGTACCACGAAAGAAAAGGTTCTTATACGAGGTTTATAATGAGATTTGGAAGCTTTCACAACAGGAGGCTGCAGCCCGGTTGAGGCAGGTTGATCAAGAAAATCTGATGCAGACTTTGTCTGTTGTTGATAATGTCATGCATACCCTTTCTGACCGTGTTTACACGATTGACAGCATTGTTTCCTCTGCCATTGACATTATTAAATCGGACATGTCTTCTTTATATCATGGGCAGAGTCAGACGCGGTCCATCATGCAGCTGGGTTGGACTCTTCAGACCTTGAAGGCGGGTCGCGTTCCATGGCAGCACGTTCGTGCCAGAGAGATCTTTATCTCTTTTAATTTGACTCGTCAACAACAACTGATGGCTAAAAAGGAAGCGACATATGTTATGTTAAATATTGAGAAATTAGAGAAACTGCCTTTCACGGTAGCTGAGATTCCGTCAGCTGAATGGTTGATTCATGGGGTTATTAATTTGCCTATCTCTACTTTGCAATTTACTTCGTGTTTGAAACACATTCCGGTGGGAAGATATGAACTATTGGGAGACAGTTACATACACGAGGTGTGGGACCTTCCCTTTCAGTACAGATGTGTTAATGGTTTGAAGGAGGTTTTTCTTAGCGGCAGCGAATGCAAAGCTTCTGTCAGCCATTTAATGGTTTGTAAACAGCTGTCCTTGCACGGGGCGTGTAACGCTTCCATTGCTAACTTAGCTTGTTATCTGAAGGGAGTTCCAGTCCCGGTTATTAAAAACACTTTCCAGGTGCTTTCTAACGGCAGTTACATTGTCCTTAACAGCGAACGCTGCTGTGGCATGCGTGCCGGAATAGTTTACATCGTCGTTGTCAACAAGGCCGTTACGTGCTGCGGGAATGTGTTGTTTCCCCCCACTCAAATTAGGGAGGTAGCGGACATCTGGCCTCATATTGCTACTTCCAAGGTTGATTTTGACAAATTGAGTCGGCTAAAAGCTTTATTGTTTCAAAAGCATGTGGCCCTTACATCTGCTAGCGAGACCTACGCACTTCAGGTGGCAAGGTCATCGGCGGAGATACAGTCCCTTTTGAATACTAACTTTCCGAATCACTTCGGTGAACTTGTGGGACGTATATTTAATGCATCCAGCACTGCTGGTATTGCACATTTTTTCAAAGTCGTTGGTGTTGGTTTCGCTCACACCTTCTCTTCCATATTCGGTTTGATACCTTCGGCTATACATTCTATTTTCGGAAGCATTTTTGGGGGTTTCCCGATTACTTTGGCTTTATTGGCTGGAGTCTTGCTGTTGTTGCTATTTTTTCGCAATGGCTGTCCCGTCACAACGAGATCGTGTATTGCTGCTCCCGTCAGCACAGCTGTGTCGTGAACGCATGATGCAGCATTTTGGAGCGACAGTCCTGGGACATCTGGAGTGTGACTGGTCTCTGTCATTCAGACCGGTTTTGGATTGTGTGCAACCCGTGTTTCGGTGCCTTTGGTGCTCGTTTGAACATGCACTGGCTCTCTGTCTCTCATTGCAGCGCCCTCCAATGGTCGATACTGCTCTGTTGATGTTCCCGATTAGGGCTCAATCCCAGACTTGTGCACTACGGATGCGCTTGCTTCGTGAGGCAGTTTATGAGATTCCCTTCCAGGAGGAAGATGGTATTGTCTCTTTCATAGGCCCTGCACGGGGTGCCGCCCTGTATGGTTTTGGGGCTTTGGATCACACCTGCTCCATGGTGCTTTGTGGCGTGGATCTTCCGATATTGACATATATCGAAGTGGAGGAACTCCTGCGTTCTATTGCTTCTATCTGACGATTGGATTTTTACGAAATTTACACTATATTGAATTTGGCTTTATGGTCACGTGTTACCTAAATTTATGACTTTGTTGTCTTCTCTCTTTGTCGAAATAATTGTTTTAGGTATTGTTTATATTTGGGGCATCCTTTTATATTATTGGAACCACTTGCTACCGACAAGGGGAGGGTGTAGTGTGGTTAGTTTTACGTATTCATTCCGCTTTAGCTTCAGGCTTTAGGCCTTTGTGCACTTTGCCGGGAATATATTTTATTCCTTTGCTGACAGCTTGGAGCCTCTGTGCACTTTGCTCTACATGCTTTTTATTAGGCTTCGTACTGTTATTTTTCAAATAGCCAGTTCTACGGTGTTGTTTTTTTATTCATATCACACTGTTTTGCCTACTTCAGCACTGGAGTTCTCCATAACATATTTACTCTGTGCTTCAGTCAAGGATACAGTCTGGTACATTGCTGATAGACGTGGTAAGAGTTTAGACTTGGCATTCCTGTGTAGGGACATTTTGTGATCACAATGACATGTTAGTTATAAAATCACTTCCTTGTCCCAATACACGCAAGAGGGAGATTCCGACCAGGGAACCACAACTAGACGCTGTCTGCCTCGTTGCAGATGCTGAACCAAGATCACAGGTCTTTGCTCAAGTATGAGGGCTGATGTCTCCACAGTGATTCTAATAGGCAAGCTAGAAGCTTAACATGCTGTGCTCTAAATAGAACAAGCAGAGGGAGAGTAGAAACTGTTAGACAATATGATAGCTTTGTTTTTATGTTTTACTCTCCTGGTGACTATTTCAATCCTACTGTGTTGTATCGTTCTGGTTATTGCGGCTCACGCCTTAATATCTAAAATACAGTCGTTTTATTAAAACATTATATAAAACTTATACTGTCTTTGTCATTTGTATATGAGATCATATTGGAAATAAGAGAGTTGGTTTGGATCTGAGTAACCACGACTTCCCTGAGAAGTTCCAAAGATGTCATGCGCTCGGCTGCCAAATCATTCCTTCCACATGGGAGAAATGAGGCACTGCTAGTTAGCCGGAGCAAAAACCGGATTTAGGGTGACAGAGTTCTTTACACGTGGGTCGGACTCAGTCCCCCACACCGTTATAGATCCTGCTACCTAGAAATCCAATAGTCTCATTTAGAATAATGAGAGCCCACGCGACACCATCAAGATGCCATCTCTGCTATTGGCTAAACTGTTGCTCTAAAACACTAGCCTACGTAGACAGTCACAAAATCGATGGTGTGTGTGAGATACGTGCAACAGTAGAGGCCACCTTACCTGTGCTTCTTCCCTCAATCAGCACGTTCTTTCAAGACACTCAAAAAACACCTTGTCACATACCATTCGTCACAGTCTTTGGCACCTCCTGCGCCCAGTCCAACAATCATTATTGGTGCTCCCACTCCCTCCTCCTCGGATTCCCTCATTACCACCCAGCAAAAGTGCCCTTCATCTCTCCATAGCCGCCCTCCACCCCGCACATACATTTCATTTGTATATAGCGCAGGTAATGGCTGACTTTACTAATGTACTCAGCTATTTACATAAAATACAGATTTGCCCTTTGCAGTAGGCATATAAACCTTCTGCGCTTCTTTATGGCACTAAAACTGCCACTAGACAAGTCTGACCCTTTTGTAGCAGAAACATAGTCACAATACTTACTTGACTTTTTTATTGCTGCCTAAAAGCTACAGTTGAAAAGCGTCAGTTGAAGTATGTGCATTGCTTTGAAGACGCAAGCTGCAACTGCAAGACAACTGGCGGCAAATATATATATCACTTTTATATGTGGGTCTGGTTTTCCTGGGGGCCCCCAGGGAAACCACACACATATTGACAAAAGTGATATATATATATAGATCTATCTCTGTATATATATATATATATCTATCTACATAGATATATCTATAGATAGATCTAGATCTATATATATATATATATATATATACACATATATCTATATATATATCTATAGATCTATCCATGTACATAGATATATCTACAAAGATATATATATATATTTTAGTTGTTGTATGGTTTTCTTGGGGGCCAAAATGGCCCCCAGGGAAACCCTACAACTAAAAAAATATTGCCCCCATGGGTGACCCCCTGTCCATTTATTTTTATTTATTTATTTTGAAAAAAATGTTGCCGGGGGGGTGGGGGCGGCGGCCATCACAGCTGTGATCGGGGGTCAGGAAACACTTTCAGGAAGGCCTCGTAAGAAAGGGGAGACTCTCCCCTTTCTTACGAGGCCTTCCCGAACATTGGGAAGGCCGTTTTCCCCATTGGAGCAGGAAGCGGCCGCAAGGCTGCTTCCTGCTCCGATGGGGAAATCAACTTTGTTACGTCACAAAGGGGTGGGTGGGGGGTGGGAGGGGAGACACGGAAGCTTCCGTGTCTCCCTGGGACCTAAAAAATAAATAAATAACCCCCTCCCTGGTGTCGGCCACTGGTCGTGACCCGCACCAGGGAGGTAGTGTGGGCGTCCGCAGTGAAGGGGTTAAAGACATATGCGAGTGTTGTCTTAAATAAACTATATACCTGTATGGCACTCCTGCCCAAATGTCAACTAGTTAGGTTTTTTTAATTATGTTTGGGGAAAAAAAAACAAATTAAAAAAGCATTTTTAAAACATGAGGAAGTGAATCTTGTTTTTTCACAAGACCCAGGATATATTATTGAGAGCAACATCTTCTTTCGAGCGATTGTCTATGATTGTTGACCTTGTGATTGGTTATTAATTGCCTGTACTTAGCTCTCTTCATTCTCATTACAGATTCGGCTTAAGTGTAATCCCTATCTAGCATTCAGAAGACTATCATTTTTTGTGTCTGTGCCTGACTGCCAGTGATACCCAATGTGATGCATGTCTTTATTGAGCTATCTGTGCGAGGGCGGATTCAGGTAGCGAGTTTCATGATTTCTTACCCATAGCCCATTTTAGTGATTTGCAAAAGTACAAGCAATAAATACAGATACCCATACATGTTTTATTTATCTTGTCACATATGCTGTGCTTCAAAGACAGAGGTCAAATGTCAGCCTAAGTCTTCTGCTGCTTATTCTTTTTAACATGAGGACTGGTGTTTACAAAGGTCCTCTCACATCACATTCAGAGAAGGAAAAATAAAGTGAATTATGTGACACTCTTGCTAGAGTACATTAAGTGTGAAAGGAAAGTTCGTAGGGTGTAATTGTTTTCGTAACACACAACAAAATGTAAATACCTGAAAGTGGACTATATACATTCAGCAGTTAGAAAAGCAAAAATGAAACTTTTTGTAATGCTGAAGTGCGATGGAAACAAAGATTTCAATAGGATCAGAACAAGTCAAAACACTTAATGATGCAAAAATAATAAATATTCACTGGAATTCATTTTTCACACATAATTTGTGTGCAATACAGTTTTATCAGTAAAACTGTATGTCTCTGCAAATATAGTGACCATTTCAAAGGAAAATGTGCTGTCTGTAAATGACAGTGCACTGTCTCACAATGCTTTAGTTACATTAAAACAAATGCCTGCCTCGTGTCCGTTAAAGGTCGGTGGGTGACGAACGTTTGTTGTACTACAAAGTCCGTCATGGTTCTGAAAGTTTGGGGAAGCAGTGTTCTAAGGCCGCAAAGGAGCATATTATGTCAGATTTTAAAGTTTATATATTTTTTTGGGAGGAACTTATGGAATATTGGAGCTCATTCTTCCTAATCGAGTCGTGAAGGTCACCTTCCTTCTGCTTGACAGAAGTTGATGTGGGCATTCCTGTGGAGCTTCGAAGTTTTTTCAGAGAATAAAAGGTGCTTACCTCTTGGTGCCCATTAGTTCGACTAGGTGCAGTGATTGGTCTATGCAAGGCTACAGTCACCTAATGAAAAACTGGTTTGACAACTCCAACACATAACTGTGTCTGGAGCTTTGTTTGGTGGCCTGGCACTATAGGTTTGTCCCTGTGCCATAGGAGGCATGAGCTCCTTTTCTAGGAAATCATTCATCAGTGGGCTTTACACATCCTTTATTCAAATACCAAGGCTGTACTGTGGTTTAATGGTGCACTCGAGCACATTTTGACTGACAATGACTGCCTCCTTGTCTTAAAGGTTCAATTACATTTTCAACTCAAGAAAATTGATATCTGATTCAATGCAGAAAAACAACATAATTCAGTTGATGTAGCCTATACAAAGGTAGATTTTCATATTTATACAAAAATGTGTGTTATTACAAAAGCCATATCTTTTGGTTAAAGCCCTCTGAGATCCTTTACATGGGTGGGACTTTTTGGTATTCACGACTATCAACGAAAAACTCTTGCTGACAAAATATACAATTTAGGAAACTTTAGAGATACACTCGAAATTTCAGATAGATGAGGTTTAGAGTTTTTTTCCAGGGCATAGCTTCAGGGCGGGTGTTTGGGGTTTTACACCTCCTCTAAAAAATGTATTCTGTAGTAAATAGCTGGGTACAGGTGCTTTCAGATGGGTAAGGTGAGGTGTCTGCCGGATTTCACTCTTGATTTGTACATGCCCACACTGTCAAACCCCCCCCCCCCACACACACACAGTCACTCTCATCTCTGCCTGAAAACTTGGGTTAGTTTGAAAAATATTTATTTTAAGTATCTCTAACAATCCGCACTCTCTTTCCAACGCCTCTTATGCCCCCCTCATGACCTGCTTCTCATAATGTATTTTAACAAGAGATGCCAGTGTGATTGTTGGAAATCTGAAGCTTACACCCCCCCAGACTTACTGACAAAGCTACACCCGTTTTTGGTCTCAATGAAAGGCAGCAGATCTGGTGTTTAATGCCTAAGCATAAACCTACTGAGCCCCCTACGTCTTTAAGCTCAAATCACATCACAAGACAATCCTACAGAAAGAAAGACTTTCATAAAAATAATTGTTTTTGACTACAGTACCAAGTCATAATTCTAAATCTCTCTTCTTAGAGTCTTTTGCCTGCTAAGAGCTGCTAGTAGCACTTATCCTGAGGAGGGTGTAGAGCTTTTTGAACCCTCATAGTCCCAAAACACAGACACGATTTGAAATGACTACACCCTCATGTTTTGGTAAAAAGAAACAAGCAAAGTTGTGAACAAAACAGGCACATCACTGCTGCATTGCAATTGCGGTCTTCTTTCAATAGAGCCGATACTTTTTACACAAGTTAAAATGTGTCTTTTTGGCACAATATATTTATGAGCAATTTGACATGCTAGCAACTGCAAATTTGTCTACAAAGTGATCTGTTGTGTGTGTAGTCTTCACTAAGTCACAGCTGGGTGGGTATTCACTTGCTCTTCACAAATGTAAAGCTTTGCTGGCTATATCCTGTTGACCATATGAAATCTGAGCTACACATAACAAAATGTAAACAACCGGAAAGGGCTACAACCACAGGGCACCTTGTTTGTCTGGTACGTTTATTGAGCCAATCAATTTTGTCCTCCATGCACTTAGGAAGAGAAACCATGTTCTGACACACTCAACAGTTACACTTCAGTGGCTGCAAAAAGAGGCAATCCAGCTGCTGGTTGCTAAAGACATATTGGGTTCTTGAGAAGGCTGACCTTGGAATGCATTCCACCGATTGCTTACCATTGGCTTTGCCCAGATAATCCACAAGTCCCTGGAGAAGAGGCTGGCGTTCTCTTCGGTAAGAGGAACCCCTCTCATTGGCCCACTTATGAACTGATGATACTCAATTAGTAGTATCTCTTTCCAATGCCAAGGATTCTTCCTTGACGAATCTCTCTCTCTGCCTGGCTGAGATTGCCAAATGGATGAATATGTCCAAATTGAAACTCAATGACGGAAAGTCAGAAGTAATGATTGTAGGCAATGGTGCTCCTTCTAACCTTTCGGCACTATACCAAGAGGTTTTCAGTAACCTTCCACCCCCCACGGATCACATAAAGAGCTTAGGCTTCTGGCTAGATTGTCGCCTCACAGTGGAGCAGCAATCTAAAAAGATTTCTTCATCCTGTTTTGGCCTCCTTAGAACTTTAAGGAAAATCTTTAACCTTTTACCCCCCTCTGGCCAGAAGAATTCTTATCCAGGCCATGATACTCTCTTGTCTGGATTATGGCAACTCCCTTTTTCTCAGCTCTCCTGATTATGTAGTAAAGAAACTTCAGGTTGTACAAAATGTGGCCGCAAGACTTCTTATGCATATATACCCAGACATCAATCAGCCAAATCAGCTTTAGCCTCCCTTCATTGGCTACCAATAAAACAGCGGATTCGCTTTAAGGCCCTATGCATGATACATAAAGCTCTGCATAACAAGAGGTCCCTACTTTCTTAGACAAGGCATCTCACCTTATATTCCTATAAGAACCCTGAGATCTTCAACCACCCAGCTAGTTCATATATCACGGATCAAGAGATCGTCATGGGAGGTAACTCCTTCTCAGTTAAGGCAGCTAGCCTTTGGAATTCCCTACCGCTGAAACTTCGGTAAGAACCCTTGGAACTACCGTTCCGAAAAAAATTAAAGACCCTCCTTTATTTGACTTAACTTTCTCATATTCAACATAGTTCTTTTTTTGTTTCCTGCGTCTCAGTTATCACTTCCTTTTCAGGCGCTGGGAGGCCTTCGGGTAGCCATGCGCTTTATAAATTTGTTAAACTAAACTAACTGTTGACCACTAACCCCACTTCCTGCTGTGGAAAGTACACCCCCACCCGCCGTCTTCTGGAGCCATATATGCTGCATTAACCAGCTCTCACCCTTTCCAAGGGACTGTCACCAGGACGCCACTTTCCTTTCAGAAACCATTGTTTTTAGGCAGGTCAGTTGATCTCAACCTGGACTACAAATCCCAGAATCCTGTTGTTAAATAAAAGCAAGTACGGGCAACAGTGCCCTAGTGATATGTAGTGAGCCGCCCTCTCTTTCCAGTACACAGGGTTCAATTTGTGCCAAAACAATCAGGTTCCTACACTGCCCACACCCTCCCAAAAAACAATTCCTTTTTTCAGGACACAAAGATCCAAACATAGTGCCTTAACATATTTAAAGCGCTCCTAATACTTACTAGTGTTTAACGTGGCATATCTTCTTCAAAATGCTTTGCGGTTGGCCTGTTGCAGGCCTCAGTGTTGATGCTTATACCCTTACACGTGAACCCATTCTGGGACAGACTCCTTCTTTCAACATTCACAGTGGTGAGAGGAGGAGGAGGAGTTGGTAACAACGGTGCTGTTAGTATTTCTCCAGTGAAGTTTTGACTATTGTAGAAAACAAGTGCGCTCAGGTTACAAAAATGGCCTGTCAAACCTCTGGTGATGAGTACATTCCTCAACGAAAGTAAAAAAAAAACAAGCATTTACAATGCAACGGGTCTCGCATTTGCTCGAGTAGTTATTAGTGTTGTAAACTCCTAAGCGGACTTTTCTTGCCACATATATTGAAAATTAAAAGTAACATAGTTTCACATAAGCGAGCCGACAGCCGCCATGAGCATCAGCGTGAAGAGACACAAAAGGGGGGAAAAAAGTTTGCTCGCAGTCAAACGTATCAGCTAAAGTGAAATTAGCTGTGTAACAGGGGCTATGGCCAAGGCGGTAACAAAACTGCCCCAAGGAGGGACAAATGTAAGCCATTTACCAATGACATCAAAGGATTTTTGAAGGGCAAGCCCACGAAGGAGTGGTAGTGATGGGCGTGAGGTGGGCGTGGTTAAAAGCCCAGATATATACCAACACGTTGGAAAAGCAGGGCTTGTGCGCTGCTATGCTCAACCTAAAGAAAAAATTCAGATGTGCACCCCAAATCCTAGTGGCACTGGCAGTAGGGAGGGTGAGAGGTGGGGTGTTGGGGGAGTTTAGGGAAGGGGGTTACTGTGCCCTCTGATGGTATGGAAAAAGACCAAAAGAAGAATGTGCCATAAAATCACCCTTTGAAGAGTCTGGTTTGTATTGTCTGTTACTGCTCACTTTAACAGCAATCCCACAAAGGTAGCTGATATACAAGGCAACGCAGGTGTGGGCTCGAGAGATGCGCAATGGCACTCTGATCCACTGCCCAACATTTTACAGGAGAAACGAATCCTAAAAGAGAAAACGGTAAAAAGGCAGATCAATAAAGGTAGACTCACAGGTGACCGAATGGAATTTCCCAAGCCAAAATGGGCATGGTATCTGGCCCCTTTATTCACCAGTACTCCGCTAAGCATCTCAATTCCAGCTTCTTGGAAAGGGTTTATCATTTCACCAATCTTTAATGGTGGCGTTAAGTAAAAACCTGAAAATTATACATTGATCGCCTTAATCGATAACGAGGCAAAGTACTATGCTGGCATCCTACTGTAACAGCTACTCAATTGAGCTGATACCAGATCAATCATGTCAATTAATCAGACGGGCTTCACAAAAAAAACTGGGACGCCATAAACATCATGGCACTGTCCTTGTTACTTGAAACCTCAAAATCAACCAAACAACCATTGTACCTCTGTTTTATAAACTGCAAAGCGGCTTTTGACAGCGTCCTTGGAAAACGGTTATGGAACAAGCTAAAGTACTTGGACGCACCGCCAATGCTGTTAAAAGCAATTGAAAATGTATATATGGACACTTGGGTAAGAATAAAGCTGGCCAACGAGGCCATCCTCTCCAGGGCCATTCCAACATGTCGAGGGCTACAGAATGGGTGCGCTCTAGCCCCGATGTTCTTACATCTATTCCTTGCAGACCTTTCTTCATCCTTGGCTGCGGTAATTTCTCATGCTCCGAAGCTTGGTGTGTTAAGAGGCCTCTTTTGTTATGGTTAGCCCCCACTTTCTGCCTGGTATTTGATGTAGTCTCAAAGTTGTTGGTGCCCAGGGCCCCTGCTAAACAGGTCCTTGGGCCAAATCTCTTTCCCTAAAACTGCACTGGCACAATTGGCAACACCTTTAGCAGCCGCCATAAGTCCCTAGTAAATAGGATATAGTACCCAGGGCATAGGGTACTAAAGATAGGCCCCTGAGGGTCTCCTCAGATTGTGACCCCCTCTAGGAACATGCATCCAGAAGCACCAGCACTGCCATTGAAGGCTGAGTATTCTGAGGCAATCCTAGTAAACAAATTCGACATGTCACACACCTTGTGTGACCTGTCCACTACACACTGCATGCACTATAGCTAAGTCACCCCTCTGGCAGGCCTTCCAGTCCTAAGGCAGGGTGCACTATACTGCATGTGGTGTGGGCATAGGTGCATGAGCAATATGTTACTACCGTGTTCTTGCCAAACCTGGGACTTAGTAAGTGAACAGGGCAGCCATTTTGAATGCATGAGGTGGATAATGGTCAGTACAAGTTTCACAGCTAGATGGTGGCTACCCTGAACGCTGGGTTGTTTGGCATCAAACAACTCAGAATGATAAATCCAAACGGGTACCAGTATTGGATTCATTATAAAATGTACCCAGAGATGACTTTAGAGGTGCCCCCTGCAAAGGTTAACTACCGTGGCATGGTGGCTGGCCGGTCACAACCAGCCTGCCACCACCAGACAAGGTTCTGAGCCCGTGGGGTGAGAGATTTGGCTCCCTGGGCTCAGAACAAGGCCTTTCCTGGGTGCAGGTGCCAATATTCTTCCCTCAGGAATGTGCACTGCCCAGCTAGTGAGCTTCAAAAGGCATACCGCCCTTGAAATGCGACCCAGAGGCCTGCTGCTAGCAGCAGATGGCCGCCCTTGTTGCAAACCCCCACGTTTGGTGGGAGCAACAGTGGGAACCAGTCAAAGGACAGGAGGAGTGGTCATCCCTGGACTGCACCACCCCCAAGGTGATGCATGCAGGGTGACCCCTCCATTTCATTTTCCTCCATCTTGCACGGAAGTAAAATAGCAAAACAGGTGCAGGGACGTGACGTCTGCCCACAGGAAATGGTCACTTAGTGGGTGTAGCCCCCCTAAGGTAGTTGACCCATTGGTCACTACTAGGTACTCCCTAAAACGCCCACTAAATACAGTATTTAGTGGGCATCCCTAAAACAATAAATCAGATTCCGAGGACAAAAGAAGACCAGCAACAAAGAAGACCATGGCTCAAGAACTGAAGTCCTGCTGCACCAAGAAAAGGTGCCATAGCCTGCCTGCTGCACCCAGGACTCAACAATTGCTGCTGAGGGGTTGCTCGGATGTTGGACAGACTCTACAAACCCCTAGAGGACCTCTACTCTTCAAAAATCGCAAAACATCTCCCTCCAGAGTGAAGGCATCACTCTACAACCACAAGGAACACAAGATCCAGTGATGGCCACTTCACTGACCGGCTGCTGACCAAGGAACTGGATGCCGCACCCAGACCAAACTTCACCAGTCGGACCTTGAGGACAAACCCTGCCAGTGTGCCAAGTTTGGTAGCACTGCGCCCTCCAGTGGCCAGACCGAGCAATAGCCCTAGGTATTGGTCAACTCACGTCGGACACCCAGAAGGACAGTCCATTCCCAACTGAAAAAGGACCATGAGGATACCCTGGCCGAGGGACTTCAGGAACCACCCAGACTTCCCACCAGTGTGTCCCTGCTGACCTCCAAGCAACCCTCAAAGAGACCTACCTCCTGCTTCCAAGGGCACCTTTGCGCACAGCTCCTGGATCACAGTTTGGCTCTGCACCCGGCTGCCCTGTGTGAAGATCCAGCTGTGCCCTAAGGCTCCCTCACCCCTTGCGATCTCAACACTCCAAGTGGGCTGGCACTGGCTCCAACGACTTTCTGCAGCTGCTCCTGCTGTTACCGGGAGCTACCAAAACATCTGCAGCTGGTCCATAATGCCCACCGACTACCTCGACATACCTGAAAAAGGAGACATTGGCAAACGCATTAGCTGATTTTATATGCATTTTCAAAGTATTTTCTTCATTGATTTCTTTGGTGCGAAATTAAGCACAAAAGACTATTTTAATTAAAACTTCATAAAATTCATAACTTATAAAGTATTTACCCGATTTTGATGATCTTGGTCTTACAATTTTTATCAAAATCAGAAGTATTTTTGTAAATTGGCCTCGAGTTATTCTTTTGTGTGTGTTGTCTCATTTGTTGATACTGTGAGTACAACAAATGGTTTGCACTTCTCTAAAATTAGCCTAACTGCTTGACCAAGCTACCGTAAAAATTTGAGGATTAGGTGGTCTAGTTTTTACCTCTGTAAACCAACGTGTGGTTGCTTGGACCCCTTGCACAGTGTGCCTTGCTGTGCACGCTACATAGAGGGCCAGCCTCCTACACTTGTGACCATTTCACAGTCAAATTTGCTGTACACCCATGATCAGTCACACCAAGCACCAATGCAACGCTTACTGAATGCCATTCATGACTACTCGCTAAGGAACGGCCTGGCGATTAACACAAAGAAAACTAAAATCATGAACTGCTGCAGAAGAACAAATGGTTAAAAAAATCAGCTGGTTCCTAGACACCACAGAGATTGAAGAAGTCACCAACTACAAATACCTGGGCCTCACATTTGACAACAAAGGCAACTTTATACCACGCAGGGATGAAATGACGAGAAAAAGTCTTGCCCTGGCTGCAGGGTTCAGGGTTCTCTTTAGGAACCTGAATGGTCATTCTTGTAGCATCAGTCTGGAAACAGCTTGGGCAAAGATAGTCCCTACCTTGGCAAATGGAAGTGAAGCCCTTTTAGGGAGGGCTTCAACCACTCTGGACAATGACGTAAAATAAAATCTACAGGGAAACATACCATCTACCAAGACACACCTCAGCAGCCCAGATTAGGCTTGAATTTGGTCTCACCACACAAACGATAGCCATAAGCGCAGCATTTGTCATCATGTGCTACAGATTCCAGTCAGTAACAACAGAACACCTTAAACTACAGCGTCTGGCTGGAAATCAATAAACCCTACTCAGCAGCTGGAAAATATCTCAAAGGCTCGATTGACCTGCTCGGGCTGGCCCCGCTATGGTCCGCAATGCCCACCCTTGAGTTGCTTAGAAAGACAAATGGCAAAATGTCATGACTAATCTCATCAATAGAGGACAAGGCTTCTCTGGAGAACCATGCATGGATGATCCTCAATAGCTACACACAGCTAAAACCACAAACCTACTTGGACGTAGCCTTAAACTGCAGGACCAAGGGTACCTTTCTCAAATACAGCCTTGGAGTTCTCCCCATCAATGCTCATGCAGCACTTTGATTAAGGGTAGTGGGAGAAATCCCCTTTAGGCTATGCAGCCACTCAAAAGAAGACGCAACCCATGTTTTCTACATATGAAGTTCAACCATAAATCTCCGGCACTGCTGGCTCTGGACATTTTGGATCCAGGCAGGTGTGCACGCCTGCAGGCAAGCAATAACAGCATGCTTA
The DNA here is from genome assembly GCF_031143425.1 of Pleurodeles waltl. Lineage (NCBI taxonomy): Eukaryota > Metazoa > Chordata > Amphibia > Caudata > Salamandridae > Pleurodeles > Pleurodeles waltl. Next base: position 70,773,850 of record NC_090448.1, read on the forward strand.
AACTCCGAGGACCCTCATGCGGTCTCCCGAATGGTAAAATATCTACAGGGAGTCGATAAGGCCTTAGAGAAAGCCCTTTGTTAGTCAGGAAACCCCCCCTTATGATTTCCGGTTCTCAGCCAGGACAAGGGTAAAGTTCCTCTTTCTCTATTTTGCTGTATTTCTATATTGAAATGATTTTAATTAATCAATCAATTACGTTTTTACTTACTTTTTTCAGGCTACAAAGATCCCAAAGTAGTGCTTACTACATTTAAAGCGCTCCTGCTAGCCAATACGTACTGCTGTTTAACATGGTATGTCTTTTCCAAAATCCTCTGCGGTTTGTCCTCCTGTTGCAGACCTCAGTTGCTTATTTCCCTTGCATGTGAACCCATTCTGGGGTACACTCCTCTTTTCAACATTCACAGTGGTGAGAGAAAAATAGTACTTAGCAACAGAAAATTAGAACCTAGAAGTTTTGACTAGTGTAGAAAACAAGTGCGCTTAGGGTACAACAATGGCCTGCCAAGCCTTTAGAGAAGTAAATTCCTCAAAGAGAATAAAAAAATAAAACAATTCAGATGTGCACCCCGAATCCCTGTGGCTCTGGCAGTACAGAGGATGACGGGGGAAGGGGTGGCGGCGCCCTCTGATGGTACAGAATAGACCAAAAGAAGAATGTGGCATAAAACCACCCTTTGAAGTGTGTTTTGTAATGTCTGTTGAAAGACATGCAGTAATTATGAAACAACTTTGTCTCACTATGCCTGGAGTTTTTTTTTTTTTTTACTACCAGATTTAGGGTTGTGTTTGTGTAATGACAACATGTGTGAATTTTAGAACGTGGGCCGAACAAGACTGTCTTTGGTACGAAACAGGGTGAAGGATGAAATTAGGCCACACGTTCATTAAAACAGACGGAAACAGTGCTATGCATGCTGGGACCTGTAGTTTTGCTTTTCTTGCTGCGATTATAGATCCACAGCTGGTGGCTTCAACCCTGAAAGTCACTCTTATGAGTTCACACCAGTGCTGCCTGACAATTGGTTCTCTCAAGTCAGCCCTTTCAGGCCCTGCAATTAGAGCTTCAGATAACATGCACACCTAGGATTAGGAACGACATTACTACCCCTAAGCTGTGACATCTTGTGTTTTCAGTTAATAGCACTTTGCATTATGGGACTTGTAGTGCCACTTTTTGTGTCAAAAGCGAATTTAATTTACTCAGGTGCCCCGTTTATTAGCATATATGTTGTCCTGTCCATTTGCTCCTCCAAGCCCCAAAGTAGATTCAGTTAAAGGCAATAAATGCTGAAGATGGTCACATGACTTGGTATTATTTGGCAGCTATTGTTAACGGCCACCATCCTGCACATTTACACATGTGCATTACCACGCTGACTTTACATGGTCTCTGGCTTTACCCTTTCCTTTTAGCTTTACCTTTATAACTTAGATGCGTAGATGCCCTAAGCCTGCTGAGGTCTCACCTGTGACATTGCATGCGCTTTCACATGCGAGAGATATTGTTTACTAGATGGGGCTTGAAACCCGCTCTTTGCTTACCATTCGAGGGCCTCCCTGTCATTCTCATTTGCTGTCTCCTATTTGGACAGCATTTTATGGCTTCACTTCCTCTTCTTCCATCTGGAGCATGGGCTAAGCACTGATTGCTTCATCTTTATTAGGGTTCTTCTGTTGCTCGGTACTATTTTTCTTTCAAGCTAGTGCAGTTGTCCCATCCTCCACACCCCTCTTGCCTGTGTTGCTTCTTCCCCCACTCCTCTAGTGTTTACGTCGCTTCTCTCCCCGTCCTGCCCCCACCTTAAGGGGTTAAAAAAAAAAAAGGCATTATGAAACAGCTGTCATAGCGTTTCTTTTGTTTCCCACGTCACAGCGCTTCTTTTCATTAAAATAAATTTCAACCATGCTGCTTTACAACATAAATAAAAGACACTGGCAAAGCCAATAGCTCCCACATAGGCGAGACCTGCTAGCTTTGCCAATGCTTGATGTCGTAGGAAACATTTCCACATGATAGCTTTCTGTTGGGTTTGGTCTTATAGTGTGCATATGATGTAGGACTCATGTCCAACAAGAATTTGAGAGCCATTTTGTTCCTGAATTCCATTGTACCTACATCATCATGGCGGTAAGGACTTTTGTTAATAGAATCCTCATATTTTTCACAATTAATGCTTAAGTCAACATATGTGGCATCAGGCATTAACAGGAGTCACAAGTGCATGGCTTCGCTGCTACCGATAATTTGCCTCGGGGGGGGGGGGGGGGGGGGCACAGCCGATTTGGCTGTATTCTGTTCGTTTCAACACAAAGTGGCAGATATCCCAAGCATGGCCATAGTAGCTTGTGCCACAAGCTACAGACTCAGGGAATTCACTTGTCCTCCAGGAGGCAAAGTCTTCTTAAAGCACTTTTCAATCAGCATAAGACAAATTAATTGTTTAGAATCACTACGCATCCCTTTCGGGATTTGGGAACACACGCCTACCAACATCTCATGGTACACCGGGTATATGAAGAAGTCTGGAATCTTAGAGAATCCCCTCTGCTGCCTATAAATATTGACCATTCTGCAACACCAGGCGTCGTCTGCTCACCAGTGTCCTAGATGCTGACTTGTGCCACATTCTTCAGTTTGGGGGGAAAACACAGTCAGTCTTAAAAGGAGGTCTCCAGAGGGGTATCCCTGAAGGAAATCAGTCTTTCCTGGCTTTAAAGCCAGAGGCTTAGTAGGCATATTTCTACAAATCAATGCACCACCATCAAAAGTAAACATTTCATGAAGACAAAAATGTGTTAATATCTTCAACAAAACATCACAATAAGCATGATGGTAAGTTGCTGCGGAAAGAATGGGAAATTCATTGAAAACGTGGCACGCCATCAAGCCACAATCAGTCATCTGCTACAAGCAACTGTATAAGTCATTGAGGTTACAAGTAAATGTCCCAAATGTATACAAAACAATACAGCCCTCAATTCTTAGTTGAGACATACATAAACATAGAAAATACAGCATTAAAAGGTTTTACCACCTTGACAAACCTCGTCAAAAAACCAAGCATATATTACTACGTATAACTTCAGTGGGATGCAAAGCGCTAAAACAGGTATGGAACCACAGTTATTTACTGCTCTGACATCAAAGCACTGAGCGAACTGAAGGCCAACAAATGAAGGACAGTAAGATGATAACTAACACAGCAAGTGATCATTAGAAAACGCCAGTGATCGTTCAGAATGCCAACTCTTAAAGGCAGAAACAACTGATTCTCAAAAGCGTAGTCGCAAGCTCTCCTCCCTCTTTAAAACAGACGCTCGGCGTGGAATATTCAGCAAAGCATTTGGCAGACAATAAGCTCAAACATTTGTAGGATCAGGAAAATGCATACACTGAAAATATTAAATCCTTACTAGTGGCCTACAAAGGATTCCCACAGCATCTTCCACCTAGTGCATTTTAAAGTTTCTGGCACACAGCTTAAAAAAACTAGAAATATAGTTTTGAGTTCTCAAATTGTAAAAGAGACAAAGGTTGCAGTATATTGTATCAATTTACGGGCTCTGCATGTTTGTCTTTTGTTCTAGTACAATTCTTTGTGATAAGTGTTGATCTCGCTTTAAATTATCGTCTTCTCATTTACTTTCTTTCTTAGGTCAAGCTTAACTTTTTCCTACTCCGACACGAGACTCTCTCAAGAGTCATATCAAAAAAATACCCGTGGGTTCAACCACAAACAGAAGGCGCATATACTTTTGTGGTCATATGATATATCCTTAGGGCTATGGGTGATAAAGTGACGATCAGGGACCACCCTGGAGGATTTTGGGCAAGTTTTTGAAAACTTCAACGTGCTTAAAAATCTACTACAAAAAAACAAGCAAAATTGTCAATTTTTAAGCAGAAAGGAGTGTCATTTGATATCGAACAAGTTGAACAGACACCAAATCCAAATGTAGTTCTAAATTTTTTCTGGAACTGGAAATGCTTCTTTTCACAGGTCAAGACAATTGTAAATAAACACATTCACCAACTAGTGTATCTTTGAATAAAAAAATACTGCAAGCTCACATACAGACCTATGAAATATTCCAGAATCTGCATAATAAGTATACTGCAAGTCAAACGGAAGGCTCTTGACTCATGCTGTAATCCAAAGTTGCCAAATTCATGCTCTTCACGTATATAGCAATAAGGGTACTTTAGGCCAGATTTTGAAAGCACTGGTCGCAAAATAAAAGTCACTATTTGCAACCAGCATTTTTGAGACAAGTGCATTATTGCAAATTGACCTATGTTGCAATAGGTCAGGTCGCAAAATACCAAACTGTAGTGTGTAGCAATTCGAACTATCTCATGAATATTAACGAGGTTGGTCGCAAATTGCAACCCACTATGATTCGCACCATCACAGTGTGGTGTACTGCGGAGGTCAGCAGACCACCATGTTTGTGGTTTCTTTTAAATAAAACAAGATATTTTTTTATACAGCCCATTTTCCTTAAAGGAAAACGGGATTCAGGTTAAAAAAAAAAAAAAAAAAAGTTTAACAAGCATTTTTAAGTCTAGGCAGCGGTCCATGGGACTACCGCCTACTCTTAAAAAATGCCACCATTCCAAAAGGGGAAGGAGTCCCACCACTATTTTTGTGTATTCAGTACAGTATTCATGTTTTGCAAACGGATTTCAGTCACTAAACACTGATACATTCCACTCTGAATCGGTAATGTGCTACTTGATCACTATTTGGACTAGGTACATACTAAAAGGCCTTTTTGTGATCACACATGGCCCAATTTTGTAAATCGGACCTTTTGCAAACTCAAAATGCATCTATACAGTAAGCCCTTTATTCTTAAACACAGTGCTATGATTTCCAGAGCAGACCATGCATGACGTCCTATTAATCTCTCTCAATTAAAACATTTTAAAAATAGCTTTATTTCATACCACCGTGTCATGGGAATGTGTACTATACTGTAGATAGAAAGTTACCCTCTGATGCAGCTACAACAGTTCCTGGTGTAGTGCAACCGCTGTGATATAATTCATTGTAGACCCAAAAAAAGTAAACACACATTGTAAGTGTATGATGAAAATAGATTTGTAGAAATGCATTGCACTCATAAATGTTTTAAAGAGTATCTATAGAAAAGGTCATCAGTTTTTGATTCATCTATGAATATAAAGTCTTTTCTCCTTGGTTGTCCCCACAGTTCCGCGCATGCCTCCTTCCTCCCGATTTCTCAGATCAAAGAGTTGTTTTAGAATAATGACTCTCCCAGATATCAGTAGAAAATAACATGGCAGCACTGATGCTAGGGATCAAATGATCGCCATCATCAAGAGGGATTTTCTTCTGTAATCTCGTTCCTGTAATCTCGAGCAAGGCGTTTGAGGTCTTTCATAACACTTGGATGGTCCGCCAGGTCCACACACAATGACCGGGCAATCTCCAACCTGCTGTAGTCTTCAGGTTTGACAAGTCTTCGCACGACTTGCAGGCACCTTTCCTTCAGAGTGTACACTGAAAAAACACACAGCTGTTAGTTATTTTACTGCAAAAACAGTAATGCAGATTGTATTTAGGTAAATTGCTCCACCTACGCATATTGTCATCCTAAGACACGGGGCCAGAAAAATACCTTCTATTGGAATGGAAAGACCCAGGTATATTTTTGATCATCTTACAGGGATCTGTAGGGATGGTGGTTTTATCAGGGACACCTGTAGCACAAAGAAAATAAGGTCTGCTATGAGCAACAGGTGACAGGATGCACAAACATTGGTTACGGGATCTACAACCATAGCCTTATAGGTTACTTGACATAGCAGCACACCTCTTGCCAATACTGTATGCTGACAAGCAACAGGCAATAATTGACTGATCTGTACTGCATGGTGTCATAGGGTAGAAGGGTAGTTAAACTTGAAGAAACAACTAAGTATCTGGGGAGTTGTGTTGTACATTATGCATGATAAGAAAAGTGAGATGCAGCAGTTCATACTTAAATACTTGATGCTATCCATTTCTTTGTGAATGCTACAACTAGGTGTGCCTTGTACTATTTTAGGCTCCTACCAGGTACCTTCCTAAGCCTACAGATGTTCCACAGGCTCACACTGGTACTAGTATTCATAGATGTCTGGTTTAACCAATGGCCACTGCACAGGACACCCAGCTAAAACACCATACAACCTGCATAGCACATAGAAAGTACCTTCATGCCAGTGCCTTGCTACCTCATCAGAGTCCTCTTGTTCTACTAACTGACCAGAAAGCTTACGTTGGCCACCAAAACCCACTGGCCATCTGCCCGCCAAATTCATTTGTTTTGGCAGCAGATCCTCATGATTTCCCCTGAATCTTTCGAACGCTGCATCTATACACTGAGGTAAAGGTTAAGTGGAACATGAAGACCTATTTGTTCCACCTTGTTCGTCAGTCATGAAGCCTATCAATGGTTTACATTTATGCGCTGCCTGATCTGCACTTCCCTTCTTTATGACACTAAGGCAGACATCTGGAAGCCAGAATGATTTACAAATTAACTAAAGTAAGCATGTTTTCATTATAGCTCATGCAGTGGGTTTCAAGGCAGATAGAGGAGAATCCTCCTTGTCTATGGTCACTTGCGGAGGCTCTCAGTGGCATAAGGAGAGCAACAAGAAACAGGACAAGCCGACCATACACTTAAGCTTGACAGCAGTGATTGCACCTTTCCCATGACTGCCGAAACTGTAATCACAGGAGTGTCTGTTGAGCTGGAGCATTTCAGTACTCCAACCATTCAGAAGCAGCAACACAGTGGATAGTTTTGATGGAGTATGAGCAAGGAGGACTATGGTGCCATGGTGATACAGCACACAATGCAAAGATGTCTTGTGGATGTTAAGGAGAGGGGCCAAAAACCAGACCCATAAACGGACAGCCCAGCATTTGATGTTCTAGAAACAGCGTCTCTCTTACTGCAACTAAAACCTGGGAAGTTGTCCACTATGACAATTTGTACTACACAAGCAGCACATATTAACACCTCCATTTGGGGTGTAAGCAACACTGAACCATCCACACATCCACTAGCTCGGAAACTGTATAGTGCAGGCTCTGGGTGGGTTAATATATTGGCTTTTCAGGTCTGTTCCCATACAGCTTGAAGATCCACCAGCTAAAGTGCGAGTAAAATAGAAAACTTGCATAGGTTGTACATTTAATCATAAAAATTGGGATAAATTATTATCTCATCCCTGTAAGATTTCTAGGAATTCTAAATGTCAATATATACTACATAACATTCTACAGTGTGCCAACGAAACACTGGCAAAGTGGAGCAGAATTTATGCACCTGCATGTACTTAATGTCCCCAGGGTTCATCCTTTGATGCGGATATCAAGCATACGTTTTGGGAATGGCGGTTTGTAGCCACCTTCTGGAGGGACATCAGTGCACTGCTGAAGGCCGCTACAGACCGCCAAGCACTCTATAGTCTGGATTGTTGTGTGCAGGACTTTACAAACGCCCCAATTCCGGTAAAGTTGTGAATAGATTTTTAGACCTGGCTTTCTTACTGGCTAGCTGTACCACCACCAAGAAATAGAAGGCTGCTACCCTCCCTGGGTTTTCTCAGTGACATTCTACTGTCTTTAGCTGGGCTGAAGTCAAATCAACTTCTTTAAGGCAAGGGAGGCGAGATGCAAGCGGAAACGTCCTATAGGTTGCTTGTTTCATATTCAAGGGAGGACCTGGTCTGGCTGTTCGGGCTGGACTTTTATGACTGGAACAGGGTCAAGGCTGATTTGCATATGGTCGGGTCCAAACTGAGGTGGCATGGTGGGCGAAAAACGAAGGATTGGGATGCGGCACGAGCGACTGTCAGTGGCTAAGATTAATTCATGCATCCCATCAATCACCTTGCTGCTGTTGCAAAACACAGTTGTTATTCATACGTGTTATAACAATGTGCAATAACCTACTACTAAGTAAACAGGGCGGTGAAGCAATGCAGCCTATGAGGAACATAACCACAGTCTATCAGTTCACTTAAGCTTAAGAGCAGGTGAAGGCTCAGTCCCAGCTGGAGCAGAGCAAGAGAGACATGCCTTAATTGTCTTTATTGCAGTCAAGTGTATTATAAGATGATAGGGGAAAGAGATCAGGTGATGGGCTGCAGTTTAGGGGTGACTGACACATCTTTCCTCTCTTTCCTGCAGAAACAAAGTGAAATAAAATGATATTGGGAAGTGTGAGCCATGCTCACTCACAAACTGTAACAAACAGGCATTTGCAATGGAATAGATCTTGCATGTGCTTGAGTTAGAGCTATTGGCAATGTAAATTCAGAACTGGACTTTTCTTGCCACATATATTGGCCACCCCTGCCTCATAGTTTCATCTTTTCCTGACATATAATTCCATATAACTAAAGCATTTCCATTGACCTCCTATCTGCAGCAAAAAATGAAAATGTTGCCATTTAGCATTCATATTTAAATCTGCCATGCTAATTCCAATAGACCACCACTTTCACCACCCCACCATCAGAGTTTGCTTGCTGGCTCCCAAAAAGACACAAGACAGCCACAGAGGAGAAATAAACTAGAAGGCTCACCCAAACATATCAAGGGTGTTCAAACAGTCATAGTGTAATAACGATGTTAAGTTGGCCTGAATCATTGTCATAATCGTAATAAGGAGAGATGTTAAAAACATACAATTATCATATAAACCTTGATCAGAAATCAACTTTTGGCATTAGACTGTAATGCTCAACACAGCCCGTAGAGGGCACCATAACAGAAATATAATTTGTAACAAACATGATCATGTAACCATATTGTTAGCCCCTGGAGGGCATAGCCCAGTGAAAAAGAAACAGGCCAAAATGCAGTGTACAAATATACTTAGCCCTTAGAGGGTGTTTTAGGGCTAGCAGGCCTACTGCAATGATATTACAAACAAGGCCTTTAAAACAAAACTTCTCCCAGCTGTAAAACAAAAGTTCTAGCCATGAGAAAGCTGAAAAGACACTGAATAGTGGGAGGGGTTATTAGTTTATGTAGACAGAAGGGGCGTTTTGAAGGTGGTCCCATTGTCCTTGGACCACAACAGGCTGAGCTATGAGCAATATTTTCTTTGTAAAGAAAATGCCCTGCAAAGCATTATGGGGCAAGTTTCCGTGCCACAAATATTTTAGTATGTTGATATGACAAGTACTGCTTAGAACAGCCCCTAGACGACAGCACAATGAAAATAGTATTTGTAAGAAACATTGCCATGTAACTACATAGTTAGCCCCTAGAGAGCATTACCACACAAAAATAAAATGGCAATAAATAATGCAGGGTAACCATGTATTTACCCCTTACAGGGCGTAGTGCATTACATGTTTTCAGGGGTAGCAGGCCCATAGCAATGATATACAAAAAAAGGCCCTTAAAACATAAGCTATTCCTAGCTATAAGACAAAAGTTCCAGCCATGACAGTGCTTAAAAACACACCGAATGGTGGGAAGTGTTATTATTTTGGGGTCCCCACTAACCTAGCGTGGAAGCCCAGACACGTTGTGCTAAATGTTTTGGTGGTGGCCCCGCTGTGCTAGGACCACCACCGGCTTAGTTATGAGCAAAAATGTTTTATGAAAGTAAAGCCCTGAAAGCATTATGGGGCGAGTTTCCCGAGTGCAGTGAATATTGTAGTATCGGCTCTCCCGCTGTGCCGGGAGAGCCGCTTTCGCTTTGAGGATTTCTGTTTTGTGTAAAGCATTTATCAAGTTCAAGTGTTATAAGGGGAGAGCCACAATAAATTACCCGGATTAGGTAACTCTGAACAATGTGACCAGCGCTCTAATACCACTGATTGAGTTCACGCTGTTCAAGCTGAGTGCCATGGCCGCCATGCAGAATGAAGGGGAAAGACAAAAGAAAATAAATTTAGCCCACGCTGAAGTATATTGTCAATCGTGCAATAATCCATGTAACAGGGGCAGTCCACAAGGCAAGAAATAAATAGCCTCAAGGCGGGACAAATGTAAAGCATTTACCAATGACATCAAGGCAAGCCAAGGAATGATTGAAAGTGATGGGTGTGAGATTGGCGTGGTTAAAAGCGCACAATAGTAACAACAGGTCTAAGCGATTGTGCTCTCGCCCCGAAAAGGAGGAAACCAATGTACAGTTTTGTTGCTGTCAAGCTGAGTGACTGCCAATGAAAAGCACAGTTTGCAAACCAACCCTAGTGTCTATTACTGACACACCAAAACTGACCTGTTCAATATTGCACTTAGACAACACCTGCACTGGTCTCATCTCAAAGACTAAAAACTGCACCCACTCAATGCACCTATCTTGGAAGGTTATACATAAGAAAAACAGACAAACCACATTTACAAACATAAATGCTTCTTACTGAAGATTTTTCTTTAGATGTTTTGTGTGCTCAGAGTTCATCTGCACCAAAATGTTGACAATAACGTATGGTCTTTTATTTTTTATTTAAATATGTATTGCAAGAAATGCAAGAAGAAAGTGAACACGAAATCAAGAGATTGCTTCCACTGAATTGAGAGAGAATATAAAAATTTCAGAGAAAATCAACAATACTGTCCTCAACACTTAGTGGAGTATTGAGAACAACCAAATTCCTCAAAAAGTGATCCACAATTAACGCTACAAAGTTTCAACTGCAACTCTCACGAAAGGCAATACACTTTTTACCGGTACAAAAACTGAGTGATGGAACAGTCAACAGCTCAGTCAATATTATCAGTTCAGGGATGACCAACGTAGGGTCAGGAGAACTGGATCAATACCAGATGTTTAGGATATCAACATAAATTAAATGAACATATAAAGAATGCAAAAGCGTTTACATACTAGGTGATTATACTTAAAAAAATAATAATAATAGGAAATTAATCCATATTCAACACTGGACCTTTTTCTGTCCTGCACCATTAACATTTTTATTTAGCTGCTTATTTAGGGTTACTGACTTGTGATAAAAAAACAAAGTGCTGAACTACTGTGGAGAGTTTTTGCTGCAGCCAACCCCTTACCAGGTGAGTGAAGATTTCTTTATAAAAACAGTGATCACTCCCTTGCTCTAAGTTCTACTTTTGCCCCAAACAAAGGTCCGACAGCCCTCAATGAAACTTGTCCTTAATCAAAGGAGGTGAACTGGACTCCAATGGTTTTCCTGAAGGGGTGTCAACGCCTCAGTGAAGAGGCTTGTCTAACTTTTTCTTTCACGTTATCAGATTTTCAGCACCTGGATACCCTCGCAAGTGATAGTGCACTTTACAAATACACATAGCTTAAAATTTGAGAGATTTCTGAGTTTTGAGCACAAACAGTTCCAATGTTGAGTGCCACTGCATACACCAACAGTACTAAGTATTTTTATCTACCTTTCATATGGATTAAAACGTACCTCCACAAGAGTGCTATTCCGCCCAATCTTCTCTTTCAGCAAAGATCCTCCAAAAAAAGGTTTATCCCTCTCTTTCATAACTTTGTGCGCTCAACAGAACAAAACAAAATGAGAACCCTAACTTAGAACATATACTAAGCCTGTCTAGTCAGGCACCTTTTTCTGTGCATGTTCTGGAAGTCTTCAAGAGCTCCTACATGGCCGATATCAAAGTCACTAGAAGAGGGAAGAATTATATTTTTGTGAGAAACTGATTGACTCCTTAGCAAGAAAATGTCTGTACCACATATTGTGAAAATCACTTTCTTGTTTTTTAAACCACAATTATGCAACACTGGATTTTGGTTGTTGCAAGTAATTTAAAGCAATGTTGGCTACAATGCCTACCCTTAGTTTACTGGCTAATAAGACTACCATCGACATTATAACATAAAACCTGCACAGTGCCAGAGCTACTGTGCTAGACGAGGTTCTGGCCAGAATGGGAAGGAGAAGAATGACATATGAATGCTGAAGGTTGTTACAAGTTATGAAGTCTAATTGCAGGAACTCAGAAGTACTAAATATGTGCTTAATAAGGGCAAGAGCACTGCAAACTCAAAGGTAGTCCTATGGAGGGCACTACTTACCAGGAAGAGTGATGTCTACGCGAATCGGCTGCTGCTGCCCCTCAGCCTGAAACAGCAAAAACCACTCTTTCTTATTAGCAAGCAGACCATCTTCTGTGTTTGCATCTCTGAAGAGCCAAAGATGCCCTGAAATGACAGAAGCACAAACACCTTCAATAAACAGTTTGAACTGAGACATGTAGATAAGTTGATACCTTACTTCGAAGTAATTTGGCTGCCTACTCAAGGCTGTAGACAACTTCCTACCCAGGCAAAATTAGCATCTGAAAACAAATTTACACTAGAAATATATTTTATACGGTCGGGTGCTCTGTGTCGAAGTGTGAGAATTCTGTACTCTCAGACAAGCGTGTAATGTTAGTTGACCTTAGCTATAGTGTTCATCCTAAGCTCCACTTTCTTTTGGAGGGCTCATGAAAGTAGCAGATTTTTTTAAAGAGAATGAATCCTGTACTCATATTACCATTAGAAATAGATTCGTATCAGCTTACTGGGCAAAGCACCTACAAAGTATATTCATGCGATAGAGGATATCAGTGAGGGAGCAGTGATTTCATAGGAATTGATGAAGGCGGAGGTTGGCCATTTGTGATTGGATGGGCTCAATGAATGTGCTTGGCAGGGGACTCAATGTGATGACAAAGTCTGACGTTGTGAGGGGGAACTGTTCTTAGGCACAGGGTTGCAAGGATGAAAAAAATGTTCCAGGAAGACATGCTGTTATTGTTTGTTCAGTTCCTTTCTCCCATCACTCAGGATGACAGGGAAGCCTGTACTATCACCTAATGCCAGGACCACAACAGGAATTATGTAGTTTTGTTTTTAGTTCAAACTGATCAAAAGTTACTCCAAACGCAGCAACACATGTTGCCAAGCAGTGGAATGCCCTTTGCAAAGGTTGACTGTTCCACTTTCTGTTGGTTATTGCTAAATACAGGTGTTAAACTGGAATTAATGAGGCGAAATCATTTCCCAGACAGTGGTAACCCAGGTTAATATGATAAAATAATGAAGTAATACTACACAAAATGTGCTGCTTAAGGCTACATAATTTGGCTTTTCTCGACGCATCCCTTAATCAACCCTCCCACATAATTTTGTCCTCCCCTGACAGATAATACCAGTGACCCTGCCTAAGGCTCTCTTCTCTGCACCATACACATAGAACTGCCGTCTTTTCCCCGTGTTCAAAACCTGCCATTTTTGAGTTGGGTTTGGCCTAGGGCTTTTACCTAGATTTTTTCTCTGAATGACATTTGAGTCTGAAAAGAGTGGTTGTACAATGTTCACCATCTCATTCATCAGCTCGAGCATCAGGATGAATGTAAAAACTATACCAAAGCGGACTCATTTGCCTCTTACTGCTGCCCCTTTTGGCAAGGCGACACAGGTAAAAGGGCAAAATACTGTCAACTTATAGTGAATAGACTCAATGGCTGAAGTGGATGGACTCGCTGCCCTATAATGTATGCAAAAGGCCAAAGCAAAATGTGAATGACACCACAACCGACCAGAGGATGAATACGGGAAGACTGAAAGGCCCTCTATACATATGTGTTTATATAGCTATACATATGTTTACATTTTTAAAGGTTTTTTTTAAAGAAAAAAAAAAAAAATCATAACCAGCCCAAGACATACAAAATTACATTGAAGTAGCCACACTGACTCATAAATGAGTCTATCTGTGCATTTGTCAAGGAACTCAGCCCCCAAGGTGTTTTGCCTGGAGCCAGTATTAGCTAAGCTTAGCTCTCCTGCACCCGTGCCCATCAGTTCTTCTCTTGTCCTTAAATCCTTGCAATAAAGAGCCCTGTTTAGTAGGAAACAAATCTATACTGGCACGAACAGGAGCAGCTAAGGAGTGGATGGTAAGTGTTGTGGGCAGCTCTTCAAAATCATCTTTAGACAACTCGTATCTTCAAGTCCCAAATCCGAGGTCAGGGTCTCTCGCTCAGAACATGAGGACAGCTTAAAATCCAGTGAGAATGCAGGCCCTCCATCCTCCTGCAGCAAAAATCAATACAGGACTAACAACTGTGAGTCTACTTTGAACGCTAATCCAATTTCAACTCTGTGTGTCTGCAATACTCTAGAATGCAAAAAGTATGAACCCTCACTGAAAGATAAGAAAATTAGTAACAAATGTTGCCTGAAAATCATCACAATCCACAGGAGGCTCGAGGGAACATAAAAACGAACTTACCTTAGAGTGGATGTTGACTAAAGAGCTAGGAAACTCTGACAGTCTGTAGCAGTGGTTCCCAACCTGTGGTCCAGGGACCACTGTGGGGTCTGCAAAGCCTCCTCAGGGGGTCCGCGACTGCTTAGAAAATTCAATAATATTAACAGATTAGGTCCTCATCTCCAAGTAATGACTCAGTGGGGGGTCCCTGGATTCCAATAATGATTCAGCGGGGTTCCCTAGGTTCCAGTAATGATAAGGTGGGGGGTCCGCAGAAGTCAAAAGGTTGGGAACCACTGATCTATAGAGTCAATATTGCAGAGTTAAAGTGTTGGAACAAGAATGTCGCCTGCGTGGTGTATGGGCAGTTACACCTGCCCAGAGTGCCTGACTGCTTGTTAAAGTATACTGGTTTACTGGTGGTATACTGACTATTTTTGGACCTACCATCACACTGATATAGCATGTGTGCAGAGGCCTAGCCCTGTCCTTGTCCCTGGTGGAACGAGGTACCGAACCAGGTCTATAATCGAGAGGAGACGCACCGAGTGTGGCCCTGTATCAGATGTAGGGGTACTGGTTATGACCTGGGTGAATCACAAAGCAGTGGTGGTAGCTACCGATCAACGCAACTATACCCTTTTTCACTATGTAAGCGAGAGGGCACTTTGATGACTCCTCTTAAGTAAGTTATGCTGTTGAGTGAACCCAGACACTAGCACTGACATACTGTGTCTAGTGTGTGTAGCACATGTATGGTAGTAGGACAATGTGTGGTCGGAGTGCTGGGCCCAAGTGGATCAATTTTGGATGTCCCCTGGATGGCAACATGGCCAAGACAGTGGAAGTCTATTGAACGTATTCCTGATGCTGGAGGGTAGGAGACAGAGACCTTGAACTGAGGGAAGATGAAGACAGGGTCTTTGTTAGAAAAAGGTCACCCAACTGTTCCAGTTCCAAATTTTGTATGACCAAGGATGGTAGTGCTCCACAGGGTACTCAAAGGACTGTTGTGTGACTAGGGCCTGGTGTCTGACCGGCAGCCACTCTCTGAGAAGCAAGGAGATATCACCTGATGTCTACACTCTGCTGATGGAGTGAGGGGGTCACATGTGTGGAAGTCAATCAATCAATAAATCAGTTTTTGTAAAGCGTGGCTACTCAAGGCGCTGTGGGTGGGTGTTCAGGGGGTGCAGGGGTGGGGGAGGCAAGGGTTTGCCTCTTCCGAAGAGCCACATCTTGAGGTTCTTCTTGAATATGGTGAGCGATGGGTTTTGTCTGAGGTGCAGGGGGAGGTTGGTCCAGCTCTTTGCTGCTATGTAGGTGAAGGACTGTCTTCCGGGGGTGTTTTGCGAATACAAGGGATGAAGGCCAGGGCCAGATGGGCGGAGCGAAGGGATCTGGCGGGGGTGTGGAGGAAACTTGGTGGTTCATGTAGGCTGCATTGTGTATGGCCTTGTATGGGTGGGTGAGTAGCTTGAAGGTGATTTGTGTCTCGACAGGGAGCCAGTGGCAGGTCCTCAGGTGTTGGGAGGTATGGTCTCAGTGTGGGAGGTCCAGGATGAGTCTGGCGGCAGCGCCAGCTTTCTGGATGAGTTTTAGTTTTTTATGTTTCTAGTCAAGGTGCTGGTGTATAGGAAGTTGCCGTAGTCGAGTTTGCTTGTGACTAAGGCGTGGGTGACTGTCCTGCGGCAGTCTGCTAGGATACATCTGAAGATTTTACAAAGTATGAAGAGTGTGTGCCAGCAGGAGGCGGCGACTGAGTTTATCTGGCAGGTCATGGGTAGGGGGAGTTGAGGATGATGCCTAGGTTGCGGGCATGCTCAGTGGGTGCGGGGGGGGTGGGGGGGAACTGAGGGATGTGGGCCACCAGGAGTCGTCCCAAGCTGAGGTAGCGTTACGAATATGATGGGCTCAGTCTTGATGGAGTTGAGCTTGAGGCAGCTTTCACTCATCCAGATGACAGTGGCTTCCATTCCTGAGTGGAAGTTCCTTTTGGCCGTGTCCGGGTCTTCGGTGAGGGAAATGATGAGTTGTGTGTCATTGGCGAGTGAAACGATGTTCATTCCGTGGCTTCGGACGATGGCTGCAAGAGGGGCCACATATACATTAAACAGTGTGGAACTCAGTGAGGATCCTTGGGGGACTCTGTAGTTGACTCCTGTGGGTCTGGATGTGTAGGGTGGGAGTCTGACCTTCTGAGTTCTCACGGAGAGGAAGGAGTGGATCCATTCCAGGGCTCTTTCGTGGATTCCTATGTTGTGGAGTCTGGTGCGTAGAGTGCTGTGGGAGACCGTGTCGAAGGCTGCTGAGAGGTTGAGGAGTATGAGCACTGAGGTGTGGCCGTGGTCTAGGAGTGATCGGATGTCATCGGTGGCTGCCAGGAGGGCTATCTCCAGGCTGTGGTTGCTGACTCCCTGAATGGTTTCAGTCATGACCTGTAACAAGACTTCTGCAAATATCAAGAATCGTGTAAGATTAGCAATCCACCCTGGTGGAGAGACTTGCTCTAGGGTAGAGAGACTTATGATGCTGTCACTGTAGTCATAAAGCTCAGCCAGCACTGAGGTGGAAGGCATAACTGGTCTGGAGACCGCAACTGCCATAGAACTCCAAACATTCAGATGGGCTCAGTGGGTGCACCTGTTTCTCGTCTGCACCCAGCCTAAAGAAGCCACAAGTGCCAAAGACAAGAGCTGAACCAAGAAATACAGCAATGAGAACACCAAGTTCTAAGATACACTGTTGCCCTAACAGCTCAAGCACTGCCACAAGAACAGGACTGCTGCACCACCTGGTGCTATCTGCACTGCAAACACAGCACACGGTAACCGCAGGGATTGAGAACGATGACCAAATGAGATACTGAGCCGCAGACAGAAGTCTAAAGAGCGAGATAAAAACTGAGTTATCTCCACGAGATGAACTCGAACTGAACTGTTGGACGAATGGCCTTAAGGGCCTAGTTAGTGCCTTGTCCCGCATTATATGAGAGGGATTATAGATGCATGGAAACTCAGTCAGCAGGAGAACAGAAACAAAGGATGTAGTGTCTCATGGAAGATCCCAAACGGGATTACAGCCATCTCAGATTTGCATAATTGTGCTCTGTATTACTATGTTGTTATGCTGCATGATGAAAGTACCTTCTTTTAAATCAAAGATATGCACTGGGCTGGACAATACATTATTTTTCTGTTGAGTTCTGAGCTATTGTCCGAAACAGTACCTCCATGAGCAGCAGCCTCTGATGGCTTGCCATGTCTAACGTGAGTCAAATGTGTAAAGAGTGTTCTTGGCTTAGTCTGTAAAGCCATTAGAGACAGACACCAGTGGCAAATTACCTCAACAACCACAGCTGGGTTCCAGTAGTCCCGTCCCCAGTTTGGGGACCAACAAGAGTCTAACTGTGGACTGGGTCATCAGTGGCTCTGGGAAAAGGTAAATGTCAGAGCCAATAACATTGAGAGGAAAAGATGCCGACTAAGCATTGTCCTTGGCCCCCCTTCCCCCTAACTTGCATTGTCAAACCCCATTTGTGGGTCCGTGGACCAGGCAGGGGTTAGTGGGCCTCAAAACTGGGGGATGAGGTTTTTGCCTTAGTTGTCTTGGAGCCCTTCATACCATGGATCTGCAAACTAAGTCAAATGCAAACCCCTCAGCACTTGACTCTCAATGGTAGCTATGCCACCGGGTCCTCTGCTCAAGCTCACAACTCAACTATCACACAACACAATAAATAAAAGTCCACCCAAGTGCTATTTTTAAAAAAAAGTAGAAGTATTTTAATGTATTCTAAAACCAAACATTACATATTAAGTCAAAATGAGATGGAGAGCCCTTGTGCTCCAACAGGCAGTGCTGTACCTCTGCTATCTCTCCCAACCCTGTTCTTTTATCCAGGCTTAGTTTCCTTCGAGTCTAGGTGGTCAGCATTTGTTGATGACTGAAATATTAGCATGTTTATGGCTCATGTACATATATCACACCTGAAGTTATTGCTCTCAGTCTTTACTGCACAGTGTCAGCCTTTTCGATCTTACCACACGTGTTGGATGAGTCCTCAATGAATCGATGCAGCTACCCAGCTCTCTGTCTCACAAGCTTGCACCTTTCTTCTAGAGAGGTGGCATGCCAGCTTCACTCATTGACCTTGCTGTGTCCGCTGGGCTTGCACTCTAGCAGTGCGTCCGCAACTTGCAGAGTTGGCATTCCTGGGTCATCACGGTCCCAATCGGTCCTCCTATGGATTTTGCAGCAGTCTGGGGCCTCAGCGACAGTCATGGGTTCAGCATCTTCTGGCTGTTCACGACGCAGGTTGATGTAGCTGAGCATGGGCTGACGGTTGCCACCATGTACAGACCAGTTATTCTTTACAGATGCAGCCACACACAGGCCTGTATCTTTTTGGCAAATGCAGCTATGTACAGACCAGTTATTTTTGGGCAGATGCGGCCACAGATAGGCCATTTGCTTACAGGCAGATGTGGCCACGCACAGGCCAGTTACACTAGGCAGAAGCAGTCACACATAGGCCAGTTACATTAGGCAGACGCAGTCAAGCACAAGCCTATTACTTATGACACACAATCATAGCTTTGACTGGGCCTCAGCAATCGCGGTTACGATCGTCGCAGTTCCTACCAGGAACCAACATAGAGCGACTGCACTTTGTTCTTTTGGGACAGACACTTCTCCTGCGGGGTTGACATGCTCCTTTCCTCTCTAAGCAGGAAGGTAGGTGTCCATGCTCTTCAGGACAGGTACACAGCACTTCCATGGAGATATCCCCCTCACCTGTAAAAAGCCAACGGTCAGGCAGACACAAGCCCTGGTTGCAAAGCTGTCCTCTGAGCCATCCCCTGGCCATGTAGGATTTGGAAATTGAAAGCCTGTAGCTTCAGAACCCGTATGAGGTGGTTCTCCTTTCAAATGTCTTGTTCAGGATGCTCGCCACACGCAGCCTTTGTGCACAGTGATGCTTCTTGCAGCAGGATAATCTCCGCCAGGACCACCCACACCAGAAGAGCAAAAAGGTGTGAAGTTTCTGTAGCTCGGATGTCATCACAGAAAAGAAAGAGTTAATTAAGGAAAGGCAAAAGGACAGGCCTCGCCTAAAAGTTTCCTTCACCTTGCAAAATAGAATCTACACTCCACCCAGACCATCCAATAGGATTCAGGAAGACTAATCAGCAGCACCTTGCCAAGCAAAACGTCAAATCTGATTTCTAAAAGGAGCCCTAACGTCACTCTTCTGACTTCAATGCCTGGGTAAACTCCCTCCATGAACATCAGCAATACTCTTCCACTGTCTGGGAAAATAGCCTCACCACCAGCTTATGCAAAGGCTAGGCCTTGGGTAGCCAAAACGGATCCTGCAGGTCTCCATTACTAAGGCTCACTTACAAATACTATGCATATCCCACACAGGGTACACACACAAATATACGCAGGATGTCAGCATTAGGAACTGGGAAAGCAAATAGAAGTAGAACGTTATACAAATGGGTCAACAGGCTTCCATTCCAGTGATATAAAAATAGTAAGGTGTGGTCACAACTATGGATTTACAAAACATGGCAAACTGCCATCACTTCTCCTACATATAAAACCTATGATAGGGACAGCAGTTCATTGTCAGTCAATGGAGATGTACTTAGTGACCCTCCATGTCACAGAACAAGTCCAAGACCTTACTCATGTCGATGGACAGGCTGTGCACACGCTCGATTAGAGCCAAAATAAATCAAAAGCCAGGATACCACATACATGCAGTGAACTGAGTGCAGGCGAACACGACTATACATCATCCTTAGAACATTCCCATTCCAACACACATTCTTCCCTTCCAAGGCAAATAATCCTATAGTCAAAGGCCCACGGGAGATAAAATGTTAACCTGATGGACATTGCACGTTGCAGATGTGTTGACGTCAGAGCAAGATGAATTCAACGCCTATGTTGCTATTATTGATATTATCCGTGGTGTCGCTGCATGTTTTGCTCCAGACTTGTATGGCAATGACTTCAATTGCCAGCGTGAAGCAGTTTAATGTTACACTTAACAACTATTCTTCTCAGTCAAGTAGAGAGAATTATTTTTCCTATTTCCTTTCATGTCATAGCACTAAAACCTGACTTGACTTATTAATGCTTAGTTGGCAGACAATTTATTTTTAGGATCTGAGTGTTGATCTGGTAGTCGAATAACATCAATCGATCCTTTCGTTCTTTAAAAAAAAGTGTAAAGATATCCATAAAAACTCTAAATAAAATGTTTAGATTAATAATTATCCAGTGCATGTAGGCGTTACCCCTTGGGTGGTATAATTATTGAGCGTTTTATCTGCACGCTTAATATCTACAGTGTTGCTTTACCACTGAAACTCTAAGCAGTAAGTCCCAGAATGTAAACAACACCGAAACTGAAGAACCAACCCGCGACTGTTGTGCTACAAGCTGAGATCCCTGCAGTCTGAGATCCCTGCACCCCTCTCTTCCCTCCGGACTCACGCAGGTAGGTGTCCATGCGCAGTCCCCTCCCGGCAGGGATCACCCTGTAGTCCGTCCGCCCTCCGTTGAAATTAATCCAGACGGGCACGACCAGACGCGGTGAGCGGTTGCAAAAAGTGACCTGCACCGGATGCCGGCTGTCTATGGAGCGGAGCAGCGGCGGCGCGTCCGCGGGCGGCTCCGGCATCGTCCCACAGATCGGCGGCAAGTAACTCCCGCAGCGGATAGTCCCGGAAGCACCTACAGGTCCTGCTTCGATCCCGGCCTGTCAGTCACTTAGCCCCGCCCAGTGTCGCTCCTGGCGGCCATCTTGGAAAGGAGCAGAGGCCCTCACACTGCCACTATAACTGTAATTAAGCGCATTCGTTTCTTTTTTTCATCTCGACCGTGACTTTTAGTGGCATGAAAAACACGCAGTTGGGGATCTCTAAAAGGAGCGCGGGTTAAGAAGCTTAACTAGGGATCTTTTCCAGGAGGCGTTGGGTGCACAATTAAGAGTATGATTTAAACATGTAAATTAGAACCCTGTGCATCCCGTGTTAGTTTTGTATTTATTACATCCATATAAATCACACAGTAACTGGCATGCATCCAAAACAATCCTAACCTATTGGCTTTGCCGTGCTTGCTGGCAGCAGCAGTTACATGATTAACAGCAAGGAGCTTGTTGGAAATAAGAATGAAAAGTGTTTCTGAAAATATGAGACTCGGACTTAAGCATTACTAAGGTTTGTGGAAGTGGTTGTGGTTGTTATGTTGGGATATGGATGATCCCAACATGTGAAATGAGGGAGGGTTTTTTGTTGGGAAAAATTCTCATGTTTGCAACATATGATTGCGGCCCATATGTGCCAGGATGTAATTAATAGAGGCCCATAGTTCGGCCCTCGTGGTCAGTGTAATGCAGCAAAGTGCCTGAGACTCTTCTATTACAGCTGGTGGCGGGGGCACTAATAATTGAGGCCTGCTCACTAACTGATCCCCATACAGGCCTTGACACGCAACAATTGGAGACGAGGGGGGAGCACTGCTGACCGTGGCCTCCCCTTCACTCTTCCGCTTGCGGCTTCCTGCTCTTTACTGCTACAGTCTCACCTGTGTTGCTTCTGTTGGCAGCCTGCTGCAGCGGGACTCTTTATCTAGCCGCTTCCGATTCCCGCCGGCCACCAAAAGGCTTACCTGTGTGACGTCTTTAGGACCACTGCTACAGAGTGCTTCCCATCGCTCCTGGCATGGTCGCAGCCTTGTTGCCTCCTGCCTCACCTCAATGCTGGTGTCCTCCTAATGTCATAACGACGCTCTGGGCCCCGTGGGAAATATATGCCTCACCCATTTGCAGCTGCACAAGGACACTGCCCATCGGTCCACAATCCATGCAAACCAACAAGGAGAAAGTGTGTCTTTGCTTCCTAAACTCCAACTGAGGTGGGATACTTTTTCCCCTGGGTGGACTCTTGCATTGGGTCAGACATTTGTTTGGACTTTGTGTCTTGGCCCATGTATAATTTGCCCCTGTGGGGTGTCTCTGTGTGACCTGTGGCCTGCACATGCCTTTGCTGCCTATGTGCCCACTTCATCCTGACAGACATCTGTAATGAAGGAAAGTTGCACTCACTGCTGGGCTGTGGATCATTTGACTGAACTCTAACACAGGTGCGAAACAGGTGGAGGGCCCCCTGGTATCTGTCCCTTCCCTTGAGGCTTTTTTGTGAGATGGACCTCCATCCTCGCAGGTGGCTCAGTAGAAGGAGTTGGTTGATCGTTGGAAACTTTTTTTGTCACAGTGGCATTGGACACTGATGCCATCCACAAAATTGCGATGTCAGTGGTGGAAGCTGGACCACTCTTCAACATACACTACCCTGAAACAAACATTAACAACTCATTTCGAGCCGCTCCCAAATCCTGACTACCAGCAGTTCCTCCTATGACAGGCCATGCACCAATCTGAAGAATCAGTGGAGTCTTCTTATGCTTGTCTAAAAGATTTGGCCAGAGCGTGCTTGCTGCTAGAGGTGGAAGTCGAGATAAGAGCCCAATTTATTGAGGGTTGCTCTTCTGCTAAACTAAGGGAGAGCATTCTCCAAGTTTCGGGAATGACCATGGCCAACACACCCATGTTGGGCCAATCTAAAGCACTTTGCAAAGCACGTACTGCACACATGGAGGCAGCTTTATAAAGACCAGTGAAAGCTGAATCATTTGACTCAGTGGCAACAACTGGAACTGGTGCAGACAAAAAGAAAGCTCGTCCTAACTCCACAACTGATTCCAAGGTCTGCCACTGGTGCGGAGGCCTCTACCCACATCAAGGAACCTGCCCGACGCAAGGCGCGAGCTGTTGAGTGAGCTCTGCACCGATAATGGACGTCCGTTTTACAGTCAGGAATTTGACGACTATTGGTCTTTTTGCCTCTGCTTCCTGTATTTTTGACTGTGTGCTGGACTTAGTTTTTGCTGGTTTTTGGTACTCTGGGCACTTTACCACAGCTGATCAGTGCTAAAGTGCAAGTGCTGCCTGTGTAAATTGTGATTATGATTGGTTATCCCTGATTGGCATATTTGATTCACTAGTAAGTCCCTAGTAGAGTGCACTAGAGTTGCCCAGGGCCTGTAAATCAAATGCTACTACCGGGCCTGCAGCACTGATTGTGCCACCCACACGAGTAGCCCTGTAAACATGTCTCAGACCTGCCACTGCAGTGTCTGTGTGAGCATTTTTGCACTGCCAATTCGACCTGGCCAGTGTACCCATTTGCCAGGCCCAAATCTTCCCTTATACTACATGTAAGTCATCCATAAGGTAGGCACTCAGTAGCCCCATGGGTAGGGTGCAGTTTATTTAAAACATGTACTGTTGTGTTCTTCATGCCCTGATAATGATATAATGCCAAATTCAGTTTTCAGTATTGCAAGGCCTATCTCTCCCATAGGCTAACACAGGGATTACCTTTAAATATCTTTTAAGTGCAGTTTCACATTGGGAGAAGATAGAGATATGGAGTTTGGGATCTCTTAACTCACAATTTAAAAATACATCTTTTGGTAAAACACCACTTTTAGAAAGTGGACATTTTCTTGCTTAACCACTCTGTGCTTCTGCCTGTCTGTGGAATGCACATCTGGGTCAGACTGGCAGTTGGGCTGCTTGTGAATTCCATCTAGACAATGACGCAAAGGGAGCTGAAGTGTGTTCTGCATATCCTGATGGGTCTTCCTGGGCTAGAGTGGGAGGGAGGAGCCGACACCTGCACCTGAAAGGGCTGTGCCTGTCCTCACACAATGCAGCCTCCAACCCCCTGGAGTGTGTCTGGAGCCAGGCCTGGGCAAGGCAGGATCTTGTCAACAACAGAGACTTTCCTTTGAAGTTTGCCTACTTCAAAGACAGAAAGGGGGTATAAGTAGTGCACCCAAAACCCCAGACTTTTAAAACAATTCTGGATCAAGAGGAAGCTCTGCTATAGAGAAGAGCTGAAGAGCTGGAGGAGGAATACTGCCCCTTTGCTGTGTTTGTTTTGCTGGGTTGGTCTGCAGTTGCTGCTTCTGCCCTAGAGAGGGCAAAGACTGAACTTTGCTGGGTATCCTGCTTGTCAAGTTTCTCCAAGGGCTTGAACTGAGCTTGACACCTGTTAAGAAGTCTCAGGGACTGCAACCACCAGCCTCTGGACTGACCTCCTGTGGACTCTAACTTGCCAGGTGGTGCTTATTCCAGTTTCTGGGCCCTTGGGAGTGAAATCTGGGTAAAAACCAAGAAAAAACAAGTGCTCTCACTTTGGATGATGCCTGGATCGACGCCGCTGCCTGACCTTTTGACGCCTCATGCAACAGAAGGTGTGGTCCCCGCTGGAGTGTGACGACCCCAATCGACATCACAGGCCTGACGCCGCAGCAGCCGCTAACAACCCGTGACTTTGTGAGTCGGGAGTGCAGTGCCACCGATGTTCATGACACCCGACTCTGCCGTGGCACCTGCAGCCCTGTGGCGTGACTGCAAACCCGTGAGGTTGCCCCACCATGTCTTGACCCGCCGGGCATTGACCCTGCCGGAAGTGTAAGGAACTGACGCTTCGCACGGACGCCACCTCATCAAGGATCTGATGCCTTACACCGATGCCACCGCTCCTCTGCCCCGCAGCACCAGGACAGGCGATGCCTCACTCTCCGACTCGGTGCACTGGCTTGTTTCCTCACTTTCACAAGGTTCTGTACCTGGGGGTCTGTGTGACTCCGTGACCTGCGCCATTGATGTCACATTGTTGGGAACGACTCCGTCACGACGCTGTGAAAACACCAAATTACAGCATTTGTGTTTCTACGCGCTATATTCATGTTTAATGTTAAAACATTCATAACTTTGTTGGGACCTGGCCCACTGGCGTCGCCTGCCGCTGAACCCATTAGGCCGTAATGCCCTCTTCAAGATGATCTATCTCTCTCACTATCTGTATGTCCTGACAAGCTTCCCATGTTCAGTGCCTCGTACCTGGTTCCCGTCTCCCACCTCCAAACTCACCCCCTTTATATGGACGCGAGGGTGACATAGAGTGGCTTTTTGCTCTGCAAGGAAGTCTCCTTATGAAGGTGGACTAGGGATACCAGACATCTACATATATTATCTGGCTACCCAATTAGTACCGATCAATGAATGGTTCACTGGTGGTTGTGATGACCTGGCTTATCGCCTGGAGCTCTACCACCTGGGATTAAATGGCCTATTACACTTGCTGTACGGAGGTCCCATTCCGCAGGCCACTCCTGATTGCACGTTGGTGATGGTGAGATGCTGGAGGACGCCCCTACGACTAACGGGGTGGGACCAGTGCCTTACTAAGCTGATGCCCCTATGGCAGGGCACGTGGTTGTGACAGGTGTCCCAACTGGGGGCTTTAGGCACTGGGACGACATTGGGATTACCTACCTGGGGGACATCTATGATGGTGACCATCTGATATCTTTCCAGCAGTTTAAGGACCACTATGCCCTGGCTAATACCCAGTTCTTTTGCTTCCTCCAACTGCCCCACACACTGCGGGCCCACCTGCCGTCTGGCCTGTCCCTTCCAGATCATAGCCTTCTTAAGGCGAAACTTCTTATGGGCCACCTGGGGAAGGGAGCCTTTACCAAAATTTACTGTTTGTTGCTTACTAATGCCTCTCATGGCCCCACCAGGCTGTGAGACAGCTGGATGGCCTAGGTGGGGGAGTTGGGTGAGGAAGACTGGAGGGAAGCGTACCTTGCACCTAGAGAACTGCCCATATCTGCACACCTATGAATGGTACAGATCAATTACTTCCATGTGACATACTTGTCCCCATTGCGCCTACAACGCATATGTCTGGTGACGGCTCCTGGCTGTCTGAGATGTGGTAATCTGGAGGCGCACAGCCTGCACATAGCCTGGGAATGTCGGGGTCGTCCCTTTTGGGAGGCAGTGAAGCAGGAGAATTTTGAGGTTCTTGGGTGGCCGATCGAGCTGACTGTTAAGGTGGGGTTGCTGGGGCTTCTGTAGGACTTGGGGGGCCAAGAGCTGATCAAACCTTTGTTGGGGGTTGCATGCCTGATGGGCAAAAGAGACATTGCACAAATATGGAGAAGCCATGTGGCACCATTGGTGTCTAAATGGCAAGCTGGGGTTGACTGGTGCTCTCAACTAGAAAAGCCGATATATGAAGCAGGTGGTTGCCCTCGGAAATATGAGAAAATCTGGGGGAAATGGCGGGCTTATCATCGGTTGCCCCTCTGAGTGGAATGATCTTGTTTTTGTGGGAAAAAGGGGAGTTGTCGTCAACTGTATTGATCTGTTTCAACTGATTGAACTGCTATGTGCTCACTATCTTATCTTATTCTCAAAAGAAATAAAATTGGTTATAAAAAAAAAAGACTAACTTTGCTTTTGTATGTTGGATTTTTTTTATTTTGGTCTTGTTTTACTCAGAATGATATTGGCTATTTTTCTAAACACGTGTTGAGTACTTTTGTGGTGTTTTCACTGTGTTAGGATGTGTGTTTGTACAAATACTTTACACATTGCCTTTGAGATAAGCCTGACTGCTTGTGTCAAGCTACCAATGGAGTGAGCAGAGATTACCCTAGGTGTGTTTCTCCATTACCCTGTCTAAAGGGAGGGTCCCTTGGACAGAGTGCAAACTGACTGCCAACCAGAGACCCCATTTCTAACAGTTAACTATAATGTACCTGTAACCTTTGGTTTTTTAAGTGAATGTCTATGTTTTTTAATTCCATTTCCTAACTATACCATCCGTGGAACTTTTTCTCAGTGAATTTCTATGATTTTTTTAACATTAAGTCATTTTAAATACTTTACGTAAATGCAACCAAATAAAACCGTGCGGCTAACCTCCTATTAGCATCAAACCCTGCCTCACACATGTCCTTTGGACGTGCACAGCAGGGGTTGGCCACAGGGCCTGACCTGCAGCCTACCCCATATAAGCACTCAACCTCCTGCCACGTGCTGCCTTTGGCCATGTGCTGCAGGAATTAGCCGAAGGGCCTGGCTGAAAGCCAGGCCCTGAAACCTACACCCTATAACCACCCAAACCTGTGCAATGCACAGCCTTTGGCCACAGGGCCTCGCCCCTATAACCAGCCCAGGGACCACCACCTTCTGGGGGCCAGATACACATTTTAAACTGGGTGCACGCCCCCCCCTCCCTGGGCTGAGTTTGAATTATTCGTACATTACAGAAGTAAGTGCTTCTTTGTTTGGTGGAGATGTGATCATATTCCTCTGCATCAAGGACGCTTTTCCAAAATTGGTGAGAAACGTGCTCGGGGAGCTTTTTAGTAAGCTGTCCATCACCCTGGGAAAAGGGCAGGAAGACGTTGCATACCACTAAAATATATGGGGCTAGGCCAAACAGGCAGGGCTTCTATGCCATTTTACATGCTTGTAATATCAATACATAACATATTGCGCTCTAAAGAGCAAGGATGCAAACACCTCCATTGAGGATTACATATAACTTTTCAAGGTGCAACTGCAGAGAAAACACACTTTGCTTTGACCATGCGCAAGAAGTTAAGGTGATTTGTACTTTACAGAAGTAAGTGCTTCTTTGTTTGGTAGCAATGTGGTCATATTCATCTGCATCAAGAATGTTCCTTCAAAATCAGCGAGAAACGTGCTTATACTGACGGCATTGCTCCCGCACATAGGGAACTGCTAAACACGTAGCTCCCCACACGCAGGAGCAATCTTTCATCTGTTTTCCTGTCTGCATTACAGCGGGTAGGGAAAGAGATGAAAAGTCCACTTCCAGCAAGAGGGAGCAGTTTGACAGCTCCCACTTGTTGGGAGCGGAGTTAGTTGCTTGGCAAGCTGTCACAACTCCCGCCTAGTGAAAACAAACAGCTGATCTTGTGCTGAGATCTGATTGGCTGCTAACACTTGAAAAAGGAAGTTTTGGCATTCATGTTGGAACTCGACTTCAGCAGATTACCACAAAAAAAAATATATATATAAGGGGCCAGGGTCCGGACATCCTGACCCTTTACCACTGTAGCTGGAGTTTCAAAGGGACGCTTCAGGGCTAAAAAGCATTTACGCCAGAAGTCTCAGCGGATCTACGGATCTGGTGAAAAATAACCCCCCAAAAAATACAAAGCACTTTGTAATTCTGAAGCCCCTGGGCGGGCCAAGTTCCGGGGGCATTGCTAATATAATGCAAAGGGGCCACCCTGCGCCCTGGAGCCCCAGGGACCACCACTCCCTGGGGGTATCATGATTAGAAAGGGGGGGTCCACCCATCCCACCAGCCCCGGGGACTGCCATCTCCCGGGGGCTAAAAACAAAAGTAATGCAGGGGCCTCAGCCCCGGGAACACCACCTCCTGGGGGCTTGAATCTAATTCTATGCGGGGGTGCACAATGCTGGCCTCTACAGGAGGTGGGGAGCCAGCTGGGACTGTGGAAGCCTTCAGGCTCACCCCACGATCCCCAACATTGTGACTGAGTGCCCTGGGGGGCACCCAGGTCATATGACCAGGGCCCAGGGAATGGGGTCCCTAGGGGCGAGATTGGCCCTGGTGACGGGGGCCACACGGCCTCCTCTATACCCCCAAAATAAAAAAAGGAATTAGGCCAGGTCCCAGGGGATGGGGTCCTTGTGGACGAGATCTGCCTTGGGAGAGGGGCGCGTGGCACTTCTCTCCTAAATAAAAAAATATATATTTAGGCCGGGCCCCGGGGATGGTGTCCCAGGGGCTGAGATTGGTCTTGGGAGGATAGAAATCGCATCTTGCGATTCCCTAAGGGTCCTTTGTACAAAAGAAAAGGCTGTTTTGCATTTCTTAATGGGCTGAAATTGTGATTCGGTCTGTTAATAAATGGAAAATGCCTTTGTACATCTGGCTTGTGGAGTGGTGTAGAATGTAATGGTATAGAATGATGTTGCATGCAGTATAATAGCGTAGAGTTGAGTGGCGAAGAGTGGAGGTGCATACTGCATAATAGCGTAGTCTGGAGTGGCATAGAGTGGAGTGGCATGAATGGAGTGTTATAGACTGCAATAACGTGTAGTGGAGTAGCGCACTGTTAAATGATGTAGACAAGTGTCGTACAGTGGAGGGGGGAATGTGTAATAACATACAGTGGAGTACCATACAGTTGAGTGGCATCCAATGAAGTCACGTAGACTGGAGTGGCATAAAGTGCAGTAGCATACAGTGTAGTGCCATACAGTGAAAGATCACACAGTGGAGCTCTGTAGATTTGAGTGGTATACAGTAGAGTAGCATAGCCTAGAGTGGTGTACTGTGAAGTGGAATAGAGTGGAATAGTGTATAGTGGAGTAGAGTGCAGTGAAGTGGCGTACAGTTGAGTAGTATACAATGGAGTGGCGTACTGTGGAGTGAGGTGTAGTGCAATACAGTGGAGTGGTGGCCAATGGAATACCATTGAACAAAGTGGTGTAGAGTGGAGTGCCATACACTGGAGTAGCTTAGAAAAAATTTGTGTACAGTGAAATGGCATACAGTGGAATAGTATACAGTGGAGTGTTGTAAATTAGAGAGGAATATAGATGAATAGCCTAGAGTGGAGTAGCATACAGTGGAGTGGTGTACAGTGGAGTGGTATAGATTGAGGGATGTAGACTGGAGGGTCTTACACTGGAGTGGTGTACAGTGGAGTGGCATACAGTGGACTAGCATACATTGGTGTGTCGTACAGTTGAGTGGCATACAATCAAATAGTGTATAGTGGAGTGGTGTTGAGTGGAATGGCACAGAGTGGAATAGCGTATAGTGGAGTAGAGTGCAGTGAAGTGGCGTACAGTGGAGCGGTGTACACTACAGTGGACTGGGGTAGAGTGTAATATCATACAGTGGAGTGGTGTGCACTTGAGTGGTGTAGATTAGAGTTACTTACAGTGGGCTGGGATAGAGCGTAATATTATACAGTGGAGTGTCATACAGTGGTGTGCAGTACAATAAAATAGTGTATAGTAGAGTGGCGTAGAATGGAATGGCAAAGAGTGGGATAGCATATATTAGAGTAACATACATAGGAGTTGTGTGCAGTGGAGTGGCATAGAGTGGAGTTGCATTGTGTCTAATAGCATAGAGTGGAGTGGCATAGAGTGGAGTGGCATGCAGTGGAGTGGTATAGTCTTTAAAAGCATATGGCGGAGTAGCGTGCAGTGGAGTGGCATACAGAGGACTGGGTAAGAGTGGAATAGCATACAGTGGAGTGGCATACAGAGAAGTAGTGTCCAATGGATTAGAAAAAAAGTGGTGTAGAGTGGAGTGCCATACACTGGAGTAGTGTAAAGTGAATCAGCACATAGTGGAGGACATCCATTGGAATGGTGAACAGTGAGGTACTGTGGAGTGGCATAAAGTGGAATATCATAGAGTGGAGTGGTGTACAGTGGGGTAGAGTGGAATAGTGTACAGTTAATTAGCGTATAATGGAGTGGCACACATTGGAGTGGTGTACAATGTAGTGGTGTACAGTGGAGTTGCTTTGTAAATCTGACTTACATATTGTGTTGCCCATTTGACACCATGTGTGACACAAGGGTCCCACAATACAATAATAGAGCTAGTCCTTAGTTATATTTTCTGCCACGGTATACTACAGTAACTTCGCGAGATACCAAAGTACATGGCGATGACAAGCCAGTATATAATTGTTTTAACAAAATTAAAAGGCAGCCATATTGTATTTACTACACTTTGTCTGTGTTCTCTATTAAAGCCGTACATATAGGTTAGTAGTAGGTTTTATTGTTCTTCCCTACCTCTTACCAGTTTTTTAAAGTGGTAGTAGTTAGAGAATGTTATTAATATTTTTTTACATATTTTTAAATAAGTTTACAGAGTACTGCAGTAGTACCTAGTAAGTATTGTTTTATTTGTAAATGTGCCCTTTTTTCCTTTTTTTGCTGTGCAGTATTTGTGCAGCATTTTTTTCAGTATTTACGTGGTACTGCATAGACTTTTTTGGACATAACTAAATATGTAAAAAATTGTAAACACACTGTAGTAAGCTATATTTGTCAAATATAATATATTACATATTTTTTTCAATTGTTTTACTTTTTTTAATTATTTTTTTAATTACTGCAATACTACCTAGGTAGTACAGTGGCACTCTGTGAAATTATATTAAGTATATAGAAACCTACAAATCTTTTTCCTTATCTATTGCCACTTACATTCAGTGGTAATAGGTAGGGAATACATAAAACCTAATACTTATGTATATTTAAGTGCCTACGCCAGAACACAGACAAAGAAACCTTAAAGCAACACGTCTTTCTTGAATTTTTGAAACGCAGTAATTATTCAATCAGATAATGACTTGTCATCACCATGTACTGCGGTAGTACAGAGGTGCAACCATGACAACATATATCATTACGTTTTTGTGCCTTATAACTTAATAACCACTAAATCATTTCACTTAAAATCCCAGCTTGGACCATCTACATACTGTAATGTATATTCCGGGTTAATTACCTTGAAATCTGTTCAGCCGGTTTTGCGCTACGTCCAAAACAAAAGGTCTATGGATAATGTATTGGTGTCAAAACCTGTTTTGGGACAACCCTCTTGATCAGACACCATGAAACTTTACATCATCCACCAATGTAGAAGGAAGAATAGGTTTGCAAAGTTTCTTGGAGATAAGTCAAACGGGTGCAAAGATTTTAATGGTCAAAAATCCAAGGAAATCCTATTTCTGGTAACCCTAAATATAACTACAAAGTTGCTACCACCACTCTGTAAAACATATATTTATGTATAATGAAGATGCATATTAATGGATCTGGACTTAACAATATATACTTAACTTATCTTCAGTATTCTAAAATATTTTTGCAGCAAGATATTTCAAACTTGAAATTCTTTCAGACTACCTTAGAGACTTTACCAGCAACATCAAGAGAAGTAAGAAATCTCAGCATGACCATGTACTCATTATTCCTGATCCCGCTTGTTAATGAAGACACAAAGAAGTCATTCTACAAAATGCAGAGACAGCAGCATGTATCCCTCATCCCCCCTTGCCTGTGGTACCCTTGGAAAGTAGGGGCCATTCTCACTCTCATGATATGGAGGGCTGATTACAGAGAGCTCATGACTCCAGTGCTTTATGTGATACACTGATAACAGATAGCAAGATGTTCAGCCTTTACTGCACTTTAACTCATCCACAAAGTCTTTCAAGAGAAAGGCCCACAGTTTGTAAGACCATCAGAAGTTAAAGAGGACGTAACGCCCTGGCTTTTACTGAAATAAAGATGCAGAACCAATATTTGAGGAAAGAAAATAACTATTTTGCCCAAAACTACTTCACAAACTCACAGCAGTAGCCACAATTGGTCATTACCATGCATGGCCATAATCGGTACAGGCCATGTAGACCACTCCTACACTTATCAGAGGTCCTGAAATATCATTCTGTCCAAGCTGACTCTGATCAGAACAAACTGGACTACAATCATATTTCAGGCAGACACTATCGACCAGCCTAAAAGAAGCCTTGCAATACCAATGAGGACATCTCCTGAATGCGGAAACAGATCTGCCATATAACGGCTGCACCTTGAATTACAGTAACATAGTCCATACCACAGGGCCCATTCTCATTCTTCACTAGTTTCTAGGTTGAACACTCTAAAATGGGGTTTTCTACCATTTTCTGTAGAAAGAACTACTTATGGTCAATGAAAATCATCCGAGGTACTAGCATTATTAGTGTTGTAATAGTGACCACACCAGACAAGATTACATTAGTATTCACAATATTCAAGATTACTAGCAGTGATCGCCTCAGTACCTCAGGCAGGATTGCCAGCAGTAATGAGTTCTGAGCACATACACATTTTCCTCTCAAATATACACTCTGAAGTTTGCTATACATATATTAAGTCACCCAAGATAAAGCTTCTAATTTATTAGGCTGGTTTACACACAGGAGAGATAACCGTGGGTAGGTGGAGCACTAGCAGTAGCTCTCAAGCTCCTTGTTGGAGGAGACTGCTCGAAAGCATTATAAAAATTTCTGTAGAACAACCGCTTGTTTAAGTGATGACTCTAACGAAGACCATCCAGAGGAGTGTCTGTCCTTTCTTTATTCCACAGACCCTACAAGATTTACAGGGAGGCTGCCCTAATTGCTGCAACCATCAAAGGTTTTCCAGTAAACAAAGGTCCATATTGGATCTACTGAGTAACAATAGCAGTCAACTAACTCCTGGGGCTACGAAGGCTAACACGTACCCATGCATTCCTAGATCTCTCAGTGAGCTTCTCTTTCCTATTTGCAGCCATGTCTTGTCCCACCTCCTCCCATTAGTTGGTTACCATCTTAATAGGGTCAAAAGACCTCCAGTCCTTGACTCTTCTCTCAAGGGCCAACTACTGCTCTACAGCATTGTTAAGTGCTGGGACTCAAGTTAAGCTATGGGAATCACTCTAGTCACTCATACAGTACACCTAAACACCTGCCACCTGGGCCTCCTCACAAGTACGACACCATTCCTCAACAGTGTAGCGTGCTACCTGCCTGACAATGTGCTTCGACTCCTTGCAGTTGAGATAGCGTAACTTGTCTGTGCCATTACATCTCTTAAAATACGAAAATGAATGGTGGTTATTTTCCTATATAATGTGTGGAGACGCTTTCATTTAACGTGATACACTGCAATAAATATGAGTAAAGTGCACAGATGAATTTAATGTTTCATGCATACCATATTTTATCATGATTTTGAAAGTGCTTATGTGATAGTATTTTAGAAACATTATTCTTTATAATCATTCTATATTTCAATATATGAGACACAGAATTCATTTAACCTGAAAAGTGTATTTGTGTTTAATTAGCTTGGCTGGAGTGAAGGCCCATATTTTTACTTGTGTTCTAACCTCCAATGTAAAGTTTGTTGTTTGCATGTCTTCCTAAAGCTGTAGGTGTCAGGATCTGGGACTGAGGTAATAGGGAGTTCATTGTGCAGGAAAATAAGAAAAGCCCGGAAGAACACTTATCAAGGACGGGAGGAATATCCTGGGTTGGCAGCTGTCATTTTTGTGAAATTCCAAAGCGCGAGGGTGTACCAAGGTCAAATGCTGAAGATTTCAGAAGTCGAAAAATGTCAATTAGCAACTTGTGATTATGTTTTTGAACTGGGAAAGGTATTTGCCTGTGAGATCAGCCCTAGAAGAATCAATATTTAAGTGTGGCTTAGTTAGTGGTAAGATTCAGATTCTCTCTGTCGTTTGCTGAGTGTGGCCCTTACTGAGATACATCCTATAGACTAATTCTTATATGCCTTTATACCGCCATACCTCTCTTAATGGAAACTTCTACAGAAGTTCTGTTGCGCTGACCACTTTTCTTTCTGAACCTCATAGATATTAGCGTAGTTAGGATTTTAGAGCAAATGGTTAGGCAGAAAAAATTGGATTTGAATTTAATACATCAAACCTTTTCCTTATTTTCTGCATTATCGCTATTGAATTGGCGATATTCTATATGCTAATTAAATTTCATATTGTGGGAAGTTTTGATTCTCCTTTGGTGATTCTGTACATTTATACTATGATATTAAGACTCCTATATGTAAGATTGACTTTGAGTCTGAATAAAAACCTTTGAACTTTATTTTGCTTACGAGATTTAATGTGTGGCTGTCTGCTACAGTGTGATTCGCAGAATTTATTTTAACGTATGTCTCCTCACTCCTTGGAACAGAGAAAGGAAAGATTCATAGGATTTAGAAACAGAGCCCAGAGTTGAATCACAATGGAGTATGAAGCGCAACACAAATATAATTACAGTTACTGAGCTGTTACTCCGTTTTCGAAATTGAATTACTATCATGTTGACTGTCTCATTTTCCTTCTGGAGGCACTTTTCTCTGGTGAGAAAAGCCATCGCAAATAAAACAAAAGTTATCTGCGGTATAAAGATCCTCTTATTCCTTTGGAGACGTGATTCCTCTACTCACAAGCCATGCATCAGGAGGGGCTCCGGCCGAAATGCAGAAATGCTGTCTTTGTCAGGTTTGGTGTGCCTGCCTGCCTGCTGTTATTGTCCTGACACCACCGTATCGAACACCGATAATTCTCAAATACACCAGTAGGTGGTGCAACAGAACTTAAAAATAGTTCTCATCAAGGTCTACAACTCTGCACGGAATCAGAGCGGACCAATTCCGAGGCGGGATACAGGCCAGACACGTCGTGCTCCATTCTGCACCCTTATATGCAGCTACAGTGTTTAGTTTGATCTCTTAAAAACTGCTGGTAACTTCCGGGAGGCCCTACCCGGGCGAGTGCCTCTTTGCCTCGTGTAGGTCTGCCACATGCATCCAGTTTTTCACTATTTTCAGTTTTGGGCTCAGGACAAATTTCACTCATTTTTTGCCCTCGCAGTTAGCAACAACTTTTTGACGCAGCACAGGACGCGAAACAGAAAAAAATGCAGTAATAACAACAAAAAGGCGTAAAAATTGTGCTCGCGTTGTTCCCCATTTTTGGTATCATACTTTAGTTTGCGTCATTATTGCCAATGGTGATGTGCACTAACAGAGTGCGCTGCTCGTTTGGACAAAGCCTAATAAGAAAAACTAAAACGTTTTGGGAAAAGATTGTAATTTAAGGAGCAATAAATTTCAGAACTCATGCAGCAGCTTCTTCCAATTTCAGCGCCCCATTTCAGCTCAAGGGTGTAAAAGAGCACCGAAGTTTCATTGTTACCGATGCGGCTGGAGCGTGGCTAATTGTGTGCAAGTATGGCACAAACTGATGCTAAATATGATCTATTTAATGTGTCTGAATCTTTCCTGCTTGTCTTACAGAAAAGAGAAGTAAATGCATGTTTAAGAATCTGAGGGGCACCCCTAGCGCCTCCTTGCGCCACATTAGCTTAATTTTTTTACGTTAATGTGGCGTTACGGTAGCATTTTTGCCACGCCATATTAACAAAGTGGCGCAATGCATGCTTGCACCACATTATACCTGCGCCCGGCATAATGTAGCGTTCTGGCGCTAGGAGGCCCGCAAAAATGGCGCAGTCAAATTTACAAGATTCAATGTGCCATTTTTGGTGTCATTTTTAATGCCTGCTCCTTGCACTTTGCTGCACTAGCGTAAAAAATTCTGACGCCCGCCATGGTGCGCTGTATCATAAATACACCGCTAGCATGGTGTTGTTAGGTGCCAGTAGGGGGATGAAAGGAAAGTGGCGAAACATCTATGATGCTCCATTTTTTGGTAAATATTCCCCTGAATTCCTCTCTTCCTCTGGCCCCTGTTCAGTGCCACATTGCTTCCAACTGCCTGACCTGTGGTAGTCGCTCGACATTGAAACAGGTGTGATGTGCAAAACAAACCCCTTTTGCACCAGGCCTGCATAGCAAAGGCACCTGACGTACCCAATGCAAGTTTTTGAACTGTGTGAAGTCTATTTTTTTTTCAAAATTTTGCAAAATTCTATAAAATTTCATAAATTACGACTAAAAAAGTGTTGCTATCAGACTTCTTCAGCGAGTAGCTCGTGAGCTACTCATAGCTTTCCAGCTACATACAAGAAGCTCTCTTGTGGGCAGCCCAGTCTACTTAATTAAAAGCTTGTCCTTGGTTGAATTAACATAGGTATACCAGAACTGACAGTGTATATTGCAAACGAAAATGTATTTGTTTTCAGAACTCATAAGCTGCTATTTAGATAAAAGAAAACAGCTGAATTTCCAAAATATATTTAAAATCTGACATTGGGGTGATAAATCATGTGGCACTGGGGGGGGGGGATTTATACAAATGTTATTAGCTTGGTGCTAGAGGTATTGCAGCTGTGCCAGGCCTTGTACCAACCCCCAATTACTTGGAGGGAGGTGGCCACCCCACAGACCACAAATTCTTTACCATCAGGAAAGTTCTCTCTTGCCTGGTAGCCTGTTCTTACTGTCCTGCCAGGCTTACATAAACCATCATTTTTCTTGACCTGGAACTATATCAATTCCACTAACTTGTGCACTGATTCCTCATCAATCTGGACTTTATTGGAGGCCTTATCTTCAGTCCCTGATGCAGCCAGTGGTTATGGTCATTTACCGTTATTACATAATGCTACTAATGCTATTGCACTTCATTTGTCTAAGCAATTTGCTCCCTTTGGACAAATGTCTCTCCATGGCTAGTGAACTCAAGCAGTGAAGACAAACTCTAAGACAGTGGTTCCCAACCTGTGGCCGAGGGACACCTGGGGGTCGGCAAAGCCACCTCAGGGAGTCTCTGACTGATTAGAAAATTAAATAATATTAACGCATTAATAAAGTGTATTTAAATAAAATGGATAAGTGTAGAATTTAAAATTTTGAAAAGTACTGTTAATATCAAGGAATTTGAAATTGAAGGCTAAAAATTAAATTAGTATTCTCAGATTGATTACTAGGTGCAGTACAGGTGCATCAAACAGGTTATAGTATGAACGATGTGTAGCTTCAATTGAATTCAGAAAAGCTCCAACTTCCCAATTACAATTAAAATGTTTATTTTTTATTTATATTTGCCAATTAAATACAATTTGTTATTTGCATATGTGTTTGATGGAATGCTTGTTTCTGTATTTTTTTAGTATTATTTTGCAGCTCAAATCATCAACAGTGTTTAGGCCATGGCCCCCAGCTTTTAGTAAAGATTCAGCGGGGGTCCCCAGATTCCAATATTGATAAAGTGGGGGTCCACAGAAGTCATAAGGTTGAGAAGCACTGCTGTAAGAGTTAGTAGGGGTGGAATCTTGGATACAGCACTACGCAGTATATCACACTCAAGAACTCACTTTCCACTCAGTGATATAAGTTCAAATAATTATAGGGCCCTTTATTAACTTGTACCAAAAGGAAGAGTTAAAACTGCTATACACTTTGAAAACCAAAAGTTGCTAACATTTTCTGGGGTAGAAATACAACCCCAAATGGTTTAAAACATTCACCTGCTAGCCACTTGTTTTTAAAATAACACTGCACCTGTAGAACCCAATGTTGTCTTATAAGGCAGTATTTATGAACTCAGGTATCAGTAATGCCCAAGTTCACAGTCACCACTAATACAGTGTTTGTAAACATTCTCAATTATTGGGATAGAGGTGTTAAATAAATAAACTACGTGGACTGAGGATGCTATGATAGGCCCTCTGTTTCGATGATTTCTGTCCCTAGGCACACACTGAAAAACCAAGTTGGCTGACCTCTCACTCTAAAATCTCTTTCCTCAAAGTGGAGTGCCACCCTGATTAAGCAAATGGAGATTTCAGGTGCGCGGAGAATTAGGGTCTGATTTATGCTTTCTTTCCTCCAGAACCTTGGCTGACCTACTGCCCGCCATATTAAGGAACTCTGCCAGCCTTGCTGCAATCTCTGCTCCTTTGGCAGAGTCACCATCATAGCAGCTCCTCTGATGGCACTGTACGTTTTGTGAGTGGTGGCAGTGTTTCAGGCTACCACTCATCAGACAGTTTTGTTTTCTAGGCACAAACTTCCAAACTGGAGGTTTGTTTTTGAAAAAAACAAAAATAAATGACCCTGTACACTATGGTGCAAGGATCCCTGCGTTGGCAACTAAATTTAGTTCCAGGGTTAGGGGAAACACAGGCATGTACCATATTTTTGTAAAAAGGGTGCAACACTGCGTTCCAGAACTGACGCAGTGTGGCACTGCCAATTTTGGCACAGCGCCCCTCTGCGCCTGTTTCATGTAAATCTGCCTCTATATTTTCTTAATATAGTGTGCAAAAATGTTTTTTTGATTTTTTAATATATTTATATATGCACATGGCTGATTGATACCTTTTTGTAAACACATCACCAGTTTCCCATGTATCATGATACACTATTTATACAAACAGCCACAAAATTAACATTTATATATTATAATTTATATTTTGGAGATATAACATTGAGATGTTTTCCTATATTTTTATAATACCTTTTATTTAATTTACACACTCCACTTTCCACCACTCCGGTCTGTAAGAGTTGACTTTATGCCACTGCATGTTACACTATTTACAGTATGCTGGGCCGCTTTACGAGACTCCACTATACTCCACTAAATTGTATGCTGAACCATTTTATGTTACTCTGTTGTACTCCGCCCAGCTACACTGTTCGCCACTCCAGTGTATACCATTATACGCCAGTGGTTTCCAACCTTTTGACGTCTGAGGACCCCCACTTTATCATAACTGAAACCTGGGGACCCCACTGAATCATAATTCGAATCTGCCCCCCCCCCCACTGAGTCGTTACTGAAAGCTGGAGACCTAATCTGTTAATATTATTTCATTTTCTAAGCAGTCGCTGACCCTCTTAGAAGGCTTTGCAGAACCCCAGGTGTCCCCAGACCAAAGGTTAGGAACCACTGCTCTATGCTATTATACTGTCCATACTGTATTATATTACACTTTCATGTTTGGCACTTTACTCAACGCCCCTGCACTATACAGCTCACAACTGTAAGCTATTACACTACGCACAACTCCACTTTACACTATTTCACTAAATGCTATTCCAGTATGCCCCATTTTATGGTATTGTACTGGAGTGTAACTTATTCCAACGTATGCTACTCCACTCTATGCCACTCAATTCTACCAATATGCAGTATATGCCACTCCAGTGTGCCACAATATACTCTATGCTATTTCAGTTAAAAAAACTACATTCTGCACCACTCTATTAAATGACACTATAGTGTATGTTACTAGGTTCTATGTTTTTTTAATTAACCTTATTTCATTCTGCCACACTCGACTCTACGCTACTCCGCTGTATGGCATTGCAATGTGTGTCTCAAGACTTACCACTAGTAAAATCAATCTTATTACACTAAACACTACTGAACTGTATGCACCCCACCGTACGGCACTACTCTTTATGATACTCCAGTACGTGCCATTGCACTGTACCGTATTACACTGTACCCCACTGAGGTGTGCGCTATTCCACTCTACACTGCTGCACTGTATGGCACTGCAATTTATGACACCATACATAATTGTACTTTCCAACACTGCAGTATATCACCATTCACCTTATGCAAGCCCACTGTACACCACTCAACTGAATGCCACTCCACTATGTGGCGCTCCCCTGTACCCTACTCCAGCTTACACTATTCCAGTTTGTACCACTCCACTCTAGCACCCTTCACTGGATGCCACTCGGCTGTACATAGGCCTCTCACTTCACTCGCCACACTATATTAACTATAACTCGCCCCTTCTCCATCCGCTACCAATAACCTTGCGTATTACGGAAGTTAGAGCATGTGAAATCAGTGCAATAATAACAACAGTTATGACATGTGAAATGACATGATTTGCCTGCACATGGTACGGTGGTTGGTTATCGGTAACGTAGTGTGGCGAGTGAGGTGAGAGGACTGTGTACAGAGGTGCACAGTTGATGTGTATTTTAAGGTGGTGCCTAAGATGAAATGTGAGTTATAAGTATTACTTATATTAGTGTGAAAGTGGTGCTTAAATGGTCAATTTAAGATATAACTATAACTGTACAATTTCTAATGTTTGTGTAGTTTAAGTTGGGTTTGTATACTAAACGTAAATAACGTTTGCCTAACTATAACTTACGTTTAACCTTTGTTTTTTTGTGAATAAATATATATATGTTTTCACAGAAAAAACAAAGGTTAAATAGATGTTGTAGGTAGGAATTGTAATTATATCTTACTTTATGTTAAAAAAAATTAGAGAGCCACTTAAAAAAACAGAGCTTAAGTTAGGTGAAAATGCCAGTTAAAACCTACCATTTTAAACACACAAACCACTTAAATTCACCAGTTATGGTTATGTCAAGTAACTGTAACTCATGCCCTAAGGTAATTATAACTTGCACCCCTACCATGCACAGTCATGTCGTCGGTGATGTCATTTCAAATATTGCAGTGATGTGATCAGTGATGTCACAGATCATGTTATAAGTGATTTTATATGTGGGATAATTAGCAGTGCATTTGTTCTACATTTGTGGTTAGGAAAAATGTATCAGAAAGGCACACTTTATATAAAATAGCTCTGCAGATTTAATAGCAGGAACTCCCTAGACCGCAGAGCTCTTTTTTCTAGTTTTAGTGAAAACTCCTTTACGTGTCTGATTCTGCAAGTTTGTTTTCTGTCACTTTAGATTCTCCTGTTGCACTTTTCTGCTGTTCTCTGTTTGTCTTATCTCATGACACCTTTTTTTCTGTGTAGAGTTATCTTATGTGTTATGGCTTTTATGTTATATACCAGTGCTTCTTAGTCTGGGGTCCGGAAATCCCAGGGGTTCTGTGAGGCCTACTCAGGGGGTCTGCAACTTTTTTACAAATTTAAATATTATTAAAATTAATAACTGAAAACTTAAAAAATATGTTTGTCAATTAAACAAACATTTCAGCGTCTGATATTTGTTAGGTATATACTTGTTTTTGTATTTTTATGTGTTGAGGCTCAAGTCATTGAAATTGCTTAGACCGAGGGTCCCCTCCTTCCAGTAATGACTCACTAGGGAAGGGGTCCCCAAATTCCAGTAATGATTCAAGGGGGGGAGGTCTACAGAAGTTGATAGGTTAAGAACCACTACTCTATACTTTTGTTTTCTGCCTTTGCTCCTCCCAGCCAACCCTCTGTCTGTCCTCTATGTTGTTTATTGGACTTTGCAAACCAACACTAGACTCTGGGTAAGAGGACATTACCCCAAACACCTTCTACCTATATCAGTCCAATCTTTGCTTCCCTCATGAATAATTGAACTTCAAAATCATACACATTATTAAGCCTAAATAAGGGTATTTATTTTGAAACATAAATCACTGATGAGATATGGATAGTTTGTTATAGAAAGGGGACAGAAAGACCAGAGACAGCTTCACTTTGATTGATAACAGCTTTCTTAGAATATGTCCACAAATACAGTTTTTGTAGTCAGCACTCATACGGTGATGTCCTTCTCCTTCTGAATATTTAAACAAGGTTAATGGTGTTACTGAAGCTGGGCAAAGAGCATCCTTTTCAGACCTAGTGCTACAGCCAACATATCTTCAAATAATGGCTTTATGTGTTTTCCCTGCTGCCTAAATTTTATCACCTGAGATGTTGTGTATATGGACCAGCGCATATGTTTCTCTGGTTCATAGTCCAGCATCATAAAGCTTTTCTTATGTGTGTTCTAGTGAGCAGGAGTCTGATAGCAGGGATAGGTTTGGTGGTAAATCACAGAGATGAACAAGAGGATACCGGCAGGGATAGGTCTGGTGGTATACCACAGAGGTCTAGATCTGATGGTACATCGCAGAAGTGAACTGAGGATACCGGCAGGGATAGGTCTGGTGGTATACCACGGAGGTCTAGATCTGATGGTACATCGCAGAAGTGAACTGAGGATACCGGCAGGGATAGGTCTGGTGGTATACCACAGAGGTCTAGATCTGAAGGTACATCGCAGAAGTGAACTGAGGATACCGGCAGGGATAGGTCTGGTGGTATACCACGGAGGTCTAGATCTGATGGTACATCGCAGAAGTGAACTGAGCATGCCGGCAGGGATAGATCTGGTGGAATACAATAAAGGTAAACGTGGGTTTAATGGCTGGGATAGATCTAATGGTACATCAGCAATGTGAACTGCAGCATGCTGGCAGGGATAGATCAGGTGGTATACCATAGAGGTGAACTTGGGTTTAATGGCTGGACTAGATCTACCGGAATATCAGCGATGCAAACAGGAGCATGCTGGCTGTGTGAAGTCTGGTGGTATATTACAGAAGTGATGCAGGGTTTTATGGCAGATATAGATCATAGGGCCGGTAGTGTATCACAGAGGTGATCTGTGATTTGTTGGGACGTATAGTTAGCGGTACATCAAATGGTGTACAGGAGCATGGTAACAGGGACGGGTCTGGTAGCATATCAAAGAGGTGAACTGGGGGTTGTTGGCAGGGATACGTCTGGTGTTACATTGCAGAGGTTAACTGGGGTCAGTCGGCAGTGATCAGCCTGGTGG
Source organism: Pleurodeles waltl (assembly GCF_031143425.1). Taxonomy (NCBI): domain Eukaryota; kingdom Metazoa; phylum Chordata; class Amphibia; order Caudata; family Salamandridae; genus Pleurodeles; species Pleurodeles waltl. The sequence goes on from NC_090448.1 coordinate 70,817,151, forward strand.
TATCTAAGAGAGGTGCGCTGGGGTCTTCCAGCAGGTTTCAATCTAGTGTACACGACAGAGGTGAACTGGGGTCTGTCTTCATGGATCACTCTGGTGGTATCTCAAAGAGGACTGCCAGAAGGTGCAGATCTGGTGGTACATTGTGGAGGTGAACTGGCTCATGCCAGGAGGGATACATCTGGTGGTATATAGAAGAGGTGAGCTGGGGTTCATTGGCAGGCACGAGTCAGTGGGTATACACAGAGGTGAACAGGAGCCTTCCAGCAGTCATGGTTGTCATGGCACATTACAAAGGTGAGCCAGGTTTGTAGACAGGCCTTAGGTGGCAATACATAAAAAAGACCTGAGCTGAAGTCTGCTAGCAGGTATGGGGTGGTGGAATATCACAGAGATGAGCAAGAGTTTGTTAGCAGATTTGTGGTGATTGATCATCACAGAGGTGAGCTGGGATTTGGTCACAGGGCAGAGGCTGGCAGTACATAAAAGAGGTGTCTGCTGGCAGGTATGCGGCGGGGGTTTATTACAGCAGAGAGCTGGAAACTGACCGGGAATAGAAGGTGATATGTCACAGAGGTCAGCTTGGTTTGATGGCAGGTGTTAAGCTGTTGGCACACCGAAGAGCTGAGACGAGGACTGCTGGCAGGCATGGGGTTGTACCATACATCAGAGCTGGAGAGTGGTGTCAGGAATGGGACCGGTCTATATTACAGGTGCAACCACCAGTATTTTGTCAGGTATGGGTTGATGGGACATAACAAAGGTATGTGTAACACCAACTTTATGGCAATGTTATATTATACCAGGGATGCTCAAATTACCACCCGGAGTCTTCTTGCAACCCGTTACCCCCTGACCTTTGCATGTGTCCCCTAGTGAACTGCAGCAATGGGGTGATAAGTTACGAGAGGCTGTTTCTAAGCACTCCTAATATTTACAGATAAGACACTAAATGCATAAGGAAATTGTGAGGCCTGTGATTCTGTTCTATTCCAGTTAAATATTAAAGTTACTTCCTGTGTACACTTGACTCATCTAAGGTAACACTAGCAAGCGAACAATACTTAAACCAGGGTGTGGTAGAGTGATTCAGATATAACATAACACTGTATTCTTAAATCTATGAGTGTTCTAGAGTTTCGGGGCCTCATTTAGAGGGCATTATAGAGTGAAACCCTCATAAAACCTCCACAACTCACTGTCCACACCATGTACATGACTTACTTCCCCTACGTGTACTGAACATCCACCACCCTTCTGTTATGAGTGCAGCCCTCATTAACTCCAGAGACCATACTTTTTAGCCACTAGGGAAATATTTGTGAGTACCCATGTATTATAGTATGAAGGACAACTCTTTATAATTCACTTATATAAAACCTATTGCCAGATTTAGAACTCAACGGACGGTTTAATCTGTCAAAATAGTGACGGATATCCTGTCTGCAGAAATCTAAATCCCATGGGATAGAATGGGATTTAGGTTTCGGAGGACGGGATATCCTTCACCGTTGTGACAGAGTAAACCACCCGCCGAGTTCTAAATCAGGCCATAAGTTTAAATAAAATTTTAACAACAATATATTATTTGCATTTTGGTATGTAAAGTCAAGCAGTCCATTGAATCCATAGGTGAATGTACAACTTTTTCTGGATCTGGAGCTGGCCAATTCAGAGAGGTGACCTGAAGTTTGTTGATAGGTATGACGAAAAATGTATTGCATAGTTCAGTTGGGGGTTTGTTGGCAAGTATACAACTGGTCCATCTCACAGAAGTGACCTGGTGCCATTTCATATTGGACTTTTCTGGGGCAAGGCAGAGCCAAGCACTTGCTTTATGAGTGTATTAATATTACTGCATATTTGTCAGAGTGAGTGCTTTATGTTCAGACAGCACAACTCAGAAGTAGAAAGAGGCAAACCTTGCTCACTGTTTTTGAGCTGTACTATCTGACAACAAAGCACTAACTCAAAGAACTATTTTGGTTAAATTAATACACTTTACTCCCTACATGCACATAAAATAAACTCTTAGCTGTGGGCTGCTGAGAAAATCACATCATGTGACAGCCCCAAGGTGGTTGGTGGGCAAGGGGCTAGTGTATTTCACAGAAGTAGCTCGGTTTGTTTGTCGGAGTAAGGCTGTTGGTGCATCACAGAGCCGAGGCGGGCCTGCTTTGTAGGTACCGGGCTGGTGATAGTGAATGTTTCTGCCCATTTAAAGTATTAGCAGTTCTGTGATAGTGGTACTGTGAGCTGGGGTCCATAAGCCAGTATGAGGTATGAGTTGGTTGTGCAAAAAAGGTGAGCCAGGAATTGTTTGAAGGTATGCACTGGCTGTACATCACAGAGGTAAGCTAGGGTTTGTTAGCAGGTATGGCATGGCCTGTCATTTACAGAGCTAGGCAGAGGTGTATTGGCAGATGTAGGAGTTGTGGTACATGCAAAGGTGATTGGGGAGGGCAAAGAGAGAGAGAGAGAGAGCGAGAGAGAGACAGAAAGAAATAGAGCCTGACTGGAGCGTTGGTCACTGAATTGTGCAGCTGCTTTGGCAGTGTTTTTGAAAGTCAGCCTCCTGAGTATCTGATCACTGGATGCCCTGTGACATTGCCAACAGAGAGAACACGAGTACTGAGGCTTGCCTTTGATATATATTTTTGTGCAAGCTGCTTAGATTCGACCTTTCCATTAACCTAATCTTAGCAGCTACTACATTCATCACCTACAACATCACAATGATACTGCTGGCACTCTGAAGCACTTCCATTTACTTGTGATAACTTATTTTAAACATGAATATACACCTTCTCTCTATATTTTATTGTTCTGGTTGATCTTTGCAAGAAATTCCTGCTAGCAGCACCTCTTTCAAGCAAGTCTTACACAAAATTCTAGGTTATATGTACACCAAAGTATTCAACTTAGCAGCCATTGGAGATGGGGATGCATACATCTCTTTCAAAATACTTAAGTATATTAAAAAGTGATGGATGGAATGTTTGAATTAATCTCAGCCACTGGTAATTACTTGAGCCGCATTCCAGGCCATTGTTATTTTGCACATCATGCCATCTCAGTCTGTGCTCAGCCAGATGCAAATCAGCTCCAATGGGAAATGTTAAGCCCAAACTCCCTGGCCAGGTCCTCCCTGAACTGGAACAGAAGCAACACAGGACAGGTTTTGCGCTTATTAGGGCTCATTAACTGGATATGCCTTGGTTCCAGTGGCATTAGTGTGCATGGGACCCACGTCTGGGCATATTCGTCCCAAGTAGAGTGACATCCACAATTCCTTCTGTCCATCTTTTCTCCCATCCATATCCAAACCTATCCATCTATCTTAAAACCTATCCATTGAACATATCCATCATCCATTCACTTAGCCATCTTCCTTTCAGCTATCCATTCATCCATCCATCTTTTCAACCATCCATTCTTTCACTCACTTATCCACCCTTTCACTTCATCCATCCTTTCACTCCATTGATCCATCCACCTTTTTATCCAGCCATCCATCTACCTTCCCTTTTACTCATCGTTCCATTCTTTCACTCATCCATCCTCACATCTATCCTTTCACTCAGCCATCTATCTGTCCATCCATCCTTTCACTTATTCATCCATCCAGCCTTTCACTCCATTTTTCCATCCACCCACTCACTCTTTCACTCATCCATTCATCGACTCACTCATCCATCCATCCTTTCTCTCACCATTCCCCCGTCCTTACACTCATCCATCCATTCACCCTTTCACTCATCCATCCATTCTTTCTCCCTCTCACCCATCCATCCTTTTACTCAATCCTTGCATCTATCTATCCTTTCTTTCACTCGTCCATCCATCACCCTTTCACTCATCCATCCATCATTTCACTCACTCACTCATCCGTCCATCCATCCACCCTTTCACTCATTCATCCATCCATTCGCTCTTTCACTCATCGATCCACCCTTTGTCTAGTCACCCATCTACCCTCCCTTTCACTCATCCATCCATTCTTTTACTGACCCATACTTACACACTTACATACATTCTTTCATTGATTCATTCATCCATCATTTCACTCCGTCCATTCATCCAGCCTTTCAGCCCATCCATCCATCTGTCCACTCATGCATCCATCCATTTACCTTTTACTCATCATGCAAACTTTCACTCACTCATCTATCCATCTCTTATCATTCATCCATCCACCCTTTCACTCATCCATCCATCCACCCTTTCATTCATCCATCTATCCATTCACCATTTTACTCAGCCATCCTTCATCCCACTCACTCATCCATCTTTACATCCATCCTTTAATTCATTCCTCCATTCATAGATCCATCCAACCTTTCACTCACCCATCCATCATTCATTCCATCCATCCATCATACATCATCTATCCATCCACTCATGTTAATTATGAGTCATTTTCTGCTGAGACCCATCAATAACACCACACCTGCTGTAGCTGTCAAAGTGGGGTTGACGACGCCCCTTCATCGATCCATCCATCCATTTACCTTTTCTCTCACCATCCATCCACCCTTACACTCATCCATCCATTCACTCTGTTATCCACCCGTCCTTCCTCCTCATTCATCCATCCTTCTTTTCACTCATCAATCCATGTATCTATTCATCCACCCTTTCACTCATCCATCCATTACCCTTTCACTCATCCTTCCATCCTTTCACTCACTCACTCATCCGTTCATCCACCCTTTCACTCATTCATCCATCTATTCACCCTTTCAATCATCCTTCTACCACCCTTTCACCCAGTCATCTGTCTATTGTTTCACTCATCCATCCTTACATCCACCCACCCATCCACCTATCCAATCATCCTTTCACTCATTCATCCATCCCCCTTTTCACTCTGTCCATTCATCCAGTCTTTCACTCCATCCGTCCACTAATCCATCCATCTACCCTTTCACTCTTCATCCATCCTTTTACTCACTCATCTATCCATCCTTTCTCTAATCCATCCACCATTTCACGCTTCCATCCATTCACCCTTTCACTTATCATCCATCTTTCCTCCCATTCGCTCATCCAACCTTTCACTCATTCATCCATGCATCTGTCCTCCACCCTTTCACGCACCCATCCATCCATCATCCATCAATCCATCCATCCACACACCTTCCCAACACGTTAAGTATGACCTTTTCTCTGTCCAGATGCAGTCAAAAGAGGCCCATCAAGAGCACCCCCGGCTGTAGCTGCTAAGGCGTGGGTTTCATGGCGCCCCTGCCTCGGATACCCCGCGCTCTCTGTCCTTCTCACTTCACTCAAGCTCACCACACAACATTTCCTGGAAGTCATCACAGTATGTTTCCCCATACGCTCCTTTCCCATCTCCTCCTTCCATATATCTTCGAGCTTCACCTGACGCCCTCTCTAAAAAACCCTCTTTCGGTTCCATTCAGTCCTCTTACAACCCCGTTCCAATCCACGTCCACTCACCCTCACTCCACAATGAAATGCTCCTCCCACACGCGCATGCGCACATTCCACCTCCTCCTTCAAATCCGCTTGCCCGTCTCACACACCTACCTTCCCTTACCCTTCTTTTTCTCAGTGTTTCTTCCGCTCCTGTTTCTCATAAACACTTCGCGGTTTAGCTCTGTCCCTCACTCAGACGCAGCCCTGAAGGGTGGCTGCCGGTCTCTGCTCCCTAGCCCCAGATCCAATGCTGACTGATCATTTTTTTAAATGATGGTGATCAAAATATACCTCTTCCACAGTTTGGCAACATAAACTTAGAGGCCCTGATGAAGTCAGAAGAGAAATTCCTATACAGGATTGTAGACTTAAATGAATGCAGTAGGGATTTAAAGATGAAACGTGGGTATTTTGGAATTTGGAGGAAAATGAAAGTTTGAGGTAATCTACAAGTAATGGAGTTTGTTGATTACTGTGGCCATTGTTATGTAGAGCACCTCAGCCTAAGTAACTGTGTCCTAGACATGCGCACACAGGGAGGTCAACCTCTTAGAAATAGTTTTGCACGCACTCGCGACATTCCCTATGTAGTCCCTGCCTCTGTGCTGCACCTGTTCAAAGCGCTTAGGGCCCTCACTGACTTTCAGTGCACGAAGCAAAGTGATGCAGACGGTAATAAGTGGCCCCATATTCTCCTACACCTCACATTTCTTGACTCGTTTTAGGCAGAATGGGGGCCTCCTGAACGGTTGCGGGACCCACGTGGGGGAGAGGAGGCGGGGAGTAGGGGTAGGAAGGGGGAGAGTTTGCTGTCAGAGGCATAACTTGAGGATGCGACGTAGAGTGGGCTCCCGGGGAGGTTGTAGTCAATGCGATTGTGCGGCTGCAGCAATTTTTGCTTAATTTTAGATTTACCGCATTTGCCACATAAGCCGCTTAATCATCTGCTTTTAACAAAAATATAATTTGTTTCTAAGTCAAACAGTTCAAAAATTACTAAAAATGCAGCAACGCGTGTTGCAATGCAGCGGACGGCCCTAGAGAAAGCTGGACTAGTCACCTTTGCTGTGTATTACTATATCTGGGTGTAAACTGGTACTAATGAGGTGCAACCAATTCCCATTTAAAAAAATATGAAATAATGAAGTAACACTGTTACAAAATGTGCTGCATTATACCGCATAATTAGCATAATGTGGCTTTTCTTGTCGCATATTTTATTCAGCTTTGCCGTCTAATTTGGTCCTTTCCTGCCACATAATTCCAGTGGCCCTGGTTGTACCCAGTCCCGGCCAGGTTCCTGTAGCCTCCACTGCCTCTTATCCCTGCATTTTCGATGCCCAGCCTCGCCCCCTCTGCCAGCTGAGTACTGTGATAGTGAGAGAATGCCCCCCGGGGCAGGCTGCCCTGGTATGACTAGTCTCCCGGTCCCTCCTGCGCACCGGGACCTGGGTAGGGAGCTCCCTCCCGGCCTCCCCGGCCCCTCCCCTCCCCTCCTCAGGCTCGCAGCCGAGGAGAGGCGCTCACTGATGCTCCAAGACACCGCTGCGGCCAGAGACCTGGCAGGGCATCCTAGGGGAGGGGTTCACGGGGCAGCACCCCTTCTTCATCTACGGCAACAGGCAAACATTGACTCCTCACGAGACAGTGCGCAGCGAGTGCCTTTAATCCTCCTGTAGCGCTTGATGCTGGGGCTTCGGAGCACTATCCTTGTGGCACAATTGACAAAAAATAAGTGTTAATTTAGTTTTTTTATAGTTCTGTGGAGTGAGCAAATTATATTATTAGCGAAACTTTTTTTTTCCTAAAGAACATTTGGAGTTCTATTTTAGCTTTTTTGGGAGCTGGATCGTGGGGGTAGGGGAGATGCTGGACCGGGAGTGTAGAAAGGAGAGTATAGTGGCCTCCCTGCGGGCCCTGGGAGCCCCGGTGGGGAGGCCGAGGATGAGGAGGAAGGAGACAGGACGAGGAAAGACCCCCCGGGTCAGGACTCTGCAGAAAGCCCCGAGCCGCCTCTGCGGGAGTGACGGGCCCCCATCCTTGCGGGTTCAACCGAGCATGACAAAGCCTATAGGTCTGCTCCCGCCCCTGCCCAACGACCACCCGGGGGTTGGACCCCAGCGGCGGGAGTCGGTGCAGGGGGGTCTCGTCCTCACTCCCGCCCCCAAGGAAGAGGAACCAAGCGCTCTCAGTTACAAGGTAAGACTCATCTACCGTGTATCATAAGATTGGGAAAGGACCGGGTACTTCGTATGTGCAGAGCAGATTGTGTGTCCCGGCTTCGCTTAGGCACGCCGCGTGATCTTGGGCATGTTTTGTCCTCACGTGTATATTTGGGGAAAGGACTGTCTTTTTTGTAGGTAACAGAGGGGCTACAAAGGACTTTGGAATCAATCGGTATCCCCGGGGCTTTAAGTGGGATGACAAAACTAAGGGGGGCGGGGGTCTCTCAAAGGGTTGTGGTTTATTTAATTAAGAGCGGGGTTTAAAAACTCATAAGCTAAAAATCTGTTGTTAGCATAGTGTGCCGCCGACTGGTGTTTTGATGCTCCGTTCTATCATTACATCCAAATATAACAGGGTAACATTACAACTGCAGTGAAGAGAGGTACTGCTGCTGAGTTTACTTTTTTTCACCCTGAGGGCAAAAATGGAGAGCTCGATAAGGACCTATCTCATCACCGGGTTTTTAGAACTGCTGGTGCTGAGCACCGGCAGGACCCGGCCCACTTAAAGCCCTGGGTATTCCTAAATACTCGCCTGCAGTCGTGAGTTCTATCTCTGCCCAACTGCTCTCCCTTCAGAGCCCTTCACAGCCCGAGGGGTTCTCTTTGTTTAAAACACTGCTCGACGCGTGCTGTGGTTTTTGTTACCTTTTCTCTTTTAAGATCCATAACACTTTCCGGTATTAATATATATTAAGGAAATAAGAGTCGCCGCGTTTAATTTTTTTTCTCGTGTAGTTACTTCTCTATGTGAGCCCCTGACCACCCGTTCCTGTGTTCCTTCGGGTGTCAAAGTTCCTTAGAGCAACACCACCAAGGAGAAACGTCAAGCTTTTGCCTTTTTAAATTGTAAATTTAGCTTGCAGGATAGCTCAGTGAGTTAATGTACATGCTGCAGAAATCTGATTTCTACCCGTAGCTGGCAAAGAGTTGGAAACCCGAAAGCAAAGTGAAAAAACTGAGCAACAAGTTTAATTACAGTGCTATTAGTCCTCAAGACAGTTAGCCAAGCGCTACGTAAAACATATTCGGATGTTTGTTTATTCGTTTCACCATTTTCCCCCTTGCGAGCATGGTCCGGGGTAATTTTCCACTTCCAATTCTGAGTTCTCAGGGTAAGCATTTTTTAAGCTTACAAGTTTCTATTTTTTGTATTTTGTATACAAATGCCCCCAACCCCCCATACACCTTGTCAGGTATTTTAATGGTTTCTTCTACTGATGGGATCGAAGCTGAAACACACCATAGACCATCCAGACGAGAGTTTGCCCTGAAAGCAAAATCCACATAATTTTCCTATTGGAAATGTCTCACAGAATTTTACCGACACCACCGCCATCATGTTAAAGTGCGTTTTACCTGCCTGAATGTAACATTCCTCGATGCAAGGACATCTGACTGCCAGCCATACTTTGCAGCTAGATAGACTCCCACAAAAGATGCATTTTTCAAGACAGCATCCAGGTGAGAGGGGGCGGGTGGTGAGAAAGGGGATGAGACGGAAAGAGAACAAGAGAAGGAGACTACAGACACAGAGTGACTATGTGCAAGATTTAATGCGGATGCACCCCTTTCTCACACCAGTGTTATCCATCCTGGGGCAGTGCGCCCCTTCTATCACCCCTAACTAATGCACACAGTATTTAATGTGCAGTTCAAACCCGTGGTCATGGGCAACGAGCCTATAAGATGTCAGGGGTGGGGAAGGGCTGCCCTTTGACCTTGATGACATCACAGGATTGACCCCTTCTTCCACTCTCTCTAAGCCCATCAGTAGACTCCTACCTGCTGCTAATCCGGATGTTCTTGGAGACCTGATTACATTTGTTCATGCTCCTTCCTTCATGACCCCTGACCCCAAAGGCGTCAAGGGCAACACGAGTGGTATCAAAGAGCAGGGGGGTAGGGCTACATCCATGTGACATGTATGCCTCTACCAGTAATACCTGAAATCCCCCAAATACCTCCAGTCACACTCGCAGCAATGACCTGACTGATCAGGCCTGGACAATCCTCGCCTGACCTCTGCCTATTCCTAGTCAGAGGCAACCACAACAAACCACAGCTGATTGGCCAGGCTCAACGCCCAGACGTTTGATGGAACTGTATTCCCATCAATTGTATAATTTATAATTCAGACACAATGTACTTTGTGACTAGTCAATCCAACTAACAAACTCACATATCCGCGGCTCAAATGAACTCATAATAATACTAAAACTGTGCTCATATTTCCCTATACTAATCCACTAATTCCTGTTGGGTTCCGGAGTAGCGTGCTACTCCCCAAAAAGCGTGTCGACGCCTCGTCAGGGGCAGTAAGCGCTATATAAATACAATTACAATACAATACACTACTTTCCCCGGCTAAACCAACTTGAACGTCTCGCAGCATTTTGTATTTTATAGATTTATGTATTTGCAGTTTTCCTTTTTAAATCCACACCTGGAGGGTGACAGAGGTCCTGATTTATACTTTTTTAGAGCCGCATTTGCATCATTTTTTGAATGTACAAACATACAAAACATAGAAAATTAAATGATATTTTGTAAGTTTGCGCTGCTTTTGCATCATAAAATGACGCAAATGCAGCGCTAAAAAGGTATGAATCAGGCCCAGAGTGTTTACAAAAAGTCAAGCTCCCAGTTACATGGGCTGGAAAGGAACTCAACCACACAGATGAAAAAAAAAAACTTACGTCCATATTTATACTTTTGTTGCGCAGCATTTGCATCATTTTGTGACACAAAAGCGTCGCAAACTCACATAAAACAATTATGGCCCATATTTATACTTTTTTTATGCCGCATTTGTTCATTTTTTGATGCAAAAGCAGCGCAAACTTACAAAATACAATTATATTTTGTACATTTGTGCCGCTTTTGCGTACAAAAATGATGCAAATGAGGCATAAAAAAAGTATAAATATGGGCCATAATTGTTTTATGTGAGTTTGCGACGCTTTTGTGTCACAAAATGACGCAAATGTGGAGCAAAAAAAGTATAAATATAGGCCTTTGCAACATAGATTTATTCTCCAAAGCCAAACTCAAAACCTTTGAGTTCCGGGTTCAAATCCTTATTTAACTGCCTTCTCTGCTATAGGGTTCGATGAGCTGTACGCTCACTAAAGTTCCTTCTGGGCCCCCGTCAGTTCACTTATTGACACCTCTAAAAAGCAGTCCCACCTCACCCCACAATATATCACTGCTCCTCTGATGTTTAGGGAACTACAACATTAATGGCAGTCCGATAGGGGTACTGTGTATACAGACGAACAGTGGTTATACTGTGGCTGAGAAATGAATAAGGTCTCAATCAATACAAGACACAGACTTACACAATTTAAATATATACAGAGATTTCATTCTAAATATATATAGAGGTTATTTATATATAAACAGCTGAGGGAGAGGACCTGCTGTTTGTACTGCCCAGAAGAAGAGGCAGACTTTATTTACTGTGAGGGGCATATTTACAACCAATTGGCGAATGGCAGCTTCAGAACCACTGGCGTAACAAAGGCCCCTGCAGCCCCACATTGTAGGGTGGGGGCTGAGCTCCAGGGCTTCCCTTCAGCACAGCACCTGGCCTGAGTGAGCCCAGAGGGGCGCCCTCCTCATGTTCTTTGTAGTGGGGGCCCCCTCCAGTTTTGTTGGGACACTGGCTGCAAGTCTTTCTGTTGTGCTGCCCTACACCTATTCGAAAGGGCAGGAATGCACCGTATTTACGAGACACTGTGCATTCCTGTCCTTTCAGCCGGCTCACAATTTGGTGCCTAGTGCCAATGCAGGCACCCTTGCACCGTGATGAAAGGGTGTCTGCATTGTAGGCAAGATTGTTTTTGTGCAGGAAGGAACACCTTCCTGCACAAAAAAAATCCATGGAGGCTTTTTCCTCTTTCTATGTGTGCTACAGAATGCAGCGCACATAGAAAGAGGACAAAACAAGGAAAAATAAAGATATTTCTGCTTGATACGCCTCCCCTGGATAAGCATGCAGTTTTGACACATTCCCAGGTTTACCGTCCTTGTAAAGCTGGAAATCCGTCGAAATCCGTGGGATTGCGTGGGAAAACCCACCGCAACATCCACGGAACACCCCTCTGACGCAGTGTAAGGCAACGCAGCAACTTATACTGCATTGCCCTACACAATATCTACAAGGCCGTGAAAAACCATGCAAAGTGGGTTTACGTGGCCTTGTAGACAAGAGCCTGCACTCTGTGCCGCCAGAGTGTCATAAAAAGTGACGCACTAGTGGCACAAGGTGCTTGTAAATACGCACCTTAGCCTGGGGTGCCATAGTACACAGATTTACTGGATTAGCGTGGTCTTGGAGCTGAGCAAAATGATAGACCCAAACATTCTGCCAGACCCACTTGCAGCCCTCCTCGGATATGTCAAGAATACACCCTTGTCAACACGTAGATACGCAGCACTTGCACTCTTTTAAAAAAAAAGATGAATGGACCTGCGTGGGGTAGATGCCTCCTTCGAACATAGCAGACCGGATTAAAGACCTAACAATCTGCAATGCAATGTAAGGTAATTGTAACATTCTGATACCAGCTCGCTCTAGACCCAAAGATGTCTAAGTGCTGCGTGCGTCTCTGCCTATATAGTGTGCCAGTCCGGGGTAACGGTGAGTTATAATATAAATCAAATATATACAAAGTCCCCAGTTACAGGAGGGAAGAGGAAGAATATATATTGTAGGTAAATTCAAATAAAAAAGAAATGAAACAAAATATCCTGCAGAGAAACATGATATTTGTCATAGGTGTTCATAGTATAGCTATATCAATAGAAAATATCATATTGTAACCTAGTGGTTCCCAACATTTTGACTTCTGTCGACCCCCTCTTTATCATTACTGGATCACAGGGAGCCCCCACTGAATCATTATTGGAATCGGGAGACCCCCCACTGAGTCATTACTTGAAGCCGGGGACCCAGGTCTAAACTTTGTTGATGATTCAAACTGCAAAACAATACACACAAAATACAGAAACAAGCATTCCATCAAACACATATACAAATGGTAACACATTTTATTTAATTTTGCAAGCAAAATACACATTTTAATAGGAAGGTTGGAGCTTTTCTAAATGCAATTGAAGCCACATACCATCCATACTATATTCTGTTTGATGTATCTGCACTGCTCCCACAAATCAATCTGAGGGTAATAATTCAATTTTTAGCCTCTGAATTTAAATTCATTTACATTTACTATACGTTTTAAAATTTTAAATTGTACATTTAGCCACTTTATTTATATACACATTATTAATCTGTTAATATTACTCAATTTTGTAAGCAGTTAAGCACCCACAGAGGAGGCTCCGCGGACCCCAAGGGGTCCCCGGGCCACAGGTTGGGAACCACTGCTGTAACCAATATAGTACTGACTGAAGCAAAAACATAGTGCAAAATGTCTATTGTGGGTGTGCATCGGTCTTAATTACTGAATGTAAGTTTTCTAGTAAAGGGCAGTTCTTACAGACACTGGACCATCAGGTTATGAAATGACATTTGAGTAACAGGTGTTTTAATTCTGCATTTCACAAGTTCTTTGTGTACCTGAAAAACGTTGTTGCAATTTTCTTTCTAGAAGCCAAGGTTTCATTAGTATTTAGAAATACCTGGGGCCATGATACAGATACTTTGCACTGGAGCAATGAGAAGAGGATAAATCCATTTGCACTGTTTTTGCTGCTTATGTGTTCATAGGAAATGGAGGTAACAGTATTTTCACCAAGGTGAACATGGCACAAACTGATTTCATGTGTCTTTTGCTATTTATATTAGAATAGAAGACATTTCTTTTTTCAACACTTTTCAAATGCGAATGATAGGACTAAGTTTGAAGCAAAATCAATGTTTCCATTCTTACTTTTTGAGGAACACAAGTCAGTTTGCTTTTTTGTAAAGGGCCATGGTTTCTTTGTCAGGAGCTCTGTGTCACAAGTAAAATGATTTGGAAGCAAAAGAGTGTTTTAGTATTATTATCAATGGTTCCACAATCAATTTCCTCATTCTTACCCTGGTGCGGAAACATGAATTGGGGCACAGCATGTGCATTCTATTCTACATTACACTACCAGCAAGGTAATATAAAAGGTTCTGCCCTGTTTTTGCGCCATTGCAAACCTTCTGTAAAAAGGACTCTAGTGTCTTATTGGGTAGCAGCCAAAGATACCACTAGTATGTATACTAAACACTGCCAGCAGATGCAACTCACCCTATGATCCACTCGAGATACTTTATAAGTACATTTATTAGATGATGATCTACCTACATCCCCACAGGTCCTTGGGAATACATAGATCTGCTGCAAACAGGAAAAAATGGGGGCTATTCACAGAGGTAAATATACATTTGAGTACATCCACACATGTACATTGATTCTTACAGTGTGTAGTAAATTTACTACATGTGGCAACTCACAAGAGTGTAACCTCAGTACAAAGTGTAGACTTAGATGTGTCCAACCCTTGAATTCAAGGGGAGGAGCCTAATATATCAGTGCAAAGTTACTACTGATAACATTTCACACAAAGTAGCACATTTCAGCATTTGGGCGGAGATCACCTGATGGGAACATATAAGGACATTGTACAACCTGTTTACTAAAGTTTAAAAAATAGTAAACATATTTTTATGTTAGATATTAATGTAATTCATTTTAGAATATTTATTTAAAACAAAATAAAAAATGCTATGGCACTATTAACTTCTTATTGAAATAAATATTTAATTATTTTAAATATATTAAATTGCATTCTTTTAAGATTTATTGAAAAAAACACTCATCTAAAGTAAAATGTTTGTATTTATTTAATATGCATTACAACTTACTAAAAGGCATATATATATATATATATATATATATATATATATATATATATATATATATATATAGACTTAGTTTAAATTAATTTAATACAAAACTGAAATTACATTTATTTTTACATTTAAAATGTTATTAAAATATTTTTAATTTATATATAATTTTATTTAACATTATTTTAAATCTATCTATCTATCTATCTATCTTTCTAATTTCTTAAAATAATGAAATACATGAATCTATTTTAACATTATTTTTATGGGGTTTTTATTTGAAGTCTCCACCTCCATTATATTCTATTAAAGATGTTGCATTACCAGGGGTTGGCCATGTGTGGTGCTGGGCTAACCGCAGGTATGAGTCAGAGTACATTTACAATTGTTTTGTGTCCTTTTTGGCTGTAATAACTCAGAAGTTCAGTTTATGAACAGTAATGGGCTTACTCTCGTGGGTGGGCACATGTTCTTCCCTAAACCCCTCCATAGCCCTCCCTTAATCCCTCTTTACACATCATTGAACCCCTCCCATTTCGTCATCAATATTCCCTTACAAAAACGTATGCATACTTGTGTGAAGGCTCCACACTTGGGGAGGAGATCTCTGCACAGAAAAGCTAGACCAGGTGGAGGTGGAGACCTACCCACATAGGTTAGTGGAAAGCATTTTGTTGTATGTGAGTTGTTCTGTTGTAGTACTACTAAGATACTACAAAATGCAGTTTGTGAATATGCCCCAGTATTTGCATCACATCCTAGTATTAGGAGTAGCGTAGTAATTTCAAAAACCCACATTTTTTTCACTGCACATTTTACGAGGCAATATATGAAGCATGATACAGGGGGAAAACAAGTGAGAATGAAGGAAAAGGTGGCAAATCACTCATCTGTGGAAACAAAAATGCAAGGAATGGAAAACAGCAAGGTCCGAATGAGGCCTATTGTGTTCAATGGGATTTAGATGTTACTCTTTCTGTTTCTATTAAGAGATCAAGTCACTTGAGAGGGGCACTTTTTCAGAGAGTTTGGTGAACTTCGTGCTTTTTCTCAGCGGACTTAGGATAGACTTTATGACTGAGCTCAAAATGTGCACCAGGGCTTACTATGTAAGAATATGAGTGAATGTAAAGGAAAAGCCTTAAAAAGACAATATAAATATACAACCAATAAGGATAGTAATATATTTGGGAGGCATTTTCTTTAAAAACACATTGTCATAAAATCAGGTAACAGCTGCCATATTTCTTATCTTATTTTATCTCCTATAGTTAGATGGCATGAAGTAGGCTCCAAGGATTCTACCACCATAGAAATACATATAACTCCAAAGAAGAAAGGATACACTATTCAGAATAATATTAAAACTTTCCAAAATATTTTAAGATGCAATTCGTCAATGAGGTAGGTTGAGTACCACAAGAGGCTAATAGTAACATTTGTCATTTATTTAGAAATGGTAGAAGTGTAGTATGAAATGCCAAATAGGCGGGGAACACATGGGCAGTCACTGCAATGGAAGGCCACAATGTGGTTTCAGTCCCTTTGAAAGATAAAAGTTTTCCATCTGCAAAAAGAGGACGCCTTCATCTGGAGAATAGCTTGGTTTCAAGGGGACCATCCTCTTCCAGTGACCACCAGTTCTTCAGCAACTATCCTGGCCTGTAAAGATAGATTTCCTCGTACACTAAGCAAGGCAGTTTAAACACCTGTCTCAGCGAGTCTCCTCGATCAGTAAGGGTTTGCCCAGACCTGGACCGTGAGCTTGTTCTGCCATTGGAGCACATACTCCACTTCACTGAGGAGACCTAGCGAAGTTGAAACTTGTTGGGCGTTTTGCATATTCTTGTTCATAGGGGCTGTGGCAAAGTAATTAGATTAATTGTGCCTTTTGGGTGATGGTCAACCCTGGTGTACATATGATTCTTTCCGGTCTCTAGTCATAAACAAGTGAGGGCATAAATGTGCACAAAATGACAATTGCCTTGCAAAAATGAGAAGCCAATTAAGGGAAAATGTAGGCCTCCTTTGAATGTCCAGTTTAGAAGTTCTACCCTTCTCTCATCACGTCCAGACACCGTATGCAGGACAGTGAAGAGGGCACTTCAAAAAGATGCAGACACTGAACATTTACTTCAAAGACTCAGACTCTAAATCACATTTGGTGCCTGGAAATAGACTATAAGAAGGGGAGCTTCAGGCCTCCAAAATTGTCAACTGTCAAGCATCTCTTTGGGCTGTGCGATGAGGAGAACTCTGCAAGACTTCTGCCTTTTACCAGGAATGAGGGCCAACGCCTGCTAGCTTCCCTGCTGGGTGAGGGGACATCATCCAGGGAAGCAAGATCAACTGCCCAGACAAATAGGATCTGTGAGGAAGAGGAGAGCTCTGGAGGACGTGAGATCAAGTGGGAGACCCTGGCCATTGGATCTCTGAAGTGAGAAGAATGGCTTTTGCACCGATCAGGTCATAGCCCCCATGTTCAGATGGAAGCGGGCAGCCCTGTTTGCAGGTGGAACCATGTGAAAATTGCTGCCATGCTGATTGATCTGTAACCCTTGTGCATAGACAGGATGGTGACACTGCATGTCAAGTGGGGCCTTGGAAAAAAGCAGGAAGTGTGGTCTGGTTGACACAGTCATCGAGAGGAAGAGGCTGCTGTCGGGACCCACATGGGCCCAAGCCCAGACTGAGGGCCAGCACTAGGAACTTGTTGAGTGTCCGTCCCAGGCTGAAGGTCAGGCTGTAGCTTGCCTGTTCCAGTTGCATACGTTGAAACACATTTTGCATTTGTTTTCCTTTCCACACAAGGTAATAATTCTGAATGATTTTATTTCTGCTTGCTTAGATTATTCTATTTATCTTGATCTTCCTAAGTATTTAATTCAGAAGTTGCAGCTTATCCAGTACTACGATGCCAGGCTGGCATTGAGTCTAAAGCGAAGGGATCATATCTGCGCAATCCTGGTTTCTTTACATTGGCTCCCAGTGAATGAAGGAATTAAGTTCAAGTGTCTTTGCTGAGTGCGCAAAATGATTTTCTCCCCTATTTCTTCTTAGATACTGCACCGTTTTACTTGGTATAACCCAAACCGATTACTAGGATCTAGAGGCAAATTTCTTTTCATAGTCCCAAGGCTTCATTGGCGAACACTAGGTGGTTTAGATTTCGCTGTCGCAGCTGCATCTAAATGGCGACTGCGCGGGTAGTAGGCCAACCTAAATACATTTAGAAAGGCCTTGAAGACGTGGCTCTTACCATCTGTGTAAGAAGTTCTACCTGTCATGACATACAGCATGTAGCAGTGGGTCGGCCCGCTTCAGTCATTATCTCTCTCACATTGTGAGTGGTGGCATTTTTCCTGATCACATGTGCACATCTACCTAAAAAGAAGTGCATTTCAGTGCTGGGGCTGGGAGTAATACAATGCATTGCCAATACTTTTTCTTTCGGTCCTTTATCCATTTAGATTTTTTCTTTAATCGCCCATGTGTATTTAAGTTATATTTTCAGACTACTTTTCTTTCTACGAATCATATTTTCCTGTGATGTGCATTAAAAATAAGTAAGAATGTATTTACATGTTCTAAGTATACCTGTTGCTAGGAACCAATTGTACTATTATGTTACATTTGTATGCAATTCATTTTTTTAAATTTTATGTTTTTATTGCATGCATATGGCCTCCAGGTTTAGATAGTGTTCTGTATTCTAATTAGGGCGTGTAATTACAGCTAAAAAATCCAACACACCAGCTTGCAAAGGCCAAACGCATTGGCTTTGCCAATGCTTGTTTATTATGTGTCGTTAGGCTTTGGGGCCTTCTTTCGGATGCATGAGAGTAAAGTTGCTTGTCAAAGACCACGCACCTTAGCAATCAGCAGCACTGTGCCAGTGCAGAGGCGCAGGGCCGGGTGAAGGGTACAGGTTTTACAGCTGGCACGGTCACCAGCCAGGATGTCTCCCCAGAGGACCCACTCTACGTTTATAGCTGCTGTTTTCCTTTGAGCCCAGCTCGTCTCCCCTTTATAGAACAGTTGCCTTGTTATTCGCGGCTGACACTGCAACGGGCAAACACAATGATTTCCATCACACATGCCTGGCTTTGTTCGGGTGGATTTAACTTGCTCAGAGATGTTGAACGTCTGTTTCTTGTGCCTGCAATTAAAGAGAGTAACAGTTGTGTAAAACGGGCCCTTTCCTTTGTGTCCACGGCCACTGCTCTTGTTACAGGGGAAGTGGCTTATTATATGAACGGATTAGGTTTGCACCGTCTCGCCTTTACACAATGCAGGCTGCCCTGTAAGTCAGACGCTGGAATATTGGGTTTCCCTGAGTATTCACTGTTTCCTGGTTTGGTTTGTGAGTTAAAATAAAGTTTAGGGCAATCTTGGAAAGTGTCAGATGTTGTGTTGGGTCTCACTCTGGAAGCTCCTGTGATCTTGGCGGAAAATCCAGTTGGCCATGGCCAGTTACATATTGTTTGTACTGGATTCCAGTGCACCTTATGACTTTATAGCTGTAGCCCACGTGCATCTTTTTAACAACATAAGCAGGTGCAGCACCAAGGCCACACATGTTTCAAAGACTGTCTGCCCCCCAGAGATCGCTCCACACAGAGGCCCCGTGGGGGTTCAGGGAGGGAAGAATCTTCCTATGAGCGCAGAGGAGGGTAGATTGGCACCCGGTGCTGATTGTGCCCGCAGTAAAGGGAGCATTTCCATAATCTTATTCACACTCTGGTCTGGGATGAGCATCTTGGAACCAAGTCACCCCCAGACTACCTGAAGCGCTACAGCTTGTTGTGCGCCATAAAGTGCTTAATTTGTTCCAGTGGTTGCAGGTGGTAGTCACTGGCACCAAAGTTTTTATTTTACTTGCTTTTCATCATCAGACAAGAGAAACAGAGAAAAGAGAGAAAGAAGTCAGAAGAGGAAAAGAAAACAGTCAAAAGGAGAAAGCAAAGATGGGCAACAACCTGCAATAATGGGAAGAAGGGACAGGAAGTGTAGGGTGGTGGAGGAAAGAGGCATGTTGGGGAATCAATATGATATTTGTTTAGTGCCAACCTAGCCAAAAGGCAGTGGAGTGGAGCCCTATACAGGATTAAAGGCAAAGACATAGGGCCTGGTTTAGATCTTGGCAGTAACAGTCGGCCATCGTTTTTCGGTCTGAAACCTGTCCGCTGGTTTGGCTGTTTGCCCTGCCTGATTTAGATGTTGGCGGTCCCATAGCCAATAGACAACCAGAGTCCCGACGTCTCTGCTAGGAATCTCCACCCGCCTCAGTGACGCCATTGGAAATAGTGGCTGGCACCCTTACCTCTGAGCAGATTTTTATGTGCCTTCCCCCCAAGCCAACTGTGGCGGTGCTACTTCCACACCTGAGTTGGCAGATAAGAAGGAAATGCGGCAAAAAACTCCCTTTTATCCCGATTCCACTTCCGTTTTCAGCTGGACACAACTGGACAAGGCCTACCATCGCTGCTGCCATTGGCCCACGGAGAAAACACAACCCCCTGTCACCGTACTCGAAGGTAGGGAATCCGCATTGCCTGTGTACGCTGGGTGGTCACTGCACATGAGCTTGGGACTACTGCAGTCATATACATGTCATAGTAATTTTTTAAAATTACTTTGACATACATATGTCGGGAAAACAATTGTGTTTGACATGGATGGGGACACCCTGGGACAAGGCACATATCACACACATACACAAATGTCATTTTGATGTCAGTATTCATTGCCAAATTAATGCTAGCACCACAATAATGTTAACATCACACTTGTCCCTGTGTGCACATTGCAAGGGGACGTGCAAATGTTGTGCTTACAGTTGTGTATGTGAGTCAGTATGTGTGGATGAGCTTGTTTTGGCTAGTTGAGGTGCAGAATGCTGGAGTGGGTGATGTGGTTGTGTCAGTATGTGTGCCACTTGCAAATGGCTCTGATGTTATTGTGTATGCTTGGTTGTGTGTTGTGTTGCTGTGTGCAACATTCAGGTGAGTGTTGTTGTGTGGTGGTCGTCGTGATGTAGTGCAGTTGTGCTTTTGTGTGAGTGTTTTTGCTTAGATGAGTGTGTAGTTGTGCTTGTTGTTGTGGTTGTGACATGGTTGGGTGTAGTGTCAACAGTGTGTGTATGTTGTGTCATGGATGTATGGCAGTGTGTGTTTTCTGCATGTACATGTTGTGTTGTGGTGGAATGGCAATAGATAATAGTGTGTATGTGGTGTGTTGTGTTGTGTAGTGTGTTGTGCAGGTGGGCACACATGGTCAAGGTACAGTGTGTGTGTGTGTGTGTGTGTGTGTGACTTACCTCTATTACATAGCCACTGCCATTGTATGACGTCCATTGGGTCCTGCGATGGCCTCCCTCCATCAGCAATCCGCCACCCATACACCCCTATAAAACTGTAACATCGAAATACTGATAGCTAGGAAAAGCACTTTGTTTTGGCAGTCGGCGGCTCAGCCGCCATATATCTAAATACAACTGTCAAAACACTGTCGACTTGAACTCGGGTTCACTGCCGTGATGGATTGGCAGTAATACCATCAAGATCTAAATCAGGCCCATAGACAACATCTGATTGGAGGGGTAGCTGAATTCTAAGAGCAAAAGGTGGGTGTATACTGCATCATGATTCATGATGTACTGTTATTTAAGAGGTCTGCCTTCAGCTCTTTCCTAAATAATCAGGGTTTTCCTGCCAGATCCTGGGTGTATAGATGGAGAAGACTTAGGGCCAGATGTACAAAAGGATTTTACCCATTCTGTGTCTATGGGAAAAAGCTTTCGTACATGTGGCCCCTATTGTCTTATTTTTAACCTTTTGCACTTCAACTCCATTTTGATGGTTCCATTGCTAGGGTGTACAGAGAACGACCAGACAGTGTGAATATGTCAGCCAGGTAAGCAGGGGGGCCAGTCAGAACAGTTTTGTAGATGATGTAGATAGTTTTGAAGATGGTGCACGCTGGCCAGAGGAGCCGGTGGAGTTCCATCAGAGTGGGAGTCAGTATTATGCAAATTAAGCACTGCCACTCTACAAATAAGGAATAACAATAAGAGACCCATGGAGCAAGACACAAATGGCATGTGCTAGCAACTTTTTTCTCACTCTTAAAATCATCTTCTTTTGGGCTGTGAGTTTGAGCCTGATGCTGACAGGTATCAGTACTTACCTGGTGACTGATCAGCCGTCCCAAATGTTAGGTGCAGCACACGCTGCACCTATGTGCTCCACCTATGTTATATACTGCAAGGGTGTGTGCATTGGGGCAAGGCAGCCTAAAGTGGAGCAGCGCAGTTGGAAAGAGAAACAGCGCTATATCTTAGTAAATAATCTCACCGTTCTTCTCCATCCCTTTCATGCAGTTCAGCACAGCAACTTTTGTTGGATACAGTTTTTCAGTTCTAGGATTTCCTTTGTCAGTCCTATGCATTCTGGGAGTTGTAATCCTCATTCACCTCATTTGAACGAAATAGAGCAAAACCCTACGTTACAGTTGTTTGGAGAAAGAAAAGTTTTACACAGTATGATATCCTCTATGATGACATGAAGTCATCTGATAACTGTACACATGAACATTTGTAGTTATAAGTAGAGTATGGTGTGTTTAGGTTGAGGCTAGACAGCGCTTGTGCTGTCGCTTAGCGACCTGTTGTAGATGGTTTGAAAGGATCAGCTCCACCTGCTCATTGTGATTTGTGCATGCCAGCGTCCTTTAAAAATCCTTGCTTGCTACTGGGTAATCTTACTCTTTGTCCCACCTTTTTTCTTTTTGGTCTCATCCCTGGAGATTGGACCAACTACTATCTAAATACACTGCTCACCATTTTAAGCTGAGTTCAAGGACCACTTTGATCTTTCATCTAGAGCACTGGAGAGGAGTGCTTGTCTTTCTGAGCTCTGCTGTAAACAGGTCACATTTGTATTTTATTGCTGCCTTTCAACACAGCGCCTGCTTCATAGCCGCCACGCCTCAGGTTTCACTATGGCGGGCGAGCGCCTACATTTTAGCTACATGGGCAGTGCTTCATGTTTTCTTGTTTTAAAAATAGCTATCATACAGCTCGCGGGTCGCGTTCCTAGGCCACGCCCATTCTTACTGCACCTCCTGCTCCGTTTGTTCCACCCCCTCAGTCTCTCTCCCGCCCTGCATTCATGTTCTCCCAGCCCCCGCAAATCGTTGTTATGTCAGCGCTGTCGCTAGTTTGGCGGGTAACTTTTAAATGACATATTCAGGCTTCCTGCTGCCTCCTGCAGGAGCTGCCGGTGCTTGATTTAAGCTCCCAGGGGATGCTAGCCCTAAAACACAAGCGCTCCAGCTCTCCTCCTCCTCCTACCCTCACCTTCCCGGGAAGCCTTTGTGCTGCTCAGAGAGCGCCTTGGCAGGCTCAGATCGCTGCCCTCTCACAAGAATGTGAAAAGCCTGGGTGGGCAGCGTGCAAGAACCTTGGCTTGTGCTTAGAACTGAACCCATCCAAGGTCTCCACACACACTTGCCTGGCACCTCATTCAGGTGATGGGCAACACCCCTTCCTCTATGCGCACTCTTTGGCTGCCCTCTCTGTGTCAACAATTTGAACACAAAGTGCCTCGCATTGTACCTCTCGGGCCCCTCTGCCCCCTCACCTCCTCTGTTTCCATGCACCAGACCGGTACATATAGAGGATTTTTTTGCTTGTGCCCCCATTTACCTTCCCGCATCATTACTTACCCCCACCCCGCCACTGCTAGTCCATTGTTTTTGCTTTCCTCAGCCCTACTATACGACACAACTCTTCACAGTTGTTTTGACCATAGCTGCCAGTTTGTATTTTGTTTTTTTCTCTCTGATAGATGCTACATTTTGAGAAGACCCATTTAGTTGTTAGCAGCTTTGGGGCTCGGAAACGCGCAGTCTTTACTCATCCCACAAGGCTGGCCTGAAGACTGCGACAGTGCAGCGCCGTGACATAACCAAGCAAGTACTTGATTTAATGTTTCCACAAAACGGCTGGGAGTGGGGAGAGGGGTGGCCGGGGCACATTCATTGTAATAAAGACAGTCACCATGGCCCACACCAGTCAAGAGGCAGAATTCAACACCGGGGACTTCTCTGCACATTAAGGCCCATATTTATACTTTTTTAGCATCGCATTTGCGCCACTTTATGATGCAAAAACGATGCAAACTTACAAAATACAATTGTATTTTGCAAGTTTGCGCCACTTTTGCATCAAAAAATGACGCAAATGCGGCGCTAAAAAAGTATAAATATGGGCCTATGTTTTCTCTATTATTTGCATTTTACAGCACTTCATTAGAGAGTCTATGGTTGCTTGCAGCCACGCGGCCTCCTGTGTTGTGTTGCTAGAAAGCGCTGCTGACACTATGTGATCGTGGACGCATATTCCTATAAATGCAAATGTGAGCAGACGAAAAACTTTACTTTGGAGTACATGGTCCTTCCAGCATCTGAATTGTCGTTTGTTCTCGCGGGGACTCTCCAGTCTCCCCTTGAGCTTCTCTAAAGGCAGTAAATAGACTGAAATGATTCAGCTTGACTCCTACATTCTTGTGCCTCAGACATCAAGTGTAATTGCACGCTCTCTGGGGTTCCGTAAATGCAGCTTTGAATGTTTTGAAAAGCTGCAGTTAGAGTCTCAGATCCGGATGCCAGCGGACACCCAATGTGATCAGGTCTGCAAGAGCTCCCAATAAACTGCAACTGACAAAACGCTTTTGAAGGTAGTATTTTATGGGCGAGAGCAAAGCGCCCCATCCCATTCTGTAATCTCTCTTTGGGCTTCCAACCATGCCCATGTCACATCAGTCACTTACATTGGTTTGTGGGCTTGCCTTTTAAAATCCGCTTGTTTGCATTTGTGAAAGGCATGCATACGTCATGCCTTTTCCGGTGTTTAGCCCACCTACACAGCACCGGTAAATTACAAAAAACATAGGAGGATCGATGTTTTCAGCATGGTGTCTGAACTACTTTATCTGTTTATTTTCCAGGCAGCGCGATCGTGCTGCATTTTACATAGTGCGATCGCGCTGCGTCTAACTTGAGCAAATGCGAGACCTGTTGCATTAAAAATGCTTGTTTTCCTATTATCTGCATTTTTGAGCACTCCATAAGAATGCATGTTGTAATGTACCATACCTCCCCCACAACCCTGCCTCACATGTTGTAATAATTGAAAGCGCTGCAGGCACTGTGGTTATGGGCTTACAATCCTGTATTTCCATGTTGTTTTAAGAAGGCATTGGTAGGGTGTAGAATTTGTTTTGTTATACCTACCGCCATCTACTGATCAACCTTTTCATTGAAATATTTTATTCCACTGTTTTTTTTATTATTTTAGTAGGTTTATATGTCACTGCAGCAGGACCTCTGTAGTCAACTAATAACTCACAAAAAACATTATAGGTTAGCTAGAGAAACATTCAGAAGCTTTGTCTTTGTCTTTGTTATATGACTTTATAAAGAAAAATGTTACTCAGCATCATCATACCTTTATTTCGATCACCAAGGATCTCATCCCTATGTATTCACCATGCCACATAATTCCACTACACAAATGCACTACACACTACACAATTCCACAACTAACAATTCCAACTCAACCCACATAATTCCACTACACACCACATACATCCACTCAACTCCCAACAAAAACACATGGGTAAAATACATTGTCATTTACAACGCCAATAGCTCAAACTCTTACAAATGCGAGACCTATTGCATTGCAAATGCTTGTTAAACTCTTGTGATCTGTTCATAATACTGTGTGCGGCACTGCCCTCATTTCAAGTTAATCCGTACTGAACTGTGTCCCATCAGGGTTCATTATTTCAAGCATCTTGGGTCTGAGAAGCCAAGAACTCCAGGGCTCTCCCTCGGAGGATTGCATTCATGGCACCGAGACAATGGGAGGTACTGCCTGCGAAAACTCACCGCTTGTGTGCAGTGTGGCCTGCAATTACCTTGTAAGAAACAAGAACCTGTTCTGTCCAGACGAGAGATTAGTGATTGCTTTCAATTGTGTTCAGCGGCATTAGTGGATCAGCTTGTAATGGTTTTCTGATGGGCATGAACCACACTGAAAGTACCCCAAGCAGTGATGAAGTTTGCCAGTCTGGGTTGGACCAGAAAACAATGTGTTGAGCTGTTGTGTTTGAGAAAAACAACCCCAGAGGGAGCTCCAGTGTGTGTGAAACTAAGCCCTCACCACAGTGGCTCGATAATTTCCTATTTATCCTCTTCTCATACATATGAGAATTTTTAGTTTTGTGATTTTATCGCACCCAGTATTTGTAGTTAAATTTCAGTGGTTCAGACCTCCTTGATTTTAATGTGAGAAAAAGCCCTGAAACTATCATGATGTGACTTTTGGTGTGGTAAGTTCGAAAATATCAATGCTATCTCTCATTTTAAGGGAACAACTCGTAAGCGATGCTGTTTATCGCACATGATAAATAACATGCTAATGTTGTCTATCCGGTATGATAAGTATCGCACCTCACACAGCCCCACTCACAATGAGGGTGTTAGTGGATGATTTAAATAACGGGGTATGGTATTTCCTTCATTGGGGCGAATGAGTGAAACACTCCTTCACCTTGACGAAGTCATTGTGCTCTGGATTTAGAGATGTCTGTCTGCCCAACAGACATCTCCTACATTGCCAGGAACCGCCGTCACATCGGTTCCCATCAATGCATTGATGAGGGGCGGCTCCTTCGCAATGGACCCTGGCTAAGAGCCAGCAGCGGAAAAATAAAAAGATGTTATGTTATCGTTTTATTTTTCAGCTGCTGGGTCAGCCAGCAGGTGCAAGGAGGGGTGGGGCTCGTCCAGAGGAGTGGGGAGGAGGGGGAGTGGAGTCAGTGCACTAAGTGTACATGTGTTTATCTGGCTGTCTCAGGCTGGCCAAACTGACATGCGCACTTGGGTTTCTTCAACCCGACTGCTGGGACACCAAAACTATCAGAAGAGGAGCAAGGTCAGGAATCACTTGACACGCTAAGCAGCTCCACCAGCCTGCCTCCGTGCCCCCTACCCCTCCCTCGCTGCTGTCGCGAGTTTGAGGCCCTCCACCACCCGCAGGCACCCTCCTGCACCTCATCCTTGGTGTCTAGTGGTTTGCGTAAGTATTGTTCGTGTGTCCTGTATTTTGTCTCCGTGTTTTTGTGCTGTTTTCACCTCCTTCTGTGCCTTTTCTGTTTTTTCTGACTCTGTCTTGTGCCTTTCCTGTTTTGACTCTGTTTTATTGCCTTTAGTATATTTACAACTTTTTCGCCAGTTTTTGCCTTTTTTCCCTCCTCCCGTCCCAGGCGATGCGTCCCCTGTGGCCTCATCCCCCTTGTGCCCCCATTTGCCACTGCCCCGCCTCCCAGCTGCTCCTCCCTCCCCCCTCCCCTTCTTAATGGCAGCCGCTGCATGGTGCAGAGAGTGACCCCTGACCTGCCTTAAGGCCAGGAATCACTCGATACACTGAGCAGCTCCACCAGCCTGCCTCCATGCCCCCGACCCCGCCCTCACTGCTGTCGCGAGTTCGAGGCCCTCCACCACCCGCAGGCACCCACCTGCACCTCATTCCTGGTGTCTAGTGGTTTGCGTAAGTATTGTGTGTGTCCTGTAATTTGTCTCTGTGTTTTTGTGCTGTTTTCACCTCCTTCTTTGCCTTTTCTGTTTTTTCTGACTCTGCCTTGTGCCTTTCCTGTTTTGACTCTGTTTTATTGCCTGTAGTATATTTCCAACTTTTTTGCCAGTTTTTCCCTTTTTTCCCTCCTCCCGTCCCAGGCGATGCATCCCCTGCGGTCCCGCCCCCCTTGTGCCCCTATTTGCCACTGCCCAACCTCCCGCTTGCCAGCTGCTCCTCCCTCCCACCTCCCCTTCTTAATGGGGCCCGCTGGCGCGCCAGAGGCAAGCCCGTCTGCGCCCATCCGCGCCTAGCGCCAGTCCCCCTGTCTCAAGCACCTCCCATACCACCGGACAACGCTACTCCGCCAAAGAACTCCACGCGCTCAACCCTGGCCAACCCACCGCCTGCGTCCAGACCTCCCCTAGGTACACCCATGGACCCTTCTCATGCCGGACGTGCAACTTCACCTGCGCTCAAGCCACCAAGCACAACAACAACGCCACCCACCTCAACCATCTCAGCTGCATCCTCCTCAACACCCGCTCCGTCCACAAGCACGCCAGCGAGCTCTGGGACCTGCTCACATCAACCTCCCCAGACATTGCCTTCCTCACCGAGACCTGAATGAACCCCTCATCGGAAC
The DNA here is from genome assembly GCF_031143425.1 of Pleurodeles waltl. NCBI lineage: Eukaryota > Metazoa > Chordata > Amphibia > Caudata > Salamandridae > Pleurodeles > Pleurodeles waltl. The sequence goes on from NC_090448.1 coordinate 70,844,954, forward strand.
CCGACATCGCCATAGCCATCCCTGAGGGGTACAAAATCACCAAAGAGACCGCACCAACAAACCAGGAGGAGGAATCGCCATAATCCACAGGAGCTACATCAGGATCTCAACCGACAACCACGACGCCCTAGATACCGCTGAAATCCTGCACTTCCAGATATATGTCAATGCCAACACCACCCTGAGAGGGACTCTCGTCCTCCGACCTCCAGACCCCCACCCACAATTCTGCGACGCCATCACCGACATAATCAGCACCCACGCCTTCGTCTCCACGGACTACATGCTCCTAGGCGACCTGAATTTTCATCTGGAGAACACCGGCGACAGCAACTTCTCAGCCCTACTGGACAACCTCGCCAACCTCGGCCTCAAGCAACTTGTCACCACGCCCACCCACTCAGCTGGCCACACACTCGACGCATCTTCTCCACCAGCAGCCACATCACCTTCACCCACACCACCGAACTCCACTAGACCGACCACCGCTGTGTCCATTTTTCCTTCCAGAAACCCACCGCCCACCACCAACAGCATTGAATCCCTCACCGCAAGTGAAACAAGATCTCCAAGGACCAACTGATCTGCAACCTCACCCACGCCCCACCACCCAACACCAGCGACCCCAACACCGCCGCCCTCAACCTCAAGCAATGGCTCGACGACACTTGCTCCACTCAGGTAAACCACCTACACCCGCACCGACAAAAAAGGTCCCTGGTTCACCGCAAACATTCAGGCCTCCAAACGAGAATGCCGAAAAGCCGAGAAGATCTGTCGCCAAGAACAAACAGAAAGCAACCACGCCACTCTCAAATCCGCCATCCGCAAACATCACCAGCTCATCTGAACCACCAAAAGATCTTTCTACAAAGAACGAATTGACAACAACACACCCAACAGCAAGGAGCTTTTCAGCATCATCGAGGAACTCACCAACCCCAAGTCCAGCTCTGCCGACGCCCCCACTCGCAAGACCTCTGCGACTCCTTCACCACCTTTTTCCACTGCAAGATCACAAACATCCACGGCAGCTTCGCACCGCTACCCCCCACCACCACCACTGCCAAGGCCACCCCGACGCACCCAACCACACCAACATCCTGAGTGCCTGGAACCCCACCAACGATGAGGAAACCACCAAGACCATGAGCATCATCCACTCCGGTTCACCCGCCAACCCCTGCCTTCACCACGTCTTCAATAATGCCAGCCAAATCATCGCTCCCCAGCTCCGGACCATCATCAACAGCTCCTTCAAGACTGCCATCTTCCCAGGGAGCTGGAAACACGACGAAGTCAACGCCCTGCTCAAAAAGCCCAAAGCCGACTCTGAAGACCTCAAAAACTACTGGCCCATCTCCCTACTCCCCTTCCCTGCGAAGGTCATCGAGAAGATAGTCAACAACCAACTATCTCGCTTCTTGGAGGACAACAGCCTACTCGACATCTCCCAGTTCGGCTTCCGCAAGAATCACAGCACAGAGACCGCCCTTATCGCTTGCACCGACGATATCATGAGCAATCTTGACAAAGGTGAAACCGTTGCCCTCATCCTCCTTGACCTTTCCGCCTTCAACACCGTCTGTCATCACACCTTTCGCACACACTTTCACGATGCCGGAATCCGCCACAGAGCACTGGACTGGCTCACATACTTCCTCTCTGGCAGAACCCAAAGAGTCCGCCTCCCCCTGTTTCTGTCTAAAGCCACCAAAACCATCTGCAGAGTTCCCCAGGGATCCTCACTCAACCCCACTCCCTTCAATGTCTACATTGCACCGCTTGCCAACATCGTCCGATCCCACGGCCTTAACATCGTCCCCTACGTGGACGACACTCAGCTCATCCTCTCTCTCACGAAGTACCCCGCAACCGCCAAGACCAACCTCCACACCGGACTTCATGCCATCACCAACTGTATGGAGGCAAGCCGCCTCAAACTGGACTCGGAGAAGACCGAGATTATCATCTTCGGCTCCAACAGATCAGTATGGGATGACTCCTGGTGGCCTGCCACCCTGGGATCTGCCCCAACACCTACCACCCACACACGCATCCTCGGCTTCATACTGGACTCATCGCTCTCAATGACCCAGCAAGTCAACACCGTCACATCCTCATGCTTTAACACCCTTTGCATGCTTCGCAAGACCTTCAGATGGATCCCCGTTGAAACCAGAAGAACTGTCACCCACGCCCTCGTTAACAGCAGACTGGACTACGGCAATGCTCTCTACACGGGAACAACAGCCAAGCTCCAGAGGAAACTACAGCGCATCCAGAACGCCTCAGCACGACTAATCCTCAACCTCCCTCACCACGGGCACATCTCAGCCCACCTCAGAGACCTCAACTGGCTCCCCGTCAAGAAAAGGATCATCTTCAAACTGCTGATCCACGCTCACAATGCTCACCACGATGCCGGACCTGCCTACCTCAACGAGCGTCTCAACTTCCACACCCGGACATGCCAGCTCCGCTCCACCAACCTCGCCCTCGCGACCATCCCCCGCATCCACTGCACCACAACCGGTGGCAGATCCTTCTCCCACATTGCCGCCAAAACCTGGAACTCCCTCCCCATCAACCTACATATGACCCAGGACTCCTGACCTTCAGGAAGCTCCTCAAGACCTGGCTCTTCGAGGAGTAGCACCCCCCCAGCGCCTTGAGACTCTACCAGGTGAGTAGCGCGCTTAACAAATTATTGATTGATTGATTGAAGGTGGCCAGCGGTGGCAGGAAAAGGTACGTTTATTTTTTTCAATTATTTTTGTTTAGTCTCCCTGTCATCCTCCCCATCTCTGTCCCCCGCCTCTCCCATTGAGATTTGCAGCAGCCGCTGCTGTGAAAGTGTGCTGTGCGGCTCAGTGAACATGATGATGCAGTGCGGCACACTTTCAATTTCTTGTTTAGTTTTAAGCCCAAAATCCCAAAGCAGGATTTTTTTTTAAATAAAAAAATCAAGCATTGGGAAAGCCAAAAGGTCCTGCCAGTGAGAGCATTGGCAGTGTTTAGTAACCATGCTGTACAGCAGTATGGATGCTTTGCAGTGTGGCTAAAACTATTTTTTTAAAGTGCTATGACACAGCCAGGGATCATGCACTTTTATTTTTTAAGAAGTGCATTAGAGTTCGATGCATAAGAGTTCTTTTTTATTGTTATTTTTAGCCATGCTGCACATTAGCCACTCTGCTATACGGCATGGCTACAAGTCATTGCCAAAGTTGGCTATGCCCTTGCTGCATAGTATGAACAAAAGACAATGGAAGAGCCAATAGATTGAACAGCGTCACCTACTTGCTTTGCCAATGCTTGTATGGTCACGGCACACCACCTCTGAATCTGAGCAAATCAGTCAATCACCACTTGCATGAAAAAGAAAAAACCCTTGGACAGTAAGAAAGCAATTACCCCTGCATCCATGCCTTAATGAAAATACATTTGTAAGCAGACAACATATGTTGTCACAATGAATGCAGATAAAATTTGTTGTCAAAGGTGAAAAGGGCTTCTTTTGAGAGTGTGTGGCATAGTAAAACATAGCTACAAATGGTGAGAGGTTCAACAAGGATGACAAGAAAGTAAAAAGATAAAAATAGTACTACAATCTGCGGTATGTCAACAAACAAGCAGAAGCAATCAGTACTCGGTCCATGATCCAGCTCAAAGAAGAGGAAGTGAAGTCAACATGTGATGCCAATTAGAAGGCAGCAAATAGGAGTGACAATGAAGCCAACAAATGTTAAGCAATGGGTGGGCTGGAAGCCCCTTGTTGTATACAATATGTCACGTAGCGAGAGCTCATGCAGCGTATGCGCTGTCGCAGACGAGACCTAAAAAGCATTGACTATCTCACCATGGGAGCTTTCGCCCACTGTGTTGGGTTCATTAAAATGTTTTTACTTTCACTTACTGCCAACTTTTGGATGGTGGTGTGTGAAAGTAAAAACTGTCCATTTGTCTGCTCACTCTAAATATAGTGGGCTGACAAATAGCAAAACCTCCGACGACCCTTAATCCATTGGGCCATCAGAGGAGTATGTCAGCGGAAGAGACAAAGCAGACACTGTCTCTGACATAGTTAAGTTCCGCCTAACTCTAAATCAGGCATGCAGAACTTCAGTTGGGTGTAAAGGGAAGGTTTCCTAGATTAAGCTAGCACCACAATCCACCTTGAACAATACAAACCCAACTTGATGTGGATGAATTGCAAAACAGAGGACATGGCTCTCTCAACCCATTTCAAATCCTCAGGTAATTTGGTCTTTAGGGTTCAGTTTTATTTGGAGGAGCTGTTCAAGAAAGGGGCAGCATACCCATTACCATATGTATGGAAAGCCTTCATTTATTTGGTCACCACCAAGTTTTTGGACTAATGCTGCTGGTGTTTTGACTCTGAGAGGTCACTGAGGCCTGCTAACCAGACCCCAATGCCAGTGCCCTGACCCCAAAATGTGTACGTTACATTGGTTATACCCAATTGGCATAGACTAACATACCTGTAAGTCCCTATTAAATGGTTCTCAGGGTACCCAGGGCATGTAAGTTAGAGAGTCACCCCAAGGATGTCTGCACTAATTGTGCCACTCTGCGAGCGACATAGGTAAAGTTAAAATGAGTCACCCAGTCCACAATTGCCGACTGCAGGAGCAGTTTTAAACAGCTAGCACAAGTCAATTCTACCTCTGCAAAATGTGTAAGTCACCCCTATGGTAGGCCTACCTAGGGCAGAGTGCAGAATATTTAATGGGGAGTACAAGTAATTTATATGTTATGGTAGTACCAATGTGGAACTGATGTTTTTACTGCAGAGGATTGGTTATCCCCTGGGTGAGTACAGCATTTTGCGCTAACCCCCTCAGCTGTGCTAACTCCTGATTGGTGGGACCAAAGAACTCCAAGGTATCATATAACTTGTTACATTAAGCCCAACTGTATTCTCAAGTCAAAATTAATGTAACAAGTGGCAGTGTGCAATTTATACCAAGTTGCCCCCTTGTTGCCTTCAGTCTACTGTGCCCTTAACTTTTACACAAGGAGCTTGAGTCCAATACAGCTTTTGTTCCTGCTAGGGAGACGTGCTAATGACTCCCAGGAAAGGAGACAATAGGGGCCTCCACTGGAGAGAGATGTTAGCTCCCTTTTGCAGGAAGCCACATGGGTGTTGGCCCAAAAGGTGAGCTTCAAAGCTGAAGCCGCCTTTGAAGAGCAAATGGGAAACACTTGGGAGCAGGGAAGTCCCATTGTTTAGGTAGACTAGCTAACAACCGGGAACGTGATGGGGAACCTGTTGTCAGACAGGTTTTAGGGGAATGTAGCCTCCTTGGTAGCCACACCTCTGGGTTGGGCTAAGTAGCTCAGAACAAGAGAGAGAGTGGTTCTGCCATGTTGTGAGTGGGCAGAATGATGTACCTTGAGATAGCCAGATGCCACACTTCCCAGGAAGTGGTCATCAGGAGGGAGGGAACCTAGTAGCCCATTGTCTACTGGCGCGTCTACACTGAGGGCACTTTATGAACATAAATAGGGCACCCCTGGCACCCTGAACTCAGATCTCAACTGGTCTGGAATAAGAAATGAAGAAAGACTGCCATGCTGCAGCAAGGAACTGGCAATGAGTGGCTGCTCCTGTTGAATGTGGTGGCTAGCAAAGGAGAGGGTCAGTGCCTGCTGGGTCCTGCTTGTGCAGACGTTTTCTCTGGAGCCCAGCCAAAGAAAAAAGACTCTAAAGGTCAGCTGGCGGACCTCCTGTTCACAGCACAGGGCCACAAAAGCTGAGAAGCCTGCTGAGGCCAGTTGGAAGCCTGGAATCTTTAGACTGCCACCAGCGGTTGCCATGCAGCACCAGAGACCCGGACCCAACACTCAAAGTTGCACCCAAGTTCGCTGAGCCTGGGGGAGTTGTCAGAGAACAGCTTGGCCATCCGGATGCTGAGTTATTGCCCAGGGAAGGATTTGGTTGTGACCAGGATACCAGGTGACTGGTATCCCAGTGGCGACTGAGCTTTTACCAGTATTGAGAGGACTTTGAAGGACGTTGACCCTGTGACCAGGAACTGCCTCACCCCCTTCATAGACGAGGAGTAGCTGCAGAAAGACCCTCACTGATCGCATCGCATCCACAGCATCCTTGAGCATCTTCAGCCCTTGCATCAGGACCACTTCCATAGGAATCCTCTGCAAAGGTGATACAGTGCCTGGAGCTGCCTAGAGATTACTTCCTCATTGGCGGTAACTGGGTCTGTGGACCTTTCTGGCCTCTTTGACTGGCCCCTAGTGGAGTTGGTCACCTAAAGTGACTCTAAGTGACTGCAATACAACTAGCAATATTTTTGTGGTGGAAAAGTTTCTAAGTTTCAAATTTTCTGAATTTACCAGAGCTTGTTCACGGGTGAATAAAATGCTTTGATTTAAAATATCTCATAACTTTCATGTCTATGGAACCCTCCACTGGATCTTTTTCACTGTAGTGTCCAAAAATGCATAAGACTGCAGTCCATTTTTATAAATTGATGTTGGATTTCTTGAGTCTCTTGTTGATTTCATCTTCAATTGTTTTATTGCTTTTTAAATGCTTTACACGTGTTCCTTTGTATAAGCCTTGCTGTGCTGCTCAGAGCCACAGCTACCCAGGGTTGAGCTCAAGGTTTGACAGACGAAACCTACTGGTGCTAACGGGGTTGGTAAGTGTATTATACACTGAGATAACAATGCCATATAATACACCCCATTTCCTCAAACCATACAAGATGGATTTAGCAGCTCCATTTTCCTAGTGCAAAGAAAAATAAAGGAAGGAAGTTGGCTCTTTGATAAACCCAACGTCTTACAACAAAAGGTCCTTTATCTGCATTTCACGGTAGAGGAAATATGACTCCTCTGCGATTCCTGAGAGCATCTGATTCTGAAAGACACCTTTTTGTGATTGTGAATTGTCTGTAGCTCAGCGAGACAAGTCAATTCCCTTTCCTCCTCTTCAGCCTCTCTGCCATTCCCTGGTACTTTATGAGGGTCCCTCATGCTGCAGTGGGATACCACCAGATACATTGCATTCAACATATAATTTATTTCTATATGCTGCAGTGTCCAGGTATGCTGTTCGACTGCATGAGCCACAAAACACACCTGCTTCACCTCCCCAGTTTCCATGTGAAATCGAGGAAGAGGGCCTGCATTTCTTCTGAAGCAATGGAATTCCTCAGTGCCATGATAAACACAAAGACTTGCAGGCTTTAATTTGTTTTGGGGAAACCTTCATCGAATGAAGAATAACCTTTGTTCTGGCCACTAAATGGGACTGCATGACTCTGGGGAGCCTGGTCTATCGTCAATCAATTGGGGTCTGGCCCCCATTACATAGTACTTCAGATATGGATGTTTTAAAAGGAATGGCTTGAGTTACTGGAAATGAGTTCCGGTAAATCATGAGTCCTTGGAAGAGATGTGCTTGTGGCTAGCAAATTTGCATGCCTTGGATTGAAAAGTGATCTTTGTTTGCAAATCAGACATGTGTCCAGAAACAACCACCAGCAGATTAGGCTGGAAGTCAATCTCTGGGGTTCCATTATCATCACTCACTTTGCTCTAGTGCATCATAGTAAATGCTGTGCATGATTACACTAACTTCAGCAGTACACCTAGGTTTGGCATTTTCCATAGATTCACGACTTATCTTACTGGGTCACCCTCAGTGCTTAATTTGAGCCGGTGATTTCCATTGTGGAGCACCGGCACTTATTTTTGAGGGCCGGCACTTATTTTTGAGGGCTGGCACTTATTTTTTTGCATCAGGCATTACAGCGAGCAAAAGACACTTATGGAAAAGATGGAGGAAAAGAAAAACGAAAAAACGTCACCAAGGGAGCAAGCAGGAAGCTGTGTGTTTCAAGAAACATGGGCTGTTAGTAAGGTCTTTGTCTGCGGATTTACCGCATACAGTGTGGAGGCCCTGCCACCTAGGAAAATGTTGACCTTCGAGCTGCTTTTGATTTAATCCCACAAGTCAATCTTTTGAAAGTCTTGAGGAAGATGGGAGCTCCTAGTTGTCTAGTTGACATCTTAATTAGATTACACAGTGGAAACTATGCCCAGGTCCGTTGGGGAGTGCATGGAGAAGTGACATCTAGAATCCTAATCTGCAGGGGGGGGGACATCAAGGATGCATGCTGGCCCCCACACTTTTTTCTTTATATATGAATGACGTCACTGAATATCTTGGCCAGTGTACAAATGATTCCCCCATCATTAACGGTGGGAAAATTCCTATCTTGTTGTTTGCAGATGACTCACTGCTAATTTCCAAGTCCCCAGTGGGGCTGCAAAACCTGGTGACAAAATTTGGGCTCTTTTGCAGAGAAAGAGGGTTAGAGATAAATTGCTCCAAGACCAATTATATGTTTTTGGGGAATTCTATAGCAAGAGCAAGGAGCATAAGAGTGGGTGATTCCAATCTTGAAAGGGTGTCAGAGTTTGATTATCTGGGTATTACCACATCTCTAAAACTAAAACGAGATTCCCAAGTAGTAAAAAGCTCCCTAACATTACTACAAAGATATAAGGCCATTCTTCGCTTTTTTAGAGCCACAGGCACCCGTTCTATTCCACCAGCCCTTGAGGCATTTCAATGCTGCAATGTACAGTGCAGAAATTGGGGGGTATGCAAATACACATAGGTTAGAGGTAGCTGAAAACAATTTCATTAGGGCACTAGTGGCCATACCAATTAGCACCCTGCTTATCCCCATGAGATATGACACGGGCAGCAACCGAGTGACCGATCAAATACAGCTAAAACCCCTACTTTGCTGGGTATGGGTTTGGTTTACTCCTGAACTGGCCACTTACAGCGCATGTCTGGGCCACTTGGTAAAGCTTGACTTAGCTCGGAAAGTCACATGGCTGAGTTTTGTTTATGTTTGTTACAAAAAGCTAATGCTTGAAGCACTCTGGGAACAGGCGGATCAAATTTGCTGAGAAGATAAACAGGTACTCGAGGTGGCATATTGGCAGCATGGTAGGGAGTCCCAGCAGACTAGGGCCAACGAGGGTCACCTAACAGAAACATATTTGCAGTTTAAAGTTGTGCCTAAATTTGAAGAACTCTTGGATAAAGTTTCTCCCCGAGGGCATAAAGTTGTATTTGCAATTTAGATACGGCTGCTTGCCGTTGAATGCCTTCTGTAGCTCCTGAAGAGGCGCTAGGTCATCTGCCTTATACCCTCTTTGCAAATTAATGCCTGAAACGGTGAACCATATTGTTATCATCTGCCCAGGGCATCGAGCCTCTAGGCGGTGGCATAGGCCAGTTTGTCTATCCCTAGGGATCGGGGATTATCGAGTGGCGTTGCGCCTGTTTAGGACAAGTACAGATAAGACCATAGTTTACCCATCAAGCCATTTTCTCCTGGGTGTGTGGACTAGAAGAGAAAGGTTTCTGGCTTGGGAGGGTGCTGGGGGAGCTTATTTATAGTAAGCCCTAGGACAAAAGGAAAGTACGGACCTTCATAGGCTCGACGTTGCACTGCGCACTTTATGTAGATCGAGAGTTGGATAGCCTCTAACAGCACATATGGAGGCTAAAGATTTAGATGAGCACTGGTCTTATTGATGGACGGGGCATAAAAGTTTAAACTGGTGGTTTTATTTTATTGTTTGAATCTGGTTTTAAGGACGATAGTTGATTATGTGGAGCTAATAAGCGTTTCATATAGATGGCCTAAGTATTATATAATGACGTACTACAGGACTATCAAGAGATGGAGTATACTGTAGACCAGTGGTTCCCAAACTTTTTTGACCCACGTCTCCCTTGCCCTATTGGCCGATGGCCTCGGCTCCCCATTATGTTGCTTTTTTTTTTGGCGAGTGGGGGGATGTAAACCCAGCCCAGGGAGTACTTTCCCTTTTCTCCCTGAAAATAATTGAAATGAAGCCAATGAAGATATTATAATCATAGATGGTATGCCCCTCCCTTGGTTTCACAGCACAGGAGATTCATTGCCTTACACTTCAGCTGAAGCATTTTAACTGTCAGAATTAACCATCCAGAATGGTTGTCTTTCCACAACAAGTAGGGTAATTGTTTTTCTAAAATTAAAAAAGTATGGGCAGGTTATGAGAATCACAGGACACTGAGCAGAGGCCAAAACTCAAACTTGGTTCCCTTGTTTCAAAGTCAGCAGCGTTGGGTGTAGCCCATCATTCTCTCCCCTTATCTTTTGACTTATGGACAGTCAAGGTGAAAAGCACCATGGATTTGTAGCATACCCTTGCAATTATACTGAAGTTCTTCAGCTTCCCACAATGTCCTGCACGGCTCAGCCTGGTCGACTGTGAAAGAAGCCAGTAAGGTTCCTAGTTAAGACACCTGATATCTCCCATACTGACAGTGGTACTCTATACACCTCTCATGTGCCATATAATTTACCAGCCTCATGCCCGCCATCCGTTCAGTGAAGGACTTCGAGTCTTTACCAGATGATTGCACCTGTTCCCTGGAGTATGCTGTAGTCTCTACCAGAGTCAGTACAGGGACCTGGTTAGCGGACTCTGTGTTGATGTTGACAAGCAGACTTACACCGACAAGAACCACCAGACTTCCATACTAAGACACGAGCAAGCGCATTGCCTCCAAAGGGGTCATCATGAGTGACACCTTGGGACGCATGCATCGTCTAACATCGTCTGAGGTTTTACATTAGAGACATGGGCTCAGTGTTCATTTACAAGACAGAAATGAAAGCAAAATCATTTTAACAAGTCATGCACTTTTCAGGTATAGTTTTCCTCAAAAGATCGTGCTGTTCGAAAAGAACATGCTGTTTAAGATTCCTTTTCATGTTCTTAGAATCCTGTGAAAAATAATGCAATGATAGTCATTGTTTTCTAATTAGAATGCAAAGGCCACAAATGGAACTTATCAACAATTTCACAAGTTATAATACATACATTTAATAAATGTGTCATGAGGGATTAGGAGCAGAATGCATTAAATGGAGTAAGCTGATTTTTGATGTTTCTTATGAGTTATGTAGAATTGCAGTTGGCTTTGACAGGTTGGCTGGAGAATTGTCAGATAACACTGGCAGTGTGATAGAGCCTAGTTGATCCCTGAAAATGTTACCTCAGTGATTCCTGATTTCAAAGTCTGTATTTATGATTGAAAACCCGTGGCAAACTTCTCAGTTTGTTTTTAAATGTTTTTGTTATATACAGTCAAGTTTGCCTGGCAAAAATTAAGTTGAAGTTTGTACCAAAAATTCTGCATTGTTGGATGAACTCACAGCCTAAGCTATCACTGACGTCCTTTGGTCTGCTAGTTTGACCCTGGAAGTGCTCTCTTTTAGACATGTGTTGTGTGGTGTTTGACTTTCCAAAGTGTAATATTTGGTACTGGCACACTAGCTGTAAACAACTCAAGGTACAGCCTGAAGGACTTTAAATATTTAGAAAGCCAAGCCGGATTATATGCATAACTAAATCAAAAGTGAGCAGCCCTTTCCAGTTTTTGTGCACTTGATAATAATGCACGGGTGAAAAGGTCAAAACATAAATACTTTGCAATTTTATTGCTGAGTTTCACTGTAGCCACGTCCTTTCTCTCTCTGAGGTTTTACATTAGAGACATCTGCATGGTGTTCATTCATATGACAGAAATGAAAGCAAAATCATTTTAACAAACTTTGCACTTCTCAGGTATAGCTTTCTTCAAAAGATCTGAAGGGGAGCCAGGGCCTTGACTCCTTCCAATTGCACCTGTCTTTTGTTGGGAAGTTCTGTGGTATCTTTCCTAGAATGCCATTTGTGATGTCACACAAGGAGAATGCTGTCTGACCTGCACACGGGGGAGAATGCAGCAATCTGTGTGCTTGGTTCACGGCGCCCCTGGCTTGTTTTGAAGGCGCCCCGGGGTGCCACGGCGCACAGATTGGGAACCTCTGCTGTAGACTATTGATTGATCAGACCTTGTTGGTTTTTATTTGTATTGTTTTTTTCTTCTGATTTTAAGTATTTATGTATTTATGCACTTTTATGGATTATACGAACCTGAATAAAGTTATTATTAATTAATGAATTACATATAATAACTTTGGTTGCACGTTCTTTAATATTGCAAAATTCTTCGAAAATACCTTCTGTTGAGCAATTGAAAATTAAAATGTTAAAGGTTAAAGAATGGGAGAAATTATATGCTTTAAGGTGTATGATCATGTGGAATTTTGCTGAATTGTGGGATTCTTTTGTATAGACGAATCAAGCTTAATATGAAATAGAAGGGGGATAAGGATAAGCATTACTATTTCCATGGCTCTTCTGCCAATGACATTCTTTCATTAATGTATGTTGAATGAACTACCTGTGATTTCTCCAAATAAAAAGCTATGGGGCATATTTACAATCCCCTAGTGCCACCTTGCGCCACCCTAGTGTCATTTTTTTTAAGCTAAGGCGGCGATAAGGAGGCCTTTCTCCTGTGCCTTATTTACAAAGTGGCGCAGTGCTTGCATTGCGCCACTTTGTAAACCCTTGCTCCACATTATGCCTGCGTAAGGCCACAAGAAAAGTGTAAATCTGCTCCTATATATACTAAAAAAAGAGATGGAGGTGAGAAACCATTGTGGGAGGTTATCCTGAAATTCTGGCACGTGCAGACTCCTCTGTGTTAGCTACTGACTACTCTGCAATACAGCATGTGATATTAATGTTAGTGAGATTAGGCTTGAACTCTGAAAACAAGGAATAGACAGAGATCAGTGAAACCAGCCTTTTCGTCTCTAATGCATGCAGGACTGGACTGGCTGTAGCGAGCATCGGGCGTTTCCCCGGGAGGCTGGAAGAGTGGGGGCAGGTTTTGTAGCGGTGGAGGGCAGTTTTTAAGGAAGAGCCTGCGTTGCATGCGCTCGCGCATACGTATCGCAGGGAGACTCTTTTGTATTTAGAAAAGGGCTCGGAGCCCTGTCAACTTCACGTCAGTGTTTTTTATTGGTTCGTGGGCTTCCCTAATAAAATCTGCTTGCTTTCACTAGTCGAAGGCACCCATATGTCATGCCTTTTCCGGTGGCAAGCCCTCCTCGAGCGCAGCGACCAAGTACAGATAACATGCGAGGCTCGCTGTTTTCCGTCGGGCTCAAGGACTTTTTTTTCTCTAATTTAGAGCGCGATCTCGCTTGGCAGAAGTCGAGCGCTTTACATACTTGATTTCACTTTTTCGGGTTATGTACATAAATGCACTTTTGCCCGATAGGTGAAAAGTCGGGTTAAGAGTTTACAACGCGATCAGCTCTAACATGAGCAAATGCGAGACCCGTCGCATTGTAAATGCTTGTTGTTACTTGCGGCCGGTTTTGCAGCGGTAGGGGGCGGTTTTTGTTGCTGGGGCCAGTTTTCCAGCAGTGCTGCACTATCGGCTCCCAGTAACCACGCGTCATTGCTCCCATCTTGCCCCCCCCCCACCGATCCGGGGGATGATCCAACAAAGGTGCCAGGGCTGCTTTGGGTTCCCCGCCTGACCCTGAATAGATGTAGGGGTAAACCAGAATAGGTTTGTTCGATTTACAACATTTAGCAAAGTGCCCCTTTTTTATTACACAGCTTACAGATGCTATTGATGGCTGGACATTTTCTATACGAAGCAAAATGACCTATATTGCCACAACGGAAACACTTCAAATCCTTAGATCTAAACCACTGTTCTTGAGTCACTTTATCTTCTTCCTTTCCACCAGATGCTTCCTTATTAACATCTTCTTTTTTTGTAGAGACCTTGTTTACTGAATTATTATTTCCTCTTTCCAACTCTTCCACTATGGGACACGCTGGCAAGCTTAGGAAAGACTCCAGAGTCTACTGGATAAAGGTAATGAGACACCCTTGTAAGATGGTACCTCCCTGCGGGAGGGAGGCAAGGATGTATGAAGTATTTCCAAAGGGGTGGCTTTATTGTTTATTTGCACATTTACGTGCCAGGAAAAATTTATAAAATGACTTTAATGAGCCAGATTCTACTAAAATGTGTAATACACTTGCGCCACGTAAAATCATTTGTTGAACTTCCTATTTGTTTGTAATTTTCTAATATGGATCTGCCATGCTCTCTGCCCAATAACAAGTGTCATGTGGTCACTTACAGGTACACATCTGGGCCCATATTTATACTTTTTGACGCTAAACTGCGCTAACGCAGTTTAGCGTCAAAAAATTTTGCGCCGTCTAACGCCGTATTTATGGAATGGCGTTAGACGGCGCAATCAGACCGGCGCTGCCTGGTTTGCGTGGGAAAAAACCACGTAGACCAGACAGCGCCGGCGTAGGGGGAAAATGGCGTATGGGCGTCTTAAAATGGGGCAAGTCAGGTTACGTCGAAAAAATCGTCGTAACCCGACTTGCGCCATTTTTTTTCGACGCCCATCCCCCATCAACATGACTCCTATCATTGTAAAGATAGGAGTCATGCCCCCTTGCCCAATGGCCATGCCCAGGGGACTTCTGTCCCCTGGGCATGGTCATTGGGCATAGTGGCATGTAGGGGGGCACAAATCAGGCCCCCCTATGCCACAAAAAATTAAAAAAAAAATACTTACCTGAACTTACCTGAATGTCCCTGGGGTGGGTCCCTCCAGCCTTGGGTGTCCTCCTGGGGTGGCCAAGGGTGGCAGGGGGGGTCCCTGGGGGCAGGGGAGGGCACTCTGGGCTCATTTTGAGCCCACTTGTCCCTTAACGCCATGCCTGACCCAGGCGTTAAAAAGCGGCGCAAATGCGCCGTTTTTAGCCACGCCCACTCCCGGGCGTCTCTTTTGCCCGGGAGTATAAATACCACGTAAAGGCCTGGGAGTCATTTTTTAGACGGGAACGCCTCCCTTGCATATCATTAACGCAAGGAAGGGGTTCACGCTAAAAAATGACGCACATTCCGGGAACTTTGGCGCTAGACGCCTCTAACGCCATAGTATAAATATGGCGTTAGTTGGCGTTAGTTTAGCGTCGAATTTGCGTCGAAAAAAACAACGCAAATTCGGCGCAAACGGAGTATAAATACGGGCCTTGGTGTTTGACTCTATAAAGAATCCAAGCTGCACACTCGGCGAGGTCGGGAAGCACAATTCATAACAATGAACAATGAGAGACGGATGTTATTCATGGTGGTGTGCAGATGCAAAGTGATTACACTGGCACTTTTTAAAAACATCTTGGCCACTTGTGAAAGTTGCACCTTTATCGCAGTTTTAATTTCTTCTCCATCTCCACCCTTTGTCTTGCTTTCTAAAAAACTTACTGGAGGTCACTCGACTCGGGTGCCAGTTTTGATGCAGTTTGCTCAATTGTTTGGATTTTTTGTGTTCATCTGTGATTGCCTGTGTAGTGGGGAGAGTGGAGTTTCAAGTGCAATGTTCCCTCAATGAAAAGTGTGCTTGACTGAATATTTCTTTAATTGATTTACATTTTCATGAAAACAGCATCACCTATCATATGGTTAGAAGAAAGAGGCAAATTGGCAAGTGAGAGAAGACCCCTTCCTTAGAGAGCATTTTGAACATTTATTAATATCACAGGTGCACCACAGAGAACCACCGGAAGAGTAAGGGATGTCA
The DNA here is from genome assembly GCF_031143425.1 of Pleurodeles waltl. Lineage (NCBI taxonomy): Eukaryota > Metazoa > Chordata > Amphibia > Caudata > Salamandridae > Pleurodeles > Pleurodeles waltl. The sequence continues at coordinate 70,860,547 of NC_090448.1, forward strand.
GCTTCCGGTTGATCAGGTTTGCCTCTGATTTTATTAGCTAAGGTAAGGGACCATCTTCATTCTTTGGAAGATTTATTATATGCACGCAGCTGAAGGCTGCTCCTATGTAATTCTGCAGCACTATTTATTTTAACCACTGTGCCTCTTAGGTGGCTGGGAGATAGGATAACTGTATGTGCGGATGCAGGCACTTCCTTTTGACAAATGTGTGCCTCCCTGATCTTACCAGTATGACTCTGAACCCATGCTTGAACCCATGCTTGAGTTAGGGAGCCTGGCTAAAGAGAAGAAGAAAAGGAAAGGTATGAGAGCATTAGGCCTCTGCATTTCTGTATGACACAAATGAGTAGATAGGCAGGGATTCTAGGAGCCCTGATGAAGGCCGAAGACCCGCATGGGCTTTTTAAATGGCCGAAACATGTTGGCGTAAGTCAGATAAATGAGCCATTGAACCACATCCGATAAATCTGATATTTGTAATCATATCTGAGGTACCCAATAATAAAGGATACACCTTGGGCTTACCTCCAGATATTTTTTACTGTTTATCTGTATCACTGCAGTCATCCTTCCTGCACTTATATAACAGCTCCCAGTGATGGTCGAGCCCACCAAGACGGTATTTACCTACCAAGGTGTGGGGAAATCACTAATGATGAAGTTTGCGGGTGAGGCGTCTTCATCAAAGTCCTAGAGATACCTGTAAATTATTAAAAAAAAAAAAAAGAAAAATAAACTTTGCATATTTTGTGTGTTCTTGTGCTGCCTCTTGACCCTTAACCCCGTTTTGGCAGCAAGACTGACAGCAGCAGGCAAAATAGGTCGATAGTTCCCATAATGTAAAAGTGGTGGCACCGCACTGTACTGCAAACATTAAAGTCTTGCAAAAACAAGGACAAAAATGCATAGGCAAAAGGTCTATGGTCAATAGTTATCCCTATTCTAGGCCTATGGAGAAATGTGTTGACATGGGTCTAAGGCCCATATTTATACTTTTTTTGCACCACATTTGTTTCATTTTTCACGCAAAAGCAGCAAAAACTTACAAAATACAATTATGGCCCAGATTTATACTTTTTGACGCTAAACTGCATTAGCGCAGTTTAGCGTCAAAAAGTTTTGTGCCGGCTAGCGCCAAATTCAAGATGCCTGCTAGGCGTCTTATTTATGGAATGATGCTAGCCGCGCAAAAGATGGGCTATCGTCAAAAAATTGGATGCTAGCCGGGTGGGGGTGGCGGTATGGGAGAAGGGGGTTTAGCGTTAAAAAATTATGTTAGGCTGGTTGGCGTCAAAATTGATGACTCTAACCAGTCAAGTGGCAGTTTTTGACACTAAACCTACCAAACCACATGACTCCTGTCTTAGAAAAGACAGGAGTCATGCCCACTCCCCCAATGGCCAGCACAGGGGACAAGGGTCCCCTGGGCATGGTCATTGCACCCTGTGACATGTATGGAGGCCCATATCTGGGCCCCCAATGGCACTTTAAAAAATAAAATGATATACTTACCTCTACTTACCTGTACTTACCTGGGATGGGGTCCCCCATCCTCCGCTGTCCCTCTGGTGTGGGTGGGGTTGTTTCTGGGGCCTGGTGAGGGCACCTGTGGAGTCTTTCCATGGAGTTCCACCATGGAAATTAGCCCACAGCTCCCCTAACGCCTGCCCTTACCCAGGCGCTAAATAATGGCGCTAAACAGGTTTAGCACCATTATTTAGGCCCGCCTACCTCCTGTGCGCCATTTTTGCACGGGAGGATAAATATGGCGTTAGGGCCTCTGAGTCATTTTTTGCCCAGGTCATTGATGCAAGGTAGGTTTCCACTGTAAAAAAATGACATTAACTCCAATATTTTGGCGCTAGACATGTCTAGCGTCAAAATAGAAATATGGAGTTAACTTTGCGCCATATTTTTCATTAAAAAAAAGATGCAAATCCGGCGTTTGCAAATGCAACACAAAAAAATATAAATATGGGCCTAAGTGTCCTACTCGCTTAATCAACTGGGCATCACAATGAACAAAGTCAAGACCTGAGCTGGCAAACATAGTAAAACTAGTGCACAGTTAATGCGAGAGGTTCTGCAGGAAACACATTCCACAAGAAGATGGCAGCTCCACACAACGTTTTTGTCTGGTTCTATAAATTGTGAACTAATATAAATTCTGATATCTAAGTTGAGCCAACATTCTCCCTGCTGATTGGTGCCACATTATGAGATGCAGGATAGGCCCTCACTGGAAATCACAGAGCAAGAGGTTACATCCCAGGGGCAGCGCCTTCGGGTACCTACATTAAGACCAAGTAATTTACAACCTGAGGCCAGGTGGTGTAGACAGGGACCGCAGCTTCCACCCTGGCTTGTCCTTTGGAACACCTAGCACGCTTCCTGAGTCCCAGATCTTCAAGGCAGCAGCTAGACGAAAAAGAGATTTTCCCCAGAAACTATGTTTACTTTATGCAGTTTCTTCTATTGTCCTTCTTCTTTCAACTCCTCTGCGGGAAATATAATCCACTTCAGGACCGAACCTTGTGACGTCATCTGGGTTAAAAGGTGTAGTGAATCGATGTCCATGGTCCACAAACTGTCCCGTACTAGATCAGAGATTGTGAAATTCCCCAAAGATCATAATCTGTATTTGGTCTTAACCTTGGTCAAGTCAGTATAGTTACAGAAAATGTTAAAGCCAATAGGACTCACCTTTAGGACCCAATGGCTTTGCCAGTGTTTTTTGACTTGCTGTACAGCATCACCCGTGCATGGCTAAAACACAAAGAAAACAAGGCACTATGACGCAGCACTTACTTCATTTTGTAAGCGCGCGCACCATGCAAGCATGCACATACAAGATGACACAAGTTTTTTTTTTTTTTTTACATATTTGGAACGGTAAATTAAAACACAACGCAAAAGCATTTTTTTTCTGAAGAGTGGGTGGGGGTGGAGGAGCAAAACAGGGGTTTGGGGTGGGGAAGCAACACAGTGGGCTGGCGCGGAGGAGAGCAACACTCTGGGCCTTGGTGGGGGGAAGCAACATAGAGAGAGTGTTTGGGGTAAGCAACGCAGTGGGGGCAGACACAACACAGGGGGGGTGTAGGGGAAGCAACAGGAAATAGAGAAGGAGGTGGCGGGTGGGTTTAAGTAACACGGAGGGCAGGGATGGGGAGGAGAAGCAACAAGGGAGAGAGGAGGGCAGGGGTAACCAATGGCAAGAGAGCAATGGGGAGCAAGCAAGAGAGAAGTACACTGGTGAGAAAGCAAGGGGGAGGTATACAAGGGCGTGCCCAAGATGGAGGGGGGAAGCACGCAGGTGGCAGAGAGCAACATGGAGCACAAGGGGAGAGAAGGACAATAGGAAGACAGACGGAGAATGCATGCACTCCTGTGGAGCGATTAACCTAAATCTAAAAAGTAGTATTTGTAGAGCAAGCAGTCGGAGCATAGAAGCCTGCCAATTTAAAGAGGACGGTAAAGAGGCTGTGCTCCAGGGGTGAACAAACACAAGTCTGCCGAGGTGGTCTATGAATGAGAAGTGGTCAAATGAGAGTGACAGGAAAACCAACCAATGGTAAGCAACAGACGGGCTGCAAGCCCCTGTATGTTCTTGGTAAGACCGTGTGTCTTGCAAGAGACAGTGTATGCTCTGTGCTTATAAAGAACAGTATTCTAGCACCCTCCACTGGGCAGCCAAAAAAACACTCTCAGCTCCTTTATGATTTTTTGCATCTTTCTTTTAGTATTATTTGATACATTTTAAAAGTTACAACCCGACTCTGGTCAGGGATGATCAGCGGACAGGTGTTTCACTCAGGCTTTGTTTGTCTCTGGGATTTTTCAGAGTTCGAAAGTTTAGGCTTGAAATAATAAAACACAAGCAAAAATGGTTTCGATTGGTGGAAATACAACCAGTTGCTGGTAGTCACTGGTGGACAAGCTGCACACATAATAAGAGTCATCTTTAGAAGCTGTGTGTAGGCTGATGCCTTCAGGTCTGCATGAAGTTGGTTCATGAATATAGCAGAGTACAGGAAGGGTACCTGAAAAATGAGTTATCCTAATGGCCTTCAGACATGCAGTGGTTATGAAAATAAAAGAAAAAGATCTATCCATAATAAAAAAAATATACATCTATCCAGCATTCCCATGCCATCGCCACTTCTCTAGGTTAGCTTTAGATGTGTTTGAGGGGAATTATAACCTTACAGGCTTCTTGCTATGGAAACATAACTGCCCTTACAACATAACACGTGACAAAAAGTCAATTAAATACAAACACACCCATGAACAATAATTCAATCAAGCACTGGCAAGGACATTCGGTCTGGCATTAGTGTGCCAATGCATCTAAACACAGGCCTTCACAAATGCTGTTTATATGTGTTGCACACATAAATGCTGTCTATCACATTGTTGCCGGTCATATTGGTTTTGCTAGCGCTAGTAAAAAATATACACTTTTTTTCAGTATATAATTCATATAGGAGATATGCAATTGAATGTGACACATATGATGACTGAGTGAACTTAAATAGTCCCTTCTGCATTCCAAAGGAAGCACATCCTAGAAGGCGGAACAATGCACCAAGTAGCCAATAGCATGAGATGAGAGATAAATATTCCTCTGGGTGGAGCCAAAAGTCACTCTATGCATACTTTAATGAATTGGCATACAAAAATCTGTGGACTGCTGCCAAACCAGACTTAAACATGTAAACACAATTTTTATAAAAACCTAAATAAATACAATAATTCATACTGGGAGAGGCCAAGCGAGAGAGGAAGAGACTGAGAGAGACAAAGACTGAGGCAGGCAGAGAAATAACATTTTGTTGTCTTCTTTTGATTTAGATGTGCTATGATTGCCCTGTCTCTTGTTGTATGGCAGCAAATTACAGTATTTGATTCTTAAAAAGAAATAAAGTACTACTACATTGAGAGCGAAGTTGTGACAGACTTGAAACAGTGAAATAGAGAGAGTGGCAGAGATACAGAGATTGTGTAATACTTAATTTGAACCAAATAACGTGTTACCGAAAGTAATATGAAGCACTAGTATAAAAAACACATGAAAATAGGTAATAGGTAGAAATCAAGCTACCCTAGTCCTTTCGTAATATTATTCATACGAAATATTTTCTTTCGTTACCTCCTCGTGGTTCAGCATTTCAATAGAGAAGATTTCTAATGAAAAGCTTGCAGAAGGGGTAAGCGTATGGCCACATGTGGCCCGTAGGGTAGCAGGGGCGTCATTACCCCTAGTGCAAGCCGTGAAAATGGGCTTGGCCTCTAGTTCAATATTGAATTGCAACCATAACAACCATAACAGGAGACAGAAGACACCTCACACCTGTGGGCGCTGGTGCCAGTGCACCTGCTGCACTATGGATAGCTACACCCCTGGATGTAGCCCTAGGAAGAGCATAACAACTGAGCTATGCTTCACATTCATCATAACATTTAATATCATTGAGTAATTCTGGCAACAAATGTTCTGTTCTGTTCCTTTTTCGTTCTTTTGCATTGTGTTTCTTTTACTGTAGGTGGAAATTACTTCAACATGTTTTGCTTTCTATGGAAGGCTACTGAGGAATAACGTATGTTCTTCCCACTTTTAGATACAGGTTCTGCTGCGGTTCCAGAAAGTTGCTAGATGTGTCTCCCTACTGTGCTTTCTCTACAAGAACCATCATCTACTGTGAGTCACCAAGTGTGTGTGTGTGGGGGGGGGTATTGTGTGTGCGTGTGTGTAGGTGTGTGCAAGAGTTTATCACTTAACACAATAAAGTGTCATGCAATTTAAAACTTTTGGCAACCTTTGAAGAGCATACACAGATTCCTTGGCCCCTGTTTTATTAAAAACATCAGCCAACCCCCAGAGCCTGTGTACCAAACTCAACAAATTATTTTCTAAGAAAATGCATGTCATTCACAAAGCCATCATATCCCAACTACAAGTGGCACAGCCCCGCCATTATCCGCATCAGCTCACTCCAACATCATCAACATCTGCATACTTCTTTAGATCATCCAAAAATGATTCAAGAAGTCTGTCAAAATCAGCCTTCTTAAAAGCAGATGCACCACCAAACTTCAGAACCAACTTATGTTCCATCACTAGCCTCACTTGTTTATGAAACTCCCGAAGAACGTGATAGCCATAGAGGTCCAACAAAACAAGGAATTAGGAATGTATCGGGAATAGGCATTTTGAGATAGCATACAATATGAGAATGTAGTAACTGTAAAAAACGGGTTCACGATTATTGCTTTTCTGCAGGTGCGATATGTTGTCACATCTTAGGTTGTTCCAGTTGGCCAGCGATGGTGTTGAACAGCTTATCCTTTGATATCCTAATAGCAAATGTTATTTCCATTCTTTCTGACTTTGTACTTGGCTCTTTCTAATGTAATGTACTTTCTTGCGTGGTATGCACAGATAGCTGATTCTTTCGGTTCGTAAGATTGCATTTGCAACAATCCTACTGAAACAAAATGAGTGGTACCTTTGTTGGGGTATCTAGTGCTCCCCTGAAATTAGTAAGAGGTATTTGTTAAAGGATTGTGCTGATTTGGTTCTCCTTTCATTCAAGAAGGTCCTGCAGAGGCATCTGTCTGTAGGCAGAAAGGCCAGAATTTGTGATGGCAACAATTGTTTTGAACATGATCATATAGACTCTGATGGATCACATCGGGAGTAAGCTGAACTTAACCATTCCTCTGGTCTCTTAGTGATTCTCGGTGGTTTAATCTTTGGAGGTAGGGAATTCAATAGTTGGGAGACTTTAAAGGGGAAAGTAGTGAAACCAATAGTTTTTTTGATGATTAAACATGGTGCCAACCTGGACTGTAAAGTCTTCACTTGGGAGTATTTGGTAATTTGTGTTGAAGGAATGTTGGTCCATTGATGTTTCTTGCTTAATGAGCCATGCATACTAGCTTGAAAAAGGATCTTCTTGCAATTGAGAGCAAATGTAGACCCTTCAGGACTGAGGAGATGCACATTTGTATAGTTACATTTAGAAGTAGTCTGGCTGCTGAATACTGGATTCTTTACAGCCTACGCATGGTTCAGAGTGGAGTGTGGTGGTAAAGGCCATTAGCATAATCTAGTTTAGAGAGGATGAGTCATTCTGTTGCATTTGAGGAATTCCCAGGTGTGGAAAGATGTGTTTACCAGAACATTTTTCATTATGCAGAAAGCTGATCGAGACAGGTTGTCCACTTGAGCACTTATGGAAAGTGTAGAGTTGAAGATAATTCAAAGTTTTGTACTTCTTTAGTTGTTTTTTAATGAGGTCTTTGTTTATCCAGTTAGGAAGATGAACAATCATAACCTTTCCATTAACCGCAGGTCAGTATTTCAGTTTTGGAAGCATTTAACTTGAGGTAATCCCCTGTGAACTATTGATCCAGGCTATGAGGCAGGTGTTGAGTAATAGTTTTTCTGCACCCTTAGGGTTTTTTAGTTTGTAGATTATTTGTGTATCATCCTCATAGCTGCAGCCGGTGGAGGGAAAAACTGTTGTTAAGGCATAGCAGTGAAGCAGTGAATTCCTGTAGATGATAAAAAGTAAAGGTAAAATGATAGATCCTTGTGAAACTCTTGATTTTATGCTTTCAGGATTTGATGAATGAGGCAGTCTATGAATCAGGTAGGATCCGTTGTTTAGGTAAGAAGAAATACAAGATAGAATTAAAATGTCTGTGCAGATTTCTTTGAGTCTTAAAATTAAGGTATTAGAATTAAGTTATTTTGATGTACTGTGTCACAAGCTGCTGAAAGATCCAGGAATAGTAGTCCAGGTACACCATTTTTGTCAACTATGATTTTTAGGCCATCCCAAATTACAATAAGGGCTGATTCGGTTTCACTTGCTGGCCAGGATCCTTGTCTGAGAGTAGTTCGCCTTTTGCATGAATCCTTAGATCTGGTGAAATTCTGCTTTCTCTATAAGTTTGCCAAGGGAAAGTCCATTGGGGATTGGTCTGTAGTCGTTGGGGTCTTGTGAGCCAAGGTTGTTCTTATGTAATGAGAACATGTATGATTCCTTCAATACCCCAAGAAAACCCCTATTTCTAATAATTTATTGATAATATTTCTGACTGGGATAGCTACAGATAATGAAAGATAAATATTTTTTAACATTTGTGGAGGGCAAGCGTCTAATGAGCAACCACTTGGGCGGCTGTCTTTTAAAAGGTTTTCAAATTCTTAGGTTGTCATTTTTAAAAGGTTGATATACATGGAGATTGCTTTTCTGCTGTGATTGTTTTTGTCTCTCATTTAGGGGAACTGCTGTTTCTCATTTGTTACATAAGAATCCACTGTGATTGCTTTGGTAAATGTATTATTAGTTTACTGCAGGCATAATGTGAAGGCGAGGTGGGGGTATGCTTTGTACATTCTGTTGTGTCTGTGTAACTTTTGAAGCAAGACCGACCCGTTTATTAATAAACCTATCATAGCTTGAACCCCTAGATGGCAGGAGATTCTGATATTTTAGTTTTTTTGCCAGGCCGCACAACAATAGCTTTTATTCCACGAGGGCATAATGCCCTACCCTTCTATGAAAGCAGGAATAGACATGCTACATATGCAAGCTTCCAACCCCACTACCCCTAGCTTCCCCAGCATGGAAAATTCCTGTTGGAAAAGTGGCCAGACCATGGTCACTCTCTGAGGCCCACCCACTTCCTACAGGGAGTGACATCACGGGTGCCACTAGGTTCCCTCATCCAATGGAAGAGACAAATGAGGAAAGAGGAGATGGGTAGTTCTGACCGAGGCCTTGGGTAGAAGTGGATAAAAAATGAAATTCCATAATGCTAGGGGACATAGCAATCACAATGACATCAGGACACCTACCCTTACACCAGGCAACGCCGGGAACCTCAATGAAGAGACTGAGTGACTTCAAGAAATCCCTCAGTTCACAGCCTTCGTTCTAGATTACACTTAATCTAAAAATATATGTATGAATGTGAAATGTGTTTGGAGGTCTAGGTGGCAAATTATACATGATAAAGTACCCACACAATGAACCGTAAATCATTAACAGCTAGCTCAAACTTCTATCCATCCTCTAGAATAACTATCAACATGACAACTTGTAGGGACCTACTTTGAAACATGAACCCTTCACATCACCAGTGTCAATCCTTTGTCTATTTCCTCACGGATTTGAAGACACATCTCTCTGCCAAGCGCATAATTAGCTCCCATGAGACCCCTACCTTAACCCTACCACCACTCTACCGACAGTAGCATGGCTTTCAGAAATGTCCCTACAGAAGACATAGGCAGCTAGATTCTGAAGAAAGGGGAGAGTAGCTGGAGATCCGGGTTCGAGCCCTGGTGTCACAAAGTCCTGTGATTCTGGGGAAATCATGTATTCTCCACGTGCCCTCGGACAGCACCTTGAGACCCTCATGGGTGATATAAATCTACATTTCATTTCCTTTTTCAAGAAAAAATATATATAGGCTTTAAAAACTCCTTCTGGATGCAGAACATGATGAGAGACCTGGCTCTTTTATCAAATTCTTCTAGTGTGTAAGAGTTTGACTGTATTAGTAGGATAAGAACTTGAAGTGCAGTGGTGACCATAAATGGCCTGATTGCTTAACGGTTATCTTCATTACTCCGAGTTCTAGCGTTCCTTGTTTCCCTTTTTAAGTGAGTTGATATGTCGCTCTGGAGGCAGTGCCATCTGCCTAACACTGTTCAATTTATTGAGAAAGAATTTGTATTTAAATCCCCTCTTTCTATCCTTCTTTAGTGTACCTCCTTTTTCATTGCTATCTGGCAGAGCCAATAGGTATCATCCGTGAACCATAATGAAAGGGCATTCCAAGATGGCTGCCGTGTGTGTACCCACATGTGCGCCAGCCACCTTGGAATAGTTTAGGAATGTCTTCATATGCTTTAGGAAAAATCATTAAACTATGGTCCCTGTGCATGCATGCCTTTCATCCTTCCGAGGTTGATGCAATGAGCAGCACTCAGTTGATGATCTGAAACCCCTATTATTTGCAGCAGCGCTAAGGAGCGAAGCTGCCTAAATGCTATTGTGTACCCTGAGATATCAGACATATCCTTTCTGTTCTCTTTTCGAAAGCTTGAACCTTTGTGAATGAATATGTTGTAATTGCAACAATGTGTATGTATTTGACAGAGCAAATCCCGACTATACTGTTGAGAGAGTCAGAAGACGTGAACCGGAGCAGCAGTGTCCTTTTGAGACAGAAGAGGACATCCTCTTTGACATCACAAAATTTAAGGTTCAAAAACAGGTAAAGAGCATTTAGGAGTACTGTGATGTATTGTAGTCAGGGTTGGCTCCTCCGCAGTGGCGGAGGGTCATTGCCCCCCTGGTTGAGCCAGCAGATGAAAAATAAAACAATAGCTTGCTATTGTTTTCTTTTTCATCATTTTTCATGTGCTGGCTCAGCCAGTGGGCGCAGAGAGGGGCGGGGCTGGTCTGGGCCACAGGGAGGTGAGAGGAGGGAGGAGTGAAGAGTGCACTGTTGTGAGCTATTTAGGACACTCTATTTATGTTAGATGATATTCTGATAACAATATTCTAGTACAACACCGGAGATACCGGATGGTGATATAACCCACCCTCTTCCAATCCCGCCCCCCACCAAATGAGCTAATGGATTAACAAGAGGGACAACAAAATAAATACCAACATTTTTTTTACATCGGTGCAACAGCCTGGGGTCTGTGCTGTTTCTCTAGCCTGGCTGGGTACACAGCTTGGTTGGAGAAACCTAAGTGCGGAGGTAGTTTTGGCGAGCCTCAGACGGCCGGCCAAACACCCATGCGCACTTTGGCCCATATTTATACTTTTTTAGTGCCTCATTTGCGCCGCTTTTTGACGCAAAAGCGGCGCACACGTCCAAATACAATTGTATTTTGTAAGTTTGCGCTGCTTTTGCGTAAAAAAATGACACAAATGTGGCGCTAAGGGGCCCAAGAAAAATGGCGCTGCACTATGTGGAGCACCACTTTTCATAAATCTGCCCATAAGTGCCTTGACGTCTATTGAAAAGAGAAGGCAATGAGGTGTCTTCTGGGCATATGAATGTGTGTGAGCAGTTGAGTTATAACATGTGCAGGTCCCTTGTCGGTTTGCTCTGTGACTCTCAGACATTATTTTTTCAATGGATACTTTTCAGAATGAACCTATAGATAAAACTGTGTTTTCTTTAATACTCTAAATTTCAAAAGAATTATATTGATTTCATATGGAAGGGAACAACTCTTCTTGATGCTTTCAAAAAATGTCTCAGTCAAATGGACTTTGAGTAAGGTTTAATGGGCAAAAGTTGTACTTTAATGGTGGTACACTGTAGATATGACCACTCCTGATAAGGCAGATAGTGCAGATTTACCTCTTCTTGGAATTCAGCCACATTAAGCCCGTGTGAAAGGATTATATGAAAAAACTCATTGATTTAAAAGTATTGTGTTGGAATGCCTCTTGGCTTCCTTAAGAATGTCAATGCATTCCGCTGCAAATTCAGGTGCTCATATTAGATGTGTTCAAAAGCTAAGTTTCCACGCCCAGTGATGAAAGGCCAGGAGCAGAATCTGGCACCAAAGCACTGAAAGGAGAACCAGTCTGCACAGCAACCTTTTGTGTGATCTTTCCAACTTGTGGAAAGAATCTGTGAACTTCCGAGTACTATGGAGCAATTGGAAGCACTCTGGCTTTGGACTAAGTTAGCAACATGAAAACACCTGGAATCAGTGGCATCAGAGACTAGGAGTAGAGAAATGACTCTGGCCTACTAATCAAAAGTTTAAACAAGCATTGGCATAGCCAAAAGGTCTTGCCTTTAGGACCTTATGAGTGGTTAGCTAGAGCTATAGGTTTTGCCAATGTTTGTAAGCTATTTTGTACAGTATTATGCAGCATGTTGATAACTTTAAATAAAAAAGTGTTATAAGTGGTGATGCAGCTCAGGAGTGCATAACAGGCGAAGCATTGACAGGACTGGGGCATTGAAATTGGTGCGTGCCCAGATTTGGTATTTACATAAAGTATGAGCAGACCCACTGAAAATATGTGTCAGGGAGGACTAAATTATGCACTAGGTTTGACTAAATATGCGGAAAGAAAAGCAAATTATGCAGCATAATGCTGCACATTTTGTGTTGGTGAGGGGCGGCTTCCGCTATTGTTAATGAGATGGGCTTGTCTGTCTCATAAATGTCCAGCAATCAATGATGCGCTCCTTACTCTGTCGCATGCTTTGCGTGGCCAGTTCAAGAATTTTATGCTCTCAAGGTAAGCAGGCATTTGATCACATTTCATCCAAAAGGAGTCCATAATTGATATTTCTGGGCTATGCCTGTCTTAAAGTGGCCTCGTTGTACGAGCTTCACTGTATAATAAGACACTGGGCTCTGACAGAGCAGCAGCGTGTGACCCTGTCGATCTGTACTCTGTCTGTTTTATGCCGGCTGAGAATTTTAATGGGTCACCTGGCCACTGGTTGCAGATCCCTCTGTCTCTCCTCTGTTGAGATGTCTGGAGGATTGGACCCTCACTAATGCATTCACTACCTGTGGGTGTACTGACTGCAGCAGTCTTTGCTAACAAACGTAATTTGAAATGGCCCCGTTGCCACTGATTTGTGTGTTAGGCTGTGGAATTATGAGCTTTAAGGGGGACACAAGGTGAGGTTTTGTACCCATGTCCGTGTCTGTGTGCCTGCATTTCTAAATGCCTCTTATGTTTGTAGTACCAGAAAGTTGGTAGGGCAAAGTGACAACATAGTCTTAGCGAGTGTTTTTCTTTCTTCGTAATTATATTGGGATATGCGACAGTAAAGCCCGCTATGTGATCAAGAGCCTTCATTGTAGGAACACTTCCACTCCCTCTCCAGTCATCAAGTTAAAATATAGACCATTTCACTTTAAGTTTTTGTTTTATAAATTGCAATACTTTATTTGTATTTGTCACGCCGATTTTGAGAACGTTTGTAGCAGGCTACTAGTTGTGGCCCCTTTCCTAACGTCATTTCACATGCGCCTTACTGTATGCAGCAAGCAGCATTAAGAGCAGAAGTGCAGTGGGCGGGGCGACGGAAGAGGGATGGCATGGCAAAAATCAGTCTAGTTAAGTGCGGTTGCTTTCCCCACCTCTAAATTTCAACAAACCAAAATCCAGAGGGAAGGCAAACAAAAAAAAAATAGTCTGCTGAAACTAACCTAAATGTCGCTTGGAGAGAGAACACTTGTAAGAGGGCCAGACCCATGGGCGTGACCCAACCCACAAAAGGAGGGACAAATATGACTGGCTCACCACATAAAGGAACCAAATTTAGAAAGGCACAGGAAGGAACCAATGATAAGCGAGGGCGTGCCCAAAGCCCATACAGTATATAACAGCATGTCTCACAGAGCAGTGCATGCACTGCCTAGGCGAGACCTAATAAGAGTGGGCGACCTAAGGAACCTGTCGTATTACTGTACAGAGACTAATGTTTCTGTAGGGATTGTTTGTGCATTCGTTATCTGTCCTAAGATACACATATGTGTCAATTCAGAGGATTACAAGCATAAACATTAGACTCACTGAGGCCCTCATTTTGGGTTTCATTGGCATTTTACTGATAGAAATTTTTACCAACTGCCTGTTATAGACCATAGTCCGCGTGTTGCACGGATAGAGGGAGACAGCATTTGGAGCCAGTAAGGGTATATAGATCTCTTTGCACCATTGTCAGGTCTGTCCGAGATGGATTGACATTATAATTAATGCTGACACACCGATGGTGGGGTGTAGGTTCATGATAGATTTAGCATAGCGACAACTAACAAGTATGCTGGAATATTACGGGGTATGCTGCCAAGCTTTCAAATAGGGAATGTTCAAATTACATTGATAGGTTTTATATTATTATGTTCTAAGAAAGCTGGACTTTGAATGATATTGTGTATGAGGCTTTTCTTAGTTTCTATGTGCCAGCCAATCCATCCCAATCTGGAAGACCTAAGGGGGGGCTGGCTCTTTTACTGCGATCCATTTTATTTCCCAGGGTATGCCCGATCAAATGGACACATTCTGGTATCCACGTTGTCTGGGTTGTGCATTGCGATACTTTTTACTTTTTTTATTCATTAGGTCGAGCGCGCAAGTGCTCTGGCCTGTTGTAATCTATCTGTGGGCTTTTAACCACCGCACACTCATCACTATCACTCATTCATGGGCTTGCCTTTAAAAAATCCTTTGTTATAATTGGTAAATGCTTTACATTTGTCCCTCCTTGGGGCAGCTTTGTTACCGCCTTGGCCATTCACCCTGTTACATGGATAATTGCACGTTTGCTGATATGTTTGACTTTGAGCGAACTTTTTTTCCTTTTGTGTCTCTCCTTTGTGCTCATGGGACCATGGCGCTTTGAATTGGCTTGCTTATGTCAACTGTTTTACTTTTCATTTTCAATTTATGTGGCAAGAAAAGTCCAGTTATGAATTTACAGCGCTAATAGCGCTAACTTGAGCAAATGTGAGACCTGTTGCATTGCAAATGCTTGTTTTTATAATGCAGTTAATCAAGTGGAGAAGGCAGACAGTGTATTCACCCTGTTTGAAGTTATTTATATTCTCAGCAACAGATGTTCCCAAGTACATAATTGTTTTAAAATCATCTTGGGCGATGACTTTAACTCTAAAATGAATACGAGCCTTACTTGGTATAATCCTTTCTACCTTATGGATGTGTCTAAGCATCAGTGGAGCATGGATGCTTGGGGGGGGAGATTCTTTATACGATGCTAATTAATTATGAATTAGTCAACCATATTAAAGTTATTGGGACCGAGGTTATTCAAATCCCTACCTTTCTTGGCCGTGGCATGCGTAGTACGATTGATTACATCTTTATCTCTTCCCCCGTCACACCGTCAATTGAGTCAGGGGTTGCAATGGTAAACTGTACTTGTGATCACAACCCTAGTATTTTGACCAAAGGGCAACAAAACATGTTTCAATGTATATCGACCCTGTAGGTGTTATAGGTGTGGATAAAGGGATCCACCTTAAGTGGCGTGTGCTGTTGACATCAACCTTATATTTATACGATTGGTCAGTTCTAATGTTTCTTTGTTCATGGATGAGTTGCTGATTGAATCCAGGGTATGTGAGGAGTTTGTAGATGCAGTTATTAATTTGGGGAACTTTGTAAAAAAAAAGAAACTCCTGCTGATTCCTGTTATCTCTGGATCTAACTTGAAAGAGACCTGGTTTAACAGTACTTGTCCGTAAACAAGTGCTTAAGGACTGCTCTTAATAAAACCCCTAGACATAGTGCCGTCATTTCCTCACTGTGGCCGAATTTAAACTAGTGCTTAAAGCAAGGAAGCAAGAAATCAAAAGAGACAACTGGAATAAATTAGTAATCACCTGCTCAATGAAGAATAAAGGAGGTTTCTGGAAGATAGTTAACTCTGGTAACCTCCCTCAAGACAGAAGGATGATGTAGGTATCCCTGCAGAAACTATGGGCTCTATAAGGTAGATCCTATGTACGATGATAATTGCCCTGACAGAAATCCTTTCACCATCTTGTTTAGCTTCGAAGTCCTTCCAGCCATTGTCCTAAGTCCTGGTAAGGCGCCGGTTCTGGACGGGGTACCGATAGACCTTTATAAAGTAAGACTGGAGTGTTTGGCCCCTATTATTACAAACACATTTTATTGTGCTGCTCGCTCTAAGTTACCTAGTCCATGGCATTCCACAATTATTGTACCTGTTCTTAAGAAGAGTAGCAGGCAAAATCCAGGATGCTACGGACCTATTTCACTGTTGGACTCTGTGGTTAAAATCATGGGTTGGATTGTACTGAAGAGAATTATGACCTGGTCTGATGTACAGAGATCCCGTCATGCCATGCGGCTGAGAAGTCTGTTGGATCTCAAGGTGTCTAAGATGGCGGTAAGAAGTGCCGCTCTGCTCGGCGCCTGACTGCCCCGGTGAGGAGAAGTCAATGTAACGCTGCAACGCCGCTGCAGAATCTCGATGGGATGGAGCGGCCGCCCCTGTATCGGTCTGGTGTGTATACCGGTGGAAAAGTGATGTATTCTGCGGTGGGCCGCCAGGAGCCGCCGCTACTTCCTCCCCCTTTGGTCCTCCTCATGGTGCTACTGATCAATCTGCTGGAGTCCATCAAGGCAGTGGAGAATTGCCACCTGTCATTGTGGTAGGAAGACCTTAAGAATGCTTGGTGAGTTTGCATTGGTGGAGTGATGGGCAAAAATAGGTTGTGGCAGCATTTCTGTCTCAGCGTACATTGAGGAGTGGGGGAGTAACAGCACCCCCATTTTTTGGGACATTTGCACTATAAAATGCAGTGTAGCACCCTTGGAAGAGAAGCATTAGGCCAACCCAAGGTTGGAGGACTCCGTGGCTGCTACGGAGGCAGCCTGTGTAGTCACAGGTGCAGCGTATGGCTTCTGAGGCGAAATCCAGGTTCTAATAGTGCTAATAGTGCAAGCCATAGTAACATGAAGCTAATCTCTTGTGATTTGCAGAGTAAAGTATGTACCATTATCACATCCAGAGTGTCTGCAAAGTGCATACGAAGTGCTAAGCAGTGCAATAATCTGCATGAGAAGGAACATGGTTGCTCCACCTTGATAACTACGGCAAATATGGCGACAAGGGTTCAAGCGCCTGTACACTCGTCAGATCTCTTTAATCAGGAGAAACCTTTGGATGCTACAGATGGGGATGAGAGCTCGTATAGTACAGCCTTAAATTTAGCAAAAATAGCAGTGGAAGTATATAATCCTGTTGCTAAACCATCTCACCAGATTGTGACCAAAGGAATTAAGAACAAAGAGCAAGCAAATAGTGTAATGAAACCTCAGACATATTCCTTGTTTGCCCCGCTTGGGTTGAAGGAGCTTCCCAAGGAGGTGACCCTTTAGGGTCTGGGCGATATTTTTGTCATTTTATGCACATTAGACACTTTTATACATGTTTGCATTTTTTCTGATGTTTTTAGTTGATCTCCTGAGAAAAGAAAGTAGGGATGATGTACTTTGAAGGTGGTCTCTTTTAATGCCAATGGCCTTAATAGTAGGAAGAGGCATGGAAAAGAAGCCTGGGTTATAGCTGAAAGTCCTTCAGTAGTTTTATTGCAAGAAACTCATTTTCCAGTCAAGAAGGTTTTGGAATTTTCTGTGTTTTAAAGCTAGGCCGATTACAGAAGTTTTTTGTCTGCCCGAGCAGCACATCATGGCACTGCAGTTGTTTTGGCCAAAAGGCTAGGGGTTGATGTGTTGGATTTTGCTAGTGATAAAAATGGACATTGCTGGGTGAATTTCTAGGTGCTTTCTAGGCGATTTTCGTTTGTGAGATTGTATGCCCCAGTAGAAGATAACCCTGGGCCTTAGGAGGAACCTTTCCAGTCAATATTGCAAGTTCCAAGAGAAATTATTATAGGAGGGCAATTTAGCTTCCTGCAGAACCCTAGAATAGACTCCTCAGTAAAAAGGAAAAAACAGCTAAAGCCTAAAGTTGCGAAGGTTTTGCAGAATTATCAAAAATTCTTGACACTTATCTTATCTTGATCCTAGTAGGGTGACTTGTTCGACAAAAATAGATTATACACGTTGCTCGAGTCGACTTCATAGCTCTTCTGGTATTAATTATTTTTTTTTACTTCTTTCAAAAGCCCTGGTTTTTAAGGGCCAACAGACGCTTCCTAATTACTTTTCAGATCACGCAATTCTTACTTTGGAGGTATTAGTGGAGAAAGGTACGCCGCAAATTAGGAGATGTGTGTTCAATAAACAGTACCTACAGGAAGAAGGATGGGTCTGGACATGCAAAGAAGAGATAAGGGAGTTTTTAAACAGGAATCATGAGTCGGCTCCTCCAAGCTTAGTGTAGGATGCTCTAAAAGCGTATGCAAGGGGGCTCGTGACAGTGAAAGATGCCACCAATATTAGAAGTGTAAAACAACAAAAGCAGATTTTAGGAAAGACTGCTCAGGATAGCCAAGAGATATTCTTAGGGCATCCATCGAGGGTGAATAGGAAAGCGTTGTTCCAGGCAAGCAGGCATTATGTGATCTGTTGTATACTATGTGTGGTGTATTGAATCGTGTTTATATGCAGAGGTCCTATGAGGAGAGTAATTTTCCAGGGAGATTTTTAGCCTAGCAGGCACAAGAACAGGCTGCCAGTAATACTATAAATTTTCTCAAATGCCCGGTTTCTGGGGTTTGGTGAAAGGAGCACAGGAAAATGAGCAAAATCATGTTTGAGCACTACAGACAGATATATAGTCAGGGTCAAGTGGTGGATAAAGATGCTTTGAGGAATTTCTTAGCAGGACTTAATATTTCTACCCTATCTGAGGATGATATGGAGAGTATTATCTGCCCCTTTACCAAAGAAGAATTGGTTGAGGTTGTTAAAAACCTCCTGACTGGTAAGGTTTGTGGGCCCATCTTCTCAGTGTAATTTAAAAAATCTTTTCTAGAAGTATTGGCAGACTATTTTTTATTGTTTGCCAATATAATGTCGAAGGGTGGCCCTGTACTGGCATCATTTAGTACAGAGAATGTTAGTTTTTTAGACAAAGGAAAAGATGTGGAAGACCCAAACGCATCCCGGCCAATTACTTTATTGAACTTTGATTATAAAATTAATATGAAACTTTTGGCAATAGATTTAATTTGATAGCAGCAAAACTGATCCATCATGACCAGAATGGTTTTATTGCCAGACGCCAGCCTGGCACAAATGCACATTACTTAGCCGAAGCGCTGCACTATTTTTCAGTTAATAGTACTTCTGACGTAGTTCTTTTATTAGACACAGAAAATACATTTGGCCTTGTGATCTGGGAAACGCTATATAGTGTTTTAGCCAAATTTGGGATGCCTTTCCAGATCATGGGGTTGGTGCATAAGATATATCTGAATGCCGAAGCCAATAACATAATTAATGCCACAGAGGTGGGTAAATTAGAAGTTTGTCGAGGGACCCGGCAGGGTTGCCCTCTATCGCCGATTTTGTTTGCTTTCTTTATTGAGCCATTGGCAATTGCAATTAGGCAGAATACTGATATTTGCCCTCCAATTGCACAGATGGAGAAGATAAAACTGTATGCGGATGATATCATGTTGATTCTTCATAGCAATAAATGCTCGCCGGAAAAAGCTTTTGAGACATTTTTGCAATTTGAGGAGGTGGGGAGGCTATAAAATCAATGAGGAAACAACTGAATTTATTCTATGCAGGTGTAGTTCAGATAGATTGCTCACAGAAATAGTGTCCTGTGTAATACTCAACCAAAACGGTATCTGGGTTTTAGATACTCTGCAAAGATTGAGGATTTACATGATCTTAATTTTGACACTTTGCTTTCAAAAGTATGTACGGTGGAGATCATTTCCATTAGTTATCCTAGGGTGGGGGTCGCTCTGATCAAAATGGCGATTCTGCGATTATTTCATTTTGTTTCTTCTGCCTCTCCATGTGTTTTAACTACATCCTTTTTCAAGAAAGTGGAGGCCATGTTTATGTAATTTATCTGGCAAAATAAAACTGACAGATTAGCGCTAAACTCTTTATATGAGGAACTGGAGAAGGGTGGTTTGGCACTTCCCAATGTAAAAGATTATTATTCTGCATATTTTGCACAGCATATGTCCAGATTTAATGCAAAGCTGAGAGTAGGTAAAACTTTTCAGAACGATTTTGTGGAGCTGATCCTTAATGAGTATGATATACGTGATGTGTTAAAATTAACAACATCACCAAGAAAAGTTTGTTGCAAGAGTCTAAGGTGGAGTTTTAGGAAGTGTGCAGATCTCTATAGAAGATAAGCTATTCGCTATATTAATGCTGCTACACCTTTGTCAGAATTGGTTGGGATTCTGGCATTAATCTGGATCCCGATTTAATGCGAAAATGGGAGAGAGTTGGGTTTACGAAGGAAGCAGACTTTTTGTCTGAAGTAGAGCAAGGTGATTATCTGCTTCTTGGTTCCTTTAGATCATTGGTCAGGATATTTAACACTTTAGAATGTGGGCAGATCGGGGGTAGTCAAAAAGTGGTAACAGCATTGGTGAGAGACCCCGACTATAAGCGAGCGGGAGAATGGAAAAGGCTGTTTGCATCTTTGAAGAACCTGGATCTCTGTCGGAAAGCAATTTAAAAAATGGGAAAAGTATTAAGGGTTAGAATTAACGAAAAAAGTGGGATGAAATTAATATGCTGAATTTTTATGTTTTGAGAGGAGCTAATTGGCGCAGAATGTTATTTTTTAGTAAATGGCTCTTCATAGAACCCCGCAATTCTTAGCACAGGTCAACCATTGTTGGTCTAGTCATTGCTTTCAATGTAATTCAGGGGACGTTGCAAACTGGACACGTTATTGGTTTGTGTGCCCCTATTCAAGAATTCTGGAAATAAATATTTAAGTACTTGGAGAGGGTCTGGCAGATAAAATTAGCCCCTGGTACTTGGTGGATAATTTTGGGATATGATCCTGCTATTCGATTAGCATCCAAATTTATAAAACTATCATATATTGCAATTGCTGTAGCTACATCCTTATTACTCCAAAGGGGTGAACACAGTTGATCCCCACAAAAGGGAATAGGTGATAAAAATGATGCAAGTAAGAAATAAGGAGGGCTCTATGCGCTGCATTGTGGGAGGATCAGGACATTTGATAAAATGTGAGTGAAGTTTATGGAAAAAGCCTCAGAGTATTTTGAGGAGACCGATTGTCTTATTGGGAAAATGCCTTACCTAGGTTCTCTCTTGGCATTATAAAATCGGGAGCCTTATCGCTGTTTTGTGTACATATTCCATGATGAAATATGATCTGTTTGATGTATCGATATATTTTTGCTGTATGAATATCATGTTTTGATGTTTTTATTGCAAATTTGAAGCCCAATAAAAATATAATTAAAAAACAAATTATGACCTGGTCGGAGGCTCAAGGTATTATTATCCCCATCCAGTATGGGTTCGGAAATCGCATAGGCACCATCAAGCAGTGTCTAAATCTTATATTGTTATTTCAGAAATATACCATGGCCAATGACGGCATTTATAGATCTTTGCTCAGCTTTTGATCAGATCACTGATCATTGCTTCGGGATACTCTAAGGGACATAGGTATGGATCATGAACTGACTGATTTCCTTAGATCACTCTATCAACATCGTATTGCTTCTGTCTGTTATGACCCTGGGGGACCGTGCTCTAAGTTCTTTGGTCTGGATTGAGGCGTGAGGCAGGGCTGTGTGCGTGCCCCTATTTTAATTTTAATATATACTAACAAATTGCATTACCACTGTCTTTTGTAAGGTAGTGACCTTCCAAAGATTAGGAACTTTCCTGTGGGTGCCTTTCTGTTTTAGTTGCACAGACTCCTGCTAGACTTGGAAAACAGATTGATAATTGTGTGCCCTTCATGGACAGCCTTGATCTGGAGATGAACTATACTAAAACACATTATATGGTGGCAGGTAAGCGACCTACAATCACACCTATTTTTGTTAAGGGAAGGCACCTGGAAAGGGTGTGTAGCTTTCACTATTTGGGCATCACATTGGACTCTCTATGTAATTGGGGACCCTGCTTAACAAGCAGGGTCAACAGATTTTCGCAAGTAACCGGGGCTGTCTTACAATTTGATAAGAGAATAGGCTGAAGCCTGTTCCAGCAATGTTAGAAATATACAGACACAAGAGTTTCCCTGTTTTGACCTACGGTGCATCTGTCTTGGGCTAAGGCCAAATTGAATACCTCCAGGGTGTAGGAAATATGTTCTGTAGGAGACTTTTGGGACCGCCTTCATGAACTTCTAATTTTATCATTCATGAAGAGTTAGGGCTTAATTATGTAACGGATTATGGAAGGTTGGCACCACTAAGGCTCTAGCTATGGATTTGGACCAACATTAAAGCCAGCCTTAATAGGGACATTAGCGAGGATTGCCTGAGCTGTGCCTATGGCTATAGAACACCTTTGCTAAATTTTATTAAGCAATTGACCACTAATTTAGGTAGTCCATATTTGTTTCTTGTACATGGATACATCACCAATAGGAATACAAACTAGGCGAAGGAAAAGTATTGGGAGAAGAGAGTCACTGAAATCTTTGGCCTGGGACTTTATAATTATTCACTCTCGCCCCCTCGTATGGGTCTTACCTCTGATAACGCGTCCAGTCCTTCTAAATTACCTCTACCTGGACACGTTGGAGGTCGGTGAACCTTTTAGCCGAGTTGGGCTCTCCTCATCCTTGAATAGTCAGGTCACTTAAATCGGTAATCAATAACTGTTGTACGCGGTAGCCAATATTCAATTGGTAGATCAAAATAACACATTAGGAATCAATAACTGTTGGTATTTCAACACACCATGACCTTGCAGTCACGAATAACCACACCAGTTTATTAAAAATTAGTGAATTTATTTCCCTATATTAACAAAGCTAGCACAATGTATATAAGTCTCAAAACCAAATGATATATGTATACGAACATTACTAGCTGTCCATAGCGGCGAAAGAAACGCAATCTACGAAATATCTGAATAATAGTACATTCAGTTATGGCAATACAAATCACTAATATAAGCAACTGAATTAGACTAATTTCATACATCGGTCAGCACGACAAGATTTCAATTCAGCATGGTGCATCAAGTTCATACCTCGACTAACCTCTAATTAGCATTGACATGTGGGACTTCATGCAAAACGAATTTAGTCAACACAAATTTGGAAAACTTCTAGCTTGGGCCCTATCAAAATAGCAGTTGGTACCTAGAGGGAAAAACACAATGCATAATACAATTATCCTTTCATAATTACCAATTACAATCAGCATTCAAGAAAGTCTTCGTCCTTCAGGTACCGGTTCGATCAGCATGGGGCAGAATTTCAAAGGGGCAAAGTTAAGGGCAAGTTTTCTTACAGCAGCAAGGAGAATGGGGCAAAATTACTTCATGGGCAAGACGGGGCGAATTAACGTTAAAGTCTCTAGGGCGAGAATTCTCAAAGTCTCTTTCTCTGGAATAGAGAAAAAGGTATCAAGATGTCGTCTAAGATGGCGTCTGGCTTTTGGCTTTAAAGATGGCATCAAGAAAATGGCTGACTTCTCTTTGTCCAGTGGGTTTAAATAAGAAACATTCCAAATTCTGCAGGGTCTTCCATTGGAGGGTTCATAGGGTGGTTTCAAATTGACCAATGAAAAATATCTTTCTACTAGTACTCATTTATGCGTACATTGTCCTTGGAGCCTTGGAACACAAGTTGCAACATGGCTTGCCAATTATTTTGATATCTGTACCTTCATTGTCTGCACCTGAGTGTGTCAACAAATTTGAGAGAGAACTCTCCTGACAAAGTTTCGGACTAGTAATATCAGGTCGCTCTTTTCCTTTCTCCTGGGTCAATATGATGCTTCCGCTATTCTAACTTGTACTTGTGATTAATTTTTAATTCAAACTTAAATGCACTTTGGGCCTGATTTATGAAATGTTAGTGCCGCCTTTTGAGTCACTTTTTGACGCAAAAGCAGCGCAAACCTACAAAATATAGTTATATTTTGTAGGTTTGCGCTAACTTTTCATAAATCAGGCCCCTTGTGTTTTTTGTTGACATTATAAACAATCTATCAAGCAATACTTAAGGCCAGTTTCGAAATTTCAAGGTTTTAACCATTGTAGATCAGCTCCATATTTTTTGTAGTCTCTCCCGAATGTATCAGTTTGCTGTGCTGTAGGCATTTTTTAAAGATAAGCCATATGCCACCGCAAATGTATGAAGTTTTGACCTTATGATCCCTGCTTCATAGCTTTTCCTTGTGTGTTTTTACTGTTCTTCTGGTTTTACGGTAACGACTAACCATTTTTTAATTTGTAATGTTGTAATGTATTCTTATTGACAGAACTTATATTGACTTCTATTACTCTATTTGTATTATTTATTGTGCTTGTTTGGCAATTGTTTACTAGCCAAATAAAGCTTGATTTGTTTTGAGTTTCATTGTGATATCGAGTTGGGAGTGAACCAGAATAGTTGTCTAAATCAGTATTTCAAATAATGCTGGTATTCTGCATGTGAAATTGCAACCCCCTTGGTATTCTAGAAGGTAATCTCTGGTGGCATTTGTCCCTGGGAGTTTACCCAGAATTTGGGACTAGCCTACTGAACTCAGTGCAGAAATATAGATTGGCGTCTATGCACAATGTTATCCAATGGCCTGGAGATTATGACTACTATGTTGTCTCCGTAAACCTTTGTCTCTGATTTCCATGGTATGGACAATACGTCATGATGGTGGCAGTGTCTGATTAATGCGTCCACGAGGCCTGTGGCAGAGTGGCACTGCACATAGTGCAGAGGAGACAAGGTACATATCCAAATGACATCCAACAGCTTCAACAAAGAAGCAATAGGTGGCAGGAATTGTTGTTGCCACCAATGTAGTTCCCCCTGGACAATGAAGGAGATTTAGAGGCCTTTATGTTGTCAACACATGGTCTTAGTCAAAATAATTGGTGGTCGATACACTCATTGAACTCATTGGTTCCCACTGGCAACTGAGCAAACGAGTACTTAGGGTTGCAGTGCCGCCAGACCCTTAAATCATGGCATTATAAAGAACATTATAGAGGGGTGCTTCAAACAGTTTTGCAATTAGAAAAACTATCTTCAGTTGATGGGACACGTCCCAGAAGTAATGGGGAACATCTCTGGTTTTGCCCAGTGTAAAAACTGGAACACAACAGAGTTGGGTGCCCTGAAAAATCAACCATCTTGTCTGAGGAGAAGATATACCAAGACTGGAAATAAAGTGTACCTGATGCACAGAACAGGAAAAAGAGTGTGACTCTGTTTACGAAATGACTCTAATCATAATTTCCATACAGCTGTTTTTGTAATGCATATAATTTTTATGGTCTGGCTTAACAGCGCAGCTGTTGTCAGACAAATATATGAGCATCACTAGAGCGGGGCTTTGACTCCACCCACATGTTGAAAGTAGGTGTTTTGATTGGACATAAGTTGTGTGCTTCCGCATACAAAGTTCTTGCTGCCTACGCAGCTGTGATCATTTTGTGTATTTGTTCAGCTGCTTGAACTTTCAAGAGCACACACACGACACTGGAATGCTATTAAAGTGTCTTAGATAACTTGATAATTTATGTTGTTTTTCTCTGGCAGCAGCACATATGGGAAGAGGGCAGTCATTAACTTACATGGATTTTTTGGTCTGGCTTCATAGTGCAACTGTGACCTGACCTTTTAACCTACACCAATATTGTTCTACAGTTCTTTACTTCTACACAAATAAAAATCTATTCCCATGCTATTGACTTGTAATGCTTCACATTACCATGCATCATTCCTTTAAAGCCAGAACTACTGGGATTGCCAACGAGTGTTAATTAATGGTCCCGCCTTTAGTCGCCGCTGCTACACTGAGCTGAATAGTTCCAGGTTCGTTATTCTAACAAACCAAATTTGCAGGTCCTATACGCTCCTACAAGTAAAAATGTCCTGCATTATAATGAATTTATTTTAGCTGTATACATAATAATAAATCTGTAAAAGGTCCTTCCCTGTAATTTCATGCATTCAGTCGGACATCCAAGTAGTTGACATCCCGCGAATACCCGAATCAGAATGAACTTCGATATGCAGGACTGCATAATGAGTGTGACTCTGTTTATGCAATTATTTCAACCATAATCCCATACAACTGTTTTATAATACATATCATTTTTAATGCAAGATTCTGCTTTTAGTTGCCACTCCCATACACTCCTACTAGGAAAAACATTGTAATTTATAACAAATTATTTTTTAATTATGCATGTGCTGATAAATCTGCACAAATTCCCATGATGTATTTGTGTGCTTTTAACAACATGTCTTTGTAAGTTTTTGCTGAATAGTATCATTTGACAACATTTTTTTATGAACCGGAGGTTAAGTCCTGTATAATTGTTGATTTTCATTAAAGAAAACAATAACATTTTGTTCTCTGTGTAAATCCCTGGTGTCCTTTAAGACTTAAAACAGGCTTATTCACACTTCCACAATATCAGGGGTAATGACAAAAGGACTGGTAGTCTCACTGAGAGGCACAGTATTCTGATGGTCTAAGTGGGGGTTCTGCCCTCAGATGCTGCATGTTTCTTGGAATTGAGATGAGGCCAACTCCACTGGAAAAGACCTGGACCAGATGTACTAAGTTAAGTGTTTGTGATTGCCAAATAGTGAATTTTTGTGATTCGCTATTTGGTAATCGCAAACCCCAATGTATAAATGTGTGTTTTACACAACTTGGGATTCCCAGAAGAAGGTAGCAAATAGACTTCCCTCATGAATATTAATGAGAGGTCTTAATTTGCAAGCCACTGGGAATCACAACCATGACAGGGATGGTGGCCTGCTGACCACCATGTTTGTGATTGCTTTTCAATAAAGCGATCTCCTTTTCTCAATGGGGAACGGGTCCTTAGGCGTCCCCACCCATTTGCGAATGGGCTACCACTGTTATGCAGTCATTTTAGTTATAGCTCCATGCACATTATTTTAGCATACTAGACCTGCCGCTGTGCACTTTAACCTAGATATATTTTACTCTGCTTCGTTTTATTATTCTTACAATAGCTACTTTTGCGGTCTTGTTTTATTTCTCTCTATCTAGCTTTTTTTGCCTAGGCCAGCACTACGTTCTCAAACAAGACATTCTTATTCACTCTGTGCTTCGTTCAAGGCTGTAGTAAGATAAGTTGCCGGTGAACGTGGTAAAAGTTTTGTCTCTGACATTCACAGAAAAACACATATCCTTACGTAGGGACATTTTCTCAGAACATCAGCTGTTTTATTATATAGACAGTTCCCTGTCCATTACACGTTAGAGGGAGATTCTAGCCAGAGAACCACGACTGTATGCTGATTCCTGAACGCTTAGCTACAACTGCTTATGCAGACTTCAGGCCTTTGCTCAGGTATGGGGGATGATGTCTTCCCAGGGGAACCTGAAGGGCAGAATTAGAGCTTAACACGCTGTGCTCTATGATAGCCTAGCTAGGAATTAGTCTATTGACTCTAGTGACAATATGGCAGTGTTATTTCTATGCTTTACTCTCCTTGTTACAATTTTAATCTTGTCATGCTGTATTGTCCTCGTTATTGCAGCCCATGCTTTGCCATCTAAGATGCAGTTGCTTCATTAAAACATTATTGAAACATATACTGCCTCTGTTTGCCATTGTGTATGTGAGACTAATGTAACTGAGAGAAACGGATGAGACCTGAGTGACCACGGTTTCCCTGAGAAACCAATTATGTCATGCTCTCGGCTGCCCAATTGTCCTGCCCTTCGATGGAGAAGAGACACTTCTAGTTAGCTGGAGCAAAACCCGGATTGGAGTCTCCCACCCCACTGACGATTCTGCCGCTCAAAATCCAGTATTCTCATTAGAATAATGAGAGCCTACGCAACACCACCAAGTTGAAGTTGGTGGTAAAACACGAATGCTTTGCAACTGCTTTTCAGTGGCAAAAAAATCATACATACCACTGTGATTCGGTATTAGGAAGTGACTTCCTAATACCGAATCGCAAACCTATATTTCAATTCAGTAACAGGTTACCGAATCACCTTTTGTGCTTTGTACATACAAAAATGCAGTTTTGCATTTGCAGACAGACCAATTCTGCAAATCGGGCCATTTGCAAACATAATAATGCTTTGTACATCTGCCCCTTGTTCCTCCGGAGAAGGCTCTTTTACTCTACCAGTCTTCTATGTAGACCTCAATGCCAGTGTGTGATTTACATGTTTTGTTAACATAGGGTGAATGCATTAGCTGAATGTTTAAGAGTAGAGCTGTGTTCAGCCTATGGATATTTGGCCATTCGTTCTTGTTCCACCTCTGAAAAGATCTTGAGTTTATTAATCCCTGTGTAAATGGTGTATTTTCTTGTAACAGATAAGGCTTACACACCGGGTGATCCGCATTCTAAAGTCACGTCCTCAGGAGAGGAATGATCAAGATATCCGCCAAGTGCTGGCTGCATTGCATCATGTCGCAGCCTTTCGAAGCTATTCCACAAAACTACAGCGCAATGTGGCAAGAGTGGCCTGGTATTCAAGGTAGGCAAGATGTGTGACAATGGGAAGTAGGAGAGAAAAGTGAGCAGACAGGCACAGATCCCAAAGGGGAGAAGAAGAGAAGACAAAGAGCCTTACACGTGGAAGAAAAAAAGCAGGCACAAAGCCTAAGGGCAACTTGGGGTAAGCAGGCAGCCTCCTAAAGGACTCTTTAGGAAGAAAAGGCAAGGAGCGTAAAGTCATGAGACAGAAGGGGTGAATGAGCGAGTAGAACTGTCTTGAATAAGCTGAGAGTCCTTACCTGTCAGATAGCTACATCATGAAGGTAACCTTTAGCCATCCATGGTTTTCTGAACTGAAATCACAGGGTCATAATGGCACCTGTTAGGGAAGAAACATTTCCAACCCTCCTCAGAGTGATGCAAAGAAAACACAAACACCAGGCAAGGCTCTGGAACAGATGAAATGTTTGTTGAGGTACCAATGTTTATTGGCAGGCCAAGGCAGAAGGCAGACACACATCCCAGCGTTGCGCATTACAAACAAGCATTTTCTGCCCTGAGCCATTTTTGTCCGGCAGTTATATATGTTAGAAAGTGCTGTCGCAGCAAAACTCCAAAAGGGGACAGTGTCCAAACATGGGCAAGCATATACAAAATAGCAATGCTGCATATCCACAAACTACAAGACCACAGAGTAAAATTATACATAATGCAGTTCTTCAATTTTTTTCCTAACAGCATCAACCACTCTACCTCAAACAAGCTTAGCTTGTTGCCTCTTTTTGATTAAATCAAGTCCAGAAGCCTGTATCCCGCTTGGGCAGGATGAATCCAGTGATTCAACATTTACATTGTCACTTTGGGAAGATAATGAAAGCAAGAAGGGTCCCTTGTTCAACTGTGCTGGTCCCCATTGGTTCAGCATAAATTCCCTCAAGCTAAATAGTAAAAATACAGAAAAATACAGAAGTTTTGATCCCGACTGGATGCACCTCCAATTGGTCAGACATTTGGTGGCTTGCCTCACGGATACATCACCTGTGCTGCCCACCTCCGTTTAGAATCTTAGTATATTATTCAGTGCCAATCTTTTCATTAAATCCCAGGTTAAATATTAAATATATATACTTTCCTATAGTTATGCTTAACAAATGTATATATTACTTATAGTTCAAATATATGCATTTCTTATAATAAATATATTAAAAATAAAGGACTAAAAAATATTATATACATACATATAAACATATATGCATATCTTTATCATTATACCCATGTATAAGTAGATCAATACATTAAAAACATCCAAGGTGATAAGTGTATGCCTATGGATCTATTTGTCTGTAATTTCACATACCTGTCACAATGGGTAAATATGTTTAGAGCAATTGTATAAATAGATGCTCCTCTACTTAAATATTGTGAGAGAAAGATACATTTAAAAAAACATAATAAATAATATTTTAGAAAAAACTTAATTTACAGAAAAAATTGAAAGCCTAAGTTTGTAAACATTTATCCATGCATGTACATATGGGAATTTATATAGTAGAATTTTATATCTCCTGATTATTTTCCATATGGGTATCATGTTAAAATATCTACGTATGCATACCTCATGTGTGGTATACATACATAGATACATACATATTTATATATTCTCCTACCACTGTAGAGAAAAAAAAGGTTAACTGATCTCCCCAAACCTCACCAAACTACCACTCTATGGCTCATCCTATTCCTCCACTCTGGCTCACCCCAAACCTCTTTACTACTATGAACTCCCAAATAACCCTTTCCAAACTCCTCCTTCCTCTATCCGTCCTTTATCCTATTCATCTAACTAACAGACTGACATATGTACCACTCCCACGACTCCCAATAACAATTCACATTTCTCTCTACTAATCTACCACTCACTCACCTTTGGGTTCTGGAGTAGTGAACTACCCCAAAAAAGTGCATTAATGCCTCATCAGGGGTAGTAAACGCTATATAAATACTATTACAATTACTTCATTAGAAGTCCCTGCTGATTAACCTGTAAATAGTTAATTAAAGGTGGATTGTGTAGTGTCTGATGTCAGTATTAGCTTGATCTAGACAATACGCTTCCCAAAGGAGGAAATGCAGAATGAGTTGCTGCTGAGGAGCCTGAATGGATTTGCAGCACCTCACCCAGAAGAGAAAGAGTTGCACATATATATACCGTTGATGCAGACTGAAGCATCACAGTACATGCTCAGAAGGGAAGGATGCCAATGTCTAACAAACTTGACTCGAAATATTGGTGGTAACACAACAATCTTAGAGGAGAAGTGGTTCCCAATCTGTGTAAATGACTTAGCAGAGCTGGGGAAATCATACTACTACTTCATACAAATATGAATCCCTCTCAGTGTAGATGATGCAGATTTGATTAAGGCAAGGCAGCAGAGTAGCCTTATGAAGAACAGGATATTCTCCTTAGCTGTACCAAAATCACTGGGGGAGTGGAGAGTCCAAAGCCCATGTAGACAGAAACGTCACTCTCCCAATGTATATAAGTCAGACTAGAGATAAAAAGAGATAACATGGCTGGTTCATTAGAAGGAGGGACCATTCTTTTGATTTGTAATTGCATCTACATACCACTCATATCCTCTGATGAGATGCTGAAACATATTTAGAGCTGGAAAGCACACTCCTATGTAGGTCTGCTTGGATGGAAAAGTGAATGTCTCTGATGTAGCTTGTGAGGGGGTAGTGTTTCGATGTCACATGTGAGCACAACCATTGTGATCGTATTATGTTTTTATCTCTAGTAAAACTACAGAGTTGTTTAGATGGGGAGAATGTGTGTGAATGCAATGTGGCATTTGTAGCAAGTGTTTGGAGCTTTTCACGTATTGTGAAGGCTTATGCTGTATTGCCACTATAAATGTGTTGCTGCGCTTATAAGTTTCAAAGTTGAGTCAGAGGTGGTTGTTCATGTTGTTCTGCTTGCCATCCTTAGGTGAATATTGTCTGAATTTAAACATCAATTTTCTCCTTGTCATGGCAAGTAGTTCATTGTCAGGACACCTAGGGAAAAGCCAAGTCTATGGTGCCTTCCTGAATTTCAGGCGGTCTTGTATGTTGTATGTTTCTTGTCTTTGCTGGGAGATAAATCCACTGTTTTGTTCTTGGACATAGTAGGATCCACCAATCAGTTTCTTCTTGTATGGAAGTGTGGTCTTCTGGGCTGTCAGTCTGAAGTGGAGGGCTCTCATGTGTGAATATATTTGCAGCTGTTCCTGGATGAAGCATGGACCTCTGCCATAAATGGTCCTATGTTTGATGCATAGTTGTAATGGCCAAATATGGGTCAACAGGAAAACATTGACTTTCTATATGAGGGATAGTGTACAGTGCCCACAAACAAAGAGATGGGGGGGCTGCATCACTAGCTGTTTTCCACTGAACTGAGGGCGGGAGAGTCGAATGCACCCTCATAGAGAAGGAATGAGCAGATTTAACTCACTGAATGAAGCATTTGCAGCCCATTTGATTCATCCTCTTTCTCCAACAGGTTTGAGTCCAGACAGGTGGTGATTCAACAGGGGCAGCGACCACATTCCTTCTACATCTGCCTGTCCGGGTCAGGTGAGCGTTAGTATACCAGTCAGTCAAAATGATCACTTTATTGAATTTCTCCATTAATCACACACAAACATAGAAATGGGTAAACGCAAAATATAAGATGTGCATTATATGGCCACATCTCTACCGCATTATTCCCATTCCAACCTCCAGAACTCCTAATGATGTGGTAATATCGCACTGGAGACAAAAATGTACCCCATGGCAATAGTAATTCCCTCGCAGGATTATGGCATCATTTTACCTGGATACTCGTAATAAAGCCTTTAGATAATTCTTAAAGAGGCCTAAATAGTCCTAATCCAGATGCACATTTTGATTTCTAGCCCCAGTGTACTAGCCTCAGCTCCTTCCCTTTGTAAGAGAACTTCAGACCCATTTATACTCCTCACAGCAGCGCTCTGCGTTAACCCATGGGATCTTTCTACGTACACCTCCCTGACCAGCATCACCTAGCCCCTTCTCAATAGCCCTCGAAGGTACAGTCTGCAATTCGCAAATTTACAGGGGGAAGTAAGGAGAGCTTGGGGATCTAGAGAGGACCAAACACGACTTGTGTGGGCAAGGGTAGGTGAGAAGTTCAGAGAACTGGAGAAGTTCAGAGAAGACTTGCAAAGTGCCGGGAGGAATAATGGGCACTAGAGCAGACTGAGGGGGTCAAGGGCAGACTAGTGAGGGGGAGAATAAACTCAGAGGATACAGGAAGGTTTGATGGACCAGAGACACAAGGTATGAGCAGAGGAGACACGGGATGGCTGGATAGGTCTGACAGGACTAGAAAGAAGTCAATGGAGCTCCAGGATCAACAAAGCATTCAAGAGGGATCTGGAGAACTGAGTAGAAAGGCTCTGGGAAGAGCAGGCAGGACTAGTGATGGCTAAAGAAGACCACAGAGGTCTGTGTAGCACCGGGGAAACCTATGGAGGTCTGGAAAGAACTAAGGAGGGCTAGAAGGTAGAGGTGGGAGAGCGACTGAAAGCTCAAGCTAGATCCCGAGTTCTGACTCAGCTGGAAATCTCCTTGAGCCCAAAGCGAGACGCGATTTCATTAGACCTGGGTGAAATTTAAATGACACTGCAATAATTCATGTAATGTAACAAGCGTAACTCAAAATGTGCGAAATTATGCAGTTATGCAACTTCACGTAATCACACACCATTCGTGGTAAAAATGTACCAAGAAGGCACAAGAACAACAGAACGCAAACAACTGTTGTTCTCACTGCTTTGGTTTTTGTACTTTATTTAGCATAAAATGCGCCCTGGCTTCAAAACCTTTACGCAAGGAAGCATTTTGCACTAAGATATAGTGCAAAATGATGGATTCGTAGTTTAAAGAATTACAAATTATTTCACATAATTTTACTGAAATATTGCATAATTACACAGAATCTAGTTATGGGAATTTCACACACCCCTGGATTTCATGTGCCTTCTGCCTGGCACCAACGCTCTACCCTCAGGAGAAAACATTACTGACTAAGCAGTGCCCAACATTACCAACAAAGCAGTGGCCTTTGTTGCAAAACGGGCAAGAGAAGAAGATACCCTTGAGTGGCTGAATTGCATAGTATGAAACAAGAAATCCCCGCCTCCGTACTAGACCAAACCGTGTGATCCCAGGCACATATTTTATTTCATAAAGCCTTTTTCTTATCATATATTAGAGCGTGCATTCAGGTTCAGGGTGTGGGTTGTAGAACAATCTCTTTTGTTTTGTTTAGCAAATTACAACGTTGATCCGCATGAAATAAAAATAGATGACACATATAGGGTAAACATAGCAGCTTGACTAATGGCATTGTGGGGTAGGAACTTTTTAAGTAAAAAAATATCACTTATAATAAACACCTCTCCATGCAGTGATATAACCTGATGTAGTGAGGTTAAACGCTTGCGTATGTTAAATAAATAAAAAATAATAATTTTGAAGGTACTTTTTACATGATGTTTGCTGCATGATTTACATGCCAAATTTTTCAGGGCTCGGCTCTTGCACGGGCTCTTAGTGCCAAGAAGACCCTTTGCTTAGCCCTGGCTGTTCCTTTTAAATTGTTGTCTCGCCCCACCTCTACTAGAAGAAAAAACAGCAATATATATGAGCAGTGGGGCTAGGGAGGCCTAGGAGACCTAGGGAGGAATAGATAGAACTACTGTTAGTACAGCAAGGATGCCATGGGCCATAGTGCAAAGAATGAAATTGCCCCCCTTGACTGCTATTAGGGCAGTACAGAACAGCAATTATCAGGGTTTAATGGGGCCCTCGGGGCTCTGGGCCACGGTGCCACTGTCCCTGATGCACCAATGGTAGATAAGCCTCTGGGCGCTACAAAGACTAGGAAGCACCAAAGAGTACTGGAGGAGACTAACAGAGGTTAGAGAGGACAGGCTTGATGTGCGGCTAGATAGTACTGGTTATAAGGCTGGAGAAGGCTAGAGAAGACTGTGGGACAGAAATGATCTAATCCAAAATACGCACTCCTGAGAAGGAGAGGGGAAATTCTAGAGAAGTCTCGAGGACCAGTGCGGGAGAGGAGGCTAGATGGGGCTAGGGTAGCTTAGCAAGGGCTAGAGAGGACGAATCATGTAGTAGGGGGACCACCGAGGACATGGTGGGGCTGTGGGAGAACTAGAGATGCCCGGGCAGGTCTAAGAAGGACTAGAGATGAATAGGTGGGGCTAGATCGGACTAGAGAAAACAAAATGGACATTGGGAAATCCTATATGGGAATCAGTGTAATAAAATGCTAGGCATGACTAGGCAGGTGTAGGGAGGAAGTCAGAGAGGACCAAGAGTAAGCAAGAGAGGGCTGGAGGTGGCTAGGCAGGGCTAGGGAAGACTGGGGCAGTAGATGGGGCTATGAGGAGAGGCAGTAGGCGGGGCTAGGGGAGAATAGGAAGAGTTAATCAGGTTAAGGGAGAACTATAGGAGAAGAGGTGAGCAAGAGAGGACTAAAGGCAACTAGGCAGGGTTAGGGAAGACTGGGGCAATAGGTGGGGCTAGGAGTAGGGGCAGTAGGCGGGGCTAGGGGAGAATAGGAAGAGTTAAGCAGGTTTAGGGAGAGCTATAGGGGAAGAGGTGAGTAAGAGAGGACTAGGGGAGACTGGGGCAATAGGTGGAGCTAGGAGGAGGGGCATTAGGCGGGGCTAGGGGAGAATAGGAAGAGTTCTTCAAGTTAAGGGAGAGCTATAGGAGAAGAGGTGACCAAGAGAGGACTAAAGGTAACTAGGCAGGGCTAGGGAAGACTGGGGCAATAGGTGGGGCTAGGAGGAGGGGCAGTAGGCGGGGCTAGGGAAAACTGGGGCAATAGGTGGGAGAAAAGGAACAGTTAAGCAGGTTTAGGGAGAGCTATAGGAGAAGAGGTGGCAAGGCAAGGCCAAGGAAGGCTAAGGCAATAGGCAGGGCTAAGAGGAGAGGCAATAGGCGGGGCTAGGGGGACAATAGGTAGAGTTAAACAGGTTTAGACAACGCTATAGGCGAAGAAGTGAGCAAAGGACTAGAAATGACTAGGCTAGACTAGGGAACATTAGAGGGCAATAGATGGGACTAGGGAGAAATGGAGAGGGCGACCAGGGCCAGTTTTAGCGCATGTGGCACTCTGTGCAACATTCTTTTTTGCCCCTCCATGACCTCCTCCTCGGATTCTCACACTATCACCCGGCAAAAGTGCCCTTCATCTCTCCATAGCCCCTCTCTCAGTGCTTGATTTGTGCTTGTTCTTTCAGGTGCTGAGCACCAGCACTTATTTTTGAGGGCCGGGGCTTATTCTTCAGCCTTAAGCATTTGCTGCGAGCAAAAGATACCTCTGAGAAAGACGGAGGAAGGGAAAAACAAAAAAGCATCACAAACGGAGAAAGTAGAAAGCTGCCAGAGTGAGTTGAAGGGGCAGGGCGTGGCTGTAAATGGATTGAAGAGGCCCGAGATGGCCTCAGGATTACGCCGCCTGGGTCTGTGTTCCCACATTTAAATACAGCAGCCGTGTGTTTAAGAGGAGGGCTTTGGGCACCTGCACCTTTTTATTTACAAATTAAGCACTGCCCTCTCTCACATACATTTCTTTTGTTTTAAAGCGCTGGTAACGGCCATCTTTACTAATCCACTCAGCTAGCCACATAAAATACAGATCTACTCTTTTCAAGAGGCATATTAACCCTCTGCAATACTGTTTGGGGAGTCAGAACTGCCACTGGCCAAAACTCCGATCTCTCTCTCCATCGGAAACATTAATCACAAGAGTTATCTTGGCATTTTTTTTTGTTGCCGGACAGCTGGAGAACGTGGAACTCTGCTTCAGGTGCTTTTAAATTGTAAGTTATTGCTAAACACAGCTCCGCCCCCCCCCCCCCCCTCCCCCCCAGGTCTCAGGTCACGGCCCAGTGCGGCCGCACCAGTCCCACTCCTCTTAAGCCGGCAACGCAGGTCTACAGGGGGAGACACAGTTATAGGGAGAATTGGGAAGGACCAGAGGCCTAGGGAGCGCCAGGGAGCTCCGGAGTGCACCGAGCAGGTTTTGGGACTTCTACCATAAAGAGAAAGACCTAAGGAGTTGTCGGGAGGAGTAGGCGGGGCTGGGTGGAACTAGAAAGGACTTCAGAGAACTCTGGAGAACAAGGAACAGAGAACTCAAGAGAGCTAAGGAGGGCAGTGGAGACGAAAAACATCACTATGAGGAATAGCGGAGGACAAGTGGGCGGGTGAAAGGCCAAAGAGGACTACACACATGGGCGTTGCTGCTTTTGGTGCAGGGGGTGCAGTGGCACCGGGGACCAGAGCCCCGAGGGGCCATGGACCCAGTCAAAGGGGTAATTTTACTCGCTTGCATCCTTGCTACGCTACCCATTATAGAGGAGTAAAGAGAGATATCCAGGGCTCGGCCGGAGTATGAAGCGTCGGATTCACAGTGGAATAACAAGTTCTTTACATAAGATCGCGCCGAGGGAACTGATCCCAATAAATCTCGGGCCGCCCTACTATTCATTGGGTTATCCTTAATGCCTGCGTCGTTCCGGTCTCCCCAGCAACCCGCTGCGCGAGCCGAGGCAGCTGACTGGCGGCTTTCAACCTGTCCGCCTTACACGGCCGAGGTACCCGCCAGAGGCCTGCGCTTGGTAAATAATGGCCCTTTTAAGGCCATAACTCTTGGCAACGCTGGCAGGGCAGGCTGGGCCTGTCGGTGCCTGGAGGACAGGCGGAGTCCGTGGGATGCCGTAAAAACAAGGCAAACACGGGGCAATTCCAGTGACACCATCACCAAGGCAGGGGGCCAGCATCTGTGCGCCTTGCTGGGCCTGTATAGGGTGGGTGCTAGGGGACTGCAGAGGGTGAGCATCTCTGCGTCCTGCTAGGCTTGTATAGGGTGGGTGCTAAGGGACTGCAGAGGGCTAGCGCCTGTGCGTCCTGCTAGGCTTGTATAGGGTGGGTGCTAAGGGACTGCAGAGGGCCAACATCTGTGCCCCCTGCTGGGCCTGTATAGGGTGGGTGCTAGGGGACTGCAGAGGGTGAGCATCTCTGCGTCCTGCTAGGCTTGTATAGGGTGGGTGCTAAGGGACTGCAGAGGGCTAGCGCCTGTGCGTCCTGCTAGGCTTGTATAGGGGGGGGTGCTAAGGGACTGCAGAGGGCCAACATCTGTGCCCCCTGCTGGGCCTGTATAGGGTGGGTGCTAGGGGACTGCAGAGGGCCAGCATATCTGCGTCCTGCTAGGCTTGTATAAGGTGGGTGCAAAGGGACTGCAGAGGGCCAGCATCTGTGCGTCCTCCTGGGCCTGTGTAGTTGGGGGGGGGGGGGGGTTGCTAAGATACTGCAGAGGAGCGGCATCTGTGCGTCCCGCTGGGTCTGTATAGGGTGAGTGCTCAGGGACTGTAGAGGGCCAGCATCTGTGCGTCCCGCTGGGCCTGTATAGGGTGGGTGCTGGGGGACTGTAGAGGGCCACCATCTGTGCGTCCTGCTGGGCCTGTATGGGGTGGGTGCTAAGGGACTGCAGAGGGCCAACATCTGTGCCCCCTGCTGGGCCTGTATAGGGTGGGTGCTAGGGGACTGCAGAGGGCCAGCATCTCTGCGTCCTGCTAGGCTTGTATAAGGTGGGTGCAAAGGGACTGCAGAGGGCCAGCATCTGTGCGCCCTGCTGGGCCTGTGTAGGGGGGGGTGCTAAGGGATTGCAGAGGGCCAACATCTGTACGCCCTGCTGGGTCTGTGTAGGGGGGGTGCTAAGGTACTGCAGAGGAGCGGCATCTGTACGTCCTGCTGGGTCTGTATAGGGTGGGTGCTAGGGGACTGCAGAGGGCCAGCATCTGTGCGTCCTGCTGGGCCTGTGTAGTTGGGGGGGGGGGGGTGCTAAGGGACTGCAGAGGAGCGGCATCTGTGAGTCCCGCTGGGTCTGTATAGGATGAGGGCTCAGGGACTGTAGAGGGCCACCATCTGTGCGTCCTGCTGGGCATGTATAGGATGGGTGCTCAGGGACTGCAGAAAGTCAGCATATGTGCGCTCTGCTGGGCGTGTACAGAGTGGGTGCTAAGGGACTACAGATAGCATCTGTGCGTCCTGCTAGGCTTGTATAGGGTGGGTGCTAAGGGACTGCAGAGGGCCAGCATCTCTGCGCCCTGCTGGGCCTGTATAGGGTGGGTGCTAGGGTACTGCAGAGGGCCAGCGTGTGTGCGTCCTGCTAGGCTTGCATAGGGTGGGTGCTAAGGGACTGCAGAGGGCCAGCATCTGTGCGTTCCGCTGGGCCTGTATAGGGTAGGTGCTAAGGGACTGCAGATAGCATCTGTGCGTCCTGCTGGGCCTGTATAGGGTGGGTGCTGGGGGACTGCAGAGGGCCAGCACCTGTGCGCCCTGCTGGGCCTGTATAGGGTGGGTACTAAGGGACTGCAGAGCCAGCATCTGTGCGTCCCGCTGGGCCTGTATATGTTGGGTCCTCAGGGACTGCAGAGCCAGCATCTGTGCGTCCTGCTGGGTCTGTATAGGGTGGGTGCTAGGGGACTGCAGAGGGCCAGCATCTGTGCGTCCTGCTGGGCCTGTATAGGTTGGGTGCTAGGGGACTGCAGAGGGCCAGCATCTGTGCGCTCTGCTGGGCCTGTATAGGGTGGGTGCTAAGGGACTACAGATAGCATCTGTGCGTCCCGCTGGGCATGTATAGGATGGGTGCTCAGGGACTGCAGAGCCACCATCTGTGCGTCCTGCTGGGTCTGTATAGGGTGGGTGCTAAGGGACTGCAGAGCCAGCATCTGTGCGTCCTGCTGGGCCTGTATAGGGTGGGTGCTAGGGGACTGCAGAGGGCCAGCATCTGTGCGTCCTGCTGGGCCTGTATAGGTTGGGTCCTCAGGGACTGCAGAGAGTCAGCATCTGTCCCTCTGCTGGGCCTGTATAGGGTGGGTGCTAAGGGACTGCGGAGGGCCTGTGCGAGGGCCTGTGCGTCCTGCTGGTCTGTATAGGGTGGGTGAATTCATTATTTGTATATTTATTGATTTGTTAAGTTCTCTGTAGTGCCACGTCACCGTCGCCATCGGTATGTGTAACCTTTTACGTAGTCTTAAAAGAAATCACTAAGCCGTAACCCCAATTTTTTGTAGGGAGGAAATGGAGCAGACGTGCCCCTTATAGGTAAGTGGGGTGGAACGGTAGATCGGGGGACCCTGAAAAAGGGAAAAAAAGACCAATGATACAAAGTGATTTATAAGTATTCTTCAGCCACCTAAGATAGGGTATGAAAACTCTACATTATATAGATTAAATAACATGCAGTGATGCGCCCCCTTCCTGTGTAAGGGGCTGTAACGATGAATCCGGCATAAGTTGGGGCTCACTGTCCTGGTGGCTGAATCGTGTGTTTTGAGTCTGGCCACCCAGTCCTACTCGGCGCCAGCATGTTAAAGGTAACAGCTCTGTTTAAGATTAAATGTAATATCTCTTAGTATTATGATTTTTGAAAAAGTTCGGTTTACTGGGGTTTTCAGGAGGGGTGACGCGCTCCTGTGCAGTTTCACGGTCTTTTAATCACTGGAGCATTTCTCTTGCAGACTTTAGGGTCCTGTCCTCAGGCTCTGTTTGATGACACTGTTTTGGATTCCAGGATTTAGGGTCCTGTCCTCAGGCTCTGTTTGATGACACTGTTTGGGATTCCAGGTTGTAGGGTCCTGTGCTCAGGCTCTGTTTGATGACACTGTTTGGGATTCCAGGGTTTAGGGTCCTGTGCTCAGGCTCTGTTTGATGACACTGTTTGGGGTTACATGGTTTAGGGTTCTGTGTTCAGGCTGTTTGATGACACTGTTTGGGATTCCAGGGTTTAGGGTCCTGTGCTCAGGCTCTGTTTGATGACACTGTTTGGGATTCCAGGGTTTAGGGTCCTGTGCTCAGGCTCTGTTTGATGACACTGTTTGGGATTCCAGGGTTTAGGGTCATGTCCTCAGGCTCTGTTTGATGACACTGTTTAGGATTCCAGGGTTTAGGGTCCTGTGCTCAGGCTGTTTGATGACCCTGTTTAGGATTCCAGGGTTTAGGGTCCTGTCCTCAGGCTCTGTTTGATGACACTGTTTGGGATTCCAGGTTGTAGGGTCCTGTGCTCAGGCTCTGTTTGATGACACTGTTTGGGATTCCAGGGTTTAGGGTCCTGTCCTCAGGCTCTGTTTGATGACACTGTTTGGGATTCCAGGTTGTAGGGTCCTGTGCTCAGGCTCTGTTTGATGACACTGTTTGGGATTCCAGGGTTTAGGGTCCTGTCCTCAGGCTCTGTTTGATGACACTGTTTGGGATCCCAGGGTTTAGGGTCCTGTGCTCAGGCTCTGTTTGATGACACTGTTTGGGGTTACATGGTTTAGGGTTCTGTGTTCAGGCTGTTTGATGACACTGTTTGGGATTCCAGGGTTTAGGGTCCTGTTCTCAGGCTCTGTTTGATGACACTGTTTGCGATTCCACGGTTTAGGGTCATGTCCTCAGGCTCTGTTTGATGGCACTGTTTAGGATTCCAGGGTTTAGGTCCTGTGCTCAGGCTGTTTGATGACCCTGTTTGGGATTCCAGGGTTTAGGGTCCTGTCCTCAGGCTCTGTTTGATTACACTGTTTGGGATTCCAGGTTGTAGGGTCCTGTGCTCAGGCTCTGTTTGATGACACTGTTTGGGATTCCAGGATTTAGGGTCCTGTGCTCAGGCTCTGTTTGATGACACTGTTTGGGATTCCAGGGTTTAGGGTCCTGTGCTCAGGCTCTGTTTGATGACACTGTTTGGGATTCCAGGGTTTAGGGTCCTGTCCTCAGGCTCTGTTTGATGACACTGTTTAGGATTCCAGGGTTTAGGGTCCTGTGCTCAGGCAGTTTGATGACACTGTTTGGGATTCCAGGGTTTAGGGTCCTGTCCTCAGGCTCTGTTTGATGACACTGTTTGGGATTCCAGGGTTTAGGGTCCTGTGCTCAGGCTCTGTTTGATGACACAGTTTGGGATTCCAGGGTTAAGGGTCCTGTGCTCAGGCTGTTTGATGACACTGTTTGGGGTTCCAGGGTTTAGGGTCCTGTGCTCAGGCTCTGTTTCATGACACTGTTTGGGGTTCCAGGGTTTAGGGTCATGTGCTCAGGTTCTGTTTGATGACACAGTTTGGGATTCCACGATATAGGGTCCTGTGCTGAGGCTCTGTTTGATGACACTGTTTGGGATTCCAGGGTTTAGGGTCCTGTGCTCAGGCTCTGTTTGATGACACTGTTTGGGGTTACATGGTTTAGGGTTCTGTGTTCAGGCTGTTTGATGACACTGTTTGGGATTCCAGGGTTTAGGGTCCTGTGCTCAGGCTCTGTTTGATGACACTGTTTAGGATTCCAGGGTTTAGGGTCCTGTGCGCAGGCTGTTTGATGACACTGTTTGGGATTCCAGGGTTTAGGGTCCTGTCCTCAGGCTCTGTTTGATGACACTGTTTGGGATTCCAGGGTTTAGGGTCATGTCCTCAGGCTCTGTTTGATGACACTGTTTAGGATTCCAGGGTTTAGGGTCCTGTGCTCAGGCTGTTTGATGACCCTGTTTAGGATTCCAGGGTTTAGGGTCCTGTCCTCAGGCTCTGTTTGATGACACTGTTTGGGATTCCAGGTTGTAGGGTCCTGTGCTCAGGCTCTGTTTGATGACACTGTTTGGGATTCCAGGGTTTAGGGTCCTGTCCTCAGGCTCTGTTTGATGACACTGTTTGGGATCCCAAGGTTTAGGGTCCTGTGCTCAGGCTCTGTTTGATGACACTGTTTGGGGTTACATGGTTTAGGGTTCTGTGTTCAGGCTGTTTGATGACACTGTTTGGGATTCCAGGGTTTAGGGTCCTGTCCTCAGGCTCTGTTTGATGACACTGTTTGGGATTCCACGGTTTAGGGTCATGTCCTCAGGCTCTGTTTGATGGCACTGTTTAGGATTCCAGGGTTTAGGGTCCTGTGCTCAGGCTCTGTTTGATGACACTTTTTGGGATTCCAGGGTTTAGGGTCCTGTGCTCAGGCTCTGTTTGATGACACTGTTTGGGATTCCAGGGTTTAGGGTCATGTCCTCAGGCTCTGTTTGATGACACTGTTTAGGATTCCAGGGTTTAGGGTCCTGTGCTCAGGCTGTTTGATGACCCTGTTTAGGATTCCAGGGTTTAGGGTCCTGTCCTCAGGCTCTGTTTGATGACACTGTTTGGGATTCCAGGTTGTTGGGTCCTGTGCTCAGGCTCTGTTTGATGACACTGTTTGGGATTTCAGGGTTTAGGGTCCTGTCCTCAGGCTCTGTTTGATGACACTGTTTGGGATCCCAGGGTTTAGGGTCCTGTGCTCTGGCTCTGTTTGACGACACTGTTTGGGGTTACATGGTTTAGGGTTCTGTGTTCAGGCTGTTTGATGACACTGTTTGGGATTCCAGGGTTTAGGGTCCTGTCCTCAGGCTCTGTTTGATGACACTGTTTGGGATTCCACGGTTTAGGGTCATGTCCTCAGGCTCTGTTTGATGGCACTGTTTAGGATTCCAGGGTTTAGGGTCCTGTGCTCAGGCTGTTTGATGACCCTGTTTGGGATTCCAGGGTTTAGGGTCCTGTCCTCAGGCTCTGTTTGATGACACTGTTTGGGATTCCAGGTTGTAGGGTCCTGTGCTCAGGCTCTGTTTGATGACACTGTTTGGGATTCCAGGATTTAGGGTCCTGTGCTCAGGCTCTGTTTCATGACACTGTTTGGGATTCCAGGGTTTAGGGTCCTGTGCTCAGGCTCTGTTTGATGACACTGTTTGGGATTCCAGGGTTTAGGGTC
The DNA here is from genome assembly GCF_031143425.1 of Pleurodeles waltl. Lineage (NCBI taxonomy): Eukaryota > Metazoa > Chordata > Amphibia > Caudata > Salamandridae > Pleurodeles > Pleurodeles waltl. Next base: position 70,903,534 of record NC_090448.1, read on the forward strand.
CTGTCCTCAGGCTCTGTTTGATGACACTGTTTAGGATTCCAGGGTTTAGGGTCCTGTGCTCAGTCAGTTTGATGACACTGTTTGGGATTCCAGGGTTTAGGGTCCTGTCCTCAGGCTCTGTTTGATGACACTGTTTGGGATTCCAGGGTTTAGGGTCCTGTGCTCAGGCTCTGTTTGATGACACTGTTTGGGATTCCAGGGTTAAGGGTCCTGTGCTCAGGCTGTTTGATGACACTGTTTGGGGTTCCAGGGTTTAGGGTCCTGTGCTCAGGCTCTGTTTCATGACACTGTTTGGGATTCCAGGGTTTAGGGTCATGTGCTCAGGTTCTGTTTGATGACACAGTTTGGGATTCCACGATATAGGGTCCTGTGCTGAGGCTCTGTTTGATGACACTGTTTGGGATTCCAGGGTTTAGGGTCCTGTCCTCAGGCTCTGTTTGATGACACTGTTTGGGATCCCAGGGTTTGGGGTCCTGTCCTCAGGCTCTGTTTGATGACACTGTTTTGGGTTACATGGTTTAGGGTTCTGTGTTCAGGCTGTTTGATGACACTGTTTGGGATTCCAGGGTTTAGGATCCTGTGCGCAGGCTGTTTGATGACACTGTTTGAGATTCCAGGGTTTAGGGTCCTGTCCTCAGGCTCTGTTTGATGACACTGTTTGGGATTCCAGGGTTTAGGGTCATGTCCTCAGGCTCTGTTTGATGACACTGTTTAGGATTCCAGGGTTTAGGGTCCTGTGCTCAGGCTGTTTGATGACCCTGTTTAGGATTCCAGGGTTTAGGGTCCTGTCCTCAGGCTCTGTTTGATGACACTGTTTGGGATTCCAGGTTGTAGGGTCCTGTGCTCAGGCTCTGTTTGATGACACTGTTTGGGATTCCAGGGTTTAGGGTCCTGTCCTCAGGCTCTGTTTGATGACACTGTTTGGGATCCCAGGGTTTAGGGTCCTGTGCTCAGGCTCTGTTTGATGACACTGTTTGGGGTTACATGGTTTAGGGTTCTGTGTTCAGGCTGTTTGATGACACTGTTTGGGATTCCAGGGTTTAGGGTCCTGTCCTCAGGCTCTGTTTGATGACACTGTTTGGGATTCCACGGTTTAGGGTAATGTCCTCAGGCTCTGTTTGATGACACTGTTTGGGATTCCAGGATTTAGGGTCCTGTGCTCAGGCTCTGTTTCATGACACTGTTTGGGATTCCAGGGTTTAGGGTCCTGTGCTCAGGCTTTGTTTGATGACACTGTTTGGGATTCCAGGGTTTAGGGTCCTGTCCTCAGGCTCTGTTTGATGACACTGTTTAGGATTCCAGGGTTTAGGGTCCTGTGCTCAGGCAGTTTGATGACACTGTTTGGAATTCCAGGGTTTAGGGTCCTGTCCTCAGGCTCTGTTTGATGACACTGTTTGGGATTCCAGGGGTTAGGTTCCTGTGCTCAGGCTGTTTGATGACACTATTTGGGGTTCCAGGGTTTTGGGTCATGTGCTCAGGTTCTGTTTGATGACACAGTTTGGGATTCCACAATATAGGGTCCTGTGCTGAGGCTCTGTTTGATGACACTGTTTGGGATTCCAGGGTTTAGGGTCCTGTGCTCAGGCTCTGTTTGATGACACAGTTTAGGATTCCAGGGTTTAGGGTCCTGTGCTGAGGCTCTATTTGATGGCACTGTTTGGGATACCAGGGTTTAGGGTCCTATGCTCAGGCTCTATTTGATGGCACTGTTTGGGATTCCAGGGTTTAGGGTCCTGTGCTCAGGCTCTGTTTGATGATACTGGATTGGATTCCAGGGTTTAGGGTCCTGTGCTCAGGCTGCTTGATGACACTGTTTGGGATTCCAGGGTTTAGGGTCCTGTGCTCAGGCTGTTTGATGACACTGGATTGGATTCCAGGGTTTAGGGTCCTGTGCTCAGGCTGTTTGATGGCACCGTCTTTACCACATGTTTCCTCCCATGGAAAGCCAGCTGAACACAGTGTTCATATGATTTCGTCAACTGAACTGATCGTATAGGGGCAGTATACGTAGAGATGTGTTAAATTTCCAGAGACCCACCTTGCACGTATTCAGCGCATTTCCGCACTCCAAACCTACTCTAAGTGAGGGCCTGGGTGTCCGAAAGAAATGCACATTCTCAATGTGCACCTTATTCTGTATACTCGGGTTCTAGAAGCAGAATACATAGCTTTATTTTCTGCTGACGTGGGTGTTTATTTTGCAGAAAGACACATTGCAGGGATCGTCGGTGTATTCGATACTGAACCTAAACTGTCATCCGAGCACTTAATGATGCAGGCCCAGTGTGTAAAGTGAATTTATACTGATGCAATATATCTATTTAATTAAAAATGTTTGCTGTGGGCGAAGCTTCAGACATTACATCAGGTGTAGGGATGCTCTATGTATTTCAATTGTAAAAGATACTTTGAGTATTGATTTCCACCTGGGAAACACACTCTTTCCTTACTGTTGACTTCTGCTGAACTCAAGCCATCTCTGTCCTTCTGACATGTCTGTATTTCCTTCCTGCCTGCAGCATCAGTTATCAAGAGGCACCGTGAGAGCGGCCAGGTGAAGCCTGCCTGGTTCTTCACCCAGGGAGATACATTTGGGGTAAGTAAGTGACTCACGCTGCTTTCTACCTCCATGGATCTGTAGACACATTTTACCCACCCCGCAGCACACCAGATATGTAGTTGCTTGCTCAGTTACCAAAGGAAATATTTGCCCCAAAGGGAAATATTTCAACTTCCAGAGTGGTTATACTGCATAATTTGTCGCATATTTTTTTCTACATAGTGCTACGTGCCTCGCCCACTAGACGCTATGGGCCATATTTATACTCCGTTTGCGCCGAAATTGCGTCGTTTTTTTTGACGCAATTTCGACGCAAAACTAACGCCAACTAACGCCATATTTATACTATGGCGTTAGAGGCGAATAGCGCCAAAGTTCCCGGAATGTGCGTCATTTTTTAGCGTGAACCCCTTCCTTGCGTTAATGATATGCAAGGGAGGCGTTCCCGTCTAAAAAATGACTCCCAGGCCTTTACGTGGTATTTATACTCCCGGGCAAAAGAGACGCCCGGGAGTTGGCGTGACAAAAAACGGCGCATTTGCGCCACTTTTTAACGCCTGCTCAGGGCAGGCGTTAAGGGGCCTGTGGGCTCAAAATGAGCCCACAGGTGCCCTCCCATGCCCCCAGGGACCCCCCCTGCCACCCTTGCCCACCCCAGGAGGACCCCCAAGGATGGAGGGACCCACCCCAGGGACATTCAGGTAAGTTCAGGTAAGTATGATTTTTTTTTTTTTATATTTTGTTTTGGTGGCATAGGGGGGCCTTATTTGTGCCCCCCTACATGCCACTATGCCCAATGACCATGCCCAGGGGACAGAAGTCCCCTGGGCATGGCCATTGGGCAAGGGGGCATGACTCCTATCTTTACAATGATAGGAGTCATGTTGATGGGGGATGGGCGTCGAAAATAAATGGCGCAAGTCGGGTTAAGACGATTTTTTCGACGTAACCTGACTTGCCCCATTTTAAGACGCCCATGCGCCATCTTCCCCCTACGCCGGCGCTGTCTGGTCTACGTGGTTTTTTCCCACGCAAACCAGGCAGCGCCGGTCTGATTGCGCCGTCTAACGCCATTCCATAAATACGGCGCCCGCATGGCGCTTCAGAATGGCGTTAGACGGCGCAAAACTTTTTGACGCTAAACTGCGTTAGCGCAGTTTAGCGTCAAAAAGTATAAATATGGGCCTATACTCCCATACAACGGAGACCTTGTAGTACCGAGCCTTTCTGTAAAAAGAGAGAAGGCCTCATTAAAGAACAGCAGCCTAGATCCTTGCACTCCACAATAACATAGCTCACTGAAACCAAGTGCTTCACCTATAACCAGAGATTAATTTACATGGTTTCCCTGAATATCTGAGAATAGACCGCCTCAGAGAGCAGTGTGGGTAGTTTGTGACCCGTCATTGATATGTTTATGTTATTTTATTTTACTTAATTTTGCTTTATTTATATGTAAAGCAGTATTGCAACCAAGGGATGCTGACTGAGCAAGGGGAGAGGGATGAAGAGACAATAGGCACACTGGACAAAGTCGTTGAGCTCCTTGGAGGGAAAAGGTGTGTCTGAGGCAGTGCTTAATTTGAGCCGGTGGTTTCCGGTGTGGGGCACCTTCCCTTGTTTTTGAGGACCGGCACCTATTTTTCTGCATCAGGCGTTTGCTGCGAGTAAAAGACACACATGCATAGCTGCCAAGGTTTCAGATTGCTACCTGTGACATTTTCATACTTTCATTGTAATTATGAGTGCCATTTCAACGACTATGAGTGACACTGTCTCGCAAGCAAAATCAAGCGATAACGAGGAAGGAACCATATAAATATCCTAATATATTAAGAATCCTATACCTCCCGTTGTACACCAGTGCCACCTTGTGGCCTTTGATAAACCCTACTCGGAGCTTCAGAAACTGGAACAAGAGGTTTTACCGCACTTCAGGACACAGTTCTTTTGTGTGACAATCTCAGACATTGCAGTAATGTGGAATATGACTGGAAATGCGTTATTCTAACACGAGATGTGTGACACTTGGCAGGGCTGCATATGGTAAAGACAGAGGAAGAGAAAATTGAAAAAGCGTCACAAAGGGAGAAAGCTGAAAGTTGCAAGAGTGAGCTGAAGGGGCAGGGAGTGGCTGTAAATGGATTGAGATGGCTTTAGGATTATGCTGCCTCAGTGTTCCGTGCTTGTGCATTTAATTGCAGCAGCCTCGTGTTTCAGAAGAGAGGTTTGGGCACTGCACGATTTAATTTGCAAATTAAGCACTGATCTGAGGCTTCGGATACTGTAGCTAAATCTTTGTGGACATTACCTCACCACTAGTCCTCCACTGTATTTTCCACAGTTCTTCACCAACCTCAAAACGATGGTGGAAAGAAGCAGGAGTGTGAGGGAGATCTGTAGGAAACATTTTTAAAAAAGAGTATGGACACTTGTTAAAAAATACTGTGGGTGAGGCATGACGCAGGGGGCACGGAAGAGAGGTAGGCAGAATTATTGAGATGGGCTGCAGAGCCAGTCCCAACTAGGGAAATGCACTCTGTCTTCCACACTCACAAAGTTCCTGAATAATATTAGTCTTAGCGACCTGTATTACCACAGATCCGTAACTAAAGCACAACTTTCCCAGATCCTTTAAGTCAATCTCTGGCACAAACACCGTTTGCTTCCGATTCGGATGTTACTAAGTAACGGATGTTGCGTAAGTTTTCTACATAGAAAAACAATGCAGAGAAAAAAATATGCAAACATTTTCAAGCTTAGCTCGGTTGTATTAGTGAGAAAATTATTTTGTTACATTGTGAGAATCATCCCACAATGTAGAAAAAACTTTACAAAAGGCAAACTGGGATGCATTGTAGGATTCTCAAAAAGCAAAAGTATGCAATTTAGCAAAACATTGCTGGTGAAATCAGGGGCGGGTCCTCCATTAGGGCAGAGCATCGCCGCCCCGCCAGCAGCAGCCGCTGCAAACCTTTAACAACCAAATGATAATTAACTATGTTTATTATCGTTTGGTTGTTAAAGGGGCAGGGCCATGGGGTATAACGAGGACGAGGGGAGTGCATTGTGCACTCTCCTGAGTGCGCATGTGTGTTTGGCCAGCTGAGTCGGGCCGGCCAAACACCCATGCGACAGGGCTCTCTCCAGCCCGGCAACACAGTTGCCGGACTGGAGAGAGCCTGCACAGGCTCCCAGTCTGCCAATCCTGACGCTTCTCTGAGCAGCGTCAGGATTGGCACAGGGCAGCTGGGAACCTGTGCCTGCCTGGAGCGACGAGAAAGAGAGGAGTGGCACGGGAGCAGAGCAGGTAAGTTTTATTTTTGATATATTTTTTATTTTATTATCATTCCCCCCACTCCCCTCGAGCAGTAGGCTTATCAGAGGGTAGTGTTAAGCATTTGATGTACACACACAGGCAATAAATGAGGAACACACACTCAAAGACAATTCCAGGCCAATAGGTTTTTATATAGAAAAATATATTTTCTTAGTTTATTTTAAGAACCACAGAATCAAGATTTACAAACAATACTTTAAATGAAAGGTATTTCACTCAGGTACCTTAGGAACTTTGAATCATCACAATAGCATGTACAGTTTTGGCAAAAATGGCAATAAGCTATTTTAAAATTGGACACTGCAAAATTCAACAGTTCCTGGGTAAGGTAAGTATTTGTTAGTTTCACAGGTAAGTAAAGCACTCACAGAGTTCAAAGTTGGGTCCAAGGTAGCCCACCGTTGGGGGTTCAGGGCAACCCCAAAGTTACCACACCAGCAGCTCAGAGCCAGTCAGGTGCAGAGGTCAAAGTGGTGCCCAAAACGCATAAGCTTCAATGGAAATAGGGGTGCCCCGGTTCCAGTCTGCCAGCAGGTAAGTACCCGTGACTTCGGAGGGAAGACCAGGGGGGGTTTGTAGGGCACCGGGGGGGACACATGTCAGCACAGAAAGTACCCCCTCAGCGGCACGGGGGCGGCCGGGTGCAGTGTGCAAACAGGCGTTGGGTTCGCAATAGGTATCAATGGGAGACCCAGGGGTCTCTTTAGCGATGCAGGCAGGCAAGGGGTAGCCACCACCTGGGCAAGAGAGAGGGCCACCTGGGGGTCGCTTCTGCACTGGAGGTCGGATCCTTCAGGTCCTGGGGGCTGCGGGTGCAGTGTCTTTACCAGGCGTCGGGTTCCTTGAAGAAGGTAGTCGCGGTCAGGAGGAGCCTCTGGATTCCCTCTGCAGGCGTCGCTGAAGGGGGGGTTCGGGGGGTCAACTCTGGCTACTCACAGGGTCGTAGTCGCCGGGGAGTCCTCCCTGTAGTGTTGGTTCTCCGCAGAACCGCAGGTCGAGCCGGGGGCGTCGGGTGCAGAGTGGAAAGTCTCACGCTTCCAGTGGGAAACGTGTGGTCTTTAAAAGTTGCTTCTTTGTTGCAAAGTTGCAGTTTCTTTGGAACAGGGCCGCTGTCCTCGGGAGTTCTTGGTCCTTTTAGATGCAGGGTGGCCCTCTGAGGCTTCAGAGGTCGCTGGACCCTGGGGGACGCGTCGCTGTTGCAGTTTTTCTTGAAGTGGGGAGACAGGCCGGTAGGGCTGGGGCCAAAGCAGTTAGTGTCTCCGACTTCTCTGCAGGGCTTCAGGTCAGCAGTCATTCTTTGTCTTCAGGTTGCAGGAATTTATCTTGCTTGGTTCTTGGGGCCCCTAAATACTCAATTTAGGGGTGTGTTTAGGTCTGGGAGGTTAATAGCCAATGGCTGCTAGCCCTGAGGGTGGCTACACCCTCTTTGTGCCTCCTCCCTGAGGGGAGGGGGGCACATCCCTAATCCTATTGGGGGAATCCTCCATCTGCAAGATGGAGGATTTCTAAAAGTCAGAGTCACCTCAGCTCAGGACACCTTAGGGGTTGTCCTGACTGGCCAGTGACTCCTCCTTGTTTTTCTCATTATCTCCTCCGGCCTTGCCGCCAAAAGTGGGGCTGTGGTCAGAGGGGGCGGGCATCTCAACTAGCTGGGATGCCCTGTGGCGCTGTAACAAAGGGGGTGAGCTTTTGAGACTCACCGCCAAGTGTTACAGTTCCTGCAGGGGGAGGTGAGAAGCACCTCCACCCAGTACAGGCTTTGTTACTAGCCACAGAGTGACAAAGGCATTCTCCCCATGTGGCCAGCAACATGTCTGGTGTGTGGCAGGCTGGCAAAACTAGTCAGCCCACACTGGAAGTCAGGTATGTTTTCAAGGGGCATCTCTAAGATGCCCTCTGGGTGTATTTCACAATAAAATGTACACTGGCATCAGTGTGCATTTATTGTGCTGAGAAGTTTGATACCAAACTTCCCAGTTTTCAGTGTAGCCATTATGGTGCTGTGGAGTTCGTGTATGACAGACTCCCAGACCATATACTCTTATGGCTACCCTGCACTTACAATGTCTAAGGTTTTGCTTAGACACTGTAGGGGCATAGTGCTCATGCACCTATGCCCTCACCTGTGGTATAGTGCACCCTGCCTTAGGGCTGTAAGGCCTGCTAGAGGGGTGACTTATCTCTGCCATAGGCAGTGTGAGGTTGGCATGGCACCCTGAGGGGAGTGCCATGTCGACTTACTCATTTTCTCCCCATCAGCACACACAAGCTGGCAAGCAGTGTGCATGTGTTGAGTGAGGGGTCCCCAGGGTGGCATAAGACATGCTGCAGCCCTTAGAGACCTTCCCTGGCATCAGGGCCCTTGGTACCAGGGGTACCAGTTACAAGGGACTTACCTGGATGCCAGGGTATGCCAATTGTGGAGACAAAGGTACAGTTTTAGGGAAAGAACACTGGTGCTGGGGCCTGGTTAGCAGGCCTCAGCACACTTTCAAATCATAACTTGGCATCAGCAAAGGCAAAAAGTCAGGGGGTAACCATGCCAAGGAGGCATTTCCTTACACAACCCCCCCCCCCCCCCCAAACGAAAGAGGATGAGACTAACCTTTCCAAAGAGAGTCTTCATTTTCTAAGTGGAAGAACCTGGAAAAGCCATCTACATTGGCATGGGCAGTCCCAGGTCTGTGTTCCACTATAAAGTCCATTCCCTGTAGGGAGATGGACCACCTCAACAGTTTGGGATTTTCACCTTTCATTTGCGTTAGCCATCTGAGAGGTCTGTGGTCAGTTTGAACTACAAAGTGAGTACCAAAGAGGTATGGTCTCAGCTTCTTCAGGGACCAAACCACAGCAAAGGCCTCGCTCTCAATGGCACTCCAACGCTGCTCCCTGGGGAGTAACCTCCTGCTAATCAAAGCAACAGGCTGGTCAAGGCCATCATCATTTGTTTGGGACAAAACTGCCCCTATCCCATGTTCAGAGGCATCAGTCTGCACGATTAACTGCTTGGAGTAATCTGGAGCTTTTAGAACTGGTGCTGTGCACATAGCTTGTTTCAGGGTGTCAAAGGCCTGTTGGCATTCTATAGTCCAGTTTACCTTCTTAGGCATTTTCTTAGAGGTAAGTTCTGTGAGGGGTGTCACTATTGATCCATATCCCTTCACAAACCTCCTCTGGATCTTGGGTTGGAGTGGCTGAACTTGGCCTCCACCTACCAGGTGTCCCATGTAAACCACAGTTCCCTGCCCTATCTGACATTTGGATGCCTTGATAGAGAGGCCTGCTGCTTGCAGGACCTGTAAAACCTTCTTCAGGTGGACCCGATGATCCTGCCAGCTGGAGCTAAAGACAGCAATATCGTCAAGATAAGCTGCACTAAAGGACTCCAAGCCAGCAAGGACTTGATTCACCAACCTTTGGAAGGTGGCAGGGGCATTCTTTAAGCCAAAGGGAATTACAGTAAACTGATAATGCCCATCAGGTGTGGAGAATGCTGTATTTTCGTTTGCTTCTAGTGCCATTTTGATTTGCCAGTACCCTGCTGTCAAGTCAAAGGTAGTTAAGTATCTGGCAGCACCTAGTTTGTCAATTAATTCATCTGCCCTTGGAATGGGATGGGCATCTGTCTTGGTGACAGAATTAAGTCCCCTGTAGTCCACACAAAACCTCATCTCTCTCTTACCATCCTTGGTGTGAGGTTTGGGGACTAAGACCACTGGGCTAGCCCGGGGGCTGTCAGAGTGCTCAATGACTCCCAATTCCAGCATCTTGTGGACTTCCACTTTGATGCTTTCCTTCACTTGGTCAGACTGTCTGAAAACTTTGTTTTTGACAGGCATGCTGTCTCCTGTGCCCACATCATGGGTACAGAGGTGTGTCTGACCAGGGGATAGGGAAAAGAGCTCAGCAAACTTGTAAGACTTTCCTACAGTCAGATTGCTGTTGGCCAGAGAGGGTGTCTGAATAGATCACTCCATCTACTGAGCCATCTTTAGGGTCTGTGGAGAGGAGATAAGGGAGAGGTTCACTCTCAGCTTCCTGGTCCGCATCTGTTACCATCAACAGATTCACATCTGCCCTGTCATGAAAGAGTTTGAGGAGGTTCACATGGATCACCCTTTTGGGGGTCCTGCTAGTGCCCAGGTCTACCAGGTAGGTGACCTGACTCTTTTTCTCTAGCACTGGGTAAGGGCCACTCCATCTGTCCTGAAGTGCCCTGGGAGCCACAGGCTCCATAACCCAGACTTTCTGCCCTGGCTGAAATTCAACCATAGCAGCCTTTTGGTCATACCACATCTTCTGGAGCTGTTGGCTGGCCTCAAGGTTTGTATTTGCCTTTTCTATGTACTCTGCCATCCTGGAACGTAGGCCTAGTACATAGTCCACTATATCTTGTTTAGGCTCATGAAGAGGTCTCTCCCAGCCTTCTTTTACAAGAGATAGTGGTCCCCTGACAGGATGGCCAAACAGAAGCTCAAAGGGGGAAAACCCTACTCCCTTCTGAGGCACCTCTCTGTAGGCGAAAAGCAGACATGACAAGAGGACATTCCATCTCCTTTTGAGCTTTTCAGGGAGTCCCATGATCATGCCTTTCAATGTCTTGTTAAATCTTTCTACAAGACCATTGGTTTGTGGATGGTATGGTGTGGTGAATTTGTAAGTCACCCCACACTCATTCCATATGTGTTTCAGGTATGCTGACATGAAGTTGGTACCCCTGTCAGACACCACCTCCTTAGGAAATCCCACTCTGGTAAAGATACCTATGAGTGCTTTAGCTACTGCAGGGCAGTAGTGGACCTAAGGGGAATTTTTTCAGGGTACCTAGTGGCATGATCCACTACCACTAGGATATACTGGTTCCCTGAGGCTGTGGGAGGTTCAAGTGGACCCACTATGTCCACTCCCACTCTTTCAAAGGGGACCCCACCACTGGAAGTGGAATGAAGGGGGCCTTTGGGTGTCCACCTGTCTTACCACTGGCTTGACAGGTGGCACAGGAGACACAAAACTCCTTTACTTTCTGGGACATGTTGGGTCAATAGAAATGGTTGACTAACCTCTCCCAAGTCTTGGTTTGTCCCAAATGCCCAGCAAGTGGAATATCATGAGCTAAGGTCAGAATGAACTTCCTAAACTCCTGAGGCACTACCACTCTCCTAGTGGCACCAGGTTTGGGATCTCTTGCCTCAGTGTAGAGGAGTCCATCTTCCCAATAGACTCTATGTGTTCCAGTGATTTTTCCTTTGGTATCTTCAGCAGCTTGCTGCCTAAGGCCTTCAAGAGAGGGACATGTTTCTTGCCCCTTACACAACTGTTCCCTTGTGGGTCCCCCAGGCCTAAGAGTTCAACCTGATTAGGTTCCAACTCCATGGGCTCAGTTCCCTCAGAGGGCAGAACTTCTTCCTGGGAAGAGAGGTTCCCTTTCTTTTGTTGTGTTGAAACTGGTTCCCCAGTCTTCTTTCCTTTCCTCTTGGAGGGTTGGGCCATTATTCCAGGCTCCAACACCACTTTTTCACCCTGAGTTTTGCACTGTGCCCTTGTCTTGACACACACCAGTTCAGGGATACCCAACATGGCTGCATGGGTTTTGAGTTCTACCTCAGCCCATGCTGAGGACTCCAGGTAATTTCCAAGCAAACAGTCTACAGGGATATTTGAGGAGACTACTACCTGTTTCAGGCCAATGACCCCTCCCCATTCTAAAGTTACCATAGCCATGGGATGTACTTTAGTCTGATTGTCAGCGTTGGTGACTGGATACGTTTGTCCAGTCAGGTATTGTCCTGGGGAAACCAGTTTCTCTGTCACCATGGTGACACTGGCACCTGTATCCCTCAGGCCTTCTACACTAGTCCCATTAATTAAGAGTTGCTGCCTGTATTTTAGCATTTTAGGGGGGCAGGCAGCCAGTGTGGCTAAGTCTACCCCACCCTCAGAAACTAATGTAGCTTCAGTGTGAACCGTGATTTGCTCTGGGCACACTGTTGATCCCACCTGGAGACTGGCTATTCCAGTGCTAACTGGAGTAGTAGTAGAAGTGGAACCTTTCTTGGGACAGGCCTTGTCTCCAGTTTGGTGTCCCTGCTGGTTACAGCTACGACACCAGGCCTTCTTGGGATCAAAGTTTTTACCCTTGTACCCAAAATTGGATTGTGAAGAGGTTTTGGACCCTCCCTCCTGAGCAGGTTTTTGGGGCCCTGTAGAAGACTCTTTACTTTTACCCTTAGATGTCTCAACACTCTTCCCCTGGGGAGTCTTTGTGACCCCTTTCTTTTGGTCACCCCCTGTGGAAGTCTTGGTCACCCTAGTCTTGACCCAATGGTCCGCCTTCTTTCCCAATTCTTGGGGAGAAATTGGTCCTAGGTCTACCAGATGCTGATGCGGTTTATCATTGAAACAATTACTTAAAAGGTGTTCTTTCATAAACAGATTATACAGCCCCTCATAATCATTTGCACCACTGCCATTAATCCAACCATCCAGTGTTTTGACTGAGAAGTCAACAAAATCAACCCAGGTCTGGCTCGAGGATTTCTGAGCTCCCCTGAACCTAATCCTGTACCCCTCAGTTGAGAATCCAAAGCCCTCAATCAGGGTAGCCTTCGTGAGGTCATAGGATTCTGCATCTTTTCCAGAGAGTGTAAGGAGTCTATCCCTACACTTTCCAGTGAACATTTCCCAAAGGAGAGCACCCCAGTGAGATCTTTTTACTTTTCTGGTTGCACAAGCCCTCTCGAAAGCTGTGAACCATTTGGTGATGTCATCACCATCTTCATATTTAGTTACAATCCCTTTGGGGATTTTTAGCATGTCAGGAGAATCTCTGACCCTGTTAAAATTGCTGCCACCATTGATGGGACCTAGGCCCATCTCTTGTCTTTCCCTTTCTATGGCTAGGATCTGTCTTTCCAAAGCCAATCTTTTGGCCATCCTGGCTAGCAGGAGGTCATCTTCATTGAGACTGCTCTCAATGCTTCCAGAGTTGCTGGACTCTCCTGTGAGAGAAGCAGCATCTCTAACTATCACATGTGGAGTCAGGGTTGGAGAAACCCTGGTCTCCCTATCTAGGACTGGAGGTGGGAGTTCCTCCAACTCACTAGTGTCCCCCTCTGTGAGGCTATCATCAGAGGGGTTGTTTTTAGCAAACTCTGCCAAGAGCTCCTGGAGCTGTACTTTGGTAGGGTTTGAACCAGTTTTTATCTTTTTGATTTTACAGAGAGACCTTAACTCTGACATCCTAAGATGCAGGTAAGGGGTGAGGTTGAGTTACATCACTATCTCTTCTGTAGTAGACATTTTGTTTCTAAAAGTTGGAATACTTTTTAAGCATCTAAAACTATCTCTAGAACTTAATTCAAACTTTTACAAAACTTTTAAACTCTAAAAGAAATGCTAACAGGGACTAACAAAAGGCCCTAGCAGGACTTTAAAAAATTTAGAAAAACAGCTAAAATTTCAAAAATCAGTTTCTAATGACAATTTTGGGAATTTAGTCGTGTGATCAGGTATTGGCTGAGTAGTCCATCAAATGCAAAGTCTTAAACCCCACCGCTGATCCACCAATGTAGGAAGTTGGCTCTGTATGTACTATTTCAAAGTAAGAAATAGCATGCACAGAGTCCAAGGTTTCCCCTTAGAGGTAAGATAGTGGCAAAAATAGATAATTCTAATGCTCTATTTTGTGGTAGTGTGGTCGAGCAGTAGGCTTATCAGAGGGTAGTGTTAAGCATTTGTTGTACACACACAGGCAATAAATAAGGAACACACACTCAAAGACAATTCCAGGCCAATAGGTTTTTATATACAAAAATATATTTTCTTAGTTTGTTTTAAGAACCACAGGTTCAAGATTTACAAACAATACTTTAAATGAAAGGCATTTCACTCAGGTATCTTAAGAACTTTGAATCATCACAATAGCATGTACAGTTTTGGCAAAAAGGGCAATAAGCTATTTTAAAATTGGACACTGCAAAATTCAGCAGTTCCTGGGGGAGGTAAGTATTTATTAGTTTCACAGGTAAGTAAAGCACTTGCAGGGTTCAAAGTTGGGTCCAAGGTAGCCCACCATTGGGGGTTCAGGGCAACCCCAAAGTTACCACACCAGCAGCTCAGGGCCGGTCAGGTGCAGAGGTCAAAGTGGTGCCCAAAACGCATAGGCTTCAATGGAAATAGGGGTGCCCCGGTTCCAGTCTGGCAGCAGGTAAGTACCCGCGATTTCGGAGGGCAGACCAGGGGGGTTTTGTAGGGCACCGGGGGGGACACAAGTCAGCACAGAAAGTACACCCTCAGCGGCACGGGGAAGGCCGGGTGCAGTGTGCAAACAGGCGTCGGGTTCGCATTAGGTTTCAATGGGAGACCCAGGGGTCTCTTCAGCGATGCAGGCAGGCAAGGGGGGGGCTCCTCGGGGTAGCCACCACCTGGGCAAGGGAGAGGGCCACCTGGGGGTCGCTTCTGCACTGGAGGTCGGATCCTTCAGGTCCTGGGGGCTGCGGGTGCAGTGTCTTTACCAGGCGTCGGGTTCCTTGAAGCAGGCAGTCGCGGTCAGGGGGAGCCTCTGGATTCCCTCTGCAGGCGTCGCTGTGGGGGTTCAGGGGGGGTCAACTCTGGCTACTCACAGGGTCGCAGTCGCTGGGGAGTTCTCCCTGTAGTGTTGGTTCTCCGCAGGTCGAGCCGGGGGCGTCGGGTGCAGAGTGGAAAATCTCATGCTTCCATGCTCATGCTCATGCGGGAAATGTGTGGTCTTTAAAAGTTGCTTCTTTGTTGCAAAGTTGCAGTTTCTTTGGAACAGGGCCGCTGTCCTCGGGAGTTCTTGGTCCTTTTAGATGCAGGGTAGTCCTCTGAGGCTTCAGAGGTTGCTGGACCCTGGGGGACGCGTCGCTATTGCAGTTTTTCTTGAAGTGGGGAGACAGGCTGGTAAGGCTGGGGCCAAAGCAGTTGGTGTCTCCGTCTTCTCTGCAGGGCTTCAGGTCAGCAGTCCTTCTTCGTCTTCAGGTTGCAGGAATCCATCTTGCTTGGTTCTTGGGGCCCCTAAAAACTCAATTTAGGGGTGTGTTTAGGTCTGGGAGGTTAGTAGCCAATGGCTACTAGTCCTGAGGGTGGCAACACCCTCTTTGTGCCTCCTCCCTGAGGGGAGGGGGGCACATCCCTAATCCTATTGGGGAAATCCTCCATCTGCAAGATGGAGGATTTCTAAAAGTCAGAGTCACCTCAGCTCAGGACACATTAGGGGTTGTCCTGACTGGCTAGTGACTCCTCCTTTTTTTCTCATTATTTCTTCCGGCCTTGCCGCCAAAAGTGGGGCCGTGGCCGGAGGGGGCGGGCATCTCCACTAGCTGGGATGCCCTGTGGCGCTGTAACAAAGGGGGTGAGCCTTTGAGGCTCACCGCCAGGTGTTACAGTTCCTGCAGCGGGAGTTGAGAAGCACCTCCACCCAGTACAGGCTTTGTTACTAGCCACAGAGTGACAAAGGCACTCTCCCCTTGTGGCCAGCAACATGTCTGGTGTGTGGCAGGCTGGCAAAAGTAGTCAGCCCACACTGGAAGTCGGGTATGTTTTCAGGAAGCATCTCTAAGATGCCCTCTGGGTGTATTTCACAATAAAATGTACACTGGCATCAGTGTGCATTTATTGTGCTGAGAAGTTTGATACCAAACTTCCCAGTTTTCAGTGTAGCCATTATGGTGCTGTGGAGTTCGTGTATGACAGACTCCCAGACCATATACTCTTATGGCTACCCTGCACTTACAATGTCTAAGGTTTTGCTTAGACACTGTAGGGGCATAGTGCTCATGCACCTATGCCCTCACCTGTGGTATAGTGCACCCTGCCTTAGGGCTGTAAAGCCTGCTAGAGGGGTGACTTATCTATGCCATAGGCAGTGTGAGGTTGGCGTGGCACCATGAGGGGAGTGCCATGTCGACTTGGTCATTTTCTCCCCATCAGCACACACAAGCTGGCAAGCAGTGTGCATGTGCTGAGTGAGGGGTTCCCAGGGTGGCATAAGACATGCTGCAGCCCTTAGAGACCTTCCCTGGCATCAGGGCCCTTGGTACCAGGGGTACCAGTTACAAGGGACTTACCTGGATGCCAGGGTGTACCAACTGTGGAGACAAAGGTACAGTTTTAGGGAAAGAACACTGGTGCTGGGGCCTGGTTAGCATGCCTCAGCACACTTTCAAATCATAACTTGGCATCAGCAAAGGCATAATGTCAGGGGGTAACCATGCCAAGGAGGCATTTCCTTAAGGTCCCCAATGAATAATACCCTAAATATGACCCCAAACAACATTCGTGCCCAGGTAGATGAGCATGGAAGTCTCGCCTCGGCCAACAAAGCCCTCAAAATCTCCACTGTGACAGGTTTCCAGAATTCTCCTGTTTTCTCTGGACCACCTGTTGCATCCTTGAATATATGAAGAGAATAGTTGTATTGAAAAGTTTATTACATAGGGCAGAAAGAAGACAGCACATGATCTTCGCGTCAACTTGTTCCGGAGACACCACAATACTGCTGTGTCCAGAATGCGCCATTGGAATGCCATGTGTGTACATTCTAAATTCTATTTCAAACATAACATCATTCCCCTTCAACCACCATGAGGTGAAGCAAACTAATAAACAACAATAAAAGAATACAGCAAACATTATAATGAAACAGATAATTATAAAAACATTACAACAATGCAATTGGTAACAACATTTTAAACTTAATATGTATCCCTGAGTAACTTCAGAAATCAATAAAACGTTCATGCAACACACATTAATTCAGTACATAGGCGGTCATTACAACATTGGTGGTAAAAGCCGCTTACCACCGTGCAGAAGACCGCCAACACACCGCCGCGGGCGTGGAATTCCGCCACAGCTATTATGACCCACATCTCTGAATCCGACAAAATTCAGACACCCACACAAGTCTGCCACACCAAAGGTCAGTGATAAACTGGCGAAAACAAATCATCCACCGTCACGCCAACAGAAATACGCCCACACTATCACGACACATGAATCCACGCGGCGGTCTTTCATCCGCGGTATTCCATTGGCGGTACACACCGCCGCGCTCAAAATACACACACTCTTACAAAACGCAGCCACATTTGTCAATTCGAAATGCACACACCTGATACACATACACATACCACTCCCACACACTCAATACAATATAAAACACACACCCACATCACCCATGACAACAAATTCAGAAAGAAGGCCAGAGAGACACCACCAGCAAGAACAACAGCATCCACAGGCACACAACACCATCACCCACACAACTTCCATGCACCTCACACAACACACCACTACATATCACCACACTTACCCCGATACCACCCAATGGCACGGCAAAGACACCCCAGGTTCTTGGAGGAGGAGCTCAGTGTCATGGTGGATTATATGATGGAACACCGAATTAAAAACAACTACTAACCTTAACAACGAGGTCGGAACACCAACCTCGTCCTTACTACTAATGATTTTACCACGAATGCCTTAACAACGATATTTCGTTGTAAAGGCATTCCTGATGAAATCATTAGCAATAGGCACCATTCACCCTACATCCCTTACCCCACCCCCCCAACCCCACCCCAAAACCTCAAACCCCCTGACCCCCACCCACTCCCCAAAACCAAAAACACCCCACCCTCCCAACCCCACCCTAAAACCTAAAACCCCCTGACCCCCCACCCACTCCCCAAAACCAAAAACGCCCCACCCTCCCAACCCCACCCTAAAACCTAAAACCCCCTGACCCCCCACCCCCTCCCCAAAACGAAAAACGCCCTACCCCCCCAACCCCACCCTAAAACCTAAAACCCCCTGACCCCCCACCCACTCCCCAAAACCAAAAACGCCCCACCCTCCCAACCCCACCCCAAAACCAAAAAACCCCTGACCCCCCACCCCCTCCCCAAAACCTAAACCCACCACTTACCTTCGCCAACTCCCTTCTTTGTACCTTAACCACGCATGTTCGTTGTTCAGAACATTCGTAGTTAAGGCACAAAAAACCGGAGTCGTGGTTAAAAAAAGCGTTGTTGCGCTTTCGTTAACCACGACTTTCGGGAAAAAAAAGTAGTAAAAAAGGATGTTTCCCGTCATGGTGAAGGAAATCGTCCGGGTAGAGCCACAGCTATTCGGAGCACAGGTGCAGCACACCTCCATAGCTAGGAAGATGGAGCTATGGCGCAGAATAGTGGACAGGGTCAACGCAGTGGGACAACACCCAAGAAATCGGGAGGACATCAGGAAGAGGTGGAACGACCTACGGGGTGAAGGTGCGTTCCGTGGTCTCAAGACACCACCTGGCGGTTCAGCGGACTGGCGGTGGAGCCCCACCTCCTCCCCCACAACTAACAACATGGGAGAAGCAGGTCTTGGCGATTCTGCATCCTGAGGGCCTCGCAGGAGTAGCTGGAGGAATGGACTCTGGTAAGTCAAAGCTTTACTTTTACATCCCCCACCCTACCTGCATGCTATCACATACCCCCACCCTCACCCTCACCCCCAGCACCCCAACTCCTCACAAATGTCCCAACATCACAAACCACACATCCCAACACCAAGCCATGCATGCAACTACAAAGCATGGACACCCATGACCAAAGCATGGCCACTGCACATACCCATACACCCCCCTAAACCACCATCACACAAGCTCCCACACAGGAATGCTAGCACTGGGGTACACGGTCACCCACCCATTGCACACCATTACACACACAGATTTAACAAACATCCTTTTATACCTCTGCAGGACCCCTACCCAACGTCACCGGACAGGAGGGTCCACACATGTCCACACCACCAACAGAAGAGGCCCACAGTGATGACAGCACCTCTGTCCAACTGGAACTAGATGACCAGCCCGGACCATCGGGGACCTCGGGACAGGCGGTTCCCCTCACACAGGCACAGGCCACCACAGACCTTCCCCCCTCTGGAAACACCAGCACAGCACCCACCCAGCGGGCCCATACCTCCGTCCCCAGGACACGTCAATATGCTGTGTTTCCACCACTACAGGGAACCCAGGATAACCCACCACCCCAACAACAACAGGGACCTGGGGGCAGTGACAGTGGGCACACGGTCCAGGGGACGGAGGCACTGGAACACAGGGAAACTGGGAGGGCTGCCATGCGACAGGGGGCGGACAGGCCAAGGGAACCCACTCTCCACGAGGCCCTCTCCTCCATTATGGGAGCATACCACCACTCCGAGGAGACGATGGCAACGGTACTGGCCAAGTTTCAGGAGACCCAGCGCATGCAGGAGGAACTCAGAGCCATCAGCTCCACCCTGGGCACCATCGTAGGGGTGCTGAAGGAAGTACTCAACACCAGGAGGGACACTGTGGCACTACAAGGGGTCCCTGACACTAGCATGGACGATAAACTGCCCACCACCTCTGCCGGCGCTAGTGGACAGGACGCCCCGCCACAGGACCTCCACACCAGCACCCCAGCCCCTGCAGAGGGAGAACCACACTGCAAACGGTCCCTGAGATCCAGGAACAAGACAGAGAACAATGCCAAGACCCCTGCCAAGAAATGAGACCACCCTGATTGTCATCCTACTGTCCCACTTTGTCACCCTGTCCATAATTAAACTGCCCCAGCTCCACTTCTTATGCCCATATGGGCAATGCACCTGTGAGACTAATAGACTGGACTCTGCCATGGACACTCCTCCGCCATCACCTCTCACCATTTCACTACCCCCTCCAATATTTTGCATTTAAATAAACACACCTAAAGCACAAAATGATCTGGAGTCTGTCTGTGATTTCAAAATAGTGTATTAGCAATTACAATGACAATATGTATTTGAAATAGTAATGTCAACATACCTATGTCACACAGCTCTAGTCCATGAGGAATTTAAGCAGATGTCACACAGTGGGACCCACATCTGTGAAACCGTAAGGGAAAGTGACAACTCAGTGACCATACACTGGGTGAAAACGACAGACAGGAGAGAGGTAGTAGTGTAAAAGTACATGTAGTAGGCAGGATTGTATTCTTACCTGTGTTTCACTGGAAATATTGCTGGATCACTGAGTCCCTGTTGTGCATGTCTTCTTCCTCTGCTTCCTCCTCATCACTGTCCACAGGCTCCACAGCTGCCACAACACCGCCATCTGGACCATCCTCCTGCAGAAAAGGCACCTGTCGTCGCAAAGCCAAGTTGTGAAGCATACAGCAGGCCACGATGATCTGGCACACCTTCTTTGGTGAGTAGAATAGGGATCCACCTGTCATATGGAGGCACCTGAACCTGACCTTCAGGAGGCCGAAGGTCCGCTCGATCACCCTCCTAGTTCGTCCATGGGCCTCATTGTAGCGTTCCTCTGACCTGGTCCTGGGATTCCTCACTGGGGTCAGTAGCCATGACAGGTTGGGGTAACCAGAGTCACCTGCAAATGGTGAAGGGCAACTGTTAGACACACACTAACCTGGAGGGATAACCCCAGACCCAGACAACCATTCCCACTAACTTGCTTCCAGGTGCTCACCTAATAGCCACACACGGTGCCTCTGGAGTTGACCCATCACATAAGGGATGCTGCTATTCCACAGGATGTAGGCGTCATGCACTGAGCCAGGGAACATGGCATTCACATGGGAGATGTACTGGTCTGCCAAACATACCATCTGGACATTCATAGAATGATAACTCTTCCGGTTTCTGTACATCTGTTCACTCCTGCGGCGGTACCAAAGCCACATGTGTCCCATCAATGGCACCTATGATGTTGGGGATATGTCCCAGGGCATAGAAATCACCTTTCACTGTAGGCAAATCTGCCACCTGAGGGAAAACGATGTAGCTCCGCATGTGTTTCAGAAGGGCAGACAACACTCTGGACAATACGTTGGAAAACATAGGCTGGGACATCCCTGATGCTATGGCCACAGTTGTTTGAAAAGAGCCACTTGCAAGGAAATGGAGCACTGACAGCACCTGCACTTGAGGGGGGATTCCTTTGGGATGGCGGATTGCTGACATCAGGTCTGGCTCCAACTGGGTACACAGTTCCTGGATTGTGGCACGGTCAAGCCTGTAGGTGATTATCAAATGTCGCTCCTCCATTGTCGACAGGTCCACCAACGGTCGGTACACCGGAGGATGCAGCCATCTCCTCACATGTCCCAGCGGACGGTGCCTATGAAGGACAACAGCAAGCACAGAGTCAAAGAACTCAGAGGTACGTACCCACAGTTTACACAGAACACCAATCATACACAAAAGATGGCCTGTATGTGTGTTGAGACTAGGCCTAGGTATGTGTGACGCAGTTGAAAATGAAGCCATGTGGGCCCCTGAAATGGCGGCTGCCTGACCTGTAAAGTGGGACAATGGGATGTGAGGTAACTGCGCTGGCGTTGTACATCGTCGCAGTAGGCACAATGCTGCATTGGTTAACATTGGACCCTATGGGTCCCAGGAGCCAATGACCATGTACGCCGGCGGTGACGGTACGCACCTCCGCGGACGTGACCGCCATTTTCTATCTGTTCAATCACTCTATACCTGATCTTCGACAGGAGAGGACCTACATTGCAAGTGCTGCTGTGACCTCGGTCTGGAAGAGACAATGGCTCGAGTGTCTGGGGAAAGTGCCCCTGCCTTCACATCGGAGGAGTTGGAGAAGCTCGTGGATGGGGTCCTCCCCCAGTACACGCTACTCTACAGTCCTCAAGACAAACAGGTAAGTACATGGGGAGCATGTTGTATGGGCTATGCCTGTGTGGAGGGGGCTGCATGTAAGAAGGAAGGGGGCAGAGTGCTGCGTGCATGAAAGACGGTGAATGCATGTGCCACATGGCAAGGGTAGGGATGGGGAACAATCACTTTGACGGTGCAGTTGGTAATGACTTCTCTTCTTCCCCTGTACATTTCATGTAGGTCAGCGCCCACCAGAAGAAAGATATTTTGCGTGCCATCGCCAAGGATGTCCGGACCCTGGGGGTCTACCACAGACGGAGCACCCACTGCCGGAAAAGATAGGAGGACATTCGCCGCTGGAGCAAGAAGACGGCGGAGGCTCAGCTGGGGATGGCCTCCCAACGTGGGAGGGGTGCCCATCGCACCATGACCCCCCTGATGTTCAGGATCCTGGTGGTGGCCTACCCGGAGTTGGATGGGCACTTGAGGGCATCATAGCAGACACAAGGGGGTGAGTACACTCTCATTCTGCTGACTTTGCACGCAGTGGAGTTGTCTGGGTGGGGGAGGAGGGCTGTGGGTTTCCGTAGGCATGGCCCCTCCGTAAGGCAGGCCATGTGGCACCCCACCCCACCTCTGTAGACTGCCAAGTACAGCTATTCATGACCCTGTGTCATCTATGTGTGCAGATGTCGTCCATAGCCTTGTAGGCCATTTCCCAGGAATTGAACAGTGGAGCCCAAGAGCGCGGCGTAGTGCAGGGGGCTTCTGTGTCTGTCTTGTCCGCCAACGGTAGCGGTAATCCATGCACTCAACATGTCTTTCTTCTGTCCCCCCCCCCCTTTTTGTGGTCTCCCTGTTCTTGTGTACATTAGCTTCATCAGGCGGAGGAGCAGTGGCACCGGAGCACGAGGGAGCTGCATCCCACATGGCCCTGGAGGGCGAGACTACGGACTCAGAATTCACCAGTGGGACAGAGGGCGATGGGAGCTTCACAGCGGGGACAGGAGCTGACACCAGCGACACGGACACGTCCTCTGATTGGAGCTCCCTTGTGGTGGCGGCAACATCTGTGCCCCCCGCATCTACAGGTACAGCTGCCAGCCCCCCTACCAGCACTGCCCTCCCAGCAGCCCCTCTGCCTTGGCCCCGTGCCCGCTCACCCAGGAGGGTGGGCATCACCTTCGCCCCAGGCACCTCAGGCCCTGCCCCAGTCACCCCTGCTGCCCTCAGTGAGGAGGCCATTGACCTCCTCAGGTCTCTGACTGTTGGGCAGTCTACCATTTTGAATGCCATCCAGGGTGTGGGAAGGCAGTTGCAACAAACTAATGAATACCTGGAGGGCATTCATTCTGGTCAGGCGGCCCTTCACCAAGCTTTTCAAACTCTGGCCTCAGCACTGATGGCAGCCATTGTCCCCATCTCTAGCCTCCCCCCTCCAACTTCCTCCACCCAGACCCAATCCCCTGTACCTCTGCCTATCCCAAGCACACCATCAGACCAGCATGCACACATGTCAACACACAAGGGAAGCTCAGGCAAACATAAGCACCACACATCCCACAGGCACTCACGCAAGCAACACACACATGCAGACACACCAACATCCACTGCCTCCACTGTGTACCCTTCCTCGTCGTCTCCCTCATCCCTCCCAGTCTCGTCTACACTCACACCTGCATGCACTACCTCTACAGCCACTACGTCCCTCACCAGCACACCCACCAGCACACCCCGCTCACGTGCAGTCACCACCCCCACTACCATTCACAAGTCCCCTGTGTCCTCTCCCAGTGTGTCTGTGACGCCCCCTCCCAAGATACACAAACGTAGCCACACACCCACCCAACAGCCATCCACCTCACGACAGCCTCCAGCGCATGCACCTGCACCCAAAGTCACCAAACGTACACCTCCTACTACCACCACCTCTTCCTCCACTCCCAAACCCCCTCCAGCTACCCGTCCCAGTGTGTCCAAGAAATATTTCATGTCCAGCCTTGACCTTTTTCCCACACCTCCCCCACCCCGTCCATCTCATAGGTCCCGAAGTAGCACCTCAGCCACAACATCTCCGGGACCAGTGGTGCCTGTAGTCACTGGTATGTGGAGTGCACCGGCCACCAGGACAGCCAGTGCCCCACCTGTGAAGCATCAGAAGTTGGCCAGTGCCCGGCGGGAGAGGAGGAAGACTCCAGCCACCAAAGCCGCTCCCAGGGGTCCCGGTGGGAGTGTGGAGTCAGCTGTGACACCTCCCAAGGTGGGGAAGGGCCACAAGAAACCCGGCAAGTCTGGGAAGAGCTGCATGGTGGAGAAGACCGCCATCATCCCCGCTGTCCAGGAGGCCACCTCCAGCCCCAGCCCAGCTGCCCAGGAGGCCACCGCCAGCCCCAGCCCCAGCCCAGCTGCCCAGGAGGCCACCGCCAGCTCCAGCCCAGATGCCCAGGAGGGCACCGCCAGCCCAGCTGCCCAGGAAAGCACCGCCAGCCCCAGCCCAGCTGATCCATGAAGGACCGCCAGCCCCAGCTCCGCTGGGCCATGAAGGACTGCCAGCACAAGCACCGCTGGGACATGAAGGACCGCCAGCACAAGCACCGCTGGGCCATGAAGGATCGCCAGCACAAGCACCGCTGGGCCATGAAGGACTGCCAGCACAAGCACCGCTGGGCCATGAAGGACCGCCAGCACAAGCACCGCTGAACAGGGCACCGCCAACTCAAGCACTGCTGAACCGGGCACCGCCAACTCAAGCACCGCTGAACCACTTGAGAGACTGTGGCTTTGCACTCCCCAGGATGTTACAGTGGGCAAACCACCCACTGTGGAGACTTGAGAGACTGTGGCTTTGCACTCCCCAGGATTGAACAGTGGGCAAACCACTCACTGTAGACTTGAGAGACTGTGGCTTTGCACTCCCCAGGATAGATCAGTGGGCATTGAGCCCCCTCGTGGATCTGGCGTCGTGCACTCATCCGGCTGAGGTGCCCCCCCTTCCCTTCCCCCTGAGGTGCCTGTAGTATTTCTATCTGATGCCCCTGCAGTGTTCTCTCTGTTTTGATCGGGTATCGAGTGTGGGCCTCGCCCATGCATTTTGGGCCCAGTGGTCCACGGACTATAAATGGTGCAATACCTGGACTTGTATTATTGGTGTATATATTTGTTTATAGTGTATATATATTTTGGAGTACTGGATTTTAATAGATTACAATCGTTACAATCATTTCATTTTGTCTTTGCATTCTTCCGGGGGTTTGGGGGGTGTAACTGTAATGTATCAACATGTATTAGTGTGTGTGTTGTAGTGGGTGAGGGTGGGGGTGTTGCATGTGTGTCCCCCTGTTTTTTGCCTCCCCCCTCCCCTGTGTCGTAGGTGCAGTACTCACTGTGGTCTTCGGCGCCAGCGTTCGTGCTCCTGGTAGAGGAGCAGGAAGACTATCACAGGTAGAATTTGGAGTTCCGGTTCCATGGTGTCCTCGTTCCTCGTGTGGTGTGTAGAGGTGAGCGTTTTCCCTTCGAAATTCCTGTTTCCGCCGTGTTTTTATCCGCGCTGAATCCGCCCCGGAAAAGGCGGCGGATTGGCCTGTCATAATAGTGTGGGCGGTACATTGTCTCCCGCCTGTCTGATGGCGGTGACCGCCGCGCTGTTTGTTTGTACCGGCCTGGCGGTCTCAGTGTTAAAGTAGCTCTCTTTTTTGGTGGTTTCCGCCACGTCGTAATTGCAATTCTTTTACTGCCAGCCTGTTGGCGGTCTTACTGCCGCTTTAACACCGTCCGCCAGGGTTGTAATGACCACCATAGTCTTTTAAATATTTAGGTAACACAGTATTTCTCCTGCAGATTTTCCTGTTGTCGTCATCAGGAAGCTCAGACCCAGAAGTTTATTTTACCGGATTCCTAATGTATGACCCTCCAGAGTACCCAGAGTACCCACCTCTTAAGATTGTGAATGTGTTACTGTGCAAGGTATCACCATCAAATCAAATCAAATCATTAACATTTATAAAGCGCGCTACTCACCCGTGCGGGTCTCAAGGCGCTAGGGGAAAGAGGGGGTTACTGCTGCTCGAAAAGCCAGGTTTTTAGGAGTCTCCGGAAAACGGAGTGGTCCTGGGTGGTCCTGAGGCTGGTGGGGAGGGAGTTCCAGGTCTTGGCCGCCAGGAAGGAGAAAGATCTCCCACCCGCCGTGGAGCGGCGGATGCGAGGGACGGCAGCGAGCGCGAGGCCAGAGGAACGGAGGAGGCGGGTGGGGACGGAGAAGCTGAGGCGTCGGTTGAGGTATTCCGGTCCCTTGTTGTGGAGGGCTTTGTGTGTGTGGGTGAGAAGTCGAAAGGTGATCCTTTTGCTGACTGGGAGCCAATGCAGGTGTCTCAGGTGTGCGGAGATGTGGCTGTTGCGGGGTACGTCGAGGAAGAGGCGGGCCGAGGTGTTTTGAATGCGTTGCAGGCGATTTTGGAGTTTGGCTGTGGTCCCAGCGTAGAGGGTGTTGCCGTAGTCCAGGCGGCTCGTGACGAGGGCGTGGGTCACGGTTTTTCTAGTGTCGGCGGGGATCCAGCGGAAGATCTTGCGGAGCATGCGGAGGGTGAGGAAGCAGGCGGAGGACACGGCGTTGACTTGCTTGGTCATGGTGAGAAGAGGGTCCAAGATGAAGCCGAGGTTGCGGGCGTGGTCTGTGGGGGTCGGTGCGGTGCCGAGGGCCGTGGGCCGCCAGGAGTCGTCCCAGGCGGACGGGGTGTTGCCGAGGATGAGGACTTCCATTTTTTCAGAGTTCAGCTTTAGGCGGCTGAGCTTCATCCAATCTGCGACGTCCTTCATACCCTCTTGTAGGTTGGTCTTGGCGCTGGCGGGGTCCTTGGTGAGGGAGAGTATAAGTTGGGTGTCGTCGGCGTAGGAGGTGATGATGATGTCGTGCTTGCGTACGATGTTGGCGAGGGGGCTCATGTAGACATTGAAGAGTGTCGGGCTGAGAGATGAGCCTTGAGGTACGCCGCAGATGATCTCGGTGGGTTCTGAGCGAAACGGAAGGAGGTAAACTCTTTGGGAACGGTTTGAGAGGAAGGAGGCGATCCAGTCCAGGGCCTGGCCTTGGATCCCGGTGGAGCGGAGGCGGGTGATTAGGGTGCGGTGACAGACGGTGTCGAAGGCAGCCGAGAGGTCGAGGAGAATGAGGGCGACTGTTTCACCGTTGTCCATCAGGGTTCTGATGTCGTCTGTGACTGAGATGAGGGCGGTTTCCGTGCTGTGATTGGTTCGGAATCCGGTTTGTGAAGGGTCGAGCAGGTTGTTGTCTTCCAGGAAGATGGTCAGCTGTTTGTTGACGGTCTTCTCTATTACCTTGGCTGGGAAAGGCAGGAGAGAGATGGGGCGGAAGTTTTTCAGGTCGCTCGGGTCAGCCGTAGGTTTCTTTAGTAGGGCGTTGACTTCGGCGTGTTTCCAGCATTCGGGGAAGGTAGCATCAGTTATGCCCTCCCCTCCTGGATTACAGCTTGGATTATTTCCTTGCACACGCTCCTTCCTACTACTGATACCTTCCCATCAACCACCAATTTGCAACATCATCCTGAATTTATGTGGGCAAAAGATCTTTCATATTTTCATTTCCTGTTGATGTTTTAACTAATGCTGCACTTCTTTTGCTCCACAATTTACCATTTTCAACCATAATGGCATGATTGGAGACCTTAACTATTCCAGAGGCAGGGAAAAATTTAGAAATACCTCTTTTTTCCCTGGAGGTCTCTTTATTTTTACTAAATCCCCCACACTGACAGATGCATCTTTGGTTCTGTGTAGAGCATCAAAACTTTACTTTTGCTCTAATACTTTGTCTCTCACTGTCTCTGTAGTAGGCAATCTACTGGCTGCTTCCGGTTTGTATAATACCCTTTTGGGGCAAAGGTCACAGGATGAATGCTTACCCCTCAACAATATAAATGGAGGCACTCATGTGGTTGAGTATGGGGTATTGTGATAACTCCATAAGCTATCATGCACTGTATTAAATACATCTTTACTTGCAGCAATTGTCACCTGGATGCTTTCTTTTAACATTCTATTCAACCTTTCAAACATGCCATTTCCTTGCAGACTATACAAAGCTACCGTAAGGTGTTTAATCCCATGTATGCCGAGAAATTCCTGCATGACTCCAGATTTAACTGCACTCCATTGTCTGTGACAATTGTTTGAGAATCCCCTTCTCTGTTAAACAAGGATGTAAGGAATTGAATGAGTTTCTGTTTTAGGTTCCCTCAGGAATTTACACTCAACCCATTTAATGTGATAATTAACCACAATTATGGCATATCTCATCGTCACTGGCATATCCAACATGGGCACCACAAAGTCCATACCTGATTTTTCCCATGGACCATTAGGGCATAAGGGAGTATTACAAACTCTCAAAGATTTGTCAGCATGACTGCAACCTGGACATTCCCCAACCCACAGATTAATCTCATTATCCATCCCTGGCCACCAATAAAATGCACAAATCCTTTTCCTTGTGCTTGTCATGCCAGAATGACCTCGATGTGCTAGACTCACTAACCAGTATCTGAGATTGTTCAGGGGAATAAGAATATTTCCTCGTAACACCAAGTCACCCTCTATGGACAATTTATCCTTAACTTTGTGGAAGGACTTCATACCTTCTTCACTACACCTTTCATGTGGCCAACCTTTAACAATGAATACTTTTAACTTGTTTAAAGCATTATCCATTCTCACACAATCCTCCCATTCTTGCAAGGAAATGGTTTTGTTAACCACAATGATAGCATCAACCATTCCTACCAGCTGCGGCGGCTGCAAATCTCAAGGGGAGGGGTGGGGGAAGGGGTGGAAGGAGTAGGGAGAGGCAATAAAAAATAATGAACAATTAATTTACCTCTTTCTGACACCCCACCTGCTGCCTCAATCCTCTTCTGGTGTACCAGCATTCACTGCTGGGACACCATCACAGGCTCTCCAGCAATCCCGGCGCTGCCTACATGCTATACATAGCATATAAGCAGCATCAGGATTGGTCTGAGTGGCAGTCACTGCCACTCAGACCCAAGCCTGGGGTCTGTGCAGTTTCTCCAACCCGGCTTTGTATGGAGCCGGGTTGGAGAAACCTAAGTGCGCATGTGTGTTTGGCCGGCCTCAGACGGCCGGCTAAACACACATGTGCACCTAGTGCACTCTCCCCTCTTTCCCCCTCCCACCTCCCATAGCCCAGCCCGCCCCTCCCTGCACTGCTGTGCCAGACTCAGAAAAATAAAATGATAGAATGCTATCGTTTTATTTTTCTGCTTCTGGCACAGCCAGTGGGGCAACACTCCTTCACCATAGCGAAGGAGCCGCTCCTGATTCCTACTACACATTTATCCTCCTCTAATACATCTTCATCCTCCTGACTACTTAAAGGACACCTAGACACAAAGGTTGCCCTAGTATTCTTAATTCCTGGAATATGCTTTACTTCAAAATTGAACTTGTACATTCTTGCTAGAAATCTAAATAATCTGGGGCTAGCTTTTCTTAAATCCTTTTCGGTAAGTAGTGACACCAATGGTTTATGTTCCGTGATTAAGGGAAACGTTTGCCTCCAAAAATACGCAGGAAAATACCTTGTTGCCCACACACGTGCTAAGGCTTCACGCTCAATTGTGGTGTAATCATGTTCCGAATCAGAGAGGCATCTCGAGGCAAAAGTTATTGTACTTTCCTTTCCTTCAACCACTTGTGACAAAACAGCCCCCAACCCAATTCCACTGGCATCAACTGTTACAATTGGTTTTGCATCATCCATGAAAGGGTGTAACTCTGGTGTCTCAATGATGAGATGTTTTAAATCAATGACCGCTTCATTCTCTTCAGCCCCCCAAATGTACTCAGCTTCGATAAACCTAGAATAATATTCACACAAGCCAAGGAATGATCTGAGCTGATCCTTGTCTTGTGGTTTTGGACTCAGTTTAATTGCATTAACCAATTGTGACTTGGGTTAGATATCAGTTGTAGATAAAACATGACCCAGATATTCTACTTCAGGTGTCATAAAGCTACATTTTTCTTTCTTAACTGTTAACCTTTGACTCTCGAGAGTACTCAAAACCTTGTCCAAAATGTTTATATGATCTTGCTCATTTTCTGTAAAGATAAGTATATCGTCCTGATAAGCTAAAACATGCTTATTCCCACCAAAGAGTTCAAACATGAGCTTCTGAAACACTGATGGGGCTGAAGCCAAACCAAAAGGTAAGCATAAAAATCTGTATGCACCAGATGGTGTGTTAAATGTGGTCAAATGTCTAGATTCTGTACACAAATCAATTTGATGATACGCTGCACGTTAAACTATGGTAGAAAAAACTTTTTTGCATTCCCCAACTGTGCTAACATTTCCCGAATTTTGGGGAAGGGAAAAGATTCTACCAAAATGTTTTTGTTGAGGGATCTCAAGTCCACACAAAGTCTTAGTTCCCCATTTTTCTTTTTGGCCACTACTATTGGAGAGACCCACTCATAAGAATTGACAGATTCAATAACTCTGTCTGAATGCAACTTGTCCAAATGCTCCTTTAACTGATCCCTCACACTCAAAGGAATATTTCTTACTTCGTGCACTACAGGAATTGCATCGTTTAAAAAAAAAAAAATTCATGGTTAAATCCTCTCACCAGACCAAGACGATCTTCAAATAGAACTTTATGCGTCCCAATAATTGAATTCACAGAGCTAGGCAGCATGGTTGGTTCTACCAGAGATATAGGATGAATAGTACCAGATCTCAATATCATTCTGAGTGCACCTTGATCTCTCCACCCTAATATGTTGTATCCTTTTCTTGCCACATACATTTTCGTAATTATCGATCTATCCTGAAATTGAACAGAATTTTTAAAGAATCCTAATCATTTAATATTGTGCCCTCCAAAAGCAACAGTGCGGATATCTGGAGGCGATAAACAACACAAAGCCAAATTAGTCTTATATAATGTTTCAGTGAGAATGGAAATAGGTGATCCATACTCAACTTTAACTTTTACTTTGACTTTATCAATGCATATGTCACAATTAGGGTCACTAGTGTGATCTTGATTCGCCTCCAACATGTTAACTGATAACACAACTCGGCTGTCAAAGTCATCGACTAATTCAGCTGTGTTAACTGCACTTTCTTCCTTTACCAAACTCAGGCTTTGTGTGTTTCTACAGACTTTTGTAAAGTGTCCTAAGTGCACATGTGTGTCTATTTTCATGCATCTAAGGCACAACTTATTTATGGACTGCAATCTTTGCTTTGGCCATATGGTTATGAGATCCGCATCGGAAACAATTACCATAGGTTCCTCCTTTTTTAAAATATTTTTCAGTAGTAATAAACGATTTAGTTTTAATAGTTATTGCATTAATATGTTCAGTGGTTACATGTTCTTTTACTGCATTCAGGTCTTTTGAAGCTTCAATAGATCTTTTGATTCCTCTTGCAATTTCTAATGTTTTTTGTAAATCCGGATCATGACAACACAATAGTTTCTCTTAAATATGTTGATCAAGACAATTGCCATCAATTTGATATCTAAAATAGTTGTTCAAGTCACCATCAAAGTTACGAGTAGCTGCCAATTCCATTAGTTCTGCCAAGAGTGTATTTATTGACTCGTGTTGCAATTGTTTCCAAGTAAATAATCTGTGTCTCTCCACAATGATGCTCGATTCATCCTTAAAGTGGTTCTCAAATCTGGTAACTGCTTTCGTATATCCCATTCTGTATTAGGAGCTTGCAAAACAGTAGATAGATGATCAAAAGTGCATTGACCTTCGGCACCCAGGCAATTATAAAGGAGTGCTAATTTCCGGTTTGCAGGAAATTGGTCACCGTCAATGGCAATCAAATAGCTATCAAACTTTTTGAAACAATGCACCCACTTATATTTCCTAATTCCTGGTTCATCTAAAAATGGTGAAGGAAAATTTGCGCTCTGAATTTTTAGTAAATATAGATGAGTTAAGATTTTTATTAAATTTAGTTAACGCTGAGTTGAAATGTTATAATTTTACAATAACAGGCAATGTTTGATAATAGCATGCCTGTCGCTGTGTCAGTGCTGTATGTAGATTAAAATGAGAACAAGAACAACCAATTATTGATAGTCATTGTCGTATGTTCATATAAGTTGATGGATTTTTCCCAAAATATTGCTGCCGTTGGCATCATTGTTAATTTCTACAAGTGGTTGAGCTTGTTTCTCAGCTTGAAACGTTATCATGTCATCACATGTATGTTGTGACGTGGAACAGAGTGCATGAGAGGATGCACGAGCTAGCTCTTCTTAAGTAAGTACAGTAATTGCCCAAAATGGTAATTAGTAGTTTTTGTGGCCGCTTAGTAAAATTAATTAAGTATTGTGGACGTGCTGTGTACTCACCGGCGAAAAATGCTTAGATGTCTTTGTGTTAAAAAGGCGTACTGGTGCTGTCTTGGTTGCGTGGATGACGTTTCCCTCGTTGCCACAGAAATCGTGTCACATCCTTGAATACACGACGAGAATAGTTGAATTGAAGAGTTTATGATATAGTGAAGAAAGAAGACAGCACACCCCCTTCTCGTCGACTCATTTTGGAGACACCACGAAACTGCAGTGTCCCGAACGTGCTGTCAGAATGCCATGTGTGTTACATTCTAAATTCTATTTCAGAACATAACACCACCCCTCTAGTTTCCTCTTAGCCATTTCACCTCCACATGGATTGTACCCCCTAAACCACTTTCTGTGAAATGCAGTCCCCACTGTTTCAGCCCCAGTTGTCACTCATGCCAACCATTTCTCAACCTGCTCCACTAAAAAATGATCATTTCCATTCACCTATCCTCCACCCTCAGTCCTGAATTTTCACTGCACCTCGCACCTTATTGCTCCTACTTGTTCCTCTCTAGCCTGCAAGTCTTCCTTGTTTACTTCTCAATGGACCATTCAACAAGCTACATAGCTTTCACAGTTCCATCTCCGACAGGTCCCGAGGTACAGCTTGTCTAATCACTTCAATCACTCAGGGCCTGATTTAGAGTTTGGCGGACGAGTTACTCTGTCACAAACATAACCGATATCCCATCTGCCGTATTACGATTCCCATAGAATATAATGGGATAGTTGTACGGCAGATGGGATTTCATTCACAATTGTGACTGAGTAACCCCATCTGCCAAACTCTAGATCAGGCCCTCAATTGGCTACAGAAGGTTCAAAACACGGAAACCCTCTTGTTGTTCAAATGTTTTCGTCTTGACTATATTTCCCATTACCTCAGTGCCCTGCGTTGGTTGCCAATTAAGAAAAGGACCTCGTTTAAAGCTTTGGTGCTTGCTCATTGTGCCCTTTATGGCTCTGGCCTTCAATAACCTTCAGACAGACTTGCATATTATTGACTCTCTTGTGCACTACGTCCATCAGATGCTTTGCTTGCAGTGATTCCTAAAGTCAAACTGATCAGGAAAAGGGGAGCTTCCTTTATGGTAGCACAATCTTGGACTCGCCTCCCACTCAAACTCTGCAGCATCAGCAAGGAACTTCAGTTCTGTAAGCTTCTTAAAACAAGGCTCTTTACGTTATGATGCTGTTTTTAAAAATTGTTAGTTCCTTGCCCTTAGGGCTGGGACAGTCCTTGGGGCAACTGTGTGTGGTATAAATTGTATAATTCGTTTGTTCATTCTTGCATGCTTCTGTCATCCGACTCATTAACCGAACCATGGAACTTTACCCACTGTGAACGAGATAACACCCCAGCCACCCCATTGTCGAAATATATAATGTATATCAATCTAAACGGAATATTCCACTTCAAACATATCTAGACCAGCTCTCTAAAGGCGTGAAACATATTAATGTTTTGTAGTTATCATGTGGATCACATACACTGCTGATGCATTATCATTCACAAATGTCACTTTTTTTCCTTAAGTTCCTTCCCCCAAAATATCACCACAACCACCACTGGGAAAATTCTAAAAAGGCTATGCTGTGTCTCTTGTTCGTCCATGGCAGTGCCCACTTATCTGCTCATCTCTGCTCATTTCAGTAAACGGTGAACCCCCCTGTTCCACATGCATTACAGAAGATCTCTATTGTCCATGTTAACGGGTCATCCTGAAACCATAATGTCACTCCATTTTACTGTTCTAGGAATTTTAACCACATCTGTAAATCTTGTCTTACTCTTCCTGTCACTTTCACCCTGTGGTGCAGTTTTGTACCTACCCCTCATAGCAAAAGTCAGCTGTCTACAGAATGCTCTGCCAGGAGCCACCGCCCTGCATATGAAGTTCAGGTGTCCAAGTGCCTGTTGAAGTTTCCTTAACTCACACTTTTCCTTACTAGTCTCCTCTTTCAATAGTTTGCTCAAAAAATTCATTTTGCGTCAGGTAACTGTGACACCAACTGAGTACAAATCAATCCCCAGAAATGTCAGTCTTGGGCATGGGCCCTTTGCCTTTTCTGGCGGCTAGTAGTATGGCAAACTGTTCATCCATTCAGTCCAACTTCTTCATCAGTCTTTTTCATTGGCCCTTTTCTACCGCTCTGCCCACTATCAAGAAATAATCCAAAAAGTGCAGCTCCTGCTAAGTCGAGCCACTTGCCTCACCACCCAGTCCACGAATGTGCTGAATTTCTCAAATACTGTACAGGTCACCGTATGCCCCATTGGCAACGATTTGTCAACATAGTTTTGGCCTTGAAAGTGTACTCCTAGCAAATGAAAAGCATCGGAGTGGACAGGTAGAAGCATAAATGCTGACTTTGTATGCTGACTTTATGTCAACCTTTCTCATCTCCGAGCCTGTATTGCACTTTCTCACCAGTTCCATTGCCTGGTCAATACCTGCGTAGTAGACTGAGCAATCACTTTGCACTATGAAGCTGTTTATAGATTTTCCTTCTGGCCATAAGAGATGGTGAATAGGACTACATTTGCTTGCTGTATTCTTTGCGCCTATACCTAGTGGCAAGGCTATCAGTTCTGGGATTGGTGGCTCCTGAAACAGGCCTGCCATCCTACCTCCCTCCACCGCTGTCTCCAATTTCTCTGAAACAACTTGTGTTTTGTCTTCACAAGATCCTAGATTATCAGAACTCCTGCATTTTTTGGGTCCTTTGTTGGGTTTCCTACATCCCTCAATAAACCTTCCAACAGAAACTCGGCTGCCACCCTCTCATAGTACTGGAGTAGCCATGTTTCATGGCTTCAGTTTAATCAATCTAGCTGTCCTTACGCAGTACACCCCAGTTCTCACTGCCAGTTTGGTGCTGCACTTGTCTTTGGCATACATCATTAAGGGGTGTAGCACTGCACTTTGAGCAGCCGTGATGAAATTGGCACAGGAATCGGTGACTGGCCCCTTTGTTAACATTCCACAATGCTTCTCTTGGTCCATGCCTGAGCATACCCTCATCCCCTTGGGGTATGATGCCTTGGAAATGCCATGTAGGGCAGTGGTGAGCCACTAGGTATATGAACAGATGTTTGAGACCTGGTCAGTTTTATAAATTGGAGCCAGAGTCCATTATCCAAGTGACCCCATGGTTTTGTAGGTGTTGCAGATTTCTGCAAAATTCTGTGTCATACCGAAACCACACAAACCCACCAACACTTATGCTGGCTGACCAGACCAAATCCATGTACTCCCATAATGCCACACAATGTTCTTTGGGAACTTTTCACATAAGGTAATGGCAAACATTGTGAAAGCTGCCATCCATGTATCTATGTTAACTTGTACTCTTGGACCTTTGGCCAGCTTTATCTCTCTGCCTTAAAAGTTTTGCACCTAAACTCCCTGTGCAATAGTTTAAAAATTCAACCTAATAATTCACTCATATTTTTTCTTTGGTGTTCAGCAAATGATCACCCCAAACGATCTGATGCTCCTGTGAATGCATTTTTCTTTCTTTTCAAGAATCAAATGCACAACGAGGTTGACAAAACTTTTGACTCAGTAAGATGCGTGGTGAACCATAAACAATTTCTTCAACACCACCCCAATAATTTCGACACCTTGACCAATGTGGCCACGGAAGGACAACTCCAATCAGGAATATAGTTCAAAGCTTTAATAAAAACACAAGCTCAAAGTCATGTAGACTATGTGTGAAACCAAGTTATAGAGATACATAGGCCCGTATTTATACTTTTTTTAGCGCCGCATTTGCGCCGCTTTTTGACGCAAAACGGCACAAACCTACAAAATACAATGGTATTTTGCAAGTTTGCGCCGTTTTTGCGTCAAAAAACGACGCAAATGCGGCGCTAAAAAAGTATAAATACGGCCCATAATCACCAAGGGTTGACCAAGGTAATGAAATAAATTCAGGCATACAAACATCAACAAAACTAAGCATTCAAGAAGAATGATACAGAAAGTCAATAGAAATATCTTAAGCACAGAAACCTCATGATGCTCAGATTTCACAATCATTTAGTCAATTCAAATTCAATCAAGTCAATAACCAGTTGCTGGACACAATCAACCCTCTGACTAACCAAATTAGAGACATACATGTGTGGTGAGTAACAAATACAGGCAAAATACAAAATACAAAAAGGACAAAAATAATTTGGAAAATAGAAGAACTCAGGCGACTGGGCACTAATTAAGAAAAATAAAATAATAGGTGTCAGCTTGGTGGAGAGTCAAAGGAAAGGGCATGTCAAAGGCAAAGGGAAAATGGCAGATAGGAAGATACCTCTCCGAAGGATCCATTATTCAAGGAATCTTCATCTGCAAACCATCTGGTCAGCAAGCATCAGGAGAGTGTCTGTCCCAAGCCAAGACAAGGCTGCTTCGCATCTCCTATACATCTGCATCTGAGCAAAGTTCGATCAGCAGTGACATATTAATCCACATGAAATGTCCCAGTTGGCTCCTATGATAAGTTCATATGAAGAGAAATGGAAATCATCCAATTAGGATCATTTGCAGACCTCAGATTGCAACAGTCCAACATTTTCCCAGGTCTGTCATGAGAACATCTCCTCTTTTTGTGTGACTCGAGACAATTGTAACAATTTTGTAAAAATCAGACCGTGTTCCTGCATTATATCCAATTAAAGGTCAAACAAATACAGTTCTTCTATGGTTAAACAATGGACTTTTTACAAGTGGGACTTTATTCTCCTGGAAATGAAATGTGAAAGGTTTCATGTTATGAAAAAAACAATTCAGCACGTCTCCATGACTACAAAATGCAAGCTCTGAAGACCTCAGTTACATATAATACGCAAACTTATAAATTCCTCATTTATAATATATCATCAGTGTAAGTAATCACTGTGGTGAGGATCTGAGGGGGTTGACCTAACCCTTCTGCCCTTATATTCAATTGGCTGTTTCACAAAAATCTCACCGCTGCTGGGTTGTCCCTGTCCTACTCACACCCTGCTCCACTCTACCTTCTTGATGGAGAATGACCCGGGGCCCTGCCACAGCTGTAGCCTTCTCTGTTGCTCCCCTTGTATCTCCGCTGGCATTCTGTCTCTGGCTGGCCATGTCATTCCCACCTGCAGCGTGCTAGTGATTGGGTGGCACCATTGTCCTTTGTTGATGCCCACCCAGTGAGCCACCTCAGCCCTAAGGGAAGCGCTCCACAAGGTTGCCTCTCCTGCACTTCTTCCACGTCTCTTCGGTGGCTGATGCACCTTTGCTGCTATCACCTGAGGTAACTTCTGTGATCTTGTCCCTGGCACTAGTTCCGACTGGCCCATCGCTCTTACTTTCCAATCGGACTCTGCAGGTGGAAAACATGTTCTTTTCTATCTTCCTCCTGTGATGAAGGGGCCCAATGTGTCGTCCCCTGTTGGCAATGCCTGGAGGGTGATTCATCCTTTTGTTTAGTGCCCAAGCTCCTATACCTCTTTGGGGGTGAGCCACAAGCCATAATGGCAGTGCTGACCCCTGCTGATGCCACACTCTCTGGCCTGGCTTCTGCATCTCTACAGCTGGCTGGGAGTGATGCATGGGTGCCAATCTTCCTGCCATCCTGAGAGCTGCATTTGCACTATTTATGTCCTCTTATGTCGGAGGGGGGTTCCCAGGCACTTTTATCACTTGGCACTGTAGGAGAAATGCAACTGCGGTCACCATAGGCATGATGACACATCACAGCAGCCACATTGCCATCTGCGTCAATATGCACCTCCTCTCCAGCTCCTAAATCTCCTGGGCATTGAGGGCACTACCATGGAGGTCATTTAGGGGTTGCCAGGGGTCACAGCTGCGACCTTTGGCTTGCCCCTCACAGCCCCTGGCACTGCCTTTTCGATCCCTGGCCTCTGAAACGGCAAAATGAGTCCCAGGCACACAAGGGCATCTCCACTTTTCTTGTTTTTGTCAATTCTTTATTACTCTAATAGTGAATAATATGTTATTATTCACAATTAGTGTAATACAGAATGAATTACAGTTTTCTGGAATATGACCCTCCCTGGCAGTTGAGTTAAGTAAAAAATGATTATAAATGAATGTTGAGGGCGCTCTTGCAGCTGAGAGCGTGCTTATGTGAGAACGAGTGTGTGTATGTGTAAGGATGCATGTGTGAGTGAAAGTAAAAGTTGAATGGCAGATGATGGCACCTCCGCTACCCATGGCACTTTGCCGAATTGACGCTCATGGGCACTACCCGTCCATCCACCGGGTCCCACTATGGCCATGCAGACCAGTTCCACTGCTACAGTAGGAGTCTGAGCTGTTGATAGAGCTAGAGGAAAGGTCCACCAAAAGTTGGCAGAGAGTCCCCCAGAAAAAGGGAAGAGGAAGGGTGAGAGAGAAAGGAATCACACCCTGGAAGGTTGCTAACATTATTTCTGGAGAGGTTACTTTTCTGCAGTGAATTGTCCTATAATCTTAATATTATTGTGATGTTCTTTCCAAGGAAAAGAGTTGTAATGGGACCAGCTTACATGTGATAAGACCTCTTCCCATGAACCTTATAGGAACATTGTGGAATGGTATTGGATGGCCAACTTCAGGCATCTTGTCAGGCAATATGAACTAAATAATGTAGAAAGGTATGTAGGAGCTCTGCTAAGGAAGGCCCAGTGGTTCAGATGGAGAGCTTTCCTTTCCATTCAGTACTTTTTTAGGTCGAGTGTGCAAGAGCTTTGACCTCTTGTAAGACTTGTGGGCTTTTCACCATGCCCACGACACGCCCATCACTTTCACTTGTTCGTGGGCTTGCCTTTCAAAAATCCTTTCTTATCATTGGTAAATGCTTTACGTTTGTCCCTTCTAGGGGCAGTTTTGTTATCCTTGCAAAATACCCCTGTTACATGAGTAATTGCTAGATTGCTGATACTTTTGACTGCAAGCAAACTTATTTTTCTTTTTGCGTCTCTCCTTTGCGCTCATGGCGGCCATGACACTTTGAATCACCTCGCTTATGTCAACTGTTTTACTTTTTATTTTCAAATTAAGTGGCAAGAAACGTCCAGTTAGGAATTTGCAACGCTAATAGCTCTAACTCAAGCAAATGTGAGACCCATTGTATTGCAAATGCTTGTTTGACTAGTAGTAGTGCTAGGTGATGTGTTCTAAACCAGCTTTGGGGACACCATTGAGAGGATCGGTCAATTAGAAAGTGTGACATCTTCAAGAATGGCAATGTTAGAAAACCAGTCCTGGTCACATCTTCCTGGGGATGTGAATTGCAGGTGATACAGTCTGAACCTTTGGACTTCCTGAGTGAGTGGAGTCTCTTCTTTACCTACAGGTCTCAGTTCAGCACAGTGGGAGAGACCAGAGATGACTAAAGAGATGTGTATTATCCTGTACACATTTCAAACATCATGAGGAAGGGACTCTATTCTGGTCTGGTCTGTCGATTGCTTCTAGCAGGCCTTGGGGCTAAATGTAGGTCACAATCCAGAAACAACACAAGGATGAAACTACTACAAGATTTCCGAGGCACAGCTTCTGCCCAAACGACAGAGAAGTGACACTAATTTAATCCTAAACAGGAAACTACCGTTTAGTAGTGCTTGGAAGGTATTCTTTAGGAGATGTTCCTGGAAGTTGTTCTTTTGTTCCAAGTACATGGCCATCCCATGTAAACACTGTCCCACCTCAAGGTGATCAGGAGTTTCTGTAATCACTAACATTTTATGAAGTGTTATAATGAACACCTTTGTGGTAAGTTTAAAAAAAGACCCATGCGCTATGTACCCTTGCCATCTAAAAACTCATGGTGATGGGACAGTATCCACTTACCATTGTGGGTGGGGAGACACCTTAAATTCTCCTCCAGTGTCTATCAGTCTGCTGATAAAGGAACAAAATCACAGTGGAGCATCCCTTGTGAGTGTCTTGAAGCAAGGCCACTCTACAGAAAATATCTTAAGGGAGGCCAGAATCCACACAACGAAGGCAGGATGGACAGTCAATAGGGACTTTCATTCCAACAGGGAGAGAATGGGCAAAACAGTCAGTTGTAAGATATTGGGAGATAGAATGGTTTTGGAAGCAGTTGATAAGACCCTAGTATGCCATTTTGGGCTTGTGGACGAAAGTGTTAAGGGGGTTGTAGCCATCCAGCATTGATTCAATGGCAGAGAGAGACTGTGGTCATTATCGGCTTGGCGTGAGATCATGGGACTTGACGTAGCACTGAGACAATGAGTAGAATCTTGAGGTAGCGGAGAAGGGGCACTAGGAATGTGCAGCTTCAGAGGTACCTAATCTTCACCTAGTTGTTAGAAGTATGAGTGATCAACACTATCAAAGGATGCAATGTGATCACATAGGATGAGGGTGGAGGGCAGATAGGCGCAATGCATACTGTGTGCTTACCTACTAAGGACATACTCTGTATTTACAAACCAGAGGACTGTCACATGCACATAGCAACATGATGCTGTAATTCATTGATGGGATTCTTTGTTCTATATGAAGCTATACAGTGTCTCTCTACTACTATGTATCTTGTGAAAACAATTGTATCTTAGAGAACCTGATGTTATAAATGAAGTAAACCTGTCATTCCAAACCCACAGGACAGCGACATTTTAAGTGACGAACGTTGGCAGTTCACGGTTATAATTCAAGAACCAGCTGAATTTCTCTGCATTGACCGAGAGGTAAATTTACCTGCTTCACAAATTGTATTTTTTATAGTGCGAGTCAGGGGGGTGTTAATGCACTTTTAAACAGATTTGAAATTGATAGAAGAATGGAATGTGTTTAGGGACAGACCTCAGTCTACCTCAGCTTGAATAGTGTGCAGCATCAGTGGTAAGACTGCACTTTGAAGCGTACCACGTTCATGGACCCCCTCATTTTTACCTCTTGTTTTTTATAATACAGGAGTGTGTTCTGTCTAGATTGAAGCAGGCCACATCAAAGGGTAGTCACCTTTGATGTGCTGCTCACTGCATAATCAGTCCTCCCAATCCCCCACAAGTGATTTTCAAGTCTTGGATACAGAGGAATACTATAAAGTGATGGCTGGAATGCTTGAATTCATCTCAGTCACTGGTAATTACTCTGTGCCACATCCCAGTCCATGTTGGTCCATCATGCCATTTCAGGCAGGACCCAGACATGTGCAAATCTGCCTTAATCCTGCTCAACAGGAACAGCCCAGCCAGAAGTGCCAAGTCAGGTCCCCTTCGAACAGCAACACAAGCAGCGTAAGACTGTTTTTTGCATATTTGGGCTTCTTCAGTTAGGTGCAGCTTGAGTCCAGTCGCACAGTGGGCACGAAACTCACGTATGGGCATACCTGTTGCACTTAAGGCATCACACTGAGGAAAAACAAAAAAGTGATGGGTGAAATCCTTACTATGATCTCTGCCACTGATAATTATTCACGGCCACATCCCTACTCATTGATTTTTTTTTTTACCTCTGACAGGAAACATCCACATGCAGATCAGCCGTGTCTCGTTCCAGAAGAGGCATGTTAA
This sequence comes from Pleurodeles waltl, assembly GCF_031143425.1. Lineage (NCBI taxonomy): Eukaryota > Metazoa > Chordata > Amphibia > Caudata > Salamandridae > Pleurodeles > Pleurodeles waltl. Next base: position 70,945,056 of record NC_090448.1, read on the forward strand.
GCAATTTGACTCAGGCTTACTTCCACTGGCTTCCATTCTGCTCATATCACTAACACCTGTTTGGAAGTATTTCAGAGAGTCTGCAAAGGTTTATAAACTGTACTTGTAAATAAAAAAAACAATGCCACAGACTATGAATGATGAATGCAGCAGTAAGTGCATCCACACCTCTTGACATGGTGGTTTGCTTCGTATTTTTTACCTGTGGTGGTAGCCGGCAGACAGGCGCATTCAGTGCTTAATTTGTAAACAATTAAGTGCCAGGGCCTAAGGTACTGCACATGGGTCCCCTGCAGCTGGCACAACCCACATGTCACTTGAAACTGAAGGTTTAAATCGTAATTTTATCCGTTTCTTTTAGATATATTAAATAGTTAAACGTTCCACTAATAAACTCACATAGCCACCATGTGGTAGATTCTCATAAGCATATGCTCGGCACCTGCAAACACCAGCACATATTAAGCACTGGGTGCATTGTTATCTATTGGAGCCATTTCTTTTATAGATAGCAACTGCTCTAAGTGCATATGCACTTTCAAAGGCCTTAAACTAGAAAATCACTTCCTGCTATGAAAAATGGTTGTTTCAGCAGCAACTGCAGAGTTTGTTCTAGGTGTACAGCCTCAGTTAAGGTCTTTACAGACACTATCTCCAGGCAGGATCTTTTCACCAACAAATCATTGATTCCAGATTTGGTAGTCTAAATAGGTGCACAGAGAGAAAACACTATACCCAGAATGCATTAGGTTATCATAGGAAAGTCCAGGAATGGAAACACTGTCTGTAATTACCTGGAGTGAAACGGCCACCCTAGTTTGTTCTGGCAGTAACTATTAAGAGAATGCACGTGTCATAAACATAACAAGTTTTATTTTCTTTCCACCAGGACTTTCTAAAACTCTTCCTTTCGTCTGGGGGGAATATAATGGGAGACCCGGAGCAAGTCATGTTTCTGAGGTAGGGGAACCCATGTTGCTGAAAGGTTCTTTGTATGCTTTTGTGAATTTGTTGATTATTTTGAGGCTGCCTTAAGACGCCCGGAGGCCCTTATTCACAGATCTCTTTGCACATATTAGCCAAAGATATTTGTGCAAAAAGTGTCATGTGAGCCCTTCCGGCCTTGTCAATGGTGCAACGGACATCCAACGTCACTTCCTGTGATGTCACATAATGTGCTATTTGGTACTTACTGCAGAGAATTTTCAAATCTTGAGAGCTTTGCTTCAGTCTTTGACGTTGCAACCAGTGTGCTCAGATCCAGGTGTCCTTTTCAGACATTTTCTTTGGGGTGTCTCTGTACATAGTGGGAATACACACTGCGCACCTGGTGTAATAATATGCAACCCCAACTGTGCTGTGATGACACGCCAAGCATAGATGTGCAATGCTAGGAAGTTGTGTTTATCTGAGTAGTGCAATGCAGGACTGTGCTAGTGTTGCTTTGTGGCCTAGAAAACAATGAAACGTTCCTGTGAATGTGCTGCTGTTGGTACACAAACCCCCTGCAAATGCAATCACAAAGAGCAAAGCACAGAAAAGTCGACTTGAAACCCTCACGAATGGTGTGATTCATAATTCCACAGTCCTGTGGACACTTGAAGGGGTCACCCAGTGAATGATGTCACAATCCCGGCTGACATTGTCAAATAACCAACACTGCATCATAGGATTCTCAAATACAGTAATAAACATAGAATAGTCCCTCCTGCGTGCGAGGACCTAGGACACTTTTCCAGATATATGTATACAACACCTCATTCTTAAAAATTATGGTGACACCTCAAAAAGTCCTTTACAGGGTAGCTTTAAATACATTTTTCTGAAGGGAACTACAGTGTTGTAAACAGCATAGAAGCCACATTGCAACTTGTAGTGTAGAACTGTGCTATAAAGTAAAGGATTACTGTTATTGCGCTGGAGAAAAATTAAGGGAGAGATGCCTGTCCTGTCAAAAGTGCATCAGCGACACTCAGCATACACTGTGACTTTAAGAGAGCCAGCTCTTTCCTTTACCCAGCAAGCACTGTACTGGCAGTTAGCCTCACCGCCCAGTTCTTTTCTCCGGTTCGTGCTAACTGGATCTCAAGACATTTTTTCTGATGCTTTGTCTTCAGGAAAATTATTTCATCAATCACTCGACATTTTAGGAGAGTACTAGATATTGCCTGTGTTTTTCTTTAATCTTCAGGGAATTTTCTTCTCTCCGATATGTCCTCTCTTTTTGTGAAGTGCGCCATATGTAGAAGAAAGAAGCCTATGTGTGGTCTGCCTTCCAGCCTCTCACCTCATTATCATTGACAAAGAGCGCTCTGAAGGATAGAAATAAATATGCCTAAGAAGCAGGATGGAAAACCTCAGAGTAGAGGAGGAAAGGAAAAACAAAGGAAACAAGACAGGGCCTCTTCAACTGAAAAGAACACCCTCAGGGGTAAATCCAGGGTGAGGACGCATCAGAAGCCTTACCACCATCACTCCAGATCTGTACATTTAGCGGACAGAGGTCAATGTCTGCACCATCAGCACCATTCTGTTCAATAGAATCAATAGTTCCAATCGTATTAATAACAACAGCTCGGGTACTGGTCACCCCTTCCATGGTACCGATCCCATCAACATCGAAGCCAGTACTAGTGACAAGGACGATAACTACAATGGACAAATCACAACTCCATCATAGTGTACTCTGACGATGATGACTCCTCTTCGTCGATACTCAACTGAAACACACTCCACTGAGTCATCATTAAGAAGATCTACATCAACGCAGTCAGTGTTGAGGCACTCTTTAGGTTCAGTACATATGCTCTTTTCAACACACTCTGCTGTAGGCATTCATATGAACCTCTATTACTACCAAGACAAAGGTATGTCATACCTGCAGAGGACCCAATACAGGTGTCTTTACAGCCACCAACTCTACCAACTCTTCTAGACACCCCATTACCAAACTGTGGGGGTCATTCTGACCCTGGCGGTCTATGACCGCCAGGGTCGCGGATGACTGAAGCACCGCCAACAGGCTGGCGGTGCTTCAAAGCCCATTCCGACCGCGGCGGTAAAGCCGCAGTCGGAAAACCGGGTCCGGCGGTTTCCCGCCGGATTTCCCCCGGATGGGCTAATCCTCCATGGCGGCGCTGCAAGCAGCACCGCCATGGGGATTCTGACCCCCTTCCCGCCACCCTGTTTCTAGCGGTTTTTACCGCCAGGAACAGGATGGTGGGAACGGGTGTCCTGGGGCCCCCTAACAGGGCCCCAGCCTGCTTTTCACTGTCTGCCTAGCAGACAGTAAAAAGCGCGACGGGTGCTACTGCACCCGTCGCACACCTGCAACACCGCCGGCTCCATTCGGAGCCGGCTTCAGTGTTGCAGGCCCCTTTCCCGCTGGGCCGGCGTGCGCTAACTTGGCTAGCGCCCGCCGGCCCAGCGGGAAAGTTGAAATGGCCCCAGCGGTCTTTTGACCGCGGAGCGGCCATATGGCGGTTAACGCATGGCGGGCGGCGGTTAGAATGAGGGCCTGTGTCTTCACGCCTCCGGCACCATTTATGACACACACCCATATTACATTGGAAGCTCCAAGAGTACCAGCATCGTCAAAGCCAATAATGCCCTCACCCATCACATATTCCGTCCGGTCAGACGTAAACAGAGGAGAACATCTGCCACCTCTCTAAGCACATCAGAAGTTCATTCTATGGACACTTCATATACACCAAAATCACCTCCAACCTCTCCAGTAAGATCGTCCCAGTGGATGACATCCTAACATTCCAAGCTATACTTTCTAGAGGTGTAGTGATCCTCAATATATAGACAGAGGTCCTTCACACTTCTAATAATTGAGACATTACAACCACGAGGTGCACCAAAAACAATTCTACCAGTGGTTCCAGACTTCACAGAGCTCGCAGAAGAAAACAGTTTAACACCAGCCACCTTAAAATCTGTCACCCTATAGTGCGCAAGAAGCATTTATCAGCATCAGAGACATCGGTGCCACCAGGAAGAAAAAGAGAAAAAGATGGTGGTGTGGGTAGGAAAGTGTGTGGATTGGTGGCCATAGCCTTCAAATTGGTTAGTGATTGTGCTCTCCTAGACACTATGACAGAGCAGTGTGGGAATCTGTGCTCACTTTCGCAGATGACCTACCAAGAAGCAGAAGACAAGACTTCCTTGACTTTTTAAATGAGAGACAGATTGTCTCCAGTTAAGTCATAAGTGAAGCCATGGACTTAGCAGCGACAGCATTCTGTCATTGAATTGTGTTACCTCAAGCATTATTGCTTTTCTGACATCTCTGAAGCTAGATGTACTGTTGAAAATAACAAACCTGCATTTTTCAGGTCCTGTTCTCTTCGGCTTTCATGCTGACAAAAAGATGGAAAGAATGAAGAAGGAGTCTGAAATCCTTAAAGTTGTGGGACCAGAGTAAAAGAAGTGATTCTACTGCACTACGTTCAGATGCAGAGATACTAGACCACATCAGAGGCAGAGGGTTCAATCCCCTCTTACTACCCCGAGTCTCTTGGACAGCAAAAGCCACAAAACCATTCCTAATATCCTTAAAGACCAACATGTGCAGACAACAGGAGTTGCAAAAGTCTTATAGGGATTCCACTCCAGGGAAATCACTCTCCCACATCAATAACTAACAATCAACTGAACACTACGGGGGTGATTCTTACCTTGGCGGGCGGCGGAGGCCGCCCGCCAAAGTACCCCCGGCAGAGCACCGCACCGCGGTCGTCAGACCGCTGCGGTGATTCTGGGTTTTCCACTGGGCTGGCGGGCGACCGCCAAAAGGCCGCCCGCCAGCCCAGTGGAAAACAACCTTCCCACGAGGACACCGGCTCTGAATGGAGCCGGCGGAGTGGGAAGGTGCGACGGGTGCAGTTGCACCCGTCGCGAATTTCACTGTCTGCAATGCAGACAGTGAAATTCAAAGTGGGGCCCTCTTATGGGGGCCCCTGCAGTGCCCATGCCGTTGGCATGGGCACTGCAGGGGCCCCCAGGGGCCCCACGACACCCCATACCGCCATCCAGTTCCTGGCGGCAGAGCCGCCAGGAACAGGATGGCGGTATGGGGTGTCAGAATCCCCATGGCGGCGCAGCGAGCTGCGCCGCCATGGAGGATTCTTTTGGGCAGCGGAAAACCGGCGGGAGACCGCCGGTTTTCCACTTCTGACCGCGGCCAAACCGCTGCGGTCAGAATGCCCTGCGGGGCACCGCCAGCCTGTTGGCGGTGCTCCCGCCAACCCTGGCCCCGGCGGTCCATGACCGCCGGGGTCAGAATGACCCCCTACATCTTCTCTGTCCGCCACTCTGGTGGGAGGGGATGTATCAAAACACATGGAAGAGTGGAAATGAATTCCAATTGACAAATGGGTCTTACAAATCATCCAATGAGGCAACAACATCTAATTCAAGTCTCCACCGCCACAATCCCACCAAAACAAAAAGATACAATATCAGTTAATCCATTTTAGATCACAAAAAACATCTCTTCTCCAAAAACAAGCAATAAAATCAGTCCCTTTCTCACAGAGAGAGACATATAGTTATTCAAGACATTTTTTGGTTCCGAAAAAAAACATTCAGGCTCATAATAGACTTGAGAAAGCAAACAAATACTTTGATAAAGGAGAAATTCAGGATGCTGATACTACATCAAATTTATCCCAAACTCATAAAAAGAGACTGTATACGCCTTGTGGATATCCAAGAAATTTCCCTGCTACTTTGTTGGCAAAACTCACTACTGATTCAAAGTACTATATGGCCTCAAATCAGCACCAGGAACTTCTTCAAGTGCATGGCAGTAGCTGCAGCGTTCCTCTGCAGAGCAAAATGTGTGTCTATCCATACTAAGGCGATTGGTTGATAAAAGCTTACACTGCAGGTAAAGTGCAAAAAGATTTTGACTTCACTGTTGCTTTTTTATGAAAACTAGATCTGTGTGCGGATCTAGAAAAATCAACCACCTCTCCAGTTCAAACCCAGGACTACCTAGGTTCAACCCTTAACACCACCACACAAAAACTGTCTTCTTCGGAGGACAGAGTGTGTGTCATTCCTCAGAAATGTCACCAATTAATGCATAACACAAACCCATCAGTCAGGCAAATCTCGTCTCTCCTAGAATCCATAGCCTCTTGCATCTTTCTAGTTCCCAATTCTCATCTCTACATGAAACTATTACAACAATGCCTGGAAGACAAACGCACAAACCACCACAGCAATTGGGAATACAAAACAAACGTAACTCTGCAAGCTCAACAGTTCTTTAATTGGTGGCTCTTCAAGATCTTCCTACTCCGACCATTCATAACTGACGGTTAAGATGGAAGTTTTATCAGATTTCCATCTTAATCAGACTATTTCTCTGTCAGGATATGTCTCTAACAGAGAGATCTTCACATTTCTTAAATCTAAAAAGAGTCCTAAAGTTTTACCTAGAAAAGACTAAGGCCCATATTTATACTTTTTGAGGCAAAACTGCGCTAACGCAGTTTTGCGTCAAAAAAATTAGCGCCGGCTAACACCATTCTGAAGCGCCATGCGGGCGCCGTATTTATTGAATGACGTTAGCCGGCGTTAGCCGCCGGCGCCGTCTGGTGTGCGTTAAAAAAAACGACGTACCCCAGGCAGTGCCGGCGTAGGGGAAAATGGAGCTTGGGCGTCAAGAAATGGGGCAAGTCAGGTTGAGGCAATTTTTTCGCCTCAACCCGATTTGCGCCATTTTTTTTCACTCCCAACACCCATAGAAATGACTCCTGTCTTAGCAAAGACAGGAGTCATGCCCCCTTGCCCAATTGCCATGCCCAGGGGACTTCTGTCCCCTGGGCATGGTCATTGGGCACAGTGGCATGTAGGGGGGCACAAATCAGGCCCCCCTATGCCACAAAAAAAAACAAAAAAAACACTTACCTGAACTTACCTTAATGTCCCTGGGATGGGTCCCTCCAGCCTTGGGTGTCCTCCTGGGGTGGGCAAGGGTGACAGGGGGTGTCCCTGGGGGCATGGGAGGGCACCTCTGGGCTCCTTCAAAGCCCACAGGTCCCTTAACGCCTGCCTTTTGCAGGCGCTAAAAAACGGCGCAAAAGAGGCCGTACGTCATTTTTTTTGACCCGCCCACTCCCGGGCGTGAATTTTGCCCGGGAGTATAAATCCGACGCACATGCCTCGGAGTCGATTTTTTAGACGTGAACGCCTACCTTGCATCTCATTAACGCAAAGTAGGTGTCCACACTAAAAAATGACGCAAACTCCATGGACTTTGGCGCTAGACGCGTCTAACGCCAAAGTATAAATATGGAGTTAGTTTTGCGTCGAAATTGCGTAAAAAAAAAACGACGCAATTCAGGCGCAAACGGAGTATAAATATGCCCCTAAAACTATAAGGAAAAGTAATCAGCTCTTTGTAAACTATGGCCCAATATGAACTAGTTTGGCCTCTTCCAAACAGACTATTGCCCGATGGATTGTGTCCGCATTACATACTGTTACCAATAAGTAACCACGATTCTACCGGGTTGACCCAAGAATCAGTCAATTGAGTGTCCCCCTCTGACAAATATGCAAATCGGTACCCTGGAACTTTACACATACATTCATTAGTTGTTACCGTCTTAAGGAGGTTTCTAGACCTGGCATATTGGTGGGTCAAGTGCATTGCATAATTTGTTTAACTAGAAGACCCAGAAACTCATTTCAGTTCTACAACATGCCTCAATTGTCAACCATATTTTCTTACATTGACAGCTTCACGGTGGGGACACGCTTGCTGCTCTATTCTCCGTTTATTACTGTCAGTGAGAATGCTATGATGCAGAAGAAAAGTTACTTGTAATCTTGCTTCTGCATCATAGGTATTCTCACTGAAGTCATAAACAACCCATCCCCCTCACAGGTTGTCAATGCAGCTCACACAAAATATGGCAAACTGCCCTCACAGTCATGTTGTGGAAGCTTAATGCAAGCTGCTGGCTCTCTTGAAGTTAGTTGCTGAGTGCTGCTGATGCACTTTTGACCTGACGGGCACCCTTCTCTTTATTTTTCTCCATCACAGTAACAGCAAAACTCTCACTATATAGCAACTTTCTACACTAAGGGCCAGATGTAGCAATTTCCGATTTTGCGAATCGGAAATTGAGAGTCGGTGCGACTCGCAATTTCCGATTCGCAAAATAAGATGCAGTACGGTGTCTCAGACACCGACTGCGAGTCGCTATGGGGTTGCAAAGACCCACCTCATTAATATTAATGAGGTGGGTTGCATTTTGCGACCCCATAGCGAGTCCCTGCACTCACAGGGATGGTGGCCTGCTGGAGACAGCAGACCACCATGTCTGTGACTGCTTTTTAAAATTTATTTTGCAGCCAGTTTTCCTTAAAGGAAAACGAGTTGCAAAATTAAAAAAATAATGAAACCTTTTGGTTTCGTTTTTTCAGAGTAGGCAGTGGTCCATTGAACCACTGCCTGCTCTGAAAAACTCTTATTGGCAACATTCACAAAGGTGAAGGGGTCTCATGGGGACCCCTTCCCTTTTGCGAATGGGTTACCACCAGTGTGACACTGGTGGTAACTGCGGATTGCTTTGCGACCGCATTTGCGTTCACAAAGCAATTTAGCATAGCGATGCGAGTCACAAATAGAAAGGGAACACCCCTTCCTATTTGAGAGTCGCATTCACAATTTGCGAGTCGGTACCGACTCGCAAATTGTGAATGTGCATCGCAAAAGGCATTTTGCATGGCGCAAACTGCGATTTTCGCAGTTTGCACCATGCAAAATGCTTTCTACATCTGGCCCTAAATGCGCAATGTGGCTTTTATGCTATTTACAACACTGTAGTTTTCTACAAAAAAAAATGCAGTTAAAATTGACCTGTGAAGGACTTTCGGGGGTGCCCTCCCCATAATGTTCAACAATGAGGTATCTACCTCCAACATCTGAAGATTAAAAAAATACATATATATATATATTTACATATATATATATATGTATATATACGTAAAATAGCGTCCCAGGGTTCTTGCACGCAAATGGGACTATCCTACGTTTATGGCTTCAGTGAGAATTTCTGGGATGCAGAACCAGATTTACAAGTAAATAACATTTTCTTCAAGAATGTCTATTTTTGGTGAGTGCTGCGGATGCAGGACTAGCAAATAGAACTAACTTTTTCTCTAGATTGCCTAATCCGTTTAAGCTGTATTTGCTAGATCCACCTTACTGCCCATGCTTCTGTCACTGGTTCTGAACCAAAATTAAAAATATACTATATTTGCATTCGGAAGCAAGCTCAATCTTTCGTTTGATAAAGGCGCATTCTGTTGCATTGTCTTGCGAGTCTATGCCATAAGTACTCCCTTAAAATGTACAGCTACTTTGAAAAACGCGGGATTCCTGGCAAGTACCTGCAGGACACCTGTATTATCAAGCAAGTGCTACCCTCAAGTGGAAGCCACATGTACAAAGCCATTTGTGCATATAAGTTCCACTTGCACACCCAAATGGCTTGCAAGAAGTTCACAAAAGGTAGATTTGCACTCATAAATTGATTAACTGATGCATAATATTTTGCCAGAATGTTGTAATAGTAAGCATTGTACATCTGTGGGGTGGGGATGTCCTGGAACGTTTTGAAACACCCACAAAATAGAAAGGTAATGTATATTCACCAACTCCTCCATGAACTATTCAAAAAGTCAGAGTTATACGCCTATAGATGGTTAGAGTAAATCCTTTTCCATGGTAGGAATGTGGGACTGGAGATGGTGGTGTAGAGTGCGGGGTTTCTCCAAGGGGGACACAGGAAATTGTAATTGAACCAATGGTAAGTCCATTTTCCATACACAACTGTACACTATGTACACAAACCAAATAAACTGCAGCACAAAGTAAGACATTCCTAAAACCTTTCAAGCAGCATTACTGGACACCCGTGAATTCCTGAAATTCGTACAAATGCACCCATCCGAAGTAGTAAAGCACCGATGCGAAGCAGTAAGCGTTTAGGTGCAGTTTTACAAAAAGTTTTGAAACTCAGGCCCACGGAGTTTAACCCAGAGTGTGCATGAGCAAGGAGTCTATGCTTGATTTTTACTGTGTGCGGGGGGAGAACAGTGAGGGGCCTAGTAGATGTTCACCTCTAGGACCTGTACGCAGTGATTTCTCATTATTTCCACCTTGTCTTCTGCTCTGATTAGGGCCCTACGGTTCTTGAGGGGCTGGCCAGTACACCTTCTGGAAGATCACCCTGGGAAGTGCCTCGTCCGCCACTTCAGGTAGGTGGTGTAGCTCTAGAGAAGAATGAACACTCTCAGTCAGAAGTGCTAAGGGACTTGCCTCGGGGTCTTTAAAGATGACGGCCCCTGTAAGCCCGAGCTTCTTCAAAAAGCTTGGGTCTCAACAGTTTACCAACAATTCACCTCCATTAAAATGTGTGAAACTGCACCAAATCTATCTGCAACTGACAACATTGGGAATGAAATACACCTAGAGAAATGGACGACCTGATCTCAAATCTCTCTGCAGAAGATAATGTTGATAATGAAAGAATCCAGGTTTGTCTGTTGCATGCAATGCCTTCCCAAGTGCATTTTTGAATTTATACATTGTGTACATGTCCAGTTCCAACTAACTGAACATTCCCCAGATTGCCTACATAAGTGATTGATTGGGAGGTAAATTGTGTGCTGTCTGCCCCATGAATCCACTAATACCTAAAGAACCCTTGAGCAGTATCTATACTGCTTTCCATTTGTAAACCATGGACAAAAGAAAGTGAGTTTAATAATGTTATTGGCCATTACCCTTAACCAATGAACATTCTACAATACATTTTGGTCATGTCTTTGGTGACCCCTTATCACCTTCTCACTGGAAATAGAAGTTGCTGTGGGTAGATTCCTGTGCCTGTGAATAAGCTTTAAAGACCGGCCATGTATAAACGAGTCATAGTACATGGGACCCTGCTGTTCCTATATAATAGCATGTCTTTAACTCCCTTTTCATAGTCGACTTTTAGCTCTAATCACCTGTAATTATGAAATTACGTAACTGTAATATGTTATCACTGGAGAGATCTGTCCTCATAATGCATCCAGCCAGAACCAGCAGCTAAGGTTTAAGGCAGGTCATGGAGCATATTTACAGCTGTTGATTAAACAATGAACAAAACAAATGAAAACTAGCTTTTCATTCTTAGGATCTTGTTTCGCAAACAAATAGTGACGGGCAGAAAGGAGATATTTATGGAAACATGTTTAATTTTTGCAGACTTAAAGTTATTACAGGAAAAATAGACTCCATCAACCTTTTTCTACACATTGCACTTTTTGGTGCATTTAATTTCACACTAAATTTTAGTTTTATTCTTCATGTTAGCAACCATCTTACCTGTTTCATGTGAAAGGGCAAAACATCAAGGATTTAAGTGGTTTGCAAAAGGTGATGGTGTGACCATGCATTATAAATAATAAAATACCCTCTGCCTCAAATTTCAAAGATATTGCAATACACCTCAGAGTTCCATGAGCTTTATAGTCACAGAACTCCCCAGTATCATGCAATGTTCTTATCATATATGAGCAGGACGCACGTAATCCGATATATACAGCATCCCCTTTTGAATGCAATGATGTATATCTGTCTATTCCACTATGTACAGTAATTTGTGTAGGAACACATTTTTATCCCATTTCAATGAAATCTGTGCATTAAAAAAAGATGTTGTGTCTCTACATGCAACAGTTTTCTACTCACTCCCATACAAAATGCTGCACTAGAGCTGTTGGTCATTGTATGTCAGAATATAATTTACAGAAATGTAATCTGATATAAAAAGGTGTCATAAATATCATTTATAAAATTGAATGTAAATTTATTTTCATTAATTTGATGGGGCAATTTCTTATCAAACAATAAAATCAACACAATATGATGATGATCTAATACTGAGGCACACAACCCCAGAGACGGGGGAGGGGTCACTGTGTTCGAAAGCTCCACTCATCTGTTAGAGCCTTTAACCATTAGGGTGTCATTTAGCTCCAGCTCTGACCATGAGTTTTGCAGAGTAGATCTTGTGTGATGAGAAGCAATCATCTCCTTCATCAGAGACTGATGTACTTTTGTCCTGTGGGCACACCCTTGGCTTCTTCTTCGTAAGTGCCAACATCAAGGGGCAGATTTATGAAAAGTGGCTCTGCACCCAGTGCAGTGCCATTTTTCTTGCGCCTTTCAGCGCCCTCCTAATGCCACCATGTTTAAAATACGGCCCACCACGGCGGTAGTCAGGGGGACTAGCATCATCATTTTAGATGCTAGTCTGGTGTATTGCAGGATTAGCGTAAAAAATGATGAAGCTAATAAAAAATGATGAAGCTAATCCTGCAAAGCACCCAGAGGCCCACTGAACACAATGGGAGCCTCTTTTTAACACCTGCTCCTAGCAGGCATTAAAAAATGGCGATGAAAATGATGCAAAGAAATCTTGTAGATTTCTTTGTGCCATTTTTTCGGCCTCCCTAGCGCTGGAACACCCCTCTTGCATACATTTTGCCTGGCGCAGGCATAATGTGGCGCAAGGGGCTACAAAGTGGTGCGATGCAAGCAAAAAATTACGCTAATGTGGTGTTATAATGGTGCTAGGCCCACATAAATTTGGGCCAAAGTGCTTACATTGGTAGGAAGCTCCAGCATTCCATTGAAAAAATCGTTACTTTCAGTCCCTGTAAGCATTTGTTAGCAAGAAACACATGGTTAGATATCCCAGAATGCACCATAACTCAAGTTTCTTACAAATAAGTGTATTCAAAGAGCAGTCATTGTATGTACTCTATTCTCTGTAGGTATTCCGGTCACTGGGTGTCATTGGCTTCCTTCTCTGCAGACATAATTTGGCTTCTTCATCCTCAAAAGCAATACAGATTCCCTAAGTGTAGTGAGCACTGCCAAATGTTACTGATCTCCGTTTATTAAGGGTCATTGGAACTAAGCACCTTTGGTGGACCACATTATGCAGCAGGGTTGACTTAATTACGTGCCAATAAACGTGAAATTAATGTTGTAAGACACAGTACAGCGTGTGGCAGCATTATTTCACGAGTTTGTCATTTTAACACATTAACCTAGTTAGTACAAGTTAAATACCTGAATAGACAAATCAGCATCCTAAGACGATCAGTTAACCTTTGTAAAGGGCCTGCCCCTGCACAGCACTATGTGTGCTGCGCTCTCTCTAGAAACATTTGATTCATTTGAGGTAGAAAACAACTTTTTATTTAAACCAGGAGATTATGCAGCAGTAGGATTATTTTGTAAAGATGGTAAATCCATATTTATGCAGATAATAGCAGCAGACCATATTACATCATTCCAGTGGCCCTGTTGACATCTCTTATATGTGATAACATGGAAGTGGCAAACAAAAATGATATTGTTTCCTAGAGGGAATTATTTGAAATCCCTTTAAGTAGAAACAACCATTGCTTAGTCATTGCTGTCCTTTCTGAATTATTTTTTCTTGGTTAGAATAAAAATCATTAGTTATAATAGAGTGAATCTTCTTCCACAAAGAACTTTCTCCATCAAAAATGCATATATAAAATGTTTATTATACAAGAAAACCTGAACCTGTGGAGGCTGACTAAAAAAGTTATCCAATAATTACAACAGTTTTTCCTTCCATTAAGTGAAGAGTTCAAAACGTTTGTTTAAAAAAATAGTCTTGTTTGTTGTTGACGTGTTTCAGCCCTTTGCCAACAACTTCTGGGTCTCCTCAGGACAAATAATATAAAGGCATGCAGTTTAAAACATTCATGTACATTTTTTAAAAATCTTTTAAGGGAAATACTCAATATACATGTAGCCATAATGCTTCCCATTAAATGGAGCATTAGTTATTCACAAATACATACTGTAACCATCAATCATAGTGGACTTATATCCAAAAAAGAGAGTCTACCATAAATGTACTCACAGACATACAGTACAATCACTCTTGTCGTCACATATAAATCCTCAATCAAGTGAGAAAAAGGCAGCCAACATTTTTCAGTGTATATTTTCTCAGTTTTACAAATTCACTCATATTTGCAAAGTGATATAAAATTTTTACTATGCAGTACACAACGCCCCCATATTTAATTAAGTGATTTCATCACAGGGAAAAATATTTTCTCATGGGAGAGATAAAACTGAAAAAAAGAAATGCAAAATACACCTCATCCCTAAATTGCGTGTCTTAAATTAAGTGCTAAAGGACACATTAATGGATTTCTTTGAAATCTATGTAAGACGGATTTATACAATGCCATTTGTAAATAAGATCAGCCCTGTTGAGATTTCTGGCTCTCTTATGAATTGGTCTCGTTTTGAACAACTAACTCCAGCTCTGACATTTGGAAATATTCCTGGAGAAAAACAAGGGTGAAATGCCATTTGTTACTTTAAAACATTTGAACGGTTGTTCATCACTAGAAAATCAGTTTCATGTATGGTGCAGATTTCATTTAGTTTTCCTCTCTTTCCTTGTTTGTAGAAGAGGAGCTATCATTTTAAAGAACAGCAATGCCACAGATTGGATTTACATTGTGAAGTCGGTAAGTATATATATTTGTTCCAAATGACAAATTTGTATACAGGAATTGAATAGGTGGCTTGCTATGTTTTAAGGATAGTGTGCTAAAAAAAGTCTTGTTTTTTAGAAATGTTTGGATGTCAATGGAATGAAGGATTGTTAGAAATGGGGTCTTTGGTTGACAGTCAGATTACCCCCTGTTCAAGCAAGGACCCTCACTCTAGTCAGGATAAAAGAGAATCACCCTCAGCCAATCCCTGCTTAACCCCTTGGTAGCTTGGCAGAGCAGTATGCTTAACTTCAGAGTGCTAGGTGTATAGTATTTGTACCAACACACACAGTAACTTAATGAAAACACTACAAAATGACACAACACCAGATTAGAAAAATAGGAAATATTTATCTAAACAAAACAAGACCAAAAAGACAAAAATCCGACATACACAAGTCAAGTTATGAATTTTTAATGATTAAACTCAAAAATAGCGCTGAGAAACACAAAATGCTTTGATGAGGTGTTAACACGGCGTCGCAATGGAGTCGTTCCCAACAAGCCGACACCAGTGGCGCTGGACACGGAGTCGCGTAAACCCCTAAGTACAGTACCTTTGGTGAAGAGTAAAAACGAGTCGATGCGCGAAGTCGGGGATCGCGGCTTCGGTGTGAAACGTTGAATCTGTGCACTTCGAGCGGCGTCGGTCATGACGTGATGGGGCGACTTCCATGGAGTCGCGAACTTCAGCGGGGCTGCGGCAGCGTCGGGCCTGCAAGGTCGTCGCGTTCCAGCGAAGATCACGGAGTCGGTTGCAGGTGGCATCACCGGATTCGGCAGCGGCGTCGGTCCGAAGTCGATTTTCTTGGATTTCCACCAGCTTTTCTTCCAAGGGCCCAGGAACTGGATAGGGCACCACTTGTCAGAGCAGGAGTCTCTCCAGAGACTCCAGGTGCTGGCAGAGAAAAGTCTTTGCTGTCCCTGAGACTTCAAACATCAGGAGGCAAGCTCTAAATCAAGCCCTTAGAGATTTCTTCACAAGATGGAAGGCACACAAAGTCCAGTCTTTGCCCTCTTACTCTGGCAGAAGCAGCAACTGCAGGATAGCTCCACAAAGCACAGACACAGGCAGGGCAGCACTTCTCTTCAGCTCTTCAGCTCTTCTCCAGGCAGATGTTGATGTCCAGAAGTGATCTAAAGTCTGTGGTTTTGGGTGCCCTTCTTATACCCAATTTCTCCTTTGAAGTAGACCTACTTCAAAGTAAAGTCTCTTTGGAATCTGAAATCCTGCCTTGCCCAGGTCAGGCCCCAGACACTCACCAGGGGGTTGGAGACTGCATTGTGTGAGGGCAGGCACAGCCCTTTCAGGTGTGAGTGACCACTCCTCCCCTCCCTCCAAGCACAGATGGCTCATCAGGATATGCAGACTACACCCCAGCTCCATTTGTGTCACTGTCTAGAGAGAGGTGCAAACCCCCCAACTGTCAAACTGACCCAGACAGGGAATCCACAAACAGGCAGAGTCACAGAAATGGTATAAGCAAGAAAATGCTCACTTTCTAAAAGTGGCATTTTCAAACACACAATCTTAAAATCAACTTTACTAAAAGATGTATTTTTAAATTGTGAGCTCAGAGACCCCAAACTCCACATGTCCATCTGCTCCCAAAGGGAATCTACACTTTAATCAGATTTAAAGGTAGCCCCCATGTTAACCTATGAGAGGGACAGGCCTTGCACCAGTGAAAAACGGATTTAACAATATTTCACTGTCAGGACATATAAAACACATTACTGTATGTCCTACCTTAACCATACACTGCACCCTGCCCTTCAGGCTACCTAGGGCCTACCTTAGGGGTGCCTTACATGTAAGATAAGGGAAGGTTTAGGCCTGGCAAGTGGGTACACCTGCCAAGTCAAATTTACAGTTAAAACTGCACACACAGACACTGCAGTGGCAGGTCTGAGACATGATTACAGAGCTACCTATGTGGATGGCACAACCAGTGCTGTAGGCCCACTAGTAGCATTTGATTTACAGGCCCTGGCACCTTCATTGCACTTTACTAGGGACTTACTAATAAATAAAATATGGCAATCATGGATAAACCAATCAACAATACAATTTACACAGAGAGCATATGCACTTTAGCACTGGTTAGCAGTGGTAAAGTGCTCAGAGTTCAAAAACCAACAGCAACACATCAGCAAAAAAATAGGAAGCAGGAGGCAAAAAGATTGGGGATGACCCTGCATAAACAAAAAAGTCCAACAGGGTTGAAGGAGAACATGTCAAACAGAGGGAAGAGCGGTTGGAGGTAGAGAGGGAAAGGCAGTTGGCGAGACAAGAAGAGCGCAGTAAGGGAGGGAAGATGTCAGCGACACAGAAAGAGTGCAATAAGGGAGGGGAAGATGTCAGCGATACAGAAAGAGTGGAGTAAGGGAGGAGAAGATGTCAGCGATACAGAAAGAGTGGAGTAACGGAGGGTGAGATGTCAGCGATACAGAAAGAGTGGAGTAAGGGAGGGGGAGATGTCAGTGATACAGAAAGCGGAGTAAGGGATGGAAGATGTCAGCGATACAGAAAGAGTGGAATAAGGGATGGAAGATGTCAGCGATACAGAAAGAGCGGAATAAGGGATGGAAGATGTCAGCGATACAGAAAGAGTGGAGTAAGGGAGGGGAAGATGTCAGCGATATAGAAAGAGCGGAGTAAGGGATGGAAGATGTCAGCGATACAGAAAGAGTGGAATAAGGGATGGAAGACGCCAGCGATACAGAAAGAGCGGAATAAGGGAGAGGAAGATGTCAGCGATACAGAAAGAGCAGAGTAAGGGATGGAAGATATCAGCGATACAGAAAGAGCGGAATAAGGGATGGAAGACGCCAGCGATACAGAAAGAGCGGAATAAGGGAGAGGAAGATGTCAGCGATACAGAAAGAGCAGAGTAAGGGATGGAAGATATCAGCGATACAGAAAGAGCGGAGTAAGGGATGGAAGACGCCAGCTATACAGAAAGAGCGGAATAAGGGATGGAAGATGCAAGTAGTAAGGGGAGTAGGAGGTGATGGGGGGAATGAGCGTATTCTACCCAGTTTGAAACTGTGCCCCTTGTAAGGAGTGCCAGTGAGGAGAGTTAATATGGGGGCAATGACAGGCATTGGGAGTGCATGGGATGGGTGGTTGGCGAGGAAAGGACGTGCTCAGATAGGAATAGATAGAGGGGCAGCCAACAGTAGAGGGTGGGCGGAGATGGGCAACGCATGCATGAACAATGATTAGGGGGTGGTTTGGAAGTGAGGTTTGGGGAAAAGTGGGTGAGTGTGGTGGTGTGAGGGCTGAAAGCCTCAATGATGAGTTCAAGCAAATGTATTGTGAGTGACTGGTGAAGAATGTGTGTGGGGGGGTTATGATAAGGAGTCTGAGCCACTAAGGTGAGAAGTAACAAGAGAAGCGTTGAGTGAGGGGCAAATAGAGGGACTAGGTGAGGGGTTGGGACAAGGCTAGTGAGTCACTAACAGAAAAAATAGGTGAGGGATACTGAGCAGGGTGAGGAGAGGGAGGTGGGAGAGGGGTGAGGTGATGGGTGGTGAAAGCGTTAGGAGAGTGTCTGATAAAGGTGTAATGAAAAGGTCTGTGAATGAGTGAGGAGAGGCTGTGGAGCGGCTGGTGGTGAGAGGGCGGCAAACAGATGAACAGAGAAGGAGCAAGGGAGGGTGAGGCAGGAGGGACGAGGGAAGGAAGTGGGTGAGACAACTGAAGACTGGCGAGGTGACTGATGTGGCCCATGTGCCGCACACGCTAAAGGGAGTGACGGCATTGCAGTCTGCCCAATTAGAAGGCCGTAATGGAGGATTGATAATGATGCTAACGAATGGTAAACAGCGAGTGGGATAGAAGAACCTTTTTGGAGGTTTTTTTTAATTAGACACAAAAGATCATTGATAATAGCGACAGCACATGCGTGCTGGCTGCAGGCTTGACCTAAAAACAGATGACCAGGCATTCTCTGAATCTGTGACTGATGTACGATTATCCATGGTGGCGCCTTCAACACCCTTACTCCTTTTTGTGATCCAAGAATTGTATCAGCTTCAGCAAGATTTTAAGTTTTGCTCATTTTCTGCAATTTCACTGGGATACTGTGATGCTCCGTCTTGGTGGGAGGGTCATCAGATGGAAGTGATGTCACTTCCTGTGATGTTTTCACTATGGTTAATAGGTGAGAAATATCAGTTTTCAGTTATTTAAAATAACATCTGTAAAAGCTTCAACCTCAACACCACTTTTTAAAGACATTTTTCAAAAGGTACATGTTCTAAAATCTAAATCAGTGCTTCACGAAACTTATGGAACCACAATATAGTTTTTAGGACGACAGACTTTCGCCACCCACCTAGCTTTAATAGACATGAGGCAGGCAATTTTTTAAAGCAGCACAAGCATTGTGTGCAGTTCACTGTAATTTACAGACAGCTCTTTTTCCATTGAAATGGCCACTAAATTTGCGTAGACATATAATTATACTGATAAAAATTGCATTGCACAGAAATGATAACATGTGGAAATCGGCTTTCAGTGAGTATGTATCATTTGTGCATCACCAAGTACAGTGTCTTGATTTGTTCTGATCCTATTATAATTTTTGCTTTCACACTTCCGAATTACAAAAAATTTGCTTAATTTTTGCTTTACTAACTGCTGATGTGTAGAATTTATTTACAGGTATGTGCATTTTCTTGTGTGTTAGAAAAAATGGCATCCTACAGCCTTTCCTTTCACACTTGCTGTACCCCAGCAAGATTGTCACATAATTCACTTTACTTTTCTTTCTCTGACAGCACAACACTCTACTCCACGGCACCCCACTCTACACTACTCTGCACCACTCTAGTCTATGTTAATCTCTGTCACGGTATGCCACTCCACTCTGCACCACTCTTTGGGCCAGATGTATCAAACAAGGAAAACGGGCTGCGTTAAAAGAGAAAGATTGCTTTATTGAAAAGCAATCACAGACATGGTGGTCTGCTGAGCCCAGCAGGCCACCATCCCTGTGATTGTAGCCATTCACAATGGGTTGCAAATTGCGACCTACCTCATGAATATTAATAAGGTAGGTCAATTTGCAAGCCCTTGCGAATCGCAGTATGAAACGTCTGGAGTTTCATACATTCCAATAGCGATTACTTAATTGTGATTCGCTAAAAATCGCAATTAGGTAATCGCTATTGTAAAAAATGACACATATGGCCCTATGTCACTCTAGTCTACATCACTCCACTCTAATCACACCTCTCTTTATGAATCTACTCTACACCACTCTACTCTACTTCACTCTACACCACTGCAAGCCGTTCCATTCCACTCCACACAATGCCACTCTACAGCACTCTCTGCCACGCCACACAAAATAACTCTACTCTACACCCTTCTACTTTACGCCACTCCAGTCTATGCCATGCTGCTGTACAGCTTTTGCCAATAGCTCCCACATAGGTGAGACCTACTGGCTTTGCCAATTCTTGTTCTTTAACTAGTAGCGCTCCATAAGAGTGCATATGTGTGTCTGAAGGCTTTCTCCCCTCCTGCCCCTAGGCCCACCTCTCCCATCATTGCTTGGTTCGCATCTCGTGGCTCAACATCCCGTGAATCTGGGCAAGTCACTTATCTCCCCTTGTGACTTTTGTAATGTAACTGGCTTCCAGAGCATGCTCTGCCAAGGACAAGCCTGTTGAGATGAGAGGGCATCGAGCTCCCTGGCTGTAAACATCTTAAAATGTATGGCCCATGCAACCAAGCTGTAAAACTGAAACTATGCAACTGCTGCTCAGTGGAATTGAGAAGGGTATGGCAGTTTACAGGACACATCTCTACAATTCCTTGCTGATTCAGATCAAAAGGCGCACAGACCCGACCTCCAGCCCTGACTGTATCTTCGCAGTGGCATTAATGGAGCATAATATACCTTAGGCGCTATCTGTTTATTATTACCTATTCAAAATAGGCTTTGGCAAAAAGAAGTTCTACATGAAAATCATGTCCCGATTTCCAGAGAAAACAAGATGGCTCTTTTTATCACAAACTGTTCTGGCTCACTTGACAAGTCTGAATGAAAATATCCTTTGATCCCTTTTTAAAAAAAAATTGAAATTACGAGAACACTCTGCAAGTTTGCACTAATCGACCAGTGGAAGACATCTGCACCCATTCACTGGTGCAAAAATACACATTTTTGCTCCAGTCAGTCTGTACAAATGTGTGTGCAAATTTCGTGTGCAGTGCAAATTTATCCAGCCAGTGCAATTACATGTTCAATACTAGCGTGACAATGCAACTGTACTCGTTTTGTCAACCCATACCATACTATACAGTGATTATCCATACCATATCATATGATAAAATAACAGGCATACAATACAATACTATACAATGAAGTACCACGTCATACCATACGATACAATGATACACCATACTATTACAGGCCAAACCATCCCATACTATACAATGACACACCATACCATACCATTAGAGGGCAAACCATTCCGTACTATATAATGACATTCCATACCATACAATAGCACGCCATACTATACAGTGACAGGCCATACCATCACATACCATCTCATACAATGACAGGCCATGCCATACCATACTATAAAATGAAATACCATATCATTCCATATTACACAATGGCACACCATACCATGACAGGCCAACCATCCCATACTACACAAAAACATACCATATCATAACAGGCTATACAATGACACACAATACCATACTATTCAAAGACAGGCCATACCATACTATACAATAAAAGTCCATACCATACCATACCATACCATACCATACAATGACATACCATATCATTACCCTACTATACAATGATACATCATGCCATACCATACCATGACAGGGCAAACCATTCCGTACTATACAATGACATACCAAACAAATCAATATCAGGCCATACCATACTATACAATGACATGCCATGCCATAACATACCATACAATGATAGGCTATAGCATACCATACTACACAATGGGAAGCCATACTAAACTATATTAGACTATACAATTACAGGCCATACCATGCTATACAACAGGCCATAGCCTACCATACCATACTATACAATGATACTCCATATCATACCATGGCATACTATACAACATAACAAAAACAAAAAAAATCGATCTCATTATAGGCAAGACCTATTAGCTTTGCCAATGCTTATTTATGAGGTTTTTCATGAAACAAAACAAAAAGTGCAAGCAATGTAACAAATCAGTGCAGAGTGGTCATTCTAGTACATAATCACAAAACTGCACAAACTGAATGCATCATAGAGGTACCTCGTTGCACAAGGGGTGGCTCATTTAAGCTTTTATATGTCAGCAACAGTCAGGAAACTCAGGTGAGACAGTTACTGAAGTTTGGAGTGTGCTTATATGTGCAATACGCAAGGTCCCATTGAAAAAAGGGGGTTGAGGGGAATTGTGCATAACAATCTTACCCAGCATCAACCAGGGCCTATGTGAACAGTTTTGGATAGATGATAGGCCTTGAGGGGCCCCCATATGACACTTGGCCTGGAAGATAAAGGCATGAGCTGTGCATATAGTTCCAATTGTTCACTACAGTATAGAAGTGATTGAAATCTCAATGCTGAGGTAATCCTCACCTTCCTCTAGCCAATGGCTAGCTAAAGGGGCAAATGTACGTAGCTTTTTGTTGGTTGCAAATGGGCCGATTTGCAGAATCAGCCCGTTTGTGACCAACAAAAAGCATTTCCCTATGAACAAATCCCTATTTTGCAAGTTGGTATGCAGTTACTGACTCGCAAAGCAGGCTTTGCGACTCGCTATTAGGAAGGGGCATCCTGAGGGCATCCCTTCAAAATTACGACTCGCAGGGGGATGTATGATTGTTTTGTGATCATGAATGTGGTCGCTAAACAATCGCAGTTAAGACCAATTTCAAATTGGTGTTCACCCATTCGCAAATGGGGAGGTGTTCCCATGGGTCTCCTTCACCTTTGTGAATGGTAGTGAAATTTTTTTTTTTCCGAGCAGGCAGTGGTCCTTGTGAAAAAATGAAAAGAAAACCTTTAATTTGTCTTTTTGAAATGCATCCCGGGCTGCATGTAAATAAAAAAACTGCTTTATTGAAGCAGTCTCAGACACAGTGGTCTGCTGAGCCCAGCAGACCACCATACCTGTGAGTGCGGGCATTCCCAATGGGGCTGAAAATTGCGACCTACCTCATGAATATTGATGAGGCAGGCCATTTGCGACCACCATTGGGAATCCCAAACAGTGTACTTAATACTGTTGTACATTATGTTTTGCGACTCACAATTTGCGATTCCCAAACAGATCGCAAATTGCGAGTCGCAAAACAAAAAGTCATACATCTGGCCCAAAGTCTCTTGGCCAGAAGTTGCCCCAGCGCATGAGTTTCATATGAGGTATGTGAATTTCTCCCACCCAGCCCAACAGTGTGATCTTGGGGTATGACACTATTTCAGTGCTGATCATTGTCGACAGTGTTGTAGTCAGAAGATGGTTTCACATTACTAACCGCAATCTGCTAAATTATTCACGATTGTGCCTTATATGTTAATACTCACTGTTTATTGTGCTCAAGCTCAATGGTACAGGATAAAGAATAGATTCTTAAGTTTAGTGAGTAGACAAAGATTTAAAAAGATTGGAGATTTGATGAAGCATAAGTAGGCAATAAAAAGGACACATCTATTTTTTACCACGCACTTATTTCTGAAAGAAAATTGTGGCTGGGAATACCAAACATTTATGGGACAGACTATTGTTACAACAATATTGGGGGAGAAAATATCACACAGAGGGATCACAGAGTGACGTAAGGGTGCACTATTCTTAGCTCCACATCTGTGGAGTTAGGGTATAGAAAACGTATAGAAACTTACCTTTTGAGAGTTGATTGTTCAATATTGTTTTAACAGTATTCTGTCCTTCTGATATTCCTAGCCTACACTCTGAATGAACAATTGGCTAAGCCTTTTTGTGCACAATAACCATACGTGAAGTTTCCCTCCCCTTGTAAGCCCAGTGTAGTCGACATTGAAGTTTAACCTGCTGTGATAAGTGACCGCCACCACTTAAAAGAGTATACAAATATTTTTTTTAAAAGATAGACTCTCTAGATCAGGTGTCTCCAACCAGTCGATCATGAGCTACCAGTAGCTCCCACACCCCTTCAGAGTAGCTCACAGCCTGGAGTTCATTTTTAAATAAGCACAGGGTCACATTTTTCCCTTAAAAGTTAAGGGAAGGCTGTTTTTATTTTACAATTTTATCACCTAACTGCAGATAGCAGGGCCAGATAATCAGCAGTCCTGGAGTCAGATTTATGACCCAGGGCACAGAGGTTAAGAATTGAAACACTAGGGTATTTAACTCTTGAATAAAAGTCCTTGTAAACTCAGTATTGGAAGTGAGAACAAAATGATGTTTCTCAATGCCTTTAAACAGAGAAAATGAAAATGAAAAGTTACCTTATAATTCAGTTAACTTTTCAAATTTTCTCAAATTATTTTTCAAAGTGTTGCATTTACAAACAGCAGGCCTCTTGTTCCCAGTGACCAGTAGAACACTGTGCAATATTTATCACTGAAAATACAAACATTTTTTAAATGGGAGAAATGTAAAGTGTAAACAAATGTTCCACATTATGAACTTTTTTGCACTTTAAATCTCTCCCATTTAAAAACATGGCTTTATGTTTGTGCTATACCTGTAACAGTGCCACATATGGTGGAAGGTATGCCCTGTGCCACAAGTACCTTGACACCGGCACACGTGTTCATACATTCCCAAAAACCATGCTCACTGACACACATGGCAGCCCAGCCATAGTGCACCACTCAAAGTATTTTGTTCAAACCATAGTATCTGGCTCTATGAACATTAGGCTCAAAGTCAAGGAAGTTTGGTGTGGGGGTGTTTGTTAATAATGCGCAAGCTGTTTAGCCTTCAGTGGCTCAAGATGATTTTCACTGATCCTAAGTAACTCTCGCTACAGAAAAGGTTGGAGACCCCTTCTCTAGATCCTTGCAGACAAAGGGCAGTGTGGTCCTTAAGTGCACTAAACAATATTCTAGCGGTTGAATGATCGCAAATAAGGGCACAATAATTTGGCATGAATTGCTGCATCTTCTCTAGAGTGTGAAAGACTTTACAGATTCAGAAGCATCTCTAAGACTTTTCTTTTTGACAAAGCATTCACTCACTAAAATGTTGTGCATATGGGCTAGAGGAAAGGTCTTAGGTGGCCTAAAATTATTGTCCCTCAACCTTAAGCTCAACTGGTGCAAGTGAATGAAATGTATTTATATATCGCTAACAACTACGCAAGGGGCATCCCAGTGCTTAAAAGTGTTGACTTCACCTTAAGAATGAACAGTCCCACATTTTTCCTAAATATGTGTGATAATAGAAATGGAGATATTAATCAGAGCTTCAGTGTCAGGACATCTTGAGATAATGAAGATCATCATTTAGAATGCTCATGATACACTTTTCGGGTGGAATGCGATGGGTTTTCCAAGTCGTCATAAATCAAGGATGGCAGGGTCTCTACTTTGGGGGGATTCACCTCTACGGTCAATGTGATTAAACAGGGCTTCCTTCAGATGACCTTGGGCAACTTCTAGATGAATGTTATGGTGAATACCACCTTCTACACTAGGATAGGTGTGTGATCTTATGATCTGTAGGCTCTTTTTAGAGGTTGGCACTGAATGGGGTAGAAGCAAATGGAAGACACCTAGGCCCTCATTCCAACATTGATGGGCGGCGGAGGCCGCCCGTCAATGTTGCGCGTCAGGAATACCGCTCCGCGGTCCAGAGACCGCGGAGGGTATTCCAAGTTTTCCCCTGGGCTGGCGGGCGGCCGCCGAAAGGCCGCCCGCCAGCCCAGGGGAAAACGACCTTCCCACCATGAAGCCGGCTCGTAATCGAGCCGGCGGAGTGGGAAGGTGCGACAGGTGCTACTGCACCCGTCGCGTATTTCACTGTCTGCTATGCAGACAGTGAAATACAAGCGGGGCCCTCTTACGGGGGCCCCTGCAGTGCCCATGCCATTGGCATGGGCACTGCAGGGGCCCCAAGGGGCCCCGCGACTCCCCCTCCCGCCATCCGGTTCCCGGCGGGAGAACCGCCAGGAACTGGATGGCGGGAGGGGGAGTCGGAATCCCCAAGCCGGCGCAGCAAGCTGCGCCGGCTTGGAGGATTCCTTGGGGGCAGCGGGAAACCGGCGGGAGACCGCCGGTTTCCCTTCTCTGACCGTGGCTAAGCCGCTGCGGTCAGAATGCCCCGCGGGGCACCGCCGGCCTGTCGGCGGTGCCACCGCGTCCCGCGGCCCTGGCGGAAGTAATCCGCCAGGGTCGTAATGACCACCTTAATGTTCACACATAAAGACATGCCCTGCATATGTTCTCTTCTGTGACACGGGGGCTCGGGCAGAACTTCCTGCTGTTCACTTCCGGGACTATCATCTTATGCTAGGGTGCCTCAAGAGAGAGCATTATCAACACAGACTATGTTATAAGGGCAGGTTGCAATTTAAATGTGGGAAAGGAAGGCATACGCTGAAAGCATCCTCTCTGAGGTTGTGGAAAATGTTTATAATTGGCAGGGTCAACCAATAGAAACTAAAGTAAATGTATTTCTTAAAGGGAAGCTGCTCGTTGTTCAAGGTCTTCAAAGAGGCACCTTCCACAAACACTCTGCTACCACCGAGAAGAGCAAAGCAAAAAAGCAGTGAGTACTTTATCCTACCCTGTGTTTGCACCAGGAAAATTGTGTCACAAGATGTGTGTTTGTACGTTATGGTTATTTGAAAAGCTATTCATGTAAAGGAAACACTCCCACAAGCTTCTTATGGTGACAAAGTGACACCCAATTATGGGGTTTATCTCCATGCGATATAGATACAGCATCCTGTGTACGTAATTCTATTGGATAACAGGTTTAATTGGCCAAGTTACAAAATATCTTTACTGATGCTCTTACTTTTGAGAGGTAGAGGTCCATGAACACAAAGGAGCTGATTTAAGAGCCCATAGCGCCTCATTAGCATCATTCTTTTCACGCTAATGTAGCCCGAGGGCAAAATCGCTGCGCAAAATATACAAAGTGGCACAATGCCTGCACTGCGCCACTTTGTAACCCTTTGGGCTACATTATCCCTGCGCCAGGCATAATATATGCAAAGGGGGCGTCCCCCCATTGGGGGGGGGTAAAAAAAATGGCGCAAAAAAATCTAGGAGATTTATTTGCATCATTTTTTTCGGCACTTTTAACACCTGCTTAGAGCAGGCGTTAAAAGGAGGCACACCGTTATTTATAATGGGCCTCAATGGGCTTTGTAGGATTAGCATCAACATTTTTTACGCTAATCCTGCAAAGCTCTGAACTAGCTCAAAAACTAGATTATACTGTCATCCATCGACCCAGTCTAATTTTTTAATTCAAATTCCTTTGAGTAGCTTCTTGGTTTAGCAAATAGGATGAAAAACAACCTGGATCCTGGTTGTGCGAGTGCATGGACATGTTCTTCAGACTCCAACTGGTACGATGGAGGCTTTGGCGGCTGCTCAGTGCCAGGGAACGAGGCTTGAAAAGGAGCTTAGCTTGGTGCTTCCTGGCAGTAGGCCAAGTGGCAGAGCTACAACTTTAGGGATCTCACAACTTGTAGGGGGGTGAGCACTAGGGCAAAGGCAGGTGGTGCTCCAAAGGATAGAGCTGGGACATTCAGAGGTCTGACAAATCTTTCAAACCTGGTGTGTGCCTAAATTGCAGAGCATATATATATGCATTGCAATTCACAACTGGCAGTGTGAATAGTAAAGAAAATATTTCAAATCCTTGCGATTCCGAAAAGGGATGGCAAGGGCAGATGGAAATCATTCACAAAGTGTAAGCTGATAAAGGGGTGATGCATACATCTCTTGGTGCTCCTTGCATAGTGTGCTATGATTTGTGGCATTGTGACACCTGTCCCTTTCAAGGACAGAGATTACAATTATGGTGCATTTCTTTCCTTGGCATATTTTATTGAAACATTTGTTTTACAGAACAAAAACTGCATTGAACATTATGTGTGAGCAGCAAGCAACAGTATCCATCACAGCATAGTACAGTGTAATTGTACAACTGGTTAAACAAGCAAAAACTGTGCAAGTTCAACATCCAAAGCAACAGTGTAAGAAAAGGTCCGAAAAGGTGTCCATCTAGTTTGGAGTTTGCATATATAGCTGCTCAGAACAATCAACAAGTACAAAGGAAGGTGTACAGGAAGACGGTCAAAGAAATGTCTCTGAAGTCTAGCAGAGCGCCAGGGAGGGGAGTCCTGTGGGGAAGAGAGGAGGGTGAGGGTAAAGGGAGCGAGAGAAGGGAAAGGGTGTAGGGCAATCATGGGAAACCTTCACAGTGGAGGTTGATGTTACAGCCATGAAGCAGTCCAGTCAAAGAATTGGGGCACTAGGACCCTGGGTGGTGTAAAACTCCTAACGAGTGAAGTAGTCCAGCAAAGGCTGCCAGATACGGGTAAACCTGATTTCGGTATGTGGTATTATATGAGATGAAAGCTCTATAGCCATGGCATGCCATGCCAGAGACATGTCAACCATTGAGCAGTAGGCAGGGCAGTGGGTTTTTTCCAATGCAAAGTGATAAGTTGTTTGGCTGCCCTGAGCATGTGACCAATTAATGGCCATGAGTCATTGCCTCTGAAGCTGTGGGGCGAATGCCTCGAACTGCTATATTATAAGAATCTGGAAGACGTAAACCCACTACCCCTTTGTTGTGGCCTTTTCCTTCCAGTAAGTGGTTAGTAGAGGACAGGACCACCATATATGATGGGAATCCCTGGGTGTCATATTACAGCGCTAACAAAGCACCGAGATAGAGGGATAAATAGTGGAAACATGCATCAGGGTATAGTACCATCATGACATCAATTCGTACAAGGGTAGTGCGTGGTAAGAAAGCCGCACTTCCGTTCCGTAACAGTTCTTGTTAAGGCAACACAGTGAGTCCGATAGGAGAAAGAAGGTGCCACTCGGTCAGGTGCCCCACTACCCTGTTGGGCACAAAGAGTTGTGTACCAGGGTACACAATGACAATAAGCACAGATAGACCAAGGCACACAAAAAGGTAAACGTTCTTCAATGTTTCTGGGACGTGAGTAAAGCCCAAGTATTGTACATCCAGAGGTGAAGAGTAAAAGCGATGAATCCAAGTTGTTGATATGTTAGAGTCTTTATTCGCAGGTATAGGTTTGTGTCGTCTTTACAGGAAACAGCCAACACGTGTTTCGTCACGCAAGTGACTTTATCAAGGCTGGGCCCGTCCGGCCAGGTGCAGAGGACAGCAGTGAGTTCAAAAAAGCAGAAAATACGATGGTCAGTCCCGGGTGGGACTGCCGCAGGTGTACGGTGAACACAGTAGTCAAAAGGCTGGTGCTATCAGAGCCCTGATAAGCCCGAAGTATTAATCCTAACACCACTCAGCAGTGACCTGTTGTGACTGCTGAGTGGTGTTAGGATTAATACTTCGGGCTTATCAGGGCTCTGATAGCACCAGCCTTTTGACTACTGTGTTCACCGTACACCTGCGGCAGTCCCACCCGGGACTGACCATCGTATTTTCTGCTTTTTTGAACTCACTGCTGTCCTCTGCACCTGGCCGGACGGGCCCAGCCTTGATAAAGTCACTTGCGTGACGAAACACGTGTTGGCTGTTTCCTGTAAAGACGACACAAACCTATACCTGCGAATAAAGACTCTAACATATCAACAACTTGGATTCATCGCTTTTACTCTTCACCTCTGGATGTACAATACTTGGGCTTTACTCACGTCCCAGAAACATTGAAGAACGTTTACCTTTTTGTGTGCCTTGGTCTATCTGTGCTTAATGACATCAATTCGTAAGCCTTCTCTCTTTAGGATATGCTTCTATAAGTCCTGGGGATATCACGCCATAGCATTTCCCACTGTTTCTGGGAGATATCTTCGATGGTGTCAGACTACCATTGTAATTGATAGGGGATGGGGTCTCTGGTGTGGAAGCACTTGGTAGGTACACGATATCAAGCCTTGCTTTCCATCAAAAGCCTTTACTAAAGTCTTGAAAGCGGTGTATTGTTGTGTTGCCCATTGAACGCTAGTAGGCTGCAGTGCCAAATGAGCAGATGATAATATTGTAGGCGGGCTGATTCAGGTATGTGAAAATTTATCATACAGTGCTCAAAAGATTTAATGATACCTCCGTCAAAGAGATCACGAATGGTACAACAATCCCACTCTTGCCAGAAAGGGAATGAGGGTGCTTGAAAGGCTGGCATAAAGTCTGGGTTGCGGAGAAGTGGAGTGTTAGGGGAAGGGAAGGTAGTAAGGCCCGTGTGAGTGCTATTTTGTCCCAAATATCCATAACAGTCCTAGTAGGGGTTGCTATGTAAGCACTGCGTGGGCGTCCATATTTGGGGAGTCAGGCCAGTTCCCAGAGAGCTTGGTAGGCTAAAGCCTGGTCCATATGAGACCAATGTTTTTCACTCTCCCGGACAACCCGTTCGGAGATGTAGAGAAGGTGTGCCACCCAATAGTATTTGAGGAAGGTGGGGCAGGCTAGGCAGCCTCGGTCCCTAGGAAGCACCAGGATTGTGTTAAAGAATCGGGGGCATCCACCCACCCCCATAAGAAGTACATCTCATTGAAGGTGTTAAATTGCCAACTATCTTTAATGTGTAGCTAGCGCAGTATTATTGGGCAGGTGTGTGGAGTATAGTCAACGTGCTCCCGACCAACCCATAGCCAAGCAGTGCAATTCAAGACACTTTGGAACCGAGACGTTTATCTGAGTCCAGTGTAAATATCACGATTTTACCACTCTGAGAAACATGGCAATTTTGTGGGGGTCTCTTGTAGGATGTATAAATAGCATTGTTAGTAAATGTATTTGCTAGTGGGGCTATCTAAAGGTTGTTATCGAAAATAACATCTAGTTGCACACCAACATCACTGGTTAAAGATCCATAGCATCAGACCAGACAAGTAGAAGTGATGCTAAACATGCCTCAGACAATTAGTCGCTCATGTTCCCCAGACCTCTCCAACAGTTTGAAGTGGATTGGGGTGACTTCTGCATATATTCTGAAAACTTTATTTTGAATTTTCAGCATGCAGCCCTTTGAACCGTATAGGCCTTGAAGAGTTTTCTAGCTGGTGGTAGCTGAGGCTGCAGAGAGGTCTACTAACATCAGCACAGATTATGGTCTTGTGTGTGGGATGTGAGTAGCTGTTCCCCAGTGTTCTGCATGGTTTCTTTTCCTTCCTCTTCATGGTCAGAAATCTGACTCTGCAGGTTGTTAGACTTTATGCGGGAGGACAGCTGCATGGGATAGTCGTTTTCAATGCCTGCTATGTAAAGTGGCCCAAATTGGGTCTGGAGTCAAAAGTAGCGACTCATACTTATTTTTTTAGTGGAATGATATATGTTCTTTTGGGAGACCTCCCTGTTAATTAGAGAGGTGTTTTGAAGTTGTTGAGCAGAGCAACAAGGCTGGGGACCCTCGCCCAAGGTTAATGGCCTTTGCATTGCAGATGTCCATTGAAGGAGAGGATTAATGAGATAGTGTTAGAAACTTTATAGTTAGCATATCCAAGGTGATAATATATTCACAGATGAGTTGTTCATTTAAAAAGGGTATAGGACACAGGAGACATTTAGTGGTCCAGCTCATTTGGAGGTGTTTGCCATGAGTGAGTCAATTCCATGTTAAGGGGCTTATTTAGTAGTTGATGAATCTTGTTTCTGCAATAAAATGTCTGCACCGTTTTGCCAAATTTGCATCTACTCTGCCTCATTCAGACGTAGAAGAACTGCGGGGCTTCCAATGCCAGAGCCTCAACTGGCTTCACTGTCGGAAACCCGTAACCTTAATTTTTCCCTGCCGAGGACCAGGACCGCTATGTGAGACATGGAGGTCCCATGGAGGAAAATTGTAAAATGCCCACATGCGCAGTGATAAAACTCTCTGCATTTGGCTATTGTTACTTTGTTCCCCAAGTAAAAGCTCCAGTTTCAGGAGTTCATTCTTGCAGTAAAAAGTACTTTGTTGAGAAGACAAATCATGGGGTCTTCTCAACAAAGGAAATCTAGCTCAGGACTGACAGGAAGCCCTAAGTTTTGATACAACTATTTCATGGGCTAATATGGAGTGCTTGGGTTGAGGCTCGACAAGTTTCCTGTAGATCTAGAAAAATTACCTAGGAAAGTCTGTACATGATCCCTGTAAGTCTGGTTTTATCAAAAAGTAAAAGGATTTAGAAAAAGGTGTATGGTAGAGACAGCAGATCACAGCACTAAGCAAGGCTGACACCATCTATGTCTATTTCTAAAGCAGGTTGGAAATAGGCAGACTTAAAAACTCAGTTGTGATTATCTGCACTTAACTTCTAGGTATGCTTCCAAACGGCATTGTCCTAGTTTATTCCAACTCTCTTAGAAGACATGCATAAGGTTATTTTGTGTGTAATGAAGAATTATGTTGTCAGGCTGTTTCAGACTGTTTTCTAGGGCGCATAGGTAAACACATCAGCTGTTAATTGGGAAACCATCTAATACTTTTGGAAAGTGCCCCATTTGATTGCAGTTTAATATGATGGATGATATAATGTTACAATTGTGCTTCATATATTATTACCTCTTATACCAACTTGTCTTATACTTTCAAACTTCCGTAATGTATGTGAGTAACGTGCTACAATGTCTTCTTCCAGTTTCTGAAGATGTTCCATCTCTGGGAAAGCTAGAAATCCAGAAACGGATGAACGAGCATAAAAACCTGATCTTGGACACATGCGTATTGCACAGCCAACCACCAACGAATATCTACAAAAAGGTCAAAACCTGCAAGAAGGAGAATATTGCAAGTGACCCACACTCTAGTGGGCACAGAGATGTCAAAGCTTTTAGTACTACTGCCTTAATGGGGCATATGAAATCACCATACCCTAAATTGGTAGTAACTAGCAGTGATGACCAGCAGAAAGAGATATTGAATGGCGTTGAAATTCCAGTTTTGAAAGTAAGCAACGAGGAAAGTGCTATCAACAGGGAGGCTGCACCCATGAAGTCTGCACACCTGCGACCCAGCACTATGAATTCCCTGGCTAAGACAGAGGAGACCCTACAAGGTATGTGTTGCTTTGTATGGTGATGAGCTGAGGATTTTGGCATTTATAAACACCAGCATCAAAAAAGGAATGACCTCTGGAGCAGGTCAACCTTAGGATTGAGTGACTGATGGCTGCCAGCAGCGCTATTATCTGCACCTGTCCTGCTGCACTAGAGGAAGACCACTGCACCGGGCGGTGTCCTTCTGTGGGCTACAAAGGGTCCACATCAGGTATCTCTCCGTTAATGTAAGATCCACAGACATGAGGACTTCCTTCTCAGCATTAAGTGTTGCTGTTATTCATTCACTAACATGTTAGCTTAGTTTAGTTTTATTTTACAATAATGGCAGAGTTTTGACAATACCAACTGAAAGTGATTTCATTTGGGGGTAGCTACTTCTTGGCAGGATGCATGAGTGGCTGGATAGAGAGATGGGTCAGCTGACTGATGGGTGCTTTTCAGATGCAGTGTGATAGGATCTTCCATGATGAAGTTGAGGGGAGGATCAATGTTTCAATGATAATTTTAGATGCATGCTCATAGAGTATTTCTCCATTTGTATCCAAGGTTGCTGCTGTGATGTTTGTAGTATTTTTCTCCTTTTATAGCTCCGTCACACTCACATTGCTCACTGCACCATGCTTCATATTTGTATTATGAAACAGTTGTCTGCTTTGATGGAATATATGTTCATAAGTTGAATACAATTGACTTTTAAAATTTTCTTTAAATTGTTATGCTGCCATTCCAGATTAAGTTGAGCATTTTTCAATATCACACAGTTTCTCTTCACGGATACAAGGCCACCCTATTTACATACTTGACCAGTTATCCATACAGTGGAGTTTAGGTTAGCTTCAACAGTAGGGTTGAGGCACATTGACTCAGTTGACTGTAGGCAAATGTGATTCAATAGGCTAGGGACCACTCGGGTATTTTTATGCTGGCGATGATGAGTTTATGTGAAGGCTCCTGTAAATCAACAGGGCTAGAGATTATATGATGTCACTGAGTGAAAGTTCTGGTGATACAAATGGGTCATAAAGTTGGGTAGGGACTTCTGTGATGCAGAGGCATAACGCCTCCTATGATACAGTGTGACGGAGTCTTCTGCAATGCCCTGGCATGTGTTCTAGATGGCTGGAGGATCCAATGATGTAGTTTGGGAGAGGTTCATTGTTTCACTTACACACAGACACTTCCAGTTGAATTCCTGAGATCTTCCTTTGATGTATTTGGATACAATCCCTGGGGTGCATTTGGGAGGAATCTCGAATTAACATAGTATGGTGTAGACGGCTCGCATAAAGTTAGGTAAAAGCCCCTGGATCCAGTTGGGCAAAGCCTCGGTGCCAAGTGATTAATTTGTAAAAGAATAAGTGCTTGGGCCAAATGTTTTAGTCAAAAGCCCAGACCAGCGCTACGGAATGTCAAAGTGCTGCTGGATCTAAAGCTTGTGTAGACTTTATTCCACCTCATGCCTCTTTCATCCACAAGCAGCCACTCCCTGCCTCTTTATCTCAGACGTGCTTTCCTTCTTTGTCACTTTCATCTTTCTATCTCTTACTCCCTCTCTCCCTGTTTTGCGATTTTCTGTCTCCTGCTCGGGAACAAAGACTTTTGCAGGAAATTAATTGCTAGTCCCCAGAAATAAGTGCTGGTGGGCTCCACCTGCAGCCACCAGCCAAACTTAAGAACTCTTGCTGTCACTAAATGCAATCTGGCAAAGGGTCCTATGGTACAGCCTGTGAGATCTATTTTGTTTGAGGTGCTGGAGTCCCAGCTGTGTGGAGGTTCATGTGGTAGTGACACCGACAATCTAATTTTGGTTGATGCACAGTTGGTTGGAGGTGCCTTTGAGAAAGTTAAAACAAGCTTCTAATATATTTAAATGGAACCTTCCATAATGTAGTCAGGTTGCTGCTCCTGTGATAAGGGGCACAGGACACACGTGATGCAGTAGGTAGAAGCCTGTTATATGTTTGCAGCCACCATCCAATGATGGGCAGCCTCTTTTGTTGGAGAACTGTGGAGCCTCCTCTTGATGTAGTTGTTGGGAGACTACTTTGATGAAGTTGAGTTGAACATCCATGGAAACTCTTGTAATGCTATGGAAGTAGCCCTTCCCTAAGATAGCTGAGTTCAACATTTTCCGATCTATCTGAGTTAATGAGTTAATGCAAGTGGGCGGAACCACTTCTGATGCAGTTTAGCTGAACCACTTCTGATGCATTTCGGTTGAACCTCCTCTGATACAGCCAAGTCAACCATCCTGTGATGCAACTTAGCTGACCCTCTCCTCTGATATCGTGGTGGAAACCTTTTGTGATGCAGTTGAGTTGAACCTTCTTAAATGCAGCTGAATGTAACAACCTTTGATGCTTTTCAGTGAACTCCCTGATGCAGTTCGTGGGGAACCTCTGCAGATGGTGAAATTGTGATCTCAGTTAAAAAAAATCATCCAGCCGGAAGAGTAGGGGCTACAATGACCTGATTTCGGCCAAAGAAATCCTGTTGCAATTCTGCACACAATCTCAATATAATACCCATCCCTCATACAAAATATGTGCCCTATGCAGAAAAAATACTTTTACAAAGTATTATCCAGACATGCTACTTTCCACAGAACATTGAGAAACGTTGAATTTTCTGCAGAAAAAAAGGTTTTATTTGATGTAGAATTTGTCAGCATACTTTGCAAACTTTCGAGGAAAGCAACACACAAAGCAAAACCTGTCTGTGTTATTGTTTAGATATAACAAAATATTTAGTTAATCACCCAATGGAACTAACTGGCACATGCTTTGATTGTGTTTTGGCATTTTCCCTTAGTAATTGCTATTTAAAGCCCATTATTTACTATCAGTCACTACCACTGATGGGCGGTGACACTAACAGAAACAAATGGATGAAAACGCCAATCCACAGGACAAAGGCATGTTTTATGGGCCCCCGCAGAAAGCTTAATAAACTTTCAGTACATTGTACAACTGACCGTAAATTTGTCTTCCTTTCTTTTTGTGTTTGCAGTGCAGAAGCCGATGGCTGGCAGCAGGAGGGTGGCACCCGTTCTCATTACTCTGGGCACCCTGATGAGAGGATCTGTGTTCGTAAGTCTTTCCGCTTGTCTTTTCACCTACAGTGCCCTCTGACAGATGCCCACTGGCAACGGGTGCCAGCCGAAAGGAGTCCACGCAGTTCCAAGCCAAACATTTGTCTGTGTTCTTCATTCTGACCTGCCACAGTGGGCAGGATTATGCCTCCTTGGTGGTTCTGGATGCACAGCCAGCGCCAGCATACCCTTGCGGGTGATTGTGTGCTTTACAAATACACATAACATAAGCAAATACCAAACAGAGCAGATTGGCTAGATGGATGAAAGGTTAACCTCTGCAGGGCTGGAGGACAGTAGGCTGCTTCCTGGCTCAGTGGTGATAGCTCATCCAGCTCTCAACGCAGCCACCAGGGAGCAGCATGCATTATGTTTTCAAATGACACAGATGATTTGCTGGTGTGGAGAAATAAGGCCCCTTAGGTCCATGAGAGAGTCTGAAGTCTTGTAATATTTCGGCGGTTTTCCTTCAGAGAAGTCTGTAAAATCTATGGGCCTCATTAAGAGGCCTGGTGGTGGTGGTGGTCAGACTGCCGCGGCTGTGATCCCGACGGGGTGACGGGGGTCTTGGTTGTCATCAGCCAGGGCGGTGCCGAACTCAGAGCCACCTTGTTGATTACAACCTTGTTTCACGCCATCCTTTTCCCACATGAAAAGGCTGGCAGAGAACAAGTGCCGGGACCAATGGGGGCCCCTGCACTGCCCATGCTTGTGGCATGGGAAATGCAGGCCCCGCCCCACCCAGCACCCTCGGAATGCGCACTGTTTGCTCTGCCCGTGAGTTTAGTGGTCCCGAATTCGGACGGCCAAACTCATAATGAGGCCACATGTCTTTTTCAGATAATACATTTGGAAAAATGTCAAATGAATTGTCTGACCCCATTGCTGTTTGTCAGCTTGTGGGTGTGTCCTTCTTCACCATTGGGAAGCAAAGAAGGTGCGTTGCTGGGTTTGCATCAGTCTTATTACAGTCATGATAGTGCATCTCCTCGATGAAGATGATACTTTAAGATTCACATACACCTCCAGCCACGTGAGATAAATATACACATGCAACATGAGCACACATAGCTTCAGCCATTTGTAGAGACAGATTTACCTTCTGTTACAGTGATCTCTCTCTCTGTGGTGTACAGGAAAGACACACAGCTTCTGCCTTCTGCAGGAGCACACATAGCTTCAGCCACTTGCAGTGACATACACCTTCTGCCACAGAGAAGCACGTGTGTACACACACATGCATGTACACATTCTGCCACTTTAAGAGATAGCCCTGCTATCATCCACAGAAGGCACATACTATCTGCAGAGAAATACGCCCCTCCTGCATGTTCAGGAGACACAAACGTGCACACTTTCTTCCACTTGCAGGAGGCACACAAAACTACTATCTGCATACACACAGCTACACAACTTCTGTTTCTGCCACACTGGGTCCTGATTTGAAGGTAGAAACAGGAACCAATAAAAATTACATCCCATGCCTAAAAGCCCCTACAGAGTGGTGTTTGCAGGCAGCCGTGCCATAAACTGAATGCTTCCTGTTGGTAAAATAGGGCGTAACAAAGATAAGCTGCAGGACTCGACGTCTAGCGGGGGACTGTGGGACTTTTAATACTAAAGGGGATAACCTGAAGCAGGGGAGAAGCTAAAAGGATACAAGACAGAGCGAGCTTTCTGGCCCTACCTCTGCCCTTCCTGTGTTACGTAGCCAATATCAGTATACAGTGTTTATAGTGTGGGCTACAGGAGGCAGGTCTAGGCAGTATCTCCAATCCAAGGAGGAACACAAGCCTAGCAGAACCAGATCTGTTGAGCCAGCAGAAAGCAAACCATGGGGAGGCTTGGAGGCATCATGCTTTGAAAGAAGTGCATTGGAGATGGAGAAGACTAGGACCTCCTTTCATTTCTCGGCCTCCGATGACTATAGAATTTAAAAACAGCAAAGGTGGCAGCTGGCAGCAATCGACATTGACACATAGCTTGTGGGCTGTTGTAATTTTCCCTCTTGGGACCATCGGTCCCAGGGAGCACCCGGCCTGATGATCACAGCTGCTGTGGGGGGGCTAAAGGGTGGTTAGGGGTTGGGGGTGGGGGATGCACGCAAGGGTGGGCCCATCCTGCACCCATCAGCGACTGTAAGAGGCCGGGCTGGGCTACCCGTCTTGGCTTTTGCTTGAAGTTTACAGAGGTGACTTAGAGGTTAAACTGGTTGCTACTGAGATGGGTAAAAGGAAAATTGGTAACAGCTCAGCAGTGGAGGACGTAATCCCCACAATTGACTCATTTTGGGTGCAGGCAACAGGAGTGCTCACTATGGAAATAGAGCTATTGGACAAGATGCTCTCCATGGAACGGACAAGGGGGCTTTGCTC
Organism: Pleurodeles waltl; assembly: GCF_031143425.1. Classification (NCBI taxonomy): domain Eukaryota; kingdom Metazoa; phylum Chordata; class Amphibia; order Caudata; family Salamandridae; genus Pleurodeles; species Pleurodeles waltl. Next base: position 70,983,357 of record NC_090448.1, read on the forward strand.
CACACCAACAGATGGAGTTGCTAGTCAGAGCTCTTTTGACATTATAGAGTCGCATGGGTTGCCCACATGCCTTGAAGCGGAGTATGTTAACAAGGGCAAAACACCCTGCTGATACCTCCTTTTTAAGTTAAGCCCGCGGTAAAAAGATGAGGGGTTGCGCAACAGAGAAAAATAATTTTCGGACCAATGAAAGAGCAAATATAGATTTTGTAGTTTCACAAGGCAAACTTATTTGAGATGAAATATGCACAAGGGTTGAGAGAATGGTAACAAATCTTTTAACGCCCTTATGTGATTGCTTGAACATAATTGAGGTCAATCTGTCAAGTTTAGCTAAGTTCAGGGAGGTCCCCCCTTCCGCTTCAGTATCTCAGCCCTCACACACAAACTGTGTCAACTCTGAGGAGGGACCCACACCTGCTACAGTATCCCTTTCCTCACACATGAATCGTGCTAACACGGGGGTCAAATACGGGGAAAGAAAGATCTCAGGGCAAAACATGCTCGAATGTGCAGGAGGTACAGTGAGGGACTAGGCCTGCCTTACAGGCAGAGTTAAGAGAGGCATCGCAACCCCGGGGGGAGGGAACAAATTGATCAAACCCCTGAAACTGCCAATTTGGCTAATATGGGCTCAAGTAAAAAAGGGGGGTTGGAGACATTGCACATAGAAAGAGCAGGCTGTGGGACTAGGCTACATCTCCTGCCTGTTTTGACCCCCTTTGTGGCTGTCTTGGTGGAAGTACCATCCTTGAAGGGGGGCGTAGCGGAAACAACCGGGGAGTTAATGCACAAAATTAAATATTGGTGTGGAAATGAGTTACACCAAGGTCCTCTCCTTTCCCCTCACATAATTATTATAAGAGTGGGCGAGGTGGGGCATAAGGAGAAAAGCATCAAATGGAATTACGTGGTGATTAATATGAGGCATCCTGAGGTCATATGGGATTTTTGTGCAAACTAGAATTCTCTGTGATGAATCCATTGCTGAGATTCGGATAGTTCAACTGTCATTTTTTTATCCCCCAAACTTTGTGCACTCTAGAGTGCAGAATTTAATTCCATATGGAATAGGGCCAGAAATGCAGGGAGTTGCATACCCTAACCTGCTCCCCCTCATGAATAGAAATGGCCCGGAAAAGAGGAGAATTGCATACCCTAGGCCGCTCCCTCTAATGAATAGACTTGAACCCTTGAGCAAGCTAGATTGTAATGACTGACTGCATTGGTCCCCTTTAACTCCTGCTGAGACTCATGTTGGTAGTAACCATGGGCAATGGGCTAGTGTGAGGCAGGGCGGCCACAGGTGGGGTTCAGTCGTGAAACTAGCTAGTTGGAACATTGTGGGGCTGAACAGCAAAAAAGGTGATGAGAGGTGGTTGAAGATAGTCATGGGGCAGCATATACTAGTGATGCAGGAAAGTTGGGTGGGTGAAAATTCCTTGCATCTGAATGGGCTCTCCTCTTTTTTCAGTCCAGCTGTACCCTCAAAACTCAGGTAGAGCGAAATGGGGGTTAATGACCTTAGTCTCTTTGAAACACTCATGTGCTCCCGGCCAAGTAGAGACAGGCTGTAGTTGTCTTTTGGCTGTATAGCTGGTTTTCAAATCAGACCCAACCTTGTTAATTGTAAATTTTTACAATTCATTCTTGCGGGGGGAAACTACTGAACATTTATCCTATTTAAAATGCTTCTTGGAAGAGTATGATGTGCGTCAAACAACCCTCTACTTTGTGATTATCCTGGCTGACCTTAATGTCCACTTGTGCCACTGTCCTTGTTTTAACTATGATGAAGTTAGTTATGAACGGTGTATTGGTACTCATTTTGAGCACTCAGCACAAGGGGAGGCATTGGAAGATTTTTTAGGAATTTGCACCATATTGACCAGGTGATTGAGGTCAATGTCGTCCCATCATTTACAGGTAGTGGTAGTCAGACGGTTATTGATTTTGGCCCTTATTCTAACTTTGGCGGTAACTGCCGCCTACAGCCATGGCGACGTCTGCCAACATACCGCCGCCGTGGCTACCAGCCGCCCACGCGTATTATGACCGTCAACGGTATTCCGCCAGAAGACTGGCGGAATACCGCCGAAGGTCATGGTGGCGGATGGCGGTAAGGTGGCGCTGCTGACAGCAGCACCGCCACGCTAGCAAAACACTGCTGACCGTATCATGAGCAATGATACGGCCTGGTGGTGTTTTGCTGGCGGACGCTGCTGCTGACAGCAGTGCCGCGTCCCGTCTCCAGCCGGAGGACCCCCTGCAAGCAGGTAAGTCGTGTTCTCCGACAGGAGAGGGGGATGGGGGTGTTGTGTGCGTGTGTGGGGGTGTTGTGTGTGGGGGGTGTATATGGTTTGGTATGCGTGCATGCGGGTGTGAGTTGCTTTGAATGAGGGCGTGAATGACTGAATGTGAGTGTCCGTGTATGTTGTGTGTAGTGAATGCATGTGTGCGACAAAGTATGTTGGTGTGTGTTGCGGTGTGTGGGTATGTATATGTGCATGCGTGGGTTGATGTGGGTATGCGTGTGTGCATGTGTGTATATGGGTGTGGGTGTGTAAATGTGCGGTGGGCAGAAGAGGGAAGGGGAGGGTGGGGAAGGACTTTGGGCAGAGGGAGGGGGCATGGGAGACCCCCTATCAGTGCCAGGGAAGGGATTCCCTGGCACTGATAGTGCCTACCGCCATGGTTTTCGTGGCGGTATGATTGGCACGAAAACCATGGCGGTAGGCCGGGTCTTAATCTCGAGGGTGGGATTGTGATGGCCGCCGGGCTGGAGACCAAAGTCTCCAGCCCAACGGCCATTACCACCCTGGGAGTTGATGTGTTAAAGTGGCTGTCTGTGTTGGCGGTTACCGCCAGGGTCATAATCCCATTTTGTTTTACAGCCGACCTGTTGGCAGTATTACTGTCGCTTTGACACCGACTGCCAGGGTCATAATGAGGGCCTTTATTTTTAAATCAGCTCTGTTGGTCCTTCAAGTTCTTCAGATGAAGATTGAGTGGAATCACTTTAGTGACCACAATCTCCCTTTTTCGGAAATGGAATGGGTGATTGAGGAAGGTGTTGTTTTTGGTTTTGGCCCGAGGAATTTCAAAATCGCCCCTAGGGACCTGGCACAGAGGTTTAAGTGGAGCAAAGTGATTCCGGAATCCTTTATGGAAAACCTTTTAGTGACGAAGGAACAAAATATAAATGATTGTTTGGATGAGGGCACTGAGAAGATGAGTTAGTGAATGCTTTCTATAGGCTTTGTCTGCAGGTCACGAAAAACTTTACAATCATGGCCAAAGTGAGTAACTTGGAGGGGGAGATATGATTTGATAAAAAATGCTCAGAACCCCCTCAAAATCTGAGAGTAGCCTTAAACCAAAATCCAGAGGAGAGGATTAGGATAAGGGTGTGCAGGAAGGCCTATCAATTGGTAAGAGAAGCTTGAGGAAAGGAAATTAGAAATCAGGCTTTGAATGACCTCCTGCTGATAAGTTTTCTGAAAAACAGTGCTATGTTCTGGCAGTCAGTGAACATGCCAGTGTTCATAGGGGCCAGGACAGAAGTCACAAACTTTACTATCTCACCTGACATTTGTGTCAGGCATTTTCAGTCCAGGTATCGCTGTGGCAGAGGGTCTTAACTCCATTCAGGTCGTCTTTAAGGAACACTTTTCTTTATTGACTGAGAAAAAGGAGATCTATGATTCGATTGTATCCATGACAAGCACCTGGTCTGGAAGGGATCCATGTAGATTTGTATAATGCAGACCTGCTTCGTATTGGGCAAAAATACTTACCAGGGTATTTAATGTTATTGGGTCTACTGGCCTCATACCATCCTGGTCTGGTTCGACTATAGTCCTGATTTTTTAAAAGGGCTCAAGAGCTGAGCCCCAATGTTATCGGACAATTTTGATGATAGACTCTACATTGAAAATCCTGGGGAAGGTTGTCTTAGTGAAATTGAACGAGTGGTTGGACCACAGACACATCCTCTCTAGGCTCTAATATGGGTTTAGGACAGGTAAAGGATTCGTAAGGACCCTTGTATCTCTACAAGACTGCTGGATTAGGGGCGGCAGCACCTCTGATTGTAGGCGACTGAGTCACTACCACAACAGCTGGTAGCTATCGGCCCAACCCTTCCAGGTTTCTAGCAGCACCTCAACAAAACACAAACAGTAAGGGTGATTTCTGGCAGCCTAGTGCATGGAGTCTGAAATCCTCTCAGGGAATCACGGTGCAACAAGTCTTACCCTTTTCTCTCATTAGGAATGAGTCTCTTACACACACACTCACAATCAAAAAAAGAAGATGCAGGAAAGTTTTCAATGCATTTATTGAAAAGACTGCAATCTACGATAAAATGCATGAGCTGCAATGATTATGATAATGACAAAAGACAAAATCAGGATTGTGAAAATAAGTGATGTGAATATGAACAATCCTAACATTTAGCAAAAAACATAAAAACACAAATTCCTCCCTAAAGCGTATTGTCTACCCTAAAAAAAGCAAGGTATGATAAACCTAATCTGCCCAAGCCATGTCCATGGGAAGCTCCTAAACCATTACTTTAGAACAAGTTCTTCCTCCAGTCCCCAAATCAGGCTCTGTAGAGACTCAAAGGCTGAGGTCTGCTGCAAAATGATGTGCAGTTCATTTTGGAATATCCAGGGTGGAACCCCTCTAATGACCCTGCCCTCACAGAGTGTTTATATAAAGCCCATGTTATCGTTCATGCAGATATCCTGACGTAAGTATGTACCTAAGGGTTAGATTGTGGGTGCAAACTTGGATCGTCAATACTATAACAAAATGCCATACATGTTCATATTCTGTGAAGCAAAGGGACATGATGACAATCCAATACATACATTATTGATAGTGACGCTTACACAGAATAGCAACGGATTATAACATAAAAATATATCTTATAAAATGCAAGAACTGCAAGTACTGCTATAATGAATAAAAAGAATGAATAATAATATAGAGCATGTTTATCTAGGTAAAAGGGCACAGGCCTGCAAGCCAAGGTTAAGCTAAACTCTTGTACCCAAGCAACTAAAATGGATCCACAACATAGGGAGCATTGACCAATGCTTTAATCTTCAACTGATTATTGGGAAGTATACACTAGCCAAGAGGGTTAAATTACTTTTGGCATTTAAGGACCTCACATCAGCTTTCGATAGAGTGAACAGATCAAAACTCTGGGGGCAGCTTAGAAATCTAGGTATTGACATAAATATAGTAAATTGCTTAATGGAGCTTCACCAGGATTTATGGGCATCTGTCAGGTATAACACTGATGGCAGTCTTACCCATCCAGTGAGAGTCCAAAGAGGGGTGAGGCGAGGGTGCATTGTAATCCCTCTACTGTTTACCCTTTATATTAACAACTTGGGGCCCGCTTCAGGTGCCGCATGTAAGCCCATTACCCGGGCTGGGCCCCGCCTCATCTCTGCACTTCTGTATGTAGACGATGCAGTGTTGATGACTAGGACGCCAGCGGGTCTTCAGCGATTGCTGGACGCATTTATTAGTTTTATGGGGGATTTGGATCTGGGCACAAGTTATTCTAAGTCACATACTATGGTGGTGGGGCCAGGAAAGAAAGTGTGGAATAAATGTTTTGGGGGTTGTACGGAATTGACTAGAGTATCTGCCTTCCCTTATCTGGAGGTTCTTTTTGATGAGCAGTGGTTCTGGGTGCCAAAAAGGAAGGTGAAGAGAAACACTTTATCCATAACTTTTGATTTTTGCAAAGAGCCTGGGGGCAAAGCCAGTTCATGCCCTGGTGAAGGTGTACCAAGCTAAATGTATTCCAGTGGCGACCTATGGGTGTGATGTCTGGGCTCACAAAAATACCAGAGAACTACAGGCATCGAAAAATAGCTTTCTGCATAGACTGTTAGCAGTTGCTCAGGGAGTCCCCTCATATATGTTACATGAAGAAATTGGTATGTGTTACACTGTAGACCAAGTGGCTGTGGTCCCTGCAAAGATATGGATCAGGAAATGGGTAAATCCTGATTTAGAATTCAACTAGGCAGTGACTGAAGGCTGTTTGTCTTTAGAAGGAGCAAACCGCATTCCATGGCTCACTTATATTAAGACCTTTCTATGTACCCAGAGCAGAGATGTCCAGAGCTTTTTGATAACCCAAGGGCCATTGTCAAGGAAGACCTGAAGGGCTTTAAGAAACTTTTTCAAACACAAATTGGCATAGCGAGAGAAAGTGCGAAATCGTCAGTGAGGGCACACATGTTGATAAAAAGTTGCACCTCCACGGAGCCCTATCCCAGGATGGCCCTTAATGCACGGCATCAGTTTCTGTTAACAAGGTTTAGGTTCAACTTAATACACTGGGTCTGGCCTTTCCTAATGGTTACTGCAGAGTAGAAGATTTGGGCCCATGTTCATGCGATAATTTTTCACCACAGGATAGTTTACATTTTATATTTTTCTGTAGTCATTACGATACCTTGAGACAACAGTTTATAGTTCCACTGCTAAAAGGGAAACAATTTGTGCAAGTTAAACCTCCCCTAATATATTTACAAATGCTCTCAAGCCCACTGGTGTGTCATGGAGTGGCAAGTTTCTAGTCAGGAGCTCTCAGCTGTGGGCTAAAAATGATTTTTTCTTTATATGAAAATGGTTTGAATGTGCATGACGTACGCTAGAATCAATTATTCTTTGTAAATTTGTATTTATTTTAGCGTACTATTGTTAGGGATTTATGTTAATGTATATCTGTGATATTTAAATGTTATTATGATTTTTATATTGTTGAGTGTTTTGCACTTCTATAGCTTTAATTAGCCGAATAAAGTATTTCTTATCTCGTATGTTATCACATTGACATATAGGGGCAGGAAACTTTGGTAAAAATTGGTATACTTGACTATACATGCTTGTGACTTTCACATCAGACATGCGTTTGTACTGCCGCATGGTGTGCAGGGCCAGCTCCCCTACTGGCCTGCAGATGAGCAATATGACTAAGGCTTGCAAGGAGGTCTGGCAGCCATCCTAATGATACACTTGGAGAGCCTTGTGTATCTATAGAGTTATGTGTTGGGTTGCTGTATCCCTTTCAGTAGTGGAGGCATTCTATCTTCAAGTACCTTTGTTGGAAATCAAAGACCAGCAGCCCCTTAAGTGTGGGATGATTGACCTGGTCCATTAGTGCGGGATGGCAGGTACATGTTTAGATCTGCTGGCTTTCAGAGGGGATATCTGGGAGACCAGTTTGATGTCAATGTAATTGGAAAGATCTAAGGAAACACATCTACATGGTTTGTCATACTAGTAATGCAAAATTATATCAGGAACCAGGATTCGGACTCAGATATATGTAGATGTCTAGATAAAAGCCTGACTCTGTCTTGTACTGCATAACTGTGTGATGTCCATTCCATTAGGGCAATTTAAATTGTGGGTGGTGGAATGAATCTCAGCCATTGGTAATTACTTGGAGAATCATTCTATTCCATTGCTTTTTGCCCACCCTGCCACTCCAGACTTTTAGCCTGCTCATAAAGGATCAGTGCTGCCCAACTACCTGGCCAATCCCCCATAGGCAGGAACTTAACATCCCCAAACCGATTTTGACCTTGTTGGCCTCCTGCAGTGAGGTGCCCTTGAGTCCTTTAGCACAGTGAGCACAGGACCCATGTCCAGATATACCTGTCACACTAAAATCGTCTTACTTACAAAAACAAAAGAGATATGTGGAATACTTGAATCAGTTGTATCCACAGGCAGTCACTCAAACCACATTCCAATTCATTATGTTGGCAACCACGCTACTCCAGAAAGAGACTAGCCAAGTGCATCGGATCCCCAATCTTTCTGGTGAATCCTGGACACTCCAAGAAAATTCCATAAGCAATGTATAGTGTTGAGGTTTAGTGAAGTTCTGAGCAACTTACTGTCTCTTCTCGTTTGAGCGTGTGCAAATAATACATTGATACAAAGGTACGTCATGAACAAGACCAACAAATACAATGCATCAGGCCCTTGCGTGGGGAATGAATTACCAGCTACTGAATGGTATCTAGTCCATGGTCATGATGGTGTGCCGACCGTGAGGATCTGGTGACGATCATGATATGAGTTTTGTCCTGTTAGGTGGGAAGGTATGCCTCAGATGTTAGTGGGGTAATGCTGAGAGCTATGCACATATCCTTTCAGTTCTTTTCTAATGCCAATGTTGCTTTTGGGTGTCAGGGTGTGTGGTTCAACATTCATTGAAAAGGGACATGTGCTCATACCCTCCCCCTCTATTCTAAACAATGACTGACAGTATTTTGCGCAAGTAACTACCACCGACTTGCACAAAAAGTTCAAAAAGATTCAGGTTCTTACATATTTAGATATTTATCATTGTTTCTGCCTTATGTCCTCTGAATAAATGAATTCTAAAGTGACAATGAGACCTATAAAACATGCATTAAAAACAAACTGTACATGAATGTCAATGGTAAAAGGTAATAAGTCTAATTCTGTGCCTTGTAGATTTTAAGAAACCATGTTTTCTTGTGTCCCAGGGCCTCTCGGATGTCCTTTTTAAAGACCAGTCCAACCTGTGTGTGGTGAGCAACGGAGCCGAGTGTCTGAAAATCTCCAAACGGTTTTACCTGGACCACGCTCCAGAGGAGCTCATCAAGATGTTACAACAGCACGTAAGGCACCAACATATTTAGCCGAGTTTCTGCCTCCCTGGACAAACCCTAAAATATCTATAGATACATTGCCCCATGAGAGCTAACTGGCACAAGCTTGGATTGAATGGACCTGTCTGCTCCCACACTCTGACACTCCATTCCAACATGACCTCCACTTCTAGACGTCAAAAAATGTTTATCAACATTTTTATTGTATGCAATACCTGTGTAGCAAAATTATGAAACTAAGCTGTCTGATTGTCCAATTCCATCAGAGCTCCTTATGCACAATAGAGGGAGAGAGGAAGGATAATGGACTAGCATCCTATCTTCCTCTGAGGTCAATTAATTAGAAAGAGTGGGAAGTCACCCACAAAATCAATAACAACGTCGGCCTATTTCCAACATTTTGGATAGGCTGAAAGGTTGTTACAGATTTTGTGTGTGACATCCCTCACTGTCTAATCAAATCCATCAATTATACTCTAGCCACTCCTCAAAAGACGTATGAACTCTTGGGATTAAAGTGAACTTCTTGGTAGGTTTTCACCAGCTTCACTATTGATAGTTAACCCTATGGATGAACTCTACATCAGCCATAAGAACCATTCTTCCTTCAAAAAAGTTTCCGAAGCAGCTCTCAGAAAGGGAGTGCACAATTTGTGCCCTATATACATCACTAAACACTTAATTCTCCTCTCCATCAACTCCCCTCCTTAAGTGAAATACATGAAAATGTAATGTAATCTTGTAACTTTACTGAAGGTGAGCAGTTCTTGCTAGAACATTCAACATCACCCTTGTCCTTAGCAGCACAGTGAAATGTTTTTGATCGCACCTCACCCCCTCAACACATTTGTGAAAAAGATAGTCATGCATATTCCTAGGTTTTTCACTCAATAATAGAATATTTAATTGTAACAGCTATTAAAAACCTAGAGGTGAATGCCTCCATGTTGTACCCCTCAGACGTTCCTTTCCAGTGGTATATGGTACTATCCTTACCATATTCACTGGAATTTGCTTGGGAATTGTGTCCAACTCGGCTAGTCTCATAAACTAAATATGTGCAAGAACATTGCTCAAACACGCATTTTGACACCCCTACTGTTAACTCTTTAGTACCATAAAAACTTTCAATCCTGTTCTTCATCCTTGTTAATCACCCTAATGTTATCCTGAAAGTACAAGATCTTCTTTACACCCAGTAGCATGCTGTGCATCTTTGTCGGAATGCACTAACCTTGTGCTTGTAGTCCAGCGGGAGAGAGCACACTTTCATCTCTCGTTACCTCTACCAATAACCATATATACAGGGATTTGAGGGCCAGTGGTAGAAACAGGGAAAAGGAATTTGATAATACAGAAAACAGAGACGCCGGACTCTGACTCATCACTTCTGCTGGACAATGATGTTTGCAGGACGAAGTGGATATTTAAAGGCAGAGAGATGTAACTTTACTATTGTGCCATGAAGGGTCAGCACTTAACTGTAACAGTGAATGGATATACTTTAGCAATATCTCCATGTAACAAGCTCTCTGTAATTTTATGTAGAATGTATAATTCCTGAAACTAGGCAAACTAGAAATGAGTACTTTAAATATATGTTCATGGATAGTTCTCCCCTATGAATAGAACATTAATATTGACATTCATACATAACATGAGCAACATAGTTCTGATTTACAAATAATTCCTGTCACAAGATAATCCTTAAGGTGAAATGCAACATCCCCATAGTCCTAGAAGAGCTTATATTAAATGTTCAAATAGTCCAATGTTTGTGTTCACCACACAACACAACCTTTCTCTGTATTTCCAAAGTCCTTCATCACAAACCTAAAAGGAAGCAAGTGATATTTTTCAAGGGAAACCCAAGATCCATGGAAAAAGGGCCTGCCATCAGCAATTTGGAATCACGATTGCCTAGCAAAATGTTGTGGGCCGTGAGGGAAATTATACCAAGATATCCAAAATGGCAACTGGTCTACTTGGATATGTAGTTTGTTGTCGAGGACCTGTCCCATTTCCCATACTGAATCTTCGAGAATGCAAAACCGGAGTCCAGACAGTGTCAACAATCTGCGGGGACTGTCAACTTTTCCTTCCCTGAAAAAGGCGCCCCACGCTCCCCAAGGTCCAAGCCCCTCGAAGACAGAAGGAGCGAATGCGAGATCAAACATATTTCTGAACTGAAACATCTCTTGATGAAAGCTGTATGTGGTCTGGACTCCTGATGTCAGTTTAGACCAGGGAATACAGCACATTGCTCTATAGGGAAGAACACCTTAGCATCATTGGTAAGAGACATTGTGCCCCTGTAGTAGGAAATGGGTATTTTTGTACCCATTTGTAGTTATAGTGATTTCTCAGGCCCACAGGTAGACAGACTTGACAACTAGCCTTGATAACAACGACTGTCGGAGTCCTTTGATTTGATTTCCTCAGGAGCAGAAGATATATCCTCAGACCCAACCCAGATTACTCGCAATGAATTAGAATCTCCATATTGAGCACCCTGGAAGGGGAAAGGGGAAGGGGATTCAGAGAGACTGCCTCATAGATGATGTTTCGTCAAATACTCACTCTGCCACCTCACGTCTTATTTGACTGAATAACAGCACCTGAAAAATCACTTTCACAATTAGGGACACATTATGGCGGTCATTATGAACATGGCAGGAAAGACAGCCGACCGCAGTGTCAGCGGTGAACAGAATTCCGCCGTTGGCGCTGAATGGAAACACGCCATATAATGAACGAAAAAACCAACCCCGCCAAAAATCCCCAGATCACCACTCCCCGCCATGACACTGTCGGCGGGAATCCTGGACCACCCCACCCCACCACTGCCAAGCACACCCACATCCTGCCCTCCAAATAATGATGCACAAATCACCTTGGCAGACAGTGGAGGCCGGACGACCATTGGCGGCTGCGACTGCCACAGGCGGCAAGTGGACTCAACAGCAAGAAGTGAACACATTGGATAGGCGTCTGACCCACACACCTGACACACATCCAGAACCCCATAAAACACCCCCAGACACACCCCACAATCCCTTGCAACGAAAGCAGGACAAGAAGACGGAGAGCACCAGAGCCAGACAGCGAATGCCAACATACAGGAGACGCACACTGACCCACAGAAGAGCACCGTTACCTTGTTCCCAGTCCCAACACCATCCACCACACTCACCATGTCCCCCCCCAAAAACCCACGCTTCACCGAAAGGGAGTTAAGGACCATGGTGGACAAGATCTTGAAGGTGGAGCCACAAATCTTTGGGGCCGAGGTGCAGCACACACCCATCACCCGGAAATTGGAGCTGTGGCAGACCATTGTGAACAGGGTGAATGCAGTAGAACACCATCCACGCACCAGGGACGACATCCGGAAGAGATGGAACGACCTACGGGTGAAAGTCCGGGGCATGGCATCCAGGCACCACATCGCAGTGCAGAAGACTGGGGGAGGACCGCCACCAACACCACCGACTACACCGACTGGGAGGAAAAGGTACTGGCTATCCTGCACCCAGAGGGACTCACAGGACTCACTGGAGGAATGGACTAGGGTTAAGTCAACTACAATTACCCCATATCCACCACAGCTGCAATGCATGCACCACCCCACCCCACCCACACCCACCTGGACCTACACCCTACCCAGCCATTACCCACTACATCCACCCCCCTGCATGACCTCAAACCCACTAACAGGCCCACATCACTCCTGCTGTGCACAGCCACCCACAATGGAACAATACCCCCCACCACAATGCAACCCCACACTGGCGGTAAATGCAATGTCAACCTCACAAAGGAACCCTGGAAGGCCACTGAAAGTAACACCAGCACAAAATAGCCCAGCCCTTTACACCTCAAACCTTCATGCATATGTAACAGACATGTCTATGTCCCTTAACAGGCACCACAACCCACGCAACCCTAACGGACGGGACAAGGAGTGCCACTGCCCTCCAGGGAGACAGAGGCACCTCACAAGACACTGGCAAAGGATCCCTGGACACTGATGAGCAGGCAGGCCCCTCACATAGTCCTGGACTCTCACCGTGCAGCAGCCCCACCCAGGAAACCACTGTCACCCCTACCACCCAGTCAAGACCAGCAGCCCAGGGCAGCCGTACCCACACCAGTGTACCCAGGGCACAGACTGGTGGAACATAGGTACGGAGGCCACAGTCTCCAACTCCCAACATGCAGGAAGGCGAGGGCCCCAGTACAAGTGGTAGTGCCAGACCTGTGCAGGGGACACAGGCACAGGGGGCTAGGGCAAGTGCAAGGGTCTCAGTGGGCCAGGGGGGAGGCCACAGGATGGATGCAGCAGCCCAAGATGTTATTTCAGAGGTATTGGGGGCCTACCAACATACCCATGACAGGTTGGCACATATTGTGTCCACCCTGGAGCAAAGTCAGAGGATGCAGCAGGAACAACACCAACAGGCCATGGAGCAGTGGAAAGAGCACAATGCCATAATGGCCACCGTAGCAGGAGCACTGCTGCAGTTGGTCAAAAACCAGTCTGACACCCACACCGGACAAGAGGCCCCCACAACATCCCTGGACAACCAGCATCAGATGACCCAAGCAGCAGAAACATCCCAGGAACTACCCTCCCAGGAAACCCAAGGGCCGACCATGTCACCCCAAGAAGCTCCACAGCAGGTGCCCAAACATACTCTCAGGCCAAGATATGGCACTGGAAACCCAGCTAAGAACAAGGCCCCCTTCAACAATTGACTCTGCTACAAATACAAAGCAACCATCCCACCCATTCCCCAACAACACTTAGCTAAGGGCATTTAGAAGTACTGTTCTACAAAATGGACCCATCAATACTACCTACAAGGCTGCCACCATGTTAGTTTTGAGGACCCCCCACCCTTACGACTCCCAACACTGTAAATAGCACAATTCACTCACTTCTACCAATAAAACACATTTCACACCTGTAACACTGTCCCCTGTCTTAAATTATGAACAAAGTGGAGTATGGATGCAACTGGCAGAGAACAACTTTATTGTCAATTCTGTGCATGATGGTAGTCCTGTGCCCAAATGGTGGCAAGGAGGGAATGCATATATTTTCAGTAAGTACCATGCAGAAGTGGGCCATGTATCGCCTATCATGACCAACCCCCCCATATGACAGAGCACACTGACAGTATTAGTCACTAACCCCAATGACAGGCTTAAGTCCCACACAGTTATTGGAAGTAGAGTTGTATTGGTTGGTTCCTGGAATTGACATCTTACCCTTCCTCATCCTCACCATCACTCTCCTCACCTCTCTGAGGTAGCTGATCAGGACCTATAGCACCCTCCACCTCCCAAGAGGGGGATAGAATGTCTCACTGCCACATTGTGCAGCATGCAGCAGGCCACCACTATTCTACGCACCTTATCAGGCCGATAGGCCAGGGAACCCCCAGAGATATGGAGACACCGGAATCTAGCCTTCAGGAGACCTATAGTTCGCTCTATTACCCTCCTAGTACGTCCATGGGCCTCATTGTAATTCCTCTCTGCATCCGTCCTGGGATTCCTCACTGGTGTCAGGAGCCAACGCAAGTTTGGATAGCCATAATCACCTACAAAATGGTGCAATACAGACTTGTCATTGTTATGTCCCTTAGTCAGACAGGCTGGTTTTCTGCAATGTGTCAGTTAGTGGCAGGCAAACTTACCTATGAACCACCCTCTGTCCTCTTGTAGTTGTTCCATCTTCTGTGGCACACTACTGTTCCTCAACACAAAGGAATCATGGACTGAACCTGGAAACATGGCATGGCATTCACATGGGAAATGTACTGGTCTGCAGTACATACCAATTGGGTGTTCATTGAGTGAAAGTTCTTCCTGTTTCTGTACATCTGTTCACTCACTCTTGGGGGGATGATAGCTATGTGTGTGCCATCGATGGCACCTATGACATGGGGAATGTTGGCAAAGGCATAGAAGTCAGACTTGATGGCAAGGAGGTCAGTACTTTGAGAAAACCTCACATAGGATTGCAGATGTTGTACAAATGCATTCAGAAATCTTGTCAGTACCTGGCTGAACATTGGCTGTGAAAAACCAGCACCCATGCCCACTGTCACTTGAAATGAGCCCGTGGCCAGGAAATGGAGTGCAGAGAGCACCTGCACTTCAGTTGGAACGGCATGCTGATTACGATTTCCCGGAGTTAGTGCAGGATGCAGTAATGCACAAAGGTCCTGAATAGTTGAATGTGTGAGTCTGTAAGTGATTATGATCTGATGCTCCCCCATGGTCCTCATATCCACAAGTGGGCTGTACACCGATGGTGCCCTTCCTCGCCACAAGGATCGGTACCTACAAGGGGTTACAAAAAGGAGTGATGAAAACACATACATAGGCACACTTGTCATCATTTGTGCACGGCATTGTTCATTGCGTTGTCTCTACAATAACTGCTACCTGATAGATATACATGTACCTCACAATGAGGGAACAGAGTATTTCATGTGTGCTACAATACTGAATGGACAGAGGCTTAGGTGCTTCATGTGGCTAGTAGGGCCTGCATTGTGAGTATTAATTAATTGTAGATGCGTAGGTAAAGGCAAAATGTCTGCCCACTGTTGTTCTGCCCTTTCGTTGTGGAAGTGACCTCATACCGCTAGCGGTTGACGTCACAGCGTAAGGCGGTGTTTACCGCTGTTTGCACCCTCATTGGCTAACATGGATGCCAATGGGGAATCCTGGCGTATCATGATCGCCGCCGGCGGTGACGGTGCACACCGCCGCGGAACGTACGCGCGTTCGTCATCGTTTGATTACTTGACTCCCTGATCTCGTGGGGACAGGTACTCCACTCTGTGTACTGCTGTGGACTGCCTTCGGCTAGGGATGTGCCACGTGTTGCAGGGGAAAGGGCCCCGGCCTTCACCCAGGAAGAACTGGAGAAGCTAGTGGACGGGGTCCTGCTCCTGTATGCAATACTGTATGGATGGCCAGAGGTACAGGTGAGTCTGGGTTTCGGGGTCACTGTGTGTGTGTAATGGATGGTGTTGATTGCACATGTTTGCACCTCTGAGCCTGCATGGGCCATGGTGCATGGCATGCTGCATGCAACTGTCCTATATGTCTGAGAGTACTGTCCGTCCCATAGTGGACGAGTAGCCAGCTGTTCCTATCATGCAAGTGCCTGACCTCTGTGCTCCATTTCTGTGTCACCCTTTTAGGTCAGCGCCCACCAGAAGAGGGCACATTGGCATGCCATCGCCAAGGAGGTACGGACATTGGGGGTCTACAACCGGTGGGGCACCCACTGTAGTTAGAGGTGGGAGGACCTGCGGCGCTGGGCGCGAAAGATCAGTGAAGTCCAGCTGGGGAGGTCCTCCCAATGTGGAAAGGGTGCCCTTAGGGCACTGACCCCCCTCATGCGACGGATCCTGGCGGTCGCGTACCCAGACCTGGATGGGCCCTTGAAGGCTGCACAGCAGTCACAAGGGGGTGAGTACTCATAGACCATACTTCAGTCTGGAAGGATGTCTGGGTGTGCAATAGGGCTCATGCTGCTGAGAGGCAGAGAATTTGACTGGTGTCCATCTACTGTATGTTCCCCAAAGGGTGTAGGGGTGTCTCTGTCAGGTTTCACCTACTTCTGCTCCGTAGGCATTTCAGGGGATGGGTGTAGAGCAGTATTCTGATCAGTAGTCAGGGGCATGGCCATGGGCATAGGGAACGGTGCTGCCTGTTGGGTGTGTTTTCTGGGTGGGTGTATGTCTGGCCATTATGTACCTGCATTCAGCTATTTACAAGTGTCTCTCCTGTTTTGTCTCCCCATCCCTGTTCTCTTGTGTTGGTTTGGTACAGCATCAACATCAGGCGAGGGAGCTGAGGCACCAGGACGTGGGGAGGCAGTGGCCCACGGATCCTCCGAGGCAGCGACAATTGACGCCCAGGGGACCAATGGGTGGGAGGGTGAGGGGATTTCCACGGGGGAGGCTACTGCTACAGGAGGTAGTGACTCTGAGACCTCCTCCGATGGGGGCCCCCCGCGGTGGCGGACCCTAGTGCACACACCACTACCGTTACATCTTCCGCCACCCCCATTCCATCACCATCCTCCCTTCTGCTCCCCGCCGAGTTGCCCGTGCCTGCCCACCCAGAAAGGTGGGTGTCTCGTGCGCCCCAGGCACCTCCTCCCCTGCCCCAGTCAGCCCTGCTGCCCTCACATTGGAGGCTATTGACCTCCTGAGAACCATCTCTGTAGGGCAGACAACCATTGTCAATGCCATCCAGGGGCTAGCATCAGAGGTGCTGCAGACAAATGCCTATCTGGATGGCATTCATGGTGCCATGTCTGCCCTAAAGAGATCTTTTCAGGCTCTGGCCTCCTCTTGGATGGCAGCCAGTTTCCCTGGCCATTCCCCCCCCCCCCCCAACCTCCTCTACCCCTTCCAGCACCCCACTCCCTTCACCCGTCCAAAGTACACATTCAGATATGCTGACAAGCACATCAACACACAAGAAGCACACTTCAAAACACAAGCACCACACACCCCACCACAAGCATTCACACAGCCAACAGACACCTGCACACACAATGTCCACTTCCTCCAGTGTGCCCACCTTTTCCGCCTCCCTGTCTGTCCCCTCTACATCCACACCCTCATGCACTGAACCTTCACTCACTGTTACTGCTCCTCTTCCTGCACTCACCACAATAGAAGACAGCCATACATGCACCCCATACACCACACTTGCACTCACCACATCTACTGTAGTTGACACATGCAGCACACTCTCCAGACTTGCAGACACCCACACAACATACATCCACACTAGCTGTCTGTCTTCTCCCACTGTGTCCACCCCCCCACCTCCCAAGACACACAAACGCACCAAGACACCCACCCATCAGACATCCACCACACCACAGCATACTGAGCAGTCACCTGTAACCACTACACGCACCACTACACCACATACATCCACTCCCTCTGCCTCCACTCCCACACCCTCATCCACACCTACCCCAATTGCTCCAAAGAAACTTTTCCTCTCCCGTGCTGACCTCTTCCAACCCACTGGCTCACCCTGTCTTGTCCCCAAACGTGCTCACCTCCTTGCCCTTTCTGCTCCTTCCACATCACAACTCACCTCTGTCCTCCCTTCACATTCCTGTGCCCCTTCCCCAGATAAGAAAAAGGCCCGGACAGAGCCTAGGCCATCCAGCTCCCCCCGAGCCAAAAAGCCCCCACCCCCTTCAAAGGAGAAGCCCACCCCCTCCACCTTCCCAAAGAAAGTCAAAGGCCCACCCTGCCGAAAATCCCCACCCCCTGCCCCCCTTCCGTGAGGTGCCTGGATGCCCATATGGTGCCCCATTATGTGGAGTACTAAGCACTTGTGGGAGTCAGGTTTGGCGGTCCGGACCGCACCTCTGTTGATGGTTTCTACCGCCACTGCCGACGGAGTGGAACGGACTGCCATGTTCATAATGAGGGCCTATGTCTGTTACTATATTTTCTTATTAATTAACATTTATTTCTCTCTGACATTTAATGTTATACTCACTCACCCTGAGCTCCCTGAGGTCTTGCTTCTCTCTGTCTGTCTCAATTTAACATGAAGAGTTGTCTGCTTCTTGACTCATGTGATGAAATTTTCAGTTCTGAATACGTTTCTCTACACGTTCTTAATTATTCTGTTCAGTTGCTAGATATTTATTTATATATATATATATATATATATATATATATATATATATATATATATATCAAAAACGAAGTTGTCCTCATGTGAAAGCGCACTCCCAACAGGTTATATAAACGGGAAGAAAAAGCAAAGCCAGCAACTCACAGTGAATTATTTAAGCAGTTTCATTATTACAGGCCTTAGGTTATAAAATCATCTCTGGACACGTGTTTCTAGGTTATTCATTTCTTCAGCAGAGAAAAATATAAAAGTGTTTCACCCTCGTAGGTGCAGCCAGTGCTGGAAGTGTTCCAGGCATTTCTTTCTTACTGCAAAGACCGGCATGGCTTCAGCTTGTCTAATTACAGGCACCTGATTAGTCTCTTTAAATACCAGTCAGCCCCAGTGGGCCTCTCAAGTGAGTAACAGTGCATGCTGGTTGTGGTGGTCCTGCAATTTTTTCATTTTGCCCCAAGTGGGTTGCTGGAGCCAAACGAAATAATGAACCAAAGTGCAAAACCTTTGTAGGCGAATCCAAAGTAAAATTGTCAGATTTGCTGTGAATAACCCAACCTGATTGCTCTTATGTGACAATCCATTTTTAGTCACACAGACCTGCTTCGATGTGCAGTGGTGCTGCCTTCCCGGCTGGACAGGCCGGTTAATTATCAAAAACGAAGTTGTCCTCATGTGAAAGCGCACTCCCAACAGGTTATATAAACGGGAAGAAAAAGCAAAGCCAGCAACTCACAGTGAATTCTTTAAGCAGTTTCATTATTCCAGGCCTTAGGTTATAAAATCATCTCTGGACACGTGTTTCTAGGTCAATCCTTTCTTCAGCAGAGAAAAATATAAAAGTGTTTCACCCTCGTAGGTGCAGCCAGTGCTGGAAGTGTTCCAGGCATTTCTTTCTTACTTTTATTACATTTCATTCTTCTTTCTAGTCATTTAACCTGTTGGGAGTGCGCTTTCACATGAGGACAACTTCGTTTTTGATATATATATATGTATATATATATATGTATATATATATAGTTATTTATGGTTGAATTAGATGAGGTAACGATTTCCTCTTGACTGTCTTTTCAATGCCGTTGTTATAAACTAATAACCGGTGTGCCTTGTTAATCAGTAATGCGAGTTGAACTTCCAGTTGTAGTTTTTCTTACGTTTGTCTATTGGTAACTAAATAATTCGGTTTGTTGTTTAATTGTCTTTATATTCTTTAAATGTCTTTAATAGTTCATTCCTGTTGTAAACTCTTTAGAGCACTCAAAAAACTTTCTGTATTTGTAAATGCTTGTTCTTCATGAATTATTATTATCTGCAGTTAACTCGTTATCTGTGAAAATACATGCAACATCTAGTTCTCCTCACAAAAACGTTTACCACAAAAGGCGCGCTCTCTCTGCACATCTGGACTCCTGTCAGACCACAGTTGAAGTGTGAAGCTCCCAAGCGGTGCGTGCGTATCCTAGCAACTAAACTGAATGCAACACTAGACCTACAACTTAACCTTTGGGCTTCTAGTCGGCCATCTTGGATTCCTTTCTTTGGCCTTTTCTTTGTAACAAACGTAGCACAACTCAGCAAACCTTTTTCCAACTAGGACATCAATGTCTCCACTGTGGATACTTCTTTGCCTGCATTCTTATTGCTGTTCTTAGACTTTTCATCATTACAGCATGGCAGGTTGGAGGGTCATGACACTAACAAATGTTATAATCCGCAAAGAAGACTTAATAGGTTCAACAATGCAGAGCTAGTTTAACCTTTTCAACTCTGCTATCACATCCGTCCTGATGGAGTTCCATATATCTCTGACTTCTGCACATAGTAATTTTGAGCACTATTCACCTGGAGATTTTCTTTGACATTCTAACCCCATACCCTGGACCACCTCTTCATCTAATTCTAGAACCTGTTCTTTACTGTTTGGATCAATATTAATACATTTAGGCCCATATTGATGCAAACCAGCGCCGGGGCTGGTTTTCGATTTTTTTTTTTACTGCCGGCTAACACCATTCCTACGTGCCATGCGGGTGCCATATTTAAGGAATGACGTTAGCCGGCGCTGCGGACTGGTCAGAGTAAAAAAAAGAGACTCAAACCAGGCAGCGCCGGCATAGGGGAAAATGGGGGTTGTGTGACAAAAAATGGAGCAAGTCAGGTTTGAGGCAAAAATCATGCCTCAAACCGGACTTGCGCCATTTTTTGACGCACAACCCCCATTGAAATGACTCCTGTCTTAGCAAAGACAGGAGTCATGCCCCTGTGCCCAATGACAATGCCCAGGGGACTTCTGTCCCCTGGGCATAGTCATTGGAAACAGTGGCATGTAGGGAGGCCCAAATTAGGCCCCGCAAGCCACTTAAAAAGAAATACTTACCTCAACTTACCTGTACTCACCTGGGATGGGTCCCTTCCTTCCATGGGTGTCCTCCAGGGGTGGGCGAGGGTGGCAGGGGGTGTCCCTGGGGGCAGGGAAGGGCACCTGTGGACTCCTTCCATGGTCATAGACCATGGAAGTGAGCCCACCGGTCCCTTAACGCCTGCCCTCACCCAGGCGTTAAAAAACAGCGCACATCAGGCTGTGCGCCATTTTTTAAGGCCTGCCTCCTCCTGTGCGTCAAAATGACGCAGGAATATAAATAAGGTGCACAGGCCTTAAAGTCATTTTTTGGGCGGGAAAGCCTACCTTACATGTCATTAACGCAAGGCAATTTCCTGCATTCAAAAAATGATGAACGCGGGCTCGGGCGTCAAAGTTTAAATATGGTGCACGGTTTGCGCCGAATGTGCGTCAACATTTTTGATGCACATTCGGCGCAAACAGAGTATAAATATGCCCCTTATACTTGATACACCTCCCTGCTACAGACAATTCAACACTTTCAATTCTGTCTTCAAAATTCACACATTATCTACTAACCCAACACAGCAGTACTGCCACTATTGTATCCATGTGGTTGCACATCTCTAAGTATGTTTGTTGTCATACTCTGCCTTGAACCTTTTATCCCAGGCCTTCTTAGACAAGGTAAAATATGAGGACCCAGAATGTCCCACTACCGTCAGCTTCCATCTTCATCATTCATTCAGGGGAGTGACTTTCCGCATTAGGACTAGTATTCAACACAATCTTAACCACACTGCTACTTCTGAACCCCTTGGACATCTGTCCATAATGCCGCACCATAAAATAGTCATAGAATGACTGCTTTCACTCTATACCACACATATTTAACTTGACCTTCAGCTTGTGGAATTATTTACAGTAGAATTACAGCATCCAATTCTCACCATCAGTGCTCCACCAAAGAGCTGCAGTAAGCAGAAGGTGGACTCCCTCACTTACTTCCACCTGCTTATCCAGAACACTGAGCATAATCCTGTACTGCTGCTTATTGTCCTTCCCGACATACTATTATCAACATTTTCCTATTTGGATGCTAGATTACACAAGTGTTCAGTACCACAGATCACAGAGCTTCCCAACATTGACGTGTTCATTCCATCCATGCGCTATTTCTTCTACAACTAAGAACAGACAGCATTGCAGATGCTGAGTGCATAGACTCATGCAGCACGCTACATTGCCTCAAAGACAGACTTCCACTGCACAGCTCCCTATTAGCAGCCTGAATGAAGGGTCACTATCACCACAATGTGTGCGCGCCAGGGCCCCACAATCTGTCCTAAGTGTCCAATGAGATACAAAAGCTCTGAGCACACTGGCTGGACCAGCAGCCTCAAAAGCAACACACAGCTGGTTCAGGATTACTGTAATTTAATGCACCTGTACTTCCTGAGCATTAGCCAGGTACAAGTCGGTGAGGCAAACCTACTTCATGGTGCTCATCCACAACAGGTACCCTGCTATCTGGCCATTCACAGAGCACCACAAAGGACAGAACAAAACACAGACTAAAATCACCCCACATACAGGGGCCTATTCACAAAGGTATATTTACACATGTGTAAACCTACACTTATACTTCGTAGTAAATTTACTACATTTGCTGTTCACCATTCCAGAGTATAAATTTATAAAAATATAAACTTACGTGTCTTCACCTTCCTGAATGCAGGGGATGGAGCCAAGTTTACACCTAATAACATTTCACATGCGGGGGAGGTCTCTTCCACTGGGGCCAAGATCTCCTTATTGTCTGAAGACATTTTTAAAAAGTTTATTAAACAAAAAATAGCAAACAAGATGTTATGTTACATAGCAATGTACAATATTTTTATATATTTGTTTTAACCAGATCCAACTTAAAAGGCTACAGAGCTATTAAATTAATTTTGAAGGATATAGTTAAACTATTACATCAAAAGTATTAATATAAAGCTTTATTTAAAAAAATAAATCCACCCAAAGCAAAATGTTAGTAGTTATATATAGAATTGATTTTAATTAATTAAATTATGTTTTTTTTAAATATATTATATTTATATTTAACTTAAGAAACGGTTATAAAACCATATTTATTTTATTGACATAATTGTTTAAAATTAAATTATATTCTATTTTTTTAAATGTTGAAATAAATTAATTTTATTTTGCTATGGGGTTCTGTTTTAGTGCCTGCTTCCATTTTATCCTATGGTATGGTTTCTCAGGACCAGTGGCTGGCCTTGTGTGGTGCTGGACATATTCCAGGTCTAAGCTGGAGGACATTTACAACTGTTGTGGGCCCTTTTTGGATATTTTAATTTTACAAGTTCAGTTTGTGAACAGGAAAGGGCATACTCTTTTGTAGATGGGTAGATATCCCTCCTTAAACTCCTAACTAGCCTTCCATGAACCCCTCTATACTTCTCCCTAAATCCTTCCCTTTTAGAAGTATTCTCCATTTTCAGCCACCCCCATCCCTGCCACATATGTATGTGGAGATCTCTGCAGTTGGGGAGGAGAACTCCACACAGAAAAGACAGAAGATAGAGAGACTTCCACATGTAGTTTAGAAAACAGAATTTTGTAGTAGTACTACACTAGCACTACTAAATGTACTACAAAATGCAGATTGTGACTAGACCCCACAGTGAGATTCCTATGTTAAAATCACAAGTATGGTGATGCAGCGTGTAAATATGTATGGGAGTGCAGATTGCCCTCATGTAGTTCACTGTACATTCCACTCATTGATTTATATTATTGATACATACGTCTTTTTAATCCCAACATTTCAGAACATGGGCACCATAAGAGCGGGGCAGAGGGGTATGACGCCCGAGGACCTGCGGATTTCACATCCCACTCTCCTACAACAACAGTTATTTATGGAATAATTGCAAGCAACCAGCCCTCTTCATTAATAATGAGGCAGCTTACATGACCAGCTGGTGCCAGTTGTTACGTTTTCTCATTCCCTAGAGTACATTTTTTAATACTAAGTAACAGCGGCTCCTGATGCCTGGCAAAAATAGGAGCAGGATCGAGAGGGCCTGCTTTAAGTTTTGGCTCTAGGCCGTACAATAACTTCGGACAAGCCTGTATCAGAGATAGGTGCCTCGGCATGGTCATAAACCCTTTTCTAAGCTGCAGTTTGTTTAGGTGGCACTGTTTATCAGCTTTGCTGCCCTGAAGCAATCAAAACATTATTTTGGGCCAGGCTACTGCATCACAATGCATTTCTAATGAAACTGATAGTATATCTATCACGTTTGTGACAGGGTAACCCATCTGCCGGACTCCAAGTCAGATCCTTTCCTTTCATTTCAACCATAGCTGGGTAAGAGGTCATCTTGGTCTGGAAATCCATAAAGGGGTAGACATGATGTGAATGCAGGTGGTTGTCTCTGAGAGGTCAATGGGAAGATAACAGGAGTTCCACCCTGGCTGTCCTAATGTAGGCGTAGAGCTGGTTGATGCTGGAACTGTCCTGATCTACAGGAGGAGTTTGTCTTAGATGTTAGAAACACCATTGTGGGCCTGTTGACCGACGGGTCTGAAGGAGGACAACAGGAGTGGGCAGGAACTCGGAGCAGGGACCTATAAAAAGGGACCTCTGTACCTGGCCCTAACACAACAGCAACAGTAATGCAAAAACAAACCTTCAACCAATGTTACCCTCAACAAATACCCCTCCTGTTAGTATGTAAGCAACCAGTTATTCATGATACCAGCTGGGCTGGGGTGAAGAAAGCAGATTAGATGACATATGCACAATGTGAGTTGTGCACAATACACTATATAAGTCTGTCCAGATATTAAGTACACACGTCTGTAATTCCCAGTAATCAGAGTGCACTCTGGAAAGTACTGTCAACGATGGTGAATGATGGTGCCCGTTGTTGTGCTTCCTGACTGGTAGCAGATTGTTGAGCATGCACTGACAATCCGTTGCAGCAGTGTCACAAGCACAGCAAGCTGGCTGTCAGATATGGAGCAAAGCGCTATCTACATCTCTTCAGGACTGAAACACACTGGTGCTTAGGTCACGGTGGGCTGATTATACAGATGAAACCACCGCAGCGCAGCTGGAGGTAAAGTACATTGCAGTACTAGAAAAGTGAGTCCTATGTGCACTACCAAGCTCCTAGGGCTTGAGGTTACTAAGTAAATGAGGGCCAGTCTGTCATGAAAGAAAATAAGCACTGTCAGAACCCATTTCAGAGGGTTATGAGGCAAGCAGGTGTTACTGGGCCCAACCTTGGTGGTTGAGGCCTTTCACCCCTGATGTCGTAGGGCCCAGCCTGTCATGGGCTCTGAGTAATTGGGCCAAGTACCACTTCAGCACCTGACTCTCAGTAGTGGCGTGGATCGAGCAGTCTATGGCTTCTCAGGAGGAAGCAGGTGTAGCACAAACACAGGCTCACAACTCCGAATGCATCCAGAAACCCCAATAAATGATTGCCGAATCCAGTACTTGCTTTTATTCAACAAGCATTGGCAAAGTCAATAGGTCTCGCCTATGTAACAGCTATTGGCTTTGCTGATTCTTTTGATTCATGTTGTACAGCAGTGTGGCTAAACGTTAGTGGTGTCATGTAGAGTAGAGTGGCCTAGAGGAGAGTGGAATGGCGTCGAGTGAAATGGAGTAGAGTATTGTAGAGTGGAGTGGCGTAGAATAGAATGGCAGGGAGTGAGGTTGAGGGAGTAGAGTGGCGTGGTGTAGAATAGAGTGGAGTAGCATGAGTGGAGTGGCATAGAGTCAAGTGGCTTAGCATTGCATTGAGTGGAGTGGGAAGGAGTAGAGTGGTGTGAAATAGAGTAGAGTGCCGTGGAGTGGCGTAGAGTTGAGTGGCATAGAGTGAGGTGGCACAGAGTGGGGTGTAGTGGCGTGTAGAAGTGTGGGGTGGAGTGGCATAGAGTGGGTGCTGTAGAGTGGCATGGAGCAGAGTAGAGTGGAGCAATGTGGCATAAAGTGGAGTGGCATAGAATGCCGGCACTATGTCGAATGGAGAAGCATAGATTAAAGTGGAGTGGTGTATAGTAAAGTGATGTAGAGTGGCATAGAGTGGAGTGGAGTAGAGTGTAGAGGCATGGAAAAAATGTGGTGTAGTGGAGTGGCATGAGTGGAAATGTGTAGAGTGGCATACAGTGGGTGGAGAAGAGTGGCATGCAGTAGAGTGAAGTGGCACAGAGTAGAGTGGCGTAGAGTGGTGTGGCATAGAGCAGAGTGATGTAGAATAGAGTGCCGTAGAGTGGAGTGACCCCTTTAGTAAGTTCAAGTCTTAGAAGTTATACAATGGCTGGGCAAAAGTCAACGTGCCGCCACACCGTAAAATGGCAGCCAAAGCAAGGTCCTACAAGTCTTACCCGCTATCGCTAGAGTGCCGGCTCTGAGTCCCCGAGCACGCATCTGCGGCCCTGCAGTGAGCAGAAATTGGGATGCTGCGTTTGAAGAGGGAGGCGCCCACATCTTTTCTCTGCTTATAGTTAGGATCTGAAATTACTCGCACAAAACCATGGAAATTCAGCAGTTATGGTTAGCTCACGTAACTATAACTCATGCCCCAAGGTAACTATAGCTCGCCCCCTCACCCCCATGCACAGTTTGCTCCTAATTAATTTTACTGCAAATGTTACATTGATATTATCAATAATGTTATCAAAGATGTCATGAGTGATGTAATATGTGGGGTATTTAGCAGTGTATGGCGAGTGAGTGAGTTAGAGTTATCTTAGGGCACGAGTTATAGTTACTTGAGCTAACCTTAACTATAACTGCTAAATTTCTATGGTTTTGTGTGAGTAAATTCAGATCCTAACTATAATGACCCTGTAACCTTTGGTTTTTAAGTGAATTTCTATTTTTTTTTTACATAAAGTAACTTTAATTACTATATGTTAATTAAACCACCGCCGTGCTCGGCCTTTGGCCGAGTGTGGCAGGGGTTGGCCGGCCAACCCGCTATAACTACCCAACCCTGCGCAATGCACGGCCTTTGGCCATGTACGGCGGGGGTTGGCTGCAGGGCTGTGGCCAGACCCTGTGGCCAACCCCTATAACCACCCAACCATGCACCATGCATGGCCTTTGGCTGTGTGCTGCGGGCGGGGTGCCCGCTGGGCCTGGCCTGCGGCCAACCCCCTATAACCACCCAATCCCACATGCATAAGCCTCCTAGTGGGTCTGTGAGTGTGTGCATGAGTACCTCGGTGGATCTATCAGTGGGTGCATAGGTCTCTGAGTGAGTCTGTGAGTGTGTGCATAAGTCTCTGAGTGGATGCAGGACTCTTTAAGCAGGTCTGTGAGTGGATGCATGACTGAATAGATCTGCAAGTAGGAACATGATTGTCTGAGAGGATCTGTGAGTCTCTGAGTGGGGTCTGTGAGTGGGTGCATGGGTCTCTGAGTGGGTCTGTGAGTGGGTAGGTGAGTGTCTAAGTAGGTCTGTGAGTGGGTATATGTGAGCTGGTGCATGAGTGTCTGAATGTGTCTGTGAGTGTCTGTGTGGCTTTCAGTAGCTGTGTGAGGGATTTGCCACAAAGGAACCTCACCTGCCCTTTTATCCAACAAGAGACCACAGTTTTCCACAAAATATCTACCCAAGTGGAGTTCTTTATGCCTCCTTGGGTAAATGTCCAGTATGTATTTTACACTATAGCTGCGTAATGGAGCACAAGGAAATGTCACCATTGACCTTGTGTGTGTTTTGGCAGTATGATTGTTCCTGGTGGGTCTTTATCCAGAAATATGTGATAACATGAATCCTCCTAGAGGCCTACGAGACTAAAAAGACGTAAATCTTCACCAAACCATGGTCATTCCTGTTATCGTTATGATGTAAGTGCTTCTTTGTTTTGTAGAGATGTCCTCATATTCCTCTGATTTAAGAACGTACCTCCAAAATAAGCGGGAAATGCACTGGGGGGCCTTTGGTAAGCTGTCTATCATTCTGGCAAAAGGCGGCAAGACCTTTGCATGCTACTAAGGTGGACATTGTGGGGCCTCACTGTCGGAGCTTCCAGAAGATTTGCACATCTGCATTTAAAGGGAGAACAACAGACTCTGCTCTCACCAGACGAGGACAAGAAGGAACCCACTTGTCACAGTCACATACAAATTTCACTTCAATAGATGAACAATGCATTCACCTCCACAAAGGATTTCAGATTGTTTTTCAATATGGAATTGCCGAGAAAACACACTTAATGGGGGATTAGGGCTGCACGTCTCCCTCCCAGGGCTGATTCAGCCCCGTGGCCCCCATCCCCTGGGGCCTGGCCATGTCTCCTGGGTGCCCTTTGGACCCAGTGTGCATGATCAGGACCAAGGGAGGAGCCTCAAGGCCCCACGGTCCCAGCCGGTTCCCTGCCTCCTGAAGGTGCCAAAATTGCTATTGCACACAGGGAGCTGCTGAAAAGGCAGATTCCTGAATGCAAGAGCAATAGTTTCATCTCTTTCCCTGCCTGCATCTCTGCCATCAGGGAAAATGATGGACCCTCCATTTCCAGCAAGTGGGAGCACTTTGACAGCTTCTGCCTGCTGGAATCGGGGTGTTTGCTTTTGCTTGATGGGAGCTCTCAAAGCACCCGCCAAGCTAAAGCAAACAGCTATGTCCCAGGGGTGGGCACCCCAGGACATAGCAGGAGCCAGCCTTGGGGTTGTTGGTCCCCATGGCCATGTGTGACTCCAAGAGGGGGGCTGTGCGTCACCCTTCTTCTATTTGTATTGGCCGCCCCAGGAAGGTTATCGTCCCCTTGGGTGAAGAATAGCCCAGGAGGGGGGCCATGCGGCCCCCCTCCTTTTTTTAAAAGAAAGCTACGACAGGGAGATGAAGGTCCCAAGGGTGCGAGGGACGTCCGTGCATCCCCTGCTCCATGTTTAACTTAGGCCTGGGGAGGAGGTGGCCGGGGGATCCACACAGACCACCCTTTACTGTTTCTTTAGCCCTGGGGAGGTGGTGGTCCTCGTGCGCCCCCTCCTTTTTTATAAATAAAGCCCCGGGAAGGCTATCGTCCCTGGGGCTCCAAGAGCCTCAGGTGAGGGGCCATGTGCCCCCCTCCTGTTTTTAAATAATGTCCCCAGGACCTGGCTCCCCCAGGCCTACAATTAAAACAAGCACGGGAGACTGCGCTTCTTTTTTTAAAAAAATGTTTTGCCAAAAGTTTGCTGCCATATTTTTTTTTTTTTTAACAATTTACCTGCTGGTGTCCCTCTGAGACCCCCAAGACCATGGCTGGAGGGTCAGCCTGCCCCCTCTTCTTTTTTAAAAAAATGTTTGTGGGACTCGGCTGAAGCAGAGTCCCAAGATGGTTGGCAACACTTCCTGGTTTAAGTGTTGGAAGCCAATCAGAGCTCTTAATTTCCATGCACTAGCTTGTTATTCTTTGCAAAGTTGTCAAGGAGGAACTGCGGCCATAGATAAACAAATTTGGATTTCCTTAAATTTCTCAACAACTACTTGACGGATTTACACCAAATGACAAAAAGCACAAGTTGCTGAACAAAATCTATCTTTATGCCAAATTTGGTGTAATTCCGTCCAGAGGTTTGGGCTGTAGTCGAGTTCAAAGCTCTTATGGGAATTAACATGGAAAACACATTTTTTTGACCCCCCTCCCCCCTTTTTCTCGACCCCCCACTTGAAGGATCAGCCCAAAACTTTCCATGCGCAAAAAGAATTACCAGCACACTTTTTGGGGAAAATTCAAGAGGATCTGTCAATTGGCACCAAAAAATGGTTTTCCTATGGAAACATGTCCCTAACTATAACTACCTACTGGCAACCGCCTATAGGTAATGGGTGATATATATATATATATATATACACATACATACATATATAGATATATATACATACATATATTTGCAAAAAAGAAGAGAGAACTCTGAGTAGTTCCCAAGTTTAGGTTAAGAGCAGCTCCGGTAAGGAGCACCCTGCAACATCAGCAACACTCTTGATTTGCTCACCTCAATGCCTGTTTATCAAGCAAAGTTTTTAAGCATAGGATTACCACAGTGGTATAGACAGTGAGCTAGACAGGGACAAAGACTTTTTCTATTTGTACAGCACAATATTTCAGCATAGAATTGGCACAGTGCCATCCTCGTCGAGCTGTAAAATGACAAAAGCCTTTCACCATTCCAGGCACTGTATTACAGCTTTGGACTGGTCAAATACCGTCCAAGCCAACCTGGAAGGAGTAAAAGCAACCCCGGATACGTGTTATGCTTTAGTATAGCTCTTCAGAGAGGCTTAGCTTTGTTCAGACACAAAGGAGCACCCAGTATAAGTCAAAACAAAACCTTTTCAGGGTTAGAGTGACGCATAATTTATGCAAAAAAGAATAGAGAACTCTGGGTAGTTCCCAAGTTTAGGTGAACAGCAGCTCAAGTAAGGGACACCATGGAGTGGTGAATGGCTTCTGTCATTTAACAGCTTGACGAGGATAGCACTGTGCTAATGCTATGCTTAAAAACTTTGCTAGATAAACAGACATTTGAGGCAGCACATTTAGCGTGTTGCAGAGTGCTCCTTACTTATTTATCTTCATATATACATACACACACACATATATATATATATATATATATATATATATATATATGCACAGACAC
Source organism: Pleurodeles waltl (assembly GCF_031143425.1). Lineage (NCBI taxonomy): Eukaryota > Metazoa > Chordata > Amphibia > Caudata > Salamandridae > Pleurodeles > Pleurodeles waltl. The sequence goes on from NC_090448.1 coordinate 71,013,748, forward strand.
ACACACACACATATATATACACATATATATATATATATATATATATATCACTAAAAAAAACAAAGGTCACAGGGACATTAGGTAGGAGATAGAATTTTTTTTTTAAACATAGAAATTCACCTAAATGCCCAAAGGTTAGAGGGACGTTATAGTTAGGCTCACATTTTAAATGTACAAAACCATAGAAATTTAGTTAAGAGTTATTTCAAGTAATTATAACTTGTGCCCTAAGGGAACTATAACTTGTGCCCCTGCCACGCACAGTTTTTTCCTCAACAATTTTATTGCAGATATTACATTGATGTTATCATAAAAATTAAATAAATATATTGGGAGTGGCCGCACGGACCTGTCTGGTTCCTGGGGACCACACCTTCCTGGGGCAACATAACAACAACTGTTAGGGGGGTGGGGTCACGAGGACTTCCCGGAGCCCCAGGAACCCCCACCCTCCCAGGGATACATTAAATTAATATAATGGGGGGCCATAGGGAGGTGGTGGTCCCTGGAGGGGACTGTGTGGTCCCTTCGCTTTATTTTGTTATTTAGGCCCCAGGGTGGTGGTTGCCTGGGGGGATCCAAGCACCCTTCCACCCATGTGTTATATTGTTGCTCCTGGGAGGTGGTGGTCCCTGGGGCCAGAGGGGTCCGTGCAGCCACCCCCATTGCATATAATAACATTTAGTGCTGGGGAGGTGGTGGTCCCTGGGGCTTCAATAAGCCCTAGAAGTGGGGGAGGTCCTGTGTGCCCCCTCCATTAATTTATATGATAAAGAGAATGTCCCTAGGACCTGGCCCACCCTGAAGCTAATTAAACTATAAGTGCAGGTCCTGTGTTCTTTTTTTGAAAAAAATGTATTTCAATGTGAATTTAAAAAACAAATGCTTTTTAGCCTTGGCAGGGTACTGGCGGACCCCTGGACCAAGGCAAGGGAGTTAGGGTATACATACCCTGCCCCTATTTCTTTTTTCTCTGTTTTTTTGGGACTCGCTGAAATGGAGTCCCAAATTGGCTGCCAACATTTCTTGTTTGAAGTGTTGACAACCAATCAGATCTCAGCAGGAGATCTCCCTGGATCTGCGGCCCTAGATATACAAATTTTTCTTCCCTTAAATAGCTCGAAAACTACCTAATGGATTTATACCACATAAAAAAACAAGTGTGATTTGCGGACCAAAAGCTACAGTTTTGCCAAACTTTGTGTATTTTGTCCAGCAGTGAATGCTGCAGATGTGTCTAAAGAGCCTATGGGAAATAACATGGGAAATGCACTTTTTTGACCCCACCCTTTTTCTTGGCCCTCGCTTGACAGATCATTCTGAAACTTTCTATACACAACAAGACCCTAGAGGGCACTTCTTTTGGAAAATGTTGTGACAATTTGTGAACAGTGCCCAAGGTATAGGCAAGACAAAAATTAATTTTCTGTGGAAACTATGTCCTAACTATAACTACCTATTGTCGCCACTGACCCGTGCCAACATTAAGTCTTATTTCTATGTCAAATGGCTGTCCTGCTTTTTTTGTTCAGAAAATCCAGACACCCTAACCCACACCATTGTAAGAAGGTTCCTAATGGGCTCTCCAAATCTCCAATCCCGAGGGAAAAAATAACCTTGAACCTTTGGACACTGTAGTCTTGTTAGAGGGAGCTTACCTCCTTCCTCGACTGATCCTTTTATGTCACCAGTACCACAGGACTGTGGTAGCCAATTAGCGCAAAGCATTGGTCCCATCTTTTGAATCATTGGTAAAACCCTTAGCTAGCGGGACCTGTGCTATCTACAAGTCAGGCAGAGACCCGGTTCTAAATTGGTGCACTTGGTCCACGTGTGAGTTGGAGTCGGACATGATCCTTCAGGACGCTTCAGCTCACTGAAGACCGGCGGCTCTCCTGCGGCATAGCCTGTACTTGGGAAACATAAACGTCTGGGGCAAGCCCCCACCCCTCCCTACCCAGGCGTCGAGGAATCGTCTTCCAGGTTTTGCACTGTGCCCAGGAAATCATATATAACACCGTCCTGGCGTTTATCTCAGCACATAGAAATATAGGAGTCCTCCAAGGACTGGGGAAAGGGCAGGTTTGTAGCGGGCGTTGCCCAAGGCCTCGCGGCTAGGGCCCAGTTGTTCCTTCTGGTGGGCACCCGTCAAGCTTAAGGTCGAGGGTGCCCACGGCCATTGACTGTACAACTACCAGCCCTTCCTGTCTCAGTGCGAGACCCGTAAAGAAGGCCATGCCCACCCAGTCCTGTGCACTGCGCTGGTGCACCCCGTCGCTGCCCAGGGGGAGCTGTGCTGTCTCCGTCTCGCAGCATATTAGAAGTTTAGGCCTCAGACCACGCAGAGCAGCAGACATGGGGTGGGGCACCCCCAGAATGAAGGTAAAGATCGCATTCGGAGACATTTAGTCACAGCTGTGTGGTGTATTCTGCAATTGTACACTCCTATCTCCCTGAAAAATATTTACATCGAGCGGGGTGAAAATGGTAGGTATACAGGGGCCGAATTAAGGAACTATTTTTGCATCAAACTACATCTTTCTAATTTTTAGAAGGGAACATACCTTATGTGGTCCATGTCCGACCGCTTACACCAATACCAGGAAAAGGTAACATACCTTCGGATGGGTGGTGCTAGTCACAGGAGAGAGCAAGGCAATGCTGGAGCAGTGCTTAATTTGAGCCAGAGGTTTCCGGTGCGGGGCACCGCCACTTATCTTCGAGGGCCTGCACGTATTTTTCTGATGCAGGCATTTACTGCGAGCAAAAAACACATATGGGAAAGACGGCGGAAGAGAAAAAAGAAAAGGCGTCACAAAGGAAGGAAGCAGAAAGCTGCAAGAGTGAGCTGAATGGGCAGGGAGTGGCTGTAAATGGATTAAAGAGGCAGGGATGATTTTAGGATTACGCTGCCTCAGTATTCCGTGCTCACACATTTAATTGCAGCAGCCGAGTGTTTCAGAGGAGAGCTTTGGTCACCGGCACATTTTTATTCTACAAATTAAGCACTGTGCTGGAGCACTCGTAAACCTCGATTCACAAGGGAGTGGGAGGGAAATCAAACAACATTTGACCTCAGGCGACATCATTGAATTAACGCCCATGGTATCATGGTGGTCCAAGACTCTGGGTCACGAAGGGAAGAGACTGCTGACCCGGAGGAAAGGCGAAAGCCAACATTCCTTCCCAGAAAGTGTCGGGATGCCGAGGTGAGCTATTCACGTGCTCCAGGTCCTTCCCGGACATGCTTCTCATAAACAACTGGCTTCTGGGTCCCTTTGTCCCGCACAAGGGAGCGTCTCGAAAGGAACACGGCGCTCTTTGTTTGAGGCGCTATTTATAGACGATGCCCTTTCGGTGTCTGGACTCCGAAGACAAACAGGGATGCGCGTGAATGATGGCATGGCCGCTCCTCTTTCAATTCCTCTTCTGACTGCTTACGAGACGCTCTCACGCGGGTGACAGTCATTGCGTGAGCCCAAAAAGCCACAACTTTACCTTTTACCCAGTCTGCACTGTCCTTGTAAATGTCTTTGCCCTATTTATCATGGTGAATGTTTCTATGGTCCAATAGGTATGTATTTGGCTATCTGTTGTCTAAAGACCTCTTGTGCTCCAGGATATTATTGGAGAAAGGTTATGTAATGGCTTCACTACCAACCAAGAAACTTCGACTATTTCCTTTTATTCAACAAGCATTGGCAAAGCCAATAGGTTTCGTCTTTGTTTTTTCTTTCTAACTGGATTGTAAAATATTCGAAAAATATTATAGTAATGGTTGTTTTAAATTGGATTAACCATTACCAGTTGTTTACGCTGTGATGCATGTTTATGTAAATAACATAAACAACTATCACTGGCGTATCAAATTTAAAGCAAACATTATTATAAAAATTTTCTAATATTTGTAACCCAGTTAAACTGAAAGAAGAAACAAAGGCGAAACCTATTAGCTTGACAGCATGCGGCGAAAGAAGCCGACAGTAAATAAAGACAGGAAGAAAGAAGACGGCGTTGGAGACTGAAGACGGTATGCTGTAAAGAAGACGGCAATGAAGAAAGAAGACGGCATGCAGTGAAGAAGAAAGAAGACAGCAGTGAAGAAAGAATTCAGAAGACAGCATGCGGTAAAGAAGAAAAAAGACAGCAAGCGGCAAAGAAGAAAGAAGACAGCAAGCGGCAAAGAAGAAAGAAGACCGCAAGCGGCAAAAAAGAAAAAAGACAGCATGCGGTAAAGAAGAAAGAAGACAGCATGCGGTAAAGAAGAAAGAAGACAGCATGCGGCAAAGAAGAATGAAGACTGCAGTAAAGAAAAGACAGAAGACAGCATGCGCTAAAGAAGAAGGCAGTGAAGAAAGAAGACGGCATGTGTTAAAGACCACAATAAAGAAAGAAGACAGAAGATGGCATGCAGTAAAGACAGCAGTGAAGAACGAAGACAGAAGACGGCATGTGGTAAAGAAGAAGGAAGTGGGCAGTGAAGAAAGAAGGCGACATGCTGTAAAGAGGAGAGCAGTGAATAAAGAAGACAGCATGCAGTAAAGAAGAAAGAAGAGGGCATGTGGTGAAAAAAGAAGACAGCAGACAGAAGTCGGCATGCAGTGAAGGAGAAAAAAGACGGCATGCAGTGAAGAAAGAAGATGGCATGCAGAAAAGGAGACAGCAGTGAATAAAGAAGACAGAAGGTGGCATGCAGTAAAGAAGCAAGAAGAGGGCATGTGGTGAAGAAAGAAGAGAGCAGTGAAGAAGGAAGAAGACAGCATGCAGTGAAGAAGAAAGACGGCAGCGAAGAAAGAAAACAGGGGAAACGGCAGCGAAGAAAGAAGACAACATGGAGAAAGAAAAAAGAAGCACCTTCAGCATCGTAGGCAGAGGAAAGACACTGGCCAGTGTCCAATGGCAAGTGACCAGGAGTACCTAGTCCAGAAGCAACCTGACCTCATGAATGGCGATGAAGACAACAGGAAGTGAAGCATGATGACATGCTGGCCAATCAGAAGCACGTAAATTAAAGCTACATTGGACTAAGCCAATGGTAAGATCAGGTAAGTAAGGGACTGGTTCTAAGCCCCTTTTAATATATATATATATATATATATATATATATTTCTTTTTTAAATTAAAGATAGATTTCGCAAGCAACGCACAAGCATGCATGCCGGCGAAACCTAAAAAAAGGAGCTACAACCCAAGGATCTATTTAGATGGTGGACAGACTCTCTCAACAACCGTCTCCTGAACCGCTCCAGAAAACTGAAGTTTTTTAAAAACAGAGTGGATGTTTTCACATTCACAGAGACACCCAGAAGGTACAGTCTCTTGATTGTCCTACCACAGCTGCCATTTATTTGGGTGAACATTCTGGGTGCACAGTAGTGGTCAAAGCAGAGAATGCTGAACTGAGAATGCACCTCACCGCCACAAAACGGAGGAAATTGTGGCAGGCAGCCTGTGTCGGAATGCATTAAAACTACTGCAGAGACCCAGTATCTTTGTAGCATCAACTGTCATATTTAAGAGGAAGTAACCAACTTGTTCTATCAGAAAATTGTTACTGAAAATGATGAGTTTCAGAGGAGAAGAAATGTCTTGCACCCTGAAGTGGACACCTACTACTCCTAAAAAGTTTGGGAAGTAGTAGTATTCTAACATCCAGGATCTTTTGAACATCTAAAATCAGAACAACACATTGGTCTCATGAATGGGAAGATGAAGTGGGGATGGTTGAGGTAGTAAGAAAACTTGTTGTTCACTATTTTATTAGAAAGTTGCTATGACATCAGTCTTTACTGTTGTCCATTAGTAGAAATTCCGACTTGAGTGTTGACTGGTGGTACCTGATGAAAGACACGTCTAGATCAGAGTCCATTGTATCTTAATCTGGGTGAATTGTTAATGGAAGGTGAGCGGAACCTCTGTTTGATATTTATTGGTCTTTCCCATTTGTTTCTGGAAAAAAAAAACAATCTTACCTGCACTTTCTCTTTGTGTAGTATTGATAACCCTAGGCTATTTGAAAGATATGGCAATCTGATGATATGTTGTAAAACCTTGTAGTAAAAACCAATCATGACTTACCAGAGGAGACATCATTTTACTGTGTGTTAAAATAGCATCAGTGCTGTGGTGCAAATGGACATTACAGGCGCAATCTCAACATGCGCGCCCTTGTTTGGAGGGGTCCCCATGCAAAGTAAGGAATCCATAAGGCAGCTTACTGAATATGCATCCTCTGGCATCGCCGTTTGCACAGGAGCGAGGGGGGTCACAAGGGCCCCCCCAGGCATCCCACTGCACCCTCATGCGGGTGGGTGCAATCTCTGTCTTCCCTCTCCCTTTGTACTGAGACCAGACAGTCTGCAGGTGAAAACCCCCCAGCACTTTTGAAGAGCACGTTTGCCTTTCATAATTGTACTGTTCAATGTGCAAGCGCTTGTGTCTTTTTCTGAACAGCACAATGACCGTAATGGGGCGCTTTGTCTCACTCTGCGACACACACCAGTTAAGTGTGCACTGCGGCACAGAGTGGGACAGTGCGCCCTCTGTAATACTGTGATGGTTCACTTTAGTCGCACCGAAGACTGCGCTCTTAAGCCAAGCGCTACGATGCAACAGTTTTCCCTTTTTTTCTTTTCTTTAAAGCAGATGTCCGGTACCTTTATACAGCAGCTTTTTTTTTTTTTACTTTTTTCATTTGAATTTCCACTGAATATGCTTACAAAAAAAGAAACTTCAAAAGTGTGTCAAGGTCAGACCTATTGGCTTTGTTGATGCTTGCTCATTAATAAAGATCAGGTATTTTTGACTTCAGCAATAGTTTGTTACACTTGGAAACCTCTAGTGAGGTCCTGGAACCAAGAAACTGATGACTGGAGTCCTCAATCAAACCTCCTCCATAAATTTGCCATTAGATTCCTAATTGCACCTCTTCCTATCTTTTTGTACCTAGAGATTGGTATCCATATTTTAGGTGGACCGACCGCTCCAGAGTGGGCAACGCTCTTGTCCCTGGAACGGAAGAGAGATACTTGCACCTACATAAAAAAAATCAGAACAATAAATATCAGGATGAACAGACATCATACTTTAGGCCTTCTACACTAACAAAGGCAATTGAAGGGTATTGTTACTACCCCAGGAAGGGGCACTGAAGCACTTGTGCACATGCTTAGCATGCTACACCATGTAGGGTGTTTGGTTGGAAGTGTGTGGCTTTTGTTTTGAACCGGTGTGACAAGTGTTTCCATGTTGTGTGTGAGGGCCACTGAGTGTGGTTATCATGTTATTGGACGCATCATGAAGAAGTGTGAGAGACAGGCACGCAGTCCATGGTTTGCAATAAGCTGGCACTTTTGAAGGTCTCTTTTTGGTATTTCTTATGCTCTTATCATACTCTTTTTAACTGGTTATTGTACTGGGTTGTCCATTCTATGATATTTTTCTTAAAGATTATGGTCCTGAGCAGGCATAGGTTAAAGAGAGAAGTGGTCGAGCGATCTACTGGGAAGGCTCTGTTAATATCACGTCAAATTTGATTGCTATTGTGAGATGCCAAAAGTGGCCATAGTATGTTACTAGTCAGGACCTGAAGTGCTGGACTAAATTAGAGTTCTTTGTTGGCCAATCTCTTCCATTTAAAATAAAGAAATAAGAGGGCAGAAAAACTGGTGTGATCAAGCAAATCAAGATACAGGGTGGACCACTTATAGTACATCATCTGTGACGTGAAAATCCAGGTCATTAAGCTAGTCAACAGAATACATAATCATGTCACTGAGGAAAAAAGAGACATCCATAAGGCCAGCAATGTATCTGAAGTCTAGCAGGGTTCTATATTACAGCACGTATAGGTCCATCATGTTCTATCAAACAAGCAACCAATCCAAACGACTATCCCACCTCATCCTGCAGCCCCCCCCAATAAGAAAGTAAAAGGAGAAATTATCAGAAAGTAATGTAGCACGTTGACAATCCCCCTCCCAATGGTACGCATCTTCTTTCTAATGTCTATGGTTACTAGTGGAGCAGGGAAGATGAAACCCAGGGTCGGAATTCAGGCACAATCTCAGCGGGGACCCAGTAAGAGGTCATATATACCATCTATGGAACATTTAGGCAAGAGCTTCATCTTCACTCCCACTCTGGCCCCCATGAAAGCCAGCAACATGTTCCATGCCCTCGCAGACTCAGTGGGCGGCACAATGCTATCCCTTCCCACGCTGCCAGGTTGAATACATCCATCTTCCAGCCCTCCAAGCGAGGTCCCCCAGCTCATTTCCACAGCACAGTAACTCCATGCTTACTCAGCACAAGAGCTAGATCAATGAAACGGGTAGTAACGCTATGCTTAGCAGGACGAGGGAAGAGACGTAGGAGGAAAAATGGGATGAGGACTTAAGTGTACGATCTGTGGCTTCTGCCAAGAGGTGCACCACCTCAGTCCAATAGGAGGGTTAACTGGGGGCAGCCCCGGAGCATTTGAAGGATACCTCCTAGAGCCATGTGACAGCACAGGCATTCAGGAGGAGTTGGCGGGAAATAAAGAGAAGCTTCTGGGGCATAAGGTATGCCCTATGGAGGACGTAAAAGTATTAATCTGAAACAATTATTAAGGGAAATATTAGATGCCACCTCCCACATTTTGGCCCAATCTCAGTCTGTCAGTAGGGGATCCCAGGTTGGTTTTCTAATGTCTTTGTAGTACTTCAAAGGGAGAACAAACATCTTCACGCAATGCGCTATACAATCCCGGGGCCAGCTGACGGGCATTAGACATGTCACACAGGTTGCAGCAGCTGTGGAGAAGTTTGGGTTCCACTCTGCGCCCACCCCAGAGCTCATGTATAGCTCCGGCAAGGGTGCCAAAAAGTAGGAACTGACCCATATGGATGTCGAACTCTTCGTAAATCAGCAAAGGGCCTCAACATGCCCTCTCAAAATAACACACCCACTGTATCTAGTCCTGCCTTTTCCCAGTCTAACAACCGTCTGTCTCTTACCCCATCCAGTCACAAGATTAGCGCCCGCAGGGCAATCTCTGGAGATGGGGAATCGCACCTTTGCCCGATCAAGAACCTTCATCCAACATGCCTGAAGGACAGTGAGGTCTTGTTGACCGCCAGGGGTTGCCCACCTCAGTAAGTATAAGGGTCCAGCACTGCGGGTGGTTGGGGGGGCGGTCTGGCTGTCACATTAAACCCGGGGCCTCCTTCTCCAGAAGCAGACCCATGCACCATTGCGGTGCCAAGTAGGAAGAGTAGAAATCAGGTTCATTCATCCCTCCATCTGTCTTTGCGTTCTGCAACTTGGCCAAAAAACCTAGTCGCTGTCCCTTATTCCATAAAAGATCAATAACGATGGTCGGTAGATGTCTTCAGTTAGTTGAGTAGGTGATGGGGTGTTATTGCTGTGGATTGGCATAGTTCTTGCTGATGGATATGACCCTTCGGAATTTTGACTCATGTGAGTGTAAGAGATTCGAACATTAAAAGGTAATTATTAAGCAGTCTGTATGAAATGCAATTGGCTGACTGTTGAATGCTATGGTATTAGTTTTAGTGTGGGTTCTACATTGTATTGTAATTACATTACATGATAAGGCCATGTTGTGTTTTTACGCTGGACAGCACGCTGCTTCAGGTCCCGGAGTTAGTGTTTTTTTTGTTTTGCTTTTTTTTTTTTTTTTAGTAGTTGTTGGGATTAGTTTTGTGCTCTAAAGGGACCATTTCATGCCTTTACTGCAGTTCCCATCTGGTAGATTACATCAGTAAGAATTAGGTGTGATCGTTAGTGGAAGTGGGGGATGTGGGAATTTTATGTGATAATATCATCTTTAACATTCACATGGTAACAGTAAACAAGCAAACAAAGGGAAGTTCACCTAACAGGGTTCCAGACGCACACCAGAGGAAGTGGCTCAGGCAAAGGTACTACTCTACAGCCTGGAGAAATTTGAATCAAAACAAAAAAAAGTAGAAGGATGATTTTCTGTCTTTGGATCTAGTGGCACAGGCCCTGAAGGCAGATGCATGCAGCTCGGGGAAGAGACACTGGGGATATGAATCGACAAACAGCACCACAGTTTATTTACACACCAGATATGGCCCGTGCTGCAATTGTTCTAAGGCATGTCACTACTTTGCCATCTGCTAGGCTATCGACTACCTGCTTTCACCCCTATAGTCTCCCTGGAGTACTGGCCCTCCTCCATGGCGAGTTATCACTTTATGGATGTTGGGCCATGGAGAGGCCGGTGTGTGTGACTTGTACTGCTGCTGCCACAAGTCCTGTGATACCTCTTTGTAGTAGGAAAGCTTGTACTGATGCCACCTAGGCTGAACCTGTGGACTATGAAGGGCCACCACTGGAATTATGCACCTCTATAACTGAAGAGTTTTCAAATATGATTATGGATTTACTGCCATTTCACATAATGCACAATATATGACATATTGGGTAGATGTTAACAAAAATGGTTTGTAGCTTAAATAGACCAAAAGCTACTTACAATGCAACAGATGATGTCGCACAGTTCTTTGCAGAGGTTACCTGATAACCTTTTGATAGTGATTTCTGCATTCAGGTGTTAAACTAATACCAAAGAGGTCAAACTGCTGATATATGTTAAAATGACAAACTATTGAAATAATACTGTCATACAGTAAGCCACATAATTTGACTTTTCTTGTCGCATTTTGCAGAAAGTATATAACTAGATCTGGTGATTTGGTAAAAACGAGCCATTTAAATTTTGCACTTCAAACGATAAAGCGAGAGACAGCAAATTAAATTGCTTACTTCAGCTAAATGAAATAGTTACTTCAATAAAACCACATAAAAAAACTGCGTGATTTTGTGTCTAAATACTTTGGTGTCTCGCCCGACTACATCTCAGCTCATGTCTCTTCTGTTGTAGGAGCGCCCATACCCCAGCGACAGAGCCCTCTGGGAGCAGCTTACGAGAGAACTGAGGTGGGAAGTGTTCCGCAAAGCCAGAGTCAAAAGTACCCTCCAGCGCATTGAGCGGAAGCGGAAACTCCTTCAGCGCCCATGTGGCTGTGCGGACCTGCAGGATCACAGGACAGGGTGACACAGCCTTGGACCTCCTACCAGGGCTCCAGCAGCAAGTCTAGAGAATCTAAGAGTACTGCACAGATTTAGAAAACAGATCATCCCTTGATGTCCAACCACTGACATTAGCAACACTCTACTACTCCCTACATCTGAGGGAATTAAGTAATAAAAACAGTCTTTTGCTTGTTCACCACCTGCCAAATGTAGGGTTGCACTATAATAAACCTCTATTAACAAAGTTAAACCAGGATTTTGTAAACCTAATTACACAAAAATGCATCATAAATTATGATCAATTCACAAGGCACAGCATACTTTGTTGTTGGGGAACAGTTGTTAAAAAGATCCACAGTTTACTGAAACCAACAATAATATATTCAACAAAAAAATCAGTCCCATGAATGATATCATACTGGTTAAAAAATAAAACAGCTCATGCTCTCCTTCCCTCTCCCCAAGACATGAGCATGCTTCTCGCCACAGGATAACAATGCTAACCCTGCAATCAAGAATTTAGCACAATCTTCAAACTGTGATGAAAGGACAAACGGGCCAGTGGTAGTAATTTTAGTCACGCAGCCTCAAAGAAATATGCTGTGAGCAGACACTAATTCATTTACCTACACTGCCTCCATTTAAATAAGCAGAAACTGCCTATGAGCGCATTCTACATCTTTTGTCAGTATCTTCGATAGATACAATAGCCCCATATGTCTGGTGAAAAATAAAAACACACATGATTCTATGATTTCTTGTTACCACCACTAACTTCCTCCGTCATAGTTTATCATCTCAAAATAAGAGCACTGATGGCACGTCCTAGAGAGGAAAGACACAGACACACATGGTAATAGTTGAAACCCTCTGGGATATTCCAGGCTGACATCCAGTTGTTCAAAAAATATCTTGAGGTCTTGGCATGTGAAGACTGAGGAAGTAATGTTTAGAAGTTCCTACAAGTCTGTTAAACTTGCCTTGAGCTGCTCAAAAACAGGTGCAGAGTACCTAACAGCTTAGCGTGCAGAAGATGAAAGCTCTATGTGAGATGATCATCCTCTCCTCACTGAAAAAGAATCATAAATCTACAGAAGGTAGTAGGGACAGTTAGCAATATACCCTGTTTTTTAGTAAGTTATGTAATAGCAATATTTTCAGTCAACACACTTTTGTCAACTGAACTTCAAAACTATAGAGAACTCAAGTAAGACGAGGATGGCGTAAGGTCCTTTGCAGAAGGTAGCATGAAGACTGTTCGAGATGTTTATAAGAGCCAGCTTGAAGGGGGGAAGGCTGATCACAGTAAATCAAGGAAGATCAAAGATGGAGAGAGGCTGAGAAGTATCACTATGGTAGGTACAGCTTCACACCCCTTCTTAGGAGTTCCATGAATGTGTGTGCCTCTAAAGTGCCCTTCTGGTTCATGTGTGATATTAAGTGTGAGGATTATACTCTTATTGTGTTTTGTCGCTGCTCCTAAGCTTGAATTTTAAATTAAAAGGGCTGAGAGAAAGAATGTTTAAAGTGTGTACATGCATCATGTTGTTTAAGTGTGGAAGGTTTTGGTGTTGTGTATTTGCTGGGCTGTGCAAACTGTATAGTTGCAAGATTGTAGCTGTGTTTATGCATGGATGTGGGAAGAGTGGTGGCCGTGAATGTAGGTACCTCCCATTGGCTGAGTGAGCGGTGTCATACAGTTTAACCACAATGAATGTGGTGCCTAGGGATGTGCCCAGACCTGAAGGGTGTTATCTTGGGAGGCGCAGTCTTGTATCAACTATTGTTTATGCTCAGCAGCCTACACAGGTGTGGTACAGGATCTACCTATAGGAATGGGCTTTATGCGATCAGTCATGGAATATGCTCGGATGGTTTCCCTTAAGGGAGAAAAAGGACCAACCTTTGTATGACTAGGTTTAATATATGCTTTAAGGTGTCCGCCTGTTTATAGCAGAAAACTATTTTAGTGAGCATTATACCCTTGTCTACAGCACATAAGTCAGGTGTTTACATCCTGCGAAAGGGAGAAACCTATAGTAATGGACATTATGCAACCAGTCATCATATTTAACTGAAGGATCTAACCAAGTGTGGCATAGATTGACCCGATGTAATGGGAATTAGGCAACCTGCCACAATGTCTGGTTAGCAGTAGAGGGACACATATAGAAATGTATTTTACAACCAGCCTTGGTGTACCTTTCAAGAGTTAGTCTGGGAGTGCCAGAGGAGCTCGCTAAGACATGATCAAATATTACACATACATGGATTTGTGGGTCCACCATGTGTGATAATGGCACGGCCCACTGAAAACAGACAGCGCCAATGAAGATCCAATGTTAACACACACAAGGTTGTGAAGGCTTCACGCGGGAACAGTGTGAGATCAAAAGAAATCAAGCAGATCCAAAGAGTGATCGTTAAACACACAAAAAGTTAACTCCATTGTAGTGGACCAGAGGACAGGGGATCAATCAACAGACGGGCAGGGGGAGGGGTGCAACCTGAGGAAAACGTGGCCTGGTGGTGCCCGCTGGAGGAAGTTCACAAGGACATGAAAGGTGCAATACAGAAAATTAAAATTCAAGCTGGTGACATCTTCACACAAAAGGGCTAGTTCAATGTAAACTTCAAGACAGCTTTAGACAGAATAATAAAAAATACCTGCCTCGTATGACAGCGCCTTTAGGAGAAATGAAACATTTTTTGCACGCAGATAGTTAAGACAAGGATGATACAAGGATGATGCGACATTCAGGCATTACAAAAGCTACCGTAATGTGTTATGCAGAGTGCGCCAGGAGCAGCATAGGGTACAATTATTTCTCTCCTTGTCATTTGAACTGGTTGATTCTGGTCGTAAAGACATCATGATTGGAAGAGCCAACTATTCACAGCTTTCCAGAAGATAAGAACCTCGGAAGTTCTTATCTTCACTAAAGAGAACTCCGGAGCTTGGCTTCTCCTAAGCAGAGAGAGGCAGCTGAAGAGTTGGCCTCTAACGCCGTGCCACTGATTAATATTTTGCAGCTTAAACTGAATGAAAGATGGGCCTTTCTGTTGTCTTATGGGTGATGGAGAAGGTCTTGAAAGTTGAACAGCTAGTGTGATAAACCATTGAAGTGCTTCAAAGGCTGCACAGATTGACGTGTAGCTGTTGTCCTGCCGAAGCTTTGCAAATTATTTGTAATCGCTGCAATAAAGATATTGGTCCCCCCCCTTATATAGTTTGCATAGTCAAGGCACAACAAAACAGGCACTTCCATCGTTCGTCTTTTTGCATCTGCAGGAAACCTAGATGCAGGCAAATTAGTCTTACACTAAGCACAGAGTGGTAAGTATAGTTGTGACCTGGCTTACTTTTGGGAATGGGATTTTACAGCAGTTTAAAAGTGGAAAGATTCTAAGGAGGTCTGCACTAATTGAACTGGACTGGAGTGGAGGATGTGAGATTTCCACAACTCGCTATCACACCAGACAGAACCCACTGAAAGAAGTCCACAAAGTTTTTAACTGCAAAGCATCAAGTGGCAGCTATTGTCGGACCCTTCTCCAAAAGTATACAAAAGGCAGGTTGCATAATAAACTTTTTTAATTTCAAGTCTGTCACAAAAAGGAGAACTGTCAGACATAAGTACTGTACTATAGGCCTGCCTGAATCAGGACAGACCATTATGTTTTGCAAATGCCAGAAAGCCTACCCACGAAGATGAATATCTACCTCCTGTAAAGTTGTTTTAAATAGATTGTAACATATTGCTTTAATCCGAAAAAAACGGTTTTCAAATGCGAAATCTTTAGATCACCATGAGGTATTTTCCTAGAGCATAACTCTTTTTCATTGTTTAATCCCCAAAACAATGTTTTGCTTTTCAATCCGAAACAAAATGAGACCGAAAATAAATATTATTTGTTGAGGAATAAATGCAACTTAACGTCTTGCTTAACAGTGTTACTGACATTTAACAACTTTTGAAACTTCCTCTGTTCTGTACATGTTGGTTTTCTCCAAATGAGTTTAGAGGATGTGCTGGAAAAAGCAAGGCTCCCTTTGGGCTGAATACCGCAGCATCAGATTTTGGCACAACAGGGCACCTACTCATCGGCTTTGTCTCCTTCGGCTTCTTCTACTGGGACCACTGGAGCTCTGTCCACCTGCTTTCCTGCGCTGCCACCATTGAGACTGTTACTAGTGCGCCTCAGAAGAAAAACACCAGCGTGGAGACCACCAACGTTAACCCAGACGGTGTGAGACTTGCGCCATAAGTGTCCAGTCTGGGACAAGGCCTGTGAAAATAAACAGACGGACAGTTACACTAAAGACACTGAAGAACAACCACACATCACACATTATGTAGCCTTCTTCTCACCACTAGGGCTTCCCATACAGGCTACATCATCAACATACCAGAATCATGCACAGTAGAGAGGGGAGCCTCTTACCCACTTCTCATGACTGGGCTTCAGGGCCACACAGTGGTATCTAGTGCTCTACAAATATTACACACAACAAAACTATTTAAAAAAAAGTATTGACTCCATGGAATGATTGAGGAAAATCAATGAATTACTGTATTGCCAGATTGTTGGAAAGCATCAGCCATGGGGCAGCTGAGGAAACAGGGAAATCCTACAAGCAAGTGCAGAAGGGAAGGCAGCAAACACTCAAGCCCATGTACATTCTAGAGCCAATTGTGATTGTGATTTGTGAGTATGGCCGCACTAGATTAGGTAAGCTCTATACCTACTGTACACATGGGAGAGACCTCACCCGGAACGCTGAATGATGGTGAAAGTGAGGTTGAGTGAAGTGTGAAGGAGAAGATAAGTGATAAAGGGCCACTCGTTCCCAGTAACTCAAACTTCAATAACTTGTGTAAGAGTTTATGAATACTGACTTTCTCAGGGAAGCTGCTACCATAGATAAGGATGTGAGAAACCATGAGATCAAATAGGAAAACTCTGAATAATGTTCTTTAATAGTGTATTTTCAGGATGAAATAAGTTACTTACTATATCTGCAGATCAATGTTGGTATGCTTCGTATAGTTACGTATTCTCATTATTCCCCATCGTTAAGCTGGGAATCCCACTGTAATATTTCCACAGCAGTTCAAAGAAATTCCTTTAGAAGCTCTTAAACCATGACACGATACTAGCACAACTATAAAGACCCCAGCTTTAGCCAATGAGATGAGTGTGCACTAATCTCCAGTCACATAGAGGCTTCCATACTTTTAATTTCTATAGGAGTAGTGTGAAAGGATGCAAACACCTCTGACTGAGGAGACTGGAGGATCGCATGTGATCTATGAAGGATACCAACACTGGAGAACTGTAGGTAGTTAAGTAACTTGATTTTTCCACAGAATTGCAAGCTAGATTCAGTGTGTAATCCATATACATTATATGCTTAACATATTGTGACACTACTAATCAATGTTAAATATACATATGCACTGAGGATCACTATAATGAAGATGATGCCAAATTGCCAGACCAACTGATGATTCTCTTAAATAATTCACATCCAAGTAGTAATGTTCTGTAAATATGCTGCAACTCATCCACATTTCAGCCCTACAGATGTCAGACAGAGGAACCTTGGCCTACCACTGCACTAGAATAATCTAATCTTATAATAAGATGACCAACCTTTGAGTGACAAACTATAACAGCAGCAGCACTCAATATTGCTATTCCTTGTTTTAAGAGCAGACACATTCTTTGTGGGTAGCCAAAAGTCATGAAGACATGGTTCAACTGACAGACTTGGTGTTGTCAATGCAGAATGCTGATCTGTGGATGTCCAAGAAAAGCAGCACCCGTTCCACCCTTCTATTATAATAATTTTAGGAGAATGCTTTGAGCATACCAGTTTCATTTACATGAAAGTCAGGAAGCACATGAATTGTGGATGGATGTGCAGAGCACACTGTCTTTGAATAAGCACAAGAATAGAGATTTGAGTGTGAACATATAAATTTCACTGAGTCATCCAGCAAACGCCAAGGCCAAAAACAGAGCAGTTTTCTATAATAGATTTTAGTTTTGTGAATGGGTTTGAATGGTGGTTTCATTAGTTGACCTAAAACAGTATTAAACTTCCATCCATGGGCCTGAACACCCTTCTAAGAAAATCCTTAATGATACTTGTTGACAGCAGAGATGAAGATTCAGAAGGTGGTCGAAATCTGGAGACACCTGGCAAGTGCATTCTAATGGAGGCATATTTGAGGCCTCACTGTGCCAGTCGTAGGAAATAAGATTATAGTTTATGAGGCAGACTGAATATTTGGGTGGAAACCTTTTTTTCTAGTGGTAGACAGACTACGTTGTCAATCCACAGAAATCTAACTGCAAAATCCAGGTGTTCTGTAGCCATCTTGGAGGGTGCGTAGTGGTGGAGAATTGGACCTTTCTCCTTGGTCAGTAGATAGCGTATGTCCCAGCAATATGGATAGAGGCTGAGAGCAGTGTTGAAGACTTGTTTAACAATACAGCGTATGCAGATCAGCCATCAAGGCTTTCTCTCCCTCATGGCTTTACTCCGAATTCTCCTGAGGAAAAGAAGTGGTGCAAAGGCGTAATCAAAGTTCTTCAACCATGGGATCACAAGTGTGTTGCCCCTTGATCCCAGATCTCAGAGTTTCTTGGTAAATAACTGCCATTTCTTGTTTGAGGATGTCGCAAATTTGTCTAATTCTGGGTAACACTGTTGCCAGAAGATCATAGTTGCCGTATCCTGATGTAGCTCTCACCCTTGAGAGACACTCCCAGCCCTGCTGAGGGTATCTGGCCATTTATTGACAACTCCTGGGGGGCGGGGGTTCTGCCCTCGTGCAATTCTGTGTTCTATTGCCCAATCCAAAATCATCTGTACTTATTCCAGAAGTGTGTGAGAATGTGCCACCCTACTTTCTGATGTAAAATATGGCCGTTGTAATGTCCTTAACACCACTAGTAGACTGCAGACCCATTTGGACCATTGCAAGCTCCCCAATCTGTGCGCCGTGGCACGCTGGTGCGCCTCCAAAACTACCCAGGGGTGCCAAAACGTAAAGCCTCAATATTCCAAGTGCAATTTCTTTCGTTTTTCAAGCTGGCTTTCAAACATGTTTTGCTAAAATGAAACTCCCTCTAGTACCACTAGATGGCAGTGCGACATGCAAAATAGCACAGGAATTGCCCCTATCTGTCAGAACAGTTAACACAAACTATGAGCAATGCAGAAATAAAAACAGAGGCACGTGTTGGACTTAAGTATGTTTACGGTGTCACTTTTAAGGAAATTGTGGTATTGTTTTAATAATATATTTTATTTAATCCTGAAGGGCACTGTTTTTAGTCTTGTTAATGTTGGTTGGTGGGAAGACTTTTTAACATCCAACTATGATAGTATGCAACATGTTTAATGCATAAACGTGTTTTTACTTTTTTGATATGGTGTTATGTGGACCTCCATCGGAGTTTTGTACCATAATAAGAACTGAATTGACAATGAATGACACACGACTGTAGTGAGAAGGAATCAGATACTGCAGACAAATACTGAGGTCTGAGACAGGAGAGTGCAAAGACTCCATCAGACGCTAGAAGAGACAGAAGCAGAGTTAAGATAATGGTGGCTGCTGGAACATTTAGTAAAGTACTTTAGTAAAGTACTTGAAAGTGAAATATAGTAGTGCTGATTAGTGGAGCTGCATTCTTATATATCAAAAGTGGCTCCTTGACAACTAGAATGACTTGAAGGAGAGCACCCTGTGCTGGAGGCAATTCTTAAGGAACAAAACATAGTTTTAAAGAAAATCATTATGCAGACCACAGTGCTGAAGAGCATTGTTTCTGTCTTAACCAATGAAAGTTTTTTTTAATTTTTTTTTATTAAACAACTGTTATATTTTTTTATTTTGCTACATCTATGATTATAATACCTTCATAGTTCCTACCAAGTATTTTTGAGGGAACTAAATGGAAGAAATCCAGAGGCCGGGCTTATAAGCCTCTCCACCCCTCTCCCCCACTCGCTAAAACAAAAATAACAGTGGGGAGCCGCAGTCAACTGCCAATAGGACAAGGGAGCCACGGGTCGAAAAAGTTTGGGGACCACTGCCCTAAAGCCACAATATGGAATCAATGGGATGCAGGAGGATATCAAGTCCAGCAACAACTTGAGGAGCCAGACAGATGCCTGGTCTAGTTTCTGAGCCCGGCAAGTGAGATAGGGTAGGTGTAGAACTCCCTCTCCAACTACCATGGCATTCAGCATGGAACCCATGAATTAGATGAAAGCTGTGGGATGGATATGAGATTTATCCAAGCTGAGTTAAAGCACAGTTCCATAAACAGTTGTGTCATTTTCTGTGTTGAATTGCTGGCATCTGCTATGAACACTCCCTTTACTAGGTAGCCTTTGAGATATGGGAAGATCCGATGACCTTGATATATCAGGAAAGCAGCTACTGGTGTCCTGGTGCCATCTTGAGACCAAAGGGTAGCACCTTCGATTGACAAAGGCAGCCCAGCTACCCTGAATCTTAAGTACTTGTTTTGCCCATGCTGAGTGGGTATATGGAAACAGGCATCTTACAGAATTAGGGAAGTCATTCATTCTACTCTTTACAGTAACGGGAACAGCTCCTGCATGATTACCATTCTGAATGACTGCTTTTTAATAGATTTGTTGAGCTGCCAAAGATCTATAATGGGGTGCTATTCTCAAGACTTCTTCACCAGGAAGAACTTACAGTACAACCAATGGGAATTTCAGGTTGAGTTTGAGAGCCCCTTTTTGAAGCATGGTCAGTATCTGCAGGCAAGAGAGATTGTTTACCTGTAGTGGAAAGTGTAGCTATCTTTAGGCAAATTATAGCCTATGCCTGTATCTTACAAGGTCCAAAATTCACTAGTCGGATCCAATGTCTTTCACATGTAGAGGAAGCTGTGCACAGGGAAAACTGGTTTACAGAATGGTGTTGTGCGGCGTGCATTATTACAAAATCCACATTTGGGTGTCCAGTAAGGTATACAGGTCTGTTATTGAAGGTTCTGTACTCATCAGGACTAGATGCTAAGGCTGACATCTGCAGGAGTTTCGCTCCCTCCTTCCAAATGTGGCCTGTTACGTGAATCAATTTGAATGATTTTCTAGCCACTTCCTTAAAACAGTAAAGAACGAAATGTGTCTTGGTGTAGGTGTATCAGTTGTGGATACCATATAGTCATCCAATTCATTTGGTGCAGAATTCAAGAGAGCTTGGCGAACTTTCCTCTTCCTCTATATCCCCGTCGTCCAAAGAACGGGTCACTGCATGTGAGCAATGACTGTTGTGGTGGCAAAAGAACCACAAGAGTCCGCGGTGGTGCTGATGTGAAACTGCAGCAACTGTGCAGGAGTTGGAATCAGGGAAAGCATTAGTCTTGCATCATTTTATGAAGGGCATCAATTAGGCCAACAAGTACTCTCAGCACTGGAAGATCTTAATGCGAGTCTTCATAATTTCTGTCATAAGAAGGATGAACATAGGACTCTTCTTTCTCATGACAGTAGCCTTTTCTGTTTCCTCATCCCTACTACGCCTCATCATGTTCTTGGCACTTTGCATGAAGCTGCGTTGGATTGCTGTTCGCCCGAAAGGGGCCTTCATTCTTCCACTCTCCTTTAGTGTCTATAAATTATGTAGGTAACTTTTGCTGGACTTTACTAGGTGAAGTATCTTCAGGTGCAAACACAGGTTTCACAGGACTGTCAATGTTGCCTTCTTGATGGGGTGGTTGTAGAAGATGGAGTTGTTGATGAGTGTGCCATCAGAGACATCAACGGTGAGGCATATGCTTGAACATATGCCAATGAAATGCAGTGTCGACTGTGTCTTGAAGGGAGACAGACTGCATCCGTAGTTGAGGGGGCTGTAGACGAATCATTTGGTGGTGGTTTTGTGACAATTTTCCTCAGTGATGCACCTCGAACGGCTACTTTTGGAGGCCTCTCCAGCTTGTGGTCAGGTTTGTTTTAGAGGCCTTCAAAAAGTTCCCCCAAAGTATATGACGGATCCCCTGTCAGAAGACTGACAAAGTGGAGATCCTCCCTCAAAATTACATTTAAATTACATTTAGGTGGTTGCTTAAACTCATGGGAAGAACTATGAGTAGATGCCTTGTCTGATGAGGCTTTGACACTAGCATTCTTCTGTATCCATCTAAGTAGCTAACCAGCTTTTAAGGTTTTAGCTGAAACTTTTCAACAAACGTTGCATTGTTTGGGTTGTGCTGAAAACTGTGCAAAAACACATAAAACACATAAGAGGTCAGGATAGTCGCATCTTGACCCCATAGGACAAATGGAAAAATAGGCCAATGTTTTTTTTTGGGAGGGTGGGGGGGGCAATCTGCAGATCCTCCTCTGATCCAGAGGAAAAGCAGTGCCCTGATTGGCTGGCCACAACCTGAGAGATATATTAACGTGTGTTACAAAAACCATAGAAATTCACTGAAAAAAAACCAAAGGTTACATGGACATTAAAGGTAGGTTGAAGTTTTACCCATACAAAACCATATAAATTCAGCAGTTATACTTACCTGAAGAAACTATAACTCCCCATCTTTTTTGGCAAGAAAGTTAATTTTGATTTTGGATTTGTTTTTATACATATAGGTAGCAGAGTTCAGCTAAGTACCAATATTGTCCTACTTCTTTGCTGAATGCCTGCACTTTTCAGGCTCGTATCAGCTGCCACCTGGGAAAACCTACCAAACCCAGGCATTTCTGAAAACTAGACTTCCTTCGGGAGTCATGGTGGTGTGCCTCGTGTGGATCCTATAAAGTTGTCTTATCAGAATGCCCTGCAAACCCAAAACATTACCTAAAAATTGCACAATTTCCTTGAATTGCTGAGACTTAAACTTCTGCTTATCTGAGGCTTAAAATTCTGCTTAGTTGGACAAAACGTTATGGAGGCGTAAGCACAAACTACCCCAAATAGCCCAAAAAAACCTTAGCACATGGGGGGGGGTGAGAGAGGGGTGTTCATATAACTAGAAGAAGTACTGTTTGTCAACCTAAAGAACATGGAACGATTTTACGGCACATGGAGCAAACTAAACCAGAAAGAGTACAGTTACGTAGTCAACCATTAACTAGAAATCTACATGCATAAAAACAAAATATGCACCTGATGAAAAAAAACAAAGACTAGGAAAGATTAACCAAAAAGTGTGAAATAGAAAACAAGCAAATCACATACTAAAAAGGGAACGTTAAAGGTTGTCCCGACTGAGATTTAAATATGCAGAAATCCACATGTTATTCTGTCGCTGGAGCCTTTACCTTGACAAAACACTTCTTGTCGTGCGTCAGCAGTACTGCGCGCCCTGTTCGGGGTCTGCAGATCCGGCTCATCTCTCGGAGGAAGGCTGGATACAGGTCCCAGTTCTTCTTTCTTGATCCCACCCTGGGAAAATAATTAGACAGTGACAGGCAAATCATCAAATAATTATACAACAGTTGAAATAGGAACGTCCTTTGTCACTAAAGATCAGTTACTAAACCAGTTGCTTAGGTTTACTCAAAACAAATATTAGAAAGTACTCAAACTCAGGGGCAGAAAATTCAGGTCAGAACTAATGAGGTCCAGTCAACTATTCAAACACACATTAAAGAAAGCTCGGAGTTTGTTTAGCATGCAATGTGCAAATGTCCCACTTGATGAGTCCAGACAATGTGGGAACCAAACGTTTAATAACAGAATAGGCAATCTCAGAGGATGTGTTTACTCTTTATGCTTGTAACTCAGCTCAGCAATATAAGGGATTCCACGGTCTGCAGGGTATTTCATCCTTCTAAGGTTTATAAAAGGAGTGTAGATTATTTACTAGTAATCAAAGTAACACCTAAAAGTGTTCTCTGCCAAGATCATTAGATTTAAAAAAAAAAATAGCTCAGAAAATATTGCAATGGTTTGGTTAAAAAATTAAAGAAACTAAAATGAAATAGATAAGTCACTTATGCAACAATAATTCAACGCAGCCTCCTCGCTAGTGGAGCTAACTGATGGTCGTGATCACTTGCTGTGGGTCACATGGTGGATCCTTTGGGGAGCTGGTCACTTAACTGGCGAATTACAGGCCTTTTTAGGTCTGACGTGAATGGTGCAAGGAGAACATATGTTCTGTAATTACTTTAACTGGCTTTACCACCTTCTGAAATTAACTTATTTTGCACATCAACCTTTACCAATAGGTTTGAGACACTGTCAGTCACATCTTGGAATAGTCCCAGGAGTATTTTAGTCTCCATCTTAGGTCATGGCTACAAAGCGAAAGCCTCTTGTTCATCATAGCAAAAAACGTACAATGGACTTAGAGCCCACCGAACACTTACCACTGGCTGGCTTTATTGTCACTCTCATTTTCTCCCTTATTAATAGCTTGCCTTCTTCTTTTTGTGTTTGCTCCTCTGCATAGCATCTTTCTCACCCTTTTTATTGGTTAAATTGTACCCTTCCACTGCTCACACTTCGGGCACTACATTTTCCATTTTAATTTAGCATTCCACGAAAGTACATGTGCTTTCTTGCTCTCATCCTCATGTGATACTTGCCACCCGGTTAAATACACGCCCCAGCCACATGTTGCTCCCCACCTTACCAACTTGTTTGTAAAATCACAGCAACAAGGATAGAGAAGTCTAACCACCCTGGAACCGGTTGTATTTGTCCTTGCTGCTTTGGAGCATTTCTGGTGAAAGAGGGGCTTCCAGTGGCCACATTTGGTAATGCACATAGAAAAACACAACTTCAGTAATGATTTTTCATTTACTATAAAAAATGTTTTACTCCTTATCCCCTTTACCAATTATTGTGGGTTTAGGCATTAAACATATCCCCTTATCAGGAAGTTGGTTTTGGAAATGTTACAGTTTGAATTATTTATGTATTTTGATGTGTTGGTGCTGCTACAATAATTGAGCATTTTCTATGAAAGATGCCTGTCGCTTTAAGCCACAGTTATCAGTGGTAAGTCCAGGCTTCCTTATTGGCATCTGAATCTACTTCTTGAAAACCCAGGTTCTAATCCAGATGCTTACAGGAAGTCGTTCTTAGAGATACTGGTGTTTGTATTAAGAGGATATTGGATGCCAAATGGAGTATGCAGGCCTTGGATTTCATCCCTCACCAGGGACCTTGAAATGAAGAGTCAGCGATGGTATGAAATATTTAGTAAGTTCTGCCACGGTAGTCAGCATGTAGGAGCTAAATGGCCTACAGCAGGAATTTAGGAGTAAAGTCCTGGCCATACTAAGCAGTGACCGACCTCTGGAGGATAGGGAATAATGAATCAATCCGATGTAAGGCGACAGGAGACGGAGGAATGGAACCTAGAGACATGTATAACGTCAAAACTACCTGGGTACCAGTGTGACTAGGATAAAGAGACTGCAGCATAGCTTCAGGTATTTATGGTAGGCAGAAGAAGAAACTATGAAGGAGACAAGTGTACATGCCTAAAGTCTCATGGAGGGCTCGCCCTCACTACCTTTGATACTGCTAATAAGGGTTCCAAATGCAGGGATGTCCCAAACAGCTGGAAAGGGAATACAGCTGTAGCTTAGGAGGATATTTCACAGTAGGATCAACCACCACAAAAGCGATCTGTCCCAAACCGAGCCCACAGCAATATCAGCAGCTTATCCATTGATTGATTTATTGTATTATTTAGTCAAATAAAACCATAACAAATAACCTCACAATTCTCTCTAAAAACAAGATTCTAAAAACAACAGTTTTCGTAATGTTAAAAAAAAAAATCGTATAATTACCGTAACCTAAATATACTTATTATAGGTACCATCTAAAATTACCTGAAAGCCAGTCAGTTTTGCTTTGAAGTCACCCATTCTATGTCAGAACGGAAGGCAAGGATTATGCCATCCTTTCTCCACTTTATTAAACAGCAGCCGATAAACAGGGTGAACAACGACCTACTAATCCCGTGAAACTTTGGGATTTAGAACAGAAAAAAAAACATCCAATAGGAACAAAGTTGAGCAGTGCAGCACATAGTCCACTGTTTATTTCTCCTCCTCCTCTTTCGCATTTCGTTTTCTGTGCCACTGTGATATTTTAAAGTTTTATCTGTTAGGACATGATTTACTATTCGTATGAGCATTTCTTTTTAGCTTTGACCGACCGCGGAAGCCTTCTTCGTGGTTCGTGTTTGTGGTGCAGCTACCGTAACGTATTATCAAGGCCGCCAGGTGGCGCGCTTGAAACGTTTGTTTTGACAGGACGCGCAGCTTAGTTTTTCCCCCTCATATTGGGCACAAAGCTGCGTATCAGTCCGAACAGAGCGTTTTGTCTCTGGAGAGCTGCGCCCCTCGCCCGGAGGGTTCTGTAAAATAATTGCCTGTACATTTGGGACCCCCTGTGTTGTTCAGGGTCTATAATATTGTTTGGCTTACAAGCTGCATATGTTCACAGGATTCCCCATATTGTGGGCTGTATCTAGCATTCCTCTCCTGTAGTGGGACATACTCTCAGGCAGAAAGCCATATTAATATATTTTGACTGGCACCAGGGGTGTTTTGTGTTCCAGGCTGAGACCCTATATTTGTGCGGCTTCGCCCATACTTATTGAAGCTGACACCTAGATTATTTACTACCTTAAAATCTTGCTTATTAAATTTTTCCAGTATATTCTTCTAATAATTTTATACTATCTGTGGCTTATTAGAATTAACCGGTGGGACATTAGTACTACCATAACGGAAATCAATGATGAAGAATTATTTGAGGCTGCAGATGCGTCTATTTATAGAGCGGTCTCTAAAGCTACTGGTCCCCTGGAAGCCAGACTGGTGCAGCAAATTGCGCGTGAATGCAACAGGCTGTCATTCTGTACCCCTATTCCTTCAGCCCCCCCACCCTTTACCTGCAAAACATCTTCAATCTCCAACAGGTGGAGCAACTCCTGCAAAGTGTTGCCGTGAAGTAGGAATTGACCAAGATGTGTTTAATTGTGTTAAACAATCTTTCTTTATCCAACCACATTCAGCTCTGTCCCCTAGACCCCTCTGGTCTATTATCTGATCAACCTCCTCCTTCCCTTGGTCAACAGTACTCTGACCCCCTCTATGACCCTGATGATGATGCTGGTCCCTCCAGACCTTGGCTCCCTTCGTCCCAACTTCCTCCTATAGATTCTGTGCAAGAGGTTTCTGACATGCTAGATCCTGATAAAATTGTTCATCCCCAGTCCTCCGAATGGGCCCGCCAGACAAAGTCGCAAGTTATGTTGTGGGATGCATCCAGAAATCTCTACAGAAATAAGCTCGTAATGGTCTCAGAGCAGAATGTCCCAACCCTTCTTGGGAAGACAAGGTGGCCCTTACACCAGAACTGGATCACAGAATGTCTACTTTCCACCAAAAATGTATCAAAGATCCTAAAAAGGGGAGGGATAGATCCTGGCGTGCATGCCAAGACAAACTTCTTGATGTCCTGTGCCAGTTAACAAAAATTTTAGATATGGCTGAGGATGCTAAGTTCCAGGCTCATTATTGTCTACAGAAGTCTTGTTAGGTTGGGCACAACGAGCAATAATTTTTCTTGGCAACACAAACTGTGCCCTTTCTACAGAGCAATCTTTGGCTCTGCCCCAGACCTGATCATAGAGTCAGATGCCAGCAGATTAGGTTGGGGTGCCAGGTGTGGGGATTTTGCCACCGGAGGGTTGTGGTCCGTAGAAGAACAAAAAGTTACACATAAATTGTCTGGAACTTTTGGCCAGCTCTTTTGCAGTCAAGTGCTGGACTAAGGACTCCATTCAGTCATGTGTCCTTTTGAAAATAGACAACATTTCAGTGGGACGCTATATAAATCAACTGGGAGGCTGCTTTTCCAAAACCCTGTCCGATCTTGCAACAATTCTTAGCAATAATGTTTAGATCACCAGATTTCGGTCCCAGCCCAGTATCTTCCTGGTCAGCAGAACAAAATTGCGGATTTCCATTCCATGCACTTTCAAGATTCCAGCCTTTGGAAACTGAATCCAGACATCTTTTTTCATCTCCAAAACAGGTGGGGCCCTTTCTCAGTGGATCTTTTTGCATCCAGATTGGATCAGTAAACTCCCAGATTTTTCAGTTGGAGACGGGATCTCATTGCAGCTGCCACAGATGCCTTAATCCAAGACTGGAGTCAGAAGGACGGCTATGCCTTCCCACTTTTTGCGATGATCACTCAAACATCCGCTCAAGCCCAAAATCTGGTCCTGATTACGCCCATTTGGAGGTCTCAAGTTTGGTTTCCAGTTCAACTGGAACTTTCTGGGGATTTTCCAATCCCACTCCACCTATTTCCCTCTCTTCTCCTCAACCCCAACCATATGCTGCATCAGATGGTTCTGGAAGTATCTCTCTCACTGATAGTGTGCAGAATTTCAGGGGACGTTGGTCAGTCCCGGGCTTTTTGCAACAAGATGAAGAACTTTTATCAAAAGCATGGGCCCCCAGTACCTCTAAACGATACAGATCCGCACGAGCTCGATGGTCCCGTTGGTGTTTGTGACGGGGTCTTGATTCCGTGGACGCTGATGTAGTGCATTTGCTAAATTTCCAAGCCAGCCTAGCTTCATAGGGTTCGGCATATCGTTCTATCAATACCTTGAGATCAGCTATTTTGGCAGCTCACTCTATGGTGGATGGCTGTCCTTTAGAACAGCTGTTTGTATGCTGCCTCCTTCGGTGCATCCGACTTTCCCTTCCTCCGGCTTCTCGTTATTCGTCTGTTTTGGATGTTAATCAAGTACTAAACCTATTTCTGTCTTGGCGACCTAATCGTTTTTTGTCCAGAAAGGAACTATCAGCTAAATTAGCTATGCTACTGTGCCTCATCCCTGCAGAAAGGACTCGGATGTCCGAGCCCTGGATTCCTCAAACAGGTGTTTTCACCCTTATGAAGTTTCCTTTACCGTATGGAGAAGAACAAAATCTATTACTAGAGTGATCTTTTATCCTGCATTTCCAGATTTCCCAAAGCTTTGTGTGGTTCAACGCCTCAAAGCATATGAGAAAATGTCAGCAGAATTCCGTCCTCCAGGGGAGCAGCAACTCCTCATTGCTCTTAGAAAGCCACATAATGCCGTATCTTCACCTATTATTGCCCGTTGGGTTAGATGGGTGATGCAGGAAGCTGGTATCGCTCTTTTTATTTTATGGTGAACATTCCACCCTATTTTTCGCCATTTAGTGAAACCCTCTCTGTAACTAGTATTAACCTTACTAATAATTCATACTGTTTTATTGAGATAATTTCTTACTTTTCAATTTAATTGATTTATCAAATGTTTCTTCTTCTGAAAGTTCTTTCCTTTCTTTTTCCATTCCAAGTCCTCCATTTAAAAAAAAAAAAAAGAAAATTATACTCTCTTCATCAGAGAAGAGACTACCAAGCAAGACGGCTAGGGATCGAATCACAGTGTGGCTCGCACTTCGAAAGAGGAGGAGGAGAAATAAATAATGAACTATGTGCTAGACTGCTGTTTGGGGATTTGCTATCTATGAAACTTTATTCCTATTGGACGTTTCTTTTTCTGTTCTAATTCCCAAGGTTTCATGGGATCAGGAGTTTATAGTTCACCTTGTTTATCGGCTGTTGTTTAATAAAGTGGAGATAGGATGGAATAATCCTCGCCTCCATGTCCTTCACAGAACTGAAAGTTTACGTTATGATAGCTAGGAAATCTTTCCATTACCCTTCTATATGTTCTCCCCATTTCCTTATGGTGGCTAAACTAAATGACTGAAGACGTCATCACATGATGTCCTATTACCAAACCCAGATTACTGATGAATAGATAATTTTTTTATGCTGATCCCTGTACCATTCGCCGTACCTTTCACAAGTAGTAAGCAATTGCCAGTGCCGATGTGGGTCTGGGAACTGCTTTGAAGGATTTCTGATCATGCAATGCACTGTGCTCGCGAGTTATCCTTATTATCTGTGTATCAGCAACTCCCACAACCCATCTCTGTTTTTTTCTGACATGTAAGGTTCTAGAGCAGCACACTGTCCCCGGCTGGGTGAGTAATGAGAAGGTGTGACAGCAAGGTATAAGAGCTCCTTTATTACACCATTAATGTCTCCCTAGTAACTGGATGGCTAGGTAATGAATCTTTGTTAGGGGGTCCGAGGTAGGGAGAGAATACAGTATATGCCTGATCAGGCTTCAAGCAAGCAAATGCAGACCTCTCTGGTTAAAAGCCACATTTTACTTAAAAGATGTACCAATGGTCTTTGCGAAATGTTTGACTATCATTTAAAGCAGGTGGAAAGATGGATTAGACTACCGCGAATGGTAGTGGGGCACGTCACGCTCATAAAATGGCCTTTCTCCCCAGGTTATCATAACTGTCCCACAATATGCCACTAGTCCTAATTAGAACATTGGAATGTTCGGATCTCCATTGCAGACAGTGGAGCGCTCTGGGCTTTTACTGACCAAAAGCCCGGAGCCAACATTCCAATGTTCTCTTTGTTCACAGCAACAGCTGTGAACAAAGCCTCACGGAGCCTGAGGGGATTTTAATCCCCTCGGGCTTCGTGAGGAATTTGTTTTATTTAATAGAACATTCTGACCCCAAGTGGCAGAATGTTCTAATAGCCTTAGAACCCGCCGTAGCGGGCTCTACCGGCCATTAAAGGCCCTCTCCCTTGTTAAACGCGGGAGCGGGCCTTTAAGGACCGGTAGAGCCCGCTACAGCGGGTTTTAAGGCTATATTAGAACATTGGAATCTTGAGAGCTCCACTGAAGACAATGGAGTGGCTCAGGGCCAACAATGGCTGGTATAGGCCTTCTGTTCTAACATTTCAATGTTTGACTTTCTTTTTCTCCCTTTTCAGAACACTCAACCCTCAGTGGGTGGAATGTTCTAACAGTCTGATCGGCCTTCTGCCTCGGGTTATATCAGTTGTTAAAAGCCCTCTCGCTCATTACGGGACCTCATCTGCAGCTCAGGCTATAACTCTGGCTCAGGGGCTTAACCAAACAGATTTGAAAAGAGAGCTCTTTTCTTTGTCAGTTGGCGACAGGAAAGGGTCACCTTAGCCCAGAAAGTGGTGATGTTCCACAAAAAAAAATCCATAAAAATAATTTCTATCACCCTGAAAGCTGACGTTATGGCTAACTGAAGTCCAGGGAAGATGTGAGAAACATCAGAATGTAGTCAGAAAGAGATTACATACAAGGCAGAGCACAGCTCTTCTCGGAGCTCCCACACACATGACGTGTAGATGAAAACTGAACTATGGCGGTGCAAGGAAATGCCGCTTTTTGCTTCATCACCATGAAAAATCTGAACTGATGCTTCTAGTTTCTTGACTCCGACTGCACGGAGGCCTGCTAACGAGACCTCTGTGCCACTGCCCAAACCATAAAAAAGTGTATGTTTAATTGGCTTATACTCAACTGCATTACATTAAGTGACTTAAAAGTCCCTACTATATGGGGCAAGGGGTATCCAGTGTTTGTAAGTTAGTGTCCTTCAGAGACAGCACTTATTGTGCCACCCTGAGCATGGCAAACTAAAACATGTCTCCCAATCTGCTACTGCAGACTGGTAGATCAGTTTTTAAACTGCTAACTCAACTTTGCCATTTAAACCAATGGCTATGCCCAAACCTCCCTCTTTAACATATGTGAGTCACCCCTACAACAGGCCTATAGAGTGCTGTATATTAAAAAGTAGGACATGTCTTTTTATATGCCTAACAGTACAAAACCCAAATTTTTGGTGTTACTGTGAAAAGGCTAGTACCTCCACTGGCGAGGGCAGGGTTACATGCGGACAACTCAGCAGTGCTAACTTCTGAATGGGACTACTAAAGCTTGTACTTGAAGGTATGAAAATAATCATCACATTAAACCCAAATTGATGCTCAAATAGAATTTAATGCAACGTTTAAGTAAATGCAACTTTTAGAAAGTTGCCACTCTGTTGCCCAAGTTTTTCAGTTTGCTGTTTGCAGATGCTGGCCACAAGACAGCCTTCTGTCCTTCTGGAGAAAAGTGTGAATGACTCCCAGGAAAGGGAACAATAAAGGCTTGCTGCTGGAAGAGGTGTTACCTTCTCCCTGGCAGGCAGCCACAAAGGGTGTGAATCTAAAAGGCAAACTTCAAAGGCAAAGCCGCCTTTGAAGGGCAAATGGTGGACACACTACTCTTTTGTTCATGTAGAGGGGTTGGCGTCTGGGGCAAAGAGGCCAGCTGCCAAACCATTTTTTCTGGTGGGCATAGAGTCCTCAGGCAGCAACCCCTCTAGGGTGGACTACCAACCTCAGCACACCAAGAGTGGGGTCAGCCATCGTGGTAGTGGGCAGAATAGGGCACTCTACGACAGTTAATTGCCACATACTGCAGAAAGTCGTCATCAGGCGGGAAAAGACCTGTTAGCCCACTGGCTAGTAACTGTCACATCCCGGAGGTCACTTTCTCTAAAAAACAATATAGGACCCCTGGCACCCAGACCTCCGATCACAACTGGCCTGAAAGAGGACTGAACGACTGCCCTGCAGTTCCCTGGATCTGGCAAGGGAGGCTGCACCAAAGGGTGGACTGCGCCTTCTGATCCTTGGGCTAGGAAAGAGAGGACTGTGCCTGCGGTGCCCAGAAATCTCTCCTTAATCCCAGACAGAAGAGGTGAACTCCTAGAGTCAGTTGGATGACTTCCTGTTACAGCTCCAGGGCCATAAAAGCTGAAGAAGTGTGCCTTTTCAAGTCAGTAGCCACAAACGCTTGACCATCAATGACCGCTGATGTGCAGCCTGGTAGACAGAGTCCGGTGGCTCAAAACGTTGCACCTGAGTCTGCTGGACCTAGGAGAGTCGCCAGAGCACAGTTAGGTCGCCCAAGACAGGCAATTCACCAAAAGAAGCCACTTGTTTTGTTATGACTGAATAGCAGTGTACAGTGGTCACTAGACTTTTGCTGAACCCACCAGGACTTTGAGGGACATTGACCCCTGTGGTCAAAGTTGCCCCACCAAGACCGTGGACTGAGGCGTAGCCCCAGGCAGCCCTCCTCGTTGACCACACAGCATCCTGTATCGCTTGCATCAGGATCACTCCATTGATGTCTACAGCAGTTCGCCCATAGACCCTGGACCTAGAATTAACCTTGCTTTGATGACGAGGTAACTGTTCTACAAATCCTTACTGGCCCCCTAGACCTGCTCCCTGTTAGGGTTGGCCGCCCAAAGCGGGTTGGAGTATCTAAACACAACTTTCGAAAGGTTTTTAAAATTTTCCACCAATCACAGTAGTTATCAATGCTTGTTGACTTTTTGAGTGAAAAGCAATGATTTATATTTTATTTAAAAATCAATATATCCTGAACCCTCCGTTGAATTTGTTCAGCTTTGTTTCTGAAAAAAAAAGCCGTAAAAAAATGATAATTGTTATAAATTGCTGTTGGTTTTCTTTTGTATTTTGTGGCTCTTATTTTCATTGTTTAGGTACATCTAAATGTTTAACACTTGTTCCTTTGTTTAAACTTTACTGCTTGAAGCCACAGCTATCCAGAGTTGAGCTAAAGGTTTTACCAACGTGCATGACTGGACCCAAGATGGCATTGTCAGTGTATTTCACGATCAGGTTTAACAATCACACCACATGGCACACCACTTTTCTCACAGATGGCCTCTAGGGGGAGTAGGAGAGCACAGTACTTCCAACTTTTGGTTGAAGTTGGGTTGTTTCAAATGAGGTGGATGTGCTACTTAAAAAACACTATTGTGGGGTCTATGGCCATTGCAACACAGTTTGCTGGTATTTAAAGATAATAGGGATTCCAAATCTGCCAGCATGGAATAATTTAAACATGTGAACATATGAAAGATCCAGTGCTGCAGAAACTCACTATGGCGTCAGGCGAGAGAGCAGAGAGTTTGCTTGAACGAGGGAGACTGCTCTCTTGCTTCTAACAATAAGCATTACTGAGAGCACTCAATCCTATTCCCTCTTAACAAACTGGAACAATTCCCATGCAGTTCCTTCGTGGACAGTAACAGGATATCGTATCTCTGTTAACTCACATGAACTTAAGTGCAGAAGACACAAGACATAAACTGCAGGTTTGTGTTGGCAGCCCATCATAACCTCTTTGGTGCATAAAATGTACTTCCTAAAGCCTGTCCTAAATGACACGCACAACAAAAGAAGGAAGGCACTTTGAAGAATATGAATCACTTTCCAGAAACAGGAGACAGTGAAAGAACAAACAGCAGCAAGAAAGGAAAGCAGAGAAGCTAATCCCTTAGACCTGCCTGATAAGTGGCAAAAATGGGAGAAGGGGGGTGAATGACACTTGGTAAGGTGTGAAGTTCTCACGTGCAGAGTGATGTTCAGAAATGGAGGCCTTCAAAACTCTTTAAAGGGACAGCTTTCTTTTTACAGTGGCTTTTTCATAAACACTGGCAAATGCAATTCACAAAATGCTGGGAAGGAGGAGGAGCAGGGCACCAGAGTACATGGGGAAGCCACTTCTGAGCTTTTAAAAATGTAAATACTGCTTATATGAACCACTAAAGGACCCAGAGGAGTCTAAGGGGAATGCGATATTTTAAGTGAAGCAGTCCCCACTTGAAAGGGAGACCATGTTGACACCTGAAATTCAGGTGAGTGGGCTAAGCAAAGAGTCAATATGATCAATTTTGGCTCAGTCCAACTACGCAGGGAATCATATTATGCATCTGGGAAGGAGGTTGGGGATATTATCTACAAACCTAACTGAACCTGTCCAAAAGCAAAAAACAAACAAAACCAAAAAAATGTTCTGCTCAAGAGTGCACGAAGAGTTGTAAACCAGAATTATTACATACACAGGGCCGCAAAAAGCTATCACAATCATGTTTTTATTTTAAATAAATCAAAATAAAAATTGCAACACTGGAGAGACAAAACGACATTGACTAATGAATCGCTTTGGAGAAGGATTGATGTGAACACTATACACATAAAATTGGTTAAATGGTTCCAACCTCTTGCCGAAAGGCATGTCCGTCACAATGACATCCACAGATCCAGTCCTTAAGGGAAGGTTAAAAATATCCCAGTGGACTACATCTATCGGC
Source organism: Pleurodeles waltl (assembly GCF_031143425.1). Lineage (NCBI taxonomy): Eukaryota > Metazoa > Chordata > Amphibia > Caudata > Salamandridae > Pleurodeles > Pleurodeles waltl. Next base: position 71,047,943 of record NC_090448.1, read on the forward strand.
AAACCCCAAGAAGTGTGACTGCAAAGTAAGTGAAGAACAACAATTAGTCAAACAAGTTGTAAGATATATTGGGCCGTCCAACAGGCAGTAACACAAACACTGCTTCTGAGGCCATGTGCTTTACTGTCAACATCCACAGGCGGTTGCGGTCATTGCCTCCACCCAAGCCCATACCAGTTTTGCATTCGAGAAACATTTTCTTGTTCTAATTTTAAAGTACTGGTTGTTTCAAAAGTATTATCCTTATTTATATATAGGTGGGTGCAGAGACCAGGAGTGCCACTAGGCCATAGGTCCATGGGATAGCTGGACACTGGCCTTAAATTGGTTTGCCCTCCTCGACAGGAATAAGAGGAACGGCTCCATGCTCTAATAACTTTACTGGCCAAGGGCATTAATGTCTCCTTAGATTAAATAAGTGCCCCTAGAGAATGTCCATATTATGTAACGAGCAGTAATGTCCCCAGGCAGTCATTAACTCAATGATCATCAATGAAAGGAGACGATACAGGCTCTATAGCCCTACGCGGTAATGAGTAACAACATGGTCGTTAAGAAACATTAATACTGGCTCAAGGCAAATCAATGTCGCTAGGCAGTCATAAGGTTAATAGACTTGGGCCGTTAATATGCATCAATGATCATAGGCATTAATGAGAATCAATTACTTTCATGCAGTAATGAACATCAATGGCACCAAGCAAGGGCATTCAACAGCAGTACTAATGAGCGTTAAGAGCCCAGCAATAAAGACCGTAAAGATCCCAAGCAGTACTAAGCATGTATGTCCCCCATGGAGTGATGAGCATCAATGGCCCCAGTCAGTAATGAACATCAGTGGCACCAAGCAAGGGCATTCTACCGAATCATTAATGAGTTTTAAGAGACCAGCAATATAGACCGTAAGGATCCCAAGCAGTAATTAACATCAATGGTGCCAAAGAGCAACAATGCAGAAATGCAGCAGCACTGGTGGGCTTCAATGGCCCCAGCATCAGTGAGCCTCAATGGCCCCAAGCAGAACTGAACATGGTTTGCTCTAAGCAGCAAGGAACATACACTGCCCAAAGCATTACCCTTCTAGCCCGAGGAAGGGCCTGGAAGGTGTTTTTTTGGTCACCCTGTTCCACTTGCTCCCCCCACCCCGTGCATTGTCTTATTTAGGGGTAGGGAACTGCAGCACCCTCTCGCTCTAATATATAATTTCAAGTACGTAGCGACCATAATCAGGAAATTCATAAATTACATCATGTCATTAAAGTCACTTATTCCCACTTTAAACAAAAAAAGACCCCTTGAATAAATGCCTCATTCATTATAAAACATTCCCAGTAGATTGCTAGTTTCTTACCTTTCTTTGTTTTGACGCTTTCGCAACAGGGACTCGATGTTATGTGCTGTTCTGTTGACAGCTGATGGGTTGTTGTCCGCAGCCATGTAGAAACAGGTGGGCCATTCAGAGACTCCCTAAAAATGGAGGCTGGTAATTAGGGTTTCATAGAGGATTAAGGGGTACACTCAGAGAAGGCATTGGGTATACAACACAATTCAGGGGATTGGCCTCACAGCCAGGCTACATTAGCAATGACACATGCCCTAGACTTCCAGCTCACCCTTAAGAAACAAGCGACAGAGGCGTGCCCAGCAGATACTACTGCCACTATAATCAGCCTAACAAACACACAGCTAAAATAGAAAGATGAGATCAAAACCAGAAACATCTGTCAGGTCTGAAAGGTAGTAAATGTATTCCTTAAAATTGGAGAGTTTGAACAAGAAGGAAATTGTTCATCTGGTCTATTAGCAGCAAACATGATGTTGCACTATTAGGCTGATTTAAAGGAAGTCAGTAACACTGAATCTACCAACAAAGTGGACACAACCACGCTAGCTGTTCCCTAGATGACTTTAATGCTGGGACTTAATCATCTCCGTTAGGATTCTGAGGCAACTTCGCCAGATACGGTGGCAGGTCAGGCATGCACCTAGAGTGGTGGATTCACCCAGGTGTGGTGCAGTCAGTTTTCAAAGGCCACATGGAAATAATGGTGGAATTTAACAGAAAGTTGTGTATGGTGGCTCTAACAGGGTGGATGGAGGCTTTCCCCTAACAGGTCCGAGAGAAGAGATATGCCTATGGTGGTGGAAGATACAGGTGGTTTATCCACGGTGGCCTCTCTTATGGCAGATACTACCATTCTCGTGAAGGAACATCCATCGCCCTGGTACACTGTTTAACCACTGCCTTGGTAGCGATACAGCTCCTGCCACCCTGTGGACAGAACGACTGCCAATCTCTAAATCAGCCTCTGAGATGATTTACTGTCGGAAAATGAAAGCTCATGAAGCAATTAATGCAATTTCTCCGTGGAATTAAAGGGCTAAGAAACAAACACTCATTTCAATGTGCCTCAAGTCCGGAGACACACTTTTCCAATGCTAAACAAGCATAGGCGAAACCAACAGGCCTGGCTTTAAAAAGATTGTGGCAGTGGAAAAACAAAAAACGGTGTTATTTCTTGGATACATTGCATAAATAAGAATAAGTAAGTAATGCGAGATGATTCAGATTTTTGAGATGTTTGAACAGTCCCTCATGAAATGCAAATCATGCACTTTGGAGGAGGCAGAATGATACAGTAAACAGTCAATAACAGGAGCCAAGAGATAAATACTCTTAATATGTATAATTCAAAACATTTGTAACAACAGCTATAATGGACAACAGCGCTTCCAGCCAGACCTAAACAGTGTATGTTCATGGGTCTGTAGAGAGTAAAGTCTATTTATTTTGACGCCCCCCACCCCACCTCCAAAGGTAGCATCTCACAGTTCACCATGCATGGATGTCTTTTAGGGGCCGCCAGGGGAAAATGGGGGCAGCTCGCTTTTACGCCCATTTTTAATTGTACTAGAATTCAGGGCACTTACCGCGCCTCACCACTTTTAAAAACCATGTCAACACCCTAATATCAATGGTGTCTTAGACATTTCTCTGTGATGCGAAGTTATATCAATCGTGCTGCTGTTATGTGACTTTAGCAATGTAATGCGACATCACTTCCTTGGAAGATTCTGCAGTCATGATACATCACTTCCTGCGATGCCACTAAGGTTTGAAAGTGTGTGACGTCACCTCCGCTACCCCTAGCATTTTGACGAAGAGAGGTCCATGTCACCATGTCGGTCTTCGTTGAAATGCTAGACGGGATTTGAGAACCGCTCAAGAAAAAAAAGACGCACCTCTATTGGAATGGCTCCAGTGCCACACATCGGATCGATGATGATATCAGCAGGTCCGGGGTCGCAAAGCCTATAGAAGAGGGACGTAAACAGCACAATTACCATTTATAACGGAGCAAACTCTCATAGTAAAGGAAGGAAAAGTTACTTACCGGAAAAACTCAATATGACTTATCAATAGGATGGCTGGTATTACTTCCTCAGTGCAACATCGCCATCTAGTGGTTAAACGGTGTGTAGACGAAATCGGGTATGTACAGGGAGAAAAAGATTTACTCTCAGGCAGTGGGTGGATGGAAATCACCGCCGCCTGAGAGGTCAGATTGGGCTCTTACAGCACAGAGACAATTTAAGTCACCCATGCAGACTTAGAGCCTTAACAAAGAGGTCAAGCAACACACCAATGTGTGCGAGAAATATACCAATTTAGTTATTTTTATTGATTTGGGATTGTTATATAGCCTAGCTCGACCGTAAGAGTATTATGGCCCTTCACGTAAAAAAGGTAACACGGAAGCTGGGAGTTATCAACTCTAACATTAGAAAATAACAAAGCAGTAGACAGTATGAGAGGGTGGAACAGGTACCGCAGGAGGATCTAGTTGGGAGTGAGTTTAGGAATTTCCATTAGAGGTGTATTTAGAGATTCTTTCTAAGCAAGGACTGTAATCTTAATTGCAGGGCAGAGCATTGCACGCTGTGTCGCATCGCTGGTGAAGGTTTGCTTCAGTCAATCAATCAGGGATTTGTAAAGAGTGGCTAGTCACCCGTGAGGGTCTCAAGGCGCTAGGGGGAGGTGGGGAGGTGCTGAGGATCAGTCGAAGAGCCAGGTCTTGAGGTCCTTTCTGAACTGTGACAGGGTGGGGGGGAATTGCCTAAGGTGGATGGGGAGGGTGTTCCAGGTCTTGGCGGTGATGTTGGAGAAGGATCTTCCTTTGGCTGTGGTTTTCCGCATCCGGGGGACGTTGGCGAGGGCCTGGTTGGCGGAGCAGAGTTGTCTTGCGGGAGTGTAGAAGGAGAGTCTGTGGTTGAGGTAGGCTGGTCCGGCGTCGTGAAGGGCCTTTGTAGGTGTGGGTCAGGAGCTTGAAGGTGATTCTCTTGTCGATAGGCAGCCAGTGTAGGTCTATCAGAGAGCAGAGGTGTGGCTGTGTCGTGGGGCGTTCTTGATGAGACAGGCGGAGACGCTCTGGATGCGTTGTAGTTTTTTCCAGGTCTTGGCGGTGGTTCTGGCATAAAGTGCATTGCCCTAGTCGAGGCGGCTGCTGACGAGGGCCTGGGTGACTGTCCTTCTGGCTTCGGTGGGGATCCACGTGTAGATTTTTTGAAGCATGCGCAGGGTGTGGAAGCAACCCGATGAGACGGCGCTCACCTGTCGGTCCACTGAGAGCAATGAGTCTAAGATGGAGCCGAGGTTGTGGGCGTGGTTGGTGGGGGCGTTTCCGAGGGCGGTGGGCCACCAGGACTCGTTCCAGGCGGAGGGTGTTGAGCCAAGGATGAGGACTTCTGTTTTGTCCGAGTTCAGTTTGAGGCAACTATCTTTCATCCAGGCGGCGACTGCTTTCATTCCTTCATGGAAATTGTTCTTGGCAGTGGTCGGGTTGTTGGTGAGGGGCACTATCAGTTGGGTGTCGTTGGCATAGGAGACTATGTTGAGTGCGTGGCTTCCCATGATGGCGGCCAGTGGGGTCATGTAGAGGTTGAAGAGGGTGGGACTCAGCGAGGATCCTTGGGGGACGCCGCAGCTGATCTTGGTGGCTTCCGAGAGAAGGTGGAGGGGGGGGGGGGGGGGGGGGGGGGAAAGAGTCAGACCTTCTGTGTTCTGCCGGTGAGGAACGAGGAGAGCCATTGCAGTGCTGAGTCTCTGGATGCCAGCGTCGTGGAGACGGGTACGTAGCGTGTCATGTGAGACTGAGTCAAAGGCAGCAGAAAAGTCCAGGAGGACGAGGGCGATGGTCTCGCCTCGGTCGAGGAGGGTGCAGATGTATTCTGTGGCAGCGAGGAGGGCGGTCTCGGTGCTATGGTTGCTTCCGAATCCTGACAGAGGGGTCCAGGAAGTTGTTGGCTTCCAGGAAGGTGGTGAGATGTTTGTTGACTGCCTTCTCGATGACTTTGGCCGGAAAGGGGAGCAGGGAGATGGGCCGGTAGTTCTTGAGGTCTGTAGGGTCGTCCGTGGGTTTCTTCAGTAAAGGTTTGAGCTCGGCGTGGTCCAACTCCCTGGGAAGGTGGCAGTTTCAAAGGAGCAGTAAGGTATGCCGGATTTTGGGTGCGATGATGTCGCTGGCTTTGTTGAAGATGTGGTGAGGGCAGGAGTCGGTGGGAGCTCCTGAGTGGATGGTTCCCGTGATGTTGCGGGTCTCATTGTCGGTGATGTTGTTCCAGCGGAGGAGGGCAGGGGGCGTGGCAAAGCTTCGGTTGATGGGCTGGTGGTGGAATCGTGGGGGGGGGGGGGATCTGGGTGATGAAGCTGTCATAAATGTCTGTGATGGAAGTAGTTGGCGAGGTTTTTACAGAGTTCTTGCGGCGGGGGATGTCAGTGGAGTTGGGGTTGGTGAACTCTTTGACGACAGTGAAAAGTTCCTTGCTGTTGTGGGTGTTTTTATTGATGCGTTGTTGCAGGGCGAGTTTTTTGGTGGTCCTAATGAGCTGGTGGTGATATTTGACGGCGTTTTTGAAGGTTTTGTGGGTTACGGGGGTCTTGTCAGTGCGCCATTTCCTGTCAAGACGTCTGCAGACCTGTTTCGATTCTTTGAGTGCAGGGGTGAACCAGTTTGCTTTCTTGGCTGTGCCTCTGTAGTGGGGTGTCTTGAGGGGGGCGAGGGTGTTGGCGCAGTCGGTGATCCATTCGTGGAGGTTGTGTGCGGCAGTGTTGACGTCGTCGTCGGCTTGGAGGGGGTGTTGCGTTGAGGCTGGCGGTGAGATGGGCTTCAGTGACCTTGTTCCAATTTTTGCTGGGAAGTGTGGTGGCGACTATGGGTTTGTTGAAGGTGAAGTGAATGCTGCGGTGGTCGGTCCAATGGAGTTCGGTGGTGTGGCTGACGGAGACGTGGTTGCTGGAGGAGAAAATGGGGTCCAGTGTGTGACCGGCCGAGTGAGTGGGTGCGGTGAAGAGATGCTTGAGTCTGAGGTTGGCGAGGTTTTCGATCAGGGTGGTGGAGTTGTTGTCGTTTGGGTTTTCCAGGTGGAAGTTGAGGTCCCCCAGTAGGATGTAGTCCTTGGATGTAAGAGCGTGGGTGGTGGCTAGGTCAGCGATGGTGTCGCAGAATGGGGGGTGGGGACCTGGCAGCCTGTAGATGAGGGTGCCCGCAAGGTGGTTTTAGGGTTGGTTCTAATCTGGAAGTGGAGGAGTTTCATGTTGGTTGTTGAGTCTTCAGTGCTAGTGGAGAGGCGTAGGGACTCTTTGTGGACGATGGCAATGCCTCCCCCGGGGCAGTTCGTGCGGTCTTTGCGGATGATTTTGTAGCCGCCTGGGATGGCGATGACTGGAGCCAAGGAGGGGTTAAAGCTATGTTTCTGTGAGGAATGCGATGTCCGGTAATGTGGTGTCAATGAAGTTCCAGAGTTCGATGGCATGCCTGTGGATGGAGCGAGTGTTGATCAGGATACATCTGAGGCTGTGTTCTGCTTTGTGGGTCCTCGGGGGTGGGCTTGAGTGACAGAGGCTGGTGAATTTGCAGTGGAGACAGGTGTAGGGTCCTTTGGTGTTACTTGGAGATGCTTGCTTACAGTTGTTGTCGTGTCCTGGGTTGAGTGCGATGAGTGCTGCTAGCGTGGAGCGGTCATGGGTGGCGCTGATCGCGGTTGGGCTTGCCTTAGGCGCGCCTTCGGCACGCCAGCAGCGCACGTCTGCTGCGCATCCGCCATTAAGTAGGGAGGGGCGGGAGAAGAGGACAGCTGGGAGGCGGGACCGGCACGAAAAAAGGGGGCGGGACGCAGGGGCAGCAGCGGCAGGGAGAATGCAAGAGATGGGGGGGCGGGGCCGCAGGGGCAGCAGCGGCGGGGAGAGTGAGAGAGAGGAGAGAGAGAGAAAGAATGAGAGGAGTGAGGAGAAAAACAAGGAAAAGAAGAGGGAAGCACCAAAGTGAAAGGCACAAAAACAGCACACTAAAGAAAAAGGAGGAGAAAAGAGAAAAGAGGCAGAGGGCAGCCCAGCAGAAGAGCAGAGCTCTCCCACTAGGCAACAGGGATGAAGAGCAGGCAGAAGCCCGCAGGTGGACGAGGGCCTCGAACTTCTGACTGAGGTCAGAGTTCAAGTCAGGACGGGCTTCTACTTACTGGTGGAGCTATGCGGAGGCAGAGCAGTTCACTGGCCAGGTCAGTGAGGTTGCAAAAGAGGCTCTGAATTCTAGGACCTCTGAGTGACAGGGTCCCAGCTTTGGAAGTCTCTCGAGCCAGACATGGGCAGAAAATGCAGCTGATCTGGGTGGTGGGTGTTGTGTTTACCCTTAACAAGCAAGGAACCAAAGTCTGGAAGATCTCCTTGATGGGAAACCAGTGGAGGGACCACAGTATGCAGTGATGAGCTCAAATTTGCTAGCAGTGGTAACAAGCCTTCAATTACATGCAAGTTAGCTTATTTTTCTCCAGCAAAGGATCTTTAATAGTTTACCCCCACTTTATGTAGAAGAAAAAGCTGTGATTATATAGGAAGGTCGGATGAAAATCAACCAATGAAACACTGCTCATTAAGTCCTGCCCACTGGAGTCACTGGGTTGGCATCAGTGTCATTTTTATCACATTCCGCGTTCTGCAGGTCACAGCTTTTTAAGGGGAGAGCTGCCTCTGCTGCTGTGGTTCCAAATAAATGAGCTGTGACTGTACATGATAAGCTCCTTTATCTTTTCAGGGAACAGCTGTTAACCATCGATGCTGCTCAAGACGGGCCTTGCTGACAGCAATGGACCTTTTACTTGGGGTGTTTATCTCCATGTTGCTATGTATCCACATTAAGTCATCCTTGGAGCTTTCATCACCTTTCCAGACCTTTACTTTAAGAGACTAATATATCCTTGAGAAATTCTGACTGATCTATGAGCAACCATCATACATAGTAAGCTGCAATATTGAAATGTTCCTGACACTATCACCCTGGTAACAGAGCCTAATGAAACAAACCATGGCTAAGCTTTATGGATGACAGTAGCACACGAGGACAATTCAGATGGCAAGGGACCTTGAGGGGACCAAGAAACCCCCTTCAGGGAAATCATCTAGGCCACCTATGGTCTGCAAACCCAAGAGCAATCTCATTTTAAGGCTGTTCTGTAGTAAGGCGGTTATCCACATCACTGCCACACTCCTTCTGGAAAATGTACAGCATCTGTTCCAAAGACAAATGAAAATCTGGCAAAAAGCCTGGTTCTAGTGATTTTCTTAATGAGTGAAATCTTCTAACTGAAATAATTTACTATCCTCTTTCTGGAAGTTTGGATAGTAAGGCATGCTAGGGGTATCCTAAAAGGACACAATTTAATTAACTTATCTGGCATTGTAACTTGGTTTCAATTGATGCTGTGAGGACCAGAGTGAAGATGAAAATGCTAAAGCCGGTGCTATGGAAGTGCATGTTTTTGTCCTCAAAAGGGAAGAGCAGTGTCTTAAACACTTGCCATAAAGATGTTTGGGGAGAGCTTTATGGAATGGTTGGGTCTTTCCGGCACATGGCAGTGTCTGACCCAAACAACATTTCTGGAGAACCTACTGGTCCGAGACAATTTCTATCTACTTGTGCTAGTAATCCCTCAACCAGGATGTTGTTGCACTTCATAATCAAGCACTCTGAGTGGTTGGTGGTAGCCAGATCGGAAGAGGATGAAAAGTGTGCTAGGTGAAGCTGACCGCCACATCCTGATCATCACATTCTACAGACTGAAAAGATATATTGCAAGGTTTAAAGAGGTAGTCATAGGTGACGGTTTTGTTGATTACAGTTCCTAGACTTCCTGTCTTCACAACAGAAAGTGTGTGCCGGAGATGTCAATCAAGAACTTGAGCTGTGGCCCAGCATTCATGGGAATGCCCCAACAGCTATTGTTTTTTTACCGAAAAAGGAGCTGGCCATCAAAGGGTATGTGAATATGTCTACTCTGGGGAACCCCACTGGATACCAACCAGGCACGGTGCCATAGAACACTAAATCTCACCATTTACTTTATCAAGGTCAATATCCATAATTAGTCTCGCTAGATCTTCTACATCAATCAGGAGCTTAAAATAAGGCTCATAGGTTTTCAGACAATTATGGAGTAGCCATCTTCTCTGCTATCGTCCACAATACAAGAAAGTTTGTGCTATCAAACAAGAAGAAGTGCACATGTTATGGAACAAGCTGCCTGAGGCAAATACCTTATGGCCTGATGTGTCAGGGTACTTGCGCCCTCTATCTGGAGGGACAGAAGAAAAGTACAGAGCTTTAGCTCGGCTGATGAGGCTTGATCAACCAGAGTGTCAGATGTGGGATTCGATGATGGAAAGGAGTGATCTAATGGTGCTAGCTTAAGCTTCCTGGTTGCTAAATGCCTGAGTAGAATGCGGCTTGGCTACAGAATAAATGGTCTCCAATAAAGCATTATTAAAAGGCAAAATTGGTACACATTCAAATTGGCTGTCAGGGCATCTAAGACGAGATTTGATTCTGAATAAACTGGATTGGAAGCTCCAAAATAGGGACTGGATCTGATGCAGAAGTATCCAAAAGGTTCTTCTATATCGCTTTTCCCACACTTAGCAAATAAAAGAAGCTCCGGATCCCAGTGTATAAAAGGGAAATAAATAAAAGTACCCACGCCACTAGCGCGGACTGGTGCCTTTCTGGTGCTCCCGCTTCAGAGTAGTAATCTTAGTCTTTGCTACAACTGAGATAACGTTATGAAAGACGTTCAAGAACTGCTCATGGAGATACTTCTCTCCACGTCTACAATTTTGACATGTATTTGGAGTGATGTTTAAACAAGCTACTGTTAGTGTATTTGGCACTGATGCAGGATGACTCCTACATTAACCAGTCTTGCATTCATTCATAGTCCTAGTAGGTTACTGTGCCTTGAGAGGAACAACATTTGGTAAAAAAGCACAAATCAAGATTCCAAAAAGCTAATCAAATTCTACTCTACTTATAGTTCTTTAGACCTTCGGAGTTGCATTCAAAATGTAAGCCACTAAGTGCTTTGAGACAGTCTGTCTCTGTTTCAGCTGCAAGGACCTGAAGATCCAATTGCGTTACTGGCAGGGCACGAGTTGATGGTAGACGGCGTCTACTGACTTTTTTCACAGGGTGGACGCCGTCTACCCTGGCAAAAGGTTGGGCTTCACAAAAATATGCTAAAGGTGTCCCGGTGTGATTTTTAGACACCAGGAAACATCCAGCTCCGCCTGCACGTGGTCTCCTTTCCTTACGAGCAGCAGCGCTCAGGTGGGGTGGAGGCTTCTCAGATTACAGTGAGGCCCATAACAAAGGCCAAGTTAAGGGGCCATCAGGCCTACGTTTGTAGGTGTATCCTGGCTGGGGGATATCGGGAACCTCACACCTAAGCGCAATAGAGGGGAAACAAAGGCACACAGCTTATCACTTAACTGGTAGTTAAGAGAAGTAGGCTTTTCACTTTGATCAGTCTCTGTATATAAGACGTATGCATGCACTGTAAGAATTTCAGATGTGTTGGTCTGTCCCAATATTTACACAAATAATTTAAATGCCACTATTTTGTTTTATTGCTTTTATAGCGCTATAGCGTTACTCATCCAAATGCAGGGTGCAGGGTATCACAGCTGATTTACAAGGCACACAAAGATCGCTGCAGCAGGTGTCTTATCCCCATAAGATATTATAAAATATAGACTTAGCAACCAATTAAGCAGAACAGGTTTACTGCCATGTGCCTCCTTGTTGCGAATTTCTTTATGGCAGGGTTTAAAAACAAAAAACAAAAAATTTAAAAGTTGAGGCCCAGATTTTGTGTCGGGTTGCATCACGTTTTTTGCACATCCCCGAATCAAAATCTAATATGTTAAATATTGTAATGCTCCCTAAATGTACTCATGATAGACCTGCAAAACAAATGTGTGAGATTTAAGATCTGATGTCACTTCTTGTGATGTCGCTTCATGTGAGGCATTGGCTGTGATGCAACTTCCTGTGATGTCATGTGCGGCCATGTGCTGCGATGTCAAGCACTGTTTTCTCACACGTCATGTCACTTGCATACTGCCTAACTTGGTTACCCCACCACTTTTATTTTTTTACGACTTGTGCACTGGTTACCGGGACTGGTTGAGATTATTGTTAATTCAAAAAAACTATACAAAATTCAAATGTTTCTAAATGCTGTGGACTCGTGAAAGAATAAAAATACTAGGAGAGGAAACATTGATAAATGTCTGCCCATATTCAAAACTTAACAGGACCTGAAAGATTATTTAAAAAAAAACAACTCAGATGTTTTTCCTAACTCGATTACATTAGTCAATAAAATATTGTTTTTTGTGAGCAAACTTACACTAACCAATGCCCCCTTGTCTCTGAGCCCTGGCACAATTGCAGAGTTAAACGGTTAGAAGGAATACTGTAAGTGAGAGCCATATGTGACATATCATAGGAATGGTAAGTACTGTTCGAAGAGGCATTCAATTAGAGGCTAGCCAAGACAGGAGCATAGAGGAAAAGTGTAATCTAATATTCAAGTCCAAATTTTGCACCAGTATAGAACTTACATAGCAGAGCAGAGCTATTTCTCAGGATCCTTTCCAAGTCAGCAACCTTGAACACAGGAGCTTGAAGAATGTAGTTGCCAAAAATGTCAAGAAAGATAAGGCTATACATTTTCTGCATCCATCTGCACACTGTAAAAATAAGTTCACTGACCTGATCATCCCATAAGCCAGGGTTGATCGGAGGGTGGTGGGCCCAAAATGTGTGATATTTCTTCTGTGTAGGCTTTCCTCTGTCAGTGCAATTCCCACCACCACCTCATTATTGTGAATATTTAAAAGAACCTAATAAAACAGTGAGCAAAACGATAATAAATACATACACAAGCATCAGCCAGATTATATTCTGAGAATTTCCAGAGCATTTTATTTTCATTTGGTAAAAAGAAAGCGTCAAGGGGTGGAATCAGAGGTATAATAATCTGTTTCTTTAGCCTAGAACCATAATGCATCTGCTACATTTATAGTGAGATAAGCAGTAAATGTTTGGAAGAAGATTTTCCACTTGATGTGACATGCATTCGGACTGCCAGACTGCCTAGAGACAGTATTTGACTACCATGCCATACATTGCTCCACAGATTTACTAAGGAATGCAATGCAGGAGTTCACATTAGTAAAGTAAGTCGAAAGAATGAGCCTGTTATTAACTTTTGTGACCCCATAAACAATGCATACTAATGTAATTGCTTAAAGATAGTGGACATGTACATTTTCACAGGTCTACCAAACCTTCACCAACAACCTCACCCATTACAAGTATGGTAGGAAAGTTACATCATGCCCAGAGTTGAAGCAGAAATCTTTGAACATTTGTGGGGGCAGCAGCTTGCGATTAATGCAGAGGGGTGGGGGGCGAGCTTACAGTGATATTGCTATTTTGCTCTCGCTAGGGTCTTTGTCTTAGAGCTGCGTTTGAGCACCACCAGTGGCCACCGGTGCGTCTCGGCCAACAAAACTCGGCGCAGGAAAAGAGGACAGTCCTGCCACTAGCACCCATAAATCTGATCACAGATTTTCCAATTCTCTCCTGTAAGCCCTAAGCAGAGGTCTCGGGAAGCTACCGACATGTGAAAATTTTTGCATGTGTGGGAAGCCAAGGGTCTGGGGGAGTACAAAAGTTTAGAAACAGATAAGTAGTGTTGTGATGCAGTGGAATCATACAGGGGAGTAAAGGAGCAAAAACCATGTGGTATTGGCCCAAGAAGCCCCTAATGATAATCTTCCACACCGTCACCCTCATAATCATGCAATGGAGACACCCTCATGCTAGTGGCAGGGTGAGGATACATTCTTGGAGCTCTCAGCTCACCTACCAGATGGTCATTCCAACTTAGTGCAGAGTAGGTGGAAGTGTCCATCCCAGTAACCCTGCAGCCCGCCTTCCATGTGACAGCAGTTTAGTGTCATTGCCTACACTCTTGGCATGCCGCCCCTTTGGCAACCTGCCTGTCCAATGCCATGGCCCGATAGAAGACGTTCCAGCTTTGGAAAGCCTTCCGAGGGTCAATGGAAGCCAGGACGAATGCTATTCCACAGCGATGAGTTTCTAGGATGATAAGTACTGATCAGGCTGGAAGGTGCGGATATGAATGGAGCTGGTGCACGAGTGAGCTGAGAATGGGAGCCCATATCAAAGAATTCTCTGACTCCCACCCAATGGAACTCATATTAAATCGAATCCCCACACAGTCAATCTTCTTAGCAGACCTTCCCAAACACTAGACTACTCCTAGAGAATGCATATAGTGCATTAAGATATCACTCACAATCTTGTGTGATCAACTGCAGCCAACTTTGGGGAGGGCCTCAAAGATGCCAGGCTCCTTGACAAACTGCGGATTAAAGCCACCAAGCTGTTTTCTGCAACAACCAATGATGTTATTTTCTGCTCTGTGTATTACATATTAGGTGTACAAGCCACTATCATTCCTTATTGGTTCCTACCTGAGCTATGCAAAATGCCCAATACCAGTGCATGCCAACATCGAATATTAGAAGTTCAGTCACACAATGTACGTCTGTTACCTACACAGCACATCATTGACCAAACTGGGGCAGCGCACCTACCTCATTAACTCATTTTACCTGTATACATTTTCTGTGGTACAATAATAAGGCTTCTGCACAAGAAGCAGTTGACAATCCCACCATACACTGATCAGGAAGATGCAAAGCTTCACTCCCCACAATTACAGAAAGTGCAATGAGGGATAGTGAAACTAACAGACTCCATTTACTAAGTGTAGGTCAGGAGAGTTTATCCTTCATGTACCCTACAATCTCAAACCAGAAAATATAAAAAAGTATGACTTCTTGAGATCTAACACAAAAATCAACCGTGCAGATGTCCATACAACTAGAGGACTAAAAGGAGCAAAGTCAGCTTCCTCTTCTTCACCACTAATCCGGAAACCAGGCCAAAACACCTTTCAAGCCAAACAATGCATACTAAAGCTCTCAGAAAATCAAGGCGCCAAGGGCTTGATACCACCACCTTTTGAACTGACCCCTGGAAACTCACTGTCAATATGTACTAAATAGCACCATCATGAAACAAGCCAACAACAAGAACCTGTTGTTTTTCCAAGTAATGTTCTACTGCTTCAAAAATGTTGAACACTGCATTGTTGGGTCAACCCTTCTGGCCCAATGACACAGTTTATCAGTTACTCACCACACCTCCCCACTGTCAGGACTTTACACTGTCTAGCACTACTGCACAACACCTGTCCCATTAACACACATGCACCAAACATTCACCAATCAGCTTTCCAATGCCATGCCCTATCACGCCAGATCGCACCCACCAATCCTCTCCAACTGCTCTGCCCCAACCTGACATAGATCCCCACAACGCCAAGGCTTTGCAGTATGAACAATGCAACTCTGCTCGACCTACCCCCTAGTCCCCGCACTTTAACTTGCACACACATTCAGTCCTGAGGGGCATCCCTGATATCCATAATCTCATACCTGAATCTTATCACCAAAGAGCTGGCTTTTCTCAATATTATTTGGAGACAATACTATCACCTCCCTCATAGATATCCTTTCTCCACTACAAAATCTTTCTGAAGTATAGAGAAGGAAGAGGGATGCGGGGTTTTGCTAGCCTAACCTACCAAAATGACTTGCTTAACAATTCCCAAAATTACGTTCCTATCCTTTTAGTGCATAGCTATCAGTTTAACCCCCTTTAACCCCAACAATTCCTTATTCGCAGTAGTGGTCTACTGTGCCCACGATAAAGCCCTTCCTTCTAAGATGAATTTACTACACTCTTCTTCACCTAAGTTCAGAATATGGGCAATTTCATCCCCTGAGCTGACAAACTTGATCCCAAATCTGCTATTGACTGCCTCAATAACATGCAAGCCCATAGCTTCAAACTAGGGATGCGCAGTCCTACAGCTAAAACTGGGCACACACTGGACCTTGCACTCGTATGCAAACATGCTGATCTAAGAGTGCCAATCTAGGTACTGGTGGATAACTCCTTTATTTCTACAATCTTACACACATACCACCCACTAACATAGTCACTCTTTCCCTACCTAAACCAGACACATCAGAAATATTAGAGCTGACTCAAAAACCTCTACTTTTATTGGCACCAAAAACAACCACTCCACACAAACTGACCTAGAAACACTACTGAATAATCTCCACCTCATCACAGTCTCTGATCTAGGTAGCCTAGCTCCCGCCAAACCCAGAAAATCCAAGATAGACATCATCCACTAAGAATGGTTCACTGCTGCTCATCAACCTAAAACAGGAGAAGCAATGACATACATCACAGTCGGATGAAGACAAAAATCTGTTACAAGAAGTCACAGGCTGATAAAGGACAAAATGTAACATGAAAAGACCATTATAGAGCTTTAAATAGAGAATAAATGGTGCGCTTTCCACAACACATTCAGGAGGCAGTGAATTAGGTAAAGGAAATATTCAACCCCTACCTGGAACTTTCCAATCCAAACACCATAAAAGTGACCCTTGAACATCCAAACAGCATTGCAAAGACCTCCAAGAGTTATTCTCCAACGACCACAAGTCCATTGTAAACTCCCCGGAATGGCCCCCACTGCACCTCACTAACTACAAATGAGTAAGAAACTGCGGAGATTCTTAGTTAGACCATCAAAACAAAAGTATCTAAATCACATAGTGATCCATGTCTTATAATTCTTTCAACCACTTGCAGAAGACATAACAAACCCTATCAGTGCCTCCAATCTCTCAGGAATAGTGCCTGGTCCTCTGTAACATGACATTTAACTACCCTGCTGGTACTCTACCCTCCCACCACAAAAAAACATGCTCACCAAAAATCCTAGCGCACTACTAATCTTTTTTAAGTCTCTCATTTATCAATAAAATCATTGGAAGTGAGGTGACAAGACATATTCAGGACTTAAATGTGTGAAAGTGTATTTGCCCGACGTATAGGATATTTTGTTTGGGGTCAAGAACAACAAGCTGTGAAGGTTATTTGGTCCAATGGGCAAGTACGCCCAACCTCCAGCAGCACAAACACTTTGGCAACCAGTTTACAGTACCATAGTATGGGCTGTGAGAGGTCTGTCTGACGCTTAGCCAAGGATTGCATCTATATTTATAAACTGTTTAAAGTTGTGCATAATTCAGTAATGGGCAATCTTTACTATTAGGGAAAGTGTTCTAAGGAAAAGGTGACAGTGGATCCAGTATAAACAAGTGAACACATGTGCATACTCCTTGTCCTGTCAACCGCTTATGGTACTAAAGACCACACAATCCTGCTTGCAAGACTTGGACACTGGGCAGGCATATGTTATCCACCACCTCAATAAGTCTATTCTTTCTAAACAATCAGAGCCAAACAGTAAACATCAAGTCATTTGATTTATTGACACATCAACGTCTTGGTTTTCATTAGGAATCATCCCTTTTGTATTTACTCTGTATGCTCCGTGACTTAGCTCCCAAAGCAGTAAGAGGGAAACCACCAAATTTAATCTGGTGATGCACAAACCTAAATCTGCCTAGAAAACGGACCAGACAACTCCTTACTGGACCATATTTCTCACTGGAAGTAGGAGAGATTCACGTGCAGTGGATGACGACAAGACTAATTACCAGAAACATGAGCCCCCACAAGTCAGTCTCACTACCACTCGACTTCCCATCAAGCCTCACAAACCTTTTCACATCACTAAAAGTAAAGAACGTGGGGACTGTTATAGCTGCTGACCTCTATTTGTTCTCAAAATCAACACTGAGGCAAAAGGCGTACACAAATAGCTATGTCTCCATCAAAAAAATCCTCCCTCCACTCCACACAAACCATAATCTGACGACGAACTCAAAGATTGCAAAGGAAAGTTCAAAGTGAAATGGGACTACAAAACAACAAATTGTAAACTGTTGGGGAGAAAGGTAACCTAGATGATTATTGTGCCTCAGTAAGAAGTTGATTGAAAAAAGACCATTCCTCAAGATAATATGTTGAGTACATTGGCTGTACTGGGCTTCCATCGTTTTGATCCAAGGCTCCACTTACAATAGAAACATACAAGAAACACAAAAGTTAAATCTCAAATTTGCAATACCAAACATTTCAGGTCCCCACATTTTGAATAGGGTTGCTCTGCCTTTCTCACTGTGGACTTCCTAACAGTTGGCTTGCCAGCACCCACCTATGAAGGAACAATGGAAGGTGGCACTTTTTGATTTCCATAATGTTCCTACAGATTTCTTCACATATTTCGACCCTTTTCTTCTATGTTCCAAAAAATCCAGCTTGTTTATATTCCAGTTGTTCTTTTATGCCAGTGTAAGCATGTGCCAGTCTGTCCCAATGCAAACAAAACTCCAACCTATCTTTCAAAATACTAACCCTGCTTTAGTTATAGTGGAAGGAGTACAGCACCATTTTAGGTGCTATGACAGCGAAAAAAGCAGATAGGATAAGTGAGCAATGGAAGCTTGAGAAACATCCCCATATTGAGTATTTTCTTTAAAAGCAGTGAGAACCCTGAGACATTTAGCACGTAAAGGGGTTTGGGCAACACAGAAACAGAGCTCTTAAAATAAGAAATCCTCATGGATTTAGTGACACTTATGGAGAAGAGACAGAAGTAATGTTCTGAATGATCAGGAAATATTAGATACCTTTGAAATGAAGGAAGATTCAGTGTTTTGTGAAAACAAGTGTATAGTTCAGAAGTAGAAACTAGGCAATCTATAAAAATAATTATTCTTCAATCACAAAATACTCAAACCCCAAATACATATCATCTCCCCCTACTGTGAGCAGCCACGAGTATATAATTTTAAAATTACCCAAGTCCGAACTCTTTAAAGGACTGGCTCGGCCTGGCTGATGTGTTTGTTCGTCAGGGGTGAAGCCAGGGCAGGGCCATCCTGATGACTGGCAATAGTATCTAGCCGAGGTCCAGTGTGTGTGTGCGGCTGGACAGGATTCTGACTGTATCCAACCTGACATGCACACCTTGAACCTCTCAAACCCATTCTCTTTTAGACATTCTGGGAAACATAGCACAGGCCCCTAGTCTCCGTAGGAGTGCTGGGCTCACCTGCTCGCACCAATCCTGACATTGCTCTCATGCTTTTTTTACTTGAAGCTGCATGAGAGCAAACTCTCGATTGGTTGTGGTGAGGTTAGCCTGTCCCTGCAGTCCGCACTTGGAGGCCGTGTGGGGGCTGGCTGATTCAAGAACAAAACTAATCATAGTGTAGCTTTATTATCAAGCCACACAGTGATTGGCTATGTTTTTTCAAAGGGTGAAACAATGTTTTCCCCTCATGCACAGTGCAAATGACGGCATTATGCATGCTGGGCAATCACATTTTGTCACAAGTGCTCCAGCGGGTATGATTTCTGGGCCATTCTTGCTATGTAACGGTCATTAAAGCTCCAGTGCTCCATGAAGTTAGATCTTAAACTAAATATGTTCTTGAGAATATAATGGACGCATTTAGATTTTTCTAAGCTAGCCCATAGAGCCATTTGAACAATGGAATGACTCTGAATGTTATAAGGCGAAAGCATTTAAAAAATGTGTTCTCACAGTACAGTAACATTGTCTAGGATTTTCAGGGGTGCATCTGACCTGCCGGCAGATTTCAGTGCTCATCAGCGTTGGGTAGGCCTGGACAATAACTATGGCCTGTCTGAGATCTTCGGATGCACACCTGTACTCGCACCAAACCCCGTCAAAGCCTGTGCAAAGGATACAGCCTCCTTCCCTCCACTTCAGGAAGGAACAGATGCTGGCAGGCAGCATCATGTCACTAGTCATATAAAGTGGTCTGATGTATCAAACAGTATTAATGCTAGAGTGGTTTTGATTGCATTAAAAGGGAATGCTTCAGCAATAAATAATATAATATAAGCATGGTAAATTAGAAGCTATTACCTCTTTGTTTGCATCTGTTTGATACTTTGAGAGTAAAATCCCTTGGTTGCTTTTTAAATTGATTATTGAACATACAATCTATTATTTGCCATTTATGGATGGATTACGGTTTTTGCCCCAGGCCTAGTGAAATTATACGCATTTGCAGATTTCATTTCACTGGTGCCGGGCATATTTGCACTAAGAAAACTAGAAATGATCCCAGCCCCTGGTTATTACTGTGGCTGCATTCCAGTCGTTTTTTGTGCTCACTGTGCTACTACAATAATAATAATCTCTTGCCACGATGGAGGCATGGAGCACTTAAATAATGAGATTAGTCCTTCTTAGTTACATAAACCTGGGCTAAATGCACTAGCCCCAGCTGGCCATTCCAGAGCTTAGATATGATTCCATATCCTGTCACTGTAGATCTGGCCTGGGAGCTGCTGGTCTGCATATGAGCCCGGGACAGACTAGGTTCTCAGCCCTGACTCATTTAATTCCCCTCCCTTAGTCTCTGACAGGGAGCCCCAAGCCCATCGGCAGATCGGCCTGGATACGGTTTTACTCTTCTTTGCAGTAGGAATCTTCCCTTCCTCCCTGAAGCACTACCATGCAGCTGCAGAGAACCCAACTCCTGGGGGCTTTCACCTTGGCCTATTCATTTGTAATCTTCCAAACCAACTTTCGGCAGCTGTTTGTCTTGCTCCTGCCATTCAGCCTGGACTTGGATGGCACATGCCCCCCTGTGCTTGGTGTTTGCGCTACGAGGCTTCCTGGATAGATCACGTTCAAACTCCTAACCCACGCTCACAAGGCACTAAACAACACCGGACCAGAATACCTCAACAGACGGCTCTCCTTCTATACCCCGACCCAACAGCTTCGCTCCACTGACCTTGCACTCGCTACTGTCCCACGCATCGACAGAATGACTGCCGGTGGCAGATCATTCTTCCACCTCGCTGCCAAGACGTGGAACACTCTTCCCACCCACCTGCGACACACAGGACCTAATTACCTCCAGGAGACACCTCAAAACTTGGCTGTTCTTAGGTTCATAGCTAAAAGTATTTTTTAAAAACAATTACATAATACATCATCTAAGTTACTCTGCATGGGTTTTCTTCAAATTCTGGGATGATATGGATACGTGCAAAAAATACGCTTTGGAATAATGCACCACCACTAATTACAAATGTTAAGAAGCTTTCATGCAATTGAATTATTTACAGGCTTTGCATGAATGTTACGGCCAGAGTACTGACAGTCACGTTCAGTCAATGTTGCTCCAAAAGATCCACAAGTCTTATTAAGTGGTGCGACAGTGGAATATTCTAAATGGGACCACGTTCTGTATGGAGATAAAGGAAACCCTGTACGACAAGAAATCCTAAACGAGGAATGGCAGGCAGGGCACCAACACCTTTGAAAGTTAGAACGGAGAGACTGGTCATAATTAGTGACAATTTAAATTGCAGCATACTTATTTCTACAGAACACACACATTTCTGATAAAGGCAGGTTTTGAAAAAAATCATAATTGCCTATTTTTCTCTGTGAAACTGGTCTTTCTACTTGCAAAAACGGATGAATAGTTATAGCCAAGAATACTGAGAAAAACTGGCAGAAATCAATGCAGTCCAGTGCATCTGTTGGCAACATAACAGCACCTCAGCTGAGCCACGTGTCACAGCTGGCATGAGGCACTCAGGTATAGCTTTTCCCCAATCACATGTTGTTGCCTGACATAAATTTGAGAATGCTGTAGACATATGACGAGGAGGTTGACAAAAACAAATGGAAGCGGATTTTGGATATTTAAGGTGGCAGAGATCCTTGGATTACAATACATAGGCCCTGATTCAGTTTGTTGGAATCCAGGTGCTTTTTATCGCAGCAGATAAATAATGATACCCTGGAGTACATAATTTATCAGGTGCAATAAATAGCATATATTTCGAGTTTCTGGGGAATAACATGCAGAGTTTGATGCGGAATGCACCATAAATCACATGGTAAAGTGAAATACTGTACACTTTTCCTCTGTTAAAGTTTTTAACTGCCTAACTTTAACTAAAGATGAGGTATTGAACCCATCCAGCCACTAACGAATACACCAAATGAGTAATTCTGACCCCTGTACAAACAGGAGTACATCCTGGGGTCAGAAAAAACAACCCACTCGTAATCGGGGCCTATGTAGCTCAGAAGAGATGTGAATGAAAGGAGATGCTGACCTAAGCACACCTGAAGAGGGAATAGAAAAGATACGAAAGAGATCACAGTATATGTTCAGAAATAAATGTGTTTCTAAAGTAATCCGGAATTATGAAAATAAAATAAGTACAGCATGTCCAGTTTCAATCAATCACTCATTTGTAAAGCGCGCTACTCACCCGCTAGAGTCTCAAGGCGCTGATGTAGAGTGCGGGGGGGAAAGATTGCTACTGCTCGAATAACCAGGTCTTGAGGCGTTTCCTGAAGGTCAGGAGGTCTTGGGTCTGTCGTAGGTGGACGGGGAGGGTGTTCCAGGTCTTGGTGGCGAGGTGGGAAAAGAATCTGCCGCCAGCTGTAGTTTGATTGATGCAAGGGACGGTGGCGAGGTTGGCGGAGCAGAGTTGGCGGATGGGAGTGTGGAAGGTGAGGCGCTTGTTGAGGCAGGCAGGGCCCGCGTCGTGGAGAGCTTTGTTGGCATGGATGAGGAGTTTGAAGGAGATCCTCTTGTTGACAGGAAGCCAGTGTAGGTCTCTGAGGTGCGCTGAGATGTGGTCGCGGCGTAGGATGTTGAGGAGGAGGCGTGCTGAGGTGTTCTGTATATGTTGTAGTTTCTTCTGGAGCTTGGCCGTGGTTCCCGTGTAGAGCGTGTTGCCGTAATCCAGTCTGCTGCTGACGAGGGCGTGGGTGACCGTCCTTCTGGTTTCGGTGGGGATCCATCTGAAGATCTTGCGATGAAATGAAATAAGTACAGCATGTCCAGTTTAATGTACATTTTCACCATTGTTTTCAGATTCTTCCAACAGACTTTGCAATGTTTCCCCACAGAAAAGTTAGAAGTATTTGAGGTTTATCACAAGTGTTCTGCAGTTCCGGACTGCCTCTAGTTATAAAAGATAGTGAATGACGAATATGTGATAGGTACCTTCAGGCTCGGTGTGGATGGAAGGCGGATGGCCTGGATGCGTGAAGTCAGTAATTCTAGGGGAGCATAGAATATGAATGTGGAATATATGCATTTAATCTGTAGTGCAAGTTAGGAGTTGGCTCCTATATTTGATGAGGAATTCTCTGTATTGTGCATGGTTTGTTGAATAAACCATTTTAGTACGGCTCCTTGTCTGGGTCCTTGATGCCGTCTGTACAGTTTGCAGCAGTGTTACAATAGAGAATGCTGTGAAGCAACATGGAGAGGCTCACCCATGGTACCCTGACACTATCGAGGATAGTCCCCCGCTCCAAGAGACCAATGTAGTTACACAGCAAGCATAATGAAAACATTTGGACAAACCACCTCCAAACATCAGGTGCTTGTTAGCAATACAGATGCCCAATAATGAAGTACACATCACAGTAAAGTTTCTTACCTCCACATCAAACTTTGTCATGTCTGCCTTCCACTGAAAGTGTTCTTGTACTGCCCCACCAAAGTCCCGGGCTGCTTCATTGGACGAGAAGCTGTGTTTCTCCCCTACTCGGTTACAAGTGACACGAAATTTGATCACTTCGGTATTGGTGTCACCTTCTTCGTTCTCTTTAGTTTCCTCTTCTTCACCTTGAACCTCTGGCCGTTCATTCAACTGCAATGTCTCTTCTTGCTGCTTGCTTCCAACACCCACATCAACAGGTACATTACATTCAGCGTCACCTTTTTCAGCAGTATTCACATCTGATGCTTCGTCTTTCCCATTTTCCTGCTTGCCCTTGGTACAGTCGTTAGCTCGGTTGGGCTTTTTACGCCTGGTTTTCTTTTTCTTTACACTGTTGTTGAGCCTCCAGACTTCCAAAGCTCTCTCCCAAGGAAGTTTGCTGGCCAACTGTTGGAGATCCTCTAATGCATCATCCTGCCAACAGAACACAAAAGCAGGGCATATCACTATGGGGGTGTATTTGAATTCAAAAAGTTAAAAAGGTTATTATCAGAACACATTGAAGACCAACAAGGTGCTTTTAAAATGTTATTGTAATCAAAACTGCTCAAAAATAAGGTACACGTAATATCCCACGGTCCACAGTTTTCACCCTTCACAAACATTCAAGTATGATGAAATTGCACTAGCAGTTCAAAACCATAACCCCCTTTGCAGGTACAAGCTCTGGCAACAAAAGCACAATAAAATCTTGCTTGCCAAAACACGCTGAACTTCAAAGTTTTACCGAAAACACATCCTCTAGATACCTTGTTTAGAAACATAAGAAACCATGTTCTCACAGGCTAAACTTTAGAGGTAACTGAATGAAACCTCTTTGAAGTGTGACCGGCCTCTTTAAAATGTCTTCTATATGCAAGGTAGGTCGAACTGCTGCAATCAGATTGCAGTTTCTGCTTGCAACGTTTAGCAGTCACAAAAATGGGTGTATATGAAATCGTGCTAGAGAATGCAAAATATGTTTCTACCACATCAGTCCCTATGTGGAGGGTTACGTGTATCTACTGTATTAGTCTGAACCTGAAATTACACAGAGGATTACCATGGTTACAGGAAAGACTTATTTCACATGGACAATTGCTTTTTGAAACAGACAGAGAAGAGAGCAATGAGTTTGCAATTCGGATTTCATCTTCAGAAAAAAAGCAAAGTTAGATTTGAACGCCAGGCCCCGACGCAATCACCTTCACATTCTTGGTGTGAATCAGTCCACTAATACTGGCAGACTCGAGAACTTTGTGGAGAACCTTTTGACTGTCTTGTGTTAAGCTGACAACTTCTCCCATTTGTGTGCACAGCTATTTCGCGTCGAAACCTCCATCTAATTTTAGAGACAGGGACACTGTACTCTAGTTGGTAAGAGAGAAAAAGATCTGAATTATATAGGTTCCTCGCATCAGTTCTTTCCTGACTTCATTCCAGCGGTCTAGGAAACAAAACATGAATATCTACTGCTCAAAAAGAAACTATAGGGCACCCTCCTACTTTTTCTATTTATTCAAAAAGAAGAATTGATTACGCCATGTCATATCCCGCCAGACTGCAACTGTTACTCCAGGGTAAACAGCATTTCTTCACTAGCCCGCAACAACCATCCACCTTTGTAAGCAAGCATTGGCAAAGTCAACAGGTCTTGCCTATGCAATTGCATTTTAGCCATGTTGTACACTTGTGTGACTGCTATTTGGCATGGCTAAAGGATAGTGGAGTGGGATAGGACAGACTGGGGTAGAGTGGACTGGGTAGATTGGAGTGGAGTCAGGGTAGACTGGGGTAGATTTGGGTGGAATGGAATAGATTAGGGTAGATTAGCGTTAGGTAGATTGAAGTGGAGTATATTGAGGTAGACTGGAGTGGAGTAGACTAGGGAAGACTGGAGCACAGTGTATTGGGGTAGATTGGAGTGGGGTAGACTGAAGTGGACAGAGTGGGGTGAAATGGGGTAGGTTGGAGTGAGATAGATAGGAGTGAGATAGATTGCAGTAGATGGGAGTGGAATAGGCTGGACTTGAGTGGTGTAGGTTGGAGTTCAGCTGGATAGAGTAGTGTGGGGTTGGGTAGATTGGAGTGGAGTGGAGTGAAGTTAAGTAGAGGAAGGGGTCTTGGAATACCCTAGGTATGACTAGATGATTTCCCTCTGAGGTTTCAGTAGTGTCATTTGGCAGTGTAGTAGATGATGTGGTGGAATATCTTGAGAGTGAGCTTCAAGAGTAGATTGGGGTAGATTAGAACGGGCAGGTTGGTAGGGGTAGATTGGAGTAGGTTAGTTTGGGGTGGAGTGGGGTAAGGTGGAATGGATTTGAAGATATTGGAGCGGAGTGAGATAGATTGGAAGATTGGGTTAGATCTGAGAGGAGTGTGGTACATTGCAGTGGAGTGGGATAGATTGTGGGAGTGGGATAGATTGGGGAAGTGGGGTAAATTGGAGTGGTATGGGATATATCGGGATTGGGTGGGGTAAATTGGAGTGAGGTAGGGTGGGATGGAATGGGTTAGAGTGGGGTAAGGTACACTGGAGTGGGGTAGATTAGGGTAGAGTGGGGTAGCTTGGAGTGGGGGTAGATCGGGGTAGAGTGGAGTGAGATGTATTGATGTTCGACTGGAATGGAGTGCAGTAGACAGGGGAAGAGTGGAGTGAGATATATTGGTGTTAAAAAGAACGGAGTGTGGTAGATTGGGGAAAAGTGGAGTACTGTGGATTGGATAGATTGAAGTGGACTGTGGTAGACTGGAGCATAATTGGGTATATTAGAGTGAAGGAGGGTAGATTGGGCGTGAAGGAGGGTAGATTTGGGTGATGGGTTAGATTAGGATGAAGTGGGCTATAGTGGAGTGTGGAAGATTGGGTGGATTATGTTGGGAAACAGTGGAGTTGGGTAGATTGGAGTGTAGTGGTTTAGATTAGAGTGAGATACGAGTGGGGAATATTGGAGTGGAGTAAATTGGGGTATACTGGATTGGATGGGGTAGATTAGAGTTAGGTAGTTTGGGGTGGAGTAGCGTAGATTGGAGTGGGATGGATTGGGTGAAACTGGATTGGAGGGGGGTAGATTTAGGTGACGTGGTAGAATAGAGTGAAGTGGAGTGAGCTAGAGTGGAATGGAGTGTAAATTGGGGTAGACTGGGTAGAGTGGAACTGAGTCTAGTAGATTGGGGTTGAGTAGAGTGGGGTAGATTGGGGAATTGGAGTGGAGGGAGAGACATTGGGAAGAGTGGAGTGGGGTAGATTAGAGTAGGGTAAATGGCATGGGAGTGGGATAGATTGGAGGGAGGTAGACGGGGGTGAGGAAGTCTGGAAAGGGTAGCTTAGGGTGGGGTAGATTGCTGTGGGGTGGGGTTTGGCGGGGTAGAATGAAGTGGATTTGGGTAGAGTGGAGTGGGGTAGAGTGGAGTGTGTTGTGGAAGATGTGAGTGGGGTAGATTGTGGTGAAGTGGGGTAGACTGGAATGAAGTGGGGTTGAATAGAGTAAGGGGAGTTGGATAGATTGCATTGGAGTGTGGTAAATTGAAATGGAGTGAGGTAAACTGCACTGGAGTAGATAGGAGTGGAGTTGGGTAGACTGGATTCAGGTAGAATGGAGTGGGTTGGACTGGGGTACACTGGAATGGGGTAGATTTGAGTGAAGCCCAGTAGATTGGGGTGGGGTTGATTGGACTGAAGTGGAGTACTTTGGCGTGGAGTGGGGTAGATTGGAATGAGTACGGTAGATGGGGTAGGCTGAAGTGGGGTAGATTGGATCAAAGTGGAGTGGAATGGGTAGATTTGGTTTGATGAGTGGGGTAGATTGGGTTAGGCTGAAGTGGTGTAGCTTGGAGTGGGGTAGGGTGGGTAAATTGGCGTGGGGTAGAGTGGAGTGGGGCAGACTTGAGCAGGGTAGATTGTAGAGTAGATTGGGGTAGACTGGTGTGGGGTAGATTGGGATACATTTGAGTGGGGTAGACTGAAGTGGGTTAAGTGAAGTGGGTTAAGTAGAGTGGAGGGGCGTAGAGTGAACTGGCATGCTGTAGTTTCTAGAGTGGAGTGGCATGTCAGAGAATGGAGTAGCTTGGCATAGAGTGGCTTGGCATTGAGTGGCATAGTGTAAATGCATGGTGTAGTAGCACACTTATTACAGAAACATTTAAATTGAAATGACCATTACATTTTCGCAGGAATACGGTTTTACTGCACACAAATGATAAATTGTGCAGAATATTTGAATATTTGTTTTCATCACAGTTCACATTTGTACTAATTCTGAAACATCACCACGGTTCATATTTTGTGTGCTAGGAAAAAAATAAGAACATCGCCTCTCTTCTTACATGGGTAAATTGCTACATAAATTCCCTCACTTTGAAGTCAGAGAAAGAAAAATAAACACCTATCTGCCTGGAAGAGGGAGCCTGACATTTGACCTCTGCCTGTGAAGGCACAACAAATGTGACAAGATAAGAACAAGATTTAGTGGCCTTTTTACAGAAAACGAGTTTGTGGAAGAATACAGTAAACAAGGTTTGGGCAATGGGAGGGACAAACTTAAGTTGGGCAGCCTAAAGCAAATAAAGCCAGCAAACAGAAATACAGAAAATGTGATTACAGACAACATGGTAAGCAACGGGCAGAACGCATTCCTAGGTGGGTTTTCTGAACATAACCAAAATGTCTTTAGCAGCTGTCTGGTAGTCTACGGCGTAAAAAGAAGGGTTGCTGATCCTAGAAATGCAGTGAATTCTCATGCTTCCTCCAGAGTAACCAAATTAAGTGACACAAAATAACAGCTGGGATCTGATCATTATCTGGTGTGACTCAACACCAAAATCTCTTACCTGCCTCTCAAAATAACTGCAACCTAGTAATATTACTGGCCACCTCATCCTACTATCTGATTACCCACAATGTTTTGTCCCAGGATTTTATTTTTAGGAGAACGTCCCATGTGGTATCTTAATGCAGATATTTAAATGCCAACGTTGTAATTGTATGTAAGTTTATCTTTACAATTTGCTGCACACATTCTGTTCTCCTGGCCATGCCTGCTTCCTAGTAGAGGGTTTAGCTTGAAGCATATGCTACTTCCTCTAGGGAAAAACACTTTTCAACTTGAGTGCATTAATAATGTTCTTTGTCCTCACTGTCTAGTTCCTGCTGTGTTATCATGTAGAGTGGATGGGGGCCAGCCTCTGGCATAATTGGGTTGTCAGTGGGCGGAAGAGGGTCATACGGTGTTGTTTGGTTGTTAATACTTTTATGCATACACAGCTCTCCAAGTGTACATCGCAAAACATAACCGCCACTACACTGGGTCAGAGATTATTCCCAACAAACATTATGTCGGACAGATTGACAATTCATTCAGATATTAGAAGAGCTGGTTCCACTTGTTGACTCACTTACAATAATAGAGGATTGGACAACCCCAAGACCTGAAAAGTGCTTGCATACTTTGACAGACACCCCATCTTGGATGGCCTACAACAGGAAATCCATCTCACCAACACAACCGTAGCAAGAGTAGCTAGATGCTGAGTCTCAATTAGCCATGCATTCTCAATTTGCTTCTGGGAGTGATCACTGTAGTTAAGAAGGGTACATCATTCCATTCTAAACACTCAATGTCAGATGACCAAGGGAGATTTGCTGTCGTTCATGGCACCTTCTTTAGGGAACACAGAACGGATGTGAACATTTACAGCTAGAATATAAATGCCTTAATTTTCTACGAAGAATTACGGAACAAGGTACTCATGCTAACTCTCTAGACAATAATATGGGGGTAACTTTAATGCTGCTGTAAATCCTGCACAGGATAAATTAAACACCTCAGAGAGGCACCGGAGAGTGGATGCTTTAACACTTAATGATCATCTTGAGGTGCATAAACATATTAAATCTGTGGTCAACTAGGCACCCAACAGCATTTATGTTTACTGTGCATTTCCCCTGGTCAAGGATGAACCACTGGCTGACCACTAAGGACATCAATACATAGATTTAATCTGTTCAAAACTTGACCAAAACTCTCTCGGACTACTCGCCCGTTTTGTTGTTTGGAGTTTCCTGATACATATCACCTCAGTCCAATAGAAAATACAGAACGACGTACCAGCAGATGCAATATTTTGGGATAAAAGTCAGAGTAGAAATAACTGAATACTTCACTAATAATGTTGGTTCAGTAGACAATGTGTACAATATGTGAAGCTTAAAATGTGGTGGTTAAGAGTTTCATGTACAACAAAGCCAGATGGGATTCTATTTCAGGATTGGAGGCTCCGATTATGCTTTCTCTTTCTTTGCTGTCTCAATACAGCAGCCAATCAACAGACAGTAAAAACAAAACCCATGATGCTTTACAGTAGGTCACATGTACCAAACACCATCCAAGACCCCTGTCCATAAGTAACGTGACCTCTAAAGTCAGTTCCTCTTTCTTTGCTGCTTCGCAGCAGATAAGTACTCACTTGATTTACTTGATGATTTCAAATTTATGGATATTACTTGTGCATGCCTTTTGTCTTTCAAGATTTGTACGTGAATCGATTCTGCTCGCTAGTTTCGGCATCTTGCCGTTTGTCAGCCCTTTTCGTGGAGTGGGAGCGGTCTACGCGTTTAGCGTGTAGTCCTATTTTTATTTCCTCGCCCTCGCGGCGCTGCGCTGAGGTGTTACGAGCCGATCTTTTCAGAGTTATTCCTCTGGGAGATCAGCTCGTGTATTTGCATCATGTGTAACGGGAGGCCCCCCTCTGTTCCTCCTTTGTGCTCCATATATGCCCAGTTTGTGCTGAAAACATGGGCAGTAATAATATAAAGAGGCTTGGCCTAGAGTGGTTCATTTTGAATTACAGGCTGCTCCCTCCACATTTTATTGGGCTTTCCAGCCTGTCAGGGGTTTTTGCACTCCCCCTATAATAATATCTTGTATTTCCTTGAATTGATTATATATATATATATATATATATATATATATATATATATATATATATATATATATATATACACACACACACACACATACATACACACACACACACATATACATACAGGAAATTGGCTCAATGGGATGAGCATGAATCAGGTTATTATCCAGAGGAGATTGGAAATCATTTGGAGGTAAACCTCGTGGAAGCCCTTGATAACAGGATGCAACACTTTGTCAATGATGCCCTTGTCAGGGTTTTAGGACCTTTTTCTGCCCAGTTGTTTGATTATGCCCGCACCCAGGGCTGGCTACAGGAACCTCAACTTCAAAATGAAGGGTCTAAATGTAAATCCAAGAATTTGGATAAGGGAGTAGATGCTGTTTCAGGGGATGTCCATGCTGATGAATTTGGGAAATTTCGACATAAGCATGCCAATGAACATAACTATAGTTCTAAAAAAGATTCTGGTTTTTCCCCATCCTCGTGAGATAAAAACTCCTCTTTGGATGATTCCGATGACTCTGAGGCTCTGGGACCCAGTAAGAAACCTAAAAAGCAAGCTTCTCCTCTCTGCGTCCTGGATTTTGACCCTACAGAAATTGTTCACCAAGGGCGTCGAATTGCGTTCCTTAAGTATGTTCAATCCAATATTCGTAGGAGCTTTGATAAAGAGGTACGATCACGCCTTTGTGCAGATTGTCCTAGACCAGATCTAGATGGTAAGGTTACTGACACTCCACAAATAGACCCTACCATGGTCACCTTCATGAAAAAATGTGCTAAAGACCCAAAAAAGGGTTTAGATAGGTCTTGGCGTAACTGCCAAGATAAGTTACTTGACTTGTCTGTCCTGTTAACAAAGATTCTTGATATGGTTTTCCATGCCAAGGAATCGGACTTCTGTGGACACTGATGTACTGACTGGTTGGGCTCAAAGAGCCATTTGTCAACTGGGCAATACGAATTGCTCAATTTCTTCTGAATGCAGAAAGTCCATTCTCATGCGCATTGATCCTGAACTAAATGATTTAGCCTCTTCAGAGGCTGGTCCTTCAGCGGATGGCTTACTTTTTGGTTCTTCCTTTATTAAAGAACTGGCTAAGTTCTGTTATACTTTCTCCTCCCTCGACAAGGCACAGATGTCCCTTAAAAAGGTGTTTAAACTAGGATTGTCCGCCTAGATCTAAAGGATGCCTATCTTTTGATTCCCCTTTTTCTCCGACACAGGAGGTTTTTACAATTCCTGTGGAAGGGCTACTGTCTGGAATTCAATGCGCTATCTTTTGGCCTGTCGTCAGCCCCCTGGTGCTTCACGAAGCAGATGAGACCAGTGGTGGAATTTCTGTGTGCCAAGGGAGTACGTTTGATCATATACTTGGACGTCATTTTATTGATGGCTCAGGATATTCAGATTCTCCTGACTCACTTAGATTGGACCATTCGTCTCTTACAGGATCTGGGTTTCCTTATCAATGTGTAGATGTCATTGTTGAATCCGTCTCAGGTGATAGACTTCCTGGGTTTCAGGATAGACTCAGTCCGCTCTCAGCTTATTTTTCCTTCTCAGAAAATTTGCAACATCAAGAGGGAATTGAGGTCTGCATTATTCAGTCCGACTGTATCACTGAAGAAGATTGCCAGGTTAGTTGGCCTTCTAGCCTCATCTATTCAGGCTATCTTTCCGGCTCCCCTCCACTATCGTGCTCTGCAAAGACTCAAGATCCATCCCTTGCAGAAGGGTCTGAGTTAGTCTGAGCTGATTCCGTTAACCGACGAGGTGAAGTCAGAGATTCATTGGTGGCTCCAGCACTTGGAAGCTTGGAACGGCAGGGCCATTTTTGGTTCCTACCCAGAAGTGGTGATCAAATCAGATGCAGAGCCTGTTGCGGTTCTTTAGTGACAGGGGGTGAATGGTTGAGTTCGGAGCAGACTCTTCATATCAATTGTTTGGAACTTCTAGCGGGCTCTTTTGCCATAAAGAGACTGTCCCCTCAGAAGACAGACTGCTGCATATTGTTGAAGATGGACAATATATCAGCAGTGCGATATGTCAACAAATTGGGGTGGGGGGGAAGCGAAGTCTAGGATTCTGGCAGAGATTGCCAAGACTTCTGGCATTACTGTCTCAGTCATCGACTGGTTGTCTTAGATGAATACCTTCTGGGAGTTCATAACACGATAGCGGACTGGAATTCCATATTTCTGAGGGATTCCAGCGATTGGAAACTGGATCCAATGATTTTTCTTCAGATAATCAGAGAGTGGGTCCCCTGCGATGTGGATCTTTTCGCGTCTCGCCTCAACTCTCGGGTAACACAACGTTTTAGCTGGTGTCCGGACCCTCTGGCGACAGATGCTTTTCTTCAGGATTGGAAGCAGTTTCGGGGTATGCTTTTCCTCCATTTCTGATTATTTCCAGGGTTCTTTCTCATGTACGACAACAGAAAGTAGAGATTATCTTGGTAAACCCATTCTGGAGCGCCCAAACGTGGTTTCCAATTGCTCTACATTTAGCTTGTGCTCCCAGCTTCTCATTCCTCCTCGTCAGGATCTTCTGATGAGTCCGGAGGGCCTTCAACATCCACTGATCATGTCATAGAAACTGGTATTGATGGTTTCAGGTCAAGAGGAATTCCCCAGGCCTTTCGCAGCAAGCTGCAAATTTCATCAATCAGGCTTGTGCAGCAGGCACTCATAAGAGATAGTCCTCAGCCTGGCGCAGATGGAGTAGTTGGTGTGACGGAAGGGGTATCGATCCCGTGGGGTCGGACGTTGAGTTGATTGTGAATTTTTTTAGCTGAACTCACAGGTTCAGGTTTGGCATATAGAACGATTAATAATTTCAGATCAGCCATCTCGGCTAGACATGTACATATTGAAGGTAAGCCTGTAGGGGAACATACCCTGGTTTGTAAAGTATAGAAAGGTATCCGTTTGTCAAATCCTCCTCAAGCCAGATATTCTGTTTTATGGGATGTGAATATCATATTGAGGTTTTTAGACGCTTGGCCATCCAATAGGTATCTTTCTCAAAAACAGACTTATCCAATGTTTCCTGATAATTCAAAATTATGTGTAGTTCAATGTTTGAAAGGTTATGAGGTGGTTACCGACTAATTCAGAAAAGATGCTAGAGGTCAAGTATTAATATCTTTACAGAAACCATTGAAGGCGGTTTCGTCAGCTACATTATCGAGATGGATGAAATAGTTAATGAATGAAGCTGGTATAGATACCCAAAAATTTGGAGCTCATTCTGCAAGAGGAGCCATGGCTTCCAAGACATATGCTTTAGGTTCTCGTTTAGAGGACATTATGAGGGCAGCAAATTGGTCTTCCGAATCTACTTTTCATAAATTTTTATCACAAACCAGTTGTGGATGTTGCTACTGGGGTATTTGGACAGCTTTAAACGAGCATTTTCGGAGCCTCCGGTCCTGAAATAGAATAAAACATTTTCTAGCTTACGTGTAGATAATTTTCAATTCTATTAAGGACACAGAGGCGAGGACTATCCCTCCCATATACATATATTTATGTCTCTTATCAGGTATATAATTGTATTCAACTTTCAGGAGTGTATGGTTATTTATGTTATAAATTTTGCCCTCCCTTACATTATTTTAGATTTGCTTACAGAATTGTTGATACATTTATTTTGAGAGGTATTGCCTTTCATTATTTTTTGTGCTATTCTAGGATCTGATCAGAAGGCTATGCGAATTTTGTCACTGTTCTGTGCTTGGAGAAGACGATGTTATGGGCTTCATTATCCTTGGAAGTTGCTTCTGGATATGGCTCCTGTTGAGCTTGGCTTGTGTTTTTCCAGACTTCCGGGTTCTGATGATCGTAGGAAGAGTTCATCTCTAAGAAGTTTTGTTTCGGATGTTTATCTGACTCTGACAAAAAAAGAGGAAGTGACTTTAGAGGTCATTTTATTTATGGACAGGGGTCTCGGATGGTGATTGGTACATGTGACCTGCCTTAAAGCATCATGGGTTTTGTTGTTTTTGTTTTTACTGTCTGTTGATTGGCTGCTGTATTGAGACAGTAAAGAAAGAGAAAGCATAATCCTTGCCTCTGCGGCCTTAAAAGAAGTGAAAATTCTTGACGCGTAAGCTAGAAAAAATTATATTCTTCAAACTCTTAGGGCACACGTGGGGAAGCTTGAACAAGAGGCAAAAGAAACCATTATCTAACACTGACCTACATGAAACTGGTTATGGACAGGGTCACAAATAAGCCAGTTCAAAATGCTGAGTAAACCTTTGTTCAAATTAAATATTTAAAATACTATAAAACATATCTAAAAAGATATAAAGAAACATCTTTTCA
This sequence comes from Pleurodeles waltl, assembly GCF_031143425.1. NCBI lineage: Eukaryota > Metazoa > Chordata > Amphibia > Caudata > Salamandridae > Pleurodeles > Pleurodeles waltl. The sequence continues at coordinate 71,082,187 of NC_090448.1, forward strand.
AGGAGCATCAAATTCACTCAGAAGTTGCCTGGACACAACTGAGCAACCTACATTCTCTCACTTCCCCGTGTCTTTGACAATGAGCTTGTCGTCTTCCCCTTTCTTACCTGACACCTCTGTCACGTTTGTATATAGATTGTAAGTCAGGCTTGCACTTCACCAACATGCACACACATACATCTTCTGTGCCTTTCTTATATAAAGTAGGCTACTGTACAGCCTTATCTTCTGTCTGTGAATTCATAACAGTAATATGTTTCAGTACAAACTGCGGTGACAGTATCGTCAGCATCAAAGGTGAAGTGACTAGTGATACAGCTATGACCAACTACAACGTACTGATCATAAAAATAACCAGCAGGAATAAATAACATCTGTAATTGTAGCTTCTAAAAGTAGGATTTAAATTATTCATGACAAAAAGCCTTTCTGAATGTCAGTTTACCCATGTGGTAACGACTAATATATTTGGATTTCCCAAAAGGCCTACAATATAAATCAGAAATTTACTTCCATAGGCTTAGGTATACATTTGAAGCAAATTACAAACTTTTGAGGAATTCAGAAATAATTCCAGTGATTCTGAGACAGTTGCAGAATTCCAGGAGTATTTGCATGCCTAACCAAACATGCACACAAATATGTACCACGTATACATTTGCACAGATGAAGATCTGCAGCAGCTCGTTATGTTCCTTAGCGTGAGAAGCAAAATAAAATGACCCACGATTAAGGAGACCATTTTCAATACCACACTGTTTTCAGAACAGCTGCAAGTAACTCACCTTGGTATCTTTGAACTGATAATCTGGAAACTCTTGCACAATAACAAATAGGTTATCCACTGATCTTAGAAGATGAACCTGAATAAAAAACAAAATGTATTTTTTTTAAAAAACATTCTATTTAGCGTTGGACAGTATTATTGGTTACATTCAAACAATCAGAAGTATTAATACCAGCTACTCAACAACACACAAAGAAACTCTTTCAAAAGAGTAAATCCAGGGTCTGTCAGAAGACGTGTAAGGAACGACAAATCCCAAGAGGTGCGAAAATAATTTAAAAAAAAAAAAAATCATACTAACTTGTGAAAGACTTTCCACTGAAATGTCAAAATAGATTTTTCCTCTGTCTTTGCTTATTTTGGAGATAGATCCCAGTTTCTCCTTAACTTCTTCAGCCGCCATGCTCTCAAAGCCAGTTGGAACTGTGGCACCAATAACAACAGGGCTGCTGTGGAGGCTATCTTGTTGCTTCTCCTCATGGTTCTCAGCTGCAGGTTCACTGGTTTCATTTAGTGTCACTTCAGCTAACACATCAGTGGCTTCTTGAATGGCAGACATTTTGACTTCACACATTCAGTTAACCTCGAATGTGCAGACACAACCAATTGGACTCTGGATGCAAAAAAATATTGGAATGCAAAAGTAAAACACAAGTAATGTTTACAAAATATGAAATCCCTATTGAAACAATAATATTTTGAAGAAAAATCCTAAGCACTATTCTGAAATACAACAAAAAATAAATATTGTCTACCACTTTCATATAAAAACAAACTGGAGAAATTGCTACAATTAATAGCTCACATGTTTGTGTGTATATATTACACAGAAACTTGCATCCTTTCACACAAACCTATAATACATAACAGAAACAAAGAGAACATCTGCAATTTAGGAATGAGTGATGTGATAGTTTTGCAGACATTGAATTTTTAAATGAAGGAAAAATGAATTTAAAAATTCCTAGATGCTAAGTTGTATTTGTAAAGTATTACTTCTGTCACTGCCTCGACTTATAGCGTTGTTGAACTGTATATTCCAATACAGAGTTTGTGCCTGATCTTCCACTATCTTCTTTTGTCCTTGTTCCTGTTTCTTCTTGACAATTTTTGTATGCATCACTGATCTAATGTCCCTATCGCCTGGTTCCATTTATTTGTGCCTCTGTGTAAATGTGTACAGGCCTCTCCTTATCCTACTCCAGAAAGGAAACAACTTGAGCACTACCAGACATCACAAAGTTGACTCTCCTAATGATGCCTGGCTATTTCTGAGATTCAGTGATGTTCTGCCTCCACCCAAATTACCAGATTTAGATTCCCAAAAGGATTCTGAAAGTCTTCCGCAAAATGGCCAGGAGATGTGGGGCAGGAGACACTATGGGGCACGCTGAGAACGGTGGACTCCTCTGGCGCCACTGACCTTTTGAAGTCTCTCCTCCTCTCTACTGTGCCGAGTTCTTGATGGTCGCTACTCAATCTGTAAAGAAAACAACTGTTCTGAGTAAGGGCTGCCCTTATGCTGTGAATGTTTCGGATATACCATTTTACTGAAGATGCTGGTGGACTGAAGGGAGGACCAGCAAGTTGTTATGCTGAAAAATATCTACAGCCAATCCTTTTTGATTCAATGTGGTTCTAGCTACACGTCTTCTACCCGATATGTATGTCTGTATTATAAGGAAAGTCCTGCCACAAACCACACCAAAAGAGGACACTTTGTAACCTTTAATATGAAAGGGGTGGGCATTACTACAAGCATTTTACAGTCCTGAATTAGCTGAAGGATTTTGCTTGGATTTGACCATTCTCCAGGAGACCCATCTGACCCCTCATGAAGTTAGTAAGCTGCACAGAGCGAGGCTGGGTTGGTCCAATGGACGTCTTTTCATTTAACTCTAGAAAAAGAGGAGTGGCTTTGCTGATTGCATAACTAAATACAAAATTCCTTTCAATAGAACCTGTACATTTGCAGACCCTGGGTAGAGGTTTCAAGTTGTCTCAAGTACAGCTTTCACTTTATCCATGATCTGCTGCAGAGTTTATGATTCAGGGACTGGTGACCTGCACTTTTTCGCTGAACTGTTTGGGGCTTGTACCTCATGTCTCTGTCATCTTTCTTTCAACAGCAGTGACTTTAATGTTATATTAGACCCCAGTACTGATAGTAAGCCACCAACTGTGGGCTGTGTGTGGCGCATGCCAGACCCTTTATCTGTTCCACTGACCGCATGGGCTTCACATAAGCATGCTAGAAAAGACTACAAATTTACCTTGTGTGCTCATAGTCCAGACTGGTATTTGGACTTCTGGATCTTTCCTTTTAGGGTGACACCCCATGTGAACCTATGCAACATTTTACAAATTTGCGTTTCAAACCGTACTTTAGTCCATAAGGAGGTGACATTACCATAGTCCCTATGGCAGCTTAACCGCACAATCCTCCAATATGAAGATTTTGCAGAGGCTTTCAAAAAGATAAGGAGATACTGGATTCTCAACAGTACAGTGGAGATTTATTTGCACATTCATTGGGATGCTTTTACAGGTGTACTATGTGGGTCAGGTTAGGGAACAGTTCGGGGAAGCTCAACTGAAGGAGAGCATATTGACCAGGGCTAAGAGATACTTTATGAAGTCTTATCAGTCCTTTTTGAGGAGTTTCAGAAACCATCGAGAGTTCTGGCCTATTCTTTAAAATGTTGCTCACATTCCAATCTGATATGAAGTATCAAGTTTAGAGCACTTTATCCCCCACAATGTACCACACAATTAATGTGCTTTCCGCAAAAATATGTAAGGATTCCCACTTGTGTGGGGCTTCAATATCTTTGTTAAATGTAGACACAAAAATTCAGACTAAATGCCTGGCTACCAGGTTGGAGCCAGTGCTACGGAAACTGATGCATTGTGAACCAAATTGCTTCGTCCTGGGCCTACACTCAAAAATTAATTGAATATCAACCGTGTGTCACAGGAACTAGCTAGAGCAGTGTTGGCCCTGCACACCGAAAAGGCACTTCATAGAGTAAACAGGGGCTTTGTGTATGCAGTACTACCTGCATTTTGTTTTAGGGCCTGTTTCTGGAGGTGATGTGTGCGCTCTGGAGGCATACAAAGGTCACAGTGCATACACATTATCATATCATATCTTCCCTTATTCTGCAATAGACTCTGGAACAAGACAGGGTTTCCTATGGTGCACTTGATCTACGCTCTGGTGGTTGAGTCTGTTGCAATTATGGTGAGACTGGGAAAGTATATTAAGGAGAATCAGACTTGGGGAGAGGTTTTGGGGAAGATGGTGAAGAAAATGTTGCTTTACGTGGGCAAGATACTTTTATACTTTGCAGAAACTCGCACCACAGTTCTGTGGTATACTACCTTTGCAAAAGTAAGCTTCCCTTTCAGGCAATCCGGTGAACTATGACAAATCCAAATTCATGCAAAGGGGCCCTGTTACACATGCTGTCCCGTCTAAATTCGGTTTGACATGAGACACACTAATTATACTATTTGGGGGAGATATACAGATTTCAAGTAATTTCAATCATTAGAAACGTTTGATCTACAATGTGCTTTTTTAGGCAGGAAATAAAGTATCATGTCACGAAGCCACTATAATATATATATATGAGCTCCTGTGCGCGGGTGCTCTATAAACACTGTTCTATGGAAAGCAAAGGGTTTAGAACACTCTGGAAGTCTAGCACGACTGACATTTTACTTAAGCAATTACTATGTTCATCAACCTCCTGAACTTTCGGCAGTTTATACGATCGGGAATGTTTCCTGTACTTATGTCTTGTTGTTTTTCCCCTCACCCGAGATCGCCTTAGATATCAGAACATAAACATAAGTATTTTTATTTACAGTTTCCAATGTTTTATATGGGATTCCTATCGATTAATGAAATCTGCTGTCGAATGGCTCTGTTTAATCTTTTTTCCACGTATCTGTTGTATTTTGAAAACCGTGAAACTTATGTTTGGTGTGACTTCTTTATTACTCAGTATCTGTGTAGTATCAAGCTCCCCGTAAAAGACATGAAAAATGTTTTTTATGTGGTATTTCCCTCATGCATATGTCCGCTATAGGTTTTATCAACAGTTTACATTTTAAAAATGAGATGTCTGTGTAATGAAAAAACATGGAAATGGTATAAAACCACATCACTTTTTAATAACTATAGCTCATATGTTTATATGATGCTCTGATCACGAGGCCTGGATCCTGCTTTCTGACCTAATGTGATCTCGGTTCCATACTTCTAAAAAAACGATCATTCCTGTCTTCTTGCCTTTTCTTTTGTGCGAAGATGAAAAATTCTTGGGTTTATTAGATTTCAAGTGTGCACTATCTATTTATCTTAAAAGATTCAACAGATTCAAAAAGATAAATTCCAAGATGACTGTGCTGATGGGTTTAAGAAACAATTTTGTTTGCTAATTCAAAGTTGCAATATTATGCACCAAGCAAGGATTTTCCACCGTAAGTGTTACTGCTTCTGAGGCTGAATTTCAAGGTGTTTATTTGGATGAGATGTGTAGAGTTGGTAACTGGGTCCGAGTATAGACTGTTCAGAAAAAAAAAAAAACTTTGGTTTTAGTGTATTGCAAGCTGCAAAACTATAGTTTATATTTTAGATGGATTTGATCACTGGTACTACAGTTAAGTCACCGGGTTCTGCATTATATTTGGTGATTATGTTTGTCAAAGGCATTATTGCTTTGGTATGCTTCAATAGTCATGACGAAGACGAGATAAACAGACAATTCTCATTAGTAATTCCAAGGAGGACAAGTAGGGCTTAGAGCGATGAAGGTAACTGGTAGGAAGTCAATAGTCCTGACCAGCTGTTCACTGCACGTTTCAGCAGCGGCGCTTCAACAGAGCAGGCGGAACATTGGATGCTCAAATGCTGGGGATTCCAACGTGATCACTTAACTCTTATTCACCTGTTCGCCATAAAACGTCACGCACGTTTTCACCGAACGATGTACGTAAAAGACAAATAAACACACAGAATGAATTAGGAACGACACACGTGTGCGTACTAAAAACTCGGCAGGAATGCGAGTTGGCAAAGTAGAAACGACATGTGCTTAATAAACACTCAGAAGTTATAGAAATCTGAGGGAAGGCATGACGGCTTCTCAAACGTTGGTCTTACCTCCCAGCGGAGAACCTCAACACAATCCAATTGCCCCAGCCAGTCTTGCCGGCTCTATCCGACATCCATTACAGGAAGCAGAGAGAGGCAATGGGAAAGCTAGCGCCGCACAGTGGGAGGGGCTCCCGGATACCCCGCCCACGTGTAACGTGATTGGCTAGAACAATGACCTAACTGACAGAGACACCCATCGAGCCGAGGCAAGCGCCTGCCGCCCCGGAAGTGACTGCATTGCTGCGAGTGTGCTTTCCGGTTTGAGCTCTGATTTGTCGCAACTGTCTGTGCTACTGGTGCAGAGCTCTTAACATGGGTTGGATGGGCAGTGGCGTCTCTGGCAGGGAAAATATTTCTCCTGGAGGCAGAAATGCATATTAACTTGCATTGGAGGTGACACAGAGAAGTAAACTATTTTCAGGGTTTAAAAATCGAGATTGTATTAACAAAAGGAGGACGAGTGTTGGCAGGTGTACCTAGACGAAGTAACAATAGTGTCTTCTTCTCGCCTTAGTGGGTCACATAAGAGTCTTGGTGAGCCAGATTAATTTTGGTCAGAACGGGTTCTGGTTGGGGGGGTTAGACGAATTTTTGGGAAAACATTAGTGGGCCAAGACAGGCTGTTAACAACCAACAAGCATTGGCAAAGCCAATTGGTCTCCCTTTTGTGAACTATTTGCTTGGCACTGCCAAAGCGTTTTTCGTTTAAGCGATTTGAGGAAGCAATAAGAAGAGTGAGGCAGGAAGCAACAGGGAGTGAGGAAGTAGGATAAAAAAGGACGGGTCTGGAGCAATTCAGGGCAGCAGGAGAAGTATGTAGCGCGGGCGACAAAGAGCAGTGTGATGCGCAGGGGAACAGAAGCACACATAAATCAAGGCCTGATCTTAGAACTGAAAGGTGCATGTGTGTAATTTTCTTCTTCAGCCCCCATAAAATCAACCAATTGTGTGCTTGTAAATCTTGACAAGAAATAAAGATGAACCATTTGTTCCCTTCATATTCACAAAGGCAGTATCATTATAAATTTTGAAGCACTGAAAGGCACACTAGCATCTTGTTATCTCTTGGATTGAACACCTACCAGTCAGCTATTAGTCTTATCTAATTTTCACGCAATTTGGGTCCTATCATATGATTACTTCTTGGGCATTTTTTAATTCTGTGTCAGGACCAGAGGCTCTGATTATGCTTTTCTTTCTATGCTTTAATATTTCAGCCGCCAATAGTAAAAGTAAACAAACAGTCCAGTGCTTAATTTGTGCTTGTTGTTTCCTGTGCGGAGCACCGGCACTTATTTTTGAGGGCCGGGGCTTAATTGTTTGCCTCAAGCATTTATCCCACCCAGTCAGTTTGCAAAAGAGTGTATAGTTCTTCTTATTTTGATATTTCAGTATAATGTATTATGTTTCTGCATTCTGATCCTACAAACTGTTCCCTCCCTATTGTTTAGAAGTATGTTATTTCCCAATGATTCAACTCACAGAGTGTAGAACGTGAAGATTACGGCTTTTGTTTCTTGTTTCCTTTTAGGACAGGAGGATAAATGATCTTGGATACGTCCCGGATGTCTGGACGCCGTTGGAGTGCTTGGTGCACTGATTGTTACTAAAGCAGGAACAGTCGGAGGACAGTTTCTTCCCAGTTTTGGATGACTTCCGGTCTCTTGGGAAGTGGTTTTGGTTCCTGTGTTGAATTTGACTCTGTTGGAATGTTTTCAAATGTTATTACCTTGGATTGCAAAGAAAGAAGAGGAGTTATGTTGGCAGGAGTATTTATATGGGCCATCTCTATGGTTACCATGTGACTGTTTGTTTACTTTTACTATTAGCTGCTGAAATATTAAAGCATAGAAAGAGAATTATAATCCTCGCCTCCATGCCCTTATTAGAACTGAAAATTCTTTGTCGCAAATGCTAGATTTTTTTTTATTTTATGCCAGTTTCTTATGTGGGAGACCATGTCAGAAAGTTTCCATCAGATGTATAAAGAGAACCTCCACCTAGCACACAGAGGCTAAAGCCCATATCAGTTATCCCAGAGACACCTGTTCTGATCACATTTGTTCAGCAGCCAAGAAACGTTTGAGAACTTGAGGAATACTGTACATTAATACAGTGATCATGAAAACAAATATTGTCAATTGCCATTTATAATTTACTTTTTAATAAAGTTAGCCTGTTTGTGAAGTTAGAAAGTATCTAAACAGACTTCAGCATAGTAAACAAAAAGATCTACTGTGGTTGTGTGTGTTTGTGGGGCAGGGCTTGGGATGGAGTTGTCAGAATAACGGGTGCTGATCATAACTGGTATCAGAGGACTTGTCTCATTCTTTGTAAAGCTATAAAAATATTTTGATTTGATGTACCCATGAAAAAAGGAAGGAGCTTACTCTTTTGGTGCCCATACATGGTTCTCACAACACTCTTTAAACTCATTTAGGGCCAGATGTAGCAAACGTTTGCGAGTCGCAAATGGCCTGATTCGCTATTTGCGACCCCGCAAAATCGGAAATGGGATGCAAAAATCCCATTTCCGACTCGCAAAATTTGCGACCCCATTTTGCGACCCGCAAATAGGAAGTCACAATTTGCGAGTCGCAAACCATATGCAATAGCAACTTGCAAATTGCGACTAGTCGCAAAAAGCCCAGTTTGCACTTCCAATTTACCACTAACTCAGAGCAGGTGGTTACCATTACCAAAATATAAAAGGAGACCCAGAAGGCATCTGGGTTATTTAAGATGGCGGAGATATACCTGATAGCAGTGAGGAGGAGAGCCCACGCCGCACAGCAGAGGAGGAGGAGGAGCCAGAGACAGGAGAAGATTTACAGAACAAGGCAGACCCTCTTCCAGCAAACTGAGGAGAAAATCTATGACAAATATAGACTTAGCAGCGTAGCTATACTAGATTTAATAGATTTACTGAAACCACAGCTAGAACGCCAGACTGTGCGCGGCTGCGCCATCCCTACGCATGTGCAAGTGCTATGCTCACTGCACCTCTTGGCCTTGGGTAGCTATCAGGGGGTCATTGCTGTGGCAGGTGGGGTATCCCAAAGTGCACTATCACGGTTCTTTAGGGCATTCCTAGACACCTTACTCACACACATGTCCCAATACATATACCTACCCAGGAATGAGGCAGAAATCAACAGTACCAAGTTGGAATTTTAAAATTGCCAACTCCCCCCATGTCATAGGGTGTGTAGACGGGACACATATTCAAATATGCCCACCTGCAAACCTGGAATATCTGTTCCGCAATAGGAAGTGTACACACTCACTCAACATACAGGTGGTATGTGACGCTCATTATATCATCACTGACATGGTTGCCAAATTTCCAGGCAGTACCCATGACTCCTACATTTTTAGGCACAGTGGGATACACCAACGCCTGGAACGTGGGGAGTTTGGAGACGGATACCTCCTAGGTAGAGCTGAATACACCTTGAAGACATGCACACAGGTCAATGTGCAAACCACCCATGCCTTGCTAACAGTGTACGTTTTGTGCCCAACAGGTGACAGTGCATATGCACTACGTCCATGGATACTGACTCCGTACTTAACACCCAGCAATGATCGCGAGAGGCGATACAACAGTGCACATAAGAGGACCAGGAACATCATAGAACGAACCTTCGGGCTGCTGAAAGCAAGGTTCAGATGCCTCCACCGAAGTGGAGGTGCCCTCCAGTATACCCCAATAACGGCATTCAAAATAGTTGTTGCATGCGCTATCCTGCACAACATTGCCACCCGACGTGGGATACCTCTCACCCCTGAAGACCCTGATTCTGAGGATGAAGAGCAAGAGCAACCACATCGCCATCATGGGGATAGGAGCATCGCAAATCAAGGCAGACTGAGACGGGAACACATTGCAAACCAATACTTTGGAAGGTACGTGCCAACTTCTACCATACTCACCAATATAAAAAAGAGTGCATGTGTTAAGTGGAAAGAACAAATGATTTAATAAGTGCAAATAACCAAACTATGTACATGAAAAACAGTTCAGGGGCCTCTATAGTTCACTTGGCATGGGACACATTGCCATCATGTGCCCCAACCCCAGGGACAGTGTGGAGCTCACAACCTACGGCGGGCTCGGCCAGCCTGGCTGGTACTAGGTGGGTCAGCAGTGCTCTGCCTTGTGCTTCCACTACGTAGCACCCTGGTGTCACTGGCAGAGACACTTCTGACAGTGGAGCCCTCCTCACTGTCCTGTGGGGTGTCGCCTGTGCCCCTGGCCACCTGCCATGCCTCCATTAGGTCTATTGCATGGTTGATCCGGCCCAGTCCCCGTGCCACATCACCCGCAAAGTGGCCCATGTCCACCTGGAGGCTGACTGCTCGCCTAGACAGCCCTGTTGTGTTAACAGGCAGCCTAACTATAGAGGAGGCCATCCTGTCCAGGCGTTGCAGCAGCTGGCGGTCCCTGCCCGTGCACTGTCACTCTGCGTTAGCAGTCCTGCCACCAGTTCGCGCATAGACAGTGCAAGGTCACCCGTGTTGTTTCCTATAACCTGCAATTCTGAATGCACCTGCTGCATACTGATGGCATGATTTGTTTCAAAGCGCTGCAATACCCCACTAATCCTCCTTAATTGTTGGCTTTGCAGGCGCTGACCCCGTAGCAGTTGGGCCTCTGTTGGTGTTGTGGAGGCATGCCCTGACTCTGCCTGCTGCTCTGCTGTTGGTATCTTACGTCGCCTGCGCAGCGGTGGAGGCCCTGTATTGTCTGACGTGGCACTCTGGCTTGTACCTGGTGCAGGCTCGCACACCACTGTTGCAACAGGTGTTTCCAGAGAGGGCATGGTGTTGGTGGTGCAGGTAGCACTGGTGGCTGGTCCTGTTGTCTCCTCTCTGTGCTGGCTGACCATTGGCCCCTGGCTGCTTGGGCTGGTGGGGTGTCTTGTGGGAGACCTGCGGGACATAGGGAACACACTGTCAGTGTCTACTATCTGTTATCAACTTCCTAATAAACAATTGCCTATGAACTGCCTACTTGACTACATTGCCCATAATGCATCATTCTTGTGTTTGCTACTCTGAAATGGAGCTATCTTGGTTGTGCATGTCCCTGTGTACAAGGTGGGTGGGGGTATGGCATTGATGGGGGTACATGCATATCACATGGTACTCACCGGTTGATGGTCCTGGCTCAGAGGTGTCCAGATCTCCCATTCCACTGACAGCCTCAGGCTCAAGGGTCTCCTCTACCCTTTCCTCCAGGGGTGTGGGTGGTGGTACCGTCGATGGTCCCCCTCCTGTGCCTCTCATCTCCCGGAGCCGCTCTGCCACCCTCTCCTTGGTCCGGGAGCGCAGGTCATACCACCTTTTCTTAAGTTCTTCCACACTCCGGTGGCTGACCCCCAGGGAGTTGACCTTGTCCTGGATATCCTGCCAAATTCTTTTTTTTTCTGTGTCTGGCACAGTGAGGGCTGCCCTGCCAAACAGCTTGTCATGGTGCTGACAGCGCTCATCTGTTAGCACCTCCAACTCCTTCTCAGCAAACTTTAGCTTCCTTTTCCTGGGAGTGTCAGCCATGGTTGCTGGAGCTGTGTTTGTTAGCTGTGCTGCAGTAAAAAAGGGTGTGGTCCTCCCTCCTCCCAGGTGTATTTGTAAACTTCCTGGCTGTGATGTCATCATCATGTGCCACGAAGTGTTTTCCTGAGTGTTCTTAAGTGATTTCCAGAGTGTTCTGCAGCACCTGCTTTCAATTTTCAGCACAGTCGCAATTTGCGACACCCACTCGCAAATTGCGAGTCCGTTTTTTGCGCGGTCGCAAAAAGCGACCTCGCAAACAGCAGACTCGCTATCTGCGGTGTGACTCCGTGTGCGAGTCGCAAATTGTCCTCGCACTTTCTACCTGCATTGCAGTTAGCGACTCGCAAATTGCGAGTCGCAAATACTCGCAATTTGCGAGTCGCTATTTTTTACCTACCTACATCTGGCCCTTAGTCCCTTCCTCCTACCCATGCTCTGCAGGTACTCTGGAACTCACGTTGTCTTTTTTGGGCAGCCTAATTCAGACTACAACTTCCACAGCATGGGGAAATGGGTGGGCAAGCCCCAAGGGTCAGGTTTTGAGACTGTTAGCGTGTGGCTGTTATTCACTCTATTGGGAAGAAGAGACGCAATATGAGCCAGGTTAACACAAAGATCATTTATTAAAAATAATCACACAGAGGCATACAATCACTGCGGGAACTGATAAGTGCGAAACCCTACGCTCCGCAGATGTTCCCTGAAGCACAGACAGGTTGCTTTGTATGTTGATACAGAGGAATGTTAGAAGAGGTTAGTTCAGACTGGCCATTTGCCAGGCATGAATGTCACATAATGTTATATAGTACCATTTTATATGTCTTTATTATTTTCCATATACATGTATACCTTTTTATGTAGTTATGCATTTATATAAATAGTACTTTACTCCCACTGTAGATAAAAATTGGAAAAAAATGATCAACTCTCTCCAATTCACTTCTCTGTCTTAGCCTATACCTCTTCAATATATCCTCTAACTCCACTCTCTGACTCATCCCAAACCTCATTTTACTTCTATAAGCTCCCAAATACCCCTTTCAAGACTCTTCCCTCTTGTATCCCTCCTTTGACTCATCCCAAACCTAATTTTACTACTATGATCTCCCAAATAACCCTTTCTAGACTCTCCCCTCTTCTATTGCCCCTCTATCCTATTCAATCCAACTAACGGACTCACATGTTCACCGCTCCAATTAACAACTTATTTTTCCCTATACTTATTCACCTTGGGTTCTGGAGTAGTGTGCTACTTGCCAACAAGCGTTTCAACACCTCGTCAGGAGTATTGTATTGTATTGTAATTGTATTTATATATCGCTTACTACCCCTGATGAGGTGTCGAAGCGCATTTCGGTGAGTAGCACGCTACTCTGGAACCCAACAAGAATTAGTGATGGATTAGTATTAACCACTATCTAAATACAATTAGGGAGATGTACAGGCCAAACCCTCTAAGCGTGCTTGAAGGCAACCTGTCCACCCAAGAGAGGTTTCCTGGAGTTGTTGTGCAAATTGTCACGTACATTCTCCCCCACTTGAGATGTTGACCTTGAGATAGGTGAACCCCACATCGAACTGTCTTTGGTCTTATCTTTATCAATCCAGTTTATGGTCTGCTGTGCAAGGAGGCTTGATGCATTGAGCAAAAGATGGCCCACTCTGGGTTGCAGGGCAAGATAGACAAATGGCACAGTGATGCGGTACCAGTCAGGCAAGTGAGAGAAGCCCCATGTTACTAAGGACAGTGTTCTTATTAACAAAAACACACGTCAATATCTTATTCCAATAAAAACCACGTCTAACAGCCCTGTATAGGCGGTTGTGGAATGGCAGTGGAGATACTGAAGTGTTGATTTCCAGTTCCACCAAGCATTTGCTAAAGCTAGGGTTCCCATATGCAGCACATGGCAGACTCCACATTAAAAGCTTATTCCCTGCCATCCTCTTGCAGTAATGGCGAGAAAACCCATCTGTGTCAACACCCTTCTCCCTTTGTTACATGGATTCCTGTATCCCTTCTGGTTTGCTTTGCAGGGTTCCCTGAGGCTCTGTACTTTCCCAACCCTCCATATTGATTTACAGCTTCCTTTAAGCTCGCATTTGAAATTGGCTAGGCCCCACTGTACATGGTGGGTAGCTGCCTGGTACAAAAATTCTGCAATCAATTTTGCTGCTTCACACATCTTAATTAGGATGTATCTCTGGTCATCTACTTATAATTCACATTTCTTGTAAGCTTAATTCAGACAGCTTATGCTTAATACAGACAGCCTATTCAGGCAGTGTGTTATTTTTATTTTTATTTTATTTTTATGACTGCATGTTTTCTTTTGAAAAGAAAATCCTACCTGGCCTACCTGTTTGACTGGACTATGCCTGTCTAAAGTGGCACAGTGAGCAAAAAACAATTCACTGGTATGCACCCCAAAATAATTCCCATTATTTTAATGCAAGCATTTGAACCATCATATTTTTGTTTTTCTCAATGGAAGCTAGAACAAGGGCATCTGTAGTTAAGTATCAAAGAAGCAACTGCAGGCCTTGTATGGAGAGAGCTATTTGGCTTAACAGCTACAGATGAGCTTGCTAGAAGGCAAACACGTGTTCGTATGACATAAGCCTGGTCCCACAGTACTTCTCAGTCTATCCCCCCCATAACCAGAATTGTTGTACATTGAAGGCTATCTTTCTGGGCATCCAGCTGCCGTTTGGGGTCCTTCTTCGTAAGAGTGACTAGAGTGCTTACCCAGCCCTGGATCAATAGAGAAAGGAAAAACCTTAACACTGGTACAGACTACCTGCAGAAGAATGGAATACCATCCCGGATGAGGACAACACAGCTTTCAAAATTACGTTTGCCTCTTCTCTCCTGATATTAACTAATGAATACCTAAAGAATGGTAAGAAGATCAGAGCCCCCTTTTGGCCAGTTCAGGCATCTGAACCCCATACATTTGGACCTGGATGCCAGTGGTGCTGCACTTTGCTGCTGAAAAGAGATCTAAAAGAGAATTTCTGACCTTCTGTTAGACAATAATATTTACCTCCACAGAGAAAGAGGTACAGCATTATTTATTCCTCGGATGTGAGATGGTGACAGGAATAGAACAAGAGACTCTTAAGCCTCAGCTTTACAGCCACTTTGCCAGATATTTCAAGCAATAGTACCCATGCTTTGATTGTAGGTTGAGCTACCATGTTGTCTTTTCTGATGAGGACTGACTTGTAGAAGACCTTCTGGGGAAAGGCCTGTGAGGGTATGTAACATCATTTTTTGCTCCCATTGAACAATATTATCCTTCCACGGAACCCCCAGGGATGGCAATACTAGAAACTGATTACAATGATGTGGGGAGTGAGGAGATAATGGACATTCTTTTAAAAAGATTGCCTGAAGCTAGCCACGATTGCAATTCCTTTTTTGGGAGCCCTCAAATAGGAAGCAGCTTTTCAAACATCTAAGAAGTTAGGGATCTTTTGGTCAAGGAGTAGCACACAACCATGTGACCTTGTACAGACAGCCATTCAGTTGCTGGTGCTTATTGCAAATAGAGAAACTTTACAACAGATTTCTGAATATGTTGAAGGAACACAGGCATTGGAGGTGCAGAACGGAACCAAACCCCTAAGGATCTCACACCCTGCTATGGAATCATAAAGCTTTTGGTCCTGTTTATCAGAAACCCGTGGCCATGTAGAGTCTCACCACCTCTTATATTACTCTTCTCTAGTCTGCTCTGGGCCGTACCATTAGAAGGTAGTTAGCTGGGTATGGAAACATGGACCACCCAGATTGTATATTGATACTACTTATGGATGCCACAATCTTTAAAAAACCCTTTCTGAGGACGTCAATCCAAAAGGAATCCCAGGGAATTAATGAATTAAAAACATGACAAGTTTTTGATGGTTCCAATTGAGCATCACACCCACCAAAACAAAAGATGCTAGAAAGTCCCTTGGAGAGAGCAAAATAATTGTGCACTGAATAATCTTAGTCTTCTACTGAAATGATTTAATTGATTCCTTTGACCGATAGAAGTCCAGGATCAGACCCCTGCAACCCTATGAACCAGTCAGATGATCGACTGCTAGCATGCCCATCTCACCTCTAGGGGAACGATCCATGATGCCGGACAGGGGCTGCTGCTCTTGTCTCCTGAGCCTCCTGCCACAGACTGACATTGTGTCAGAAGGATGGGTAGCTCTTTCTTCATGTTTGAATTCAGTAAGATTTGTAAAGCAGATATGACTTTGGGAAATGAAGTTACAACTTGACAGGTGGTATTTACTTGGTTAGCAAATATGATAAAAGACTTGAATAATCTTTCTGTCTGTGGAAAAATATTTTCGTTTTTAGCTATTGAGGTTGTGAACAAACATTGGCTTTTAAATTCAGTGCACAGTCCTGTGAAGACACTCTGCTGACATATTTGTTACTGACTCCGGTGGCCAGTGGTCTGATGCCAGACCCCACTGAAGAACTGCAGACACTATCCGACAGACAACCGCGGGCCATTGTGTCATTCGGAAACACTTAGGGCCGGATGTAGCAAAGGGTTTGCGCCTCGCAAACGGCAAAAAACGCCGTTTGCGAGGCACAAAAGCCTCTCTGCTATGCAGAAATGCATTTTGCGAGTCGGATCCGGCTCGCAAAATGCATTTCCGACTCGCAATTAGGAAGGGGTGTTCCCTTCCTATTTGCGACTCGCAATGCTATTCAATTTCATTTGCGACCGTGAAAGCGGTTGCAAATGAAATCACAGTTACCATCCACTTGAAGTGGATGGTAACCCAGTTGCAAAGGGGAAGGAGTCCCCATGGGACCCCTTCCCCTTTGTGAATGGAAAAAAAATATTTTTTCAGAGCAGGCAGTGGTCCAATGGACCACTGCCTGGCCTGAAAAAACCGAAACTAAAGGTTTCGGTTTTTTTTCCAAGTGCAGCTCGTTTTCCTTTAAGGAAAACGGGCTGCAGATGGAAAAAAAAACTGCTTTATTAAAAAGCAGTCACGGACATGGTGGTCTGCTGACTCCAGCAGGCCACCATCCCCGTGAGTGCCCATACTCGCAATGGGGTCGCAAACTGCGACCCACCTCATTAATATTAATGAGGTGGGCTTTGCGGCCCCATTGCGAGTTGCAGAAGGTGTCTGAGACACCTTTCTGCATAGCAAATTGCGACTTGCAATTTGCGAGTCGCACGGACTCGCAAATTGCAAGTGGCAATTTGCTTTGTTGCTACATCTGGCCCTAATTTCGCCATTGCTGAGGGAGGAGGTCTAGTTTTCTGGTTTCTGCTCCAATTTTGAAGATGGCTGCTTGTAAGTGAGTTGCATTAAAGAAATACACTTATCGAAGAGGAAAATCCCTCACGCTGCATGGCTATGCATTCTCTCTTTTGTCACTTTGAGCTTTTTTTCTTCCAGCTGCTCAGTGAACAAAATTCTCTGTGAGAAAGCTGGTTCCTACGCAGAAATGTATTATCGTTCTACCTTTATCTGCTGGGGGAACTGATGCAGGATCAGTTTAGGCTCATTAGTGCTTGGGACCATTAATGCTCATTAATATCTGGGATGATAACTGCTCATTAGTCACAGCGGCCACCTAGTCTCATTACTGTTCTTGGGCCAGTATTGATACTCCCTATTGCCTGTGCCCAGTGATAGTCTACTACATGCAAACATTGATGGTTTTTTAGTTCCTGGTGCCGTTGCTGTGTTTTTCTTTGTTGCACCTTGGCGTTAACATTACTTAGTGTTTGGGCCACCTATTGGGAATCTTTACTGATGTGGCTCATTGATACATACTGAGAGGGTCCAATTATTGTCTTCTCTGTGTGGGACCTTTAAAACCCATTAATACCTAGCGACATTTGAACTCCTTACAGCCTGCGGCCACTACAGCCAATTAATGCCTAGGGCCATTGATACTTCGAGGGTCAATCAATGCTCACTGATGGGGCATCACTCTTCTTTACTTCATGTGGGCATCCATAATTAATAATGCCTGAGTTCAATGAGGCTCCTTGCTGGCTGGATCCATTTAGTGTTTCCTTAGGGGGTAATATTGCTCATTAATGCATGGAGACATTCCAGCTCTTTCCTGGTTGTGGCCACATAGTTTGATTAAAGACGGGGCTCATTCACGCTCGATAGAACGGGACAGTATTACTTACTAATGTCTGGGATCATTAACATTCATCACTGGGACAATCTGATCAGTACAACCGATCAATGTTTTCTTTGTTATTGAACTCCCACAGTGGCCGAGGGAAAGACGACTGATCCACCTGAAACACAGCATGTTAGTTGAGATGAAGCACTGCTGGTTCTGTAGATGTTGAAAACTGTTAATTATTGTATATGATTCACAAGAAAATGTCAAATTGAATCAAATGCATTAACTTTGGATATATACATATACTGCTTAATTAACTGAGTTTTCGCTAATGAATATAACGTGATTGGTTTCATAGTTTTATTTAACAGCAGTTACATACAACCACAACCTTAGCCTTGCTGCCGTTCGACAAACAATTTTGCACATAAAGAGAGCCACAGACCCTTGGACTTGTTCTTGATTAGTGGTCTTTAGTGCCTGGGACTGTTTACTTGTACCCAAGTAACAGATGCTGCAAATATCATTAAATGATAGATCATATGAGAAGAGATGGAACAATGCTTTAAAGTCAATGTAGTTTCAGTATCCTCCTCCTCTCGACCATATCCCAATAGCTCTCACATCACAGATTGCACTTTTGGACACATTTGATGAAAATTATACCAGAAGGTTTAGAATATAACATTTGAGACAGTGGCTCTCTAGGTATCCTTTGAGGTACCATTCTAAAAGTTCATGCACATGGTCACCTACCTTGGGTCCGAGCAAGTGATACTAATTCAATAAACAATTGGATGCCAAATCTTTCAAATGTCTCCTTTACCGGCCCAACCTTTATATAATACAACGGTCGCTTGGACCAAATTACTAAATTATGGACTCAAACTGACTTCCTCGGTACACTCCTTTTTTTGGTAAGATATTTCACGTTTTTCACTTGTATTTTGATGTGTCTATTACTGCGTCATGGCGGATTGATTTAGGGATTTTTCTGTATACTTAGGATGTTTTGACCTTCTTACATTGTAACGGCTGTTCGGACCGTGTTACCAATGACGGATTTTGACTAATTTTCACTATCTACAATTTTTTGTAAGACATTTTCCCTTCTCTTTTTATTGTACTCGCCACCGCGGGATGGCAGAGTGACTTGGGGTTTTCTTTTCTTCAAACCAGGGTGTATTGACCTCTTGCCTATTATATTGATTTTTATTGTTTTTCTTCATTAGGCAGTTTTCATTTGGCCTTACTACTGTTGATCTCTATGACTGACTGGATATCATCCTGGTACGCTTAACTTATTTGTTTCTTACTTATGGTGTTAATCCATTTCTTCGCACATATATATTTTTCTGTGTCACTTTTATATATTTTCATCACTTCATCACTTCACTTCACTCATCTGATTCTTGATTTTTAGATTAGCTCGGCACTGGGTGGAGATTTATGGTCTCTTTGCCCTTACAGCATTGATTTATCCACTTTTATTCTTCTTCACATTTTTCTGTCAGATTTGTGATCTTTCTTCTTGCATCTTCCCACTCACTTCCTCTGTCACGGATATGATATTACTTAGACACTTTCAATGCACGTCCAGCGCATCTCACCAAGTTACTAACAGAGATCCACTGGGTGTTGGTACGCAGTGTATTATCATGACTGGCAACACGTAACTATTACCTTTCTCATATGTTATACGCTTCTGTTCTATGTTACATTACAGCCCTGAAGAAGCCCCCTTGTTGATGGGCGAAACGCGTTGTTACCAATGTCGGATTTTGACTAATTTTCACTATCTACAATTTTTGGCAGTTTTATTTTTGCCTTACTACTGTTGATCTCTATGACTGACTGGATATCATCCTGCCCTGAAGAAGCCCCTTTGTTGATGGGCGAAACGCGTTGGCTGTTATTTCTCTGTTCTACGTGCTTCAATAAGAACATGACAATTGCGTGGAATTAAAATAATCAAATGGAGGATTTGTCTTGTCTCTGCTACTGGAGTATTGGACTGCTTGTTCATTATATTCAATGATTTGTTTTCCCTGCGGTGCACCACCTGCCTTTGTTTAATTCCAGGGCCTTGGTTGCCTATAGGGCCCTCTATGCAGCAGGGGCCTTGGTGAAGCTGCACGCCATTTGATACTAGAAGTAATTACTTCCTTACTTAACACTGGGACTATCAGGTACTCTTAGGGATCCTGTGCGTTACCCATGAGCGTGCTGCATGGACTTTCTGAGTGTCTCTTTCTCAAGGCTCTTACGCACTCCCTATCTGAACACACACCATGTCACGCTTCAAGGACAATAGTGAAGAATTGGCAAGGGATCTATTTACCAATCAGTCTAGTGCTAGTTCTAATGATGTACCAACACAGAAGACTAACAGCTTAAAGGTGAAATTTCAATAGTTGGAGAAACCGAAAAGAACAAGAACTGGCCAGATGGTGGGATGGGATCACTTTACAAAAATATTTTGATAATAACAAGATACCCGGGGGTCGCAGAATTTTGATCTTCCCAACATATGAGGATTTGGACGAAGAATCAGTTAAAGACTGGGAGGACAACTTACAAAACGCATCATTCACCATGATGCGCATATTGATTAGACATACTAACAAAAAGGTTGCTAAACTCCAGGGCGATATAGAAATATTAGAAAAAGAGATTGATGAAATCCCTCAAAAGGATTTGGTAAAAAAAGAATTACGAAATTTGGGCTAGATAATTGATGACTACCAAATGTACTTGAGGGATAAAAAACGACGTAAAGTTAAACGTGACGACTTGGATTATCGATTGGGCAGAATTTACACTTTTGCTCGTAAATATGACAACGTGAAGGTTCCTGAACCCATGACTAGAAGGGGTGGGGACCAAGTTGATACTGATTTGTCCAGTGGGAGCTCTATATCTTCATTAGACAGTAGTACTTCGAGAGAAAGTGGTCCTTCCAAACAAACGCCTCGCTGTACTTTGAATTTTTAATGGAAATGGAGAGACTACGGCTGGGAACAATACAAACTCGAAGAGAAACAAGACCAGAAAGGGTGGGAAACGATGGAGACAAAAGCGTGGAAAAAACAGGAGTTCGAACCAGATCCAAGAAGGACTAGAACCAACTCTACTTAATGGAACAACAACTGAGGGGGACTTGGTTATTGTCAATCTGTCAGATCGTTCTCTAAATGTGACTGAATGCAATTTACTCAGCAAGGGCCTGGGCTTCTGCCCAACTCAGACCAATGATTCAGTTGAGGTTATTGTGGATTTATTTAAATTTACTCGTCTCCTAAAACTCAAAAAATACTTATTTTCTCTCCATGGGGGGGGGGGGGGGGAATGGCTCACATCCCATTTCATTGATAGAGGGGACTTCCAATTCACTTACACAATCAGTCTCTGATTTACATGATTTACAACTCCAGATGTCCCTAGGAGATGACCATAGGGGCATTGAGGAAATTAGAACTGACTTAGGAATATTGGAGAACCTTGATATTACAAGCAGTCTAAAACTACATTCTACATTCATACCACCCAATAGCCACAGCAATATTGAGCAGTTTGCCAATAAGGTTTCATCCGATTTACACAAATGTTTTGATACACGCAGGAGTAATAGGTATTTTCATGATAATTTGTTGGGATCAGAAAGGGAGGCCCTCCTTAGCCTAAAAAATGATCAGTCGATTGTAATTCATGAGGCAGATAAGGGAGGCAATGTAGTTATCATGAACTGTTGTGATTACATGGAAGAAATCAACAGGCAATTGTCAGATGCCACGTGTTACAAGCGCCTCATTAACAATCCAATCGGTGGCCTGACGGAATTTATCAACAATAAACTATGGGAGTGGCATGAGTCAGGTCTACTTTCTTATGATGAATTTGAATATCTTACTGTAACACATCCTAAATACCCTTGCATATATATTCTTCCAAAAATACACAAAGGTGGCAACTTCCCCCCTGGAAGACCTATCATTTCTGGTATTGACTCACCTACAGAAAAATTGTCAGAATACGTGGATTTCTTTCTACAGAAATTTGTAACTTACCCTCCTTCATACAAGATAGCAAGGATATCCTTAACAAATTTGAAGACTTCACATGGTCTGATGACCTTACATTTGTTACTATGGACGTTAATAGTCTATACAGTACATGTGTATCCGAAAATCCTATGGCACACAAGCGGTTGCTTCTTCTCTAAATACTCGCACTGCTGACCATTTTGCGCATAACCAAATGCTTATAGATATGATTGACATTATTTTGTCTAAAAATTACTTTCTACACAACACTGAGTGGTTCCAACAGATACAAGGGACGGCGATGGGTTCAAAATTTGCCCCATCATACGCCTGTTTGTTAATGGGTTGGTATGAAAAGGTACATACCTGGGGAAAGTCTGCCTCCCCTTGGACTGAATATATCGTCTTTTGGGGCAGATAAATAGATGACATTATTATTATGTGGAATGGAACTGTGGAACAACTTACTATGGATCATGCCTATCTTAATGATAATCCCTACAATGTGAAGCTCAGCTTACATTAAAGTAAAGACACTTGATTTTTTGGACATTAGATTCTTTATTGAGCAGAACCGTGTACAGAGTGTTTTATTTAGAAAACCCACTGCCTGCAGCAGTCTTCTTCATGCAACCAATGCCCACCCTGCTTCGGTTATTCATAATATTCCTTTCGGCGAAATGGTGCGCATTAGACAGAACTGTAGCACGAACGATCAATTCCTCACACAGATTCAATTTGCGAAACAAAGATTTATCAAGAGGGGTTACAACCATAGGATTCTTTCACTTGCAGAAAAACGTATTACGAATACACATAGGAAAGAGACTTTGACACTTAAATCTCCTAGACACAACAAGAACCGTAGGGAATTTCTGTCCTTTGTGACACGATATACTGTTCACAGTCAGGATATCTTTAAAATTTTGAAATGCCATTGGTCTTCACTGACTGATATTCCGGGTCTCAAAGGCCATCTTTCGAAGAAACCTAAGATCACATATCGCAGAGGGCTGTCCTTAAGGGATCATCTATGTCCCAATTATATTTCTGTTCCCAGTCCCGCCACATGGCTACCTACGAAACCTAAGGGATTCTTTACGTGTCACGATTGCAGTATTTGTATTTTTGGTCTTGATAAAACCAAAGATTTTTGTTATAATAACACTAGAACATTCACTATCAAACATTTCATCAACTGTAACACAAAATTTGTTGTTTATGTTTTGGGATGTACTTTCAACACCATCTATGTGGGAAGCACTAAACGTTCTTTGAAACTCAGAATACAGGAGCACTTACGTGCCCTCAAAAGCAATGATACCAGGTATCCACTAACTGCACACATAGCTTTGGCTCATCCCAATAATGTACGGATTTGGTTTCATGGGATTGACCACATCCCTGCACATCCTAGAGGGGGCAACAGAGAACTAATATTACGTCAAAGGGAGGCATCCTGGATCTGCCGCCTAAGTGCGGTGGACTTGGGCCATAACACCGATCATGAACTGCATTATTTCTTACAAGCGTAGTCCTGACGTTTGGACTACACTCATAACCTTGTATTGGGACAACAATGCCAAACTATATTATGTAGACTGTTTTTTGTCATCTAAACGTGACTTATGTTATGGTGTATTTATCTTTGTTTTCTATTTGATTGGAACATATCCACTTACATAATGTACATATATACATTAGTTGTGAAATTGGGTTGTTGTACTGACATGGTTACCCACCATCAGATTTTCATGGCTGCCCATATTATATACTGCTCTGGTTTGTTTACATTGTGATTATCACTTTTGCATTCAGTAGCACACTATCCTTATTGGGCCTTGAGGGCTTTCCTCTACTCGTATTCTATCTACTATTGTGTTTTGTTTGGTCCAACACTCTTAATTGTTCTAATATCTGATGTTATTCAGTTTGTCTTCCTCTGTGTTATCTCTTATTCTAAGATGGACCTTTATCCTAGTTCATCCCTTTTTTCTTCCCCTCTCATTTATTTCACACAATATTACCTCTTCTGTGCCTTTGAGTCCCCAGTAATGATTCTTTTTGCTTATGCCTCTTCGATTAGTTGGCACTTTCAATATACCAATTAATGTATTTTTCCTCTTTTGCTTACTTTTGGGACATCGCTTTCTGGCACTTTTGGTGCTCTTATTTAATTGCTCTTGATACACTTAAGATGGCCGTCCTTGTTTTTGTTCGTTGTTTTTGTTCGTGTTTTATTTCTCGTCTTTCACCTGGATTTGCAATATTATGCATGCTCCTAATATACCCAAGATTGCCGCCGTCCTTTATGTCCCTTTTCTATTTCCTATTTTTCATCCGGACTTCCGGCTTTCATTTACATTTTAAAACGCTGCTCCCGCGGGAGGCTTCTCCCTCTTATCAAGCATCGGGACCGGCGTTTCTCCTTTACCGGCCCGACCTTTATATAATACAACGGTCGCTCGGACCAAATTACTAAATTATTGAGTCGAAATGACTTCTTCGGTACACCCCTTTTTTTGGTAAGATATTTCACGTTTTTCACTTGTATTTTGATGTGTCTATTACCACGTCATGGCGGATTGATTTAGGGCTTTTTCTTTATATTTAGGATGTTTTGACCTTCTTACATTAACGTTAACCATAACGTTAACCCCTTAAATGGGGGCGACGGCCACTGGCCGACGCCCGCACTACCTCCCTGGTGCGGGTCACGACCAGTGGCCGACACCAGGGAGTGTATTTTTTAACTTTTCCCGGGAGACACGGAAGCTTCCGTGTCTCCCCCCGCCCCCCACCCGCCCCTTTGTGACGTCAGTGCGCCGCGAGGCGCGCTATCGTTACAAAGTTGTTTTCCCCATCGAAGCCGAATGCAGCCTTGTGGCCGCTTCCTGCTTCGATGGGGAAAACGGCCTTCCCCACGTTCGGGAAGGCCTCGTAAGAAAGGGGAGAGTCTCCCCTTTCTTACGAGGCCTTCCTGAAAGTGTTTCCTGGCCCCCGGTCGCAGCTGTTAGCAGCACAGCTATGTAGATAGATATATCTATGTACATGGATATATCTATAGATATATCTATGTAGATATATATATATATATATATAGGTAGATCTATATATATCAATCAAAGAGATTTATAAAGCACGCTACTCACCCTTGAGGGTCTCGAGGCGCTGGGGGGGGGAACGGGGGAGGGAAAGGGGCTGGGAGGTTCACTGTTCGAAAAGCCAGGTTTTGAGGCCCTTCCTGAAAAGAAGTAGGTTTTGGGTCTTGCGAAGGTGGATTGTGAAGGCGTTCCAGGTTTTGGGTGCAAGGTAGGAGAAGGATCTACCCCCGGTGGTGGTGTGTTTGATGCGGGGGACAGAGGCGCGAGAGAGGTCAGCTGAGCGGACGTTTCGTGTGGGGGTGTGGAAGGTGACTCTTGTTGAGGTAGGCAGGGCCTGTGTTGTGGAGTGATTTGTGTGCGAGGATGAGGATCTTGAAGGTGATCCTTTTGTCAATGGGGAGCCAGTGGAGGGATTTGAGGTGTGGAGAGATGTGTTTGTGTTGGGGGAGGTTGAGGATGAGTCGTGCTGCTGAGTTCTGGATGCGTGTAGTTTGCGCTTGAGTTTTAGAGTGGTGCCGGCGTAGAGGGCGTTTCCGTAATCAAGCCTGCTGCTGATGAGTGCGTGAGTGACAGTTTTCTGGTCTCTGTGGGGATCCATTTGAATGTTTTTCAGTATACGGAGTGTGTTGAAGCATGAGGAGGTGAGAGCATTGATTTGTTGGGTCATCGAGAGGGAGGAGTCTAGGATGATGCTGAGGTTGCGTGCGTGGTTGGCGGGGGTGGGTGCAGGGCCTAGCGTGGTGGGCCACCATGAGGGGTCCCAGGTGTTTTTGTGTGGGCCAAAGAGGATTATTTCGGTTTTGCTTGAGTTGAGTTTCAGGTGGTTGGCTGTCATATATATATATAACTTTTGTCAATATGTGTGTGGTTTCCCTGGGGGGAAAAGGGTCCGACTTGTCTAGTGGCAGATTTAGTGCCATAAAGAAGCGCAGAAGGTTTATATGCCTACTGCAAAGAGCAAATCTGTATTTTATGTAAATAGCTGAGTACATTAGTAAAGTCAGCCATTACCTGCGCTCTAATAATAATGAAATGTATGTGCTGGGTGGAGGGCGGCTATGGAGAGATGAAGGGCACTTTTGCTGGGTGGTAATGAGGGAATCAGAGGAGGAAGGAGTGGGAGCACCAATAATGATTGTTGGATTGGGCGCAGGAGGTGCTAAAGACTGTGACGAATGGTATGTGACAAGGTGTTTTTTGAGTGTCTTGAAAGTACGTGCTGATTGAGGGAAGAAGCGCAGGTAAGGTGGCCTCTACTGTTGCACGTATCTCACACACACCATCGATTTTGTGACTGTCTACGTAGGCTAGTGTTTTAGAGCAACGGTTTAGCCAATAGCAGAGATGGCATCTTGATGGATGACTGCTGCCTGCACTCGGGTTACAGAGGACCGCTCTGACATAGGATCAGAGACTGAGACATCAGATACTGAGACAGCATCTGAGGGATAGGACAATGGCGCAGACTCTGGGAGTGATTTTTCAGTCAGAGGAGTCCCATTCGATAATTCCTCTTCCAGTACATTATGAGGGAGGGGATAAGGACAGTACTGCTGTCCCTTCGCAAGCTGTTTGTGCAACTGGGTAATAGTGGGTTAGCCCAACCCAGAGAGCAGGTGAATGCGGCGACAAACAGAGAGAGAGAGAGAGAGAGTGCTCTCTTGGGAGCTCCCCAATTTAGTTCAGCCCCATATTCCACCACCCAAATCATATTGTGGAGACATCAAAATTATCTATGGCAAAACAAACTGGTTTTGTAAGGCAGGCACCTGTGTTTTTGGTCCTGGATTCGGCGGCCATATAGAGAAACACACTAAACCCAAACATTTCTGGAAACTAGACATTCGGGGGAGTCCACAGAGGTGTGACTTGTGTGGATTCCCCAAAGTTTTCTTACCCAGAATACCCTGCAAAGCTGAAATGTTGAAAAAACCCTCAATTTTTCTCGCATTTCTGTCACACAAACTACAGGAATATGCTGGGATCCACAACATTCCTACCACCCAGTGACTCCTCACCTGTCCTGATAAAAACACTACCCCACTTGAGTGCCTACACCTAGTGCCTGTGTCAGGAATGGATCACCCCAGGGTCAACAGCTGCCTCACGTAAGGACCAACATTGACCGTTGTGTGATCTATTCCTGTCGCGGGCACCAGCCCTAACCACACAAGTGAGGTATCATATTTATCGGGGGACTTGGGGGAACGCTGGGTGGAAGGAAATTTGTGGCTCCTCTCAGATTCCAGAACTTTCTGTCACCGAAATGTGAGGAAAACGTGTTATTTTAGCCACATTTTGAGGTTTGCAAAGGATTCTGGGTAACAGAACCTGGTCAGAGCCCCAGAAGTCACCTCATCTTGGATTCCCCTGGGTTTCTAGTTTTCAAAAATGTGCTGTTTTGCTAGGTTTCCCCAGGTGCCGGCTGAGCTAGAGGCCAAAATCCACAGGTAGGCACTGTTTTCTATGAAAAAATGTGATGTGTCCACGTTGTGTTTTGGGGCATTTCCTGTCGCGGGCGCTAGGCCTACCCACACAAGTGAGGTATCATTTTTATCGGGAGACTTGGGGGAACGCTGGGTGGAAGGACATTTGTGGCTCATCTCAGATTCCAGAACTTTCTGTCACCGAAATGTGAGGAAAACGTGTTTTTTTATCCACTTTTTGAGGTTTGCAAAGGATTCTGGGTAACAGACCCTGGTCAGAGCCCCACGAGTCACCCCATCTTGGATTCCCCTAGGTCTCTAGTTCTAAAAAATGCACAGGTTTGGTAGGTTTCCCTATGTGCCAGCTGAGATAGAGGCCAAAATCTACAGGTAGGCACTTTGCAAAAAACAGCTCTGTATTTTGTCAAAAAATGGGATGTGTCCACGTTGTGTTTTGGGGCATTTCCTGTCGCGGGCGCTAGGCCTACCCACACAAGTGAGGTATCATTTTTATCGGGAGACTTGGGGGAACGCTGGGTGGAAGGAAATTTGTGGCTCCTCTCAGATTCCATAACTTTCTGTCACCGAAATGTGAGGAAAACTTGTTTTTTTAGCCACTTTTTGAGGTTTGCAAAGGATTCTGGGTAACAGAACCTGGTCAGAGCCCCACGAGTCACCCCATCTTGGATTCCCCTAGGTCTCTAGTTTTCAAAAATGCACAGGTTTTGTAGATTTTCCTATGTGCCGGCTGAGCTAGAGGCCAAAATCTACAGGTAGGCACTTTGCAAAAAACAGCTCTGTATTTTGTCAAAAAATGGGATGTGTCCACGTTGTGTTTTGGGGCATTTCCTGTCGCGGGCGCTAGGCCTACCCACACAAGTGAGGTGTCATTTTTATCGGGAGGATTTGGGGAACACTGGGTGGAAGTAAATTTATGGCTCCTCTCAGATTCCAGAACTTTCTGTCACCGAAATGTGAGGAAAACCAGTTTCTTTAGCCAAATTTTGAGGTTTGCAAAGGATTCTGAGTAACAGAACCTGGTCAGAGCCCCACGAGTCACCCCATCTTAGATTCCCCTAGGTCTCTAGTTTTCAAAAATGCACAGGTTTGGTAGGTTTCCCTATGTGCCGGCTGAGCTAGAGGCCAAAATCTACAGGTAGGCACTTTGCAAAAAACAGCTCCGTATTTTGTCAAAAAATGGGATGTGTCCACGTTGTGTTTTGGGGCATTTCCTGTCGCGGGCGCTAGGCCTACCCACACAAGTGAGGTATAATTTTTATCGGGAGACTTGGGGAAACGCTGGGTGGAAGGAAATTTGTGGCTCCTCTCAGATTCCAGAACTTTCTGTCACCGAAATGTGAGGAATACTTGTTTTTTTAGCCACTTTTTGAGGTTTGCAAAGGATTCTGGGTAACAGAACCTGGTCAGAGCCCCACGAGTCACCCCATCTTGGATTCCCCTAGGTCTCTAGTTTTAAAAAATGCACAGGTTTGGTAGGTTTCCCTATGTGCCGGCTGAGCTAGAGGCCAAAATCTACAGGTAGGCACTTTGCAAAAAACAGCTCTGTATTTTGTCAAAAAATGGGATGTGTCCACGTTGTGTTTTGGGGCATTTCCTGTCGCGGGCACTAGGCCTACCCACACAAGTGAGGTATCATTTTTATTGGGAGACTTGGGGGAACATAGAATAGCAAAACAAGTGTTATTGCCCCTTATCTTTCTCTAAATTTTTTCCTTCCAAATATAAGAGAGTGTGTAAAAAAGACGTCTATTTGAGAAATGCCCTGCAATTCACATGCTAGTATGGGCACCTCGGAATTCAGAGATGTGCAAATAACCACTGCTCCTCAAAACCTTATCTTGATCCCATTTTGGAAATGCAAAGGTTTTCTTGATACCTCTTTTTCACTCTTCATATTTCAGCAAATGAATTGCTGTATACCCAGTATAGAATGAAAACCAACTGCAGGGTGCAGCTCATTTATTGGCTCTGGGTACCTAGGGTTCTTGATGAACCTACAAGCCCTTTATATACCCGCAACCAGAAGAGTCCAGCAGACAAAACAGTATATTGCTTTCAGAAATCTGACATCGCAGGAAAAAGTTACAGAGTAAAACATAAAGAAAAATGGCTGTTGTTTTCAGCTAAATTTCAATATTTTTTTATTTCAGCTGTTATTTTCTGTAGGAAAACCTTGTAGGATCTACACAAATGACCCCTTGCTGAATGCAGAATTTTGTCTAGTTTTCAGAAATGTTTAGCTGTCCGGGATCCAGCATTGGTTTCACACCCATTCCTGTCACTAACTGGAAGGAGTTTGAAAGCACCAAAAATAATAAAAATGGGGTATGTCCCAGTAAAATGCCAAATTTGTGTTGGAAAATGTGGTTTTCTGATTCAAGTCTGCCCGTTCCTGAAAGGTGGGAAGATAGTGATTTCAGCACCAGAAACCCTTTGTTGATGCCATTTTCAGGGAAAAAACCACAAGCCTTCTTCGGCAGCCCTTTTTTCCCATTTTGTTTGGAAAAAACTAAATCTTCACTGTATTTTGGCTATTTTCTTGGTCTCCTCCAGGGGAAACCACAAACTCTGGGTACCATTAGAATCCCTAGGATGTTGGAAAAAAGGACGCAAATTTGGCGTGGATAGCTTATGTGGACAAAAAGTTATGAAGGCCTAAGCGCAAACTACCCCAAATAGCCAAAAAAGGGCTCAGCACTGGGGGGGAAAAGGCCCAGCAGCTAAGAGGTTAATGATTTCGGAAAGCACTACATATTTATTTTCTGTTGTTTGATTGTCTTTAAGGAAATGCCAATAAAATGTTTTTTAACAAATAATGGATACATTTTGCTCTTTGCAGAGGATGTCTTGCTCTTTCTGACCTCACCAGCCACATCATTACAGCAACTACTGTGACAACTCTGAGACTTCAAAGCGGTATCAGGATTTAAAATCAACACCAGTAAATCAAAACTCCTAGGACTGGCAAAGTGAACCAACTTATGGCACAAACCCATTTCCAATAGGCAAAAAACACATTGTTTTTGGGGAATCAACATTCCTGCGGCCAGGCCCTTTGGCCCACCCCTTATAACTACCCAACCCCTGCCGTGCAAGGCCTTTGGCTGTGCGCGATGGAGGTTGGCCGCAGGGCCTGTCTCTCTGGGTATAAGAATGGGTGTGAGAGGGTGTCTCTAGGTGTGAAAGTGGGTTTGAGAGTGTCTGGGTTTGAGAGGGTGTATATGGATGTGACAGTGGGTGTGAGGGTGTCTCTGAAGGGTCTGTGAGTGTATGTTTGAGAGTCTGAGTGGGTATGTGAGTGGGTACATGAGAATCTGGGTCTGTGTGTGAGTCTAAGTGGGTCTGCGAGTGAGTGCATGAGTGTCCGAGTGGGTGTGTGAGTGGGAGTGTGAGTGTCTGAGTGGGTCTGTGAGTGGGTGCGTGAATCTCTGCGTGGGTCTGTGAGGGGTGCATGAGTCTCTGAGTGGGTCTGTGAGTGGGTTTGTGAATCTTTAAGTGGGTGCATGAGTCTCTGAGTGGGTCTGTGAGTAAGTGCATGTGTGTAAGTGGGTCTGTGAGTAGGTGTGTGAGTCTCTGAGTGGGTCTGTGAGTGGGTGAGTGAGTCTCTGAGTGGGTCTGTGAGCAGGTGAATGAGTGTCTGTGTGTGTCTGTGAGTGGGTGTGTAAGTGTGTCAGTAGTTGTATGAGTAACTCTGCCAAGAAGGAACCTCTCCTGTCCTTTTATCCAACAAGAGGCCATAGCTCTGGATTAAATATCTACCCAAGTAGAGTTCTTTCTG
The DNA here is from genome assembly GCF_031143425.1 of Pleurodeles waltl. Lineage (NCBI taxonomy): Eukaryota > Metazoa > Chordata > Amphibia > Caudata > Salamandridae > Pleurodeles > Pleurodeles waltl. Next base: position 71,113,193 of record NC_090448.1, read on the forward strand.
CCTCCTTAGGTAAATGTCCAGTATGTATTCTACACTACAGCTGTGTAATGGGGCACAAGGAAATGTCACCAGTGACCTTGTGTGCGTTTGGCAATGTGATTGCTCCTCTTGCATCTTTCTCCAGAATTCTGTGATAAGATTAATCCTCCTATAGAGAGGCCAATGAGACTACAAAGAAGTAAATTTCCACTAAACCAGGGTCCTTTCTCTTATCTATATGAAGTAAGTGCTTCTTTGTTTTGTGGAGCTGTCCACATATTCCTCAGCTAGCAGGGCCGGAGCCACAGGGGACCCAGCGGGGCCCAGCTAGTATATATATTTTGGCCTAGCCCTCATTCCAATCACATGCTGAATTTTCCTTTCTTTTAGTTCTAATAGCGAATTGTGTGTCTCCACTCCTTTAAAATCACAGCTTCTTAAATATGAAAACTGCCCAAGCATGCACAGACACCCACAAATACACACTTTGATATTTCTAGCTGTCCATAAAACAATACAGGAGCCACTCACAATGACTAATTTCCATTACTACATGGAGCCCAAACAACCCACAACCATAAACACCATACCCATTTCCTCAAACACACAAACAGCAAGCCTCCAGCAGAAGATATTGACAGAAATGCATGCATCACACTAAACACCTAGGAATAAAGACCCCTTCTACTGTACACCTCTGAACATATAGACTGGGAGCTCCTGTTCGCCCCAATAGTTCAGACGCCCTCCTTCATTCTACTCATAAGTGTTACAGTTCCCAAGATCTGGGTACACACAGTGCATGAGGCATACCATACAGGCCCACAACCACACACCCTCCATCAGACCTCATTTGAGTAGCCTGCCTTTCTAGTTCTTGAGGCACACCAGTTGTCAAGGGATACACTGCATGCTACCAGATGAGATACCATAAGTTAAACTGGAATACTCAAACATGTGTTCCATACCTCATTGTGCCTATCCATTAACTCAGTTTCTCCCTGTTTCTAAGATGAATGCATTAAGTATGACAGGTATGCTCAGACTTGGGTGGTATAGCTCACTGTGCCTAATATTAAACATGTGCCTTACTGTTGAAGCCATATACAGGTGAAACAGGCCAGTGGTTACTTCTTTCTCCTTCTGAGGTCATGACATTGTCAACTTGGTCTATGACAGTTCCTACTAGAGCATTATTTGCACATAGCTCATCACTTGCATGTAGTGGCACAGTGAGCAAAATATATATGTTTTCCATTGTGTCTCAGAGTAATAACAATTGGCTGAGATTAATTCTAGTATTGCACCTGTCTCTTTATTTTTTTAAGTGGTTCATCCTACTTCGAACAGCAGCTCCTGTGGAGCTATGCATCCTGCCTAAGAATGCTAAAAGCAAGAACCCAAACGTTTTCCTTAGGGACCACCACTGACATTGCAGGATGCCTGGACTGCTGAATAGTGAGGCTGGCTAGTGTTTATTCCACTGTATTCCTCTTTCATCCACCTCCATGCATTTCCTGTCGTTTGTCTCTTTTTTCCTTTATTTGTCTTTCTTCCTCCTCCTTAACCCTTTTCTGTCTTTCTCTTGTTCTAAGTCAAAGCCTGATGATGCAAAATAAGTCCAGCTCCCACAAAATTAGTACTGGTGACCAAAACCGCCAAAACACCTACACAAATGGTCACCACCTGCTTGTTGAATAGTGGATCTGCGGTATAAGGAAAAAATGTATATTTACTCAATCGAGCTTTCACAAACTTTAGGTGCTCTCCAGACAATGGATTGAATGCAGAAATACCTTAAATCTTGTGTGTGTGTGTGTGTGTTTGTATTTTGTTCAATGAGGAAATGCAAAACAGGTTTGTGTTCAGCCTATGAATGTGGTGCAGAATGACACCAGGAGACAAGGTCACACAGTTGGTAAGATAGAAGTGGGCCTGCATTTTTTTTCTCAAATGTGCAGATGTTTGGTATGTCAACATTAGGTCTGAGGATGGTGTTCAAGGACCTCCAGCTATGATCTCATAGACCACTTTATCAAAGTTGTTGACTTGCCGGAGGGTCATCTTTGCTACGTAATGTGGTTTCTATGCCACAAAGCCATTGGACTTCAGATCAATGGCTGTATCTGGTCTTTACAACGTGTAAGGCAGCAGCCTGCTGTATTGTGAGAAGTTTTGTAACAATGGTTCCAGTGCTGTGGCCTAGATATGTCTGATTGTTGATAGACTGCTACTTGAGTTTGGTGTTTATGTCTGGGTTTCTCTACATTGATGAAGCCTTATGGTGAAACTCCCTCCTCCAGGGTAAGTGTCCATCAGTGGTGGTACCTCATGGTGTCGCATGTGATCTACATCATTATGAAATTAGGTAGCTTTGTGCCTTGGGGTGCTTCTTGAACGCCTGTCAGACTATTAGAGTTGCTGTGCCTTGGCTGTGACCTAGATTAAGCCTTAGTTTACATGCCTGTCTTTGCACACCGTTTTCTACTGTTTTAGTAGGGAAAGGGGAGGCTTTTGTTTTGTCACCTTGTGGAAAAATTCAAAGCTGAGATTATCCATCCATGTTGTGCCATGTCAGTCCATAGGTGCCTAACCGGATCCCACTGTGCTTTATAATTAATATGCCAGTCTTGAGGATATAAATCAATAGACATTTGCTCAAGCATTTGTAGAAACATGTTTCAATGCTTGCATGCTGCCATTACTTTACACGTTCAACCATGAGCTGGTCAGCTCTCCTGCTGAATTTGTGGCGTATTGGTAGCCTAGCAGTGAGCAAACAGTTAACATAATTCTAGTGCTACCAAACGCCTCTAATATAGCACTATCTTTACATACAAATAATGCTGTTTCTTTCCACTTTCTTGCAGCCTCAAATTGCATGCTTTTAAAAAAAATGCCCTCTACATTCTAACCTTCAGCATTAGAAGCTCATCTTTACTTAAAACTTCTGATAGTCACCTCTCCTTTTGCCTTTCAAATGACTCTTTCCTTCATTTCCAACCTCTGCATGCCTCTTCATTCTGAGCACAAACCTCTTTAAGTCATATTAATGTTTGCCTTAATCTTTTTTAATGTATTTCTGCATATTGCCCACAATTCATTTTAAAGATTAGAAACTCCCCTTTTTGTGGAAAAATATACCCCTGCACAAGGCAATTGGAGACAGAAGCCTTGTTCCGGAAACATCTGAAGACATGGCTTTTTAGATAGGCTGTTGTCTCTGTTTAGCTGTCAGTCACTTCCTGAGAGTTCTGACTATGTAGCGCTGGTACACTTCTTTGAGGTAACTATCACGCTTTAAAAATTCCATTAATTCATCAATTCATTCATTACATAGGGGGTCATTCCGAACCCGGCGGGCGGCGGGCGCTGCCCGCCGGGCGGAGACCGCCAGAAGACCGCACCGCAGTCAAATGACCGCGGCGGTCATTCTGACTTTCCCGCTGGGCGGGCGGGCGACCGCCAAAAGGCCGCCCGGCCGCCCGGCGGGAAAGCCCCAGCAACGATGAAGCCGGCTCCGAATGGAGCCGGCGGAGTTGCTGGTGTGCGACGGGTGCAGTGGCACCCGTCGCGATTTTCAGTGTCTGCTTTGACCCAGCCTGGCGGGAAGGGGGTCGGAATCCCCATGGCGGCGCTGCTTGCAGCGCCGCCGTGGAGGATTCCCTGGGGCAGGGGAAAACCTGCGGGAAACCGCCGGTTCCCCTTTTCTGACCGCAGCTTTACCGCCGCGGTCAGAATTGCCCCAGAAGCACCGCCAGCCTGGGTCGGAATGAGGCCCATAATCTCCTCCAGCTCATCTACAAACCTCGTATATCCCTCTTTCGCCACTAATCATCATACCAAACATCTATTACTTTAATCAACCACAAAGAAACTGAAGTAATGTCATGGAATGGCTTGAAGGCACAAGACTAACTAACCTCAGTAACCAACACCACTGGCCGAATCACTAATCTTGGGCATAAAGCACTTCAGCGCCTTGTCAGGGGTAGTAAGCACTATATAAATGCAATTTCAATTACATTATGTGAGGAGATGCAGTAGAAGCCTGGAAATGAAAAGTGTCTCTGCGACTGTGAGTAAAGTATAGGTGGTCCTGACTGTGGACTGCTCCGAGAGCTGCTGATGTTTATAGCTGCAGTGTGCACTTAATGCCAGTGGTGGATCAGTTGTGTGTGACATGTCAGGTCAGAGGTCATGTCCGGACGTTTGTTCTTCCTTCCTCTTAAATTGGCAGACTGTTGGACCAGCAGGAGGGGTGGGGGCAGTGGCGACTGCCACTGAAAGTGGGTGGAAAAAATAAATAACATTTAAAAAAAACCTTTTGAGGTTGGAGACGCGTTCGTCTTCTCTGTCCGCCTCCTCGTCTAGAAGCACACAGGTTTCCAGACTCCCCTCAGCCAATCACGATGCTGCTGACACCAGCATGACAGCAGCATCGTGATTGGTGTGACCAAGGCGCTCACAGAGGGAGTGGCACCGTGTGCACTTTCTCCTCCCAGGTGTGAAAAACAGCCAGGTGGAGAAATGCAAAATGCGCATGTCTGTTTGGCCGGCCCAACAGACATGCGTACTTAAGGTGCACAAACCACTACTCCCTCCAGACCAGCCCGCCCTACCCTGCTGCCTCCATTAAAAATAAAATGATAATAATGATCCGTTATTATCTTTTTATTTTTCTGCTCAAAGCAGTGGCGCGATGCTACTCCACCTTAGCGGAGGAGCCGGCCCTGGTTGGGAGGCAGGGCAAGTGTTAAGATGAGTCGTGTCAAGATGCCCGGGGTTGGTGTACAGTTTCATCCCACCCAGACACTGACTGTGCAGGTATAGCAGCTCAGTACACACACCTGTATGGCCTGACTGACCTAGCCTCTGCAAAAACACAATTGAGGCTCTGGCCTGGACTGACTTCTTGGTTGCTGTTATTGTGAAAGTGAAGGTAGAGCCAGCAGAACATGGACAACAGAGAAGAGCATCAAAAACAGTGAGGGATTTCTGTGGGTGTAGACAGCAGGTGGCTCGACTGAGGATATTTAGCTCCAGTGCAACCTGGCATAGTAGAATCCCTTGCTTGGCTTCCTGTCTCCATATCATGCAAATGAGAGAGTTGGCACTCCTTAGTTTCTGTTGCCTACTACTTTAACTCAACTTAAAAAAAATAAGCATGCATTCAGATTGTCAGTACAATGGATCTGTGTTACTGGGTTGCAGTAAATCCACCTGAGTTATACTTCTCGATCAAAAAGCAAAATCCAGAGTGAACATCAGAAATTCTCACTGCTCCTATTAGAACAAGTCACAAAAATACTACTTTAAAGTGCCTTGCTCAGATTCAGATCCATTGAACATGGACTACACCTAACAAACATGCCTCTGGGTGCATAAAATTCATTTTTACTCATTAGGTGACCTATCCACAAGAAAGAAGGCAAAGTATGGGAGTCAATCTCTGCCTCAAAGTCCCTTTTCTAATGTCATCAATATTCCCTTTAGTATTTCCAGTAGTGTGTGTGCGCATGCTTGAATTTCTGGCAGGTGTAAAAAAGGTAAATTCAGTTGTAAATTAATTTTTATGATCAACTGTACCTTTGTGAATAGGGTCCAAAGTATGCAGGGCTATCAGTGCCCAAAATGCAAAGTAAAATATACGACTGGATGAGCGAATCACACTTCACATAGGACAACGAGAGCTCTCTTGAAACAGGCAGCATTGCAAGTGGAGGAGAAGTGTGCATGCCTTCTTAACTCACTCTGCTGGCGAGGATGACCTTTGCTTGCTCCCTACGTCTTCCCCCAGACCCTGATGACCTCTGCTTCTCAGCCACCTCCAGTCTGATGCAATATGCACATCATGGGTTTGAATCTCTAACAAGGCAAACTTAACCTTTTAGCTGCTGATAGTTTGGTAAGCTGAGTACCAATACATGTGGGAATAGTGAGATGTATCTTTTAGAAACTGTTCTATTAATACTTATTATGAGATGCTCTAGAACAGTGGTTCCCAACCTGTGGTCCGGGGACCCATGTGGGTCCGCAAAGCCTCATCAGGGGGTCTGCGGCTGCTTAGTAAATTAAATAATATTAACAGATTAGGTCCCCAGCTTTCAGTAATGACTCAGTGACGGGGTCTCTGGATTCCAATAATGATTCAATGGGGGTCCCTGGGTTCCAGTAATGACAAAGTGGGGGTCCACAGAAGTCAACAGGTTGGCAACCACAGCTCTAGAACTCTGGATCTGAAATCACTCATGCCTGAAGTTTTCTTCTTCATTCCCTAGGGGCCTGTTCTTTACACTGATATGTTAATTGTACGCAACTATCTTTAACTATATAATCATGCAGGGCCTCATTTGGAGCACAATAGTAACTGAAAATCTTCAATTGTATGAAGAAAATTCTAGCTCATAAGTGGCCACTTTGGGGGTGAATGCTTTATAAAATAGGCATTCTATGTTACTGAATGTTATTGAATACTTAAATGTCCTTTTTGAGATCATTTAAAGTCCCTCCCTGATTTTTTAGTTCAAACGTTTGCAGTTTTTACTGCTGTCTTCAAAACTGCCTTCTTTACTCTGTTTTCATGACACCTCATAAAGGCGCTCGCTATATCCTGTTCAGGGCGTTCTTTACTTTTTTTGCAATACAGTCCTTTCCATGATCGCAGTGAGACAGATCTATGATGCTGCAGTAGAGCTAAAAATGATGAGGTTCTGCCTTCAAACATAAAAATAGTAGCTCCACCAGTTTTGTGCTAAGGAGTTTTATTTTGTGCATTTGCGTACCACTTACTACCATGTGTATGGTCTTGCAGCACTTTGAGAATCTGGGCAGCCTTTACGATTCTGGGGTACTCTTTGTCCGGAGTCAAAGTAATTGAATGGCATTGTATTCAGGTAGTGGTTCATATTCTTTGGGAGTGTTTCATACTGGACAGTGGCAGTCAAGATTTAAAAAGACTAGCTGTGCATTATAATGGATAGTGACAGATAGATCCTGTCATTTTCGTGGCAGTCATGCTTTCAATGAATGGCAGTAATATTAACATATATCAAAAGTTGAGGGGATTCGGAGGATTTAGAGGTCCAGTGTATGTCCTCCAATAACAGTTACTAATAATGAAATACACTGTTCCTAGAGAGCAAGAAGAAGACAGGGAGAGTACTAGGGGGTCCTATTTAGTAGGAGCAAGAGTCCTCACACACCCGACTGGGTGTCATGCTTCATCATCGGACCAGCTCCTCGCCAGACTGGCGCTGCAATGTCTGGCGGGCACCACCCTTACGGGGGTCTCTTTGCCGGAGATCTTTTTGATGATGCCACCCTTTCCCGCAGGTAGGTGAGGGGGAGAGGGAAAAAGGGATAAAGGAGAGAACGAACAAGAAGGATAAAATTGGCTCGGCAACCCTTGCTAAGAACTATCTTTATTAATGCGGGGTTGAGGCCAAGATTAAAACTGTAACCAGGAGGGTGGAGTCGAAGTAATGTTCGACCACTCTCAAACTGTATTGCACATAACAAGGAGGTCAAGGAACTACATGACCCACCTTAAAAATGGGTCGACATATTTCGCGTCTGTAAGGTCCAAAAGGATCCAGCGACGCTTCTTCAGGACCTAGTGTAAAAACGCTTCTCCAAAAAATAAACTTTAATGGCTCTTGCCTATATATCAACTGACAATCAAAAGAAAGGGAGTTTTAGTGTCGTCAGTCACTTACATGAGTCCTTTTGACCCAGTGTGTCATTCCTACTCGTCGCCCCTCCTACTCTGAGATAGGGCTTCATGGGATCACGCGGACCATGGACCTGGTCCACATAACATTGGTTAAGACCAGTAGACGGCACTTCCACCTACCCCTGGGTCGCGCTCCCGAAATGACGTAATATTAACATATTCTGCTTTGGATGAAGTGCCCTCCAGAACAACATGATCTCTCAACATACTTGCAGCTGTGACAAAGCCTGGTGTTCGCCTGTACAGTCCTTCTTTTGCATTACTTTGTCACTGTCTATTGCTTTCCATGACTATCTTCATACATTCCTGCATTTCCCTGGATCACTCCCTGCAACCTAATAGTATACTATCTAGCCCCTTATGGGAAAGTGGTATTGACATGTACAAGGTACTAAAATTTTTATCAGAGCCTAAATCTTCTATGCCGTTGATTCTGAAACCACTATTTTACAATGCTATTTTTCCCATGATGCACCACATGTCACACATTTCGGCCACATATTCCCTGGAAAAAAGTCTCAACTAATACAACTTTTAGTCCAGTCCAATTGTCGCCATCTAGTCTCCTTTCATAAGCAGTGTTTCAAAACATCCTCATGGGAGAATCTCCAAATGCACTGTCTAGTTGTATTTAAGTCCTATCAGCTTTTGACCAGTGTTACTGGCCCAAGGTGCTTTGAGATTCACCATTTGCCACAGCTCCATTGCTGAAATACTTTTATCCGGTAGGACAACAAGTTTTGTGAGCAGGTAAAGTAAAGATTTGAATTCACATGTGCATGCTGTTCGAACTTGTGTTTGTGGTTCATTAATCCAAAGCCTTAATTATCGCGGTGAGCACTAAGAATGCTGTGAGCTTTCACTACTGAGTGGTTCCAGTACAAAACTATGGGGGTCATTACAACCCTGGCGGACGGTGTTAAAGCTGCGGTAATACCGCGAACAGGCCGGCGGACAAAAAAAGGGAATTACGACCCTGGCGGAAACCGCCAACTAAGACAGCCACTTTAACACATCGCCCGCCACAGCGGTACAGACAAACAGCGCGGCGGTCACCGCCAACAGACAGGCGGAAGACAATGTACCGCCCACACTATCACAACACACCAATCCGCCACCTTTTCCAGGGCGGATTCACCGTGGATAAAAACACGGCGGAAACAGCTTGTGCTATGGGAAAACGCTCACCTCAACACATCCCACGAGGAACAAGGACACCATGGAGCCGGAACTACAAATCTTACCTGCCCTTGCATTCCTGCTCATCTACGACCAACAGCGACGTAGGCGCAGAACAAACCGGTGAGTACAGCACCTACGACACAGGGGAGGGGGGAGGCAAAAGTTACGGGGACACCCACCAAACACCCCCACCCTCGCATATTACAACATACACACCAATGCAGTCACAAAAATCACAGTAACAACCCACAATCCCCCCGGAAGAATGCAAAGACAAAGCGAATAGCGGTCAAACTTTGTATTGTGCCAATATACTACTCATTAAAAAATATACGGATATATATATCACAAAATCTGTCAAAAATAAATGTACAATACAAGAAGTAGTGCAGAGATGTACACAACAATTTCCGTGCACCAACAGTCCAAAAATGCACGGGCGACGCCCACAATAGATACCTGACCAAAATCCGAGAGAACACTGCCGGGGCATCAGATAGAAACAATACAGGCACCTCAGGGGGAAGGGAAGGGGGGGCACCTCAGCCAGATGAATGCGAATCCAGATCCACGACGGGGCTCCATGCCCATTGATGTATCCTGGGGAGTGCAAAGCCACAGTCTCTCAAGTCTCTACAGTGGGTGGCTTGCCCACTGTGCCATCCTGGGGAGTGCAAACCCACAGTCTCTCAAGTCGATAACAGTGGGTGGGTTGCCCACTGTGCCATCCTGGGGAGTGCAAAGCCACAGTCTCTCAAGTCTCTACAGTGGGTGGCTTGCCCACTGTGCCATCCTGGGGAGTGCAAAGCCACAGTCTCTCAAGTCTCTACAGTGGGTGGCTTGCCCACTGTTACATCCTGGGGAGTGCAAAGCCACAGTCTCTCAGCGGTGCTTAGCCATGGCGGTCTTTGCCCTGTTCAGCGGTCTTCACCATGGCGGTCTTTGCCCTGTTCAGCGGTCTTCACCATGGCAGTCTTGGCCTTGTTCAGCGGTGCTTAGCCATGGCGGTCTTTGCCCTGTTCAGCGGTCTTCACCACGGCGGTCTTTGCCCTGTTCAGCGGTCTTCACCATGGCAGTCTTGGCCTTGTTCAGCGGTGCTTAGCCATGGCGGTCTTTGCCCTGTTCAGCGGTCTTCACCATGGCGGTCTTTGCCCTGTTCAGCGGTCTGCTCCATGGCAGTCTTGGCCTTGTTCAGCGGTGCTTAGCCATGGCGGTCTTTGCCCTGTTCAGCGGTCTTCACCAAGGCGGTCTTTGCCCTGTTCAGCAGCCTTCACCATGGCAGTCTTGGCCTTGTTCAGCGGTGCTTAGCCATGGCAGTCTTTGCCCTGTTCAGCGGTCTTCACCATGGCGGTCTTTGCCCTGTTCAGCGGTCTTCACCATGGCGATCTTTGCCCTGTTCAGCAGTCTTCACGATGGCGGTCTTTGCCCGGTTCAGTGGTCTTCACCATGGCAGTCTTGGCCTTGTTCAGCGGTGCTTAGCCATGGCGGTCTTTGCCCTGTTCAGCGGTCTTCACCATGGCGGTCTTTGCCCTGTTCAGAGGTCTTCACCATGGCAGTCTTGGCCTTGTTCAGCGGTGCTTAGCCATGGCGGTCTTTGCCCTGTTCAGCGGTCTTCACCATGGCGGTCTTTGCCCTGTTCAGCGGTCTTCACCATGGCGGTCTTTGCCCTGTTCAGCGGTCTTCACCATGGCAGTCTTGGCCATGTTCAGCGGTGCTTAGCCATGGTGGTCTTTGCCCTGTTCAGCGGTCTTCACCAGGGCGGTCTTTGCCCTGTTCAGTGGTCTTCACCATGGCGGTCTTTGCCTGTTCAGCGGTCTTTACCATGGCGGTCTTTGCCCTGTTCAGCGGTCTTCACCATGGCAGTCTTGGCCTTGTTCAGCGGTGCTTAGCCATGGCGGTCTTTGCCCTGTTCAGCGGTCTTCACCATGGCGGTCTTTGCCCTGTTCAGCGGTCTTCACCATGGCAGTCTTGGCCTTGTTCAGCGGTGCTTAGCCATGGGCGTCTTTGCCCTGTTCAGCGGTCTTCACCATGGCGGTATTTGCCCTGTTCAGCGGTCTTCACCATGGCGGTCTTTGCCCTGTTCAGCGGTCTTCACCATGGCGGTCTTTGCCCTGTTCAGCGGTCTTCACCATGGCAGTCTTGGCCTTGTTCAACGGTGCTTAGCCTTGGCGGTCTTTGCCCTGTTCAGCGGTCTTCACCATGGCGGTCTTTGCCCTGTTCAGCGGTCTTCACCATGGCAGTCTTGGCCTTGTTCAGCGGTGCTTAGCCATGGCGGTCTTTGCCCTGTTCAGCGGTCTTTACCATGGCGGTCTTTGCCCTGTTCAGCGGTCTTCACCATGGCGGTCTATGCCCTGTTCAGCGGTCTTCACCATGGCGGTCTTTGCCCTGTTCAGCGGTCTTCACCATGGCAGTCTTGGCCTTGTTCAGCGGTGCTTAGCCATGGCGGTCTTTGCCCTGTTCAGCGGCGCTTAGCCATGGCGGTCTTTGCCCTGTTCAGCGGTCTTCACCATGGCAGTCTTGGCCTTGTTCAGCGGTGCTTAGCCATGGCGGTCTTTGCCCTGTTCAGCGGTCTTCACCATGGCGGTCTTTGCCCTGTTCAGCGGTCTTCACCATGGCGGTCTTTGCCCTGTTCATCGGTCTTCACCATGGCAGTCTTGGCCATGTTCAGTGGTGCTTAGCCAGGGCGGTCTTTGCCCTGTTCAGCGGTCTTCACCAGGGCGGTCTTTGCCCTGTTCAGTGGTCTTCACCATGGCAGTCTTGGCCTTGTTCAGCGGTGCCTAGCCATGGCGGTCTTTGCCCTGTTCAGCGGTGCTTAGCCTTGGCGGTCTTTGCCCTGTTCAGCGGTGCTTAGCCATGGTGGTCTTTGCCCTGTTCAGCGGTGCTTTGCCATGGCGGTTCTGGTACGGATATTGGTGTGTGGCATGACGAACTCCACACTGGACATTGGTGTGTGGCATGACGAACTCCACACTAGACATTGGAGTGTGGCATGACGAACTCCACACTGGACATTGGTGTGTGGCATGACGAACTCCACACTAGACATTGGTATGTGGCATAACAAACCCCACACTGGACATTGGTGTGTGGCATGACGAACTCCACACTGGACATTGGTGTGTGGCATGACGAACTCCATACTGGACATTGGTGTGTGGCATGACGAACTCAACATTGGATGTTGGTGTGTGACTTGACGTTCCTTCTTTGCCCATCGGGGCTGTGGGATTCTGGACCCTCCTGGGCTGTGACTCCGGTAGTGGCGGTGGTCTCCTGACCAGTAACGATACTTGAGCCCTCCTGGGCTGTGACTCCGGCAGTGGTCTCCTGACCAGTAACGATACTTGAGCCCTCCTGGGCTATGAATCTGGCGGTGGCGGTGGTCTCCTGACCAGTAACGATACTTGGGCCCTCCTGGGCTGTGACTCCGGCGGTGGTCTCCTGACCAGTAACGATACTTGGGCCCTCCTGGGCTGTGACTCTGGCGGTGGTCTCCTGACCAGTAATGACGGTGCTGGAGGTTGTGTCTGGACCGCCGGAAATGATGGCGCACTTCTCCACCGTGACACTCACAACAGGTTGGGGAGACTTCCTCAGGACCTTCCCCACCTTCTTTTGAGTTACAGATGACTCACCAATCGCCTTGGATCCCATGTCACTGTTTGTCCCACCAGGAGTCTTGACACGGTCCCGTCGTCCACTCTCCAATTTCGAAGCCTTTACAGGGGGTGGGCTGACAGTGCCTTGGCTCCGGGTCCTACTGCCTGCCCTGGTGGACGGGGCACTCCAAAAACCTGGTACACGCACCACTGGTACTGGAGGCTTTTTGGCTGAGGTGCTACGACGGGACTGATGAATTGGAGGGGGGGTGGGGGCAAAAAGGTCAATTTGACATAAGGACAGTTTCTGACGTAAACTGGGATGGGTAGCTGGAGGGGCTCTGGGAGTGGAGGAAGAGGAGGTGGTTGTAGGAGGTGTCACTTTAGCTGTTTTGGGTGCAGGTGCAGGTACTGGAGGCTGTCGTGAGGTGGATGGGTGTTGGGTGAGTGATTGCCGGCGTTTGTGTACTTTGGGAGGGGGCGTCACAGACACACTGAGAGAGGACACAGGGGACGTGTAAATGGCAGTGGAGGTGGTGAGTGCAGGTGAGCGGCTTGTGGTGCTGGGTGTCCTGGTGCGAGTCCTAGTGCCTGTAGATGTGGTGCATGCAGGTGTGTGTGTAGACGACACTGGGAGGGAGGAGGGAGAAGAGGAGGAGGGGGACACAGTGGAGACAGTGGATGTTGCTATGTCTGTATGGGTCTGATGCTTGTGTGAGTGCCTGTGGTGTGTGTGGTGCCTATGTTTGCTTGAGCTACTTTTGTGTGTTGACTTGTGTGCATGCTGGTCTGTAGGTGTGCTTGGGATGGGCTGGGGTACACGGGATTGGGTCTGGGTGGAGGAAGTTGGAGGGGGTAGGCTGGACACAGGGACAATGGCTCCCATTAGTGCTGAGGCCAGAGATTGCAGGGTTCGCTGAAGGACAGCCTGACCAGAATGAATGCCTTCCAGGAATGCATTACCGTGTTTCAACTCTCCTTCTACACCCTGGATGGCATTCACAATGGTAGACTGCCCAACAGTGAGTGACCTGAGGAGGTCAATGGCCTCCTCACTGAGGGCAGCTGGGGTGACTGGGGCAGGGCCTGAGGTGCCTGGGGCAAAGGTGATGCCCACCCTCCTGGGTGAGCGGGCACGGGGCGAATGCTGAGGGGCTGCTGGGAGGGCGGTGCTGGTAGGGGAGGTGGCGGCTGTACCTGTAGAAGTGGGGCGTACACATGGTGCCGCCACCACAGGGGAGCTCCCATCGGCGGACGAGTCCGTGTCGCTGTTTGGTAATCCTGTGGCCAACGTGAAGCTCCCCTCGCCCTCCGTCCCACTGGTGAATTCAGAGTCTGTGGTGTGGCCCTCCATGGCCATGTGGGATGCAGCTCCCTCGTGCTCCGGTGCCACTGTACCTCCGCCTGTTGATGCTGATGTACAGAAGGACAGGGACAGCAGAAAAAGGGTGGAGACAGAAGAAAGAGAGTTTTAGTGCATGGCATACCGCTACCGTTGGCGGACAAGACAAACGCAGCAGCCCCCTGCATTACGCCGTGCTCCTGCCCTCTGCACATGCAATTTCTGGGATATGGCCTACATGGCAATGGTAGAAATCTGCCCACATGGATGGCAAAGGGGCAACTATACATCAATTTGCATTTTTTTTGGGAGCTGGGGTAGAGTGCCACATGGCCTACAGAACGGAGGGGCCTTGCCTACCTAACTCGCCCTGGCCTAGGGACACCCACAGCCCACCACCCCCACCCAGACAGCTCCACTGCACGCAAAGTCCATAGGATGAGGTTGTACTCACCCCCTTGTGTCTGCTGTGATGTCCTTAAGCGCCCATCCAACTCCGGGTAGGCCACCGCCAGGATCCGGAACATCAGGGGGGTCATGGTGCGACGGGCACCCCTCCCACATTGGGAGGCCATCCCCAGCTGAGCCTCCGCCGTCTACTTGCTGCAGCGGTGAATGTCCTCCCATCTCTTACGGCAGTGGGTGCCCCGTCTCTGGTGGGCCCCCAGGGTCCGGACTTCCTTGGCGATGGCATGCCAAATGTCCCTCTTCTGGTGGGCGCTGACCTACATGACATGCACAAGGAAAGAGGAACAGTCATTACCTACAGCACCGTCGTTGTAATTGGCCCCCTCCCAACTCTATCCCTGTGGCCCATTCATCCCCATGCATGACTGTTCTATGTACTCTGCCCCCTTCCCTCATCCACCCAGCCCTGTCCACCCAGGCCTAGCCCATACAACGTGCTCCCTGTGTACTAACCTGTTCGTCTGGAGGACCGTAGAGTAGCGTATACTGGGGGAGGACCCCATCCACAAGTTTCTCCAACTCCTGTGCAGTGAAGGCAGGGGCCCTTTCCCCAGACGCAGCAGCCATCGTCGCTTCCAGACCGAGGTCACAGCAGCACTAGCAGTGTAGGTCCTCTCCTGTCGAAGGTCAGGTATCTAGTGATTGAAGAGATAGAAAATGGTGGTGACGTCCGCGGCGGTGACGTCCGCGGCGGTGCGCATCATCACCGCCAGCGCACCTGTTCATTGGCTCCTGGGACCCATAGGGTCCAATGTTAACCAATGCAGCATTGCGCCGCGCTCTACGACCGCCTACCGTGACGGTGTACAACGCCAGCGCAGTTACCCCACAATTCCAATGTCCCAGTTTAGAGGTCAGGCAGCCGCCATTTCAGGGGCCCACATGGCTTCAATTACTACTGCGTCACACATACTGAGGCCTACACTCAAAACCTTTCCCGGATGGGTTAATTGTCTGGTGTAGTCTTGTGTGTGACTGTGGGTACATACCTAGAGGAATGCTGACAGTTTCTTCGCTGTTGTCCTTCTTAGGCACCTTCAGTTGGGACATATTGGAAGATGGCGGAATCCGCCGGTGTACCGACCGCTGGTGGACCTGTTGACAATGGAAGAGCGACATGTCATCATGACCTACTGGTTTGACCGTGCCACAATCCAGGAACTATGTACCCAGTTGGAGCCAGACCTGATGTCACCAATCCGCCATCCGACTGGAATCCCCCCTGACGTGCAGGTGCTGTCAGTGCTCCATTTCCTTGCAAGTGGGTCTTTTCAGACAACTGTGGCCATGGCATCAGGGATGTCCCAGTCTATGTTTTCCAACGTGTTGTCCAGAGTGTTGGCTGCCCTGCTGAAACACGTAAGGAGATACATCATTTTCCCTGAGGTGGCGCTTTGCCTACAGTGAAAGGTGACTTCTATGCCCTTGGACATATCCCCAACGTCATAGGTGCAATTGATGGGACACATGTAGCTCTGGTCCCCCCACACAGGAATGAACAGGTGTACAGGAACAGGAAGAGTTATCATTCCATGAATGTCCAGATGGTCTGTTTGGCAGACCAGTACATCTCGCAGGTAAATGCAATGTTCCCTGGCTCAGTGCATGACGCCTACATCCTGCGGAATATCAGCATCCCTGATATGATGGGTGAACTCCAGAGGCACCGTGTATGGCTATTGGGGGACTCTGGTTACCCCAACCTGTCCTGGCTACTGACCCCAGTGAGGAATCCCAGGACCAGGGCAGAGGAACGGTACAATGAGGCCCATGGGCGGACTAGGAGGGTGATCGAGCGGACCTTCGGCCTCCTGAAGGCCAGGTTCAGGTGCCTCCATATGACAGGTGGGTCCCTATTCTACTCACCGAAGAAGGTGTGCGACATCATCATCGCCTGCTCCATGCTTCATAACTTGGCATTGCGACGCCAGGTGCCTTTTCTGCAGGAGGATGATCCAGATGACGGTGTTGTTGCAGCGGTTGAGCCTGTGGAGCCTGTGGACAGTGATGAGGATGAAGCTGATGAAGATGAAAACGACAACAGGGAGTCAGTCATACAGCAATATTTTCAATGAGACACAGGTGAGTACAATTTCATGTTTCACATCATATTACATTTCACACGTCTACCTCTATCCTGTACCTACATTTCACTCCCTATTTGGTAACTGAGTTGTCCCCTTCCATTTCAGTTTCAGTAATGTGGTAACCTACATGTCAACAGCTTGCACCCTTGAAAGGCTTGTGATGTGTGACATTGGTATGTTGACCTTCCAATGGGTAACCTTTTTTAACACTGTAATTGACAATACAAAGTTCACAATCATTGACTGCCTCCAATATTATTGAGGTTTCAAGGGTGTTTATTGAAGTGCATAAAAATGTAGGGGGTTTGTGAAATGGGGAGAGGTCATGGTGGAAGAATGTCCATGGCAGAGTCCAGTCTATTAGTCTCACAGGTACATTGCACATCTGGCCATTGGAAGTGGAGCTGGGGCAGTTCCAAGCTGGACAGGGTAACAAAGTGGGACAGTGGGGGGACAATCAGGGTGGTCTTATTTCCTGGCGGGGGTCTTTCCATCTTGCTCTGTCCTGTTCCTGGATCTCAGGGCCCGCTTTCGTGGTGGTTGTCCGTCTGCAGGGGGTGGGGTGCTGGTGTGTTGGTCCTGTGGTGGGGCGTCCTGTCCACTAGCCCCGGCGGAGGTGGTGGGCATTTCATCGTCCTGGCTAGTGTCAGGGGCCCCTTGGAGTGCCACGGTGTCCCTCAAGGTCTTTAGAATGTCCGTCAGCACCTCACGATGGTGCCCAGGGCGGAGCCGATGGTCCTGAGCTCCTCCCTGGACCCCAAATACTGCTCCTCCTGCAGACGCAGGGTCTCCTGCAACTTGTCCAGGACCGTTGCCATCGTCTCCTGGGAGTGGTGGTATACTCCCATGATGGAGGATAGGGCCTCGTTGAGAGTGGGTTCCCTTGGCCTGTCCTCCCCCTGTCGCACAGGGGCACCAGTTCCCCGGTGTTCCTGTGCCTCCGTCCCCTGGACCGTGTGCCCACTACCACTGCCCCCAGGTCCCTGTTGTTGTTGGGGTGGTGGGTTACCCTGGGTGCCCTGTAGTAGTGGACACACCGCTGATTGACCTGTCCTGGGTAGGGAGGTATGGGCCCGCTGGGTGGGTGCTGTGCTGGGGTTACCAGAGGGTGTAAGCTCGGTGTTGGGCTGTGGCTGGGCAAGGGGAACCGACTGTCCTGAGGCCGACGATGGTCCGGGCTGGCCATCAAGATCCAGTAGGGCAGAGCTGCTGTCGTCACTGTGGGCCTCTTCTGGGGGTGGAGTGGTGTTGTCTGGACCCTCTGGTGTGGTGACGTTCCTTCGGGTTCCTGCGGGGGTATAAGTACATGATTATTGTATGTGTCTGTTTCATGGTGTGCAATGGTTGGGTGTGCGTGAACCCCAGTGCAGGCATTCCTGTGTGGGGGCTTGTGTGGTGATGTTTGGGGGGTGTTGTGGGTCTGTGCAGTGGGCATGCTTTAGTGATGGGTGTCCATGCTTAGTTGTGTCATGCAGGTCTTGGGGTTGGGATGGGTGGTTGGTGTTATGGGTAGAATAGTGAGGAGTTAGGGTGATAGGGGAGGGTGTGAGGGTGGGGGTGTGTGATAGCATGCAGGTAGGGTGGGCGATATGATAGTGAAGATTTGACTTACCAGTGTCCGTTCCTCCAACGACTCCTGCAAGGCCCTCAGGATGCAGGATGGACAAGACTTGCTCCTCCCATGTTGTTAGTTGTGGGGGAGGAGGTGGGGGTCCGCCGCCAGTCCGCTGTACTGCGATGTGTTGCCTGGATACCGTGGAACGCACCTTCCCCCGTAGGTCGTTCCACCTCTTCCTGATGTCCTCCCTATTTCTTGGGTGCTGTCCCACAGCGTTGACCCTGTCGACTATTCTTTGCCATAGCTCCATCTTCCTGGCTATGGATGTGTACTGTACCTGTGAGCCA
This sequence comes from Pleurodeles waltl, assembly GCF_031143425.1. Taxonomy (NCBI): domain Eukaryota; kingdom Metazoa; phylum Chordata; class Amphibia; order Caudata; family Salamandridae; genus Pleurodeles; species Pleurodeles waltl. The sequence goes on from NC_090448.1 coordinate 71,131,490, forward strand.
AATAGCTGTGGCTCTACCCTGATGATTTCCTCGACCATGACCCTGAGCTCCTCCTCGGAGAAGCGGGGGTGTCTTTGGCGTGACATGGGGTGTTGTGTGTGATGTGTAGGGTGGTGTATGTGTTGATGAGTGTGGTTAGTGTAGTGGTATGTGGTGTTTTGTGCGTGGATGTTGTGTGGGTGATGGTGTAGTGTGCCTCTGTGTGATGGTGTTATCTATTCTGTGCTGTCTCTCTCTGGCCTTCGTCTCTAATTTGTGGTCGTAGTGGTTTGTGGGTGATGTGGGTGTGTGTTTTATATTGTGTTGGGTGTGTGGGAGTGGTGTGTTTATGTGTATCAGGTGTGTGTATTTGTAATTGTCCAATGTGGCGGTGTTTTGGAGCTGTGTGTGTATTTTGAGCGGGGTGGTGTGTACCGCCAATGGAATACCGCGGTTGAAAGACCGCCGCGTGGATTTGTGTGTCGTAATAGCATGGGCGTGTTTCTGTTGGCGTGGAGGTGCAACTAAAAAATGTTTTGGTAAACTACTGTGCAATTTTAGGTACCTTTTCTTTGAACTACCATTTAGTAAAATGGATTGGATACATGCTAGTATTTTGAAAAAATAATAATAATGTAAAATCAGTTTAAAGTCAGGTTCGGCAAGATTATGGCAAACATGAAAATAAACAAGCATTGGCAAAATCAGTAGTTAGATTTATAGTTTTGTCACTGCGTGTTTTGACATTTTGTTTGTAAAATGTGTCGTTGTGCTAGTTGCTAGGCTCTTACCAATATAATAAAAACACTGGCTGAAGGCAAAACTATTTTTTGGGTCTAAAAAAGCTCAGGGTGCCATAGTAGGGCCAGCCATTGAAGGAAACTACTTTGAGTGTTGATGGGCCCCCTTCTAAAAGAGCACAATGCCGTCTCTCACAGTGAAGTTATCCTTATATGGAGTTATGTAACTGTATATAATTTTATTAAAAACTAAGGGCCTCATTACAACATTGGCGGGCGGCGGCTGTATTCGCCGTGCGGCCGCCAATGCGGCCGCACTCCCGCAGTGGCCATTTGGACATCCCCGCTGGGCCGGCAGCAGAAACCAAGTTTCCGCCCGCCGGCCCAGCGGGGATGTGGGCCGCAACATGGGAGCCGGCTCCAAATGGAGCCGGCGGTGTTGCGGCCGTGCGACGGGTGCACCCGTCGCGCTTTTCACTGTATGCACAGCAGACAGTGAAAAGCCGCATGGGGCCGTGTCAGGGGGCCCCTGCACTGCTCATGCCATGACTCCCCGTACCGCCAGCCTTTTCCTGGCGGTTCAGACCACCAGAAAAGGGTTGGCGGTCGGGGACTAGTAATCCCCTGGGCAGCGCTGCAAGCAGCGCTGCCCTGGCGGATTACATCCGCCGGGGCCATTGTGGCGGAAAACCGCCGGCCCTGGCGGTGCGACCGCGGCGCTACCGCCGCGGTCAAAATACACCGGGAGGCACCGCCAGCCTGTTGGCGGTGCTCCTGTCATTTTGGCCCTGCGGTTGTAATACCGCCAGGGTCATAATGACCACCTAAATGTCTTGGCAAACAACAGACATCATTGTTAAAGAAAGTTTCACAATTACAACCATGGTATATGTCCTTGTATTAGTGCAGATTTATGATTTTCATGAATTAACAAGTATTTACAGAAGAAGGCCTGGCAACTGTACTCCTAGGAACAGTTTTCGAACTTCATTTTAGCATGAGAAAATATGCAGGTGTATATTTGCTCATGTGATAATCTCCTGAGTGTTTTCAAGTTCACTTTCCCTACAACCCCTTATTTCTACACCCTGGAAACGTTTTACTTCTGCCATTGTCAGGAGCAAATTTCCAACCTTTCCTAGTGTGAGAAAAGTTTAGAGAAGAGTTGGTGAAAACCTGTAAACATGCACACTTATAGCTGTGCACAGACTCAGAAAGGCATTCCAGCCCTGGAATTCAAACCCTGGTAATATATGAGTCCTGACATAATCAGAGAGGCTGCTTATTATCAAAGCTCTGACATAAGTAAAATGCTTTCATCATTTGTCATCTTACAGCATGGCATCAAAGGGACAAATTGATTTTGTTTTACAGGACAAGTAGCTTTCTGAAGCAAAATTGCTGCAACACAAAACTGCCCTAAACCTCTTTTTCAGGTAGTGAAACATTAGCCAACCCTACCAGTATAGTACCATTTACTCCTGTTTCTCAGTCCCAATGTGAGGATTTAGTGGCTTTTTTTCTAAAAAAAAAAAGTGGAAGATATCCAGGCAGTCTTTCCAATGTAAGGGAAGCAAGCTGCGTTTCTCCAGCTATCAAAACAATTAATGGTCTGGAGAAGATTCAGCCTCTAGATCTGCCATCTGCCTTCTTTCAAGTCTATCCTGTCTTCTATCAGATCAGGATCTCCTCTGCACCAGTGTCCTCCAGCAGTTTTGAACAAACCTTCGGACCTTGTCTTTGAGAGGATCATTCATTTTTTGAATTTATCCTTGCTGGAAGGCATTGACCCTAAAACTTGGAAGATGGCTCTAGTTACTCCTCTATTGAAAAAAACTAATTTGGACCCTCTCATTTGGTCTAAATATAGGGCTATCTCCTTGCTACCTACCTTCTCTACGGTGTTAGAGAAATATGTGAATCAACAGCGTACTGAATTCACAGAACAGAATAGTCTTCATCCCTCTCAATCTGGGTTCCGATCAGGTCACAGCACTGAATCGGTCTTTCTCGGTGTCACAGACCTTTTGCGGTACCAATTGGACAATGGCAGAGCTGCTGCATTGAGTCTTTTAGATCTCAGTACAGCATTTGCATTTGATATAGTAAATCATAGTACGCTCTTGCAAAGATTAGAAGGCATGGGAATACAGGATACAGCCCTGGCCTGGTTAAGATCTTTTTTGTATGAGCACACCTTTCAGATTCATACCAATCAGCACCGTTCAAAATCCCTCCCACTTGGCTCAGGTGTGCCCCAGGGGACAACTCTGAGTCCACTGCTTTTTAATTTGTATGTCAGGTCTTTGGCAGATATAGGCCAGAATTGTGGCTCACACTTTTCTCCTATGCGGACAACACACAAATTGTCAGATCACTGTCGCCAAGGACAATCACAATGTGCAAGCTCTCAATTCTTGCCTTTATCAAGTGTCAGCATGTATGGGTGCCAACTCCCTAAAACTAAATGGGGACAAATGTGAAGTCTTGGTGGTGGGAAATCCTTCCATTTCTTGGGACTTCCAGCTGTGGCCTTTAACTTTGGGCAGTCCTCCTAGTTCAGTGCTGGTCATAAAAAACTTAGGAATGTGGCTCGATAATAAACTCACTATGAGCCACCAAATAAATATTGTTGCCGCCACCTGTTTTAGCATTTTAAAATGGCTTGGAAAGATTTTATATGGTCTCCCCATTGCTGCTTAGAGAACGGTAATCTAGGCCTTGGTGATTTCCAAACTTGACTACGGTAATGTGTTGTACCTGGTGGCAAGAGACATTTTCTTAAAAAGCCTCCAGATTGTTCAAAATGCTGCTGCCCAGCTTTAGACGCTTCATTGGTTACCCGTTGAGCATCGAGTGCATTTTAGGGCTATATGTTATATGCACAAATGCCTGGCAAACTCTGGACCTGCCTATCTTAGAACATTGCTTTCCCCATACACTCTTGCTCGCTCTTTGTGATCGAGTGATTCCAAGTTGGCTGTAATTCCTATCATTAGGAAATCTTGCCAAGGGGGCCATGCCTTTTTTTTTCTTGGTACGAAACTTTTGAATGCGCTCCCTCCTAGATTAATGGGGTGTGTCAGTCACTCTGTGTTTCACAAATCTTTTAAAACATGGCTGTTTCAGCATTCAGAACCCCTGCAATCTTTCAGCACATGAGGCTAGCGCTGGGAAACCTTTTTAGGTTTCACCTGCACAGCGCATGCACTGTGCTTGTGCATTGTATTCAATGTAATTCTTAAAAGGGGCTTACATCCGGCCCTTGCTTTTCACTGGTGTCTGTGCTTGCAACTTATTTTTCCTCAATTTCTATTGGCTGTAGCATATTTCCTGCATTTACCAATGCTTTTTGTGTGTGTGTTTCTATTATCAGTATCCCAAGGCCTAATTACTCCTCATCTGCTTCTCATCCGCTTTGATGGCTGGAACTACTTTTGCCCATGCATTTAAAGAATTATTTTCATGACAGAACGAACAGCTACATTTCTTTGTTTCTCCTACATTTTTATTATTTTATTGTGCCTTTACTTAACTTTCCCTGGCTGCACACTAAACTTTCCTTGGCTGCACGCATTTGTTTGTGTACTTTGGCTGATGGTGGCCCAGGGTTGAAGCTCCAACGACCGACACTCCTTTATGCTTTCGAAATATGCTATACAGCAACAGACACACTACAGAACAACTGCCGGCTGCTGACTGTGGTTCAAGGAAAGTAACTCAGTCCACCAAAAGGAAAGCACGACAATACGAACTGCAAATACAGTCTGTCGGTTTGCAGTGCTTTTTCTTTCGCTCAAGTTATTTACTGCGTTGTGCATGCGTTGTCTAAACAATACTTTGGGGGTTGCCATGATTTCTTTGCATTGTGATATGGTCACAACAAAGAGAGGGACTGTACACATTCAAAAGGTTTTAAAGATTGTAAATATAATATATGACTAAGGGGGTCATTACAACCCTGGCGGACGGTGTTAAAGCTGCGGTAATACCGCAAACAGGCCGGCGGGCAAAAAAAGGGAATTACGACCCTGGCGGAAACCGCCAACTAAGACAGCTACTTTAACAAATCGCCCGCCACGGCGGTACAGACAAACAGAGCGGCGGTCACCGCCAACAGACGGGCGGAAGACAATGTACCGCCCACACTATCACAACACACCAATCCGCCACCTTTTCCGGGGCGGATTCACCGTGGATAAAAACACGGTGGAAACAGCTTGGGCTATGGGAAAACGCTCACCTCAACACATCCCACGAGGAAAGAGGACGCCATGGAGCCGGAACTACAAATCTTACCTGCCCTTGCATTCCTGCTCATCTACGACCAACAGCGACGTAGGCGCAGAACAAACCAGTGAGTACAGCACCTACGACACAGGGGAGGCAAAAGTTACGGGGACACCCACCAAACACCCCCACCCCCCCCTCGCATATGACAACATACACACCAATGCAGTCACAAAAATCACAGTAACAACCCACAATCCTCCCGGAAGAATGCAAAGACAAAGCGAATAGCGGTCAAACTTTGCATTGTGCCAATATACTACTCATTAAAAAATATACGGATATATATATCACGAAATCTGTAAAAAATAAATGTACAATACAAGAAGTAGTGCAGAGATGTACACAACAATGTCCGTGCACCAACAGTCCAAAAATGCATGGGCGACGCCCACAATAGATACCTGACCAAAATCCGAGAGAACACTGCCGGGGCATCAGATAGAAACAATACAGGCACCTCAGGGGGAAGGGAAGGGGGGGGCACCTCAGCCAGATGAATGCGAAGCCAGATCCACGACGGGGCTCCATGCCCATTGATGTATCCTGGGGAGTGCAAAGCCACAGTCTCTCAAGTCTCTACAGTGGGTGGGTTGCCCACTGTGCCATCCTGGGGAGTGCAAAGCCACAGTCTCTCAAGTCTCTACAGTGGGTGGCTTGTCCACTGTGCCATCCTGGGGAGTGCAAAGCCACAGTCTCTCAAGTCTCTACAGTGGGTGGCTTGCCCACTGTGCCATCCTGGGGAGTGCAAAGCCACAGTCTCTCAAGTCGATAACAGTGGGTGGGTTGCCCACTGTGCCATCCTGGGGAGTGCAAAGCCACAGTCTCTCAAGTCTCTACAGGGGGTGGCTTGCCCACTGTGCCATCCTGGGGAGTGCAAAGCCACAGTCTCTCAAGTCTCTACAGTGGGTGGCTTGCCCACTGTGCCATCCTGGGGAGTGCAAAGCCACAGTCTCTCAAGTCTCTACAGTGGGTGGCTTGCCCACTGTTACATCCTGGGGAGTGCAAAGCCACAGTCTCTCAGCGGTGCTTAGCCATGGCGGTCTTTGCCCTGTTCAGCGGTCTTCACCATGGCGGTCTTTGCCCTGGTCAGCGGTCTTCACCATGGCAGTCTTGGCCTTGTTCAGCGGTGCTTAGCCGTGGCAGTCTTTGCCCTGTTCAGCGGTCTTCACTATGGCGGTCTTTGCCCTGTTCAGGGGTCTTCACCATGGCAGTCTTGACCTTGTTCAGCGGTGCTTAGCCATTGGCGGTCCTTGCCCTGTTCAGCGGTCTTCACCATGGCGGTCTTTGCCCTGTTCAGCGGTCTTCACCATGGCAGTCTTGGCCTTGTTCAGCGGTGCTTAGCCATGGCGGTCTTTGCCCTGTTCAGCGGTCTTCACCATGGCGGTCTTTGCCCTGTTCAGCGGTCTTCACCATGGCGGTCTTTGCCCTGTTCAGCGGTCTTCACCATGGCAGTCTTGGCCTTGTTCAGCGGTGCTTAGCCATGGCGGTCTTTGCCCTGTTCAGCGGTCTTCACCATGGCGGTCTTTGCCCTGTTCAGCGGTCTTCACCATGGCGGTCTTTGCCCTGTTCAGCGGTCTTCACCATGGCAGTCTTGGCCATGTTCAGCGGTGCTTAGCTATGGTGGTCTTTGCCCTGTTCAGCGGTCTTCACCAGGGCGGTCTTTGCCCTGTTCAGAGGTCTTCACCATGGCGGTCTTTGCCCTGTTCAGCGGTCTTCACCATGGCGGTCTTTGCCCTGTTCAGCGGTCTTCACCATGGCAGTCTTGGCCTTGTTCAGCGGTGCTTAGCCATGGCGGTCTTTGCCCTGTTCAGCGGTCTTCACCATGGCGGTCTTTGCCCTGTTCAGCGGTCTTCACCATGGCAGTCTTGGCCTTGTTCAGCGGTGCATAGCCATGGGCGTCTTTGCCCTGTTCAGCAGTCTTCACGATGGCGGTCTTTGCCCGGTTCAGTGGTCTTCATCATGGCAGTCTTGGCCTTGTTCAGCGGTGCTTAGCCATGGCAGTCTTTGCCCTGTTCAGCGGTCTTCACCATGGCGGTCTTTGCCCTGTTCCGCGGTCTTCACCATGGCAGTCTTGGCCTTGTTCAGCGGTGCTTAGCCATGGCGGTCTTTGCCCTGTTCAGCGGTGCTTAGCCATGGCGGTCTTTGCCCTGTTCAGCGGTGCTTTGCCATGGCGGTTCTGGTACGGATATTGGTGTGTGGCATGACGAACTCCACACTAGACATTGGTGTGTGGCATGACGAACTCCACACTGGACATTGGTGTGTGGCATGACGATCTCCACACTAGACATTGGTGTGTGGCTTGACGAACTCCACACTGGACATTGGTGTGTGGCATGACGAACTCCACACTGGACATTAGTGTGTGGCATGACGAACTCCATACTGGACATTGGTGTGTGGCATGACGAACTCCACACTGGACGTTGGTGTGTGGCTTGACGTTCCATCATTGCCCATCGGGGCTGTGGGATTCTGGACCCTCCTGGGCTGTGACTCCGGCGGTGGTGGTGGTCTCCTGACCAGTAACGATACTTGAGCCCTCCTGAGCTATGACTCTGGCGGTGGCGGTGGTCTCCTGACCAGTAACGATACTTGGGCCCTCCTGGGCTGTGACTCTGGCGGTGGTCTCCTGACCAGTAACGATACTTGAGCACTCCTGGGCTATGACTCTGGCGGTGGTGAGTGCAGGTGAGCGGCTTATGGTGCTGGGTGTCCTGGTGCGAGTCCTAGTGCCTGTAGATGTGGTGCATGCAGGTGTGTGTGTAGACGACGCTGGGAGGGAGGAGGAGGGAGAAGAGGAGGAGGGGGACACAGTGGAGACAGTGGATGTTGCTGTGTCTGTATGGGTCTGATGCTTGTGTGAGTGCCTGTGGTGTGTGTGGTGCCTATGTTTGCTTGAGCTACTTGTGTGTGTTGACTTGTGTGCATGCTGGTCTGTAGGTGTGCTTGGGATGGGCTGGGGTACAGGGAATTGGGTCTGTGTGGAGGAAGTTGGAAGGGGGAGGCTGGACACAGGGACAATGGCTGCCATCAGTGCTGAGGCCAGAGATTGCAGGGTTCGCTGAAGGACAGCCTGACCAGAATGAATGCCTTCCAGGAATGCATTACTGTGTTTCAACTCTCGCTCTACACCCTGGATGGCATTCACAATGGTAGACTGCCCAACAGTGAGTGACCTGAGGAGGTCAATGGCCTCCTCACTGAGGGCAGCTGGGGTGACTGGGGCAGGGCGTGAGGTGCCTGGGGCGAAGGTGATGCCTACCCCCATGGGCGAGCGGGCACGGGGCGAACGCTGAGGGGCTGCTGGGAGGGCGGTGCTGGTAGGGGAGGTGGCGGCTGTACCTGTAGAAGTGGGGCGCACAGATGGTGCCGCCACCACAGGGGAGCTCCCATCGGTGGACGAGTCCGTGTCGCTGTTTGGTGATCCTGTGGCCGACGTGAAGCTCCCCTCGCCCTCCGTCCCACTGGTGAATTCAGAGTCTGTGGTGTGGCCCTCCATGGCCATGTGGGATGCAGCTCCCTCGTGCTCCAGTGCCACTGTACCTCCGCCTGTTGATGCTGATGTACAGAAGGACAGGGAGAGCAGAAAAAGGGTGGAGACAGAAGAAAGAGAGTTTTAGTGCATGGCATACCGCTACCGTTGGCGGACAAGACAAATGCAGCAGCCCCCTGCATTACCCCGTGCTCCTGCCCTCTGCACATGCAATTTCTGGGATATGGCCTACATGGCAATGGTAGAAATCTGCCCACATGGATGGCAAAGGGGCAACTATACATCAATTTGCATTTTTTTTTTAGTTGGGGTAGAGTGCCACATGGCCTACAGAACAGAGGGGCCTTGCCTACCTAACTCGCCCTGGCCTAGGGACACCCACAGCCCACCACCCCAACCCAGAGAGCTCCACTGCACGCAAAGTCCATAGGATGAGGTTGTACTCACCCCCTTGCGTCTGCTGTGATGTCCTTAAGCGCCCATCCAACTCCGGGTAGGCCACCACCAGGATCCGGAACATCAGGGGGGTCATGGTGCGTCGGGCACCCCTCCCACGTTGGGAGGCCATCCCCAGCTGAGCCTCCGCCGTCTTCTTGCTGCAGCGGCGAATGTCCTCCCATCTCTTACGGCAGTGGGTGCCCCGTCTCTGGTGGGCCCCCAGGGTCCGGACTTCCTTGGCGATGGCACGCCAAATGTCCCTCTTCTGGTGGGCGCTGACCTACATGACATGCACAAGGAAAGAGGAACAGTCATTACCTACAGCACCGTCGTTGTAATTGGCCCCCTCCCAACTCTATCCCTGTGGCCCATTCATCCCCATGCATGACTGTTCTATGTACTCTGCCCCCTTCCCTCATCCACCCAGCCCTGTCCACCCAGGCCTAGCCCATACAACGTGCTCACTGTGTACTAACATTGTTGGTTTGGAGGACCGTAGAGTAGCGTATACTGGGGGAGGACCCCATCCACAAGTTTCTCCAACTCCTGTGCAGTGAAGGCAGGGGCCCTTTCCCCAGACGCAGCAGCCATCGTCGCTTTTAGACCGAGGTCACAGCAGCACTAGCAGTGTAGGTCCTCTCCTGTCGAAGGTCAGGTATCTAGTGATTGAAGAGATAGAAAATGGTGGTGACGTCCGCGGCGGTGACGTCCGCAGCGGTGCGCATCATCACCGCCAGCGCACCTGTTCACTGGCTCCTGGGACCCATAGGGTCCAATGTTAACCAATGCAGCATTGCGCCGCGCTGTACGACTGCCTACCGCGACGGTGTACAACGCCAGCGCAGTTACCCCACAATTCCAATGTCCCAGTTTAGAGGTCAGGCAGCCGCCATTTAAGGGGCCCACATGGCTTCAATTACTACTGCGTCACACATACCGAGGCCTACACTCAAAACCTTTCCCGGATGGGTTAATTGTCTGGTGTAGTCTTGTGTGTGACTGTGGGTACATACCTGGAGGAATGCTGACAGTTTCTTCGCTGTTGTCCTTCTTAGGCACCGTCAGTTGGGACATATTGGAAGATGGCGGAATCTGCCGGTGTACCGACCGCTGGTGGACCTGTTGACAATGGAAGAGCGACATGTCATCGTGACCTACCGGTTTGACCGTGCCACAATCCAGGAACTATGTACCCAGTTGGAGCCAGACCTGATGTCACCAATCCACCATCCGACTGGAATCCCCCCTGACGTGCAGGTGCTGTCAGTGCTCCATTTCCTTGCAAGTGGGTCTTTTCAGACAACTGTGGCCATGGCATTAGGGATGTCCCAGTCTATGTTTTCCAACGTGTTGTCCAGAGTGTTGGCTGCCCTGCTGAAACACGTAAGGAGATACATCATTTTCCCTGAGGTGGCGGATTTGCCTACAGTGAAAGGTGACTTCTATGCCCTTGGACATATCCCCAACGTCATAGGTGCCATTGATGGGACACATGTAGCTCTGGTCCCCCCACGCAGGAATGAACAGGTGTACAGGAACATGAAGAGTTATCATTCCATGAATGTCCAGATGGTCTGTTTGGCAGACCAGTACATCTCGCAGGTAAATGCAATGTTCCCTGGCTCAGTGCATGATGCCTACATCCTGCGGAATAGCAGAATCCCTGATATGATGGGTGAACTCCAGAGGCACCGTGTATGGCTATTGGGGGACTCTGGTTACCCCAACCTGTCCTGGCTACTGACCCCAGTGAGGAATCCCAGGACCAGGGCAGAGGAACGGTACAATGAGGCCCATGGGCAGACTAGGAGGGTGATCGAGCGGACCTTCGGCCTCCTGAAGGCCAGGTTCAGGTGCCTCCATATGACAGGTGGGTCCCTATTCTACTCACCGAAGAAGGTGTGCGACATCATCATCGCCTGCTCCATGCTTCATAACTTGGCATTGCGACGCCAGGTGCCTTTTCTGCAGGAGGATGATCCAGATGATGGTGGTGTTGCAGCGGTTGAGCCTGTGGAGCCTGTGGACAGTGATGAGGATGAAGCTGATGAAGATGAAAACGACAATAGGGAGTCAGTCATACAGCAATATTTTCAATGAGACACAGGTGAGTACAATTTCATGTTTCACATCATATTACATTTCACACGTCTACCTCTATCCTGTACCTACATTTCACTCCCTATTTGGTAACTGAGTTGTCCCCTTCCATTTCAGTTTCAGTAATGTGGTAACCTACGTGTCAACAGCTTGCACCCTTGAAAGGCTTGTGATGTGTGACATTGGTATGTTGACCTTCCAATGGGTAACCTTTTTTAACACTGTATTTGACAATACAAAGTTCACAATCATTGACTGACTCCAATATTATTGAGGTTTCAAGGGTGTTTATTGAAGTGCATAAAAATTTAGGGGGTTTGTGAAATGGGGAGAGGTCATGGTGGAAGAATGTCCATGGCAGAGTCCAGTCTATTAGTCTCACAGGTACATTGCACATCTGGCCATTGGAAGTGGAGCTGGGGCAGTTCCAAGCTGGACAGGGTAACAAAGTGGGACAGTGGGGGGACAATCAGGGTGGTCTTATTTCCTGGCAGGGGTCTTTCCATCTTGCTCTGTCCTGTTCCTGGATCTCAGGGCCCGCTTTCGTGGTGGTTGTCCGTCTGCAGGGGGTGGGGTGCTGGTGTGTTGGTCCTGTGGCGGGGCGTCCTGTCCACTAGCGCCGGCGGAGGTGCTGGGCATTTCATCGTCCTGGCTAGTGTCAGGGGCCCCTTGGAGTGCCACGGTGTCCCTCAAGGTCTTTTGAATGTCCGTCAGCACCCCTACGATGGTGCCCAGGGTGGAGACGATGGTCCTGAGCTCCTCCCTGAACCCCAAATACTGCTCCTCCTGCAGACGCAGGGTCTCCTGCAACTTGTCCTGGACCGTTGCCATCGTCTCCTGGGAGTGGTGGTATGCTCCATGATGGAGGATAGGGCCTCGTTGAGAGTAGGTTCCCTTGGCCTGTCCTCCCCCTGTCGCACAGCAGCCCTCCCAGTTCCCCGGTGTTCCTGTGCCTCCGTCCCCTGGACCGTGTGCCCACTACCACTGCCCCCAGGTCCCTGTTGTTGTTGGGGTGGTGGGTTACCCTGGGTGCCCTGTAGTGGTGGACACACCGCTGATTGACCTGTTCTGGGTAGGGAGGTATGGGCCCGCTGGGTGGGTGCTGTGCTGGGGTTACCAGAGGGTGTAAGCTCGGTGTTGGGCTGTGGCTGGGCAAGGGGAACGGATTGTCCTGAGGCCGACGATGGTCCGGGCTGGTCATCAAGATCCAGTAGGGCAGAGCTGCTGTCGTCACTGTGGGCCTCTTCTTGGGGTGGAGTGGTGTTGTCTGGACCCTCTGATGTGGTGACGTTCCTTCGGGTTCCTGCGGGGGTATAAGTACATGATTATTGCATGTGTGTGTTTCATGGTGTGCAATGGTTGGGTGTGCATGAACCCCAGTGCAGGCATTCCTGTGTGGGGGCTTGTGTGGTGATGTTTGGGGGGTGTTGTGGGTCTGTGCAGTGGGCATGCTTTAGTGATGGGTGTCCATGCTTAGTTGTGTCATGCAGGTCTTGGGGTTGGGATGGGTGGTTGGTGTTATGGGTAGATTAGTGAGGAGTTAGGGTGATAGGGGAGGGTGTGAGGGTGGGGGTGTGTGATAGCATGCAGGTAGGGTGGGGGATATGATAGTGAAGATTTGACTTACCAGTTTCCGTTCCTCCAACGACTCCTGCGAGGCCCTCAGGATGCAGGATGGACAAGACTTGCTCCTCCCATGTTGTTAGTTGTGGGGGAGGAGGTGGGGGTCCGCCGCCAGTCCGCTGTACCGCGATGTGGTGCCTGGATACCGTGGAACGCACCTTCCCCCGTAGGTCGTTCCACCTCTTCCTGATTTCCTCCCTATTTCTTGGGTGCTGTCCCACAGCGTTGACCCTTTCGACTATTCTTTGCCATAGCTCCATCTTCCTGGCTATGGATGTGTACTGTACCTGTGAGCCAAATAGCTGTGGCTCTACCCTGATGATTTCCTCGAGCATGACCCTGAGCCTCTCCTCTGAGAAGCGGGGGTGTCTTTGGCGTGACATGGGGTGTTGTGTGTGATGTGTGGGGTGGTGTATGTGTTGATGAGTGTGGTTAGTGTAGTGGTATGTGGTGTTTTGTGCGTGGATGTTGTGTGGGTGATGGTGTAGTGTGCCTCTGTGTGATGGTGTTATCTATTCTGTGCTGTCTCTCTCTGGCCTTTGTCTCTAATTTGTGTGTGTTTTATATTGTGTTGGGTGTGTGGGAGTGGTGTGTGTATGTGTATCAGGTGTGTGTATTTGTAATTGTCCAATGTGGCGGTGTTTTGGAGCTGTGTGTGTATTTTGAGCGCGGCGGTGTGTACCGCCAATGGAAGACCGCCGTGTGGATTCGTGTGTGGTAATAGCATGGGCGTGTTTCTGTTGGCGTTGAGGATTTGTTTCCGCATATTTATCGCTGACCTTTGGTGTGGCGGACTTGTGTGGGTGTCTGAATTTCGGCGGAATCCGTGATGTGTGTCATAATAGCTGTGGCAGTCTCCCGCCGCGGCGGCGGTGTATTGGCGGTCTTCTGCACGGCGGTAAGCGGCTTTTACCGCCAATGTTGTAATGACCCCCTAAGTTATCTGCAAAAGCTCTGTGTTCTCGGTTGTGTCGAAAACCTGTGCACGACTTTAGGAGGATGGGACAGCCAACCCATGAAATTGTAAAGGCCGATGACGTCCACAGGCACTTTCTGTATGCTCAACATAAGAAATCTAAAAAATAAAGCAAAGTACCTCCAGCAATGAAGCCGAACCCTTTGTTATGAAGCATGAGGCCTGAATGAGAGTAAAACACACACTTTTTACTGGTACTACAAGAGAAGCTTTTGTCAAGGCAGCTCAGCTTGTGCTGAGTCAGCTATTAAGATGAGCGTCACCTGATACTCTGTGCTAAGAGATTCCTTTTTACCAACATGTCTGTAGGGGACAGGCTTGAGGCACACTGGTCTTGGGTGACTCATTGCACAAAAGAAAACACTGCAGAAAAAGACTCAGGGCCTTATTACGACCCGTGGTGGCAGTCAGACCACCGCCATTGTGGCAGTCTGACCACCACATTACGACTGCAGCGGTAGCGGCGTGGCCTGACTGCCAGCACCACCGCTTTTTGTTGACGCAATGGTGTGGTGGTGCTGGCGGTCCTAATCTGCCTGGGGATTACGACTTCACCGCCAGCAGTTTCATGGCATGGGCAGTGCAGGGCCCCCGCTGGCCAGCCCTGTTGCAAAGTTCACTGTCTGCTTTGCAGACAGTGAACTTTGCGATGGGTGCTGGTGCACCCTAAGCACTACAGCATTGTTGCTGGCTCGATGACGAGTCGGAGACCATGCTGTAGGCTGTTTCCCGCTGGGCCAGCGGGTGGAAACTGTGGTTCCACCCGCTGACCCAGCAGGAAACTCGTAATGGCCGCGGCGGGAAGGCAGCCACATTGGCGAACTTCAGCGGACGGGCTTTTCCGTCAGCTGAAGTCGTAATCGGGCCCTCAGTCATGCTATCATCAAAGGATTTGACACAGTTAAATAGTTCTGTTTCCTTGCTCATCCACCATCAACAGTTTGATTAATAAGCCACAGAATGTACCACCGGGGTGTGGGCTCCTGAAACAATGAGCAGTGCCTATTTCCACACACTCACTTAGAAACTCTATAGCAGTAGGAACGTGTGAGAACCTTGTTTAGAATGTTGGCATGCGGTATACAGCTTACAAGTCAACGTAAAATGGCAGGTATAGATGTTAATGTCCAAAACAATGCAGAGACTTTGCATGTACTGCAATTGTAATACCATGACTTTGTATTGCGTGAAATTGAATTGCTTTAGTACTTATTATTAATCACTTAGGCAAAACCTAATGTATTTACCAATGCTTGTTTAGGTAGTTATATGCTTTACAAATCACACTTAATAATTAATAATAATAATAATAATAATAATCCCGTCCCATGGATAAATAGATATTTTATAAATTTACACACACCTGTATCGCTCTTTAGAGTTATCTTTGAATTAACTTTTGTTTTGACTCAGATACTTTAAAAAACACTATTTGTCACACTTTTTGCTCAAAAAGCCTTTGGATAGAATAATACCATAATCAATGCAATCAGTATCGCATTTGTGAAAGTTATAGCTCTTGGTGTTGAAAATGTAATTTAAAAAAAAAAATGTTTTGTATGCAGTGGAGTGATGATATTTGCATAGCGCTATTGCCATTCGTATGACCTTGCAGCCCTGGAGAACCAGAAAATGGGACATCGGGAATGAGGGAGAGGAGACAAGAGTGATATGCTGGCTGTAAAATTAGTAACAACATCCTGGAAAAAGCAAACACTCATAGAGAATGCAAGATTAAGTAAATCATGTGAAATGTAAGCAGGAACAACATGGTTACGTTAACACTTTTACACTTATAATATGCTGGCTGAAAAAAAAACTGCATTATTTACTGTTCTAATGTGCACGAAGCAGAGAAAGGGTGCAGTACCACAAGCTGTCACTAGTTGTCCCTTAGGACTTCTTTTGACCACATAAGGTACTGCACCCGGCAATCTTGAATTCAACACATCCCCAATCACTTTCAGGCGCCGTGCTAAAAAATGAAGTGCAGCGTGAATACTCTGTGTATTCAGGCACAATACTGTGCAGTACAACAGCCATCAAATCGTATAAAAATAAATGCATGTTAAATCAGTACAAAATCATGGAAAACACCCATGTGCAACTTTGTCCTTCATTTTCTCTTTGCAGTGATTTAAAACCAAGCAGATTGACAAAAGTAAACACACCTGCCGTGCAAGGTCTCAATACTGCACCACATAAATATGTGGGTACCATGTGCAAATTTGCTGCAAAGGTGCCCGGCCAGTAAGGAGTCCTGTGGCTGAAGGGATTAAGTATTACATTTTGACTAACATGGACAGGAAGCCCGTTCTTTTAATTCTGCCGTCATGTATTATGAAACATCACCAAAGGTGCCAAAAAAAAACAAATATTTCAAGGATTTCCTTAGCTCTGCAGATCGTTGGTGTGACGAGAAAACAGAAGCTTCCTACACAGTTTTTTTCTTATTGGCAGGGCTTTGTAACAGTGCACATGTAGAACATTTTACAATCCAAGAGAATTCACTTTCTACTAATTATATATTGTTTGTGTATTGCGTGTCTGAGGTTGTGCTTGTTTCTCTCATGATGATGGATTTTGGGAGCTGATTTGTTCACTCACAGCATGCCCAGCAGAAGGGCGCTCTACACTCCTCAGAAAGCGCCACATTTCTGTGTTCAGGAGAAGAGCAGTCCACCAATCCTCATCTCTTACAGCCTTTGGCTCC
This sequence comes from Pleurodeles waltl, assembly GCF_031143425.1. Lineage (NCBI taxonomy): Eukaryota > Metazoa > Chordata > Amphibia > Caudata > Salamandridae > Pleurodeles > Pleurodeles waltl. The sequence goes on from NC_090448.1 coordinate 71,147,848, forward strand.
TCTGCTGAAACAGTGCCCAGCTGCCTTTAGCCTTGGGCCCACCCCGGTAAATCATCCAAAATCCCAAACTGGACATAATCGAGGCTTACATCCTGGACATAGTCGAGGCTTACACCCTTAAATACATTATGTTTAGAAAACAGAGAGAGGGAGTTCAAAATTATTATTTAACATCAAAAACAACGAGCATCCAACGAAAGCCACACATGATGTTTGCTGCTTGTGAATGTATTCAAAGGCACAAAAAATGAAGATATATTGTATTGTAAAAGAGAATTAATGCATATAAAGTTGGAAACAAGGTATTTTGTTACAATAGTTTTGCAGATTTGACTGCTATGGCTTCACTTCCTGGCCACTATTTTGCCATCTTGTGGTCTGGACTCTTAAAAACATTCTGTTTTTCATTAAAATGTGGGCACCAACCATAAGCAAGACTGAAGAGACTCGCCGTGATGTAATACTAAAGCTGCTAAGCAGTCCTTTTCCTTTTAAGTTAGATAGTATCGATGAATGCAACAACTACACAGACTTGTGTAAAGCTCGCTGGTCAGAGATTTGTACCTCCTGCAGGGCGGATTCTGCCTTTCATCCTTCTGAGATGATATGAAGCACACTAGCAGGTAATATAAAAGCTTTTTATAATTAAATAAAGCTACAACAATTTAGGAACAAACGCTATAAAAAATAAAAAAAACTTTTGCCACCTGGCAGCCAACAACCCATGAAGTTTGTGACCTCCAGTCATGCTTCCTAGGGTACAGCGCTTCCTCTTCGAGCCACTCTAAAAATGTAAATTAGAAAATACGCCCTTGCTTGTAACCTTGCGGGCAGAGCATGTGTATAATCACAAAAACACTTGTGCAATCTTTGGACTTCGTGCCTGTCATATGGACGTTGTGTCATCTTGCCACAAGATTATTACTCATTTTTTTCAACCACGAAAATACTTCTCGTCTGCACTCACTTCAAGGTGAGGACTTCCAGAACCCATCTCTTTTCACCACAAGCATTTGCAATGCAATCGGTCTTGCATTTGTATAATATGCTGGCTGAACTAAAACTGCAACATTTACTGTGCTAATGCGCATGAAACATGGAAAAGGTGCAGTACCTAAGTGTCTCTTGGGACCTCTTTTGGCTATATAAGGTAATGAACCTACAATTTTGAATTCAACACATCCCCAATGATTCTCGGGCGCTGCGCTGAAAACCGAAGCGTGACACCCGTTTTGAGAAATGCTTAACGCTGTGCATTCAAAGCGCGGATTTATTCATGACTAGGAGCGCTTTCAAGTGGCAAATGTAAAAAACAAACAAAAAATACCTATAAAAACAAGCAGCGATGAGGGCGTTTGTTTTATAATCTCGGGGTTCGAATGCTTAGCAAATGTGACCAAGATAACAGCATGATTTACAGCCCTATTTCCTGAAACAGCATTGTGGCGAAGCTAAGCTGAGAACAAGAATGCTCTAAAAAATGAAAAGGTAAGCTTTGATGAACACGAGCAGGAAACCAAGAAAAAAAGTCCCCAAAAGAACAGATAAACATGACAAAGTGTAATTATACTGTAGTTGGTCTCTGCTTCCAAAGAGAAAAAGAACGGACAAAGAGGCATGACTGACCACTAGCAAGCAAGGATTTTTAAATGGCACTGAAATTAACAAATAAAGTGGCTTTAAGCCCACAGAAGTATACTTAAAAGTATACAAGAGGTCGTACACTTAGGCTCGACCTAAAAATGTGACAGCACTGTGTGCTTTAAAAATCCCACTAATAATGCTTGAATGTTCGAAGATGGAATCCCTACCACAAAAGCCTCCCTTCATGTTTCATTAGTGGGGGTCATGCCCCCCCAAAATATGGTCATGGCTATGGGCCTGCATAGCAGGGGCTAGCCTGGGGGCTGGTGGTCCCCAAGTCCATTATTGTCTCTCCCACCTTAAACTTTGCCCCCAACAGACCCCCTTCATCATTTTATATCAGCCCCGGGGAGGTGACGGTCCATCAAGACAGCAACTGAAGTATAAGTTTTAAAAAATTTGTGAAGATTTGTCAAGCAGCATCAAAATTATTGGCAAAACTAAATTCACCCCCACCACCAGACGCAAGGGGTCAGGGTGTTCGTACCCTGGTCCCTTTTCTTTATTTTTTACTTATTTTTTGGGACTCAGCTTCAGCGGCGTCCCAAGATGACTGACAACACTTCAATGACTTCTGTTGTTGAAGTGTTATCAGCCAATCAGATCTCTGCACGAGATCGGGAGGGGTCGCAAATCCTTTGCGTCTCTAGATATACAGATTTGGATTTTCTTTAATTTCTCTAAAACTACTGAATGGAATTAGACCAAAACAAAAAGGCACTCTTTCTAGACCAGGACCTACCTTCCTGCCAAATTTGGTGTAATTCCGTCCAGTAGTTTATGCCCTATCTCTGTTCAAAATCTTTATATCTTTCTGGAAAAATGAATGGGAAAAACGTGTTTTGGGACTCCCCCTTTTTCTCGTCTCCCCGGATGGATCACCCCAGAACTTTCCAGGCGGGCAGCTGACGGGACTGGCAAATTGTTTGGGAAAGTTTTGTGAAGATTCATCAAGTGGCGTCAAAGATATAAGCAAGTAAAAAAACTCTTATATATAGAAACAAGATCCTAACTATAACTAGCTTGTGGCGACTGCCACTAGGTAATATATATATATAAAGGCATATTCATATATATAATCACTGACAATACCAAAGGTTACAGGGACGTTATAGTTAGGAAACAGAATTAAAATAGCATAGAAATTCACTTGAAAAACAAAGAAAAAAGGGCGTTATAGTTAGTTCAGGTTTTGCACGTACAAAACCAAAGAAGTTCACATGTTATAGTAAGAGTAAGGTAACTATAACTCGAGCCCCCATCATGCACAGTTTTTTCATCACATTATTTTACTGCAAATATTACATTGATATTATGAATGATGTTATCAAAGATGTCATAAGTGCCGTAATTTATGGAGTAATTAGCAGTGCATGGCGAGGGCGCAAGTTATAGTTACCTAAGAGCACAAGTTATAGTTACTTGAGATAACTCTAACTATAACAGGTGAATTTCTATGGTTTTGTACATGTAAAATCTGAACTAACAATAACGTCCCTGTAACCTTTGTTTTTTTAAGTGAATTTCAATGGTATTTGAATTCTATTTGCTAACTATAACGTCCCTGTAACCTTTGTTTTTTTCAGATAATGTTTATGGATTTTTTTGATTTTCATTATTATACATTAATCCAACCACCGATGCGCATGGCCTTTGGCCGTACAGGACAAGAGTTGGCCGCACAGCCTGGCCTGTTGCCAGACCCTGTGGCCAACCCCTATAACAACCCAACCCCATGCTGCACCCCCTTTAACCACCCAGCCGTGCGCAGTGGAGGTTGGGCACAGGCTAGACCCTGCAGCCAACCCCTATTACCACCCAAACCAATGCGGCACACCCCCGCTGGCCGTGCGCAGCGGGGTTTGGCCGCAGAGCCTGGCTTGCGGACAGACACTGTGGCCAACCCCCCTAACCATCCAACCCCACACTGCGCATGTCCTTTGGCCTGTCTCTCTGGGTGTGAGAATGGGTGTGACAGGGTGTATCTTGGGGTGAGAGTGGCGGTTAGAGTGTCTGTCTGGGTCAGTGTCTTTATGGGTCTGTGGGTGTGTGAGGGTTTCAGTGGGTCTGTGAGTGGGTGTGTGAGAGTCTGAGTGGCTCTCTCAGTGGGTGCATCAGTGTGTAAATGGGTGTGTGCATATGTGAATGTGTTTAAGAGTGTGTGAGTGGGTCTCTGAGTGGGTGCATCAGTGTATGAGTGTGTATGTGAGTGGCTGTATGAGTGTATCTATAGGTCTGTGCGAGCGTGAGTGACAGTCTGACTGTGTATGTGAGTGGTGTGCATTAATGTGTGAGAAAGTGTGTGTGAATGTATTCTTTTTTCCTCTGTCAGCCAGAGTCGCGACTCCATCACGGCTTCACACTGGGTGACGTGCTGAGCGCCACAACAGAGTTGCGATTCCATGATTGTGACCACAAAAAGAGTTTTCATCTTTTTAAACCTAACAAGAGGTCCTTCACTACCCTTTAGTAGCCCCCATGGGGTCAAAGTACCTCTATTCTGACCCCTTCTATAATTCTTAGCTTTTATTTTCATACCCTGGGACTGTGACCCGGTTCATAAAATGGCGGCTGCAACTTTCTGAACCTTGTGGGGCCAACAAATCACAGTATTCCTCATGGTGCAAGGGTTTGCGATGCTCCGCGTAGGATTCACAACGGATCTGTGTCCCTATATATACAAATTTGGATTTTCTATAATTTCTCAGAACCTACTGAACAGATTTACACCAAACAAAAAAAGGGCTTCCTTTTTGCCAAATTTGGTGTAATCCCGTTGAGTGGTTTAGGTGCTATTGCTGTTCAAAACCCCAATGGGGCTCGGTTTTTGACCCTCCCTTTTTCTTGGCCCCCACTTGACGGATCACCCCGAACCTTTCCAGACAGCAGCTGACATGACTGTAAAACGTTTTGGGAAAATTTCGATTCGTCAATCGGTGCCAAAGATCGGCAAAACAAAATCTACATTTTCTATAGAAACTAGGTCCTAATTAAACCTATATATACTTATATATATTAGAGAGAGAGAGAGAGAGAGAGAGATGTCTGTGTTTGTGTGGGGTATTTATAGTTTAATGTTAAAACATGTCTAATTGTAAAACAATTATTTTATTACTAGTGCAAATATTCATTTTATTTAAAAAATAATTACATTAAATTAAAATGATAAACTTTTGCTAAACATGAATAACAATTGCAATTAATACAACATACATACTAACTAAAAATGTTATTGTGGGTGAGATTTTTTTATATTGTTCTTTAAGAAATATTAATAAATTAAATAATATATTGAAATATACTCCACAAGACAGCTTTTTTGTGCGCTGCCTCACAAGGGGGTTGCGTGGTGCCGGGCGTGGCACTCAGCAAAAAAATCAATCAGAACTCAGTAAAACACAAGTCACTCGCACTCAGGAAGACATAAACAAATGTGATTTATTGAAGGTGCTCCAGATCCTGTAACGCGTTTCGGCCTGGTGGCCTTCATCACACGAGATATGACACATATATTTAAATATGTGATGCACATTTAATTGAATGAGTTAATATGCAGTGACATTTATTTCATTAGTTCTACATTAATAATATGTTAAATTATTTACATTTATATTTTATATGAAAATATTTGTAATACTCTTCTTGAAGAATAAAAAACTTTAATAATTTTCCCTATACCTTCCTATAGTGTGATCTCCACCAGTGTGTGAAAAGTTACCAGTCGTTATTTTAGACTCATAAATTCTATCATAGATGTCTCCACCCACTGAACTAAAGAACTGGAAACATGTAATTCTACACTTACGTGTAAATCTACACTTGGAAATAGTTACTAGCACAAAGATGCAGGATTAGATTTACATGTGAGCAAATTTGCATGTGTAATTTTATCTTTGTGAATCAGTACCATAGTTTAAACATAGAAAAATGATTGAAATAAATAAACAGAGGAAATAACTAAGCATTAGCAAAGTAAAGTATCTTCCACCACTTATTTTTAGCCAAATGTGTACATGTGATTAGGAAAAATGCCCACCCTGAGTGCAAAAGAGAACATGGCTGAAGTGGGCTCACACCATGCCCCATACTGCATGCTATGGTGTACAGACACAAACATGAAAGACTGTCGAACAGACTAATGGATGAACAGGGCTGACCTAAAATCCCTCCAATTATTTATATATGTATACTTTTATTTATAATTTCTAACAGGCTGGTGAGACAGCTGAAACTGCCTCTAGGCGAGACCTAAAATGGAACAGGAAAAGCAGGACGCATATGTACAGAAAGGAAGCAAAATACCACACAAAAAGAAAAATGAGTTGTGAAACTGTTGTGAAACTGCTGTACATTATCCTTGATATAGCATGAGTACATCTTTACACAAAGGAGATGGGCCGCCAGCCCATCCCCACACCATGCCTTGATCTGCCCAAGAAGCAGTCTAGCACCAGCCCTAAGTCCAAACAAGAAGTGCAACGTGCATAAGAGCAGTTATAACATCTCAAGTCCATTCTACGCCCATCTTCTAGTGGATAGAAACAGATTATATTGCATATACTTTAAAATCAGATAAAACATAAGTTAAAAACTAATATAGACTGTCTAGTGCCATAATAATACCCAAATACTATAAAACAAGCCTACCATTTGTTTTATAGGCATTTTCCTACAAAGCTGTTATAAATGCTTACGAGAAACCTGACACAGGACTCAATACATTATGAATTGGGGAAAGCTCACCAACCCCTAGCACAAGTTTACTAAACAATAGCATAATTCATTCCTTTCTTAATTGGTCAATCAGTCTAAGAGGGGACAAATATGCTTGATAAAGCTCTGTGTGCCTAGTAGGCCATGCATAAAATCTTGACCTTTTTCTTTCCGTATTACCCCTACTGAAAATAAATATTTGTAAAGGGTAGCCACTATTTAAGTAGATGTGTCTCCCTTTAGTACCCTTAGGGCCTCAATGTGCCTCCTAATAGCTAAATGGTTACAGAGTGGGTAAATCCATTTGCTTCTTGGCTTTTTATATACAGTGCAGAGAAACAACACATGACTTATGGTTTCTTTACCTGCCAAGGATCACATTGTAAATAGATCATTCAGGCCAGTGCTCCTGCCAGCATTCCACATGGATGTAAAGGCCCCTATCTCAAGTATGCCGTATCAGAGCCTAAAATATAAAGTTTTTGCCAATTGTTGTTGGGGAATATCTAAGAATGCCTTGTATGAGGAAGTGTCTTTTAAAATAAGAAATTCATTCATTAATCTCCCTAAGGTGGAAGAATAAGAATGACTGCTTGGATATAAGCCCAGTAGCAGGCTTTTAACAGTTTCTTTAAGACATAGGCCATTGACGTGGGGTCTGTCCAGAAAAATACAAAACCCAGTTTTTCATACCAGGACTGGACATGCCTAAACCACGGGAAAGTAAGGCCTGTGTCAATGGACAATCATTCCTTTACTGCACTGCGGTAAGGCTTAAGCTCCTCTGTGCTCCAAATCCTTACCCAATATATTAAGGGCCTTAGCTGGGCAATATCTCCAACTCGTTTGAGTGCCATATCAAGAAACATAGGTAATAGAGGAGTGCTCTTGGGGAGATGGAGGAGCGATTGTACTAATTTATTTTCACTATGCGTGAGTGGGTCAGTATTCACGTGGCCCCACAGTTTGGCGCCATATAAGGCAGCTGATTGGCATTTTCATTTGTATAACTCTATGGATGGGAGTAGGGCTCTTGAGGTTGTCCCGTGATGTTTTTAATGAATAATTGATGCCGGATATTAAAGCACCGCCCTTCTCTTCTGAATGTGGGGAGACCACGAGGACGAGGCCCTGCTATCTAGCGTAATGCCCATATATTAAAATTTAAAGACCTGCTCCAGTTTCTCATTTCCTAAGGCTTGAATGTTTTAAAATGATCTATGAGGTCTAATTACCATGAATTTTAAAATATTAATCTCCAGACCAGTGGCCCCACCAAAGGAATTAACGTTATCTGGGATCTGCTGTAATCCCATAGGTGTCTGTGAGATTAGAAGGGTGTGATTGGCAAATGGCATAATTTGCCGATGACACATATAGAACTACCTTGACTGAAGCCAGTGACCGAGCCCTTTTATTCAGTGAGGTGCCATGAGGAAATCTTTCTCCAAGCAACATTACCAAAACTGGACATATGAGACCACTGACAAGCATGACTAAAAAGCAACTAAATGAAATATAATAAGTGTGTAAAGCATGAAGAAGCTGTAAGGGGGGAACTTCTGATAATATGCCGATACCCAGCGGCTCTTCTCGGCTCCTGGAATCCCCTGAAACCATGTGGAGCCCCTGGCCTGAGTCCATTGGTAATACGTCCATCGACGTCTGTAACCTTTGATGGTGACATCCCCTTCAATGAAGGCCAACAAGCCTGCAAACTCTGCTCTTGCACATGTGCTATGCTTCTGTTGCTGGCATCTGAGCTATGACAATCCCTGAGCTACCAACTCTGCACTGGTCCCTAGGGCTTCACTTCTACCACGTTGGAGCCACACATGAGAAAGGAACCTATTTGCTGAAGCTGTAGGGCTCCACCAGGAACAAATATGAGAGACAATTGCACCTGCATGGTCAGTGTTGGAGCATTGTTGTCTCCTTCTCATTTGCGACCCCTGATCACACTGTGGACCTTGTGTATGAAGTCCTTTTTCCACTGCAAGCCCTACAATTCCCAAAATCACAGGGTTTGTACAGGCAAAAGGGATTTTCTTTGTCTACAAAATACCTTTTACAAGTTAAAAAATTATTTCCAATTCAGAAAATAACTTTTGCAATCCTTTCCGAATCACTAATAGGAAATCGACATGAAAGGTGTGTTCTCATTACAGATTCAGACAGGAATGGATCAATAGCTTACAAATGCAATTGAGTTTGCAAACCATTGATGAGCTACTGACCCTGTATTGGGGTGGGAACTATTTCGCAAATGCAAAGGAGTCACTTTAGAACATCTTGCCCTTTGGGAATCATGTTGGTAACCTCATTTGGGAAGGCAGTTGTTCAGGAGACTATTGCCTGCTCCCCTTGAATTTTCCCAAAACTGAAAAAATCTTATTGGAATGCAGTCACAGAAATGGTAGTCTGCTGTCCATTACCGACCACCATCCCTGAGTTTGCAGCCAACCTTAAGGGGGTGTAAATTGAGAATTGCTTAATTAATATTAATTAGGTTGCTTGTTGACCTCCAGCAATTTGGTATTTTGTGAACCGAATTATTAGTACATAGGTCGGTATGCAAAATACTATTCTGTTTGCAAAAAGTCATAGCACAATTTGGGACCACCTTTTACAAATGGGATAACAGTACATCAGGCTCGTGTTTTAGCATGCGAGTAAGAATTAACAACAAAAATGTGTGCTCCTTTAAATCGAGAAACTGCACTTTGGCTGTTTGCTTTTCTTTCTCGCCTAGATATGTAAGCTTATTCTGAGAATTGAAGCACAAGAAGGTATGCATGGCATCTGCAGCCCTTTACCCAGATATTTAAAATAATGTCAACTAAACCCCTACACTTACTCGTACTTCCCAATCGTACACCGTAGTAATATATCTTACTTCTTTTTAAAAAAAATACATGACACCAGAGAATTTCAATATTGTATATGAATACATGCATCTAAACATTCAATCCTACAACCAGCCATATAACTTAAACCATGACATTTTGATCTCTCTACCCCCTGAAAGTCAAATCTTAAAGAACAGGTACATGTAGCATCTGGCTCCTGTGGTTCCGCACTCACGGGTTTTCCAAATTTCAATTTATTCAAACCCAGGCAGACTCGTTTCCCCAAAAATTGCTTCTCTCAATGCCGATTTGCAAATTAACAGGTCTTTCATTTTGATTTCCTTTTTAAATGTTTTTCCCCCATTCCTGTTGGTGCACACATCATTATCAGTGGAAACGGACTGATAGTGCACATTAAGGGGGTCATTCTGACCTCGGCGGTAAAAGGTGCTTACCGCCGGTCAGAAGACCGCCATAACACCACCGCGGTCGCGGTAAACCGCCACGGTCATTCTGACCCGCAACTGGCAAACCGCCAAAAACCCGACATCAACAAAATTCTGCCACACCAACGGCCAGCGAAAAACTGGCGATGACCAAACCTCCACCGTCACGCCAACAGAAATACGCCCATGCCATTCCGACCCACAAATCCCCGCAGCGGTCTTTCAACCGCGGTATTCCATTGGCGGTACACACCGGCGCGCTCAAAATACACACACCTTTACAAAACACTACCACATTGGACAATTCAAAATACACACACCTGAGACACATACACACACCACTCCCACACACCCAATACAATATAAAACACACACCCACATCACCCACAAACCCTTACGACCACAATTGCGACTGAAGGACAGAGAGAGACAGCACAGAATAGAGTAGACCATCACACAGAGGCAAATCACAACATCACCCACACAATACCCACGCATAAAACACCATACACCACCACACTCACCACACTCTACAACACATACACCACCCCTCACCTCATCCACACCACCCCATGGCACCCCAAAGACACCCCAGGTTCTCTGACGCAGAACTCAGGGTCATGGTGGAGGAAATAGTTCGGGTAGATCCCCAGCTCTTCGGGACACAGGTGCAGCACACCACCATTGCCAGGAAGATGGAGCTATGGCAAAGAATAGGGGACAGGGTCAACGCTGTGGGACAGCATCGACGACATCAGGAAGCGGTGGAACGACCTACGGGGGAAGGTGCGTTCCATGGTATCAAGGCACAACATCGCGGTGCAGAAGACTGGCGGCGGACCCCCACCTACTCCCCCAGAATTCACAGCATGGGAGGAGGAAGTCTTGCACATCCTGCATCCTGAGGGCCTCGCAGGAGTAGGCGGAGGAATGGACTCTGGTAAGTCAAATCTTCGCTACTTCATTCCCCCCACCCCACTTGCATGCCAAATCATACCCCCACCCTCACCCCCACCCCATCACACCAACTCCTTGCAAATGGCTCACCATCACAACCCACCCATCCCAAAACCTAGCCCTGCATGCGTCCCCAAAGCATGGACACCCATCACCAAAGCATGCCCACTGCACATACCCATCTCCCCCACAAGCCACCGTCACAAAAGCCCCCACAAGGGAATGCCAGCACTGGGGTACACGGCCACCCACCCATTACACGAAATGGCACACACAGAAGCAATAACCGTACTCTTATACCCCTGCAGGACCCGAACGCCACCACATCCGCCCAGGAGGGTCCAGAGATGTCCATCCCACCCCCAGAAGAGGCCCCCAGAGATGACAGCAGCTCTGTCTCCCTGGACCCAGATGACCAGCCCGGCCATTCGGGGACCTCGGGACAGTCGGTTCCCCACAGACAGCCACAGGCTACAGCAGACCTAACCCCCTCTGGGAACACCAGCACAGCTCCCACCCAGCGGGCCCATGCCTCTGTCTCCAGGACACGTCAATCAGCGGTGTGTCCACCACTACAGGGCACCCAGGTTGACCCACCACCCCAACAACAACAGGGACCTGGGGGCAGTGGTAGTGGGCACACGGTCCAGGGGACAGAGGCCCAGGGAAACAGGGGAACTGGGAGGGCTGCTGTGCGACAGGGGGGGGGGGACAGGCCCAGGGAACCGACTCTCCAAGAGGCCCTCTCCTCCATCATGGGAGCATACCACCGCTCCCAGAAGACGATGGCTACGGTACTGGCCAGGTTCCAGGAGATCCAGGTACTGCAGGAGGAACAGTACATGGGGTTCAGAGAGGAACTGAGAAACATTAGTTCCGCAATGGGGACCATCGTCGTAGCTCTTAACCAGATAGTCACCACATTGCGGGACCATGTGGCACCACAAAGGGCCCCTGTCACTAGCATGGACCCAGACCAGGCTACCACCTCCGCCGGCGCTAGTGGACAGGAGGCCCCCACACAACGACAGGCCACCAGAACCCCACCTCCTGCAGAAGAAGAACCACCCCGCAAGCGGTACCTGAGATCTCAGAAGAAGACAGAGTAGGATGCCAAGACCCCCGCCAGCAAAGGATACCCCCTGATGTCATCCCACTGTCCCACATTGTCACCCTGTCCAAACTTAAACTGCCCCTGCTCCATCCTTCCACAGGCATATAGACAATGCACCTGTGAGACTGAAAACTGGACTCTGCCATGGACATTACTCCACCATCACCCATCACCGTTTTTCAATCATGTCTCTAAATTGAGCACTTTAATAAAATCACTTATTGCACTTAAAAAATCTGGAGTCTGCTTGTATTTTGAACAAATGTATTAGACATAACGGTGCCAAAATGTTCAGTTACATTGTGATGACAACATACCACTGTCACACAGCTGTAGTCCATGGGCAAACAAAGCAGAGGTCACGCAGTGGGGCCCACAGCTCTGAAAACGGAAGGGAAAGTCACAACTCAGTTAACAGGGACTGGGGGGAAACACAGACAGTAGAGAGGCAGGAGACTTTAAGTAAATGTAAAATGGCGGGGTTGATTCGTACCTGTGTGCTACTGAAAATACTGTTGTATCACTGTGTCCCTGTTGTCTGTGTCGTCCCCGTCGTCTTCCTCCTCTTCACTCTCCACAGGCTCCACAGCTGCTACAACACCACCATCTGGACCATCCTCCTGCAGGAAAGGCACCTGGCGTCGCAAAGCCAGGTTGTGAAGCATACAGCAGGCCACGATGATATGGCACACCGTCTTTGGTGAGTACATTAGGGATCCACCTGTCATATGCAGGCACCTAAACCTGGCCTTCAGGATGCCGAAGGTCCGCTCGATCACCCTCCTTGTCCGCCCATGGGCCTCATTGTACAGTTCCTCTGCCCTGGTCCGGGGATTCCTCACTGGGGTCAGTAGCCACGACAGGTTGGGGTAACCAGAGTCACCAATTAGCCACACACGGTGTCTCTGTAGCTGTTCCATCACATAAGGGATGCTGCTATTTCGCATGATGTACGCGTCATGCACTGACCCAGGGAACTTGGCATTTACATGGGAGATGTACTGGTCAGCCAAACAGACCACCTGGACATTCATCGAATGATAACTTTTTCTGTTCCTGTACACCTGCTCACTTTCACTGGGGGGAACCAAAGCCACATGGGTCCCATCAATGGCACCAATGATGTTGGGGATATGTCCAAGGGCATAGAAATCACCCTTCACTGTAGCCAAATCGCCCACCTCAGGGAAAACAATGTAGCTCCGCATGTATTTCATCAGGGCAGACAACACTCTGGACAAAACCTTAGAAAACATAGGCTGAGACATCCCTGATGATATGGCCACTGTTGTTTGGAATGATCCACTTGCCAAAAAATGGAGTACTGACAGCACCTGCACCAGAGGGGGAATCCCTGTGGGTTGGCGAATGGGGGACATCAGGTCTGGCTCCAGCTGGGCACACAGTTCCTGTATAGTGGCTCGGTCAAGTCTGTATGTCAGTATGACATGTCTTTCTTCCATTGTCGACAGGTCCACCAGCGGTCTGTACACGGGAACATTCCTCCATCTCCTCGCAAGTCCCAGCGGACGGTGCCTAGGAAGGACAATATGGAGCACAGAGTCAAGCAACCCACAGGTACGTAACCACAGCTTGCACAGAACACGATTCGCTATGCATTGAATGGCTTGTATGAGTGGCAATGCAACGCCTAGGCCTGTGTGACGCAGTAGAAATTAAGCCATGTGGGCCCTTGAAATGGCGGCTGCCTGACCTGTGAAGTGTGACAATGGGATGTGAGGTCAATGCGCTGGCGTGGCACACCGTGGCGGTAGGCGGTCGAAGACCGCGGCGCAAAGCAGCATTGGTTAACATTGAACCCTATGGGTCTCAGGAGCCAATGACGATGTGCGCCGGCGGTCGCGGTACGCACCGCCGCGGTACGCACCGCCGCGGGCGTGACCGCCATTTTCTATCTGCTTAATCACTCAAGACCTGATCATCCACAGGAGAGGACCTATACTGCAAGTGCTGCTGTGACCTCGGTCTGGAAGAGACAATGGCTGCTGCGACTAGGGAAAGGGCCCATGCCTTCACATCTGAGGAATTGGAGAAACTTGTTGATGGGGTCCTCCCCCAGTATGCGCTACTCTACGGTTCTCCAGACCAACAGGTAAGTACACTGGGACCATGCTTTGTGGGCAATGCCTGGGTTGAGTGGGGTGAATAAACGATGGTGCGGAGGGGAGCGTATGAGGCATGCATCAAACGACAGATGAGAGCAAGTGCCACATGGCAAGTGTGGGGATGGGGGGACACTCACATCGAGCATGCAGAAAATTCTGATATTGTATTTTCTCTCCCTGTATGTGTCACATAGGTCAGCGCCCATCAGAAAGTCGACATTTGGCATGCCATCGCCAAGGACATCCGGACCCTGGGGGTCCACAACAGACGGGGCACCCACTGCCGCAAGAGGTGGGAGGACATCCGCCGCGGGAGCAGAAAGACCGTGGAGGCTCTGCTGGGGATGGCCTCCCAACATAGGAGGGGTGCCACGCGTCAATTGACCCCCCTGATGTCTCGGATCCTGGCGTGGCCTACCCAGATTTGGATGGACGTGTGAGGACATCACAGCAGACACAAGGGGGTGAGTACACTCTCATTCTGCTGACAATGCGCGCAGTGGAGGTGTCTGGGTGGGGGAGGAGGGCTGTGGGTATCCCTAGGCCAGGGCGATTTCTGTAGGCTAGGCCCCTCCGTAAGGCATGGCCCTGTGCCCCCGCCGCCCACCTCTGTAGGGTGCCAAGTACAGCTATCCATGGCCCTGTGTCACCTATGTGTGCAGTTGTCGTCCATAGGCTTGTAGGCCATGTCTCACTGATTGAGTAGTGTACCCCAAGTGCGCAGCGTAGTGCAGGGGGCTTCTGTGTCTGTCCTCTCCGCCAACTGTGTTGCCAATGCATGCACTCAACATGTCTTTATTCTCCCCCCCCCTTTTTTTGTCTGCTCTTCCTGTTCATGTGTGCATTAGCATCATCTGGCAGAGGAGAAGTGGCATTGGCGCACGAGGGAGCTGCATCTCACATGGCCCCGGAGGGCCATGCAACGGACTCAGATTTGACAAGTGAGACGGAGGGCGAGGGGGGCTCCACAACAGGGACACGTGGAGACATCAGCGACACCGACACGTCCTTGGAAGGGAGCTCCCTTGTGGTGGCGGCAACATCCGTGCCCACCGCAACAACAGGTACAGCCGCCACCCAGCGCACCAGCTCCGCCCTCCCAGCAGCCCCTCAGCGTTCGGCCCGTGCCCGCTCGCACACCAAGGCGGGCATCTCCTTTGCCCCAGGCACCTCAGGCCCTGCCCCAGTTATCCCTGCTGCCCTCAGTGAGGAGGTCATCGACCTCCTCCGGACGCTCATTGTTGGGCAGTCTACCCTTTTGAATGCCATCCAGGGGGTGGAAAGGGAGGTGCATCGGAGCAATGCATACCTGGAGGGCATTCATTCGGGTCAGGCTGCCCATCATCGATCGTTCAAAGCTCTGGCCTCAGCACTGATGGCAGCCATTGTCCCTGTCTCCTGCCTCCCTCCTCCAACTCCCTCCACCCAGTCCCACTCCCCTGTTCCTCTGCCTATCCCAGACACACCTACAGACCAGCCTGCACACACCTCAACACCCAAGGTCAGCTCATCCAAACATAAGCACCACACATCACAGAAGCATTCACACAAGCAACATCCACATGCAGACATGCCAACAGCCACTGCCTCCTCTGTATCCCCCTCCTCCTCGTCTCCCTCCTCCCTCCCTGTGACGTCCCAACTCACACTTGCATGCACCACTTCATCAGCCACTACGACCATCACCAGCACACCCACCAGAACACTCCGCACACGTGCAGTCACCACCCCCACTGCCATTTACACGTCCCCTGTGTCCTCTCCCAGTGTGTCTGTCACCCCCTCTTCCAAACCACACAAACGCAGGCAGCTACCCACCCAACAGCCATCCACCTCACGACTGCCTCCGTCACAAGCACCTGCACCCATAGACAGCACACTTGACTCTCCTACAACCACATCCTCTTCCTCCACTCCCATACCCACTGCACCTACCCTTCCCATTGCTCCCAAAAAGTTTTTCCTCTCCAAAATTAACCTCTTTCCATCACCTGACCCACCCCCTCCATCTCGTAAAAGTCCAATCTGCACCTCAGCCACCACAACCCCTGGACCTACAAGGACCATAGTCCAGGGATATTGGAGTCCCCCACCTTCGAGGGCAGCCACATCGGCCAGCAGCAAAGGGACAGCCAGCCCACCCCCAGGGAAAAAAACAAAAAAAGCCAAGGGCCGGCGCGAGAAAACAGAGACAGCAGCCTCCACAGGCACCACCCTGGCACTGTCAGGGAGTGGGGTGCCACCTGGCACATCTCCAAAGAGAGGCAAGGGCCACAGAGGATCAGGCAAGGATGGCAAGGGCAGCACGGCCGAAAGGTCCGGCAGCAGGCGAGCTGCCCAGGAGGCCCCCACCAGCCCCATTCCGGGGGTGAAGGAGGACACCCACGGGCACGAGCCACCAGCACAGGAGGGCCCAGCAAGCGAGAAGTCGGATGGCGAGTGAACACCATCTATAGGCCGGATCTGGTGCCCTGGAGACACATGTGAAGCACCGCTGAACAGGGCCCTTCAAGACAAGCACCGCTGAACAGGGCACCGCCGTGTCAAGAACCGCTGAACAGGGCCCTTCAAGACAAGCACCGCTGAACAGGGCCCTTCAAGACAAGCACTGCTGAACAGGGCCCTTCAAGACAGGCACCGCTAAACAGGGCCCTTCAAGACAAGCACCGCTGAACAGGGCACCGCCGTGTCAAGCACCGCTGAACAGGGCCCTTCAAGACAAGCACCGCTGAACAGGGCCCTTCAAGACAGGCACCGCTGAACAGGGCACCGCCGTCTCAAGAACCGCTGAACAGGGCCCTTCAAGACAGGCACCGCTGAACAGGGCCCTTCAAGACAAGCACCGCTGAACAGGGCACCGCCGTGTCAAGCACCGCTGAACAGGGCCCTTCAAGACAGGCACCGCTGAACAGGGCACCGCCGTGTCAAGAACCGCTGAACAGGGCCCTTCAAGACAAGCACCGCTGAACAGGGCACCGCCGTGTCAAGAACCGCTGAACAGGGCCCTTTAAGACAGGCACCGCTGAACAGGGCACCGCTGTCTCAAGAACCACTGAACAGGGCCCTTCAAGACAGGCACCGCTGAACAGGGCCCTTCAAGACAAGCACCACTGAACAGGGCACCGCCGTGTCAAGCACCGCTGAACAGGGCCCTTCAAGACAGGCACCGCTGAACAGGGCCCTTCAAGACAAGCACCGCTAAACAGGGCAACGCCGTGTCAAGCACCGCTGAACAGGGCCCTTCAAGACAAGCACCGCTGAACAGGGCCCTTCAAGACAGGCACCGCTGAACAGGGCACCGCCGTGTCAAGAACCGCTGAACAGGGCCCTTCAAGACAAGCACCGCTGAACAGGGCACCGCCGTGTCAAGAACCGCTGAACAGGGCCCTTCAAGAAAGGCACCATTTTTCCCTTAAACAATATCTTAAGTAAGAGTTGTTCTATGCAGAAGCATATCACTGTGGCCTAGGGGTTGACTTTTCAAGAACGCCTTGATCTCTGCCAGCCATGTATGTACAGCCCTTCCTTGTGGCTTCTGCCAGGTACAGTCTCTGTCAGCGTAACACAAAATCAGGGGCCACCCTCTATAATGGGATATGGGGGCCTCGGTCTTCATAGCACACAGATATTCATTCACCTGGGCCTCAATGGGGTCTCCCTGAAAGGCAGAGGAGCGCCTTGAAGAGGCGAGGGCACCCCGGGGGAGAGCCCCCAGGTGGGTGCGCCTGCACCCACCCCCGTGCCGCAGGGGCTGCGGGGCCTTGTCTTACGCTCTTGGCAGCCTTCTCCCAAGGGTTACAATTTTCTCCCTTTTAGGAGTCGGTTTACATTCAGTGCCAGCCTTCAGCTCCTCGCTCCATCTCACGCCATGTAAAGAGACCGCAGCCCCCAGAGAGCTCCAGACTCTTCTATCATGCGCGGGAAACGAGCGGAATGGATTCCACCTCCGATGCAGACAGACGGAAGCCACGGCTGCGTGCTCTGAATGTTAATAGAGCAGTGACCTGTGCTGATGCTCGGAGGGCCCGGCGAGCTCTGTTCCCAGTGCCTAATTTGTGCTTGTTGTTTCCGGTGCGGAGCACCGGCACTTATTTTTGAGGCTCGGCACTTATTTCTGTGCCTCAAGCAATTACTGCGAGCAAGAGACACATATAGGAAAGACGGTGGAAGAGAAAAAAAGCGTCACAAAGGGAGAAAGTAGAAAGCTACAAGAATGATCTGAAGGGGCAAGGAGTGGCTGTAAATAGTTTAAAGAGGCTCGGGATGGCTTCAGGATTAGCTGCCTCACTATTCCGTGTTGGCAAATTTAATTGCAGCAGCCGCGTGTTTAAGAGGCGGGCTTTCAGGCCCCAGCACATTTTTATTTACAAATTAAGAACTGTCTGTTTTGCTTAATTCTGCAGGAAGCTGGGCCTGAAAGACAGGTATTGGGTTGTGGAAATCTGTGTTTACTAGTCAAGTCCCACACCGTTCCGAGGGAACGGACTTCTTTCCTAGGCTAATATTTGTGTTTCTTCGGGGATGTGGAGACGTTTTATCCCCATGATAGACATCCTAGCTCACAGCATAAACTGCTTTTAATATTTATGCATATCATTTATACAAGTTTATATCAAACGTTACGGCACGTGCATAACCGTAGTTCGTTTTGCCAGCCTTAAGAAATTCGTCTGGTGGTCAGTGGACGTTTTTCTGTCTGTAAGAAATTCTCTGTTGACCTGCTTCCTAGTCACGTTTGAATCCCCACAGATCAACCAAACCTTTCATCTTTCTAAGGTCGATAAAGTGAGCAGCATTGAGTTGGATAACTATACATTGCTGTTGTTCTGCACCAAGATGTCCCTAGGATGAATGCGAAGTTTACAAGTACGCATGTTAAGTTACAGATCAAGAAAATATTTGTGAATTATATTAAAAACATTTTAGGTAGTAATGGCGGCTTACTCAGCATTATGTTTGTTATGATACAAACCACAAAGCAGAGGGTATTTCTGTAGAATAAAAAAAGAAATCCTGTTGCTCTGCAGGGAGTCTGCTCTCTGTGTGCTGTGGAAATTTTTGTCTTTTCCTGCTTGGGATCACCACGTCTGACGTGCAGGGGCGTAGCCTGGCCACTAAGATTGAGGGGCGTGATGGGTGTGAGCTTTAAAACAATCATTCTGGCATCATATCATAGCAGAATGCATGAGAAGCGAAGCTTGAGGGGTCTTAAGGGCAGTGGAAAGAGAGAGCGGTGTGGATCGTTAGGGGGACGTACAACGCAATATTTTCTAAAATAACCAACCTTTTTTAAAAATTTAAAGACAGAGAGGAGAGCGTGTGTGTGTGTATGTTTTTATCTATGTCTGCATGTAAAAATCTCATGGGCAATCCGACAGATACCTCACCATAACCGACTGAAAGCACCTCTAACCAACTATTTACTAGAGTATACCAATATTAGGGGGTGTAACACCCCAAACACCCTCTGAAGCTACGCCCCTGTTGACGTGGCGCTCCAGTACAGGTGAACTGAACGCGAGAAGGCCCACCCTTAATAGGCCCTAGCTTCACTGTTCATTGATGGCTTTGTGAGGGATAGTGAACCAGCCAGAGGTTTCTGACCCTCGAGCTATCAATAGCTGAGGTGCTTCTCCAGGAAACTGAGGCATTCCCCCACCTCTAAGTAAGGGGTGGGAGGGGTGAGTTTGACTATCACACGATCCACGGTGGGGCCATATATATAAAATGTGACTTCATCTCAAACAATCTCGTCAGGAATTGTTATAGCGGAAATGTTCACGAAAGACAAGTCTCTGCAGACCTTTTGAGAAGAAAAATTGGGTTTTAGGCCATCATCCGCCAGTTCAACTGTTGATCGTTCAGGAAGGTAATGACCATGTATTAATAGGAAACAAGTAATGACAAAGCCAATCCAAAGGAGGAAAGCTAATATAGTCAAAGAAAGCCACAGATAGTTCCATGGAGAAATAAAATATCTAGTTTTAAGCCAATTTATCAGCTTACATGTTTTTGGAAGTTCAGGTGTAGAAGAGGCAAATGAGTCTGAAAAGGTGTCATTGATGTCAGCAAAGTATCCAGAAGCAGTTCGAGTAAAAACACTTCCAATCTCAATGATCCTTTTATAGCCCTCCCACTCCTGTAGGGGTAAGCATCCACTTACTCAGTATTATGTGCATGATTGTCATTGAGCTTTTACCAAAACGTCAAGGAGGTTGATATTTCGTTTAAGGACCTCTGCAAAGTTACACCGGTTCCTTCTGACTTTGTAAAAACACTTCTAGACAGCTGAACATGTTTTTCATCCTAGACCTGCGAACCCCGCCCATATCTGTTAATAGTAGGTTTTTGCTTCCTTTACTGCTAACCAAGCGCCTGGTGTAGTAAGCTGGAATGGCCCACCATGCTGTAGTCTAATCTTGCTGTTTTTTTTCTTCTTTTCTATCCAACTGGCATAGCCAGTGGCTGCAATATTTTTTAATGATACCTGCCTTAACATCCTATAGGTGTCCTCAAATGATACAGGCTCTAGGAGAATACAATTTTTGAGAAGGCATTTCAGCTAACTTTTTTTCTTAAAATGTGCAAAATAAATAATGTAGATTACCAAATACCAGACTTCTATTCTTGGAATGCTTTTTTATCTGAAATTGTATTCTATTGTTCTTTTGGTTTCTGCCCATCCGTCCCCTGCTTCATTGTTGTCACCTATTTTTCCCTCTTGTCCTCCAAACGACACCACCGACCCAACCTGATTCTTTGCTCTTTCCGTTTACTCCCCCTTGTTACTCTCCTCTCCTTTTCTTATTTTTTCTCTTATTTGTGTTGGGAGTTGATTCTTCCAAATCCCCCTGATTATGCCACCTATTTACATTTATTTTTCTTTGATTTTACCTCGCCCGTAGCACTCATTTAAAATTTGTAGGCCCATCACCTGAATTGTGTTTTTTTACCATGTTCACCATTCAGTTTTACCCTGTTTCATTGCTTCTTTCCATTATTTTTTCTTTTTTGCTTTTGCCCGCCATTTGCACTCCATTTTGCTTTAATCGAGCTGCATAATAAATAGGAAGGGACTACTGTGACCCAAAGATATTTATTTTCACATTGTTCATTACTTACCACTAGGTGTAATGAATTGCCTTTCTTTTCCTTCTTTTTTTTTTAGTAATTGCAGGTTTTTGTGTATATTTTTTATCAGTTTCCAGTCCCAAACTTTCATGAGAGCCGTGATGTTTTTCTCCTTTTATTCTCTTTTTGAACATTCTCACTTAATAAGTAATTAAAGGAATTTCTTACAAAATATATCTTGATGTTTTGAATTCCCATTTGTTTTACTCTCATAATTGTTTCTTCCATTTAACTACCTACAGCTGTCTGTAGAAAAGTCTTTGAAAGACATGATATTCATGCCACGAATGTGGTGCTCATTCTACATGCTCATCCCACATCACTCTTACTTATGGAGAACATTTTTGGTCTCATAGCATGTCTCTTTCTTAATAATTCAATTTGTTTTTCTGTCACACAGTAATTTCCAAAGTGCAGCTGGTAGGCTTTGAAACAAGGCCCTTCCTTTGTCCTTACTCCTCAGGTCTCTGGAACTGTGTTGGAAAAGAAGGAAATTGTATAATGTATATTTTAAATCTAGTGGACAATTAAAAAAGAGTGGCACAGGATCAAAGCAGACAAAACATACACGAGGAGTGTGAGGTTGCCTTTCACGGTTGTCTGAGGGTAGACCACTTGATGGCTCTAAATATACAGTCTTGAAGTGATTCAGGGTACGAGGATATCTCAGGGGAGTTAACACAGAGTAAGGTGATGTTATCTTACCACTGCAGTCCTTTTGTTGGTTAGGTGCTGTGTGTAGGACACCTTGCAGTAGGGCTAAGTGGGTTTCTGAAATCCGAGGAAACTGTGTAGCCTCTGAATACCATAGTTTTTGTGCAGTATGAGCACTCTCTTGTGAGCTCTGGATGATGTGTGAGGGAGTCGTAGAGTTGGTTGATGTCACTGTGTGTCAATCCTTTCAGGCTGAAATGTGTGTCATTATTTTACAGGTGGAAGTTAACTCAGTGGTACTTCTTATGGTTCCATCAAATGTTGAATATCAGATTGAAAGGACTGCTACCTTGTGGCATACCACAGGTCGCTGGAATCCACTGTGATCCAAATTAGTTCATCTTGACTGGTTCATGTGAATTAAACAGGTGGATGTGAACCATGTCAACATAATGTTGTGGACGTCTGTCCATGAACATGGAGTGCTCAGTAGAGCTTGGTGATTGAGTGTGTCAAATGCTGTAGATAGGTTCAGGAGGACATAGAAGAAGCTGTCACAGCTGTTGATAATAAGAAGGACATCATCTGGTACCAATATGTTTGCTGTTGCTATGCTACAGAGTAGTCCAATGATGGATCAGTAGTTGTGGTGAACAATATTGCCTTTCATTTGTGTGTGTAGCCGAGAGGTGACTGCTTTTTCAGTTCTCTGGCTGTGAATGGGTATATTTGTGAAATGGTGATAATTCAAAGGGACCCGTGGTCCACCCAGCCTTCACCCCAAGATATCACAGTCAACTGAAAATGACAGAATCTTCAGATGAGGGCATAAATGGAGCACCTCATGTACAGTTGAGAATATAAACAAAAAAACACAGTGTATGGAGGGATGCTAAATAGGAGATACAGAAGTTCATCAAAACATCAAACACATACAGTCCCACTACACAGTTTGTTTTTTTAATAGCAGGAAGTTAGGTCCAGTCTTTAGTATACTTGGGGAAGATGTCTTGTGCATGTCAGGCTAGGATAGTTATTATCACTTCATGGAAACAGAACTTGATGACTAACAAACATCGACCATTGTAAAAAGAAAGGGTTCACAATCCTAAGCTTGCAGAGGGTTGGCTGGCTTCAATTAAAGTGAAAATGATCTCTAAATGTGGTGAAAATGATCTTGCGATGTGTTAAAAATGGTAAGCTAAGAAACATTATAATCTTTGTCAAGTATAACCCTACATTCCTGAATGAAGAAGGAGCATAACATTTTTGTTTTACAAGGTCTTCTGGAGTCAAGGGTTTTCTCCAGAATTTCCCTTGTCTGTGGATTATTCATTTGTTGCCTTAGTTCTAGTAAGCATTATGGTAATGAGGGCTTTGTCTGTTTAGTGCCTGTTCTTATTGGGGTTTGCTTGGGCACTTTGACTTGTTGTTATGATTCATTCAGTTCATTTGTGAGTTGACGTCAGAGGAGTCTGTTGAAGATGCCATGGTGCTAAGGTTTTATTGGAGAGACTCAAAGGGGAAGCCGTTGAAGGATTGGTATAGCTGTTTGGTTGGCTTGCGATGGCTGTGATGGGTGGTTTTTACAGATCAATATTCAGGCTGCTTTTACCACTCCAAATGTAGAGGAGGGTGCCAGACGAGGGTCTACATTTGTTTTATATATTTTGCTGTTTTGTTGAGCACTAGGCATTGTCTCATGGCTACTTCAGAGTGCTTTTCAGTAGAATGTAAAGTAGAGAAGCAGGAGACAGAAATCCATGAGGTTTCCAATATTCCTAATTCTCTACCAACAGCACTCAGACCCAGTCAAATGCTGCTTTGAATAGTTCAGTGTCTATGAATTTCCTGATATTCAGATAGGTAAGTTGCCCTCCTAAGGTCTGATTCATAGCTTTCCACCTCCTGATGATCTGCCTCTGGATTTCAATGTCTTGAAAGTTTGTAGGATGATCCAATACAATGTGGTGGACCGGAGATTCCTACCTTGATGGTGTTGAATACTAGGTACAGAGTTTTATTTTATGTGGGTTGGTCTTGAGTTGTGGTGTTTGATGTTTGCAGTCCTAACAAAACAGAGTGGAGCTATTGTCTTGAATGTCATAGTCTCTTGGCAGGCAGATGTAGTTAGTGTTGATAATGGATGCTTGGACAACAAGGCTTTTGGTTTCTTGCATTAATGATCTGTACAGTTACATGTTTTGGGGTTTTGAGGAGTGTTCTTGTAATGTACAGACTAAGTGGCATTGTGGATAACACTCAGGCCTCCTGCGTTTATTTTGTTCTGTCAGTGTGTTGAATGCATTGGATGTTAATGACGAATGCTGCGAATGTGTGTTGAGGTGGGTGTGAGCCATATTCCTGTGATTAACATGGTCTGTCTCTCATTTGTGTCTTGTGATGGTGTCTTCAATGTTTGCTACATGTTGTACTTCAGAGTGAGCAGTGATGAGCATGTGATGTATTGTGTGGTCTGTGTGCTTGCTGTATTGAAAAGGGTATAAAACATGTCGGTGATTGGGAGGTGGCAAGCAGGTAGATCAATTGTCAAAGAGATGCTGAAAGTCATATTCTGAAATAACTAGACTGTAACACCGCTAAATCTAATTTAGGTTGAGGTTTTAAACTAGCTGATAAAGGATGTGTGATGAAATGTGATCAGGATGTAGTTAGTGTTTACTGTTGTATACATTTTTATTGCTAAGTTGTTAATAAGTATGATGCTAATGTTTACTCTCATGATTGTCAAAGAATAGCAAATACTATTGATTTCTAGTCAAATACCAATATTTGTATATGTGCTGATTTTCAGGGTTGCCAGTTGGACTCTACAATAATCACCTGCAGATGAGAGATTCTATGGCAATTCTTCTCACTCTGAAGACCCATAATCAAACAAGCAAAACTCATTGGGAGATGTGAGAGACATCAGTCAGTTTTGTTTTTTCTCTAACAATATTGTAGTTTTCTTTTGGTGTTTACGAAATCTACCAGGCGTTAACCTCAATAATTCTGGTAACACAACACTCTAGATCCTCTTCCTCCAAGAAACCATGCCCATCATTCCTTAATAACATACCAATTGTCCTCAGTAACAGCCAACACCTTTCTATGGTTTACCCCAGTTAATCTTTTTATACATAGTGACCTTTACATCCCTCACAGAAGCTGCCCCAGCTATTGCTGTTGGTTTAAGAATATATGCCTATTAGAAATGGGGTCTCTTATTGGCAGAGGTATACACCTTTGTCTAAATAGGGATCACAATCCTAGTCAGGGTAAGTCACACATTCCAAAACTGTCCTGTGCTCACCCTCTGGTAGCTTGGCACTGAGCAGCCAGGCTTAACTTAGAAGGCAATGTGTAAACTATTTGTGGAATAAATCATGCAATAACACAGTGAGAACACCACAAAAAGACACCACACAGGTTTAGAAACATATAAGATATTTATCTGATTAAGTTAAGGTATAAAATGATCAAGATTTTATAATCACAAGTGGAAATATCACTTTTGTAATGATAGGAAGAGTCTTTAGTTCATAAAAGCAACAATTGTCTCCTGCAAGCACAAAGTACCTGGTTTACGTCAAAATTACATGCACAAGGACCGCATAGGAGGAGATGCGTGGAAAAAGGTAGGAATGTGTGTCGGTTTTCCGAGCACACACAGACGATGCATCGATTCTTTTCCATGCGGCAAGGGCTTTGCGTCGGTTTCTGGCACGCAGGCTTAAATCCTCTTTGCGATGTGGGGTCTTTTCATGCCCAGGGATGATGTGTGGAAATCCTGGGCGTGGGGGCAAAGTCAGCTGTTGCGTCAATCCGGCGGGTGATGCAGCAGAATTTCTGCTGCACGGCTGGTGCTGCGTCAATTCCTCTTGCAGTAAGTCAGGCTGTGTCGTTCTGGCTCAGCGATGCGTCGATCCGGTGGGCTGTGCGTCAAAGTTTCGGTCTCAATGTTGGAGCTGCGTCGATCAACATTAAGGGAGCCGGGCTGCGTCGTTCTAGTTCGGCGATGCAGTGATTTCCTCACCGCTGGACAGGCTGGGTGTTGATTCCGACAGGCTGTGCTTCAGTTTTCACCGCACAAGGAGTTTCTTCACAGAGATGAAGTCTTTTTGGCCCTGAGACTTCAGGAAACAGGAGGTAAGCTCAATCCAAGCCCCAAGGAAGCAGGGCAACAGCAAGGCAGCAGTCCTTTACAGCAAAGCAGTCCAAGTGAGTCCTTTCGACAGCCAGGCAGCTTCTCTTGGCATGTTGCAGGTTCTGGTGCAGAGTGTCTGTCCCAAGAAGTGTCTGGGTTGGTAGGGTCAGGGACCAAGTTAATATACACAAGTGCCTTTGAAGTGGGGGAGACTTCAAAGAGTGGGTTTGAAGTGCACAAGGTCCTCTTTTAATACAACTCTGTCTGCCAGGGTCCCAGTAGGGGGTTTGGCTATCCATTTTGTGAGGGCAGGCCACAGCCCTTTGAAATGTAAGTGTCAGACCCTCCACCCTTCCAGTCCAGGAAGACCCATTCAGTATGCAGATGTGTGCAGGTCTGACTGAGCATCTTGTGTTTGTGGTTGTCTGGGTGAAATGCACAAGGGAGCTGTCAACCAGCCCATCCCAGACCTGGATTGGAGACAGGCTGTAAGGCACAGAAGGATTTAAGTTCAGAGAAATGCTCACTTTCTAAAAGTAGCATTTCTAAAATAGTAATATAAAATCCAACCTCATCAGTCAGCGGGATTCTGTATTACCATTCTGGCCATACTAAATATGACCCGTTTACCCCTTTCTAATCAGAATCTACCACTCAAACAGTTTATAAGGGTAGCCTTAATGTCAGCCTATGAAAGGAGCAGGCCTCACAGCAGTGGAAAACGAATTTAGGACTTTTCCACTACCAGGACATACAAACACTCAGGTATATGTCCTGTGCTTTACCCACACAACACCCTGCCCTCTAGGTTACCTAGGGCCTACCTTAGGGGTGACTTACATGTAGAAAAAAGGGAGTTTAAGGCTTGGCAAATACTTTTAAATGCCAAGTCAAAGTGGTAGTGAAACTGCACACACAGGCCTTGCAATGGCAGGCCAGAGACATGGTTAAGGGCCAACTTAAGTGGGTGGCACAATCAGTGCTGCAGGCCCACTAGTAGCATTTAATTTACAGGCCCTGGGCACATCCAGTGCACTTTATTAGGGACTTACAAACAAATTAAATATGCCAATTGGGAAAGAGCCAATGTCACCATGTTTTAAGGGAGATAGCATATGCACTTAGCACTGGTTAGCAGTGGTAAAGTGCACAGAGTCCTAAAACCAGAAAAAATAGTGTCTAAAAAGTGGAGGGAGGCAGGTAAAAAGTTGGGTGTGACCACCCTAAGGCTGTCAGGTCTAACAATGTCTACTAGTGGGTTGTACATTCTCTGTTTATTTTTGGATCCTGCAGAGCCTGAACTCGTTTTATAGAACTGTGTCTTTCATTGTGAGTGCACATTTACTTGTAGATAAACCCTGAAAATTCTCAATTTGATGATTCTCGAATTGGTGTTTTTTGTAGAAGTTACATTTTCCTGTTGGTTGTTCCTTGCTGCGTCTTGGTTAACTTTACAGAGTCTGTGTGGTGGTTTTTATGAAGCAGGGTCTTCTAGTGGCTTGCCACTTCATTCCTTCTAGATGAACCATATTGTTTTTTAATTCATGTTTCAGGTATTTGTGCCTTCCAGTGGACTGCACCTTCACCACTTCTAAGTGGACACCATACATTCTTAATTTAGTTGGAGGTTTCTTAGTAGCATTGTCCTCACGTCAGTCTTACATTTTCCTTTTCTCTATGGGATCCACATATTCTTAACCCAATTGCATGGGCAGCTCCCCCGTTAGGGTGGAGGAGTGTTGCCCCCCGCCAGCAGTGGCAGCTGGAAATCCTTTACAAGAAAACAGTAATATACTGTGTTTATTATTGTTTTCTTCTAAAGGGGCGGGCCACGGGGGTGACGAGCAGTGAGGGTCGAGTGCATAGCACTCCACTTCTGTATGCATGCATGTTTGGCCGGCCATCTCGGGCGGGCCTAACAGACATGCGCAGTAGGCTCTCTCCAGCCCAGCAACACAGTTGCGGGGCTGGAGAAAGCATGCACAGTCTCCCAATGTACCTGGGAGTACTCTGGCTGGGCGTCCCCAGCCAATCCTGATGCTGCTCTAAGCAGCGTCAGGATTGGCTGCAGGGCAGGCTGGGAGCCTGTGCCTGCAGCAGAGGACCGGATGGAGCGGTGTGGCGAGATCGAGGTAAGTGTTTTTTTTATTATTATTGATTTAATGTTTTTTCCCCCACCCACCCACTGCGCGCCACCCGGCCCCATCCGCGCGCCGCGAGTTGTGACTGCCTAATTGGTGGTTTTGGGAAGCTGTATCTCTCATTTGGTTTGCCCCTTCAGTGATTCTTGGTGGATCCTATTGATTCTTAAGTAGTTGGTGGTTTTGGGAAACAGCATCTTTCAGGGAGTTGCATCTTTGTCACTTTCAGGGGACACTGTATATTCCCAATTTAGTTGCTCAGTTTTGCATCCTCTAGTGTTTGCATCTTCGCAACCTCCAGATGAGCCCAATATTTTTTTTATTTTACTGAGTGGTTTTGGGTATCTAATCTAGTGGGTTGTCCCCCCTTCAAGATGGATTCATAGATTGTTAAATTACTTGATGGTTCATGGAATCAGTGTTTTCAAGTAGATTCTGCCTTCACCACTTCTATATGATCCTCATAGATTGTTTATTTAATTGGTGATTCATGGAAGTTGCATCTTCCATTCGGTTGCCACTTCAGCCCTTCAAGTTGGACCCCTTGAAATCATAATTTATTTGGTTGGTTTGTGAAGCTGCTTCACTGGGTAGTACCTGGTTATACGTTTGGCCCTACTTGGGGACCCATAAATTCAATATTTATTTGGT
The DNA here is from genome assembly GCF_031143425.1 of Pleurodeles waltl. NCBI lineage: Eukaryota > Metazoa > Chordata > Amphibia > Caudata > Salamandridae > Pleurodeles > Pleurodeles waltl. Next base: position 71,176,424 of record NC_090448.1, read on the forward strand.
GGTTTTAGGAACCTATGTCCTCCAGTGGATTTTACTTTATTTGTTCTTAATGGACCCATAGATGCTTACTTTATTTGGTGGATCTAGGAAGCTGTATGTTCCAGCCGCTGTACCTTCGCCACTTCGAGGTGGAGCCCACAGATTAGTAACTCAAGTGGTCAATGATGAGCTATGTTTTGAGTATTTGACACTTCTAGACTGACCTGATTGATTCCTAAAGTATTTTGAAGCAAAGATAATGATGCATCAGAGACACGCAGTGTTGTCTGTAATGTCCACACCATGCAAGTGTCCCATCACTCCTCGCTAGACCATGCTCTCAGTGTGGTTATCACCCTCTGCATGCAGGTTTCTGCCTAACAACTGACAAATGTCATGGCTTTCTCTTCGCGTGCCGGCTAACAACGCAGCTCTAAACGCGGCGTCTGTAGCAGACGCGTTTAAGTAATACCCAAGCTGGCAGACCTTTGAGCAAAAATATAAAACGAATTGGAAGAGATAACTTTACTCTGTGGGGCCGAGGCTGATTCGGACAAAGGGTTATTTAACCTAAGCAATAGTTTTGCCATAATGATATTGACACCATGATGTTAAGGCACTGTCTTTGATGTCCTGAGGAGGCCAGAAGTAGAAAGGCCGAAACGCGTCGACTACAATTTTTGGAGGAATGTTTGTTGGAATTTTGGAATAAATGGGATTATGAAAACACGGTGTATCGCATATGAACATCAGCAAGAAATAACTTTTTGATGGACGATACAAAAGTTACATTACCTCATATTACAATACTGTTTGCCGCATAAAGGCTTAGCAGCTTATATATTGAACAACTTCAGTGCAAAAAGGATTCTCAAACATTGTTTTTTAACATCACATGAAGGATGTGTTTTTCTTTGGGTCGTATGAGTAATTGTTCTTTGTATATAATACACATATATTGTGTCATTGTTATATGTTAAGTGTTGTATATAGTTCATGAGAGCGAGACAAGGAGACACAAAAAATGAATAAAGAGATAGTATTTGTTAAGAAAGAAATAACTTCTAGTGATTAATTAATTTTTTCACTTATGAGAGATACACTTATATATTTATCCCCCCTGTACACTTTCATGTTAGTTGTAAATGTCATGGCTGTGGCAAGATGGGACATTTCTAGAAGGTATTCAAAAACTACAGGATAAATAAAGCCAGCATTTCATAACTGTTGTCTCAGTGGTTATAGAGATGTAAATTTGACATATCAGCACAGACCTCCATGTCCCAGAGATATAACCATATGAAACAACTTATTAAATTGTTCTTTGTCCCCCAAAAGGTCAGAAAAGCCACAGCAGAAAATGTTTCTCATTTGAAGAAGTTTGCTGACCGGAGATGATGATTTATTTTATTTTATTTTGGAAGTTTTATATAGCATAAACATGGCTCTTGAACTGTTGCATATATTTACAAACCATGAGTTTCAAAGGGACTACCATTGAAATGATAAACAAATAAGGGAAATATATTCAAATATTTGGTCACTGTGACGAAGCAAGCCACTGCACGCAAAACTGCCTACAGGGGGATTATTTATTGCGAGGCCCAGTCAAAAATGTTTGCACAGTTCATCATTGGCAGCGCAAGCTACTGAGCAAGTGTTTTGAGGCATTGCTCTGGGATTGTACAATGTCCAAATATAACTTTGCAGAAAGCACACACTTTTGGCAATCTCATTGCAAATTAATTTTTTATTCCATTGAAGCCTTTGGGTTTAGTACTCTCAATAATTATGGCTTCACAGTCCAGGGCAAAAAAGGAGTCAATCCACGCTTGACCTCGTACAGTCGAGTGAAAGGGTGAATGAGGTGAAACTCAGTTCTTGAAGGGTTAAGTTTGAAGTGATGTTATGTCATCCAGTCTTGCAACTTTTGCAGAGTTTTGCTAAGGAGTAAATATCTCTGGGAGATGTAATCTTGAGGTAGATATACCTGTCTATCATCCATGTAGTGCTGATATAGGATTCTTGAGTACTTGAATTCAAGACTAAAGTATTCTATGTAAAGATTAGAGAGCGCAACAGCCAGTATAGACTCTTGTGGGACCCTCTGCATTCAGGCACCCAAACTGGAGGACAAATTGTCCATATTAATCTTTTTAGTTCGGTTGGTCAAGAGGTTAACCAGTTGTGGACCATTCCTTCAATGTCCATGTTTTCTCCAAGAATCCTAGTGAAGCGCGAGTGATTCACTGTATCATATGCTGCTCAAAGATATAGAAGGGCCAGGAGACACTAGTTGCAGAAGTCTAGGAACTAAAATTAATCTTCTTCCTGGAGCACTTTGATTTCCTAACTAAAACACGACAAAAAGATTGTTATCTGAAATATGTTGTGTAAGTTGAGGTGCGACACAACTCTCACAGGCTTTAGCTAAGAAGGGCAAATCTGAAACCGGGTGAAAATTATTCAGTTTCTTCAATAAAGGAGTGACAAGACCAATTTTTAGGCACCTGGGAAACACTCCCAGTAAAACAATGAGGTTCACACAGTTAGTCTAGTGGGGTAGAAGATGGAAGGTCAGGTCTTTAGAAAATGTACCCGGAACGGGTCTATGAAGTTCTTTGAGGATTAACTTTAGTTGTGATTTTGAGTAGATCAATTTCTGAAAGAGGGTTAAAAATCAACAATTTCATCTTGGCTTTTCTGTCATGAAGCATGTCAGGCATACCCCTTATGGTTTGTAGGGTGCAAAGGATTAATACTACCAAATCCACTTGCTTAAGCATGATTCAGAGAAATAAAGGATGGTGGTGTTCACAGAGGGTCAATGTTCTCCGGTGTGAAGCTTTGCACTATGTCACTGTGCCTCGACGATGAACTCTATTTCCACGATATCCCTGAACTTTCATTTTGTCTGGAGATGGCGATAGCCACCTCAGATTATCAGGTATAATTTCCCTTGTGGTGCTTGGTATCTTTGCTATATAATCATGCTACAGTACTACTGGTTGTACTACAGAACATCGAGCATAGGAACATTGAGGCACATTAATATGGACAGAATATGGAGGGACAAAATATCAAAGGTAAGTGCCTAAAGAGGAAGCACAGATTTATTATTCTTAACTCTACATCTGTGCACCCTGAAAATATATATATTGTTAAGCTACATAACTGTGGAGTTAGGTGTAAAAAATAAATACTTACTTAACTTTCGATATTTTGTCCTTCAATACTGTTTCCATAATATTTGAAGCCATGAACATTACTACCTCAATATTCCAGGGGCACAACAATTTTTCTGCAGCCAGAACCTTGGTATTTGGAATCCATGTTTTTATACAAAGACGAGTTGCTTCCTTGAGCGTTTATTGGAGTATATTTGGGAATACAAAGAAGTATTCTCAAAATAAAGTTACTAGAAACAAACTTTGGAGTGTTTGGACATATAACTTTAATTATAACTTGAAACAATGCTGACAACTTTGGATATTGTTGCATTTTAACTTAGGGGTTTATCATGTGAATGAACAGGGAGAGGACAAGAGGACAGGAAAAATGTTTCTTTCAAGGTTATGTTACATGTATATATGATTATGCATAACGTACTAAAGTTCTTAGCAAGTGATAAGCAATATGAATTGCCAATGATGAGAATCACAGGCCTTCATTGACATTGATCGGAGAGATTGTATAAAACCTGCTCCAGATTTTAGTGTCCTGAAATCAGTATGTTTTCTTTTTTAGTTTGGCCACATGTTTTATTATTTTTAGAGACCACTGAAAAAGTGGTTATGTAATAAGCCAACCAATTTATGGGTCATAAAAGGAGCTCAAATTGTCCCTAGCTATGATGAGGTCAAGAGTAGACCTTTTCATGTTGTGGAAAATAGATTCCTGAAGGAATGATTGGGGTACATTGCTTTGCTAAGTTCACTTAAGTAAAGGTTGGAATGCCCTACAAAGATGAAAGTACTGGATAGAATCAGTTGATTGGTCATGTGCTCAATGCACTATTTGAGGAAGTTGGGCTGTTCGCGGGAGGATGACAGATTGCATTAAGCATAATGGGAAATAAATCCTCCAGTTTGAATTCTTTGCCCTTGGGAAGGAAGAGTCAGGAGCAACATTCCTGCACTGAACAGAATTCTTGTATATTACCGCTCCTTCTTCTCCAGATCTGCCCTCGTGATCATGGCATGTGGTGGAGTAATCATACAAGAGAAGAAGACTCATGATATTTTGAAATGTGTCATTGAACCAAGCCTCAGTGAGAAAAACTATGTCAGGATCATGATAGACAATGATGTCATCAATTTCCAATCTGTGCTTGTAGTCGGACGTCTACCACAGTTGAGGATTCCATGATGGCTGCCGCTGCACTCCCGGGTGGACAGCAGTGTAGTGCACCAGTTGTTCGGACTAACGTCATGTGGTGCTTGATGCCAACAACAGTGGAGCGGGAAGGTATGGGAGGGCTGATCTGAGAGGAGGAGAGCCGTCAGGATGGGACACCTCAGGACGAAGCTGGTTTCTAGTGAATTTTGGCTATGTGTCTTCCTGTTTAGCTGGATTTGACCACAGTGCTTTACTGCACATCCACAATTATGTAGCAGGCATCAGAAAGTGGATTTGTTTTAATAAAGGAAGTTACCAGAGATTCCACTTGGACTCGAAAGAGATTGTTTTGTGTCACTTTCTTTAAGGGGAGGACACTGAGGGGGTAGAGTGGGGAAGACATAAAAGGGAAGTAAAGGAAAGTAATCAACATATACATTCTGTAAGAAGAAAGATGGAAGGAATGCTGATGAAATAGAATAAGATTGTAGGAAAGTAGGTAGGTGTTGGACTTTTGCTTATGCAGGGTCATCCTCTGTCTTTTTGCCTCCTGCCTCCTATTTTTGTCTGACCTGTTGCTGTTGGCTTTTCAACTCTGAGCACTTTACCACTGCTAACCAGTGCTAAAGTGCATATGCTCTCCGTGTAAATTGTATGTAATTGGTTTATCCATGATTGGCATATTTGATTTACTAGTAAGTCCATAGTAAAGTGCACTAGAGGTGCCCAGGGCCTGTAAATCAAATGTTACTAGTGGGCCTGCAGCACTGGTTGTGCCACCCACACAAGTAACCCTGTAATTATGTCTCAGACCTGCCACTGCAGTGTCCCTGTGTGTATTTGTACACTGTAAATTCGACTTGGCAAGTGTACCCACTTGCCAGGCCTAAACCTTCCCTTTTCTTACATGTAAGGCACCCCTAAGGTAGGCCCTAGGTAGCCCCAAGGGCAGGGTGCAGTGTATGGATAAGGTAGGGCATATAGTAATGTGGTTTATAGGTCCTGACAGTGAAATACTGCCAATTTAGTTTTTCACTGTTGCAAGGCCTGTCTCTCTCATAGGAGAATATGGGGGCTACCTTTAAATATGATTAAAGTGTAGATTCCCCTAGAGAGTAAATGGACATGTGGAGTTTGGGGTCCCTGAACTCACAATTAAAAAATACATCTTTTAGTAAAGTTTATTTTAAGATTGTGCGTTTGAAAATGCCACTTTTAGAAAGTGAGCATTTTCTTGCTTAAACCATTCTGTGACTCTTACTTGTTTGTGGATTCCCTATCTGGGTCAGTTTGACAGTTGGGTTGTTTTTCACCTCGCACTAGACAGTGACACAAAGGGGGCTGGGGTGTAACCTGCATTTCCTGATTAGCCATCTCTGCTAGGAGGGAGGGGTGGAGCGGTCACACTCATCTGAAAGGACTGTGCCTGCCTCTGACAATGCCGGCTCCAACCCCCTGCTGTGTGTCTGAGGCCTTGCCTGGGCAAGGCAGGATTTCACAAGTAGGTGTGAGTCCTCTTTGAAGAAAGGTGACTTCAAAGACTAAAATGGGTATAAGAAGGGCACCCAAATCTACAGACTGGAGAAACACTTCTGGAACCAAGAGGAACCTCTTCCTGGAGAAGAGCTGATAGCTGAGGAAGAAGTGCTGCCCTGCCTGTGACTGTGCTTTGTGCAGCTTTCCTGCAGTGCTGCTTCTGCTAGAGTAAGAGGGCAAAGACTGGACTTTGTGTGCCTTCCATCCTGTGAAGAAATCTCCAAGGGCTTGAGTTGGAGCTTGCCTCCTGTTGTTTGAAACCTCAGGGACAGCAAAGACTTCTCTCTGCCAGCACCTGGAGTCTCTGGAGAGACTCCTGCCCCGACAAGTGGTGCCCTATCCAGTCCCTGGGCCCTTGAAAGGAAAGCTGGTGGAATCCAAGGAAATCGACTTTGGACGACTTCGGACCGACGCCGCTGCTGAATCCGGTAACGCCGCCTGCACCTGACGCCGTGACCTTCGCTGGAACGCGACGCCCTTCGCAGGCCCGACGCCGCAGCAGCCCCGCTGAAGTCCGCGACTCCGTGGAAGTCGCCGCACCACGTCGTGACCGACGCCGCTCGAAGTGCACGGATTCAACGTTTCGCACAGATGCCGCGATCCCTGACTTCGCGCATCGGCTTGTTTTCACTCTTCACCAAAGGTACTTTACTTGGGGGTCTACACGACTCCGTGTCCGGCGCCGCTGGTGTCGGCTTGTTGGGAACGACTCTGTCACGATGCCGTGTTAACATCTCATCAGAGCATTTTTGCTTCTAAGCGCTAATTTTGAGTTTAATCTCTAATAATTCATAACTTGACTTGTGTATGTCGGATTTTTGTTGTTTTGGTCTTGTTTTGTTTAGATAAATATTTCCTATTTTTCTAAACCGGTGTTGTGTCATTTTGTAGTGTTTTCATTAAGTTACTGTGTGTGTTGGTACAAATACTTTACACCTAGCGCTCTGAAGTTAAGCCTACTTCTCTGCCAAGCTACCAAGGGGGTAAGCAGGGGTTAGCTGCGGGTGATTCTCTTTTACCCTGACTAGAGTGAGGATCCTTGCTTGAACAGGGGGTAACCTGACTGTCAACCAAAGACCCCATTTCTAACATTGGTGATCAGCGGTTGGGATTTGGACTTGTATTTGTACGTGACATACAGAATTAAGTGTACACTACTGTCTTGAGTTCAGACCACTACGTGACCATATACTACTTGTCTTGTGATTCTGCTCTTTGTTCTCTGATGTCCTCCTGGAAGTATTGCTAATATTTTTGGACTTTGGTTTTTGGTTGTGAAGCCTTTGCAGAATGGAAGTCAATTTCTGGCACCTATTTATGTATAAAAAGTGGCAGCTTAAAGCATTCTGCATGGAAAGGGGACTGGCTGTGAACAAGAAATCCAGAAGGGAGGATCTTGAGTCAGCCTTGTTTCAGTATGAATTGAAACGTTGTCAGGCAACACCACCAAATGAGTCTGAGGAGGATAACTACTCTGAGGAGCAGGGCAGTGGCCCTGAGGAGGGAAGAGAAAGAGATGATTGGCTCCTAGCTCGAATCCGGAGTCTGGAAGAGCTAGATGCAGAGCTTGAGAGGGCTGAGGAGAAGAGAGCCTTAGTCCTGGAAAAAGAAAGGATTACAGCTCAAGAGCTGAGCTGTGAAGAGCTGAAGCTGGAGGCCATGAGGGCTGAGTCCAGTTCAGAAGGTGGCAGCAAAAATCTTGTATCCAGTACTGCTGAAGAAGTGCACATGCCCAGAGATGTGGTGCCATACTTGAAGAAGGGAGTTAACACACGCCAGGAGGTTCAGGGGTATGAGGTAGCTCCAGTGATGCACAGGGTCCCTGAGGTGGATTGGGGAACTGCATGGGGAGTCATATTCCTACTGGTGGGAGGGACACTCTACTGACTCTAGGTGAGAGTGACAGGGAGAGGGGTTCCCCCAAGGTAGAAGTCCTGGTTATGGAGTGTGGAGACATCCCAGAAGAGTGTGGGTTGAGTGTCAGGGACAGTCAGGTACTGTCTCACCAGTCTCAGGAGGGTGATGTGGGGTGCTTTTTCAAAGCAGAGTCACTGGATGGTTGGGTGAAGGGTACTTTGGTTAATTCATGTAAGGGGCTGAGTGATGTAATTGCTGGAGAGCATATGTCTAGTCCTTATTTTCCAGAGCTACGCCAACACCAGGTGGAGTGTGAGTTCTGTGACCCCAGGGAGCTTACAATGGAGGCAGACCTCTTGGTGAGTACCAGAGAGTCTGAAGAGGCATTTGGGGGGGCTCCTAAGAGGAGTGGTCTAGGTATTTCCCAACCAGGTGAGGTAGGGAAGTATTGTAGTGTCCCAGGTAGGTCCCAGTGTAGGTGGATGGGTGAGGGACCCCATGTCCAGTCTCTGAGGAGAGGGAATGGGGATGGGCTGAGGTCCAAGGTGCCCGAGATCCAGTCCCAGGTCCTGGAGGGTTCCATGAGGGAACACCAGGAGGGGAGCCTAGCCTGTACCATAGGGCCATCTGTTGAGGGAGATCCCACAGTGTCAGGAGAACTTGGGGGGGGCGGCTGTAGCCAGCGTCCCACCAGTTCTGGTGTCTGGCAGTACCACTCCTAGTGAGGGGGTGCAGAAGTCCAGACAGAGGGTTGAGAGGGGGTTGCGGACCCCAGTGGAGAACCTGGAGGGTCAGGGGTCAGCTCTGAGAGCAGAGCCCCCCAGGAATGACCTTGGTGAGACCATTTCTGGGTTGGGGGGAATCCAGACTCGGTCAGATGGGCAGAGGTCAGGAGAACTGCGCCAGCCAGACTCTTGTGTGGCCCTTGGGGACAGTGTGTCCCTTGAGGGAGGTAAGTGTGCCCCCCTGGAAGTCCTGGTGTGCCAGGCAGTGGTTCAACCGCAAGGTGGTGACTCTGGGTTGAATGATCAGGTTCAGGAGGTAAACTCTGACCTGGTGGGGGGTAAGTGTGCTCCCAAGGAAGTCCTGGTGCGCCAGGCAGTGGTTCAGCCGCAGGGTGGTGACCCTGGGTTGGATGACCAGGTTCAGAGGGTAAACTCTGACCTGGTGGGGGGTAGGTATGCCCCCCAGGAATTCCTGGGTTGCCAGGCATTGGTCCAGTCTCTGGGTACAGACCCTGGACTGGAGGATCAGGTGCAGGGGATAAACCCTGACCTGAAGGGGGGGGGGGGGCGGTTTGCCCAATCACCCCCCTGGTGTGATTTCAAGGGGTACTCTCCCTGAGGGGTGGGTGCAGAACCCTGAGAGTAGGGGAAGGGGAGAGAAAGACTCACCCCTGACCCCAGAGCAATCTAAGGGTACAGACCCTGGATTGGAAGGCCAGGTTCAGGGTGTCCCCCCTGACCTGGAGGAAGGGGCTACTTCTAACAGTGCCCCTACCATGTTGTCTTCTGGGGGGGCCACTCCTAGTTGGGCGGTTTAGGACCCCAGAAGAGAGGGCAAGGGGAGGGAAGCCTCACCCCTGGCCCTGGTCCAACCTGAAGGTACAGACCCCAGGTTGGAGGATCAGTTGCAGGTTAACATCCCTGCACTGGTGGAAGAATTGTGCAGGACTGCTTCTACAAGCCCCCTGACAATTTTTTACTCTGGGGGTGCCGCTCCTGGAGGGAGGGTACAGAGCCCCAGAGGGGAGGACCAGGGTCAGGTTATCTTCTCTGACCTGGTGGAAGGGAGAGTGGTCAAAGGGTTTCAGGCACCTGGGGCTACTGCCCCCCACTCTCCGCAGTCACAGTGCTTGGAGAGGCCTGAGGTCGGGCTCTCATCCCTGACAGTTGTCTGGGGCCACTGTGGCTTGCTGTCCTGGTGGACAGAGTTGCCCCTGGGGGGGAGACGAGAGTCACACCCCGGGGGTGGAGTGGGCAACACCACTGTGTTGGCCCTGGTAGTACCATCTGCCCATTGCAATACATCTGTGAGCAAAGTAAAGTTAGGTGCTGCACAGATGGTGTCTGTAGATGTGGAGAAGGGTTCCCCATGGGTTAGCTTAGTGGGCCCTGAGAGTATGGACAGAGGGATCCAACTGGAGTCAGGAAGGCGTAGAACTGGAACATGCCCCTGCTGTTGTGGGCCTGGGTCCTTGTTCTATCACCCCAATCAGGGAAGTACATCAAGGTATTGATTGTTCTCCCCTGGCTTTAGGCTGGTAGGGGGTCGTGTTGGACTTTCGCTTATGCAGGGTCATCCCCAGTCTTTTTGCGTCCTGCCTCCTATTTTTTTCTGACCTGTTGCTGTTGGCTTTTCAACTCTGAGCACTTTACCACTGCTAACCAGTGCTAAAGTGCATATGCTCTCCGTGTAAATTGTATGTAATTGGTTTATCCATGATTGGCATATTTGATTTACTAGTAAGTCCATAGTAAAGTGCACTAGAGGTGCCCAGGGCCTGTAAATCAAATGTTACTAGTGGGCCTGCAGCACTGGTTGTGCCACCCAAACAAGTAACCCTGTAATCATGTCTCAGACCTGCCACTGCAGTGTCCCTGTGTGTATTTTTACACTGTAAATTCGACTTGGCAAGTGTACCCACTTGCCAGGCCTAAACCTTCCCTTTCCTTACATGTAAGGCACCCCTAAGGTAGGCCCTAGGTAGCCCCAAGGGCAGGGTGCAGTGTATGGATAAGATAGGGCATATAGTAATGTGGTTTATAGGTCCTGACAGTGAAATACTGCCAATTTAGTTTTTCACTGTTGCAAGGCCTGTCTCTCTCATAGGATAATATGGGGGCTACCTTTAAATATGATTAAAGTGTAGATTCCCCTAGAGAGTAAATGGACATGTGGAGTTTGGGGTCCCTGAACTCACAATTAAAAAATACATCTTTTAGTAAAGTTGATTTTGAGATTGTGCGTTTGAAAATGCCACTTTTAGAAAGTGAGCATTTTCTTGCTTAAACCATTCTGTGACTCTTACTTGTTTGTGGATTCCCTATCTGGGTCAGTTTGACAGTTGGGTTGTTTTTCTCCTCGCACTAGACAGTGACACAAAGGGGGCTGGGGTGTAACCTGCAATTCCTGATTAGCCATCTCTGCTAGGAGGGAGGGGTGGAGCGGTCACTCTCATCTGAAAGGACTGTGCCTGCCTCTGACAATGCCGGCTCCAACCCCCTGCTGTGTGTCTGAGGCCTTGCCTGGGCAAGGCAGGATTTCACAAGTAGGTGTGGGTCCCCTTTGAAGAAAGGTGACTTCAAAGACTAAAATGGGTTTAAGAAGGTAACCCAAATCTACAGACTGGAGAAACACTTCTGGAACCAAGAGGAACCTCTGCCTGGAGAAGAGCTGATAGCTGAGGAAGAAGTGCTGCCCTGCCTGTGACTGTGCTTTGTGGAGCTTTCCTGCAGTGCTGCTTCTGCCAGAGTAAGAGGGCAAAGACTGGACTTTGTGTGCCTTCCATCTTGTGAAGAAATCTCCAAGGGCTTGAGTTAGAGCTTGCCTCCTGTTGTTTGAAGTCTCAGGGACAGCAAAGACTTCTCTCTGCCAGCACCTGGAGTCTCTGGAGAGACTCCTGCCCCGACAAGTGGTGCCCTATCCAGTCCCTGGACCCTTGAAAGGAAAGCTGGTGGAATCCAAAGAAATCGACTTCGGACGACTTCGGACTGATGCCGCTGCTGAATCCAGTAACGCCGCCTGCACCTGACGCCGTGACCTTTGCTGGAACGCGACGCCCTTCGCAGGCCAGAAGCCGCAGAAGCCCCGCTGAAGTCCGCGACTCCGTGGAAGTCGCCGCACCACGTCGTGACCGACGCCGCTTGAAGTGCACGGATTCAACATTTCGCACAGACGCCGCGATCCCCGACTTCGTGCATCGGCTTGTTTTCACTCTTCACCAAAGGTACTGTACTTGGGGGTCTACACGACTCCGTGTCCGGCGCCGCTGGTGTCGGCTTGTTGGGAACGACTCCGTCACGACGCCGTGTTAACATTTCATCGAAGCATTTTTGCTTTTAAGCGCTATTTTTGAGTTTATTCTCTAAAAATGTATAACTTGACTTGTGTATGTCGGATTTTTGTCGTTTTGGTCTTGTTTTGTTTAGATAAATATTTCCTATTTTTCTAAACCGGTGTTGTGTCATTTTGTAGTGTTTTCATTAAGTTACTGTGTGTGTTGGTACAAATACTTTACACCTAGCACTCTGAAGTTAAGCCTACTGCTCTGCCAAGCTACCAAGGGAGTAAGCAGGGGTTAGCTGAGGGTGATTCTCTTTTACCCTGACTAGAGTGAGGGTCCTTGCATGAACAGGGGGTAACCTGACTGTCAACCAAAGACCCCATTTCTAACAGTAGGTATAAAGCGGAGGTAGATTAGGGAGGTAAAGCTCGAGGGAGGAGATAAAGATGCTGAGAGAGCTGATGAGACAGGAATATATTCATGGTTTCTAGATGTTTCTAGATAAGCTTTAGGGGAGCGGATCATTGGAAGAGTCAATGGATATAGATGGTGAAACGGGGAGAGAGAGGCCAGCTGCTTCTCTGCGAGGAGAAGTGTAGACAGATGCTGATTATAATATGTAAATTATTTATCCATGTTCAATCATGATCTTCCCATTATTGTAGATGGAAATGGAAAGGGACCCCATAAGCGAAGAGGCCATGGACATTTTTCACCATGTGTGTTTCTCAAGATGCTGGCCACTTCGAGTTCCTTTATGAACATTTGTGACCAAAGTGCAGAGAAGAAAAAAAAAGTAGCATTTCTTCTTGACCGCAGAAAGAGCTTCTGAGTGTTCTCTGGTTTTATGTTTTACATTTTTGATGATAGATTTAGTGGGTAGAGTATTTTAAAGGAGTTGGAACTAGACTTAATCAGGTACTTGAAAATGTAGAGAGACTTACAAGGGGCTCATATTCAGCCTGTCACTACTGCTTGCACCCTTGTTGGGGTGGGACTCAGTACACCAGCGTTCCTTGGGCAGGAAGGAGGGGCCAGGAGAGGCCCGTCATGCTTAGCACTGGACTCTTTCCGCTGCATCGGAACATCAGACAGGGCCCATCTGCACCCGTCCACATTCAACCATGGCTGGACTGGAACATCCCGCTTTCTTTTTTGTATCCGTGGATGGTGTTAGGAACTTGAGGCTGCAGCAGTCAGATACATTTTTGTGTTCTTTGTTTGTGTGAGGAGAACCCCTTGGGCATGGGAAAGCGCAAGGGTGTGGGCAGTCCAGACGGGTGTTAATGTGAATCCAGCTGCAACACAACAATGCTCTCCTCCTCCAAATATCGGTCTGATAACCATGCTGATCTTAGAAACTGTAATTCAGCTGTTCAGAGGGACAGCACCATGAAGGGTGACTGCTCCTAGTATGGTTAAATTGAGCTTACCACCGGCATCATGTCTCGTTGTGCTGGTAATGGCAGGGGTTTCCCAGCTGCGAGCCATCCAGGATGAATCGTGGACCAGTCTTCAAAATAAGGTTTTCTAGCTGGTTGAGTATGTACAAATATTGCACCCCTGCGGACAGTCGCCACATTCTTATGATGCATAGAGTGGGGTGGATTGGCCTATCTAAGAGAGACATAGATGGTGACTGCATGGTAGTCAACTTTAAGAACCCTGCAATTGTGCAGAAATTACTGTTTGCCCATTCCCGGAGTACTTTAAAGAACTCTAAGATCACCACACTGCCCCTGGGTTATTTTTATAAACTGATTTTTCAACCTATCGAGAGGATATCCCAATGCATGTCATGGCCGATGGAATGGGGCTTTATTTCTCAAAATAGGTTTGCACCTTTAATGGATTCTGATGGGGTAGATTGACTGCCGGATCTGCATATAGATATATGTCTGTCACCCAGTATGAAGGTTAATCCCTATTTAGGGGGTCCAATTAGAGGGATCTGATAGAAGGAACTGAGGCCCCACTGGACGTAACTGAGGTGTCTACACTAAGGGATCGCATTGAGCATGACATTACCGGTGATATCGTCCAAAGAATGGTATCCCCTGCCAACACGCCGGTTGTTTTGGGCAAATGGCTGGGTGCGGCGAACAATCTCTTGTGATTAGTACGTCGCCCAGCAAAAACAATGGTTTAAAGATAATAAGTTTGAAAAAAGTTTAGTAATTTGGATGATATTGCTATGCTTCAGGAAACATGGGAAGTAAATACAATTGGGTCTGATGGGTATAAATATTTTAGTGATCCAGTGACACCGTTGAGGTCTGGCAGGGCTGCTGGCAGCCTTTCAATCTGGGTTAACCTTTTATTAGGGGGACGGGTGAAGGAAGTTAAAGTGTGCAGTTCTGATTTCCAGGTTGTTACCCTCAAAGGGGCAATGGTGCTAACCTTTATTAATTTCTATAATAATTATTTCATGAACATACCTAATCAGAGATTCCTGGGTCTCTTCTCATACATTACCTCTTTAGTGGAAGACAGAACTCAGCATATCCACCAGCTGTATCTTTGCCTTGGGTGGGACTTTAATGCTAGTCTTAAACATCTAGGAGGAGGAGGCAGCAGAGGCTAGCAGGTGTGTTGGCCTTGGCAAGGAGCTGGCGGCTTTTGTTGCCTCTGCAGATCTATCGAATGTTATGGATGAGGATGATATTGGTACGCAGGATTTACCAACTTTTAGAGGCAGAAATAGCTCCTCGGCTATTGATTACACCTTTAACTCACATAACCCGAGGGGTCTGTTACTGCATGGGGCAATTGTTGCAACTGATTATGGGGATCATAACCCAAATATTATAGCCCTGGCAGTTCCGCATAAGGTGTCATAACAGGAAGTACCAAGCCTTGTGAATTTATGTGCTTCAAGTGATAAACTCAGGCTATATTGGAAACTACAAGACCCAGTAAAGTTTCTAAATGAGATAGTTGCCATAAGTTTGCAAATGGTCCTGGAGTGTTTACAATTGGTTGTGGGTAACGTTAATACTGATAATGCCTTTGTCAGGTTTTGGGAGCAGAACAGATATTCCCTTTCTAAGCCTATTAAAGGTGATTCTGGGTGTTCACGGTGGTTTGACCAGGAATGTTCTTCGGCTAACTGAGCCTTGCGTAGGGCTTTAACCACCAGACACCGTGACCATATTTTAGTAGCTGCCCAGTGGAAAATCTATAAAGTAGTTACAAGTAGAAGGAAAGAGGTTATTACAGAACAATTGAAAACCATAACTAATGCGGCCTGCATGAAGGATAGCACATCATTCTGGAAGGATGCCTGTCAGCGCCATTTGGATTCTAAAGCGGGGTCGACCATTTGCCAAATAAAGGGGAAAGGAGTGGGTGGCTCATTTTACACAAATATATTTGGCAGTTACTGTCAGTGCTTCACAGCTTTGGCTGAAGGAGGCTACATCTTTCCCATTGTTCACCTTGCACTAAGGGTCACTGGCTACCCAGGAGAGTGCGGGTGGGAAAGCACCTGGGCCTGACGGGGTCCCGATAGATGTTATTAAATGTGGTGTAATATAGATTTCTGGGCGCCGATGTTGACAATTGTGTATATCTATTTAGAGGAGTCAATGATCCCTTGTTCTTGGCTGAGCTCGATTATTAATTTAAAAAAAAGAGAAATAGGGCAGAGCCCAAAAACGACCGTCCTATCTCTTTGATAGATATTCCGGCCAAACGTTTGGGCAGAGTATTATACAACAGGATAGTTGAGTGGGCCAATAGTAACAATGGGATAGATAAGTGCCAGTATGGTTTCTGTAGTGGCCTTGGAACGACTGAGCAATGTCGTAATTTAAATTTGATTATTGGCAATTATAGAGTGGCTAAGAAGTCGAATTTACAGTTAGCATTTATGGACCTGTCCATGGCATCCGATTGTGTGGACAGAGGAAAGCTATGGCAGATTCTTATCAAGTTATAAGTGGATTCTTCCCTTGTGCACATATTGGTTTCTTTGTGTACGAGCACCAAGGCCAGAGTAAGGTTTGGAAGAAATGGGGAGATTTTGCATGAATTTGGGAATGAGCAGGGGGTGCGACAGGGATGTGTCCTTTAACCACGCCTTTTTATTTGATACATTAATGAGTTGAGTTCAGAGCTGAGTAGGTGCACCCCAGATGTGCCTCGGTTCAGAGGTGTCCCCTTCCCTGTATTATTTTATGTAGATGATGCAGTTTTAATATCCTGCACCCTTAAGACCCTGCACCTTTTAGTTCATACTTTTGTTGATTTTATGGGGAAATTAAACCTGCAAACAAATTTTACTAAGTAATTTTTAGTGATATGTGGTTCAAAGCGAATGAAGCCTATATTTATCGGGGTGGGTAATAAAGTATTATTAAGCATCAGTACTTTTTCTTATCTGGGGGTTGTTTTTAGCTCCTCTGGCTCTTAGGCTCACCATACTGTGCAATGTAGGAATAAGTTCTCGAAAGCCCACCGGGGAAAGACTTCTTAAGTCCACTATACAAATATATTCAAGGTCCCTATCGCAACTTATGGGGCAGGAATTCGGGACGTAAGGTATCGATTAAATCTCCAAAGAGAGGAAAATGGTTTCTGTTGGAGAATATTATCTGTTTTGCTGACAACTTCCAGTTATATATGTCAAAGTGAGCTGGGCCTAGGATATTTGAGCAACTCTGTTCATACTAGTCCAGTAATATTGTGGCTATCAGTGTGGAGCTCCTAAGATCCAGTGCTAACTAAATAAATAATTCTAGACTGTTTGGCACGTGACCAGGGTCTTGGCATACCAGGTTTAGCTTATGTAAAAAAAAAGCCCTGGATGCAGTTGGTTTATCTGATGTCTTCTTAGATGGTGTACAGGGGGCTTCCATTAGCAGAACGCTCGTACCTGATTTGTTGCTGGAGCATACCAGTGAGGAGAGGCTGCAGGCAAAATGCCTCAAGACAAGTGTAAGGGATTATTTATGTCTAAATCCGGGAAATCCATCTGCAACTTATTTTTGGAACAATAATGCAAGCTGGACTTGTTCTCTATTGTTCAGGTTATGGGCAGGCACTATGAAATAATATCTCTGTTTCCCTAATGGATTTCAGTCTAAATTGGATTCTATGGTATGTCCTTGTTGTAATTTGCACAAACAAACTATGATACACTTGCTTTTTTTCTGTGACTTTTATCGAATGTATACCAAAAGATTTTTAGTACCTCTTTTAAAGCGTAGGAATGTTTGACTGTGTCTACCTGCCTATTACTATTTATTAGGGTTAGTGGATGATGACATTCATAGACATATGTTCTTATTTTTACAAGCCGCAGTTTGTACCAGGAAGTCGATGTTTCCAGATTAAGCCACATCTTATGTCGGCCACCACCTGAATTATTCGCTGTTTGTTTCATGGACCTTATTGTTATATAATCCGTAACTATGTATTTTATTTTAATTAAGGTATTATTACATTTTAGAGTATTGTATTTATCTGTGTCTTATCTGTTTTTATGGCTATTCATAGCAGAATAAAAAATTTTTGACTTGACTTAATCAGGGACATTTAAAGTGTAGAGAGATGAAAGAGAGCATTTCTGAAAAGTGCAAGTCAAACAATATTGAGGACCATAAATAGGGACCCTAAAAAAGAAGTCAGTCTGGCCTCTGATAGGATAGTATACAGTAATCAAAATTAGAACACAAGAATAGCCACAGATACTATGATAACACAACTATTAGCAAATACTCCAAAACATGCCAGTTGAGCGCTCCAGAATGGGTAGGAAAATGAAAAGTGACTTTGCAACAGCAACTGTAACACCTGCTTGTATGACATCATCAAAGGATAGATGTGAAAGGCCCCCCCAACCAACCCTTGTGATATTCATAAAGTTCGTTTGACACTATATCAATACAAACAATCTCAAAAGGGGGAGGAGCACCCTGCCTGCCATACCAGCACACAATTTGCTGAGATGTGTTGTGGTAAATGCAGTGCATGATAACAGTCTCTTTAGTATCCACCATTCTTGAGGCAGCCGGTGCTGTGTATCTCTAGATATGGATATTTGTCCTTCTTCAGTAGAGAGTAACAACTTCAATTTGGGGGTTCTGGCAATGCTGCCTGCAGTCACCTGAGGTTTCAAAACCACTACCAGAGCCCATGTGCATCTTGGAGCAACAAGGAGCCAATCACAAAAGTTGGGAGGAAGCCACACTGCCTGGCATACCAGCAAATAATTCATTGAGATGCACTGTGGTAAACGTAGTGCATGATAACATTCACTTTAGGTGAAAGTCTTTATTATTCACAATTGTTGGTGTAGCTAGTGTAGTGTATCTCAAGACATGTTTCAGAATATTTGCCCTTATTCAGTCGAGAGTAACAAGTTCAATTTGGTAGTGCTGACAATACTGTTCACAGTCTTCTTGGGTTTCAAAACAACTCTGGTATCCCAGGTAGTGTGCTTCCTCCCCACTTTCCAGAAAAAAACAATACTGACATACACAAATACACAATATTGGAAATGTAAATATCACAACCCTATACTTAAACAGTAAACACAAAAATAGTTAAGATAAAAATATTGGAGCAGTAATACCTAAGATAAAACAATAAAGAAAGAACAAATATTGCTAAACCATTACAAATAAGCAAAAGTAACAATCACAATTTTTTTTTTTTTAACAAACTATGGAAAATCAGCATAGTTTTAAATAAAACACATAATATTACGTTTAAATTATGCACACATATAAAATATGTTGAAATTAAAATGAACGTACATTAAATAAATAACAAAACACTAATTGGCAATCATCATAAACCGTGCAAAAACCCTGGTCTTCACTAACCAAATAAATTAAACTTAAAAACAGTAAACAAATAGAAATGCTTTTCCAAATAACAAACAGTTTAAAAAAGCCACAACTACGCACAATAAAATGCTTCCTAAAAAAATTATTACAGCAGGACAGCGTCACTCCACCTGATTGCAAACCTACAAAAGAAGACCACAACATTTCACCAAACCATCAAATACTACAAACAAAATACGTCTGCAATAAATGAAGCTAACAAAATGAACAAATAACTGAAAGTATGTTAAGATAACAAATAATTAAAACTATACTGCAGTCTCTCCAAAATAAAGGTATATCGTCTACAAGAAGGGAAAACACAAAAAATTAAATAAAGGCACATCCACAATAATTACTCAAAATTGTAAAAAGGCCACTTTGAAAGTAAGTATAGTAACTAAATACAAAACTATAATTACAGTAAAAATAATGCCTTACCATATTTAAGAAATAAAATAAAACAAACTGCTAAGTAAACTTTAGATAACAAATAAACTGACACAACAATTACTTCTTCTCAACAGACTGCAACAAAAGAAAACTATGTCCAAAACAACACAAAACAGGTCTGCAGTTCAAAATTTGGTAACTAAAATGAAGTAAACACAACATAGAAAAGGTAAGTTCAGATATGTACCCATGATGTAAAGTGTTGAAATAATTATAACATCATATGTTGCTTTGTATAAACCTAATGCATATGTTCTGACTAATGGCAGAATCAGCAAAATTCATCATATCACAAAAAGGAATATTATTATTGATTTACACAGGGTACACTTATAGTAAGAAGAGAACCGCCAGTGACAAAACACACTGTGAATACACCAAATATTATTTAAGTGCAATCTATGTCAGGGTATGCCACTAAAATTGAAAGAGATATTTTAACCAATCCCCCTAGTATTACTAAAATTAAATTTAGAAATATTTTACAGGATCCAAAAAAGGTCAGTAAGAGCTCACAAGACCCAACAGGAATTATTTTTTAAAATATTCTGTAAAATGTTTTAGAACCACAAACAGGCCAACTCCCCTCAAGTTGGCCAACCCTAAAAAGATAACCAATCGTGCCTTCACTCTCACAGAACTGACAATTACTCCTTCTTCAGAACCTGGAGAACTAGAAAAGAATCCCTCAGTGAGTAATATGTATCCCATGAGGGAATTTCCAGATGCAGGTCCTAAGGAGTTCCAAAATGTCTATAATTCATAGACAAAAATGGATTGTACACCTTTACTAACTTTTCCTAACTTAAGAGAAGATCCAGAGGTGTGATGTACAAAGGTAGACCAGGTTCTGAAATTGGGTGATCTTACTTGAAAAGACCTAGTTACTTTTTCTACTATTGTTTCTATCTGATCTGTGGGCAAGGCTGAAGGCAGAAAATACACTGCAGTGGCTGAAAGAAGAACCTAAACAGAAGTAGGACGGATCATTGAAGGATGAAGTCTTAGGACTTCCAGAAAAAGTATTACAATTACTTCTTGACATAGTTCCAATGAGGAGGATGGATTGGTCTAAATGATCACAAATAGTGCAAGGAAAGGAGGAAACCGTACACTTTTATAAAGAACAATTGCGAAAGAGTTTTAAAAATCATAGTGGGATAGACATAGATGACCTGAGGTATGGTTCCGCACTTTCGAATGACTTTGTCCAGAAAATGCTTTTCCCAATTAAAAAACATCTCCAAACTGTTATTCAATTTTGGGAAGTGGAACCTCTAGATAAGATATTAGCCAATGCCCAGTATTGTTCTGAATTTCAACAACAACAGAGGGATCAGCAAAAAAAGCAATTAAAAGATACTAAAACAAAGTTGATGGTGCAACAATTACAGTAGTTCAATTCCACTAGTAGGGGATGGGGCAGAGGATTTTGTGGCAACACTCAGACCCAGAGAGGTCAAGGTTTAAGCAGATGGGGCACAAGGGACCTCCCTAGACAGACCAAGGATTCAATATTTGTGGTGCTATTGATCATTAGAAGAATGAATGTCCCCATAATCCCAACAATTCCTAATCAATTCCCAAACTAGAAGGTGTTCCTCAATGCAACACCAACACAATTCCTTGCCTGCCTCCTTTCTTGGACCTTCTTCGGTTCCAATAAACAGAAACTGTTTAGATCAAAGACAACAACAGAGCCCACATCAAATGATGGCCCAGGACACTAACAGGATTATTATGAAGTGGGCGTGTGCAGTGCAGGAGAAATAGAATTAGTGGTGCCTGCATTGTCAGTTGACCAGAGGGGTTCCGATGTTCAGGGAGAGGTTAACATTCATGATGTGAAGTTCCTCATAGACACAGGTGCCGTGTACATTACAGTATCAGCTAATACTGTTCCCTCCTTACCCCTCTTGGGGATAACAGACATGCCTGTGGGGATTTCAAATGTTGAAAAGTCCAGTCAGTAAACCTGTTACATTTACTATTGGTCCAATTACAGATAAGCATTCCTTTGTGGTTTCTGACCAAAATGCTTTTAATTTGTTGGATGTTGATTTTTTTTAAAAGATGAATGCCATTATCAAATATACACCGGATGGTGTTTTCTTTTAATGCAGTTTATATCCATTCACTTCTCAAATGTGTTTGCATCATACTGCTACTGAATCTGATGTTTTGGATTGTTTACCTGATATTGTGTGCAACACTGTAACATCTGATGTTTGGGATTTAAAAAAATCTGATATGGGCAGGATATTAGATGTTGTACCTATTCATGTTGTTCTAAAGGAGAATGCAGTGCCTCAGAATCCACCACACCATATAGCTCGAGAAGGGGATTTGGGCTTGAAAGAAATAATATCAGCACTTGTTAATGAGGGAGTACTGGTAGAGACAAAGGGAGTGCATGTGACTGGCTGATCCTTCCGATGTGCACAATGAGTGAGGACCCCTCAAAAACTGATGAATGTTGTCTCGTAGAAGATCTTTGCAAGATTAACAAGATAAAACAGCCTAGATTTCCTGTAGTGCCTAGCCCATCACTATTCTTACCACTATACCTCCGTCAGCCACTTACCTTTCAGTTACAAATTTGACCAATGCATTCTTCTCCATTCCTGTGCATCCTTACAGTTAGTATTTATTTTCATTTATATTCTGCCTTCCCAGATATTCGTGGCTGCCAACTCCTTAATGGTATAGAGAATCACCCTCAATTTAGCCTTAAATATTAGCGACAGATCTTGACCTCATATTTTGGAACCAGTAGTGGCAATGACTAAATATGTTGATGATCTCCTTGTAACAGCTGACACAGAAGTAAATGGGCTACTATAAACTTGCTTAATTTGTTTGCATCCCATGGTCACAAAGCATCTTCAAAGAAATTACAGTTTTGTGGAAAGCAGGTGTCCTGTTTAGACTACTTGACTTCTAAAGGGGAAAGGAGAATATTGTCCAGGCACATTGACACAACAATGCAACATCTTGTCCCCACAATACAGCATGACGTTCAGTCATCTTTAGGAATGGCAGGGTATTGCAGGCAATGGATACAAAATGTTTCCCTTATTTCCAAACCTTTACAAGATCTCACACACAAAGATGTTATTGATCACGTTCCCTGGATGAAGGTACACAATTAGAGTTTTCAAACCATTAAGATGGCTCTTTTTGAGTCTCCAGCATTATGGATTCCTGATTATGCAAAAGAGTTTCACATTTTTACGCATGTGTGAATATGATGTGCCCTTGGTGTCCTCACACAAGAACACGGGGGTATTACGAGACCTTGTGCATATATGTCTGCAATATTAGATCCTGTGGTTAGAGCACTTCCCAAATGTCTGAGAGCAGCAACGGCAGTGGCTGTCTCAGTGGAACAAACTGAGAGTTTGGTTTTAGAAAATACATTGAATGTGTATGTTTTCAATTCTGTTGACACATTTTTAAATAAAACTCATACACAACACTTGATCAATGCCAGACTGACAAACTGATTCCATTATCAGCAATAATATCTCCCTGCATCGTTGTACTTCTTTAAATCCAGCCACGCTTATGCCTTGGGAAGATCAGATGACAGAATTGCATGATTGCATTTTAGTAACAGAAAAACAGACCAAGGGCAGAGTTGATATGTCTGATAAAGATTTCATGGAAAGGGACGCAGATTTATGGGTAGATGTATCATGTCAACAGGTGAGACTAGAGCAGTTTAGCCCGTAACTACAATGCAAACGGTAATTGAGACGAGATGAATTTCACAATTGTCGGACCATGCTGCAGAGATAATAGCTCTTACCCGAGCATGTGAACTGAGTGCTGGTTTGACAGTGAACACCTATACTGACAGCCAGTATGCCTTTGGGGTTACGCTTAATATTGGTACGCTTTTGGAAGAGAGAGGATGTCTGACTTCCAGTGAGGTAAAAATAAAAAATGATACCTTGGTTTTGCACCTCTTCAATGCATTGGCGTTGCCTGAAGCTTAAGTCATTGTAAAACGTGCTGCCCATCAGAAAGTGACTGATGATGTTAGTAGGGGTAATAATGTTTTCTGATCAGGCTGCAAAAACCACTGATTTAGCTGAAACAAGTATTATGTATGTGGCTCATTTTGAAAAAAAAACCACAAGCAGCATATAATGTAGCCATGGATCCCAGTTTATTACAACAGAATGCAACTGAGGGAGAAAAGGCTGAATGGCAAAAGGAGGGAACTGAGGTTGATGGGAAGTGGGTGGGGCCAAAAGGAATATTTAGGTTACTTGATGCCATGGTATATAATCTGGCCCATGTTATTCATGGCACTGCACATTTGGGACGTGATGCTATGTGTAGTTACTTTTTGAAACTCTGGTGTAATAACAGCCTTTTGGAAAAATGCAGAGGCCATCTGCAAAAACTGTGTCACATGTGGACTGTTTAATATTCGTAATGGGCCACCTACCACCACAGGATATTTCCCAGAGCCCGAAGTACCTTTTGAGCATTTGCAGATGGACTTTGTGGAGTTCCCTCCAACACACAAGTTTTGTTATGCATTAGTGGCGGTCGACATTTTCAGTAGTTGGGTTGAGGCTTATCTTATGAAAAAAATAATATACAGACAGTTGCTAAGTGCTTGCTGAAGGGCCTGATCCCAATTGGGGTGCTACACAGTCATTCATCAGATAATGGCCCACATTTTGCAAATAAAGTGGTGGAGTGGGTATGCAAAACCCTGGCGATAAAGCAAAAGTTCTATTGTCTATGCCATCCCAAATGGCATTCCTAAGGTGAAGGCTGCCAAAATATGTGCAGAGACTGAATTGACTTGGGCTGATGCACTGCCCATAGCGCTTCTTAGCATGCACAGTATGCCAAGTGCCACCGCTAAACTGAGCCCCCATGAGATTGTGACTGGCAGATTGATGACCATATGGGGAGCTCCTCAAGGGAATGATGCTGTACACATTGGGGATACAATGCTGGGGGATTATTGCACCACCCTGACTAAAGGACTGAGGGGGTTATTCCAACTTTGGAGGAGGTGGTAATCCGTCCCAAATGTGACGGATTTACCACCAGCCGTATTACGAGTTCCATAGGATATAATGGACTTGTAATACGGCTGGTGGTATATCCGTCACTTTACCGTCACTTTTGGGACGGATTACCACTTCCTCCAAAGTTGGAATAACCCCCTGAATGTTTTGTACAACTAGGTGAAAAACTTCTTGCCTGCATCATCCTCCGCTCACGGACACGGTCCCCAGACTGGAGACTGGGTATTCACTAAGAACCTTCGGCACAACAACTGTCTTCAGCAGAGGTGGAAGGGCCCCACTTCAGTACTGTTAACTACCAAAACTGCTTTGAAATGTCAGGGGCATAAAAACTGGATACATGCCAGTCATGTGATCGTATGACTCTATCTCGGCAACATAGGAACAGGGATGACTCCAAGTGAAATGGAGCGGTGGTGATTAACAACACCAAAAGCCATGAATAACGAGAGCGAAAAGAGGACTGAAATAATTAAGTTATCATGTGTGAAACAACGTGCCGGCTCCTCCTAAAGAAACAAATCATTATTTAGGATGGAGTCCCAACCCTGCGGAATTTGGTGTGGCCCTGATGATGACCCCATAATAAAAAAGTATGCCCTGTGTTTAAAGAGTTCGACATGCGTTGGCTAATTTGACATGAGGAATGTGCTTGAATGTCCCCTCGTGAACATCTTTCAAAGATGGAAGTGATTATTCTTCATTGTAGTTTGGTGTAGAACTATAATTTGAAGGGACAAATTTGAAGGATACTTTGCACTCTCCAATGTATCGATGGCATTTGATGAACTCTTTTGAGCTATTCCAGCGATGAATCCCATGGTTAGCTCTTATTGATTAAACAGGGAAAGGAGTCCAAATATTGTTTATTTACTTGAAAATATTTTGTGCATATATTGTAAATTCTGGTTGATATATGGAATTATTTCCCCTTTGTATGTGATGCTGTGTAAATGTATGTGTTATTTATGGATGTTTTATGTGATTTCTTTCCCCTTTAAATGCTTGAAATGAGGTGATGGTGTGAAAAGAGTTATTATTAATGACACAGAAAGAAAAAAGAAATATATTGATTTACAGACAGGATTAATCTGCAGACATCCCACAGCCACTGTATACCGGTAAGCCCCAGTGGCGTAGCGTGGGGTGGCAGCACCCGGGGCAAGGCAAGTAATTTGCGCCCCCTAACCCGGGGCAAGGCAAGTAATTTGCGCCCCCTAACCCGTGGATTTAGTCTCTTCCAAGATGTTGCGCCCGGTGCGGCCGGCCCCCCCTGCACCCCCCACGCTACGCCACTGGTAAGCCCTAATACAATTTGAGACCAAGACCACCTTCTGGGTCCAATTAATGATAACTCGTCTAAGGGGCCCCAAGCTTTGATATACTAGTAACATCTCTTAGCTTTGTGGTGGTGAAAATTGAGAGTACTGTCTCAATATTATTTGTATAAAGGGTTCAAGGAACAGCAACAGTTACAATGAATGATGATCTGATGTTAAAAATCAACCAGTGCGAGCCAGCAATGGGCAAAATAATACTTACACTATGTATAATAGTAACTTTCATAACTTATTCTCAAGCTAATGTTTGTCCTATAGCGGCCAAGAGAGATTTTTGGGGAAGGGAATAGCATGTTACCCCATCCATTCAACTTCTGTATTACGGACAGCATATCCCACTTCTATATTTAATTACACAAACAGAAGATCACCCACCTTTATGGAGATACATGGGCAATTTAGATTTGTTTACTGTAGGAAGGTGCCTCTGAATATACTATATCAAAATGAGATATAGTGTGCACAGAGTCCAGGGGCTCTCCAGAGGCTTAAAAGAGGACAAAGTAGATAATACTAATGCTCTCTTCTGTGGTAGTGTGGTCGAGCAGTTAGGCTTACCAGAGAGTAGTGCAAAGCATTTGTTGGACACACACATACAATAGAAGAAGCACACACTCAATGACTTAACTCCAGACCAATTGTTTTTATATAGCAAAAATATATTTTGTTAATTTTTTTCTAGAACCACAAGATTCAAGTTGCAGGTAAGTACATAAATTAATAAGTATTTCACATATGTATCAATACCACTTTGATTGGAATTGGGAAGTTGTGCAGTTTTTGAATAAATGGCAAGTTAGTACGTTTTGCAGGTAAGTACAACACTTACAGTTCCAGGGCGGGGGTTCGGAAGTCCACTGGTTGGTGTTCAAGTTAACCCCAAACACCCACCACCAGTGACATGGGGCCGGCCGGGTGCAGAGGTTAAAGTTGAGGCAAGTTTAACATGGGCTCCTATGTAGACTGGGGGCTCTCGGTTTCAGAACTTCTGGCAGGTAAGTACTTCCATCTTTGGAGGGCAGACCTGGGGTGTTTAGGGAATCACTGGGGGGCCACAAGTAGACACCAAACTCACACCCTCAGTGGCGCAGGGGTGTCCGGGTGCAGGGTGCAAATAGAGCGTTGGGCTCCCAATGATTTCCTGTGAGGGTGCCCCAGGGGTCACTTAGATGCTGCAGGCTGGGTCCAGGGGGTTGGTTCCGGGAAACCACAGGCGGGACAAGTAGGAGGGCTGCTTGCTGAACGTTGCTGCACTGGAGGTCGGGTTCTCCAAGGCCTAGGGGCTGCGGGTGCAGTGTACCTTTAGGTGTCAGATATCGTCGTCCGGAGCTTTCTCTGGCAGGGGGGTCCTCTGGATTCACACTACAGGTGTCGTGGTGGGGGACAGGAGAGGGCAACCCAGGGTGTGCACTTGCTTGTAATCACCCGGGGATCCTCTTTAGCTACTTGGGCCACCTGGACACGGGCCATAGGCATAAAGTGCAGAGTGGTCAGGACTTGCGGATCCGGGGAGGCTCTGGAGTCCTTAGATGTAGTTTCTTCTTGGACAGGGCCACTGTCCATGGGATTTCTTGGCATTTCTCTGTGATGCAGGCAGTCCTCTCGAGGCTTGGCAGAGGTTGCTGGACCCCCAGGATGCGTCACTTTCTTTTGCAGGTACTTTGAAGCAGGAGACAGGTCGGTAGGGCTCCGGCCAAGTCAGTTTTCATCTTCCCTCTTCTCTGCTGGGTCTTCAGCTTAGCAGTCCTTCTTCTTTCATCTTGTGAGGTCGCCAGGAATCTGACGACTTGGGTTCAGAGGAGCCCCTAAATCCTGCATTTAGGGGCGTTACTGGGGTCAGAGGGCAGTAGCCAATGGCTACTGACCCTGAGGGTGCATAGACCCTTCTTCTGTCCATTCCCTTTGGGGAGAGGGACACAAACCTAACCCTATTGGTTCCTGTCCTCCAAACTAAGATGAAGGATTCTGCAGAAAGAGGGTCACTTCAGCTCTGGACACCTTAGCAGTGGTCCTAGCTGGGGTGGTCACTCATTCCTGCTTTCCCTAATTTTCCCGCCAGACTGCTGGGGTGCCCTGGAGGACTGTAACAAGAGGCCTGGGCCTTTGAGGCTCACCACCAGGTGTTACAGTTCCTGCAGGGGGAGGTGTGAATCACCCCATGTGGCCAGAAACTCATCTGTAAGTGGCAGGCTGGCACAGACCAATCAGCCCTGCACTAAAGGATTGTAAAGTACAGGGGGGCATCTCTAAGATGCCCTCTGGGTGCATTGTTCAATAAATCCAACACTGGCATCAGTGTGGACTTATTGTACTGAGAAGTTTGATACCAAACTTCCCAGTATCCAGTGAAGCCATTATGGAGCTGTGGAGCTCGTAATGGAAAACTCCCAGACCATATACTCAATATGGCTACACTGCACTTACAATGTCTAAGAATGGACTTAGACAATTTAGGGGCATATTGCTCATGCAGCTATGCCCTCACCTGTGGTTAAGCGCACTCTGCCTTAGGGTTGTAAGGCCACCTGCTAGAGGGGTGACTTACCTATGCCACAGGAAGTTGTTTGTGGGCATGGCACCCTGAGAGGAGTGTCATGTCGACTTTGCCTTTTTTCCCCCACCAGCACACACAAGCTGCCTAGGCAGTGTGTATGAGCATGGTGAGGGGTCCCCCGGGGTGCCATAATCCATGCTGCAGCCTTTGGGGACCTTCGCTTGCCACTGGGCCCTTGGTACCAGAGTTACCTTTTACAAGGCACTTATCTTGGTGCCAGGGGTGTGCCAATTTTGCAAACAAAGGTACAGATTTTGGGAAAGAACACTGGTTCTGGGGTCTGGTTAGCAGGATCCCAGCACCCTCTAAATCAAAGTTGGCATCAATATCAGGCAAAAAGTGGGGGGTAACCATGCCAAGAAGGGCACTTTCCTACACCTACCCAAGACCCTGTTTATATAATTGGACATAGGGTAAAGGGTATCCTGGGTGTAACAATAACTCATACTGTGACACCTTATATTTTGGCAAAGAGAATGTGACTCTTGCAGGGTTTTCCCAAGGACAAATAAATGTGACCAAGGAAGCAGGTGATTATGCTGTATGCTGTGATATAATTACTATGAATGATACTGATTCAATGTTAAACTGTTCAGGGAAACTGAAGCGCAAAGCAATACTGTACCTGTGCAACAAGAGTCAGCCCCATACGTAGTACCCATTTTTCTGCAGTAAATTATGGAGACATTATGGAAGAATGAAATACAACCCCCCCCCTCAAATTGAGAAGATAACAAGTAATCTTCAGGGCCTGGTGAATAGAAAATGGAATTGGGGCCTGTTCGATGATAGTTGGGGTTGTTGCATTTTGATTGAAGCTGCACTATCCTGTATTGCAGCCTGTAATTCCAAGGCTCCTGTAAACATTAGCAAAAGTATGGTGTCACAAACAAATGGGAGAATTGAGGAGGCCTCTTTTTAATTTAAGTCATTATTTAAACTTCATCCCCTTTCTTCTGTGCAAAGAAAAACATGTTTACCAGTTTTTTCGAGCATGGTTAATGAAAAATGTTATTTGGAGTACATGCACAAATAACTGCTTTCATTCCAGAATGTTCTTCTCCATGGTTCATGGATCACTAAGGAAATGTTTATCTATTGCTTAGCTTTGTACATTATTACCAGTGTTTAAAGAGAACCATTGGAAAAGTCAATGTTGTGCAGCTGTTCACACAATAGTAAACACATCTCTGTTCTGTTCTCAAGGCTGGTAACAAAAACATTGTATGAAGTATTTCCAGAGACGTGAGTAAGGAGGGCAGCACTAAGGGCCTCATTACAACTTTGGCGGTCTTTTAGGAACAGCACCGTGGAGGCGGCCGCCAAAAGACCGCCATGTTGGCTGTTATCCAACCCCCGTATTGCGACTCACACCGCGAAGGCCGCCAAAAACAGCCACAAATCCAACACTACCAGGAGGGAGGAGAGCGGGAAAGAGGCGGTTCCACCACCAGCACCGCCAGCCTGACAAAATTCCACCCACCAGATTGTGAGCCACAAATCACCACAGAGGTTTTTTCACAGTGGAAAACCATTGGCGGCGCGAACCTCTGCGCTCAGAACCCGCCACTGTCAGAACACAACACCACATTGGACAGTTTGAATAACCCACACCTGACACATACCCAGACACACCTACTCACTGTACTATATAACACACCCCTACAAAACCCACAATCCTTTGCTACAAAATCAATTTTCACAAACACCGAAAGCAGGCAAATACACTCATATAGCACCATTACAACATAGGCACATATACACATCTCAATCAGCACACACCACACAACTGCACTACAAATACATAACACACATAATGACCACACACACACACCACAAGCATCCATCACTCACCACACACCACCCACACCCCATCAAGTACCCTACACTGCACCCCTACACACACAACATACCCACTTTCATTACAACCACTACCATTTCCCCACAAAAGCACCCATGGTTCACAGACAATGAGTTGAGGGTTCAAGGTGGATGACATTTTCAGGGTAGAGCCACAACTGTTTGGAGCACAGGTCCAACAAAAGTCGATTGCCAGGAAAATGGAGTGGTGGCAGTGAATAGTCAACAGTGTCAACTCAGTAGGCAACCATCCACGCACAAGGGAGGACATCATGGAAGAGGTGGAACGACCTACGGGGGAAAGTGCGTTCCATGGCATCACAACACCAGATTGCCGTACACAAGACTGGGGGCGGGCCCTCACATCCTCCCCCACACTTCACATCATGGGAGGAGAAGGTCTTGGACATTCTGCATCCTGAGCGCCTGACTGGAATCCCCGGCGGACTAGAATCTGGTAAGTACCTATAACTTCCATGTCACACAATTGTTGTATCCTGCATGTTTCTTCAACACCCAAATATTCCCCAATTTACTGTATGTCTCACTACACCTCCCACCTATACACCTAAAGCCCCTCTCCTGCATGCCGCACCTCCACTCAATCCAAATGCCCACACAGTCATTGGCAAAGAGACGGATGGCTTTGGCTAATACCATCACTATGACTCCCACAATGCACTAGCTCATCTACGTGAATACCTGGAATGTGCACATCACATCACATCCCTTGTATATATGACTAATGTACTAGCTATACCAACTAAATGCTACAACTGATCACCACTACATGGCAATGACAGCACTGCAATGACACAACACCATGCCAAACAAGCCTAAACACAGCTACAGCACTCTGACTAATCCAATTGGTAACTAATCAGGATCTACAACCCAGAAATTGACCAATCATGGTATGGAATGTAAGATGGCAGACTCCATGTACATGCTCAACATGCACAGACAGGACAATTAACCTTGCAGGCACACATACCCTCCTTCCACTGGGACACCATGGTGCATTATACAGCCGTTACCTCTTACAACTAGCAAGCCTGATTAGTCACTTGCTAACAGTGCAGAACAGTCATGGAAACTATCAGACTGTAACAGAACCCATCCACAGAGGGAAAGTAACTGAACCTGAATGACACCAAACAAAATGGACTATGGTACACATGTCACAGACCACTAACTACCACCAATGGTATGCTGTGCAGCATCTATCATTGGCATTGCTGGGAATCATGTCTAGCCACTGTATGCATGTGATTAAGAGTGAACCAAACACACGTTCAACATTCAACTCCCTCTCACACTTCATCCACAGGTGCTCCTGCCAGTGCCACCACTGAGAGAATACCAGAGACTGCTAGCACTCCTCAGGATGAAGGCTCCAGTGAGGAAAACCCGCCTGGATGTCAGGAAACTGACGACCTACCTGGTCCATGTAGGACACCTGGTCTGTCTATGACTACCTGCCGCACCCTCCCCACACATCTATCCCCTCCAACTCTGTGGCGTATACATCACAGCCAACCCTTCGTCCCCAAACCTGTGTCCCAAGGACTGTTCAAACTATTGTGTACCCCACAGTACAGGGACCTTAGTTGACCTCTCACACCCCACACAATGAAGGTCCTGTAAACATGAGAGTGAGCACACCATGCCAGGGGCACAGGCACATGGGGGCAAGGAGTGCAGGAGGGAAGCTGTGGGCCAGAGGATGGGGCCCCGAAGGAACCATACTGACCAGGAAACCATCTCCCACGTCCTGGGAGCATACCAACAATCCCAGGACAGGATAGGCCAGATCATCACCATGGTGGGGGAAAACCAAAGGCTGCAGAGGGAATACCATCAGGTTGTTTCCCTTGTGTGCCACTGAGACACCCTGTTGACTGTTCAATGACATAACTCCATCTTCCCATTGGCACATGGACACAGGACCTGTGCATTAACTGCTGTGCCACCTAATCTGGTGATTCCATCTACCATTACTTCACTCATCACCTGTTGGACAATGTATGCGCTAAAGTTTTTGCACTCACTAATTCATCATATGGACAATAAACACCACTGGAACCCAGCAACTGTATATGTGTCTTCATTAGAACATTTACAAATGTAATGATTGCTAATTGTGATTTGGTCATGCCCCCCTACATCGAACAGGCAGTGTAAAGGACAGCAGAGTGGGGCACCCTCAGCAGGAGACGCAGTACAACAGAAATGTTCAAGTACAGATGACAGTGATTCAAAAATCCAGGCCCACACAAGAGTAAAGTCAGTATACCAACCTGCAAAAAGACAATGACAGAAAGTACCATCAGGATGGAAGGCATGGAGCCACACAAAGCACATATGTAGCTCATACATGTTGTGCCAGTATAGAAAACCACCTAAGCAGGGGCTCCCAGAGATTACCTATACATCCTCAGTCATAGGACGATCATCAAACATCATTTTAGCTGCCATCTGTCATGTACAACCCTCAATCCTGAATTCCTGAAGCAATGGCCAATGACTATGAATGCCTCAAGCCATAGGTAGCAGAGACACATATTTAATACCACAATCAGTGGCTGGAATCAAATCAGAACAGGAGATTGCAATAAACACAACTCAATAGTAGTCTGTACAGTGGAGATGTGACTTTAGGAACTTGTAACAGTCTAAACACGTTTACTGTGCAACTTACATACAATCAGTCAGCTCCCCTAACACACACATAGGGATAGGACCACATTACACCCATACTGATGAGTCAACTCAGGAGGAGTATTCACAGACATACATGTGGCTATACATGACTTAAACACCCACACTCAACATACCTGTATGTCACTGGAAGTACTGATTGATGAGCTCAGTCCTAGAGTCAGCTGCACCTTCTTCCTCTGCCTCCTCATCACTTACCATGTCATCATTACCAGTCACTGGTCCAGCTGCCTCACCCTCATCAGCTAGCAATAGTATCTGATGTCTCAGGGCCAAATTGTGGAGCAGGCAGCAGGCTACTATAATCTGGCATTCCTTTTGGGGCGAGTAGAGGAGGGCACCTAAAGATAGGTCCAGGCACCCGAATCTGGCCTTCAGGAGGCCAAATGTCCTTTCGACTACATGCCTCATCCTCCCATTGGCCTCATCGAAATGGAGTTCCCCATCCGTGGCAGGGTACCTCACTGGTGTCAACAGCCACAGAAAGTTAAGATAGGGAGAGTCACCTGTGTTACAAAATGTAGGACCAGTGAAAGTACTGGTACAGTGACAGGGAAGAATGTGAAGACAGGTGACATAACAGTGAAACACCTTCATATGCATACATACCAAGGAGCGAGGCCATCTCTGTGTGTAGTCATTCCATCATGTGTGGGTCTTTGCTGTTCCTCTAAATGTGGTAGTCATGCATAGATACAGGAAACTTGGCTATGACTTGTGTGATGTAGTGGTCTGCCAGACACACCACCTGAACATTTATGGCGTGGTAGGACTTCCTGTTCCTATACGCCTGTTCACTGGCACTGGAAGGATCCAGGGCTATATGGGTGCTATAAATGGCCCCTATCACATGAGGGATGTGTCCCATATCATAGAAGTCTGCCTTCAAAAACGCCAAATCCGCTCTTTGGGACAACCTGATGTAGCTGTCCATGTGTTTCAACAATGCACTTAGTACATCCTTCAGCACAAGACTGAACATGGGCTGTGACATCCCTGCAGCCAAGCCCACTGTATTCTGAAAGGAGCCTGTGGCAAGGTAGTGTAGCACTGACAGAACTTGTGCTATGGGAGAGATGCAATAGGGATTGCAGATGGCTGGTAAACATTACATATCACAACAATATTATACTGTAACACGTACTGCTAAATAAAATACACTAAAATAACATCCATTTACAAAAACTAGCATATGTTTCAAAGTTTAGGGGTTCCAATTTGCTATTCCCACTAAAAACGTAATCACATTGAGAAAGGTGTTGGACTTTGGGAGGGTGGGGGGGGGGTTACATTTACCATTCCTACTCAAAATGGTAGCATATTTGGGAACGTGTTGGACTTAGTGGGATTCAGATTTACTATTCTCACTCAAAACGTAACCACATTGGAAAAGTTATTGGACTTTGGGAGAGTGAGAGGAGTTTGTATTTACCATTCCCACATGTTGGGGAATGTGTTGTACTTAGTGTGGTCCATATGTACTATTTCCACTCCAAACCTAACCACATGGGGACATCATTGGACTTTGGAGGGGTTCGTAATTGCTATTCAAACTCAAATATTTACCACACTCTGGAAGTGCTGTAATTTGAAGGGTTCAACATTACTGTCACCACTACAAATGTAATCACACTGGGAAAATGTTAGACCTTGAGGATGTATATATACTATTCCCAGTCCAAAGCAGTGCTTAATTTGAGCCAGTGGTTTCTGGTGCTCGACATCGGCACTTAATTGCCAACACCGGCACTCTGTAACAGTCTGCCACATGGTGGTCATGTTTGTCTAATTTAGAGATGAGCACAACATATGTTTAAAACTACAATATCCATTAAAAATCATTAAAACCTGCTGCCTAAGTCATCCCTACAGCATTGGGGGCTCTGAGTAGTCTGAATTGTCACACGTGTGCGGGTGTGATGGTTAGTAGTTGTGTTATTACTGTCACTGGCACTGAAGGCAGGAGCATTGTGTGGTTCAAGCTGCAGCAGCTTCCTTAAAAGGGCCCTGGCAGTTATGTTTTTTTACACATTAAGCGCTGTTCCAAATGTAACCTTTGGTGGTTTACGATTTACTTTTCTCATTCAAAAATGTGCCCACATTTGGGCAATTGTGGGAATTTAGATGGGGACGGGAGTTGAATTTACTAATCCCACTCCAAACGTAACCTCATTGGGAAAGTGTTGGAATTTGGGGGGGTTCAGTTTTCCTATTCCTAAATCCAAACTTGACCACATAGAGTAGGTGTCGGGATAATAAAAAAATGAACATGTTTTTAAAAATATAAAATTAAAAAACATACATTTAAAACTCCCAATGTAAAGAAATACACACATTACATAAACCCTTTAATTTAAAACCAATAAACATTTTAAAATTAAGTGTAATTATTTTAATATCTAACAAAAATCATTTTAATTCTCAAGGAGCACTTTTTATCAGATTATATACGCAAAACTGTCAAAATTAAATTTGACATATTTTAAAAAATAAATATAGCAGTATAAACTTTTTTTAAAGAAACATTTAAACAGCACTATGTATAAAAAATGAATTTCATCTCATAAAAAAAAAAATAACAAAATCATTTTAGAAAAAATAATTTATTCTGTTTTAAAAACACAACAATTATAAATAAAACAAATATAAAATGTAAGAGACTTAAAATCTCTCCCCACCTTATTCCCCTAAAAGCCAAGATCCTACTCTGAAAATTATTATACAAAATAACAATCATTTTAAAAACAAATACAATATATTAAAATAAAAAGTATGCAAAATACGCTTTGAACACTATAAATTACAACAATATAACACACAGCTAATTTCTGACAACAATATTAAAAAATATTTTTTTTAAATATAATCTCACCTACGATATTCTGACCCACACTATGAACCATGTTTATAAAGGTTAAAGAATATAATATATACATATTCTTGTTCCATGTCATAAGGTTTCTTAAAAATAAACATCCACTAACGTTTACATTTTATGCAGATGTCAGCAGGAAAGTTTCTTATAATAGTAGGATGAGACAGC
This sequence comes from Pleurodeles waltl, assembly GCF_031143425.1. Taxonomy (NCBI): domain Eukaryota; kingdom Metazoa; phylum Chordata; class Amphibia; order Caudata; family Salamandridae; genus Pleurodeles; species Pleurodeles waltl. Next base: position 71,212,001 of record NC_090448.1, read on the forward strand.
TGGACAAAAGCCCACAGTGTGTGAGCGTCACATTATCATACTGTTTTTATGTGTGTCGATTAAACATGTTAGATACCCAATACCAGAAAGTGAAATAAACTGTGCATTAGAAATAAGCTCAGTATACCAGTGTGATACATAAGTGGGTAAAACATCGAATAATATGGATACATTTTCAGACCCAGTAGAGCAGTATGAGACAACTGTGGGAAGCAATTCCTTCTAAAAGTCAGAAGCAATTTCTAAAACAAAAAAAGGGGGTATCCTACCAGTACTTAGAGCAGTGTAGATCAAAGACACCCAGGTACTTTATTTACTTTTATCAGGACAGGCAAAATGATGTTGAGGTCGGTGGGGAAGGGTGAACAAAGGAGGTGCTAGGCCATACGAGATAGCTGTAAAGGAAGCTCAATAATGGGAAGAAATGAGGCTGCACAACCTGTAACAGGATTGCTTATCAATAGCTTTCTTGAGTATGTAAGCAAAAGTCCACCCGACCACCCAGAAACCAACACTTACCGGCCTCCTATAGTCCAGACCAACTAAAAAATGATCAGTAAGAGGATCTACTCCATGCATAGCAATCCATCGCACGGTAGCATTACGCACACTCTAAAAGCACAACTTCTAAGCCTTCATATTTAATTTAGCAGGGACTAAGAGAGGACATGGTTGCTCTGATCTATCCTTAGATAGGTTTTAAAGACACAATATTGCTGGAGTCTTAGACCTCATAGCTACTGCATTAGTCCGGTCCCACTCCAGCAAATAAGTGCGGATACATGGTGAGCCTTTGAGAGGCAGTAAGCAGAAGTGTCCACACCCTGGGATGGGAGCAGCAGCTCTGATCCTAGAGTTGTTTCATTGCTGCAGCAACGTTGCTATAAGGATCAGCTGCATTAGGTTTCTGAAGTTCTCATGGACAATAGCAGGAGCCACATATTGTGCTGAAACCAGCAACCCTGAACTACTTGTGGCCGCCATAAAGGCCTCCAGGGAAGTCCCAGTAATTATGTCATAGGCCTTTCCTTACTTTCAGCTAGTAGAGAACAAGGCCTGAACTTCAGGCTGTGGACTATGATGTCCCACAAGAATATGACACTAAACCACTACTACCTAAACAACTACTACTTAAACAACGACTTCCCAACACCGAAAAAACCTAGAAAACAAATTATTTTACAACGAAGTCTAAACAACGAAAACAAACATTAACTAAATTATTCCTGAACAACGAACACCTATATAACGACTACGAAAACCACTAAATCACGAACATTCCACTAAACGACTACTATGTAAACCACGACTACCTAAACAACACCTACCCAAAAAAATAATTACCTAAATGACGAATCCCCAAATAACTAATACCCAAACAAACTACTACCCAAACAACGAATACTTAAACAACGAATCCTAAAATAACTACTACCCAAACAAACGACTAGCCAATCAACGAATACCCAAACAAACACTACCCAACACCGAAAACGCCTAAACACCTAATATATTGAAAACGAACTCCAAACAACGAAAAATATTAATAATTTGTATCACAACTAAACAGTAACGATTAATAAATAAAATATTAAAAGCACTACAATACTACGTAAAAAAAAACGAAATAGAAATTAACAATATATTTCCTACATACAAAAAATAAAACATCACAAAAATCCAAAACATATAAACACCGTTTTAAATCTAAATAAATAATACTTAAATAATTATAAAACAAACACAACACTAAAAAAAAATCTATATAAAACGATAGTCCTACAACACTTTCTACATGACCCAGGAAGTACTTCCTCTACTGAACAAACGAAAACGAACATAAAAAAAAATACAAACTACAAAACAAATACACTCCACAATTATATATATCTAACATCACAAACGAATTCACAATAAAAAACACATCCAAAACACATTCAATATACAATACTTACAAAAACACATATAACTACCAACGACCTCCATTTTCTACTCATTACTACACCGAACAACTTACAGAGAAGACGAGCATCTCACTACGAAAAATAATTAAAATATTATTTATCCAACACCGCCATCTACTGAGATAACAAGGTAAATTATCCATAAATAAATATAAAGAAATTTCTAACCTATACCACAACTAAAATAATATATAATTAATATACCTTTCGTACTATTTTGTTACAGGCATAAATATAAAAAATCTGACCAAAAAGATAAACACCACACCTTCGCCATCAAAGGTAAACCATTACCATTATACAAAAACAATTTCACTAAACCATAAACAATTGCATTAAAAAAATTGTTAAATAACGAATACTATAATATAATTAAAAAATATATATTAAATATTAAAACTACAAATTAGTTTAAAAAAAAGGAATTAATTCACCTAATAAATTTAACAAAAAAACAAATATTATTCACCAAATTTCAAACCTACTAAAAAAATTACTTCTAAATCAAAAAAACTAAATAATTAATAAAACAAAAGAATAAACTAAATAATACACTCTTTCTTATTTCTTACAGACTCCAAGAACCCAAAAAACACCAGAAGACATAAAAAAGTGAAATAAATAAATTTTTTAAAAAATAACATCTAAAATAAGAAAAATAACTCAAAGTAAGTATAATATTTTCATTATAACATACAACCAGATTTTCTAGTTAAATAAAACTAAACAAACATTCTTATTCAAATACCCCTTAACTTAACACCAAACACACATAAATTCAATAAAATTAAAAACACCTGGCAAACACAATACATATATTATATCAAAAAAATAACTATTACAACTCCACCAAACACTTACCTCTAAACAGCTTCTGAACAATAAACATAAATAAATTTTACAACAAAACACCAACTTCCAAAACAACTAGTGCCTTAACAACAAAGACAGAACACCAACCTTGTTCTTACTACTAATAATTTTACCACAAATGCCTTAACAACAATATTTCATTCTAAAAGCATTCTTGATAAAAGCATTATTAATAGGCATCATTCACCCTACATCCCTCACCACACCACCCCAACCACACCCCAAAACCTAAAACTCCCTGGCCCCCCACCCCTCCCCAAAACCAAACACGCCCCACCCCAAAACCTAAAACCCCCTAACCCCCACCTCCTCCCCAAAACCAAAAACACCCCACCCCCCCAAAACCGCCCAAAAACCTAAAACCTCCTGACCCCCGACCCCTCCCCAAAACCAAAAACGCACCACCCCCCCAACCCCACCCCAAAACCTAAAACCTCCTCACCCCAACCCCCTCCCCAAAACCAAAAATCCCCCACCCCCCAACCCCACCCCAAAACCGAAAACCCGCTACCACTCCACCGCTTCCCCAAAACCAAAAATGCCCCACCCCCCAACCCCACCCCAAAACCTAAAACCCCCTATCCCCACACCCACTCCCCAAAACCAAAAATGCCCCACCCCCTAACCCCACCCCAAAACCTAAAACCCCCTCACACTCCACCACTTCCCCAAAACCAAAAACACCCCACCCCACCCCCCCAACCCCACCCCAAAACCTAAAACACCCTCACCGTCCACCACTTCCCCAAAACCAAAGACGCCCCACCCCCCCAAACCCACCCCAAAACCTAAAACCCCGACCCTCCACCCCCTCCCCAAAACCAAAAACACACCACCCCCCCAAACCCACCCCAAAACCTAAAACCCCCTCACCCCAACCCCCTCCCCAAAACCAAAAACGCCCCACCCCCCAACCACACCCCAAAACCTAAAACCCCCTAACCCCCACCCCCTCCCCAAAACCTAAAACCCCCCACTAACCTAATTAAACCCCTTGTCAGCTGCATAATCCTCCTTCACCAACTCCCTTCTTTGTACCTTAACCACACATGTTCATTATTCAGAACATACATAGTTAACTCACAAAATAACGTATTCATTGTTAAGAAAAGCATTGTTACACTTTAATTAACCACGACTTCATAAATAAAACATCATAATAAAGGATGTTTCCCAAAATTTACTATAACAACTCCACCACATACTTACATCACAGCACCTGCTACACAATAAATAGCACGAAAATTACTATTCCTACTCCACCAAATACTTACCTCATATCACATTAAAATACTCAAAACATTAAAAAATAATCAAAGCAACTTCACTAGATACTTACATTAACATAGGTGCTGTAGAATAATTATCAAATAATATACTATTACAACTCCACTAACTACTTACCTCATAACAAAAACTAGGAACACAATAGACTCACAAATACAAATCTAAAAGCAAAAATTACTTACCTCAATAAATAACACACAATCACCAAATATAAAACATAACAAACCACCTACACCAAACACTTACAAATAGGACACATTATATATTAATTAACTTACTAAGTGGTAAACTAAATCCACCACAAATTTAATAATAAAAACTGCAAACTTCTTTTAACCTATTTCTTTTATATTATTTACAGATATTTCACAAATGGCATAGCAAGGAGAAGCAAGTTACATAACCTCAAGAACCGGAAACCAGCTACTAAAGTATGAAGGTTATCTTTATTGCAGAGACAAGGTTGTCAACCTCAGGAGCCATTGGAGGTGTGTACAATTCTACTCTTCACATTGTAGAGGCAGAGCTGTAACTCTAGAAAACACCGTTGTTAAAACAACAGATCACAACCACTCTGCCTCTGCAATAGAAATTGAGATAAGAGAAAACATACAGAAAATAAAAAACATTGCACACACCTCCAATGACTCCTGCGGACAGGTTATAAGGGAGGTTGTACAAAATATTCCAATACAGATTTCCGGTAGCATGCCTTCTGTACCAAACCTTAGGAGAATATTTCAACGACAAAGACTGGCAAGTAATCTCCAACATATAACACCACAAACCAATGAAGACATTAACATCCCCCCCGAACTAACAATTACCTTCTCCAAAGAAACTTTCCTCATTCACGACAACGAAAACCCTCAAAAAAGAATTTTAATATTCAGCACAACATGCAATTTACTAATCCTACAAAATAGTGAAATTTGGATGATGGATGGAACCTTTAAATCTACACCCCATCCATTCACTCAAATTTACACCATACATGCCACAAAAAATAACACTACAATCCCCCTAGTGTATGCATTACTGCCTGATAAACATTCCTCTACTTACAGTGAATTTTTATCAACAATAAAAAACAAAACATCAAATAAAACACCTAGAAAAGTAATACTAGATTTCGAATTATCAATGATAAATACAATACTAAAAATATATCCACAAACCCAAATTCAAGGATGCTTTTTCCACTTTTCACAAGCATATTGGCATAGAATACAAAAATCATCCCTAAGTAGAGAATATTTCTCAGATTGCATACTACAATTTGAATTAAAAAAACTCACAGCATTATGCTTTGTACCACCTACAAAAGTAGATGAGTATTACACGCAATAACAGAGTCTAACTATTATACACAAAATGAAGACAAATTAGAACCCTTACTAAATTACTTTGAACAAACCTGGATTGGACACCTAAACAGATCTGGTTGCAGACGAAAACCAAGATTTCCAATAGAATGGTGGAACTGCTACCAAACCTGTTTAGAAGGTGGTGCAAAAACTAATAATGCCATAGAAGGATGGCACATCGCCTTCAATAAAGTAATAGGTAAACCCCACCCAAACCTGTATCATTTCATGGAAATTTTGAAAAAGGAACAAAGTTTCCAAGAAATGAGACTTGCTCAATCACTGTCAGGTAGCCTGAACCAACGCACAAGAAAAAAAAGCAAAGAAATGACCGAAATAATTTTTGCAAAAATACAACAATTTGATACAATAACACCATCAGACTACCTCAACAGTATAGCATATATTCTACATTACTAACAACCACTAACCTACTAAAATATTACTTGCCAGTTCTAAAAAAAAAAAACACCATCAATTAAATTGTCATTTTTCAATTTTTTTTTACACTAAATGTACACAACAAAAATGGTTCCTACCTTTGACGTTTTCATGTCTTTATCCAAACACGTGATGCTGAATAAATCTTCTTCATTAATATAGAAAACAGCATCTCATACTTAGAAAAAAAAAAAAAACATTAATCATCCAAAAACAATTAAAAAATATTCATATTAAATGGATGATAAAAAAACAACTCTATATACTATACAAACAATCAAAGAAATAAAATATAATACTTTACCAAACCAGAAATTCGAAAAATATCTTAAAAGCGTAAAATACCAAATATACTTTTTTTTACCAAAAAAAAGTAAAGAAATTAATCACATACTAACCAAAGCCACATCATTAATTAAAACATTAACTATCAAGAAAAAGACATGAAAACAATATAAAGGATACTACTAACACAAAAAAAAAATTAATCACAAAACCTATTACAATGAACTACATTTTTTTTTCATAAACCGAACAACTGACTCACTCAGAAATCCCAAAACTAAATTTATAAAAAAAAATACAATTCTTTCCAACTACTACAAAAGAAGTATAATCATTTGTAAGATATAACATGCTAAACAAATTTGTTTACTTTTACGAAACCACTATTGTATACAAAAATATACGAAAACAATTAATTAAACATAAGAAACATAACAAACACCGAAAATCTACTACCTACCTTATAACTACCTCCCACAACTATTTCCGTAATAAAAATACCCTACTACATACTGTAAAAAAAATGATGATCCCACTTACCTGAACGAGGTCTCCGCTTCCGTCCTATCTTGACCACGACGCTCCTCCGACTGAATACAGAAGACGTCAAACAACGTAAACATGGAAGAGCACTAAAAATAGAAAACGGACTATTTCACTCATAGACTATAATGGGGAAAATAAGAAAATACCACAGAAAATAGATAAAGAAATATAAATAAATAAGTAAAAAATTTCTATAAATCTGTACAAATCAAATTATAATTAAAAAATGTTTTTTGCATTTTTTAAACTTGATTATGTTCAAAATAAAAAATATTTTAAAAAATGAATGGTATTTTTATTTTTTTTTAAATTAAATTTGCATGAAGAAAACATTTTTGCACATGCAAAAATTTCTAACACCTAAAAAAAAAAAAAAATCTATATATCATCTACAAATAATTATTTAATTAATTAATTTTTTGAAATAATATTAAAACAAATTAATATATATATAAAATTATACATCCCAAAAAATAATAAAAAATATTAATAATGTTAATTACATCACATTAAAAAAAAAATCACAATAAAAAATATAAAAAAATTTAACAAATTTTAAAAATCACAAAAAAAATAAAAATCTAATAAATAATTAAAATAAAAAATATAACATTATTATATTCCAAAATCTACTATACCAACTCCTATACTATTAAAAAATCAAAAATAAATTCTTAAACATAACTATTTTTAAACAAAATTATTTTTACACCTTCAATAACAAAAAAAAAATCCAATACCTAAAAATATAACACAAAAAAATAATTCACCCATAATAAAAAAATTATAAACTATCAATACATTTCAAAATGATAATCCACCAATAAACCAAATTGCATCCCAAAAAAATAATAATAAATACATTAAAAAAAACTCAAACATAGAAAAAAATACCTAATCATAAAAACAAAACCCCAACCATAAACCCTACATCCCCTATATCCCACCCCTAATTCTAAATATACTTTCAATAAAAAATAATAAACAATTAACCAAATACAATAAATAATACCAGACTACTAATATACTTCCCACCCATAACTCCTAGATCCCATATATCCCACCCCTAAACCCACAACATAAATGCCAAATTTTAATAAAATACAATAACTTAAATTAATACCTGAATATTAATACACTTCCCCACCCATCACCCCTACATCCCATATATCCCGCCCCTAAACCTACAACATAAATTACAACATATAAAAAAACTCAAGTACTTAAAATAATACCTAAGTATTAATACACTTTCCCTCCCATAACCCCAACATCCCATATATCCCGCACCTAAACCCACAACATAAATTACAACATATAAAAAAACACAAGTACTTAAATTAATACCTGAGTATTAATAAACTTCCCCACCCATAACCCCTACATCCCACATATCCCGCACCTAAACCCACAACATAAATTAAAACATATAAAAAAACACAAGTACTTAAATTAATACCTGAGTATTAATACACTTCCCCACACATAATCCCTACATCCCCACCCATAACCCCTACATCCCACCCCTAAACCCACAACATAAATTACACCATATAAAAAAACACAAGTACTTAAATTAAAACCTCAGTATTAATTCACTGCCCCACCCATAACCCCTACATCCCATATATCCCGCCCCTAAACCCACAACATAAATTACACCATATAAAAAACCACAAGTACTTAAATTAATACCCGAGTATTAATACACTTCCCCGCCCACAACCCCTACATCCCATATATTCCGCCCCTAAACCTACAACATAAATTACAACATATAAAAAACACAAGTACTTAAAATAATACCTGAGTATTAATACACTTCCCCACCCATAACCCCTACAACCCATATATCCCGCCCCTAAACCCACAACATAAATTACAAGATATAAAAAAACAAAAGTACTTAAAATAATACCTGAGTATTAATACAATACCCCACCCATAACACCCACAACCCATAGAATCCATTACTTAATCCACACAATATACTTTAAAAAATTAAACATATAATAATTAAACCCTAAACAAATAAAAAACAAAACACAAAACTCACCTTAAAATTAATCAAAAAATAATTCACTTACCTTAAAATTCGTTGTTCTGGCATTAGTTGTTAAGGTAAAATCGTTGTTAAACCAGTAGTTGTTCAAAACTTTGTTGTTAATACCCAGTAGTACTTCAAGATTCGTTGTTAAAGCAAGTAGTAATTCAAACATAGTTGTTCAGGTTGTTTCCCTGTCCCACAATAGTGTTCAGGGGTCATCCTCTCAGCCAAGTATGTGGGTAATGCCTCAGTTCCAGGCTGCGGATCCATGGGCACATCTGGCCTTCCACTCAGGCAAGCCATGCATGAGGGGGCTCACATCAACAAAAAGCTTAGGATAGGTATTAAGGGAGGGATTTAAGTACATTATTAAACCTGGGACACCGGAGCTTCTCACAAAGCTTCAGTACTGGCAGCCATATTGGTTACTGAACTTGTTGATGTGCTATGATGTCAATAGAGTGTAGGTTGTGACCTTGGTTGAGAATGGTACCACAATAAATGTCATTACAGAGCAGGAGATTGCTCATAAGCCTGAAATCATCCAATTACCACCATCCATTGTACGCATTTGTGCCCATGGTGCAAATACGCCTCTTCCCTACATGGGTGACGTCAGACTAAGGGCCTCATTATGAGGTTGGGGGGCCGACAGTCGGCCTGCCGCCCCCGTGGAGGGGAGACCCCCGCGGAGAAGGCCATCTGCCCCCAGTCCTATTACAAGGTTTTCACTGAGGTTTCCGCCGATCAGCCCAGTGGAAGCCACGCAGCAGCATTGGCCTCAGCTACTCATGAAAAGGCTGGTGGAAACTGGACTCATGATCAGCATGGTGGCGGTGAACTCAGCACCTCTGTGGCTGACCACGACTCTGACCGCCACCACACCATTGGGAATCTTGTTACTGGCGGTGACGGCGGTCCCCTGGTGCTACGACCACCAGGGTCATAATGTGGTGGTTGGACCACCTGGCTGCGGCGGTCCGACCACCACCACAAGACCACCAGACTCCTAATGAGGCTCTAATTCTCTCTCATGACCTACGTCATTGAGACAGTTACTGACACAGACAGCCTGTAATGTTTCTTCCAGTGCTTAATTTGTGAAACTTTAAGTGCCAGGGCCTGAGATATTTCTCAGGTGGCCTCCGTAGCTGGCATTACCTACTGTGTTTGCCAGAGTACCCAAAAACTAACCACCACACAATACAAGTGTGATGTTTTGACTATTCTCCAGGTTGCCTAACGGTGTAAATGTGACCTCGACCCATTGCCTTTATTTAATTTTTAGGCATATAGAATTGATTGTTAATAAATTCTGCTTAAAAATATACTAAAAGTGCCTCCTTGTGTTAGACTGTCATAAATAAGTGCTGGTGTTTACAAATAAGAGCTGGTGCTAAGAACCTGGAAACACTGGCAGAAATTGAGCATTGGTTTCTGCTTTGCCCTTAAAATTGTTTTGCTTAAGGTGCTTTGCTTTGCTTTGTTTAAAGGCGACAAGGTCAGAAGAATCCGATGTTGAGAAACAATTTCTGAATTTCTTCATACACATGGGTGCATGGGTGAACCGAGAAACTGTCAGATAAGATGACAAATAGGTGACTGTAAGGTTTGTTGCTGAACACTTCAGAGGCATCTGTTAGAGAATGCTGACATCACCAAGACTCAAGGCCTAATTATGAGTGTGGCAGTCCTCGGACTACCACAATCGTGGTGGCTGTTAGACCCCCAAGGTTGTGGAGGTCTGATCGCCACATTACGAGGTTGGCTGTCACCCCGCCAACCTACTGCCATCTCCGCCGGGATCAGAGAGTCTGACTGGCTGACGTTGTTGCAGGTTCGAATTATCCACGGCGGCGCTGACTCAGTGCTGCCCTGCTGATTACAACCTGGTTCTCCACCAGCCTTTTCATGGCGGCTCAATTATGAACTGACATTTCAGATACACAGATCTCACAACACAGAAACTGGAAGCGAAGGGGCTGAGGGAGACAGTGTAATGTAGCACCAGATTTTGTCTTTTTAAAACTTCAAAACACTGTTGCTGATTGCCTCTAATTGTCACAATTAATAGAGAATGCTGTTGTCTGTACTTGGAAGATGCTGCTGGCATTACAATTAGGAAAGAGAAAGAGTGAGAAGAGAAATAAGAGTTCTTATGAGAGCAGTACTTAATTTGAAAATAAATAAGTGCCAGGGCCTGAGGTTTTCTCAGGAGGCCACTGTGGTTGATATTGCCCACTGTCCCTGCCAGCACTGCAAAGTGCTATCCATCACACATGTGTATCATACTGGCACACATTGTGGATTAGCTCTACTCAAAAATAGACATAGAGCATCTCCATGTGCAACTCTGTAATAAATCAGTGCCGGTCTTTTAAAAAGTGCTGGTGCCAAGCGCTGGCAAACACTGGCACAAACTAAACACTGTGTGAGAGAGACTGAGAGCTATTAAAACAGAATGACTGAGTGATTGGAAAGTGAGGTTGAGAGAAATATGTAGTGATAGTCAAAGATTTTAAGCAGCAAGTGTCGTGGCATATTATATATGGGATAAGCGGCTCCCTGGCACACATTATAAAGGTATTGCAAGTCACTGAGAAATGTTGTGACCATATAGAGGTAAGAGGTCGAAGAGAGAAGAGGGGATAGGTTATAATACATGGTCACGCCATAACTCTTCCCACAAACAATGTATTCCTGGAGTGGTGCTCCTTCATATCAATACAGTGTTTTTAAACATGAAGAATAGAATTTGAATCTCTAGTGCAAACTTAAACACACCTAAATGCCGATACATATTTGTTTCAAAATGATATTAGGATCAGTTTAGCACTAGTCAGAATTTAAAAAACGCTGTAGCTTAAAATGCTAGCAACATGCAGAGAGATAATTATATATAAGGTGTGGAAAAATAAACATGGTACCATAAATATTTCCTTTTTGCTTTTGACTGTTCATCCAGAAAAATGGAGCAGAAGAAGGAAAAGCCATGTTGTGCTTTTGTTTTTTTTAAGTGTACTCTTCACTGCTGGCTCTGGCATTGTAAGGTCATAACTCATCTGTAATAACTCATTAAAGTTGAGCAGCTACGTCATTTTTTATTACAATGTCTGGGTGCGTCACAATTCACCTGTAATAAGGAAATTAGAGATATGCTTTTATAGAGAGAATGCAGGCTCCCACGTACTATAATATCTATAATCTAAAGCTATTTCCTTAATCATTACCTTAATGATTAGAGCAGAGTTTGGCTTCTATAACAAGGCCTCTCTCTTTGGCAGCAGGGTGCTCCATCTGGATCACATCTTTTCCTCCTATACAGATGTGGAATGGGATCTGGACAACTTTGCAGACAGCCAGGTGAGCCTCGAGAGAATCGTGGATTGTTGGCGGGCATTGTGGATCTCTGGCAGGCCACGTCAAGCCCACGGCATCATTTAAAGCCTCAGAAGGTCAAGAGAGATGAAGAATTGGAACATTTTTGTGCAGTTTCCAGCCCCTGCTTATATTCTGTCTGGGTTGTGTCTGTCACATTTTCTTCTGTTGGTGAATTAGGAAAACAGCCCAATGTTACCACTGAGCTTGGTTGAATAATTGTAATTTGCTTTTCAGGGATGGTTCAAAGCACTCTTATGAAGATGTTGAAAATGTTTACACCTTGCTGCCATAATGGAGATGGAGGAGGAACGCTCCCATTATCTGTGCATTCCCAGTCCCAGAACACTATCTGGACATACAGCCCTCACCAAGTCCTAATAGAAGAAGCATCGAAACAAATGTGACAAATAACAAAATCACACTTTTCAGTTGATCTTTTATAAAAAAAAAAACTCAGACAACAATCAGAAGGGTTATGTGAAAAAACACTGTACCCTTACTGCTTCCATATCAGTTAAATAGGTAGATGCATTAAGGTGCTAATTAATAAATGCAAAGGGTTACTTGATCAGGAAATGCAGCCACTAGTGCATTAACCCAGAAACTTTGTTAGATTGGCAGAGACATTATAAGTCATGAGCAAAGTGAGTAATTACCCAGGCCCCCCACCTTACCCCTGAGAAAGTTAACATTCGCTCTAGCTCCTATCTGTCTAATTCTCCATCTCTAATCTTATTGTATTATTCAATATTGTTTGACATCATGGGGCTTGAATTGGAAGAAAATGAGTAATACAATACAAAGTTGATCCAAATGGGAGCCCCTAAGCATGCTTGCCCAGGGCCCCCAAAATCCTTAAGATGAAACTGTAAATTGGTCTGAATCAGTTTGGTTAGAGGTAGCCCATGAAGTACTTTCAGAAAAATTCTGCAATGTTCTCAAAGAACGAGCCATTCCTGCCATTAGTATAGGAAGGGATATAACGGAATCTCCGAGCAATGTGAAGTCCATCATTCCACAGTGAGAAATATTATTTGTAAATGGAGTACGTTCAAGAGAGTTGTCAATCTATCCAGGAGTGGGCGTCCTAGCAAATTCCCCCTACTTTAAGCCTCAATGATGCCCCTAGAGATCACAGAGAACACCAAAGCTACACCCAGGGACCTACCTGCCTATGTCACACTTTACATAGTTTTTTTCTACTGTTAGCAAAAGAGTGAATAGGCATGGGTTTCATGGAAGGATATGAAGTAGAAAGTACCTTCTCGTCAAGAACAGCATTGCTGCATGACCTAGGTTTGCAAACTTCGGGTCAACCAAACACAAGAACCTCATTCTAATCATCACGCATAGTGGTGGAGGGGGGATGTTTTAGCCTTCTTTGCAGCGCATCACGTGAGCACATCACAGTCATTGAGTCCACCTCTCTATTACCACATTCCAGAGGAAAATGTGAGTCCTCTGTCCAACAGCTAACCATCAGCCAAGGTGGGGTTTGCAACAGGATAATGATCCAGAACACTAATAAATCTGTCATTGCATAGTTGAAAAGGAAAAGAATCCAGATTTTAGATGGCCAAGCCAAAGCCCAGACCTCAACCCCCTTGAGGAATGGTGGGTGGGACCTAAAGACATCTGTAAATATGTGAACATTCTCAGACAGGATTAAGCATAAGCAGTAATAATTTTCCAGGTAATGATTGGTTAAGTTTCAAGGGAGACACATAGAGGACCATTTATTTTTTGGTGGACGGTAGTGTCCTTTGGCATTCTTTGCTTACTGCTGGGGTGAGTCAATTTTATTTTCGAAGAAGATTAATTTTCCACTGAAGAAGAGTTTACACTCAAAATGCATTGATCATTGATCTAAAGGACATCCATGAACATGGGAATATGGAGAACATGGGTCTGATGCAATGGATGGAATTTTTTTTATTGAATTGCCTGATTAAAATGTAATTGAAATTCATACGTGCAAAGTTGTGACGTGTATATGAGCACTTTGTGTTGGGCTTGAATTAAGAGTCTTCTTAATGTTGCACTCTCACATTATTTCCCACTTGTGCCCAGGGTTGGAGACCTGTGACAGGCTAGTGTAAAAATACTTTTCAAAAGATATTTACCAGTGGCTGAGCGGGAAGCACTTTTCCATTGTGGCTGGATTTGAATCTCCTAACCCTTGTAATTCTGACTGATGGAAGATTAAGAATTTGGCATGCTACAATAAGCTCTCTTCTCTGTGCTCTCTAATGCAAAGTCAACCAGATCATCAGAATGGTGTGAGCTTTCTGCAGTCCTTTGAGCAACACACACTCAAAGGGTCAGTCACTGATGGTATGGATGGACAATATAGTTACTAAGCTTGTATAAGCTATCTGGGGTACATGAGGTCCAGCTTTCTGACAATGGTTGCATTCTTAAGTTGCAGTAGGGCATGGACACCCTCTAATCAACATCAACCACCTACATTCTAGGCATGTACAGTTTGTCTGCGGATACCCTGAGCCGACCCCTGTTCAAGGAGCTTTTTGTGCATAGGTGCATGAGTTTCTGGGCTGTAGTGCTGTGCCTGCTAGCAGACAGGAACAATTTGCTTCTCCCACCTTTCGATCTTTCTGCTCCATCATTCTGCACCATAGTTCTGCATGTCTAGTCTTGCGGTGGATACAGTGTCTCAGTCCTCACTATGAGTATGGTGTTGAGAATTGTTGAGAATTGTTTTGTAGTCTGTTGCATTGAGTCTGGAATAAAAGACTTGAACTAATAAAACCATATTTCTCTGTAAGATTCATAATCTGAGCACTAGTTTGCCAAAGTGCAACCTCATATGCATAGTTATAATATCAAACGTGCATGTATAGCCATTATATGCCCAGTTACAGCCTCACATGCACTGGCAGCATGTATCATGTGTGGCCTCAAATGCCTGGGTAATGCCAGTAAATGTCAAGAACAGTCTACAGATTGGTGGATTATTGAGTAGGAAGTATATGCACAGTGTGAGCTTTTTATCTGCTTCTTCAGTCCACCTTCTTCTAAAGTCACTGCAACAAAGGAAACCCACTGGCTTCTCTGTGGGTTAGCTGCCTAAAGAGAGCTTCCTGCACAAGTGCCTAGGCAATGAAGGAAGCATTCTTGTGATGTGACTGAGGTGTATTTGTAACTCCTCCTAAATGTGATCACTGCTTCTAAAAGTGTTTTACAGTTCAGCGGATGTTGCACTAGCAGGAATTTTCCACTTTCATATGGTTCTGCACCTGGCTTTGCTCCTAAATGTCGTACCAAAGTCATGCTTATCTGCACCAAGAGTGGTGTTACAAACCCAGATATAATTTGCATATCTCACACCCTCGCCATACACAGCTAATTACCCCGCATATTACATCACCCATGAAATATTTTATAACATCATTGATAACATCAACCCAACATTTGAAGTGACATGGATGATGACAAGACTGAGAATGGTGGGAGCACATGATACTTTATGGCATGAGTTATAGTAACTAGGGATAATTATAACTGGTAAAATTCATTTTTTTCTAGTTTAAAACGTTACATTGTCATTATTATTTTCACCTAACTATAACGTTACTTTAACCACTGTTTTTTTAGTGAATATATATAAAACAGAAGCAGAGAACTCTAGGTAGTTCTCAAGTTTAGGTGGAGACCAGCTCCTCTATAAAGCACCCTACAAACTACAAATAGTTTGTCCTTTTCTAGCTCAGCGTAGATGGCCACTGTGCTAATCCTATGCTCAAAAATGTTGCTAGAAAAACAGACATTGGAGGTGAGCAGATTTAGAGTGTTGCTGGTGTTTTAGGGTGCTCTGTACAGGAGCTGCTCTCCGTCTAAACTTGAGAACTACCCAGAGTTCTCTGTTTCTTTTTTGCATAATGTAGGCAGCACTCTAAGTCTGAAAGGGTATAGAAAACTGACCAGTTTTGGTTCAGTTTCCATTCACTCACTTGGCATGCTTTTAAGTCTTGGGGTTAGTATAGCCATTTCAATGAAGCATTTCTTCTCTAGGATCCTGGACCTATGGGAGAGAGTAGACCAAAAACAACCACCAGTGCACAATAATGACGTTTTTATTTTTCATCAGAATTCCACCTGATTACAGAGCTTTTTAATGCATTTTAGTGGGAATTTCCGAGTCTGTTCTACCATAGAGCACATATTAATTTCTAAATGTGGGGATGGTCTGAAATGGTGCTAGTCTTCACCTCAAGCTCCTTCTTGGTTGATGTGTGTGAGATTTATGTTGCTCAAATATTGTTCCAACCCCTGTGTATGGCTTGATGAGCGATAAATAGAGCAGATTAATAAAGCTTATATACATTCAGAAGCAAAATTAAAAAAAGATTTGAAATTGGAGGCTACAAATTAAGGTATTACTGTTGGCTTTAAACGATGGGGCAGTGCAAGTTCAGTAAATAGAATGTACAATAGATGGCTGGTGGCCTCGGCTGAAGCTCTGGTATGCACCTTAAAATGAGAGCACTCATTAGGAGAGAAGAAGACAAAGTTACATGTTAAAGCCTATCGCTTTGTCTTTCAGAAATTAAACCACATTTCCAAAAGCTCCAACTTCCACTTAAAATTACAACTTTGATTTTTTTTATTTTTTTGGCTTGTGAATTCAATAAAATATTCCATAATTTGTATATTTATTTGATGTATTCTTGTTCCTGCGTTTTCGTGTATTGTTCTGCTGTTCAAGTCATAGACATTGCTTAGGCAGGGAGCCATGGCTTCCAGAAGTGTGTCAGTGGCGGTCAACAAAGTCAAATGGTTACAAACCACTGTTCTAGGAATCAATAAATAAACAATCTCTTAGCTGTTGCAGCTGTGGCATCTTGGGTGCTTACATATCTGAGAACTGTGGTACCATGCATGGTTCCTCAGTTCCCAGGTCTCATGAAATACCACACAAAGCCTGCAGCTGCTGACTGTGATTTTAACTTACCTAGGCCTGCTTCCCTTGTGCTCCTGGTCTCCTAGCTCCTGCTCGGTGCACTTCAGCTGTGGAGAAGTGTGGCACAATGGTTAGAGCAGCAGACCCTGATGCAGTGATCTGGCCTGGGACCAGGGTTCAATTCCCACCTCTGTGGGTCTTGGGCTCAATTCCCTTGGACCAGATAATTCTTGCCTTGGTGCCTAATCTAATTAATGGGTCCCACTCTGTAACTCTGGGCAATAGCTTGCTTAATCTCCACAACAGCCCACACAGTGCTTGGATGCCTGGTTTCACCCTTGGGCTGTCCAGGAGTGGGTGCCTCCCAGGGAAAAGCCAGGAGGGGTTCCACAGTGGTATGCGTACAGCACCTTGAGACCCTAATGGGTGAGTAGTGCCCTATACAAGTGCAAAGTTTACAGTTTTATAGCACAAAAATGCCAATCCCATGCCGATGGTTTGCAGCTGCATTTTAGAGCTGCTTCGAAGCTAGTTTAGTTCAGGTTTTTGTTCCTGTTTATTTCCATTCTCCATCATGGCTATTTCTTCCTTGATTCCTTTCTGGCTTTCCCACTCCTTTGTGTTTCCTGTCATGTGATATTCAATGTCATTACCTTTTTCTGTTCTTTTACTCTATGAAGGACTCTGGTTGGTGTGTGCATCATGACAAAGAACTGTTCTTTCGATTGTTTCCTTGTTTCCTCCACTTGCTGATCTTGACACCTCACGCCTGAAGAATTTCACTATCAGTTTCTGTACTCCTGGTTCTCTTTAACTCTCTAAAGACTTTGTTCAGCAAGGAGGTTTTTATTCCTTTTGCTTTTCCTTACTGAGCATGTTGCAGCTTCCCAAGGGAACTTCCCTACCACATATTCCTTTAAGTGGTGACATTGTGGCTTTCCGAAACATTCACCCTTACAACAGGCAGTGGAAGATCCAGTGTGGAATACGAGTAAGGTTCCCAGTTTTCAATTTTTACTGATTTTTACAGAAAAATGCAGTCAGAAAACAATGTGTTTTCTGTCTTTAATTATTATTAAAAGCGATAAAATACCAAAAGCTGTGATTCTTGCTACTCTCCATGCTGTTCTTCATGAATTTGAGGCCAACAGCTGAGCAAATACAAGCATGAAAAGTCAAAAACAGGATGAGATTTCCTTACATTCAGACATATGTTAGTATATATTTATATATAATGCTGATATCTGTCTGTGCATGTATTATTTTGTTATATTTGGCTGTTTAATTTGCAAAAATGCTACAGCCATCAAAGTATGGGTGCGTACTTGCCAGTTAAATACATTTGGAAATATACCATTCTAGAACACCATTTATTATCAAAACACAAAATACATATGAATAAATATATGATGGCAAAAAATAAATATGGATAAATACAGACGGAATTGTTAAAAAAATAAATTCCATAAAACCGGAAGCCCTAATTATGAGGAAGCATCAGACCTGATCATTAGGCAGTCCTTCTCTGATGTTGCACAAGTCCTCTGTCCAACAGCTAAACATCAGCCAGAGGGGAGTTTACAACGGGATAATGATCCAGAACACTAATAAATCTGTCATTGCATAGTTGAAAAGGAAAAGAATCCAGATTTTAGAATGGCCGAGCCAAAGCCCAGACCTCAACCCCCTTGAGGAATGGTGGGTGGGACCTAAAAAGATCTGTAAATAAATGAAAATTCTCAGACAGAACTAAGCATAAGCAGTTATAATTTTCCAGGTAATGTTTGGTTGAGTTTCAAGGGAGGCACATAGAGGACCATTTATTTTTTGGTGGACGATAGTTTCCTTTGGCATTCTTTGCCTACTGCTGGGGTGAGTCAATTTGAATTTCAAAGAAGATTAAGGCCCTCATTACAACATTGGCGGTAAATGCCACTTACTGCCGTGCAGAAGACCGCCAACACACCGCCGCGGCCGCAGAATTCCACCACAGATATTACGACCCACAGCTCAGAATCCGCCAAAATCTAGACACCCACACAAGTCCGCCACATCAAAGGTCAGTGATAAACTGGCGATACCAAAACCTCTACCGTCACGCCAACAGGAATACGCCCACACTATCATGACCCATGAACCCACGTAGCGGTCTTTCAACCGCGGTATTCCATTGGCGGTGCACACCGGCGCTCAAAATACACACCCATCTACAAAACACAACCACATTGGACTATTCCAAATACACCCACCTGATACACATGCACACACCACTCCCATACAATATAAAACACACACCCACATTACCCACAAACCCTTACTACCAAAAATTCTGACGAAGGCCAGAGAGACAGCACAGCAAAGATAACACCAGAATACAGAGGCACATAACACCATCACACATACACATCCATGCACAAAACACCACACACCTCTAAACATCACCCCACACATCACAACAGACACCACCTCACACATCACCCACACCACTCCATGGCACCACAAAGACACCCCAGGTTTTCTGAGGAGGAGCTCAGGGTCATGGTGGAGGAAATCATCCGGGTAGAGCCACAGCTATTCGGATCACAGGTGCAGCACACCACCATAGCTTGGAAGATGGAGCTATGGCGCAGAATCGTGGACAGGGTCAACGCAGTGGGACAGCACCCAAGAACACAGGATGACATCAGGAAGAGGTGGAACGACCTACGGGGTAAGGTGCGTTCCGTGGTCTCAAGATACCACATCGCGGTTCATGGACTGGCGGCAGACCCTCACCTCCTCCCCCACAACTAACAACATGGGAGGAGCAGGTTTTGGCTATACTCTATTCTGAGGGCCTCGCAGGAGTAGCAGGAGGAATGGACTCTGGTAAGTCAAATCTTAACTATTACATCCCCCACCCTACCTGCATGCTATCACATACCCCCACCCTCGCCCTCACTCCCATCACTCCAACT
Source organism: Pleurodeles waltl (assembly GCF_031143425.1). Taxonomy (NCBI): domain Eukaryota; kingdom Metazoa; phylum Chordata; class Amphibia; order Caudata; family Salamandridae; genus Pleurodeles; species Pleurodeles waltl. Next base: position 71,232,070 of record NC_090448.1, read on the forward strand.
CCTCACAGATGTCCCACTATCACAAACCACACATCCCAACACCAGGCATTGCATGCAACAACAAAGCATGGACACCCATCACCAATGCATGGCCACTACACATACCCACACAGACCCCTAAACAATTAGCACACAAGGTCTGACATAGGAATGTAAGCACTGGGGTACAGAGTCACCCACCCATTGCACATCATGGCACACACAGATGCAATAATCATGCCCTGCAAGACCCCTACCCAACGTCACCGGACAGGAAGGTCCAGACATGTCCACTCCACCCACAGAAGAGGCCCACAGGGATGACAGCAGCTCTGTCCAACTGGATCTAGATGACCAGCCCAGCCCATCTGGGACCTCGGGACAGTCAGTTCCCCTCACACTGGCACAGGCCACCACAGAGCCTCCCCCCTCAGGAAACACCAACACAGCACCCACCCAGCGGGACCATACCTCTGTCCCCAGGACACGCCAAGCAGCAGTGTGTCCACCACTACAGGGAACCCAGGCTAACCCACCACCCCAAGAACAGCAGGGACCTGGGGGCAGTGGTAGTGGGCACACGGTTCAGGGAACAGAGGCCCAGGAACACAGGGGAACTGGGAGGGCTGCTGTGCGACATGGGGAGGACAGGCCCAGGGAGCCCACTCTCCACGAGGTCCTCTCCAACATCATGGGAGCCTACCATCATTCCCAGGAGACGATGGCAACGGTACTGGCCAAGTTTCAGGAGACCCAGCGGCTGCAGGAGGAACAGTACTTGGGGTTCATGGAGGAACTCAAATCCATCAATACCACCCTGGGCACCATTTTAGGGGTGCTGAAGGAACTTGTGAACACCAGGAAGGACACTGTGGCACAACAAGGTGCCCCTGACACTAGCCTAGACGATGAACTGCTCAAAACCAAGTGGACAGGAGGCACTGCCACAGGACCACAACAGCAGCACACCACCCCCTGCAGATGGAGAACCACCCCGCAAACAGTCCCTGAGATCCAGGACAGACAGAGAACAATGCCAAGACCCCCGCCAAGAAATGAGACCACCCTGATTGTCATCCTTCTGTCCCACCTTGTCACCCTGTCCATCCTTAAACATTCATAGAATGGTAACTCTTCCGGTTTCTGTACACCTGTTCACTCATGCGGGGGGACCAAGGCCACACGTGTCCCATCAATGGCACCTATGATGTTGGGGATATGTCCCAGAGCATAGAAGTCACCTTTCACTGTAGGCAAATCCTCCACCTGAGGGAACACGATGTAGCTCCGCATGTGTTTCAGCAGGGCAGACAACACTCTGGACAACACGTTTGAGAACATAGGCTGGGACATCCCTGATGCAATGGCCACTGTACTTTGAAAAGACACACTTGCCAGGAAATGGAGTACTGACAGGACCTGCACTAGAGGGGGGATACCTGTGGGATGACGGATAGCTGACATCAGGTCTGGCTCCAACTGGCACAGTTCCTAAATTGTGGCACGATCAAGTCTGTAGGTCACAATTACATGTTGCTCTTCCATTGTCGACAGGTCCACCAGCGGTCTGTACACCGGAGGATGCCGCCATCTCCTCACCTGCCCCAGCGGACATGCTCTATGGATGAGAACAGCGAGCAGAGGGTCAGCCAACACTGAGGTACGAAAGCACAACTTTATTGCACACATTTGTCAATCCGCTATGTGCCTGTCTTAGTGTGTATGCAAGGCCTAGATATGTGTGACACATTTAAAAATAATGCCATGTGGCCCCCTAAAAAATGGCGGCTGCCTGACCCGTAAGGTGGGACAATGGGATATGAGGTAACTGCGCTGGCATTGTACACCGTCGCGGTAGGTGGTCGAAGACCGCGGCGCAATCCTGCATTGGTTAACATTGGACCCTATGGGTCCCAGGAGCCAATGACGATGTACGCCGGCGGTGACGGTACGCACTGCCGTGGACGTGACCGCCATTTTCTGTCTGTTCACTCACTTGATACCTGATCTTCCACAGGAGAGGACCTACACTCCAAGTGCTGCTGTGACTTCAGTCTGGAAGCGACAATGGCTACAGTGTCTGGGGAAAGGGCCCCTTTCTTCACATCGGAGGAGTTGGACAAACTTGTGGATGGGGTCCTGCCCAGTACACGCTACTCTACGGTCCTCCAGACAAACAGGTGAGTACACTGTGAGCATGCTGTATGGGCAATGCCTGTTTGGAGTGGTGTGGATGGAAGATGGGAGGGGGAATGAGGTGTGCATGAAACAACAGTGAGTGTATGTGCGTCAGGGCAAGGGTAGGAACGTGGGCCAATGACTGTGACAGTCCGGACGTTATATTTTCTCCTTTTCCCCTGTACTATTCCTGTAGGTCAGCGCCCACCAGAAGAAGGATATTTGGCGTGCCATCGCCAAGGAAGTCTGGACCCTGGGGGTCCACCACAGACGGAGCACCCACTGCCGTAAAAGATGGGAGGACATTTGCCGCTGGAGCAAGAAGATGGCGGAGGCCCAGCTGGGGATGGCCTCCCAACGTGGGAGGGGTGCCCGTCGCACCATGACCCCCCTGATGTTCCGGATCCTGGCAGTGGCGTATCCGGAGTTGGATGGGCACTTGAGTGCCTCACAGCAACAACAAGGGGGTGAGTACACTCTCATTCAGCTGATTCACGTGCATGAGAGGTGTCTGGGTGGGGGAGGTGGGCAGTGGGTTACCCTAGGCCAGGGCAAATTTTGCAGGCAAGGTCCCTTCGTGAGGCAGGCTATGTGGCACCCCACCCCACCAGTGTTAAGAGCCATCTACCCGTAGTCAGGCTCCTGTGACTTCCATGTGTGCAGCAATCGGGCATAGGCCTTGTACACCATGTCCCTGTGATTAATTAGGGAACTCTAAGTGCATGGCGTAGTGCAGAGGGCTGCTGTGTCTGTAGTGTCCGCCAACGATAGCAGTATTGCATGTACTGAACATGTCTTTCTACTTTCTTTCCCCCCCTTTTTGTGGTCTCCCTGTTCTTGTGTGCATTAGCATCATCAGGCGGAGGAGCTGTGCCACTGGAGCAGGAGGGAGCTGCATCCCACATGGCCCTAGAGGGTGAGACTACGAACTCCGAATTCACCAGTGGGACGGAGGGTGAGGGGAGCTCCACGGCGGGGACAGGAGCTGACATCATTGACACCGACTCCTCCTCTGATGGGAGCTCCCTTGCGGTGGCAGGCCCCTCTGTGCCCACCGCATCTACAGGTACAGCCGCCACCCCCCACCACCACTGCCCTCCCAGCAGCCCCTCATCGTGTGTCCCTTGCCGCTCAACCAGGAGGGTGGGCATCTCCTTCACCCCAGGCACTTCAGCCCCTGCCTCTGTCAGCCCTGCTGCCTTCAGTGAGGAGGCCATTGACCTCCTCAGATCCCTCACTGTTGGGCAGTTTACCATTCTGAATGCCGTCCAGGGTGTAGAGAGGCAGTTGCAACAGACAAATGCATACCTGGAGGGCATTCAATCTGGTCAGGCAGCCCAACAGTGAGCTTTTCAGACTCTGGCCTCAGCACTGATGGCAGCCATTGTCCCTGTGTCCAGCCTCCCCCCTCCAACTTCCTCCACCCAGCCCAATCCCCAGTACCTCAGCCTATCCCAAGCACACCATCAGACCAGCATGCACACTCCTCAACACACAAGTGTAGCTCTGGCAAACATAAGCACCACACATCCCACAGGCACTCACACAAGCATCATACCCATGCAGACATACCAACAGCCACTGCCTCCACTGTGTCCCCCTCCTCCACGTCTCCCTCTTCCCTCCCTGTCACATCTCCACTCACACCTGCATGCACTACATCTTCAGCCACTACGTCCATCACCAGCACGCCCATCACCACACACCGCTCACGTGCACTCACCACTCCCACTACCATTCACACATCCCTGTGTCTTCTCCCAGTGTGTCTGTGAGCCCACCTCCCAAACTACACAAATGCAGTCACACACCCACCCAACAGCCATCCACCTCATGACAGCCTCCAGCCCATGCACCTTCACCCAAAGTCAGCAAACGAAAACCTCCTACAACCACTACCTCTTCCTCCACTTCCAAACCCCCTCCATCTACCCGTCCCAGTGTGTCTAAAAAACTTTTCCTGTCAAACCTTGACCTCTTCCCTACTCCTCCCCCACCCCTTCTGTCCCCTAAGGCCCGCCTTTCCAGGTCCCAACCCAGCACCTCAGCCACCACATCACCGGGAACAGTGGTGCCAGCAGTAACCGGCTTCTGGAGTGTGCCAAGCAGCAGGGCAGCCAGTGTGCCAAGGAGCCAGCCCAAGGACATTCCCCCAACTCAAAAACTAAAGACGTTGGCCACAGCCCGGAGGGAGAAGCCCAAAACACCTGCCACCAAGGGCTCTCCCAGGACTACAGTTGTGAGTGGCAAGACAGCTGCGCCACCATCTAAGGTGGCGAAGGGCCAGAGGAAGAAAGGGAAGTCGCTGCCAACCTGCACGGCGGACAAGACCGCCACCGCTGCCATGGGCACCGCTGCCCAGGACACCGCCGCCAGCAGCACGCTCACTGAGCCACCCACCAGCACCGCTGCCCAGGACACACGCCGCCAGAAGCACGCTCACTCAGCCACCCACTAGCACCGCTGCCCAGGACACCGCCGCCAGCAGCACGCTCACTGAGCCACCCACCAGCACCGCTGCCCAATGAGCGGCGCAAGCACCGCTGCTACTGAGGCCGCCACCAGCACCGCCAGTGGCCACGCCACATCCTGTGCCAGTGGCACCACCGCAGACATGGCTGCCATCCCCAGTGGTCATTCGTACGTGGTTGGTGGTAAGTTCCAGGGGCCTGAACAGCTTCCATGTTGGCCCACCGTCAGTGGAGTATCACATCCACTACCTCAGTCCTTGGCAGGATGAAGCACTCTGGGCACAAAGCCCCCTCCAGAACCAGTGGAGAAAGGCATCCACTACCTCAGTCCTTGGCAGGATGAAGCACTCTGGGCACAAAGCTCCCTCCAGAACCAGTGGAGAGATACATCCACTACCTCAGTCCTTGGCAGGATGAAGCACTCTGGGCACAAAGCCCCCTCCAGAACCAGTGGAGAGATACATCCACTACCTCATTCCTTGGCAGGATGAAGCACTCTGGACACAAAGCCCCCTCCAGAACCAATGGAGAGATACATCCACTACCTCAGTCCTTGGCAGGATGAAGCACTCTGGGCACAAAGCCCCCTCCAGAACCAGTGGAGAAAGGCATCCACTACCTCAGTCCTTGCAGGATCAAGCACTCAGGGCACAAAGTTCCCTAGAGAACCAGTGGAGAGATACATCCACTACCTCAGTCCTTGGCAGGATGAAGCACTCTGGGCACTAAGCCCCCTCCAGAACCAGTGGAGTATCACATCCACTACCTCAGTCCTTGGCAGGATGAAGCATTCTAGACACAAAACCCCCTCCAGAAACAGTGGAGACTGTTATCCACTTGAGAGACTGTGGCTTTGCACTCCCCAGGATAAAGCAGTGGGCAAACCACCCACTGGAGAGACTTGAGAGACTGTGGCGTTTCACTCCCCAGGAATGAACAGTGGGCAAACTACCCACTAGAGAGACTTGATAGACTGTGGCTTTGCACTCCCCAGGAGAAAGTAGTGGGCAACCCCACCCACTGGAAAGACTTGAGAGACTGTGGCCTTGCACTCCCCAGGATAAATCAGTGGGCAAACCACCCACTGGAGAAGCTTGAGAGACTGTTGCTTTGCACTCCCTAGGATAAAGCAGTGGGCAACCCACCCACTGGAGAGACTTGAGAGACTGTGGCTTTGCACTCCCCAGGATACATCAATGGGCATGGAGCCCCCTCGTGGAGCTGGCGTTGTGCACTCATCCGGCTGAGGTGCCCCCTTCCCTTCCCCCTGAGGTGCCTGTTTTATTTCGAACTGATGCCCCTGCAGTGTTCTCTCCATTTGGATTGGGTATTGAGTGTGGGCCTCGCCCATGCATTTTGGGCTCAGTGGTCCACGGACTATGTAGGTGCAGTACATGGACTTGAAATCTTGGTGGACATATTTGTTAATAGTGTATATATATTTTTGACTAATGGATTTTTCCTGATTACAATCGTTCAAATCATTTCCTTTTGTCCTTGCGTTCTTCCGGGGGGATGGGGGTGTAAATGTAATGTTGCTGTATGTATTTGTGTGTATGTTGTTGTGTGTGAGGGTGGGGGTGTTGCGTGTGTGCCACTCTCTTTTCCCTCCCCCCCCCTGTGTCATAGGTGCAGTACTCACCGTGGTGGTCGCTGCCGTCGGTCGTGCTCCTGTAGAGGAGCAGGAAGAGAATGGCAGGTAGAATTTGGAGTTCCGGCTCCATGGCGTCCTGGTTCCTCGTGGGGTGTGTAGAGGTGAGCGTTTTCCCTTCCAAGTCCTGTTTCTGCTGTGTTTTTGTTTGCGTTGAATCCGCCCCGGAAAAGGTGGTGGATTGGCCTCTCATAATGGTGTGGGCGCTACATTGTCTTCCGCCTGTCTGTTGGTGGTGACCGCCATGCTGTTTGTTTGTACCGCCGTGGCGGTCGGAGTGTTAAAGTGGCTGTCTATGTTGGCGGTTTCCGCCATGGTCGTGATTCAATTTTTTTCCGCCGGCCTGTTGGCGGTCTTACTGCCGCTTTACCACCAAAGGGCCTAAGTTTCCACTGAAGAAGAGTTTACACTCAAAATGCATTGATCATTGACCTAAAGGACATACATGAACATGGAAACATGGAGAACATTGGTTTAATGCAGCACATCATGCACGGACCTGGTTAACTTGCAAACTGCATAAAGGTGTGCAAATTGTGCACCTAGCAAATATCTAACCTAGTGCATTCAATATATACTGGATGTGCCTTTTGTACTTATGAGAACAGGCAATTTGTTGATTTCTTGGAATCAAGGCTGTAGTTGTTGCTGTTGTTAGTGTAAATTGGATTGAGCCACATTTTAAAACTACCCTCTAGTCCAGTGGTTCCCAACCTTTTGACTCCTGAGGACCCCCACTTGATCACTACCGGAAGCCGGGGACTCTCAAGCAATTTGTACAATTTAAATTTCAAACATTAAAACAGTAATACACAAAAAATAGACAAACAAGTACACACCAAACAAATACTCAAATTACTAACGATTTAATTACTTTTTATTGAAAAAATATGCAAAAATCTAAAGATTTTAATGGGAAGGTTGGCCCTGCATTTCGTCGACTAACTTTTCAAAGTTTGTTTTTATTTAGGAAAGCGGAATCCTCAGGTCAGATTCTACATTTCCCAAACGATTTCTGTTGTTATTGTTTGGGTACATAAGATGTGAGAAAGCCTTTTCACATAAATGTGTGATGCGCTTTACAGCAGGCACATTGACTCCTTATGCTACTTTATGAAATAAAATGTGACTAACAAGAACATTGATCTTTCCAGAAACTGCATTAACCACCTTAACAGTATTATTATCCTCTGAAAATTGGTGGATAACAAAGATCTTTGCAGCAGGTCTCTTAACCACGTAAGGTATTTTAATATGCAGCCTCTTTGTCACCAATTAAGTAAGCCAGAACAGTTTTACTGTCAAGATTGCCTTTATTGTCGATTTCTTTGAGGTAGAGTTTAAAAAAATTTATAACTTGACTGCATAGTTTTAAGTGGGTAAGATCTTGCCAGTGCTCAGCCCGAGCGGTTCTAAAGAGCAGGCACTAAAATGTGCCCTTGTTGGGCTCTTTAATTTCATCCTGATTCTAAGTGTGAAAAAAAATCTTAGATCTTGAGAGACCCGTCAGTTCTTTTCATCCCACTTAAAGCCCTGCTTGATCCATAATTTAGGGGTTTCTAGGGTATTTTTATTTCCAGTTCCAGCACTGATGAACATGCATGCTTTATAACTGCAGTCTTCGGTAACACATTCAAGATGGACTAATGAATGGGATTTCACATTTCCATCTGTCCTAGGCAGAAAAAATGTAAATGCACTGTTTATATAATTTAGTTACAAGAATTTAGGGCCATATGTACAACACATTTTCCCATTGACACAGAATGGGAAAAACCCTTTGCTACATCTGGCCCTTAGTTTTTAGAATGTAAGAATTACAAATCTCTGCAATCCCAGGTAACTGAAATCACTTATATTTTCCAGCAGGTGGCGATATCCAACCAGTTTTGGTACACAAAGTAACATTGAACTTCGCAGTTTTTCTCTTCCAGTGGGCTCAGTTTGAGATAGCATAATCACGTTATTAAGCTAGTAATGATTTTGGCTTTAGCTTATTCTATTCAGCTCTCATTAGTGCTAGGAATTCAGGTTTGGATGGTAAAACACATTTTAATCATTAGAGATGTACCCTTCCTTACTCAAATCCAGCGTCTGTGAAGGAAAAACATCCGCTAATCTGGAACGTGTAACCTTATTCCTCAACTGCCACCTTTTCCCTCAATACAGCATCCTCTTAACTCCAGAGTGCCCTTCTCCTATAATATCTTTATCGCTAACGTCACAGAGCCCTCCTCCTGTTCAGTCTCTGACGTCATAGTACACTTCCTGCTATCTCTGTCTCTCAGTAAATGTGCCCTTCTCGTGTGCTGTGTCTGACATCACAATATTCCTCTCCCATGTTGGCTCTGATGTCACACTGCGCTGTCGCTGGCATCAGAACGCCATTCTCCTTCCATCTGACTGCCGTGCTATCTCTGTCACTCACATCAATGTGCTCTTCTAACCGCTCCCAGACGGGCTGGAGACCAGATCCCTCTCCCAGCCGTTCTTGGTTTTTCTTGCCCCCATGTTACACCTTCCTGTCCCACCGACAAAGCAAGGGGAGACATTGCTGGGATCAACCGGACGCAGTTTATTCAATGTACATCAAAGACCTAAACATCTCCTGCAGGTTGTAAGATCAGTTGACACATAGTGATAATGCATTCTTCTGTCCTTTCATTTTGTTTGTGGTTATGTTGGTAGTCGTCAGTGTCCCAGCACAGCCTTTCCTCCCGAGGGCCCTTGGTCAGCGCTACTGCGGCTACGCTTCCTTTACTACCAATAGCAGTGGGCGGCCCCTTGCCCTTGCCCCGGCCACAAGTGGCGTGTCTGCACACTGCTAACCCTTATTGGCCTCTGTCTGCTCCCTCATATCCCTAATGTGAGGCATCTCAAGGACACTATCTGAGTTGCTCTTGTTCTTTTGGCTAATGTGCTGTCCATCTGGCTAAGCTCTCTCTGCCATGCTGCATGTGGTTACCCGATAACAGGCATATCCCCACCCCCCGTTCCTCCTACTCTACTGGAAACCTAGCTGTTCCAAAATCCCAACTATGTTGAGCAAGAACATATCTATGCCCATCCCTATCAGGTGGACACAGTCCGATTCATAGAACCCTGGTACCCTCAGGTTAATGAACCCATGCCTAATGAAACCACAGGTATAGGAGTTAGTCCTACAGACCTTACCCATGGAAATATTGAGCTTCTCCTGGGTTGTTCTACCGCCCAGTGACCCTTGGCCCCCCTCCATTCTGGTCTTGCTGTTATCTCGGACCACAAGACGTCTGTGGGGAGCAATAGACTCACCACTGCCACGAGACCCAACACCATTGCTCCCACAAGTCCCTCCTGCCCAGGCAAGTTAGATCATTCCCCCCACCCTAAGTGGATTAACACAGCATCCAATCTGCCCAACCACAGCAAGGAGTTCTGCAGGAAGGGAAGGATGTTGCACCCAACTCTCCCTGGCTGCCCCAGCCACAAGACTGCTGCGCCCTGCAATCCCAGTCCACTGTAGTTCTTCAGTATTGCCAACATACTGCCCGCGAGACGTAGGAGTGGCCTATGATCCAAATACTGTGTCTGTTGCTGGTGGGGCATGTTGTAGAAAGGAGAGGAGGGGGGTTAGGACTTAAGGGCCCGCTGGTCATATGTAACTTTTAAATGCACCAGATGCCCACCGGCCCCCGTATTTTATGTGCTCTCTGCTGAGCCCCCTTTTCTGCCGCTGTCATGGCATGCTCCAATGCAGGAGGAGTGCAATCCGAACCTAACCAGTGGGAGCCCGGCTTTGGCAATGGCCATCTTCATTACTGCTGTAAATTGGAAATGGGTGAGGCATGAGCCATCCTCATGCCGGAAGAGTGGCAGGCCTTTTTGGATGACACGCTCCCTTTAATCCTGCTTGAAGCATACAGGGCAAAGTGTGTCTTTGACCAGGCAATTTAGGCAGGAGTACTTCCCCTTTTCCCCTTGGTCCATCTTGGACCTTGGCAGATAGATTGTCATATGTCGGTCCTTTATCAGGATGTCCTATCCCTGTAGGCACGCTATTCCGGGTGGGACCTGAAGTGGGCCACAAGCTCACTGACGCGATAAGCCCCAAAAAACACCAGCATGAAGGCTGCCTTGAACAGCGTGTTGTCGTGATCCGTCCTGCAAATATGTGGCAGTGTCTCTAGAAGTTTCCCTTACATTGTGAAGTCAATGGGTAGGTGTTGGTCCTGCTGCTTGGGTTGCAACCTGGCCCATCCCTTCATGGCTGCCCCGCAGTCTAAAGAGTTGCTAAGATCTGTTCCGGAGGATAGTTTCACATAATATGTGACCCCGTGAAGGCCCAGTGGATGAACCTACGCACCTCCTCAGAAGCGACCTCGCCCTGCCCTGTCGCGGAGGTGACCTCCTGAAAAACCTTCCAGCACTTACTGTATTTTGCCGCCGTATTAGGGGCCAATGCGTTGTCCACCATCATCTTCAGAGGTGATCCAGAAACCCCCACAGTTGTCCAGGTATTGGCATCATACATGCGTTCGTGTGACGGGCCAGCTCCCTGAGCCTCTGCCATTGAAAATGAGACAGCGCGTCAGCCATTGAGTTTTTGCAACCAGGAATAAGTCTAGCTCAGACTGCAATGTTGTCCCTCAGTTGACAGCCTGTTAGGTGCCGCAAGAGCTGAACTACCATGGGGCACCGGGCTTTCCCAAGGTTGAGCGTCTGTACCACTGCATGATTATCATAACATAGGGTGAGCTGCTTGTTTGCAAGCCTGTCTCCTCATACGGTGAAGGTCACGACTATGGGGAATAGCTCCAACACCATGACGTTCCAGCTGCTGTCCACGCTGATCCCAGGATTGCCCTGAAACCCTCACCACCTGCCACGTCCATTAACAATTTGAGTTGTCTAGTGGAGACCCAGGGTTCCCTCCATATTGGTGTCCCATTGAAACTGCCCAGGAAACCCAACTACTGCTCCAGGTCTTTTATGTCTCCTCGCATACGGCTCACCCTGTGGTGCTTTTCTTTGAGACCCTTGGTCAACGAGGCCTAGTGTCTGGCAAAAAGCCTCCCTGCTAGAATCACTTTGTTCGTGAAGTTGAGCCTTCCCAAGAGCTGCTGGAGCTTGCCCACTTTCACCTTCTTCTTACTAAGCATGGCCTTGATGTCCCGCCTTAACTCCACTACCTTAGACTGGGGCAACCTGCATACTCCCTCCATGGTGTCCAGCTCTATGCCCAGGAAGGATAAGCATGCCGAAGGGCCTTCTGTCTTTTCCCCTGTCAGCGGCATCTTCAGCTCCTCTGCTAACGTCTCAAAAGTCTGCAGAAGCACCTCACCCTCGCTGGTGCCCACTCTGCCAACAAAGAGGAAGTCATCCAGGTAATGCGTGCATTCACCCTTTGTGCAATTCCTTATGAGCTCCCATTCTAGAACGCTTCACAATATACATGGGCTATGGTGCAGCCTATATGCAGGCATTTGTCATAACAGAAGTGGTCGTCCAGGTGAAAACCCAACATGTGATAGCTAACTGGGTGGACTGGGAGGAGGCGAAAAGCAGATTTAATGTCAGTCTTCACCAGCCAGGTACCCTTCCTTAATGGTTTGATCTGGTCCACCGCATTGTCTACTGTGGCATAAGACACGGAGAAACTGCTGAGGTCCAGAACATCATTCTCCGACCCACCCGGTGGATAGGACAAAAGTTGGATGCGCCCCTTTTTCCTTTTTCGGCTCTTCCACGAGGGGGGGATACAATGAAATGTTCTAAGGTGGGGACTGGGAATGGGCCTGCTACCTTTCCCAGGGACAATTCCTTCACTACTTTCTGCTTTGCCACATGCAGGTTGGGCGCGACTGATTTCAAGTTTCTGGACATGTGGTGACCCTATGGGCCCCTGTAAGGGATGGGGAATCCTGCAGTGAACCCTTCTGCCAGGAGCTGCCCTTCCTTCCTTCCTGGTTAGTTGCTGAGTAAGTGCAGCAACCAGGTTATCTGTATACAGCACTCTTTTTTTATCAATGAAGGGAAAAGGGCCGGTGGCAGGATCCAAAGAGGCCTACCAGCTCTCCCGAGTGCCTAAGCGTTGTAGTCCGCCCAGCAAAGAAAAGACAGTAAGTCTCAGTGGAAAGCTTCTTCAAGCCTTCCCCAAAGGTCCAAGTCGGTGGCGGTGAAGTCCAAAGTTGACGGTCACAATCAGTTAAGGTTCTGCCTGTACCCCTTTATGCATTACAAAGCTCGTCGCTTGCCCACTTGATTGGCCGGTTTAAAGCCCCCTGGCCAATCAGCGTGCCAGGAATTTGCAAGCTTAGACCTCCTGTGGGCATCTGTTTGCGCCCTCAGGATGCGTTAGTCTCATGCCCATAACTGGTCTCTGTCTCGTACGTCAATGTGCCTTTCTCATGTGCTGTATCTGACATCACAGCGCTCCTCTCTTGTGGTGCCTCTGATGTCACAGGGCCCTGTCTCTGGTGTTAGACAGCCCTTCTCCTGCTATCTGTCTCTCATGGTACAGTACACTTCCGTTCTATCTCTGTCTCGTACGTCAATGTGCCCTTCTCATGTGCTCTGTCCGTCCTAGTGTTGCTCTCCTGTGCATTCTCAGACGTCACAGTGCGCTGTGCTGATGTCACAGTGCTTTCTCCTGTTATCGGTCTCTGACGTGACAGTACACTTCAGTGCTATCTCTGACTCGTACGTCAATGTGCCCTTCTCATGTGGTGTGTCTGACATCACAGTGCTCCTCTCCTGTACATTCTCTGACGTCACAGTTCGCTGTGCTGATGTCACAGTGCTTTCTCCTGTTATCTGTCGCTGACGTGACAGTACACTTCTGTGTTATGTCTGTCTCGTCGTCAATGCGCCCTTCTTATGTGCTGTTTCTGACATCACAGTATTCCTCTCCTGTGTTGCCTCTTATGTCACAGTGCACTGTCACAAACCCTTCTCCTGCTTTCTGTTTCTCATGTTACAGTACAATTCCTTACTATCTGTCTCGCACGCCAATGTGCCCTTTTCATGTGCTGTGTCTGATGTCACAGTACTCTCCTGTGTTGCCTTTGATGCCCAGTGCACTGTTGCTGGTGTCAGACAGCCCTTCTCCTGCTGTCTCACGTTACAGTACACTTACGTGCAATCTCTATCTTGCACATCAGTGTGCCATGTCTGACATCATAGTGCTGCTCTCCTGTGCATTCTCTGACGTCACAGTGCGCTGTGCTGATGTCACATTGCTTTCTCCTGTTATCGTTCTCTGACGTGACAGTACACTTCCGTGCTATCTGTCTCGTACGTCAATGTGCCCTTCTCATGTGGTGTGTCAGACATCACAGTGCTCCTCTCCCACGATGCCTTTCTCCTTGCATCTTGTCACAGTGCCCTCTGCCAGTGCTGACTCTGTCTCTACCTTGACAGTGGCCCTGCCTGGTGCTCTCCCTGTCATCATTGTACCTTCTCCGGTGCTGCCTACGGTTCTAGTTTCAGGTGCCCTTTTCCTATACTGTCTTTGGCGCTGATTTCAAGTTTGCCGGGTGGCCCGCTATCCACCATGGAGGCAGAAGTAATAACCTCCACTGCCTTGGTGGACTATTGCCTTCCATATATAGAGATTTTCTCATGGCTGATGGAGATCTCTATGGGCCTCATTTAGAGCCACAAACTTGACAGATGTACTGTTCACTGTTTTTCTGTCCCAGTATAGCCTTTGGAGATTGTAATACGGGGGACGGGATATCAGTCATGTTTGTGACAGAGTAATCCGTCCTCCAAACTCTAAATCTTGCCCTATGTCTTCATAGGAAGTGCCACCAGGGCTCTTCCTCTGAAGGCATTGCATATCTGCAGAGCAGCCGCCATGTTTCACGCAGCCACTCAACTAACGTTTTTGTTTCATGAAAACTTTCTGTGAAACAGAAAAAATGACCACGACGTGGGAGTTTTCTCTAAGGGTGTCGTGGTCATTTTCCTTTTTTTCACTTTTGAGACTGCCAGACTTTTCCTGGTAGCCATAAAGAGAAAAAATCACATTTGATTGTCCACTTTAAACAGGGTGGACAATCTGATGTACTTACACCGACATCCCCAAGTCCATGTGGCCATCTCTGTGTGATTTTCAACAGATGAGCCAAAGTAGTCTTCCCAGGAACGTGACGGTTTACTGACTCAAAATGGAGTAGGCGGACTGTCAATGTGGTGAGTACCCTGTTAGCCAATTACTAATTCTGATACATTGTCTCCAACTTTACAGTACTTCTCTCCTGTGCTACCTATCACTACCTCACGGGCCCGTCTTTGCTTTCACAGAGGGATAGCTGCATGGCTGCCACATGGTCATATGCTCCACAATCACCACACACCAAAGATGATGAAGGAGTATGAAGCTGGTAAAAAAGCAGTAGGTGTTGCACTACCTTTGGGGTCCATGGTATGGTGATGGTATTAAACCATTGCCTGTAGCAGGGCCGGGTGGTGCGACTGGTGCCACAGCACCGAGTGCTGACTTTGGACGGGAGTGCTGTGTTTGCAAGTATATTATCCCAAAAGCACCTGCTGCAGTGTTTCATCAACAATAAACATTTCAAGATAACTTCGGTGATTAATGTTCTTCCTGGAAAGAGATACGAGTTTTGTCTAGTGGAAGTCTTGACTCATCATAAGGTAGTGCTACAGCATAGAGTTAATATGCCTGCTGCAAAGAATGTCTACTGTGCAGATCACAACATGCATATAACGTGAATAAGTCAGTCGGTTGCTGCTTTTGTCAGAGAGATCCCTCTGTTGCTTGCAGTTATTAGGCTAAATTCCTAATATAGAACAGTGAGCAATTAACTGTCATCAAAGAGCTGCATGAAAATTGCAAGGTATAAATTAGAGCGTTATGATTGTTTTCCCAGTCTTTCACTAACCTAATGTTGCAAAACTGGTTAATTTGAGGAGAAATTAGTTATTATTATTAAAAAGAAACCCCAACCGTGGGGTTCCATTTTAATATTGAGTTTGTGCTTCTCCAGACCAAACGCTCTTAAAATGTACTGCCTACCAGTATGGATGACATGTTTTCTATACATTGGCTTTCACATGTATGATGATTGTCTCTGTGTAATGTGTGTGATGTAAAATGCTCTGACATCCTACACTGGTTTGAGTGGCTCTATAAAAATAATTAAATGCACCTGAGAGAGGGTGGTTATGGAGACTTGAGGGGCACTGTTAAAGGGTGGTAGTGAGGGAACACATGGCGGAGGTGGTCATTGGGGCGGCGCCAACAAACATTGTGGTACTAGGCGACACCAGTGCTAAAGCCGGCCCTGGTCTGTGGATTGGGTACGTCCTCATTTAAGGACTTGAGAGAAGAAAGGATGTGGAGGTCACGGCCTGATTAAGGAGAGAATCTAGAATTGGCCAAAGAGATTTGTCTGCTTGGGCGCTGCAGTGCCACCATCACTGTTAGTGTTCATTATCATCCCAGCTCCTTTTCTATTGCTTTCAAGGCTATCCTTGTTTGGAAATCCATTCAGATTTGTTAGCTTGAATCTCCTTTTCAAAGGAACCAGAGGCTTCAGTATTCCTTGTGTATAATTTAATAAGAGGTACTTATGCCCCTCCTTATCCCATTACATTTCATTGTAACAAGGATATCTATGGACCTTCCCCCACATCTGCTTTTCCTTTGGGCATTATAATTCACTTTAGTCTTCATAACGACCCATTACGTTGGCGTGGATCGATTCACCTTTGTCTTTGTTTAAGGTGAGCTAGGAACTAATGTATATTTACTTGGATTTATGATGATCGGTTTCCCTTTTCCCTCCTAGCCACCCATTATTATCGTTATTTCACACTCTTGTGATTGTACCTTTTTCATATAGAAATACATTTTGAACAAGGACAACAGGAACTGGCTTTTCTTCGCTTGATAGATTTGTCTAAAAAGAAAAAGAGATCAACAGAAAGGAGATATTTAAGACAAAATGTTTACTTCTTTCAATCCTGCAGGTCACTGTAGGAAAGATCTTTGCTTCTGTTCACAATTTGAACCACAGTATTTTACCTGACTCCAAGTGATTCCAATATCTTTTTGCAAACATACTACCTAATTTTTAAAGTGTTTAATTTCACAGTACAGGTTCTGCCTTTATTCTTCTGGCCTACAATGAAGAGAAAAGAGTGAGACAACAAGGAGTTAACCCTTTTGCAGGAAATGTGATGGTATGACCATCTATTAAAAGGGAAAAAGTACCCTCTACTGTACATTATGAGGATTTTGCATTCCACCTCAGAGTTTCATGACTATATGAGGGAACTCGTCCTTCAGTCTAGTTCCACTACATAGTCATGGAACTCAGTATCCTTATAATGTACAGCAGGTGGTACTTTATCCCATATATTAGGTGTGAATACCCTCTGGACAACAATCGATTCACAGCACAATTTTCAGTTTCATATTTTTTGTGACACTATGAGTAAATTTTTCTTGCATTTAGAGCATCTTTTTCATTTGTGTCATGTGTGAATACTAAGCAACAAAACTGAATCGTTACATACCTCTATTAAGAAGAATCTGTGGAAACAATAATTGATTTGTAGCTCCCACCATTACCAATTATCTCCAAGGGAAGTATTGGTTTTCCAGAAAGTATTAATTAAGCACAGGTAATCTAAATGTTCCAGTGGAGTAACGAAACTCCAGGTAGTACCTGGCAGCACCGGGTCCCACGCTATTTCCAGCTGACCACAATATATGGAATGTTCAACCAATAAAAACAAGCCAATGGCCCAATCTGCTCCTGGTTAAGCAGCAACAAATCAAACTATGGCCCATATTTATACTTTTTTAGCGCTGCATTTGCGTCATTGTTTGATGCAAAAGCGGCACAAACTCAGAAAATATAATTATATTTTGTAAGTTTGCACTGCTTTTGCGTCAAACAATGATGCAAATGCGGCACTAAAAAAGTATAAATACAGGCCTATGTTCTGTAGTAACCAGTAGTAAAGCATGAGTGGTTCTGTGAGACTTGTTATCTTTGTAAGGAGCAGGAAGTCAGCTTCTATTATTAGAGTGGTTAAGTTGCCTCACCGGCATGCTGTTATAGCAATTCCAGCACCTTGATTTGTTTGATGGCCGAGAACTGCCCAGGAACTGGTTTCTATTCAGAAGGAAAGGATGGACCAGCATTGTTTTGCTCAAGAGCATATAGTGCTCTTGGTGACATCATTTTTTTCAGATTTTTAGGAAAACAAAAACATTGGCGAAAAACAAGCATTAGCAAAGTCAATAGGTATGGCGTTGGCTGCTAATATTGTTGTTTTGTCATTGCTTATTTTGTTTGTGAATGTTTATACTTTAAGACATGTAATACACAAGCGGCCCAGTAGCAGTGTTGGGGGAGCTGCTTGGCCTCTGCCTAAGTAAAACAAGCATTGTTTTAAAACCAAAATATATTTTTTAATGTAAAAGCGCACATTGCAACAACAGTCCCTGGCACCGAAAGGGACTTCTGTGTGGATGTGCACATTGTGCAGAAGCAGAAGGTCGTCACTCACAGTCAGATAAGCCAATCGTTGATGTGGACTAAACCTTTGTCCCAGGGTATTTGCTAAGGTGGATAGAAGAAAGATGTGAATGGCCCCATAGCAGACAAATAGCTGAAAAGAGCACACTGAAAGCCCCTGCAGGTATAGTATTTATTTTTGTATTTAAAACAAAAGTTATTGTCTAATGCCACATCAATACTAGTGAAAGGTACAGGCAGTCGCAGCTTGCGCAACGGTGAAGGGACGGGGCGGCGCGCAGGGGGGGAATTCAATAAAAAATAAAAAATATTCCCTGGGTTGCCGCCGCAAGAATTGCGCTGCTCTTCACCTCTTCCTGCAGGCACAGGCTCCCAGTCTGCCCTGCGCCAATCCTGAATACTGATCAGAGCAGCGTCAGGATTGGCTGGGAGCGCCCAGGGCTGGGCTGGAGAGAGCCTGCACAGGTCCCCAGCCTGCCCTGCTCCAATCCTGACGCTGCTCAGAGCAGTGTCAGGATTGGCTGGGAGCGTCCAGCCAGGGCGCTCCCAGGCAGACTGTGAGCCTGTGCAGGCTCTCTCCAGCCCAGCAAACGTGTTGCTGGGCTGAAGAGGGCCCTATGTGCATGTGTGTTTGGCCAGCCTGAGAGGGCCGGCCCAACATACATGTGTTCTGTGGGGTAGTGCTCACACTCATCACCCCGTGGCCCCGCCCCTTTCCCCCAAAAACGATAATAAACAAACTTTATTTTCGTTTTTGTGGAAATGTTTTGCAGCTGTTTTTGCTGGCGGGAAGGGGGGGGGGGGGGGGGGGGGCGGAGGTGGGCGACGCTCCTCCGCCCTTACGGAGGAGCCGCCCCTGGGTACAGGTAAGTAGCAAACCTTAAGGGCACAGGTAATTGTAAAAGTAATTTAAAGAGTAAAGGAAGGGTTGGGATAAGTGGGTTAGAATACATAAGGTAACGTATGAGGGAAGGGGCGTACTCCGGTCTACCCCATAAATAAGGAAAGAACCCTATAAAATCAGAGCTATAACTTGGATTTCCGGAAAACTCGTATTTTTTTGTAAACATAATTTTAAAAAAGAAAGAAAGAGAAGCCGCAAATGAGTCTGCCCTAATTAGTCACAAATGGATTAGTTGGCTGTAAAAAAAGCTTCGCATGGGTGCATGCTCTGAATTCACGACTTCTTCCCAAACCAAGCCTCGTATGCCGCAGCAGCTCGGGACTTGTATTCCGGCAGTTGGCGCCCGAGGTGACTGACGCACTTAATAAGTGTCCTAATCTTTCGGCCTTTGATGAAAAGGACCCGATGTTCCACTGCAATATTAAATCCCGGAGGGGCTGTGATGTCTTCAGTCTGCTATTCACACGCCTGGCACTGATATTATCTGCGCAGTTTACTCCTGAGGTGATATGGCACACGAAATGGGCTCAGTTTGTTTTTATCTTACCATTTACGACGCAGCTATGGCGCCTTTGTGTAGAAAGACGTTCCATTAGGCGCTAGCGATGCCATACGTTTCATCAGGTGGCTGGAGAAGCGAACCCGCTCGTTTGTCGCTGACTTGCTTTCAGCCTGTCGCGTGATTTTTAATGTCTATAAATAAGAAAGGTATACAACTGCGCAAAGTAGGTCATAAATGCCTGGGAGCCGCTGTGGGGCGGGGGATGGTGATGTTTGAGTTGGAACAGCCTGGTCCTGATAGCACCTCCACAGCAGCTGTCGCGTCCATATGTTATCCTTGTAGGAAAGGGCTCGTTGTAGGGCTGCGTGCACCATTTTGGCGGCTCCTTTTGGTAACCAGGGACCCAGACGCCTGAACTCACCTTGCCCCTGAGGATGGAGATGTGGCCGACCATGGCTACCAAGTAACATAACGTCGTCTTATGTGACAACACTCTGTGACCATAAAGAGTCAATGTGCAGAAAGGAAAGCAATGAAGGAGAAAGGAGAGAGATAAGGTGCAGTATAGAAAGAGGTGAGATACAGAGGGTGAATTAAAGTTGTAAGGAACAGAAAGAGGGATGAGGTACATATATGTACAAGGAGCGAGGGATAAGGTAGAAATGGTGAATTGAAGTAGAGAAAGAGGGATTCAGAGAGAGGGCTGAAGTAGACAAGGTGATGTAGGAAATCCACCTTTTCTGTGTGGGCACCCCAGATCTTTTGCCTTTTCCAGGGCCCTATATTTTTGCTAGTTTTACAACTCTGTGCACTTTACCGCTGCTAACTAGAGGTGAAATTCCTGTGCTCCCCTTTAAAAATGGTTACATTGGCTAAGTTTTAATTGACATATTTAACTTACCTGTAGGTCCCTAGTGTGTGGTGTAGAAAGTGCACCTAGATCCTGAACGTTAAACACAATTTGTGGACTGCAGCACCTCTTGTGCCATCTATTATAGTACCCTGTGTAGCCTGGCAGTTGCAGTGTGATCATGCACTGTGGCCTGTCAACAGAAAACATTTCTAATCTAAGAGGCAAAAATGTCTATTTCAAATATTAGTAAGTGACCCCAATGTAACCCTTGTAGCCCACAATGTAGGGTACATGGTATTTGAAAAAAAAGGAAATGTAGAAATGTAATCTTAGCATGTCCTTACTGTGACTAGCATCCCAAAAGCTATTTTCATGGAGAAAGACAGGGAAGCAATATTACAATTTTTTGCTGTTTCTTGGGAAAGGAACCTGCAAAAAAAGAATGAAACCTCTGTTTTTAATAGTTATTAAAAATCATATTCAATGGTGAAGCTAGATTTTTAATAAATATTATGGAAAAGTACCTTTTAGAAAGTTAACCTTTACCAGCCTGAACTTTCCGAAGGCTAATTAGCATATTCCATTGCCTGCTGTTGGCCTGTGCTCCACCTTGAATGGTGTGAAAAAGGTGTGAGATGCCTACCAGGAGCAAATAATAGGCTGACCTGAAAGGACAGTGATGATTCCTCTGAACTCCACAGAACATGCAGGGTGGGGCTTGTGGGTCAGCTTTTGACAGCACATTATCAAATCCTTCTTGGTAGGTTTGTTGAGACACATGGAACACTTGGGGCACAATTGGAAGGGAGAGAAGAGTATGTCAAGACAATGCTTATGTATCCACTATCTGGTTGGTGGAGGACCCTGCTTTATCCTTACCAGACTACTTCTGTCTCTAGGCTTACGTTGGGTACACTAACCTGCTACAAACTGGATTTTATTGTTATATTTGCCTGGACACTAGGATAGCCATAATACCCCCCACTCAAACTTCAGCCCTCGGAACCCATGTTTAGTATGGCCAAAGAATTTCGCCATCTTGAAAATTCCTTGACACATGGCACTTTGGGTCTATTTGCATTAAGGGTAACGGGGACTGCTTACAAACTGGATAGTATTGGCCCCTGGAAGTTTTAACTGATTGGTTAAGTAATATCCAAGAATCATCCTATCCTGCTAGCTGGTTCTAAGCATAAATGTGTCATCTCCAGGCACCCACTTCAGAACACTTTCTGGCTTACTGAAGATGAGAAGAAGGCTGGCCCTACTGTCTGTGACCTGACTGGAGCCCTGAAGTACTGGACATGCTCCCTCTTGCAGCAAGGACAAATAGGTGGACTCCACGGGCCAGTTGGCTGACCTCCTGTGTGGCTAGAAGGAGACATCAAGATGCCTTTTACTGAAAGTACCCAGCTGACCAGGGGCAACTGGACCCTGCTGTTGTCTTCTGCCCTGACACGCTGTGCGTCTTTACCTTTCTTGGGATACTGTTGGGCTTTCAAAGTGTACTCTTGTGATAGAGTGGGACTTGAAAGACTATTTCAGAAGATAAGATCCTTGACTAGGATTAACATGGTTGGTGTATACAACCTGCACTAATTGTGGATAGTCTGCAATAGTGCCTACATCAAGATTTACTGTGACCATTGACTCATTTGTGCTTTTTGGTGGCATTTGTACCTAAAAGTTTAAAATATTATATCTCTGGTGAATTTATGTTATTTCCGTTTTTTTTTTAAATTAAATTTGACTCTATTTTTAGTTTTAGGGCTGTTTATTGTTTTGCATTTTGAATTTAGTTCTGTTAAGTCTGTGCCATAGCTTCCATGGGATTGAGCTCACGGTAATTTAGTGACTTTGAGAGGTCACCCTGACAACTGTTGAGATTATTCCTTGAGGTGGGTAGTAACCCATCCCAGTTAATAATGCAGTTTCTTACAGGTGAGGTGTGGTAAGGAGGGAGAGATAGAAAGATTACTTTTATAGAATTGTTGCCACCTCTCTTAGAGGGCCAGGGTTAAGACTGAGCAGGTCAGACATGGAAAGCTGACAAATTAAAAACCTGGATGGTGGGGTGCTCTTGGCAGTGGCCCACTTTGCCCATGTCTTAAAATGGTTCTCCATCTAAAACAGTTTCAAAAGCTCAAAATAATCTCAAATGCAAATTAGCATAAAAGAAAACAGTTTGAAATAAATGGTTCTCTTTGTTTTCATCTGAAAGGAGTAGGAAGACATTGCTTTCTGATCTAATTGCAAGCCTACAGCAGGCATTAAACATCTGGAGGGATGTGTTGCAAAATCGGCAGGCAGCTAGAATTGGTAAATGAGCATGGGCAAAGCCAATAGGTCTTGCCCATTCAAGATTTATTGGTTTTTCTAATGTTTTTAGCTATATTGAAATGGCTGAAAGTAATGTAAAAAACCTGTATGACACAGCCAGCGTTGTCCACATTATACCACTTTTTTTATTTTCAGTTACGCTGCACTGAACTAACGTTGCTGCTTTATAATATGAGTAAAACAAACATTGGCAATGCCAATAGATCTCATATAGGCAAGACCTATTGGCTTTGTCAAGGCTTGGTATGAAATGCCATATAGTAAGTTATAATTATTAATATAGTGTTTACAACGGCTGAAGTGCTAATGTTATAGAATAGAGAATGCCCTTGCCAAGGTGTTACTGTGTCCAGATTCAGAAGAATTTTGAAGCATACAAAAATTGTCAAAACTTGCCATATAAATGTGCTGAATGTAACATAGGTTGTAGGTAGGCAGATAAGTCCAATAGGTTACAACTTTGATTGCAATAATCCATTAGGCTGTGTTTCTTTGGGTGCAATGGTTACAAACTAATCAAAAAAGCACTCCTGACTGCTTGTTTAGTGGTAAAATATAGCAATAATCACTTTTTTGCGGGGTTCCGAGAGCTCGTGCCTCCTGTGCCACTGCACCTGCTGCACCATTCAAATTGTGGCCCCCCTAGTGCCTGTAAGGTAACTGCGATTGTGATTGCTTGTTTATTGGTAAAATTTAGCAATAATCTGTTCTCAGTGGGTTTCCTAGAGCTTTTGGCCCCTGTGCCACTGCATCTGCTGCATCATTCAAATTGTGGCCCCTAGTCCATGCAAAGAAACTGCACTTGTGACTGATTGCTTAGCAGTAACCTATAGCAATAATCGGTCCTCAGTGGGTTTCCTAGAGCTATTGGCCCCTGTGCCACTGCACCTGCTGTACCATTCAAATCATGGCTTTAGTGCCTGCAAGGTAAGTGCACTTGTGACTGCTTGCCTAGTGGAAACATATAACTATAATCAGTGTTCAATGGGTTTCCTAGCGCTCTTGGCCCCTGTGCCACTGCACTTGCTGCACAATCCAAATCATGGCTCTAGTGCCTGCAAGGTAACATGAGGAAATCGTTTATATACAATAATAATGTATGTGTTCCAAAAAAGAGCACAGACGCAGATGGAATACATAATTATGTTGTAGTTAAACAAACACAAAAGCTTTTATTGAAAGTGCCTTTAAACTTATCCAACTCTCCAAAACGAGTTGCCACAGATGTCATACATAAAGCTTATGCTTTATACATTAAAGTGAAAACCAAGCATTGCTAAATTGTGTTACAATGTGGCTGGCTTTTTTCTGTGAAAAGATCTTATCCTGTGCTTGCCTGTGAATGGGGCATAAACAGTGTAAATTGCCAAAGATCACCATAAATTGAGCTGACGCTGAGACTAAAATGCTATTTTGTACTTTGTCCCTAACAAGGCAGTTTCACAAATTAAATGGACTTAAACAAGAAGACTTTTGCAAAAAATGTGCAAATGTTTTCTGCAGATAAAGAAGATACCTTTTGAGATGACTATGTCTAAAAAAAAGGCACAAGCAGGCTCTATGGAGAAAGGATGCATTCCTCTTTCCTATAAAGGCTCTCACTTTGAAGTCATTAGAAAGCAAAACAAAATAACCAGGCTCCAATGAAAACACAGTTTGATATTTGACCTCAATCTTTGACTGCCCAGCAAACGTGACAGATAAAAACAAGATTTAAAGGCCTGTTGACAGAAAAGAAGTTTGTGGAAGTATTCAGTGAACATGGCTTTCTCAACAGGTTGGACAAACTGAACCTGGAGAGCCTAAAACAAATAAAGCCAGCAAATGAGAAGGAAGAAAATGAGAGTTACAAACCACATAGCCAATGGCAAGCGACGGGTAGAATGCATTCCTAGGTAAACTTTTTGAAAGTCCCCAAAATGTCTTTAGTAGGCTGCGATTTAAAAACAGTATCCTATCACCTAAATTGGTAGGTTTGGCAAGTATGTGTCATCATGCGTAACACCTTTAGACCTGGCATTTTAGCCAACAGCACTTTGCTTTTGGGACCTGAAGTTTTGTTTTTCCATAAGGATTGCTTAAAAAGTCATACTTTCCAATCCTACTGGTTTATGTAGTAAGTTAAAACTTTGACTGCGGCTCTACAACGTAATATTTATTCATGCCTTCCCCACTCTTTTAATCCCCAGGCAGGTCGATGATCAGAGCTTTCAAGTTACCCAGTTCCATGCCTAAAGAACTCACCCGGTCCAGGTTTTTTTATTGTGTGGGTTGATTTGTAGCTTTATTTAAACCATTATAAACCAGGACTATATTTTCAGAAATCAAAGGAAATTTTTAGACAGGATGAAACTGGGCAACTTCAGAGCTTAGGCCAAGCCTGACCACAGAATGCAGAATTAATACAATGGGTGCAACATTTGCAGAACTCTGGATGCATTTGCAACCCCAAGGAGAAAGGTCAGCAATGTACCCCTGTTGAGGTAGAAAGGGTGAGGTAAGCAAATATGCCAGAGGCTGAGTCCGGGATGACTGATGTTTTTATCTGTTTAGTGTTCTTTTTATGAATATGAGTGTATTTAGGGTGTGGAAACTTCTTTAGCATGAGAAACTCCTTGGGTTGCCAAAAATGCAGAGCTCATGGGGAACTGCCAGCAAGAAAGCCCTGCAGCCCACTGCACCTGCCAAACCCACTCCTGACGTAATAGGGAGCAGAGAAGTTCTCCCCTTCAGAAGGAACCCAGAGAACAACTAGTGACTCCTGGATGATGGGTACAACCATGGGACCCAGGAATGGTCGCTCTGACTCTAGAACAAATTGTGTCTGCAACAGACACATTCCCTTGCCATACAAGATCTCATCAATTATATAACATGTGGAGTAATTAGCTGTGCATGGCGAAGGCGCGAGTTATAGTTACCTTATGGTGCGAGTTATAGTTACTTAAAAGAACTCTAACTGTAACTGCTGAATTTCTATGGTTTTGTACAAGTAAATTCAGAGCCTAACTATAACGTCCCTGTAACCTTTGTTTTTTTCAGTGAATTTCTATGTTTTTTTAACGTGAAGTAATTTTAATTAATATATATTATTCCAATCCCCACCGGCAGGGGTTGGTCACAAGGCCTGGCCTGCAGCAAAGCCCTTATAATCACCGAACCCTATGCCATGCACGTCCTTTGGCTGTGGGCAGCGCAGGTTAGCCACAGGGCCTGTCTCTGTCAGTGGATCTGTGAGTTGGTGTGTGAGTGTTTCAGTGGGTCTGAAAGTGGGTGTGTGAGTCTGAGTGGGTGTGAGGGGGTGCATGTGTGTCTGAGTGGGTGTATGAGTGGATGCATGAGTCTCTGAGTGCATGTATGAGTGAATAAATTAGTGTATGAAAGAGTCTGTGTTTTTTCTTTCAAATTTTTCCATATTCGCAAATAATTTGTGAAAATTCACGAATTTTTGCGGATATCATGCACAATGATGAAAAATTATTATAAACCTGTAATTTGCACCTAAAACACACCTATATCACACCTGTGGGGTCAGGGGACCTTAACTCTGACTGCTTATGCCAATTTCATTATTTATTTTCACCCACGGGGACCGTGTCCCGTGAAATAAAATGTCAGCCACCACATTGTAGTCAAGTTGCGGTCAGCCAATTGCAAGGCTTCCTTTCAGATGCGTATTCATGAAAATTCATGAATTTAGCAAATTATTCACAAAGTATTCGCAAAATAAATCACGGCCAGAGGTATACAAATTTATTTTCCCTTTAATATCTTAAAAAACTACTGAACGGATTTACACCAAATAAGGGAAAGCGTGATCTGTGTACCGAAAGGAGATATTAATGAAAAAATAAATCTAGATATCTAGGGACGTGGATCCTTCGCCAATCCACCCGGGTGGGATCGGCTGATCGCAGCGAAAAGTATTGGGTGGCCTCAAAAAGACAGGAAAGCTGGTGCTGCCATTTTCTTTTTTGTTATGCCTGAGGGAGGACAACAATATTTTGTAAAAACACATAGGGTGCAAGTTATAGTTCCCTCAGGGTACCAGTTATAGTTACTTGAGATAACTGTAACTTTAACTGCTGAATTTCTTTGGTTTGTGTGTATAAAATGCGAATCTAACCATTCGTCCTTGTAACCTTTGGTTATTTAGTGATTTTCTAAAGTATGTTTTTTTGGGGAGGAAGGTACGTGGCCCCCATCCCTAGGCCATATTGGGCCCTGGGAGCCCTATCCCTCGGGCCCATCCCTTAAATTATGATGGAGGGAGGCAAACAGCCCTCCTTCACAGGCCTGTATTGGTGCAACGGATGCCATCCCCCTGGGCACACCCAGTAACTAAAGTAGGAGGGGAGCATGCAGCCCTCTCCCGGGTTGATTTTGGTCCTAGGAACCCCATCACCTTGGTCCTGGCTTTATCCTTAAGAGGGAGTGGGCATGCAGCCGCCCTACCCTCGGCATGCAACCCCCGTCCCCGGGCCAATATTGACCAAGAGAACCCTATCCCCCAGGTCCTGACCAGACACTAAAGGGGAAGGGCCAATCCCTTAAATTATGTTGTCTATAATAATCACTTATTCTAAAGGGGGGTGGCGAAGCCCCCCTTCCCGGGCCAATATTGGTGCCGGGGACCCCATCTCCTGGGGTCTGCCTTTATGCTTAAGGGGGAGTAGGACATG
Source organism: Pleurodeles waltl (assembly GCF_031143425.1). Classification (NCBI taxonomy): domain Eukaryota; kingdom Metazoa; phylum Chordata; class Amphibia; order Caudata; family Salamandridae; genus Pleurodeles; species Pleurodeles waltl. The sequence goes on from NC_090448.1 coordinate 71,259,131, forward strand.
CAACTCCCCTCCTTGAAGCATGCAACCTCCTCCAGTGCCTGGGACCTGGCTAGACAGTAAAATGGAAAGGGGCACTCAGTCCCTTTCCCTGAGCCAATAATGGCCACTGGCTTGTTCTTGGAAGGCACAGGGGAGCCCCAATGCCCCAGTGGCCTCAACTTAAAATGCTGCTCCATATGGGCAGGAGCACGTTTTTAATGTTCACAGTGGGTAGGGAAAAAGATGCAAATCCACTCCCAGCTGGAATAAGCCTTTGACAAGCTCCTGCCCCCCAGCGGCGGACTTACTGTTTGCTTTTGCTTGGCGGGAGCTGTCAAATAGCTCCCACCAAGCGCGAGCAAACAGCTATGTCCCATGGGTGGGTACCTCAGGACATAGGGAGCTGGACCCTTATTGGCTCCAGGTGGGGGTGGGGGCAGCGCGGGGACCCCTCTTTTAAACTGCATGGCCATTCTGGGGAGGTGGTGGTACAGAGGCGAAAATGGCCCGGGAGTAGGGCCGCGCAGCCCCCTTCTGAGATATTTTAAGTGATCTTGCTCCACGGAGATGGTAGTAACCAGGGCCGAAAGTAGCCTGGGGAGGAGGCCACGCATGCCGCCCTCCCCAAAGTTTATAAATTACTACACCCCCTCTGGGGCTCGGCCCACCCGGGGGCATATAGAAAACATCTGCTGCAGCTACGTTGTCTTTTTTTTTTTTTTTTACTAGATTCATGGATTCTCCACAGTTTTGCTGTAAAATAAAAAAAATACTTTTGGCCCCAACCACCAGGCCTAGGGGTTAGGATATTTCCACCCTGCCCCTGCTAGCGCAGGAGTTTTAACAGGAATTATTAATGAATATTCATGTATCCTGAGTGTTGAAATTGCGTACAAAGTGTAATAAAGTAAAGAAAATAATGCACGCATTTGAAAATGTAATCACGAACCGTGGTCGCCAATGTTCACAAAGTGTATTTGTTAATGGCTTAATGATATGAAATATTGAGCATATGTTTTAATAATGTAATAATACATCATATTTAGGGTTATGCATTACGTATTAGCTTTATTAATTGAAAGCATTAACTTAGTGGAGGTCTTGGCCTAGTTGCCCAGCCTCATGTCAAACTGCATTTCTTAAAAGTGTGTAAAATAATGTCTGTCTAAAGGAATTAAACTGTGATTTTCCACTGTGATGTCATAATGTGCTCATAGCTGAAAGTTTTCTCATGAGAACTGCTTACTAGAAGATGCTGTTCCTGTTAGTTGAAACACTGTAAATGTAACATGTGTAAGACTGACTTTCTCAGGAGAGAACAATAACCACACTGACTTGATTATAAGCTGCAACAATATTGTTACCTGACGAGCTGGATGATGAGGTTCTTGCTAAGGGGACCAATCGTCAACATGTGAACTAACTGAACTGTAAATCAGATGTTTTAATATTATTGGACAAAGTGTAAACGTAAGATCCCTGGACCAATAGGGAATTGAGAAGTAGCTTTAGGAAATCTAATTTAACAGGACTGCACGGAGAAGAAGTGGGTAATTGCCCATTCCCTAGCTTACAGGAAGGCCAGTATATTTTGAGCGTCTTGATAAAGAGACTTTGATTAACTTTTAATGCTTAAAGACTTTGCCCTTTCTGAACTTTGCCTGATGCCTTGCTGGTCGAACTGATGTCCTGGGGACAAAGACTGACTCTGCATGCTGATCCATCTAAGGATTAGGTATAAAACTGTAATAATCCTTGCCATGTCTATTTGCTTTTCTTTCTAGGTACCAACCGCAGTATTTTGATAAAGCCATAGTTAGATGTTTTCCAAATTTGTGTTGACAATTTTTTTTGCATGAAGACCAACATGCTAATGCTAATCCGTCCTGTTCACTAATGAAGCCTGCTATATGAAATAACAATTGAAGTCTTTTCTTTGCTGAAACTAAATGTGCATAATATCATTTGCGCAGATATTCTTGATATTAATTTGCACCATAATATAAGAATGTGTAGTAGCTCAAGTCTAAATAGATGATGTTTCTTTAGGTGCTTCGGACAGCCAGTATTGTTTCTGTATGTTTATCATTTGATTTTGAGATTAATTTACGTGACATTAGCCTTGTTAATATAGGGAAATAAATATTGTAGCTTTTACCTAAAGGTGTGGTTATTAATGACTGAAAGGTCATGATACATCAATTACTGACTCCTAAGGATTACTAATATTATTGATTATTGTTGCTAAATGATTTAATAGTTGACAATTGATTATTGATTTGTGGTGGTATGGGACCTATATGGTGGGAACATCTCAAGCGTTGGTCAAAAGGTTCATCAACCTATTCGTGTCACCTTGTAAGTTTACTTATTAAGGTCTGATGTGGTAACAGAAGATGGCAGCAGCTTGATGGTTTGTCCCCTTGGGAGCCCATCGTAGATGTCCGGTACATGGTACTGAGAAATAGCAGACACTAACAAAGACAGTAACAGATTGATAGTTTGTCCCTTCAAGAGCAAATTGAGAGAGGTGAGGCATTAACAGAGATAGTAGCATATTGAAGATTTTGGTTGGATTTATTTTTCAATGATACAAGTTGGAGAGAAAATGTTCCCTTAAGTCCTGAAATGACTTTCCCGGAATCTCGGAGCCTACCGATGGTTGATTGAGGATGTTCTCGGGGTTCTAGTGATAGAGTGAATGGGGTAGGTTTTGCACTTGCACAGCTTATGCAAATTGCAGGTGAATTGCGTGTTTTGTGAGGATTTAGGGAGTTTGCGTACTCCATATGAATTTGTAGAAGGAGTGTGCATACTCCACAGTGTGAGATTAGGGAAGTCATCGAACTTCACATGTGTGTGGTGCTTTGTGCTCAACCATTGTCCTTGTGGTTGTTGATGTATGGACCCTGCGTGGTCTAAGACTTCGGAGTATATTGAAAAGTGTATGAGACACTTGGGTTTTTGTTTTAATTTGTCTGGTTTAATAGGTTGATCAGGTGTGGTCAACGAGTCAGAGTGTGAGTCAAAGTGAGTCAGAGAAAATTTCGATTGAGATCTAGTGAATCCTATGTGCACCAGGACACACCCAATGATCAGTTGAGTGTAAAATTTGCGGGTCGAATTTTGCTTGCGAGTCAGGGAAACTGAGAAAGAGAGAGTAGCTGTAAGTGCGGGAGAGCCGTCAGTGAAAAATCTGTAAAGTTTCTGAAGTGATTGGGTTACCTTTTCCTGTAGTAAACCGGCAAATTTGTTTTTGATTTTGGTTAGTGCTCGCAATAAATTGCATTAGTTTTGTGTGAATCTGAGTTTAGGAAGACAAGCCACAAGACTTTGTCAGCCGCAATACATGTGAGTGTGAAGTCATTGGAGCCGCGCTGGGATAGGCTGGTTAGTGAGAAGGGTCGCGCAAGGATTGGCAGCCGTCCGTGAAGCACAATTGGTTGACATGGTGGGCGAAGGAAATTCTGGGAATAAAAGTCACTTCCTGATTTGATTTGAATAAAATAAAGGTTGAAAATATGACATTTTTCAAGGCTTTAACGAGTGCTTTGAGGGGAGATACATACATTACAACAAGTATAGGTGAAGCTACACCGCCAGAAGGTACACCAGCTTACATCATAATGGAAGAAAAGGGTGTTGCACCATGTCTTTGGCTAAAGCAGTAGTGCAAAAAGACAGAGAAAGATGGAAACTTAGCATTTCCTACACATGGAACGTTCAATTTGAGGGTTTTAGAGCATTTAAGGATGGTGCTATATGAATTGAAGCCCTTTCCGAGACCAGCACAGTTTGAGGCATTGGCGATCTGGGAGCTAGTAGCCAAACAGCAACACCAGCAGAAATTTGAGAGGAGAATGAGAAAGGCAGAAAAAACATCAACAGAGGCTAAATGGGACAGTGTTCAGAGACTTTGGAGAAAATAGACTTTGCAGGGAATGAAGCTGTTTCCAGCGATTATACAAGATATTGAAAAGGAAGGAAGGAAAGCTACCCGTAAGACAAATAGAAGCCCTTCTGAGAGTAGGGAAGAAAGAGTCAGACGATGATGAGTTTCTTACACAATTATTGAGAAATCGTCCGCCAGCTTTTGCAGCACATGAGAGTGGTCCGAGTACCAGTGCTGATCACACAGTTCCAATGCAGGTTAATGCAACAATGAGCCCAGTGCAGGTTAATCCTAACCCGATACAGATTCCGATGCAGAGTAGCCTTAATACACCTACTACTCCGGTAATACAAAACCAGGTGCACCACAAATTCAGAGAATTTACCCTGATGTGCCCATTGTAGAAACTGCCACCAATCTGGTAGTGCCAACAGGACAGACTTACCCGAGACTGATGTCGGTTCAGACAGAGCCAACTCCACTTTTACTGCCTCAAGTGCAGCCACAGGTGATGCTGAGATATACTCCAGTGACAGGGACACAGTCAGATATATCACCAATGATGAATCAGAATATGGGAGTTACCCTCCCACAGAATTTAGGTAACTGACCGACCCCAGATGCTATATCTCTACCTATTACTGTTGGTCCAGCCATACCATTGTATACACAGATGAAACCCAGTGTATGTGATCAAAGTGTCATGAGACAGAATGCAATGGGGGAGGACTTACTAAGAACACTCAAGTAGTCTCTCCTGTGGGACAGACTTTTGATTGGTCCAGGTCCGAGTTTGAAATTACTGACACCACAGACCCCGAATGCAGTTGCACAGCAGGTGCCATCAGTACAGGCTAGCAACATTTTGTTGCAAGGTTTGACTGCTGAGCAGTTGACTGACTGGTTAGACAAACTGAATACCCTGCAGAGTGCTCTTAAGGGAGAGGAGTATTTGAAACTACGCTAGACTAAGCATGGAAACGGGTGAGCTCATTGAGGGAAACATGGGTGTGAATAGGTTAGAGGCATACACCAAAGAAGAGTTGAGATACCTATGCCCGAAGATTACCAAGGAAGTGAGCAATGTGTATCAGAAATTAGGAGACCTGGCAGAAAAATACAGCATAGAAATAGAGAAGACAAAACATTTGAAAAGAAGCTACAGGTTAGATTTTGAAACAAAAGATTTTGAACACATGAGATCTGCCGGAATGAAAGCACACTTTAAGGAATTACTTCAGAGTGCTCAGCTTTGGGGAGCATTAGATAAGTGGGAAGTCAGATTGGTAACGAAAAGAGATAAAAAGAAAGGAGATTCCGTAGAATCATCTGCAAATGTGCAGCAGGTTAAGGACCCAATAAAAATGTTGCCAATGAGAGGGATTACCCGGAGTGAATTTTGTGCATGTCCCTTGAAGCAGAGGTGACATTTTGTCATTTACAAACGATTATCCCAGGTTGAGAGAAAAGCCAGTGGAATGGTACCAGCAGACAGACAGGTTTGTGAAACTTGCAAAATGCCTTTGGGAAGATTTAAACACTCTCTTAAAGATAGTGGTTGCAGCTGATTTGTGGATTGAGTGTAAGAGGAATATAGATTGGCCGACGAGAGAGCCAGACTGAGATAAACTTACAGGTGCACCGTCTCCTGAGGTATGAAATATTATTACAAGGTGATTGAATTCCTGAAAATGCCAATTTTACCCAAAAACATTAATTGGCAGAGAATTGACAGGACAGCTCAGAAAGCAAAAGAGTCATTACATGCATATTACGAGAGATTGTTGCAGGCGTTCAAGCATTACAGTGGGACAGAAACCATTGAGCTGAAAGACGTGATTCATTTTGTGTTCAGATTTGTGGAAGGATTGAAACCTGAAATTAGCCAGATGATTAAAAGTCATTTGATTTGCTGTCAAGCAAAGCCGATTGATGAGGTGTTGCAATATGCAAAATACTGTAGTGATGAAATTGAAATGAAGCAGAAAAAGCTGAAAGAGAAGGCGATGGTGATGCAAATTAGAGCTGCTCAGACAGGGATGCAGGGAAACTTTCCACAACAGATGCCGCAGCAGCAGCAGGGAAATATGGTGTTTCAACCCTAGATGAGAGGTAGAGATCACGGAGGTAATATGAATTGCGGTCCAGACTTGGGTACTGTAGTAATTCATAATGATGTGCAGGGAATGAAGAAATTGTTGCCTTGTCACGCTTGCGGAGCAATCTGACATTGGAAACGGGAGTGTCCGATGTTGGTGCAGGAAGGTAATGTTCAGCAAATTAATGATGTCAATTCATTTCAGAACATGAGAGGACCAAGAATGAGAGGTCCAAACCCAAATTTCCAAAATAATGTAAATCAAATGCAAGGTTTTCAACCCATGCAGAAGGTACAAATGCCACATGTACAAATGACACAGTTGCAGCCGATGCAACAGCAGATTCCCATGGTACCTAGACAGCAAATCCAAATACCTCAAGCCCTAATGGAGCAGCAGCAGGTGATGTTTCCTCAACAGGTCACAGGTCAGAGGTCCGGCCAAAGTAATAACACAGTACATTAATTCCCGTTACACAGTGAGATTGGAATAAACGATGATTGGGTGAGCAATAGTTCAGCGGAAGAGGAATGTATGCTTGCAGGTTCTTTAGAAGTAGATCAGAGAGGTCCCTATGTGAAGGGAAAAGTCATGGGTCACAGAGTTTCATTCTTAGTTGACACAGGAGCTACACGCTCTACAGTTAGAAGTGCAGAGGTTCCTAATTTGCCCCTTTCTGGAAAGACAGTCCAGATTGTAGGAGTAGCGAATCAGTATCTGACCAACCCAATCACGGAACCAGTTCAGGTTAAAATTGGCAACTTTCAGGGAATGCATAGATTCGTAGTCTGTGATTCAAGTCAAGTATCCTTACTGGGAAGAGACTTGCTGTGTAAAACCAGGTGCTCGATTACCTGTTCAAATGATGGAATCAAGATGCAGACAAATAGCGATGATGAAGAGGATCAAGCCCCAGAGACAGAATGTGAGACAGTAAATGAGGAATACCCTCTGATTAATTTCTTTTCAATGTTCACAATGAAAGAGCTTCACCCTGATTTACCAGGAACAGTTAAGGAAACAGTGTTGAATCTGACAGGAAAGGAAGTAGGTCTGATAAAAGGAGTTGAGCCAATTAAAGTTAGTGGAAAGCCAAATGCTGTTTTTTTCTCAAATTCCCCAGTATCATATGCCACAAGATATTCTCATGAAGGTCACCCAAGTAATTGCAGAATTTGGGAATCAAGGAGTTCTGAAAGAAGTATTGAGCAGCCCGTGTAATTCACCAATAACGGGATTGAAAAGGCCCTATGGGAAAGTTCAAATTCTCCAGGATCTGAGAAAAATAAATTATATTGTAATCAAATGTTGCCCCGTTGTGCCAAACCCGGCTATGATAATGTTTCAGATTCCGTGCGATACTGAGTGGCTCACTCTCATTGACTTGTCACAAGCCTTCTTTTCTGTGCCTCTTCATGAAGACTGTCAGGAATCCCCAAGGTGCCTCCTGCGTTATCTGTCAGCATCCCTAGGGGTTAGGGTTAAATCATATCTCTATTCTTGGTTAAACCTTCATGTTTCTAAGTAAACATAATGTGCTGTGTTACACAATTAGTTTTTATCAATGCTTGTTTTACCAATGCTTGTTTGCTAATGTGAGCAGGTGTAGACATGTGCTTCTAATTGGGTGTGGTGTAGATATGTGCTTCTAATTGGGCGTGGTGACTCATCCATATGTGGAAACTCAACTGCTTTCCTGATTGGCTATAAATAGCAGAGTGAAGCATGCCTCCCTGCTTGGCGTTGTTTTGCTTCCTGATCTTAACAACTGATTTGGCAGTACAGCTCCTGCTGTCATCTTCGTATTCAGGACTTTTGAGGCAATTCTTTTCTTCGTTCCTGTACCAGCTGACACCAGGCAGTCCTTCAGCACTCCGGAAAAGACTGCAGCTAAGTAACTAGTATTCTCCAGGGAGTTTGTTCTTTGAGCGCCGCGCTTTCCTAGAACGCCTGGTGTACTTCAGACCTTGTGTTTTGGCAGAGTGCTTATCTTGAAGAGACAAATGCATTTCTGAACATTCAACATTATTATTGTAGTTACTTGCCTAAATGTGCTTCAGGAAATCTGTTTGAACTCAAGTACTACAAAAAGTGACAGTGCAATTTTAAAAGAGCATTTACGTGACTTTTCTTTCTCTAATAGCTTAACTCATGGAGTTAAATTGTGTCATTCATGCCTGTGTTTCAGGTTTGAGGAATTTGCTTTTTGAAGGGTATTTCACACACAGAGTGAAACCAAACCAAACTGTGCCACCCTAACTGTTTGAACCCAGAGTGGACATTTGTATTTCTTAGATTGTTTTTGTTCCTTTTATTTTAACCCTATGCATGCAGGAAAGTTATGTGTGATATAATGAATGCCCTTGTTGTTTTTCTTGTGCATGATAAGTGCAACCACAGTTCTAATTGTAGTGTGCAACAGTGAATCTCTGTGAAGCCAGCCCTAGTGTTGCAGTACTTATTGTTATGGTACTCAGTTTGGTTTTTTTTATAATGCAGTGTTAGTAATTGTGCCAACAGTTATTATTATCCAAGAAAAGTGCTGGAGCATCCCGGTGTTCTTCTACCGTTCCTGTGCCCATATCAGAAAGAGAGATTCAGTTTCAAGGAAGTTGAGTGCACTAACTCTACTATCACTCTGTCAACAACGACCTGCCCCCCGAAGATACAGGGTGCCTGGCTGAACTGGAAAGATGTGGCAGTGTTTTGTCTCTTTCTCTTACACTCCCCCTTTCCTTTTGGATCTCCTGCCGGGGTTTCTGTGTCCATCAGGAAGTGCCAAGAGGTGTTCCAGGAGGTCGGGGCATAGCATCGCCCCTGCAGACATCCTGCTTTTCAGGTGAGTGGCCCCGTCTCAACAAAGATAGACAGTTTCTCTTTTATTTTAAATTCTTAGACCAAGTTTACTGTTGGTGTCGAATTCCTCAAGGGTTTTTGGCATCACCTTCCATATTCAATCAGATCTTGAAAAATAATTTGGAGTCATTGGAATTGGCTTTCCAATCGACCATGGTACAGTACATTGATGACTTGTTGATTGCCTCCAGAACAACAGACGACTGTAAGTATGGCTCGATTGCCCTGTTGGACCATTTGGGAAAGAATGGACATAAAGTGTCCCCGCTGAAACTGCAGTATTGTCAGAAAGAAGTGAAATATCTGGGTCATAAGATTGAGAAAGGATTAAGGAAAATATCTAGGGAGAGAATTACGACCATATTGCAGATGAATCCCCCGATCACACAGAGAGATGTCAGAATGTTTCTAGGGATGGTAGGTTACTGCCGCCAATGGATTCCCAATTTTTCAGTAATTTCAAGACCATTGCAAAAGCTGACCCATAAAGAGGTATCCCATAGTGTTAGACCAGTCTGGAATGAAAGCGTTTACCGAATTGAGAGAATGTATGTGGAAAACTCCAGCTTTAGGTATGCCTGACTACACGAAATCTTTCACATTGATTTGACATGAACGTGATGCATGTTCTTTGTCTGTCTTGACCCAGGTCCATGGAGGTGTAAACTGCCCAGTAGTATATTTTTCAGCTACTTTGGACCCAGTCACAGCAGCCTTACCAGGTTGTTTGCATCCAGTTGCAGCGGTTGGACAGAGCCTCACACAGTGTGAAGGTATAGTGATGGGACATCCTTTGACAGTTATGGTCCCTCACTCAGTTGACGTTCTCCTTACCCGCACCAAAACTCAATATTTGACAGGTGCACGATTGACCCGTTATGAAACAGGTATTTTGGGATCACCAAATGTGTCATTGAAAAGATGTACCGTGCTGAACCTGGCAACTTTACTTCCAAATGAAAATGTTGAAATTGAAAAGTTAGAAGACATTGATCATGATTGTCTTGAGGTAACTAATCTGTGCACAAAACCGAGACCCGACATTAGAGACACTCGATTGGAAGAAAATGACCAAATTGTTTTTGTTGATGGCTCTTGTCTATGAGACGGGACAGGGATATTGAGAGCAGGATATGTTTTGTGCACAATTCCTGGTATCCTGGAAGGATCCTGGCTTCAAGGAGTATATTCTGCACAAGCAGCGGAACTGGCAACCAGAGCATGCCATGTTTCTGCTCAGATGAAAGTTGCCATCTACATGGATAGTAAATATGGATTTGGAATAGTCCATGATTTTGGCAGCTGTGGTCAAAGAGAGGTTTCATGGCCTGATCTGGTTCACCAGTGAAAAATGGTGAGAGAATTAAAGAATTGTTGCATGCTATCCAAATGCCTGAAGAAATTGCTGTGGTGAAATGCATTGCACATCTGAAGTCACAGGACTTCGTGTCACTGGGTAATGGATATGCGGAAGAAGTCGAAAAGGTTTTGCCCATTGAACTGTATATAGTTCAAAGATAAATGGGAACTGTTACCAGAAAAAGAGGATGAAACATGTTCAAGCTATGCATTGAAACTAATCAATACAATGGAAGAACTGAAAATGTTGCAGGATAATGTTAGCAGGGAGGAAAAAATGTAATGGAGCAAAACGCAATGTTTGCGAAGACAAGATGAATTGTGAGTTTCAGAAGAGGGTAGAATAGTTTTGCCTAATAGTCTATTGTCTCAAATGGCTAGATATTATCATGGTCAAGCACATATTGGGAGGGATGCCATAATTTGGTTGTTCAAACATGATTGGTTCAACCCGAAGTTTAGACAAGTTGCTGAAGCAGTTTGCCTTGTTGCGTCATTTGTCAACAAATGAACGCAGGGAAAGGGACATTGGTTAATTTGAGCCACATTGGAAGAGCAGGAGGTCCCTTCAGCAGAATGCAATTGGATTTTATTGAGATGCTTGTGTGTGGAGGTTTGGGGTAGCGAAACTAGTGCTTAGGGAACTGATACCATGTTTTGGGTTTCCGATCTCTTTAGAATCAGATAGAGGAAGTCACTTCAATAATGAAGTAATTAAAATACTGTGTGCAGCATTGAACATTGAGCAGAAGTTGCATTGTAGTTACTTCCCTGAAGCATCAGGGCTAGTTGAGCAGATGAATGGTACCCTGAAATCAGGAGTTGCAGAGATGTGTGCGTCCACGATTTTGAATAGGCCTGACACATTGCCTTTAGTTCTGATGAGAAACACACCCGACAGGAAGACAGGATTCTTGCTGCATGAGATCCTTATGGGCCGAGCCATGAGGTTGCCAGCGGTGCCAGCAAATGCACTTGTGAACATTACAGATGATTTGGTGTTGGACTACTGCAAAGGTCTGGCTGATGTGGTCTGCTCTTTCTCTCACCAGGTGAAAGCCACCACACTGCCACCAAACTATGACCCAGGCCACAACCTGAGAGCTGGTAACTGGGTTGTAACCTGGAAACACGTAAGGAAAACGTGTTTGGAGCCTTGATGAAAGGGCCCCTTCCAGGTGATACTGACGACTACCACAGCTGTGAAGTGCGCTGGAGTTCCAAACTGGATCCGTGCTAGTCACACAAAGAAAGTGACATGTCCTTCAGACAGTGAAGAAGCTGAGTTGTTGAAAGGATCAATGAAGACAGGACAAGTCTCAGGAACGGAAGGAGACGAAAGAGGAACTGAGACCGGATCTGAGCCCGTTGAGGACGGTTCAGTCACTCCTGTGAGAGACAAATGAGAAAACATCCAAGGGGGTGACGGTGAGCCTATCTCAACTTAGGTAGCAGGAGAGCCTAGTTAGAGGAGGGCTTTCCCAGAAGCAGACGGTTTTGAGAGACAAACAGAGCAATTGCCAGACCCCAAAGGGGAAGGAGTTGAGGTAGATCAAAGCCAAAGTAGTCTAACTCCTCCTGAACCAGTTGCAGGTCCGTCAAGAGAAAACACCACAGATCAAGAAGAAGTTTCAAGTTCAACACTGAAAAGAACATTGACCAAAGGTCCACTGAAAGGAGATAAGTGGCCAGAAGCACAAGCAAAGAGAAAGGAAGTGGTTGTCGATACAACAATTGAAGAAGAAGTAGACACAAGAAGGAAAGAATATCTGAGTGAAGGAGAGTTGCAAGGAGGTCGAAAGTTTAAAAGAAAGAGAATAGACAAGTCAACGATAAGCAGGTCTTAAGTGGGCGTATGCAACTACAAGTGATTGGCATAAACCTTTTTGTCTTTTTGTTTTGATAGAGAGGTTCCTGGTCAATATTTTGGCACTTGAAAGAAGCTGATGAACTGAACTGTTGAAATAATATGAGAAAAGTGTTAAGAGAAAAGAGACTTTTAAAAAGTAACCAGATAAGACTTTGATAACCTGATTTGACTTTTGAAACCGATTCTGACAAAGCTGCTAAACCGATGTTTGACAAGGGATCCTGGAAGTGAGACTGACAAGCTGTAAATAACTGCTGGAAGAAGATTTTTGTTTTGTTTTTATTTTTGATTTTGCTGCAATTTTTCTAAGTTTCTCTTCTGCTTTCTGATTCTTTACAGATCATGAGTAGCATTAGCCAACAGGATAGGAAGGATAGGCGCCGTAAAGACATGAGTATTGGCTTGGCAGTTATGTGTGGGATATTGTTTGTTATGTTGATTGTGGGTATGACAATTCTTGATAAAAGCAAAGCTAACCATACTTCTGCTTTCGAAACGACTACTGCATTAACAGCCATAGAAACATTTAAATTAGATGAAAGGTATCTGTATGAGGGCACGAATGCGAATGGGGAACTTTCTTCTAATGTCTTCTAATGCTTGCTGAGTGAGTAAGTTGAGACGATGGATGTGAATAATTGTTTTTTGTGTGTACACAGATTCCTTCATCAGTTCAAAAAGGAGTTACATATCATAGTTTGCCCTTGACTTATGGGATAAGTTGTAGCCTATTACTAACAAGATTCTATAACCAGGAGTATATTCAATACCTTTATTTCAACCATTATCCGGTGTTTTCATTTGTCCCTATAATTAGATATATGAGTAAGGTAGCTAAGGATAATGATATAGTATTAGTAAGGGGATTCTTTGAGCCTACATTAATGTTTGGTACAGCTTATGCTCACAGGAACAATCTAACATGCTTGCTTACACCTTTAGAGAAAAGCTTCCTAGATCACACAGATGACAGAAGAAAAGCATTAAAGGAAAAATTAGAAAAGGGTTTAGAGAAAAGAACTTACACGAATGATTATACTTATAGTGCAATAAAAATACAAGGGAAATTAGCATTAGATGCGCAACACGTAGGAAAGCTTAGTATATGTAAGCCTAAATCTCAGACTTTATTTGTGGGAACGAGTGAATGTAGACATGTGTTTTCGTTTCGGAGTAAATGGACATTTATGCTAAATGGACAGGATCCAGCTATTCCTGGGATATATTACATGGTCTTAATGCTAATTACTTTCTTCCAAGAGGATGGTATGGGAAATGTTATTTGGGGATAGTTTTCCCAAAGATTTTCCAACTGGATAATCTGAAGAAATTTCCGAAAATGACAGAATTACATCATATTAGAAAGAGGAGGGAATCTCCTTCTGGTATAGTGGAAAATATATTTGCAATAATTCCTTCAGTGGGAGGTGTTCTGAATTCGATAAAGATTTGAAAGTTGTCTACTATTGTGGATAACAAATTTTTCAAGAGCCATACTCCTGATTGATCCTGAACTAGCTGCTGAAAGAGCTATGACTCTTCAAAACAGACTTGCTTTAGACATTCTTTTAGTGAAGGATGGCTGAATTTGCAAAATTCTTAATGCTAGGCATTGTTGCTCGTTTATTCCTGATAATAGTAAAGAAATTAGAAGCTTACTTATTAATCTGACTCATGATAGTGCTGATTTGAAAGAGTTAAAGGAACCAGGTGTTTGGGAGAAGGTTGGCAAAGGTTTTGCTTCAGTGGGAAATTGGCTCAGCAACATTTGGAATGGGATATTATTAAAGATAATACAGGGAATATTAATTATCATGGTTTGCCTAATTGGAATATGAGGAATATGTAGAGTATGCAAAAGAATTACATCAAAAAGGACAAAGAATAATCAGTGGAGGGAAGAAAAGAAAAGCGAACAAATTGTTTAGGGAAAATTCAAAAGGGGAACAACAATTTGAAGGATTGAAATGACAGAACTTTAGCTGATGCAAAAATTTGTGGGGAAAGATTTTTTGTGATGACACATTTAGTCATCAGAGGAGGGATTGCTAGCGCGGGAGTTTTAACAAGAATTATTAATGAATATTCATGTATCCTGAGTGTTGAAAGTGTGTAGAAATGTAATAACGTAAAGAAAATAATGCATGCACTCGAAAATGTAATCACAAAGAGTGGCCGCCAATGTTCACGAAGTGTACTTATTAATATGAAATATTGAGCATATGTTTTATTAATGTAGTAATACATCATATTTAGGGTTATGCATCACGTATTAGCTTTATTAATTGAAAGCCTCAACTTAGCAGAGGTCTTGACCTACTTGCCCAGCCTCATGTCAAACTCCATTTCTTAAAAGCGTCTAAAATACTGTCTGCCTAATGGAATTAAACTGTGATTTTCCATTGTGCTGTCATAATGTGCTCGTAGCTGAAAGTTTTCTCATGAGAACTGCTTGCTATAAGATAATGTGCCTGTTAGTTGAAACACTGTAAATGTAACATGTGTAAGACTGACTTTCTCAGGAGAGAACAATAACCACACTGACTGGATTGTAAAGTGCAACAATATTGTTTCCTGATGAGCTGGATGATGAGGACATTGCTAAGGGGACCAATCGTCAACATGTGAACGAACTGAACTGTAAATCAGATGTTTTAATATTATTGGACAAAGTGTAAATGTATGATCCCTGGACCAATAGGGAATTGGGAATTAGCTTTAGGAAATCTAACTTAACAAGACTGCACGGGAGAAGAAATCGGTTTGCCCATTCCCTAGCTTACAGGAAGGCCAGTATATTTTGAGTGTCAACGAGACTTTGATTAACTTTTAATGCTTAAAGACTTTGCCCTTTCTGAACTTTGCCTGATGCCTTGCTGGTCGAACTGATGTCCTGGGGACGAAGACTGACTCTGCTTGCTGATCCATCTAAGGATTAGGTATAAGACTGTAATAATTCTTGCCATGTCTATTTGCTTTTCTTTCTAGGTACCAACCGCAGTATTTTGATAAAGCCATGGTTAGTTGTTTTCCAAATTTGTGTTGACTAAATTGTTTAGCATGAAGACCAACATGCTAATGCTAATCCGATGTTAGTTGAGGAGTTCACTAATGAAGCCTACTATATGAAATAACAATTGAAGTCTTTTCTTTGCTGAAACTAAATCTACATAATATAATTTGCGCTGATATTCTTGCTATTAATTTGCACCATAATATCAGAATGTGTAGTAGCTCAAGCATTGATTAGATTGCATTTCTTTAGGCACTTCAGACAGCCAGTATTGTTTCTGTATGTTTATCATTTGATTTTGAGGTTAACTTACATGACATTAGCATTGTTAATATAGGGTAATACATTTTCTAACTTTCACCCAAAGGTGTGGTTATTCATGACTGAAAGGTCATGGTGCGTCCATTACTGACTCCTATTGATTATTAATGTTATTGATTATTGTTGCTAAATGATGTTAATGGATGACAAATGATTATTGATTTGTGGTGTTACGGGACCTATATGGTGGGAACATCTCAAGCTTTGGTCAAAAGGTTCATCGACCTATTTGCGTCCCCTTGTAAGTTTACTTATTAAGGTCTGACCCGCTAACACCCCCTTGCTTCTTTTTCATGATTTCCCAAGATGGCTGCTAGCTCATCTTGGTTGAAGTGCTGAAAGCCAATTAGGTCTCAGATGTCGGATGCGCAGAGGATTCGAGTCCCTAGATATCTATATTTGTTTTTTTTAAATAACTTCAAAACTACTGAACTGATTTACATCAGATTACAAAAAAATGCCTCTTTGTGGACCAAGAGCTAGGTTTTGCCAAATTTTGCGTAATTCCACCCAGCTGTTCGGGCTGTAGTCATGTCTAAAATACCTATGGGAAATTGGATGGGAAAAAGCATTATGGGCCCCCCTTTTTTTCTTGGTCCCACTTGACAAATCACCCCAAAACGTTCCACACAGCAGCCAGAGGGACTTGGTTAATAGTTTTGAAAAGTTTGTGAAGATTCATCAAATGGCGCCAAAGTTGCCACCATGACAAAAAACCCTTTGCCTATGGAAACCAGGCCCTAACTGTAACTACCTACTGGTGACAGCCAGTAAGTAATATATGTTTATATATATGCCATGTCCCAGGGGTGGGTACTTCAGGACATAGTGCTGAGCTGGTCCTGGGGGATGGGGTTCCCAGGGCCATTAAAACGTGTGCTGCTGGCATGCCGTAAAAGGATTGGAGAGGGGGGTCATATAATATACTTATAATGAATAAATGCGGCTGACTGCTATTTTTTTTTCTTACCACAAGAGTCTTGTGGGATCGCTACATTTGTTGCTGTTTTTTTCACTTTTTTACCCTAAAGGGGGTTCCCTCTGCGCCTAGGGGTCAGGGTATCCCTACCCTGCTCCCATATATCTTTTTTTATCAACTTCAAGACAGGGGATTGAGTCCCCAAGTCCTGTAATGGCTGCCAGAAATTGTTTCTCATATCGCTTGCAACCAATCAGAGTCCTCCCTATCATAGGAGTCTGACTCCCGTGGAAGCGAGATGGTCCAAAGGAAATAAAGCTCCCTGGGTCAACCAGAGAACCCCATTTTTAAAAGTTGCACTTAGCGAAAGTCTCAGAGACTCTTACAAGCCCAACTGCCAAAATAAATAATTATTTTTTACCTTACTTTCGCGAAAACTACTGAACTGGTTGACACAAAATCACAAAAAGCACAAACTCTGGACCAAGATCTAGCTTCCTGCCAAATTTGGTAAATCCGTTTAATGTTTTTTGCTGTCGCCCTGCCTAAAGAGGTATATGGAAAATGAATGGGGATTTTGCATCTTGGGACTCCCCTTTTTTCTCGACCCCTGCTTGACAGATCACCCAAAAACCTTACCAGAAGAAGCTGACGTGGATGAACCTTTTTTGGGGAAGTTTTGTGAAGATTTGTCAAATGTGGCCAAAGTTATTAGCAAACCAAAAAACGTTCCATCTCTGGAAAAGCAGGCCTAACCATTCCTACCTAGTGGTGACCACCAGTAGGTAATATAAATGTACACACAAACATATATACTTACCCTAAATAAATTTACCATGCGTGGTAATAGTATGCGTGGTAAAAGACCAAAAAATTAATGCATAGTAAATGTATGCGTAACATTTTCTGAGTTGTAAAGGTCTGTGAGGCTTTTGACCCCACCCTGTGACGAGATAGAAGATAAAGAGTTGAAAGCCTGATTGATGGATTACCCTGAGCATAGCAGGGCTTAAACATTAAAGCACCTTGGGAATTTGCAGAGCATTAGAAGTCAAAAGGTACCCAGGTGTATGAGACACCTGAGGGCAGGGCTGGGAATTCGCCCCCTCTGTAAATCTCTCTGACGGCTGATGAAGGCAACTCTTTGTGTCTGCGCTGGCCATCAGACAAATTCACTGTTATAATTGATGCTTGACCCTTGTAACAAGTGTTGGAATTTTTTTATTATACTGATTCTAAATAATAGGTTACTATTCATTATTAGTGTAAGAAAAAAGAGGCACAAATCATGTAGGGCAGAGCTTCAATGCCTTCAAGCGCGAGCTGCTACTGCTGTGCTTATGGCAGATCTCTCCATCCTATCATTTAGACTTCCACTCAGTGTTGCCTTGCACCAATGGGGCTTCTTCTCTTTAAGAGCTACAGTTTATGAAATTGAACTTGACTCCGGTTGGCCAGAAATAAATTGCAGTTCAGAGGACAGAATTGCAAATGTGAACAGCCGCAGTCCTTTACTAAGATTATTACAGTTAACTGTTACATGCAGGCGCGGCCCAGCAAATTTTCAAACAACATTTCCATAAATTGTTTACACACAGGGACTCCCTCTTTCAAGGTTACCAATTCCATGAAGCTGTTTAGCTCCTGGTTAATTGCCGTGAAGTAGATACAATGTGTTCAGTGTTTTACCAAATGAATAGTTCTCTTTTCCTAGTGCTGTTTGGTTAGTACAATAGTCAACGGTCACAATAGCACTGCCAGGGGTCGCAAGGAAGAGCACAGGGGTTGCTGCTGCGACTCCTAGCGACCCCTAAATGATGTTCAAGACCAAAACCTGGTCTCATTGATATCTGCATAGGGACTAAGGGGGTACCATGGTACCAGATGACGCATAGGGAACCCCCCACGTGAGCAAGACCATGGCCGTGGCACTGTACCTCTATTCCCTAAATAGGGGTCAGATCTGCTCACACCACTGGCCCACAATCATTGACTGACCTCACACCTGTTCACACATACTAGTTTCTGCCTTTATTGTGCGATTGTCCAAGAGGAGGTGTATAATGCCTTGGTTGTGGACCGCCAATAAGGGAGGAGTAGGCCGAGCTGATGAAATTTATTACCATGACCTCAAATGTGTGTGTTTGGTCCAGTGACTGACTGAGAGGTTCATAGAGTGATTACATGTTTTCCCGGAGGAAGGAATTATGTCACTCGGCTTTTTTGAGAGCTGTGGCCTGTGACTAAGTTAAATGGTGTGGTGCGACAGGGGCACACATAAATAAACTTCCTGAGTATGTCACCCCTGGCTACATTGTACGTGTGGGTATCATGTCAGCGTAAGCCTGTATAATAATGTTTTTGTTCATGAATTAGGGCCTGATTACGATCTTTGTGGATTGAATACTCCATCACAAACGTGACGGATATTCCGTCCACCATATTACGATTTCCATAGGATATAATGAAATTGTAGTACGGCAGACAGATTATCAGTCAATTTTGTGATGGAGTAACCCCGTCGCCAAGATCGTAATTAGGCCGTTAATCACTCCACACGACAAGAATGTGGTGTACTCCTATACAGGTTAGCGTCAAACCCGAGATTTGCTGCACTAGGCTGGAGCTGTTATTGCAAACATAAAAAAAACAGGGCTATCTAGGACACTGGTCGAGGCCTCTAACACAGTTTATACTATTTCAAAAGGTTTCTGCCCCTCTTCCCTAGAGCAATTTGAGCGTCTTCATCAGGACACAAAATTGCAAAGTTTTGTCATGTTTTCAGAATACAATATCAACTGAAATGTATTGAATATAAATTGGCGTCACACAGATTCATCAGGTATCTCCTGAAAACTGGATAAGATTTTACTATGCATGGCTACACGCCAAATGCATAGACATCACACCATAGGCAGTTTTAGGAATAATGACATTATGCAGATGCTGTGTTTTCAGCATAATTATGGATTCCCCGCATTTACCTCACAATCCATGGTCTTTTGGATAATTTGCATATTTCAACAAATAACATTTTCTGCCTAGTTCGAACGGATCAAAAGTTACTCAGAGCACAGAGGCGTGTATTGCCACGCAGTGGGAGGCCATCCGCAAAGGTTGACAGGCCACCTGTTGCTTATTTCTTCATTTAGACGTCACCGTAGTAGTAATGAGGTGATGCCTTTTCCGAGAGAGTGTTAGCATTTGTAAAAATCCGAAATAACGGGTTAATAGTAACCAGTGCTTGTAATGGAAAAAATAAAGTGCAGGTACTCTGTACTAGAGTAACTGCTTGTTTCTGAGAAGTGCCGGTACTCTCCAATGAAAAGTGTTACGTTTTTCTTGAGATGTGCCGGTACTCTCCCGCTTAGAATAGAAAAGTGCCGGTACTCAGTACCGGACAGTACCGGCCCATTTAAAGCACTGATAGTAACACTTAATGTTCGGCATTATATCGCATTGTTTGCTTTTTCTTGGCGTACAATTTTAAGCAACCCTCCCGCATACTTTACTCTTTCCCTGCCGCATAATTCCCGTGGCCATGACTACAGGAGAGGATTCTTTTTCTGGTTGTCACATGCGTTCTGTCGTTGCCAGAGCCAGCGTTTCCTTTCGCAAAACAAGTCTCCCTAGATTTGGCAGGGGTTGACGTAGGTTGAAATGAGCAATCTCTGAGTATTTGGGCTGGAAAGAGTGCAAAAATATTTCCGTTTTGTTCTGGCAGCAGGCGGGCTGATGCCTCACTCTTGACGCCAAGGTTCTGTTTTTGTGGCGCGCAATGGGTGAACTCGGCGCCCACTTCTGCTTGTCTCCTGGAAGAGTGCGTCACGCGGTGACTGCTAGTCAGAAAGAGAGTCCGGCTGAACGGCTGGTGCACGCCAAGCAGCGCGGAAGGATTCACGGTGGCTCCATGCAGAGTCGAGGGACTGATTTTTGCGCGCCAGGTGTGTAAAGGTCAAGCATCTAACTTGGAATTCATGCATGACCTCTCAACTGAGCAAGTCGGAAACAGAGAGAGGCGAACTCTGTTCACTGATTCAGACCTGTTCTGTTTAAAGTTCCTGCAACAAGTTGGAGTAATTCCAAGTTATATGTTTGCATTTTAGACACCTCGGCCCAGATTTACTAATATTTGTTGCGAGTCAGCGCAGCAAGCCTTGCATGGGAGAGAGAAATGATGTGCCATATTTGTTAAGATATGGCACATTTTTACTCTCTCTCTGTATTGGTGCACGTTTGGCTGCCTTGTGCTAGGCTTTGTACATTCTCGAAAACGTAGGTTTTGTACTGGAAAGGGGACCTTATCCCTTAATACTGTCACCTAACACTTTTCCTATTCTGTTTGTTTGCAAAGTTGAAAAATAAGGAGAAATAAAAGCATTTCTCCATGTTACGCCTGCCTTGAGGAGGCGTTAGATTTTGGCACAAATAACTCAATGAATGTTAGCAGACAGGGATTAGCATCAAAGCCCATGGGAGGTTGCATGAGAACGACCACGGTACGCCCCCTTGACACAAAGTCATGCGAAGTAGCACATAATACAATTTTGGTTTACTTTGGGATACCATCCAACGCAAATCCTGATTTGCGTTGAAGAGTAAATCCCACCCCAACACTCTGTGCTGGGTTTGCATCACAGAAGTGATGCAAACCAGTCGCAAACCGTTAGTAAATCTGGGCCCTCGTGCACAAAAAAGTCTCTTAACCTGCACAGAGCCATCAGGATGCAATCATGCGTTCTGTGGAAGAATGACATGTCCACTTGTATGTGTGTTTGTGAATGAAGTCTCAGCAAACTGTTCACGATTGACAACCACGCTAATGACGATGTTTTGCTTAAAAACTTTGACTCATTATAGGTGAGAGAATTGTTTTCACCAGTCAAAGACCCGTGTCCGTGATGCTCAGGAGACAGGAAAGAAACAATACAAGATTGAAGATTCCTCATGCACGCCCTCAACCTAAGGTGTTAAAGCCAGCCCCTGATTTGACTCTATATAGGATCTAGTTACCATTCCTTTCAAAAAATCAATCAATCAGGAATTTGTAAAGCGCACTACTCACCCGTGAGGGTCTCAAGGTGCTGAGGAGAGATGGGGTGGGAAGGGGGAGGTGCTGCTACTGCTCGAACAGCCAGGTCTTGAGAAGTTTCCTGAAGGTAAGGAGGTCTTTGCTCTGGCGCAGGTTTTGGCGGTGAGGTGCAAGAATGATCTACCACCAGTTGTAGTTCTGTGGACGCGCGGGACGGTTGCGAGGACGAGGTCGGCGGAGGGGAGATGCCCGGTTGGGTTGTAGAAGGAGAGCCGTCTGTTGAGGTATTCTGGTCCGGTGTTGTGCATGGCTTTGTGAGCGTGGGTGAGGAGTTTGAAGGTGATTCTCTAGTTGACTGGGAGCCAGTGCAGGTTTCTCAGGTGGTCTGGGATGTGGCAGTGGTGGGGGATGTCCAGGATGAGGTGTGCAGAGGCGTTCTGGATGAGTGGCAGCCTCTTCTGGAGTTTGGCCGTGGTTCCTGCGTAGAGGGCATTGCCGTAGTCCAGTTTGCTGCTTACGAGGGCTTGGATGACTGCTCTTCTGGTTTCGGTGGGTATCCATTTGTAGCTCTTTCGAAGCATGCAGAGGGTGTTGAAGCAGGAGGAGGAGATGGTGTTGACTTGCTGTATGGGGGGTGGCGGACTCTCTGGGTTCTGCCGGTGAGATAGGAGGTGACCCAGTCCATGGCTCTGTCGCGGATTCCTGCATTGCTGAGGCGTGAGAGTAGGGTGTGGTGGCAGACGGTGTTGAACGTGGCCGAGAGATCCAGGAGGATGTTGTCCAGTGTGGTTCTGATGTCGTCGGTGGCGGCGATGAGGGTGGTTTCGGTACTGTGGTTGCGGCGGAATCCGGATTGGGAAGGGTCCAGGGTGTAGTTCTCCTTGAGGAAGCGGGTTAGTTGTCTGTTGACAGCCTTCTCAATTACTTTTGCCGGGAAGAGGAGCAGGGAGATAGGCCGGAAGTTCTTGAGGTCCTTTGGGTCTGCCTTGGGTTTTTTGAGGAGGGGGTATAAATGAATATATAAGCAGAAATTCAAACTAGGTATTTATAACCTTTCTACATTTCTTTGAATATGAAACCTGCTTCTGGATCCTGGCGCATTGGCCTTTCTCTCTTGTTACCATGGTCCTTGCCAACTATCTACCTAACTATCTCATCTTTGTTATGCTCTGTGAAGGTCTGGCTGCCTGCTGAGTCTGACTTCACTTGGCCTCGCCACTGTCACTCTTGGAGCAGTATTGAACAGGTGTGCTTTAAACCTCTGACAGTAGAACTTCAAATCTTCAGGCCACTTTGTTGCACAAGCCTTTTTGTCCCATGTCCCTTTGACAGTGCGGCTGGACCTCTTGACAACATTTTCAATGAGTCTTATAAAACGGGGGTTCAATCAATGACTTCAACTGAAAGGTGCTGGACTAATCCAAAATTAGCACTACTGGATCGAAGATTTGGGAGCAACGGGCAATGCTTAATTACCAACCTGTGCTGATCCTGTAAGAGCACATCATGGGTCCATAATGAGCATTACAAAAGGAATGGGTTGTTGGGTGCATGGGCAAATAAGAGTGGTCGAGGGGAGGATGTACCATTCATATAAGTAATAACTACTTATTAGTAAGTTAAAGTGCTTCCAAGTTATCTTTTCTTGGAAAAATCTATTCTATCAGAAATAAAGTTACACTAAATAGAAAAAATACATTTCACTGTAATGATAATTCTACTAATACAATGGTATGTGTGTGTGTGTAAGTTCAATAGTAGGATGGAACATGGCTGCCGCACAGATGTGATGTTAGTAAGCTACTGTTTGTTGTTTGGTGCAAGCAGTGCTAAGATGGTGGTGGCATCACAGCATTGTTGACATTGCCTAGAAACCATTGCAGGTTCGAGCCAGTGTGAGTGGCACAGGAGGTCTGTGGGTGGAGGGTGACCTGTGTGGGGAGGTGAGATGTGGTGCATAAGAAATGGAGAAGTCAGCAGATTATCTCACAATGGATTTGTTGCTCGGTCTCAGTGTGTTAGAGGAGCTGAGGAGATCTTCGATTTTTTGAGTGACGTGGTTACATGTGTGGATGGGGTTGTCCTCTGTTGGGTGGTGGGATGTAATGTGTGAAGACCAAGGATGCGCTCCAACCATTTAATGGTGGGTTTGTCGATGCAGCTAGAGCTCACTTCTCTACATGTCCTAGTCTAGAGAGGCATTACAAGCGTACCCTGATCGCATTCATGGTCCACTGTGTCATTGGTCATGGGATGGAAGTAGTTGGCTCAGAGTATTCACATTCAGTGGTTCTCACGTGGGTTTTGTGATGTCCAGTGTGGCACTGATTTATTTGTTTAGTAGTGGGGGACTCAATAGCAGTATAATCCCTGGTTACTTAGTCCGAGGTAATACTTAACTCTAAGATACAGGCAATGTTGAGAAGTACCCTGGAAGCCAGTTAGAGTATTGCTGACACAGTGACCCCTGCGAAGTCAACTTAGATGTGATATACAATTAACAAAGTGTGAGATACAGGGGACATGACAATTATGCAGATCACAGATCCGAGTATCAGTATTATCTGTGTTTATTTAGCTTAGGAACAGCCCTAGATGTGAGATACAGATGGAATGGACAATTACGCAGGTCCAGCAACCCAGTAGCAATATTATTTACACAATCACTTTTTTAAGGTTACTCCTGATGCAGCAAGAGTGGAACACAAATAATTGTACTTATGTCCCTGTAACCACAAGCACTGAAAATTACATGGATCGCAGTAACCAAAAGCAAAATCACTGACACAAACTGGCTTCAAGATCAACCCAGATAATTGCAAGGGAGAGTTCCTCTGACTATACACCTTTGTTGGTTTATATTTTTACTTTTCACTACCTGACATAGGGTCTCACGGAAATACCCGCACAAGATTGCAGTGGCACGCAGAACCTGGGCAGATGAGCCTACGCCCAGTTCTCTTCTTCCGACCTAAACTTTGCACGAAGTCTTTGAAGTATCTTGACAAGTTTATTGCCATGAAAAAGGCTACAAAGTATGTTTTCCTGGGTGAAACACATGTTGGCTGGTATTTTAATGACTTCTAGTGTTGTTTATCTCCCAACCTCATGATATTTCAACAATTAAATGATTGAGGCACTTCTAAAACTCTAAGGAGCACTTTAGGAAATCGTTCCTTTACTTCCCAACTAGAGGTTACTGTCAGTTTTTGTCTAAGCATATGTTGGTCTATCCACCAAGAAATGTGTTGTTTATGAGGAGCAGCTACAAGTTAAGAGTAATCAGAGTTAAATTTCACATCATTTAAATACATCAAGTTCAATCAAAGGAGCTTCATTAATCTGGTCTATATATATTATACAAATATTTTTATACATTAACAGCCTCTAACTTGAGTAAACAGCGGTGTCAAGTTGTTTTTATTAGTTTCTGATCTTCAATGTCGTTCTTGTGCTACAAGCTGGACACACTAGAGAACTTTTCAAGTCCCAGGCGGTAACAGAGTTGAACAGGAGAGATGTGACAGGAAGTTGGCCATTGCCTCACAGATTAGCTGGAGGGCACCAGGGCTACAAGGTGCCTTGGAGGAGCTCAGAAAACAGAGAGGACTATGTTCACATGGTTCCCAGATGGGTTGTATGTCAGAATATCAAGGACAATAATATCGTGGGACCAAAATATCGAGGCCTACATATCAAGGACCAAAATATTGTGAAGTAAGTGCAAACAGGTAAGTACAGAGTTACAGTTCTTAATTACATATCTACATACCATTGTGGTATATATATATATATATATATATATGTATATATATATATATATATATATAAAACCAAGGGGCATTTACTCGAGTTTAAGTAGGTTAAGTAGTCTGGTGGAATACCCTTAAGTGTGAACGTGATCATCATGTAACAGTAGGTGCTGTTGTATCCACATAAAATAGGCCATTGTGGGAGGAAGAGATTCAGAGTGAAACATTCAAAAACTCACAATATTTCTAATATTTGCCAAAAATATCTCCTAGCTGAGGTGAAGGGACATGACAATGTAGATGTAGGACTCATGGCCAATTTCACAAAAATATGTTACAAATATTTTTTGGCAGTAAAATAAAGTCGAATCCTCAAGAGAGACAATCGGTTTGATCCGAAGAATATGGCCACTAAGAGCCTAGTACAGAACTCGGAAGACAGGTCACTCCATCACAACGATAATGGATATCCCGTCCACCGAAATCTAAATCCCCTAGAATATAATGGAATTTAGATTTCGATGGAAGGGATATCCGTCACTGTGGTTACGGAGTTACCCGTCGCCGAGTTCTAAATCAAGCTCTAAGATTGTAATGAAAAAGCACAAAGAAAACAAATTCAAAAGTTTTGACAATTTGCCTTATACCTAATCGGGAAGAGGCTGCACTGAACATCCAGGACTCTCGGCGGGCCACATGCATATAATTACTGGTTTAAATGTGTTTTTAAGAAACAAATTCACTCAGCCATTGGATGGGGCCATCATCTCCAGTAAATAGATTTAAGAATGCAGCCCTGTTTCTGGAGTTGACGATAAATTAAATCTCTGATGTGATTGCTTTGGCTCCAATATTGTACTTGGCAAGGCTAAATAGGAATCACCACGCTGGTTTTTATATGAGATGAAAGGGGAACCTAATAGCTTTCAGCTGGTTCATTTAAGAATGCATGCTTTAGATATGCTAGAGAACCTCTGTATATTCCGGGTAGACTCTAATAATAGGCCAGAATAGCCCCACACCAAAGGAATATCAGGGGGAGCAGACCTGTTTAGATTGGATTCATCCTGAAGTATGACCTTTAATCTACCTTAAATTTACTTAGGTGTCCTTCTGACTAATGAATATAGAGTTAAGTCGGCTAATGTAGCAAAATGGGATATGCATTTATACAGTTATGGACATTCTGATTGCAGTTTTGGGGGAAATGATGCAATCATACACATTAGGCTGTTTTTCACAAAGACCATGAAACCCGTATGAGGTGGTTTCTACCATTTTTAAGAAATTTGAAATAACCAAAAGTGTTGACATGGTTTCCTTATGTAATAGATCAACAGATATAAATGTTTGTGACGCAGTAGCTTCTTACATGTGGCCGGCATGGTGCATAAGCAAGAAAGGTTTACTGCCTTTGCCCTAGTAAAGTGCTTTTTGAAAAGCGATAGGCCGAGTGATGGTGAAAATGAGTCTCTTCTTATTTAATTGCAGGACTTTAAATTGGTTGAAAGTATAGTATGCTATTGCTATTTTTATATGCATTTTAAAACTTGTTTTATATTGATATGGCGTATGGTGAAAACACTAAATGTGATTGATTGATTGATTGATTGATTGATTCCAAGAATGATATTCTTGTGCGAAAAATGACTTTAATTTTTTATGGAAGAAAACACAAAGAAAACACATTCAAACAATTCGGAAGTGTTTCCAAAAGTTATACTATACCTTCCACAAAGCTCCAAGAGAGAGGCTTCAAAGTGAAGGAATATACTCTAAAAGGAACACTGCAGCCGAGCCAGTCATGGAGACAGCAGTAGCAATTTGCAAGGGCAAAAACGTTACTAAGTCACAAACAAAGGTTGACCCAGACATACCATTAACGACAAGGACGAGTTCGGAAGCACAGAGCCCACTGAAAGCATTCCCAGACAAGTATTATTGTGCTGAAGGACATGAGAGCATGGACAGGTTTATTCCAATGGAAACAGAAACGGGGGATGTGAATGAACTGGTAAATGAATAACACATGGTGCAGTTGCTACACTAACACGGCTTTACCAAAACTAGTTATTGGCGTTGATGCCAAAACAGACTAAAATATGAGTCACATGCCAAGTTCATCAGTTTAATAAAATGATCTTCTATCATGAAACCTAAAACTACCTCTCTCACTAAGGTGCACCAGGCCTTTGAAGTGGTATGTTTAGATCACATTGGCCCATTTCCTCCTTTCAACTGATACAAATATATTTTGGTTGCTGTAGATTCCTTTTCAAGATTCATTTGAGTTTGAGAGCAAGACAATGTAACTGCTTGGACTACCGCAGATGTACAGACATTAGCAGCAGTGGGCACACTGTGCAGTTTTCATCGAGGCAATGGCCTGGATTTTACTGCAAAAGCTTTAGCTCTGACTGCTGGGCGAGTGCAATTTGTATCCACCGTCTTTTCCCAAACAATTTTACCTAATGAACTAGACTTTGATGTTGCATGTGTTAACCATGGCGCCCTGTGGTAAAATCTATATGATGCAAAAACAATACATAATTTGCTGAGAAATACAGTCCAGGACAAAATCCCACATCAAATAATATTCAGTATCTATACGTTTGTTTAGGATCTCGCAATGTGGCCAGAGTCACATCTTGATCTGTTACAGGATGTGCAAGGGACGAGAGAACACCTTTTGGATTACTGCTCGATCCTGCTACTGCCGCTTGGTAGATTCCAAAATCAGGTGATCTTGTGCAAAATAAAATACATGGCAAGCAACCAATAGGACTTGCCTATGGCCCACGTGTTTCACCTGTGGGGTAAAAAGGCAGAAGTACATTGACCCTGCTACCACTACTAGGATCTCAAACATTCCCAGTTTCTACTGACTGCGCTAGGTGCCATCAGGTGGCAGATTCTGTATAGTCTGCCCCAACACTTCCTACTCTCCAACTCTGTCATCTTTGTGTGCTGGAGCTACCAATACTCCAAGAATTAGGACTCCCCTGAAAGTTGTGACGATTTCCTGAAATCTGTTCCACGAGTTTCTGATTCTGTTGTGACAACCTTGACAACATAATGTGGTGACACCAACATTTCAAGATACTAGCCTCTGAAACTGTATTACCATGTATTTTCATCCACCTTGGACATACATTTGGATGACCATTTGGGGATCAACCTTCATTTTGTGGATTATCACAGACGTGATTTTTTATCCCAAATGGTACACAAACACTAATTTGCTGCATTATTAAACTTCAGTTACACTCTTTGTGGAATTGCATGTGCATTTGTCCTCTCACCACATTCAAAGAGGCACGTCTACTGTGGCTCTCGCTGCTGATCCATGGAAGAATTGCGGAATAGTCTACAATCAACTGCCAGAGCCTGTGACCATCGGAGATGATGCAAGTGCCACATATTTTTAGTTTCACCAGAGATAATGCCATGTTACTATCACTCTCTTCAAGGGATATTGGTGGTGTTAAACAAATTGTGTTTGATTCTAAAAACATATCTATTTCCTTACGGCTGTGATCCTTATCCCGACACAGATAACTACAAAAGCCCATTTTGCTACAGATATATGTTATATATTCATCAATCTAATGCCTCATGTGAGATTTATAAATCTAGTCACCAGAAACATTGTCAACTCCACATGCAGACATGAAAGACATTCTTGAAAACGTTTGCTTACTTTTACAGTTTTTCAACACAAGATTTACAGGCCTGTTATTATTTACAAAGCCGAAGTTTTGTTGCACAAAGATATTTATTTGTGTTTATTGTTATGCAATGCGTATTTGTAAAGCACGCTGTCGCGAAGGTGTTCTGGTAATGTATATTACTTCAGTTTCTATATCTTAGGATTCCCCTATTAGAACATACCATTTTTTCCATCCATTTCATTGTCATTCCATTTCCTTGTGGAAATTTCCTTGTAGTCTACAATTTCATCACTGGCCAGCCCTTTGTCATTTCATTGAAAGTAATATAATAAAAAGTATATCTGTTAAATATTACATTTCAATATTAATGGTCGCCTTAGTTTTTTGGGAAAGTCACGATCTTCAAAATGATTTAACATCTTAGATTTTTCAACTCATACACTTCACCATACTGCAGTTCTTTCTTGCCCTTTGGAATTCCTCAAAAGAGATACTCCACTTTAAACTGGGAAGATGAGAGCTTATGCATCGGGGTATCCAGCTTCTCAGTGAGACTCCCCACACTTGGCCCAGAGCTGCCATATTTCCCTGCTCAAGCATAACTTTTTTTTATTCTTGTTGATTTCAGTGCCACTGCAAAAGTCTTCTGCAGAGATATTTTTTTGCCTCTTTGCCGCTACACTGATATCCGTGCAACTAAGCCCATATGCCAACATCATTAACGGCATCAAGCATTTTTCTCTCCTCCAAGAAAGAAAAGCACACACCATCCTGCCTCATCAAGGGCTAAAATGTGACTATCGGCACTGTCTCTAATTATGGTTCACCACAATGACTGCCCAAGATGAATCCCTCTAGTTGCAGCATGCTAAACGGAAGAATCATCAGGCCATGCAAGAAGATGATGGCATTCCAGGAAGAGATGAGATACTAGAAAGAGATGAGACACCAGGTGAAGATGAGATAGTAGCTGAACATGAGACCAATGTGGAGAAGAGGTACTAGTTAAAGATGCGATACCATGTGGAGATGAGACATCAGAAAGAGATGAGACACTAAGTGGAGATGAGATACCAGATGAGATAAGAGATAAGACACTAAGTAGAGATGAGTCCCCAGGTAGGGCCTGAGATGCCAAATGGAGATGAGTAGAGATTAGACACTAGGTAGTGATGAGTTACCAGGTGTAGATGAGACACCTGGTACTGATGAGATACCATGCGTAGAAGAGAAACCAAGTACAGGTGAGATACCAGATAGAGATGAGACGCTAGGTGAAGATGATATACCAGGGAGAGATGAGAAAGAAGATGAAGATGAGGGGGCCCTGGTGGAAATGGGACCCAGGTA
This sequence comes from Pleurodeles waltl, assembly GCF_031143425.1. Classification (NCBI taxonomy): domain Eukaryota; kingdom Metazoa; phylum Chordata; class Amphibia; order Caudata; family Salamandridae; genus Pleurodeles; species Pleurodeles waltl. The sequence continues at coordinate 71,289,244 of NC_090448.1, forward strand.
GATATGATGAGATACTAGGTAAAGATCAGACATCAGGTACACATGAGACACCATGCAGAGATGTGATACCAGGCAGAGATGAGATATCAGGTAGACATGAGACACCGTGCAGAAATGTGATACCAGGCAGAGATGGGACACCAGATGGAGGTGAGATACCAGGTACAGATGAAATAGCAGGTAGAGATGAGTCACCAGGTAGAGATGAGTCACTATGTTTTAGGTGCTGTATTAGGGAAATGGCGCAATGTCCCGATTTGTGCCACGGTGCACCTTTAAACAGGTGCACCCCAGCGATCAGGAACAGTGTGCCCCATTAAAAAGAATGTGCTACCCCCAGGGCAGACACAAACTTGCTGCCCCGGGTGCAGTGCATTCAAGTGAAATACGAAGCAGCTGCTTCAAAGCTGGTCCATGTTTCACAGTCCAGGCGGCAATGGCCTGGACTTTAAAGAGGGGACAGAGATGTCTCTGCAGACTATTGCATTGAGTGACTCCACCGCCTCCAGAGCAATTTCTGGGAATTCAATGGGACCTCTTTCCCCCCACCAAAGGTCTTTCGTCAGGAGGCACACTGACAGAGCATCACTTTTTGATGGTGCACTGTCAGTGCCCATCTTAAGAGCTTGTTTACCTCTGCACCCCCATCTATAATACAGAGCAGGTACAGAGGCAAAGAGATTCCGTCATTTACAAGAAGCCACACCCCCATGCAAAATAGGGAACACACTCTCATGATAGCGCTGGCCCACATGTGTGCCAGCATTATCAGTATTACAGACGGGGACGCTAACGCATCTACGGCCCCTTCTGTAATACCATTGAGCCCAGGGGGCGAAGAAAGGGGGGCACATTACCTTTGCACACCTGGGGCACAATCTCTAATACGGCCCCAGGTCTAGATGCATAGAGATAAGACACGGGGTACAGATGAGATGCTAGATGCAGAAGGAGACATCAGGTAGAAATGAGACACCAGGTAGAAATGAGATACCAGGTGGAGAGGAGATACCAGGTGGAGAGGAGACACCAGATAAAGATGAGACACCAGGTCTTGAAGAGATGCCAGATAGAGCTGAGCAATGAACAGGAAATAAGACATTAGGCAGAGATGAAATACAAATAAATTGAGACAGCAGGTACAGATAAGAAAGCAGGAACAGATGAGACATCAGGAAGATGTTAGGCACCAAGTAAAGATGAGTCACTAGATAGAGAAGAGATACCAGATAGAGATGAGATACTTGTTGGAGATGAGACAAGCAGATAGAGATGACACACTAGGTAGAGAAGAGTCACAAAGTAGAAATGAGGCTATCTCTGGAGATGAGGTACCAGGTGTTGATGAGATAAGAGATGGAGAATAGATACCAGGTAGAAATGAGACACTGGGGACAGACAAAACACCATATAGAGATGAGATGCCAGATAGAGATGAGACAGGAGGCATTGATGAGGTAGCAAGTAGAGATGAGATACGAAGCAGTGATGAAATACTATGTGGACATGAGGCACCAGGTAGAGATGTGATACCATTTAAATGTTGACACATCAGATAGAGTAGAAACACTTGGTAGAGATAAGACATCAAGTAAAGGTGAGATATTAGACTTTTTTCTGCTGCGCTCCTAGGATCTGGAGCTCCATCGCAGTTCACATCTGCCAGGCTCCATCCCTTCTCTACGTCCACATGAAGTGGAAACCCTTTCGCTTCACCCAATAACACATCTCTGGATAAATCCTGGACACGGACGCTCCTTGAAGATATCCCACCCCTTACCTCCCCACTGTCCCTCTCTGAACTACAGTTCCACCACTCACCTTGATGCCTTGGTTTTTCCTCTTAGCCTCACCCCGATTTCCTCCCCACCTCCACTGAGAGCCACTGCATTATTATCACACCCATACCCTCCCTGTGGAGCACCCTCTGCCAGTCCCCCATCAATAGTAGGTTCTACTGCTTGCTTGTGTATGTTGCGCACATAGGTCTAATATAACCTGCATTAAACACACCCTCAAAATATGGTGAAACATATTGATTGAATGATTCGGGCTTTCTTTTACATATATCGCAAGGCCCTACTAAATGACATGGGTTAGAGACCAGTATTTGTGTCACATGTAAGGTAGACTTTCCAAATTACAGGTTAGCATTGTCTATGCACGTGTCACTCTTCCCCTTACCAGGGCCGAACTGGAAACCAAAATCAGCCTTGGCACAAATTGCTTAGTCTATCCAGAAACTACAGTTAGCCACGAATAGCATAGAGTGATAAGGGTTTCCATGGGTGGGGCATACCAGGCTGTTGCGCTCTGAGTACAGCCACTGACTCTGCACCCCACTGGAAAATTGTCAAAGTGGTAAAATGGCCAGAACGGCTTTATGTGCCTGGAAAACGGCACTTTCGAATATATGTCCAGGCTCACTTGTTTCCCAAGCTAATTACTCAGCCCAGGCCTTCCTGCACATTTACCCTCCCAAATCGTTTTTCTTCAAACAAAGGTCCCATTTCTAAATTACAAACCATCACTTTCCCTTTCTTTATGACACCGAGCCACATGGCATTATGGCCCTCATTATGACCCTGCCGGTAAATCCCGCTTACCGCCACGCTGACGGCCTCCAACTTACCGCAGCAGTGGCGGATATCCGTTCACCATATTATGACACACACACCCCAATTCTACAGAATACAGCCACAGACACAAATCTGCCAGACCAAACGTCAGTGATAAAGTGGTGGTATCAAAACCCACACCGTTACACCAACAGAACAACGCCCACCACATTATGATCAACGAATCGCCACGGTGGACATTCAATGGCGGTAAACCATTGGCGGTACATACTGCTGAGCTCACAATGGACACCCACTGACAAAACAGCACCACATTGGCCAATTCAAACAACACACACCTGACACCCATACACACACCACACCCACACCACTATAAAACACACATCCACATTACCCACAACCCATTACGGATACAATTCATTGGTACAAGACTGACACCAAGACCACTTAGCCAACTAGAGCCACACACCACCCACACCCATACACCACTCACGCTCTACACATCACCCACCCCAAAACATTACCCAACACACCCTCACCAACACACCTCACATAACACCCCTGGCACCACAAAGACACCCCGTTTCACAGAGAAGGAGTTAAGGGTCATGGTGGAGGAAATTGTCAGGGTAGAGTCACAGCTCTTTGGAGCACAGGTGCAGCAGATATCAATAGCAAGGAAGATGGAGCTATGGTGGAGAATCGTGGCCAGGGTCAATGCCAAGGGACAGCACCCAAGAACAAGGGATGATATCAGGAAGAGGTGGAATGACCTACGGGGGAAGGTACGTTCCATAGCAGCATGACACAAGTTCGCTATACAGAGGACTGACGGGGGACCCCCGCCTCCTCCCCCACAACTCACAGCATGGGAGGAGCAAGTCTTGGCAATACTGCATCCTGAGGGCCTGGCCGGAGTCAGAGGAGGACTGCACTCTGGTAAGTCAACTTTCAACAATTATCACCCCCATACCTGCATGCCATCACATACCCTCACCCTCACTCCCATAACTCCATTCCATCCCACACACTCCACCATCACATCGCACTAATCCCAATGCCAAGCCCTGCATGATGTACCAATGCATGGACACCCCTCACAGCCCTGCATGGACACTCATCACTAAAGCAGGCACAGCATAGAGAAACTAACAATCCCACCATCCACCAACATACACAAGTAAAAGCTGGCAGGGCAACACCAACCATAGAGGGGAAGCCAGGGATGTACAATATGTCATACACATTAACCATAACACATCATTTACATCCCCACAGGTACCCCAGCCAATGTCACCGGAGAGGAGGTGCCAGCACTATCCAGTCCACCAACAGAAGAGGCCCACAGTGATAACAATAACTCTGGTCTTCAGGATCTGGATGATCTACCTGGCCCATCAGGGACCACTGGACAGCCGGTTACCCAAGCCAAATCACAGACCACCACAGAGCCTCCACCATCAGAAAACAACACCACATCACCCACCCAGAGTACCCAAACCACTGTCCCCAGGACACGTCAATCAGCAATGTGCCCACCTGTACACGGACTCCAGGCTACACCTCGCACCCAAGACAATCAGGGACCTGGGGTCAGTGGCAGTGGGCACACGGTTCAGGGGACAAAGGCACAGGACAACAGGGACACTGGGAGGACTGCTGTTCACCAGGGGGAGGACAGGCCCAGGGAAACGACTCTCCAGGAGGCACTCTCCGAGATCCTGGGAGCCTACCAACATTTCCAGGACATGATGGGCCAGATCCTGGACAACGTGCAGGAGAACAGGCGGCTGAAGGAGGGACAGTACCAGGGGATCAGGGAGGACTTGCAGGCCATCAACAACACCCTGACCTCCATTGCAGGGGTGCTGGCAGACATGGCCAACATTCTGAGGGAGGCAGTGTCACACCAGCGGGACCCTGCAACTAGCCAGTCATCTGAACAGACTTCTGCTGCTGCTATTTGCCAGGAGGCCCCGCCACAGGACCCACAGGCCACCAGCACCCCTCCCCCTACAGAAGGTGAACCACCCGCAAATATTCCCTGCGATCCAGACAGAAGCCAGAGACACTTGCCAAGGCCCCCGCCAGGAAATGAGACTCTCCTGATTGTCCCCCTTGTGTCCCACTCAGTCACCTTGTCCACCTTGAACTGCCATTGCTCCCCTTCATATGTCCCCATGGACACTGCACCTGTGCTACAAACAGATTGGAACAACACCCTGGACTTTCCTCCATCATCACCCCATCCCATTGCACTTACCCCTGATATGTTAGCACTTCAATAAACACCCTTGGAATACAATTGATTTCGAGTATGTCATGTATTTCAAATATGTATTGATTGAAACAGGTACAACCAGTGCAAATGAACTGTACATAGAATGAGCATAGAATTAATGACCTGTAGCTGGCTGTAGTGATCACACCAGGAGTATTTGTCATATCACCAATATCTGCAAAATGAATAGCCAGAGGGAACAGTAAGTGGGCATAGAAGTGAGAAATACCAGCATGCCAATGCCACAGAGAATACAACCAAAGTCATTGAAATGTAAAGTTACACTGTCTCACCTGTGTGTCGTTGGAAGTACTGACGGATTACACTTGTTCTGTTGTCCCCATCCTCATCATCTGCCTCCTCATCCTCACTGTCCACAGGGTCAACTGCTGCCACAGGGGCATCTCCAGTCTTGTCCTCCTACAGAAAAGGCACATGTCGTCTGAGGGCCAGGTTGTGCAACATGCAGTGTGCCACTACTATCTGGCAGACCTTCTTGGGTGCCTAGCACAGGGATCCACCTGTTAGATGGAGGCACCGGAACCTGGCCTTCAGGAGGCCAAAGGTTCTCTCAATAATTATTCTGGCTCACCCATGTGCCTCATTATAACGTTCTTGTCCTGGCATTCCTCACAGGAGTAAACAGCCAGGTTTGGGTAACCAGAGTCTCCTGCAAATATTGAGGGACAACATTTAGCCACACACTATCCTATATGGCCCACACCATACCCATACACCAACATATACTGGGTGGGAACCTGGGCTCACAACATTAGCCACACCCTGTGCCTCTGTAGTTGGGCCAGCATATTTGGGATGCTGCTATTCCTCAGGACAAAGGCATCATGCACCGACCCTGGATACTTGGTTTTGACGTGGGAGATGTACTGGCCCGCCAAGCACACCATCTGCACATTCATGGAGTGGAAACTCTTACGATTCCTGAACACCTGTTCATTCTGGCGGGGGGGACAAATGCAATATGGGTTCTGTCAATCGCCCAAATTATATTCGGGATATGTCCCATTGCATAAAACTCAGCCTTCACAGTGGCCAAATCCTCAACCTGGGGGAAAGCAATGTAGCTGCACGTGTGTTTTATCAGGGCAGACAATACTCTTGTCAGCACTATTGAGAACATTGGCTGTGACATTCCTGCTGCAAAGCCCACTGTCACTTGGAAAGAACCAGTTGCCAAGAAATGGAGCACTGATAGAACTTGCACAAGAGGGGGGATCCCAGTGGGGTGACGGATAGCATGTATCAGGTCAGGCTCCAATTGGGCACACAGCTCTGTGATTGTGGCCCTGTCCAGTCTATAGGTGCGTATGATGTGCCTGTCCTCCAGTGTAGCTAAGTCCACCAGGGGTCTGTACATGAGGGTATGCCTCCATCTCCTATTCATCCGCAGCGGTAGGAATCTAAGGGACAAAAGAGTGAGGAGCCTCTCACAAACTGAACAATGGAGCCACAACACTAGTTTGCAGTCTGTACACATGTAATGGGTCAGTGTGATTTCTCCAGTATGTGCCTATTTCTCCTGTGACGCAGCATTATTCCATAGGCTTGCCCCCCCACGAAATGGCGTCCGCCTGTCCTGTGTGGAGGGACAGGTTGAAGTGAGGTAATTCCACTGATGTTGTGCGCCGTGGCGGGAGGCAGTCAGGAACCACCATGCAATTCCTCATTGGTTAATATTTGGCCCTATGGGGTACAGTGGCCAATGGTGATCTACGCCGGCAGTGACGGTATGCACCGCCGCGGACGTGACCGCCATTTTCTATCATATTCCTCACTTGTTTCCTGACCTTCCATAGGAGAGGACCTACACTGCATGTGGTGCTGTGACCTGTGTCTGGAACCTACCATGGCCCGTGTGAAAGGGCCCCAGTCTTCACTTCAGAGGATTTAGAGAGACTGGTGGATAGGGTTCTACCCCAATACGGACTGCTGTATGGGCCTCCAGACCAACAGGTGAGTACACTGTGGGCACGATGCATGTGGCATGCATGTATGGAGGTGTGTGTGAAGGCATCATGTCAGGGGGGAGGCATGTCCTCCTGGCTGGGTACACATTGAGTGCGGGGCTATGTGTGTGCCAATAGTGCTGTAAACGGGTATGGTTGGCCATTTGTGTAACTGGCTGGACTGTTTGTCTAATGGTGTTCTCCTGTCTGTATTGCCTCTGCAGGTCAGCGCCCATCAAAAGAAGGGTATGTGGCGTGCCATCGCCAAGAAGGTGCGGACCCTGGAGGTCTATGGCAGGCGGAGCACCCACTGTCGGAAACGGTGGGAGGACCTGAGACGCTGGGCACAGAAGACCTCGGAGGCCCAGCAGGGGATGGACTCCCAACAAGGAAGGGGTTCCCGTAGAAACCTGACCCCCCTGATGGCCCGCATACTGGCGGTGGCCTATCCAGAGCTAGATGGGCGCTTAAGGGCAACTGCTGCCACGAGCGGGTGAGTACAGTGGGTATCATTACAACTTACGCCTGGTGGGGTGGTATCCGGGTGGTGGTTGTGTGTCCTTGGGTGCCCCTAGGCCAGGCCAGACATAGCAGCGTAGGTCCTTTGGTGGCTAAGGGTTTGAAGGGGAAATACTGCCTACCTAGCTTGTTAGCATCCACTACTCGTCAGGGCTGGGTGGGTCCCAGGTGTGCTGCAGTTGGTGGTGCGTGCTCTTCCTCATGCCTTGGTGGCTAGCAATATCACTGGTAGTGCAATGCATAGTGCTTAGCCCTGTTCCCTGTGTGTGAGGGTGCTGTGTACACCAACAGTGGTATTGGTGCAGTCATTGACCCAGTGTATCCTTTGTTTATTGCCCCCCCTTTCTTGTTTTGTCATCCTTTCTTTATGTGCATTAGCATCATCCGGCGGAGGTGCAGAGGCACCGGAGATGGAGGGAGCTGCATCCCACAGGACCCAGGAGGCAGAGTCCACCGATGCTGAGGGCACCATTGGGACGGAGGGCGAGGGGAGCACCACGGCAGACACTGGAGGGGACAATACAGACTCTCATACCTCCTCTGATGGGAGCTAACTGGTGGTGGCGGACACCTCTGTGACCACCCCAGCTACAGGTACAGCCGCCACCCCTGTACCAGCACTGTCCTCCCAGCAGCCCCTTAACAAGTTGCCCGTGCCCGCTCACCCAGGAGGGTGGGCATCTCCTTCGCCCCAGGCACCTCAGGCCCTGCCCCAGTGAGTCCTGCTGCCCTGAGTGAGGAGGCTATTGACCTCCTGAGATCCATCTCTGTAGGGCAATCAACCATTGTGAATGCCATCCAGGGGCTGGCAGCCCAGAGGCAACAAACTAATGCATTCCTGGAGGGCATTCACACTGGATTGGCATCCCAACAGAGATCGATTCAGGCTCTGGCCTCCTCACTGATGACAGCCATTGTCTCTGTTTCTGCCGTCCCCCCTCCAACTTCCACTTCCCAGTCCCATTCTCCTCAAGCCCAACCCATCCAAAGCACACAGCCAGCCGAGCATGCACACAGGACAACACCCAAGAGTGTCACAGGCAAACACAAGCACCACACTTCATCCCACAGGCACTCACACAAACACCATTTATTTGCAGACAGTACAACATCTACTATTTCCACTGTCTCCCCCTCCTCCTCCTCTTCCTCCCACCCAGTTACACCCACTCTCACACCTGCATGCACTACATCATCATCCACTATCTGCATCATCACCACACCAAGCAGAACACACACCTCACTGGCAGACACCTCCACAACATCCATACACACGTCCCCTGTGTCCTCTCTCACCGTGTCTGCCCCCCCCCCTTAAGGTACACAAACGCAAGCACTCAGACACCCAACAGCCATCCACCTCACAACAGCATACAACCCATTCACCTGCACCCAAGTCCAGTAGACAAATACCTCCAACAACCACACTCCCTTATCCTCCACTCCCATTACTTCTCCCTAGTCCCGCCCCAATGTCCCTAAAAAGCTTTTCCTTTCCACCATTGACCTCTTCCCTACCCCTACCCTCCCCCCCCCGTCCTGCACGTATGGCCAGGGTATCAAGAACCCAGCCAAGCACCTCAGCCAAACAGTCCACGGGCCCAGTTCAATCAGCACCTACTTGTGATGGAAAGGATTCCAGGCCACAAATACTGAAGGGGAAGGAGCCTACACTAGGCAGCAGAAAGGGGAAGGATCCTGCATCAGGCAGCAGAAAGGGGAAGGAGCCTGCACCAGCATGCAAGAAGGGGAAGGAGCCTGCTGCAGTAGCTGTCACAGAGCCCCCACCACCAGCCATGGTTGTGCAGCCATCACTGAGTGCAGCGTCTGAGCAGGAGGCTCCCACTACCACCACCACCACCACAGTGCAGCCGTCACAGGGTGCAGGGGATGAGCAGGAGGCTCCCACTACCATCATGCAAGAAGGGGAAGGAGACTGCTGCAGTAGCTGTCACAGAGCCCCCACCGCCAGCCGTGGTTGTGCAGCCATCACTGAGTGCAGGGTCTGAGCAGGAGGCTCCCACTACCACCACCACCACCACAGTGCAGCCGTCACAGGGTGCAGGGGCTGAGCAGGAGGCTCCCACTACCACCATCACCACAGTGCAGCCTTTGCAGGGTGAAGGGGCTGAGCAGTAGGCTCCCACTACCACCATCACCACAGTGCAGCCTTTGCAGGGTGCAGGGGCTGAGCAGGAGGCTCCCACTACCACCACCACCACCAAAGCGCAGCCATCACCGCTGGCTGACGCCATGTGATCCAGCCTCTATGGGCTGCTATGTGACCTCTGCCCTCCAGAACCAGTGGGGAAGACACCCACTTGAGAGACTATGGCCTTGCACTCCCCAGGACAGAGCAATGGGCATGTTGCCCCCTCCAGAACCAGTGGGCAAGTCACCCACCTGAGAGACTGTGGCCTTGCACTTCCCAGGACCAAGCACAGGGCATGTTGCCCCCTCCAGGACCATTGAGGAAGACACCCACTGAAGAGACGGTGGCCTTGCACTCCCCAGGACCAAGCACAGGGCATATTGCCCCCTCCAGAACCAGTGGGGAAGACACCCACTTGAGAGACTGTGGCCTTGCACTCCCCAGGTCCAAGCACAGGGCATGTTGCCCCCTCCAGAACCAGTGGTCTTGTTTCCGCATCTGGCTGAGGTGCCCTCCCCTCCCCCTGAGGTGCCTGCCTATTTGCCAACTGATTCCCCTGCAGTGTTCTCTCCGTATTGGTGCAGGTAATGAGTGGGGCCTTGGACTTTGCCCTGTGGCCATGTGACCCCTGTGAACTGAGGACTGGGCACTGTCCCTTTTTTGTACATTTGTACATATCTGTTGCATTGGCAAATCGTATTATTAATTTTGTGTTGATCTTATTACAATCACTTTAGTCAATTCCTGTTGTCCTTGCATTATTCAGCCGATTTACAGGATTAAATTGTTCATTGGTGCAGCTGGTTGTGTGTATGGTATGTGTGTCTGGGGTGTGTATGGTGCGTGTGTGTGTGTCACTCTCGTTTTCCCCCCTCCCTCCCTTATGTGCTAGGCGGCTGTACCACCATCGTCGTCTTCGCCAGTGTTGGTGTTCATGGTGGTGCATAACGTAGAAGAGGGTTCCATGGTGGCGTGGTTCTTCCCTGTGTCTCCAATGGTGAGTCCTTTGACTTCTGAGCTCTGTTTCCGCCAGGCTTTTGATGGCGTTGGTACTGCACCAGAAAAGATGGCGGATTGTGTAGTCATAATATGGAGGGTGGAACTTTGACTTCCCCCTGGCTGTAGGCGGATACCGCCCTGGCAGTCAGTGTGGTACATTGGCTGTTTTTCTGAGATCTTACCGCCGTTGTCATAATTTGGGAGTAGCTACCGCCAGCCTTTCGGCGGTATTACCGCCACTTTATCACCGACCGCCAGGGTCGTAATGAGGGCCAATATCTTCAATCAATACGAGAGGCACTGCCTCGGGCACTGCCAGGCTTAGGTTTGCCACTATGTAGTTAGCAAATGAGATAGACACATTTAGGTACATGCAGTGGTGCAGTAAGGTGCCATGGTTCCGGGTGCAAACGTGACCATTATTTGTGGTCGGCTAACAAATACAAGAATGAACAGAGTTTATCGGCCCCTAAAGTCTCTGGGCCCTTGTGCCATTGTTCCTGCTGCATCACTGGCAGCTTTGCCCCTGAGTCCATGTGTGGATGCCATATGCACTAAGAGACATGCAGGAACGAATTGCGTACCACTTCCCTTACCTTGGTGGGGTTTCGATTTTGTTCGTTCTGATATTACGCGCTGGCAGGAAGAGATGAAACAAATGCATTCCTGTCCTGAGGTCTCTGCACCGCCAGCATTTCTTGTAACCTTGGAATAAGCAACGCTTCAGTCTCTGAATTTATGAACCCAACCGTGTGCTACTTTATTTTTCATTCCTTGAGTTCCAATTTACACCTATTATAACATTAAAAAACCGTCATATTGTCCCGAGGCCTTTCTGAGGGTTTCTCTACTTGAAACAACAGGGCACCGGTTTAAATACAGAGATTCTTAATTTGGAAATAAAAACGTGCTGGTGGCCAAAGCTCTCTTTTGAAACACGCGGCTGCTCCAAGTAAATGTGCGAACACGGAATACTGAGGGAGCGCAATCCTGAAGCCATCTCGGGCCTCTTCAATCCATTTACAGCCACTCCCTGCCCTTTCAGCTCACTTCTGCTTTCTCCCTTGAGACGCTTTTTCGCTGATCTCTTCCTCCGTCTTTCCCATAGGTGTCTTTTGCTCGCAGTAAATACTTGAAGCAGAAAAATAAGTGCCAACCCTCAAAAATAAGCACCAGAAACCACCGGCTCAAATTAAGCACTGGTCGTTGCACGCCTGAGGAGCAGAGCCCAGACTGGTAGACCTTTCCTGACAGGGGACTGGAGACCCGCCAAGCTCTGTTCTCCTCTCTCTGGCAACAGGAAGTGCAAAACTTGGGATCTACCAGGGCACGGCCCGCCATATTGTATTGAGGTCTGTGATATCTTGGGGGTGTAATTTAGCATTTTTGTGTGCATTGCAAAACTCATCTCGGCCAGCTTTACTGCACCATGTTTCACACTAGTGCTCAATTTTGAAAAATATTAGAGTGAGACAAGTACAAAGACTCAGGCATGTTGGTGAAGGTCCCCCACCTGGCATCCCTAGACCCCCCTTAGCCTAGGCAGTACTCTGACCCGCATCCCAACCTGAACGCTCGGTTCTGCCCTGACTGCAGAGCCACATGCAATGGGTACCATTAAGATGTTATCATAAACGTGATGAGCCAATGGGGTCCGAGACGTGACATGCTGTGATGAAAATCTTCAAATAAATAACAAGCATTATTACAAGGCGCACAGGCCCAGAGGGAAGCTAGGGATGTGATCAGCATTTCAGCTTGAGCTGGGTTGTTGCACTGATGCGGCCCAAGGACAGTGCAGGCCCCAAGTCATCTGCCATGGCAGAACAAGTCAAGTTTATGATGACTCAGTTGGAAAGAGTGGCTGCCGGGAACTGAGCGATGACTCCCTGATCCAAATGACAGCTGTGTTTACAAACGCTGTGCAGTGAGCAGCTTGCTGCAGCGTGCTTCTCACTGTGCGTCGTTAAGCAAATGGAAAGTGCATTCTTAGGTCTCACCTACTAGACAGAGCATGCGCTGCCTGTTGTGAGGCATGCCGTGATATAACCAAGAACATTCAGGGCTTGGAACCCTCCCAATGCTTGGCCTTGTATGGCTTTCCTGTCACTCATTTGCCTTCTTATTCGTGTGCCAACTTGTCAATCTTGTGTTTGTCCATGTCATTGGAGCATTGTCTTTTTACCAGCTCTTTTAACCTGCTGGCTTCTATGCTTCCACTGCTTACTTCTCAAGAACTACTTTTTTATTTTGGGTTAAGCACTCTAAGGGGGAGCATGTGTTTCCAGCTGTCTCTCTCTCTCGTGCACTTTTGTCAACCTGAGCTCCTTGTTTCCCTGTGTCACCTGTGTGCTTGTCCTTGCCCCCTCTATGTTGCGGTCACACGTGTGTCCTTCCCCAATTACCTTCTCACTCATATGCTGCTTCCCCGCCTGCTCCACCTTTCTTTTTCAGCAGTTTCCTCTGGCCATCACTCTGCTTTGCTTTTTCTGCGTAACATCTGATTTCCCTCCAACCGTGCTGCCTTGTGCTACTTCTGTCCACACCTGCACCCCCCCTGTTGTTTCTTCCTCTTGGCACTGTGTTGCTGCTGTTAACTGAGTTTCTTCACCCCAGCCATTTTAAAATAAAAACACTTTAAAAATATATATATATATATATTGTTGCTTTTAACATGTACACACAGTCGAAAATTGTAATAGAATCGTGATCAGAGCAATAGCATCAAGTTCATCTATACTCCCATTCCCAATCTTCTTACACTTTCTTTTACGTTCTCTTTCTTGCCACCCAGTCTCTATTTCCCAACCCCGTGACCTCACGCAAGCCTCATCAATTCTGTCAGAGTTGTCTAATTTGTTAGAACAGCTCAGTTATATAATATAACCTATAGAATACCCTTTCTACCTCCATACACAAGTCCATGTCTGAGATCCATTGTCCTTTTGCCGGGAGTTAGTGTTATCTTTTTTCGCTAACATAAAGCCTAGATTACAGAACAGAAGCTGTACATATGCAATCCCTGAGGGTATGTAGGAATGAGCCCTTGCCCACCCCATATGGTAAGCACTGCAGTTCTGCTGCCCTGTCCATGTTATGCAGTTGGCTTCTATTATAGTTGATCCTATGTAGGATTATTAATGGAACTAATCTCAGTTTAGATTGAATAGCCACTTCTCGGGGTGCATCAAGGCCACCTCCCAGTTCACACATTCCATAGGCAACAGGTCTCTCAACCCAGGCTGCCCTGAGGTCCCCCAGGGTATCCAGCTTATTGTTCAGCATGGTGCAATAAATCTGAGATACTGCCTGTAGGAGGCTGGACTGGCTTGTAGTGAGTACCAAGGGGTACTTGCACCTTGCACCAGGCCCAGTTATCCCTTATTAGTGTATAGGGTGTCTAGCAGCTTAGGCTGATAGATAATGGTAGCTTAGCAGAGCAGCTTAGGCTGAACTAGGAGATGTGTGAAGCTACTACAGTACCACCTAGTGTCATATGCACAATATCATAAGAAAACACAATACACAGTTATACTAAAAATAAAGGTACTTTATTTTTATGACAATATGCCAAAGTATCTTAGAGTGTACCCTCAGTGAGAGGATAGGAAATATACACAAGATATATATACACAATAGCAAAAATATGCAGTATAGTCTTAGAAAACAGTGCAAACAATGTATAGTTACAATAGGATGCAATGGGGAAACATAGGGATAGGGGCAACACAAACCATATACTCCAAAAGTGGAATGCGAACCACGAATGGACCCCAAACCTATGTGACCTTGTAGAGGGTCGCTGGGACTATTAGAAAATAGTGAGAGTTAGCAAAATAACCCTCCCCAAGACCCTGAAAAGTGAGTGCAAAGTGCACTAAAGTTCCCCTAAGGACAAAATAGTCGTGTTAGAGGGAGAATGCAAGGAAAACACAAATCAGCAATGCAACAACAATGGATTCCTGACTGAGGGTACCTGTGAAACAAGGGGACCAAGTCCAAAAGTCACAAGCAGCTCGGAGATGGGCAGATGCCCAAGAAATGCCAGCGGTTGGTGCAAAGAAGCTCTTACTAGGCTGAAGAACTGTGAATACTGCAGGAACGACAAGGGCTAGGGACTTCCCCTTTGGAGGATGAATCCCCCACGCCTTGGAGAGTCGTGCAGAAGTATTTTCCCGCCGGATGGACGCCAACAAGCCTTGCTACACGCAAATCGTGCGTTTGGCGTTTTTGGACGCTGCTGGGGCCCAGGAGGGACCAGAAGGTCGCAAATTGGACCTGCAGAGAGAGGGGACATCGAGCAAGACAAAGAGCCCTCACTGAAGCAGGTAGCACCCGGAGAAGTGCCAGAAACAGGCACTACGAGGATGCGTGAAACGGTGCTCGCCGAAGTTGCACAAAGGAGTCCCACGTCGCCGGAGACCAACTTAGAAAGTCGTGCAATGCAGGTTAGAGTGCCGTGGACCCAGGCTTGGCTGTGCACGAAGGATTTCCACCGGAAGTGCACAGGGGCTGGAGTAGCTTGCAAAGTCGCGGTTCCCAGCAATGCAGCCCAGCGAGGTGAGGCAAGGACTTACCTCCACCAAACTTGGGCTGAAGAGTCACTGGACTGTGGGGGTCACTTGGACAGCGTTGCTGGATTCGAGGGACCTCGCTCGTCGTGCTGAGAGGAGACCCAAGGGACCGGAAATGCAGCTTTTTGGTGCCTGCGGTTGCAGGGGGAAGATTCCGTCGACCCACGGGAGATTTCTTCGGAGCTTCTGGTGCAGAGAGGAGGCAGGCTACCCCCACAGCATGCACAAGCAGGAAAACAGTCGAGAAGGCGGCAGGATCAGCGTTACAGAGTTGCAGTAGTCGTCTTTGCTACTATGTTGCAGGTTTGTAGGCTTCCAGCGCGGTCAGCGGTCGATTCCTTATCAGAAGGTGAAGAGGGAGATGCAGAGGAACTCGGCTGAGCTCATGCATTCGTTATCTGAAGTTTCCCCAGAGACAGAGACCCTAAATAGCCAGAAAAGAGGGTTTTGCTACCTAGGAGAGAGGAAAGGCTACTAACACCTGAAGGAGCCTATCACAAGGAGTCTCTGACGTCACCTGGTGGCACTGGCCACTCAGAGCAGTCCAGTGTGCCAGCAGCACCTCTGTTTCCAAGATGGCAGAGGTCTGGAGCACACTGGAGGAGCTCTGGACACCTCCCAGGGGAGGTGCAGGTCAGGGGAGTGGTCACTCCCCTTTCCTTTGTCCAGTTTCGCGCCAGAGCAGGGGCTAAGGGGTCCCTGAACCGGTGTAGACTGGCTTATGCAGAATTGGGCACATCTGTGCCCAACAAAGCATTTCCAGAGGCTGGGGAGGCTACTCCTCCCCTGCCTTCACACCATTTTCCAAAGGGAGAGGGTGTCACACCCTCTCTCAGAGGAAGTTCTTTGTTCTGCCATCCTGGGCCAGGCCTGGCTGGACCCCAGGAGGGCAGCTGCCTGTCTGAGGGGTTGGCAGCAGCAGCAGCTGCAGTGAAACCCCAGGAAGGGCAGTCTGGCAGTACCAGGGTCTGTGCTACAGACCACTGGGATCATGGAATTGTACCAACAATGCCAGGATGGCATAGAGGGGGCAATTCCATGATCATAGACATGTTACATGGCCATATTCGGAGTTACCATGGTGAAGCTACATATAGGTAGTGACCTATATGTAGTGCACGCGTGTAATGGTGTCCCCGCACTCACAAAGTTCAGTGAATTGGCTCTGAACAATGTGGGGTCACCTTGGCTAGTGCCAGGGTGCCCTCACACTAAGTAACTTTGCACCTAACCTTTACCAGGTAAAGGTTAGACATATAGGTGACTTATAAGTTACTTAAGTGCAGTGTAAAATGGCTGTGAAATAACGTGGACGTTATTTCACTCAGGCTGCAGTGGCAGGCCTGTGTAAGAATTGTCAGAGCTCCCTATGGGTGGCAAAAGAAATGCTGCAGCCCATAGGGATCTCCTGGAACCCCAATACCCTGGGTACTTCAGTACCATATACTAGGGAATTATAAGGGTGTTCCAGTAAGCCAATGTAAATTGGTAAAATTGGTCACTAGCCTGTTAGTGACAATTTGAAAGTAATGAGAGAGCATAACCACTGAGGTTCTGGTTAGCAGAGCCTCAGTGAGACAGTTAGGCACCACACAGGGAACATATACATGCACACCTATGAGCACTGGGGCCCTGTGTGACAGGGTCCTAGTGACACATACATATAGGCCACAAACCTATGAGCACTGGGGTCCTGACTAGCAGGATCCCAGTGACACATAACAACCATACTGAAAACATGGTGTCTTCACTATGAGCACTGAGGCCTGGCTATCAGGATCCCAGTGAGACAGTGAAAACAGTGACAAACACCCTGACATACACTCACAAACAGGCCAAAAGTGGGGGTAACAAGGCTAGAAGGAGGCTACCTTCTCACACTGCCCCTGTGCCTCATTCTTCTCTGAGGACCCGATTCTCCAAGGGGCTAGCCTCAAGGATCTAAGTCCAATCCAAAACGACCACCTGCAAGGCGTGTAAAGTTGTAAGTACTTGTAGTGTTGTGTGAGACCCAATTCATATTCACTTTGTAGGATTTCAAATTATTTAATTTCCTTTCCTTGTGGCTAGGTGGTCACCCACGGGCGAGATATCGACAAGGTCTCACCAGTGGAGTCCCTCAAGCCTCCCCACCTCCGGTAGTATGTGCCCCTTCCACAGTGGTGAGTGGCCAATCACTCGACTATACCAACCCAAACTTCTATTGGCCATGTCCCATGCCTCCAGGCTGGCCTGGGTGGGATGAAACAGAAGTAGCCTGCCCAGCGTTTGCTGCACAGATAATAAA
Organism: Pleurodeles waltl; assembly: GCF_031143425.1. Taxonomy (NCBI): domain Eukaryota; kingdom Metazoa; phylum Chordata; class Amphibia; order Caudata; family Salamandridae; genus Pleurodeles; species Pleurodeles waltl. Next base: position 71,306,602 of record NC_090448.1, read on the forward strand.
GATATGAGTAGTCTTCCGTAACTGACCTCCCCAGTCTATACATTGAGTCCAGCCTCAGGGAAACCCCCCATTCACTAATGCATTGGAGTTGCGTCTCCCCATCAGTACTGACATACCGTAGTGAGATGCCACTGTTGTACATTGATCATGTAAAGCTTGTAAGGCTATTCGGGGGGTGGGCCTCATCCCATAGCAGTGTTTGTGTTGTTTTGTTGATTCTGTCAAACTACGACTCCGAGAATGTGAAATGCAGAGCATGTGACCATCTTGAAGATGACGGCCCTTCCCAGCAATGACAGTGGCATACATCTCCAATGTTCTGCACCCAGTAGTATTCCCGGAAGGCTACTTCTAGGTTTCTAAATGGAAATTGTCTTTTATCCTTCGTGATTTCAATGCCTAAACATCGGAACCCATCCCTCTGCACCTGCAAATTACAATAGGAGTCCCCCAACATCTCTCAGGGGCCAATCGCATATAATGTAGATTTCCTCCAGTTTATCTTATACCCTAAGTACTTTTCAAAGGCTTGGAACACCCCAAGGGCTGTAAGAATGAAGATCCATGGGTCCGAGAGGTACAATAAGATATGGCTGAGTAGAGTGAATATTTTTCGCTTTGACCCATTGCCTCAGGAAACCCTGTCATATCCGCCCTCACCATCGCACAGCAGGCTGAGGGGTCTATACACAGCGTGAAGAGAAGGGGTGAAAGCAGACACCATGGCCTCAGGGGACCAACAGTAAGACATTGACTCTGACCACTGCTGTGGGAGCTTTGTAGAGGAGCACCACCCCTTCACAGAAACGGGGGCCAAATCTAAAGCCCCGCAATGGCTGGTGAAGATACACCCAGTCCATGGAGACAAACGCTCTTTCAGCATCTAGTTACAAGGAGGCTAGCAGCTCCAGTGTTTGCCCCACCACATCTAGCCAGTTAAACAGCCTCTGTATGACATGCCGGGCCACCCTCTCCGGCATGAAACCCGATTAATCGGTGTGCACTAAGTCAGACATTATTCCTATCAAGAGGTTAGCCAATCTTTTAACAAGCACTTTCATCTCTATATTGAGGAACATGATGGGCACTACACAGTTGTTTCAGTTTGCCCAGCTTCGGTATTACACCTATGGTGACATGGCAGAGATCTGGTGGCAGCATCCCTTCTGCAAAGGCCCCTTTAAGCATAGAGAGCATAGGGGGAGTAGTGGTCGCCCTGAGTTGTTTGTAAAGTTCTGGTGGGAAGCCATTAGGCCCGATGACTTCACATTGGACGTACTTGCCAGGGCATGCATGAGCTCCTTTAGTGAGAGATGCTCTTCAAGTGAGGCCCTGTCATCCACTGTCAACACCGGTAGATGCAGTTCAGCAAGAAAGTCAGTTATCCCCTGCTCATCTGATGACTGTTGTCCCTCATAGAACTTATGAAAGTAATCGCCAAATTGGTCTCTCTGGCTAAGCCACGCTAGTAGCAGCCTGACTTGTCTCCTACTTCATATAGCCATTTTTGCTGCACGATATACTGGTTCTTGGCTGCTTCTGTGGTCATCATCTTGTATTCTTCCTTCCTTCCTTAATTCTAGGAGCCTCAAGTCTTCCTCTGCTCTGGTCATTACATAATATGTCTCCCTGTCTGCTATCGCTTTCTCCAATTCCTCTACTCTCTGAGCCCTTTTCCTTTTCTCCATGGCATTAGCTTTTGTGCTTTGTCCCCCAGGACTGTTTTATACACCTCCCAATGTGTCACTGTAGAGGCAACTGTGCAAAAATTCTCTGCAAAAGCTTAGATGCCACCCTCAGCTCCCTTACTGATGTCATATCCTACAGCACCACAGGCATTAAGGTGGTCATTACGAACATGGCGGTCTGGACCACCATGCCGGCGGTGGCGGTAATTTCCGCCACCGGCATGGCGGTCCAGGCCGCCATATAATGTACGTGAACTGTACGTGGCAGAACCACCATGGATGAAACGCCGCCAGGCAGCTTGGTGGTGGCGGCATTTGTGATCCGACAGTGCAGCGCTGCAAGCAGCGCTGCCCGCCGGATAATGAGTCCGATTCCAGCAGCCTTTCCCTGGCGGTGTAGGCCCCCTGCACTGCCCATGCACTTGCCATGGGTAGTGCATGGGCCCCCATGCACAGCCCTGTTGCGCATTTCACTGCCTGATTTACGGGCAGTGAAATGCGCAACGGGTGATGCTGCACCCACCGCACTTACACATTGCCGCCGGCTCCATTTGGAGCCGGCATCAATGTTCGGGCCCTGCATCCAGCTGGGCCGGCTGACACTGTTTCCGTCTGCCGGCCGAGCTGGATGTTCGTAATGTGGCCGACAGGGGGGTCTGCGCGCTGGCGGTCTTCTGTTGACCGTCAGCGCTGATCCGCCGAGATCGTAATGAGGGCCTAAGTCTCCATCTCGTCAACCCTCTGCTCTGTTTTCTTGTGTCCCAAGGTGAGCCTGAGGGAAGAGTGATCAGATATTTCCCGGGTTATGTTTTCCACTTCTTGTACTACCACTGCTTCAGTGGCTGGTACAAACACATAATCTATTGGGAAAAAGGATTTATGGTACCAGAAAAGTAGGAGCACTGCCTGTCTTGGGGGTGTTCAGTCTTCACAGGTCCATCAAACCTTGGGTGGGTGAACAGGGCCAGTTCAGTGGCCGACCATGTTGCCATTTGGGGGATGCTGATCTGTCCCTCTCCCCGTTAAGGTCGTCATTAAAAATGCCCCATATGATATACCTTGCAGATGTAGATTGCAGAAGTATGGGGCCTATTGCCTCAAAAACCTATTGCTGTAATCTGGGTGGGGGACATAGACATTCAGGATTAATATGGACTGTCGACCCCAAGTGCCCTTGATGCCAACATAGCAACGCACTGGATCCTCCCAATTCTGGGTCAACTGAAATGGGGAATTCTTTCTGATTAAAGTTGCCACCTCTCTGATCCTCCTGGTAAAGACAGTGTGTGCAGCCAATGCATATAGGCCCTGCTGGAGATACCTTCAGTGCATACCAGGGAGATGGGTCTCCTAGAGCAGCACCAAGTCTGGTGCTTGTCAGTGTCTGTTTGCAGATAAACTGGGCTGCCAACCCTCTTTACATTTTATTGACAAGACCATTACCATTCAAGGTTAGTATTCTCAATGGGACTTGGTTTATATCCAATGTCGCTATTGGACCGTCTATGCATTATGGAGGCTAAAAAAGAGGTGTCTGGAATTGTGTCTTGATTCTGTGTGGAACAAACATACCCAGCTTGTCCCCATCCCTCATTTCATGCGTTTGAGCTCAAAACTACCCATATCCTGATCTTCAGACAGGACTGTCGCCCACCCATTACCCCGCAGCACAAAGGTTCAAATTACACCAATGGTCTCCCTTAACCCAATTCCCACAAGTAACAATAAACTGAAAAACGATGAGAGGGGGTAGCCCAGAGTCCACTCCTAATGAAGGATACTGATTGTGGTATAACCCTCTGCTTCTTCCTGTGTCGGTCGCCCGGGGTGATTCCCCACCTGCCCCACTTCTGGGCGAAGACCATGGTAAATGTCATTCATCACCAACCTCTGGCCAGTGACAGTGTGTCTCCTCTTCCGGCACTGGCGATCTCCATTTATCCCCTCTGTTCCAAGCTGAGTCATCTTTTGCGAGCTTCCTAAACCAACTCTTATCTGGCAAGTTTCAGTGTCCGATGAGTCTGAGGAGCCCCAGATATGTCTATCTACTCTCTGTGTAGATTGCGCCTGTTGGCTCATGCACTACCCTTTGCAAGTACACCACCCTGGTGTCCCATGATGGATGTGGCCTGGGTCAAAGTGAGTAAGTACTTTTTTTGGCAGCCCACTCCCATGCCGCCTCATGGGTACCAAAGAAAAGGGATTTGTTTCCATGCACTACTTGAAGTTTGGCTGAAAGGAGGAGCATGTAGGGTAAGTTCTTCTTGCAGAGTTTCCTTTTTACCCCCTTGAAGGACTTATATTGGGTTTGGACTTGTTTGGTATAGTCTGGGAAGATCATTATCTGGGAGGAGGGATGTAATAGCTTCCCTTTTTTATGCACATCCCTTAAGACTGCCTTCCTGCCTTGGAAGTTAAAAATACAAGCAATAATTGTTGTGGGGGGGCCCATGAAAAAGTCTGTTTGCAAGAGTTCAGTGCACTCTTTCAATTACAAACAACTGTGAGAGTGCCCCACTAGGTATCCACGTGAGCCTCTCTTCCAGGAAAGACCCTTGCAAGGAAGTCTTCAGGAACCCCAGGAACTGCAGGTTGTTGCATCCGGACCTGTTCTCTGCATCCTCCGCCCTTCCCTACAGTACCTTGCCGGAGGTCATGAGACATTTGACTTCTGTTTGGAAGGTAGACATCTCATCTTCGAGTGTTGATAATCAACTCTCCCCCTCTGTCACTCTCTCAACCGCATTATTCAGATCCTGTCGCAGGAGCACCACGTTGGCCCCCATCTCACATATTTTTTCCGCTCTGGAAGCTCTGAATTCCTGCAAGATAATTGTCTTGCCAGTAGGCACCACGGCCAAGAGGGCAGCATCACTCAGCACCTGGTGTGCCCCCATCGGGAGCCATGTTTCTGTCCATAGTGATTTGTGAGGGCACACTAGGGCCCTTGGCTTTCCCGATTGATTCACCGCTTTCCACTCAACACCGAAAAGCAAGGGCTTAGCTCTGTTCCCAGGGTGGCCTCCAGAAGTGAATGTTTAGGGCTGCAGCGACAGATAATGCTGTCAGGTATCCGTCACTCCCCGTCCCACCTGCCCCATTCATCACTGTCTGCAAGGGCGGCACGAGCAGCTGGGAGCAACTGCCACTGCTCTGTCCCGCTTGGGGCTCCTGTTCTTTCCTACCCACTAAGAGCACGTGGGCCCACTCTGCCTGCCTGCCCCGTGCTCCACTGTCCCATGGGCAGCAACTGCAGCTAGGAGTGGTTGTTCTTGTCCTGCTTCCCAGTGTGGCTCCTGCACTTCCCTGCATTACGGGGACAGGCGGCATAATCCTGTCTCAGTGTACCCCACAGGGTGGAATCTACTAAGGGGAAGGGGACCCCCTCTTATCTGCACTTCATGGGCTGGGAAGAAGCCTTTAGATCTTGTCACTGGCCCTCAAGGCAGGCCAGGGCCTAGCAGAAATCTCCAAAACAGCATACTACCTTTCTCTCCTTGGGGCACACAGGGCCTAGAGCTCCACCCTAACGACTCTCCTCCCCTGTGGCATGGGTCTCCAGGTGAAGGCTTCTATTGGCGTTGCTCCCTCTGTAGGCCGCTGAGAAATCACTCTGTTGGATGCGGCCACAGCGATCTGACCACGGTCTGTCTCCCTGCCAGCTAAGAGGCTGCATTGGCTTCTCAGGCCAACGGGGCTGTCTTTCCCTGCACTTGATCTGCCCAAGAGCAGTGCTTAATTTGTAAATAAAGACGTGCCGTCTCATAACCTCACGTCTGAAACACACGGCTGCTGCAATTAAATGTGCGAGCACAGAATACTGAGGCAGGGTAATCCTGAAGCCATCTTGCACCTCTTTAATCTATTTACAGCCACCCCGCCCCTTCAGCTCACTCTTGCAGTTTTCTGCAGTGTATGGGCAAAAGTGCAATTATCCATGTTACCGGCAAAAGTGCAATTATCCATGCAACTGGCAAAAGTGCAATGAACCTGCAAAAGTGCAATTAGCCATGTAACAGGGTCATTCAAAGTGTTTTACTACTCCCAGCAAGATTGCGCTGCCTGCAAAATAAAGAGAAAAAGTAGTCCAGAAACCATATGGAAAATATGGAGTCTCATATGTTTTCAATAATTGGCCGGTGCGCTCGAGGAGGGCTAAACACTGGAAAAGGCATGAAGTATGCATGCCTTCCACTAATGAAATCATGCGAATTGTAAAAGGCAAGCCCACGAACCAATCAAACTCATGGGCTTGACATGGTCGTGGTTACAAGCCCATAGAGAGATAACAACAGGGACAGAGCGTTTTGCGCTCAACACTAAAAAGCAACCGTGTAAAAGCTTTTTTTTAATTCTTTAACCATACTGCACTGCAATTAGGAATTATTTTTCAATACACTGGTAAAGCCATTACAGCAGGCTGCTTCAAAGTAATTAACAGCATTTATGCATGAAACACATGTTTGTCATTGATTATGTTTACATGCATTTACATAGTAAAGCCAGAATTATTGGCTATGCTGGTGCTTGTGCTTTCAATGATAGAGGAAGAACTTCAGTCATGCAAGCTCTGTGTGGCACAAATGCTGCCCTGCCCGCTGACTGCTCGAGTTCTCCAAAAAAGACCACACATTTCTTCCCCTTATGTTGCTTTAGAACAAGAACACCAAAATTGTCTCTCATTTGTATTTCTCATGCACCGAATTGCTGTGCATCCATAGCCCCTTTGCAGTGGTGTAACGAAATTTGAGAGACCCCCTGCGAAATACCTGGAAGGACTCCCACCCCCCACCCCCTGGATCCAGTCAGGGACCTGTCGCCCATGCACAGTGTACTGTGCTGAGGGGGCCCCCTGGAGCTCGGGGCCTTGCCTGCACCGCGGGGTCCTTTGTTACGCCACCGACCCCCTTGGTTGCCACGAAAACCATTTGTTATTCTGGTAGACAGGAGGTGACAGGGTCACTAAACTGTTAAATCTAGGTTACTTAATGTCACTGGGCAAGATCAATGAAAATGTTTGGAAACACTGTCCATCAGACTAGTTCTATTTTAATCAATTTCAACTTTTATTTCAGATACATTGGCACACCACTCAAACACATCATCCACCACAGGCCCCTTATCCTATAGTATACTTATTATTGCAGCACTCAAACACTTAGGTTCTGATTCATACAAAAATACTGAGGCTTACTCTTGTGGTATTCCTGGCTTACTCCTGGAATCCAAGGGAACTCCTGAAGTATCACAAGAATAAGTCACACTTGTTCATAGCAAAATATTTGTGAATCAGAGCTCCCCAAACACGTCTTGTACAATAACCCCCTTTGCATACTCAAACTCTATATGCATTAGCTTCCGTGACTTCACTCAAACCCTCTGTATGTCATTATTTCTCAAACTGCACACACATTATGCAGAATATTTCCGCAAACTAGCCTTAAATGCTTTTGCACAACAGTTCTCGCTACTAGACGTTAACGGTTTAAACGCTATAACTCCCCTGACTACATTCAAACACTTTATTCTCAGTAGCTCCTCTTACTGCATTGAGGCACTTTCCTACATTCACTCTTTAAGCAATAGTTCTGCTTATTCCTCTAGAGCTCTTTTTATGCCTACACTGGCATAACAAAGATACACATAATGTGATCTCAAATAAATACCCTCAAAACTATGCAGCCATTCCATTGCTGAGTCTTTTTACATGGACCATATGTGATCTCCACATTTCTCATTTGTGTATAGTTATTTGATTTACTAGGAAAAGTGCAGTTGCAAAATAAATAAATAAATATTTTTAAAAAGCATAAATCAAGGCATTAATGGAAGCATTCTCCTGCTATAAGAGGGATATTGGTTTATGCTTTTTGGTGGGGAGGGAAAATGGAGAGGTCTGGGTATGGTACCTCTTACTCTCTTCACTGAAATCCTCTTTCCTTTCCCTCTAGAATTCCAAATTGCTGCCCCCTTTAAGTAATTTAAATGCACCTCCCCACCCTGAGACTGTTAGCTCCTTTTACTTGAATAAATTGTATCCAATAAGAACGGTCACCATGTGCTCCCAAAGTAACCCAAGGTGGGTCTGCTTTGGTTAGCGTGCACCAAGGGAGCATTCCGCAGGAGGTGCATGGGCGTTCCCTTGCAGCCACCCGTGGGTTTTGATGCAAATCCCTCACTGCAAAGATTGGCGTACAGCGATTTATGACAAAATCTTACATCTCCTGGAGGCAGGCGTACTGAGAAGAAATGTTTTAATTTTTGACTTTGCATGTGTTCTGCATTATACAAAGTGGGAAAAGCCTTAAAGCATAGTTTCCCCCTTCCAGTACAAAATATATGCTTCAGAGAATGCACGCACCGTGCACTATGGCATAAGGGTGTCTGCATTGGCGCAGGGCTGCCAAAAGTGCGTTGAAATAGAGATGGAGAAAAAATGTGGCATATTTTAGTAATCCATGTGCATTTTTTTTCTCACACTTTGACGCAAGGCAGCTCAGCAACTTTGGTGCAGCGTTGTCAAGAGTCAAAGATTGGTGAATCAGGGTCTGTATTTCTCAGTGGTATTTTGGCTCTGTTTGTTTGCTCCCTATTTCTACGTTCACTTTGTTCCCCCCCCCCCCCACCCGGCTGATGTACCCGTGGTACCTCAGTCCTCCCACAGTCTTGCTGCCCTCTGTAAAGCACATTTTGTTACAGCACACTATCCACAGACACACAATGTAAACACTGCTCACTTTGCACATGTGGCTCTAGAAAGCGCCTTGTAAAAAGCCCACACTGATTACCCCGAGCAGAACGCGGCAGAGACTGTGAGCCAACATGAAAGGAAGTTAACAGAATTCTAATATTAAGCACTTAATGTGGCAAATTGTTGCTATGCCTACACATGGTAACCGGAGCCCTCTGCTTTGACGCCCCACAGCCCGCACTTCGCCCACACAACCTCTGCAGCTTTGCTCCCGGTGGGGATTATTATTCTGTTGGGATGCCTTTCCCTTCAAAGGCATGCAGAACACTCTGATGTCTTCTTGCAGAAAAATAAGATTTTTTTCATGTATTGGAACTAACTGTTCCACTGCCAGAGTGGAAGTTTTATCCTTATTTAAATAAAATATGCTATTTAGCCGAGAGCCAGAAAGATTGAAGAAAAAGGTATATTTGAGGACAAAACCATAGTTATTAACATTTATTTAAAATTGTACAGAGTGCAAACGTTTTACAGGTTGCAACTAATGAGATAATGGATCAGAAGAAACCATAATTAAGAACAAATGTAATGCTTCAGAGGACTTCTACCCATAAGCGCCATGCTCACACCCATCCTGAACACCTCCATCTCGTCAGTGACCTTCCCAGATGCTTAGAAACATGCACCTGCTAAGGAAACCCTCATGGGACCCCTCAAAGCTTGCCAACTACAGACCGATCTCGGTACATCTGTACCATGGGAGCTATCAGAGAAAATCATGAACAATCCACCATCAACTCCTCAATACCACTCAGTCTGGATTCAGACCCAACCATAGCTTCCAACCATGGAAATTTCTTTCATTGTTGCCGCAGATGACATCAACATGACTCTGGACACAGGAGACACGGTGGCTCTATTTCTTCTGGACTTCTCCACAGCATTTTGCATGGTCTCTGACCCCATTCTTCATCTAACGTCTGCACGACACTGGAATCGAAGGACTCACGCTCTACTCCAATGGTTCTGTTCCTACCTGAATGGCAGGACTCAGACGGTCAGCCTGGCACCCTTCACCTCAGGGTCCTTGAGACCTCATCTGCTGAGTCACATAAGGATTCTCCTTGAGCCTGATGCTCTTCAACACTTACATAATCTCTCTGGTCAGCATCATCAGCTTGCATGATATCAACGTCTTCTCCTATGCCGATAACACACAACATCCCTGAGGACCTTCAAATGGCTACCAGTCAACACCCAGAAAACTGCCATCCACACCCTAGTAACAAGCAAGCTGAACTACGGAAACATCCTCTACACTGGGATCAACAAGCATCTCATTAGGAGGCTGCAGACCATTCAGAACTCACCATACAGAATCACCCTGAACCTCCCACGCTGCAAACACACCTCACCTCACCTCTAGGAGCTACACTAACTAACCATAAACAAATTAGCACAATTCAAGCTCCTCACCAACACTATCACGGCACTATCTAACTTGGGCCCAGCAAATATCAACAATTACATTTGCTTTCAAAAACATTCCAGATTCCTCCGCTCAGCCAAACTTCTGCTTGCAGACATCCCACGCATACAGAGAACCTGATCCGGAGGTTGAGCCTTCTCCTACATCAATTCTAAAAAAATGGAACATTTGTGCCTCCTCTTCTTGAATTCTGCAAAAAACCTAAGATCTGGGTTTTTGAGTAGCCTCTATTGGTCACAGGTTGCCTACACTAACACCAGATCAGCTCCAGGATGTCTTCCAGGGTGATAGTGCCATTTACGAATCAACATACCATACATAACAAAGAGGCATCTCTTTTGCATATCTGCTTGCTATAATGTTGCAATAATGGTTCATGTCTCCATAAACAAGTGTGATGGGTGTATGCCCCTTATAACATTTTGGATTTGGACTTTAATCAATATTACAGAAAGTATAGCTTCTCTCCAGAAATTAGTTTCATCCCCTTACTCATGATCTCTTTTAGAAGCAAGAGCAAGTGTTAAATAATATGTTAAATAATTCATTTTAGATGTTGACAGGTAGGACACAGGTTCCCAATGCTTTCCCAGCAAATTAGAACTTAGAGCACAGTAATTTTCAAAGTGACTCTGTGTAACTCCGTGTGCCTACAGCAAGGGAGGTCAGAGTTAGTTTCCCTGTGAAATCACCTTCTTATCAACTATCCTTTCTTCTTTGTACAATTCTCTATAAAACTGAGCTGACCTTATTAATATTCCTCAACCAAACTCATTTCAACTGGATCTTGTTCCTTGCCTCAGTGGGTTACACTTATCATCCATGCATCTAGAAACCATTACTGCATTTACATTCTATATAACAAAAAGTATACTGTTCCAAGAATGTCTGCCTATGTTAATCATCACGGGCAATTAGTGTCATTAGGAGTACCCTCAAGCATCAATTACGATGCTGAGCATCATCATCGGGTTGACTCCTCGCCGGACCGGCACTGCAATATCCGACGGGCCACCACTCGAAGGTGGTAGGCTCTATGACCGAAAATGATGTTACTGATCAAGTAGAGTCAGTGAAATGTGATAATGTATGGTGATAAGAAAGGAGAGTAAACGGTGTATTAAAATTGGCTCTGAACACCAAATGTCTTTAATACTATATGTAGGAGTCAGGTCAAGATTAAAAAATGAATCAAGGATTCTAAAGGGGAGTAATGTGCCCCACACTCCTTAGCATAAAGTGAGGAAAGGAGGAGAACTACTCGATCCTAACATTAAGGGGTCGACATGTTTCACGCCTAAATGGTCTGTCAAAGATCCAGCGGCGTAAAATCCCGAATTGTCGGGATTTTAGCGTCCTCATGAGGCCCTTTCTCAAAATGGGATGGGCGACCTAATAGATGACTGACAGCGACTATTTAATGCATACACTGTAAGTGACCTTCCAGCACTTATTGTTATTTGTTTTTAAGGAGAAGTTATCTTTTCTAAGGTCCTGAAGAAACGCCGCTGGATCTTTGACAGACCATTTAGGCGTGAAACATGTCGACCCCTTAATGTTAGGATCGAGTAGTTCTCCTCCTTTCCTCACTTTATGCTAAGGAGTGTGGGGCACATTACTCCCCTTTAGACTCCTTGATTCATTTTTTAATCTTGGCCTGACTCCTACATATAGTATTAAAGACATTTGGTGTTCAGAGCCAATTTTAATACACCGTTTACTCTCCTTTCTTATCACCATACATTATCACATTTCACTGACTCTACTTGATCAGTAACATCATTTTCGGTCATAGAGCCTACCACCTTCGAGTGGTGGCCCGTCGGATATTGCAGTGCCGGTCCGGCGAGGAGTCAACCCGATGATGATGCTCAGCATCGTAATTGATGCTTGAGGGTACTCGTAATGACACTAATTGCCCGTGATGATTAACATAGGCAGACATTCTTGGAACAGTATACTTTTTGTTATATAGGCTTATATGTAGGGAGCACGTATACTGGACCTTTAATTCTCCCAGTCCCTCTTTCTTATTTGCATTTACATTCTTTCTGATCAGACTTCTTGTAGAATTCAAACACTTTGGGCCTCATTAACAGTTTGGCAGACGGAAAACTCCATCCTCCAAACTCCCGACAGGGTGGCCGCCGCCTACGTGGTGACTTCCCTGCGCAGTCATTAGGCATTTCCTGCTAGGTCCGCAGGTGGAAACCTAGTGGGAAACAGGCTACAGCATTGTCTCCGGCTCGTAATCGAGCCGACAGCAATGCAGGGTGCAGGGCAGAGGGGACCCTGCACTGCCCAGGCCCCCCCGGTGGCCCCCTGCACCTGTTCTTTGCCAGCATTTTCATGGCAGTGTTACCGTCATGAAAAAGCTGGCGGAGAACGAGGTCGTAATCCACAGGGCAGCGCTGCTTGCTGCGCTGCCCTGGTGGATTAGGATCTCCGCCACCTCCAGACCGCTGGGATCCAAGATCCTGGCGGGGCTGGCGGTTCCAAGCTTGGACCGCCAGGGTTGTTATGTGGTAATAAAATGTACTTCATGGCAAATTAAATTCACCATCAATGACGAACTATTTCTTCCATCCGAGAGTCTTCTTTGGGGAAATTGCACTCATATAGGAAATTATGTTAGCACTGTTTCTCAGAGGATTATAAATTACCTACCTTTTCTAAATGCGGTCTGGTGAGAACTTATCTTTTTAAACCCCTTAATAATGACAAATAACTCCCTCTAGAGTCAATCGGCACCACTCCCACCCTGCAGGTATCACCCTTATCTTCACACTATTGTTAGCGTAGGGCATACCATTTACATACTGCCTAGATGTCAAAATGATTGTTTGTATTCTCCAAGCTCCCCTCTTTGTCGCTGCATGTTTATGTGCGAACAATTCTATAAATTAATAATTTCTTAACTATGACTCTGTCATCCTTGAACTGGGTTTAGTTTGCGCTATACAAAAACCCAGAAAACAAAATACGAAAAACAAATGTTGCTGCCACATGACATCTTGTGACATCTGAACGCACTTTTGTATCCTTTTTGTATGCAAAGTTCAGCCTTAGAACATTGCAGATAACTTTCAAATATAAATTAATGAACTGGTGTCTAATTACTGCAGAAGAACTCATTGCAGCCAAGTTGGACTCTGAGTCAGTGTGGTCTAAAGGTGTGGAAGATGAAGGAGATGACATGGGAATGCAAAACAAATATATTGGATGTATTTGGGAAGGCCTCTAATTCCCAAGGGCCGAAAGTCTAACTTTTGTAAGTGACAGAGATGTATGTTGGTGTTCTAGCCACTTGTACCATGTTCCACAGAGAAATTGTCTCATTGGGCTCTATTGGCTATCAGCGGAGATTTTGATTTGCATCTGAAAAACTATTTAGTCAGGTTGAAAGATGACATTGGTGAGGACTGTAAAGAGTGTTCTTAAAGGGCTCCAGGGTCATGCAAGTCCAAACTAGAGGCAGACATTACCTTTCAGGCATTGTCCAATTCTGTATACTAAATAGAGACAACAGTGAGATGTATTTCTCATGACTGATGCCAAAGAAAGTCCTAACCCGCTTCTAGTTAGGGGCATAGGCCAGACTGAAATGGCTTCCACTTCTGCTCTTGAGGCTTCAAGTTGCCCCAATCGTCAGCAGGACTAAGAAGTAATTTTACCCAGTGCAGATCTATGCCTTTGTCATGCTTTTCTGACTCTCTCAAATAAAATATTGATACTATTTCAGGTGCTACTTCCAGTCCTGGCTAAAGATGGCTACACCATTGATATGTGTCATGGCAAAAGGCTCCAGGTCCGCCAGCACCTGGTTCATTAGAGTTGGAAAGTTCCAGGACTTATACTACTGGGTACCCCAACTGAAAATGATCAATGAATGGACATTTGCAGACCAATAGGTGCTAACCTGGAGAGCGGACGGTGGGCCATATTGAATGGGGGTCACCTTATCGATCTAAATGGGCAGAAATGACTGAAGGTTATCCCCTCTTGACAGAGACAGTTGTTAAAAAATGGAGGACGGCCATCAAGGCTCTGGGTTGGTGGGATAGGCTCACACTTGAGACGCCCCTGTGGGACCTGGCTATCTTGGGAAATTTAACTGAGCTACAGGGATTTCAGAAATGGGATCTGCTAGGTATATCTACAATCGGGAAGGTATGGGGCCTACAGGTACTGGTGTCCTTTGTGAATCTCCATACACACTACAAACTGTCCTCAACACAACTCTTCCAATGCACATGATTGAAACATGCTTTGTCCAAATATAGACTTATCCTGATCCCCATTGGAGTACAGAATCCTCGCAGACCCGTTGCATATCGGATCTACAAGACTCTTGTACACAGTAGGCTTAACCCATTGATGTCCCTTAGGGAACGATGGGAGAATGATTTTGGGGTGCTTGATGACGACTTGTCCGAGGCATGTAAATACCGGATGGAGGCCGCCATCCAAACAAGCTTCCCTCTAGCACAACTAAAAATCCTGCATAGAGCTACTGTACTAGATCCAGGCTATATAAGATTGGATGGATTAATAATGATAGGTGTCTAAGGATTTGTGCCAATAAGGGATCTTTTCTACACACTTTAGGGGGTTGTCCACATTTAAAGCCATTGTGGAAAGGTGTGGACAGACTCCCCTCAAGATTATTGGAGACAGCGATAGTTATAAAACCACAGGTGGCGTTTTTGCAGACATGGAGAGAGCAGACTTTGCCCAATACAATATCTTGTTTTGCAACACTGATAGTGGCAAAGTAAGATGCGGTCAGACTCTTAGGCAGCAAAACCCTGCAGATGGTGGCCCAGTGATCCTGGAAATTAGACTGGTGCATGCTTACCAAGGAATAAATTTACAAAGCAAGAAGATGCCCTCCGAAAATTAATAAGATCTGGGGCCAATGGCGAGGCTGCGATGCGCTGGGCTGAGAACAATTGAGAACATGGAGGATGCAGGGAAGGGAGGTAAGGTAGTTGACATAGGATGCAAATGGGTGATTTGTGGGAAACACTAATGGAAGCATCTGTGCAGGCCTCTTTGGAGCTATTAAATGAGAGGCTGAATCGTTCTGCCAAACACTCAATACTCATGATTCTTGGACTAAGTGTATACCACGTTGATTAACTGTTTCTCAGTTTTTGATTAAGTTTTGATATAAATGCATTAAAACGATTGAAAAAAAGAATGTCCCAGAAGTTTTTCACGCCAAAAAGCAACTCTGTGCATAGGGGGAAAACTTAAATCAGAACTAACCAATGTTTAGACTGACTATGAGCTTCAGCAGCTAGTACTCCTTTGTAAGATACAGTGTAAGGATGAAGTGAGGTGGCCACAGCTTACACAGTATCCCATCCATGTTTGTCATTGAGTAGACATCAAAGATGGGGATCTAATTCAGCATCCTTTTGTCTAACCAGAAACATATGGTCCTTTCTACTCTGAAAGTCCGTCCTACAGGGTTTTCTCAAGTTAGTACTGGACTTGGTGGCAACCCCCATCATTAGCATTATCAGAATCCTAATGATCTTCTTCGTGATGTCCTATGGCCACAAATGTTGCCTCTTATCTTGGGATTGTGGATTCACTGCTTCATTAGTGCCCTTGTCAAAGTCCACACTCTTTACTATGCTAAACTAGCTAGAGAGCTGTCCTTAGAAATGTGGAGCACTTGATCCAACTCATTTTTCTATGTTTTTGTGCACTTTCATTGTAGCACCACTGTACTAGAGTCATGCTGCACCAATCCAGGAGGTTGGGGATTTGACCAAGCTCCTCTTGTTCCCTTTAAAAACAGACATGCAGAATCTCCACAGTAAGGCTGTATTAGGGCTTCATAATGTTGATGTGTTTAATGCTATGGTAAATAGAATTGTCCTCACATGTCAACACATAGTCGGGGGGTCAGTGACCTTTCTGACCACCTTGTTTGCTTGGACCTTGTTCTACTTCTTCTCTTGATGCACTAAAATCTCAATAAGGCCCATCTCCTTCCTCAAAGGAGCTGACATAAGCATGGCATTTAAACCACACCTTCTTTCTACTGGCATGTCTCTCAGATGGTGAGTGGTCAATGGCATGAAGGGTATCAAAGACATGAACGTTCCCTAGGCATTCCTTGATGCTTAGTACACAGGGAACCACAGACTCAATCTTGCTGTGGTATTTCTCACCCTCACCATCTCTAATCAGCTGGAGAAAGACATATGCCCTCTACACATGAAGGAGGTGTAAAGTGCTGAAACCAATGGAGTCATGAGAAACCTCTTGACAGATGAGGAGGTTTACACTTCTACACATTCAGTTTTCAGTTAAGGCCCTCAGCGTGTGGGTAAACATCTCATTAAGTCCTGCTCCTTTATGGGCAGTAGTAGGGGAGAGGGCTGGGTGGATAATTCAGACTAATGATGGTATTTAAGCTATTCACGACACTGTATAACTTGGACTCCAAACTCAGAAACTACCTTATCTGGGAATTCAAGCTTGGAGAATGCATGCATCTGGGCCTCTTCTGCTGACCTTGTGCAAATGGATCTGTGAGCCACTTCCTCTGGGTTCCTTAAAGTCTAATAACTAGCCATAAGTATGAATTATTTGCTACTTCTGCTGCGAAGATTCAGGGCCCAAACTATTCCCAATTTTGGAAGCACCCCCCACCTAAGGATGGGGAATTAAGATGGTCTTAAAATTCTCTCCTATTTTCCTCCTGGAGCTGGTACATGTAACAGGCATGACAGTAGATCTCAGTGTTGCACATTATTTTGGGCCAAATAAATTTATTCAGAACCTTAATTTAGTCTCACCAAGCAGGCGGCAAATAGAGGATTTCCACTCAGTCCTGGGCTGGTTAACGACATACCTTATAAACCGCTCCCAAGCAGAAAAAATCAGGAACACGATTTTGAAGACAACCTACAGGGAGGGGCTTGATTTCTTTCTCCAACCCTCTTCAACCGCTATATGAAACCTCTCTGTATGATCCTCAAGTACTCTGGAATTCTCTTCCATCCATACGCTAATGATACTCAAACATACCTGAAGGTATCCTCCCCTGATGACTTCACCCTCTTATCCAACACCCCTGAAAATAATTCAAACTTGGGTGACAACAACCAACTTAAAATCAACCCAGTGAAAACAGAATTCTTACTTATTTCTTCAAACATACCCAACCCATTGATTCCAGACTGGTTGTCACTTCTCCCCGACCCAGAAGGCCATCCTTCCATCATTCCGAATGCCAAACCTCTGGGATTCACCCTCAACAAACGCCTCAACCTCTAGAGTCATATATCATTAGAGCCAAAAGTGCTTGATTCTGGGTAAGGATGCTTTGGGGATTCAGGCACCACATCCCAGAACAGCATCTAAAATCAGTTCAGATGCTTGTCCTTTCCAGGCTCGACTGCAAAATCACTGTTCTATTAGGCATCCCCAAAATCCAGCTAGGACCGTTCATAGTAGCCCTACATGTGGCAGCTCACTTTGTACCAGGCAACAAGAACTTTTATCACATCATCCCTATTCTACTCTCCCTTCAGTGGATTCCCATAGAGGCAAAGAACCATTTTAAAACAGCCTGCATCGCTTACAAAACACTTCACTCCTCTTCGCTCCTGGTACCTAACAAAGAAACTGAATATTCAGGTGCTAATCGGGATTCAAAAAGTGTTCTGTCCTTTCTCAAAGAACCCCTACCTTCAAGAGGAAATTTTACATGTCAAATTATTCTCTGGAAGTGGCACAAAGATCTAGAACTCCCTCACCTCCAAGCCTTCACACCTTCCAAAAAAGACCTCAAAGCTCTCCTATTCGAAAGTCACTTGGGTTAACTACCCAGGCTGCAGGGCACCTTTGGGTGAACGATCTACTAAGGAATCTTACATGGTACAGCATCTGCCCTATTGTCTAATGTTGACTAATATTACTGATTCCTTATTTGGTGTTTTTGTTATAAATGTGTATATTTGCATCTTGTGAGGGATATCTTGTCACTCACACTTCCTAAGGTAATTCTATGTTTTTTCCACTTGCTACCGATCTGTTTAGACTCTATTGTAAAGCGCTCTGATCCTTCTGGGCCAAGTCCACTCTACATAAGATCACAAAATAAATAAATACAAATAAAATAAACATATTCTGCATATGGATCACCAGTCTGTCTGTTGGGTATACTCAGATGCTTCTAAGCATCCCAGATACTGAGCGTCAGGTTTCATGGGGTCCACAGAGACAGCATATCAATCTTGCTCTCTAGCAACTGAGCCAATAGGCTTATCACCCATAAAAGACCCACTTACAGGAGCTGTGCCCTCCAGCAGAGTAAGTGAATCCAAGATCTGGGCACTAGAGACAAGGAGTAGGGCTGTTTGACAGCACTCAATGAGTATCTCTCCTCTGATGGAAGCCCCAATGTTAGGGTGACCATTTTACTCCAGGTCATCAAAGACACTTTCCAGTCATGAACCTTTCACCAACAAATCATTACTATCAGGTATGTTAGTCTAATAAGTTCAATGGAAGCTAAACAAAACTACAACACCTGCATTGCATTAGGCGGCCATACCAAAAGTCCAGGTCTGGAAAAAGTGTCCATAATGACTTGGAGGGAGGTGACCACTTTACCCAGTGTTAATCAAGAGCCACCCCAATCCAAAGTGTGATGACACTCAACCGTCATCTTGTTATGTAGGTTCAATGGTCCCTTGTCTTTAATAGTGCTCTGCAGCTCAAATGGTCACGTTGAGGGCCTTTGGGCTTACTGGACACTTGGAGAGGGCCACCCCTAAGCAGCAGTGTGTTCCTCTTGAAAGGTGCACCAGGTACCAACTTAGAAGCCCCTCAAAATTTCTAGCTCGCTGAACCAGGTCTGATGAGTGGTACCAGGACTGGGAGAAACACCATCCCAGAAACCAAGGTCAGACACTGTAAAGGCAACCGCTTCTTGTTGCCCACCCCCTCTCATTCTTCTTGTCCAGGATATGTGTTCCAGTCAGAGGGTTACTCACTGCCATGCATCTGGCATCATGTTTACTGGATGTGGAAAAGGGTGAAGAGAATTTTGAATCAGAAGGCTGAAGTAGGCACGGGGAAGTGGACACAGAAGGGAATCAATATGACCACCACTTCATTGGTCAGTTTTCAAAGCACCTTTGTCTGTAGACATCTGGTTGTCCTGACTTACTGCCTCCTCAGCCTCAATTTAGAACTTTTGTTATCCACAAGCCCCAGATGCTGGACGTCCTCCTGACAGGTATGGTGATCCCAATTCCCGCCTGTGCAGATTCCTCAAAGTTGTCCTCTGAATGGCCATGGATTTTCCTTGTAAGTTCATTTTAAATTTCCTGCAACGCGTGAAGATTGACATTTGAGCCTTTGCTCCTGAATTCCAGTACATAACTCAGAAGCCGGTCACACAGTTTTAACAAGCATTTGCAATGCAAAGAGTCTTGCGTTTGCTCGAGTTAGAGCTATTAGCGTTGTAAATTCCTAACTGGACTTTTCATGCCACATAAAGTGAAAAGTTAAAAGTAAAACAGTTGACATAAGTGAGCCAATTCAAAGTGCCACGTCCGCCATGAGCACGAGGGAGAGACACAAAAGGAAAAAGAAGTTCTCTCACAGTCAAACATATCGGCAAACGTGCAATTATTCATGTACCAAGGTTGATGGCCAAGGCGGAAATAAAACTGCCCCAAGGAGGGGCAAACAAAAAGCATTTACCAGTGATAACAAATTATTTTTGAAAGGCAAGCCCATGAAGGAGTTATAGTGATGGGCGTGGTTAAAAGCCCACAGACAGATTACAACAGGCCCGAGCGCTTGTGCGCTCGACCTAAAAATATGAATAGCACCAACAGACTATGGCTATTGTAGCACTTCCAGTCCCTGCAAGGGTGTTCAAGTTAACCTACGCGTTTTCATTTTTTGAAAACACTGTGCGTGATGGTAAGGTAGCCTAAGGGAATATACTGGATTTGTTTTTTAAAGTTCTAGTCATCTTACTTCCTGGTGTCTCTTCCTGCTTGCATCTATAGGAGTGGGATGCCCCTCTCTGTGATGCTACCTGGGTCAACTTTATTTAAGGAACAAGTTCCAACTGCTTTTAATCAATTTCCAGCAAGGAGTTCCTGGTTTTACATTTCAAGGCCCCAAAACAAGCATCTGGAAAGTCTTTGAAGAAACGGGTCTGCGGGCATGAGAAACCACGTGACACCGGCATCCATCTTTACAGGCCAGATGCTGATGCAAGGTTCATTTCAAAATTTACATCCAAAGGGTTGATCCGCACGACAAAGAAACTCAAATGAACTGCTTATTTTTGCTATTGGACCATTAGTTTTATTTTCTAACCAATCTAACTTCTCTATTTCTAACCCATACGTCTCTTCCTCCACTCATTCGTCTCTTTTTACTCCTCTGCCTCACTACAAACTACCTGTTTGTCGCTCCTTATCTTTCTCTCAGCCCTTCTCTCTCTACAGCAATCTAAGACACATTCATTTTACCTTTTAAGAGCTTTTGGAAGCGATTCATTATCCCCCCATAGTGAGAGAAAACAAGAGGCTTTACACTCGAATTGTCGGTAACCTAGCAACGCATTTCTAGTTAGCCCAGATTCAGCTATCACCATTTAGTAATGGGATCTGTGAACAGTCAAGGGTTGAATTACTGCAAAGTCTTTTGTCGAGGAGACATTGTGCGAAACACTCAGAGTTGTTCTAAATGCATCCAATTAACTCTGAAGTGTTTATATTACAAACAATTTTTTATCGACAAGGCTTCAAAGAGCGGACACCTGCCGTGAGAATCTTACTCTGCATGTTCAGCTGTGTTAAGCAAGGGGTTCTCCTCACCTGCTAGGAAGAAGGTAACTGCTACGGACAGAGTAAAGCCTCCTTGTCATTGATAGGTTGTCAGTCTAGCATTATTATTGCTCACTTACACATGCAAACACTCAGTATGTCAGGCGTGGTGAGCTGGAGTAACAAGTACCGTTAAAACCATTAAGTATCAGATTTAAATAGACACACTATTGGCTTTGGCAATGCTTGTTTTTACTGGTTTGCAAATTCATGTGTTAAGACACATGCATACGTGTGGCTGTCAATATTGGAATGTGGTTCCTATGAAAGGAACACATTCCAAGTTAGCCAACATACGCCATGACATGTGTGCATGCATGTGGCACAATGCATGTATACGTTGTGGTGCATGCACCAGGACGTGTGGACCACTGATGATGACTATGCCAAGATGCATGAGCAAATATTCATCATGGCAAAAGCATTCACATGCGTCATGGTGTGGGCAGCCATTTTAAATTTGCTATTTATGTTATGAAGAGAGAAATGGGAGAGAGCAAGGGAACACATGCACTCCCAAAACCAAACAAGGATTGGCAAAACCAACAGGTCTTGCCTTTGATACCTTTTGTCTCTGCCACTGACTTATGTTTGTACCATACAGCATCAGAAAAAATGTAGATGCTGTACGGCATGAACAAAAGGGGGAAAAAGGCCCCTGATGGTTGCGTCATTTTGTAGGCGTGCACATGTGTTATGATACATGGATGCTTTCGTTTGTATTGGACCAACCCAAGATGGTTCAGTTCGTAAAACAAATATGGAAAGAAAATAGCACAAGAGCACTTGTCTTTATGAAGGGAGAGGACTAGCAGCATATTTGCTAGCTGGCACTCCCCAAAAAAGGAAAACATAGGTCTGTTGGTGGGAACGGGGGCCACCGGGAAGTGCGGATTGAGGTAGTAGTTGGGGAAGAAGAGGGGAAAAGAAGCACATAAGGGAGAGAATACAGGAGCAAAGGGAGTAGCATAAGGACACAAGCAACACAGAGAGCAGGGGAGCCTAGGCTTCTAGGCGCAGAGTACTCAACAGTGCCAGATGTAAAGGTATCCATGAGAGAGGCTTCAAAAGGTGTCTAGCAGAAGACATTGTGGAGATGGGGGTTAAGGCACTGCCCTCAATCCAAGGAGTTCTCTGCCAAATCCTTTTGCCACATGACTCACTTCCTAAGATGTCTACTATCCCAGTGCAAGTATTCTCAGTCTTGTAAACAACCTAGACCCCAAGGGTGGGGCAGGCTGGGAGATCCAGGCATTGTGTGTAAATGCCAGTAAATGAAGGAGTGGTGGCTTGCACACAACCACCGCCTAACCTTGTTCCACCCCCACGCATATTTACATACATATACATTCATGCATTCCTCCATCTGGCCACTTAATTTCCAGCTTTGACCTTTGAAAAAGTCACTTGTTGATCACAGCGAACATTTAGCAGACAAGATAGCTCACTGAGTTAATGCGCCTACTGCTGAGATTTCAGTAATATCTACAGAATCCTGCATAGAAGTGCCAGATTTATTCTCTATGAACAGTGGCATTAATTTGGAAGTCATCCTAATGTTAGTGTGAAGTCTCAGAAGATGAAAGTTGAGAGCAAATAAGAGCTCTGTAAATAGCAACAGTTTGCAATGTATAGTAAACTTGTCACATGTAGCATAGACACGTGCATATCCCAGAGAATGCGCTGAGGAGAGTATAGACAATGTATCCTTCTATGCATAAAAATTGTTTCAAATAACATTCTCGTAATTGAAATAGCTTATGCTGCTCAATTAGTCATAAAATGCTTAACGAGCACATCTTCGCATTTCAGGTATCCTTAAACGGGAGCAGAACAAATTCTGAACCCAGGACCTGAGGATGCCTCACTGACCACCAATCTCTTGGTTTTTCTGATGTTGACTTAAGATTCCTTCATGTTCTGTCAGTGTGATAATACATATATTCAGGGATATACAAGGTGAACGTCATGAGATCACATAGTGTGTGAACGGGAGTGGAAATGGGCAGCAAAATATTCCTTAACGCCGAGTGACTATCACTATTTGTGAAGGGGTGCCCACACTCGACTCAGCTTGACAGAGAGAACAAGGGATGGACTTTCAGAATCTGAGAAAACTGGTTCATGGTCTGCAGGAGACCTGGGGCCAGATGTAGCAAATGTTTTTACCCATTCTGTGCCTATGGGAAAAAGTGTTCATACATATGGCCCCTGGACATGAAACCACAAGAGGGCATTCTCTGGTGCCCACAGAATGGCAAGAAAGCTAACACTTGTTCCAAAGAAGCATCCTATCACACTGGCCATGAAAATGTGTCTGTTGGTATTAAAGAAATTCTTCATCTTTTAATTGCTACAGCACCGTGCAAAGGAGGAGGCAACAAGAAGTTGCAAGGGCCTTTTACATACAACCAAACTTCACCCTGTTTACTCAACGATTTCCAGGTTCTCATAAAAGCATTACCTGAGAGCGAAAACGCGTACACATGGCCATTGGTTTTTAGCAGAGCTCTGACACACAACCAGGTCTCTCCTTGGAGAAGACGGATGAGTGTGTGGCGGTCTGCTCCCTGTGCCTAAAACCTCCTGTTAACATGAGGCTACCATTCATTGAGTAGATTGCAATTCTGCAAAACACTTATTTTTAAAGGGGTTTTCGGCTTTTTTTAATGCGCTTCAGCCCAATGAAAACAATGTCAATAACCATATGCGCTTCGCGGAGAGACGCATGCACTTCCTCTTTGATAAGAAACAATGTTTTCTGTTCTATACACATTACTCGCCAGACAGTCTCAGCCAATAGGAGAGAGCAAAATTGTAAACAAGCAACGTCAGGCAATTTCTTTTTTTTTCTAAAGGCACGCCATGATGGGTACCAAGGGTTATAACTCTCTTTGTGTGGAACGGGGTTGAGTCAATCAACAACAGAGGGGGTGAGGGGAGAGTTTTGCCAATGAGTAAGAGTATCCATGGAAGGAACTCTAACACGGATGGTCGGGAGATCAAACAACAGTGACTGGAGATGGGGGGGGGGGGGGGGGGGTTCAAATAACGAGAAAGAGGAAGCAACAGAGGGGGAAATTAGAAGAAACCAGCAATGAGGTGGAGGAAGCAGCAGGCAGAGGGAGTAGTAGGAGGGCAAGAAATAGTACCTCAATCACGTTGGGAGCAGAGGACGGTTACTGATTAAACTGAATCAATCTGTCCTTGCTCCCTGCTCCACAGAAAGGAACTGAAGTGGCGTTTGGCCTGTGCTGGCCAATTAAGGAGGCTGCAAAGAAGAGTGAAATTTAAGCCAACAAATGGTAAGTATTGGGCGGGCTCCAAGCTGTATTTGTATACAATATTGTCTCGCAAGTGAGACACATGTGCTAGAGCGTGCTTTCAGAGGCTCAACCCTAATAAATGAGAGTGCCTAAAGTACCCAGTAGAAGGAAACAACTCATCTAATCACAACACTGTGAGACGGATAGTCTCCTGGGCAGGACAAACACAAGAATGAGGAGAAAAAACATCAAATCACAAGCAGACAACTGAGATAGACAACAAAGCAATCCAATCATGAGAAAGGGGCTGACCCAAAGCCCACTCTATGTACATTGAAAACAGTAGATCTGGTCAACAGACTGCTAAACCAGTTTGAACCTATGACCTTCTAATAAAGGGGATGTTCCCTATGAGCATGAGTATGTGTTTTTGTACCCAACTCTGCCAGGTTAGACAGTACTATGAACCAGCCTTTTGCACGGCCTCCCTTCCCTGGTAACGCATCATATGGCGATGAGGTGGTCACCAGTCATAAACTTTGAGTCATCAAAATGGTAAGGGTAGCAATGCTACATGATGCAAACTTTGACTCTCTATGACATTATTGGGTAGACCCCTTGTCTCAACTTTATTCCCTCAAAAGCTTTTCTGTACTGTGCTGGGCTCATGATCTCTGAAACCAGCCAACCAAGTGAGGGGTAGTATCAGATACTACTAGCTTCCATGCAACATAGGCAACTATGAAGGTGCAATAGCCCTTTGCAGTTGGCCAGCATCCTTGTCAGCACAACTGCCACCTTTCTTCCTTCACTTGCCACGTTCGTCTAATGTCCCTCATTGAAACATGAAACTACTCTATTAGGGCACTGATGGACTAGTAAAATGATCTCTACCACTGCACAATGAAGGGGGGGAAGTCTGGTACATGTTCTTCACCTCACCACAGAGCTTTAAATAGCAAAATAAGGATTGATAGATACCTTTGACCATAAATGACAAGGTACTACTCTCAGTGAGGAGTGTGAATGTGTTTAGTATCATACAGCGCCAAATGCCCATTAGCAGGAGCAGTGAAGGCATAAACAATGCTGTAAATGAGGGGGGTTGCTGGAAACAGCCCTTTCTGCAGGGTTATCCCTAAACCTTTTGCCTTTCTCCTCCTATTTTTCTGATCCTCTGTTTGTTGGCTTTAGGACTCTGATCAATTTACCACTGCTAACCCGTGATAAAGTGCATGTGCTCTCTCCCCTAAAACATTGTATGTTTAATTTACCTGCAAGTCCTTTGTACAGTGGTATACCATATACCCAGGGTCTGCAAATGAAATGCTACTAGTGGGCCTGCAGTGCAGATCGCCCCACCCACAGAAGCCTTTCAACCCTGTCTCAGGACTGTCACTGCGGGGCCTGCATGCACAGTTTACTGCCACCTTGACTTGGGATTTCAAACTACTTGCCATGGCCTAAACTCCCCTTGTTGCTACACCTAAGTCACCCCTAAGGTAGGCCCTAGGTTGCCCTATGGACAGTGTGCTCTGTATATAAAATGTAGGACATGTACATTTATGTTTTACATGTCCTAGTAGTGACAAAGAGCCTATTTCGTTTTTCACTACTGTGAGTGCTGCTCCTCTCATAGGTTAACATTGGGAATTCCCTTATATATTTTTAAGTGGTAATGTCTGATCTGAAAGGAATAGCTTTGGCATGTTTGGTATGTTTGGAAGGGTAGTGAGAAATCCTGGTTACTGGTGTAGTTGTATTTTACATTACTATTTTAGAAATACCACTCTTAGAAAGTGGGCATTTCTCTGCGCTTATACCTGTAGTGTTTTCCAGCCTGACTCCAATCCACGTCTAGGGCAGAGTGACAGCTACTCTATGTGCATACTTTCCAGACAGCCACAGCACAGGAGGGGCTGTGTGTGACAGGAAAGGAATCAGCATCCATCTGCATAATGATAGTCTCCCTGGGCTGGGAGAGGGAGGGGTCGTTCACACCTTACATGTCAATAGGCTGTGCCCTGCCCTCACACAAAAGGGATGATTTACCCCCTACTGATGTCTGGAGTTAGGGCTAGGATGAAAGGGGTTATGTTACACTTGAAAGGGTCCCTTTGAAGTCTCCCCTTGAACAAAGACAATTTGGAGTATATGAACAGGGGCTCTCACCCCATATTTTTCGAGCACTTTTGGAACTGGGGCTGAACCTCTGCCAGAAGGACTGCTGTGCTGCACAAAGGACACATCTGGACTGCTCTTCTTCTGTTGACCTGCTGCCTGCTGCTTGCTGGGTGACCTAAAGGATTCACTGGATTCCTTTTCTGCTTGGTACCCTGCTGCCAGCTGCTTCCTGACTCTGTTCTGAAAGGACAGTGTGGCGCTGTAAAGAGAGATCACCCTTATGACTGCAGATCTAGTTGTGCTGGTCTGCCTGCCAACTGCTTCCTGCCTTGTGTTCCCCCCAGGTGTTCTCCCAGGGGCCCAGAACGTTGTGAGCATTGGTTGCTGCCCCTGGGCCTGCAATTATAGCATGTGGTGAATGCTTTAGATTGTTACTTTACTTGTGCAATTATAGCATGTGGTGAGCTCTTTATATTGTCACTTTACTTGTACCATTTAGCGCATGGTGAGCACTCTACATTCTCCCTTCGCTAGTGCGTGGGGAGTGCTGATTGTGGGACCTAGAAGGACTGCCACCCTGTTTGTTCCAACGTGGTGCATCGGATGCACCTCATTGCTCTTCATCGCGTGTGAAGCGTTGTGTACAATTTTGCCCCCCAGCAGGTGTGGGCTCCTGCCAAAAGGGAACATGAGGATCACAGCACTCCACCTCCTTGATGGGCAGCCGCTGCAGCACCACCCAGGTACCTTGCCCACAGCCCGACTCTGGGGAGAGGAGAGCTTCACCATTGCTTCCTGGCTGCATTATTGAATTGGGTCCCCAGGGACACTGGGATCTCTCTGAGAGAGGGAATACCTGGCACTCCAGCACTCACTGGACCCGCACCGAATTAGCCCCTGACAGCTGTGCTGCCCTAGTAAGTGGCCAAGTCCCCTCTTACCATCCAGGACTCGGGGTCCTGTCCTGTCAAGAGGGACCGCAAGAGGTCTCTCTTCAATGTCTGCATCTTCAGGAGTCTGAGCAGTTGAACCGTGTGCACATGATCAGCTGCTGTTGAGGAGCCCTGCATGCATGGAAAGCCTGTGGGGGTCCCCGCCAACCTCTACAGTGGGGGTGCTGGTTCTTTTGGTTAGTAGCGCTACGGGGGGACCCTCGACGGAGGCCCCCGATTTTTACTAGGAATTGGGTCGCATTTCCTGAAGTATGTGGTTACCGTAATGTAACTCCTGTACCATACAATCCCTAACTACTGTATAATGTGTAGTAGGAGGGCAGGTACACTGCCCCCTATGCACTTATGGTGATTTCTTGTGATGCATGTAATGAATGCTCTAACTTATGACTGCATTTCTTGCACTGATGCCCCAATGTATTGTTGTTCTGATTCTTGCCCAGTAAAGATAACAAATACTATTTCGTTACTCACGTGATATGCACAATATTTATGGTTTATGTCATATATGACCTCTGACTTCTATTTACAATATAAGAAGCATATATTTTTATATAATCCGGTGTGGGGTCTCTTTTGTGGTGTATTTATTTTGTTACTGGTGTGAGGTTACTGCCACTGATGGTAAGCCTGACTGCCCTGCGCCAAGCTACCAGGGTGTGAGCACAAGTTATCTTTGTTGTGTAACTTACTTGCCCTGACTAGAGTGGTGGGTTCTGCCTGGCTTACCAGAAACCCCATTTCTAACAGAGATCCAACCAGGTCCCATACCAGCAGCTATTATTGAGCTGCATTAGGTGTGACCCCATTAAAATATGATAAATTTGTCCTGGAGTACTTTGTCTTCACTGGGACACATTCAGTTGCACCTGAAGTTATCTGCTTTCCGTTCAGAGCAGTAACCTGCAGGAGCTGAGTGTTTTTTTTATTTTCACTTCCAGCTGGGCTCAAGCCATGGCCTTATTGAAAGGGCCATCAGCTCTCCTTTTATGTGAATATCATCCTGCCTGGGAGCTTTGTGGAGCTTGTTATCACTTCACAAGTACTACAGAGAAACTATGATTTGGAGGCAGGCTTTTGACCTTGTTTCAACACCACATGTAAGTGATATGCATGAAATGTAAGGAGGTCAGATGACTATGTCTGAATAAGTGATTACACTTATAACGATTTAAATAGCACTTACTAATTTAATTTTTTTATTAAACTTCTTTTATAGAGTTATACATCCCAATGTAGGGTGTCAGAGCACTTTACATCATACAGAGACAATAACTTATACACAAGTGTAAATCAATGTACAGAAAATGGTTCATAAGAACATTTGAGCTACAAGGTATAGGAGTCAAGTGTGTAAATCAATTATATCGGAAATGTTACATAAGACAATGAGGGTTACAAGATGTAGGAGTCACATATGGTCCATAAAGAGTGCACGAACCAGACAAACACAAAGCTTGGATTAAAAAAAGAATGCATTGGCTGGCATGTCTGTACTAACAATACTTTATTGCTACTCAAAGGAATCCTTTTTAGGAACCTTAGACTATGGGCAATTTCAGAAAAAAACAATGAGGTTCTAAACCCATGCCCTTCAGGTTGTATGCAGCTGCTTGACCTTGATGCCAGTTCATAGCTCACTGTCCTATTTTAGAAGGGTTGCAACCTATTGACTGGAAGTAGCAAAAACGATCTTAGTGACAAAAGCAATAACATAAAGAGCTATTTATATAAAATACAAATCTGTGATCTGCATGTTACAAAACATGCTTTTCAGCAGGCATTGCAGTTATTATTATCCCGTGAAAATTGCTGAGCACAGAAAGATATATGCAACAGGCATCTTAACCCTGTAATATAATTTAAAATTCAGCCTCTTCATGACCACTTAATCCAGAAAAGATTTACTGTAACATATGTCTCTGTTGCCAATTTATTTATGGCAAAATTTAAAAATGTATAACTTGATTGCCAGACTCCGCTTTTCATGCCTCCAGCCCTTTTCTGCTACTGTGACGTGACCCACATATGTATGGGTTCCAGGAGTAAATCTTTTCTATTTCAGGCAATGGTACAAGCAAAAAAGAAAGAACAGTAAGGAAACATAGGTAGAGGTGCATGAAAAAGAGTGGCAGGAAGGAGAAAGAGGGTAGAGAGATCAGTGAGAGAGGGAGAAGATAGCAAAAAAAGAGAGGCAGAAAATGGATGGACGCACAGAGATGGAGCAGGAAAGAAGGGCAGAAGGCTGGTTTGAACATTGTTGCCAGGGATGCTTTTGGTTCCTAATCCATCTTTAGTGCCATGGACCAATCCAGTGCGCTTCAGTAAATCCTGCTGCGTTGGAAGCCTGGACCACGGACTACATGTTACCAGTTCAAGCATCTGTCTTTTGTTCTAGCCTTGGCTACAGCGGGCTTCACCATAGTATGCACTGGCTCTTTTAAACATTGCCAAAATATAGTACTTCTAAGACAACACATTGGACGTTTAAGAGGATAGGTTAAAATAAAGCAAGGCGTTGAAAATGGTGCAGGCTGTGCAGTGTAACAATTGGCTTACAGCTGAGTTTCCAAATTGCAAAATTGATGTATGTGCCTTGGTGTACTTGGGACATGAGTTAGAGTGTGGTGGGGTAAGGCCAAAATAAAAAGACATGGGTAATATTGAAGAACAACCCATTACTAATGAATAACGGGTGAGCTTAGGTCATTTTACATGTAAGATATAGACGTATTAATGATACTTCTTAATACATTAAAGTATTCCTTCTTCCTTATCTCCATGGACATCCTTTCTGTCTCAGTACTGAAAATGTGGTGGTATGAGGCCATTGCACCATGCATCTAAAACTTCAGATGGTGTGCTTTTTCCTTCGTCACATCTATACATCCTAGGCAACATCTCGGTAACTTGGGTCACCACAGTAGAAGGGTGGAATTGTGGTGTAGACGTAGTTCAACTAAAGTAGAATGTGAAGCAGCAAAGGACAGATTGTGAGAATGACGAAGCTGTTTGAGGGAAGCAATGCAGCACAGAAACATCTGGTAATGCAAAGCTACCACACATCGTTACGTGAGCTCTTGCTATATGTGCATTCTCAGCACCTACTGTGAGAGCAGCAGTGGCATGCATGCAGATACCATGAGCTTCTCCAGATGGGTGACATCTTTGCAGAATTTCTTTGTACAAAATTTGCATGTCCCCTCTTGACTATGTGACAGAACGCTTGGTAGCTGCCTCCTGAAAGCCCCATCTATGTCTAACTATATGTGGCAGCACCAACTAAATACCTGGCTTGAACCAAAAGACACCCACAAGAAGGACTCACTGATCAGTAGTATGCTGGTACTGCCCATACATAAGCCGCACTGAATTCTGGTCAGCTCTTGTTCTGTAGCCAGTCCTGTGACAAGTACTCTAGTGGATTGTATCAGCAGCAACAACAGGTCCACCCCAACCAGTGGAACATACCATGACTAGTTAAAAGGCTTCAGACGTCAAAGAATTTCAGGACAGGTAGCCAGAGATGCCACTGGAAACATAACAGAGTGAGAAGATGATCCAACTCACTCCCTCAAGATTAACCTTTGAACTAGCCCCAGCTCATAAAGTAGAACCAGTGGGGTAGAGGAAACGGGATAAGAGAAAGAGAAGTAAACAGTTGCTTCCTTCAGACGCAAATGCCCAGCGTGCGTGAAGAAGGACTGCTTCTTCAGTGGGTGGGTGAAACATAAAGTATGCATGTTCAGGCAAATTGGGGTGTCCAACCAAGACTATATGGAAATAACAATGACTGTTGCATGACAGATTGCAAGAATATGCTTTCATAGTTTTCAGCAAGCTTCACAGTAAGTCATACTATGATCAGTGGTGGGACAATGGACACCCATAGCCAGATTGAGGACAAAGGAGTAGGATCCAGAGTATCCTCTTGGACCAGTCAAGGAGGGATCTTCTGCTGAATGTTGAAGAAGTAGAAGTCAAACTACAGAACCATACAGCTAAAAAAGCAGGAATTGTTAAATCACAAATAACTTGGCAAAAACCAAGAAAGGTGCTGGTCGAGTACAGCCTGTGCATGGACTATTGAGACAAAAGAGAACTGTGCAACTCGAGTTGATGCCGGGCACCCAACAGTTCATCTTCGTGCTGCCTTATAGCACACTTGTACACAATAAATGTGTGCTGCTTAGTGAGGAGTGTAAACTAATGAGATTGGCTCCCATGATCTCTCTGCCAACCCAGGCCCCTTCCAAATCTTCAAATGTTATAGCTGACCCTTCACACGCCTTGAATCCAAATTGTCTCTACCTCAAACTCAGGGGATCCATCTACTAACACCGGAGTTGGAAAATCAAAACCGCTGATTGTAGGAGGCTGGCCTGCTTTGTAGTGGTAAGGGGTACTTACACTCTGCACCAGGTCCAGTTATCCCTTATTAGTGTAGAAGAGGTGTCTAGCAGCTTAGGCTGATAGAAAAGGTAGCTTAGCAGAGCAGCTTAGGCTGAACTAGGAGACGTGTGAAGCTCCTACTATACCCCAGGTGTCATATGCACAATATCACAAGAAAACACAATACACAGATATACTAAAAATAAAGGTACTTTATTTTTATGACAATATGCCAAAGTATCTCAGTGGGTACCCTCAGTATGAGGATAGCAAATATACACAAGATATATGTACACAATACCAAAATATGCAGTAATAGCAATAGAAAACAGTGCTAGCAATGTATAGTCACAATAGAAAGCAATGGGAGCACATAGGTATAGGGGCAACACAAACCATATATTCTAGAAGTGGAATGCAAACCACGAATGGACCCCAAACCTATGTGAGCTTGTAGAGGGTCGCTGGGACTGTAAGAAAACAGTGAGGGTTAGAAAAATAGCCCACCCCAAGACCCTGAAAAGTGGGTGCAAAGTGCACCTAAGTTCCCCAGAGAGCACAGAAGTCGTGATAGGGGAATTCTGCAAGGAAGACAAATACCAGCAATGCAACAACGATGGATTTCCAGATGAGAGTACCTGTGGAACAAGGGGACCAAGTCCAAGAGTCACGATCAAGTTGGGAGTGGGCAGATGCCCAGGAAATGCCAGCTGTTGGTGCAAAGAAGCTGCCACTGGATGGTAGAAGCTGTGGATTCTGCAAGAACAAAGAGGGCTAGAAACTTCCCCTTAGGAGGATGGATGTCCCACGTCGAGAAGAAGCATTTCCGTGCAGAAAGACCGCAAACAAGCCTTGCTAGCTGCAAGGGTCGCAGTTAGGGTTTTTGGATGCTGCTGTGGCCCAGGAGGGACCAGGATGTCGCCAATTGCGTGAGGAGACAGAGGGGCGTCCAGCAAGACAAAGAGCCCACTCAGAAGCAAGCAGCAGCCGCAGAAGTGCCAGAACAGGCACTACGAAGTGGAGTGAACCAGAGCTCACCCGAAGTCACAAAGGAAAGTCCCACGACGCCGGAGGACAACTCAGGAGGTCGTGCACTGCAGGTTAGAGTGTCGGGGACCCAGGCTTGGCTGTGCACAAAGGAAATCCTGGAAGAGTGCACAGGAGCCGGAGCAGCTGCAAATCACGCGGTACCCAGCAATGCAGTCTAGCGAGGGGAGGCAAGGACTTACCTCCACCAAACTTGGACTGAAGAGTCACTGGACTGTAGGAGTCACTTGGACAGAGTTGCTGAGTTCAAGGGACCTCGCTCGTTGTGCTGAGAGGAGACCCAGAGGACCGGTGATGCAGCCTTTTGGTGCCTGCGGTTTCAGGGGGAAGATTCCATCGGCCCACGGGAGATTTCTTCAGAGCTTCTAGTGCAGAGAGGAGGCAGACTACCCCCACAGCATGCATCACCAGGAAAACAGTCGAGAAGGCGGCCGGATCAGCGTTACAAGGTCGCAGTAGTCGTCTTTGCTACTTTGTTGCAGTTTTGCAGGCTTCCAGAGCAGTCAGCGGTCGATTCCTTGGCAGAAGGTGAAGAGAGAGATGCAGAGGAACTCTGATGAGCTCTTGCATTCGTTATCTAAAGAATTCCCCAAAGCAGAAACCCTAAATAGCCAGAAAAGGAGGTGTGACTACTTAGGAGAGAGGATAGGCTAGCAACACCTGGAGGAGCCTATCAGAAGGAGTCTCTGACGTCACATGCTGGCACTGGCCACTCAGAGCAGTCCAGTGTGCCAGCAGCACCTCTGTTTCCAAGATGGCAGAGGTCTGGAGCACACTGGAGGAGCTCTGGGCACCTCCCAGGGGAGGTGCAGGTCAGGGGAGTGGTCACTCCCCTTTCCTTTGTCCAGTTTCACGCCAGAGCAGGGCTGGGGGATCCCTGAACCGGTGTAGACTGGCTTATGCAGAGATGGGCACCATCTGTGCCCATCAAAGCATTTTCAGAGGCTGGGGGAGGCTACTCCTCCCCAGCCCTGACACCTTATTCCAAAGGGAGAGAGTGTAACACCCTCTCTCTGAGGAAGTCCTTTGTTCTGCCTTCCTGGGCCAAGCCTGGCTGGACCCCAGGAGGGCAGAAACCTTTCTCAGGGGTTGGCAGCAGCAGCAGCTGCAGTGAAACCCCGGGAAAGGTAGTTTGGCAGTACCCGGGTCTGAGCTAGAGACTCGGGGGATCATGGAATTGTCTCCCCAATGCCAGAATGGCATTGAGGTGACAATTCCATGATCTTAGACATGTTACATGGCCATGTTCGGAGTTACCATTGTGACGCTATACGTATGTCGTGACATATGTATAGTGCACGCGTGTAATGGTGTCACCGCACTCACAAAGTCCGGGGAATTTGCCCTGAACAATGTGGGGGCATCTTGGCTAGTGCCAGGGTGCCCACACACTAAGTAACTTAGCACCCAACCTTTACCAGGTAAAGGTTAGACATATAGGTGACTTATAAGTTACTTAAGTGCAGTGGTAAATGGCTGTGAAATAACGTGGACGTTATTTCACTCAGGCTGCGATGGCAGGCCTGTGTAAGAATTGTCAGAGCTCCCTATGGGTGGCAAAAGAAATGGTGCAGCCCATAGGGATCTCCTGGAACCCCAATACCCTGGGTACCTCAGTACCATATACTAGGGAATTATAAGGGTGTTCCAGTATGCCAATGTAAATTGGTGAAATTGGTCACTAGCCTGTTAGTGACAATTTGGAAAGAACTGAGAGAGCATAACCACTGAGGTTCTGGTTAGCAGAGCCTCAGTGAGACAGTTAGTCATAACACAGGTAACAAATACAGGGCACACTTATGAGCATTGGGGCCCTGGCTGGCAGGGTCCCAGTGACACATACAACTAAAACAACATATATACAGTGAAATATGGGGGTAACATGCCAGGCAAGATGGTACTTTCCTACACAATCCCCCCCCCAAACAAAGGACAATAAGACTAGCCATGACCTGATGAGTCTTCATTGTCTAAGTGGAAATATCTGGAGAGTCCATCTGCATTGGAGTGGGTACTCCCAGGTCTATGTTCCACTGTATAGTCCATTCCCTGTAGGGATATGGACCACCTCAACAATTTAGGGTTTTCACCTTTCATTTGTTTTAGCCAAAGTAGAGGTTTCTGGTCTGTCTGAACAATGAAGTGAGTGCCAAACAGGTATGGCCTCAACTTCTTCAGTGCCCAGACCACAGCAAAGGCCTCCCTCTCTATGGCAGACCAACGCTTTTCTCTAGGGGTCAACCTCCTGCTGATAAAAGCAACAGGTTGATCCTGGCCCTCAGAATTAAGTTTTGATAAGACTGCCCCTACCCCTATCTCTAATTCAGATGCATCAGTTTGGACAATGAATTTTTTGGAGTAACAGGGTTTTTTCAGGACAGGTGCAGAGCACATGGCCTGCTTCAGCTCCTCAAAAGCTTTCTGTCAGTTTGCTGTCCATAATACCTTTTTAGGCATTTTCTTAGATGTGAGGTCATTAAGAGGGGCTGCAATGGAGCCATAGTTCTTTATGAACCTCCTGTAATACCCAGTGAGGCCTAAAAAGGCTCTCACCTGAGTCTGGGTTGTAGGGGGAACCCAATCTATAATAGTTTGGATTTTCCCCTGAAGTGGTGCAATCTGTTCTCCACCTACCAGATGTCCCAGATAAACCACTTTCCCCTGCCCTATCTGGCACTTTGAAGCCTTGATAGTGAGGCCCGCCTTTTGCAGGGCCTTCAAAACTTTCCATAGGTGGACCAGGTGATCATGCCAGCTGGAGCTAAAGACAGCTATATCATCTAGATATGCTGCACTAAAAGCCTCCAGGCCTTGCAGGACTGTGTTCACCAACCTCTGAAAAGTGGCAGGTGCATTTTTCAAACCAAAGGGCATTACTGTGAATTGGTAGTGCCCTCCAATGGTGAAAAATGCTGTTTTTGCTTTTGCATCCTCTGATAACTTGATCTGCCAATACCCTGCAGTCAAATCAAAGGTGCTTAGATACTTGGCAGATGCCAGTGTATCTATTAGCTCATGTGCCCTGGGTATAGGGTGAGCATCAGTTTTAGTTACTTGGTTGAGACCTCTGTAGTCAACACAAAAACTCATTTCCCTTTTCCCATCTTTGGAATGAGGCTTTGGTACAAGTACCACAGGAGAGGCCCATGGACTTTCAGAGTGCTCAACCACTCCCAGTTCAAGCATTTTCTGAACCTCTTGTTTTATGCAGTCTCTGACATGGTCAGGCTTCCTATAGATCTTACTTTTGACAGGCAAGCTGTCTCCAGTATCTATAGTGTGCTCACACCAAGAGGTGGTGCCTGGCACAGTAGAAAAGAGTTCAGAAAACTGACCCAGGAGATTTATGCAGTGGTCTTTCTGCTCAGCAGTAAGACAATCTGCCAAAACTACACCTTCCACTAGAGCATCTTGTTCTGTGGAAGAGAAGAGATCAGGGAGAGGGTCACTCTCTTCTTCCTGTCCTTCATCTGTTGCCATGAGCAGGGTGAGATCAGCACTGTCATAGTAGGGTTTCAGGCGATTGACATGGAGCACTCTAAGGGGACTCCTGGCAGTGCCCAAGTCAACTAAGTAGGTGACTTCTCCCTTTTTCTCAACTATAATGTGGGGTCCACTCCATTTGTCTTGGAGTGCTCTTGGGGCCACAGGCTCCAAGAACCACACTTTCTGCCCTGGTTGGTACTGAATCAGAACAGCCTTCTGGTCATGCCATTGCTTTTGGAGCTCTTGGCTGGCCTGAAGGTTTTTACTGGCCTTTTTCATGTACTCAGCCATCCTAGATCTTAGGCCAAGTACATAGTCCACTATGTCTTGTTTAGGAGCTTTTAAAGGTTGTTCCCAACCCTCCTTCACAAGTGTTAGAGGACCTCTTACAGGGTGCCCAAATAGGACTTCAAAGGGGCTGAAGCCCACTCCTTTCTGGGGTACCTCCCTGTAAGCAAAAAGGAGGCAAGGTAACAGGACATCCCATCTCCTCTGTCTGATACCACCTCTTTTGGGAAACCCACCCTGGAAAAGATTCCCAGGAGGGCCTTTGCCACTGCAGGAGCTGTAGTGGTCCTTAGAGGAATTGCTTCAGGATATCTGGTGGCATGGTCCACTACCACCAAGATAAACCTATTGCCTGAAGCAGTAGGAGGGTCAAGGGGGCCAACTATGTCAACCCCTACCCTTTCAAAGGGAACCCCAACCACAGGCGGTGGAATAAGGGGTGCCTTCGGAGTGCCACCTGTTTTGCCACTGGCTTGACAGGTTTCACAGGACTTACAAAATTCCTTTGTGTCCTCTGACATTCTAGGCCAATGAAACAAGGGGACAAGCCTGTCCCAAGTTTTCATTTGCCCTAAATGTCCAGCTAAGGGAATGTCGTGGGCTAGAGTTAGGAAGAACTCTCTGTATTGCTGAGGAATCACCAATCTCCTGGCAGCTCCAGGTTTTGGATCCATTGCTTCAGTATACAAGAGGTTGTCCTCCCAGTAAACTCTGTGAGAGTCACTGACATCCCCATTTGCTTGTTTGACAGCTTGCTGTCTTAGACCCTCTAGTGTGGGACAGGTCTGCTGTGACACACTCAGCTCCTCCCTGGCAGGCCACCCTCCACCCAAAAGCTCAGCAGTGTCTGCTTCCAGCTCCTCTGGTGTAGGTTCTGCACAGGGTGGAAATTCTTCTTCCTCAGAAGTTGAATCCACTGTAGAGGGAGGGATAGTAGGTAGTGTTTTACCTTTACTAACCCTAGCTTTAGGGAGCACTTGGTCCATTCTTCCAGGATCCAAGTCACCCTGTCCTTTTTGCTTTTTGGCCTGAGCCTGGTTAAAGCAAAAATATGCCCTGGAATGCCCAGCATTGCTGCATGAGCCTCCAACTCCACTTCTGCCCAAGCTGATGTCTCTAAATCGTTCCCTAGTAGACAGTCTACAGGTAAATCTGAGGCAACCACAACTTTCTTTGGACCAGTAACCCGCCCCCAGTTGAGATTCACAACAGCCATGGGGTGGCTAAGAGTGTTGTTATGAGCATCAGTCACTTGGTACTGGTGACCAAGTAGGTGTTGTTCAGGGTGGACCAGTTTCTCTATTACCATGGTAACACTGGCACCTGTGTCCCTGTACGCCTGAACCTCAACACCATTTATTAGGGGAAGTTGCTTGTACTTATCCATATTAAGGGGGCAAGCAACCAAGGTGGCCAAATCAATGACACCCTCAGAGACTAACACAGCCTCTGTGGTCTCCCTAACAAGACCAACCCCAACTAAATTACCAAAAGTGAGCCCAGCTACTCCCTTGGATTGGCTATTAGCAGGTTTGCTCCCACCACCACTGCTATTACTAGGGGCACTAGGTGTATCAGTAGGGGTTGTAGTGGTAGGAGGCTTGGTGCTTTTCTTTGGACAACTGGGATCAGTTGTCCAATGGCCTTTTATTTTACATAAATAGCACCATGGTTTCTTAACTTGATTTGAAGAGGATTTGGGACCACCACCCCCGCCAGAGTGTTTTTGTGGGCCTGATGAAGACTCATTTTTAGATTCGTCCCCACCCTTGTCTGAAGACTTACCATCCTTCTTCTTGCCATCCTTTTCACCCCCTGTTAGAACTTTTCTGTTCACCATTGTTCTGACCCATTTGTCTGCCTTCTTTCCCAATTCTTGGGGAGAGGTCAGATCAGAGTCTACTAGGTACTGGTGCAACAAATCAGACACACAATTATTAAGAATATGCTCTCTCAGGATTAAGTTATACAGGCTTTCATAGTCAGAAACTTTACTGCCATGTAACCACCCCTCCAAGGCCTTCACTGAATGGTCAACAAAGTCTACCCAGTCTTGTGAAGACTCCTTTTTGGTTTCTCTGAACTTGATCCTGTACTGTTCAGTGGTTAAGTCATAACCACCTAGGAGTGCATTCTTAAGAACTGTAAAATCATTGGCATCACTTTCCTTAACAGTAAGGAGCCTATCCCTACCCTTTCCACTGAAAGATAGCCATAGGATAGCATCCCACTGCTTTTGAGGGACCCCCTGTACATTAAGGGCCCTCTCAAGTGCAGCAAACTACTTGTTAATGTCATTGTAAGGGGGAACTATCTTGTGCAGATTCCTAGAATCATGCTCTTTTACAGGATTACTATCTGTAATACTGCTGCTGCCACCATGGGGTCCACACCCCAACCTCTGTCTTTCTTTTTCTAAGTCCAAATGCTTGTCTCTCTAGATCCAGCTGTTGCTTCTTGAGCTTCAGTCTGGATTCTTCCACTCTCAATCTATTGAGTTCCCTTTCTAACATTCTGTCTTCAGGAAGGGCGGGTTGGGCATGCTTTGACACAGAAGAATGGTGTGAATGAACAGAGGGAGACCTGTCCCGAACAGATGGCACTCTAACAACCTAGCCTAAAGGAGTAACCTCTATACTATGATGAGAACTCACATCAGTACCAACCCTGCTAGGTGGCCTGCTAAGGGGCAGGTTGGGAAGGTTCCCTTCTAACTCTTTTACTGGGGGTGCCCCAGAATCAGAGTGTGAACCATCAGCCAATCTCTCACCAGAGGTGCCAACTAAGGTCTTATCCTGTTCAATGAGCATATTAACTAACAGTTCTCTTGAGGGATTCTTCCCTACCCCTAAACCTCTTTCAATGCAGAGACTCCTTGCTCCTTTCCAGCTAAGGTGATCATAAGCAACTCTGGTCAGATCAACAGTTTGACCTGTACCAGACATGATAGAAAAGGTTTAAGGGACAGAAAAAGAAAGAAAAAGTTTCAGTACTTTTTAAGGAACAGAAAAAAAACTTTAAAAACTTAAAAAAAAACTTTTTGAAAGTTTTAGAGGTACTTTTCAGCACTTAGCAAAAAGAGTAAGAGAAGAAAAGCAAAACGTTTTGGTTAGGTGTACATACACTGAACTTGTTTTGTATATTTTTCTCTTATGAAAAGTACAAAATGACAAAGTGGTAAGTAGTTGCAAGTACTTATCCCACCGCTGCACAACCAATGTAGGAGGCTGGCATGGTTTGTAGTGAGTACCAAGAGGTACTTACACTCTGCACCAGGTCCAGTTATCCCTTATTAGTGTAGAAGAGGTGTCTAGCAGCTTAGGCTGATAGAAAAGGTAGCTTAGCAGAGCAGCTTAGGCTGAACTAGGAGACGTGTGAAGCTCCTACTATACCCCAGGTGTCATATGCACAATATCACAAGAAAACACAATACACAGATATACTAAAAATAAAGGTACTTTATTTTTATGACAATATGCCAAAGTATCTCAGTGGGTACCCTCAGTATGAGGATAGCAAATATACACAAGATATATGTACACAATACCAAAATATGCAGTAATAGCAATAGAAAACAGTGCAAGCAATGTATAGTCACAATAGAATGCAAACGGAGCACATAGGTATAGGGGCAACACAAACCATATACTCTAGAAGTGGAATGCGAACCACGAATGGACCCCAAACCTATGTGAGCTTGTAGAGGGTCGCTGGGACTGTAAGACAACAGTGAGGGTTAGAAAAATAGCCCACCCCAAGACCCTGAAAAGTGGGTGCAAAGTGCACCTAAGTTCCCCAGAGAGCACAGAAGTCGTGATAGGGGAATTCTGCAAGGAAGACAAATACCAGCAATGCAACAATGATGGATTTCCAGACGAGAGTACCTGTGGAACAAGGGGACCAAGTCCAAGAGTCACGATCAAGTCGGGAGTGGGCAGATGCCCAGGAAATGCCAGCTGTTGGTGCAAAGAAGCTGCCACTGGATGGTAGAAGCTGTGGATTCTGCAAGAACGAAGAGGGCTAGAAACTTCCCCTTTGGAGGATGGATGTCCCACGTCGTGAAAAAGCTTGCAGAGGTGTTTCCGTGCAGAAAGACCGCAAACAAGCCTTGCCAGCTGCAAGGGTCGCGGTTAGGGTTTTTGGATGCTGCTGTGGCCCAGGAGGGACCAGGGTGTCGCCAATTGCGAGAGGAGACATAGGGCGCGTCCAGCAAGACAAAGAGCCCACTCAGAAGCAAGCAGCACCCGCAGAAGTGCCGGAACAGGCACTACAAAGTGGAGTGAACCGGAGCTCACCCGAAGTCACAAAGGAAGGTCCCACGATGCCGGAGGACAACTCAGGAGGTCGTGCACTGCAGGTTAGAGTGTTGGGGACCCAGGCTTGGCCGAGCACAAAGGAAATCCTGGAAGAGTGCACAGGAGCCGGAGCAGCTGCAAATCGCGCGGTACCCAGCAATGCAGGCTAGCGTGGGGAGGCGAGGACTTACCTCCACCAAACTTGGACTGAAGAGTCACTGGACTATGGGAGTCGCTTGGACAGAGTTGCTGAGTTCAAGGGACCTCGCTCGTTGTGCTGAGAGGAGACCCAGAGGACCGGTGATGCAGTCTTTTGGTGCCTGCGGTTGCAGAGGAAAGATTCCGTCAACCCACGGGAGATTTCTTCAGAGCTTCTAGTGCAGAGAGGAGGCAGACTACCCCCACAGCATGCACCACCAGGAAAACAGTCGAGAAGGTGGACGGATCAGCGTTACAAGGTCGCAGTAGTCGTCTTTGCTACTTTGTTGCAGTTTTGCATGCTTCCAGATCAGTCAGCGGTCGATTCCTTGGCAGAAGGTGAAGAGAGAGATGCAGACGAACTCTGATGAGCTCTTGCATTCGTTATCTAAAAAATTTCCCAAAGCAGAGACCCTAAATAGCCAGAAAAGGAGTTTTGGCTACTTAGGAGAGAGGATAGACTAGCAACACCTGGAGGAGCCTATCAGAAGGAGTCTCTGACGTCACCTGCTGGCACTGGCCACTCAGAGCAGTCCAGTGTGCCAGCAGCACCTCTGTTTCTAAGATGGCAGAGGTCTGGAGCACACTGGAGGAGCTCTGGGCACCTCCCAGGGGAGCTGCAGGTCAGGGGAGTGGTCACTCCCTTTCCTTTGTCCAGTTTCGCGCTAGAGCAGGGCTGGGGGATCCCTGAACCGGTGTAGACTGGCTTATGCAGAAATGGGCACCATCTGTGCCCATGAAAGCATTTCCAGAGGCTGGGGGAGGCTACTCCTCCCCAGCCCTAACACCTTTTTCCAAAGGGAGAGGGTGTAACACCCTCTCTCTGAGGAAGTCCTTTGTTCTGCCTTACTGGGCCAAGCCTGGCTGGACCCCAGGAAGGCAGAAACCTGTCTGAGGGGTTGGCAGCAGCAGCTGCTGCAGTGAAACCCCAGGAAAGGTAGTTTGGCAGTACCCGGGTCTGAGCTAGAGACTCGGGGGATCATGGAATTGTCTCCCCATTGCCAGAATGGCATTGGGGTGACAATTCCATGATCTTAGACATGTTACATGGCCATGTTCGGAGTTACCATTGTGACGCTATACGTATGTCGTGACGTATGTATAGTGCACACGTGTAATGGTGTCTCCGCACTCACAAAGTCCGGGGAATTTGCCCTGAACAATGTGGGGGCATCTTGGCTAGTGCCAGGGTGCCCACACACTAAGTAACTTAGCACCCAACCTTTACCAGGTAAAGGTTAGACATATAGGTGACTTATAAGTTACTTAAGTGCAGTGGTAAATGGCTGCGAAATAACGTGGACGTTATTTCACTCAGGCTGCGATGGCAGGCCTGTGTAAGAACTGTCAGAGCTCCCTATGGGTGGCAAAAGAAATGCTGCAGCCCATAGGGATCTCCTGGAACCCCAATACCCTGGGTACCTCAGTACCATATACTAGGGAATTATAAGGGTGTTCCAGTATGCCAATGTAAATTGGTGAAATTGGTCACTAGCCTGTTAGTGACAATTTGGAAAGAACTGAGAGAGCATAACCACTGAGGTTCTGGTTAGAAGAGCCTCAGTGAGACAGTTAGTCATAACACAGGTAACACATACAGGGCACACTTATGAGCACTGGGGCCCTGGCTGGCAGGGGCCCAGTGACACATACAACTAAAACAACATATATACAGTGAAATATGGGGGTAACATGCCAGGCAAGATGGTACTTTCCTACACTGATCAAGCAGGTTTGATTTAAGATTTATTAAATGCTCAATTAATGCACTATTTAACGTTAGTTTCAAATGTACTGCTCCCCGTCCTACCAACCTGAGTATTGGAAAAGACCCCACATATCCCGGTGTATACGTAGATTGAAACTCAGGAGTAACAAACAACAAATCGACAGAGAGATTATACCTATCTTCTTATACTTGTGAGCTCCTTGACCATGCCTGTCAGTAAAACCTTTGCAGTCTGCTGTTGCTTGTGTCAATGTAACAGAACATGTGCTTGTACAGTAGAAATAAATGATAATAAAGATGCAGGTTGGAATTTGTCTTGAAACATTTGAGGATGGAACTCATATAAACAGCAGAAAGGGGAATTACTTAAAGAAGGATGTAAAGGGACAATGTAGGCAAACTCAGCAAGTGGTAGCTACACAGCCCATTGTTCCTAATGATTGAGAGATCTTCCAAAGCCTGATTCACCCATTCTGTTTGTCCATGTGTCTAAGGATGTAACCAAAGGATTGGAAATTAAATATAGTCTGAGAAAAAAAGCATATTCCAAAATGTATAAATAAATTGAGCGTCTCTGTCTAAATTAATAAAGGTTGATGGTATATAAACCATGTAAATGTACCATTGTTTAAAAAAAAAAAGTAACTGAAAAGCTGTAACAAATCTAAAAGTAGTACAAAGTCATCGGATTTGGTTAAAAAAAATATATATATATTTATCAGTTGTCAGAAGACCTATAATACAGTTCATCCATTTTTTTCCAAGGTTTGTTGGGAGTGTTAAGTGGTGCGAATAATCCAGTGGTTCATTGTTTTGATGTTTTCATTTGGGTGCAGATTGTACACCCAGACACGTCTGACTATAGGCCAGCAAAAATGTCTAGAAACTAAAAAGAATGATTTTCATCACAATGTCATGCCCATGGGCCATTATAACAGCAGGATAAGATTTGAGATTGTTACTGGTTTTTTTTCAAGTATAAACAATTTTCTCTTACAATATAATAGACCTTCCAGTTAAATCTTGTATGATGGATTTACTGAAGCATTGTACAAGGTCTGTCATTTCTATTTCTTTTCTTGAAAGATTCAAAAGTCTTCTACCTTAGAGTTTGTTACTTTCTGTAATGATAATTTACAGGGTATTTCTGATATGACACCCAAAGATTCCTTTTGTATTGATAAGGCACTAGGTTTGCCATGACACTTACCTGGTCTATAATTGATGTTGAATTTGAACAATGAAAAGGAACATTCACTTAAGGTGTCTGGAATAGGTACATTTCATGGATTTCATTTCTTTATTTCTTATGGTCTGTACATACTGTAACTGTGACGCTGTGAAGTCCGGCAGCATTCCACTTGCGGCCCGTAGTCAGATCGGCAGTCTGTGTTTCGGGCAGCCATTCCTGCTGCGGGCTGCTTTTCAGTTCGCAAACTGTTTTTTGGGTCGCAGCGCGACCTAAAACTTTCCCTTTGGGCTCTGTTTCATGCTGCGCCCATCTTTTACCCCCCCTAGTTTTACTTACCTGTTTCTTCCTGTTTTTATTCTTTTCTTCTTTTTTCTCTTTTTTCTTTTTTGATCCTTCTTGGCCCTATTTTCTCTTTCCCAGGAGTCTGTGTTTCCTTCCATGCATGCCTTGCTCCCTACCTTTTATACTACGGCTATTTTTTCCATTTAATTTAATGTGGCTTTTCCCAATTCAAGATGGTGTCTTCATTACTTCCTGCATGTCACTTCCTGTTTGTCAGTATATAAGCACAGTTGGTATTCTGTTCCTTGCATTGCAAACACTTCCGTTCCGGTTGTGCTCCTCGCTCCTGTATCCTGCGA
Source organism: Pleurodeles waltl (assembly GCF_031143425.1). NCBI lineage: Eukaryota > Metazoa > Chordata > Amphibia > Caudata > Salamandridae > Pleurodeles > Pleurodeles waltl. The sequence continues at coordinate 71,350,961 of NC_090448.1, forward strand.
TTTTAGGCTTCACCTGCTTGTTCCAGACTTTTTTGACTCATTTTTTTTCTTTTCTTGATATCTTTTTCAGGAGTTCCTCAAACTGATGATTTTCCCAAGTTGTTTTTTTTCCTCAGGGACTCCTTCTGGAGGTTACAGCTTGCTTGGTGTTCTATTATCAGCAACACCGTGGCTACTGGAAAGGGTTGACCCTACCTTGGTCAATCCAGAACAAGCAAGAAATGGTGGTACCCAGAAACTGGCAGATTACAGCGGTAAGAAGTGTTCAGGTTGTGACAGTAACTGGACATAAAGCACCGTCTAAATGATGGTACAATTGAAAGAACACCTTCTTAAAGGCCAATAAATCACTTTCATAAATCGTATAGCTTGTCTAATTGAAATGTAAGGTTCTTGAAATAAAAGCCACATTGTGTACTGCTTATGTGACAGGATTCTCCGCACAAGTATAACCCCTATAGATATATGATGAGGCATCAGTCTTTACAGTAAAAGGTAGATAAAGTTTACTTGTTTGAGAATAGGTGCATAAAGTAAAACCCTTTTTAAGCATGCAAAGGCTTCTTGCTGCTTGGGTTCCCAATGGAACATCATATTGGATTATACTAGACAAAAAATGTGAGGGGCAGGGGTAGAAAATCCTTCAATAAAATGGTGATAAAAGTTGTCAAAATTCAGAAATTGCCAAAAGTCCTTTAAATTCTGAGGTTGTGATCAATCCAAGGGTGCAGAAATCATACGTATACCTTTATCGACTATCAAAAAGCTCAAACATGAAACTGAGGTTGTTTTTAAAAATACATTTTCTCATTTACGACAAAAGGAATGTTTTTATTGTCATAATAATACATCTCCTACATGTTTCCTGTGAACTTCCAAAGTATCCAAAAATATGAATGTCATCTAGATATATAACAACATAAGTATCTATTTGATAAATAGATCTGAAGATATCAGTAACAAAATGTTGAACTTCCACGGGGCATGACATAATCTGAAGGGAATAACAAGATACTTGTAATGTCCATTTCTGTTGTTAAATATTGTCTTCTACTCATCTCCTCCTTGAATTCACACCAAAATTACAGGCCCCACGTAGATCCAATTTAGAGGATATCTTAGCTCTACCAAATGTTGCCAAACTGCTGAATTCAACAAGAGTCGATAACTATCGTTAATGGTTAGAGCATTTTGTTTTTGGAAATCCACATAGGGCCTTAACTCCCCATTTTGCTTTAGTACAAAAATTAGAGTGGCTCTTGTAGTAGATGACAAATGCCCAAAGAAGTATTTGGCCAGATTTTCTTCTAAATATTTGTAAGCACTTCATCTTTCTTTAATGTCAGAGAGTAAATAATATAATTTTGAATTTTAGCTTCAGTTGATACATTTGTACAACACTCACACATCCTATGTGGGTAAAACATCAGCAGATTTTTGCACTAAAGAGAGCTTGGAACTCTAAGTAATAATTTAGAAGACATAGGCCCTCATTACAACCCTGGCGGTCAAAGACAGCCAGGGTTGAAGTGGCGATCGCACCGCCAACAGGCTGGCGTTACAATTCACCATATTTTGACCGCGGCCGTCACACACTGGGACTGGCGGTTTTCCACCATGTTTGTCTCGGAGGTTTGAATCAGCCAGGTGCCCTGGGGATTTTGACTCCCCTTCCCGCCAGCCTGTCCAGAAAGGCTGGCAGGGAGGGGAGTCACAGGGCCCCTGGGGGCCCGTGCACTGCCCATGCACTTAGCAGTAATGGGCAGTGCAGGGGCCCCCAGGCACAGCCCTGTTGCGATTTTCACCATCTGCCTGGCAGACAGTGAAAAGCGCTACCTGTGCTGCTGCACCCGCTGAACTGCCACATTGCCGCCGGCTCCACTGCCACATTGCCGCCGGGTTTTCGGCCGCATGGGCGGCCGTCTGGCGGTACAACCTTGGCGGTCGGCCTCGTCCGACCGCCAAGGTTGTAATGAGGGCCAAAGTGTTTCCACCTTGTTTATAATTTTCCAGTTAAATATGTAATGTCTTTGTGTTACAAGTTAAATAATGCGCTTTACATACATTTGATGCTAGGGTTATGTTACCCTAGCTGCTCCTAGAGTTTTGGAAAAGTGGGACACTACATTTAATCAAAACAGATTAACTCACAATATGCTAGTTGTGTAGCTAGAGTTAGTGATTCTGTTTCATGACATATCTCTTCTGCAGTTAATGGTGTCTCCTCAATGCCTTTAATTGGCTTTTGAAATTATGTTTGACTTAGTCCAAACTGAATGCTTATCTGAAAATCTCTGGTTTTTAAAACAGTGTGATGCATCAGACTCAGTTAACCCCAGAACATTAAGTGGTCCTATCAAGGTAGCAATTATAACTCAAACAAAGAATTGTGCTAGATTTTTTGAAGACACCTGATTTTTCATCATGTTAATTAAGGACTGCACAATTCCCTCTAATTGATGGCACTGATAAAGTGATTGAACTTGTCAGAATGCAATCATAATCCATTTTTTCTCTGCCTTTCTTTCTCCTCCAATGTTAGGTGGTTTTGATTTCCTCCAATTTGTTATGGATCCTCCCCTGGTGCTCTGTAAATAGGAGGATGCCAATAATGTGCAGTGTCTCTCTTTTCTTTTCATTGCTTGAGCTGATTGTTGAATTGCAAGATTAAATCAAGCAACTCATTGGTAGTTGTTGTATGATTAGCAACCATGGATATGCAACACATTCTTGAGTGCTTTGTTGAGCCATTGGTACAATACTACTGTGCCATCTTGATCCATGCTGCCTCTACTTCTAGTTGAGTGAATTGACTGATGTAGGAAATAGAACCTCTTTGTCATAATAGCAATAACATGTATGAGCAGTATTTTTTGTTTCTCTGCTTTCCAAAAGGGCTTATATTGAGCCAGGATCATATTGTTGTAGCCAAGGCATTTGTTTTTCCATGATTGGCATATTTTATTTTTTAGTAAATCCCTAGTAAAGTGCACTAGAGGTGCCCAGGGCTTGTAAATCAAATGCTACTAGTGGGCCTGCAGCACTGATTGTGCCATCCACATGAGTAGCCCTGTAAACATGTCTCAGACCTGCCACTGCAGTGTCTGTGTGTGCAGTCTTGCACTGCCAATTTGACCTGGCAAGTGTACACACTTGCCAGGCCCCAACCTTCCCTTTTTATACATGTAAGGCACCCCTAAGGTAGGCCCTAGGTAGACCCCTGCGCAGGGTGCAGTGTATATTTAAGGTATGACATGTAGTGATGTGTTTTTACATGTTTTAACAGTGAAATTCTGCCAAATTCGGTTTTCACTGTTGCAAGGCCTATCTCTCTCATAGGTTAACACGGAGGCTGCCTGTAAATATTCTCAAAGTGCAGTTTCCTTCTGAGAGCAGATAGAAATATGGAGTCTGGGGTCTTTGAAATCACAATTTAAAAATACATCTTTTAGTGAAGTTGGTTATTAGATTGTTAGTTTGAAAATGCCACTTTTAGAAAGTAGGTATTTTCTTGCTTAAACCATTCTGTGTCTGTTTGTGGATTCCCTGTCTGGGTCAAACTGACAGTTGGACTGTTTGTGAATCTCCTCTAGACAGTGACACAAAGGGAGCTGGGGTGTAGCCTGCATATCCTGATGAGCCATCTTGTCTAGAGTTGAGGGAGTAGTGGTCACTTACACCTGAATCTGTTGTGCCTGCCGTCACACAATGCAGTCTCCAACCCCCTAGAGTGTGTATGGGGCCTGGCCTAGGCAATGCAGTATCCTGTACACAACAGAGACTTTTCTTTGAAGTTGGGCAACTTCAAAGGCAGAAAAGGGTATCGGACCCAAAACCCCAGACTTTAGATTTCTTTAAGATTTGCTTCTGGAACCAAGAGGAGCCTCTGCCAAGGAGAAGAGCTGAGGAGAAGTGCTGCCCCTGCCTGTGACTGTGCTTTGTTGGGCTATCCTGCAGTTGCTGCTTCTGCCTGTGAAAGGGGACAAAGACTGGACTTTGTGGTATAGTCCTGCTTGAGAAGAATCTCCAAGGGCTTAGACTGAGCTTGCCCCCTGTTCTGAAGTCTCAGGGCCATCAAAGACTTCCTCTGCCAGCATCTGGACTCTCTGCTAACACTCCTGCCCTGCCAAGTGGTGCCTAATCCAGTCCCTGGGCCCTTGAAAGGAGAAACAGGTGGAAAACCAAGAAAAACTAAGTGTACCGACTTCGGACGATCCCGGACCGATGCCGCTGCTGGAGTCTGTGACCCGCCTGCACCTGAAGCCTAGACTGCGCTTGCCCCCTGTCCTGAAGTATCAGGGCCACCAAAGACTTTCTCTGCCAGCACCTGGACCCTCTGCTAAGACTCCTGCCCTGCCAAGTGGTGCATAAACAAGTCCCTGGGCCCTTAAAAGGAGAAGCAGGTGGAAAACCAACAAAAACCAAGTGTACCGACTTCGGACGACCCCGGACCGACGCCGCTGCCGGAGTCTGTGACCCGCCTGCACCTGAAGCCGTGGTCCTTGCTGGAGTGTGACGACCCCGCAGCAGCCCCGCTGAAGTCTGCGACTCCGTGAGTCCCGAAGTGCCATGTCACTGACGTCCGTGACACGCGACTTCGTTGCACCGCGCCATGACCGCCGAACATCGACTCTGCTGGAAGTGCGTGGATCCAGTGCTTTGCACTGACGCCACCTCACCTCCACTGCTCTGCAGTAAGGACCCAACGCCTCTTTGTGACACCTCTGCTCCTCCGCACTGGAACCGGCGCCGCATCGGATCCAGCAATGCCGGGAACCCAGACTCCATGCACCGGCTTGTTTCCGCATTTTCACACGGTACTGTACCAGGGGGTCCAGCTGACTCTGTGACCGGTGCCATTAGGCCATTAGCGTCAGATTATTGGGAACGATTCTGTCGCAACGCAGTGATATCAGCTAGTCGAAACATTTGTGTTTCTAAGCGCTATATTGAAGTTTAATCTTTAAAAATTCATAACTTTGCTTGTGTATGTTGGATTTTTGTGTGTTTTGGTCTTGTTTTGTTTAGATAAATATTGGCTATTTTTCTAACCTGGTGTTGTCATTTTGTGGTGTTTTCACTGTATTACTGTGTGTGTTGGTACAACTACTTTACACATTGTCTTTGGGTTAAGCCTTTCTGCTTGTGCCAAGCTACCAAGGAGGTAAGCGGGGGTTAACCGGGTATGTTTCTCCTTTGCCGTGACTAGGGTGAGGGTCGTTGCTTGGACAGGGGGTAACCTCACTGCCAACTAAAGACCCCATTTCTAACAGCTAGGCAGTGACCAGAGACAGGGTGGGGTCTTTGTGCAGGAGCAACTCTCTTCTGTGGATCAGGACTCCTTTTTTGCTGACACAGTTATGCAACACTAGAATATGTTGGTGGGTGTGTGCGCTGAGCAACAACACCACATTTTTGAATGTCCATTATGCTGGCACATTTCAGCACATAATTTGAGCAGTTGTTTACCATGGCTAAGCCCCTGAACTAATTTTAGGGCAACAGAACTTACCTCAGGTGTCTGGACTCACAACTGCACTGTTCACGCAGTGGCCTGATAGTTGTACATTTTTTACAAAACAACTTCTACTGCTGAGTAGTATTAGAAATTGTGAGACACACATATTTATTTTAGGAATTACACAGCTACTACCAATAAATTCTTCAAATACCCTTTGTGGTCACTATCGCCTAGCACTGAGCTACTCATAGAGCCAACTAGGCTCAATATTACAATGCTAACCATCTCATTTATAAAAAAAAATCAAAACGAATGGGAATACATTTCCAAATTATTCCTGAATGATTACTAAATTCACAACCAATCCTCATAATTAAGATCAAATCATATACATTGTATCAATTTCATAGTTTTATTTTTTTAGTAATGCTCATTAATTCACCAGGTGATGTTCAACATATACCTACCTCAATGTGTTACGCTATTCATCAGGAGTATAAAGCAGCATATTTTGTTACAAAACCTGATATTTCAGTTGTGATAAATTGTGATATTGTTCTTTGAAATGCATCATAACCTGCCACTTGATGTTATAGGTGCCAATTTTGCTTTTGTGTTTGTTTAATCGCCTTTAACTTCTATACAGTTTTGCTTAAATAATCTAGACAATATTGGGCATTTTAATAGATAAATATAAAACAAACTATTGCTTGTAGCAATTCGTATCAAACTAAATGTTCCTGTAGACTATGGATGGTCCAGGGTGTTGGATTGGAAATTGAGCTCATGTCAATGAAAGTTTGAGAAGCCCGGCACTCTAATAAAAAACATTTGCTACTACACGGTATCTCAGGGTGCAGTCTCTCACTGTTTCCTTCTCAGTGTCTTATCCTCATTGGTCTTCTATCTTGCTTTTGCTTGACTCACTCACCCCACCTTGACTCACTCACCCCATGACCCAACATACACATCTATAATCCCAAAGGTTTTTCTCTGTCTCATCTTCACATCTTCAGAAATGTGCACGTGATATCCCAGAGAATTTCACTTAAGAACATATTGGTGTAGGTTTCTGACATTGGTCCAGCATATGTGGTCTCCTTGTCCAGCACGCCTTGTCATGTATCTGCACTCCTTGCCGTCCACATAGTAATGTGTCCTTCTTCTTCCTTTTCATCGCAAAAAACAGCTAAATACTGTTCAAATAGTAAAAAAACTTTTAAAATATTTTGAAAACATTGGGAACTATGAATCTCAAACCCCAATATATTTATCCAACTGCACCAGTGACGACTTATCAATGTACTGGTAATTTGAAGAATACATTCACAAATGGTGCATGAAGAGTTCTCATTGGTACATTGTAATCAAAGCCAACACCATGAAAAATCCAAACACTGGAGTAAAAAATCTATTTTTAGCAAAGGGCTACTTGAAACACTTCTTTTTTAATCTTTCAATTAAAAGACCTAGGTGGTCGCATTGGCAGTGAAATGCGGTCGTGTGCTGTGTGGTGAGGTTCTATGGTGGCATAAAGAGAAATGAAAAACAAGACTTAACAAAAACAAAAGAAACATTTGCACCTCCAGCATAAAGTTGTCAGAAAGCACTTACCTTTTTCTTTGCATACAATGAAAGCAATGCACTCTTTCGTCTCTCACTGACTCCATCCATGACCTAATAGAACAACAAAATCATTGCCTGTGGTAGAAATGGGAAAAGGGAATGAGATAAGAGAAAAAATCGAGACACAGGCCACCACAGGTTGGACTACTCATCATTACTGCTGGTCAGGGACATCTGCAGCTCGAAGTTTGTAGCTAAAGGAAATGAGGGATATCTTAGTAACCTACCATGCAAATCTTGCACCTAACTCTAACAGGTAAAGAACATACCTATTCTCCACCTCCGTGTAACAAACACTATGGGGGTCATTCCGACCCCGGCGGTCCGGATGCGGGAGCACCACCAACAGGCTGGCGGTGCCCCGCAGGGCATTCTGACCGCGGCGGTTTGGCCGTGGTCAGACAAGGAAAACCGGCGGTCTCCCTCCGGTTTTCCGCTGCCCTGGCTGTGCCGCCATGGGGGATTCCGACCCCCTCACCGCCATTCTGTTCCTGGCGGCTACGACCGCCAGGAACAGGATGGCAGTGAGGAGTGTCGTGGGGCCCGTAAGAGGGCCCCACTTTGTATTTCAGTGTCTGCTGTGCAGACACTGAAATACGCGACGGGTGCCACTGCACCCGTCGCACATACCCACTCCGCCGGCTCCATTCGGAGCCGGCTTCCTCGTGGGGAGGGGTTTCCCGCTGGGCTGGCGGGCGGCCCTCTGGCGGTCGCCCGCCAGCCCAGCGGGAAAGCCAGAATGGCCTCCGCGGTCTTTTGACCGCGGAGCGGCCATTTGGCGGCTCCCTCCAGGCGGGCGGCTCCCGCCGCCCGCCGGGCTCAGAATGAGCCCCAATGTGGTTTAAAATGAAAGCAGCATATCCTGAACATGAAGCATACAAGAAATTTGCATCTTATATATATGTTAACACACAATGAAATCTACGGGACCCGACAAAAGACACCTTAAAGTTTGGATTATGTGTAAAGAGAATGGAAGGAAAAGTATTTTCTTTTACTTAAAAAACCATCATCCACTAGTGTGGCATGCTTCATCATCAGACACACCCTAGTGATGTTCATCCAGAGTTGGTTCAACCTCTAATGAGAGAGCGCTTAAGGTTCTATGTAGGCAAAAACGGGAAGTTAAAATTGACTAGAGAAATAAGCCTATAATTATTTATCTGGGACTCCACATGCAAGAATAAAAAGGGTTAAGGTGGATGTATCAGAGCCTTAGAGTCTCCAACATCCATTAATCATCATTCATCATCAACATGTAGCGGATATGGCGTGTAGGTCTGTGGCTTTCATCAGTACTTAAATTCCTACTTAATGATATGCTAGTCACAAACTTAAGGTGGCGAAAATGCATTCATCTCTTTCACTTGTGTCAAGCATACAGAACAGTTGTTTTTTTCAAGCACTAATGACCCCCAGCATATGGGGAAGGTAATGGCTCCCTGTAGTCACACATTCATCTAGGGTTGCTTGTCACATCTTCTTCGCTGGAATGTGGAGTGTGCTTTTGGGAGTCTAGCTCCTTGAACCTCACTTCTTCTGTTCTGTTGTAAATGTTTGTGATTGCTTATATGTATGTTCATCAACAATGCTTCCCTATTACTAAGATAAATACTCCCAGCTTCATAATTATGTGTTCTCTGTTGAAGGTAAGCTCTGTTATTACTTGGCTCTTTGTGCCACTGAAAACTTTGTTAGCAGGCATTAGCATTCTGGGGTTCCTTTGAATGGCAAAACGTATATCACATCCTAAGAACTCATAATAGCTCATGCATAATCATATATACATATGGGGGGCTATTCACAAACTGCACTTGGTAGTACATTTTATACTACTACAAAATATACTACAAAATGCTGTTCACAAAGCGAAGTGTGGTGTTTACTCCACTGCCTCTCCTATGCCTATATGTGCAGAGATATCCACCCTGATATATGTTTTAATAGTAATTGTGGGAGGGACACAGGGGCGGGGCTGGAAAATGGAAAATACTTATGAATAAAGTATAGTGGTTAGGGAAGGAGTAAGGAGAAGTTTAAGGGTCAGTGATGGTGAAGGAGGGATTTAGGGAAAGATGCCAATCCACCCACAAAAGAGTAAGCTCATAACTATTCGCAAACTATACTTCCATGGTTACTACAGTCAAAAAAGGGACCCACAACAGCAGTAAATTACTCCAGCTTAGAGCTCACACCATACATGGCCAACTACTGGTTTTGGAATTCACTCCATAGAAAATGATAGAGTTAGAAATTTAAACTAAAACCCCATAGGAAATGCTGTTAAATTAAAGTAAAATATTTAAATAATAGTCACAAATATTAATAAATATATTTAAATGTTAAAAACAATTTATAGAAATGGTAAATATTTTCAATTTAATTAAAAAATATATAAATTAACCTTTTTCAATTTTAGAAATAATATAACAATGAATTGTGTTACAATACAGTGACATTACTTTTAATAAATCCTTTATATCAGTTTTAATAATTATTTTAATAATTATTAATGTTATATAAAAAAAACTATGCTTTTAGGTGGGAATTATTTTTTAAATGAAACCTCAGAAAAAATATATTTAATTTACTATATTTACACTAATTAAGTGTTCCATTTAAAATTAATTTACTAGTGCGGTAATAATAATTATTAATCATGGTGAATAGAACTAATTAAAAGTAATTTAATTTAATTTGATTTTATCCAAGTGCGTTTTTACATTATTTCGAAAATGCAAAAAAGGTCATTAAATTAAATTATTTTTACCACTAAATTATGTTTATACTGTTAAATATTTTAAACATTTTAATTTAATTTAGCATTATTTCCAATGGGGATTTAGTTTAAATTGCTATCTCCATTATTGTCTATGGGAGATTATTGCACTACTAAGGGTGGGCCATATGTGGTACTAGACTTACTGTTGTTTTTTTTTTTTTTAGTAACATCTTACATTTGTAAGTTAGGCTATGGCTCTTTCTTTAGGGGGCTAGGAAATGTAAGTTACACTTTTTCACTTTTTAAGTAACTTTACATGTGGATTTTGTGAGTAGCCAAAAGTAGTAAAATTCATTAAAAACACAGGATTAAATTAAGGATAAAATTACTCACAAGTATAAGTTATTTTTGTGAATAGCCCTGAATGTATGTAACATTATATGGTATGGGAATTCTTTCTTTTCCATCACAGGCTCAAAACCCCAAGTTTAAATGACAAGGTGTTAAACTTTCCAGCAATGATCACAGTCAAATGTTGAGAAATAGTTCAAAGTTTGTTTCCTCAGCATTGTATATTCCAAATACTTTTCAGTAGTCCAAGATGTCCACCAGTAAACTCCAATGGAAGTAACTGTTTTTTAAAAAAGGAAATCCTGACTCTACCTAGCATAATCCTTGGTGTTGCAACATTGTATTATGATTGCCAAGCAAGGAAGCTGTGATTGATGTGGAAAGAGATACCCAGTAGCCTAAAATGGCTTGGCCGTCTCAAAAGAGCATGAGTACTCAAGGACTGCTGGGAAATGTAGTTTGTCATTGTGGGTTCCATTACGTAGTGTGTTTTCCACACACGTAAATGATGCAGTGCTGCATTTCATTTAAAACATGACTCAAAGGTAAGGAGCCGGCTAAACTGCCACTCCCTGGAATGACCTTGTAGCATGCATAAATTATGTAAAATATTGGTAAATTATATTGTGGGTACAAAATCCCAAATAAAAGACTTGAAAGGGAAGAAGTGGGCCAGTATATCATGGACATGTACATGTACATAGGTCAGGGTGGAAGAGTGGGTTATCGGAGTTTACAAGTACAGAAAACAGGGTGGGAAAAGTAGAAGAGAGTGTGCCGACTGGCCAATGACAGAGACCGGTTGTGTGTTGTGATAAATATGTTTATGAAAGTTCAAGCTAAGAAAGGGTGTTGCTATGTAGCCAATCTCCATCTCTACTGATAGAAACCTAGCCTGTAAACCTCAAGCCCCACCCCTTCCTTTCTTTGTCCCTCCACATCCATTCTCATTGGTGGAGGGACTTTACAGCAAATTCTTGCCCCTCCTTATCGCTTCACTATTTGCCCTCCTCCCATGTGGCTCAGCCCTCTACAAAACTCCAGGCCCTGCCCCCTTCTCCTCAGCAACAGTCCATGGCTGTCTAGCCGTTCTGATGTTTCACTGTCGGAGGGATTATTCCAGCTCCCTGAAACCTGCCTGTTCTCCCTTCCCAGGTAAGTGAGTTTGCACGCCCTGTTCTGGAACAGGTATTCTGGTGAAAAATAAACATAGTTATTCTGTTTTGACATGCTTCAGTTTAATTTTATATCTTACTGATGGTGATTAACTATCCTCCTACTACAGGTCCCCCTCTAATCCACAGTGGTCCACTCTCTGCTTCGCTCAAAATGTCGTAAATCATCTGGGAACAGCTCAGCCAACTTCAGTCATTGTCTCAATTGCTTTGTGAGTTATGGCACTTTGTTGGTTCACATGTGCACCTCCGTTTAAAATTTAGAGCCCATCAATTGTAGGGTTAGAGGCCCAGTCCTTTAGTCTGTGTCGGGAGCTGAGCTTCATTGAATTGTATAGTATTACGTTTTGCTGGTATTAAAGTACTCCCTTTTTTACTAAGATAGGCACCGGGTGGAACAGTACATTATTTTATCTTTTAGTTGACTGTTGACTTCTGAGTTCTTGCCTCCAACACTACCTCCCTGAGACGCATGTACTCCTTTCAACCCAGAGAGTCTTCTGTGGGAAGTGTTGTACTTGACCCAATTGGAAGGCCAGGCCCCAGGACACCAGTGTAGGACAGTCCCCAGGACACCAGGGGCAGACGACCCGAACCCCCACGGTTAGGGCTCAACGGCCCCTGTCTGCCCTGTGGCCCAATAAACAGGGTCTTATAGGCTGTGACACAGATGGGAGAACCCGTGTCAGTGAAATCTAGCAGCTCTAAATGCAGAGTGATAGAAATAGAAGCGTTTGGCCTGCGAGTTTACCCTCCTATGTTGAAGTATCTGATCTAAATGCTCCAAAGAGCTGTGTGCTCCAAGTAGATGTGGATATGGAAGTCCTTCTACGGTACTAGCACTGAGAAAACAGAAGTGAAGGATTGTGTCTAGGGAGTCCTCATCGCTGAGATGAGAGTGATAGAAGCCCAGTGGTGCATCCTGGTGGTCCACTGAGACTAGAATTGAAATGGATAAAGGCAGGTGCCTTTAAGGGTGGCAGGAAAGCGGGTGTGAGCTGGGCGTGTGCTATCAGTGAGGGTAGAGTGGGGAGGAAGCGTTGGTGTACGTGGAGAGCAAGTCAGCTCAAAATAGGGACTGGCAGAAGAGGACCGGTTGCCTTGGAATGTATCAGCGTTCTCTGGAGAGGGTAATGGTCGGCGCCATTTTAGGAATTCCAACACCTCTGCCTAAAAGCATTGGCCACTGGCGACTGAGGAATATATGTGGTGTGAGTAGCTTTCTGCTCTAGGCAGCGGATGTCGAGACAGGTTTCCACAAACAAACATAACATCCTAAACCCTTGTGGGCAAAGCAAAACTATCACTACAAAAATACCTTTCCCCTAAATATTTCTAGGCAGCGATGAATGAGCTCTTGAGCTATGGGGATGACGGCGCGCAGACATTCGGGTCGATGGGTGATAGTTCAGCGCGCGCCATAATCCGCCCGCGAGCCCCTCCAGACCCGGGCTGTGCCCCACACAGGCACCGCTTCCGTGCAGCCAAGTGGAGGAATCGCAGCCCCTGGAATATCCATTAGGGCTTCCCAGTAGACCAGGCCCAGCTCCTGTTACAGACACATCATACCCCCGCCCCCGCCGCCCTCACATAACCGAAATATGTAACTTAATAAAGGGTTTATGAGAAATCACTTTGTAATGCGATATTCCTTCTTGGTGCAGATGGTTTGCAGTCGGCCCTGTGTTCCTCCAAGCCAGGAGATGTCATTAAAGGGCTTTCAGAAGCAATAACGTAATGCAAGATGTGTCTCATATATGTTGGGCTGCGTGCAACGAGGCACCCAGGCAGGCGTGGGCGAGATAGTGTAGTGGGCTGAGGGACTGCTGCTCTGTTTGACCTGCAGGTCAAATCATTGAAGGCCATTGGCGTGAAGATTATTAATTGTGATTTCCAAATTGCGATTTTGACTGAATTAAAATTTGGAAATCACAATTGCTAATGTAGGAAAGTTTTAATTTTAAATAAGCGTTTCTTTGTGTGTCACAAATTGACCAGCTCATGAATATTAATGAGCCCACTAGGGATGGGAGCTATCACAAGGATGGTGGCCTGCTAGGATCAGTACACTACCATGTCTGTGATTACTTTTTAATAAAGCAATCTTTATTTTTTTTTAATGCCGCCCTTTCCCCTTAAAGGAAACAGGACTGTGGTTAAAAAGAAAAGTTTCATTTATTTTTGTGTTTGTTTAAGAAGACACAGTACTCGTGGACAATTGCCTCCTCTAAACCAAACTTTTTTTTTTTTTTAATGCAGCCCTTTCCCCTTAAAGGAAACAGGACTGTGGTTAAAAAGAAAAGTTTCATTTATTTTTGTGTTTGTTTAAGAAGACACAGTACTCCTGTGGACCATTGCCTCCTCTTAAACAATTTTTTTTTTACATTTACAAAGGGGAAGGGGCCCCTAGGTGACCCCCTCCCATTTGCAAATGGGATACAACTACATGTTTGTAGTTGGCAAACTATTAATGTTTGCGACCGTAATTCTATTGCAAAACATAAAGATCCTTTCACCCTCACTTCACTGAGACGATAGGTGCAGCGCACCAGAGTGTGCAACGGGCAGGAGCCAATCTGCGTAGTGCAAGATACTCTATCTACCCAGCACCCAGTCCAACAAACTAGAGACTGTAGCACATCCTTGATACCACATAATCTGTGAAAGCTCCATAAAGAACTTGCCTTCCTAGGTTTATTCACTTTGAATCCTTCAATTGCATAATGGACTTATTATTTTAAGAAGGCAGAAAGCAGACAGGCTTTCCTTGCATTTCAGAGAGCAGCTAGGCTAATACTGGAAACTGGGCCTCCTTAAGGGAGCCACACCAAATGGAAACATGGAGTAAACTGCAGGGAAACAATGAACAAAGTATTGTGTTACAGAAATAACTGTGGCCAAAATATTGACTACCAGCATATATTGAGGCTAGGTATATATAGGTAAGTATAAGTTTACCATACTTAATTCCACATATATGTATCATGGTGGCACAGATATCTTTAAGTTAATTGAATATGGTGTTAATAATAGTAAAGGTATACTTACCAATGTATACTTATCTTTATGGTATGTTGCATCACAATCCTTAGGCCATTATATTTTTCTAGGGCGATGTTTCTGTCCTTGATATTCTGACATACGACAGAACGGGGTAAGTCTCCTCCACCTCCAGATTGCATGTTCTTTGCTGGATTGGGAGAAAATTGTAATATGGCAACCGGATGCCACCTCATGTAAACAACAAACAGTGAGGATCTCTAAAATCAAAATAAAATAAAACAAATACATAGAGTGATAAATACGCTGAGGCACCATGGGCTGTTCTGATAGGAGAAACCACTACTGGGGGCCAGATGTACGAACATTAAGAATAACAGTTTCCAAATAGCGTTTTTTCCAAATGGTTATTTGGTATTCGTTATTCTTAATGTTCGAAACTGTTTGTTTTTTAAATAATGGTTCCTAGAGGGTTGCAAATTAACCTACCTCATGAATATTAATGAGGTAGGTTGCAATTTGCAACCCATTAGGAATGACTGCCATCACAGGGGTGGTGGCCTGCTGAGGTCATCAGGCCACCATGTCTATGATTGTTGTTTAATAAAGCATTTTTTTTTAAATGCAACACATTTTCCTTAAAGGAAAACAGGATGTGTTTAAAAAAAAAGGGTAAATATATTTTTTTAAGAGTAGGCATTGGTCCATAGGATCACTGCCTTCTCATAAAGAATGGTTTTGTCAACATTCACAAAGGGGAAAGGATCCCTAGAGGACCCCTTCCCGTTTGCAAATAGCTTCCTTTGAGGAGGTGGTAAAATATTAATGGTTTGCAACCAGATTTTAGTCGCAAAACATTAAAACATACCTCCCCAAGACTGTATTTGGAGGGGATGCACTGTCTCTTCCAAATACTGCATTGCAAACCCAACTTGTGATTCTGTGGCATCTCAGTTTGCTTTTGTACATAAAAAAACATTTTACAGTCACAGATAGACCAATTCTGTGAATCTGGCCGTTGGCGACCTAAACAAAGCTTTGCACATTTGGACCTTTGAGCTTTATGTCTTACTAATACAACTGTAAATTGCCAATCTCATGAGAGCTTGAGTAAAGACCCAAACATGGCTAGTCCAACTGAAGTTTGGCATCTTTTGGGAACACAGGAGAGAGGCCTGTGGCATGAACCCCTGCACCAAAGATGGCCTCTTTAAAACTCTGATAAGGTGCAATCTGGGTCTTTCAAGTGCTAATTAGGTTCTTCTCACTTTGTCAGCTTAGATTGTTCCTACAATTGTTCTCTTCCCCTTTTGATGAACATGTACAGCAGTAGGTGCCAGTGTTAAATAGTGTGTAATATAAATGCCAAGTACCATCACTTAATGAAACACCATATAACTTTGCTTGCCTTTAAAAGGTGGCACAGTTCTTGCCCATGTACCCAACATTTATTATTCCTCACACTGTTATGTCACTCATTTAGCGCCATGTCACTTTTACCCCTGCTTTAAAAAGGTCCCCCAGCTCTCGTGCATGCCATCACAATGATTACACATTGCTACACTCTTTTGTTGTAAACACTCACAGGGATTTCTGCTGCCCCTCTGGCTAGGTTCATGCTGTGCAGTGCTTAATTTGTAAACAGAAACGTGCCAGTGCCCAAAGCCCTCCTCTCAAACACGCTGCTGCCGAAATTAAATGTGCGAGGACGGAATACTGAGGCAGCGTAATCCTGAAGCCATCTCGGGGCTCTTTAATCCATTTACAGCCCCTTCTTGCCCCTTCAGCTCACTCTTGCAGCTTTCTCCCATTGAGACGCTTTTTTGTTTTACTCTTCCTTCGTCTTTCCCATAGGTGTCTTTTGCTTGCAGTAAATGCTTGAGGCAGAAAAATAAGCGCCGGCCCTAAAAAATAAGTGCGGTGCTCAGCACTGGAAACAACAACCACAAATTAAGCACTGGTGCTGTGTAGATGTCTATAGGCGTGCAAGAAACCCCAAATATGCCGCATAGTAGTCAATCACCGTTTTTAGGATAGCACCACTCACTAACCCGCTACAGAACTCATTGGGCAAAACTCCCATCCTGCATGCCCAACAGTGCTCTGCTAAAAAAAAAAAAAAATTGCACAGCAGTGTCCTAATAACACTCATCAATCGCCTTCCCCAATATGATAGGCGGGCCCCTGATGCAGGACGCGGAGGCGGCCATAGACCCAGCACTTTTTCAGAGCCCTGCTCTCGGGCTGCAACTTTTATTGAAAGATTTTAGAGCAACACTGCCATATTTCTTGAGAATGAGGCAGCTAATGCTTTTAATACCAACAGACAGTGCCAGATGTTGGTTCTGTAGTGTTTTCTCTTCACAGGGCAGTTTTTTCAAAACTTTGAAACAGGCCCTTCTTATATGAAAGGCCCTGACTCTGTTTGTTGATCTGGTCTCTGCAAAAACTTCTTAGATGCCTGTCCTGCTACCTTCATGCACATTGCGTGGCACTAAATTAAACCAGACCAGGTAATTTGATTATGCTTTTAATACATCAAAACCAAATACACAGGTAATTTATAACAACCTCAAAATGACAAATAAATCCAGCAATACAGCACGTAATCTTCCAAGTAATCCCTACTTGCCATAGACTGGCTTTTGGAACACAAATTAAAAGCATGCACATCACAGTGCTCGACTTTAGATTTAGAGCTTGTAGAGTGATGCTAATTGAACAGCATTGGAAAAAACAACAAGTGATGGACGGAATGCTGAACATTGTCAAACACTCACCCCCAGTCATAGATCTGGGTTTAATCCATCGTTCTTTTGCTCACCATGCCACCCCAGTTTGGACCCAGCCATATGCAAATCAGTCTTGACCCTGTTCCTCATGGGAACAGTCCAGACGAACTGCCAAGCCAGGTCCTCACTGGACCGGAAACAAGCATCCTGGGACCGGTTTCGGGGTTTCACCTCTCATCAGCCAGGCTAGCTTGAATCCAGTGGTATGGGAAGCACGGCATTGGGTCACAACACATGAAAATATCTCTCAGAATCATTTAGATACATTTAAATGAAACTTGTCACACCATCACACACACAGCAAACAAAAACAGCAGAGCCTTTTGATGCTCCCATCCAGGCACACAACATATGCCATTTTTACTTTCACATTTACCAACACTAACCATTACTGGACCAGATATTTTACAGCTCTCATTTAAGCATACACCTGGCGTCTATCTCATGGATCCGCAAGACCACAGCGGGAGGAAGAACCGTCTCCTACCTCACAGTGAAGACCTGGAACTCTCTTCCTCTTCATCTCAGCAAATCTTCCTCTTTGCCTCAATTCAGGAAGGACCTCAAGACTTGGCTCTTCCACTGAGCTGCAGGCCCCCCACCACCCAGCGCCTTGAGACCCAAACGGGTGATTAGCCGGGCTTTACAAGAAACTTGATTGATTGACAGAAACAAACTCAAGCAAATATCCACACACTTCCAATAGATGGAAATCCGTGGACCGTACAGGCCCGATTACCAATACGTTTTGGTGGCATACTACAATTACGAGGCGCTATACAGATGCTGATAACTTGAAATAACACAACCTAACATAACATTCCAAAGGAGAGTCACCCACTGACCTAAACAAAATGATCTGCCTGCAAAGTGTTTAATGAAAGACCCTGCGAGGAACTGCAGCATCTTGTGATGAACTATCAAGGAAGACGTGTGTTTCGAACTGCCCGCACGGGGTCCGTATCTATGACAACCCGCTAAATTCTTCCTCTTGAAAGGTCACATCTCACTGCTCAAACCCAAAACACAGCGAGTGGCTTTGGAAAATCCAGAGGGGGAAGAAGAGACTGGGGTTTTAGTGCGAAAAGCAACAAAAAAGACAGATTGGAGCAGGGGTGGCCAGGATGCCGAGAAATCAGTTTCAATAAAACAAAATGTGCAAAATGGTTTTGATGTGTGTTTATGTAAATAGAAAAGGGAAAGAACTGAGGGACGCTGGTGAGACAGGGGAGGAGACAAATGGAGCTGAGAGGGGGCGGGGGCTCTAAAAGTGCCAAGTACTCTGATATTCTGTGTATGTTTGCCAGATTTCATTTTAGACAGACACAACAACTTGGTGCCTAATTACGAGTTGGTGGGAATTTTCAAACCCCTACTTAAACTCCTATTTGTGCAGGGATCTGAATTTCCAAGTTGGATGGTATTTACAACATCTGGTAATTACCGGTACCTTAAATATCTTACCCTTCATGAGTTTCGGTAGTCAAATCTGCTGGAATTTAGCAGGGGAAAAGTGTACTGTATATACCGTGCCATGCTGATTCTGGTGCAGTAAGTACCAAAATCCACGTTATTCCACAAAAACGTAGGATAGAAGTTATGAGTGCGATAAATAATGAACCTTACAGTATTATTTACCAGGTGCGAAAAATACCACCATCATTCCGACAAACTCGGACTCAGGGCCATACTGTTTACTATTAGTTGCAGAAAACAAAAGAAGGGTTAACTAGTTAACACCTCGTGGTAACAGTATTACCGACAATCCAGAGTATCTACAGACAAGGGGCCAGATTTACAAGGCCCTAGTGCCTCCTTGCCCCACACTTGCGCAATTTCTTTTACACTAATATGGCTAACGGAGGCAATTTTCTCCGCGCCATATTTATAAAGTCCTTTGCGACCCCTTGTGCCACATTATGGCCCTCATTCTGACCCTGGCGGTTTGAAACCGCCAGGGCAGAGGGCAGAGGAAGCACCGCCAACAGGCTGGCGGTGCTTCCTGGCCAATTCTGACCACGGCGGTAAAGCCGCGGTCAGAAAAGGGGAACCGGCGGTTTCCCGCCGGTTTTCCCCTAGCCAAAGGAATCCTCCATGGCGGCGCTGCACGCAGCGCCGCCATGGGGATTCCGACCCCCTTCCCGCCAGCCTGTTCCTGGCGGTTTACACCGCCAGAAAGAGGCTGGCGGGAACAGGTGTTGTGGGGCCCCTGGGGGCCCCTGCACTGCCCATGCCACTGGCATGGGCAGTGCAGGGGCCACCTAACAGGGCCCCATAAAGATTTTTAGTGTCTGCTTGGCAGACACTGAAAATCGCGACGGGTGCCACTGCACCTGTCGCACCGCAGCAAATCCGCCAGCTCCATTCGGAGCCGGCTTCATCTTTGCTGGGGCTTTCCCGCTGGGCCGGCGGGCGATCTTTTGCAGATCGCCCGCCGGCCCAGCGGGAAAGTCGGAATGTCCCCCGCGGGGCGGTGTTTGGGCGGTTTCCGCCCAGTGGGCGGTGCCCGCCGACCGCCGGGGTCGGAATGACCCCCTATGTCTGCGTCAGGCATAATGTATGCAAGGGGGCGTTCCGGTATTATGAGGCCTGCTAAAATGGAGCAGTGAAACCTGCAAGATTTCATTGTGCCATTTTTGGCGTCAGTTTTTAACGCCTGCTCAGAGCAGGCGTTAGAATGACGCACCCATATTAACCTATGGGCCTCCTTGCACTTAGCTCCACTAGCGTCAACATTTTTGATGCTAGTGGAGCAAAGCGCCACAATAGCGTCAAAAATTCTGACGCTATTGGCCTAACGTGTGCCATGCTGAACCATATTATAAATACGACGAACACAGTACTGATGCGCCAGTTTCTTGTAAATCTGCCCCAAAATTTTAATGCTGAAAGATCTACAAGAGTGATGCATGAAGTGTTAGGGGTCATCGACCTGCTTTAAGTCGGTCGATGTACTCAGCGAATACCTGGTAGTAGTTGCTGATGAACTGGTTTCAGAGGTTACATTTAAGGAGCTCTTGTTTCATGGAGCAGAATGTCAAGAAAACTCAGTGAGAAGCTGATGGGGAGCGGAAGTTTAAAAAACGTTAAAAAAAAAGATAGAGGAGGCAGCGGGTAGATGCTAGATAGGAAATGGGATTCCAGTTGACTAGTAACAAGTGGTCTTCTCTGGATGTAGTTGGTGGGTCATGCACTTCTGGGCGTGTACCAAACCATGTTGAAGAAACATCCAGTTCATATAATTTGGCATTTGGATCTGATTACTGATGGCTGAAGGTGTCTCTTGCTGCCAGCTTGACCTGCTGCATGACAATTAGAATACAAATGTGAGGCAGGTTTTTGTACCAGAGGGAACAAAATTCTAATTGAAGGGTGCCATGGTCAGTCCTGGCTAAAATTTCAAAATGGGGGTGACATTAAGGCCATCAGTAAACAGTGATGGTTGGAAAAGTCTAATAGAGGTCTGGGCAGTGTGAACACGCAAGCATGCCATAACTGCTGCATGGCTGTTGAGGGGTGTGGGCAAGCTCGCCACTCAAATAGCAAGCGTAGTTCTTTTAATTGCTAAAAAGCCATAGCTTCTGCCAAACAAGACTGACCCTCTACAGGTAAATTTGGGGATTACACTCTCCAAGAAAACTGTAAAAAAAAACTGTAGGACAACGGAACATTTTCCAGCATAATTTCATTAAAACAAAGCTCACCAAGCCAAAGGCATTAAAGACAGTTGAAAAAATCAGGATGCATGATTTCATACGGACTATTATTTTTAAATTTTTATATAGCATTTCCTTTCACTTCTACAGTCCGCTTTCTTCCGTTTTTTCAACCTGCATCATCTCAGTCATTTGTTTGAGTGGCAATCTACTTAGAAGGTCCTCTATTATGCAAGAAATTGCTATCATTAATCCATGTTCAGCATTATAAAAATGGTGGACACTATCATCACTTAAATGCCCCCAAAATACCAAAGATTCCCTACATTATGCCAGGGGGCGCATTCTGCCAGTGGTGGGCACCATCCTGGCAAATGCTCTAGTTGCCCAAGATGTGCAAAGAATTACCACCTTTATGCCTTGGCCAGGATTAGATCAAGTGTCAGCTGTTAGACCGGGGATCTTTTGGTGTGTTTTCCCTGTCTTTTTGCCTTCCGACCGACTGTTTTAATGGTATGCTGGACTTTGTTTTTGCTGGTTTATTGTCTCTGTGCCCTTACCACTGCTGATCAGCGCTAACGTGCAAGTGCTCCCTGTGTAAATTGTATAAGGGATTGGTTTATCCCTGATCGGCATATTTGAATTACTAGTAAGCCCCTAGTAAAGTGCACTATGTGGGCCCAGGACCTGTAAATCAAATGCTACTAGTGGGCCTGCTGCACTGACTGTGCGACCCACACGAGTAAGCCTGTAAACATCTCAGACCTGCCACTGCAGTGTCTGTATGTGCAGTCCTGCACTGCCAATTCGACCTCGCAAGGGTACCCACTTGCCAGGCCCAAACCTTCCATTTTACTTCATGTAAGTCACCCCTACGGTAGGCCCTAGGTAGCCCCATGGGCAGGGTGCAGTGTATTTAAAAGGTAGCACGTTAACTGGTGTGTTTTACATGTCCTGATAGTGAAATACTGCCAAATTTGGTGATTACTATTGTAAGGCCTATCTCTCCCATAGGTTAACATGGGAACTGCCTTTAAATATTTTTAAGTGCAGTTTCCCATTGAGAGCAGATAGAGATGTGGAGTTTTGAGGTGTCTGAACTCGCACTTTAAAAATACATCTTTTGGTAGAGTTGGTTTTTAGATTATCTGTTTGAAAATGCCACTTTTAGAAAGTGGGTATTTTCTTGCTTAATGATTCTGTGCCTCTGCCTGTCTGTGGAATCCAAGTCTGGGTCAGACTGTAGTTGGGCTGTTTGTCACTTGTCAGTGACACAAAGGGAGCTGAGGTGTGTCCTGCATATCCTCATGAGTCTTCCTGGGCTACAGTGGGGAGGGAGGAGCTGACACCTGCACCTAAAAGAGCTGTGCCTGCTTCACACAATGCAGCCTCCAACCCCTTGGAGTGTTTCTGGGGCAAGGCCTGGGCAAGGTAGGATCTTGTGAACAACAGAAACCTTCCTTTGAAGTCTGTCTACTTCAAAGGCAGAAAGGAGTATAAGTAGTGGACCCAAAACCACAGACTTTAGAACACTTCTGGAGCAAGACGCACCTCTGCCAAGGAGAAAAGGTGGAGGAGAAGCACTGCCCCTTTGCTGTGTGCTTTGCTGGGCTGGGCTTCAGTTGCTGCTTCTGCTGTGGAGAGGACAAAGACTGGACTTTGCTGTGTATCCTTCTTGTGAAGTTTCTCCTAGGGCTTGAAGTAGAGTTTGCCTCCTGTTGGAAGTTTCAGGGATATCAAAGACTTCAGGTTCATTTGCCTACAGCTCTGGGAACTGTGTATTTTCTACTGTAAAAGAAGAAAAACCACCACAACGCCATCAATGACGCCGCTGCCTGCACTGTGACCCGATGACACCTCACGGAGTCGTGCCCCGCTTCGCACCACAACCCTAGTCTCACTGCCACCACCACCCGACGCCGTCATCGATCCCCTGCTTGCACCATGACATGTGGGCCCCAGACTTCGCATTGCGTCACTCAATCCACAGCTTTGGCATCCCCAAAGACACTGTCTACGCTGACACCGACGCATTGCCTGCACCGTGGCCTGAGGACACCGTTCGTGAGGTACACGGAGCACCATGCTGTCCCGCACGGCACCCCTAGTCCACCGACGCCAGTACCATCAACTCCAGCCTCGTCCACAGATGCCCCTGTCTGCACCGCGACCCATGGGTGTTGCATGGAGCCCGCCCCACATTGTACCGCCACCCTGGGCCATTGTTATGTACATAAAACAAATCTATCATACATTCTCTAAAAGGGAACATGAATATTACACATGTTAGCACCTTATGTTCTTCTCAATTTGACACATAATCTTCCAGTGTTTTGTCATGAATGAATACCATTTAGATCTTCTACAAACAACATAATTCAACTTTATTCTATAACCTAAATAATCTTTGTGGTTCTGGGGGTGGTCTTACATCTCACTATTAAGTATTATGTGATTGTGACAAGGTGCAGTTTCAGGGGCCTGAGGTGGTCTATGGTTATATTGTAACTTCTTCCACAGTTTCATGCTGTATCTTTTCGCTATTTGACCATGTAATGGTAGTTTTGATTGTGGCTCAGAATGGTTATGGACCATCCCTTCCCTCGCTTTATTGGTTTGATGTTCTGATATTCGTGGTTACAGTGTCCTCAGTGGCCTTTTGGATGTGGTTAAGTTGTGAGGTGCCTGCCTATTTTAAAAAAATCTCTGTGTGATGTAGTCATTTCAGGGCAGATATTCATCAATTGATCTTTTCTGTAAATGTCATCAGTGAGTCATCCCATTCTTGTTCTCAGTCAGCCCACTCTTCTTTTTTCTCTGTGCAGAGAACTGTGCCTGCGGTTTCAATTTATAGCAGTTTCCAATTTAGCAAGTACTAAGGCCAAGTCCAGAAGGCTAGTCCTGATTTTTGTTTTTTGGTCTTGGTGGCAGAAGTGCCAGGAAGCACAGCTCTGATTTCTGGATACCAGATCTCCCAGTTGTCTAGCTGAAATAATACCCCACTATTCAGATACGATCAGCCAGGTCCACACCATATAAGGCAAGCAGGCATCTGGGTCACCATATCTGGTGGATGAGGGGGAGGAAGCTGGGGGTGTGCACTTTCTGGGGAGTAAGGTAGGTTCTGTGTTACTAAGTAAACAATCCCCTGGAATGGAGACACCACTGCAGCATAGAGTGCATGAGGCAACAAGATAGGCTGACTACTCCAAAGATAATTTGGGGCTTCTTCTCCAAAGACAATTTTGAAAACATTGGGCAAAAAGCAGCATTTCCAATATTTTGTCCATATATGTTGACTATCATAAACATAACATGAACAAAGACACACAGCTCTCTTGTTTCTTATTGAAAGCTACCTACAATACCAGAGAACGTGCATAGAATTATAGTACAGACCCAGCCTTGCCGTTATTTATTAAGTAGCCTTCCACATGGTCCTAGCACAAGTGCACCAAGCCACCTCACATTAAAAACAATACATCATCATAGCCTAACTTTGGATCTGTACAATGCACTTCCTAACATGATTGTCTAGGCCTTGTTCTGGCAAGAAGATCAAAGTAAGTTAAACAAACTCAAGTGCCCAACCTCCTCCACCCCAAGAGATTTCCCTTCCACACCATAAGCGTAGATGTTCAGAATACTGAATCTGACACGCGGTTCAGATGACATCTCAGAAATTAGTACTTTTAAAGTGTGCATGTGTGTACATGACATTCCTTATGCATCTGCACAAGCACGCCTACGCTGTGGAGTGAATATTCCAGTAATGAAGGTTTATTCGATTTGGGACTTCTGGAGCTGGACTGGACTGTTAGACTCAGTGACTATGATGTGAACTGGAATAGGTTGGAGGTGAAATGCCTTATACATCATGAGAAGTGGCCTGGGGCTAAAAGGGACACCAGTCATATATCATGTGCGTGCATGGCTTGATGGCTGAGTTCCATCTCTGTCCTCTCACTCGATCTCCACTCCCACTGCTCTATCTTCCAGTCCTACAGCCAGTGGGATAGCAAGGCTGCCATGGCTCTAAGTTGAGCAAGAAAAAAGTTGCCCCCCACCCCTGCTTTGAGTGTAAAAACAGCTATTTTTTTTTGGGGGGGGGGGACAGCTCCTAACTCTGGACCCTGGTGAACTGCTCGTGCTGCACTACTGTTAGAAATGCCCTTGCCTGCAGCAACCCTCTTCACCCTGGGACAGGAACAGGGAAGGACTAGTGACAGGAAAGCTGTCCAGTGGCATAACGATAATGATGCCTGTCCCTACAGAATGTGATGAGAGGCCCCTGAAAATCCAGGCTCTACCGGATATGCATAGGTTTTAGATTAAATAGGGGTCCGCTGAAGGTTGGTCTACCCCTGCACCGCAGGGGCCCGTGTTACACCCCCTGAGACTGTCATTGGTGGGACTGGTGTGGCTGGGATGGAGTGTGTGACATGGGCATGGTGTTTGTCTGTGAGGGTGAAGGCGACGGGGAACCCGAGTGTGACATGGACGGCGAGGGAGATATGAACTGCAAATATGACAGGGAGCCGGGATGTGGAGAAAGATGAGGATGGGGACAGGGAGTGTGGCAGAGGCTGGAATGGCGATAAGGAGGGTTCCCAGGACTATGCGTGCAATGGATTGACATGTTTTGGGCACGTGACTGGGCTGGTTACACGGACGGGTATAGGGACAGACAATGGGAGGGCCCACTATACCGCCTCTCCAGCCCCACACCAGACTCCTCCATCTGCTGAACGTCAAATAATGTCTCGCAAGAAGGAACCCAGGCGCTCCCTCTGGAGAGAGGCAGCTAGTGCAGACACAGCCGGAGCCCCCCATCTGTGCCAAGTACCCCACCCTGTCGCTTGGCACCTGCTCCACGTCTATGCTTCCACCTCAATTACTACTCACTGGTCCTACACCAGACTCTACCCCCTGCACGATACTTCTGCGTCCTTTCGCACACAATATCCACCCGCCCTCTACATAACTGCCCCATCTTAGGCACTACCTTTGCCACACCGCCATCGCTACCTATCTTGCCCCTCCCCTCGCTGCCCTTATAAAAGCCATCCCCATACACCAGACACAATTTCCTGCCCACACCTCACTGACTACCCTCTGTACCTTACACCCTTCCCCACCTTACCCACTACTCCGCTGCCCCATCTGTCACGTATTAACACCCCCTGCCCAACTCGTCACTCCCTGCCAGACCAGTACATCCCTGACTCACTTCTTCCATGTCAAACATAACTAACTTGCCCTCCACACACACCCATGCACCTGTTCATTGTCTTCCTTGTAGACAGTGAACATTGCGAGGGTGCTAGTGCACCCTGGGGCTACAGCATTGCCGCCAGCTCAATTACGAGCTGGAGACAATGCTGTAGCCTGTTTCCCACTAGGCCGGCGGGTGGAAACCTCAGTTTCCACCCGCCGATCTAACGAGAAACTCTTAATAGCTCCACCACTACAAACAAGAAACGGGATCGAACACACGACTGTTGGACTTATCATGGTCCTGGTACAAACCTTGATTCATTACCAAGGTGTACCGTCAAATATATATTGATATATCCACACATGTGATAAGCAACTTCTACACCGAATATTACAAGACGACCATGTTGTGACACAGATCAAATAACTTAAAGTCTTTAATGAGCCTTGAAAAAGTCGTTTTCACGACGAAACACGTGTCAGCTGTATGTACATGGATTGGTACAACGTTTGCTGTTTTCATTGAATACCCAAGAAGAATAAAGGACTTACATTTGGAATGCTTGGATGTGCCGTGGTTATTTCAACTTAGCTCCAGCAGGGTGGTCGCCACAAAGGAGGCCGCCACCCTATCGGGAGTTTGGTGGACAGGCTTTCCCATCTCCCAAACTCTTAATTAGGCCCTTAATTTGTTTCATTGGCTGTTCATTGTATTTTTCATTTCCAAAAAAAAGTAGAACTCATTAACAACCTCATGAGATTTCAAGAAATAAGTTGCAGTTGGCTGGAGTTCTGGATCTTGTTTGCAAACGGCTTTAGGATGTTTCCGGATCCGAGCTACAAATTGTGCTACTTTGTACAACTCTAATCTTCCAAATAGACGGTAACATAAATCACATAAGCAGTATTACAAATTGTGCACTGAGAAATAGAATTCTGTACCACTACTGGAGATAAAAGTTTGGCATTTATGAACAGGCTCCACACAAACAATATTTATATCAGAAAAAGAACCCTATGATTTGTTTGGATAAATAGTTATTTCCACTTTTAATAAATGCCTAGAAGTGGCACCCAGACTCATTCTTAAATTTGCAGCTTTTCGGGAGGTAATTTGAAGAGTATCACGTAAACAATATATGTGTTCATCTCTGAGTAATATCTGTCACATAGATCACCTAGCAGCTGTGGAAGTTATAAATCAGGTAATAGTTATACCTGACAGGACTGTAATAAGTCAGATTGTGAAAACCTAGTCACCTGTTTCTTACCTGTTTTTCAATTACTTGTTTTGAGTAGCCCAATTATTTTATTTAAATTATTACTTCCTGCACCTGAGTTAAAAATAGCTCATCATACTATAAGAAGCTCTCCTTGATGTACATTTATTTTTTTATGCCAGGGTTGATGATTAAAGAAGGCCCTTAAGCACAAAAACGAAATTCGTTTTTTCCTTCCTGTATTCAACTTTAAAAAAATTGTGATTTACGTAAGTAATGTAATCCTCCAATAGCTGCCCATATAACAAGAATATTATTGCAATTATGGTACCAGAAAACGACCTAATCAAAGAAAGTCTGCATGCTTTTTTATACCATCTCATATAGAAGTTGACAAAACCACCTTTGCTCCATCCTACAGTTGTAACACAATTTGTTGGAATATTAAAAATTGAATTATGTTGTTATTAATTATGAAGCTGATGATCTGCAATTGCATTTTAGAATGCATCCAAGTGACAGTAAGTATAAAAAATGGCAACCAATTCTATGGGCCCCATTATGAGTTAGTGGCGGACGGAAAACTGTCCTCCAAACCCCTGACGGGGTGGCCCCCGCCTACGCGGCGACCTCCCTGCTGAAGCTTTTTTCGGTTTCCCGCTAGGTCGGCAAGCAGAAACCTAAGTTTCCACCCGCTGGCCTAATGGGAAACAGGCTACAGCATTGTCTCTGGCTCGTAATCAAGCCAGCGGAAATGCTATAGCCTGAAGGGTGCACCAGCACCTGCGCATTGTTTACTGTCTGCAAAGCAGACAGTGAATATAGCGACAGTGCTGGCCAGGGGGGGCCCCCTGCACCCCTTCTCCACCAGCCTTTTCGTGGCAGTGCTACCGCCATGAACCCGCTGGCAGAGAAGGGGGTCATAATCCCCAGGGCAGTGATTCTTCCAGTGCTGCCCTGGTGGATGAGGACCGCCACCATCCTCCAGACCGCCGGGATCTGAGATCCTGGCACATCTGGCGGTCCGACCGCAAGGGTTGTAATGTGGTGGTCGGCTACTGAGTTGGCGGCAGTCCAGACTGCCACCACGAGTGTGGCAGTATATAGACTGCCACACTCGTAATAAGGGCCTAGGTGTGGAAATGAAGTGCATACATTTATCACATCTAGTTTGACTAGATAGTAAGTGGAATCCTCTTTCACTGGTGCAGTAAATGAAACTGACACACTTATGGATCAATGTATATAAGTAGAGTGAGGGTCGTAACATTTTCATCTCAGCATATGTGGCTTATTGTGACTTGGTGAGTGTGCCTGGACACTGAACAATATCAGACAATATCCTGTGACAATGACAATCAGCTGCTTCATGGTGCATGAACTGGGCACAGCAGTATTGGACCGCATCATAACTTACCTGCCACTGCCAGAGGATGAAGGTGTGTGAACGAATCCTGTGATGTGTGTTGCTTTTCCACAGTGCTGGTGCAGGGTGATGGATATATGGCTGTTGAAGATACAGCTGTTGGTAGAATGTAAGTGAAGTGCACAGAATCACATTGACATTCAGATATTCAATTCATTATCTTAAGGACCATAGATAATGTTATTACACAGGCTCTACCCTTGTATTTATTTTGAATCCAAGAGTTATTTGATGAAATATGACATTGTGCAGCATGTGGTCAAAAGGTTTTACTGGGACCTTGGGGGTAGAGACACACCTGCCTGATGGGTGACAGCTGTGTGATGTCCTGATTGCAGTGTGTTCCCTGGTACAACATGGTGGGTTGGACGCAGTGATGTCACCAGGGGAAGTTGAGTGTCTTGCTGTGAATGAACACATCTGGGCACATGTGATTTGACAGAGATACATACTGGAGATGGAGCATCAACGTATACATGAGGGAGGCCATATGTGTTTACCATGTGATGCCCTGTCTGGCTCGCGTAAGCACAATAATGCCATGGTGTTTATTTTCCTGGCTGGATGTAGCATACCACCCCTTCACATCTGCTTACATGACACAATTTATCTAAACATCAAGTACAGTGCACTCACAGTCTATTGCAGTCACAAAGATATTGATTATATCTAGTCGCTGGACACCAACAGCTTGTGTCATCACATTTGTACAAGGCGGCATCTATAGAATTGGCCTCATATCAAATTTCATAGACATAACCCAAGGTTGCAAAACTCGTTTGGGTTCATCTGGACACCGAAACATCTGCTGAGTGCAGACAGAGGCCCTACTCATTAAAAAAAACATGTTAAAGTATCGTTACATTTTATCCCATCCACAGATGTTTCCAAAAGAATGCTTGGAAGGCTGTGCCAGCCTAGGCTTTTAGGCGCATTACTAGGAATGTCATGAGGATTACTTGGAATGCCGTATTACTCTTGTGCAGAATACTTGATAGTGTGGAAGTCTGCACAGAAACAGATCCCCTTGCACAAATGCACACATTTTATTTTATTTTTCTATGCTGAGAAAACATGTTTTCACCATAAAGAAAGTCCTCCCCACACACCACTGCACATGTCATTTTGATCCATCCCCATTCCTGTACTGGAAGAAGTTACTCTAGCCCTTGTAATTTTACAGAAAATGTCAGGAAAGAAAAGGGTCAGATTAACATCTGGGAACGGCCACAAATCCACGTTTTAGGTGTTCCCAAACTTACAAGGCCCACCACACTTTGGACTGCACAGTTCCTACTCCTTGGGTAGTATTTATGACTGCGCATGTCTCTGAATTTGTGGCAAAGAAATTCACAGTAGTAAATCCATTTACATCTGCCACGAATTGTGAATAGTTTACAGTCAGCCAGAAACGTCTTTGTCAATGGGACTCAGGGTGTTGGCCGTATATGAGGGTGAATTTTGTGAGGACAATTTTGACATTAGACTTATAAGGACGCCTACTACATGGCAATCTGAGACCTGCATTGCAGGTGAGGAACATTGTGTAGGACATGCAGGTGACTGTGCATCACACTGGATGTACAGTGCAGACTTTTTAGAAATTAGAGACATCAATTACCTCTCTCTGCCTCCTGTCCAGTCGGTGTGGCCAGTCCAGTTGATACTGAAGGATAAGCAAATTCTGAAGACATAATGGCATAGGTGTGGGCAACACAGGTCTTGCAGTGGTGATACGAGTGAATGCTTTTGTGTAGACTGCGTATGAAGTGGGCAGCCAGTTTTGGGTGAGAAGTCCTAGTTGTTACAAAGGATATTTGTGAAGGTCAATTTGCCGAAAGTGCAATTTTGTGACACTATATAGTAGCGCCTGAATAGAACTAGCATCAGTGGTACAATTAACTAGCTTTATGACTGGGATAGGATGTGAGGTCAGTCCAGTTTGAGCCCTTGTCACACCAAGGATGTTCGCTAGTGCTGGTACTTATCATGGTGTATGAAAGAGATCTGAGAAGAGGAATGGAGATGATTGTTGGCATTATCAATTGATACCTCTGTGTGCATATGTAGCTTTCAGAGCAGGTGCGTTGCTGCTTATGCTTCAGTGTTTCTTTTTTGTCATTTACAGAGGCAGAAAAATGTTGGTACCTGGACTCAGAATGGACCATATCTTTTCTTATGATAGTGGTCTATGAACATGGCAGGCCACATGGCTGAGGTGGTGCATGATGGCAAGGATATGCTGCTGAAAAGGAGTGAGTCTGAGCCATTTCTAGGTCTGCCACAATGGAGCACAGCTGCCACCATGGAGTCTTCCCGCCACCTGTATCCTGGTAAACTTCTCCTTCACACACCTCCTCTCATCTTGCCATGGTGCAACTATCCACCCTCAAATAATTCACCTAAATGTGAGTTGTTGCCACATGTCCTGCTTCTGTGCTCCACTGAGTGTGCATGGAAGCAGCCCATAGAGATCTCCTTAGTGATCATCTGCAAACCTTTACCATCAGCATCACTGATGTTCCAGTTCATCTAGAGCAGGATGGACGTCATCTACAGTGGTCCTCTGGCTCCTGACTTACCAGAGACCTACGAGGATGTGGGCAGGGCTCTGGCAGTTGTATCTAGATTTTTGTTGCTGCCTGGTGTGTTGGATTGTGGTCAGGTAGGAGTATTTTTCCATTCCAGCTCTTTAGAATAATGCACAAAGGGTCATATTTGTAATGCCCTTGCGCCACCTTGGGCCACATTAACGTAATTATTCCCCGTGCCGTATTTACAGGTTGGTGCAATGCATGCATTGCGCCACTCTGTAACCCTTTGTGCTACATTATGCCAGCGCCAGGGATAATGAATGCTATGAGATTTCGTTGCGCCATTTTATACGGCACTTTTAATGCCTGCTCAAGAGCAGGTGTTAAAAGGGGGCTTCCATTCTTTAGAATGGGGCCCTATGTACTCTGCAGGAGGAGTCTCAACATTTTGGCGCTACTTCTGCAGAGTGCATGAATAGCGTCATGAGAAATGCCGCTATCTCCCCCTACCCTGAGCCACAAGAGATCATGCACCATTTTAAATATGGTGCACGCATGGTGGCGGTAGAGGGGTGCTAAAGGGCACAGGGAAAGTGGCGCTGCATTCCATAAATCTGCCCCAAAGTATGTTTCCACTGCACAATAATCCAGTATTAATAGCAGTATGTCTGTTCTCAGAAACTATGCATGCAGCTTTATGAGTCATACGTTTAAAGTTGTATTTTCTGATACACACCAATGAACCCTAGGTATGCATACGCATACAGGGGATGATGGTCAAAGCCCTATGTGTTTGTAATATAACTCACTTAGGCTAGGGTGACCACCTGTCATTGAGGCAAATTCTGGACAGAACTGTAAAAAATTCAGGACAAAGGGTCAAAATTCAGGACAAAAATTCAGGACAAAGGGTCAAAATTCAGGACAAAAAAGAACAAACGTCAGTTTTACAGACACATGCAAGAGAGGCCATGCCTCACTACATAGCACTATTTATTCACTGTGGTCTTTTTGTGATTGCCTCCTGGTATGCTACATTCGGGTGTCACATTACCTCCTTGTTCAGTAGTAAATGAATGCCCTTCAGTACTGCGGCAAGGCCATCACCCCTAACCAAATCTACCCAATCTTTCTTGAAGAGAAAGTAACAGCAAAATTTTGATTACGTTTCTGAACATTTTAAAAACCCTGGCAAACAGTTTGGGAAACATTAAGGTAATTAACCTTATGATAGTTTAAGAAAATTGAACAAAAACATCTGGCTTACCCCAACCGCCAATAGACTTTCACCCTAAAACAAAAATTAAAGAGACAGGGCAGATGGTGTGGGCGACAGTCTCACACCTAATGTCAGGATGTGAGGTACCCACAATTTGTCTGTAGTCTCAAAGCACTCAAGTATGTGTCTGGGACTCTACATTTATCTCAGAAATGGAAGCCCGGACTACCAATCAAAGATCATAAAAGATAATTCATGTTCCACACATCGTCGTCCGTGCACAGTATAGTTTGATTTGAAAAACTGTATATCTGTGCAAATGTAATGGTCATTTCAATAAAAAATGTGTTGCCTGTATTGGCAGTGTGTTACCACACCATCCACTTTGCTCTGCACCACTCCATGCCACTGCACCCTACTCTGTGTCACTCCACTTTACGCCACTCCATGCCACCGCACTGCACTCTTCTCCACTCTGAACCACTCCACATTATGCCTCTGGACTCTATGCTACTTCTCGCTATGCCTCTCTGTAGGTAGGAGGCTGGCCTGGCTTAATAGTGGGCACCTGATGGTACTTACACCTTGTGCCAGGTCCAGTTATCCCTTATAAGTAGATTAGTAGTGGTCTAGCAGCTTAGGCTGATAGAGGTAGCTATAGCAGAGCAGCTTAGGCTGAACTAGGAGACATGCAAAGCTCCTACTATACCACTTATATCATATAGCACTATATCATAAGATACACAATACTCAGAGTTACTAAAAAATAAAGTACTTTATTTTAGTGACATTTT
Organism: Pleurodeles waltl; assembly: GCF_031143425.1. Classification (NCBI taxonomy): domain Eukaryota; kingdom Metazoa; phylum Chordata; class Amphibia; order Caudata; family Salamandridae; genus Pleurodeles; species Pleurodeles waltl. Next base: position 71,384,154 of record NC_090448.1, read on the forward strand.
GCCAAAAATATCTCAGAGGATATACTCCCTTAGGAGGTAAGTAAAATACACAAAAGATACACACAAACCAAAATCAGGTAAGTAAAACAGTTAAAACAGTTAGAAAATAGTGCAAACACTGTAGAACACAATAGGATGCAATAGGCCTAGGGGCAACACAAACCATATACTAAGAAAGTGGAATGTGAACCACAACTAAACCCCTAGGCTAGTGTAGTGTGTAGAGAGTCGCTGGGAGTGTAAGAAAACACTAAGGGTGTCCAAGATACCCCACCCCAAGACCCTGAAAAGTAGGAGTAAAGTGCTACTACTTCCTCAGAAACACACTAAACTTGTGATAGAGGATTTTGCAAAGACCACAACAGACTGCAAAGCACTGAAGATGGATTCCTGGACCTGTGGACCTGCAAAGGAAGGGGACCAAGTCCAAGAGTCGTGTAAGTGTCCGGGGGGGGCAGGAGCCCACTAATCCCCAGATGAAGGTGCAAAATGGCTGCCTCTGGATGGAAGAAGCTGAAGATTCTGCAACAACAAAAGGTGCCAGGAACTCCTTTGTGCAGAAGATGTCCCACGGAGTGCTGGAGGATGCAGAGTTGTTTCTTTGGAGAAAGACCGCAAACAAGCCTTGCTAGCTGCAAAGGTTGCGGTTGAAGAAAAAGGGTGCTGCCGGGGCCCAGTGAGGAACAGGATGTCGCCACTTGGGAGAGGAAACAGGGGGGGGCCTCAGCAACACAGAGCACCCACGCACAAGAAGGCAGCACCTGCAGAAGTCCTTGAACATGGGTTCAAGAAGACTGAGCACAGCAGTCACTACCAAAGAGGGTCCCACGAAGCCGGAGGTCAGCTCAGTGAGTTGAGCAATGCAGGACGGAGTGCTGGGGACCTGGGCTAGGCTGTGCACGAAGGATTCAGTGCAAAAGTGCACAGAAGCCCTAGCAGCTGCAGTTCACGCGGTACACAGGATTACTGTCTGGAGAGGGGAGGCATGGACTTACCTCCTCCAAATTTGGACAGTTGGACCACTGGACTGTCTGGGTCACTTGGGTCCACCACCTGTGTACCAGGGGCCACGCTCGTCAGGATGAGAGGGGTCCCAGAGTCCCCTTGACGCCGAAGTTTGGTGCCTGCTGGAGAAGGGGGAAGATTCCGTCGACCCACGGAGATTTCTTCGTGGCACACTAAACTCGTGATAGAGCATTTTGCAAAGACCACAACAGACTGAAAAGCACTGAAGACAGATTCCTGGACCTGTGGACCTGCAAAGGAAGTGGACCAAGTCCAAGAGTCGTGAAAGTGTCCCAGGGGGGCAGGAGCCTACTAAACCCCTGATGAAGGTGCAAAATGGCTGCCTCTGGATGGAAGAAGCTGAAGATTCTGCAACAACAAAAGGTGCTAGGAACTCCTTTGTGCAGAAGATGTCCCACGGAGTGCTGGAGGATGCAGAGCTGTTTCTTTGGAGAAAGACCGCAAACTAGCCTTGCTAGCTGCAAAGGTTGCGGTTGAAGAAAAAGGGTGCTGCCCGGGCCCAGGGAGGACCAGGATGTCGCCACTTGGGAGAGGAAACAGGGGGGCCCTCAGCAACGCAGAGCACCCACGCACAAGAAGGCAGCACCCGCAGAAGTCCTTGAACATGGGTTCAAGAAGACTGAGCACAGCAGTCACTAGAAAAGAGGGTCCCACGAAGCCGGAGGTAACCTCAGCGAGTTGAGCAATGCAGGACAGAGTGCTGGGGAACTGGGCTACGCTCGCCAGGATGAGAGGGGTCCCTGAGTACCGGTTACGCCAAAGTTTGGTGCCTGCTGGAGAAGGGGGAACATTCCGTCGACCCACTGGAGATTTCTTCGTGGCACACTAAACCCGTGATAGAGGATTTTGCAAAGACCACAACAGACTGCAAAGCACTGAAGACGGATTCCTGGACCTGTAGACCTGCAAAGGAAGGGGACCAAGTCCAAGAGTCCTGAAAGTGTCCAGGGGGGGCAGGTTCCCACTAAACCCCAGATGAAGGTGCAAAATGGCTGCCTCTGGATGGAAGAAGCTGAAAATTCTGCAACAACAAAAGGTGCCAGGAACTACTTTGTGCATAAGATGTCCCATGGAGTGCTGGAGGATGCAGAGCTGTTTCTTTGGAGAAAGACCGCAAATAAGCCTTGCTAGCTGCAAAGGTTGCGGTTGAAGAAAAAGGGTGCTGCCCGGGCCCAGGGAGGACCAGGATGTCATCACTTGGGTGAGGAAACAGGGGGGGCCTTCAGCAACACAGAGCACCCACGCACAAGACGGCAGCACCCGCAGACGTCCTTGAACATGGTTTCAAGAAGACTGAGCACAGCAGTCACTACAAAAGAGGGTCCCACGAAGCCGGAGGTCAACTCAGCGAGTTGAGCAATGCAGGACAGAGTGCTGGGGACCTGGGGTAGGCTGTGCACGAAGGATTCCGTGCAAAAGTGCACAGAAGCCCTAGCAGCTGCAGTTCACGTGGTACACAGGATTACTGTCTGGAGAGGGGAGGCATGGATTTACCTCCTCCAAATTTGGACAGTTGGACCACTGGACAGTCTGGGTCACTTGGGTCCACCACCTGTGTTCCAGGGGCCACTCTCGTCAGCATGAGAGGGATCCCAGAGTACCGGTGACGCCGAAGTTTGGTGCCTGCTGGAGAAGGGGGAAGATTCCATCGACCCACAGGAGATTTATTCGTGGCTTCCAGTGCAGGATGAACGCAGGCAGCCCCCAAAGCATGCACCACCAGTAAACAGTCGAGAAAGCCGGCAGGATTAGGCCATACAATGTCACTGGTAGTCTTCTTGCTACTTTGTTGCAGTTTTGCAGGCGTCCTGGAGCAGTCAGCGGTCGATCCTTGGCAGAAGTCGAAGAGGGAGATGCAGAGGAACTCTGGTGAATTCTCGCAAGTCGTTATCTGAGGAAAAGCCCACAGGAAAGACCCTAAATAGTCCTCAGAGGAGGATTGGCCACCTAGTCAGGTAAGCACCTATCAGGAGGGGTCTCTGAAGTCACCTGCTGGCACTGGCCACTCAGAGGCCTCCAGTGTGCCCTCACACCTCTGGATTCAAGATGGCAGAGGTCTGAGACACACTAGAGGAGCTCTGGGCACCACCCCTGGGGTGGTGATGGACAGGGAAGTCGTCACTCCCCTTTCCTTTGTCTAGTTTCGCGCCAGAGCAGGGACTTGGGTTCCCTAAACTGGTGTAGACTGGCTTATGCAAGGAGGGTACCATCTGTGCCCTTCAAAGCATTTCCAGAGGCTAGGAGAGGCTACTCCTCCCCAACCCTTAACACCTATTTCCAAAGGGAGAGGGTGTAACACCATCTCTCAGAGGAAATCCTTTTTTCTGCCTTCCTGGGACTGGGTTGCCCAGACCCCAGGAGGGAAGAACCCTGTCAGTGGGGTGGCAGCAGCGGTAGCTGCAGAGAAAAACCCAGAGAGCTGGTTTGGCAGTACCCCGCGTCCATAGTGGAGCCCCGGGGATGCATGGGATTGGCACCCCTATACCAGATTTGGCATGTGGGGAAAATTCCATGATCTTAGACATGTTACATGGCCATATTCGGAGTTACCATTGTGAAGCTACATATATGTATTGACCTATATGTAGTGCAAGCGTGTAATGGTGTCCCTGCACTCACAAAGTCCAGGGAAATTGCCCTGAACTATGTGGGGGCACCTTTGCTAGTGCAAGGGTACCCTCACACTTAGTAACTTTGCACCTAACCTTCACTGGGTGAAGGTTAGACATATAGGTGACTTATAAGTTACTTAAGTGCAGTGTAAAATGGCTGTGAAATAACATGTGAAATAACATGTGAAATTATTATTTCACTCAGACTGCAGTGGCAGTCCTGTGTAAGAGTTGTCTGAGCTCCCTATGGGTGGCAAAAGAAATGCTGCAGCCCATAGGGATCTCCTGGAGCCCCAACACCCTTGGTATGTAGGTACCATATACTAGGGAATTTTAAGGGTGTTCCAGTGTGTCAATTAGAATTGGTGAAAATGGTCATTAGCTTATAGTGACAATTTTAAAGGCAGAGAGGGCATAAGCACTGAGGTTCTGATTAGCAGAGCCTCAGTGACACAGTTAGTCACTATACAGATACATACATTCAGGCCACAAACTATGAGCACTGGGGTCCTGGCTAGCAGGATCCCAGTGAGACAGGCAAAAACAAACTTACATACATGTAAAAATGGGGGTAACATGCCAGGCAAGATGGTACTTTCCTACACTCTCTACTCTACTCTGTACCACTCTACTCTATCACAATGCACTGTACGCCTCTCTACACCACTGCGCTCTGCTCCTCTGCACGCTATACTACTCCAGTCTAGGCAACACCAATCTAGTTCACACAACTCCACTCTATGCCACTCTGCAACACTGCACTGTATGTCACTGCACTCTAAGCTAATACACTCTATGCTTGGCACTTTACTCTGTAACACTCAACTCTATGCCCCTGCACTCTACATCAATATACTGTACATCACTCTAATCTACTCTGCACATCTGCACTCTATGTCACAGCAGTGTACACCACTTTACTCTATGCCATTACACTCTATGCCACTCTGTGCAACTGCACTCTATCCTGCACCTCTCCACTCTAAGCCTCTTCACTCTACTGTGAAACAATCTACTTCACGCCACTGCATTATGTGCCACTGCACTCTACCCTGAACCTCTCCACTCTGTGCAACTGCACTCTACTCAGAAACAATCTATTCTACCCCACTGCACTCTATGCCACCCTGACCACTGCACTATAGTTCAATGCACTATACACTACTGCACACTGACACTCTACTCTGTAACACTGCACTGGCCGCCACTATACTCTACACCACTCTACTCTGTACTAATACATTCTGCACCAATACACTCTGTACCACTGCACTCCATGCCACTCTACTCTCCTCCATGCCACTCTAAGCCACTGCACTCTACATCAGTGCACTCTAAACAACTGCACTGTATGCCACTGCCCTTTACTCTGCACCACTGTACTCTATGCCACTGTTTTCTGTAACACTCTAAGCCACTGCACTGACACTCTACTCTGCAACACTGCATGCTACACCACTCTACTCTGTACTACTGCATTCTATGCCACTGCACTTTATGCCACTGCACTGTGCATCACTGCACTCTCCACCACTGCACTCTAGGCACTATATTCTACTCTGCACTGCACCACTCTACAATACTCCACTCTACGCCACTGCACTCTATGCCACATGAGTCTACTATGCACTCCGACACTGCACCACTCTGCATTACTGCACTCTCTGCCACTCTATTGTATGCCACTCTACTCCACTGCACTGCATGCTACTCTAACCTATGCCACTCTATGCCACTGCACTCTGCGCCAATGGACTCTAAACAACTGCACTGTACGCCACTGCCCTCTACTCTGCACCACTGTACTCTACGCCACGGCTCTCTGTGCCACTCTACTCTACTCCACTCTACATCACTGCACTGACACTCTACTCTGCAACATTGCACTCTCCGCCACTGTACACCAATCTACTCTGTACTTCTGCATTCTACGCCACTGCACTCTATGCCACTCTACTCTGCATCACTCCACTCTACGTGACTGCACTCTACAGCACTATATTCTACTCTGCACTGCACCATTCTACACTATGCCACTGCACTCTCTGCCACTAGAGTCTACTCTGCACTCTGTCACTGCACCACTCTACACTACTGCACTCTCTGCCACTCTACTGTATGCCACTCTACTCCACTGCACTCTATGCCACTCTACTCTGTCCCACACCATGCCACTGCACTCTAAACCACTGCACTCAATGCCAATGCACTCTAAACAACTTCACTGTACCCCACTGCACTGTACTCTGCACCACCGGGCTCTACGCCACTGCTCCTAGGCCACTCTACTCCACCTCACACCACTATGCCACTAACTTTTAGCCATGCTGAACTGCAGCCACTCAGGTGTATAACATGGCTAAAACACATTTGCAAAGCCAATAACTCTTGCGTAGATGAGACCTATTGGCTTTGCCAATGTTTGGTAGTATTATGAGATACTGAGGTCCCTGAAAGAACTGTGAGTCCTTATTTTAAACATGCATTTGACACCTCATCAGGGGTAGTAAGCGCTATATAAATACAATTACATCATGATATAGGCTGCTACAAAATGCGCAAATACATTTCGGTTAAATAAAAAAAGTGCTTCTCAAACACAGATTTGAATAATATACAGTTTATACCTAGTACTAACATTTTTTCTAACACTCCATTAAAACCTCACACTTCACCGCTCACCGTGGAACACCATTACAATACCTCTCTAAAAGAAAATATCTTTGCCATCAGAAAGCTCAAGTGACTCCTTTGGTTAAAGTTAATGTAGGTTTTCAAGCTCCTTTGTATTTGCAGATGTACCAGTTGGGCACATTTGCATTTCTTTAGGGAAGGAGACACCCTGGCAAGAAGGCCTTTTCTTATCTGTCTGCCCCTTCTTTCCCCTCCCTCCGAGCACAGGAGACTCCCTGCCCTTCAGTCCAGCTGGGGAAACAGATCAGGCCGTAATTTCGCCCTATCATCCGTTGTCCTTTTGGGGAAAGGCTACAATTACGGACAAATGCCGTCCATTAAGCCGTTCATCATGGACAACGGACGGAAGGGTGAAATTACGGGCAGTCCGTAAAATTTACGGACGGGTGGTCACCCTAACTTAGGCCCTGATCTATACTTTTTCATGCAAAACTGCGCTAACACAGTTGTGCGTGAAAAAGTATACCGCCTGCTAGCGCCATTCCAAGATGCCGGTCAGGGCATCATATTTATGGAATGATGGTAGACGGCGGTAAGGCCCGGCTAACATCATGAAAAAGGACGTTAGCTGAATGGGGGAGGTGTAGGGGGGACAGGAGGTTGTGTGTCAACGGATGACGCTAGTATGGTTAGAGGCGTAAAAATGCCTCTAACCAGACTAGAGTCATCCTTTGATGCACAACTCCCATGGACCTAACTCCAGCCTTAGTAAAGACAGGATTCATGCCCACCACCCCAATGGCCACTCCCAGGGGACATATCTCCCCTGGGCATGGCCATTGGGCCCAGTGCCATGTAGGAGGGCCCAAGTTAGGCTCCCATATGGCACTTAAAAAATAAAATACTCACCTGTACTTACCTTACTTACCTGGGATGGGGTCCCCCTATCCTCTGGTGTCCTTCTGGTGTGGGTGGGGTGGCCCTGAGGCTAGGGAAGGGCGCCTGTGGGTCCATTCCATAGTCTCGGACCACGGAAATAGGCACACAGGTCCCCTAAGGCCTGCCCTGACCCAGGCGTTAAATAATGCTTAGCTTAGCGCCATTATTTAAGGCCCATTCCCCCGTGATTGATTTTAGCATGAGGGATAAATATGGCGCTAAGTCGATATCGTCATTCTTTGCACAGGAACGACTACCTTGCATCTCATTGACGCAAGGTAGTTTCCCGCAAGGAAAAAATGACTTTAACTCCATAACTTTGGCGCTAGACAGGTCTAGCTCCAAAGTATTAATATAGAGTTAGGTTTACGCCAAATTTGCGTTAAAAAAAATGACACAAATTCAGCACAAACAGGGTATAAATCTGGGCCTTACTTTTGTGCACGCGAAACATCCGTAAAGGTACTATTGCTGCACCTCTCAATGCTTGCATGAATTTACTTGTGTTCTTTCACCTTTGTCGAATGGGCCCACTGAAGTACTGGATTAATGCTTGTGCACACAACTCAATTCTCTTTAAAATAGACGCTGGTGCCCTTCCATTTTGCGCCTGTGCCTAGTGTAATGTCGCAATAATACTGTTGTACACATGCCAGGCCATGCAATGTTGCTCAGTATGTAACCATGTACTGGTACCGATGATAAACACACATATAGCACCCTGGTGATCAGTCTTTAAACTACCCGATCCTTCTCCGAAACGAGCACATGAAGCATGCGAATGAATTTCAGAGTGGCCTGTTACAGTGCCCAGAGGTTGTAGATGCCTAGAAATATGCAGCGCGCAATAAAATATTAAAATGTGTATCATGCATTTCTTAGCGACTTTCTACATCAGTTCCAGCTGACCGCCTCCTGACCGAGTAAAGCTAATTGATCTCCACTGTGCTCAATTTAAATCTACATCTCAGGCTGACGTGCGTTCTTTTATCTGCCGCTAGGTGGCGCTCGGGGTGAGCAGACAGCAGTTTCAGGCCAAGGCAATGGCCGCCCTCCTGGTTTAATAAGATTTGAGGGACTCAGAAGAGAGCCTTTCTCTGTGTCTACTGTTCTTCCATTACCGCCTGTAATGAGGTCTACCATGGTCACAGTGCTATGAGAGATTGTCCATTTATGAACCGAGCCCTTTTCAATCTGGAGAGCTGCACTTAAACGGGTTATTATAAGTGATTTATAATGCATCGCACGTGCACTTGGGGCTGTAGAGGTCAAAGCTCATCACAAACGATCGCAAGGGTTCCCGGATTCAGAGATGGATTCGCGAGTACCATGCTGGCCTGGTCCTTCCGGAAAAAGGGGTGGCAATAACGTACAGTGACACAGGCCAATGTATGTATTTATTTAGGGTACACAGAGCTACAGTGCAAGGGTTTCCAAAGCTCCAGCACCATGGCATTCTGGTACCCAGGCATTCCCTTTCCACTAAGGGCAGGTTTCTTTGAAACCATTTGTTGCAGCATGGTGCATCCTAGTGGCCACTTATGGTGGCGCCTTAAGGCGGCTGCCTGATGTGTAAAGGACCCCGGCGACTACTGCAAGTATAATGATAGGGGTATCAAAGGACTAGTCAAGCCTAACAGCCACCAACTCTCCCTATCACTAACTAACCTAATTAATATGAATGATAAAACTCCATGTTGAGGAGTTTTTATTTTTATTTATATATGTTTATTGGTTTTCAAAAAAATACAGCATGCACAGAATACATATAGATCATTGCATTCACAAGCATATTTTGCATTGCACAGTATTCTACATCACATTGATCTTATTAATCTAAGCAAAATAAAGCAACACATTCGAATATCAATGTATCTCTATTGTGAGACATTATGAGCAAATTCACACCTCTGTATGGGATGGAGATTTCCCCATTTATAAAGTATAGGGGAGTCTCCCTATACTTCACATACACAGATTTCCACCTAACTACAGAGGTCTCCTTATGATAAAGTAAAGGGAAAATGTATAAAGCTTATTAAACGTGGAAAAAGTTAGTCAAAATATTTTTATGGTCTGCTGAGCCAGTTTACTTGGATGGCTATCAGTTTTTTATTTCCCCGGCCATTCCCTCTAGTAGGGGTAGAGCAAAGGGGGCGGGAGGGGGGCTGGTGGTCTTTGTGTCTATTCATTTAGAGTGTAAGACTTTAGAAGTCAAAACTGGATTCGGCACTTTATCAATTGTTGTACATTCGCTTTGTGCATAGAATGGATGTTCTGCTTATAACTTTTTATTACAATATTTTGATCAATGTTCCACAGATGCCATTGATGCACTAGCCCATGACCTGGCTAATGCTGTGGTTTAAAAAAAATGTTATGCCCCATATATTATAGGTGGGTGAAATCCATATACAGTTGTGTACAAAAGTGGAAATATTTTGAGGCCCTGATGATGTGAGGGGAGTTGATAGCATGCATTTTGATCACTAATTTTATGGAGATTTTCTCAATATATTAATGTTAAAATATTACTAGGGATACGTGGCGGACCCAATAGAAAATGGGTTAACCCGCCTACACAGATGGGGCTGCCAATAGTGTCTTAGATTTTATTCTTTTATCATCTAAATATTACCGCACATAACACTGTATAAGGTGACTCAACTGCATAAGTGACCACAACCCACGACTGCCATACTTAAACAAGGAGAAAGAATTACACTCTCTCCTAAAATTGAAGTTGGTTTAGAGTTCGCCGAGAACAAATCGGTAATAGGAAAATGGGCAACATTGACCAACCCACTGTCGTAGGTGCAATTTTTGATTGTGGACTGGGAGTGAGATGCCTCGAGGATGATTCCTACTGAGCAGAAATTCTAGCTCCTTTGCATTGTTAATAGAGTTAGTCAGGCCCTCCCTTTTCTTTGTCACTCAAACAGAATAGGACAGACCACATATGGGGTTGGATCATTCCCGCTCATGGGCACACCACAGCCCTTTAGAGGCTCTAAAAAAAGATCCACGTTCACCACTAGGAGCATAGTCTTGTAGGAAAGCATATAAAGCTATTTTGGCCACAAGAAAGCAGGTCAATAGGGATGAAGCTGGGAAGCCTTGCTGATTGCGAGTGAGACAAGAGATCAGCAGAGTTTTTGGAAGGTGATAAATGCTCCCTTCTTTGCTGAAGAACAGTGGCCCAAAATAGAGAACTCGATTCCACCGCAAACTTGGGTTAACCAGTTTCAGGCCATTTACGCATCAAACCTGTTGATTGAGATGGGGAGTAGTCCTACCGGTATAGGGAGATGATTGACATAAGCCTGATTGATCTCCACAATAAAAAAGAGCTTAGTAATAAGGCACCAGGTCTTGATGGGGTGCCGGTGAATATATATCAAAGGGAATGATCAGCTCTGGGCCCCACTACTTATGAATGTGTTGAGGACAGCAATTAAACAGAGTTTACCCAGTTCCTGGTCAAGGGCGACTATAATTTACATTTTTAAGAAGACAGCCAGGTATGATCCAACTTGCTATCGTCCTATTTCCCTTCTGGACTCATGGGTAAAGATTCTGGGCAGAGTACCAGTTTGATAGACTACAGGCCTGGACAGAGGACAGAAGATTATAGTCAGCTGTCCAGTACAGGTTTAACCGTGGGGTTCGCACAGTAGAGCAATCTTGAAATCTATTTGATAGCAAGTAAATATGTCTGTGGGAAGAAGTCTACCATCTATATTCACCATTTATGTACCTCAGCTCCGCTTTCGACACTGTTGTTAGATCAAAACCGTGGGAATTGAGGGCCAGTTATTTACCTATTGACAAAGATGTGTAGGGAAGTGTCAGCTAGGGTCTGTCCCATCCAAAACAGGAAACTCACTGGCTCACTCTGCATTAATCAGAGAATGCGCCAACGGTGCGTGCTGGCCCCTTTTTTCAATCAATCAATCAATCAATCACAAGATTTATAAAGCGCACTAATCACCTGTTAGGGTATCAAGGCGCTGGGGGGGAGGGAAGTTACTGGTCGTATAGCCATGTCTTTAGGTGTTTCCTGAAAGTTAAGAGGTCTTGGGTCTGGCGAAGGTGGAGAGGTAGGGAGTTCCAGGTCTTGGCGGCCAGGTGGGAGAAGGATCTTCCTCCGGTGGTGGTGCGGCGGATGCGGGGAACGGAGGCGAGGGTGAGGCTGGCGGAGCGAAGGTTGCGGGTGGGGGTGTGGAAGGTGAGTCTTTTGTTGAGGTAGGTTGGGCCTGTGTTGTGGAGGGCCTTGTGTGCGTGGACGAGGAGTTTGAAGGTGATCCTCTTTGGTATTGGTAGCAAGTGTAAGTCTCTGAGGTGGGGGGTGATGTGGTGGCGGCGTGGGATGTTCAGAATGAGTCCGGCGGATGCGTTCTAGATTCTTTGCAGCTTTGTTTGGAGTTTGGTTGTTGTTCCTGCATAATGGGGCTTTTCCGTAGTCCAGTCGGCTGCTGACCAGGGCGTGGGTGACAGTTTTCCTGGTTTCAACGGGAATCCACTTGAAGATTTTCCGGAGCATGCAGAGGGTGTTTTAGCAAGAAGAGGTGATGGCGTTGACCTGCTGAGTCATGCTGAGTGTGGAATCCAGGATGAATCCCAGGTTGCGTGCATGGGTGGTGGGAGGTGGTGCGGATCCTAGGGAGGTGGGCCACCGGGAGTCATTCCATGCTGAGGGGTTTGCTCCGAAGATGAGGATCTCTGTCTTGTCTGTGTTTAATTTGAGGCGGCTTGCTTCCATCCAGCTGGCGATGGCTTGGAGTCCGTTGTGGAGGTTGTTTTTTGCAGCTGTAGGGTCTTTTGTGAGGGAGAGGATTAGCTGAGTGTCGTCTGCATAGGAAATTATCTTGATGTGGTGTGTTCGTGCGATGTTGGTGAGAGGGGCCATGTACACATTGAAGAGCGTGGGGCTGAGAGATCAGCCTTGGGGGACGCCGCAGATGATACTGGAGGCTTCAGATATGAATGGTGGAAGGCGGGCTCTCTGGGTTCTGCCTGAAAGAAATGATGAGATCCAGTCGAGTGCTTTGTCGTGGATTCTGGCGTTATGGAGGCGTGTCCTCTCTGTATAAAACAAGTAGAGAACTTTCTTCTGCAGAAAGGTGGTGACTTGACTCAAGTTGGCAGAAGACCAATCCCTGTAGTGCTATGTGCAAATGACGCGATATTGGTGGCAATGAACACGAACGAGCTGTAAAAGTTGTTGGACTTTTTAAATTTGTTTATGAAAAATGTAAAGCTATAAACTAGCTTGTCCAAGTCGTATGTGGTGTGACCCCAAAATGTCCAAATCAAGGGTTTACAGCATTACTGGTACTAGACTGAGTATAGTTACCTCTTTTAATTACCAGGGGATTATATTCCACAACTTTTTAGCATGGGGCAATGCAACTAAGGTTAGAAATCAACAGTCCATTAGAGTGATTGAAACACGTTTTCAAATTAGAGGCCAAGTTGGGCCTAAAACCTCAGTCCCAGATGCTGAAATTGCATATGTCCAAATGTATCTCAGTGGTATACTATGGAGTAATTATGTGGGGGGTTTCTGACTCTTGTGTAAACCAGAGGAGGGAAATGACTTTTTAAGGAAATGGCAGGAAGTCCCAAAGTCATGCTCTGGTTTTAAATGCCACAAGGATTTGGGGGTACCATAGGTAAAGGATATTATAAAGATTAAGCTGATGTTCTTATGGATTGCAACGTGGGCGAGACCAGAGGTGGGTTTAACCCGAGCAATAATGAAGGACTACCTGTCGTTAGACAAGGGCCTGGCAATCCCGTTTGCTAAACTTTTTAAATATCTTTCCATAATATGGGGGTCGGAGAAATTTTTAACAAAAATATGTTTGAGAAACGTGCAGAGGACTAGATGGACGATATAGTCTTGTAAGTTGACAGTTATATCACACACTATTATTTCGACTCAATGTGTAATTGAACCTTATTTTAAGTATGTGTTGAGCACTCAAGCAAGGTTTACCTAACCTGTTTTGGGTCAACTCTGGCCCATTACTTGGTATCTGACCAGTTTGGTTTGTACAGGCCCGAGGAAGAGATACTTAGTACTCTCCCTCTCAAAATAAAAAAGTGCCGGTACTCAGTACCGGAGAGTACCGGCCCATTTAAAGCACTGCTTATTACCAATCCTTCGTGTGGCTAAACTGAGACAGGGCTGCCCGGCTCTAAGGGCCAGATGTAGGAAAGCTTAAGCGACTCGCGAACGGCGAAAAACGCCATTTGCGAGTCGCTAAAGCCCGTCTGGTATGTAGAAATGCATTTTGCGAATCGGAACCGACTCGCAAAATGCATTTCTGAGTCGCAAATAGGAAGGGGTGTTCCCTTCCTATTTGCGAGTCGCACTGGTATGCAATTCCATTTGCGACTGCGACCTAGTGTGCCGGACCATGGTACCTTATGTCAAAAAGTAATATTTTGCAGTTCAATGCAGTGCTAGATGGTGAAGCCTTTCAGTGCACTGAAGTTGGACGCTGGATGAAGAAAGCATTAAGGGCACTGGAATGTAAAGTTAGAGGGTGACGTGCCAGTAAAGTCATCGGAGGCACTGGAATGAAATATCAGATGAAGAAATCTTTGGGGGACTGGAATGCAGTGTTTAAGGGCTGTGGAATACAGTGTTAGAGGGGGAGGACTCGGTGGGCCCTGGAATGCATTGTTACAGAGTGAACCATTTGAAAGCACTGGAATGAAGTATTAGGCTGTGAAGTCTTTGGGGCCACTGAAATTTAATTTATATAGTGTCAGACATTGAAAAAATCAAATTAGAATATCCAATTGTGTGGTACGGGCTGTGGCTTATGTTTTACTATTGGCATGGATTAAGGTGCCACACATGGGCACTGGATACAAATACAAGGATGAGACGAAGTTTGAATCAAACTGTGAACCTCCTTAATAATTCTGAACCCACAAGTGAGGAGATGTAGATTGGGCTGCTTTGCTCAGTTTGAATATAGTCAATCCAAATGCCCTGAAGAAGTTTACAGAAGTAAAGGAGACGTGTTGGCTGGCTGTGTCTTTAAACTGTAATTATTGAAAAAGAACATTTTATCATGTGAAGATTGGAAATTAATAAAAGAAGAACTGGAATGCTGGATATTCTAATTTGATATTTTAATGTCTGATGGGCCATCACTGGCTTTGTTTATGATTTCTGGTGTGACATCTTGGAGCAGCAGGTGTTTGCAGTGTATGCACATCATAATTTGGATTTAGTGGGATAGGGTGGTGGTGCTGTGTACAGGCTCACTGTTCTTTTTCTGGATCTGTGCATTTATTTAGCACTTATTACCCCTGACGAGGCGTTGAGGTTGGTGGTAGACAGTGAATCTTTGAGGGCACTGGAATGCAACATCAGACTAATAAGAATTTGGGGGCACTGGAATGCAGTGCTCAGGGTCAAGAATCAATGGGCACTGGAATTCAGTGTTAGAAGGTCAAAACATTGTTGGTACTGAAATGCAGTGCTAGGAGGTAAAGACTTAGGGGCACTGGAACACAGCATCAGACTATGAAGTTTTTGACACACTGGAATGCAGCGTTAGCCATGACGTTTCTTGTCGACACTGGAATTCATTATAGACCATGAAATGGAATGCAGTATTAGATGGTGAAGTCACCCATGCGTGAATTATTGCTAGGCAAGTACCGGCTCAGAAGGTCAGAGGGTAAGACTAGAAGACAAGACATTAAATTTAAAGACAAGCTGTTGGCTTTGCCAAAGCTGAGTTGTAAAACACTGGCAAAAGGAAATCAAAATACTAGGGGGAAAGAAACACAAATTTCAAGGTAACTCAAAACTTGACCTTCAATTCAATATTTTCAATCTTTGTAAACAGAATGGGTTAGTTTAAAAAAACATTTTCATGCAAGAAACTCTAAACAGAATTTAAAGAGCCTGTAGCATGTGATCCAGCTTAAAAATAACACAGAGCACTAGTTGCAATTGCTTCAAATAGGTGTCTGAGGGAGCACAGCTTTATTGTCATCTGCAGACTCTGTGCTCCATAGTTGCTAAACTACTTCTGTACAAAGATAGAGATTGTTTCCTGCAAGCAGCTCGGTAGGCAGCCCCACTCCACTACAAAAATGGCTGCATCTCGATCTTTTTTTACTACACCATGCAGACCCAACATCAACCTTCGAGACCTCCAGTACTCCCTGCTATGTCCAGAGAGGCTCAAAGTCATCCACAACCAACAAATCCACTTTTTCATGGAGCCTGAGGCAGTCTGGAACTGGGTGGAAACACACTTTGAGGGAAATCACCACTCCCAGGCAGACGGTTCCCGCCGAAAGACCGTTCCGCGGTCAAAAGACCGTGGCGGCCATTCTGGCTTTCCCACGGGCCGGCGGGCGACCGCCAGAAGACCGCCGGCCGGCCCAGCGGGAAAGCCCCTTCAACAATGAAGCCGGCTCGGAATGGAGCCGGCGGAGTTGCAGGGGTGCGACGGGTGCAGTGGCACCCGTCGCGATTTTCATTGTCTGCAAAGCAGACAGTGAAAATCTTTGTGGGGCCCTGTTAGGGGGCCCCTGCACTGCCCATGCCAGTGGCATGGGCGGTGCAGGGGCCCCCAGGGGCCCCACGGCACCCGTTCCCGCCATCCTGGTTCTGGCGGTGGACACCGCCAGAAACAGGCTGGCGGGAAGGCGGTCGGAATCCCCATGGCGTTGCTGCAAGCAGCGCCGCCATGGCGGATACCCTGGGCCAGCGGGAAACCGGCGGGAAACCGCCGGCTCCCCTTTTCTGACCGCGGCTTTACCCCCGCAGTCAGAATCGCCCAGGAAGCACCGCCAGCCTGTTGGCGGTGCTTCCGCCGCCCTCCGCCATGGCGGTCATGGACCGCCAGGGTCAGAATGACCCCCATAGTGTCCTGCCTTAGCCAACCCCGTGGGAAATCTGAGGGCCCGCGCCACAGCCTCACCACAAGAACTGAGACAGAGTCAGCAATCAGCTATTGCTGCTGCATTTGCCAATCACCAATCCCCAACACCCTGAACACTGAGTCCAGCCCCGCCATGAGTGATGATGACACGGGTTTGGGGGCCCCCACGCTGTTGTCAGGTCCTGTGGTTCCACTGCAACAGTGGATGATCTACTATAATGGTCCATCGTCCTAACTGGGCTGCACACAGCTGGGGAGTGAGCACCAAAGACTGATCATTAGCCTATTCCTGGTCCTTGAACTGGGAACTCTTGCTTCCCCCCCTTAAGCGCTGCCCTTTTCATTGAACATTAGCTCACTGACAACAGAGACTGCTTCTTGTGCTCTCCATCCCTGTTCCTACACCTCAAACGTTCAGACTACTTGGGTTGCATGCTCTCTGACCATGCTGCCAACATAATGGACATGGAATGGGGAGCCCTGCACCCTCCGGTCCAAACCTGGAGACTATCCAAAGACGCATTAGATGACCCAGTATTCCACGATGCGCAATTGACCCACATTGGCCAATATTTTACTGACAATCACGTGACTGCCATGACTCATGCTGTCGAATGGAACTCCTTCAAAGTAGTCACCAGAGGTTTCTGTATCAGAACACGGTAGAGGTTCGCAACAAACTGACTGGAGCTCTTCAAGAAGCCAAGCTGTCTATCTGCCCTTGACAATTGTGTCCTCTAGGACAACACAGCGCATCAGGCCCTGACGAAGGCCAAGGCAAAACATGCTATTATAATGGAGCGCCTCCATTTGAAAACTTTGTGGAATAAATGGCCTGACTTCACACCACGGGGGACAAACCAGGCTGCTTCTCACTGGGCTAGCCAGACAAGAGGCCACACCCCTCCGTTTACGGAAATAATCCTAGACAACAGATCCACCTTATGCTTCCAATCAGCCACATTGCAGGAGCTCAGATCCTACTGTGGCAAAATGTACAAAGCACCCCGCTGCACCTCCTAATGCCATAGAGTGTTTTTTCTTACACCCCCCTTCCCTTACCATCCATTAATCCATTAATGCCATTGAACACAATGAACTGGACAAACCGATTACGGTGGCCGAGGTGAAGAAAGCGATACACGACCTATCCCGCACCACGACACTCAGGTTGGATAGTCTCCTGATAGAGTACTACAACCATTTCTCGGCTTACCTTGCTCCAAAGCTGGTGGAGATTTGTAATGAAGCAGTCACCGCCAGTGAACTCCCTGCTTTCCTACAGGAGTCCCTCCTCATCTAACTCTGAAACCTGACAGGGACCCCACACTTCTCTCTTCTTATCGTCCCAATGCTATCTTGGGCACCAACTATAAGATACTCCACAAGGTACTTGTCAAGCGTCATCTTCAGGTATTACCTGCGATTGTCCTTCCAGACCAAAATAGTTTTGTCCCGGGCCACAGCACATCCAATAATATCAGATGGCTGTTATGGATGCTGGACCAGGCATCACTACATTACCCACAAGCGGGGTGTCTTATATTGGACCTCCTCAAGAATGCCTTTGTTTCCTTGTCCTGGGATTACCTCTTCGCTGTCCTGCCGGCAATGGTCATTGATTGGCATGTAACAAACATACACAAAATTACTATACACTGCCCTGTCACCCTGAGTATGTGTGAGTCGCCTGATCTGCTCCCCCTTGCCCATCAGTCGGCGTGCATGCCAGGGGTGTCCCCTATCCCCCATCCTCTTTGCCATTTCCATGGAACTTCTGGCTCCCCATCTCCACCTGGAGGGCCAACATTGGGGCGTCCCCTTAGACGACACCACTCATGTAGTGTTGTTATAGGCTGACCTGTTATTATACCTCTATGATGCAGCCGTCGATGTGGAAACGATCACATAGATCTTCCAGAGTTTCGAGGAGGTGGCAAGCCTATGGGTGAAATGGGGAAAGTCATTCGTCTTCCCATTTCAGCAGGATGCGCCACCCCGGTCTCTATGCCTCGGCGGCAAACCACTAGCATAGATGAGCCCGCATCATTCTGATATCTTGGGATCAGGCTTTACCACTCACAATATTACCTGTTTGATTTCAATTTTCGATAGGCATTCACTGCCCTCATGTCCCAAACCCAATTCTGGCAACAATTGCCACTTGTTCTTGCTGGTAAGATCACTCTTTCTAAGATGATAGTCCCCCTTCGCCTTTTATATTGTTTTGCCAATGTGCTGATATTCCCTCACTGACAATTCTTCTGTGATTTATCAGATGTTGGGTGACCTGCTATGGGATGGTAAACGATGTAGGGTGGCTCCTCACAAGCTTCATCTACCTGTAGCACGGGGTGAGCTTGGGGTTCCATCTTTTGAGTGTTATTAGCTTGCTGTGCAGCTCAAATCGGTAGCCTGGTGGCTTGTGGGAGTGAACCTATAAGAGACCACTGCTGGAGACATGCCTCTTTTCCTACATATCAGCCTTCAGCTAGTCTCCCCTACCATAAAGTTACACTGCTACTGGTCCCTCCATGTGGGGGTGGCAAAGATGTGCCTTGCCAGGATCACCCATCTGACTAGTCAGATACTTCCTTAGTGCCCTGCTTTCCCCCTTCAAGGCTTCCGGGACCCCTGAGACACATTGAGGCCAATCAGCTGACAGCCTGGCATGAGCAATCTATAGATACAATGGGTGGATCTTTCCAGGACACTTATCTCCTCATGTTCGGCCAGTTCCAACAAGACCATGGCATTCCCCCTCGCCGGTTTTTGGTACATTGACAGCTACTGGCGACAATTCGAACGCTGTGGCGCATAGTTGATGAAGAACCTGCTACCCAAGCCCTGATACATATCTTACACACAATGCGAGGAGGGCACCACTTAGTCATGTGGTTAGCCAGACAAGAGGCGCACACCCCTCTGATTACTTAAATAATCCTAGACACTGGTTCCACCTTACTCTTTCAATCAGCCATATTGCAGGTGTTCAAATCCTACTATGGCAAAATGTACAAAGCACCCCCGTTGCACCTCCTAATGACAGAGTGTTTTCTTACCCCCGCCCTTCCCTTACCATCCATTAATTCCATTGAACACAATGAACTGGACAAACAGATTATGGTGGCCGAGGTGAAGAAAGCGATACACTACCTGTCCCACAGCAAGACCCCCAAGTTGGGTGGTCTCCTGATAGAGTACTACAACTGTTTCTCGGCTTACCTTGCTCCAAAGCTGGTGGAGATTTATAATGAGGCACTCACTGCCAGTGCACTCCCTGCTTCCCTACAGGAGTCCCTCCTCATCTCCCTTCTGAAACCTGACAGGGACCCCACACTTATCTCTTCTTATCGGCCCATAGCTATTCTGGGCACCGACTATAAGATACTCCGCAAGGTATTTGTCGAGCGTTATCTTCAGGTATTACCTGCCATTGTCATTCCAGACCAAAATGGCTTTGTCCAGGGCCACAGCACATCCAATAATATCAGATGGCTATTCTACATCTTGGACCAGGCATCCCTACATTACCCACAAGCAGGGTGTCTCATATTAGACCTCAAGAATGCCTTTGATTCCTTGTCCTGGGATTACCTCTTAGCTGTCCTGCAGGCAATGGGCATCGGTTGGCATCTCCTAACATACACAAAATTACTATATACTGCCCTGTCACCCTGAGTACGTGTCAGCCGCCTGATCTGCTCCCCTTTTCACATCAGTCAGCGTTCTTGTCAGGGATGTCCCCTATCCCCCATCCTCTTTGCTATTGCCATGGAACTGCTGGCTCCCCATCTCCACCTGGAGGGCCAACATTGGGGCGTCCCCTTAGACGACACAACTCATGTAGTGTTGTTATACGCTGATGACCTGTTATTATACCTCTGGGATGCAACCACTGATATAAAATCGATCCCATAGATCTTTCAGAGTTTCGAGGAGGTGGCAAGCCTATGGGTGAATTGGGGAAAGTCATGCGTCTTCCCATTTCGGAAGGATGCGGCACCCCAGCCTATATGCCTGGGTGGCAAACAATTGGCATAGATGACCGCAGGGGTTAGATATCTTGGGATCAGGCTTTACCAATCACAATAGGACCTGTTTGATGGCAATTTTCAATGGGCATTCACTGCCCTCAAGTCCCCAACCCAATTCTGGCAACGATTGCCACTTGTTCTTACGGGTAAGATTACTCTTTCTAAGATGATAGTCCTCCTCCGCCTTTTATATTGTTCTGCCAATGTGCCTGTATTCTCTTACTGACAATTCTTCTGTGATTTATCAGATGTTGGGTGACCTGCTATTTGATGGTAAACGATGTAGAGTGGCTCTCCCCAAGCTTCATCTACCTGTAGGATGGGGTG
This sequence comes from Pleurodeles waltl, assembly GCF_031143425.1. Lineage (NCBI taxonomy): Eukaryota > Metazoa > Chordata > Amphibia > Caudata > Salamandridae > Pleurodeles > Pleurodeles waltl. The sequence continues at coordinate 71,404,653 of NC_090448.1, forward strand.
AGCTTGGGGTTCCAACTTTTGAGTGTTATTAGCTTGCTGCGCAGCTCAAATGGGTATCCTGGTGGCTTGTGGGAGTGAACCTACGAGAGACCACTGCTGGAGACATGCCTCTTTCCCTACATATCAGCCGTCAGCTAGTCTACCCTACCAAAAAATTACACTGCTACTGGTCCCTCCATGTGTGGTTGGCAAAGAAGTTCCTTGCCAGGATTATCTATCTGACTAGTCAGATACTCCCTTACACCCCGCTATCCTCCTTCAAGGCCTTCTGGGACCCCTGGAACACACTGAGGCCAATCAGCTGACAGCATGGCATGAGCAATCTATAGATTCAATGGGTGGATCTTTCCAGGACACTTATCTTCTCATGTTCGGCCAGTTACAACAGGACCATGGCATTCGCCCTGGCCACTTATTGGGGCATGGGCAGCTACTGGCGACAATTTGCTCTCTATGACACATGGTTGATGAAGAACCTGCTACACAAGCCGTGATACATACCTTGCACACAATGGGGGAGGGCACCACTTAGTCATGTGGCTTTTGTAATGCAATCAGAGCCCATGCGTGGAATCCCCTGACTCACCTTCGTCATATCTGGGAGGAGGATCTGGCAAGACCCCTTCATGAAGCTGAATAGTCAAGAGCTTTAGAGTCCCCCCAGGTTGTCTTGTAAAACCCATGCTTTAAAAATGTCAGTATATGGTGTTACAGAGGGCTTATCTCATGCCACCTCGCTTGTACCGCATGTTTACCTGGGACCGGCCTCACCTACCCCAGATGCTGGGCCCCTGTGGCTGACCTCAAACACATGCTATGGTCCTGCCCTAGTGTAGCTGGCTACTGGCATGCAAAACACACCAAACTGGCCATGGTTACAGAACTCAAGACAAATTCCTGGGAGGCCGTGGCCCTGGGTATTTTCCCTAAAGGGAGGAATTATAAGGTGAGAGCACGCTTTGCTAATCTTGCTCTAAAACCAAATGACTCCATACCATACACTGGAAGGCGCAACAGCCCGACACCTCCAAATAGCACTCCTCTTTTGGGGGAAGGTGGAGAGTACTAGACTACACGGGGAAGAAGCCCGACAACTTTGGAAGTGTCCTATAGCAGCAGCCTGGGACACCATTCTTACCCAATTCAAAGCGCTGACTGCTGATAACCCTCCCCCTCCCCCTAGTCCTCTATGTCCTTTGCTGGTCCCTGCAAAGGCCCAGTGGCTCCCCCACCACGCTGCTGGGGATGTAGGGCCGGAGACCTTTTATAGCCAACATCGCTAATGCCCCCTTGTGCCCCTAGCCAATGTCCCCCTCTTTCTTTTTTGATGCCTATCTGATACCATGCTCGTGCCACTCTTAGGCCCTCGTTACTACTTTGGCGGTCTTACTAGAAGGCCGCCGAAGCCGCAGGCGCCACTATACCGCCAGTGCAGGCGGCATATGTGGCTCCCTATTATGACTTTTCCGCTGGCCGAGCGGAAAAGTCACATCAACATTGCAGCTGGCTCATAATAGAGCCGGCAGCAATGTTGATGTGCAGCGGGTGCAGCAGCACCAATCGGGCATTTCACTGCCCGAATTTCCGGCAGTGAAATGCGCGATAGGGCTGTGCCTGGGGGCCCCTGCACTGCTGATGCCAAGTGCATGGGCAGTGCAGGGGCCCCTAGGGGCATCCCGAGTCCCCCTTACCGCCAGCCTTTCTGACAGGCTGGCGGTTAGGGACTCATAATCCCCAGGGCAGCGGTGCCCTGGGAATTATGACCGCCAGGTGGAAGCCTGGCGGTATGTTGGAGGGGACGGCGGTATGGCCGTGGATAATGCGCCACGGTCATAATACGCTGGTGGTACAGCACCAGCCTGTTGGCGGTGTTACCTCCAGCTTACCGCCGGCCACCAGGGTCGTAATGAGGCCCTTAGTTTCCTCTTACATTTCAACCACGTCCCTCTGTTTGCCCTAATAACGAAAGAGGTTTCATTTCACTCCTCCCTCCCATTTGCATTTGTTTCTGTTGAAGACCTGGAACACTTAGGTTTTTCTCCTTCACTAACTGACTCCATGCGGATGTACGTTATGAAACTCATAACCTGTTCCACGATGTAATACACTATGTAAACTATGCCTGTTTGACTGTGTTTATTGATTTACTCTTTCTCCTCAAATGTATGCATACGGTTACTGTTTTTTGTTTTACCAGCGTAATGTACTGATGGCAGCTGTTTGCTATATATCTTATAACACAAAGCGCAAGATGTAATCTGATCCAAATGCTATAGTTACAAAAAAAACTCAAAAAAAATTATTACTTTTTAAACTGTCTGAGGCTGTCAATACGGAAGTGTCAGGATTTAATAGAAAAAGCTTGCCACAGGCAACTCAGAACTTGGATCAAATGTTCTGGTCATTTGGTGCTTTGCAGCAGCCCATGTACACCTTCCACCTCAAACACCAGCTGAGAGAGTGCAGGAGCCAACCAGTCCCCAAGAGCTACAAATACTGCCTTTGTGCGCTATAGCCTGGGCCATGCAAAAATGTGGAACAAAGGAGATATAACAACATCAGCCCAACAAAGTCTGCTCTTTAATCAAATCTCAGCAAAAATATACCTGTTAGTTTCAGTGGCGGCTGGTAATTTTAGGAGGGAGGGGTGTGGGCGGGACACACATGCACACTCACACTCATTCACTCATACACGCGCGTGCACACACATCCATTCACTACACTCAATATCAAATATTCAAACATACGCGCATGCATGCACCAACCATTTATTTTAAAAAAACATACACACACTTACCTTCAGCTCTTCCTCGGAGGTACCAGGAGGGTTGGGACGGCTGCCTTCCTTCACTGGCTGACCTAAGTCAATTAGGGAAGGCAGCAGTCCCAACTTCGTCACAGAGTGAGATGAGGTCAATGAGACTTCTGACCCCACCCCACCCTGTGATGAGCTGTCACTGACTGACACTCGCCCCGGGTGCTTCAGGGCCTTAAGCACCCAGGTCGGAGTCAATGGATGACGCTTCCCTTCATCACCGAGGGGGAGGGCCTTGAGGACCTTTGCTGAGCTGAGGTCACGCCCACTGAAGCTGTGACCTCTTCAGCCCAGCAAAGTTCAGCTCAGGCACCATGTCTAGGTCCTGGCTGCCTGATCTGAAAATGAAGAACATCTGTCAGGCTGACCTTTGCTCAGCCTGACAGGCACTCTTCTTGAGGAGCACAAGGTAGGGGAGTGTGGCCCCTCAGCCCCAAAGGACAGGCCATGGATGATTGGTATGAATGAGCTGTGGGGATAGTGGAGAGCAACATGGAGAGTGTGAGGGAAACAGAAGATGGGGGGAAGATCATCAGATAGAAGAGCAAGAAAACAAAGACGCTCACCTGGCATGATCAAAGAAAAATTAAATAGTGGTATAGTGGTTCCTTGCTGAATGCGAGAGCCTAACAGAAGAAGAGGAAGAAAATCAATTGAATAAGCAAGCAAATGTGTCACAACCTTCAACAGTGACATGCTTGGTCTAAACTCAGAGCCAGCCTCAACACCATACAGGGCCATGTTGTGGCCAAACTCGGACTTCAGACTAGTGTCATGTGGGATCTGATTGGGTTCTGTAATCCTAATGTGGGGTCTGTGCAAGAACCACGGGGGTCTCCAAGGAGTAACACATGAGCTACTAGTAGCTCTTGAGCTACTCATAAGTAGCTCTCCTGTGTGCAGCCCAACCTACAAAAACTGAAAAGTTTATATTTCAAACAAACATGTAAACTTGTCTGATGTGGTGAGTATTACAATTCTAATAATATTCGTAGCTCTGGATGATTTTCATCAACATAAGTAGCTTTTCCTACAGAAAAGGTTGGAGACCCCAATCCAGATGTTAGCACAGCTGTGCCTTGTCTCATGAAACACTGCGCAAACCTAGAAAAACTATTTGACTTGAAGTGCTGGTGGAGAGTGTCACGACTTACGCTCTGCTTGAACCTGGAGTCCGCTGAACAAATGGCGAGGTTCTTGTTCCTGAATGTTCGGCCTTGGCCCAGGTAGGGGCGACTCTTTCTGGTAGCCATGGTGCTGCAGACGATAGGAACGTCAAGGGCAGGCCGTGTCCTTCAGAAGTAGTGCCAGAGGGAAACAACCCATAAAAAGGGGGAAAAAACCTCCAAAAGGAATTTTCCTGGAACAGGAGCAAAAATCAACGAGTAAATATAGATCAAAAAGGGAACAGGAAAACACTGGAACAGACGCGTAACCAGTATCTGACGCAAGGAAGAAGGAGCGAAGACACCATCCAAACAGAAAGTGTTGCAGCGCAAGGAGGGAAAGAATCACAGCCCCTAAATACCCACAAACAGGAAGCGACCAACAGGAAGTGCAAGGACACCATATTAGATAGGGAAAAACAAATAGAAAGTAATGGACAAGGAGCCATAGAGTATAGGGAACCAAAGCATGCTGGGAAGAGAGGGGAATAATGGGAAAGAAGGTAAAAACATAGAGGGAAGCACAATGAGGGCGACAGAAACAAAAGACAACAATAGCAGGTGAGTGGGGGGGTTAGATATGCCAGAATGTGTGCCGCGCTATGAAGAAACGAGGCCCCATGCCCAATTTGGGGCCTCTGATGCTGCACGAGAGACTGGGGGTGCGGCGAGTCTCAGCTCCGTGCTCTGCGGCCCGAGATGAGTTTTCGGCTCGTGCCGCGGTGCAACAGTAGGTCCCCCCTCCCGAAGCCCCAAGTTTGTGCGGAAACAAGCGGTGAAAGTGACGAATCAGAAGAGGGGCGTGAACAGAAGACGCATCTTCCAAGAGCATTCGTAAGAGGGTAACCTTTCCAATGAATCAGATACTGAAGACGGTTGCGAAAGACACGAGAGTCACAAATTTCCTGTACCTCATATTCTGGTACATCATTCACCAACAAGGGAGGAGGACAAGGGAACTGCCGAGAGAAAGGATCAGGCACATAGGGTTTGAGCTGGGAAACATGAAAGACTGGATGGATTTTCCAGGTACGAGGTAAATGAAGACGGACAGTGACAGGATTAATTAGCTGAAGAATATGGAAAGGACCGTAGTAACGAGGTGTAAACTTGTTCTGAGAAAGTCGCAAAGGCAGAAACTTTGTAGAAAGCCAGACTTTATCCTGGATGTGATATACTGGAGCATCTCTGCGCTTCTTATTTACCATTCTCTTCATGTATCTCTTAGTGTTCAGCAAGTTAGATCGAATCAATCTATGGATCTTTCGAAGTTGTTTGGAAAATGAGGCGACAGTAGGAAGAGAAGAGGTCCACTGAGGAGTAGTAGTAAAAGAGGTAGGATGATAGCCATAGGAACAGAAAAAGGGAGTGACCTTGGAGGCACTATGGACAGTGTTGTTGTAAGAGAATTCAGCGATAGGAAGGTAAGTGTTCCAGTTACTCTGAGTGGAATCACAAAAGCAGCAAAGGTACTGCTCTAGTCCTTGATTGAGACATTCGGTTTGCCCATTGGTTTCAGGATGGAAACCAGATGACAATGCTATATTGATATTCAGGATCCTACAGAAATGTTTCACAAACCGTGAGATGTACTGAGGTCCCCTGTCTGATACAATGCTGTGTGGGAGTCCATGTAGACGAAAAATATGATGGATGAATATCCGACTAGGTTCTTGAGAGGTAGGTAATTTCTTCAGGGCCGTGAAGTGAGCCATTTCCGTAAAGGAATCTATTGACACCATGATAACCCGATTTCCTGCTGATGGAGGTAGTGAACACATGAAATCGGTAGAAATGGTGTGCCAGGGAACAGGTGGAACAGGTAACGGTTGCAGTAATCCCGCAGGTCTGGTACGGGGTATCATTACTTGAGCACATATGGGACAGGCTTGAACATACTTTTTGACATCCGATTTCCAGGTAGGCCACCAGAAAGATTGCGAGAGTAATTCCTACGTGGCCTTGATGCCTCTATGACCAGCAACCGGAGAATCATGGCACATCTGCAGCGCCTTTTCTCTTATTCCTCTAGTAGGGAGGAACAACAGGTTCCTAAAATAATAATAATACCCTTTCTGTTTACGTATCAGGGGGATTAAGTTCTCCAGTTCTTGTTCAGAAAGGTTGGAATATTCCAGTTGTACCTCATCCAGGAATGATTGAGCTACACCGATGACCTGGCTGGGCTCAAGTAGATATTGTGATGGGGTAGGAGTACAATCTGGATAACGGCGCGACAGAGCATCGGCCAGTATGTTTTGGGATCCAGGAATGTAGGTGACATAGAAGTCGTACTGACTAAAGAAAAAGGCCCAACGAACCTGACGACTGTTTTGGCATTGAAAGTTACGTAAACATTGTAGATTACGATGGTCCGTTCTCACCTCGAAGGGCTCTTTGGAACCCACAAGGAATTTTCTCCACTCTTGGCAGGCAGTCTTCAGGGCCAATAACTCCCTTTCCAATACTAAGTAATGTTGTTCAGACACAGAGACTACATGAGACAGATAAAACACAGGATGTTATAGACCATCATCATCTTGTTGTTGGAGTAAGACTGCTCCGATGGCTCTTTCGGAAGCATCAGTAACAATAACAAATTGTTTGTTGGTATCTGGATGTCTCAGTATCGGTGCTTGCGTGAAGGCCTTTTTTAGACTTTGAAAAGCTGTTTCAGCCGCCTTTGTCCAGACAAATCTATTGCATAAATTTCCTTCTTTAATGTTTGAGTAATGTGACTGGTCTGTTCCGCAAAGTCTAAAATAAACTGTTGATAAAAGTTGGCCAGTCCTACAAAACATTGAGTCTCCTTGATGGAGGAAGGGGAAGGCCAATCTAGGATGGCTTGTACCTTTTCCAGATCCATAGCATTTCCAGTGGGACTAAGGTGATAACCCAAATATTTGACTTCGGTCTTATCAAACTCACATTTCTCTGGTTTACAGGACAGTTGATGTAGCCTGAGTCTTTGGAGGACTTGTTTAACGTGTGTAGAATGAAGTTCAGGACGTCTAGAATATATAAGGATATCGTCTAAGTAGATTACTACTGTATGGTTCAAGAAATCAGAAAACACAGAGTCCATAAATCTTTGGAAAATTGAGGGGGCATTAGTGAGACCAAAAGGCATAACTCTGTATTCATAATGACCAAATGTAGTTCGAAAGACAGTCTTCCACTCATCTCCTTCTATGATGCGCAAAAGGTGGTAAGCTCCACAAAGATCTAATTTAGTAAATCGTTGAGCCCGTCTGACTGCCTCCAGAATATCTTTGATGAGGGGTAAAGGCTAACGGTCTTTTATAGTGATTTTATTTAATCCACGAAAATCCAGGCAGGGACGAAGATCTTTAGTCTTCTTGGGTCTAAAAAAAGAGAAGAAACCCCTCCGGGGAGGATGATGGCACAATAAGACCGCTGTGCAGATTTTGTTGAGGATAATCTTTGAGAACTTCCTTTTCAGGTTCCGTGAGAGATTACATTCTCCCAAAGGGAACGATTGCCCCAGGTTCCAGGGGAATTGTACAGTCATAATCTCGATGTGGGGGCAAAACAGGTCTGGATGGTTTTTGGAATACACCTTGAAATTCTAGATAGTGATCGGGGACTCCTTGGACTGTATTGATGGAACAACCTGTAGTGAGTTCAGTAAGCATCAATTTCTTGGGTGACCAGTACGTGTCTGATGCAAAACAATTTTCATGACAAAACTGTGAGGACAAGGAAATAGTCCTGGTTTCCCAATTTATATAAGGATTATGGGCCTCATTATGACCCTGGCGGTAGAGAACCGCCAGGGCCAACGGGGGCGGGAGCACCGCCGACAGGCCGGCGGTGCTCCCTTGGGCATTCTGACCGCGGCGCTTTGGCCGCGGTCAGAACGGGAAAACCGGCGGTCTCCCGCCGGTTTTCCACTGCCCCTAAGAATCCTCCAAGGCGGCGCAGCTCGCTGCGCCGCCGAGGGGATTCTGACAATCCTTACCGCCATCCTGTTCCTGGCGGCTCGCCCGCCAGGAACAGGATGGCGGTAAGGATTGTCGTGGGGCCCCTGGGGGCCCCTGCAGTGCCCATGCCAATGGCATGGGCACTGCAGGGGCCCCCGTAAGAGGGCCCCGCTAGTATTTCACTGTCTGCGTAGCAGACAGTGAAATACGCGACGGGTGCAGTAGCACCCGTCGCACCTTCCCACTCCGCCGGCTCGATTACGAGCCGGCATCCTCGTGGGAAGGGAGTTTTTCCCTGGGCTGGCGGGCGGTCTTTTGGAGACCGCCCGCCAGCCCAGGGAAAAACTCATAATACCCTCCGCGGTCTTCTGACCGCGGAGCGGTATTATGGAGGGCGGCATCCTGGCGGGCGGCCTCCGCCGCCCGCCAGGGTCATAATGAGGCCCTATGTCTTATGAACCACGGAATTCCTAAGATTATAGTATGATTGGGAGATGATATTAGGTCAAAGGAGATGTGTTCTTGGTGGTTCCCAAATTGTAAACTTGGAATCAGGGTAGTAGTATCGACTGGACCAGAAGATTTTAAGGACCCATCCACTGTGTGTACTTGTTCCGGGACTTCCTTGGGTCGTGTTGGTATTTGTTGAGTTGTGGCCCAAGATTTATCCATATAAATACCACTAGCACCACAATCAAGTAAGGCCATTGTTCTCTCCTCACGACCATCATGTAACTGCAGAGTCACAGGAAGCATAAACAAAGTGGTGGCAGTGTCCTTGAAAGAACTAATGGAAGGTATAGCAGATGATCCCGTCCCCTCCCTTCTTACAGAGGACGGGAAGTAGCATTTCCCGATGGCCTTAGAGGACGAACGGGGCATGTTCGAAGCATATGACCAGCAGCACCACAATACAGGCACAATCCTTTTTTACGTCTTTCTTCCCGCTCACTGATGGAAAGTGGGATGGAAAGACCTAGATCCATCAGACCGTGAAGATCTTCAACTCGGGTGGAGTGCACTAACTCGTCTTTGATCTCTTCCTGTAGCCCTCTACGGAACAGAGTAAACAGAGTTCGCTCCACCCAGGTTGTCTCGGCCGCAAGCTGTCGAAAGCGTGTAATATATTGGAGGACATCTTGAGAGCTTTGTTGGATGTCACACAATGCTTCTCCAGCAGAGGCCTCCAATCCTGGACGACTAAACATCTGTTTAAACCGATTCACGAAGGCTGGATAATCAGACAATACTGGGTCATTGGATGATACCATCGGAGTCGCCCAGGCCAAGGCAGGACCGGATAGGGCACTGATAAGATAACCCACCTTTGTCTTGTCGTGAGAAAATTGTGTGGGTCGGAAGGCAAAGTAAACAGTCAAGGCATCTAAGAACTCTCGTAGTTTTGTTGGTTCACCGGAGTAACGAAGAGTAGAGGTGGAAACGGTAGGAACATCTGTACTGCGGAAGGCCAAAGCTTGTCGTAAGGCAGCATTCTCGTTGCATAATTGTTGCAGCTCCTAAACCTGTTGCTGAATGGTTGCCAGAAGGGACTGATCAGGATCTGCAGCAGCCGCCACTGTATCATCCATGGTGTTAGACGAAGTCGGGTGTATGCAATCTGTCACGACTTACGCACTGCTTGAACCTGGAGTCCGCTGAACGAGTGGCAAGGTTCTTGTTCCTGAATGTTCGGCCTTTCTGGTAGCCACGGTGCTGGAGACGATAGGAACGCCAAGGAATTTTCCTGGAACAGGAGCAAAAATCAATGAGTAAATATAGATCAAAAAGGGAACAGGAAAACACTGGAACAGACGCGTAACCAGTATCTGACGCAAGGAAGAAGGAGCGAAGACACCATCCAAACAGAAAGTGTTGCAGAGCAAGGAGGGAAAGAATCACAGTCCTTAAACACCCAAAAACAGGAAGCGACCAACAGGAAGTGCAAGGACACCATATTAGATAGGGAAAAACACATAGAAAGTTATGGACAAGGAGCCATAGAGAATAGGGAACCAAAGCATGCTGGGAAGAGAGGGGAATAATGGGAAAGGAGGAAAAAACATAAAGGGAAGCACAGTGAGCGCAACAGAAAGAAAAGACAACAATAGCAGGTGAGTGGGGGGTTAGATATGCCAGAATGCGTGCCGCGCTATAAAGAAACGAGGCCCCATGCCCAATTTGGGGCCTCTGATGCTTCACGTGAGACTGGGGGCGTGGCGTCTCTCAGCTCCGCGCGCCGCGGCCCGAGTTTTCGGCTCGCGCGCCGCGGTGCAACATAGAGAGCTTAACAGGAGAAGAGCTTCTACCAGGGAAATGCCTCCTTTCACCACTTAGACAGAGAGTTGGAACCGCCTTCATCTTCTCAGGAGGCCCTCCCAGGTCCAGCATCTAGTGCTGCTAAAGAAAACGTGTGAGGTAGAAAAAATGAAAAGGTTAGTGATTTGCATACATATCAGATGTCTGGAGTCGAAAAGTTGTTCAAAACTGATGTAATTCCACATTTTTAAGGCAGTCTGAACTCAGCCTTCAGGTAATTTTTGAACAACAAGAATTCAAAATTTGGCCTTGTTTAAAGCCGTTTTGAATCCAGAATTTAAACAAATGAAAAGTGAAAGGACATTATCTAAGAGAGGAAAACGCTCAGCCTTGTGTTTTCATATTTGGAGATAGAAGCTGAAAGATTGCTAATAAAAAAGGCATCCAAAGACCGCACCCTAACATGGAAAGTACAAACCAAACTTTTGTGCAGAAATCAAGAATGAATCATAGTCTGTAAATTAACACAAAAGGAGTACCGGAAAAAATAATAACACTGTGTAGCAAGTAGGTTTGGAGCATTATAAGTTAATTCCTACTTCTTGTTGCAAATAGGTGACATATTCAAGGAAACCCCTGAAGCTGCAACAGGAAAAGATGAAAGAAGACAAGCATCAGAGAGGGAGAGAAGTTAGAATTCCAGACGTCAATCTGTTATATCCAGTCCCAAAAAAACACAAACAATTCCTGCCCCCCTGGAAGGTTGCTGAGACGTCCATATCATTACCTGCAGCTTGCATTTAATGAGGCAGGAGTTTGGAGGAATCCACGCAGTGCTTAATTTATAAATAAAAACGCGCCGGTGCCCAAAGCTCTCCTCTGAAACAGTGGCTGCTGCAATTGAATGTGAGAGCAGAGAATACTGAGGTAGCCTCATCCTGAAGCCATCTCGTGCTTCTTTAATCTATTTACAGCCTCTCCCTGCCCTTCAGCTCACTCTTGCAGCTTTCTGCTTTCTCCTTTTGTGACGCTTTTTCGTTTTTCTCTTCGTCCAACTTTCCCATCTGTGTCTTTTGCTCACAATAAACACTTCAGGCAGAAAAATAAGTGTCGGCCCTCAATATTAAGTGCCAGTGCCTAGCACTGGAAACCACCAACACAAATTAAGCACTGAATCCTCGTTATTCCTGTAACAGCTCGGGTGAAACAGGTCAGTGTAAAAAAAAACAGTTCTGTCTAATTAAGAGATTGGGCAGGAAGCTAATAAATGATGAGCCGTGGGCTGAACCAAAGTGGCCACAACTGATAACACTCTTTTGCAGTGGTCCTCAAACTTTTAAGAACCACGACTCACATTTTAGGAAAATCTTTAGCGACCTATTGAGCGGTAATTGACCTGAGGCGATTGATTTTGTAATGTACTAAAGCATGGTGCGGTAGTGCTCTGTCATTTACAGACAGCACATTTTTCATTGAAATGTCCACTACATTTGCACTGACATACAGGTTCATTGATAAAACTGCATTGCACACAAATGATAATGTGTGGAAACGGGGTTTCAGTGAATATCATGTGTGCATCACCATGTAAAGCGCCATGATTCGCTTTGATCCTGTTAAACTTTTGTTTTTATCACATTTCAGAATTACAAAAACAATGGGCTTCATTTCTGCTTTCCTAATTGCTGAATGTGTACAGTTCATGTGTAGGTATTGTGACAAGATAAATACAGAATTTAAAGGCACCTTTCTTGGACTTTTGTGACCCACCCAAAAATCGGCTCAAGACCCACCAGTGGGACCGGGGGCATGGCTTGGCGCGGACTTGGTTGGGTGCAGGCTGAGGAGCTCCCATCCGAACTTTGCCAGTTGGAGGAATCCTGACCTCCGTTCTTCTCTTTGAGCACTACCTGTTCATTGCTGTGTGCCTCTGTGTGCCTGGGATTCCACTGCTGTAGCGGGATTTCTCCTTGCTGCTGCCAGAGAAAGGTTGTCCAGCCTGCGGCGTGTTGGATGCTGATTTGCAAGATGGCGGCTCCCTGGTGTTGCTGAAACAGAGCATTGAGCAGGAGGCGTCTACCGGAGAGTGACCTTCCCTACTACACTACTGTGGTCTCTTTCCCTTGCTCTGTGGGCTGCAGATTAAGAGGAAAGCCCCTAATATTGATGCTCGATGGCATCATTGCTGTCAGACGGGCCTTAGCGGTGCAGCGCTTTTATGTGACACTGCCCGGGTGCGGCCTGTGCGCTGCTGGGGCTCATGCAACAGGCTCTTGACCCCCAAGCCGCAGATAAGCAACAATGGAGATTGGTGCTTGGGCCCTACAAGCAGTTATCCCTCTACGACAGAGGTCTTCAAACTGGGGGGCGGGCCCCCTGAAAGGGGGCCTCAAGTGATCCCAGGGGGAGCCCAAGGCACTGGCCAAAAAAATTATTATACAGATAACATGCCTTTGTTTTAGGCAGAAGCATGTTATTGCATTTTTTAAAAGGTAACAGTACTGAACTGCAATGTTTAAATAGGTCTAGAAATATTTAAACATTGCCATTTTTATAAAACAATTGTGAAAAATTCTGAGGGGGGGCCCAATGATTTTTATTTTTCAACTGAGGGGGCGTGGCATTAAAATGTTTGAAGACGACTGCTCTAGGAGGAGGATGAGACCTGGGTGACACATCATGAACGGATATGACACCCGATACGGAGAGGCCTACTAACTGCAGGAACTGCAAGCGGCCATGGGGGCCCTACTGAAGTCCTGTAAGACTAAAGCAACAGATGCGAGCCCCCTGGTGAGAGGAACACACAGCTACTGTTGGGTATGCCATTCTTCCCCTGCCCAGCAGCTTTCAGATTGCTTTAGAGTGGGCTTCCTTCTTGCAGCAGTTCTCTCTCATCACAGCTACACAGTGCTAATCTTGGGGTGATCCGGGCCTAGAGTGAGTTGGTGAAGAAATACTCCTGTGTGGGGGCTGGAAACTGGGGAACCGGGGCACGGTGATATCAGGACATAACCTAGGAATGAGGACAGAGTGCCTATGGGACAGATCTTCTTTCTGCCGCGATTGCTGCTTCGGGGGGTCTCCGGGTGCTCTCGCTGGGTCCTATGGGAGAAGCACAGGAGGCCCTCACTAACTGTGGGACCTTATTAGAATGCCTGAGAAGGCCTGAAGAGTCTACTGCTGTTGGTACGAGCTTGCTTTTGGGATGTGGGGGTGGATGAAGTGCTCTTTCCTCACTCCCCTACCCCCCTCAGCCTTGTGTCCCCCAACCAGCAGGGTGAACTTATAAGTGTTGAGCTACCTGCTATCCCTGACCTCAGTGCTACAGATGTGAGGGATCCACTGTGCCTATGTGTGGTGGTCCTATTGAAGAGAACTTCTGAGCACTAGGGAGTTGCGAACTGTGTGTTTGGTCACCTTCCCCTTTGAGAGACGTCGAGCGGCTGCACCCGGGCGTACCGCGATGCTACTGGGGGCATATTGTCTGCTTTCTCCCCTGGAATTTGCTGCTGCTATCTGTCAGTACGTTTAGCGCCCTGTATTGTTTCCTACATGGTACTAAGCGCTACATTGCTCTAGGGCTCCACTACAGTTATCCAGAGAATTCCCGCCTCTGCTGAGATTCGAGGACTACGCCACTCCCTGTGTGGAAGGCAATCATTATCATTACCGGGTAAGATCCTTTTTGGCTGACTGGAGTACAACTTCGAGTACTACTAAGCCTGCACTTTTAAGATCCTTGGTCCCAGTGGCGAGACATTTACCGTGGAGACGATGACCGAAAGCATGGGCAAGGGTACTAAAAAGCAGGAGGCAGCGAAATCTAGTGCCTCCCACCTACCGGGCTCACAGACACTGGGCAGGTCTCCCCCAGAGATGGGGACCCCGATCGGGGAATGCCAGAACCTACTCTGAAGACAGTCCTGCAGGCCATCGTGGCCTCCAGGGAGGCACTTGCATTAATGATAGACACTATGGTGGCAGATATAGGTCTATTACGGGATGACCAGCGGTGGCCTGCTGAGCGAGTCACCGCCACAGAGTGTCCCATAGACGGTCTCACACCAGAAATGGCAACAGTGCACACCAAGATGTATTTCATGGAAAGCAGCATAAAAACCCTAGAAAGTCAAGGTGAAGATGTGTAAAATAGAGCCTGACGCAACAACATCAGAATCTTTTGCTTTCCGGAGCACATTAAAGGCTCTGCTGCAAACATGATTGACTTCCTTGAGAAAGGGATTAGGGAAAGGAGGGTCTCTCTCCTTTCTATGTGCTGGAACGTGCACATAGAGTCCCCACAAGGTCTCCACTGCCTGGAGTGCCTCATCGCCTAATAATGGCTAAACCTTTCCTTTACAGAGACCGTGACCATATCCTGACCCCCGTAAGGCTCCGGGGTGACATCATGATTGAAAATCACAGATTTATGTTTTTTCCAGATTTTACACAAGAGGTCCAGAAGCAAGGAGCATCCTTTACTGCTGCAAAAAAAAGCCTCCAGCTACTGGATCTTACCTATGCTATGCTGTTTCAAGCAAAACTAAGGGTAACATTGGGCGATGAGGCACACTTTTTTACATTACCAGAGAGGATGGATCATATCCCCCAATGGAGCGGGGTCCCTGCTCTAGAGCCTGGGCGGCAGGACCAACGACCACCCTGAAAATGGACCAGTCACTGGGCGTCTGCCCCATCTTAGTCCCAGGTGTGACTGGAATGCCACCGAGTAGTGGAAGCAGCGGCTGCCATGACTGGGGGGGGAAGGGGTTGGGAAGTTCAGCACCGCCATCTCTTAACGGAGACAGTGAACTTCATGACACTGATTCAGTGTCTCCTCTCGGGGGTTGACTGACTCCCTCCCCAACATTACTCCTGGTACATCTGATGAGATCATTTGAAGGAGCTGTTTTGATTTACATGTACCTGAGCAGTGACATCATGAAAAAGGATGGGAGTGAGAGAGCATAGTTTAAATATTGCATATTAAATGTGAAATACTTATATCTAACAAAGCTGTATACAAAAACGATCATAAAAATGATTTGTTTAAATGTATTCTTAACATGATTATAAGTGTGAAGTTATTATCGTGCACATAGACTAATGTCAACTGTAAGAAATAATTGCTTGCATTATGATTAATTGAATATGTTAACACCCACGAAGATCGCATTTGTATTAGAACCCATAGGCCTTAAGTTAGCGTGAGCCGAAGACTTAGCCGTGTAGCTCTCATATTAAAGCATATTTTCTGTTTTCCAGTGTGCTGACTCGTAAAGGGTCATGACCCAACATTTGTTCTCTTCTTCGTTTTATGTAACAATGCTAATTTTTCTCATCCGCATGCTAGCTGCTTTAGTATAAGTTTTATACGTTTTGCAACAATATTAGAAACATTCAAGGACGATTTGCCATGGAAAAGAGAACTTTTGACCTGAAGAACGTGCCAGAGAATGAAGTAAACCCGGATGTGCCACCTACGAAGACGTCAATTATGAAGACCAATCAAAACGTTATAATTTATCGTGGGGTGACAATTTGGATTACCTAATGTATAATTTGATAGGTTAAAGATAGTGGGGTATAACGATTATCCAATAGAATTTTGGGGGAATGTATTGTGAAAAGGGATAAAAACTCATGACACAGAAGGGTCATCAGAACTAGGTAGGGAATGATATTGATTGCATCCAGAAACTCTGTCACTCTGTTTGGTGATTTGAGGCTTAAATAAACCATCCTCATCCATAGACTGCCCCATTACACTTTTCCTCCTTATGAGGGAAGTGTCCCCTGTCCCTTAGACGAAATAGACTGTTGGCGATCTAACTGATGTCCTGAAGACGAAGACTGATCCTGTATGCTGACTTATACCGAGGAGGGTAATTATGACAATGCTATTGTAATTTGTCTGTTTGCTTTTCCTTTCTAGGTACCAACTGCTGTATTTTTGGATAGAGACCTTAGTTAGATATTTTCTAAATTGGTGTTCTAAATTGTTTTGCATGAAGTCCAACATGCTGATGCTAATTAGTGGTTAGATTAGATGATCATCCTGACTGACACAAAAGACGAGACTGACACTGTACTGTGCTGAACTGAGATGTATACGTTATTATATGTATCCTAACCTATGCTTATCTTACATTGGTGCTTTTATGTCCGTGATCTTTGCATTATTGAAGTCTTATCACAGTTGCCATATGTGACTATGCTCTTTTGCTTCATGGTTTTGAGATTGACACTTCTACTAGTAGATTGTAATCAATAGGGAATAAAATTCACAAAATTCTAACAAAGGTGTCGTTATTCATGGCTGAAAGGTCATGGTTGCGCCGATAGTTTAATAAATGTCTTCATCCAAAATAAAGTATATCATGGTGATATATGTTGATAACGTCATTAACATATTGCTTGACATATTGATCAGTTATCTCGTCTTACGGTGTCTCACCACTGGGTCAAAAGATTCATCGGCCTAAAACGAGTCCTAATGTGTATAAGATTGACATAAAGGGACGCGTTAACAGTTTGGTAGCAGAGCGACGGTTTGGCCCTTGGGGGCCCTAGGACGGAGATTCATTGTTTAATTTTGTTTTTCTGTGATAATGCAAATTGGAGGTATGATGGGTTTCTAAGTTCATCATGACTTTCCCGGGATCTCGGAGCCTACCTAAATGAGTTGAGAATGTTCTCGGCGCCATAGTGTATGTGGTTAGGGTCTATGCGCTTGCTTAGCTTATGCATTTTTGCAGGTGATTGTGAAAATTTGTGTCTATTTAGGTCAAACTATGTGTTGTTTAGTAGGAGTGGGCGTACTCCACAGTATGAGAGTAGGGAAGTCGGCGTACTTCATGTGAATGTAGCGCTTGATGCTCAAAAATTATCCACGTGGTTGGTTGTTGTGTACGGACCTGTTGAGGTCTAAGACTCCGGAGTATGAAAATAAATGTAGTTTATGTTGTAATCTGTGCGGTTTAATAGGTCAATCGGGCGTGGTTGACAAGTCAAGTTTGAGTCATAATGTATGTATGAAAACTTCGATGGAGATTTGACAAATTCTAAAGTGCACTAGAAGGAGTCATTGACAAGTCGAGAGTAGAAATTGTGGGTCGAATTCTACTTGCGTATGCGGGAACTGATGAGGAGAGAGTAGCGGCCAAGGCTTCAAGTGAAATCTCTGCAAAGTTCTGAAGCGAATGTGTTACCCTTCCTGTAGTAAACCAACAGATTTGTGTTGTCATTTAAAGTGCTCGCAATAATTGCATTAGTTTGTGTGAGATTGTATAAATTCAGTGAAGAGTGGATAAGCCGTGAGGCTTTGTCAGCTTCAGTGTGTGTGAGTGTGACGTCAGTGGTGCCGCGCTGAGATAGGTCAGTTGTCGAGAGGGGTCGCGCACGGATTGGCTGCTGTCCGTGAGAGGCAATAGATTGAGAAGGGCGGGTGAAGAGTGTCCTGGGAACTAAGTCACTTCTGATTAAATAAAAAATAAGAGAATCACAAAAATGAATTTCGTTAAAGCATTTATAAGCGCTCTAAAGGGAGACGTATATATTGTTGCAACTGATGGGGAACCTACACCACCTGAGGGTACTCCAGCTTATACAGTCATGGAAGAGAAAGGTGTCGCGCCTTGTTTATGGATGAAACAGTGGCACAAATTAACAGAGAAAGAGGGATGTCTAGAGTTCCCAGAGTATGGGACGTTTAATCCGAAGGTGCTAGAAAATTTGAGGTGGATGTTAAGTACACAGAAACCACCTCCGAGACCAGCTCAGTATGAGGCTTTGGGGATTTGGGACTTGATGGTACTTAAACATAGACAAGAAAGGTTTCAGAGAAGACTGAGGAGGGCAGAAAAATCCTATGCAGAGGCTAGGTGGGATAACAAGAGCAAAATGTGGAGACGGGGAATTGTAGACGGGCTGAAGTTATTCCCAGCAATTGCACAGGGAGAAGAGATGCAGGGAAAGAAAGCCTCCTGTAAAACCGACAAAGACTCAGGCAAATCCAAAGAGAATAAAAGATCTTGGGAAGAGGAAGATGATTCAGACGATGAGGAATTTATGGACAGATTGTTACATGATCGTCCGCCACCATATGCAGTGAGCGACAGTGCTCCATGTACTAGCTTGGATCCTGGGAACCAGACGCAGGAAAAGGGAGTTACTGATACGATACAGACTAGCGATACAGCCTTGACACAGAATGGTGTCAGTGTACCCACTGCACCAGATATACCGATACAGTTGCAACCTCCACCGCAGATACAGAGAATCTACCCTGATGTCCCAGTGCTTGAGACAACTACGAATTTGATAGTGCCGCCAGACCCGATATATACAAAACCAAAGCTAATACAGATTGAATCAACTCCGAAATTAATGTCTCAACCACAACCACAGTTGATACCAGGATACAACCCTGTAGCGGGACCACCATTAGTACCTGTTCCGGGTACATTGGAACAGACCTATGGAGTTGCCGCTCCAAAAAGTCTGGGTCCGGGTCAGACACCTGCTGCTATATCGTTACCCATTACTGTCGGTCCACCAGTGCCATTATATGCACAGGGTAAAACGGGTGTGTGTGACCAGGGAGTGATGACTCAGGAAGCGATAAGAGGAGGGTCTATGGGAACTCCACAGATAATGGCCCCGGGAGAACAAATAAATGAACAGCCAAGGCCCTTGATGGACCTCAATCCGGTAGGGGCACCCCTCAAAGCAATGCGGCAAGCAGGTTTGGGAGTTTTAACTCCCCAAACTATGAGTACAAATACCTCACATTCCCCAATGATGCATGCAGGGAACATTTCACTGCAGGGGTTTACAGTCCAACAGTTAAATGAATGGTTGGAAAAAACTTATACTTCACAAAAGGCTGCAGCAGTTACAATCGAACCAGAAAAAGAAAAACAAGATGAATACCTGAACTTTGTGAGACTAGGGGCAGAAGCCGCTGAGTTAGTGGAAGGTACAATGGGAGTCAATAGATTGGAGTCATATACAGAGGCAGAATTGAGATACCTGTGTCCCAAGATTACCAAGGAAGTAGGCAAAGTACATCAGAGATTAGCGAACTTGGCAGACAAGTACATTATCGATATCGGAAACACTAAGCATTTGAAAAGAAGTTACAGATTAGATTTTGACTCTAAAGATTTTGAGCACATGAGATCTGCAGGGATGAAGGCACATTTGAGAGTGCACAAATTTGGGGGGCATTGGAGAAATGGGAAGGCCGATGGGCAAAGAAAAGAGATAAGGGAAAGGGTGACAGCCCAGAGTCTAATCAAGCCAAAACCTTGCCTGACTTGGAATCAGTAAAAATATTACCTATGAGAGAAACAGCTGGTGGTGTTCTAGTGCATGTGCCATGGACTAGAGGAGACATTTTATCCTTTACTAATGATTATCCTAGATTGAGAGAGAAACCGATCGAGTGGTATCAACAGACAGATAGGTTCGTAAAACTTGCAAAGTGTCTCTGGGAAGACTTGAATACCTTGTTTGAGATCATTGTTCCGCCTAATTTGTGGCTTGAGTGCAAGAGAGGGGTAGATTGGCCAACAAAGGAGCCGGCAAGAGATAAAGTGACCGGGGCACCTTCAGAAGAGGTGATGAAATATTATCATAAGGTGATTGAGTTTTTGAAACAAAAGGTATCGCCGAAAGTGACCGACTGGCAGAAAATAAATCGGACCTCTCAAGAGATTAAGGAGTCAATACATGCTTATTACGAGAGATTGTTAAAAGCGTTCAAGCACTACAGTGGTACTGAGACTATTGAACCAAAGGACATGAACCACCTTGTGTTCAGATTCGTCGAAGGGTTGAGACCAGAAGTGAGCCAAATGATTAAGAATCATTTGATTTGTTGGCAAGCTAAACCAATTGATGAAGTATTGCAGTATGCAAAATACTGTAGTGATGAGATTGAGTTGAAGCAGAAAAAGTTGAAGGAAAAGGTGATGGTGATGCAGATAAGGGCTGCACAGGCTGGAATACAGGGAAATGGAGTTCAGCAGATGATACAGCAACAACCGCAAATGAATGGTGTGTTTCAGAGACAGCCGAGAGGTCGAGGCAGAGGGTTTGCAAACCGCGGTTTAGACATGAATAATGTTGTTATTCAAAATCATGTTCAAGGGGCGAAAAGGATGTCACCATGTCACGCGTGCGGGGCGTGGGGCACTGGAAACGGGAGTGCCCGAATATGGTGCAGGATGGTGCAGTTCAGCAGAGCACTAATGTTGGTACATTACAAAATTCACGAGGTCCGAAAATAAGACATCAAAACCCGAATTTTCAGAATAATTTGGTGCAAATGCAAGGGGTACAGCCCATGCAGCAGATGCAAATGCCACGTTTTCAGTCAATACAAATGCAACCAGTACAACAGCAGATTCCTATGGTGCCTAGACAGCAAATGCAATTACCAATGGCTCCGATGGCACAGCAACAGGTGATGCTTCCTCAGCAGGTCACAGGCCAGGTAACAAATCAAAACAATACTGTACAACAGTTCCCATTACGAGGTGAAAATGGTATGAATGAGGATTGGTCAGATGACAGTTCAGACAGCGAAGAGTGCCGACTTGCAGCATCCTTAGAGGTGGATCAGAGAGGCCCATATGTAGAGGGAAAGGTGATGGGCTATAGGGTTTCATTTTTGGTTGACACAGGAGCCACATGCTCTACAGTTCGAAGTGCAGAAGTCCCAAGATTACCACTGTCAGGGCGTACCATACGAGTGGTTGGAGTAGCAAATCAGTATCTGACTAACCCGATTACAGATCCAGTGCAAGTTGAAATTGGCAACTTCCAAGGGTTGCATAGATTTGTTGTATGTGATTCAAGTCCGGTATCCTTACTGGGAAGGGACTTACTGTGCAAGACAAAATGCTCAATTACCTGTTCCAATGATGGAATTGAAGTACAGACAAATAGTGATGATGAGGGAGACAAAAGTCAATTTTTAGAGGCAGCAACAGGGACAAATGAAGACTACCCTTTGATTACTTTATTCCCAATGAATACCTTGATTGATCTGCCTGTCGAACTACAAGGAACAGTAACAGAGAAAGTGTGGGACTTGATCGGGAAAGAAGTAGGACTGATAAAAGGAGTAGAACCAGTCAAAGTTCAGATAAAAACGAATGCAGTGTTCCCACAAGTGCCAAAATATCACATGACCCAAGATGTTCTTATAGAAGTGTCACAAATAATTGCAGACTTTCTCAGACAGGGAGTTCTGAAAGAGGTTTTGAGCAGTCCATGTAATTCTCCCATAATGGGTTTAAAGAAGCCTTGTGGAAAAGTTTGAATTGTGCAGGATTTGAGAAAAATAAATGAAATTGTGATGAAGTGTTGCCCTGTGGTGCCCAACCCAGCAGTAATCATGTTTCAGGTCCCCTGTGATGCTGAATGGTTTACCATAGTAGACCTGTCACAGGCTTTCTTTTCAATACCTCTTCATGAGGACAGTCAATTTTTGTTCAGTTTTAAATTCCTGGATAAGGTGTACAGTTGGTGCAGAATTCCTCAGGGTTTTTCTGAGTCACCATCCATCTTCAATCAAATATTGAAAAAGGATTTGGAGCCGCTTGTGCTGCCTTACAATTCAACTCTTGTGCAATACATTGATGACTTGTTAATTGCATCTAAAACAAGAGGCAGTTGCAAATACGATACCATTGCATTACTAAATCATCTGGGAAAGAATGGACACAAGGTGTCACCCAGAAAGTTACAGTATTGTCAGAATGAAGTAAAATATTTGGGACATCATTGAGAAAGGGACTAGAAGAATATCAAAGGAAAGAATAACAGCTGTTTTGCAAATGAATCCCCCCACAACAAAAAGAGATGTCAGGATGTTTTGGGGAATGGTGGGCTACTGTCGCCAGTGGATACCCAACTTCTCAATCATTTCGAAGCCATTAATAAAACTGACAGGCAAAGAAACCAAGGATGAGCCATATACTATAACCCTGTCAAAAGAAGAGCTTGAGTCATTTTTGGAGTTAAGAGAATGTATGTGCAGGGCACCAGCACTAGGAATGCCAAACTACGAGAAACCTTTTCTGTTGTTTTGTCATGAACGTGATGCTTGTTCTTTGTCTGTTTTGACACAGGTCCACGAGATGCAAATCGCCCTGTAGCATATTTTTCAGCTACCTTGGACCCTGTCACAGCAGCCTTAACGGGTTGTTTGCGTGCAGTTGCAGCAGTTGTTCAGAGCCTTTTACAACGTGAAGGCATAGTCATGGGATACCCTCTGACAGTAATGATTCCACATTCAGTTGAAATTCTGTTGACTCGAACTAAGACTCAGCACATGACAAATGCACGTCTCACTAGGCATGAGACGATTATACTGGGGTCACCAAATGTCACTCTTAGGAGATGCACTGTACTGAACCCGGCAACTTTGCTTCCAAATGAAAATACTGAAATCAAAGATGGGGAACAATTTGAACATGATTGTCTTGAAGTGACTGAACTGTGCACCAAGCCTCGTCCAGATATTCAGGACACTCAATTGAAAGAAAATGACTGCATCATGTTTGTTGATGGGTCCTGTCTTAGAGACTCTGCCGGAACACTGAGAGCTGGTTATGCGGTATGTACTATAACTGGCATCGTCGAAGCCTCCTGGCTCGAGAGAGTGTTTTCCGCACAACTGGCAGAACTAATCGCTCTTACAAAAGCATGCCACGCAGCTGTAAATTTGAAAGTCACTATTTATACCGACAGCAGATACGGATTCGGAATCGTACATGATTTTGGCCAGCTTTGGTCACAGAGAGGTTTTATGACCTCCTCTGGTTCTCCTGTGAAAAATGGTGAACAAATAAGAGATTTGTTGCATGCAGTTCAGTTACCTCTTGAAATTGCCATGGTGAAGTGCAGTGCTCACATCAGATCACAAGACTTCGTGTCTATGGGAAACGGTTATGCAGATCAGGTCGCAAGATTTTGTGCATTGAACTGTATATTGTTCAAGGAGCAATGGGAATTATTACCACAAACCGAAAATGACACGTGTTTAAACCTAGCATTACGGGTGGTTGACACCTTAGACGAATTAAAAACATTACAAGGTCGTGCGAGCAAGGAAGAAAAACGCTCTTGGCAAAGAATGCAATGTGTACAAAGGGCAGGTGATCTATGGGTTTCTGAAGAAGGGAAACTAGTTTTGCCAAACAGTCTTCTATCACAATTCGCCAGGTTATATCATGGACAGGCTCACCTGGGAAGAGACGCCATGATCAGGTCCTTTAAAACTGATTGGTTTAATCCAAAATTTAGGCATGCTGCAGAAATTACTTGCCACAGATGCGTCATCTGTCAACAGATGAATGCTGGAAAAGGAACCGTGGTAACTTTGAGCCACATTGGGAGAGCTGGAGGTCCGTTCAACAAAATGCAAATGGATTTTATTGAAATGCCTGTTTGTGGAGGACTGAAGTATTGGTGATTGTTTTCAGTCATTGGATGGAGGCATATCCCACACGTAGAAATGACAGCCTTACAGTTGCAAAATTACTACTTAGGGAACTGATACCAAGGTTCGGGTTTCCAGTTTCTATAGAATCAGATAGGGGTAGACACTTCGACAATGAGGTGATTAAACTCCTGTGTGCTGCACTCAACATTGAACAAAAGCTGCATTGTAGCTATCGCCCTGAAGCATCAGGATTAGTAGAGCAGATGAATGGCACTTTGAAATCAAGAATGGCAAAAATGTGCGCAGCAACCAACATGAAATGGCCAGATGCCTTGCCTCTAGTGCTGATGTCAATGAGAAACACCCCTGACAAGAAAACAGGACTGTCCCCCCATGAAATCCTCATGGGCAGAGCTATGAGATTACCAGCAGTACCTGCAGATGCACTAGTGAATATTACAGATGATATGGTGTTGGATTACTGCAAAGGTTTGGCTGATGTGATTCGCTCTTTCTCTCACCAGGTGGAAGCTAAAACGTTGCCACCGATCGGAGAACCAGGCCACTCTCTACAAGCCGGTGAGTGGGTGGTTGTCAAGAAGCACGTGAGGAAATCGTGTCTAGAACCACGTTGGAAAGGGCTGTATCAAGTAATATTGACGACTACTACTGCCGTGAAGTGTGCCGGGGTTCCCAACTGGATACATGCCAGTCATACAAAAAGGGTAGCGTGTCCTGTTGAAGAGGAACTTGAAGTTTCCGGCACAGCAACTTTAGAAAGAGAAGTCTCAGGGCCAGAGAACAGTCAAGAAGGAACTGAGACTACAGGAGAGCCCACTGAGAACAGCCTTGTCCCTCAAACAGTCAGTGAGTTCGAGAGGGGTGACAGAGTGCCTATATAAGTAGAGGCAACAGGAGAACTAAGTCAAGGAGAAGTTCTCCCAGAAGTAGACGGATACGGGTTAGAGCTCGAACCCAACGTAGAACCTGGAGAAGACGAAGAAGGAGAAGTTGTAAGGAGAAGACAAAACGTGTCAGAATCTCCTGAACCAGTTGCAGGTCTGTCAAGAGAAAACACCATATCACAAGAGGAGGGTGCTGTCCAACGTCCTGAAGGAAAACCTCGAGAAAAGACACATAGAGGCAACAATTGGCCAGATAAGCCACTACTTAAGATAAAAGATGTATCAAATAACACAATAATAGAAGAGAGCGATACTTCTCAAGTGGATGATCTAAGTGAAGGAGAACAACAAGGTGAACAAAGGTTAAAAAGAAAAAGAATCGCAAACAGAAGATATACAGGTCCAGAATGGGCATATGCCACAACCTCTGAATGGCAGCAAGAATTCTTAGCATTTTGTTTTGATCGGGAAGTACAAGGCCAATATTACGGTACCTGAACAAATTCAAGAGAAAACTTGGCTAAGTTTAAATTTTGAAAACTGAGAGAGAGAGAGACTTTGTAAACCACCGGAAGTGACACTAGAACTGGATTGATTTTTGAGAAACCTGATTATGACAAGCTGCTAACCTGATTTGACAAAAAGAGGTCCTGGAGTGAGTAAAGACGCTGTAATATACGCAGAAAAAAAAAAAAACGTTTTCATCCTCAAGTTAATTGTTGATCTGCTATTCTGATTCTATACAAACATGGCTTACAATAGTAGCAAGGGGAGTAAGGTGTGTGGTTGGTTAGGTCTAATAGGTATTGTGTGTGCAGTAATAATTGGGGGAGTAATTGGGGAATGCCATGGAGAGAGAAATAAACTATTAACGCAACTTCAAAACCTGAAACTACTACTACTTTAACACCGTGGAAGAGATTTGAGCAGGATGCAAGACATATGCATGAGGGAACTAATGCAAAGGGGGAACTTTCTACTAATGTCTTCTATCGCTTACTAAATGAGTATGTGGAAACCATGGATGCGAAAGATTGTTATGTATGTACTAAAATTCCTTCATCTGTGCAGGAGGGAGTTACTTATCATAGCCTCCCTCTTACTTATGGAATTAGTTGCAGCTTGCTACTAACAAGATTCTATAATCAAGAGCATGTGCAATATTTTTATTCAAATTTGGATGTTGTGTTTTCCTTTTTGCCTGTGATTGAATTTTTGAACAAGCTAGCTAAAGAGCATGATATAAAAATAGTTAGAGGATTCTTTGAGCCAACGCTTACATTTGGGACTGCTTATGCACATCGCAATAATTTGACTTGCTTACTGTCGCCTGTAGAGAAAAGCTTTTTAGATCACACAGATGATACACGCAAAGCATTGAAAGAAAGATTAGAAAAAGGATTAGAGAAACGTACATACACAAATGATTATGCTTACACTGCAATCAAGACACAAGGCAAATTAGCTATAGATGCATTACATGTAGGTAGGCTTTGCATATAGAGGCCAAAATCTGAGCAAGACAATTTGTTTGTGGGTACGAGTGAGTGCAGGCATGTGTTTTTGTTTCAGAGTAAATGGACCTTTATGCTGGATGGACAAGATCCAGCAATCCCTGGAGTCTATTACATCTGTGGGTTAAATGCTTATTACTGTCTCCCTAAGGGATGGTATGGGACATGTTATTTGGGGATAGTATTCCCAAAGATCTATCAAATTGATGACTTAAAACAGATACCTAAGACGTCTGAATTACAACATCCTAGACAAAAATGAGAATCAGTGGCGGCTGTCATTGGTGATATATTTGGAGCTATAATCCCATCAGTAGGGGTTATCTTAAATTCCATGAAAATTCAAAAGTTGTCTACTATAGTGGATAACATGCTGACAAATTTTACAGTGGCTATACTCCTGATGGATACTGAACTTGCCGCAGAAAGAGCTATGACTCTACAAAATCGGCTTGCTTTAGACATTCTTTTAGCTAAGAGTGGAGGAGTCTGCAAGATGCTCAATGAGTGTCATTGTTGCTCATTTATACCAGATAACAGTAAGAAAATTACAAGTATGCTTACTAACCTTACTAGAGATAATACAGATTTGAAGGATTTGAAGGAACTTGGTGTTTGGGAGAAATTTGGAAAGGGAATTGCCCGACTTGGAAGCTGGTTTGCCAACATTTGGAATGGGGTACTTGCAAAAATTCTGATGGGTTTATTAATTGTTTTGATCTGTCTATTAGGATTATGGGGGGCATGTAAAATTAACGACAACATTAAGAGAAATTGGAATAAAAGAACCAGAAGAAATGAAGAAAGTGAAAGAGAGAAAATGTTCAATGAAATATGGGAGAGTTCACATAAAGGGCAAGATGTTGAAATGCGCATTATGCGCAAGGTGAAAAATTAAAAGTGAAAGGTCGGGAGGAAAGATTGTGTGATGACGAGCGTCATCAGAGGAGGGACTGAGAGAGCGTAGTTTAAATATTGCATATTAAATGTGAAATACTTATATCTAACAATGCTGCATACAAAAACGATCATAAAAATTATTTGTTTAAATGTATTCTTAACATGATTATAAGTGTGAAGTTATTATCGTGCACATAGACTAATGTCAACTGTAAGAAATAATTGCTTGCATTATGATTAATTGAATATGTTAACACCCACGAAGATCGCATTTGTATTAGAACCCATAGGCCTTAAGTTAGCGTGAGCCGAAGACTTAGCTGTGTAGCTCTCATATTAAAGCATATTTTCTGTTTTCCAGTGTGCTGACTCATAAAGGGTCATGACCCAGCATTTGTTCTCTTCTTCGCTTTATGTAACAATGCTAATTTTTCTCATCCGCATGCTAGCTGCTTTAGTATAAGTTTTATACGTTTTGCAACAATATTAGAAACATTCAAGGACGATTTGCCATGGAAAAGAGAACTTTTGACCTGAAGAACGTGCCAGAGAATGAAGTAAACCCGGATGTGCCACCTATGAAGATGTCAATTATGAAGACCAATCAAAACGTTATAAGTTATCGTGGGGTGACAATTTGGATTACCTAATGTATAATTTGATAGGTTAAAGATAGTGGGGTATAACGATTATCCAATAGAATTTTGGGGGAATGTATTGTGAAAAGGGATAAAAACTCATGATACAGAAGGGTCATCAGAACTAAGTAGGGAATGATATCGATTGCATCCAGAAACTCTGTCACTCTGTTTGGTGATTTGAGGCTTAAATAACCATCCTCATACATAGACTGCCCCATTACACTTTTCCTCCTTATGAGGGAAGTGTCCCCTGTCCCTTAGACGAAATAGACTGTTGGCGATCTAACTGATGTCCTGAAGACGAAGACTGATCCTGTATGCTGACTTATACCGAGGAGGGTAATTATGACAATGCTATTGTAATTTGTCTGTTTGCTTTTCCTTTCTAGGTACCAACTGCTGTATTTTTGGATAGAGACCTTAGTTAGATATTTTCTAAATTGGTGTTCTAAATTTTTTTGCATGAAGTCCAACATGCTGATGCTAATTAGTGGTTAGATTAGATGATCATCCTGACTGACAAAAAAGACAAGACTGACACTGTACTGTGCTGAACTGAGATGTATACGTTATTAAATGTATCCTAACCTATGCTTATCTTACATTGGTGCTTTTATGTCCGTGATCTTTGCATTATTGAATTCTTATCACAGTTGCCATATCGTGACTATGCTCTTTTGCTTCATGGTTATGAGATTGACACTTCTACTAGTAGATTGTAATCAATAGGGAATAAAATTCACAAAATTCTAACAAAGGTGTGGTTATTCATGGCTGAAAGGTCATGGTTGCGCCGATAGTTTAATAAATGTCTTCATCCAAAATAAAGTATATTGTGGTGATATATGTTGATAACGTCATTAACATATCGCTTGACATATTGATCAGTTATCTCGTCTTACGGTGTCTCACCACTGGGTCAAAAGATTCATCGGCCTAAAACGAGTCCTAATGTGTATAAGATTGACATAAAGGGACGCGTTAACAGGAGTGTTTGATTTAATTTATTGTTCTATTGTTCTTCTCCCGCTTTCATACCTAGTTATCGTCTGTCAAGGGTTCAATGTAGGACTGATTCTCCTGTTTGCTTCCTTCAGTTGGCATGAGGTGATGATGGGGTGCACCTTAGCAAGCACCCCCCCCATTGTTCTAGTTGTGCTGGTGATGCATGCATGTCTGTTGGAAGTTTTCTGATGGGTTTGGATGGGTAGTTGTTTGCTTCTGATCCTGGGGATGGGGAGTTGGGTCTTATTTGTCATGAGGTGGGAGAGTTGGGGCATTTGTTGTTTGGTCATTGAGGGAGGGATTTGATGCACTCCCTGTGTAGGTGTTCCTTCCTATGCTGGTGTGGGGTGGTTTCCCATATTTGGAATATCAGAGTCTGGTGGTGCCTTTTGAAATGGCTTTGCTATACACAATGGCGACCACCATGATGTATAAAATTCTATCTTGGAGTGCTAGGGGAATGCATACCATGGCCAAGAGACATAAGTTATGTTCTTTTCTTAACAGGTAAGGGGTTCAGATTGCACTCCTTCAGGAAATAAACCCTATTGCCACGGAAGGGACCCGGTGCAGTGTAGATGGAGAGAACAGGCACTACACATTCAGACTATGCGAGAGGGGTCTTGGTATGGATACGGCCTAGGGTCCTCTTTCAGCACACTGGGCACCTGATAGATCCCGCAGGACACTATGCTGTGGTCACTGGAAGGCTTGATGATCACTATTGGCAGCAGATATGGGCCGAATGTGGAACAGGGGTTAGCTCCCCATATGGTGGGCTCGGTTATCCTGGGGGCACCCATAACTGCATTGCAGATCCTGTGCTAGATCAGTCCCAACCCCTGCTGCGGGATTCCCCAATAGTGCAGGTGGCCCAGGTGTTCTCTGCCTGGCAGGCGGAATGGGGCTTGACAGACTCCTGGTGCTCGCGCCACCCTGGTGAGCGAGACTACTCTTTCTTTCCAATTTACATAATCTCCATGTGCGTCTGAGAACCCTCTTGTGTACGCCTGATGTACACGGCTTAATTCAAACAACTGAGTACCTCTCCAGGATTTCTGATCACAACCCCTTGTTGGTGAGGTTACGTTTGGCGAGAGCTCAGACCTGCATTCTGCTGTGGAGGGTTCGACCAGAAGCACTGGAAGATTTGGTCTTTTGAAGCACAATTGGTTCTGCTATTAAACAGTATTTCGACTATAACTACTAAATTAGTGGACCTTTATAAGGCTACTAGGGACATAGGTTTACTACAACCCTCCACACGAGAGGCCCTGATCCTGCTCCTGTTGAAACCAGGGAAGCCAACTCATGACAAGAAGGCCTACAGACCCTTGTAAATCCTAAACATTGATTACAGAATTCTTAGTAGGATCTTAGCCACTGGACTCCGTCACCACATGCCTACATTTTATACATTGAGAGCAGACAGGATTCATACTGGGCCGTAATACAGCAATTAACATTTGCATCCTTCTCACGCTCCTGGAGCCTGACACCTATAGTAAAGGCAGTAATCTTCGTGGTGGACATCGAAAAAAGGCCTTTGATAGTCTGAAATGGGCCTTCCTCTATAACGTAATGATGCATTTTGGACTGGACAGAGATTTGTGGCCTGGTCAAGATTATTGTACGAGGACCCATCGGCCAGAGTTCGGACGAGCCACATTATTTCGGAAAGCTATAAATTGGAGCACGTTACCAGACACGGTTGTCCTTTGTCACCTCTGCTCTTTGCCCTGGTGATGGAACCATTGGCTTGCTATGCCAGGGCGGGGAACACTTATCAGGTATAACAGTGGGGGTCCTGTCCCACTATATCGCACTGTATGCGGATGACCTCCTATTCTTCCTGCACGACACAGGGAAGGCACCAGCCGGAGCTTGTGAGCTCCTGAGGCGCTTCAGCTCCCTCTCTTGTTTACGAGTCCATTGGCAAAAATCCTGCTTATTTCCTACACTGGCATCGAGAGACCCACCAGCGGATATAGGCAGGTTGCACTGGGAGCCCAGATTTCTACCCTACCTGGGCGTGCACATCTATTATGATCCAACAGATTTATTAGAGGGGAATGTGAGGAGGCCATTCGGGTGCTCTGTTCCAGTATCGAGTTTTGGTCTGCGCTCCCACTGTTGGTGGCAGGCCGAGGGGCATTGTTGAAGATGATTGCTTTGTACCCGCCTGCTGTACTTCTTTGGGGTATTGCTGACTTGGATCCCTCGGGCATAGTTCAGAGAGCTGGACACGCTTACTAAGTGTTTATTGTGGGTCTTGGGCCATAGGAGAGGGGCTTTGGCTACACTTCAGAGGCCAGCGGCGGAAGGTGGGCTGACGATTCCTGACTTCGAGACCTATTACCTGGCAGGGCAGCTCCAGTAGCTAACACAGTGAATAGTGGGCAGACTTACACTCAGAAGGGAAATGGGCCCCTTTGTCCCAGATCTTCGCAAACTGGCCAGAGTACTTCTTTGACTTCGTTGCCCCAGTGCAGACGACACAGCGGAATTCCAAGTGCTGCGTCGCTGCTGGAACAGAAGCCTGCAGGAGACGTGATGGCCGTACTCTCTCGACATTCCGATGAGCTTCATGACAG
Organism: Pleurodeles waltl; assembly: GCF_031143425.1. Taxonomy (NCBI): domain Eukaryota; kingdom Metazoa; phylum Chordata; class Amphibia; order Caudata; family Salamandridae; genus Pleurodeles; species Pleurodeles waltl. The sequence continues at coordinate 71,435,855 of NC_090448.1, forward strand.
AGCTCGCTCACAGAGGGAATTGGGGGAGTTACCATAGTGGGTGACTGCAGGGGTGACAAGGTTCGGAGCCCTATGTGAACCTCAAATACTCCTCCTCTTACAGGAGTTCCAGTTGAGACATGCCCCCTCTAGAAGCTACTTCCTCCTCCAGCCGCCTTTCACCGACATTGGGGAATGGGTTTACCAGAGCCGCCTCCTGATAAAGCTTGCCAATACTTTGTTACCTCATAGGGAACCTTTAAAGCTGTTACCTGCCTATATCGAAGAAACCTGGGCGACATGATGCTACCCTTAGATACTCTTGGAACCCGCTGGGAGGGGGACTTGGGGATTACCGATTCAGAGGGGGACAATCTTGGAGCGAATACCAAAGGTGTCTAGAAACTCCTGCCTTAAACTTGTCAGGTTTTATGTGCTCCACAGGGCATACCTAACCCTTGATAAGATTAACAGATACTTTGCAGGGGAGAGTTCCTAGTGTCTGAGATGCGGGGAAGGGGGTGCGGACTTCCTGCATATGTTTTGGGATTGCCCGGGGTTAGCAGATTTTTGGGAGGCTACTAATGGAGTACTAGCGGATCTTACTGAAACGGAGATCCGTGCACACCTGCACATTGTCTTTTAGGCTGGTTCCCACATACTACCAAAACTAAGCCACTTCTAGGACTTGGCCTTTAATATTGCCAAGAGGGAAATTATAAGAAACTGGAAAGCTCCAGGGGGCCCTGGGTGGAGTTCTGGAAAAGGGACTTGAAAAGGTGGTCAAATTATGAGAGCGTGGTGAGGCTCTGCAAGGCCAAACGAGGTCATGGCTCTCCCAATGTACCCCGGGCCTAGGAGATGTTGGTGGATACGTTGCAAAGCCCTGCCCCCTCTTCGCCTGCGGATATACCGAATACCCCGTAGCTACACATGGCTACATGGTTAGCTGAGTCTCCCCACAGGGATCACACACCGGACCTATAGAGGGGCAGAACGCTTTATACCATTGAGATAGCACACAATATCACATGGGACCACTTCCACTGACACATATACCAACTGCAAAGAATGCGGCTGGCCAGGGTACGCCTGGGGGGGGTTGAGAATTGAGGGGGGAATGTTTTCATGTAGTTGTATATTGTAGGTGGGAGGACAGTGCGATGCAATGTGTCACTGTTCCTAGGGAGAGGGCCTATTATGACTAAACATTTCATGGTCATGTCTGAATATTTTCTGAGAACTTTGACACCGAATGCTTATTATGTAATGTGGCACAGCACCATGCCCTGCTTGATGATGTTTGCAAACTCTGAAAACATTATCGAATGTGTCTAAAAAACAGAAGGCCCATCAGTAGGTCGCAACCCACAGTTTGGTAGTCACTGCTCTAGTGCATATATGGTTGACCAATAATACACCAGTGGCCTTTTTCACTGATCCACACATCCACACATGGCACCCATCTCCCCCACTCTTTAGCACACAGGAATGGGGAACTCACTAGTACCTCCCAGCAGCACAGGATCAGCACACAGCTCCCCTCTTTCACACATTGTACCAAGACAAATCATACCTTCAATCCAAAATGTCACCCACAGTTTAGAATCGAGAACTATACATACAGGAAACACAAGAACATGGGTTCTGACACTTAGGCCACTCAGTAATGAAAACCTAGTGCCAAACTCTCTGGAAAGCCTGAAAACTGTTTCTCAACAACAGAAAAGAAGGCTGCGCATCACAGAGCTAAGGGAAGGAAACTCGCCCTCTCTCAAGCATCCTGCCTCCTCTGTCACTTGAATCAACCTGAATAAAGCTCACTAAAACAGTAATTCACCCTAGTATCCTACAGAACAGTGCCAGCTTGAGCCTTACACGCCCACACGTGTACATGGCATTCGAAAAGGGAAACTGTGTGGTACTAAAGCCACACCACATGCAATAAATGAAACACACTTAGGCACTTTACCCAGAAATCAAGATGAAGAACATATTAAGCGTGTGCATGTGACCAGTTGTGCCCACTCCGGTGTGCGACTCTATTTGTGTTCTCTACTTGGCACATGAGTAATCCCTAGCCCATAGCTCATCTTAAATTTCAAGCAGTTGCAATGTTAAGTCACAGGCATTTTCAAGCCTCCATCTTAAAAATGCCAAGCAAAGCTGCATGAGAACACAATAAACGTGGAAAACCTCCCTGTGCTGTAACCATGCCTCTTCTACAACTTTTTATTTTCTGGACATAAATAGCCCTTCAGCACTTGCCTAACTAGCTAAACACTTTCCATCAGAGACCACAGAGAGGCTTTTACAGTAGAGAAATGTTGTCCATTGTTTCCTTCCATGTCGTGATGGAAAGTCCACTAGAATGTTTTATTTGCCTGTTGATTTGCTGCTCTCTTTTAATTTGTTGCTGAGGACTGTGGTGGGTGGGCGAGACTTCTTGCTTATTTCACTCTGGTCGACACCCTGTGGTCCGCTGCAGCACTATTGGCTGATTTTATGGAGAGGGTGTCAGCCTATATACTCACTTCTTGGTGAGTCTACCACCATTTTTCATTTCTGTGGTCTAGTTGTTGGCCGCTTTTTAACTCTAGTTTCACCTCGTTTATAAGAAGCATGCCAGCATGCGTGCTGCTGGCTCACCAAAGGCACGCCAAATTTAAGCCCATCTGTGCCCGTCCGCATCTGGGTGGTGGCAGGGGCCAGGGATGCTGCCAGTTTAGAAGCAAACAATGGCCTGGTCCCTGGCCACTTGATCTCCAGCCCAGCAACCCTATAGCAGTTTGCCCTTTTAACCTTGATGTATCGAACCCACTTGCAAATCAATGTCCAAACTGCGACTTTCATTTTATAACTCATTTTTAGTCCTTGACATCCCATTTGCCTATAAATGTAAACCAACCCCCCCCCCCCTCCCAGCCAATATGTCTCTGCACGCTGGAAAGTTCCAGTGTGCTTTGCTTAATACACGCTCTTTGATCAAACATAAGATTAAAGCACATGAGCTGATCCTAGCAGAGGCCCTTGACTGCCTCTTCATGACCGAAGCCTGGGCCAGGGAAGACTCGGACCCAACTTTAGTTGATGCTGTTCCACCAGGCTACACGATCTCTAGGCAGGATCATCAAGGCCCAATAGGAGGTGGATTGGCCATTATAGCTAGGGATGAGCTTGATGCACTTTGAATCCCATAGTTCTGAATATCAAAGATGGGACTGAGGCAACCTTCTCAAGGATTCTGGTTTACAGACCACGTGGCACAAGGGCCAGCTTTATAGAAATCCTTGGGGCAGGCGATCGAACCTTATGTAGGTTATAAACACATCACTATTCTAGGCGACTTCAACTTACATCTTGAGGACCACTTTTGTAGGGACACAGCCTTATTGCTCGAATCTAAGACAAGTTTAGAGCTTTCTTAAATGGTTGTATCATCTACTCACTATTCTAGGCACACCATTGATGGTACTTTTTCCAGTCATCAGGCCCATCAAAAGTTTTTCACTTGTAGGAATGTGAAAAGAATTACTTCAACTAATTTTGAACAGGCACTTTACTCCTCTCAGGACAGCCTGGCCACCTCCCTAGGCTTCTCTGCCGATAGTTTTAACACCTGGATCACGTCCTCCCTGGACAGCATTGCCCCTATGATGACTAAAAAAATGTCGAGAAATAAACCCTCCTCACCTTGGTTCTCAGCAGACCTTAGGGAGCTGATGGAGGAATGCCGCAGACAGGAACGTAGGTGGAACTCCACCTGCGATCCTATAGCAAAGAACAATGAAAAAGGGAAGCACAGGATCCTGCTGCTGCGCTACAAGCAGGTGATTAAATCCGCCAAGACAGTGTTCTTTACTGGAAAAATTAGGGCAGCTAGTAACTCCTCTAAACAATTGTTTAAAGTAGCTAAGGATCTGTCCAATCCCCCTTCCCAGAGCCGGGCTCCCTTCTCGCAAGATGTCTGCAATGGTATGGCGCACTATTTTCAACAAAAAAGTTTAGATATTTACTCCACCCTTGAACTCCCTCTGATAGCTGATTCCCCGCCTAATGTCGTGTGCTCATTTAAACATCAGCTCCTCGAATGTTCTTCCATCTCCTTACAGCAGACCAAGGAGTTATTATTGGACGTTAAATTGGGATCTCTGGAGGATCTGTGTTCTGCCAAACTATTCCATCTGGCCCCGGACCCCACTGCTGACTTTTTGCACAACACATTTATGAGTATACTGCAATCTGGAGTCTTTCCTTCTTCACGGAAGAAAGCTATTGTCACCCCATTGTCGAAAAAAAATGAATGCAAACCTGGAACATTAAAAAAACTACCCCCCATCTCCCTAATTCCCAGGCCAGCAATTTTTTAAAAAAAATTCATTAACCTAGAACTTGCAAAGTACATTCAAGCACAAGGCATTTTGGATCAATCGCAAAATGGATTTAGAGTAGGCCACAGCACAGAAAACGCCCTTGCGGTAGCACTGGATAACATCTGCCGCCAGGTTGATTGAGGTGCGGCTATTTTGCAGATGCTGGACCTCTCAGCAGCATTCAACATGGTTTGGCTGGCACGGATGATTCAATGCCTGGAGAATATGGGTTTTGGAGGCTTGGCTCTCGCCTACTATCATCGTAGCTCACGGATAGAGTTCAAACGGTCAGCTACGGGTGTTTTAAGGCAGAGGCCTTTCACCTTACATGTGGTGTCCCTCAAGGATCAACTCTTAGTCCAACCCTGTTTAATGTGTATGTTGCTCCTCTGGCAACAAAGGAGCGCTCCTTCGGATTCAAAGTGCAGTTCTACACTGATGACACTCAAATCATTGTGTGCAATACTAACAACGTAACCTCGGTTGCTGAGAGATTCAGACAATGTATGTCAACATTAGTAAATGGATGAATGATAATGCACTGAAATTTAATACTGGCAAGACCGAAGTGCTGATTTTTGGTACCCAGGTTACAGTTTTGTAAAACATCTGGTGGCCAGTGGAATGTGGACCTCTCCCCACCCCAGTCAAATTGGCTAAGAACCTGTGCGTTGCATTTGATAATACTCTCAGCCTTGACACTTAAGTCAATCAAACGACGAGTACATGTTTTCACATCGTCAGAATCCTTAGGAAGATTTTTCCTATATTCCAGAGGACTTGCGCCAGTTGGTCGTCATAGCACTCATTACATCTCAGTTGGACTATTGCAACTCTCTCTATCGTAACATCAACGCTTTTGTGTCAACAAACTAGAGGTGGTGCAGAATGCAGCTGCCCACCTCATTCTGAACATCCCTAGGTATTTTTCAGTGAGGGAGGGCCTATGGTCTCTTCATTGGCTCACTGTGAAAAATAGGATTGTGTTCAAGGTCCTGTGTATGACTTTTCTGGCCCAACACCAACAAAGCTTGGACCAAATGAACCCTTTATTCCACTGGTATTCCCCTGGTAGACTCCTCAGGTCTTCTTCTCATAAACTGGGCTTCACAAAGGTAGGTGGGGGTGGCATTCACGGTGGCAGCTGCTAAGCTGTGGAACACCCTACTGGCCCATATCAACACCGTGATGTCGCTCTCGTGATCCATGTTTTTTTTTCCCGCTTAGCGCTTTGACACCCTTGGGTTTAGTGCGCTCTACAAATCTCAAATACATACGTACAGATCCATGCCATGTTGGTAACCCAGAAAAAGAACCTGGATGCAGTCTCAGAAAGGATGCGCAGACACAGGGCAGATATCAATACTGTGAGAAGTGCAGTCCATACTATCAATCATGATTGGTTGAAATTGTATTATTTTAAGACGCAGCCACTACGACTACAAAGGGACACGTGATGGGCACTTTTCAGTTGGTGTGAATGTCATTCACACCTTTTTGCTTTAAGGCGGACAGAACCAAAACATTCAATCACCAATATGGAGAACAACAAACAGTGGTCTGTGTCTTGCCCTTTTCGCTTCAGTCCTCACTTCTACCTACATTTGCTGTAGGCACCATGTACCACCTCAAACTATCAATCCAGCTGTGGCTTTCCTCTTTTTAGGAATAGGTTTGGCATCACACTGTCAAAGAGGCCTATTGCTTATAATATACATGAAATGGGCTTTGCGTCTACCTCGTCCAAACACTGGCTTTCTTCAACCAGCCTCTTTCATCCACTGACATGAGACTTCGTCCATCATATGTTATTTCAACCCAGGTAGTGGTAATCTCTCACCTAATGCCCTGATTGTTTGAAGGTTTATTTCCTCCTCTTCCTCTACCCCAGTGCTTGCATTGAATTGCAGGAAGGACCGCTTCACAAGTATAGCACTTTCAGTCCAATCCTGCCAACTCCCTTCCGTGTGTTACACTGTTATGTGACAACACTGCATGCATTAGTAGATACAACTCAATCGTCTTGGCTTTCCCAATGCTTGTTTCATTTACATTTGATGCGGTAAAAAAATAAAAAACAGGAGAGTCGGCTCTGACTCAGTTTCCTGAGGTTAACAATGACCCCTTGTTTTAATGTATGTCAGGTCAGTGCTTAATGTAAATACTAGACACATAGGTGGTCATTCTGACCCTGGCGGTCTTTGACCGCCAGGGCGGAGGACCGCGGGAGCACCGCCGACAGGCCGGCGGTGCTCCAATGGGGATTCCGACCGCGGCGGTAAAGCCGCGGTCGTACCGGCACCACTGGCGGGCTCCCGCCAGTGTACCGCCGCCCCATTGAATCCTCCACGGCGGCGCAGCTTGCTGCACCGCCGCGGGGATTCCGACCCCCCCTACCGCCATCCAGATCCCGGCGGTCGGACCGCTGGGATCCGGATGGCGGTAGGGGGGGTCGCGGGGCCCCTGGGGGCCCCTGCAGTGCCCATGCCACTGGCATGGGCATTGCAGGGGCCCCCGTAAGAGGGCCCCTACATGTATTTCACTGTCTGCTGCGCAGACAGTGAAATACGCGACGGGTGCAACTGCACCCGTCGCACAGCTTCCACTCCGCCGGCTCGATTCCGAGCCGGCTTCATCGTGGAAGCCTCTTTCCCGCTGGGCTGGCTGGCGGTCTGAGGGCGACCGCCCGCCAGCCCAGCGGGAAAGTCAGAATGACCGCCGCGGTCTTTCGACCGCGGAACGGTAATCTGACGGCGGGACTTTGGCGGGCGGCCTCCGCCGCCCGCCAAGGTCAGAATGAGGGCCTTAGTCACACATAAACCTCTGCTTTTTACTAAGTAATGCTAGGTTTTACAGTACAATTCTTTACTTAGTTTAAAAACTCCCATACTTAGTTAAAAAAAAGAAACATTGTCCACATCGTTTGCACTGGTATAAATGATTGTATTTGTTTGGTAACTGAACTATTTACACGTAGCCATTCATTGTTGTCTTAAATAGGAGAGTCTCCTGATTAGATATAAACCAGTCCAATCCTGCAACGCATATATGATCCTCATTTTGAGAAATCCATAGGTAGATAATATCTTATTCATAACTGGTTCTTGTGAGTAAATGTAAACATCTGAGGTTGCTGAGCGCTGCAACAGTCTTCACTCTGCAAGGACCTGACATACTTGCTAAGGTATGTCTACTAAGTGTAGGGTTGCCTCAAGGAAGAATAAGCCATCCAGCCCCCAAGGACACAGTCAGCTCCAAAGCTTTCTCTCTAGTGTTTGTTGTGGTAAAGTTGCTTCTCTACCTCACCTATGGAAACCTAAACACAAGAGGTCATTAAATTTTGTTGGACTCTTTATGTACAACTGCAGAAACTTTCAATGGGCTTGTACTAAGCTACAGATCTTTTCTCATTTTAGGATCACATCTGGCCGTCTCACTCTTTAAAATGCTTATCAATGAATAACCAATAATGATCCATACTTCGGTAGGATTTGGGCAGCGATAAACTGTACCACTTCTCCAGGAAGTTTGACACTTTATGATAACTTGGAACCAAACTGAAGAAACTCTCTGTTGAAAGAGGACTTTCCTTTGTGTGAATTATATACCCAGGCCTCGAAAAATCATAAAATGTTACTAGACCTGCAGGTCGAGTAGCTTGAATAATCTTCTCGACCTAATTGTAATGCACATGACCCAGAAACGGGTCTCAAATTGTGTGATCCTAGGCAAATATTGTTTTTTACAGTCGCTTTTTTCTTCATTCTCACATATGAGTGCACCTTCAAATATGTGAGTTTAGCATTTCTGCTGCAAAAATAAATCCTCTTTTGTTTGATTAAATGCACAAAACGTTTGCTCCATGGATAATAAATCTAGCCCACATATAGGGTACACATCATCCATGCATGACTTGCCTCTTAGTTTACTAATAGCTTTGCCATCAGGGCAGGAGTGTTTCTCAGTTTATGTTTAAACACTCACTTTAATACATATATTACTAAAGCATGATGGGGTGGCGCACAGCCATTTACAGGCAGTAAATTTCCAATAAATGTCCAAAAACCTTCCCACTAAGTTGCAGCTGTACTGATAAAACTACATAGTGTATTAACAATAATCTGTGAAAATCGCGTTTCATAAAACATTTATCATTTGCATATCACCAAGAAAAGTGTTATGACAATTTTTTCATTCTATTAAAATATTTTTTTCATCACAAATAAGTAGAAAAAATGGTCTTTCAGGGCTACTGAAATATATTTTGAAATGTTTGTAAAGTTGACTTAGTTATATTAATGTTTTGTGTCAGGAAACTCCTGATACCAAAAGCCTTTAATTTCCCACAGGTCAGACAGTTCACCTTACAAAATCCTGGAACTCTGCAGCCACAAGAAAAAGTATTTGCATTGCAAGAAGACAAACTGGCTTTTGACCTCTGTCTCTGAACACACAGCAAATGTGACAAGAATAAGATTTAAAGGCATCTTAATTGCTAATTCAGTTTCTAACTGAACAGAACACCTGCTATTTGTCCACTTGCCAGAAGGGTGGAGAGCAATCTAAAAATAGCTCCACCTCATCAAATAAAACTTGCCATAGTGAGTTGTCCATTTTTCGAGCCATGATACCCCTCTTCCCACTTTCCTTTAGGACTGTATTAAACATACTGTAGTTGCCTCCTTCCAATCCTACACTTAGGCGACAGGGACATTTGGCATTACAGGGAACATGTGGTGCATTTGTCATTCATAGATTCATTAAGTCCTACCTATTGGTTATCACTCAGCGTCAGGGGGGTATACCATATACTAATGTTGCTTAATTTGTGATCCTGGTGGTTGTCATGTGATCACAAGGTCTACTTCTTGTCTCATAGAGACACATTAATAAAAGTTTTTGGTGCCACCAAACCCAGGTCAAAAATCGATAGCTTCAGACCGACTCATTATCTAACATGAGAGTGGTGCCAGAAAGGTTTTTTGACATAAACTCTCAGGGACCACCTCAATTGAAGGGTCTTCGACAGACCTGGTTTAGAGATGCACACCGGTATTCAGTGTGTTCCCAGTCTCTCACCAACTACCTCACACTCACTGCTTTCAGTCAGCTCCAGCCTCAACATTCCTTGATGACATCACTAACATTCTGCAGCTTCTGGCCGACCATGGGATGTTCCCTGAGTGAAAACCAGGACAGCATTCACCGACCCATGCAAATAACCAGGGATCCTAATCACAATTTGGTCTAAAAGCATGCCAAGCCTGAGGTAAATATAAAGCAGAGACTACCCGTATCATAACTCCACTGCCGGCAACCGGCTCGCAGAAAGAGATCATCTAACTGCATGTTTCTAGGCACTTCACAAGACCATACTTCAATGGGGCTTATGAAAAAGAGGCATATTTTTCAAGTAAAACAAGTGCAAAGAAAGACTTACACCCACAAGTATTTAAATGTCAAATGTTTGTACATCTCCTGTGGTATTTCCAGCAGTCTTAGATCAAATTGCTGTTTTCTCCTGGCCCGTTTCTTTACTTCCTTAAATACTCTTTGTCTTCATTTGCTTTCCGAATTTCACTTTTCCATATTTTCTGAGTTCTTGAGCTAGGCTTCTCCTTTTATTTTATGCTCTGATTTTGTTCTCTTTTTCCAGAGAGCACCTGGTCACATGGGTTATTAGGAAGTAACTGCCCCCCTGCACCACAAGGGTGCCCTCTTCCCCCAATGGCGTCGCCCCCTGCACTGTGGGTGCCAATTCTTGTCTTCTATCCTCTCTGTAACTTTTTTGTTCTCTTCTCCTCTACATATTTCTTTCACTTTTTCCACCTGTCCCCATCATTCCATTCTCCTTCCCTTTTCTCCACTCTTTATCTTTTTCTCTTTTCCCCATTCATCATAACTATCTCTTTCTCCGTCTCACCACATCTATTTCTCTCTCTCTCTTTTTTCTTTTTTCCCATGCTTCTCACTGTTTCAACCATCCCTATCTCTGTTGCGCTCTCCTCCCAACTCATCATCCCTTTTGCTTTTCACCTTTGTATTGTTCTCGCTATGCTCTTTCTCCACTCTGTCCATACCCGCCTCCCTTGCTTTTCTGACTGTATCTCTTTCACTTTCTCACTTCCCCTTTCTACGTGCTCTTTCTTTCTAGTTTTGCCCAATTTCTATCTCGTTCTCCGTCTCTTTTTCTCCACCTAACTGCCTCGCTTTCTCCCTCTGTCCCTACGTCACACTGTATATTTCCTACCCCCCACATATTCCTATCATTCTCTTTTTGTTTTTCCCCTCTTTCTATACCAATTTATCATTCTTTTCTACCCTGATCCTGAGACAGGCTGCAGGCAGTTACCACCTCTGCCATCCACAGGCCATCTTGGGTCCGTACGGGGAGTTGTCGTGCTCTGTGGTCACTCATGTTCTTCACTGTCCTAGTTCACTCAATGTAGGTGTTGGGTCGGGCTAAGGATTTGAATGGGTTTAATGGGAGGGCCTTGGTCCTCCTGGTACAGGTATTTTTATTATAGAGATCTGAAAAGAAAAGGTTAGAACAAATATGCATTTACTCATTCATAGAAATGTAACTCATCAATAGACTCTTGACTCAAATGCGTCTCCGATATCTGATGGAGACCCCTTTTGAAATGAGGGCAAAGCCCCTTCTTTGAATCATGGAACAAGAACAAACTACGAGCTCCGAACCAAGAGATGGCAAGAGCTTTGGACTATGATCATCATGGAACAAGAATAAACTACGACCTCAGAACCAGGAGATGGCAACAGCTTTGGACTGTGATTATACTCAGGATATCAATCCTGTATATCTATGCGTTCATAACATAAACCTTTGATCATGACCTAGAAAATCTCAAAGAATTAAATATGCTTTTCACATAATATGCTTTCGAAAAAACAATGAAAACTATGATTTGCTTATCTCCAGAAATATTTTCACATTAACAAGTATAAAGGCCGAAATGTTTTTACTCATTGAACTTGAAGCGCTTTAATTATGTGGCCTGAATCACTTTTGATAGTTGTACCGAGAACCTTTTACTCCTGTGGATTGAAGCGCTTTGATTGCCATGCCAAGAGCACTTTTCATCTGTGAACTGAAGCGCTTGAATTGCTGTGCTAAGAGCATTTTACACCTATGGATTGAAGCACTTGAATTGTCGTACCAAGAGCGCTTTACATCTGTGGACTGAAGCGCCTGAACTGCCGTGCCAAGAGCGCTTTACATCTGTGGACTGGAGCGCCTGAATTGTCGTGCCAAGATCGCTTAACACCTGTGAACGGAAGCGCCTGAATTGTCGTACCAAGAGTGCTTTATACCTGTGGACTGAAGCGTCTGAACTGCTGTGCCAAGAGCGCTTTACACCTGTGAACGGAAGCGCCTGAATTGTCGTGCCTAGAGCGCTTTATACCTGTGGACTGAAGCACCTGAACTGCCGTGCCAAGAGCGCATACATCTGTGGCTGGAGCGCCTGAATTGTCGTGCCCAGAGCGCTTTACACCTGTGAACTGAAGCGCCTGAATTGTCGTGCCAAGAGCGCTTTATACCTGCGGACTGAAGCGCCTGAACTGCCGTGCCAAGAGCGCTTTACTTATGGAAGTAATGACTTCCTCAAAAATTGAAGTCATCAAGGCCTTACCTCTACGAGTACGACCTACTCGTTTTTGAATTCACACTGGAAACAAGGATACTTCGATCGGATGCCACTCTGCCATGCAGGAACTCTGCTCTTCTTTAGAGAATCCCCCACGAGGTCTGACCGCATCGGAGTCTTCAAAATAGTGAGCAACGTGCTTGGGTGTGGCTGGGCTTTATAGGCCTGCCACACCCCAAGATGGCTGCTGCCTCTATAAACATGGGGATTGTAGTCCCTTCATGGAATAGCACTGATAAGTGCATCTTGTCCACCAAGGACCTGAACCTGCAGCTCTATGAGCTTTGCCACAGGAAAGACGACGTTAATGGCCACCTTTGGAGCAAGAGGGGATGACAAGTGGTGCGCAGAAAGCGCCGCAGAGCCGCGCAGCGGAGTTTCGGGCGGGACCTGGACCACACATGGTTCTATTCCTGACAGGATGCTAAGTCAACTCACATTAAGCCCACATGGCCAGTAGAAATGTTTTGTCTTTAAACATAAAGGTATAAACCACCCAGTGAAATGCCAAAGAAATCTAGACCTTTGTCACAAACTGAGGGGAGCTGTTATCATCCTCCAAGAAGCACAGATTGGGGTTAGAGACGCTATTCAGATGAGGAGTGGCTGGATGGATAACTTTGCATACTCCCTATTATCCAAAAACAAGCATTTGCAATGCAGCGGGTCTCGCATTTACTCGAGTTAGAGTTATTAGCGTTGTAAATTCCTAAGTGGACTATTCTTGCCACATAAATTGAAAATAAAAAGTAAAACAGTTGACATTAGCGAGCTGATTCAGAGTGCCAGGGCCGCCATAGGCATGAGCGCGAAGGAGGGACACAAAAGGAAAAAGAGTTCACTTGCAGTCAAACGTATCGGCAAACGTGCCATTATCCATGTAACAGGGTTGATGGCCAAGGCGGTAACAAAGCTGCTCTAAAAAAGGCAGGATTATTGATCCTAACTACAGAAAACAACACAGAATGTAGAAGGCTCTCAGTAAGGGTTAAAAGTATGGGAGCCAGATCTACGTCCTGAACATACACGCTCCAATCCTTGCCAACCCAGACATCTGGCAAAAACTAAACCAAAACGTTCACAGCTACCACAGAGGGTAGGAACCTTTATGAGTGTAGACTTCAACTTCCTAACAGACAGAGGTGGTCATTATGAACATGGCAGGAAACACTGCCGACCGCCATGGCGAGGGTGAACAGAAGACCGCCAGTGGCGGTGAACAGCACACTGCCATATAATGATGCCAAAAACAGAAACCTCCAAAAATCCTGCAATCTCCAGCCACAGCCAGAGCCCATGATGGCAGAAAGGCTGCACACTCCACTCCACCACTGCCAAGCAGACAAATCCTCTGCCCATCAAATAATGATGCACAAATCACCGTGGCGGATAGTGGATGTCGAACGACCATTGGCAGTACGAACCGCCACAGCCAGCAATGGGACCCACCAACAACAAATGCACACATTGGCAAGTTTGAAACCCACACACCTGACAAACATCCATAACACTATAAAGCACTACATACACACTCCAACAATCCTTTGCAACGCCAATTGCACAACAGATATTGAGAACACAACAAGCACACACTGTGCACAACATAACAAAAGTCACACACACATATACACAAAAGCACCCTCACCAATACACCCAGAACACCACACCCATAAGACACACCATGGCATCCCCAAGCACTCACGCTTCACAGACAGGGAGCTAAGGACCATGGTGGACGAAATACTCAAGGTCGAACAACAACTATTTGGGGCACAGGTGCAGCACACACCCATCGCCAGGAAGATGGAGTTATGGCAGACGATTGTAAACAAGGTCAATGCAGTGGGAAACCATCCACGCACAAGGGATGACATCCGCAAGAGATGGAACGACCTGCACGGGAAGGTGAGGTCTATGGCATCTAGGCACCACATTGCGGTACAGAAGACTGGTGGAGGACCCCCACCTACACCCCCGACTACACCGACTGGGAGGAGAAGGTACTGGCTATCCTGCACCCAGAGGGCTTCACCGGACTCACTGGAGGACTGGACTCAGGTAAGTCATCTAAAATTACTTCATATCCACCACACCTGTAATGCAATCCCCCCCCCCCCCAACTACCACCAGAACCACATCCCCACCCAGGCCACAACATCCACATCCAGTCACCCTGCATGCCCATAAACCCACTAACAGGCCCACATTCCTACCCCTGTGCACAGTCACCTACCCCTGCAAGGATTCACAATGGCATTACCACACCCACAATGCACCCCACATCCCAGTCAAAATGGAAGGATAATCCCACAAAAGGTCCCTGCATGGCCTGACAAGGGAATAAACAGCATAATATAGGGCAGGGCTGTGCATCCTTATCTGATTTCGTACATGTAACATACATGTCCACCCCCCCCCCCCCAACAGGCACCACCACCCATCCCACCCGGAATGGAAGGCCAAGGAGTGCCAGCACCCCCACACGAAGACAGAGGCCCCACTCAGGAGACTGGAGAGGGATGTATGGATAGTGAGGAATACCCTGGCCCGTCACACAGTCCTGGACTGTCACCCTCCAGCATCCCCAATCAGGATACCACTGACACCCCAACTACCCAGCCACCAACATCAGCTCTGTCCAAACGACCCCACACCAGTGTCTCCAGGCCACAAACTGGCGGACCACATGTACAGAGGCCAGAGTCTCCACCAACCAACAGGCAGGATGATGATGGTCCCAGTGCAAGTGGGACTGCCAGACCTGAGCAGGGGACACAGGCACAGGGGGCTAGGCCCAGTGGGAGGGCATTAGTGGCCCAGGGGGAGGCCAAAGGATGGATGCTGCAGCCCAGGAGGTGATCTCTGAGGTCCTGGGAGCATACCACCATACCTAAGACAGGATGGGCCAGATTCTGGCCACCCTGGAGCAGAATCAAAGGCTGCAGATAGCACAACACCAAGAGACCATGGAGCAATGGAAGCAGCTCAATGCCACCATGGCCACCATTGCAGGGGTGCTGCAGCAACACTACCCTAGCCAGCCTGAGACCCCAACACACCTGGAAGCCCCTCCCACTAGCTAGGACACAGACCTTCCATCCACATCTGCAGCAGCAACTGGAATGGTGGCACTGGCAGAGGACACACAGGAGGCCAGCACCCCTAGCCCTGCAGCCCAGCACCAGTCACTCAAACGTGCCCTCAGACCCAGATATGGCACTGGAACACATGCCAAGACCAAGGCCCCCGCAAAGAAGTGACTCTGCCCTGAACTGTCTCCCTTGTATGCCACTGTGCTACGATCTGGACCTGCCAATACCAACATACCAACTTGCAAGGGCCAATGGACCAATACCCACTGGCACCAATCGCTGAGCCCATGTACCTGGTATGGATATGCACCATGAGCCCACTCCCTAGCACTGTACAGCGCACCTATGAAATTGTGACATGTAATAAAAAAACATCTACACCAATTCGTATGTCCCCTGTCATTATGAGTAGTCAATTGTTAGTGTGAATGCATTAGCCAGTCAATTTCATAATTATACCTTTATTGCAGGAATTGTACCCCATGCACAACAGTGTCTGGAGTAAGTCAAAATGTACACCATGTTTGTTTCCATGGCACATGCCACCTCAGCCTTCAGGTAACAGTGTCAATGACTACAGACACCACATCCCCAAGCAAATGAGTCAGACTAACATTATGCAGTGCAGAAAACAGCATCAGTGAACAGTACCTCATAGTCACTGGAAGTATAGGCGGATCAGCTGGTTCCTGGAGTTGACATCTTACCACTCTTCATCCTCATCATCACTCTCATCCCGTCTCAGAGGTTGCCGGTCTGGATGTACAGCACCCTCCTCGTCTAAAAGGGTGATAGCTCTCCTCACAGCCAAGCTGTGCAGCATGCAGCAGGCCACCACTGTTTTACACACCTTCTCAGGGCCATAGCACAGGGATCCCCCAGAGAGATGGAGGCAATGAAATCTAGCCTTCAGGAGACCTATAGTGTGCTCAATCACCCTCCTAGTACGTCCACAGGCCTCATTATAATTCCTCTCTGCATCTGTCCTGGGATTCCTCACAGGTGTCAGGAGCCATTGCAAGTTGGGCTAGCCAGAATCACCTGCAAAAGTGGGCGAAAGAGCACTTTAACAAACTGCCATCACTTGCATACAGGCTGGTTGTCAGCTATGTACTGATCTAGTGTCATACACACTCACCTATGAGCCAACCTCTGTCCCCTTGTAGTTGTTCCATCATGTGTGCACACTGCTGTTCCTCAGGACAAAGGAATCATGAACTGATCCTGGAAACCTGGAACTGACATGTGATATGTACTGGTCAGCAGTACACACCAATTGTATGTTCATTGAGTGGAAGCTCTTTCTGTTCCTGTACACCTGTTCATTCACTCTTGAAGGGATGAGAGCTATGTGGGCTCCATCAATGGCACCTATCACATGGGGTATGTTAGCAAAAGGCATAAAATCCAGACTTGATGGCAGGGAGTTCAGCCCTTTGGGGAAACTGGACATATGTCTGCATGTGTTGTACAAATGCATCCAGGAATATAGACAGGATGAGGCTAAACATTGGCTGTGAGAACCCTGCACCTATGCCCACTGTCACCTGAAATGAGCCCGTAGCCAAAAAATGGAGTACAGATAGCACTTGTACTTCAGTAGGGATGGCATGCTGATTCCAATTAGCCGGTCTCAGTACAGGATCCAGTAAAGCACATAGGTCCTGGATTGTTGAACGATTGAGTCTGTAGGTGACAATGATGTAACGTTCCTCCATGGTATCCGAATCAATAAGAGGTCTGTACACAGATGGGGCCCTCCCTCACCGCATGGGTCTGTACCTACGGAGAGGAAAGAACACATATGAGGGACAAATATACACATGCAAAACATGTTGTGAATGAATAACAGGTGTGCAATACGTAGGTTACACACACACGCGATGTATGATGTACAACGTTAGGCACATGTATGCAGAGATACCTCTGGTCTAATGGCATGCCAGTGTGGATACATTAAATGAGATGGGTGAATGTGAGGAACATACACTCATGTGGGCAGGTGACTAAGGGCTGGGATTTGTGGGCCCTGAATGGGGTCCCCGACCAGGAAATATGTATGTGGTGCTAGCAAAATGGCAGCTTCCTGCCATCCAGATATGAAGGAGTGGAAGTGACATCATTCTGCTGGCGGTAGTTGTCATGGCGGAAGGCATTGTTCACCGTCGTGCACCCATTCATTGGTTTACATGGTTGTCAATGGGGAAACTGGGCCTATCATGATTGCTAATGGAGGCGATGGTGCACACTGCCGCAGAGTGTACGCCATGTCGTCACCCCAATTTCACTTGACTCCCGATTCCCGTGCATGCAAGTACTCCACTGAGTGTGCTGCTGTGTCCTGACTCTGGTTACTCCAATGGCACGATTCACAGGGGAACGGGCCCCGGACCTTCACCACGGAGGAGCTCGAGAAGCTGGTGGACAGGGTCCTGCACCTGTATGCCAAGTTATATGGGTGACCAGAGGAGCAGGTGAGTTAGCATTTGTCTTGCATGGATGTGTGTGATGGTGGAGAATGCCTGTATGCATGTGTGCTTCATTTGTAACTGCACAGGCGTAGATAGTGTGGCATGTACTGTTAGTCCTGTGGAGTTTCTGTCCCATAGGGGACTACATGTCAGCTGTATCAGATGGGCATATCCTGATGTCTGTTTTTCTTCTCTGTGTGTCCCATATAGGTCAGTGCCCATCAGAAGAGGGGGCTCTGGCAAGCCATCGCCAAAGCGGTGCGGACCCTGGGGGTCTACAAGCGGCGGAGCACCCACTGCAGAATGTGCTGGAAGGACCTGCAGTGCTGGGCCAGGAAGACCTGTGGGGCCCAGCTGGGGAAGGCCTCCCAACGAGGAAGGGGTGCCCGTCAGACCCTGATCCTCCTTAATGGCCCACATTCTGGCGGTGGCATATCCGGATTTAGATGGGTGCTTGAAGGCAGCACAGCAGCCACAAAGAGGTGACTACCAACACTGTTTAATGCTACTTTGATGGATGTGTTTGGGTGCTGTGGTATGTATGCTGTCTAGTGCCAGGCACTCTGACAGGTGTGTTCCTGCAGTCCTGCCCATCATAGGCACGGAAATGGTGTGGGGGCAGGTGTTGGCGGTCAAAATAGGCCCCTGGCGGTTGATCTTCCTGTACTGTAGGATTCTTTGTGGGCCCATGGACTAGTGGGTGCATTGGCTGGCCATGGTCCCCCATGTGTGAAGTTCACACAGTTCATCAGGTCCGTGTTTCATGTGGGAACTGAGTTGTACTCTGGGGTATTATTGTAGGTGTTGTGTGTAGGTGTGTAAACTGGATGTGGTTGTGGGTGCACCAAGTATGTACATTCATACAAGTATTTTCACATTTCTCTCATGTTTTGTCTCCCCACCCCTGTGCTGTTGTGTTCTTTGTGTACTTCAGCATCATCTGGCGAGGGAGCAGTGGCACCGGCGAGTGGGGATGCAGCGGTCCACGGTTCCAGGAAGGCAGAGTAGGCGGAGCCCAAAGAGGACCAGTGATTTGGAGGACGAGGGGGAGTACCACGGGGGAGGCAACTACCACTGGCAGTAGTGACTCTGATACCTCCTCCAATGGCAGCTCCCTGGTGGTGGCAGACCCTACTGCGCCCACCCATTATTTGCCATCTCCCACCACCCCGATGCCACCCCCATGCCATCTCCGCCCTCCCAGTTGCTCCCCACCCAGTTGCCCATGCCCGCTCACCCAGAAGGGTAGGCGTCTCCTTCGCCCCAGGCACCTCATCCCCTGCCCCAGTCACCCCTGCTGCCCTCACGGAGGAGGCTATTGACCTCCTGAGGACCGTCTCTGTAGAGCAGACAACCATAGTGAATGCCATCCAGGGGCTAGCATCCCTGATGCAGCAATGCAATGCATACATGGAAGGCATTCACAGTGCCATGTCTGACCTAAAGAGATCTTTTCAGGCTCTGGACTCCTCTTTGATGGCAGCCAGTGTCCCTGGTCTTTCCGTCCCCCCTCGCAGCACCTCTACCCCTTCCAGCACCCCACTCCCTTCACCCATCCCAAGCACACGTTCAGACAGCCATGCACACACCTCAACACAAAAGAAGCACACAGAGAAACACAAGCACCACACTTCCCACCACAGGCATACACACCCAACATACAAAGGCACACACAACAACATCCACTTCCCCCAGTGTGTCCACCTCTCCCGCCTCCCGGTCTGTCACCTCAACATGCACACCCACAAGCACTGCACCCTCAGTCACTGCTGCTGACCCCATTCTTGCAGTCACCACAACATCTGACATCCAGTCATCCACCCCAGACACCACACCTGCACTCACCACAACTACATTGACTGACACATGCAGCACACTCACCAAACCTGCAGACACCCAGACAACATCCATTTACACTGGCAGCCTGTCTTGCCCCACTGTGTCCACTCCCCCTCCTCCCAAGACACTCACACGTTCCCAGACACCCACTCAACACACATCCACCACACATCAGCATACTGTACAGGCACCTGCATCCACGTCAAGCACACCTACACCTGGTACAAACACTCCCTCTACCTCCACATCCACACCTTCCTCCATATCTACCCCAACTGCCCCTAAGAAACTTTTCCTCTCGCGTATTGACCTGTTCGAACCCACTGGCCCACCCCGTCTCATCTCTAAACGTGTCCATCTCCTTGCCCTGTCCACTCCTTCCTCGTCCAAGTCTGCCCCAGTCTGCCCTTCCCATTCCTGTGCCCCTTCACCAAAGAGGAAGAAGCCCTGAGTTGCCCCAGGTCCCTCTGCCACCCCCATCCCCCGGGCCAAGCCCCCTCCCCCACCTTCCAAGGGCAAGCCCAAACCCCCTCCACCTTCCAAACGTAAGCCCAAGCCCCCCCTTCCAGGTGTAAGTCCCCACCTCCGCCACCTCCTGCCCCTGTTCCCTGAGGAGCCTGGCTGCCCCACTGTTGTTCCTTTACAGTGGAGTGCCCTGTGCACATGTGGGAGTCAAGTCCGGCCCATTTGGGCCCTTCAGGGTTTTTATAATGGACTGGCCAATGGCCTTATGTGGACATTACTATTTTATTGTTCTATTAATGTTTGTGTGCCCAGTGGTGCTGTTGGCACAATACGCAGACGTTGTTCATGGTTTCATTGTGGGGGGGTGGTGTGCACATGTGGGTACTTTGGTGCAGGTCTTTGTTGCCTTGTGTCAGGTAAGTACCTCTTATTCTGGTGTGTATAGCTTGAGATGCTGGGAGGGGTTGGGAGTGCGTTGCATGGTGGGTGTGTAATTCTACCCTTTGTTCCCATGTGTACTAGGTTGCAGTACTTACCGTCGTCGTCTTCGTCGGCGGTCATGGTCGTGGAGGTATATTGCAAGGAACAGAACTGGAATTATTTGCAACTCTCTCTCTCCATGTCTGCTTCGGCGTGTTGTGTGTGCCTACAGTGAGTATTTTCTTTTATTTGGTTTGTTACTGCAACAAGAGTCTTGTGCTTCATTACTTATTGGGCGGGTGGAGCCCTTCCGTGGTCGTCGGCACTCCAATGATGGCGGTGTGTGGATGGACCGCTACTTGTTTCTTCTGTGCTTCATTATTTGGCGGTCCGGTCCGCCAGCCTGTTGGCAGTAGTTACCGCCACCAACGGCGGAGCGGTGATTACCGCCATGTTCATAATGAGGGCCAGAATCTTAGATGGGTTTTCATCTTATTCCAACCCCACACACTCATAACTAATCTGAGCAAGTCACAAATCTTAAAGGACATCCAACAGGGAGAGACTTAGGGCCTGATTTAGATCTTGGTGGATGGGATACTCCATCGCAAACGTAAAAGATATCCCGTCCGAGGGGTTGCAAGTGCCATTGGATATAATGCACTTGTAATACAGCGGGCCGGGATATCCGTCACATTTCTGATGGAGCATCCCTTCCACCAAGATTGAAATCAGGCTATTAATCTCATATTTGCACTCAATCATTCTCCATAATAGACTACATTTTAGTACACATCTGAGCTCACAATAGAGCCTCCACTAATATGGGATCATTCATGTGTCTCAAAAGAATAGCTGAAATATAAGTCTTCCTAAGGTAGCTCCCCACAAGTTTCTGAGATGCCCTAAAAGCCACAATCAAAAACATAGTGATCAACATAGTGAGCAAAAAAGAACAAGGACAACAACAATAGACTAGACTGGTTGGAAGATGAAATACCAAGATTAGAATGTTATCTGTTGCATTAGAAATGCTAAGAACCCCTTCATTTATTGTGGGCTTATCACCACTTGCTACCAGTATTTTTGCAATTACTAAATAATTTTATTAACCAACCTATTTTCTAATAGGTTGGTTCGTAAAATTCCAATTGAGAATGGGGCCTTTTCTGACCTCATGAATATTATTGAGTAGACCACCATGTCTGTGATCACATTTTAATAAAGTAAACTTTTTTTAATGTAGCCCGTTTCTCCTAAAGGAAATAGTGCTGTATTTTAAAAAATAATTTACTTTTTTTAAAAGTTTGTTTGAGAGTTAATGATGGTCCTCTGGGCCACTGTCTACTTCCGAACAAACTTTTTTTTAACCTTCACAAAGAGGAAGGGATTCTCGGGGGACCCGTTCCTGTTTGCACATGGTTTATCATGCCAACTATGGAGATGGCAATTGTTCAATGTTTTCCAACTGGATTTCGGTCACAAAAATTGATACAATTCACACTGAATCAGGACTTGGAAGAGATGTATTATTCACACTGAATCAGGACTTGAATCAGGACATGGAAGGGGTGCTTATAATACACCCCTTTAAAATACCAAAATTGGCATAGGGCCACAGCATCATTTTAAGAGTCATTATAAGTGTATTGTCTCCTAAAACAGGTTGAGCCCATTAAAAAACAAATTGTGGTTGCAAAGTGTTTGCAATTGTAAAAATGCTTTGCACATCTGGCCCTAAATTCTGTAAACTATAAATTCAACAAAATATCTAAGGTCAAGAACACACTTAATTGTCACCAATAACAAGGCTCTTTAATTCTGTGAATGAAACAAAACAGGTGAAATCCTTGCCAATTATCTAACATTCAATACAACCAAAATGAACATCTCTGCTGTCCAAGATTATTGGGAGAAAGCTCTCACTGCCAAAAAAAAATATTTTTATAGAAATGCCCGCAATATCTAAAGCCCTTTACTCTCTGAAACTACAGAACGCCCCAATTCCCTGACTGCCTCCTAGTGACCTGGGAAGGAGAACTTCTTCATCTTCTGAAAACCATTATTGATCACTGTGCAATGAAAGAAATGATAACTGGATCAGCCACTGAGGAGAGTGTAGTGGTGATTCTCACAGAAGGGAAAGACAACCTTGATCCAAAAAAAATCAGTCAAATCTTGCTGATCAATAAGGCCTTCAAAATGTATGCAAAAGTTCTGACAAACAGTTCTAGACTCCCTAATACACCATACACAAATTGTCTTTGTAATGGAAAAGAATATATCTGACAACAGGCATCTCTGCCACATTATTGAGAGGTCCAAACTACTGAATTCCCCAACAATAGCCATGGCATTAGAGGAGGAAAGGCGTCTGATAAGCTCTCATATGTACTTCCTCATGGAGTTGTGGATAGATTCACCTTAGGTGAAGGGTTCTTATACATGATCCTGGCCCAGTATAAATGCCCTTCAGCCAGAATCTGTATCAATGCTAATCCCGCTAATAGCGTCCTACTATATACAGGAGCAATACAGGGTTGCTCCACCACACTTGCTGTCAAATTCTAAAACTTAAATCATGGAAAACTGTAACAAACACAGCATCCCATTCAAATCAGGTAGATACAAGATGGCAGTACATGCTGATGACGTACTCATTTTCATAAGGGGCGGGGAAAGCTATAACCCCTATATAGTGGAAAACACAGGCCTAAAATGGAAAAATCTTAGAACAGAATTACCCTGATATCTTCTTCTAACCCAACCTCAATGAGATTGTAAGACACAATGAAACGCAAAAGTACACTCTGTCAAGCAATTGCTAGACTCATCATCCCCTAATTCACATGATATGGTGGGATCGCAACAGTAAAAGTGACGACCTCACAACTTGTTAACTTTCGAATTATATCAGTCTTGCCCCCTCATGACTTTGTTAAGAAATTACATAATCACATTTCGGTGTTTACATGAAACACCAAAAAGCGAGAATTTCCTTCCTTGTACTTAGTCTCCCAAAACATCTGGGATACTTAAACATAGTCGACTTGGGCAAGTACCAAACTGCTTTCTCTGAGTCACAAGACATATAATGAATAATAAGAAAACAGCCGCAGCTTCAGCCCCGCCCCTTGATCGAAGAAGACCTGGTAGACCCTTTTCATCTAGTATCAACCAGCACTATCAAACAAACCAAAACAATACACTGGACAAGTGTAAACAAAAGCACAACACTGCAGTGGGTAAATTAAACAATAATTGTTAACACAATTAGACAATAAATGTTAACACATGATGAGACACTTGACACTATCTTCACTTTGGTGTAATCAACAGATAATGACAAAGGGCAAAACCCTTTACTTGGAGGAATGGTTTTCCAAAGGGATTAATGTAATCAAAAGCACTTGGCTCGGAAGCACATCCCCTCCCATTCTTGGACAGTCAAGCCAAAAACAACCGTGACAGCACAGATTTCTGCAACTTTCTTAAATGAAAGGCCATCCTCCTGATAAACCGACCACCAAATGATGTCTCGAAACTGGAAGAGAAACATCTGTATGGAGGACAATGTGCGGCTAAAGTTTATAAGGTACTAATCCCGAAACGACTTACAAAATACAGAAAACTGGAAAGACTCCTAAATGCATCCCACCCTAACCTCCCAACCTGACTCCCACAGGGAGAACTATCTGGCCGGCTCTCGCCACCTCTAAAATTGCCCCAGGACTCGCACAATGGGAGATCTGGGCACCCCCCAAAGCATTCTGGATGCTGAAAAAACTCCATCAGCTTGGCTTTACGGATATTGACAAATGTTGGAACTATTAAATAAACCAGGAAACCTCAGCCATATGCTATTGGACTGATCCCAATTCAGTTCTTTCTAGCCTTATGTGACACTACACACGGGGAAAATATTAAACATAAAATGGACAAATGGTTGCCTAGAAGATTTCTGCTTCCCCTACTGACATCCATTCTATGCAAAGATGACATAATTTTCCTTGGCCTTATGGTCATTATGGAGGCTGAAATCAATTCATCTGAATGGAAAAACTTCAACTTCCTTTCAATACACGTATGGTAGGGTGTGATCCAGTTCTCAAGAGGAGCGGACAACACACTGGACAAGCATCTCAACACAGGACACATACAAAAGAATGGAATAAACCTGACTCCTACTTACAACTAGTCAAGCCACCATAACTCAGCTCGTACTACCCTCCTCGACCAATGGTCGCAATCCTCAATACCTTCACATGACTTCAACCATGGGCACCTCTTTCACTTCTGGACAGTGCATCCAACTAGAGTGCACTGTGCTATATCTCACTGACACACAGTAAGTGACCTCTGTCTGTCATTTACCATCCCTCTGGTACCATTCCTCTCTTCTGCTTTATTTCCCCAGTCCCCCCTCTCTTTTCCCTTCTGTGTTCTTTTTTATGGCAACTTTAACCAAAGTAAGTCTATTATAAATTTCTGTATGTGCTACAGCAGTGGTTCCCAACTTTTTGACTTCTGTGGACCCCCACTTTATCATTATTGGAACCTGGGGACCCCCACTGAATCATTATTGGACTCTGGGGACCCCCACTGAGTCATTACTGGAAGCTGGGGACTCAATCTGTTAAAATTGTTTAATTTTCTAAGCAGTCGCAGATCCCCTGAGGAGGCTTCGCGGACCCCCAGAGGTCTCCGGACCACAGGTTGGGAACCATTGTGCTACAGAACCAGAAAACCACTTAGGCAGATGACAGATGTCACATACTTGTAACAATCTCACTGTCATCTTAGTCTGTTTAAGGGCTTTGTTAAAAATTAAGGGCCGTATTTATACTCTGGTTGCGCCGAATTTGCGTCGTTTTTTTCGACGCAAATTCGACGCTAAACTAACGCCAACTAACGCCATATTTATACTATGGCGTTAGACGCTTCGGGCGCCAAAGTGCCCGGAGTGTGCGTCATTTTTTAGCGTGAACCCCTTCCTTGCGTTAATGATATGCAAGGGAGGCGTTCCCGTCTTAAAAAATGACTCCCAGGCCTTTACGTGGAATTTATACTCCCGGGCAAAAATGACGCCCGGGAGTGGGCATGGCCAAAAACGGCGCATTTGCGCCGCTTTTTAACGCCTGGGTCAGGGATGGCGTTAAGGGACAAGTGGGCTCAAAATGAGCCCAGAGTGCCCTCCCCTGCCCCCAGGGACCCCCCCTGCCACCCTTGCCCACCCCAGGAGGACACCCAAGGATGGAGGGACCCATCCCAGAGACATTAAGGTAAGTTCAGGTAAGTATTTTTTTATTTATTTTTTGTGGCATAGGGGGGCCTGATTTGTGCCCCCCTACATGCCACTATGCCCAATGACCATGCCCAGGGGACATAAGTCCCCTGGGCATGGCCATTGGGCAAGGGGGCATGACTCCTATCTTTACAATGATAGGAGTCATGTTGATGGGGGATGGGCGTCGAAAAAAAATGGCGCAAGTCGGGTTACGACGATTTTTTCGACGCAACCTGACTTGCCCCATTTTAAGACGCCCATACGCCATTTTCCCCCTACGCCGGCGCTGTCTGGTGTACGTGGTTTTTTTCCACGCACACCAGGCAGCGCCGGTCTGCTAGCGCCGGCTAACGCCATTCAATAAATACGGCGCCCGCATGGCGCTTCAGAATGGCGTTAGCCGGCGCTAATTTTTTTGACGCAAAACTGCGTTAGCGCAGTTTTGCGTCAAAAAGTATAAATACGGCCCTAAGGGCCTCCTTGCACCACATTAGCGTCATTTTTTTAATGCTAATGTGGTCCAACCAGGCTAAAATCGCTGCGCGAAATTTACAAAGTGGTGTAGTGCATGCATTGCGCCACTTTGTAACCCTTTGCGCTACATTACACCTACGCCAGTTATAATGTATGCAAGGGGGGGCGAAAAAATGGTGCAAAGAAATCTCATTTTTTCAGTACTTTTAAAGCCTGCTCAGAGCAGGCATTAGAAGGTGGCACACCATTGTTTACAATGGGCCTCAATGGGCTTTGCACGATTAGCGTCAAAATGTTTTTCGCTAACGCTGCAAAGCTCCGAGCTAGCATCAAAAATGTTGACGCTAGTTCCCTAACTACCGCCAGGGTGCCAGTATCTCAGATATGGTGCATACATGGTGGCGTTAGGGGGGGGGCGCAAGAAAACTGGCCCTTAATGCGCTGGTTTGTGGTAATGTTTTTAAATGTTACCACATCACATGTTAACACACTGTCTGTTCCATTAAGATTATGACACCAGAACCGGTGACCAGACGCCGTTACACATATGTATTCTTCTAAAAACTTTACGAAAAAAACACTTAGAAATCATACAATTTGTAAAAATATATATATATGTTATCTGTATTAGCTACTCCCCTTCAAAATGGTCATCTTCCCATAATGCATCGTGTTGTTCAGCAGTTTGACAACTCGCAGTCTGCAATGACAGTGCTTTCCGTAAATGTTCATCACTAACAAAGAGGACCTGCTAGACATTGTTTTTAAATAATTTGCATGAGTCCTCTCAAGAATTCTCAAAGCCTCACGCACGCAAGTGTCTCAAGCAGACTGTGTTCTCCACATGCCTAGGAGGTAATTTAGCAAAAGCCACTTTTACTGACGTAATCCACACTGGATGTGTTTTTATTAAAAACGTCTCCTATTGAAAGGTCCCCCACCCCTGCCCTTGCTCCCCCGCCCGCCCCACAGTCGCTGTCACTTCACAGAGCGGGCCCAGGCCCAGCCTCTCGTGGGCTGTTTGTCTTCGGCCTGGACGGGGCTCTGGTACCCACCGAGGCCTGCAGGAGAACAGAAAGGAATGAATGACTGGGGTGGACCCAACAAAAGAGCTTTGTGTGCAAAAAGAGTGAAGTCACACTTTCCCAGGCTCTTCCTCCGCCGCCCGAGATGCCTAGCAATGAGGAGAATAGGGGGTGGGTGGGGGGGCGGAGGAGGGGCGGAGGAGGGGAGGCTCGGACGAACAAAGGAGAGGGGGCGCTTTCAAGGGCCCGAGGCCTAAAAACGCGGCCTGGCGTGTGCGCGGATTTCCCACCGCTGCCTTCTTTCCCAGGTGCTCGGTCTCAAAGTAACCTAGCTCTCGCACCCACCGCGCACCCCTCCCCCCCCCCCCCCCGCGATTGCTCCCCTGGGATGCTGCCGCAGAGAAGGCTAATGCCCTAAAATGGAAATGGGCAGAATAAGTTACTCCAGCCAAAGCTTAACTTGTATATTACAACGTGCCGGTGCCCAAAGCTCTCTTCTGAAACACACGGCTGTTGCAACTAAAGTTATCTCGGGCATCTTTAATCCATTTACAGCCACTCCCTGTCCCTTCAGCTCACACTTGCAGCTTTCTGCTTTCTCCCTTTGTGACGCTTTTTCGTTTCCCTCTTCCTCTGTCTTTCCCATATGTGCCTTTTGCTCGCAGTAAATGCTTGAGGCAGAAAAATAAGTGCTGTCCCCTAAAAATAAGTGCCGGTGCCGGCACCGGAACCCATCGGCTCAAATTAAGCACTGGTGTCCCCGAGGGAACGGTAGATAGATAGATGCTTTATTTGCATAGTTACTCAAAACCATTGCATTATAACCATGTTCACAGTTTTATACATTACTAAACAGAATGATCAAATTCTGCGCTACCATAAAATACATTCATCGTTAACTACCTGGTTGATCTAAGAACGATAATTGGCTACAGTTCCATATGAGAACGATCTCAAAGCAGGGTGCCTCACTGTGTTTTATATTGGCCCCTCTGCTTTTTTGTTACCAGGATTAAAAATTTGACCAGTTGACAATTCAACTGTAGGCCCCCTGGGGCAAAGCATGCCAGTACAGCTTGCCTCCTTGTTCTGAGGCTTCTTTTCTTAAATACGTTTTTCAGTAGAGCTTTACTTTCTGGTGCAAATTTTTCACAGCTGCAAAGCAAATGTTGAAGGTCTTCTATGCCATTGCCACACAAACAACAGATGGTATTTGCCGGATCTCTTAGCCAGGAGGTTGTGTTTGGTGCACATGTTAAAAGTCCCAGTTGGTACCTTAGAAACTGCTCTTTGGTGTACCTTGAGAAGCCTAGGTTGAGGTATCCTTGCAGGCCCAGGACCGTGTAGGTGTTCAGTGTCATCCAGGCATGGGACCCCCTTGAAAAGGCTGATTTGTCCTCCATCGGCGACTGGAGCCTAATTGACAACCAGACTGCTTTTTTGAAAACGCTGTGCGAAGTAGAGGACCACCAGAGATCAGTGAGCCCTGTCTTTCTCAACAAGTCTTCTAGGTAGACTCTGGCAGGTGAGACGTTCTTGCGCTGAAGCTCCTGCCATAGGTGATGGTTGAGGAAATCTGAGGTGGCTCCCCAGATTTTGTTCCAGAAATGTATGTATGCTTCACATCTTGCCAGAGACTGATTCAGTAAGCCAAACTCAAGCCTAAGTTAGGCGGGAGAGGTGTATTTTGGAAGGTTGCTGATAATTAGATAAACTTTACATACCGTACGGTCTAAAGTTTGCAAGTCTCTTCCTCTTTGTACTTCGCTCCCGTAAGTTATTGTGGGCAGGAGTTTGGCTTTCATTACCTGTAAAAGAGGGATGAATGATGGACCATTCAGTTCTATTTCCATCCTTTTTAGGGATAATGCTAAGGCCAGGCCTTTCCCCATTATGCTACCTCTTTGGTGCGCAAAGTTACCATCAATGGTGACCCCAAGGTATTTGTATTTATGCGCTTGCTGGAGTTGTGTCTTGCCCCAGTACCACACCTGAGGGGACATCCCCTGGCTGCTAATTGACATTCTGCAGTTTTTTTCAAAGTTTGCGGACAAGGTGTTGGCATCCGAGTATAGCTGGGTAGCATTTATCAAACGCTGGAACCCTACCTTGGTATGGCTGATCAGTACAAGGTTGTCCGCGTACATGAGACACAGCACTGTCTGATCCCTGATTTTCGGTGCACGTGAGTTTGTGAGGGTGAGAACCCCCGCTAGGTCTACTAGTTACAGATTGAAGAGTATGGGGGCCAGGACACAGCCCTGCTTCAGACCTTTAGTGGTGGGTATCTTCCTCGACAGGGTGCGTGCCTGTACCCAATTTAATCTCCACCCAAGTGTCCGTGTGGAGGGTAATTATCAGATTTAAAAGTGGTTGAGGGATACCCCAGCTTGTCAGTTTCCTCCAACGCAGATTCCTCTCCACGTAGTTAAAAGCAGCCCTAAAATCAACGAAACATAAGTGGAGCTGCAGTTTCTATGCCTTAGCTCTGTCAATGATGAGTGCAATAGCCATGATGTTTGTTATGGTGCCGGATACTTTGCAGAACTCTGTTTGGGTGTTAGGGATTATTCTCTTTTCGGCTAACCATGCCGACAGGTGCTCCGGCAGGAGTGCAAAGTACTTTGCTTCGTTATCTATTAGGGCAATTAGACAATAGCTTTTGGGAAGTGATCTGTCCCAGTTTTTGTGGATGAGTGAGATTATGGATCCCTTCCTGGACAATGGAATAGTGCTGATAAGGCTGATTTCTGAGTAGAGAGGTTCTAAAGTCGTTCCCCAAAAAGACCTGTTGTGCTTAAAAACTACGGGAGGGAGGCCATTTGGTCCCGGGGCTCCTTCCCTCCTGCCCTTGGCTATCAGGTCAGTTATTGAGGTAGTTGCTGCCATTGTAGTAAGTGATGGCTCCGGTAGGCACAGGTATAGACATTTCAAGAGGTACTGAGGTTCAATGCTGGGAGTTGAAGTGGTCACCAAGTTATTGTGCCCCAATGTCTTCTGGTATGTGCAATCTGATGCCTCCATGTGTGGGGCGTGAACGTTTGCATATTGTATGCCAGAAGTGCACACTGTTGTTGCTCTTTGCGTCCATATATAGCTTAGCCCATTGATCTTTTTCGTGGGTCCTGCTGATTGACCACTTGAGCTTGTTAAATGTCCATTTTAGGTGCCTTAGAGCACCTAGCAGGTCTGAGTTGTCGGGCCTGCTTCTGAGGTGCCTTATAGTGAAATTGATCTTCCTTTTAAGTTCTCTTAGCTTGGTTCTTTGTTCCTGTGACATGCGTGTTGTCACTGAAAGAGCTGTAGATGGACGGGCAGAGACAGATTCAGTGAATTTTGTTTCACGTAATTTGGTGGTTAGTAGTTCCCACTTCGCCACCTCACTGTTTCCACTGGCTTTCAATTTGACTACCAGGTCCATTGTTGTGTGGGATACGAGCTCTATGTTTGATTGAGCATATTCAACCTGTTTGTAGCTTGTGGAGTAGGAAGTGATAAAGGGTACTGTTGTCCTTTCCAAGTTGGGGATCGTCCGAGAGAGTACTAGCTCTTGTGGGCAATGGTCGCTCTCTTCCCTATCCCTTAGGTAGTAGGTGGCAACATGTTCAAACAGAGGCAAAGAGACGAAGGAATAGTCAATCATTGTAGAAGCATTTGTGGAGAAGTATGATGCGGCTGGTGGGAAGTCATCCCGGAATCTTCTGTTTAGGGCTTTTAGCTGCAAATGTTCCAAACCATTTAGTAGCGTCCTGCTCGTTGTCATGGGTTGCCCGTGCTTATTGCTCCCCTGCATTGGCAGTCCCCAAGTGGTGGAAAGAGCAATTGCAGCTTCTTCCATGGAGGCTCCAAGTAGGTGCAGGTTGAAGACACCTGAGACGATGATGTCTGCAACAAAGGCAAAGGAGAGGGGGTGCTTTCAAGGGCATGAGGCCTAAAAATGCAGCCTGGTATATGCGCGGATTTCCCACCGCTGCCTTCTGTCCCAGGTGCTCGGTCTCAAAGTAACCTAACCCTCACCCCTCCCCCCCCCAGGATGCTTCCACGGGATACTGCCTCAGGGGTGGCTAATGGCCTATGATGGAAATGGGCAGAATAGGTTACACCAGTCAGTGCTTAATTTGTAAATTAAAACGTGACAGTGCCCAAAGCTCTCTTCTGAAACAGGTGGCTGCTGCAATTAAACATGCGAGCATGTAATACTGAGGCAGCGTAATCCTTAAGCCATCTCGGGCCTCTTTAGTCCATTTACTGGCATTTCCTGCCCCTTCAGCCCACTTTTGCAGTTTTCTGCTTTCTCCATTTGTGACGCTTTTTCGTTTTTCTCTTCCTCTGTCTTTCCCATGTGTGCCTTTCGCTCGCAGTAAATGCTTGAGGCAGAAAAGTAAGTGCCGGCCCTCAAAAATAAGTGCCGGTGCCCACACCGGAAACCACTGGCTCAAATTAAGCACCGGTGTCCCCGATGGGACCGTAGGGCTGGGGCAGAAACATGTAGGGGCCATGTTAAAAGAAATCCATATGCACCATTTTTGCTGATTGTGTTATGTGAAGATACACATGTGTTATTTGCACCAGGACAAACACTGCACAACTTTATTTCACATTTGCTGTTGGGTTTACATAATAAGAGGTGGAGAAATTAATTACCTTTGCTTCATTTTTAAAAGGTGACAGATTGGACTCTGAGGCAATATGAGTTTGCTCCATGTTTCATTTCATAAATAGCAAAAAGCATACAGCATCATTTGATCATTTTCGTCTATAGAAATGTTTCTTTGTTCAGCGGTGGTGCCGTAATGTTTTTTTTCCTGATTAAAAAACATAAAAATCTGTAACACAGACCAGGTGATATTAGTTTGCAGAATTCTCTATTACAGAAAAAGTTAAATATTGTAAAATGGTTTTGCACAGATATGTACACCAGAGCAAAGTTTCTGCAATACGGACTCTGACGTCATGATCCACCTGTCTGGAATACATGCTGATGTCCTCCAAAAGCCATGTCCAAGCGTGATTTCTTACCGTATTTAACATTTTATGGCGTAAATGTGAGAAAACATGGTTGGCATTTTTTGGGCGCCCAGATGAAATTATTTCATTTGAGGGTGAGGGGTGCAGTATTAAAAAGTTTGAAGACTGTTGCCCGAGGCTTAGGTGGGGCATACAAAGCTTGAAGACATCCCCCGACTGGTGCATGATGGGAAGAGATGGAGGAAAGGGTCTCTCTTGCACTCAATCCTCTTGAATTTCAGTCTCTTTGATGTCTTCACGCTTCCGGCTTGAGGTTTTGTTATCGGACAGCGTGAAGTTCTCTTCCTGCTGAAAAGTCACACTCTGAGCCCCTGGAGAGGCAGGGATTTCCACGCTTCAGCACTTTCATTCAAAAGAGTGTTGTTTGCTCCTACTGAGGGAACTGGAGTGGTGTGGTGTGTTCTGTTCTTTTTATATTGAGTCAGGCTTAGGGGAAAGTGTACAAGCTCCTTATCCATTTACCTGGCCAGCTTTGGTGTCTAGAAAACGATCTGCAGGAGCTGAGCAATGGACAACTAACTACACACCGGGGAATAGCTTCAGAGGGGTGTTTGTGGAGTTACACCCCCTGATAAATCTATTCTCTAGTAAAGAGCTGGGTGCAGGTGTTTTCAGTCCTGTGCAGTGGCATAACGAAACTGGAGGGGCCCCTCCGGACTCATTCTGGCCAGGTGCTGTGCTGAAGGGGCCCCTGTGAGCTTGCCCCCTCCTCCCCTGCACCGCGGGTGCTGCGGGGGTCTTTGTTACGACACTGGTACTGTGTGGTAAGCAGCCTGTCGGATTTCACCTAGGATTTTTGCATCCGCTCCCCTCTCTATCTTTTGAAGGTCTTAAAAATGTTGATCACTTTAATGTTTATTAATGTCCTTCGTAAGCCCACCCATGCAGATAATAGATTGCAAAGATGTTTAGTGGGATGAATCTCGTTTAATTTCACCGTACACAACTGGTCGATGGAAATCCCTGCACCAAATGAAAAGGGTGCAGACTGTGGTACGATGTCATATTAGAAGGCACTCTAAGATCTCTTCTTTTTGGGGAAAGACATTGAGTAACCTTCACTTCTCAAGAAAAAAAAATAAGCATTTTTTGCCAGTAGTATAAATACCATAAAGTTGTCATCCGCACTGGTGCCAATATTTTTTCTAGAGCTTTATGCACACTGCAAGCTCCCTTGATGCAAGTGTTCCTCTGTGTGGTACAGAACATAGAAAGCAATAGCAGAATTAAGCAAACATATCCAGGCATAACCACTGACTGAACACTGAGTATCAGAGGTGACAACAGGCCATGAGCTTCGGGTACCTAACTATAAAACATTGTTTTGGGGGCAATGAGGTGGGTCTCCTTTATAAAGGGACATTCGGATGTGGTGACTTAATTCCCTTTGTACCTGATTTTTAATTATACTTTTGTTTTAAACTACGACCCAGGCTGTGGCGTCTTGTTGCATCGGGCAGTGAAGGCCAGGATGGGGTTCTTCCAACCATCTTCCTTACACTAAGCTGTAGCACAACCCTGTTGCTGGGCTGGAGAGAGGCTGCACAGGCTCCCAGTCTCCCTGGGAGTGCCCTGGTTGGGCGCTCCCAGCCCATCCTGACGCTGCTTTGAGCAGCATCAGGATTGGCCGCAGGGTAGGCTGGGAGCCTGTGCCTGCAGCGAGGAGAAGGAGAAGCAGGAGCAGAGCTGCGCGGCTTTGAGGTAAGTGTTTTTTTTTTTTTTTACATTTTATTTTAATCCCTCGCGTGCCGCCCCGCTCTTTACCTTGCCGCGAGCCACTCCTGCTCACTTATCTAAAGAACCGACTGTAGGTGATGTTAATGTTTTTTTAGCTGCTGTGAATATTTTGGATAAACACTTTGCACTCAAAGTGTGCATGGGTATTCCAAGATATAAGTTCTTTCAACGCAAGCAAAGCAAAACTGAGACAACAGATGAGAATGTGGCTGAATTACAAAAGTTGGCAGTGGATTGTAAATTTGAAACCTTGCAAGAAGACTTGATCAGGGATCAAGTAGTTATGCATGTTTGCAATGCTGAATACAGGTAAGCTATATGTACATGGAGATTTGTCGTTGGAGATCATTTTAGCGATTGTGTGGAAAGTAGAAATGTCAGAGTAATACGCAGGAGCATTGAAGCTTGAAGGGAAGGACTCTACTTCGGTTAATAGACTTTTTAAAGGGGGTAGTGGTAAAATGAATTTTGAGAACAACAAAGTTAAACCGAGAGGTAATGAAAGAGCAGGTGCTACAGGTGTGATAGCAAGGAACACCTTGCTTATAGCAAAAGTTGTCCTGCTTCAAACCAGAAGTGCAGTAACTGTGACATTAAGGGACATTATGCACAAATGGGCAAAAGAGAGAAACGTGTGGAATGTTTGTATAAGGAGCTGTAGATGTAGATAAGAATGAATTAGATGAAGATCCAGATAATTACAGACGTAATATAGTAAGAGGTATCAAAGAAAAAATGATATTAAATATTAATGATGATGTGTAAAACTAAACCAGAATGTTGGATGACGATAGGTGGGTGGGTCTGAACATCTATCTAAAGAATTAGAGAAATTGGCCTTAATGGGTGTAATTGAGCCAATAGAGACTTCAGAGTGCATTGGTTGTGGCACAATGCAGTAATGGTAAAATACGGCTATGTGTTGATCTGCGTCACTTGAACAATAACATCATTATTGACAAATTTCCCTTACCAAAAATCAATGTGATGGTTACCTTGGTGAAAGGTACTAAATGGTTTCAGAACAATGATTTATCTTCGGCGTACCATCAAATCTCATTAACATCAGATTCCATGAAAAACATTGCTTTCATTATGCCGTAAGGTAGTTTCCAATTCAGAAACATGCCCTTTGGGTTAGCATCAGCTGCCTTTAATTTAAGAGACTTATGTTTAATTTGTTTGGAAAGGAACAAGGGATTAAAACATTTTCAGGATGACATTATGGTTTTCACTAAAAGCGAAAAAGACCACGATGGTAAGTTGATGAAAGCATTAGCTCTTCTGGAGTCAAAGGGACTAGGTGAAATTAGCTAAGTGTACCTTAGCTGAACAAAGTGTTACATACCTGGGACACATTATTGATGAGTATGGGGTTAAACCTAAACCATCTCTGATATGGGCCATTAAGGATGCAGCCACACCAAAAAACAAGGATGATGTAAAATCGTTTTTAGGTCTCATTGAGTACTGTGCTAAATTAATACGAACATTTTCTGACAAATATTACAAGATTAGACAACTATTGAAAAATGGGAACAAATGTGTGTGGTCACAAGAGTGTGACAGAAAATGTGCAGATATAAAAGAGTGTATATCAAGAGAAACAAGATTAAGTAGTTTTGACCCTTGTGCTGATTGCATTAGCATAACTGATGCTAGTAACAAGGGGCTTGGTTCTACATTGTCCCAGCTAAACATTAAAAACAAGGAAAATATAATATCATTTGCTTCAAGATCTTTAATGCCAACTGAAGAAAGGTACCCTAGAACTGAAAAAGAGGCGTTGGCTTGTGCGTGGGCACTGGAACACTTTAAAGTATTCGTGTGGGGCAAACCAGTAACCATTCATTGTGACCACAGACCTCTAGTTAAATTGTTGACAACAGAAGAAACAGTTAATGCAACAGCAAGAATTGCAAGGATTTCTACGTGCATGCAATATTGTTTATACAAAGTTGTGTATGTATCTCGGAAAGAAAATGTGGTTGACAATTTTCTTTCTAGGATGCCGGTGCAGTTAGAAGAATGTGAGGACGAGAAATGGAATTAATTTTGTAAAACACTTATACATGATAGTGGTTTGCCTGCAATAAAAAAAAGAATTATGTGAAGATGAGTTCAAGAAGGATGTGGTGAAGCAAGAACTGACTAAGTATATTACAGGTGAATGGCCCAGCAAGAGAAATATGTCAGATAGTATAAAACTTTTTGGGAGGTGAGGTCTGAACTAACATTGGGTAATGGAATGATTTTGAGGGGTGAGAGAATTGTTCCGCCTTTTGCTCTCCGTAATGATATTTTATCTTTACGTCATGAAGGCCATTTTGGGATTGGAAGAACTAAGGGACTGATTACGAGTTTAGCGGTCGGAAAAACCTGATCGCCAAACTCGAGATGAGGAGACTGCCACAGTGCTGGCGGTTTCCCCACCGGCCCCATTATGAGTTTCCAATGGTTTCCGCCGGTCAGCCCAGTGGAAAAGGTGCGGCACCATTGGATTGGGATCAACATGGAGTCGAGTCCAATGTTGTTGCACAGGGGGCCTCCCTATCACCCTCAGAATGTGCGCTGTCTGCAAAGCGACAGTGCAAATTCTGACACTGTTGGGTAGTAGGGGCCCCTGCACTTGTTCTCCATCAGCCTTATCAGGGTGGTTGAACCGCCATGAAAAGGCTGGTGCAGAACCTGGTTGTAATCAGCATGGCGGCGCTGACTTCAGCACCGCCGTGGCTGATTACAACCATGACCCCCGTCATCCTGTCTGGATCAAAGATCCTGCCGTACACAGCGGTCTTTAGGTGGTCTGACCGCCGGTGTCGTAATGTGGCGGTCGGACCGCCACAGCGGCGGCAGTCTGTCCACCACTGCAAGTCTGGCGGTCTTGTGTCCACCAGACTCGTAATAGGGCCATAAGTCTGTGGTTAACAAAATATTTTGGTGGCCTGGAGTGGATTCAGCTATTAAACACATGATCAGAGAGCGTAAGGAGAGTCGTACTGCTGATAAATCCCTCAAAACTCTCAGACCTCCAATGAGCGAAAAATATAGTCCTGAAAATTCATGGGAGTCTGTCGCTATTGCTTTAATGGGTTGCATGGGATCATCCAAGAAGTACATTCTTGTGCTCATGGACTTGTTTTCACGTTGGCCTGCAGTAAAAATTGTTAGAAAGCTGACACAGATTCAGTGTCAACATTTTTAGATCATGTCTTTTGCACTGAAGGGATTCCCACCGCAGTGACAATGGGGTGCAGTTATATCTCATGTCTTTAAACAGTATTGTGATAAGATTGGTATTAAAGTGAAAACTATTTCCTTGTACAGTCTTAGCAGTAATGATATGGTTGAGAGGTTGAACCGTGTCATATAGGGGGTAATTCACTCTGCATGTGCAAGTGAAAAAGATTAGGCAATACAGTTGATGAAAGCTGTTTGGGCATAAAAGATTACAAGAAATGAAGGTACAGGGTTATCACCCTTTTTGATTATGAGAGGAAGGGATCCCAGAACCAAATTTAATCCGGGTTGGATATTGTAACGTGTGGAAAGTGGGTCTGTAAGAGTAAGAGTAAGATACAGTAAAAAAGGATTGTTTTAAGAATAAGCAATATTATGATGCAAAAAATGACACTAACTTTGTGAGAATAATGGTTCGAGATTTGGGTTCGCAAAAAGAAACCAGGGATTGTTGTAAAAGATAGGAGCAGATTTTGTGAACCAGAGAAGGTAGTTGAAGTTTTGAATAATGCTTTGTGATTGAGCAATGGAAAGGTGTGGAATCTCAAGAACGTGGCTGTTGGAAAGGATGGATTGTGGAAAGGTATAACTTTTAGTGGTGGAAATCTGTCTCACATGGATCATGCAGTAGCAGCTCGCGGGCCGCGGAAGGGGTTGGGAGGTGCAGGAGGAGGGGGAGGATGGAGGAAATAAAGGTTACATTTAATAAAAATTAAAAAAAAAACACTTACCTCCTTCGCCGCTCCTTGTCCCTCAACGCTCCTCGGCCTGTGCAGGCACAGGCTCCCAGCCTGCCTTGCGGTCAATCCTGCTGCTGCTCAGAGCAGCGTCAGGATTGGCTTGGAGCACCCAGCCAGGGCGCTCCCGGGCAGACTGGGAGCCCGTGCAGGCTCTCTCCAGCCCAGCAACTGTGTTGCCTGAGACTGCCGGCCAAACACACATGTGCTGTGGAGGGGGAGTGCTGAGCACTCCCCCTCAGTGCACGTCACCCCTGTGGCCCCGCCCCTTTCAAAGATTTGAAAGGTTTTGCAGCTTCCACTGCAGGTGGGGGGGAGGGGAGGGGTGACTCTCCTCCGCCCACACGGAGGAGCCGCCACTGGGATCATGGTATGGAAAGTTGTGATTATGAGTGGTTAGAAGAAGACAATGCCTTGTCTAACATGAGTACAACAGAAACAGGTACATGTGAAGCAGGTACTTGTGAAGGTTCTTTGAGTGAATGTGGATCTGAGGATACTCCGACAAATACTGATGGTGGCCAAGAGGTATCATATGGTAGTGAGCAAGATGGAGAGAATTTCATTGATGTTGAACAAATTAAACAGACTAATAAGAGAGTGAGGAAACGACCAAAATGGTTGGAAGAATACATTTGTGAGGCACATAAATGACAATTTTCTTTTTTGTTGTTTTTTTGTTTTTAGGGGGGTGGTGGTGGTGTGTTTAGGTAGAAATATTTAAGGGTTTATACATGGATTTTAGAATTGTTAGTTGTAATAATCTCATAAAATTTTGCATTGTATATCTAGCAGTAGAAGAGTATATTAGTTAAGTGTATTAAGTTCATAAAGTTTTGCACTGTATGTTCAGTTGTAAAAGAGGGGGATGTGTTGTGGGCTTGGTTTTGGTCTTATGGGTAATGTCATAGGTGGTTGCTGGTGGCATGCGTGCGGCATGCTGAAGCAGGGATTCTAGAGAAAAACGGTTGAAGTACAGGGAGCTGGGTGGACGTGTGTTGTTG
Organism: Pleurodeles waltl; assembly: GCF_031143425.1. NCBI lineage: Eukaryota > Metazoa > Chordata > Amphibia > Caudata > Salamandridae > Pleurodeles > Pleurodeles waltl. Next base: position 71,474,696 of record NC_090448.1, read on the forward strand.
TGGCTCTGCACTCTGGAATGAAGGATTTCACTCTTAGATCTGAAAGGACATTATCTGCTTTGACCCTTGTGCTCCGCACATTCTAAATTTGGCTTGGGCCCTATTGCTCTATCTTTACCAAATCAAATCAAATCATTAACATTTATAAAGCGCGCTACTCACCCGTGCGGGTCTCAAGGCGCTAGGGGAAAGGGGGGGGTTACTGCTGCTCGAAAAGCCAGGTTTTTAGGAGTCTCCGGAATGCGGAGTGGTCCTGGGTGGTCCTGAGGCGGGTGGGGAGGGAGTTCCAGGTCTTGGCTGCCAGGAAGGAGAAAGACCTCCCACCCGCCGTGGAGCGGCGGATGCGAGGGACGGCAGCGAGCGCGAGGCCAGAGGAATGGAGGAGGCGGGTGGGGACGTAGAAGCTGAGGCATCGGTTGAGGTATTCCGTTCCCTTGTTGTGGAGGGCTTTGTGTGCGTGGTTGAGAAGTCGAAAGGTGATCCTTTTGCTGACTGGGAGCCAATGCAGGTGTCTCAAGTGTGCGGAGATGTGGCTGTTGCAGGGTACGTCGAGGATGAGGCGGGCCGAGGCGTTTTGAATGCGTTGCAGGCAATTTTGGAGTTTGGTGGTGGTCCCAGCGTAGAGGGTGTTGCCGTAGTCCAGGCGGATCGTGACGAGGGCGTGGGTCGCGGTTTTTCTAGTGTCGGCAGGGATCCAGCGGAAGATCTTGCGGAGCATGCGGAGGGTGAGGAAGCAGGCGGAGGACACGGCATTGACTTGCTTGGTCATGGTGAGAAGGGGGCCCAAGATGAAGCCGAGGTTGCGGGCGTGGTCTGTGGGGGTCGGTGCGGTGCCGAGGGCCGTGGGCCACCAGGAGTCGTCCCAGGCGGACGGGGTGTTGCCGAGGATGAGGACTTCAGTTTTGTCAGAGTTCAGCTTTAGGCGGCTGAGCCTCATCCAATCTGCGACGTCCTTCATACCCTCTTGTAGGTTGGTCTTGGCGCTGGCGGGGTCCTTGGTGAGGGAGAGTATAAGTTGGGTGTCGTCGGCGTAGGAGGTGATGGTGATGTTGTGCACCTCCATCTCCAAAGTCAGGGTTTTAACAATTCTCTCTCCACAACCACTGCCCCGGTGGCATGGAGTCAAGCAAACTCCTCCTCCTTAAAAACCCCTCACCTCACCCTGCCATTTTGGCCAACGATGGGCTGATGTCTCTCCTTGAAGCCACTTCTCACACGCTGGAAAAAAATGTCAATTTGCAGCTTTCTGAATACTTACAGCGCCCCAGGGCCTGATTTACAGTTTAGCGGAGAGGTTACGCTGTCACAGTGGTGACGGAAATCCCGTCTGCCGAAATATAAATCCGATAGGATATAATGGAATTTATATTTGGGCAGACGGGATATCCAACACCATTGTGACAGAGTAACCCCTTCGCCAAACTGTAAATCAGGCCCCAATTCCTTTCTCCATTATTGGGTGTGTCTGCTGCTCCGCACGAGTCTGCTCTGTTGACTGAACATAAGCAAGGTATCCTGGACTTGGGGGAAGATGACTGCAACATTTGGTGTTGTTATACCTGTCAGCAGCTTTTGACCTGGTCATACACACCATATTGCTGTAAACTCTTCAATATCAGCATTTTCGGTCCTGCCTTAAACTGTTTGTGTTCTTTTTTGTGAAGTCAACCCAGTCTGTCTGCTCGTCGCCTCTTACATCTCCTTCATCAGTACTTCAACCTGGGATCCCCCAAGGCTCATCACTTTTACAAACGTCTTTAATGCCTACATGACTCCCCTGGCAAACCTGGTGGGGATGTTTAGCTTAGATGTTTTCTCATAGACAGATGTCACAAAACTCATTGTGTCTATATCTGAAAATGTCTCTGTGGCCCAGCTTTCCTTCACACATTGCCTTACAAATTTGGTTAACTATGGATGAAGTTTGGTTTCCTCCAGTTAAATTCAGATACAACTGAAAATTCTCATCCTTGGAAACTCTGACTCACACTGGTAACACTCCTGTTGGTGTCCTGATCTGGGCATACCACCTACCCTTGCGAAGGCGGTTGGAAACCAGGGTGTTACGTTTGATTATGACCTGTTCTTTAGTGCACAAATCCCCTCAATTTCGTCATACAGCTTCTCTCTTCTTAAAGTGCTCAGAAAAAGTATTGGTGAATGCAGGATGTATCCTCAATATTTCCCGTTAATTTCCATTTCTTCTCCTCTCAAGAACCTTCCTATAGACCTCTGAATCAAACTTAAATCTCCTTCCCTGGTATATTGAGCTTTTCACAAAAGAGGTCCTTTCTATCGTCAAAATATTATCTGACCTGTGCACCTGGTCATCAGCTCAGACCATCCATTGCTCTTCTCTTTTAGCTACCTAGCATCTTCCGTACCCGTAAGGTTGGTCAGACTTTTACATTTTTTGCTCCCATGCCATGGAACGACCTGCCTTCAGATCTACAAAAACCTACATCTAAGTCTATTTCCTACAAAAAACTGAAAACATTGTTCTGTGCACACCACGCCTCTCAAGAAAATCCCTTGGCCATTGGATCCCTCTGTCTTGCTCTTTGCACCAGGAAATCCATTTCCTTGGGTACTAGTAGCACTTTACAAATCTTCATTTATCAACAGTAAGTCTCCTGGTTTGAACACTCAGAGGGGAGGGATTCACTCAACAACCATAGACACTGTCCCACTGAGACCAAACACTTATTTGTAAGGAAATTCAACCTTTTGATTAATTATTAGGCATGTGCGAAGTTGCAAAGCTCTTGCCCTCGCTCGATTGCTTTTTTTTAAAAAAACAGCTCGATGGTTTAAAACACATTTTAGATCAAAACAGTCCTTGTGCTATTCCACCACCACGTCTCTCTGCAGCCTCTTACTGTACATTGAGTAGGGCCGAGCACCTCTCCCAGGGCTATCTTTAGCGCCGGTGTGGCCCCTTGTGACAATGTTTCTGGCACCCCCCCATAACCCCCTTCTCCATGGATTCAACCACTCCCACCCACTAAAAGTGCCCTTCATCTCTCCATAGTTCTCTCGCACATGCATTTAATTTGTTGTATAGTGTTACTCATACCATTGCAGGGTGTAAGAGCACTTTACATCACACTCTATAGAATGACTCATATGTGTGTAAATCAGTCCATACGAAATGTTACATAAGACAATGAGGATTGCAAGGTGTAGGAATCACATGCCATCCAGTAGTCAGTACATTTTAAGAGTGCTTGGTCTGGAGATGCACAAATTCTGGATTTAAAACATACATCAGCGGTTGGCTTAACTAATAAGAATGTATTTCTACCTATACAAACCTTTTATAGCAACATTAGGATAATGACTGACTGGACAAAAAAAAAAGAACCTATACTATGCAGTCTGCATGTAGCTCTTTGATGACAGTTCATAGATCACTGCATTATATCAGGATTGTAACTGATGAACTGCGAGTAACAGAAGGATTTCTGTAACAAACGTAGTAGCCCACTGAGCTATCCACATAAAATACTGTTCTGTTATGTGCATGGTACACATTCTTTGCAGCAGGTGTTTTAACCCTCTGTGCTACTTTATGATGAGTCAAAACTCCCAGTAGACAAAACCCCATCTCTCTCCAAAAGGACATTAATCGCCAGCATTATCTTGACATTTTTATTGTTGCCTGAAAACTGCTGGTGGAAGGAACTCTGCAGCAGGTGCTTTTAAAGCCATGTTGTTTCTAAACATAGTGCCCGCCTGGCTCTCCCCACCCCCAAGGTCAGCGCCAGGTGTGGCTGCACCAGTCACAATGCCCTAAACCAGCCCTGACCTCTCCTTTCCACTCTGTTGGAAGTCCCAAGACTGGACTTCCACAGCAGTAAGGGACATTATGCTGCTCTCAAGCTGTGCCTAATTTGTTTTCCTTCTCATGATTAGGGAAGACTTGAGCGACACCGGGGAATGGAATTGGGTGAAAGTGAAAATATGCCTCGACCTAAGTCAGTCTCTCAAGAAGTGCAAATCCCCCAGTTTGTGCAAGACTACTCAGGAGGGACATGAAACTGTGTGATCTTCAGCAAATCTTTGTCATCTCCACCTGCAGGCTTTGTGATTGAGTTGTGATCTGGCAGTGTGGTATGGGTGCAGTGTAATCATTATACTTCCATAGTAGTTCTTCTGGGTATCTGGTTTCCCACTCAGGAGATAACGCTTTGAGTCTAATGTGCGCGCGCCTTCAGCACCAGCCATGACTCTTGACAGCTCCACTCAGCTCCAGGCTGAACAATCCCCTTGACACTCGTGAAGATCAAATAAACGAAGCGGGAGCCTTTTCTCATTTCAGACCTGATGGGAGAAGCTCCTCTCGCCTGCTCCAGGAAAGAAAAAGAAATATAAAACCTGATGGTGCCAAAGAACCTCGAAGAAGGCTCTTTAAATTCTAAGGCCTTTCTCTCCAGTAACAGCAAACTGATAGCACATCTAGAGCCCATGGCTGCTATCGAGGTGATTGTGCACATGGCTAAATTGCCAATCACCAGGCAAAGTGACCTGAGCTCTGGTCGTTAGTCTTAGAGGCCTCACTTGACAAACTTCGTTCGAACTTATTAACTCTCTGTGGCTTCCAATATCCCCTTTGGCAAATATAAGATGCCCTTTGAAATAGGGTGACCATCGGGATCAACACCGAAGTGCTTATCACAAAGCACCATTTAGTTTCTCCTCTTTTCTTTGTATCATTTTCTTTATTCAGTTGTAACACTCTGCGTATTGAATTCTTCTTTATGCGCAGCTGACACGTGTTTCGCTGTATCTCCTAATAAAGCACAGCCTTACAATTTATAAATGAGTTACATATCTGCTCTAACAATTGAGATCCTATTCAGTAAAATGAAATCGTTAAGAAGGAATCAGAATGACATAGAATCAAAATATGTAATTGCCAAATAAGAAATCATAAATTTCGACAAGTACTGATTTGCAATTTGACATTTCTTATTCACAATGTTTTATAATTAATTTGGTAGTAGTGGTTGCAATTTGCGCACCAACGTCTACCGAATGCATTGATATTTAGGGAACAAGCCTATGTGTTAGTATGGTGGATCGCAATTTACCTACCTCATGATATACATCTTACATATACAAATAGCAACCCACTACAATTGGCTAGAGTCACAGACATGGTTGTTTGCAAGTGTCAGCAGACCAAGTGGGTGTGATTACTATTGAATCAGCGGTGTAATGAAACTAGAAGGGCCTCTCTGCAAAGTACCTTGATGGGACCCCCTCCCCCTGGACCCAGTCAGGGGCCTGGCCCATGCAGAGAGTACTGTGCTGAGGGGGTTCCCTGGAGCTCGAAGGCCCACCCGCACCGCAGGGCTGCGGGGACCTTTGTTACACCACTGTTTTAAGTAAAGCAATGTCTTGCTTTAAATCTAGCCCATTACAGAATGTTTTAAAAAAAAACATTTTATAAGCATTTTTTAAGCGTAGGCAGTGGTCCCTAAACCACTGCCTGCTCCCAAAAACTGGTTTTGTACACATTCACAAAGGGGAAAGGGTCCATCTGGGCCTCATTCCCATTTGTGAATTGTTACCACCTCCTTTGATTTGGTGGTAAAATATGAATGTTTTGTGAAAGGATTTCGGTCACAAAACACTAATACGCAACTTAAGAAATGGTATGTGGATGGGACACTCTTCCCATGCCCCTTCCACATACCGATCATGTATTTACTCACAAACCCAGATTATGATGCGGTAACATGTTACTGAATCACAGTTTTGGGTTTGTATATTTAAAAATGGCACTTTGCAGTCGCAAAGGCTCCAGTTTGACCTTTGAGACCATAAAGGTGCTTTGTACAACAAGACCGTTGTCTGATTACAAGTTATGCACACAAACACGCTGTAATATCAGCTGTGCACTGGATGACTTCCATTTTAATTTTCAGGGGAGAAACAGTATGGACATTTGATTAAAAATGTATGCATAAAGGACCTCTATCTAAACATTATATTCATTTTCGTAAATATCATCAATTTTTAGAGTAGGTGTGTAAGTCTTTTATAAATTGTAACGCCATGTTTTATCGGGAGATGCAGCAAAACATGTAAAAATAATTAAATGAATGCATGTTATAGTTGAAGAAAGAGCATGTTCAAAAAGAAAAGAAGACGTTATTAATGGTATTTTGTAGGGTTGGTGCCACTCATCTTTCTTTTTGTTGTTTATAAAAAGTGACATCAGTGCAGAATTGCTGTTGTGGGGTGCACCTCAAGAGGTGTAGGGCCGAGAACCTCCATAAAAGCCCAATGCATTTTCAAGTCAGGTGTTAGCCAAGACCTTTTGATATTAGGCAAATAATAGGGGCTTTCAGCAAACCCTCTCCATCCATTGGTTTGTTGTTGCATTATTCTCATGACTGATGCCTCCCATTATAGCATACTGCATGGGGCACTAAGGCAGGCCACTCCATCCATAAACTAACTTCACTGTGAGTGACAGTATTCTTCCCTTTTACAAGGAGCGCATCTGCACACAAAGTAGTTCTCTTAAGTGCCAGGGACTACTATGACAAAACAAAAAAAGTATTGACAAATGCAGAAGCCTGGCAGCCAATACCCGATCTAATGGCTTTGCCAATGCTTGTTTTGCATGTCATATAAGAAAGAGATCTGTACGATCACGAAAACTATGAGAAGCTGGACAATTTGGATTTTAATATTGGAATAAAACAGGGTTTGAACTCTCATTGCACATACTGGCCGATCATACATTAAACTTACATCAATGTACCAGTTATTGTTGCTTGAGTTAATGCTCGCTGATGACATCACATGTAATCTACAAAACACAAGTTCAAATCCCAGCTAAACCAATTATCCATCTCAGGCTGTGAAATGCATCCCCTGTTATTTACAGCACTTAGAAACAGCAACAGTGCTTATGCAGCACTAGATAAACGACAGCTACTAGGCGTCACCCACTAAGGTTATCACAACTTAAGTTACCACTGCCGGCCCAACCATGAAATAGCGCGTTTTTCCACTTGCTCCACTTTTGTCGAAGAACTGACTCCTTTTGTAACTTTTGACTTTACAACACTGTCAACACACATACTTATGTTTTATCAAAGTAGGCTTGGGCCAAATCCATCCTCTCCAGGATCCTCAACCATCATCCTTCAACACCATTGACCAGAGCATCATCTTGGATTGACTGGCACTGGGAAAAGCCTCAAGTTTATTTGTGGGTAAATGTGTGGACTGCTGCACAATGTGCAGTCCTGTATGCAGTCTAAACCTCAATCATTACTTTTTATCAATGCATATTAATTTTATAAGAACTTAATTCAGTCTAGTTGTTTGGCTTGGTGCTCTGTAAGGAGGTTGGCTTCAGCAGTCTTATCTCACACTACATCTACTGTCTACTACAGTCAGTGGTGGCTGCCACAAACCTCAAGGGGGGGGGGGGAGATAGGGGGTGAGGAGGATGGGACAGGGAAAATAAAAAAAAATAAAAAAACTTACCTGTCCCCACGCTGCCGACCGCCTCGCTCCTCTTGTTCCTCCTGCTGATGGTGGCCCAGCTGTCCCTGGGACACCGGCACAGGCTCCCCCACGCAATCTTGGTGCTGCTCTCATGCTATACCTAGCATGGGAGCAGCACCAGGATTGGTCCAAGTGGCTTAGTCTACCACTGAGACACTGCATGGGAGTCTGTGGTGTTTCCCCAACCCAACTGTGAAACACAGCCAGGTCGGAGAAACCTAAATGTGCATGTCTGTTTGGCCGGCCTAAGATGGCTGGGCAAACAAACATACGCACTTAGGTGCACTCCACTCCCCCCTCTCCCCCCTCCATGGCCCAACCCCGTCATATGTATGGAAAGGCCTTACTAATTATACTGCCTTTTGTTCCTCCTTAACTTCGATTTGTGACTTGTAGGCCAAAAGGCAAAAGCCAATAAATGCCACTGCAAGAAAGAAGATAGCAACACACACCTGCAGAGTGGGGTCACAGAATGACAAGGATCCACACATGGTTACAGAAAGAAATACAAGCGATAGCAATGATGAGGAAAAATAATGGAGAGGAAAGTTGATGGAGGGCACGAAAGAACAAAGAAAATTACAATGCAAAGACAAAAAGAAAGAAGACAAAATGGAAAGAAGGCTAGAATGAACAAAGGAAGAAGCAAATAAAGCTGAAATGTAGAAAAGGAATGAAAGGAATAAGAAGAAGAAGGATGGAATCTTTGCCTGGGGAGCAATTCCAGTGGACCCTCCTAGAAAGAGTTTGCATCACATGCTTTGCTCACTCAAGTAAAGCCATATTTTTCGGAGTGGTGGGATCTTAGTTTACTGGCTACTCACTTGTGAGCAAAATTGTTATGTTGAAGTGTTCTACTTGTCGAAAAAGAGTCAACGTGTGTTTACTCTGTCTTCTGTTTTGTTCCTCACATTTTTTTGTAACTAAAATCCTTTTATGAAAATTAGCATTGGCGGCTTGACGTACATTATTGTATACAGTGCATCCAAATCTCAGGTTTGTTATTTTATCTCATCTTCTCTTGTCTATGAGAAGGCTGATGGGGTTTGTTTCTTCAAGCTGTCAGAATGGACACCATGTCACAAGGCGGTGGAAGATTCCGGGTGGGCTACTGGATCCAATATGGCCGCCTCGCTCCCCATATGCCGAAGGGGACATGATAAGGGCCGGTGGCTGCACCCCTCTAACGGAGACAGAGCACCCACTGGGTTACAAAAGGGGCTGTGGCTCATGTAACTCACACCCCTGAACCTGAGGAACATCAGGAACACACTAACCACCCTACAAATATCTGGGAGCGTACAAATATCAAAAGGTAAATGCTAAACATTAGTACAGTATGTTACAAAATCTTTACACCGTAACATGTCCAGGAATTATCACACTAACTTCAGGTATCAGAGAGAGCCCTCCGTGACCCAACCCATGCCTTCCATGCAACAACCAAAGACACCACGAGAGTAGCAACCCCTGGGGAAAGCTGTAGTATGAAGGCCTTCGCAAGACAACCTTCACCTCAAGCCAGCATCAAGCCCACCTTCATTATTACAACAGTTTTAAATCCAGAAAAAGTAATATGTTTGCCCATCATGTTTGATTTGTATCTTTCTTGCCAACTACACTCTTCTTAGTTAGGGGCAGGGCCGTAACGGAGGCCCCCGTAGCCCTTGCGGATCGCTGGGGGAAGGGTTTCTTGTTTTGGAGGGACCCCCTCACCATCTAAGCTACGACACTGGATGCCTTGCAGAATGCATGCAATGGCATGGAATTTAGAAATAGTTAAATGCTTGGGAAAGCCACTCTGCTTTACTGAGGAGGCCCCTTCAGAGTAGGGGGGGGGGGTCTCACAATTCAGGGGTCCCCATTGAGCCCATTGTGCAGGGGGGGGGGTCTAACATTTAGTGTTACACCACTGCGTAGGGGACAGATGAGTGAGAATTGTCACTGTGCGGGAGAGTGCTTAGTCATAGAGGAATATAGTTGGGGGGGAATGCTCTTGGGTTTTATGCACCAATCCCCGCCTTTGCTCTTCCGCTGGGGCTTCAGGTGTGGAACTGCAACCCTTCCCCAAAGGGCGCCCATTTTGGCAGGAGGTTTCGGACAAAGGACCAGTTAGAGAGTGTCTGTTTTCTATAGAAGAGTTCCTTTCTCATACATTCGAACCCTCCCAATTCCAGCGGGAGACTACCTATTTCACGGCTAGTCTCCCGCCTCCCGATTCCTGCATTTAAAAACCCGATTCCTCTGTGGGCTTCAGCTCAAAGGACCCAGTCTTGTGTAACTCGGAGTATGCACTGCCAGTACATACAGTGCAGGGCTTCTGCAGGCCAGTGCACAGCACTTGCATCACGCTCTCTCTGCCTGCCATAGTGCTTTCCCCGTGCTCCTGACAGTTAAGGAAAAAAAAAATACATTTGCGTATCTAATATCTGATACTGCAGCAGCAGACTTGCAAATGCCATACATAATAAAGGCGTAACCCTATTCAGGCCCCAATAGAAGTCAGTGGAGGAAATACATTCTCCAGACTTTATTCAAGAAATATCCCACTTTCCTCTTCTAAAATGTTGGCATGTAGACTCTCTCTCTACATCCACACAAAATGGTGGATTTGCCCTGGCTGGGTTTTAGTGCCCCGCTGGCAATACTGGCGCACTGAGGGAATAAAATTGGTGCATGAATGGGCTGTAACATTGGCATAAGCCATCATGTCGTGTTTCTGCACATCTAAGTCAATCTTACGCCAACCACTACACTAACAGCACATTTCTTCTAAGAGTAATAGAAAGGATGTAGATAATGAGAGCAGCAGACAGCCCAGGCCAGATCCCCTCTGATATTGCTGAATGAGTAGGCATGTCATGCCCGCAGCCTGACAGTAATAAACAACTTGTCAGTCTCCCGAGGTTGTGGGCTCTTATAATGCAAAAGAGGGTAAGGCGAGGGCCGGGGAGATAAGCCAGGCATGAAGGAGCGAGAGACATCGAAATGAGATTGGGGAGGAGGGCGCAAAGTGAGGGACGGGGGAGAGAAGCAGCAGCAAATTACTGAATAAGAAGTAGAAAAAGGCTGGAGGAAGGAAAGGGTAGGAATTAAAAAAGAGGCGAGAAACAGTAAAACACTGGGCAAGGCAGCAGAGATGAGTGAGGGAGTGGAAAATAAAATAAGAAAAATGGGGTGGGAAAGGGGCACTGGAGGAAATTTGGACATCCATGGAACTGCCTCAGAGGAAATTGGAATCAGAAAGGAGACCACTAAAGCGAGACCCTGTGTCCCAGTTTCGCCTTTGAAGTCTGCACCCTTCTTGGTTACCCAGCAACAGTTCCACCTACAAAAAAAAACACCTGCAAGATATCAAAGGGGGCTCTTCCCCGAGAGAGAGTGGAGGGGGGACTGTGGCGAGCAAGACTCGGACTAGGAGTAGTGAAGCATAGGGGTAAATAATCCGGGAATTACCCCTCCGTCCTCCTGCTGGTCACAGTAGTCAAACGCGTTGTAGCAAGAAATATGGTTTCCTGAAAACAACACAAAGCAAAGGAGGTGCAGTTAAGGTGAAAACGTAGTATTGTGAGTCCACCACCCACAGGCAATTTCTAGATCACAGAGTGACAGGAGAAGGTGTAGAACCTCGCTGAGGACAGCCGCCTCAAAGGAGGTGCAGCTAATATTAATACATATTAATGTGAGGTCAGCCCCCTCAAAGCAGGTGCAACTAATGTGAATACATATTGTCAACCCAACACCCCCGGGCAATGCATGTTCTGGATCACAGAGTGACAGGAGAAGGCGTAGAACCACACTGAGGACAGCCACCTCAAAGGAGGTGCACCTAATGTTAATACATATTAAAGTGAGGTCAGCCCCCTCAAAGCAGGTGCAACTAATGTGAATACATATTGTCAACCCAACACCCCCAGGCAATGCATGTTCTAGATCATAGAGTGACAGTGGAAGAGTAGAATCACGCCAAGGACAGTCGGCTCAAAGGAGGTACAGCTAATGTGAATACATATTAATGTGAGTCCATCACCCAAAGGCAATATATATTGCAGATTATAGAGTGAGTGACAGTAGAAGGAGTAGAACCCACACTGAGGACAGCCGCCTCAAAGGAGGCAGCAGAGGCTGCTTCCTGTGTAGTCAATGATGCCCATGTGGCCACCCTTCAGATTTTATCTATAGAGACACCCTTATGTTCCTTTCAGGAGGAAGTCACCTCACCCCACAGCAGATTATCTTAGACCATGTCTAGAAGGGGATCTTTAATGAGATGTTATGTGTAGAAGAATGCCCCTGAATCCTCTGAAATAATGTGAAAATCTGCACAAAACGAATACAACTGTTCTCCCTCAGCCCCGGCCACGGTGCTACTTTCACTGTCAAGATTAAGCCCTAACCCCAAGCTTTGAGGCCTGATGAACAACCTATGTGTAACTTAAGTGCACTGAAAAACGCTTTATTATTCAAAAGTCCACATCCTGAATAAAAGGATAAAGAAAAATAGAATTTTATCAAGTATTCTTACATGAGTGGCAGATCCATTCGGGGGGTGGGGGGGTTACGTAGAGAGTCAGTCATGTAAAATGCATTGAACTGACCCAATCCTACCCCATAGGTTTGTGGGTATTCACTAATATTTTGTTGGTAGATCTGCACCCAGGAAGGGCACGTAAATCCACTCATTTTAAAGGAAGACCATTTTTTCTTGTATTTTTTTTGTTAAAGTGTATGGAAAATGTATGTATAAATTGATGAACTTATCCTGAAGAAGGTGGTGTGAACCAACTGAAAAACCACCGAAACGCCGTGTCAACAGTTCTTATAGCTATATGAGAAATATATTTTTATTGTGATTATGTTTTATTATAAATGATAAGAGGAAAAAAAAATAATGTTCAAGTGTTGCGAAGTATAATACATTGAAGATGTTTGGTGTATTTATTTAAATATTTTGAAGAACATAAAAATAAAAAGATAAGAAATAACAAGAAAAACAAAGTGTAGCGTATGGTCTTCAAATAGTAATGTTTGGAGTATAGTGACATTGGAAAATGGTTAATAGCCCTTTATTTTTTCACCTTGTATATATAACTTTTAATCCCATAAATGTAGAAAATTGCATGCCAGCAACCTAATTTCAATTGAGTCTTAGGATTCAAGTTCACATTGAAAGGGAATCTGTGTATGAACTTTTAACCCTGTCCATTTGGTGTTGGAAGGGATACCTCTCTGATTTGTTTCAGAGGGCAAAATTAATAAGACCTCAGAAAGGGGTGCAGGGCCATTGGTCACGCCATAGTAGGGTAAAGCTGAAGGCCATGTAACCTTTACGGTTTTAGGGTCAGGAGAAGAGTGCGGGGGACCAAGCAGACTAGAAAAGCCTGACGGTTTACTTCTTTCATGTAGTGGCAGCTGTCTCTGCTTCTAGGCGCTGTCAAGAAACAGGTCTACCCAATTGAGAAACAGGAGCATAGGTACAGGTAGGACTCTTGGAGGATCAGAACTGGGCAGTGTCTCAAAGTTGCAGGAGAACTGCATCTCTCCAGCCCATAGTGACGTAATTTAGTTACAAGTAGAGATGTGTAAAGAGTTTTACTTCCTTTCAGGGTATTAAAATTATACGAGGAAGGTACGAGTGCACTCAGTGCACATGCCTGGTTGTCTATCAAAAAAGGAGAAGCAAACATCAAAATATTCCCTTTTTCTCAACGTGTTTTATTTTTAAAAACGTATTTATATTTTATTTTTAAAGCAGTTGTTCACTTCTCTCAGAATAGGGTTCTATTAAATCTAATAAAAAATTCTACCAGTGGTTCAGAACACTAATTATTTAGAGCTGAGTGTATAGGAAGCACATACAATTTCTCAGCATGATAAGCACCTACTGCAGAGATATTCTAAACTAAAAAGTACCAAGGTTTTACGCCGTCTAAGAACCACTGGGTCGTACGGTGTGTGTGCATGAGGTGTACTCCTATTTTTTGTATCTTCACAAAGAATATTCTTTCAGAGTATTTGTAAATTAGTGCACGACTTCATCAAATATTTTTGCCTAAGTAGCTATTTTAATTAAGTTGTATTCCTCATTCTTTTCAAAATATTTACAGTTTTTTCGTTATTCTGACTTTCTTCTATTAAATGCTATTCATTTTTATGAAGATTATACATTATATCATAATCTCAATCATTTGTATTAAAATAAACTGTCTATGAAAATGTTTTCCTTTTTATGAGGACAAGTCCCTATGACAGATTTTCACTTTGGGTAATTTCCCATCACTAACCAAATATATAAAGTGTACTTGCAAGGTTGTACCCATATTGGTGCTCCTTCTTCTCCAATAAGGTCACCAATTATTTCACATTTGCAAGAGTTTTTTCGAATCTTCTAACATATTGGTAGTGGGCCATTGCATCTGTTGCACTATTGATGGCTATGCCCTTTTTAGGTGACGTTAATGTGTGTGTCTTCTCAACATTTAGGGGGTCATTCTGACCCCGGCGGTCCTTGACCGCCGGGGCCAGGGTCGGCGGGAGCACCGCCAACAGGCTGGCGGTGCCCCGCAGGGCATTCTGACCGCGGCAGTTTGGCCGCGGTCAGAAGAGGAAAACCGGCGGTCTCCCGCCGGTTTTCCGCTGCCCAGATGAATCCTCCATGGCGGCGCAGCTTGCTGCGCCGCCATGGGGATTCAGACACCCCATACCGCCATCCTGTTCCTGGCGGTTCGCCCGCCAGGAACTGGATGGCGGTATGTGGTGTTGTGGGGCCCCTGGGGGCCCCTGCAGTGCCTATGCCAATGGCATGGGCACTGCAGGGGCCCCCGTAAGAGGGCCCCACAAAGAATTTCAGTGTCTGCTTTGCAGACACTGAAATTCGCGACGGGTGCAACTGCACCCGTCGCACCTTCCCACTCCGCCGGCTCCATTCGGAGCCGGCTTCCTCGTGGGAAGGGTGTTTCCCACTGGGCTGGCGGGCGGCCTTTTGGTGGTCGCCCGCCAGCCCAGTGGGAAACCCAGAATAACCCCAGCGGTCTTCTGACCGCGGTGCGGTATTCTGGAGGGGGGAACTCTGGCGGGCGGCCTCCGCCGCCCGCCAGAGTTAGAATCACCCCCTTAGTATCCGTAGTCTCGATTATTACACTTTATGTTTATTCCTTCAGGATACTGATCATTGTTTAATAGCAGTTTGGCAATCTCTTGGATCCATTGTGGGCGCAGCTATGATACCCGGTGCAGCTCTCTGGAATAAACTAGTGTAGGTATTCCATCTGCTTTAGGTGAATCCCCAAACGTTTTGCTTATCTTTACCCTTATTTTATCCCTCCGCTGAGGATGGAGTCTGTATTTTTTGCCTCTGCTCTCGTGGGCTTTTGTTTAAAAGGACAGAACTTTCACACCAGGACACACACCAGTAACAAGATAGAAGCCTGACACTGAGCACTCCTGTTGGTAAGTAGGTGGGCTGGGGACATCACTTTCCATGCTCTACTGCACATGCAGTCAAATTTAAAGTAGGATTTTGGAGACAAATCCTTCTTTATTCACAATTATTTTTCTACATGTGGCACATTCAGCCCTTTTGTTGGGCGTTACCAGCTTGTGGACTCATAGTTGCTACGAGGAGTCTTTGCTACTGGGCTGACTGGTACAGTTTTGAAGAAAAGTGCTTGAAAGTTTAGATTCCTTGTTTCATATTGTCTACATACATGCGTGGCAGTTAATACATGTATGTATTGAGAGATGACCATAGTACAGTTCTACAATCACAGGAAAGACAATAAAGGCAGCAAAGATATAACATATGGAAATTCCATCTGCAAACAATGACATCTCTGAGAGAACCCTTTGAGAAATCCAACCTGCTTTGTTTTCCAAGATTTCTAGCTGCTCTGTGCAGATTTGTATGAAAGTGGCGTGCCAAATTCTTTGAAACTGGCATTCATGGATCATGTTTTTCAAAAGCGTGCAAGATTCCACTGGCTTGGAGTTATTGCAAGGATTTGCAGGTAATGGAGGTGCATGCGTTCTTTTTTCGGCGCCCTCTTCCGACACCACCCCAAGTAGCTGCTCCAGTATCCTTTGTCTTGTAGTTCTTGGCGGCAGCCATCACCTATTTTGCCGCCGGCCATTCTCCTTCCGGGTCGCCAGCTGGGATAGATTCTTTAGAGTATCTACTTTTCATCAGCATTCAATTTCTTGTGTTTAAACTGTGCCTTTTGCCTTCCAGGTTTTCTTTCTGTATTGAGAAAAATGCCGATTTGAAGCCGGTTTGTAACGGCGGCGCAGCTGGCCCAGACTGGCACAAGCTGCAAGGCAGAAGGCACGGGTGGCCTTCCTTCTGTGATCTCGGTTTCGTCAGTAAAGAGCACACAACAGGGAGCTAAAATGAAAAGGTTTTGTTCCTCGGCCAGCGGTATATAAAATCATTTCATTCTTACGGGCTGGCTTGCTGTTTGAAATTCCTGCCGCTGCTAATATTTGCCTGGAACAACCTTCTGGGCCCTGATAGATATCGCGTGTCTGGCTGTGAGACTTGCAGTTCAGAGAAGGAAGCGGGTGAGTGCAAAAATAAACTAAAACGGTTACCAATACCTCCTTTCAGGAGCTGAGGCCGTGCGGGAAGCCACATGTGACAACCAGAGGCCAATGTTTGGCACGTGAGGGGGTTCATTCGTCACTTCCGGCAATGCGTAAGTGCGCTTTCTTCCTCCTCACACCTCTGCTCAACAGCCGACAACTGTTCCAATTAAAAGTGTGAGATACTGTAAGAAAACCGGCACGGGCGTCAGTTTCCCCAAATGCCAAGCTTACTGGAAGTGGCATCGCACATCATTTGCCCTTTGCCCTTCAGCAGCCTTTATTTGTTGCTGAGGAACTTGATAAAGAGAACAGAATGTTAACTACTGCCTCCATGACTCCTGAGGGCAGGAGTAGCTAATAACTAACACAGTAGCAAGTGTTCTAAGGGGTGGCATGTGCTATCCCTGGCTACCCCCAGTGCTTAATTTGAGCCGGTGGTTTCCGGTGGGGGGCACTGGCACTTATTTTTGAAGGCCGGAACTTACTGTACTGGACCGGGCATTAACTGCAGCAAAAGACAGATATGGGAAAGGCGAAGGAAGAGAAAAACGAAAAAGCACCACAATGGGAGAGGCCAAAAGCTGCATAAGTGAGCTGAAGGTTGAAGGAGTGGCTGTAAATGGATTAAAGAGGCCTGAGATAACTTTAGGATTACGCTGCCTCAGTATTCAGTGCTTGGACATTTAATTGGAGCAAAGGAGAGCTCTGGGCACCAGCGCGTTTTTATTTGCAAATTTAGCACTGGCTACCCCCAATTGATATTGATAACAGGAATGTTGGCACCCTCAGTGGTGCCCAACCATGATTGTTGGTCAGGTGGTGGGATTCCTATGTTGGGTCATTTACTCTTAACTTCATAGCATACCCTTGGCATTACTTATCTTTACTCTCCAACCCTCAGAGGGTAATATATTCACTGAGGAGGCAGGTGGCATAGCCCTCTTTGCGTTGTCCTTTCTCATTGCAGTTCTGTTGTGAGCTTCTCGCTTGATTTCTTCAGCACATCTTAACTCCATGGCCTCATTCTGGAGTTTTCCGGAGGGCATGTTCCCTTCTCTGTTTGTGCTACTGCAATTTCTTCCATGCTTTGTAGTGCATTGCACTGATCTTTCTCCAGAGCCGCACTGGTCAGTCAGCCACACTGACATTTCTCCAGTGGGCTGCAGGCTAGGGAGCTGCTTTCAGAGTAGGAAGGCTTGCCATCATGCACCCATGTTCCCCAACGACACCCTTCTACTTGCAGTCTCCACCAATGTGGCACTGTTTGGCCATTTTTGCCATTTTTTGGGTAGAGCGCGCAAGCGCTCTAGCCTGTTATAATCTGTCTGTGGGCTTTTAACCACGCCCACTCTTGCTATTCATTCTCTGTTCTGCTTGTCTTAAATGATGCATTTTTATTGGTGCATTTTGTGAAATGTCCCTCTTTTGTGTGCTGAGCTCCCTCTCCAGGCATTTTAATTAAGTGAACATTTTTGTTGGCCATTACACTACATCACGCTTTCTCCTGTTACAGCGTGTGATGGCCCCTCGGTTTGCCTTTCATTCCAGCTGCGATCCTTTCTAGACAGTCACACAGGGAGCCAATAACTCTCACGCTCCCACTCATGGCAACGGTGGCGCTTTGAATTGGCTTGCTTCTGTCAACTATTTTACTTTTCATTTTCAGTGTATGTGGCAAGAAAATTCCAGTTAGGAATTTACAACGCTAATAGCTCTAACTCAAGCAAACACGAGACCCATTGCATTGCAAATGCTTGTTTATGATTTTGCTTTCCAGTCCAGCCTCATGCACTCCCACCCTCCTAATAACAATATAATTTCATAAACACCAGCATTCCAAAATTATCCCACTTTCTTACACGTCAGACCTAGCCACTAAATAGCCTGCTGCACAAGAGTCAAAAGACTTTATAGCACATCCCCTACACATGAATAAAATCGAAATAAATAAAATAAGTACATAACAATGTTCTCACATAAGTTTGTTAATACAAAAAGAACCACTAAAAGAAGCCACAGAGATATCTCATCCCTTCTCAACATTAGGAGAAAGCTAAAGACTGCTTTTCGACTAAGATGGCCTACACTCCTGCTTAGCGCCTGGATTCCCTCACGGGTGATAAGGTGTGCTCTACAAATCGAAATTAACATAACATCTGCAAGAAATATCATTTTCACACACTTCACAACTTATTACTGTAATATGTAATATTACAGTAAGAAGTTACCCTTACTAGGGAGATAAGGGAGGGGAAGTTACCACTCTGTGGGGCTGCAGAGAGAGGGGCAACAAGAGAGGGGCAGAAATCTGCCAGGTTGTACAGTAGTCACCTTCCTCCCTTGCCACCTTCTGGATTCCTTGTGGGAACATCTGGCCACCCATTCCTCTGCCACAGAAATCCAGGAGTAGACCCTGACCAGAAACACCCCAACATGAGGCATAATTTTTCTCACCTGTGCCTGCAAGGAGCAGAGTAGGAAGCACTATGTGTCCACTGCCTTTGTTTCACTGAAAGGTACACTTTAGCATGGGTGAGAACTCATCCTACTTTCTCTGGCTACATGGATTGGCCAAGGTGGCACCAGATGTTTAAGCACCCGGGTCTTGTGTAGGTTCATTGGTAAAGAGCATCTCTGGTCACTCTTCCTGGCCTCAACTTCCCCTTTCCCTCAGGAGGATTTCTGGGGACTTATGGGTCACCCAAAACAGCCCAAAGGGTACTGTGAAGTCCACATACAACCTAAGGTTGAGCTCCAGTTCCAAAGCTGCCATATTCAAACCATGATCCATCGCACAATGAGTAGGCAACTGGTGTTTCTAAAATACTAGAGATAAAAGAGAAACGACTATGGCAAAATGTAAGACTGCTAGATTTACTAAGCTCCTAGTTGAAATGCTCTGTTGTGCACTGATAGAAAATAATAAAGAAGTCACCATCTCGACAGAGAATTCAGCCCATAAATGGATTATGGTAGCAGCTATTGAGAACCTCAAACACTCTCACATCATCATTAAATCACTTCGGATCTGGAAGTGAGTACAATGATTGACATCTGATCACTGCAGTGCAAAAGGTGTCCATCATCGGTCCAGCAACACTGGATCTGTGTCAGAATTTCATGATCACCAATATGCCTGTAAGTGATTTGCATTTAAATTCATTGTATGCAAATTTATCTTTTTTGGAGTTTCCTAAAATCTGCATGGTCCTGCCCTTGGAATGGAAGAAAGCCTGTGTGGACTACAGCCATTCATAGAACTCTTAAAGAACTAGGGTTCCCCGGTTCTCATTCACATCTGCCTGGCCTGTTATCACGTAGGTGGTGTTTTAGAAGGATGCCTCAGAGAACTTATCTGGGAATCAGACAAGTAAAAGATGAAAGACATTCTCATGGATCAATACGAATTCTATCTTAAGTTGGCCTGTGGTAGGGATAAGGTGCTAATGTACAGCACCAGTAAGGGAATGCATGTCCCCGCTTGTGTGACCCTGGTTGTAAAAGTCCAAGCATATGCAATAAGTGAGGATCACCCATTGCCCTGGATCTTACACTCAGTGTGCAGATACCCCAAAGGGCTGTGCTTGAACAAGGGCCTTAATGCAAAGGAATTGTTGTATTACACCACGCCCCAAAGGATATACATGTTCAAGCCTTGTGGAGACATAGCTTGTTCAAACGTCAACACATGCACAGTTAATTAGATGTGCTCCAGGTGCTAAATCTATATGCACAAGATGTAAACAAGCATTTGCAATTCAATAGGTCTCTCATATTTCAAACAATTTAACTGTCATCTTTTGGCAACAGCACCCTCGAGCAAAAACAAAATAAAACACGCGAAGAACCGGAGAAAAGAAGACTTGGCAAAATAAAATCAAGTTAGCTTTAAAAAAATAAATCTTTGCAACTTTGTGCCTGCTGAGCATGTTTTGGCCAGTCACAAGCCTTCTGTGTGGTAGACAAAGCCCAAAGCGATGCAGACATTCAGAGACAGTTACTGTGTACCATGTAACAAAGGAGTTTACATTGTGAAACATCTAATGTCTCAATCCAGCCAGCTTTGAAAGCTTATGGGTTTAAATCTTTTAGCGATTATGAGCTGTAGTAAATTTGGAATTGCACTATTTGGTAACCACCCTTTGGTCTTTTTTGGGTCAAGGGGACCATCTGCACGCTTATGGTGAGATCAGGACCATGGGGTATCAACTGGAAGAGTGTGTTGGGATGAGAAGCATGGTCCTTCAGGGCATGGTAAGTTGATAGAGCTTGGCCAATGAGGAGAAGCCCAACAGACTGGGCTAGGTTCAGATAGGAGCATTGCTACTTGTCACTTTTGTTATGATGTCATCTGATGTATAGTAGGTTTTCTTCTCTCATCTACCCCCAAAATGCAATTTATGGGGAATCAAAAAATGTATCCAGCATTCCATATTCCGACAGAGAACCTAGGAAATGCAAACATATGTCAGAATTATTAGGTTTAGCTGGATTCTTGAATGTTGAACAAGCCAACACCTGCAAAAGTGGGAATTTATAAAGCACAAGAAAACTAGATTAATATACCTCTCTGAAAAAATCTCAAAAGTGGGTTCTCGAGCAGAAAACACTGTCAGAATTAAAGTGACAAATGTGTAATTTGTAATAATTTTTTAATAAGTACAAGTCACTTCAGGTGATTGCACTGGTCTGGGAAGTGATTTTTAGGTCAAAGCCTGCCAGACAGCACAGCTGTTTGAGTGGAGAAGACTTTTTGGAACATTCTGAAAGCTTCCTGGAAATGCATTCCACCAATTGCTTACTATTGGCTGTGTGGTTTGTAACTCACATTTGGTTGCTTTCTGTTTGCTGCCTTTGTTTTAGTCTGTCCAGCATGTCTTTGTTCCTCCAGTGGATCATAGCCTGTCTACCATTGTTTCTTGTATTCTTCCACAAGTATTTGCTTTCTGTAAACAGATCTTTAAATGTTGTTTGTATCTTGTCACATTTGCTAAACATTCAAAGACAAAGGTAAAATGTCAGGTTCTATATTCTGGGGTAGCTTATAGCTTGGCGTTTACTTTTATTTCGCTATCTCCACAGTGAGAGGTTTTATGTGGCAATTCTGCTGGAAAGGAAAGTTTTTTATCTGACACACAGCAACATTTACATTTCTGTAAATAAACTGTGTAAATATTTCTGAATATATCAGAATTAGGAAAGCACAAATGAAGCACTATTTTGTAATTCTGAAGTCTGGTGGAATCAAATATTTTAATATTAAAAGAAAAAATCAGTACACTAGGTGATGCCATTTCCACACATTATCCTTTTGTGCACTGTATAGTTTTATCAGTATAACCGCATGTGCAAATGTAATTTCAATTGAAAATGTGTTGTCTGTAATGGCAGTGTGCTACCACACCATGCCACTAACTCTATGACATTTTACTCCCCTCTATGCCACTCCACTGTACACCTCTCCACTCTACGACACTCCACTGTGCGGACCTCCAGGACACTCCACTCTATCCCACTCCAGTCTATCCCACTCCAGTCTATGACACTCCAGTCCATGACACTCCAGTCCATGCCACTCTAGGCCACATCACTCTAATCCACTCTATGCCACTTCACTCTAGGCCACTCTACTCCTCTCTACGTCACTCCACTCTACAACACTTAACTCTACGACAGTCCACTCCAAGACCCTCTACTCGACACTATGTACTCCACTCCACAGCACCCCATGGCACTTTACTCCACTCTGTGATACTTTACTTCACTCTGTGCTATGCCACTCCACTCTACACCACTCCACTCTGTGGCATGCCATTCTACGACACTCCACTCTACGACACTTTATGGCATTCCACTCTATGCCCCTCCACTCTACGCCCTGACACTCCACTCTGTGACACTCCACTCTATGACACTCTACTTCTCTACTCCATTCAACAACACTCCACAATGCTTTATGACACTTCACTCTAGGCCACTGTACACCACTCTATGCCACTCTACTCTAAGCTACTCCACTATACACCACTCCACTCCACGACTCTGCTCCTCTCTACGCCACTCCACTCTATGACACTCTAAGTTACTCCACTCTACCACACTCTATGCCAATTCCACTCTACACTTCTTTACTCTGTTCTACGACTTTTTACTCTACTCAGTGCCACTCCACTCTACACCACTCCACCCTACTCTACTACATTTTACACCACTCTACGCCCCTTCATGCCTCTCCAATCTACATCCTTTTCACTCTGTGACCAGCCACTTCATTCTATGACAATTTACTCTGCACTTGGCATTACCCTTCCACTCAACGACACGGTTCTCTACACTACTCCACTCTTGGCCACTCTGACACTCTACTACATACTACGACACTCCACTCTAGGACACTACTCCACTCTATGCAAGTCCCTTTCTGCCACTCCCCAACACTTTACTCCACTATACGCCATTCTACTCTGGGTTACTGCTCTGCGACACTCTAGTCTAAGGCAGTCCACTCTATGACACTTCCCTCCACTCAACAACACCGTACTCCACTCTACAACTTTCTACTCCACTCTACACCGCTCCACTTTTATGCCACTGTATTCTATGCCACTCTATGCCATTCCACTCTACGACACTCCACGCCCCTTAATTCTATGCCACTACACTCTATTCCACTCCTCTCTAGGACATTCCACTCTAGGACATTCTGTGCTATGATATTGTAGTGAATGACACTCCACACTATCAGACTCTACACCACTTCACCTTACAACACTGTACTCCACTCTATGCCACTCCACGCCACTCTGTACCACTTCATTGTATGACATTTTATGCCACTCCACCCTACGACTCTCCACTTCACTCTATGCTACTCTACGATACTCTGCTCTGCTCTATCCCACTCCAATCTATGACACTAATCCATGGTACCTAATCCCTCCACACCACTCCATGCCACTTCAATCTATGCTACTCCACTCTACTTCATTCTGCGACACTCCACTCTGCCTCACTTAACTCCATTTTTATGTCACTCCATGTCACTCTACTTTACACCACACCACTCCACTTTACGGCACTCCACTCTACTCTACAACGCTTTACACCACTCTACACTATGCCACTCCTCCCTATGCCACATAATTCTGCGACACTCCAGTCTACAACACTCTACTCCATTCTATGCCACTCCACTCTACAACAATCTACTCCACTCTATGCCACTCTACAACACTCTACGCCACTCCACTCTATGACACTCTACTCCATTCCTCTCCACAACATCCAACTCTATTCCACTCTATGACAATCTACTCCACTCTATGCCACTCTACAACACTCTACACCACTCCACTCTATGACCCTCCATTCTACCTCACTCTTCTCAACTGTATACTACTTTAGTCCACTTTACTCTATTCCTCTCCACAACATTCCACTCCACGATACTCCACTTCGTGAAACTCCACTCCATACCACTCCACGACACTCCACTCTACGACACTCTGCTCCACTCTTCATCACTCCTCTCTGACATTCACTTTTAGCCTTGCTGAACACTAGCCACGGTGATGTACAACCTGGCTAAAACACATTGGAAAAGCCAATAGCTCTGCCATAGGTGTCTTCTTTTTGAGCTGCTCTTTTTGACAGCACTGCTTTAGAGCTCATAGAAGTGCTCCTACTTAAAAGTAAATCATAGAGCTTTGTAAAGCTGCCATTGGTGACCAGTGCTTGAACAAAATAGCTAGACATTTACATACCCTCTCTCCAAATATTTAAAGATACTACGCGTGTCCATCAAACAAAACAAACAAAATGGAGAATTGTAAATTCTACATGTTATTCCTCATTCAAGGGTCCCATACTCTGAATAGGTGGTATTTACCATATGCAGCAAAAACCTTTACCTGGCCAGGGGTATTTTATGAGTACAGTAAGTAAACCTTTGGTGTTAGGGTTCTGAGACGAAGGATACCTTAATCTCTTTATGGATGCTTTAAAGTGTAGCCTCAACAGTGCTTTTCGACTCTTGCTACAGACAAAAAGAATTCGTAGTGTATACAATCCTTTGAATTTTTTTTACAGAATTATGAGCTATTGGGCTATAAAAAGCAACACACTGATTAAAAAAGGGAAATCTCGACATACAGGTTAAAAGACAAAGGAGATCGTAGGTTTGGTGTACTTTGGCACTAGAATCTGAATTTCTTTACCTCCAGACATCAAAAAGAAGTTTTCTCTGCAGAGATTAACCAAACCTGTAAAAGATACAAATTTAAAAACTAAACCTAGGGGCAAATTTATCAAACGTTCAAGCAGTGCAATGCAGCAAAACACCTTGGTGCGCTGCATTGTGTGTAAGAGGGAGGGCATGAATGCACCATATCTATCAAGACATGGCGCAGCACGCAGCACGCAGCACACATAGAAAGAGGAAAAAACGAGGACAAATAAAGATATTTCTTCTTATTATGCCTCACCTGGGGAGGTATCCAGGTCTACCAGTAATGGTAAATCTGGGAATGCACCAAAATCCATGGATGCGTGCGTGGGAACACTCACGCTTCACCAATGCAGCGGCCCGCTGGGGCAGAGTGACGCACAGCAGAAATGTTCACTGTGTTACGTTACTCTAGATTTATTACGTTACTATAGATTTATCAAGCCTCGCAAGGCCACACAAGGTGGCCTTGCATGGGTTGATAAATCTAAGTTAGTAGTTGCCTGCCGTTGCACCTCCTTGCATGGCTCAACAGCGACACAACTCTTTGATGAATATGTCCTCTGGTCTTTACTGGTATTCATGATCTAGCTCTGTTTTTGAAGAAGTATGTTCTGATCTAAGGTATAGCAAATGTATAGATTATACTCACAGCGCAAAGAGACAAAGGAGGTGATTCTAACCCTGGCGGTCGGTGATAAAGCGGCGGCCAACCCGCCAACAGGCTGGCGGTCCAAAAAATGGAATTCTGACCTTGGCGGGAACCGCCAACACAGCCCGCCACATTAACACTCCGCCCGCCACGGCGGTACGGACAAACAGCGCGGCGGTCACCGCCAACAGACAGGCGGCAGACAATGTACCGCCCACAGTATCATAACTCACCAATCCGCCACCTTTTCCGGGGCGGGAGCCCCGCCGATAAAAACACGGCGGAAACAGACTACGAACGGGAAAACGCTCACCTCTACGCACTCCACGAGGAAGGAGGACAGCATGGAACCCGAATTAAACATCCTACCTGCTCTCGTCTACCTGCTCATCTACCACGAGTACGAACGCCGGCGCAGACGACAATGGTGAGTACTGCACCTACGACACACGGGAGGGGGGAGGAGGAAAGCTTACGGCACACACATATGCGACCCCCACCCCCCCAAACTATGTACACACCAATGCAGAGCAACAAGTCACAGTGACACCACCCAAACCCCCCTGAAAAATGCAAAGACATAATTAAATTGTGAATAAAAATTTATGTACAAAATAGGCTCTGAAAAGTATTGGTCAACTAGCCAAAAAATCAATATCAAAATAATTCTATATACAGTGCAATGGATAACCGAGGCAATTAGTCCTGCACATCAAAAGAAAATCGAAGTGTCCGTGGGCCAAAGTGTAACAACACAAGGGCAAAGCCCACACAGGAGACCTGAGTCCTTTGGAGAGAACACTGCAGGGGCATCTGATGAAAAAACTACAGGCACCTCAGGGGGAAGGGAAGGGGGCGGCACCACAGCCACATGAGTCCACGACGCCAGATCCACGAAGGGGCCACCATGCCTACTGTGCCATCCTGGGGAGTGCAAAGCCACAGTCTCTCAAGTCTCTACAGTAGGTGGGTTGCCCACTGTTACATCCTGGGGAGTGCAAAGCCACAGTCTCTCAAGTCTCTCCAGTGGTTGGTTTGCCCACTGTACCATCCTGGGGAGTGCAAAGCCACAGTCTCTCAAGTCTCTACAGTTGGTGGGTTGCCCACTGTGCCATCCTGGGGAGTGCAAAGCCACAGTCTCTCAAGTCTATACAGTAGGTGGGTTGCTCACTGTTCCATCCAGGGGAGTGTAAAGCCACAGTCCATCAGGTGGATTACAGTCTCCACTGGTCAAGGAGGAGGCATGGTGGGCACAGTGAACCGTTAACAGTGCATGCAGGAAGGGCCTAGCGGAGCGGTGCCTGAGACGGCGGGGCCCAGCGGAGCGGTGCTTGAGACGGCGGGGCCCAGCGGAGCGGTGCTTGACAGGAAGGGCCCAGCGGAGCGGTGCCTGAGACGGCGGGGCCCAGCGGAGCGGTGCTTGACAGGAAGGGCCCAGTGGAGCGGTGCTTGAGACGGCGGGGCCCAGCGGAGCGGTGCTTGACAGGAAGGGCCCAGCGGAGCGGTGCTTGACAGGAAGGGCCCAGCGGAGCGGTGCTTGAGGCGGCGGGGCCCAGCGGAGCGGTGCTTGACAGGAAGGGCCCAGCGGAGCGGTGCTTGAGACGGCGGGGCCCAGCGGAGCGGTGCTTGACAGGAAGGGCCCAGCGGAGCGGTGCTTGAGACGGCGGGGCCCAGCGGAGCGGTGCCTGAGACGGCGGGCCCAGCGGAGCGGTGCTTGACAGGAAGGGCCCAGCGGAGCGGTGCCTGAGACGGCGGGGCCCAGCGGAGCGGTGCCTGAGACGGCGGGGCCCAGCGGAGCGGTGCTTGACAGGAAGGGCCCAGCGGAGCGGTGCTTGACAGGAAGGGCCCAGCGGAGCGGTGCTTGAGACGGCGGGGCCCAGCGGAGCGGTGCTTGACAGGAAGGGCCCAGCGGAGCGGTGCTTGAGATGGCGGGGCCCAGCGGAGCGGTGCTTGACAGGAAGGGCCCAGCGGAGCGGTGCTTGACAGGAAGGGCCCAGCGGAGCGGTGCTTGACAGGAAGGGCCCAGCGGAGCGGTGCCTGAGACGGCGGGGCCCAGCGGAGCGGTGCTTGAGACGGCGGGGCCCAGCGGAGCGGTGCTTGACAGGAAGGGCCCTGTTCAGCGGTGCTCTTCTGCATGGCGGGGCCCTGTTCAGCGGTGCTCTTCTGCATGGCGGGGCCCTGTTCAGCGGTGCTCTTCTGCACGGCGGGGCCCTCTTCAGCGGTGCTCTTCTGCACGGCGGGGCCCTGTTCAGCGGTGCTCTTCTGCACGGCGGGGCCCTGTTCAGCGGTGCTCTTCTGCACGGCGGGGCCCTCTTCAGCGGTGCTCTTCTGCACGGCGGGGCCCTGTTCAGCGGTGCTCTTCTGCACGGCGGGGCCCTGTTCAGCGGTGCTCTTCTGCACGGCGGGGCCCTGTTCAGCGGTGCTCTTCTGCACGGCAGGGCCCTGTTCAGCGGTGCTCTTCTGCACGGCGGGGCCCTCTTCAGCGGTGCTCTTCTGCACGGCGGGGCCCTGTTCAGCGGTGCTCTTCTGCATGGCGGGGCCGTCTTCAGCGGTGCTCTTCTGCACGGGGGGGCCCTGTTCAGCGGTGCTCTTCTGCACGGCGGGGCCCTCTTCAGCGGTGCTCTTCTGCACGGCGGGGCCCTCTTCAGCGGTGCTCTTCTGCACGGCGGGGCCCTCTTCAGCGGTGCTCGTCCAGTAAGTCAAGGGAGCCAGACCTGGCCTGGACTCCCTGCTCAGTCGCCCTCCGACCGTGCTGTTGCTGGACCCTTCGGTGACGGAGTCCTGGGCCCTTTGGTGTCCTCCCTAACACCCGGGATGGGGCTTGTGGGGCCCTCCTGCTCCGCGCTCCTGCTGGCTGACTTCTCCGCCCTGCTGCCCTTTCGCTCCTTAGATGGGGCTCTCGGGCCCTTGCCTCCCCTAGATGTTGTGGCTGGTGAAGTGGGCGAACTTTGCTCCTTGGGGGCAGCCGTGTCAGTCCTCTCACGGCGGCCCTTTAGTTTCCTGGTCCTCTTGCCTGGGGTGGGGGCTGGCTGTCCCCTTGCTGCTGATTGAAGTGTCACTGCTGGCAAAGGGTGGACTCCAGAACCCATGCACCACAGTGACACTCGAAGCTGGGCTGGTGGTGGCTGAGGTGCTCTTGGGACTCTTTGCAGATGGAGGGGGTGGGTCATTGGAGGGAAAGAGGTTAAGATTAGCGAGGAAAAGTTTTTTAGGACCAAGGTAAAGGGTAGGAGAAGTGGTGATGGGAGTGGAGGAAGAGGATGTGGTTGTAGGAGAGTCAGGTGTGCTGTCTTTGGGTGCAGGTGCTTGTGCTGGAGGCTGTCGTGAGGTGGATGGCTGTTGGGTGGGTGTCTGCCTGCGTTTGTGTGTCTTGGAAGAGGGGGTGACAGACACAGTGGGAGAGGACACAGGGGACATGTAAATGGTAGTGGGGGTGGTGACTGCACGTGTGCGGACTGTACTGGAGGGTGTGCTGGTGATGGAAGCACTGGCTGATGGTGGTGTGCATGCAGGTGTGAGTGTAGACGTCACAGGGAGGGAGGAGGGAGACGAGGAGGAGGGGGACACAGAGGTGGTAGTGACTGTTGGAATGTCTGCATCTGGGTGTTGCTTGCGTGAATGCTTGTGGGTTCTGTGGTGCTTGTGTCTGGATGAGCTGCCCTTGGGTGTTGAGGTGTGTGCAGGCTGGTCTGATGGTGTGGATGGGATAGGCTGAGGAACAGGAGACAGAGACAGGGTGGAGGCAGTCAGAAGAGGGAGGCTGGAAACAGGGACAATGGCTGCCGTCAGTGCTGAGGCCAGAGCATTGAACGATCGTTGATGGGCAGCCTGACCCGAATGAATGCCCTCCAGGTAGGCATTGCTCCGATGCACCTCCCTTTCTACCCCCGGATGGCATTCAAAAGGGTAGTCTGCCCAACAGTGATGGTCTGAAGGAGGTCACTGAGGGCAGCAGGGGTGACAGGGGCAGGGGCTGAGGTGCCTGGGGCGAAGGAGACGCCCGCCTTCCTGGGCGAGCGGGCACAGAGCGTAGGCTGAGGGGCTGCTCTGAGGGCGGGGCTGGTGCGCTGGGTGGCGGCTGTACCTGTAGAGGCGGGGGGCCCGGATGTTGCCGCCACCGCTAGGGAGCTCCCATCCGAGGACGTGTCGGTGTCACTGGTGTCACCACCGGTCCCCGTTGTGGTTCTCCCCTCGCCCTCCGGATCACTGGTGCCCTCGGTGTCTGTTCCTGGGCCCACCGGGGCCTTGTGACTTGCAGCTCCCTCGTGCTCCGATGCCAATTCTCCTCCGCCTGATGATGCTAATGCACACATGCACAAGAAGATGAAGAAGAAGGGTGGGGGGAGAAAAACGAAGACCAGGTTGAGTGCATGCAATGTCAACACCGTTGGCGGAGAGGACAGACACAGGAGCCTCATGCACTAAGCCGTGCATTCGGGGTACACTACTCAGTACTTCTGACTAGGACAACAGGTCTAGAGACGACAAACGTGCACATGTGTGATGCTGGACCATCGATAGCTGTACTTGTCACCCTACAGAGGTGGGGGCCGGGAGCACAGGGCCATTCCTAAAGGAGAGGACTACACTACAGAAAGCGCCCTGGCCTAATGTCACCCACAACCCTCCTCCCCCACCCAGACGCCTCCACTGCGCAGAAAGATAGCAGAATGTGCTGATACTCACCCCCTTGTGTCTGCTGTGATGTCCTCAAGCGCCCATCCAAATCAGGGTAGGCCACCGCCAGGATCCGGGACATCAGGGGGGTCAGGGTACGACTGGCACCCCTCCTAGGTTGGGAGGCCATCCCCAGCAGTGACTCAGCGGTCTTCCTGGTCCCGCGGCGGATGTCCTCCCACCTCTTGCGGCAGTGCGTGCCCCGTCTGACGTGGACCCCCAGGGCCCGGACTTCCTTGGCGATGGCACGCCAAATGTCCACTTTCTGATGGGCGCTGACCTATTTGACATGTACAGGGTGGGAAGGAAAAATTCATCACTTTTCTGCATGTTAGATGTGATTGGCCCCCCCTCCCCAACCTTGCCATATGGCACATGCTCTCATCTGTCGTGCGTTGCACTCCTCATTCGCCCCCCACCCCACCAACTTACATCCACCCCACTCCACACAGGCATAGGCCATTCAATGTGCACCCAGTGTACTTACCTGATGGTCTGGAGGACCGTAGAGTAACGCATACTGGGGGAGGACCCCATCCACAATTTTCTCCAACTCCTCAGACGTGAAGGCAGGGGCCCTTTCCCCAGTCGCAGCAGCCATTGTCACTTCCAGACCAAGGTCACAGCAGCACTTGCAGTATAGGTCCTCTCCTGTGGATGATCAGGTCTCGAGTGATTAAGCAGATAGAAAATGGTGGTCACGCCCGCGGCGGTGCGTACCGCGGCGGTGCGTACCGCGACCGCCGGCGCACCTCGTCATTGGCTCCTGAAACCCATAGGCTTCAATGTTAACCAATGCGGCTTCGTATAGCGGTCTTCGACCGCCTACCGCCACGGTGTGCCACGCCAGCGCATTGACCTCACATCCCATTGTCCCACTTCACAGGTCAGGCAGCCGCCATTTCAAGGGCCCACATGGCATAATTTGTACTGCATCACACAGGCCTAGGCCTTGCATTGCCACACATACACGCCTTCCAATACATAGATAATCGTGTGCTCGGCATGCTGTGGTGAACGTACCTGTGATTTGCTTGACTCTGTGCTCCATGTTGTCCTTCCTAGGCACCGTCCGCTGGGACTTGCGAGGAGAAGGATGAATCCTCGCGTGTACCGACCGCTGGTGGACCTGTCGACAATGGAAGAACGCCATATCATACTACGATACCGACTTGACTGAGCCACTGTACATGAACTGTGTGCCCAGCTGGAGCCAGCCCTGATGTCCCCCATCCGCCAACCCACAGGAATTCCCCCTCTAGTGCAGGTTCTGTCAGTCCTCCATTTTTTGGCAAGTGGCTCATTCCAGACAACAGTGGCCATGTCATCTGGAATGTCTCAGCCTATGTTTTCAAAAATTTTGTCTAGAGTGTTGTCTGCCCTGACGAAACACATGCGGAGCTACATTGTATTCCCTGAGGAGGTTGATTTGGCCACTGTGAAGGGTGATTTTTATGCCCTTGGACATATCCCCAACATAATTGGTGCCATTGATGGGACCCATGTGGCTTTAGTACCCCCAAAAGACGATGAGCAGGTGTACAGAAACAGGAAAAGTTACCATTCTATGAACGTCCAGGTGGTCTGTTTGGCTGACCAGTACATCTCCCATGTGAATGCCAAGTTCCCTGGGTCAGTGCATGACGCGTATGTGATGCGTAATAGCAGCATCCCTTATGTGATGGAACAGCTACAGAGACAACGTGTGTGGCTAATTGGTGACTCTGGTTACCCCAACCTGCCTTGGCTATTGACCCCAGTGAGGAATCCCCGGACCAGGGCAGAGGAACGGTACAATGAGGCCCATGGGCGAACTAGGAGGATCATAGAAAGAACCTTTGGCCTCCTGAAGGCCAGGTTTAGGTGCCTGCATATGACAGGGGGATCCCTGATGTACTCACCAAAGAAGGTGTGCCAGATCATCGTGGCCTGCTGTATGCTTCACAATCTGGCATTGCGACGTCAGGTGCCTTTCCTGCAGGAAGATGGTCCAGATGGTGGTGTTGAAGCAGCTGTGGAGCCTGCGGAGAGTGAAGAGGAGGAAGACGAAGAGGACGACCCAGACAACAGGGACAGAGTTATCCAACAGTATTTTCATTAGCACACAGGTAAGAATCACCCACGCCATTTAACATTTACTGAAAGCCCCCTGCATCTTTACTTTGTGTATTTCCCCCCAGTTCTTTTAAACTGATGTTTGATTTTCCCTTCCCTTTTCAGTGCTGTATGACCCACTGCGTGACTTCTGCTTGGTTAGCCCATGGACTAATGCTTATTGACATCGGTATGTTGTCAGCACAAAAATAACAGAACATTATTGATCAGTAATGTGTTATACATTTGTAAATAATACAGGCTGACTCCTGAATGATTTCAGTGCAATGAGTGATTTATTTTTAGTGCTAGATATTGGTACATGATATTAAAACGGTGATGGGTGAGGGTGGAGTTATGTCCATGGCAGAGTCCAGTTCTCAGTTTCACAGGTGCATTTTCCATATGCCTGTGGAAGGATGGAGCAGGGGCAGTTCAAGGTTGGACAGGGTGACACTGTGGGACAGTGGGATGACATCAGGGGGTATCTTATGCTGGCGGGGGTCTTGGCATCCTACTCTGTCTTCCTATGAGATCTCAGGTTCCTCTTGCGGGGTGGTTGTTCTTCAGCAGGAGGTGAGGTTCTGGTGGGCCGTCGTTATGTGGGGGCCTCCTGACCAGTAGCGCCGGCGGAGGTGGTAGGCTGTTCCTGGCTAGTGACAGGGGCCCTTTGTGGTGCCACATGGTCCCGCAATGTGGTTTCTATCCGGTTGAGGGCCTGGACTATGGTCCCCATAGCGGTAGCGATGTTCCTGAGTTCATTGCTGAACCCCATGTAGCGTTCCTCCTGCTGTGCCTGGATCTCGGTGAACCTGGCCAGTACCGTCGCCATCGTCTCCTGGGAGTGATGGTATGCTCCCATGAAGGTGGTGAGGGCCTCTTGGAGAGTGGGTTCCCTGGGCCTGTCCTCCCCCCCTGTCGCACAGCAGCCCTCCCAGTTGCCCTGTTTCCCCGGGCCTCTGTCCCCTGGACGGTGTGCCCACTACCACTGCCCCCAGGTCCCTGTTGTTGTTGGGGTGTTGGGTCAGCCTGGGTGCCCTGTAGTGGCGGACACACCGCTGCTTGACGCGTCCTGGAGACAGAGGCATGGGCCCGCTGGGTGGGAGCTGTGCTGGTGTTCCCAGAGGGGGTTGGGTCTGCTGTGGCCTGTGTCTGTGTGTGGGGAACCGACTGTCCAGAGGTCCCCGATGGTCCGGGCTGGTCATCAGGTTCTAGGTCGACAGAGCTGCTGTCCTCGCTGGGGGCCTGTTCTGGGGGTGGGATGGACAAATCTGGACCCTCCGTGGCGGTGTGTTGGCGTTCGGGCCCTGCAGGGGTAAAGGAGTATGGTTATTGTTTCTGTGTGTGCCATGGCGTGCATTTTGAGTGCCCTTGTCCCCCAGTGCTGGCATTCCCTTGTGGGAGGTGTTGTGAGGGTGGTGGGGGGGGGGTGTATGGGTATGTGCAATGGTCATGCTTTGGTGCTGGCTGTCTATGGTTTGTGTTGGCATTCAGGGGTTGGTGTTGTTTAGGGTGGGTTGTGCTGGTGAGACATTGGCAGGGAGGTTGTGTGCTGGGGGGTTGAGATTGGGGGTGGGGGGGGAGGGGGTTGGCATGCTGGTGGTTGGGGGGGGGTGAAGTAGTTGAGATTTGACTTACCAGAGTCCATTCCTCCGTGTACTCCAGCGAGGCCATCAGGATGCAGGATGTTTACTACCTCTTGCTCCCATGCTGTGAATTGGGGTGGAGTGGGTGGGGGTCCGCCACCAGTCTTCTGCACAGCGATGTTGTGTCGCGACACCATCGAGCGCACCTTCCCCCGTAGGTCGTACCATCGCTTTCTGATATCTTCCCGATTTCTGGGATGCTGTCCCACAGCGTTGACCCTGTCTACGATCCTTTGCCATAGCTCAGCCTTCCTTGCTATAGTGGTGTGCTGCACCTGTGTGCCGAAGAGCTGGGGCTCAACCCTTATAATTTCCTCCACCATGACCCTGAGTTCTTGGTCCGAGAACCTGGGGTGTCTTTGGGGTGCCATGGGGTGGTGTGGATGAGGCGTGGGGTGGTGTTTGTGGTGATGTGCGTGGTGATATGTGGTGATGTGTGCGTAAATGTGGTGTGGGTGATGAAGTTGGGTTCCTGTGTGTGTTGGGGTTTTCGATTGCTGTGCTCGCTCTCTCTATCTCTATCTCTATCGCCTTCTCTCCGATTTCCAACTAGTGGGGGTTTGTGGGTGATGTGGGTGTGTGTTTTATAGTTGATTGGATGTGTGGGAGTGTTGTTTGTATGTGTGTCAGGTGTGTGTATTTCAAATTGTCCAATGTGGCTGTGTTTTGGAGCTGTGTGTGTATTTTGAGCGCGGCGGTGTGTACCGCCAATTGAATACCGCGGTTGAAAGACCGCCGCGTGGATTCGTGGGTCAGAATGGCATGGGCGTGTTTGTGTTGGCGTGACGGTGGAGGTTTGGTCATCTCCAGTTTTCCGCGGCCCGCTGATGCGGCGGCCTTCCTTGGATGTCGGGTTTTTGGCGGTTTCACAGTTGGTGGTCAGAATGACCGTGGCGGTTTACCGCGGCCGCGGCGGTAGAATGGCGGACTTCTGACCGGCGGTAAGGGCCTTTTACCGCCGAGGTCAGAATGACCCCCAAAGTCCCCTACAAATAAATAAAATCAAAATAGATAAAATAAGTATACAACAATTTCTTACAAAAGTTTGTTAATACAAAAAAAAGCAGAAGAAGCCACATGGAATTCTTGCACAGTGGAGTATCGATGCATTTCGAAAAGGTGATGAGGCCTAAGAACGTCCTTTGTAGTGACCTTCAGTAATGGAACTAGTTAACAGATCAGTGTCCACCAAAGTCAAATATTGTCACAGTCGGATGAACTAAAGGGAAACATTGAAGGATGCTAGAAAAAGGTTAAAGCACTCCTTCGCAAGGACCTGGAATAAACAATGATTTTCTCAATGGTAAACTCTTTTTTAAAATAAAAATATATATCACTATTTCTCCCACGAGGGACAGCAGCATTCTTGTGTCTCTTTGCAAGGTGCTATATCAAATTAGTATTCAATGTAGGTGCAGGAGGGCTTGATCCAGGCAGGGGTTCAGTATATCCACGTAAGATAATTGCACAAACGTGAAGATTTTTGTGAGTGACTGAGTGAGGGAGTTTATTAGTAATGCTTAGCAAGAGTGAATGCTACTGAATGTAATTAGCACAAATTATGAAACAAAATATAACACAAACTATAGACAAATTCTGGCAACTGAGATAGCCAGATTAACAATTTGCAAAATCAACCATACATATATCAACAGATATAGATTCAGATTAGGAAAAAGTCGTGTAACAGTAAATCACTATATATATATACATATATGTATATATATATATATACATATATATATATATATATATATATATATATATATATATATATATATATATACATCTAAGATAGTGAATGTCTCCTCAAAACAACGATTGGCTGGGTTAGCAACTCAGTTATATTTATCCTGCCTAGCAACGAAGGGGGTTGAATTAGCTGATGTGTTTTTAATTGCAGATTTAATTAGGTTTATATATTTTATGATTTCATGTTTACCATAAGGAGAACATTTATACATATATATGTATATATATATATATATATGTATATATATATACGTATATATATATATATATACATATATGTATATATATATATATATATATATATATATATATATATATATATATATAAATGTTCTCCTTATGGTAAACATGAAATCATAAAATATATAAACCTAATTAAATCTGCAATTAAAAACACATCAGCTAATTATATATATATATATATATATATATAAATGTTCTCCTTATGGTAAACATGAAATCATAAAATATATAAACCTAATTAAATCTGCAATTAAAAACACATCAGCTAATTCAACCCCCTTCGTTGCTAGGCAGGATAAATATAACTGAGTTGCTAACCCAGCCAATCGTTGTTTTGAGGAGACATTCACTATCTTAGATGTCTCAAAAGGGACAGAGCAAAACGGAGCTCTGGGGCAGATGGTGTTGTCTGAGTGGGCTAGAAGCTCACAAGCAATAGAGGAACACAGAGCACCGGCGTTGGGGGGGAGGAAAGCTTGCAGGGGAAAAGCACATGAGGGGCAGAGCAACACAGAGGGTGGTTGAAACACACAAGGGAGAGGGCAACATGAAGCATGGGGGTGAGGAAGTTTTCAGGGGGAAGTACCCGATGTAGGAGAATAACCCTGAACGTGGGGGCAGAGTTGTTTTGCAGGTGGGGGAAGCACACAACGGAGAGAGAAACCCGGATCAGGGCGGCAGCGAGCCCCGGGGGTGGGAGAGGGTTCAAAGGAAGAAGCATACGACAGAGAGAGCAATAC
This sequence comes from Pleurodeles waltl, assembly GCF_031143425.1. Taxonomy (NCBI): domain Eukaryota; kingdom Metazoa; phylum Chordata; class Amphibia; order Caudata; family Salamandridae; genus Pleurodeles; species Pleurodeles waltl. The sequence goes on from NC_090448.1 coordinate 71,510,837, forward strand.
TGAGAGGGGTTGTTGTATGAATAATAGTAAGAGGAAGACAGCAACACAGAGTGCTGGTATGTTTTGTGGTGGAGAAACACATAAGAAAGAGCAACACAGAGCACGGCGCAGGGGTGTTTTTGGGGGAGAAGCACATGTGGGAGAGAACAGGAGGTAAGGTTGGGGAAAGCACATGAAGGAGTGAGCTGGAAAACACATAGATTCTCATGGAGTACTTAATCTAAAAGAAAAATAAGCATTTGCAATGCAATGAGTCTCGCATTTGCTCGAGTTAGAGCTATTAGCATTGTGAACTCCTAACCGGACTTTTCTTGCCATATAAATTGAAAATAAAAAGTAATACAGTTTCACATAAGCTAACCGATTCAAAGCGCCACGGCATCAGCGTGAAGCAGCACACAAAAGGAACAAGCATTTGCAATGCAATGGGTCTTGCGTTTGCTCGAGGTAGAGCTATTAGCATTGTAAACCCCTAACCGGACTTTTCTTGCCACATAAATTGAAAATGAAAAGTAAAACAGTTTCACATAGCTAACCCGACTTTTCTTGCCGTATAAACTGAAAAGTAAAAGTTTCACATAAGGGAGCCGACGGCCGCCATCAGTGCAACACAGACACACAAAGGGAAATAAAAGTTCACTCGCAGTGAAACCTATCAGCAAAAGAGCAATTATCCATGTAACCAGCAAAAGTGCAATTATCTATGTAACTGGCAAAAGTGCAATTACCTATGTAACAGGATCGATGTTATGCAAAGCGCTTGACTACTGCCCAGCGAGATTGCGCTGCTAAATAAAGAGAAAAAGTAGTCCACAAACCGGACGGAAAACATGGAGCCTTGTATGTTTTCAGTAGTTGGTCTGTGCGCTCAAGGAGGGCTAAACACCGGAAAAGGCATGACGTATGCACGCCTTTCACTAATGAAAGCAAGCAGATTTTAAAAGGCAAGCCCACGAACCAATAAAAGTGACTGACGTGAAATGGGCGTGGTTAGAAGCCCAAAGAGAGATTACAATACGGGACGGAGCGCTTTGCTCTCGCCCCTAAAAAGAAGTTCGCTTGCAGTCAAACGTATCGGCAAAAGTGCAATCAGCCACGTAACAGGGGAAATGTCCAAGGCGGTAACTAAACCGCCCCAAGGAGGGACAAATATAAAGCATTTACCAACGAAAATAAAGGATTTTTGAAGGGCAACCCCATGAACGAGTGATAGTGATGGGCGTGCAGTGGGCGTGGTTAAAAGCCCAGATACGTCGGAAAAGCAGCACTTGCACACTGCTATGCTCAACCTAAAAAGTTACCTAAAAGTGAGCAATGAAAAGATACAAGTCAGCCAAGCATGTGAGTGCTAAAGAGGCTGTGACCCAACACAAGATGGAGAAGATGGGACAAGGAAAGCCATCATATGAGAAGCAAACAAATAAAAGTGACAAAAGGTAAGCAATCGGCGGGCTGTGAGCCCACTGTAGGTAACCCCAAAATATTTTTTTTTCAAGCAGACTGCTTGCACTGTCCAGTAGACGAGACCTAAAAAATTAGTATCACAGTTGCGCCTTCAAGGAACAGTGACATTATCACTTTCCCCCTGGGTTGATCCATCACCATAGTGCCCAATGTAGGCCAAGAAGGGCAGGAGCAATGGAAGATTTTCGGGATGCCCACTTAGGATGAATGTACATACAATTACATCTCTTACATAAGTGGCTATCCTGAACATCTGGCGTGGATCTGACCTTCCACGGCCTAGGATGGACATTCCTGATTGAAAGATGCCATTGGCGATCACATTTTGTGTCTGCTCCGAAGCAAGTTACCTCGACTGTGGCACGCAGGAGTCCTCGTTCATCCTGTTATGACCCTAAAGCATATTTTACATAATGTGCACAGTGAATCTGAGGTTTATGGGAAAAGTTGTCTTGCCTGAAGACATTCAAGAAAATTGTAACACTCTCTCGAAAGCACGAAAAATTAGTCCTGCACTGGGAAGCGCCAGAAGCCAAAATTACCTCTGCTTCTTGGGCACAAGCAAGACCAGTGCACTGGAAATAACTGGCATTAGCTTTACTGGAGTGACCAGGTTACTATGGTAACAGTCGGCCGGCGCACTCGTTCCCTCTTAAGCATTTATTATGATTGAGGGGTTTCTTTGCTTTCTATTCACAATGTTATGAAGCGAGTTCACGTTTCTAAACAAAAAATAAACACGTTAAGCCTCATTGGTTAAAGGCTGTGGCTTTTTCTCGGGCGTTTAAAGTGCTGTGTGAGCGACAGTGGGATGGGACCGACGGGGATAATTTTATCGAAGCCTGTTCTGGAGAGCCCAGGGGTGAGTGGATTTCACACCAAACCCTACAGAATGTCACTTAGGCCTGATTACACAGCGCTTTAACCTGCACAAACCTCTCTAGGTAGTAGCTGGAGAAAGTTGCGGGAAAAACGATGGGACTCAGTGTAAGAAGGGTTGTAACTTTTTTACCACGTGTGGTCTCATCTTCACTTCGGAGCAAAAGCCAAGGGAGCTGCAGTCACAGATGGAGAATGGCTGAAGGTGAGGCCTGGGCAGAATTTCGATTTCACTGGAGTAATCAGAATAATTTCAGTGTTTCCACACTACTCTGTGATGCGTAACTACCGATAATTACGAAATTACTCCTGCTCGCATAATAAGGAGTAGTTTGTGGAAAAAAATCCTACTGCAAGAGTACGTTTAGCGAGAATGAGTGGCCACATGCGCTTGCTTTTTATCACTGTTTCTTACTGCAAAATGCCCCCTTGCATCTAGTTTGGACGCAAGGGTGCTTTTTGCGGTAAGAAAATAGCACTAAATGCCAGTAGTAAGTTAGTGGCGAATCCTACCCCAAGAGCACATTTACAGAGCGCAAGCGACTGCTCACACTCGCTATTCGTGTTCGGTTGCAGTTAGAGCTATTTCTTAGCCCATAAAGCATCCATCTGGGATGCGAGGGGGCATTGCTCACTAATAAATAGCATTAAATGACGAATTACTCTTCTCCCATAATTCAAGCACAACCTTGTAGAATTCTTAGATAACTCTGTGTGATTACGCTACTCAGAATTACTCCCACCCCTACTAAAGGTGTAAACTGTGAGGTTCAGTCATGACACACAACAATTTACCCTACATCTACATTGATGGAGCAGTACTAGGCAGCAGTACCACCTCCAGCGTAAACAGCTGTTGTAAAAGGAGGGGCCACAAACGTGCAACAGTTGCACTCCTGAGCTCACCAGCCTCTTCAGTGAGACTTAGTGGGTGGAGTTGACATAATGAAGTAGAGTATACATAACTGTGGAGTGCAACTGAATGAGGGTCAAAACTCAGGGGCTGATTTAGATATTGGCGGGCGGGTTTCTGCATCTCATCAGTGACGGATATCCTGTCCGCCAAAATCTAAATCTCATAGGAAATAATGGAATTTAAATTTCGGCAGGCAGGATTTCCGTCACTATTGTGACGGAGTAACCCGTCCGCCACTATCTAAATCAGGCCCACAGTGTGACAGTAAGTTATTCTGGGAACCCTAACAGACTGGAGAGTCAAGAATATGAGGATTCAACTAAGCCTCCTTTCCAGACAGAGAGCATTATTTTAAAGTGAACTGAAGCCACAGTGAATGCATGCCACAAGGTCTATCTTTGTTTGTGAAGCCGCTCACAAATGAGTACATCAGAAAAAAGCCGACCTGCAAATATTAATGAACAATGATGATTTGACCCTTGTCATAAGCACAGACCAAGCCTCCCTGAGGGCCTATTAACAAGTTATGTGGATTTACGTGCAGAGACAGCAGGTGGCTGGAATTAACGATTCCCGCAGACAAATTCTCCTATTCCGAGTGATCTCCAAAGAATGGGGAATAACCATGTAGACCTGATTTTTCTGGGTGAGTTTCTGCACAGTATTTGCTTTTCAGTGGGGATTAACATTGCCCTTTGCCCCCTGCTCTAAGCAGGTGTTAAACGGGGGCAGAAGGCCGGTGTGGATGGTAGGTGGTGAGTGGTGTGAGGGGTTGAGGAAGTATCAGTAAGCAGTGGAGGAAGTGGCCTGGCCACACATGCGTCTCCTGTGTCATAGAAGGGGGTCCAGTGGGGGCCAAGTACTGGGCTAGCTGGACTTGAAGACAAAGCCTAAGCAATTTTCTAACCATTAAAATTAGACCCATCGTTACCTCATCCGGGGAATCTGGGTGCAGAAACTCCAGTCCAGTTATCATTGGCCAAAGCAGTGTCCTCCCCAGTGATACTGCTTCGCCCAACTTATAATCTGGGGTCTCAGTGTGCCACACGAAGTGTACAGAAAGACTGAACAAACCGCTATGTATCCTTTGTGTAGATGCAGACATTTCTGCCCCGTTGCATGCTTTGTTGATCATGTGCAGCATGACACATTTAATAACACAGGACCGCAGACAGACATCTCGGTAGGAGGAGTTGGCCAAAGCTGGCGAGTATTCAAGACTGGATGTTCCAGAAGAATGGGCCTGGGCTCTTCACAGGATGCTTATTATCTGAACTGTGTTAATGGTTGACTGGCTGTACCCAGAGCATAATGTGTAGAACAAAATAAGTGCCAGGTCCTAAAGCCTTTCTTAGGAGCCACCAAGGTACTGCCAAGTGCGTCAATTATCGAAAACCAAGGCTGCTCATCCCTGATTCCACCTGATGCCTCTTTTGCCCACTACCCCACAGTTCCTGTTGTTTTACCTCACACTTACAGGTTATTTTCCATCCCTTTCTCTCTTCATCACTATTCTGCTTTTTTCTCTTCCTCCCCGTCTCCCTTTTGTGACTTGCACCCTCTTGCTTTGTGTCAAAGACTGATAACGAAACATAAGTCCTGATCCCGAATGATGAGTGCTGGTATCCAGCAGCTGCTGCCACTGGCACAAGTTAAGCAGCGTCCAAACTTCGGCCTAAAGAGTTGTCTGTAATGAGGTGCTCAGTTAGCAGGACTCAAATGTATACCATAATACATAAGTTTCTGGTTGCTGTCACATGATAAATGTGTACAATGAACACAAGCAGGTGTCTTGCTGAGTTCCTGGGAATGAGAGTTTCCAAATGAGCAAGCTCATCTTGGCATGTGATAGCTCAGAAGCCAAAATGCAAAGTGGTTTCACATCAGAGATAAGCACTTCCTGCAGTCAATGTTAGTATTTCCTGGAAATTCCAGAAGAAACCCACCAAATTTATGTCATTGTATGAGGTCATTGATAGCAAATTCACTATTTTATTCCTTTCATTGGGATTTCATGCAGTGTAATGCAAGGTGGATTTGTAGAGCGCTGTTTGTCATCCATGAGTGTATCCAAGTACTAAGTAGGTGACAGTAGGCGTGTGGTGAGGCTGGGCCTGAGTACAGACAGTCTAAATGATCCAGCAAGAAGACTAATTGAATTGCCAGGTCACCAGCTTCTTGAGGGATTCAAGATGTGAGAAGGAGGCCATCATGTGTAGGGTGAGGTTATTCCAGGATTTGGCGGTTTGGTAGGAGCATGATTGACCTCCCGTTCTGCTTGTGTGGATGTGGGTTGTGTGTGTGAGTGAGAGTGATGCTGAGCAAAGTTGGCTGGTGTGTTGGTGGAAGTGTAGCCCTTGAATGAGGTATGCAGGCCCTGTATTGTGTAATGACTTGAATGCATGTGTGAGAAGTTTGAACTGGCAGGGCTTATGGATAAGGAGCAAGTAGAGCTCTCAGAGGAGTGATGTGGGATCGTCACAGGAGGTCGACGACGAGTCTGGCAACAGCATTTTGGATGTTTTCAAGTCCGTGAAGAAGATGGGGTGGGATGCCGGCAAAGAAAGAGAGTGTGTTGCCATTGTTCAATCTGCTTGTGATTAGGGCCTGTGTGATGGTACGTCTGGTATCATTCGAGCCACTTGAGAAGATTTTTTACGTAACATGCAGAGGATATGGAAGCATGTGGAGGTGATAGTGTTGACCTGGGACGCCATAGTGAGGTTGGTATCCAGGATGAGACCTAGGTACATAGCATGTCCAGCTGGAGTGGGGGGGTGTCCAAGTTTCGTGGGCCACCAGGTGGAATCCCAAGGTGAGCTCTTATGCCAAAGATCAGCACTTCAGTCTTGTTGGTGTTGAGCTTCAGCAGTTCTCTTTCATCCAATTGGCCATGCTGGCCATGCATTGTTTGAAGTTTGTCTTAGTGGTGACAGTGTAGTCTGAGATGGGAAAAATAGCTGAGCGTGTCATCAATGCAAGAGATAATGTTGCTTCTGTGGGAGCTGATGATGTTAACCAGAGAAGCAGGTACATGTTGAAAAGTGTAGAGCTGAGTGGTGATCACTGTGGGACTCAGCAGATGAGGTCCTTGGGTTCTGATGTGACTGGGGTGACCCTGACTCATTGTGTTCTTCTGTAGAGGAAGCTATCAGTGTGAGTGTGGTCCTTGTATTCCTGCTGTGTGTGCAGTCTGACGATGAGTGTTTGGTGGGAAACTGTGTTGAAAACGGCAGAGAGGTTGAGGAGGATAGGGGCAGCGATCTGTCCACAGTCAAGGATGGTTCATATGTCGTCTGTGGCAGCGATGAGGGTTGTTTTGGTGCTGTTGTACTTGGCCAGTAGCATTCGCGAAAAATTAATTGAAAGCAAAAATCACACCAAGCACCAGCAGGTGACTCATTAGTAGAGAACATTTCTCTCACCCTGGTTTTACTTTTCCACAAAATATTTTCTGTCTAAACAGTCTGTTAATCACACAAAATGTAGAACATGGATAAAACTAAGAAATGTTACAAAATGTGCTTAGTATGAAACTTGAGAATTCCACAATATTTCTCCCACATGAAGAATTCACCCGAATCAGTTTAGGTATTGAAGGTGAGCGATGCAATGAAATTGGAGCATGCTCATAATTCTAAAACACGTGGACAGCTTTGTACCAAAATACGTAACACACAGAGTAAATGTGATGATTTTAGAGAAGGACTTTCCGACAACCCATAACACACCTGATGGCTTCTAGTGAGTTCCTCTCAAGTTGAGGCGCCCGGGATACATTATGGAATGATTGTGAAGTATGTTTCTCAGGAAAACTCACCAGCATGATGTGTTGTTACAGTTTGTTACTCCTGAGTCCGTCCCCACAAAGAGAGAGGATTCTCATGACGTTGGGATAGACTCTTATTATTACTACAAGATACATGGTTCTTTTAAATTTCTCCAAGTAGTCAGTTCACCTGGAACTGTATTGCGTTGCATGAGTGACAGGCAATGCTTAATTTGAGCTGGAGGGTTCTGGTGCCGGGCACCAGCACTTATTTTGGAGGGCTGGCAATTAGTTTACTGCGTCAAGTATTTCCTGCGAGCAAAAGACACATATGGGAAAGATGGAGGAAGAGAAAAATGAAAAATCGTCACAAAGGGAGAAAGCAGAAAGCTGCAAGAGTGAGCTGAAGGGGCAGGGTGTGGCTGTAAATGGATTAAAGAGGCACGATATGGCAGGCACACTTGAATGCAGCAGACTAGTGTTTCTAAAGAGAGCTTTGGGCACCGGCACATTTTTTTTTTACAAATTAGGGACTGGCGACAGGACTGGTGCAAATAAATCTAGACCATGAGGGTTATTGTGAAAGATAACATGATCATTATGAGAGGGACACCAGGATGATTACAACCAACCTAAAGCGGAAAAGGCTAGTGTTGCCAGAGACATTTAACTGGAAGACAGCATTAGATACTCGAGAACAGGCCATTAAACGGTAAGTGACTGTCCCTTGCTAGAACAAATGTTTTGTCTAATAATATGTGATCGGTACTTTCGTTAAATAGGTTTTTAATGCAACTAAATATGGTAATATTACATTTGAAAAGTATCAAATTTGTACCTGCACTGCTTGCACAAAGGTATATTATTTGGAAGTAGTTACACAAAATTTCTATAAAGGTTACCGGAGGTACAAGGTACAGATTGTGCATGTGTATATTCATTGCTGACAGTTTATGATGCTCGAAGAAAACTGAAGGGTGGAATCCAGCCCTGTGCTCGGATCCAGTAAGCGGATAGAATACTGTGCTGGAGCCTGGGCCCATTTGTATTTCACCATTAGTAACAGAGAAGAGACCAGACTTGTACTCGTTAAGAAAAGAGTGCTATGGTTATTCTGAAATAAGTTAAAGCCCCATCCTCGAAGCATGTAAGTTACCCCACTGCATTAGTTAATATTAATTCTGTAGATATTGTGTTCAGGACAAGAAATATCTTTCTTATTTCAAGTGCCCGATGCAGCTGTTCTAGTTTTCAAGGAGTGCCTCACTGTTGGATTAGGAGTGTCCCATAAATAGTGTGCAGGTGTGCACAACAGCATGTGTATCTGGTATCTTGACTTTCATCTTGTCCGCTCTTCAACCTAATCTAATGTGTGTGCAGAGGCCTAGACATGTCTCTAGCTATGTGATGCCCCGGAGCTGTTCAGCAACCTGGAGGGTGCACCTAGCGTGGTGGGCAGAGGACTACCATCCCGCCCCTGGGTATAGCGTAGCACATAATGTTTGAAAGATTAATAGTGTAACTAGGCCTTTTTACCTGAAGGCTTCTATTTCACGTGGGACTGGGCTACTGTCCCCACATGTGCAAAGGTCTGTTGTTATGTATGTATAGCCACAACCTTGAGCCAGCATCTTGTGTGTCTTGTGTGCATACAAGTCTACCTGTACAGTGATGAGGCTATGTTTGTGAATGAACACAAGTACTGAGGCCAGTGGGACTCATTTTGGATACCTGGCCTGGCATAGCACAAGATGGGAGTGGAGGACAGCTCTCCTAGACAGCAGAAGGGCTTTGCCTGAATTACCAAGATGGCCAGGAAGCAGGGGATACAGACACTGACTTGAGCAGGATGGAGAAGAATCACCTTTAGAAATTCCATGAGGCCTATTCTTAGCAAGGAGCTGCTGATTAGTTCTTATTGGGCATATTGCTGGGACTGCAGATTCTGTTCTGCATGGTGACGTAGTTTCTAGGTGAGGCCTGCCCTTTTGTCCAACCCGAATACTGCTTCAGTTTCGCTGATGACAGCCTGGTGCAGAAACCTCACACTTCATTTGGCCTTTGTTGTGGGTGCTCTACTTTGCAGGCAGTCCCAGTGCAACTCAAGCGCCTTCTTCGTAGAATCACAGATACCATGAACTCCTGGTTGGGGGCAGAATTTGGCCATACAGAGTGCCCGATTCAAAATGGTGTTCACTCCACTGGAAGCTAGGGGAAACTCCCATCAAGAAACAGCAGAATGTATTCCTATGAGATCAGTTCCTATTCAGGCACATTAAAGGCAGTGCTAGCGAGGGCAAGGCACACATTTGTTCCTTGGATTTTAAGTGTGCTTTTAGCCCCCTTGCTATACACTTTTGCCCATGAGTTTTCTCAGCAGATTGGATCTTCTTGTTTGAGTTATCCTTTTGTCTGTTGCTTTGGGTGGCCTTGCTCTTTCATTATACTTTTTTATCAAGTAATAAGGGATCACGCCTATCACCTTATTGCTTCTTTTTTAAGCAATAGAGAGCAGAATAGTGGCCATTGGGGATTTTCATTCCAAATCTTTCCCCCCTTCCTTGCAGAGTTCCCCGGAGTCATCGCTTAGTCCCACGCTCTTCAACATTTACTTAGCACCTTTGGCTAAATTGATCCATTATTATGGTTTCGCAACAGTTGCTTATGCTGACAATAGTCAGATAGTGCTACTGGTCCCTGGAAATGTGGAGCAGGTAGCAGACAGATTTAACAAATGCATGAGTGCTGTTGTGCAGTGGATGACCTCCAATTGTCTGAAATTAAATTCTGACAAAATGAAGGCTCAGCTTACTTTTGGAAAAGAGTCCACTTTCTGGGCCCACTCGTGGTGGCCTGACTCCCTAGGTTCTACTCCTGTGCTGGTGACTAAAGTGAGAAATCTGGGTGTCATTTTTGATTCTGATCTCTCCTTTAGGGAACAGGTAAAGAAAGTGGTGTCTTCCTGTTTTTTTCTCCTCAGGTAACTAACAAAGGTTTTACTTTATGTTCCCTTCCAGCTACAAACAACTGTAGGTACCACCCTTTGCCTATCTGAGACTGATTGTTGTATTGCTCTGTACATGGGCCTGCGACAATCAGTTCTTAGAAAGCTCCAAATGCTACAGAATGCAGCTGCTCGAGTCCTAAAGAAGCTGCCTAAATATATGTCAGTGGCAAGTACGTTAAAGGAACTTCACAGGCTCCCTGGAAAGGAAAGGGGGGCATTTAAAGCACCCTTTCTAGCTCATAAAGCTCAGTATAGGACTAAATCCACTGGTTTCACAAAACATAAGGTGGTATTAACCTCATAGAAATCTTAGATCTGCTTCATCGTTTTCAGTCATGGTTCCTAGGATACATACATCTTCTTGAAGTGGTCGCAGTTTTGTGTGGACCACCTGTCAGCTGTGGAATATAATGCCATTGCATCTCAAAAAGCAAACAAATCTCAATTTTTGAAAACAGTTGAAATCACGGTTGTTCCCTTTCTTTCCACCGATCTAATTGGGAGTATGTTCCCTGGCTGTTTTGCTGTAGCTGATGCCCTTGGATTCTTAGTGCCAAGACACCCTCAAGTATTCACGCACTCAATAAATTAAATCATAAATCAACTTCCTTGTGGATCATCTAACTCTGCACCTGCTATCCCTCTTGGCTCTTTTCTTCTTCCTGATGTCAGGGTGAGTTTGGTGCCTTCCAGATTTCATCAACACAATCTTCATTCAAGATCTACGCAGAGTGCCAAAGAATGTTTTGCCGTTCCTGGGTTTATTCCTTATAGACATGACCCCCTAAATGAGACACTTTTGGGGTATATTGTTCTGTGCAGGGTGGCACAATAGCTATTCAATCAATCAATCAAAAAATGTATAAAGCGCGCTACTCACCCGCAAGGGTCTGAAGGGGGTGGGGGGAACAAAACAGGGGGGAGGATGCCGTTTTACTGTTCAAAAAGCCATGTCTTGAGGTGTTTTCTGAAGGACAGGAGGTCCTGGGTCTTGCAAAGGCTGGTGGGGAGGGAGTTCAAAGTTTTGGGGGCAAGGTAGGAGAAGGATCTTCCTCCAGAGGTGGTGCGTTGGATGCGGGGGACTGTGGCGAGGGTGAGGTCGGCAGAGCTGAGGTGACGAGTGGGAGTGTGGAAGTTCACTCTTTCGTTGAGGTAGGCTGGTCCAGTGTTATGGAGGGATTTGTGTGCGTGGATGAGGACTTAGAAGATGATCCTATTGGGCTCTTCAAATATTGAGCTATTGGGATGAGTTGCCCTTTCCTCTGGCAATCTCAAGGTGCACTCAACCGATGTCCATTGTACCATGTCTGGTCCTTGGCAATGAAGTGGGTACAGCAGGTATGTCTGTACAATAGAGATGTAGCCACACTGAATGATACATCACTCAGTGGTGTCCTTGTCTCCAGAGACTAACACCTGTTGATTGTGGAAGCTGCTGCTTTAGATCTCAGCAGCTATGAATGTGTAGCTTCCCTGCCCTAGTGATGGATGGGTAGAAAGCTATGTAGTTATAAGCTATTATGTTCAGAAGATGTGCCTGAAGAGTACCACACCTGACCACTGAATGTACATCAGAACAGTGAATGGGATACTATTTGATGTAAATGGGAACACACCATGTACTGCCTCCAGATGGCCGCTACTAGGCTAAAACATTTTCCTGACAACATATTTGCTTCTCTCAGAGCAATAATTCTAAGATTAGCAAAAGTCACTTCTTGAAATTTAATTACAGCATGAAATCAAGCTGAAAGCTGGTGAAAGGAATGATTTTCTCTGACACTTGTGTGAAAAGGCTGGAAGCATGATTACGCTACAAAGATGAAAAAAAATATGCATATGTTAAATGTTTTATTCACATGAATATTAGTTTGGCAATGTTTTAATTAATTGGAATACATGAGGAAATATGCTTTTAATACTCTTCAAATGAACTACAATTAATTTTGCTTCTATCTTTCATATCCTGTAGGCCCTGTACGAGCATAGCTGAAACAGCCCAGCGGCAGAAGAGGTACAGCCATATCAGCATGTACATGACAGTGCTGCATTTCAAAAACGCTTGCCTTGCACCGTCGTACAATGGTCAGATAACAAATTACCACTTCCGCAACCCTGTGCTTTCCTTAGATTAGTGGTTCCCAGTTTCCTGACTTCTGTGGACCCCCACTTTATCATTACTGGAACCTGGGGACCCCCACTGAAACATTTTTGGAATCCGAGGAACCCCCACTGAGTCATTACTGGAAGCCGGGGACCCCCGCCTAAACACTGTCGATAATTTGAAAAGCAAAGCAATACACAAAAAATCCCAAAACAAGCATCCATCAAACACATACACCTATGATAACAGATTTCATTTAATTTGCAAACAAATATGAATAAAAAAAATAAAAAACGTTAATTTTAATAGGAAGGTTGGCGTTTTTCTAAACTCAATTGTAGCTGGAACACATCGTTCATACTATATTCTCTTTGGTGCACCCTCACTGCTCTCACAAATCAATCAGAGGATACTAATTAGATTTTTAGCCTTTATTTTCAAATTCCTTGACATGTACAGTGCATTTTAAGCTGTTCAATTCTACATTTACCCACTTTATTTATGTACACTTCATTAATATCATTTAATTTTCTAAACGGTTGTCCCCCTCCCCCGAAGGAGGATTCACAGACCTCCAGGGTCCCTGGACCACAGGTTGGAAACCACTGCCTTAAATTTATGTTGTATACTTGCTTACCACCATGTCAATTCATGCTGTTTCCAAGAGTTTCCTCTATTTTTGTAAATATTGCCCTGTCATAACACGCTGTGTGGAATCCAGCCCTATTACAGAGCAGCGATGTAAAGCATGAATGAAGGTAGAAAAATGCTACATGCTGCCCAACCCCATTATGTGTTCTAGGGAAACCACCACCACGTAGGAGTTCTGGTTCTTACAGAATATCACGCCTACCACAATCTGCTTTCAAGGACTTCATCAAACTTAGGCCCATATTTATACTTTTTGACACAAAACTGTGCAAGCGCAGTTTTGAATCAGAAAGTATATCACCAGGCTTGGGTGATTCCAGGGCTCCGGCCCAATGGCCAGCACAGGGGACCTGTGTCCCCTGGGCATGGCCATTGCACCCTTTGCCAGAGAGGAAGCCCCAAGTTGGACCCCGATAGCACTTTAATAAAATAAAAAAATAAAAACTTACCTATACCTATTCTACTTACCTGGGATGGGGGTCCCCCATCCTCTGGTGTCCCTCTGGTGTGGGTGGGGGTGTTCCTGGGGCTTGAGGAGGGGACCTGTGGACCCATTCAATGGTGTTCAACCATGGAAATGGGTCCGCAGGTCCCCTAACGCCTGTCCCAGGGGTTGAATAATGATTCAAAGCTTTGCACCATTATTTAGCCCCTCCTCCCACCTGTGTGTCATTTTAGCACAGGGGGATAAATATGGGGCTATGGGGTTAGCACCATTTTTTAGATGGGAACGCCTCCTTGCATCTCATTGACACAAGGTAGGTTCACACATCTAAAAAATGGCGCGAACTCCTATATTTTGACGTTAGATGGGTCTAACGTCAACATATCAATATGGAGTTAGTTTTGCGCAGAATTTGCGTAAAAAAATGACGCAAATTTGGCACAAGTGGAGTATAAATAGGCCCCTTAGTGCTTCAAAAAGAAAAGTGAATGGACTTCTAATGTCTCTTATTACCCAACTGTCATAAAGCGTCTTTAAGAGCCATTTCACCAGAATGATAAGAAGGAGGATCATTAATCTAGGGAGAGTCAAAATATAATCTTAAAAGTGAGGCAAGTGACCTTGAAAAGAAACCTTGCCTTGTGAAGAAGCTCATGGAGATCTTTCAGTATATAAAGCCTCTATTACTACTTATAAGAAACAGGCTACAGCATCCTTGGAGGTACAAATGAGGTTGGGAGTCAGCTTAGGGCAAAACAGGGCCTAGGCTGATCCACAGTATTGAAATCAGATTCAGCGATGTTGGGCTAAATGTATCACTGCAGGCATAAGTGATAATTAGGTGACTTCACCATATTGTTACCTTGTTTGACCATCGCAAGGTCTGAGGCCAGAGTGAGCGGGAGCAACTATGATACTGCATTGAGTTTTGCCATGACACCGGATTGCTTATTATCATTCATAAATTCAGCATTGTCCTATGAGTAAATTTCACCACTCCCATTACATAACTTTGAGTATTAAAATATGTACATTGAGGATTGTCATCAGAGCTCATTGAGCACTGAAATGCATACAATGAGCATTGATCTGAGAGAACATTGAGCATTTTGTTGAGAATATGTTGGCATTCTCCTGAGAGTATTATACTGTGCTCATCAGTATTGTTGAGAGAGTATATTAGGTACTGTCATTAGAGTCCGTCAAATATTGTAATGAGTACGATGAACACTGTTGTGAGAGTACATTGATTATTGTGCTAAGTTACATCGAACATTGTAACGGACGTGCAGTGAGTGTTGGGATGAGCAGACTGAACACTGTAATGCACATTGAGAGTTGTGACTTTGAGAGTTGTGATGAGAACATTGAACATTGTAATGGATATACATTGAAAGTTGTGACATTGAGTGTTGTGATGAGCAGATTGAACATTTGAAATCAATATACATTGAGTGTTGTGATGAGTACATTGAACATTGCAATGAATATATATATTGAGAGTTGAGATGAGCAGATTGAACATTGTAATGAATATACATTGAGAGTTGCGACTTTGAGAGTTGTGATGAGAACATTGAACATTGTAATGGATATACATTGAGAGTTGTGCCATTGACTGGTGGGATGAGCAGATTGAACATTGTAAATCAATATACATTTAATGCTGTGATGAGCACACTGAACATTGCAATGAATATATATATTGAGAGTTGAGATGTGCACATTGAATATTGTAATGGATATACATTGAGAGTTGGGATGAGCAGATTGAACATTGTAATGAATATACATTGAGAGATGCGACTTTGAGAGTTGTGATGAGAACATTGAACACTGTAATGAATATACAGTGAGAGTTGTGACTTTGAGAGTTGAGATGTGCACATTAAATATTGTAATGGATATGCATTGAGAGTTGGGATGAGCAGATTGAACATTGTAATGAATATACATTTAGTGCTGTGATGTGCAAATTGAACATTGCAATGAATATACACTTAGTGTTGGGATGAGCACATTCAAAATTGCAATAGATATACATTGATTGTTGTGATGAGCACATTGAATATTGCAATTAATATACATTGAGTGTTGGGATGAGCACATTGAATATTGCAATAGATATACATTGAGTGTTGTGATGAGCACATTGTATAATGCAATGAATATACATTGAGTGTTGTAACATTGAGTGCTGTTATGAGCACATTAAATATTGCAATGAATATAAATTGAGTGCTGTAATGAGCACATTGAATATTGCAATTAATATACATTGAGTGTTGTGATGAGCACATTGAACAATGTAATTGATATACATTGAGTGTTGTGATGAGCACATTTAACATTGCAATGAATATACATTGAGTGTTGTGATGAGCACATTCAACATTGCAGTGGATATACATTGAGTGTTGTGATGAGCACATTGAGCATTGCAATGGATATACCTTGAGTGTTGGGATGAGCACATTGAACATTGCAATAAATATACATTGAGTGTTATGATGAGCAGATTGAACATTGCAATGAATATACATTTAGGGGGTCATTCTGACCCTGGCGGTCGGTGATAAAGCGGCGGCCAACCCGCCAACAGGCAGGCGGTTAAAAAAAATGGAATTCTGACCCTGGCGGGAACCGCCAACACAGCCCGCCACTTTAACACTCCGACCGCCGGGGCGTGGCCATGGAGCCGAGCATGGCGCACGCTTAATGGACCGGCTCCGGAGGGGCCGACTTTAAATCGGTGCCTGGACGCGCTGAGGCGGGCGGTCCAGTGTCTAGAGCGGAGTGGGACGACTGCTGTGGACGGGGGGACCGCGGAGGTGCGGTCTTGCCCCCCCTGGAGCGGGCCCCCGAGTGACTGGGGCTGTTCGGGGCTGCGAGGAGGCCGCGGCCCGGCCGGTGGGTGGGGCCGAGGCGCGCTGTGCCGGGGGGCTTCCCGTGTTGGTGCATTGCAGGTGAGCGGCCGACGCGACCGGAGCGGCTTGAGTGCGGCTGCGGCCCCGGGGGCGGCCTCCGGCGGACTCGTACGCCCCGGTGCGGGCCTGGACCCACGTGGTTCGCCGCCGGGTTACGGCCGCAGCCCCAGATTGAGCGGTACGCAGCACCCGGCTCTGGCCTTGAATGCGGGCCCACCCTGAAGGGGGGGTGCAGGCTGGAGCGTCTGCTGGGGGCACCTGCCGGCGGTGGATCGGCCTTCTGCTCGGGAGGCGGAGCCCGATGCCCCCTGACTGAGGGACTACGCACAACGGAGAGACGCGGGGACGGGGGGCCCCCGGAGCTGCCCGGTGAGGAGTCCACTTTGGGTGCGCCCCCCTGGAGAACGCATGACCGGAGCCCTGGTGTCTGCTGCCCGGGAGCCCCTGGATGCCGATGACGGGACTTACTACGCTCAGGGTGCCCCAGGTTGAGCACTGATTGTCCTTTGTGGGGCGAGACAACGGGGAATCGCCTTGCACCATCTGCTGTCATCTACCAGTGTTGGGGGCCGGGTGCCCTTGTTCCCGGTTGTGGAGCCCCCTCTGGTTGACCGGATCAATCCCGACCGGAAGGCCTTGCTGAACCAATCACTTATACGCACAACAACGCAAATCTACAAAAGCATGCCAGCCCCGGTTTAGCCCAAAACTGGTTTCTTGCCTATGGAGTAGATGTGGCGCGACCGGGGGACTGAGCACGGCGCACTCACGATGGTTCGGTCCGCGGGGGGCCGCTGGTGGATCTGGGCCTAAGCGCACTGGGCGCTAGCCTCATTGAGTCGCCCCTACCTGCCTGGCCAATGCCCCCCAAGGGCAAACATAAGAGCAAAACCATGGACCCTCCGGCACATGCACCACTGGGGGAAAATGAACCGTCCACGCAAAGCCAGTCGCAAAGCAAAATGCAAGACACTCTTGACAAAATACTGGGTGCCATTGAGGACACCAAATCCACATTACAACGCGACATCAATCAGGTGGCGATAGAGGTGGGCCTCCTGAGAGCTGATCATCACAAATTGGCTGTCAGAGTAAAAGAAGCGGAGGCAACGCTAGCGGAAGTAGTCCCAAAACAAGATGATGTATCAGCGGAGGTGACCTCCTTGGTTGGCAGAGTGGTGAAGCTTGAACAGCGTGCTGAAGACGCAGAAGGCAGAAATAGGAGGAATAACATTCGCGTGGTGGGCCTCCCTGAAGGGGCCGAGGGGCCGAATATGGTGGAGTTTCTGGAGAAATGGCTAAGCACAGTTGTCGCACCAGGATGTCTTACCCCCTTCTACTCACTGGAGCGAGCACACCGTGTACCGGCTAGACCGCTGGCTCCTGGCAGGCCACCGCGAGCAGTAATAGCTAGACTCCTGCACTACAGGGACAGAGACATCCTCTTGCAGAAAGCCAGGGAAACGGGCCCGTTTAAAGTAGCCAATGGCGAAGCAACATTATTCCCTGACTTCACCTTGGAGGTCCAAAACAAGCGCGCCTCCTTCCTAGCCGTTAAAAGAACCTTGCGAGAAGAGGGGATACAGTACTCGCTGCTCTACCCAGCAAGACTACGAGTGATTGCGGAGGGGAAGACCATGTTTTTCCAAACTCAAGAGGAGGCATGGGAATGGCTCGAAAGATCGGGGACACGGCCGACGCGACCAGTACCGGAGAACCGCGGGGCGAGCGGGACCCGGCGGGCCTCGAAGGGGAAAAGACTCAGAGACCGCCAGAGACTAACACCAACGCGGACACAGAGGGAAACTGGCAAGAGAGAGGCCCTGGAGGCAGCGGCCAAGGTGGGTGGAGAGTCGCCGCCCCGGGAGATCTCTGAAGAAGAATCGGATGATACGGTTGTGTCCTCGCCCGACGGCTCTGGGGACTCGACCTACGCGCCAAGAGTGACCCCGCAGACCGCTGACGAACTTGCATAGATCGTGCCCGCACCAGCGCTGAAAGGCGAGACAAGATAAGAAGCGAAATGGCCCCTCCGGACCTGGCCGCTCCCCCGGACCTGACTCTTGCCTGTCAGTCCTGACTGGCGAGTATTGCGATGATGTGTTTGAATAATTTGCAGTGTTGCAGAACTTATTGGGCAGCCTACAGTTCCGGAGGTGCCCTGGGGATGGGGAGTTGGGGTTTGCAGTTACTAGTTATATCGGCTACACGTGCGAAATGGTACGAGCATGAGAAAGGTACAAACTTGTGGGGGAATCGATCGGTGCCTTGGGCGTGCCGACCCTGCATACAACAGGCCATGAGAATAGGATGGCGAACTACAATATCATAACTTGGAATGTCAGGGGGATGGGTACTCCTGCTAAAAGACATAGAATCCTTTCCTTTCTAAAAAGGAGAGGGGTGCAGATAGCTATGCTACAGGAAACCCACCTCGCATTCGGAGAGGGAGAGAAACTAAGGCGGAGATGGAGGGGACAGGTGTTTGCCACAGAATATTCAGCTTACGTAAGGGGAGTACTGATTTGGATTAGGGCGGGGGTCCCCTTCACGATTGATTCCTCCAACATTGACAATGAGGGAAGGTTTGTCATATTAGAAGGGAGATTACAGGGGCTCCAGTTGACCCTGAGTTGTATATACGCCCCCAACCAGGACCAAACAACATTTATGACGAACCTGTCTACGCACCTTACTCGTCAGCACACGGGGGAAGTACTAATAGGTGGAGACTTCAACGCAGTGCTCGACACTGACCTAGATAGATCTACCCCCCCCCCACTACAGGGAGCAACATCAACCAAAACAGCAAAAAAATTAGTTGGGTGGCTAGACGCCTGGGGGCTGGTAGATGCTTGGCGGTTACAACACCCAGCGACCAGGGACTATTCGTTTTATTCGGGTCTTCACCAGGTACACACCAGAATTGATAGGATAGTTTGCACTGCGGGACTGGCTCGTAGAGTGACCCATGCTGAATACCTTGCCCGCACAATATCAGATCACAAACCTCTATTACTGACATTGAGAGTACCACAGGACAGACCCCCATACCGTCATGGAGAATGCTCCCGACAGCGCTTGAAGATCAGGCATACAGGGAGGAATTAAGATGCTACCTAACAGAACATATAGAAACTAACCAGGGATCCACTTCCTCCAGAGGCATAGAGTGGGAGACACTCAAAGTGGGGACGCGGGGTCACTGTCTTGGACAGTCAGTGGGGATAAAACGTACGCTTGAGAGAGAATTAAACGCGCTGGAGAGGGTCATACATGAGGGGGAGCTGAGACAGGGCTCTGCAGGGCAAGTGGATGAAGAGTACGATCGTGCACGTAGAGAGCACTCCCAGGCTGAAGAGCGACTTAGATGCCATAGTATGCAAAGATACTTGGCATCCATACAGTCAGAGGAGGGAAGATCTGGTAGACTATTGGCATGGTTGGTGCACCCGAACAGAGATAGTGACCCTATTGCAAGTGTATTAAACAGGGGAGGAACACGCAGACTTAGCCCAGAATCCATTAACGACGCATTTAGAGATTACTATACACACCTATATAGGAGGCCCACAGACATGGAGAGGGGGACCCTCAACAATTTCCTAACTCGGATACCTTTACCGGTATTGAGCCCAGAGGGCAGGGTCGGCTTGGGGGGCCCAGTGACTGCGGATGAGACGGTTGAGGCGATTGCACAGTTGGCCCCTGGGAAGACCCCTGGTACAGATGGTCTTCCTATGGACTTTTATAAAAAGTATAAAACCTTACTAGTCCCCAGACTGATAGAAATGTATACGGAATCGGCAAAGAACGGAGAACTCCCACACACATTGCGTGAGGCATTGGTAGTGCCACTTCCTAAAACAAATAGCAAGGAGGCATCAGTGACAGACTATCGCCCACTATCAATGCTAAATAGCGACTTTAAGATCCTCAGTAAGATCCTGGCCAACCGGCTGTTGCCCCTTATGCCCACCCTGATACATCCTGACCAGAACGGTTTCATACCTGGTCGCAGCACCTCCCTAAACCTTAGGCGTATTTTCTCTATCATACATATGCCCAGTGAATCGAAGCCGCCAACCGGGACCCTGCTAGCAGTGGACTTTGAAAAGGCCTTCGACTCAATTAGGTGGGACTACCTGAGGGCGACAATGTTAAAGATGGGTCTGGGTGAGGGCTGGGTCGAATGGGTGGACCTGTTATACTCATCCCCGCTGGCAAGGGTCAAGACAGGTAGGACAATCTCTGGTGCCTACCCAGTGCACCGAGGAACCAGACAGGGATGCCCCCTATCCCCATTGTTGTTCGCTCTGGCGATGGAGCCCCTGGCGGCCTGGGTACGAGGGGAGGGAGCTGACAGAGGGATTCAGTGGGGACCAACTGATCACATTATATCGCTATATGCAGATGACATCTTGATCTATCTTAGAGATGGGGCGAGTGGTCTCCCCTGGGCCCTGAACGCCCTGGAGGAGTTTGGAGAAGTGTCAGGATTACGACTTAACCGTTATAAAACATATGTGTTCCCCCTGGTGCCTGGATATAGTTGTCCTGCAACATGCCCAACAGACCTGAAATGGGCCCCACGGACATTTAGATATCTGGGGATCCAGATCTATCATGACGTGGGAGACTTGAGAGAGGGCAACCTTGGTAATGCGCTCCGATCCCTGAGACCCTCGGTAGAATTTTGGCGCTCTCTGAAGCTGTCGGTGATGGCCAGGGTGGCGCTCTCCAAGATGATCATGCTCCCCCGACTTCTCTACTACTTTGCCAACTTGCCACTGCTAATACCCCGAACATGGTTCCGCGACCTGAACGCAATACTAAGAGAACTAATATGGGACAATGGGCGCAGGCGAACTACACTTACAACTATCTGCAGACCACCCAACGCGGGTGGCCTGGGAGCCCCCGACTTTGAGGCATACTATTTGGCATCCCAATTACAGTGGATACCCGGCTGGCTTGCGGGCCAGGGCCAACTGGATTTATATACAGCCCAAGGAGCAATAGACACGGCGTGGATTGCGACATGCATGACAAACAGAAAGATAACCCCCCCTGGGAACAATATAATGATAAAAGTGGCGCTGGCATGCTGGAAAAGATGCATGAAGAGGGCGGGAGTGGGCCCCCCGTATTCCCCAGCTTTGCCACTGGCGGTGCTTGCCATAGAACCCAAGGGGAGAGGGCTGGGAAACACCGGACTTGGCCCCTGGTTGTCAACTGGAATAGAAGTAGTGGGAGGACTCTTCAAGGAGGGAGTGCTGAGGGGATTTGCTGAATTAACAGAAGAGGGGGTTTCCGGGGGGCAGTTCCTGCTTTATGGGAGGCTAATACATACTCTTAAGACCCACTGGGGCACAGTGAACGCGGAGCCTACCATACACGAGGTCTTGCACTCGCTGTTGACATTAGGGGAGGAATCACATCTGATCACTAAAATATATCGGCCCAAGTTGAGGCAGCATTGGACCCATTACGGTCGCTGAGAGGAAGGTGGGAGGGCACAATTGGGCGGGAACTAACTGACTCAGAATGGAGGAGAACACTGGCCTACCCCCGGAAAATATCACGTAATACACGGCTAAGATACATTCAGTATAATTATTTGCACAGAACCTACCTCACGCCTCACAGACTGTTCCGTATATATGGAGGGGCTTTGGGGAATTGCCCGAGATGTGGAGGAGGAGGGGCAGATTTTGACCACATGGTTTGGACTTGCCCAGCGATCCAGACGGGCTGGAGGGAAATATTGCCCACCCTGTCTGAATTGTTTGAAACTGAGTTGAGACCCACCCCTGAACTGTGCCTGCTGGGCCTCAGACCAGCTGCACTCTGCGGAAAAGTGGAGGGGCGCTTTTTGGACCTTTCCTTGGCCCTTTATAAGAGACTAATCTCGAGGGGCTGGAAGGCCACGGATCACCCTCCACTGTCTGACTGGAAAAGGGATATATCAACATGGTCTAGAGCTGAACTGCAGGTCCTAAAAGCAGAAGAAGCCTGAAATATTCGCCAGGTTCCTATAGCCCCGGGGTGGGAGAATTTAATGACGAACTGGGAGAGTATAAATAGGAGGCTGGCAAGCCCAGTAGGAGAAACCAGTGCAACTCAATCCACACCGAGGATGGAACCAAATGGTGGAAGCACATAGACAGGCACCCAAAATCAGACCCAAACCACACATAGATCGCACCAAGAGTAAAGGTGGGAGGATAGTTGGATCCCTGACCCCTGAACCACTGACAATAATAGTAAGCAACGTGAGTGACCCGCCACCTCCACGGTGCGCCGGTGCGCCCTGGATTGCCATCTTCCCTCACCCAAAAATTAGCACATTACAGTACCTTCAAGCTAGCAACCGCAAAAGCCATTCGCACGAAGCCGTAAAGTTGACCGTTTGTGGTCCTTTGATTTTCTTTTTTCCCCCCTTCCTCCTTTCCCTACCTCCAACTAGCTCAATACGAGTGTCAACAGAAATTGTACATCGCACACCTCGGGTTTCCCTCCCCTTCACCTTCTGCTTCTCCTCCCACCACCCATACCTTCCTGTATCTAGCCCCGAGCACCACTCTCCCAAGTTACAAGGAAGAAGGGGTCCAAGTTTGTTGGTTGATTGTTGAATACACAGCACAGCGAATTACAGAAAGGAAATATACATTAACAAAGTAAATGTGCACAATTTATGGAATAGAAATCATTAAGACCAACGATAATAAAGAGTGCAAACAATGAGCACAAAAAAGAATACAACAATATAAGCAAAAAATGCATGTAAAATGAACAAATATGAAACCGTGTAAAAACAAAATGTTAATAAAAATATATTAAAAAAAAAAAAAAAACACTCCGACCACCACGGCAGGACAGACAAACAGCACGGCGGTCACCGCCAACAGGCAGGCGGCAGACAATGTACCGCCCACCCTATCACAACTCACCAATCCGCCACCTTTTCCGGGGCAGGAGCCCCGCCGATAAAAACACGGCGGAAACAGACTACGAAGGGGAAAACGCTCACCTATACACACTCCACGAGGAAGGAGGACAGCATGGAACCCGAATTACACATCCTACCAGCTATTGTCTACCTGCTCATCTACCAGGAGTACGAACGCCGGCGCAGACGACAACGGTGAGTACTGCACCTACGACACAGGCGAGGGGGGAGGAGGAAAGCTTACGGGCACACACATGCGCCATACACCCACCCCCCCACCACAAATACCTACACCCCAATGCCGAGCAACAAGTCAGAGTGACACCACACAAACCCCCCGGAATAATGCAAAGACACAATTAAAATGATCTATAAAATATATGTAGAAATAGCTCCATTGAAGGTATGGGAAATATGCGATATAAAAGATACAAAAATAAGGAATGAACATAGTCAACAATATATACATAGGCAAAAAGTCCTGCACATTCCGTCAAAGTTCCATAGTCCGTGGGCCAATGTGCACAAACACATGGGCAAAGCCCACACAGGAGACCAGATACCATTGGAGAGAACACTGCTGGGGCATCAGATGATAAAACTACAGGCACCTCAGGGGGAAGGGAAAGGGGGGGCACCTCAGCCACATGAGTCCACGACGCCAGATCCACGAGGGGCCTCCATGCCCACTGTCCCATCCTGGGGAGTGCAAAGCCACAGTCTCACAAGTCTCTCCAGTGGGTGGGTTGCCCACTGTGCCATCCTGGGGAGTGCAAAGCCACAGTCTCTCAAGTCTCACAAGTGGGTGGCTTGCCCACTGTTCCATCCTGGGAAGTGCCAAGCCACAGTCCATCAGATGGATTACTGACTCCACTGTTAATGGAGGAGGCATGGTGCCCAGAGTGCTTCGTCAAGCCTTGCTCGACACAGAACCGGCACTGTCAATGGGCCAGCGGTGCTTGAGACGGCGTTGCCCAGCGGAGCGGTGCTTGACAGGAAGGGCCCAGCGGAGCGGTGCTTGAGATGAAGGGCCCAGCGGAGCGGTGCTTGAGACGGCGGTGGCCAGCGGAGCGGTGCTTGAGATGAAGGGCCCAGCGGAGCGGTGCTTGAGATGAAGGGCCCAGCGGAGCGGTGCTTGAGATGAAGGGCCCAGCGGAGCGGTGCTTGAGATGAAGGGCCCAGCGGAGCGGTGCTTGACAGGAAGGGCCCAGCAGAGCGGTGCTTGAGATGAAGGGCCCAGCGGAGCGGTGCTTGACAGGAAGGGCCCAGCGGAGCGGTGCTTGAGATGAAGGGCCCAGCGGAGCGGTGCTTGAGACGGCGGTGGCCAGCGGAGCGGTGCTTGAGATGAAGGGCCCAGCGGAGCGGTGCTTGAGATGAAGGGCCCAGCAGAGCGGTGCTTGAGATGAAGGGCCCAGCGGAGCGGTGCTTGAGATGAAGGGCCCAGCGGAGCAGTGCTTGACAGGAAGGGCCCAGCGGAGCGGTGCTTGACAGGAAGGGCCGAGCGGAGCGGCGCTTGACAGGAAGGGCCCAGCGTAGCGGTGCTTGAGATGAAGGGCCCAGCGGAGCGGTGCTTGACAGGAAGGGCCCAGCGGAGCGTTGCTTGACAGGAAGGGCCCAGCGGAGCGGCGCTTGACAGGAAGGGCCCAGCGGAGCGGTGCTTGAGATGAAGGGCCCAGCGGAGCGGTGCTTGACAGGAAGGGCCCAGCGGAGCGGTGCTTGAGACGGCAGTGGCCAGCGGAGCGGTGCTTGAGATGAAGGGCCCAGCGAAGCGGTGCTTGAGATGAAGGGCCCAGCGGAGCGGTGCTTGACAGGAAGGGCCCAGCGGAGCAGTGCTTGAGATGAAGGGCCCAGCGGAGCGGTGCTTGAGATGAAGGGCCCAGCGGAGCGGTGCTTGAGATGAAGGGCCCAGCGGAGCGGTGCTTGACAGGAAGGGCCCAGCGGAGCGGTGCTTGACAGGAAGGGCCCAGCGGAGCGGTGCTTGAGACGGAGGGCCCAGCGGAGCGGTGCTTGACTGGAAGGGCCCCTGTTCAGCGGTGCTTGTCCCGGCGGGGCCCGTTCAGCGGTGCTTGTCCCGGCGGGCCCGTTCAGCAGTTCTTGTCCCGGCGGGGCCCGTTCAGCGGTGCTCCTCCCGGCGGGGCCCGTTCAGCGGTGCTCCTCCCGGCGGGGCCCTGTTCAGCGGTGCTCCTCCCGGCGGGGCCCGTTCAGCGGTTCTTGTCCCGGCAGGGCCCGTTCAGCGGTGCTCCTCCCGGCGGGGCCCTGTTCAGCGGTGCTCCTCCCGGCGGGGCCCTGTTCAGCGGTGCTCCTCCCGGCGGGGCCCGTTCAGCGGTTCTTGTCCCGGCGGGGCCCGTTCAGCGGTGCTCCTCCCGGCGGGGACCTGTTCAGCGGTGCTCCTCCCGGCGGGGCCCTGTTCAGCGGTGCTTGTCCTGTGTGTCTAGGGAGCCAGACCTGGGCAAGACTTCCCGCTCATTCACCATCCGAACTTGCGGTCGCGGCGCCCTCCTGTGATGGAGTCCTGGGCCCGTGGGTGTCGTCCGTCACACCCGGAATGGGGCTGGTGGGGCCCTCCTGGGCAGCTCGCCTGCTGCCTGACTTCTCCGCCCTGCTGCCCTTGCCCTCCTTCGCTGAAGCTCTGTGGCCCTTGCCTCCCTTGGATGATGTGGCAGGTGACGGGGCAAGGCTACTGTCCTTGGTGGCAGCCGTCTCAGTCTTGTCGCGCCGGGCCTTTTTCTTTTTTGTCCTCTTCCCGGGGGGGGGGCTGGCTGTCCCCTTGCTGCTGGCTGGTGTTCCTGCCCTAGGATCTGGTGGACTCCAATAGCCCTGCACTTTGGTCACAGTAGATGCAGGGCTGGTGGTGGCTGAGGTGCTTTTTTTACTCTTACCAGATGGAGGGGGTGGGTCAGTGATTGGAACGAGCTCAAGGTTGGAAAGGAAAAGGACTTTGGAAGGACAGGGACGGGTAGGTGTAGTGGGTTTGGGAGTGGAGGAAGAGGATGTGGTTGTAGGAGAGTCAAGTGTGCTGTCTTTGGGTGCAGGTGCCTGTGACGGAGGCTGTCGTGAGGTGGATGGCTGTTGGGTGGGTGGCTGCCTGCGTTTATGTGCTTTGGAAGAGGGGGTGACAGACACACTGGGAGAGGACACAGGGGACGTGTAAATGGCAGAGGGGGTGGTGACTGCACGTGTGCGGACTGTAATGGAGGGTGTGCTGGTGATGGAAGTACTGGCTGATGGTGGTGTGCATGCAGGTGTGAGTGGAGACGTCACAGGGAGGGAGGAGGGAGATGAGGAGGTGGGGGACACAGAGGTGGTAGTGACTGTTGGCATGTCTGCATCTGGATTTTGCTTGGGTGAATGCTTGTGTGATCTGTGGTGCTTATGTCTGGATGAGCTGCCCTTGGGTGTAGAGGTGTGTGCAGGCTGGTCTGATGGTGTGGATGGGATAGGCAGAGGAACAGGAGACTGGGACTGGGTGGAGGGAGTCAGAAGAGGGAGGCTGGAGACAGGGACAATGGCTGCCGTCAGTGCTGAGGCCAGAGCGTTGAACGATCGCTGATGGGCAGCCTGACCCGAATGAATGCCCTCCAGGTATGCATTGCTCCGATGCACCTCCCTTTCTACACCCTGGATGGCATTCAAAAGGGTAGACTGCCCAACAATGAGTGTCCTGAGGAGGTCAATGACCTCCTCACTGAGGGCAGCAGGGGTAACTGGGGCAGGGCCTGAGGTGCCTGGGGCGAAGGAGATGCCTGCCTTCCTGGGCGAGCGGCCACGGAGCGAAGGCTGAGGGGCTGCTGGGAGGGCGGGGCTGGTGCGCTGGGTGGCGGCTGTACCTGTTGTGGCGGTGGGCATGGATGTTGCCGCCACCGCTAGGGAGCTCCCTTCCGAGGACGTGTCGGTGTCGCTGACGTCTCCACGGGTCTCCGTTGTGGAGCTCCACTCGCCCTCCGTCTCACTGGTGTACTCGGAGTCTGTTGGATGGCCCTCCGGGGCCATGTGAGATGCAGCTCCCTCGTGCGCCGATGCCACTTCTCCTCCGCCTGATGATGCTAATGCACACATGAACATGAAGACAAAGAAAATGGGGGGGGGGAGAAATGAAGACAGGTTGAGTGCATGCATTGGCAACACCGTTGTCGGAGAGGACAGACACAGAAGCCCCCTGAACTAGGCCGCGCAATGGGGGTACACTACTCAGTTATTGTGACTAGGCCTACAGGTCTATGGACGACAAATGCACACATGGGTGAGGCCGGACCATGGATAGCTGTACTTGGCACCCTACAGAGGTGGGGGGCGGGGGCACCGGGCCGTGTCTAACGGTGGGGCCTAGCCTACGGAATGCGCCCTGGCCTGGAGATAGCCACAGCCCTCCTCCCCCACCCAGACACCTTCACTGCGCGCAAAGATAGCAGAATGTGCTGATACTCACCCCCTTGTGTCTGCTGTGATGTCCTCACGCGCCCATCCAAATCGGGGTAGGCCACCGCCAGGATCCGGGACATCAGGGGGGTCAATTGGCGGATGGCACCCCTCCTACGTTGGGAGGCCATCCCCAGCAGAGACTCGGCTGTCTTTCTGGTCCCGCGGCGGATGTCCTCCCACCTCTTTCGGCAGTGGGTGCCCCGTCTGTTATGGACCCCCAGGGCCCGGGCGTCCTTGGCGATGGCACGCCAAATGTCGATCTTCTGATGGGCGCTGACCTATGTGACATGTACAGGGTGGTAAAGGAAATCGCATCAGTTTTCTGCCTGGTCAATGTGAGTGGCCCCCCCTCCCCAACCTTGCCATGTGGCACATGCTCTCATCTTTCGTGCGTTGCACTCCTCATTCGCTCCCCTCCCCACCATCTTACATACACCCCACTCAACACAGGCATGGCCCATTCAACGTGCACCCTGTGTACTAACCTGTTGGTCTGGAGGACCGTAGAGTAGCGCATACTGGGAGAGGACCCCATCAACAAGTTTCTCCAATTCTTCGGAAGTGAAGGCAGGGGCCCTTTCCCCAGTCGCAGCAGTCATTGTATCTCCCAGACCGAAGTCACAGCAGCACTTGCAGTATAGGTCCTCTCCTGTGGATGATCAGGTCTCGAGTGATTAATCAGATAGAAATGGCGGTCACGCCCGCGGCGGTGCATACCGCGGCGGTGCGTACCGCGACCGCCGGCGCACATCGTCATTGGCTCCTGAGACCCATAGGGTTCAATGTTAACCAATGCTGCTTTGCGCCGCGGTCTTCGACCGCCTACCGCCACGGTGTGCCACGCCAGCGCAGTGACCTCACATCCCACTGTCACACTTCACAGGTCAGGCAGCCGCCATTTCAAGGGCCCACATGGCATGATTTCTACTGCGTCACACAGGCCTAGGCCTTGCATTGTCACTCATACAAGCCATTCAATGCATAGCGATTCGTGTACTGTGCAAGCTGTGTGAACGAACCTGTGGGTTGCTTGACTGTGTGCTCCATGTTGTCCTTCCTAGGCACCGTCCGCTGGGACTTGCGAGGAGAAGGATGAATCCTCCCGTGTACCGACCGCTGGTGGACCTGTCGACAATGGAAGAACGACATATCATACTTACATACCGGCTTGACAGAGCAACTATACATGAACTATGTGCCCAGCTGGAGCCAGACCTGATGTCCCCCATCCGCCATTCCCCCTCTGGTGCAGGTTCTGTCAGTACTCCATTTTTTGGCAAGTGGGTCTTTTCAGACAACAGTGGCCATATCATCTGGGATGTCTCAGCCTATGTTTTCTAAGGTTTTGTCCAGAGTGTTGTCTGCCCTGATGAAATACATGCGGAGCTACATTTTTTTCCCTGAGGTGGGCGAATTGGCTACAGTGAAGGGTGATTTCTATGCCCTTGGACATATCCCCAACATCATTGGTGCCATTGATGGGACCCATGTGGCTTTGGTTCCCCCCAAAGAAAGTGAGCAGGTGTACCGAAAGAGTACAGTGCCATGAAGACATTGACTGTTGTTGTGAGAGCCATGAAGACGTTGACCACTGCTGTGAGAGTACAGTGCTAAGAAGACGTTGACCATTGCTGTGAGAGTACAGTGCCATGAAGACTTGGCCATTGCTATGAAAGTTGAATGCCATGAAGACATTGCCTATTGTTGTGAGAGTACAGCGCCATGACGACATTAGCCATTGTTGTGAGAGTACAGTGCCATGAAGACATTGACTGTTGTTGTGAGAGCCATGAAGACGTTGACCACTGCTGTGAGAGTACAGTGCTAAGAAGACGTTGACCATTGCTGTGAGAGTACAGTGCCATGAAGACTTGGCCATTGCTATGAAAGTTGAATGCCATGAAGACATTGCCTATTGTTGTGAGAGTACAGCCCCATGAAGACATTGCCTATTGCTGTGAGAGTACAGCCCCATGACGACATTAGCCATTGTTGTGAGAGTACAGTGCCATGAAGATATTGGCCATTGCTGTGAGAGTGCAGAGCCACAAAGACATTGACCATTCCTGTGAGAGCACAGTGCCAGAAAGACGTTGACTGTTGTTGTGAGAGCACAGTGTCATGAAGACGTTGGCCTTTGCTATGAGAATTCAGTGCCATGAAGATGTCGAACACTGCTGTGAGATTACAGTGCCATGAAGATGTCGACCTTTGCTATGAGAGTATGGTGCCATGAAGACTTTGGCCACTGCTGTGCGAGTGCAGTGCCATGAAGATGTTGACCGTTGCTATGAAAGTACAGTGCCTTGAAGACGTTGACATAGTTACATAGAGCATTGGTAACAGAGTATATTGAGCATTCATGTAAGATAACATAGAGCATTGTCATGAGACAATACTGAGCGCTCTCACAAGACAATATTGCGCATTATCGTGAGATACGACTGCTATTGACTTTCTTCTCTAAATGTCACAGTCCATCAGCGGCCAAACACAGCTCCTTTCATAGTATGTGATATTATGCACATTGCAACGCTGCAGAGCTTCCAGGTTCCTAAGTTTCCCATGCATGACTAGTTAGTATAGTCACGGATTCTGCTTAGAATTTAGGGACATGTAATCCTGGTTTTATACCTGAAAACATAAGGCTAAATGTCCCAAAATTCTAAGAAAAAATCAGAAGTGTACTAACTAGTCATGCATAGACCTGGGAAATGTGGCAGCTATGCCAATGTAAAGTCAACATTCAGCCTCCCTGGTCTTGGCAATGTCATGCTGAGTTTTGTTAGTCACATTGTAGGGTGCCAACTACTATTGTTATGGCTCGGTTGCACATTCTGTATTTGGGCACCCCCCCTTGGGGGTGTGGGAAGGGCATGAGTGAGGAGTACCAAAATAACTGTACACAATCGAGACATCTCTACCCAATGCACAAGGTGCTCGTCTTCCAGCCGTGCAATGCTAGCAATTCAAACGGAGGTTGTAATACTCTGCAAGCTGTTTGTTATCAAGAGTGTAATACTGACACAAAGGCAGACATTTATCCATATTTTTCCAGACACAATCACTACGTTATAGCAACATTTCAGGATCATTTCTGCAGTGCCTTTAAAATTAAATTAATCCAAGATATTTTGATCGGGATTTTCACCACACCTTTTAACCACATGTCCACGCAGCCAGTACAAATCCCTTCAAAATAGTTTTTGAAATTTGGCAGCTACGTATGAAAACCATAAGATGCAAGAGATCATGAGCAGCTCCCCACCTGACTCATCATATAGCGCTGAGAGGAAGAGGAGGCGCTTTGGGGATGCTGCATGGCCTGTTCATGCCTTCTGTACAGCAGCATGCCCTCTTTCAAAGCCATGCAATAGCAAATTGGCATTTTGGAAATCTACTTAGACTCTCGGGTGCCCATATACTTGAACTGTGAGGTGTGTATGTGGTAGGGCGACATGCCGGAGAAAACAATGTACAAATTTAAGCATAAAATGGGTACACAAATAATTTGAAATCTTAAATTATTTTCCATAGACTAGATTTGTTATTTATACCATTCTGAAATAGTATCATAATTATGTTAACAAAAACACAACATTTTCGCAGAGTAATAGGCTCTTTCAAGGCACATGTGTGATTAGAAGTTTCAGTTTTTTTTTTTTGCATAGCACGACTTGTAATCCTGTTTATAGCTTTCTGAAACCAGGACAGTAATTCCCAGAATGGCAAGAGAAAACCTGGCCTGATTGAGCTAGCATCCATAGACTTTGGAAACCAGGCAGCTAGGAGTTGTTAGCTTAACAAAGCCTGTTTTGATGGCAATAGCCTTTAAGAAAAAGTTGCCAATCTGCATAATGGCATTTATACAACATGCTGTCATCGGCACTGAGGGATGCCGTTTAAAGTAATCTCCAAATAATATTTTCTGAGCTTGAGGCTGACTGTGTCACCTGGGGACCTTGAGCGATGATATCCCTGCGATGAGGGGACATCATCATTTTCCATCCAAAAAGCGTAAATCAGTCGTGACCTCTTCCCCCTCCCTTTTTTATTCCCCAGCGTGCTCTTTGTGTGCCTGTGAAAATGATTAAAGTGATTGAAATGTCCGACGGTCCCTAACGGGAGGGGAGATGGGAAGGGAATGGGACGGTGGCAGATGGTGGCCGTTGTGTTGGTAATTGAGTGAGCAAGATGTGGGAGCTGGGAGACATGTTGAATAAATCACAGCAGCCATACATCACAATCAAAGGGTGTGCTCTACAAATTATGAGCTGCTCCGTATTCATCGCACCGGAAAGCCCTGAACATTTACCTTCAAATGCAAATATGGGACGTGGGGTGGTGGGCATCTGCTCAGTAAAACCGAGGATGCTTACTCCCTGGATGGTCTAGTGGAAATAAGAATGTTTATTGTTGAATTGGGCCAATTAAATGAGACAACTCAAGAATTGCCCTCTTGGGGTCCGGGAAGAGAGGCGGGGTGAAGAACAAACTGGTCGGTACAGTAACCAGGTGGGTGGAGTCCCTGCCTTTTGTGTACTCTCCATCATAGCATGGGTTTGAATCTCATGGGGCTGATTCAACCTTTGACCTTTCCCAGGGAGGTCACTAAAACCTGGAACATTGGGTACTGATGTTACTGTTGTCCAAATTCATGGTAGTCAATTCTTTATGTATGGGGAGAACAGAAATGGGATCTTCTTTACATAGATTCAAACTCATGACCCCCAGAAGCAGGTCTGTCAATGGTGAGCGTTCTACCCACTCCGCCATCGACTGAACAGAAAAAGAGGACAGGCTGCTGGAAGTGAAGATGAGGGACAGAGGACAAGGGGACCTGGTGGAAATGCAAAGCATGTCTATTACAGGTAGGCGCAAGAGAACGTGGATGGGTTGGAAGTCAGAAAAGGAGTGGGGATCCTGGAAGCACTGCAGCTCAAAGGAGAAGGGTGACTGGTTTACAGCAATAAAAGCTCTGGAAATTTGGCCAGCAGGAAAGATGATTCAACAAAATGATAGGGTTAGTATAATGACATCTTAGCTTTTGCAAAGATTTAAAGACTATGTTGTTCTCCACCTAATAGGTAGATGGCTGATTTTCCATAGATTAGGCCGCTGAATGGCAAGAGTGCGAAAGAGCGCTTAACAAATACCATTTCAATAATAATAACGTATAGATCTCCTGGCCCTATACTCAGCCCTAAATAGCCCCCTCTGTACTTCTGAGTGATATGGCGAAGGGCACAGAGTAGAAACCACATAAAAGTAACAGGGTGTGTAGCATCCTGTTTGCATTCTGTCTTTTCAGCCCAGGAATAGCAAGTGCAGAGACAGGGTGTAATGATGTCCACAGATGGATAATATTTCCGGCAGTTAGGTCTGTGAAGAAGTTGGTGGGTCCTCAAGGATAGGGCTAGCAGAGTTTCCAGGGAGTTTTGACACTTTACCATGAAAATTATGATTCAGATGCAACATATTCCACGGTTGAAGAACGCAGTCGCATATTAGTACTTGCGGAATTTGAGGGATTTGAATAACTAGATGTTGAACAATTTAGCGTTCAGGTGGTTTGAGAAGAGATGGGGCCTTTTCATTTAGATCAGTTTGCTAACAGACTGAATGATCGTGTTCCAGTATTTTAGAGTTTTAGAGTGCAGTATCACAAGCGATGGAAGTAGATGCTATCCTTCAGGACTGGAGTGGGGCGGGGGGCACCTCTGTTTTTACTCCTTTCACAGAGAGTGAGAAAGCGGTCCTAGTTCAGGTAACACTTTTGTAGCCTTTCCTGTCGTGTTTCTGGGTGTGATGGACATGTTACAACACTATCCAGTCCTACTGCCTGGTTTTCACGTCCTTCTAACAAAAGTTGCAGGATAGTTCATGGGCCGGTCTTGGCCTTTCAGTTACAGTTGATGTATTTGCAGATTTTGTGGGGATTTCAGATGACAGGATTATTTACTAAGGGCTTGGATCTCACTAGGAGATTCTGGGCACCAGGTAGATAAAAGGCATAAGGACTGGCACGGAAAATTTGATTTCTTGGCATTCTGAGAGACCTCTGGATCCCGCTTCAGCTTCTTTGGTCCATGTCATCAATTTCTTGATCAAGGTTTTTCTAGGATGAGTTTCTTACAGTATTATAAATTTACCTGTTGGGCAAAATGCTTTGGATAAGAGGTTATTAATGACTGTGCAATTAGCAGCTCCACCTACTGCAAGACAGCAGTGTTTGTAGGTTGAGAATATAGTGCTAAGAATGTTGCAAGTTTGTGTATCAAATTAGGTTTTACAGTGGTGGGCTTTGTCTCTGAAGTTGGCTGTACTTCTTTGCATGATTTCTTACAAGTGTATGTGAGATATCTGAGCTTTAAAAGTTTCATCAAGGTGTAATCAACCAGACGAGGTCAGCTTCTATATTAGGAGACGGACAGAGACTATGGGCCTTATCACAAGTGTGGCAGTCTATAGACCGACACACTCGCAGTGGCGATCTGGACCGCCGCCAATGCGGTGGTCTGACCGCCGCATTACAACCCTGGCGGTCGGACCACCAGGGAATCGCCAGCTCTGCCAGGATCTTAGATCCCAGTGCTCTGGCAGCCCTAATCCCCCAGGGCCGCGCTGCCAGTAGCGCTGCCCTGGGGATTACAACCTTGTTCTCCGTCAGCAGCTTCATGGAGGTAGCACCGCCATGAAAAGACTGGTGGAGAACAGGTGCAGGGAGGCCACATTGGGCCCCTGCACTGCCCATGCACTTGGCATGGACAGTGCAGAGGCCCGCTGGCCAGCACCATCGCACTGTTTACTGTGTGCTTTGCAGACTGTGAACATTGCGAGGGTGCTGGTGCACACTGCAAGCAACAGCATTGCCGCCGGCTCGATTACAAGCCGAAGACAATGCTGTAGCCTGTTTCCCACTAGGCCAGGAGGGGGAAACTTACGTTTCCGCCTGCCGACCTAGCAGGAAACCCATAATAGCTCCGGCGGGGAGGTCGCCATGTAGCCGGCAGCCACCCTGTTGGGAGTTTGACAGACAGAGTTTTCCATCCACCACACTCATAATGGGGCCCAATGTCTAGAATTATTTTTATCCTAAGCTAGACAGTCACGAGAGTCTGTGTGTAGTAAGATGTTTGAAAGAGTATGAAGCCAGGACTGAGAGTTTAAGACACTAAGAAACTAAGTTGTTAATATTTTTTAAACCACATTATCAGTCAGCGTCTTTCACAACTCTTATAAGGCGGATTAAAGAGGTGATGAAGGAGGATCTTGTGAATATGGATTAGTTTCGAGAGCATTCAGGCCCGTATTTATACTTTTTTTGCGCCGTATTTGCGCCGCTTTTTGACGCAAAAACGGCGCAAACTTACAAAATACAATTGTATTTTGCAAGTTTGCGCCGCTTTTGCATCAAAAAGTGACGCAAATGCGGCGCTAAAAGAGTATAAATACAGGCCTCAGTTCGTAGTGCAATGGTGTGCAAAGCAGTGGTTTTGGGAGTTAGTTTCAGTGCTATTTTAAAGGTGAGCCGATTGGTCATGTGCCTCTACTTTCAAAAGATTTTTTTTTTAAACAGGTAGAGAGCCCTTGGAAAATGTTATTGTTAAACATTGAAAATGCATAACATTGACCTTTTTGTATGCCAAAAAATGCAGCTATTCCACAGCTGTGGTGGGAAGAAAATCATGATTTTATTAAAGATGGAGGGGTAATATTCCTCCCTCCTGTCCAATCCCCACCTTATATTTGATATAACTTTTTGTTAAAATGAAGGTCCATCTTAAGGAGCGGAAGAGCTGAATTTGAGGAATTTGTTCAAAAGATGGCAAAAGAATGTATTCAAGCAGAAAGCAGCTATGCTTAAAGAGACTTTATTTGCAGCAAGAAAGAAGAGGGCTGTGGGTTGTGTGCTTTTATGAATGTTTTAGAATGTAAAGGATTTTTTCACATTAGGGTCCTATCCTTGTTGCTGCTATGAGGGGCAATATTGGAGGTTAACTATAATTAGAACACATACAGGGCCATATTTATACTTTTTGACGCAAAACTGCGCTATCGCAGTTTTGCGCCAAAAAGATTAGCGCCGGCTAACGCCATTCTGAAGCACCATGCGGGCGCCGTATTTATTGAATGGCGTTAGCCGGCGCTAGCAGACCGGCGCTGCCTGGTGTGCGTGGAAAAAAAACACGTACACCAGGCAGCGCCGGCGTTGGGGAAAATGGCGTTAGGGCGTCTTAAAATGGGGCAAGTCAGGTAGAGGCAAAAAAATCGCCTCCACCCGATTTGCGCCATTTTTAACGACGGCCAGACGCCATTTACATGACTCCTGTCTTAGTAAAGACAGGAGTCATGCCCCCTTGCCCAATGGCCATGCCCAGGGGACTTATGTCCCCTGGGCATGGCCATTGGGCATTGTGGCATGTAGGGGGGCACAAATCAGGCCCCCCTATGCCAATTTTTTTTTAACAAAAAACAAAAAAATTATACTTACCTGAACTTACCTGAATGTCCCTGGGATGGGTCCCTCCATCCTTGGGTGTCCTCCCAGGGTGGGCAAGGGTGGCAGGGGGGGTCCCTGGGGGCATGGGAGGGCAGCTGTGGGCTCATTTTGAGCCCACAGGTCCCTTAACGCCTGCCCTGACCCAGGCGTTAAAAAGAGGCGCAAATGCGGGGTTTTTTGCCCCGCCCACTCCCGGGTGTGATTTTTGCCCGGGAGTATAAATACGACGCATTTGCGTCGCAGTCATTTTTTTAGATGGGAACGCCTACCTTGCATCTCATTAACGCAAGGAAGGCGTTCACGCAAAAAAATTACGCTCATTCCTCATACTTTGGTGCTAGATGCGTCTAACGCCAAAGTATAAATATGGAGTTAGTTTTGCGTCGAATTTGCGTCGAAAAAAACAACGCAAATTCGGCGCAAACGGAGTACAAATATGCCCCACAGTATCTATAGAAGCCCCTTGAATTAGTTTCTACTTCCTTTTTTAGGTATGCTCTAAGGGAAATATCCAAGGTCATCAAGAACAGACTCTTAAAAAGGTATCTCTGCAATCCAATATAGTCGATTTACTGCAACTAAAAGGAAAAATAACAGTAATTCAGAAAAAAAACCAAATTAAACACAGCTGTACATTTTCTATAATCAGTAAACATATACAGGAACCTAAACCAAAAACTTCCCCCTCCACCTTCCCTCTTTTCTTTTCAAAATGTTTCAAACGGGGAGGGTGATGCTAGCCTTTGTGTTTTTAATGAATCTGAGATTTTCTCTTCATAGCAATTGGAGAATAGTTGTTTTGTTACAAGACCAATGCTAGCATTATGTATTTATTAAGCCTTCTAAAACCACATTTGACATTATCCACAGATCTCAAATAATCACTTGCAGTGGACCAGTTAGCACTCTCAAGGTATCTTCCAATCTTCCCCCAACCCAAGAGGCCTTGCTTGACTTGGCACCTCTCTTTGAATAACTGCCAAACCTACTCAAGTTCACATCAACTTCCTCCATCACCAATAAAAAAGAAATCCTTTTATTGAGCAACAAAACAGCCATTGTACATTGCAGCATGCAACAATAGTAGACCCATCATTTATCAACAACTCAGAGACAGATTTCCGTAGGTATCAAATAGCAAAGATATAACCTTTCAATCAAGCATCCTCTGTTAGCATGGATCGGTATGGCTGGATCAATGTCCCTCCACCCGCCTGCGCAATCCCTGACAAGGGATCCCTCATTGTTTATGTAAGCCCCCCACCCTCCCCAGATTTTCTCCCACTTCCTAGAGCAGCCCTACTCTCATAAATTACTTTTTCTGCAATTTGGCACCAGTCAAGGTCTATCCGCCATTCCTGAATACTGGGCGGAGACTCAGCACCCCATGCCCACGCTATGTTGCGTTTAGCTACCAATCCTGCTATGACCAGCCATAGTGCTTGCTGTTTCGGGCAGTGTTCGTCCCCCACTATATTCAGGAGAAGCAGCTTAGGATCCAGTGGGACCACCCTCCCCATCACCCGAGACGCCACTCCGGCAACCCCCTGCCAGTAGGTCTGTATCAATGGGCATGTCCATAAAATGTGATAGAAGGTACCCTCCAGGACACATTTTCGCAAACATTGTGAAGTATGTGCCCTACCCATCTTGTGCATTACCACCCTAGAGTAGTATGCCCTGTGCAGAATCTGCAGCTGGATCAATCTAAACCGTGCTTTAATCGCCAAACCCTGGGACCTTGTCTCGCATCCCCCCCAGGCCTCGTCATTCAGTGCACCCAGGTCCACCTCCCATTTGGCATGTAAGGTTGTCATCGGATCTGGGGAGTTATACAGCAATTTCTGGTATACTAGAGATATGGCCTTCGTCTCCAGAGGTTCTATCAAAAGGCGGTCCTCTAAAGGGGCTGCCTCCGGCAGCTGCTCGTGCTCCGGGATGTACCGACTCAATGCATGCTGCAGCTGTAGGTACCTGAACCTTTCCATTCCCGCCATGGCATACTCTTGTTGGAGGACTATAAACGTCACAAGTGCCCGACCTTTCCAGACACCCCCCAGGTGTTCAATCCCTAGAAGAGACCATTTGCAAAACCCGCCCTGGGTCTTAGGTCCCCCAATAAGTCGCTACACCACAGTGGGGTCCGAGTTGTCAAAGTTGATCCCCAGCCCAGAAAACAGGTGGTGTCATGCCACACATTCACCTCCGTTGCAGTGTGCATCGGCAGTGATTGCAAAGTCGTACGGGCTTACAGGGTGGACTCATATCCCCCCTACCCAATATCTGTCTGTCCACGCAGAACGCGGGGTCCTCCTGGTCAGCAAAGGCCCAGTCATTAATGGTAACCAATTGTGTCGCTCAGTAGTAGTGAATGGGGTCCTGGATAGCCAGCCTACCCTCATACACCCCAAGCTTCAATTTCCGCAATGGGTGGGTAGGGCCCCAACCAGGGAAAATACCAGTGACTTGTCCCTGTTAATTTGGGAACCAGAATGATCCCCAGATATGCGAAAGACCTGCATTATCCTATAGATGGACCATTGGGGCTGAGTGACATACAGCAGAACGTTGTCTGCGTTCAGGAATATACATTCCTCCCATGTTGCACCTGAGTCTATAGCCCGAATCAGGGGGTCTTGTCGGATCCATTCCGCCAAGGGCTTGAGTGCCAGCACAAACAAAATGGGGAAAAGCGGGCACCCCTGTCAGGTACCCTGTGACAGCACTGACCCACACTCAGGCTACCAGTTCCTGCTACAGCAGGAATCGCAGACCTACACTGTATCTCTTGAGAGCCGCAAAAATATAAGCCATTCTACACTATCAAAGCCCATCCTGACATCGAGAGATAGGAGCGCTGCTTGTTCCTTATTATTCTGGCATTCCGTCATGTGTATGACCCCGTAAAGTCTCTACAAGTTCAGACGTGTGGATCTGGATGGCATGAAGCCAGATTGATCCAAATGGACCAGGTTAGTAACAATCACACGTAGTCTGGTCGCCAGGACCTTAAGGGATATGGGCCTATAAGATGCGCATCTCTCCGTGATCTATCCTTCTTCGGGATCAGCACGATAGTCGCGGTTCTCTTATCCAGCAGCAACAGTCCCACCTCCCACACCTCCTGAAACATTGCCAACATGTGTTTAGCCAACTTACTCCGCAGACATTAAAATAACTCTGCTGGGAGTCCATTTGGTCCCGCCGCTTTGTCTGACTGGAACCCCAGCAACGCCAAGGTAACTTCCTCTTCTGTCAGTTCAGCATCTAACTCT
Source organism: Pleurodeles waltl (assembly GCF_031143425.1). Classification (NCBI taxonomy): domain Eukaryota; kingdom Metazoa; phylum Chordata; class Amphibia; order Caudata; family Salamandridae; genus Pleurodeles; species Pleurodeles waltl. The sequence continues at coordinate 71,550,148 of NC_090448.1, forward strand.
CCTCTCTCTGCCTCCAGGAGCCCCGGCAGCGGGATATCTCGCAGGAGGTCCATACAGTCCTCCTCAGTCATTTGAGTTACACAGGTATAGACCTCCTCGTAGTATGCAGCAAAGGCTTCCGCTATGGACTCGTTGGACCCGCAGAGGACCCCCTCCTTATTGTGTACCTCCCTGACCCACGAGCGCTCCCGGTCTCTCTTGTCCAACCAGGCCAATAATTTATTATTATTATTAATACAGTTGATGCTGAGATGCCAGCACATAAGCCCGAGCATGTTGTTCAGCCAGAGCGCGCAGCTCATACCGCTTGAGGCGCAGCTGATGGGAAACACCCTCCTCTGCCCCTTCCTCTGCTTGACAGCAGGCCTCAAGGACTACAATTTCTCACTCAAGTTCCGGGGCCTGCAGATTTTGTTCCTTTTTCTTCCCCCTGATTCTGTCTTGAGCATGGCCCCTTCTTACAGTTTTTATAGGCTTCCCACAGGATATATGCGGAATCTACTGATCCCAGATTATCCTCAAAGTATTAGGTTGCTCTCTCCCTTATTTTATCAACAAAAGATTTACCCCTCAAATTGCCAGGAGTCTAATCGAGGGGTAGAGAGTAGAACTGTGAGGGACCCAGCACGGTGACTCCTACAGGGGAATGGTCTGAGATCCCTCTCGGATACTGTGCAGCCTCACGGAACCTATCCACATGAGTCCAGGTCATGAATAAATAGTCTAGCCTCGACAAGCTACTATGGGAGGCTGAGAAATAAGTATAAAACTTCTTCCCCTGACTCTGCTCCATAAATCCGCCAGGCCAAAAGAGTTCAAGAAGGACCTCAGCATCATAGAAGTGTCTGGTGCCCTTGCATGTGAAATTCTATCAAACCCCAGGTCATCCACAAGATTCATATAACCTCTCAGAACCAGGAGACCTGTCGGGAGATCCAGCAGCAGGGCGCCCAGGTCTGCCAGGGTAAACCCCTGAAGTTGCGGCGGAGCATAAACTGAACACATGTTTAGAGTGTGCCCCTTCAAGACCCTTGAGACCACCACATATCATCCCAGTTTGTCCCACTAGGGGCATATCAGAATGAATGGTATTGATTTTTTAAGAAGAAAGTTCACTCCCCTGGAGTCCCCTGTGCAGCCCGCATGTGCAACCAATTGATACCCAAACCTGTCCAGCGCCCTGTAGTAGTTCCCCTTTAGGTGCGTTTCCTGCAACAAGTCAAGATCAGGGCCATGTCTGTGCAGGTACTGAAGGACTATGGTCCATTTGATGCAACTGCCCAGACCATTCACATACCATGTCATTACCCTAAGGGTGCGAGCTATCAGTTCTGCCATTAGAAAGCCCTTCTCCACCCAACTTGGTTTCTGCGCCAGTTCCTCAGTCCTGTAGTCCCACCCATGTCTCCCCGCCCTGAGTGAGGACACACGGCATTGCATGGCTGTGCAATAGCATATCAACAAGGTATATCCATAAACTGTTAATCAGAAATCCCCAACTAGGAACTCCCCTCACCCTGCAACCCCGTAAAGCAGGGTTTGAACTGCCCACCCCCTTAATCAGCGGAGCACCTGTAGCCCATAACCTCTCAAACTCTTGTGTGGGTAGGCTAGTGCCAACATTTCCGACCTTCACTATTTACTATACAAACAGTTAGTTCAAATCAATCCCCCAATGTACATCTCTGTGCTTTATATTGCCCGCTTGTTCTAGTTAGGCACTGAACTCACCACCAGTACCCCAGCCCGAGTCGTCAAGGGCCACCGCCTGGACCCAGCAGGCAATTCCAGTCAAAGTGTCATTTTGGCCCAGGAGGGAAGAAAAAATGCGGGGGTTGCATGTCATCCAGTCCGCCCCAGCCGGTGGCAGGATTCGTCAGTATTCGGTCTCTGTAGTCTCCATGGTAGGTCAAGACAAATGCGACCAGCTGTGGTGCTGCGATGTCACCAGCCCTGGTCCTTGCTCCTGTCGTTGTTTTGGCAGGGCCACCCTCCACCCCCTCCAGGCCCTCCTCTATTACTCCGGTGCGGCCCGCAGCTCTAGACCTTTCCAGCCACTCCCAGTCCTCCTCTGGCGTGGCTAAGTGCCATGTTTTGCCCCCTGCGATTACCGTCAGTCGTGCCGGGAAAAGCATCATATAAAGTTGAGTTCACGGTCCCATAGAGCTTTCTTCACCTCTTGAAAGCTTTGTCGCTGTTGTTGGACCTTCAACGTAAAGTCGGGGGAAAAAGCGGACAGTAGCATTTTCGTATTGGAAGTCCCCCTGGGATCTATCGGCCTTTAGGATGTCTTCTCTGTCTTCTCTGTCCCGAAAATTAAAGATGGGCGTGATGATTGCCCTTGGAGGGGCTCCCGGGCACGGAGGGGGGACTGGAGCCCTGTGCGCCTGCTCAACCGTGAAGAACGTGGATAGTCTTTTAGGGTGAAGGAAATCTATGATCAAGATCTACAGAAAGAGCTCAACACTCGGGTCCTCGACTCCCTTTGGCACCCCGACCACTCTGATATTGTTCCTCCGTGCCCTCCCCTCCTGATCCTCCAAACGTGTCACAATTCTCTCATGTTCTGCAGTGAGAAACTGTAGCTGGTCCTCGAGTCTCTTGGATGTAGACTGTAAACGGGCAATGTCCGTCTCCACATGTTCCGCAATGAGAAACTGTAGCTGGTCCTCGAGTCTCTAGGATGTAGACTGTAAAAGGGCAATGTCCGTCTCCACATTAGTGACATTTCCGTGACTTTCTCAAGATCTGCTCAAAGTAGGGTGACATCCACCATCACTGCATCTAGTTTAAGTTCCAGCGATCTCTTCAAGTCCAGAATAGCAGTCATTATTGTGCCCAGGGAGGGTTCGCCCAGGGGGTCCCGGTCCGCCTTCTGTCCCCCCCGGCATTGTCCAGTGTCACGGGCCCCCCCTGGCTGTCTCTGTACAGCATATTTGTCCATTTTGTTCGTCTGCTGCAAGAGTAGCCCTTTGTTCCTGACCATGCTGGTAGGGCCCCCACTCCCAGGGGGTCCGTCTGCAAACCTCTAACTAGGGCCCTGAGTGCTCCCAATTCAGAACTCGGAGTGTGAGGTAGCACTCTCCTCCACTAGGTGGGCCCCAACCAGCACTGCGCTGTGAGCCGGTGGGACCCCGGTCCTCCTCCTCCCAGGGGTCCACGCGTTCTTCAAATAATAGTCACTTCTGTAGAGGCTCTGTTGATGGATGTGTGAGGGGGGCCTGGCCAATGTCCAAAGCGGGTGGCAGAACCAGGCTCCACGGACGCGTCTCACTCCCTGTCTGTCTCGTCCCCAGCCCCGTGCTCTAGACCAAGCCGCGGGTGGGAGGTAGGCCGCCACCCGTCTGCCTGCTCCTTGGCTCCTCTCACCGCACTCTGCTGCTCACCTCCGTCTTCGGGGCCACACGATTCCAGTCGTCAAGAGGGGGAGGAGGGAGAGGCACCCCAGGCCGCAGCCCGGACTGCCGCAGCGATTCCCGGTCCACGACCCAGCCCGGTTCTCGCGGGTCCCCTGATCGGGCACCCCGCCTCACCCGTCACCTCCAATCTCCACGACCGGTCAGTGATATAGCCACGCCGGCCCAGGGCTCCATGTCTGGGCATCATACTTTTCGCGACCACGCCGCCATTACCAGGCCTCAGGTCGCTCATGCAAAATCTAATGGGGGTGCACCGGGCTCGGCTCCCCACGGTCCCCGGAACAGTCGCCCCACTGCTCTGGATGCACCCGGACCACTGCTCTCGGCTGGCGACACAGATGATTAGTCGGATATTTGGGGGATTAAAAAAAACTAGTTGCGGAGCTCCGCTAAATGGCACCCATCTTGGCTGGTGCTTAGCCACGCCCCCCATCACCATTTTGATCCACCTTGGAATGACAGATATTGAAACAGCTTTACATGGCATAACATAAGAATTCAGCAACTGATTCACACAATATGATCCAAACTCCAACACGACTCATGCTGTCGCAATCCATCACTCACAACTTTCACAGCTCTCAAATCTTGTTTAGAAAATAGCTCCAACATAGTCCTCGTTCTCCTTCAGGTCTCAAAGAATAGCCCTCTAGATCCATGTAACATACTACTTTCCTCCAAAATCTTCCCATCTGAATCTCTCTGAAAGGAAATCAAGCATAATAAACACGCCAACTTTAGATTTAGTTTCTTCAAGTCCAGAAATCAGTTTCTTGCCAAAACTTAAATAAAGTTTTAGCCAAATTTGTACATAGTGCCAGGCAGTCTTACCACTTCTGAAGTTCTTATCCATAAACTTTTATATCATGGAACCTTAACTAATGATGCTGTATTATAGGACTTTCCACTTACATTCCTGTTAGTTTAGTTACACAATTTATAATGGTAACTACAACTGTGTTGGTCCTCTGCAATATTATACACCAGTGAGGACTCCCATTACTTACACATACGATTTTTCTTGACTTGAAAAAGTCCTAGATACAGGATGAAACATGTATTGGCTATCGTGCTGTGTATACTGTAATGTGTTGTCAACACTTTAATCAATATGGATGTTGTGCTTGATATACCTGAATGTGCTGTCACTTGTTTACTAAACAAAAAGACTGTCAGTCCATACAGTAAGAAGGATAGATCATTAATCAAGAGTACCAAAGTAGTATTGATTCATATTTATTATTGTGTTTTTGTTACTTGACTGGACATTGGTGTGCTACAAACGTATGTATTAATAGTTAGAAGGCTTTCTATAGTAAGCCCTATATTTACCCTTGTGGTAGTGACTCAGCACCCTTCTGCCACCTCATCATTACACTACATCACATGGATGTGTGACTCTTACGTACCTACTGCTACCATTGTAATAGTTGCTTCTTCTAAAATATAGGTGACTACAAGAACTGGTGCTGGAGTCTCATTTCTTATTGGATTTGGGGGCATTGGGCACAATCTGCAGTCAATCAAACATATGTTGTGTTCAAAGTCCATCACTCTGACCACCAGTGAACAGCAAGTTATTAGGCATGACCCCAGTGGAGGGCAGAGACATGCACCAAGTAACGCTGGAACCATCCTGAGGGGATGCTCTGCAGTGTCTACACAGTTCCTACTAAAGGACAAAGCAAGGAGGCACAAAAGGCCACAGGCCTACAAGATGTCAGACATAGTACCCATGTTGCAAGGATATGCTGTTCTAGGGAAGATCTGGAGATGGATCTCCCCAGGCAACCAAACTGTTTTCTCCAATCACTTATTCTCCAAAAGTTCTCAAGCTTAGAAAGACGTGGATTTAGATTGCCTAGGCCTTCCCACATGAGCTACAGGGCTTTGCAAGGTGAAACTACATGATAGATGATACATTCACAAAGACAACACAGAGGATAACCCCCATCTTGGGCTTATAGAGGACACCATTCACATAGCCAATACATATCCAGTGAATGCTCACATGAAAAACATGCAACGGACACGTGACGTTTACAGTCTATAGTTGCTGAGGGAGCAAAGAAATAATAGTCAGGAATGTGGGAAATAGCAATATACAAATACTGAGATTAATTCAAACATTCTACATTTCTTTTCATGTAAGATCTCAGTACATACAGGAAAGGCGAAGTGAAGGATGGCAAGTGTATGAGAGTGAGTATTTGTTTACATGGAGAAGTTTGGTGGACTTTCCTTCCAGGTTACAATTAAAAATGCATCCTTCTTACCTCACTAGAACCTCAGGTGCTACCAGGCCAGCTGTCAGCCTCCCATATCCTGGTGGGAGGCAAATAGCCTGGTGCTTTGCTGGTGAAGCACCACAGAAACACAGGGTAGTATATCTATTGAGCCTGTAGATGTCAAATCAGCTGGAGGAAACCCAGTTTATTCTAGAATGTCAAATTAATATGCAGTCACAGCTATCTGCCAAGTGTGGGATTTTTTTTACCACCTACATATATTTCTGTTTTTAAAGGTCACAGAGGAATTTATAACATACACCTCTTTGTGAAAGGCACTGAGTAATGGGGATTTTTCTCAACAATAAGTCACTCCCACACAGTATAATGTATGAAGCCTTTTTCAAGGCTAGGTCAGAGTTACATCTAGAAGAAGATGCACCTTGTGCAACTTACCCCTGTTTCGCTAAACGTACACTACAGAAGACCCTATCAAGTACCCTCTTAAGTGTAACTTAGTGAATGTTCATGCATGTATGCCAAAGGGGTTCCCACACTTACGTTACACCTTAAAATTCAAGGCGTAACTTTTGCTGAAATGGTGCATTTTACACAATGCACAAACTATCCAACTACAGCAATGGAAATGGGACCAGTCGATTTGTACAAAGGGCCTCTCACTTGGCAGCAATACAATCATACACGTTTTGATCCATTTGAGCTTGAAACATCATTTTTGCTAAAATCTGCAGATTATGTAGTACATGGATTGTGTGGCAATGGTGGTAAATTCATAATTATGCAGAAAACGCTGCAGCCACAAAATTGCATAATTACAGTGGCTCTGGATATCAGTAAACATGTAATGATTAGCTAAGCCTTAATAGAAATTAATCAAACTTTTCACTACTGATGGGTTCTTGCAATCAATTATTGTTTTAATGTGATTACAGTTGGGGCACTATGTAGGGTATACCGGAAAAGATATATTAAATGCTACAGTGTAAATCCTTCAATTGAGTCTATTCCTGTGGATACATTGTAAAATTACAACCCCCTTTGTCAGGGAGAAGATTAATTAAAATCAACATAACCTGGTAGAAATCGACTTGGTAAAAACCCCATATCATATCTGGGTAAAAACTTTCTTGCATGTGTAAAGAAAATTGAGAAAAATAAGGCTGGCAAAAGTGTAAAGAACAATTTAGTATAATAGTCACCAGGGCACTCTTTCCAAGTTCAGGACTGGCCTAGCAGGCGGACTTTCTATTTAATTTAGGTCTCTTAAATTAAACAAAAGGAATGAGAAGACTATGTGGCTACCCTCAACACTGTGAGAAGATGGTTACATGACAGTCTGTAAAAATTGTAGTATGTCATTTTTAAGGTTGAGCGCAAGTGCTCTAGCCTGCTGTAATCACTCTGTGGGGTTTTACCCACGCCCACCATACGCCTATCAGTTTCCTTGGTTCGTGGGCTTGCCTTTTAAAAATCGCTTGATTTCATTTGTGAAAGGCATGCATACGTCATTCCTTTTCTGGTGTTTAGCCCTCCTCGAGCGCACTGGCCAACTACTGAAAACATACCATGCTCCATGTTTTCCGCATGGCTTCTGTACTACTTTTTCTTTTTATTTCCTGTACAGCGTGATCTTGCTAGGCAATAGTTGAGTGCTTTATATGACATCGAGCCTGTTACATGGACAATTGCATAACTGCCAATACATTTGACTGCGCGCGATCTTCTCTTTCCTTTTGTGTGCTACTTCATGCTCATGGCGTTACTTTTCATTTTCAATACATGTGGCAAGAAAAGCCCAGTTGAACTTTACAACGCTAATAGCTCTAAGTCGAGCAAATGGAAGACCCATTGCATTGCAAATGCCTGTTTTTTATGACGTGTACGAATCAACATTAACTGTTCCTGTTCACTGTACAATCAATGGGGATGTTACCAGTCTCTTACTCTAGTTTCACATTTTGAGATCCCTCTGTCTTTGTTTCAGGTTACCTATATCATTATTAGATTACATCTGTGGTTTTCAATTATTGATTAATGCTTCCAGATGTTTTAAATCGAATGTTTAGGAGTATAATGGAAAATTACAGCTTGTGAAGATGTAGAAATATGCGCTGGTAATGTTCATAATTTTCGGGGGATTGCCTTTGAAAAGAACACACAAAGCCAAAGTGCCCTTGAATCAAAGTGGATGGTTGGTGTTAACCTCAAGCAGCTAGGTGGTGGGTGGAGAAAGTGAAAGAACGCTTCTCCACCTCTGCCCACACACCCTCTTCTGATGGAAGAGTGCTCCAGGACCTTGCAATCCAACAAACCAAGCTTTGGTGGGCTCACCACAGGAGTGCTTTTTCCTATTACTGTGAAGTAAAGGATTTGTGTCAGGGTTCGTCAGGTGCTGCAGCAACCCTACCTGACCAGGAGGAAGTTCTGAGGCATACCCTTTAAGGATGCCTTTTAACATGCGTGTTTCCTTCTATGTCATTTGTTTTTTAAACTTGAAATTTAATTAAACAGAGCAAATTGGCAACCCATTATTAACCACTTCTTATTTCATTATCACGTAGATTCTTGTTTATATGTGTCTTCATGTAAAGTAAAGTTGCCTTGAACTTAAATGGCACTTTTGCAGGGATCCTTGAGAGGTGAATGGAGGAGACATAGAGGGTGGTTATAGACTAAAAGTAAAACTTTCTTTAGGCAGGGCCAGACGTGGAACCCAAAGCAGCCCTGGTAAATTTTGTCAGACCAGCTTCCATAGGTTACATAGCGAGAGAGCCTGACCACTATAGTAGAGCTTAGGAAGGGGGAGAAGGGTAGTGGTAATGTTCTCCCACTCAAGAGCATTTGGGAAAAAATGGCAAAAAACTGATATGTGCATTGTGCAAAACATTTTTCATTATATATTAAATTGTATTCGTTTTTAAATCGTAGTAAATGATGACCTTACAGTGCACCAGGACTCAGCAATCTTTAATGGGGCTCAATGATTCCCTCACCATCACCTTCTAACAGTACCTCTGACCTCTCCATAGCCCATCTCTCACATGTATTTTGTTTTATAGCGCCTCCCTTATCAGTGTAGGGTGTTGGAACACTTTACATCACACACACCTACAAAGACAATGAATCATACATGTGTAAATCAGTGAATTTAAATTGCTATATAAGACAAAGGGGACTACAACATGTAGGATTCACATCATCCATACTGGTAGGCAGTTTTTAAGAGTGCTTGGTCTGGGGAAGCATAAACTGAGGAATTCAGAGCATAACACAGTGGACATGGTTGACTTTATTAATAACAATTTATTTCTAACCAGACCCTTTTTAACAAAATTAGGATAACCACAGACAGTGAAAACAACATAACTTTTAACCTGTACCATGCAGTTGGCATTTAGCTCTTTGATGACAGTTCATAGCGCACCCTGCTAGATTATGATTGTAATTTATGAACTGCACAGTAACAAAATATCTCTATGACTAAAGCAGCAACCCACTAAGCACTGCACATAAAATACTGTCTGTGATCCGCATAATACAGGTTCTTTGCAGCAGGCATATTAACCCTCTGCCCTACCTTAAATTAGTCAAAACTGCCACTAAACAAAATTCCATCTCTCTCTGGCAGGTACATTAATCACCAGAGTTATCTTGGCACTTTTATTGTTGCTGGAAAACTGTTGGATATACACGAAACTCTCCAGTGCTTTTAAAACTTCTGCTGTTATAATACCGGCCCCCAGCAAAAAAGTGGCCCCCAGCCTACCAGGGAAACGCCGATGCCTGGTCCGGACAGTCTGGCCTTGTCTTTCTTTCTAATATTTACACATTTTTAAATAAAAGGTACAGTGGGCTCCTTAATACATGATTGAAATACATATTTTAAGTATGGTCAATTAAAAAATAAAAGGGATAGATTTTCCTTTTTTTATGTGACATACCGAAGGCCAAAACTGTTCTGGTATGTTATTGTACTTTGTCCAGTTAAACATGAATGCAACTGCAGACTCAACAATCAGTGAACATTGTGACAAGAACAGATCTCCTGGCAAAAACTGACATGGAGCACTATATATAAGCAAACGAGTTATTTATCATTTTTGGCATACTATTTCATTGATATGCTCTCTTAAACCTTGTTGGGTTCGATTTTGTAATGATTCCACCTCCGCCTTCTTCTGAGAGTTTTGTGAGAGCGGACCCCAATGGCCACCACCCACACTCTAAAAATTGTTCTGCCATCACTGTTACTGGAGTTTGTCAATCTGCAACTGCTGTTTTTAATTCATTTAGTTAGTTGAGAAGTCTGTTTTCCTTCATCTGACCTGCTTATATCATCAAGAACTCCACACACTTTTTGACCATTATTCTAGATTTGATGGCAAAGTGCCACGGAAACATTATAGTGTCTTTAGTGTCTACATTTCTGAATTTCTGCCAGGCATCTGTGGTACTTGGAGGGGTCAGGAGATGATCAGGATGCACCTCTGCCTGCAGTCCCACCCCTCACCAGCCTCTTCCTGCAGAATTTAGTGTTTAGAGATTAGCATACAGTAAAACAGGGATAGTGTCTCCAGACCATGAAGTACCAGGAGGCCTGGTAATTCTGGGTTGGAAACATCCGCCCACACAGAATCAGGCAGAGCGGTATCTCCACCAGAGATACCCTTTTGCCTGACTCATTATCAGTGCCTAGGTGTTATTTAAAGTGACATACTCTTTTTTGAGTTTCTAATTCCACAACCCCTTCTTGGAGTAAGCTGTGACTACCCAAAAGAATCTTGTGCTAAAAGGGAGAAGTTGGCCTATTCTTCTGAAGTGCAATGGAACTGTGGCCCAGCACATCGCTGGACAATTAACAAGACCCCCACCAGCCAGCTCACCATCACTATCCATGACTGCCATGGTGCCAAAGAAAATCCCTCACATTGTTGAAACCAGGGGTCTCCAACCTTTTCTAAGGCGAAAGCTACTTCTGGTCAGTGAAAATCATAGGGAGCTACTGAAGGCTAAACAACCTGCTCATTGTTTCCAGACACCGCCACATCCAGCTTCAGTGACTTAAAGCCTAATGTCCATAGAGCCAGATATTATGGTTTGAACAAAATTCTTAGACTAGGGGCACTATGACAAGGCTGCCATTTGTGTCACTGAGAGTGTGCTCTTTTGGGATATATTTGTATGAATGACTGAGAGCCTGTGTTGTACCTACTTGTGGCACAAAACATACTTTTCATCATGTGTGGCACCTTTACATGTATAACATAAACATACAATATTTTTTAATGGGAGAAAAATGTACTATAAAAATGTTTAAAATATGGATATTTTTCTGCATTTTACATTTTTCCTGATTGAAAAAAAAAAATACTGTATTTTTCATTTATACATATCACACATGGGGTCATTCTGACCCTGGCGGTAAAAACCGCCAGGGCCAACGACCGCGGGAGCACCGCCAACAGGCTGGCGGTGCTCCCTTGGGCATTCTGACTGCGGCGGTACAGCCGCGGTCAGAAACGGAAAACCGGCGGTGTACCGCCAGTTCTCCGCTGCCCTGGGGAATCCTCCATGGCGGCGCAGCTTGCTGCGCCGCCATGGGGATTCCGAGCCCCATACCGCCATCCTGTTCCCGGCGGTTTTGGCCGCCAGGAAGAGAATGGCGGTATGGGGTGTCGTTGCAGACACTGAAAATCACGACGGGTGCAACTGCACCCGTCGCACCCCTTCCACTCCGCCGGCTCCATTCGGAGCCGGCATCCTCATGGAAGGGTGTTTTCCGCTGGGCTGGCGGGCGGCCTTCTGGCGGTCGCCCGCCAGCCCAGCGGGAAACCCAGAATACCCGCGGCGGTCTTTTGACCGCGCAGCGGTATTCTGGCGGGCCCCGCCAGGCCGGCGGCTACCGGCGCCGCCCAGGGTCGGAATGAGGCCCACAGTGTCTACTGGCCACTGGGAGTAAGAAGCCTGCTGTTTGTAAATGTGACCCTTTGAAGTGGCAGAAAATCTTAATGAAGAGTTAAATTAATCATGAAGGTAACGTTCCCTCCAACTTAACAGCATTCAGAAACATCATTTTGTTTTCACCCTCCAATATTGAGTTTACAAGGACTTTTATTAAAGATTTAGATACCTCAGTGCTTCAGTTTTTCACCTCTGTGCCCCAGCTGCATACTAGGTCATATTTCTAAATGAGCACTGCTCATTATCAGGCACTGTTATCTGCAACCTGATGATGATAATGCTAAATAAATGCAGCCCTCCCTTAGCTTTAAAAAGAAAATGTGACCCAGTGCCTATTTAAAAATGAACACAGGGCCATGAGTTACTCTGAAGGTGCCTGGAAGCTACTGGTACATTTAGAGTGCAGGAATAGCCCCAAGCGATTCACCTTTCCAAAGGAAAAATGACTGTATATCATATGGAAGAGTTCTGTTGTTGGTGCTTAAAATCCATATTTTTCGGGGTTTGTGAAGCATCTATTTTGAGATTCTGCTCAATAAGACAGGCAGCGCTACCTTAAGTATAGAAAAGCACTAAGTTCAATAGAGTTCCGAACACCAATGTCAATGGTAGCATTAACTAAAACATGTTTATTCATTAGAAAATATTTTCCCTGATTCATTTCACAGAGAAAATATAAAAACTGCAAGTTCAATTATAGTGTTCTAGATAATAAATTATACAATTGATGCTGTATCAGTTTAGACCAATAGTATAATAAAGGAGACTTCAAGGCGTAAAATCACATAGTTGTGGGTGAAATGGTTGAACTTTTGAAATCCTTGCTGTGTTGGGGATGTATACAGATATAAAAAGGTCAGCCAACACATGTTTCATTATAAAAGGAACTATCATGGTGTATTCAAAATATTTTGGATACATTTTTAAGGTGTTATCCAAAATTTAAGCGAAGAGCTGTCTAATAGAAATAAGAGAATTATACTATGTTAAAGAGATCTCAAATGATGCAACAATCAAAATATTCTAATCAATCAGTTTGGACTGGAATCAATATAACTCCAGTAAGAAAACTGGAAGCAAATAAAGGTAATATGAAATCTAATCTGTATAGATGTTCCAAAAGGCAAAATGGAGGCTTGTTGAAATCCCAAAAGAAACAAATCGGCAAACCACATGGCTAATATATATGCTATACTGTGTATAGCATATATATAGCACGATGTATAGTATATATGCTATACGATGGCCATTGCAGGCAACTGAGATTTTGTCTGGAGGGGCTTGGTTGTGATTTACCAAAAGAGTGAAGCATGCAGTCTAAAGCCCTTCAAACGAGCCTTGTTCAGTGGTCGGGTGGAATATTCCGTATGCCACAGGCGAAAGACATTAAGAGACAGGCAGAAGAATATCTGGAGAGCTTTACATCATCATGTGTTTTCTGCATCAGGCAAAGTGAACTAAAGATTATGGGCCCTATTAATAAAGGTAAATTTACACATGTAGATTTACTAACTTGAAAACCTATGCTTGCACCTAGGAGTAACTTTACACGTTTATGCTGTTCTCCACGTTTGAGTGTTAAGTTACTCCTGGTCTAGACTTGCATGTCTTCACCCACTGGTGAACCCGAGAGAGAGAGAGAGAGCGAGAGAGAAAGAGAGATACAAATATTGTAAACTGTTAACATTTATGATTTTATATATTTATTTTAAATCTAGAATTAATTAGAAAATTTTGCAGAACATTATTGTATTGTGTATTAAGTAATTAATAACTTAAACTAGATTTATTTCAGTTAAAAATAATATCCCTGATGAATACATTTGTAAAAAACAAATCCAAGTTACATTATTTTATTTTTTTGTTAGAAATTGGATTATTATTTGGGATGTGTGACTACCCACCACAAGGAGTAATCACAACCCTTGTCAGGTTGAACACTTAAAGATATTCATCCTCATCATCTGCTTTATTCATAAGTACAAGACAATCATAAAAGCCCATTCGTTCATACATCAATAAAACATTAATCATAAAGTTGGATAATTAAAATTCATGCACTTACGAAAATATACAGCGAATCTAAAAAGGCACCCTACGCTACAGCATACATCTTCACTAGGTAACAATTGCAGAAATCGAAGAGCTACGCTGCATTAATGAAATGTATACTCCCTTAAAAGTGGTATTAAAAATTGAGCTCTACAAATACCATTAAATTTACAAAAGAATGTAAAATGCAGAATAGTTTGGGCTAAATCTCAGTCACACTAGCACACTCTTAAAGTTTCACTACCAAATAGTCCCAGTGCAAAGCACAAAAGATTAATAATCGTGCCAGCTCTAAATCTCCATAGCAGGGCACTCTCCTAGTTATTCCAGACTAGAAGCAAAAAAGGCTCTATAAAAGTGTTTGATTTGGAAGTTACATATTGTTGCATCAAAGGTTATCTTAGTTCAGTACTTTCCCCTAGTTGACATCTGCACTCCAAGAATGTCCTCTTAACAGCCAATTTATCCTTCTGACAATTTGTCTTTGGTTGTATAAACAAAGCAGGTCTGCCCAATTCCCCAAAGCTCTTTTTAACATAGGCAAGCGATCATACTTTTAGCCCATAATGACATTGTTTTAAACCAGGCAATAATTATAGATTGTTTACAAACTGGGGATTATTCCAGTTTGACAGCCATAACATAAGATGTCCCAGGGTGACAAGATCCTCATGATACGCCAAGACAAGTTCTCCGTGGCAAACATAGTGCGAAGATAAATAGGAAAGTGAAAGAAGATGTCTACAGAAACGATTTTCTTCCACCTGCACCATTCCGCAATCGGCATCCATTGCGTTTTATAAATTGCTAAAAGTTAAAATTATTAACATGAGTTTGACATCTTGCAACCTGTACAAAACAGCAGACAGGTTTAGCTTAGAGCAATGTGTAAAGTATTTATGCAGTACCAAATGCAAAATACTACAAATTCCAAAAGAGATAGAAAAATAGAGTAAAATCACACCAAAATGATATAAATCCTAGAAAAGAAACCAGAGTTATACATTTTTTAAGTGTTCAGTAAAAATACTGCCAAGAAGCAAAAAGTGCCAGTGATGGTTTATGGCTGTGGTAGAATGGAACCTAGGCGCAATTTCATGCTGACCAAATTGGTTTACATGTCTCATACACCAAACAGATTCATCCTTGTCAACAATCTTACCTAATGACTTTAGTCCTTCAAGTCTCAAACCACTAAAATGCCCTCCCAATCCCCAGGACATCAGGGAAGGCTCTTAGAGACTCGTAGGGTATCAGGCAGAGGGCAAGCAGCAGGGTCCAGTTGCCACTGGTCAGCTGAGTGGTTGCAAGAAAAGACCCTTTGTGGCTTGTGTCCTTCTAGCTGTAACAAGAGGTCAGGCTTATGATCCTTAAAGTCCACTTCCTTGTCAAGAAAAGGCAGGTCCAGTCCACCAGGGATCTTCTCAGGGTCTTCCTCAAGTCCAAGAGTGTTCTGAACTTGGTGCCTTGAGATGCCATATTTATGTCTGGCATGAAATAGTGGGTGGGAATGACTCCATGGCACGCTATAACCAATGGAGCAAAGGGCCAACCTTACCCATGTTAAGCATTTTCACAATGGCAAAATTCTTCGCTCATGCTAAACTTGGGCTCTGAGGGCTGTGGATGTGTGTGGGGAGTGTACTATGGTAATCCTAGTATCTGTCCACATCTAACCCCAAAATCCAATTTGGACAGTCACTGTACCCACAATATACTCAGAGACACAAGTCTGGTAGAACAAATCAACACAACAACAATTCAGTGGATGCAGATGTATAGTTTAGGCATCCTGTTTTCACTACTAATATATGTGAAACTCCTGCACACCTGTCAAACAGGATTTGGCACTATAATATCAAAAATGATGCCCAATGTATTTGGATTCTGTCTGGCTGGGTGTGCAAAGGAGCCCTGTCTAGGTGTTAGCTAACAATTGCCTGTAATAGGAGAGGTGACTTTGAAGTGCACCCCAAGTGTTATATGTAAAATCTCAGTTGACCTGTTAAGCGTCATTTCATATTCAAGTAGGATTTGACACTGTAATGACAAAAATGATGTTCACAGTCCCAACTTGCACATTCTGACAAGTTCAGAGTGGTCATCTCTGCTTTTTCAGGTCAGCCTATTTTTTGCTTCTTGGAGGCATTTCACGCCCATTCACACCTATTGAAATGCTAATCAATGGCTAGCAGAAGTCAGGGAGCAAATGAAAATGGGCCTCCAGAGGCTTTAAGGAGGGAAACTTAACTTTATAAAAGTATTTTTGTTTATTATTTATCAAAACTCCAACTTCACCATTGAATTTGAATTTTAATAACTATCAAAATAGTTATTTTTCTTAGCTGTTTTCTAACCAAAATTAGCATTATTAAATGTAATATTTGAACCCAGTGTTTTCCTATGGAACAGCCAGCCATGCTACAGTGAAAACAGCTTTTGGGCTTTTTTCTCTTTAAGGACATATTTAACATCAAGTTCTTACATGTCTTACTTTTAAATACCATGCCCTACCTTATAGGCAGTAATCCCTACATAAGGGCGACTTACAAATATTTAAAAGTGAGAACCTCTCAAAAGGAGTAATTTTAACAGGTGGGATTTTTAGTTAAAAACTGCAACAGCTAACCTAGAAATGGTAGGCCTGCAATCCTGGCTGCGCTGTCACTGTAGTGGGAGCACAATGGGTGATGCCACCCACTAGTGACATTTAACTTACAGGCCCTCTGTACATTTTGTACCATATACTAGGAACTTATAAGTAAGTTAACCACGCCTATTAGGGATTTTCCAATGTCACCATATGGAAAGGGTAACACAGTCACATCATCACCAGGTAACAGGTGGAAACTGTACAGAGCTCTACAGCCAGCAAAAATATAGTAAAAAAAGGCAAATAATCTGAGGTGAGCGTGCAGAAAGGATTACAATGTATCAAAAGTTATTCATAAAATTAACTTTCAATACAAATAATTATTTAAGGAAAGTTTTGAAAGTCATAATAGTTTTAATATCAAAAATAACTTTATTAGTATTATTTAATATGATAAATATTTATTGGTTATATATCTTTATTAAACAAAATTTATATATGTATTTTAAAGTTGATTTTTTTGTATTTATTCTACTATTGTTTGTTATGGGTTGTTATTTTAAGTCCCTGCTTCATTGTTTCCTATGTGAGTGTTTTGGAGTACCTGTGACGATGTGTGGCACTGGACTTAATGCAAAGCTGGGCTGATATTTATGACTGTTATGACCTTCTTGTCTGTAGTAACTTTAGTAGTGCTGTTTTGTGAATAGTGATGGGTCTACTCTTGAATCAGTGTTTTTTTGTTTTTGTTCTTTTTTTTGCATAACCATCCCTAAATTTCTCCCTAGGCCTCCTTAATTTCCTTCCATTATGGTGGAAGTATTTCCCATTTTCTAGCTACTTTTCCGTCCCTCCCACATATACTACTAAAATGTAGACATAAATGTGCAGAGATGTTAATACTCATGGCAGAGATTTGTGTAAAGAAAAGACTAGCTGGGCAGAGGTGGAGATGTATACACGTGGATTTGTGAATTGCATTTTGTAGTATGTGAGTGGTACTCACTACTAAAAGGACTACCAAATGCAGTTTGCGAATAAGCCTCATGTGCATTTGCACCAACGACCAGTGCAGCGGTTACTGTGAGGTCCCTTTTGTATTTTCAACTCATGGCAACTTTGATTACATGTGTTCTGTGGGATCACCCTTAAAAGGGACACCTAATATCTGCAGGATTATTGACTCCCCAGGTACCTACATCGTGGCCAGAGATAACCTTGTTTTGGGGCTTCCTAAATTTGCTCATGCAACCTCATTAGACAATGGAATTCATAAAAGGATTTCAGGAATAATTCTCCAAACTTTTGGCAGATGTCACTTCCTAGGATATCTCCTGGAACATCTCCTGGACTTTCCAAATACATTTTAAATCTACTGTAACCATCGGAGGAAACTTACAATAATAAATGTATATTTTTATTTTAATGTTATTTAGGCACTTTAACTATTAAGTATGGGAACCTTGACATGATGTCTTAAAAACACTACTGTGTTTATATTTAAAATGCAATATCATACAGGCAACATTGAGGAAATGTCAGTTTCTTAAAACACTAGTAAAACTTCTAAGATCACACCAGAGAATATGTTCAACAAAGTCCACTTAACTGTAAATTTCACCTTACATGTGATGTATAGGAAAGATGTCCTTTAAAAAGATGAGTTGGAAAGACCTCCCTACAGACGATGTTTAGGAATGACGGTTTTATAATGCATAAAAAAGGTCGTCATACATGATGTGAAAAAATGTTGCATACCAATAAATAAGAAAGGCATCTTTAGAGAGGAAGGAGAATAAACGCCACTTTACAACCTTAAAGATGATGTTTAAGACAGTGTTTAGGAAAGGCCATCTCACCGACACCGTTCAGGAAAGTCCATGTTAGTTGTGACCACTATCTTGCATGTGATTTATTGCAGGAAAACAATATTGCATCCACTACATCGACCTAGACATGTTTTATCCTATCTACACCGCACGTATGGGTGAGGTTAAGAATAGTAAATATATCCTTGCCTTATAGTGTAGTGTAGTATAGGCTGATGTTGACACTATTGTAGATCGATATTAAAGACTGTGCTATAATGTGATTCAGGCTCCAACCTGGGTGGAATATTAAGGAAACATATCTCCTCGTCTCATCAGTAACACTCCTGGGAGACATCACCTTCACTTTGAGACCACTACATTGGCTTTCCATTAGGCAATAATCTATATTTAAAGCCTTGACAATCATTCACCTGGTGGCTCATGGAACCACACATGCCTTCTTAAGGATAAATTCTTAATCTACGTCCCTCCTAGACCTTTGAGACCGAGAGGGACGCCATCATTTATTCATTCGTAAAGTCTGTGCTACGGCATGTGGGGAGCAGGCTTTTCCCCAGATTAAATTTGTAGTGTTCCCCAACTACTGCCTTGCTGAAGAAGATTGAAAAACTGCTCTTTGGCTAGAGTGGCTTTTTATTACACTCTCTATTTTTCTTTGTTTTTTTCTTTATTGGGTTTTGTTATTTCTCTGAGGTGGAGGTTCCGCATGTGAGCACTTAATAAATAAATACTATTAATAATAGTAATACTAATAGTACAGTAACAATAATAACATTAATAATAATAAAAGGAGCATCTTACAAGTAGTTGTCTGGAAAGACCACCTAATATGTGATATTACAGAAAGGCAATAGTACAGGCAATGTTCAGGAAAGGTTACTTTATAGATGACTTCAAGGGGCATCTGAGATTCATGGTGTTTAGAATGGCCACCTTAGATGTGATGTTTAAGAAAGGCCACCTTAAGGATGATGTTTATGAAAAAACATTATGGTATGAAAAATCATGACCAAGGCTTGATGGATAATAATGCCACTATCTGACCTTAGATACGATTTAAATATTATTGAAGCACTCCCGCGGGGTGTCATGTTTGTGTGAAAAACTGAAACACCACCCTAAAGGTCTTGTTTAAAATCCTCCAAGAGAACCAACAGGTGCATGTTGTACTTAAGAAATAATATGTAAAGGAGCTTCTTGAACAGCAGCAACAGGACCATGGCAACAAAAAAATTTAGCCCATAGCAACAAGATACCAGTTGATATGTCATGAATAATTTAGAATGGCAACACACATTGGATTCTGCCTATGACGAATTTTGATTGTCATGAAATGAGACATACATTCATCGTATACATATGCAAGACATAATTACAGGGAACATGTGTGGAGTTTTGGTAAATGGAAATAAGATGTTAAAATAGAGGAGATTGCTCCCTATTTCCTTCACGTGTGAGAAAGTGCCTTTTTAGGCTACTTTGGGGTGTGTGGAGGGAGATGATGGGGAGTAACTAAGTGGGGAGTAAATTCTGTGAAGAGTTTACATGACCAGGATTTAGAGGCTGTGCAAAGACATATGGGTGTTGCTGGTAAATTGTGGTTATAAGATTAAAGATTGCAGTGCACTAGTTAACCAACAAGGACTCCAGCTGAGAAACTAGAGGCGAATCTATTGCTATCTTTGAGGATCAGGACTACGAATTTATATCTAGTCCTATTTTGGCTGAAAGCCATAATCTGAGGTATAAGTGTTTCGGGAAGCTTATATGTCCTAGTGACGGCGTTTAACACTGTATCCAGTGATGAGAAGGGGTGCATGGAAGGCCTACGAGAAGAATGGATTGTCCACTGAAATATCAAGAACAATAATATTGTGACACACTAATATTGCAGACACAATATCGAGGCACAACATATTGAAAGATAAGCGCATATAGGAAAATATAGATTTACTATTACAAACTAAGTATCTATGCACCTTGGAACTATATATCCTCCAGGTACATTTGTGTGGAGGTTGGTATACAAAACCTATATTTATCTTTCAATTTTTTGTCCCTCAATATTCAGTTGACAATATTAGTGTCCCACAATATTCTGTAATCAATATTCAAGATACAAACCAGGAAACTATTACACAGCTCTAGTTTGCTGAAAGTGGACAGACACACAGTGGTTGTGGAGGAAGGGATGTGGGGTCAGGTATTATAATTGGCTGGAACTTAATATCTTGCAGTGATTGCTACATCAGTTATGAAGGATTCCATGTGCCTAGCTGGGCTGAAGGGTATGTCATGTCTTGGTGCCAGAGGTGTTGGCGTGAGAGCATGGGTCAAAGATTGGTGTCCAAGAGTTGTGAATGCGGATTTTTATCAGGAAATAGATCTGTACTGCCTTGGACTTACTCAGTATGAGAAAAAGTAGTGCCATTCAGGACTGACTCACCATGATGCAAGCGGACACCCAGGCTTGAAGGTAAGGAGTGAGATCCATAAAGGAAGAAGATTTGAGCATCCTTCGCCTAGAGGTGGAAAGAGAACCCAAAGAATGGGATAATATTACCAAGGAGGTTAGAGTGCAGGGAGAAGAACAGAGAGCTCGAGGCTGAAGCTTGAGGGACGCCTACAAGTAAGGGAGCTGGTGTTGAGAGTGATATATAAAATTAAATTTAAAAATATTTAAGAATGTTTAAGAAAATTCACCAGACAGTTTATTTCTTTGTGGTTATTTGTCGGCTTCCATGTTTGTATGTGGTTTTGTATGTAGGTATGTATATAGTAATATGTGTGCCGATGGGTTTGTACAAGACCTTGTGTGTGCGCATGCGTGCCTCCATTTTCAAGTCTGGCGCTATTTAAAATACAAGTGTATTGGGCAGCGGGTCCCTCAGACATCTGGGCACAGTAAAAAAAAAAAAGACCTTGATATTATGTTATGTTGATTGGAGTGCGTTGTGCGTTCAATGAGTCATCTCAAAGCACTGTGGAGGGCCATTTAGGGCAAAAGAATCAAGGAATTATATTACCAAAACGGTCGTGCTTCATCATGTGATGGTGCAAATTTCAGAGAGGGTTAGTAAACGCGAGATTCAGGTTGGCTGGAGAGGAAGGGAGCAAGGGTACCCACCGCTTCTGGGAGATATATATAGTCTTATTGCAGATAGTGCTGAAGGCCATGCTTTGGCGAGGGTGCTGTAACGCCTATCCTTGCTCACCTAGCAGAGCAAGCCTTAGAATAGGCTCTTGAGCTTTTAACCTCGCGCTAGGGTGACTAGATGCTGCTCTGGAAAGGACCAAGTACGCGCAGTGCCAAGGTGTTCGAATCCCCAGGCAAAATAATCACTTGCCTCTGGAGGGCTCCCCATCCTGTAACCAGAAGCGCGTTTTAGAACAATTTCTGATTGTGCGTTTGCGTGCATCTGTGCAGCAGCGTTAAGGGGCCATACAAGTAAATCTCTATACAAATGCACGCAACATATATTTAAAGTTACTTGGTTATGTTGCCCTGTGAATAGGTGGTGTTTGTGGGTGGGCGTTTTGTAGCTGCTTGTGCACACACATGCCAAGAGGCGTATACGGTGTCTTACTTACGTAAAAAACATCATGGAACTAATGTTTGTGTACATTTTGTTGTGTTCTGATGCATGTATTTTTCTTCCTTGTCATTGGTATGTGTCGGACGTGTGTTTTTGCCTATTTGTGCACATTTTCTCATGTGCTGCTGAGTTTGCTTGACTGTATCTGCACTTTTGTCAATGTATGTGTGTGGTGTTTTGTGTATATATGTTTGTGGTTGACCTGGGTGCACGTGCGGACTACCCACGCTGTCGGTGCGTTGCGGGCCTGCGTGCGTGGTTATTGTGTGGTGGATGTGGGTTCACTGGGATCTGTGGATGTGTTTTGTGCGTGTGTATCTGATTGGTGTGTGGTGGATGTGTGTTCACTGGGATCTGTGGATGTGTTTTGTGTGTATCTGATTGGTGTGTGGTGGATGTGTGTTCACTGGGATCTGTGGATGTGTTTTGTGTGTGTGTGTATCTGATTGGTGTGTGGTGGATGTGTGTTCACTGGGATCTGTGGATGTGTTTTGTGTCTGCGTATCTGATTGCTGTGTGTGAGCGCGTGTGGTACCACATTTCCTCCTCCCTCGCAGGGAGTTCTACTGTTCCTGCGGGCTACAATGTGTCAGTTGTTACACAATCCGGTGGGAGGAGCCTCGACGTGCCGTGAGCTCCCTCGATTCCACCACCCTGCAGCAAAGAGAGACGGAGGGAAGGGCAGTGGACGGGGAGGAAAGCGGCGAGCGGAAGGGGAGAAAAAACAGAACGGGAGAATAAACCAAACACCACCACCTCTTGGCCGGCAGCAGGCTGTGAGTGAAGGCAGACCTGCTCACACAGGCATCAGAGGCAGGAAACTCGTGCCTGCCCTCCCCTGAGCCCGGCCAGGGGCAGGAGCGCTGCCGGAGGCGCGGAGCATGTGCAGAGAGCCCCCTGCAACCTGATCTGCATCTGGACAGCAGCCAGAAGCTCCCTCGCCCCCGGGGGGTGCTCCAGAGGAGGGGCTGCGCTGCCCCTCAGCCGGCGTCTTGCTGCTTCTTGGTGCCTGCTGGTTGCAGTTCACCCGCCTTCGAGGAGCTCTCGGCCTGCTGCAGGTGGCTTGCTTTTGCCTGACAAGGGGGGTGCCGGGACTCCCGGATTCTGCTGCTGGTCTGTGGTTTCTTCCCTCCCCCCTGTTTTGCAAATGAAGGGGGCTCTCCCCGGCTCAGGAGTTGAGGGGCAGGGGCCGGATTATCTCCGCAGTGGAGCGAAAGAGACAAGCTGGGAAGGGGCAGTTTCGGAGTGAGCGCTCCCCGGTGAGCAGTGCAGTTAAACAGGGCAGGGCAAGGGGAGGCCCTGGAACTGCCCTCTCCCGTAGCTGAGCCACTGTCCCAAGGAGCTGTCCTCACCCCTCCACCGGAACTGTCCACCTTTGGAGCTCCTTAACGCACCCTAGAGCTGTCCATCCCAGGAGCTCCCATCACTTGGACCAACCACTCCTGGAGATAACCCATCAGCCCCGAGGTTATTCTTCCTGGACCTACACATCCTTGGAGTTACCCTCCCCTGCAGCTGTCCACCCCTGGAGATACCCCACCTGGATCGTGCCACCCTTGGAATTATCCGCCCCTGGACCCATCCATCCCTGCACTGGAACACCAAACGGCCCTTCTGGAGCTACAGGAAGAGTGGTACCCCCTGGAGCCACCCACCTCTGCGCAGGAACCGGGGGACCCCTGGGATCTGAGGGCTGACAGATCCCGGCCGGAAGATGTCCCGTTTTAAGAAGGACAAAGAGATCATCGCAGAGTACGAAGCCCAAATCAAAGGTCAGTGCGTCCTCCCCCCCCCCCCCCCAACCCCTCCTGTATGCTCTGAGTTCGCCCTCCCTCCCTCCATCCGACCAGGGGCAGGGGGGCTGCTGCCTGCCGGAGCCCAGCACCGGTGCAGTGCCGGGGACGGTAAGGTATTGCTCTCACACCACGGGCAGTAAAAACTGCATTGCAGCTGTGTCAGGGCAATTACGGTGGCTCAGAAATTCCTAAAATGTGCGCTGCCGCTGACAGGGGCTGTCACCCCGAGACACGTCTGATGAACGAGCCTTTCTCCTGCTAAAATCAGATGCAATTCCCAAGCTGCCGGGGTGGAAGTACATGTTGGCCAGAGCGGGCATCCTCCCAGCTCAGCAGTGGCAATGAATGCAATGCAACGCCCACTGACGCATTCACTGAGTGCACACGTCCATGACATGGCTGATATGTAAATACTTGTTTTTATTACGGTTATTTTAGTCAGTATTCACTCCCCTGCGCAGCGGCGACAATAAATGGTATATTACACCCTTTAACTTTTTCACATTTTCCATGCACTTTTTTCTGCAGTCGCCACCTCGGTGCAAGAAGTGCATAAGTATTGTGTGATTGTTGTTATTTCATGATGTAATTAAGGAGGTACACGTGTGTCATTCACATGAGCGCATATGGCCACTGTTTGTCCACACGCAGATAGCACCGGGTTTTAATTGCCCCTGTGCGTTGTGCGCAGGCGCAGTGGAGAGGGTGGGGACGCGCGTGCAGCTGCGCAAGGTGTTTCCTCTCGCGCCCGGTCGCGCGAGGTTGCAGCAGCCGGGGCTCTGTCCATGAAGGATTTCTCTTCCAAGGTCCGTCTCGCTTTCCTCTGAAGCTGCAGGTTGAACGAAACCGCTGCGGGATTTAAGCTTGCCAGATATAGGGAAAACTCTCCAGATTCGCTCACTGTCAATAGTAGAAACATTGATAGTGATAGATTAATATTTGGGCTAATAAAATGAAAAATATATATTGAGACTAACTATGTTTCAAACTGACATTAAAAAAAAACGAAATCAACATTTCTGAATTCACTAAAAACGCTTATGACTTTACTCAGTGTACATATTGTGATATAGAGTAGGTGGGCGAGCCAAGAAATGAACAAGGAGTGCATAGACGAAGGGTCTTGCGTGGCTGCTACAACTCGTGAGCACTGAAAAGGTTTGCTATGCAAATCATACAACATACGATAAAGTCTCTTCAAAATTAAAAAGTAGTATTTCTTTAACATGAAAATGATAATTTTTAAACATGAACTTAGAACCGTTCCTGCCCCTGTACCCACACTGGGGACAGCGCCATTAATGAACCAAAAGACAAGACAGTTGTCATGTGAACCCTGTAAACGCCCAGATTATTATAGACCTATATAATAGTCTGTTAAGTCAAACGTAATAGGATTTTGTACCCTAGTATACTGGACTCACTATTTGGAAATGCTGTCATAGACAAACATGAAGAAAAATGAGTTTTGGTGAAATGAAATATTTGCCCATGTTCACACAATTTAAGCAGGGAAGCCAGGATTTAGCTAGGCTTCCTGCTTTCACTTCGTACAAATCAGCTACATTCTTTTTTATGTTAAGGCTTTGTTTTTACCTTTTAGTGCATATCTGTACAGTTTTTATACAACACAGCTGGAGCCGTAGATATTCGAGCTCTTTACATGCACGCTAGTTGCATTATACAAGGTCACATTCATTTTTTTTTTTTAGGCACGGAGACATTAAGTGAGTTACCCAGAATCACAGGATGTGCAGCCCCTGCTAAAACTTGAACCTGGTTCCCCAGTTCCAAAATTGGTAGCTCCAGTTGTTATGCCACATCCTGGGTACAGCTCGAGTAGCAGGCAGACCATACATGAAAGCTCGGCTCGTTATGGACTTGAGGTCACAACAAGACCTTGCGCTGATGCAAAGCCAGACTTCAGGCTCGAGCTTCCAGTAGCCCACCCACCTCCAATATAGAGGCCTTTTCCCTCTATGTTGCCAGCTTGCTTGTGAATTTGTCCTTTTCCAAACTGTCTCAGATAACTACAACTCCCAGAATGCCTTACTGTGCTCACTGAGGGGCAAGCGCTCTGAACTTTCTTTGATGAGGTTGCTTAGACTGAACAAGCGCCTATAACTCTCAAAATGCAATGGTTACTTTAACCCAGTGCAAAAGTTTGCTGAATTAATTCCAAGGCTTGGTAAAAACGAGTGCCTCAAGACTACAACTCAGAGAATTAATTAATTTATTATATGTGTCATTCAGTTGACATAAACCAAAATTACAACTTCCAGAATGCACCAGTTCTCTAAACAATGTCCCAGAATGGTAAGCATGTCGTCATGTTTATTCAGTAACTAAATACACTAGACTAGAAATATTGTCATCCAGTTGACATGGTGGAAGACCTCCAAGGCTGGACACGTGTCCTGCTGACATGGAACCACTTGGCTCAGACTACAGGCTTCAGTTTGTGAAGTTGTACATCAGTAGTCTATTCATTCCTTAATTCCTTCTTGGCTGCTACACCTAACGATTTTCTCACATCCTCGATTCAGGGTCCCAGAAAGTACTGCTGCTTTTCCTTGAAGACTGAACACATGCCTTCTGCTGCCTCCAGCAAGGGTCAAGAATTTACACATACTGATGTACACTGATTTCCGAGGAATACATGGGGAGCTTTCATCTTTACTAGGGCTCTGTCTGAATGATTTAACCAGTCCAGGACTTCCTTTGCATTTCTGCAGTTGCAGTCTTCATTTTATAGTTGGACCAGACAGGACTACAAGTACCAGAATTCAAAGAGAAAGAAAAAAAAAAACAAGAGCGGGTGAAGTTTGCACACATGAAACTGGGAAACCTGAGAGTTGCGTACATGCATTGCTGCTAAGGAGACTAGTGTCATGTATCACAAATAAACCAGGCAGTGGCACCTGCCATGGCTTTTTGGGGGTAAAAAAAAGTTTAATGATATAAATAATTAACACATAGGGCTATTATGTCAAGTGGGCACTTTGGCTCAAATTGTATGCTTTCATATTCCCCATCAGTGCGTTCTGGAACTTATAGTCTTGGTGCATGTTACAGGAACACGTCTGAAAACGATTTGTGAAAGGGAAGACCAGGGGACAGATTATAGAAAATCTACAGTGGTGCAAACGTAGAGTGAAATATCTTTGGACTAGTTTACTGCTTATGCTACGGAACACACACATGTTAATCCAATTCATATTACAGAAGTATTTTTATAACCATGCAAAAATAGAGGACATTAATTGTACCACAATTGCTAAGCATGTAACATACTTTTCTACACTTCCCACTATGTATGCACAAAACACATGAAATCAATTTACTCCAGGTTTTGCCATGGTGCAAAATGTTTGTTTAGAGCTTTGTTCCCTATTATTCAAGCAGGACAAGTGGTGCAGATGTATTTGCATTTTTGCAGCAGCAGTGTGAGTTTTCTGTAGCATAGCCTCAAGAATGGAAAATGTTGTGCTCATGGCATGGCATCATATCATGACCACACTCAAACTTGAGATGGATCTTTTTTTCCTGGCGGAAGGGGTACTGGAATACTCCGACTCAGTCACAGTGCTTGTTGTTTCCAGTCTCGTGATTTCAAATAACAAACCAGTGCATTCTGGGAAGTTGTACTTTTGGCTCACTTCAGCAGGCCTAACACAGAAAGAAATGATTTAAGAAAAGAATGCGTAACACTGGAAAATGTGTGTCTTGGTGACACAAAGTCATCTGGTAACTCTAGGTTGGCATCAACACGCCAATGCTTGTCTAAGCATGCAGAGCTCGTACGCACCCCCCTCCCTTTCAGGAGCCACTCATCTAGTCCATGAATTTGCATTCTGATACTTGTAGCCCCGAATTTTCAGTAGGAAAAGAATGAACTGTTTTCAGAGGTCTAAAGTTCCCTGCATGAGTAGACACCCGGGTCAGGCTTTTTTTTTCCTTTGCACTCTTGGATTTGTAGTTATTACTTTTTAAAAGAATAAACCAGGCTATAAATTCCAAAATGCAAATTGAAAACATGAACTGGGGAAGCCACTCACACTTGGATCTAGTAAACTTGAGTGATCTGAGTGCGTTAAGCACATGGAAAACAATCTGGCCTAAATGAACTACTCCTAAGTAGAATTAACTAAGTAACTGATTGATTGATTGTGGCTCTTCGGAGGAGGCCCCGTCCTCCCAGCACCTTGAGACCCTCATGGGTGAGTAGCCATGCTTCACAAAACTGATTGTTTGATAGAATGTGGAAACTTGAGAGATCTGAGCATGAGGACAAGGAGAGACCTCATAGGAGGAGTTGGAAAGGAAGGGCTTTTAGCTCTGATGTGCATGAGATTGGGGTAGAATCGAAAAGTGCAAGAGACTATAACTAATGTAACTCCCAAAGGAGCACACTTTAAGGGTTCAGTGGATCCCTCAGGCTTCTTGTGCGATTGGCATCACCAGGTGGTTCCATGTCACTGTGAACATAATTTTCCCATTCCTGGATTTTTATTTTGTATATTATTGTTACCAGGTGTGTTGGTCCCGTTAACTCAGTTAGTATGAACCATGTCTACAGCTCCCACAATTCAGTAAAAGTAAAGTCCAGAAGTGAAAAAGTGGTGTCCGGGAGCCATTTGGTTATCCTAGTTGTGATGGCCCCTCCTGCACCATTGATAGCAAAGCCCCTGAGGTATTTTTTGCATAAATATAATGCAAGCGCACCCGCATTCACAACTCATACAGAATGCTACTGCAGGGCTTCTTCTCCATCTTCATCCAAGCGAACACATGATCCCAGTCCTAAAATTGGTCCACTTACTACCTGTAACTAGCAGGGAAATGTTCAAGGCACCCTGCATTGCCTACAGTCTCTAAAGGAAAAACACTGCTATACCTATAAGTTGAATTCAAGCAATACAAACCAAACAAGAGATTGTGCTCCAGGCTTTCAACACATCATCATACCACTGTACCATAAGCAATCGGTAGGATGCACTGCTTTCTCAGGACAGGCCACCAAACCATGGCACGCACTACCAGCCAACATTAGGGGCACCCCGTAGCATATACACTTCCAAAGACAGTTGTGCAAAGTGCCTTCCAGTGCACAACAACATGTCACTGAATTTGAGTAACTTTTGAACTGTTTGAGCTGGAAACTTTTTTTTGTGAAACTCTGCAGTTTATGCAGCACATGGTGGATTAGGTGGCAAATGAGGCAAATTGCTAATTATGAAAAGAAGCCCACAGCCGCATAGTTTCAATGGCCATGGTTTTGACTCACAATAATAGTGTGGCCATAATAGGCAGTGGTCAGCAGCAAATTGCAACATAGACCTCTTGCATTCACATGACATATTTGGTACTGGGGTTGTCCATCACGGACATTATACAGCCAAAAAAACAGATATCACAGAATGAACAGGGAAGGAATAAATGAAGAGATCTGTCACACACTGCTGGACAATTTGCATTACTATAATATGGCCATAGTGTTATGTGCAAAACAGCTATACACTACAAACTGTACCTTTTCTTTATATCTTACAAAGATGCTCAGATATGGAGTGATAATAATGCCCATCCCAGGAGCTCTCTCCACGTCTACCTTCATCGAACCATGCCAGTCCAGGACCACAATTACACACGAAATCTCAGATTGTACAATCCAGTGCAGGAACCAACTAAGCAGACTGTATCATATAAAACACCTTAGAGACCTGCAGAGCTGTTCGAAGCTACCAGCATACTGGAAACCATAAAACTGTGGGTGTGTGTCTCACACTTCTCCATCCACCACATTTCTACTTGTTGCGTCCCATAACAGGATAACCACACGTCGTTGGTCATCACACACCACATGGGAACACTTGACTCATAGGCTCAAAACAAAGAAAACACCCACCAAACCACACATCCAAAACAGTGTAGCGCGCTACTCATATAGGCAAGCGCTTCATCGTCCCACCCAGGGATAGTAAGCGCTATTGAAATACTAGAATCTAACACAAAAACGGTTAAACTACAAGTCCCAGAATGCAAAGCGTAACTGGTTAAAAAAACTAAGATTGCCCTAAGGTGTAACGCACGAGTCATACATGGAGTCATTTGATAGGTATGGCTCGGGGCTCCTCGTGAGACGAAGAACCCGCGTCCGCCTTTGGAGGCCAGGAATAATTTTGTTTTGATTTCAGGGTACTTGTGGTTTGTAAGCGTGAGCAGGCGCCGCTGGGCCGCTCCTGGCTGGGACTCTGCTGGGGGGTGCTCGGCCTTGCACAAGGCTAGCTGCGGTGTGCCCGCGCTGTCCAGCATCCTGTTGTTGGATAAACGCGCGGCACATGCCCGGCGCTGGCCTTTCCAGAACGCACGCGGTCCTTCATTATGGTCTTTTGGTCTCTGCCAGTTTCACTTGGACGGAGATCCGTCGGTCTCTGGACTCAATGTTCATGCTGATGCCGTCAGGAGCCGCAGCAGATGGGGCTGTGTTTGATGACTGGACCCGGGGGAGCGAGGTCGTGTCTATTTTTGGGCACCGGGTCTGTCACCGTTCACAACACATATTGTTTTGGTGTGTGCATAATGACGTCATGATGGGGGGAGCAAAAATAGGGGGTGATGCTCGGGGGGGGGTGGGGTGGGGTGGGGGTTTCCTGTTGGATGGGGGGGGGAGGGGGAAGGGGTCGGTTAGTGGGACCCCCCGTTGGATGGAACCCATAAACTATCCAGAGGGTCTAGGTTATGCGTTATATGTAGCTGACCTTTGACCCGCTGTCACGTTTGACACGGGGACCAAATTCTGGCTATTAAGCCTGCTGCACATTGAGGTTGGGCTTTTTGAGCCCAAATAACCCGTTAAGAACAAGACTACAAGTCCCACAATTCAATTGTCTGTTTGCTAAAAAGCCAGAATTGACCAGACAGCTTTTATCCTAGTATATTGCTGATGCCTTCGGCAGCCAATGATGTAGGGCAGGTAGGTGGTCGATGACCTCATATCTTCTGGAACTCCTTTAAATAAAAACACAATATATACTCTTCGGTGTGCATGCTGTTGATGTCCATAATATTTTGCATTCCGGAGTGCATAATCCATTTTTTTCAACAGTAACGTGTACCTGTAGCGTTCGAGTCTCGAATGTACGTCGTGACCCTGTGTCACAAGCTCATTAGCCAACATTGAATTGCACACACACTGGCAAACACAAAGCACTCCTTTTGCCACATTTCAGGTAAAATGGGCTTATGCAGTCTTATTTTTCTGTTTTTTTTGTGTACTGGTAGTCTTGTTTTTCCATTATGCATAACGGACTACAAGTCCCAGAAAGCAAATAAAGAAACTGGCCTCCATCAGATACTCTTGCTTGACGTGGTACACCTTGAGAGCTCCATGAATTTTAAAGCCTCCATATCAGCAAGGCCGGCCTGTCCAAATTACTGGCTTTAGTCCAGCTAGCTAATGAATTCTGGGAGTTGTGGTATTGGTCCAAGTCGGGTGATTTTTATTAGCACACTTGAAAACAATGATTTGTGAAACAAAAGTCCCAGAATGGAGCACTGCGTCACTGGTGATGTAGAGCCTGTAACACCCTGTAAGTGAAAAGATACCCGTACAGCGCCAGCATTTACTCCTACCGTGCAGTCTACCCATTATAGAGACTATCGTGCACTCTGACCCATCCCTGCAGGGCCACAGATCTGTACTGAACTAGTTTCTCCTATTTCACACCTGCAGCCAAGACTCCTCACCCACCCGGAATGGAAAGGGTTTATTGGCTGCCATGCCAACAGCATCCTCTGCGAGAGGGTCTTTTCCCAGAACGTATTATTCCGAGAAGAGAAGGATCTGCGGACCATGTGGACATTTTCCAACACGCGTTAGGTTCTGTGTGCAAGAGTGTTTTACTATGAACAGGGAGGCAAGTACACAAGAACGTATCTGCACTCTGCTGAAATCACTCGCCGTCTTTACTCAGAGAGGAGGCCTTTCTCTACGCTCCAAACACCGCTAAAATTATTTAAGTCAGAAAGGAGGAGGATGACTTGCCGGCGCCATTTTGATCAGCTACCAGATGCATTGTGGGTAATCCCATCGCAGGTCTGGGGCCTGCAGGCACCTGACGTTCTTACGGCGAGCCAGAAGGGGGCAGCAGCTCTGTTCTTTACACTGGGAATCCCGGTGGCCCCCCACTAGCTGGATGTCCTACAAGGTAGCTTACTTGAGACCTTTGACTATTTACAGTGCATGTCACTCGCAATCACTTGGTGCACCGTCGTCATACAAAGCAGGAATGAAATATGGCGGGTGCAGTTAACTTTGCTCATTAGTTTTTATATAGCGCAAACATGGCCCAAGGGCGTTGGAGCACCAGCGTCAGCTACATTACACAAAGTCACATTCATTTTTTAGACGAAGAGATTAAGTGATGTGCCTAGAATCACAGGGTGTTTACTCGATGCCGCGATTTCAACATGGTTCCCAAGTTCCAAAGTCAGCAGCTCTGGCTGTAGCACCACAACCCGTCCCCTACACCTCAGTTCTTTTTGCCCTCATCCCAGCTGTGGTCTGGAGGATTGTGACCGAATGTGTCTTTAAAATGCATGGCTGGTGTCTTCAAGGGTCATGATCTCTATGGTTTGGACAGGTGACATAGACTGTAACCATTTTAAGGTTCCATCTCACCAGGTTTAATACCATGTCACTGTCGGCTGAAATGATCAGCTGTGCAAGTGGAATGCCATGCTGATGTGCTTCTCAGGACGCAACTGCATCCTGAAAGACATATGGATACACTTGAAGTTTTTAGGCTTTTGCAATTATATTGGACACTGCTGTAAAAAAGAGAGCTGCCAGTGTTTTGACCATCAGTGGTGTGGGTAAGCCTGGGTAGATCAGAGGCTCTGATGGCTATCGTCGTGCAAAGAACAGTCTGCATGAATTTTGTGTGCTTGATGTAACACCCCAAGTAGCCAAGGATACCCAGACATGAGTCCCTTGCTCACTGAGCCATAGGATCCAAGCTATTCCTCACTGATGAGGCCTAACAAGGCAGAAACCGGTCTGGGGTTGCTCTGTTCCTTTCTGGAGGGGCCTTGCCTGACAGTTCGGGATGGACTGCTGCCAGGAGGAGCTGCGTCAGTACTGATTTGCATAAGGCAGGCCTTTGTCTAGAGTTGCACAGTGGGCAAAAAAAAGAAAAACAGGTTGGTATGCTACCGCAAGCGATTGCCAGTGGTTAGACTATTTGCAAGCATTCGTTCCATTACCTTTGGTGTGATTGATGCATGAATTGAGTAGAAATGTCTGCTTGAAGTGATCTTGTCCAGCTGCTCCAACTATTGTTTTCTGGCAAAATTGTAAGGAATCAGTTTTTTTTGGAGCAATCTGATGCCTAAATACCTTCTTAACGTAGTTCACTAGGAGTCTACAAGTCATTGTTATTATTTGTGCAAGGGTTACCAAGCGGTAAGTTCCCAGTAGGTCAAGAAAATGATTTAAATCAGCAATATGAGTAAAATTGTGTTCCGGCTGAAGGCCCAGCTCTAACCCCCGACGCAGAACCTTTGTCACAGTGTCTGCCCAGAGACAAGAATAAATGTCCTTTTTTTCCACCAAAACAATGAGTGCCTTTGTAGGGGCAAAGGAATGAATTGAACAGGGGATTTGACATCACTCTGTACCCTTGAGTGGGTATTTCCATTGCGTGTAGGGGAAGGGATATGAACAGGATGGTATTTAAATATTGAGAATGCGGAGACCGGCCGCGTTCAGCCCATGGCCATTAGGCCACCACTTTCAGCTGCAAATCAATCTTTCTGGCCCAGACGGCTGACACGCTCATTTGATGACAACAAAGGGTTACCTTCGGGGGCATCTTAATGGAGGCCTCTTTACGTCAACTTTGGTGCCCTCTGCATTATCTTTACGTCATTGCTATGCAACACAATCTCTTGGCTTACTTGCATCTGTTCTAAGATGTTAGAATATGCTGTTTTAAAATGTGATCAGATGGTGTTTTACTTGTCAAGGTAATCTCCTAAAACGTGATAATACTTACGTTCCTAACTGTTGTAATGAGGGACTTAGTCCAAGATGATGTTATTACTCAACAACGCACTCTCTAGAACCTTGAAAGAACATACATTGCTAACTTTTATCATTTAGCAATTCATGACTGGTCCAAGATGTTATAAGATGGTGCTATTACTATACAAGGTAATCATTGGAACCTTAAGAGCTCATATGTTCTTCAATGCAGGCTTTCATTGCCAACAATGACCCAGGTTAACTTTCTGTATTAACTAATTTTGGTGTTTTGTCTGTCATCAGTATATCATCTTGCGTCCCCTTGGAGGCACAAGATCTTTCATTAATGCTGGTGGAGAAGGGAGTTTTAGGGAAGTGTGATGTCCCACCTATAGTTCTGGAGAAGTTCATGGTCCATCAGGGTGGGTACATGAATACTTTGGACGTGTAGGTTTGGATCCTTTGTGTGGAAGTTGGCATTATGTGTGATGGTCTGTCTGTTGCGTGCTGTACCTCCTGGCTATCGGTTGTCTAACTGGAAGAAAGGTCCGCTTAGAGAGTTGTCTTTGGCCTCTTCTTAAACAAAGACATGCTTGGGAGGGATCTCAGCTCAGGATCCAGAGTTTCCCTTGCCACTTGTACCTCGATGGGGTTGCCCTTGTGTTGTCTGATCTCCAGTCTTCAGATGGGTCTATAAGCGTGGAATATTAGAGCGTGAGCAGTGATGGACTTCTGGAAGTGCCGCAGAATTGTGAGTTCATATTATTTATAACTAATAAACAGAATTTTAAAATTCATTCTCACCCTTACCAGGCCTCGTTGCTTCTATTCCACAAAGGGTTATTTAGTGAGATATTTTCAAGGCTGATACAGCTTTTTTTTTTGTTGATTTTCTGAAGTCTAGGGTATTCACTGGTTGAAGGTGTGCAGGCATGTGTGAATATTAGTGTGTGGAACTGTTTTGGCCTCATGTTAACAGTCATTGGCATAGCCCCCTAGACTGCACTCTTTATACCCACTATGCCCAAACAAGTGGCATTCTAGCTACCCTGCTATTTTGCTGGTCTGGGACATTTTTCCAGCATTTCTGATCACAGTCAGTGGAAGTGTTATTGGAGTTTGGGCCCATGGTCTTCTGTAGGATCCAACCCAGGATGCCTCAGGACTATTTTGCAAGTTAAAACTTTGCATGGGTCAGTTACTTGTCTCAGTGGGCTCTCAGATCCAGGGCTGGAGTGGTACACAACGGTGACAGGATGTTTTCTAGTATCTTACTCTGCTGAGCAAAAAACAGTGGACTGCAATGCGACCCAGCTTTAACCAGCACTTACCGCTCACCCCATCTCTTCTGAAGAACTACTAGAGAAATTGTGTGATGTTCATGTACCATAAGGCTTATCAGCCTGGGGTATCCGGATACTGTGGGGTTCACACATGTGGACCATGAGGTATTTATATGGGTGGCAGGGAGTCCATGTAGACAATTCAGACTGGGGTAAAGGCAGGCTACACTGTTGAAACTCATGAACAAATTATACACATTGTAACTTGTAGCCCTTACTCATTATTTAGGGGAGAACTTTCCATTATTCTCTTAGTTTGTCAGCAGTCTCTGTTCGACAGTGTGTTCTAGCCACCCTATGCCGCCACGCCATGTGTCTGTGATGGGGGTGTATGTCTCACCTGTAGTGTCCCCCTCCCCATTGTGGCCGGTATCATTCTCTTTCTCTGTCTCAGGTTGTTCCGAGGTTCCCGTGCATAGTCACTGCCAAACCTTTTCCCAGATCCTGAAGTTGTATGGGCCACCTTGAAGGGGTCAAAGGTGACACTGCATAAATTCCTTATTGATCCAGAGGTTGGTTCTGTTTTGAGATGGGAGGTTTGTCTTCAAAGCTTCATTGACTCTTGGTTGTTTCATCCAACCATCTCGCCTCACTCGTGGAAGATACAGTATAACACAGCTCGTTCGCTCTCTCTAGCGAGGGTTAATACTTGGTAATAAAGAATAAGTTTTTAAGCACATTACAGCTAGTAACTAAGAAAAATGGCGGTAGTTTTAAATGTCTAGCCCGAACAGATGTGGATAAACATAACTTTTCAGCAGGGTTTGCAGGGTTCTGGACTGTACTCCCTACATAGGAACCAATGTCCATATGTTATCCTGGGAGACGTTAGCTCGATAGTTGGCTCCGGGCATGCCTAGATGGTAAAAGTGTGACACCTGTGGGCTCTTCTGCAGAAGGAATCCTGATGTTAAAGTCCGAAAGGCACTCCTTGGCCACGTGCCGCTAATCTTCTCCCCAAAGTTTTAATTTCTTACTTTTTAATTTTGGGATGTATGAGAACTGCTATTTCAGGACCTACCTGTCACAGTCAATGAATTGTACAAATTCTAGTTCTGACGGGGAACTGAACCACTTTGGCTGGCCAAATTACCTAGGGGGGTATTACAACTTTGGAGGAGGTGTTAATCCGTCCCAAAAGTGACGGTAAAGTGACGGATATACCACCAGCCGTATTACGAGTTCCATAGGATATAATGGACTCGAAATACGGCTGGTGGTATATCCGTCACTTTACCGTCACTTTTGGGATGGATTAACACCTCCTCCAAAGTTGTAATAACCCCCCTAGTCTTGTAACACAAGCAATTTAAGTGTCAGAAAATGTTGAACTACTGGTCTCGATCAGGAAATTTTAAGGACTGAGCGCACAGGGAGGCTTGGACTATCTCTATAGCAAACGTAATTCAAGTCTGGATTTGCTGAAAAGTACTCAGGGAACTCTCCAGTCCTTCCATTTGAGATCAGGAACCTGGCGCAATTGAGATAGCCGCGTGCTGGACCACTATGTCGCCTGGCAGGTCAGGGAAGGTCTCATAATGATGCTAAGGGACACATTTCCAAAACCCAGACCTTGAGGATGGTAATGAGCCTTTTCTTGCTTCGCACAAGATGGAGGCTAAAGGTTACTACGGATGGAGCCGCTGCGGAGGGAGGAGAGTGGGCAGTGTTGGTTCCATAGTCACAAAAGGTTGCGGGGACTGTGGCTGTCGCAGAGAGTCTCTGCTTCTTGGGGGACGCTCACATGCCCCTGGTCATTAGTATTGTTCCTCTCCTCTGCCGCTGGTGTGGCGGCTCTGGAGAACTTCTGGGCACTGCCGGGCAGCTTCCTGGTTCATACTGGACCGGTTGAGGGTCTCTCCAGGACAGTACTTCCAGACAGAGCAGACAGCAGCTGGGAGTTTGGGAAATGTTCAGTCTTAGCCCTAGCCTTCTGGAGACGGGTAGCCAGCAGTTGGGTAAGATTCCTTCAACTGGCTGGGTTTAGGCTCCTCTTTATATTCCCAGTTTCACACTATGGGTTAATGGTCATGATTTAAGTTGCGTACACCAGCCAGGCAGGATTAAGTCCATCTTTGCACTGTTTCCCTTCAATTGAGGGTCAGAGGCTAGTTTAGACTAGATCTCCTGGTGTGATCCTGGTTGAGGGCTGACGAATGAAAACAACTCCATGTAAGGACTTTCCTCTTTGATTCTGGGCAGATTCTGGATGGTCTTCCTGCACTTTCTTAGAAAGTGCCTGGGTGAGAATTGTGGCTTTTCACAGACAGCAGAGCAAGAAGAGAGAAAATGGGCTCTGATGCAGTCTTTGTGCTGGAAGGCAGCCAGTCATCTTGGGTAACACTGCTTTGTTTAGCCCCGCATATTTACAGGTGCAGTTACGGGACCCTTATATGCGCAAAGGGGGAGAATGTGGTCTCCCTCGCCGAACCCCACATGGTGGATGAGTTAGTAGAGCTCACACCTGAAGTGTTTCCCAAAAAACAATAAATCACAGCCACCAGCCTGCAACTGCAGCAGGAAGGTTGAGGAATGTGTCATCCCAAAATACCTGTTGCAGAAAGAAACTTTTAGGGATAATTGTCTTTCTTTGGGCAGTAACACAGGCCTTCACCTAGCAGCACTGGAGCTAGTGCAGGGGTGGTCCTCTCCAGACAGGTGCTACTCAGTGCTTTAAATGGAAAAATAGAAGTGCAGGTACTCTGTGCCAGAGTACCTGCTTGTTTCTGAGAAGTGCCGGTACTCTCCAATTAAAAGTATTACGTTTTTCTTGAGATATGCCGGTACTCTCCCTCTCATAATAAAAAAGTGCTGGTACTCAGTACCGGAGAGTACCGGCCCATTTAAAGCACTGGTGCTACTCAAAAGATAGGAGGACTTTTAGATTTAATAACGGGTCCGCTGGTACCAAGGACTTTAGTCTTTTTGCAATAGCAATAGTTATTCAGTTGATGGAAACTCCATTTATGGATCCTACAGATTTATCCAGCTTCAACATCTTGTTCGATCCCTCTTTTTTAGGGTCGAGCATGCAAAGCGCTAGGTCCCTGTTGTAATCTCTCTGTGGGCTTTTAACCACGCCCATGTCGTGCCCATCAGTTTGGTTGGTTCATGGGCTTGCCTTTTAAAATTCGCTTAATTTCATTAGTGTAAGGCATGCATACGTCATGCCTTTTCCGGTGTTTAGCCCTCCTCGAGCGCACTGGCCAACTACTGAAAACATAGCAGGCGCCATGTTTTAAGTATGGTTTCTGGACGACTTTTTATTTCATAGGCAGCGGGATCTCGCTGGGCAGTAGTCATGCACTTTGCATGACATCGACTCTGTTACATGGATAATTGCACTTTTGCCGGTTACATGGATACTTGCATTTTTGCTGGTTACATGGATAATTGTACTTTTGCCGATACGTTTGACTGCAAGCGAACTTCTGTTTCCTTTTGTGTGTCTGCTTCGCGCTCATGGCAGCCGTCGGCTCACTTTTGTGAAACTGTTTTACTTTTCATTTTCAGTTTATGTGGCAAGAAAAGTCCAGTTAACAGTTTACAATGCTAATAGCTCTAACTCAAGCAAACGTGAGACCCATTGCAATGCAAATGCTTTTTATTCTGTTGTAAATTGTCAGTATCCACTTTCAGCTTCATCCAAGCTCAGTTCCACATGGGATGAGCTGCAGTTGGGCTTTTTTTTTTACCAAGCAGGAGCTTAGCTTACAAAACAGATGACTTTCTCTCTGGGATGGTGGGCTTGGGGAGTCTTAGAGCATTTGGTTTTGTCGGACTAATTCTTGGCCTACATAGCCCAGCCGATATTAGATATCTATAGATGACTAACTCAGGTAGCTGTTGGTGAGGGCTCGGCTTTGGACCAGTTCAGCACTTTTTTCTCAGACTGATTTCCTGAAGTTGAGATGCACTGGTCTTCTTTGATTGCCTTAATCTCGGGAATGGTGCTCAGTAGTAATATGTCTGCTACTTGTGGCTGCCGCACGCTAAATAAAAAAGCAGAGGAAATTAAAATCTGATAAAGGAACCTTTGCAATAATAAAAAGCTTTGTGATGGCCCAGCACTGACACGGTTTCAACTCATCTTTTCTTTTTTTCCTGTATTTGTTTATTCTCTAAAATATCTTTAGTGGTCTTCTTTGCTCACTTCAAAACCTAAACAAGAACACTGTTTTTCTTCAATATTTTACTGATCAGTAATTCTTCGGTCGCTGAACTGACCCGCGCCAGTTTTCGAACATCAACAGAAATATTGAAGAGTTGGTGCTGGTGGGACACAGAAGGATGACTTCAGGGGATCATGGGTTCAAGCAGCCTCCAGCAAAAGTGCTCACTTATTGAAAGGGGAGCAGAGAAGAACTCCCTCCTTAATAAAACGATCCACGATTACTCTGTCTTATTGAGTCATATAGCCCGCGGGCTCTTCGTCATTGCAACAACAAGCTCTACAGAGGTCCTCCCTACTCATTGAATCTAATGAAGCCATGGACATTGTTTCAAAGAGTGCTGGAAGGCTCTAGTCATTGAACGGGAGGCCCCGAGAGAGCCTCCACTCAAAGGGACATGGAGGTTATTCTCTAATTGAATCACAGAACGCCTGGGAAACACATTTTCAGGGATTTGAGTAACCCACAAGAGTCCCTCCTCATTGTATCAACTAATGCCAGGAATCCTATTTATATTGTATAAAAAACCTGAAGAACTTGCACTCGTAGAGGAACAATAATCACAGAAATATTTCTAGTGGCATTAAACCACAACGGAATTGTTCCTGGGGGGTTAGACGACTGAAAGAGAATCGTAACTTATTGAGTCTGGGAACCCATAGCCAATAAGAAGGAGAATCTATAATAAGAGAATGCAGGAATCAATAGGATCTTTTTCTTAATTAACCAAATTGCACAATTAATCACAGAAGCGCAGCAAGTTTGTCGAAGTGGAACCAAGTATTATGTTAAAGTACACTAATATACAGGAAATAAGCCCAGAAAGTGTTAGCACATAGAATAGAACAAGAGGAAGAATGTACACAGTGATGCAACATCCCAAGTTGTTAGGAGCTATACTAAAGAACCACCGAAATATGTAAAGTTTTGATCACGTAATTGAGAATTTTTGCATTTCTGAATCAACGAGTGCCACAGATGTGTTCATCACTGGTTTGTTTAAAATTCAAAAGATTCCTTTGCTCTGATATCTAAAACCCCAAGCAGCTCTAACATTAGATGTTTCTTGTACCTGAATTACAGAATCATGTATAGACCAGGGTTATTGTATAGCAAAGAAGAACCTTAATGGCATCACAAGCAATCGAGAAACGAACAGCGGAAGAAATCTAGAACACTCTAGATGTATAGCCTCTGGGGTTAAA
Source organism: Pleurodeles waltl (assembly GCF_031143425.1). Lineage (NCBI taxonomy): Eukaryota > Metazoa > Chordata > Amphibia > Caudata > Salamandridae > Pleurodeles > Pleurodeles waltl. The sequence goes on from NC_090448.1 coordinate 71,590,393, forward strand.
GGGCATCTTGCAAAACCTGTGTGTAACCTGAAGGTTTTTTACTTGTTTTTTGGAGAGACCCGCTCTGGTTCTCACTATTTGGAGGTCAGTTTAATTTAGCATATTCCAAGCGAGGAGATTGCAAGCACTGCTTTGGCGTTGTGTAGATATCTCAGTGGGGCCTAGGCTATGTGTAAACTTAGCTATTGGATGCTTTTCTAATTCTTGGTACCTGACAAGACTTTTATTAATTGCAATCAAAAAGTTTCAGAATTGGCCATGGAGTGCTGATCGAAATGTAAATAACAGCATGTGAGTGTTCATTATTTCGGGTAATAATAGCGATCTGAATTCTTCACATCAAACCATGGGAGGAAACACGTCAGTCTGGGCGGAAAAGACAGGAACTGTTGCTGAAACCCATGGGCAGTACCTTTCATCATATCAATTGCTATTATCTCTGCAGCCAACAAGTCTACACAAGTGTGCAGGTCTTCACAGGTCATAGTACCAACATCTTAAGGTTCATCACAAGAAGTAGTTTCAGAGTGTTGAATTTGGGGGTCAAAGAGTGAGGTCATCAATATATTGTATTCATTTGGTTGTTAGTGCTTGAAACTGTTTTTTTTATTGCATACTATTGGTGAAGGCATCCTGTGTCTGGCTTGCACTTTGTCAAGTGGTGGGGGGGCACGATTTCATCCAAGGCCAGGTCTACTGCGGGAATAATTAGACATCTGCCAACTCTAGGAATGTCACCACATTTCCTACAAGCGGCACGAGAAATCTTAGCACCAAGGCAAAAAGTTGGCAAAATTTCACTTTGCATGGAGTATCAAAAGTAATTGTACCAACAACGTTTAAAACCAAGGTGTCTAGTGCAGTCCACACCCATTTACTAAGATTGCAAGTTTAATAAAATGTAGAAGTATGGTCTTTCTTTAGAACTGATGTGTGCTCCTTTCTTTCTAAGAGCTGGTGAGGGTTTGGAACCTAATACAGTATTTCGCTGAAACATTTGTAAAATTCAGATGGAACGAGCTAGAAACTTGGGCCAAACGAAGCCTTAATTAAGCGGTAGACTTTCCAAAGTGTAATGACAAAGGCAGCCTTAGGTGTAATCAGGGGCGGCCCCTCCATGTGAGCGGAGGAGCGTCATCCCACCAAAGAAAATGCTCCCTAACGGAAAAATAAAATGGCAATAAATGTTGTTTATTGTCATTTTATTTTTCTGGGCCACATCCTGAACCAACTGTCAGGACGGGGCGTGACAACTGCTGCCGAGTGGCAGCAGGGCGCCGTGCACTTATTTAAAGTGCGCATGTCCCTTTGGCAGGCCGTCTTGCGCCAGCCAGCCACACATGCACACTTTAAACATCTTTAGCCCAGCTGTCTGCAGACAGCTGGGTTAGCGAAGGCCCAGGCCTCCAGCGCTCTGGTGAGCGCTGCAAGAGCCTGGTCCCACCAATCAGGACGCAGGTTTCATGCTGGTTGCCAGCATGAAACAGCGTCAGGATTGGCTTGTGCAGTTTCCTGGGTCCCCTGATGGTCGGAGCTGATAGAGACGACACGAGGAGAGAAGATTGTGTCCAGGTAGGTGCTTTTTTTATTTTATTTTGTTTGCATTCCCCCTCCCGCGCACCCTCCCACCCCCCTTTGTAAATACGAGCTGGCCACTACTGGATGTAGCACCCAAGAAGGACTGACACGTGGCACCAACCTAAGGTGAAGCCAGCTAGAATCTCCAAGGGCAAGAGGAGCCATACTGATGGGGACACACCAGAAGCTCAAAGAACTGAGAAAGCCACACGGAGTCCGACCACAATGGAAAGAAAGGTTAACACGAACATCGCTGTTCTGAGAGCTCTTGGTTCATGTTGTGCGCCGAGAAGTAACTCATGCTCCTTCTTAGAACTGGGATACCAGGAAAGCCTCGTTTCTTACTGCTGCTTGAAAGGATGCCCTGGCCTGCAGCTATATTCACATTCTCTTTTGCTTTGACTAAGAAAATTGAGATTATGGCTTAAGCTTTCAGATAATGAGTGATACTGGAAACCCGTGAGATCTCCTGAGAGCCACGCCGCGGAACCCCATTGTGTCCCGCTGAATGGAGTCCATAGGACAAAGGACATCTCCATAATGTCAGCTGTATTTTCAGATTGTAAATTTAAACAGCACAAAGTAAGGACTTTTTGTAGAGTTAATGTGTCCACAGAAAACTAAGGCCCTCATTATTAGTGTCCTGCGCTATGGGCTGCAATTTATCCAGAAAGTGGGGTCATCATGCACTGAACCCTGCGGGTCCACTAAGAAATGAGGAATGACTGGAGGAACCAGTAATTCTTGGTACATTGCCCATGGTAATTACTCACTTTGGCCCGACTTTCACCTGGATATTGCAGCTGCTCTGGGTGGAAGTAAACAGATCCGCAGATCTCCTAATTCCCATGGGCCGAGCTGCTGTAGCTGGCCCCATTAGAAGTGGGAGGCAACTGCTCAAACATGCCCAAGACTCCTTCAGCTCGTGGTCTGTTTCAGAGATTAGAGACCCAATTCCAGTCCATAAATGAACAGTGTTCTGCTTCTACGCAAACCAGAATACTGCACCCTCTTTCTGTCTTTTGCTATATGTTTTTCACTTCCTGCTTGAAGGTTTGCCCCTTGAATATCGAAGACAGAATATCATGGCACCGAAATACTGAGGACAAAATGTAGCAGCTAAAAAAAAATCGGAAGGTAGGTATAGAGTTTATACCTGTATTTCCACATATATGTACCTTGTATATATATATATATATACACACACACATACATACCCACACACATATATATCAAGGTACATACATGTGGGTTTAGGAATGGTAAATGTATGCTTCCTCTGTGTGTACTTACCCGTTGATATTTTGTTTTTTGATATTTCTCCATGATATTCTTATAAGACGATATTTCCGTCTTCGATATTCAGTAGTACAGTCCCCTTGTATTTCTCCCATCTAGCTGCCTTTGCTTGGCTCGGTCTATGTGCTTGTTGACCTGTCTCTGTCTCTAGTTATCCCTCCTTATCTGGTATTAATTTACATTGTCATTTTTCTCTGTGCCTTCTTCACTCGCCCCCCCCTCTCCCCCCCACATCTGATGTCCAGCTCTCATCAGTCAGTCCTCCTGCCCTAGGCCAGCCCTTCCCCAACAGACGATGTCCATGGTCTAGCCGCCTTACGAGGGATCAAGTCGCCGACTTTAGACTCATATATTCTTGATACATTTAAACTAGAAGTTGCTCTGCCTTGGTCCCGCTCAAAGGACTATCTTTAAAGGAAATTCATACATCTCAGAAACAAGTCGTTGCTTGATATCTGTCAGCCCAGGCGCATGTTTTGATTACATTTGACTGTTGCATTGGATTCTTGCTCAGTTTTTTTTAACAAATCAAATTGCGCTTTTCATCTTTGAGAGACTGGGGGCAGCCCCATGTCGCGAAACCCCATGAGGAGAATGGACCGTTCCAGGGCCTACTGCCGTATAAGGAGCGGGCTTCCTTGAGGATTGTGAGTGCGGTCACCTCATGGGGCGAAAGGCATGATAACCATGGGCCCAGGATGGGTGGAGCTGGTTGGACCTTGGAGGTTGGGGAGGAAATGCAGTCTCTACAAGTGAACTTTAAGGGGAGGGCATACTTGAGGCCAGTGCTTGGAATGGAAAAATAGAAGTGCAGGTACTCTGCAGCAGAGTACCTGCTTATTTCTGAGAAGTGCTGGTACTCTCCAATTAAAAGTTTTATGTTTTTCTTGAGAAGTGCAGGTACTCTCCCTCTCAAAATAAAAAAGTGCTGGTACACAGTACCGGCCCATTTAAAGCACTGCTTTAGGCCATAAATAAAAGCACTACTATTATATAGAGGTATATGCACACAGACAGACAACGTTACAAACAGGTAAAGTCAACATCACTGCTTTCCAGTGAAAGATATGTCATTGTGTGCAGCATGGTGGAGTGCCTGTTTTTTTCTGTACTGCTTTCTAGCACATTCAAAAGCTGTGGTGGTGGGACCCAAGGTGGGGGAGCTGAACCAGTAGTTTTGTGGTACAGTCCCTATCTGCCGCCCCCCCTACCTTTCCTTGTTCCCATCCTTGTAACTACGTGTCCCTAGCCATCAGACTACTGAGGCTGGTGCTAGGCTGCTCACATGTGCGGTCAGTTGTCCGTGCCGGACTGGCCATGTATCCCATGTTGTGGCTAGTTCTGAAGCTTGGCGGCTGCCACCTCGGTCCCCAGCTGCCCGGGGTTCATGGCAGTAGATCCCGTAGAGGTGGAAGGAGGGAGAGACTCAAAGAGAAAGAGCACACAAGAGAAAGAGGAAAAGAATTAATGAAAATTGAAAGGAAGTGAACGTCTTGCCAGGGCTGCTATTGATCACCAGCCCAGCCCTGGCAGCCCTCATGAAATGAGCAGGTAGAACTTAAAACAGGAAGGCAAAGGAAGGGGAAAGGGTCAAAGCAAAGTCTTATTGTCCTTTGTTACCCTCAGTGTGGCACTAAGCACTACCACCCTGCTTTCATGGGACTGCAACTGTGCAGTGGTCCGGATGCGAAGACAGTTGGTTGTTGCCACAAATCTACATGTTACTTTTACCAATCTAAGTCCAAAGCTCGAAGATAAGAAGCCAAAAGTTCGTATCAAAACATGAGAAACTTAGGGTTCAAAACTGAATGCAGGTCAAGTAATTGGCAATTTGCCTGAAAGTCAAACGTTTGGTACTTTCCATCACTCAGTTAATATATTTAATTTATAATGTTGGCAATCCTTGCTATAAGGTACCATTATCCTAATGCAGAACCTTTAGCCCAAACCCTGAACTCATGTTATGTATCCTAACCCATATCCGTTTAATCCCACTACTTCCCCATTTCTAAGAATAATGCTAACCAGAGTCTTTCACCCTATGTCTGACTCTAAGCTCTACATGGATCCTAAAAATTACTCTCTCCACTGACAGATCCCTACCCTTGCCCTAAACCTAACCCTAGCCCTCTCCCCTTTCCCTGAATCCTAAACCTCACCCTATCCCGGAACCCTTAGCCATTCCCTAACTAAAAACCAATCTCACTAAAATGGTATGATTTACATTTATTTTTCAATTTTCAAACTTTTCATAAACTCTCTACATTTTTTAGATGTTTTTACAGCACAGATGTCTGCGACCTAGTGTTACCAATTCTTTGAGATACACTCAGAGTGGGTTTTGGCTCCCACCCCCCCAAAAACCAGTATTTGGTTTCTCTCACCTCGCACTTTTGGTTGTTTGATATCTCATTCTGCCTCCATGAACTGTCTGTATTTGAATTTATTCGGGAGTATTTTACATCTCAAAAGAACACTGCATCATGACACATTACACCATGCATCTCATAGATACTTTATGTTATGGAACGCAATCGTTTTTTGTTTTGCTTTTTGGCTGCAGCAAGTTTTCTGCATTATTTTCGTCATGACTCAAAATGCAGGTCAGACCTACTGACTTTGCAAATGCTTGTTTCATTATTTTGGCGTCCAGGACACTATATTTTCAAACTGTAAACTGATTTCGAAGTTTTGATTTTTTTAATGATTTGATTCAAACGTTGACCTAATACCAACAGGATTTCCATACCTCAGCATCGAAAATGCCTTATTGGGTTGCATCGGGTGCATATGAAAGCTGCCTGGAGCATTATCCTTTGTGGGTTTGCAGTGGGTGGGAAAGAGTCAGTACAGCTGGGCATTTAAATCCCATTGGCTGTTAAATGAGAGTGTATAGTATGGAGCTCCCTAATTGGCCTGCACTATGCTGGTGCCGCTAAACCACGCTGTGTAGTTTTCCTGCGCTCAATAGCAACATCTCTTACCAAAGTGTTTCAACTACATTGTGGTCTCCAGATATCATCTCCCTAGTGGATCTCTGTAGTATTTAGCACTGTCCGCCACTTCTTTAGAATGCTCAGTTTGTGCTTGTGAGGCAGTGCACTCCTCTGACTGTGTTAAATACCGTGCAATGCACCAATCAATCCAATACACTTCACCAATCAATACCACACATCACTCCAATCCAATACGCCCATCAGTGCAATGTAGCACATCAGTCAATGCGGTACAATAGGCTAGTCAATGCAATACACTCTACCAATCAATACCATACAACGAATCACCGAATGAATAGGAGACAGTACATGAATCAGTGCACCAATGAGTACACTACAAAAATAAATTAATGCAAATTCCACTTCAAGTAATCAGTACTCTTGCACGACTTCATACTGCTCTAGGAAACATCAATGTAGCATATCAATCGAAGCAACACAATGACCGTTCCCGCTGCAGTTCTAGTATATCTGCAAAGGGTGTTGTTCTGGGTGTGACAGGTGTGAGGAACACAGTCTCTTCTGAGGATTTACTAGAGATTGTTTCTGGATGTTGTTGCCTCTTGGCTTTGTCTCCAATCTCCAACCGCCAAATAACCAAGTTCTAGGTGACCAATTCTCAATCTGGGAAGGGCCGGCATTTAAAATGGCTTCCTGTGTTTCCAGGGCACTTGGATCCCAGGTGCGCGTACACGCGGTCAGCGGGGTGGTGCAGGAGCCCAGGATGGAGCGGGAGGTCGGCTTACCATTCTCAGAACTTGATTAGACAGTCTGTGTTAGAGCCTTCTTCCCCCGCCAGCCCTCTTATCCACTTTGTTCTTCTCGAAACCCCAAACACTGTGCCTTTTGAAATTGTTCCTTTTGTTAGGGCCTGCTTTGCGGTCACAGTGGCTGGCTTTGCTTGCAGTTGAGCTGCAGCGACTTACTTTGTCCTCTGCTGGTCGAAGCCCCGCAGGGCGATTTGTTGGCATCTTCAGAGCCGGTGGAGTGTACACTGCACATTATAATTCTTACATTGGGAATGCTAGGCATAATTTAATCAAAAATCCCAGTCCAAAAATGCCACTTAGCCTGGTGCATGTGATTTCCACTGTGTATCTAGTTGTGGCATACAGCTGTTTTACCTTTAGATTAGTTGTTGGGCCACTGGAACTATGCGGTGGCGAATGACCAAATTATGCGCAGGGACAACAAATTTGTGGAGCAGGAAAATATGTAGCAGCAATGTTTGGGTATTGTGACATTGTAACAAATATTAATACTGTCTGGAAAAGTTGCACCTCATTAATATCAGTTTAGCACCTTTACACAGCCATCAGCTGTAACCGCTGAAATTGACCTGTTAACCTTTACAAAGGATCTGCCATTGTGAAGAACTGCGGGTGGCGTTTTTGTTCAGTTGTTTTTGCTCCCTTTGATGTTGGTGAAATTTGCACATTGGGCAGCAGAGGCTGGGTTGTGTGGCAAAGGCAGCAAATACATGATTCTGCACTAAAAAACAATGCGGCCACCGAACTGCATAATCCAGTGATTCTGATTAAATGTCAGATCAGATATAACGAGGATGAATAAAAATGTCATCCAGAAACAATAAACACCATTAGACAACAATAGCTTGTTCCATGTAGCAGCAGGAGCCAGTTACCTATTTCCCAATAGCTGCTCATAGAGAGATGGTTTGTTGCAGTTATTTGCTTAGGTAAGTTATCGAAAGAGTCACCCATGACCACATATCGGGCGCAAGGGATTGAGCTGTGTAGACCATTGTGGCCTCAGACCACCCTTGCCCCCTCTGGAATTCCACTAGGTGCCCAGGTGTTTGGCATTTGGCATTTGTTGGGGACAGGAAAGTGGCAGATTCCTTGGGGTGCTATGAGATGGAGAATTGACAATATGGGCAACACATTTTGTGAGTACCCTGAAACACTGGGAATACCTTTTCTCATGCTCTTTGCACTTCTGAGCCTATGACTAATTTGTGTATACGTAAATGGTGCAATGAGTGTGGGAAAGTGTGCCAAACACCCTCATTTCTTCAGGGAGAAGAAAGAGGGCAGGTGCTGGATTTTTTTTTACCTAGGCATTTTTTTCATGTGATGAAAAAATAGCTTAGGTACTTTTGTGCAGACATAGGTCTAGGACTGGTAGTCCTATGCAAGGAGCAGTCTGAATGTCGTAAGTTGCATTGAACTATGCTTGTTACTTTCATAAATCACCAAAAAACAAATGTGAAACTGCAGATTGTGGGTGCCCACCTATACTTAATTTGAGGCGGTGTTTGCAGGTGGGGCCCACCCACACTCATTTTTGGGGACTGAGGATTATTTTTCCACAACACCCTGACCCAGAGCGAGAGAGACAAAAACCACAAAAGGCGGAAAGAACGCGGAAGAGAAAGACAAACAGCGACAAAGGAAGAAAGCAGCGGTGGAAGAGATCCTGCAGGAGCGAGACAAAGAGGAAGGGAGTGGCTGATGGTGGATTAAAGGGGCAGGAGGTGGAATCGAGGCGACAAGGCCTTGGTATTCAGTACCCGACCTTCAGTAGCGCCAGCCCCTAGATTCGAAGCGAAACTTCTAACCACTGGTGCGTACCCACACCTCCCTGGACGAACTCATTTTTTGTGAATGACACTATATATATATCTAAAGCACTGGTGTTTAAACTTTTTATTCTCATGCCCATTGCAGCCAGTTGAAAAAAAAAAAAATTGCGCCCCCCCCCTCAGAATTTTTCACAATTATTTTATTGAGATGGCAATGTTTAAATATGTCTAGACTTATTTAAACATTGCAGTTAGGTACTGTTACCTTTTTAAAACTGCAAATAACATGTTTCTGCTTAAAAGAAAGCACAGTTATTTGTATAATTCTTCTTTTGGCCAGAGCCTGGTGCCCCCCCTGGGACCACTTCAGGCCCCCCCTATGGAGGTCTGCCCCCCAGTTTGAGGACCCCTGAGCTAAAGGGTAATGTGACACCAGCAGGAGCCAGAAGAAACCACTGGTAACTGGTCAACTGAATTTCCCACCATGTAAGCCCCCCTACACATTAGTGCGACCCACTGTGTGGCTGTCAGTCGAGGCGCTGGAGAGTCTCCTGAACTATAATAGCACAATGGACTACATGTGAGCAGTCAGGAAGGGTTTCACACAGATGCGCATGCACAGGCCTAGGGTAAGAGATCTTTGACACTATTTTGTGGAGGCGGAGCTATTAAGTAGGTTGAAATGGGGGTTCTCGCCTCTAAATGAGGTCACAGCTCCCCTCTTTTGTTTCTTGTCTGGTTATGATTCGATATCCTACTCTAGCAAAGGTCACTCATTCAGTTCTAGCATAACAATTAGCCCCATTAGACTATACCTATATTTTTAGCGTTCCTAATTATGGCTATAACAATAATGTTTTTTTGCATTTTTTTATAGCGTGAACTCTACCTGAAAATATTGAAGTACTCTACATGAGCACAAGTTACATTTCACAGGGTCACATTCATTTTGTTTCAGGCAGGAGGAGATTAAGGGATTTTCCCAGAATCACAATATGTTGAGCCGACGCCGAGATTCGAACCTGATTCTCCAGCTCCAAAGTTGGCACCTCTGGCCATTTTGCCCCATCCTCTCCCCAAAGGTTTGTGTGTCCCTGATGCTCGAGAGTCCCAGACCTTCAGAAAACGCAAGCAGAGCTCAGGTGGGCTTTATTGCAGTAACAAGGGGTCTTGAGATAGGGCCCAGCTGAAATCCGTGCCTCAATGGTGGAACATCACGAGCCGGTGCTGCAGTGAAGCAAATGATGAGAAGATGATGGGTTCTGGAGTTCCACTGGCTCGGACTGGGACAAGAAATAGGTCTGGGCATCCCAAAGAAGGGGCCCATGTTAGCCAGTCATGACCTGTCTTGAAATACTGCTTTGTTAGTGTCAGGAGGGTGCTTTTTGATATATTTATGGTAAATTAAGTGTTTTCAAGCTTGTATGGCCTTTCACCTCCAGGTAATGTTTTCTAGGACAATATTTGAAAATGGAAGCATTCAAAGAGAAAGGGCTTCCTGTTTGTACAGAAGAACAGGACCCCCCTTCACACCTATGAATCCGCCATCTGGCTTTTGAATGACTTTTAAATGCCTGAGTTCTTTTTTCAGTTTTAAATAGCATTCCTTTTTTTTTTTGCACTGGTTCAGCTGTGTAACCTTCCCTAGGGACAAAGCATGGTTTACTATAAAGCACCTTAACATCAACCAGTGAATGTTGTGTAGGACTGGTAAATAAGCAAATAGTTTCTGTCTTGTCCCCGACCTTCCTCTCCATGGTCCATGTGCTTGCCTCGTCTGGTTCCACTGACTTTTGCCTCCGCCGTGTGACTTCCAAATAATTCTACCCGCCCATCTCAGTAATGTTCTGGCTGTAATTCAGGACTGAACCAACATCAGCATCTCCATCTATTGCAGGCGGACATGCTCAGCTGTGCAAGGCGCTCCACATAGGTTTGATCTGACCTATGGCACCTCTCCTGCTGGGATAATAGGAGGGACTAAGCATTTCCATCACTCGGTGGCGTAACAAAGGCCTCCCAGCCCTCGCGGTGTGTGTGTGTGTGTGAGTGGGGGGGGGGGGGGGGGTCTCTCTTGGCCCCTGGGCGCAGAACACTCTATTCGGGAGGCAAGCCCATGACTGAGTCCAGGGGCGAGAGGGGGCCCCCTCCAGGTACTTTGCAGGGGGGCGGGGGGGCTCACGTTTCGATCCGCCACTGCCCTCACTCACACTATAATCATAATTTCAAATGGCACAAATATGACCTTCTCTCTGTGCTCTTCAGAGAGGCCACAGATCGGATGATCATGTTGTCCGAACACCTTTACGGAACAATGAGAGGCACTGATACCAACTGGCACTGCTTTCAGATGCAGCTTTGGAGCGCTATATTTTTTCCCCGTCATGAACCCCTTCCACACCCTGAACTCCCCCAAACACGTACAAGCAGCTCAGCATGCATGATGCGCTGTGCTTGACTCAGGGTACATGACAAAATAAATTACTAAAACACATCTGGGAAAATTAAATACTCTTGGGAAACAGGAGCGGATATACCAATCAACATGAAGTCAGAGTGACATGTAACAGGCACGACATCGCTGACGTATTGCTTTTAGAGTGCTTGCACAAGTTGTCGAGAGAAAGTGTTTTTACCTGCAACCTTATAGGGATGAAATTAGGATCTGGTAGAGACCCGCCCCATACAAACCCATGGCCTCAGCCATTGCACCACTGTGGGTCGGTTGAAATCCCAGAGGCCTGTCATGCAAAACGCGCTTTGATGCCCAAAGGCGCTGCTAAATGTCCAATTAACGTTACCAGACCACCTGTGGGGCACCAGTCACACGGAACTGCTTTATTCCCGTTTATCCCCTGCCCCACTCCCTCCCCAGCCTCATCAGTCAGGACCACTGGAATTATGCGGCGAGAGAAGGCCAAATTATGCGGCAGGTTTGAGTAACATGCAGCAAGAAAAGGGACAGTATGGAGCACAATGCGGCACAATTTTTAATGATATTACTTCATTATTTCGTCATTTTCAAACTTGGTAACACTGTCTGGGTATTGGTTTCACCGTGTTAGTACCCATTTAACACCCAACTATGGCAATAAGCAACAGAAGGGCGACCAGTCCAGCTTTGAAACGGGCCGGCCACTGCATGGCAACAGGTGTTGTTTTAGTACCTTTTGAACATCGGAGCTAGAAACATAAAAAAAAAAAAAATCTGTAACAAATGATGGATTATGTGGCAAATCTATAATTTTGCGATCATTGCTGCGGCCGCACAATCCCATAATTCCAGTAGCCCTGGTCATAGTACAGTTTCAGGTATCACTGGAGGGCGCATTAGGCTCAGTCCATGATCAGTTCAGAGGTGGTAAAGAGCTCCCCTGGCGCACGGGGCCAGGCCGGCCCACTGCCGTTCTGTGCATGGGCACGGGGCTGCCAGGCTGTGTGAAACGCACCTTTCTAAGGCTGCGGCAGCCTTGGTTTGCATGAGGTGTCCCCGGCAGGTGGGTTTACAAAGAGGCACTGAGATAAAAACACGCTGGCCCACAGCTGGACCTCTGGGCCTGCCCATCACACAACGCCCGAATTCCCGACCTCCCAGTCCGACCCTGGAGTGGCTTTTATCACTCACATACGTGATCCTCAAGTTATATTTCATGATTTGCAAACCATGACGTCAGTGTTAGTAGCAAAGGTGTAGGGACACTGGACACTACCCCTTGCGAGAATGCACAACCTTTAACATCTGGGGAAGGAAAAAACCCGTCGAGGGGTCGGAGTGAAATCCAAGATCATTAATTACGTGAAACAATGACTTGGAGCCCAGCATGAGTCTGTGACGTGTCTATGACACCCGTCATGCTTGGAAGCTAATCAAGTGTACAGTCTGTGCACACGCTGAGCGAGTGACAGTGCACGGAGACAGGACGGAACACAAAACTGGAAACACGTTATCACACGCCTCACCAAACTCAAATGAACACTTCAGGAACGTTTGGAAAGCCACCCCCACCTCTGAAACCACTCGCAGTTGCAGAGCGTGCCCTATGCAAATGGCATTACCCTGACACAGCAGAATATTACAAGACGTGCCTTGAGGCTGGGAGGGTCACAGTCCTCAATCTGTGCACGAATTCACCCTGTCTTGGCGCTGCCTCAAACAGAGTGCCCACTGTCCAGCATGAAGTGCCGGGTTCCGGAGTAGCATGCTACTCGCTGAAAAGCGCTTCGACGCCTCATCAGGGGTAGTAAGCGCTATATAAATACTATTACAATACAATACAATACATTGTGATGGGGGCTGGGGATGAAAGTCCTGAGTTCGGTCACGCTTAGGACATTGCGTTCCATTTTGGGCATCAAACATAAAGACGCATTGGCAAAGCAGATGGACTGGTTTTGATTTTGATTAGTGACTAAAACTTTAAGAAAGCCTGCAGCACTTAAAAAAAAGAAAAATAGTTCTGTGTAGAACCCGTCTATGAATACAATTATTAATGTGTGATAATTCTCTGTACTTTTGAGTTGTTAAGTAGTCCCCCATGCACTGCAATCCAGTTACTCCATAATAGGTGGAATGATACACCAAACAGCAAATAGCAAATAGCGTGAAGGGAGAAAGAAGGAGGGATTCCTATGGGCTGAGCCAGGGCCATTCTGTGTATATTTCAAAGAATTGGTAAAAATATGTTTTGCAAACAGCTGGGCTGCCAAGTGAGATCTAAAAAGGGTTTTGCAAAGTCAAGTCATAAACTTAATGGTCTTTTGAAAGAGGAGTGGGGGGTTGGTGACCCTGTACTACTGCAAGTATAGGACTGAGAAAAGTTTGGCAAGACATATGTTGCTCCTGCAACAGTAGAGAGAACTTGTGGGCAATGACGAGGGCTTGGCAAAGGTTGCACCCGAGATGTTGCTAATATTTATTCTGTTGGGTATAGTGTTTAGGACTGCCTCCTAACTGGGAATTTGGGAGTCCTTTTGCACATTATAGGGTTTACAATTTGTAATAACAGGGTCAGGCAGGGAGGCTTGAAAGGGTGGGTAATATGAAACAGGTTGAGCCTGTGATGAGTTTGTGGGCCATTTCAAATGGGAAACTGATAGGTTGCAAGCGCCAGGGGTTGGTTTGATTGTATCTGGTACAAAATATAAATGTGTCTGGAACATGTAGGAGCTCAGGAGAGCTGAAATGAAAGCCATGTTTGATGTTAGCACTCTGTCTTTTGGACACCTGCTTCGGTACTCGAGGTGTGCACTGTTCATCATTCCTAAACAATGGACAGATGCAAACAAAATGCATTGTGAACTAGTATAGGGGGGGGGGGGAGGGTCATGTGGTACAAATATTAGGTGAGCTCCAGGATGCTACATGCTTTCAAGATTTCATGCAGTGACTCCCTGAACTGAACAATGTATGGAAGATGTTTCACTTAGGATGATGCAAAAAACCTTTTAAGCGGTACCTTTTGTTGGCTTGCAGAAAGAAAATAAACGAGGAATTGATTAAGTGATATCGTGGTATATGTCATTTATTTGCCAGGTTAGAACTATGGGCCTCAGTTAGAGTTTAGCAGAACGGATGCTCCATCAGAACATAGGCTATGATGCACTTGTATTATGGGGGTTTTAGCTCTGCTGTCGGGGATTGATAAAAAGCTATGCACTGCATCACACTGCTGCAGAGTACGTTGGTGTACAAATAGCAGGTTGCTCTAGCTTGAGCAAATGTAAATACAAGCACTGGCAATGCCAACAGGCCTGGCTTTTAAAATAATGTTGTATGGTAATATGAAAAATAGAAGTACATAGAATGGGAATGAATAGGTATTAGTGTGGAAGCAAAGAACTGTAGAATAATAATGATGTAGGCTAAAAGGTCAGATGACAGTGACACTGTCAATCCAGATCTGAAAATACCTGTAGGTTAATGACTGCCCTCGTCCCACCTGTGCTGCTGCTAGCGAAAACCAACATAAACTATCTAATTATCTAGGGCTCTTTAATAACATTACAATGTCATATGCGCGCCCCTGAAAGTTCAAGCCAAAACACCTGGATAAATAAACCAAATGATCACAGCTGTGTGGATGTCAAGCACTTTGTTAGTGGAAGCATGCCACGTCTGCCAAATCTAAACATGATTTCCTGGCGCCCAACATGTGGGTGCTGCCAAAGCCCTTCTCCGGTAATGCTCACTTAATTTTATGGCGACAGCTATGCTGTCAAACCAGAAAATAAGCAAGCATTTTCAATGCAAGGGGTCTCACGTTTGTCCGAGTTAGAGCTATTAGCGTTGTAAAGCAACAAAAAAAAATGCAGTGTGATCGCGCTATGTAAAATGCAGCACAATCGCGCTGCATGGAAAATAAACAGATAAAGTAGTCCGGACTCCAGGCTGAAAACATCGAGCCTCGTATGTTTTTGGTATTTTACCGGTGCTGTGTAGGTGGGCTGAACACAGGAAAAGGCATGACGCATGCATGCCTTTCACAAACGAAAGCAAGCGGATTTTAAAAGGCAAGCCCACAAACCAATGTAAGTGACTGACGTGACATGGGTGTGGTTTCAAGCACAAAGAGAGATTACAGAATGGACAGAGCACTTCGTGCTCGCCCATAAAAATGGATATCTGCATAGAAAGGTATGGGAAAATTGCTCTAGCAATGTATTCCATCTTTCGCAACATATGTCTGCTTACAGTTTATGCAAATGAATTATTCTGATCGCTTATAAGAAATGTCCTCTTTTATGATTACTATAAGTGTATCTTATCTAAACACAAATATTCCAACAGAAGAAATGAGGTTGTTGAGTTTATGTCTAGTGCACACTTGCACGTTTTCTACACATTAGCAATGAAATTAAGTACACGCATATATCAATTGTTGCTGAAGGGAGGACCGGCCACCACAACAGCACTCAGAGAACAATAGTTCAACAATACTTAGCACCTTTGGCTACTCAGTCTTTAATAAGACAAGTTAAAATGTAGGTTTTGTAAGTCCTCGCAGTATTTTAATTTCCATCAGTATGTCCACATTGGTCCTCTGGCCAACGCGTTTCGTCACTGGGGCCATGCACCATTGACTTCCTCAGGGCAAAACACAACAATATTTTCTCCACTGACAGGAATACTGGAGTATGAGATTAACTTGCATGAAGTCCAGTATGAAGATGATGTGATATATGTCTGCCCCTCAATTCAGACCAGTATTCCACGGTTTTTGTATTCCATGCATGGCATACGTCCCCAGCGACAAAACAGGTGTTGGCAAAAGGACCTCTGTGGACATATTGAAGGAAATTAAAACATCACAAGGACTTTCATAAGAACTACAGTGTTACTTGTCTTATTATAGATTGACAGCCTGAATACGAGCTTGGCAGATGGGCAACTCTGTCACAAAAGTGACAGATATCCCACCCGCCGTTTTACAAGTTCCATAGGACATAATGGAACTTTTAATACGGCGCACTGGATATCCGTCATGTTTGTGACAGAGTAGCCCTTTCCAAGGTCGTAATCAGGCCACGAGTGCCTGAAAGGGCTACATATTGTTGAGCAAATAAATATTTGTCTAGGGCGGCAGGAGATAAGCGAATGCAAAACCCTTTTATTCCTGATGGGGAAGTTCTTGTCACCCATGAAGGTCACACTAACTGCCCAGTTTGTGAGATGTTCTGGCCATTCTTGACCTGTTTTACCACGGGGGATCTATGCAGAGGGCATGAACTGTGAAATCAGCCTGTTTCTCAGATTCATCAGTGGAACCTTTATGGATTGTTTTGTAGTCTAGTTTTGTTTGCCTAGCGAGTTGGAAAAAAATGTCAGATTCCACCTTCTTTGCATTTTGTGAAATGGTTTACCTTACTGCCATGATGTTTGCTTCCAGAGGAGCAGGTGTAAAATTACTGTGTAATATAAAAAATGTGTTATAAAAGCAAGCCAATGAAAATGATCCGTAATAATGTAACATACCTATGTAACAGTGTTGAATGGGGTGGTTAGCATAACTAAAGGTTGCAATAGAAATGCACAGATGGCTATGATCCATAGCCTTATCTCACTCTTATGGTTGCCATCTGTCCTGGACTCCACTGGCACCATCAATACATTGCCCAGTATTTTTTCCACCTTTAATATTTTCTTCCCTCTTTTACGTTATGCACTAAAATGAAATCTGGCGAGATGAGGGTGACATGCCTGGGAGCGTGTGTTTGAACTCTGGCGGAGTAGTGGTAGTACAGACAGGCTGGTGTGAGCATCTTCTGAGGGCTGCCTGAGGTTTAGCTTCCTACTTGGAGCTGGTATAGCTCGGTCGGCTCAGCTGCCGTAGCATGGCTGGTTGTTTATGATCTTGATCCAATGGAGTGGATCTGAATTGCATTGCCTTCCCACTAGGGGTGGGCGGAACTCACTGACTTTTACTCTGTGGAATTCCGCAGAGTTACCTAAAAATTCTGTGAGATTCTGTGGAGTTCCTCGATCAGGACAATTTCGGTCCGTTTCGCTGTTCATGCTGATTTTTAGCACTGGGAGCTTGTCCTATGCTGTAAAATCAACTCGAATAGCACCACGCAGCGTGTCAGGGAGCGCTGCTTTTTTCTGCCGCTTGAGCAGATTTTCTATTCAAGCTGCAGCTTTTACAACGCGAGTGGCAGCTTTCTCAATGTGAGCAGTCGCAACCTCCCGCGCCCGCCTGCATTGAGAAATCTCGCTAGGATGCGTTCTGCGCTTATTTGTTTCCAGCTAGTGAGCTGTGCGTGAGAAAAACTTGTCCATGCATCAGTTGGCAAAGTTTTTCCTGAACTCCACACCTCAAGTGGAGTGCAGAGTGGGCAAAAACTCTGCAAATTCTGCCAACGGAATTCGCTGTCCGCCCCTACTTCCCACACACTTTTAACTGGGTTTGCCACCTTGCCAGTATTTTACTGGCATGGCCACTATTTTTTGTCAAGGCCTGTTAAAAAATTGGGAAAAATCAGCAAAACCGGGTACCCACCACCCACTGAAATGTAAACTTAACAAAGCAAATGGACAAAGAAATCACTTCAAAAGTAGATTAGACCTCTCTAAATTACTCCTGAATCAGTATTAAAGCAAACATAGGCATAACTGGAATTTTGTAAACCAATACTGAGGATTTTATGCAAAATCTTATTCAATGAGCTGGTGGCACCCCTGGCATTACTAAGCATAAATAAACGGCTGGTATTTATATTGACACCAATCTGACCTGAACCCTGGCATCAGGATTTTTCACCTCTTTAAAATACAAGCAACACCTTTCATGTCCTCAGCATCATCGAAAAGTGCATGTTTTAAATAAGCTAATGAAGGAAACTTCCCATTCTGGTTAAAATGCTCTCACTTTAAATAAGATATAATCTTGAGCCCCTTATGTGTGAAAAAGAAACACGTGATTTACAGTAAGTGAAAATGACACCCAGAGGTTCTTTCTAAATGTGTGGTACTATTTATTGCATTTAATGCTCATGAGGCTGCTTCTGAGTGCTAATAACAACATGATTACAAACTGTCCTCACATCAACCTGATGAGCTGAAAACATACATGAAAGGACATAGCTTCTTAACGCAATTCATTTATTTTCTAATTCGTGCTTTGGCTGTCATATGTTGTTTTTACATTTGTCGCCCCAGGTGGGAAGGGTAGGTCCTATGCTTGCTATGCCAGCAGATTCAAGCTAGCCTGGCTGATGAAGGGTGATACCCTGAAGCTGGTCCCAGGAAGCTTATTTCTGGTTCAGGGAGGACCTTGCGTTGCAGTTCGGGCTGAACTGTTCAATTGCATATGGCTGGGACCAAACTGGTATGGCATGGCAAGCAAAGAAAAAACTGATGGATTAAACCCAGATGTGTGACTGGGGGTGAATGTTTGATTTGTTCTGCATTCCGTCCGTCAACTATTGTCTTTGCATTATTCGCCCCAAATGGGAAGGGTATGCCCAGATGTGGGCCCTGTGCTTGCAATGCCAGCAGATTCAAGCCAGCCTGGCAAATGAAGGGTGATGCCCTGAAACCGGTCGCAGGATGCTTGTTTCTGGTTCAGGGAGGACCTTGCCAGGCAGTTCAGGCTGGACTGTTCTCATGGGGAACAGAGTAAAGACTGATTTGCATATGGCTGGGTCCAAACTGGAATGGCATGGCAATTTAAAAAACGGATGGATTAAACATGGATCTGTGACAGAGGGTGAATGTTTGATTTGTTCTGCATTCTGTTCGTCATCTGTTGTTTTTGCATTTGGCTGACATAGGGGCATGGGTGGCTGTAGTGGCATTTAAAGTTATATGTATATATATTTACGTAAGCCATGTCAGTGAAAATAAGTGTGGCCCAATAGCACATCTTAATTACAGCAGCCGTACTAATAAAGTTGACTACTGAAAACAAAATGTATTGCCTAACAAACTCCTTCGTACAATTATAGATGGAAAGCACTCTTAATAGTCCAGAGGTCTCTTCAGTGTGACTCCGTCTTACCAGCTTGCACCCTGTTTTGGTTAGATAACTTTTTCTAAAAACAGTTATACATGAAAATGCCATGGCATAAACTATGTACACAGGTGCATAGAGTGTAATATGCTATTTCATCCAATGGTTGAGTTGGGCCATCATGACTCATAGGTATGCGTGTGTCTAGGTGTTATATAAATAGAGTTCTGATTTGCTCAGATATTTCTGTACACAATCAAGGAACAGGTGTGGTTGGGCGTATTTTGACATTTCTGCCTGGGGCTGTGAAGGATCTATGGCTTGTCCGGCCTATGTGCATGTTAAAATAAAGACGCAAGGGGGATGCCAGGAAGCAGGGCACAGGGGTCAGTCATGTCCTTAGGGGATCTTATCCATCTGTGGTCTGTCCCTGGATGGTAATTGTGGCTGCCTGACCCCAGAGGTTAGGGGTGGAGGTCAGAAGCTGTTGGTGCCCGACAGGGAAGGTGACTTCGTGGTGTGTTCAGAGCTCTATCTGAGTTTGGACAAGTCTAGCAGGAAACTGGGTGTGTCCGAAAAGCCTTGTCAGTTGAAGGTCACTGGGGATGGGTAGGAGTCAGACATTCTGCCACGTAGGCCATAAAGAGACAATGTTTTTTAAGCAAGGCCTTTGGCAAATGTTAGACCTGTAATTGACTTCTCAGTAGTTTTAGCCTTTAAGGGACACCTGTCAGCTGGTACTTGACCTCGCCCCAGTCCTCCCATCTTTTAAGGGGCGCAGCTTCGTCGGGTGACGGACTCTCAGTAGGGGGGGGGGGGGCGGGACATGCACTTATAGCCAGTAAAACAAAAAGCTCCAAAGAGACAAAAACAGAAAACTTAGGGTCGAAATATTTTAGCTCCAAACACACATATTGAGTGTTGTGTTTTTCAGTCGACATTTTAAAAAACAAATAATCTACACAGAGGGTGTTTTGGTAAATATTTACTTTTACTTTATTTATTCTTCACTTGGCAACGAATGTTTATATAAACTGAACGTTAGGATATGGCTTAGGGCACTGGATTAGTGTTTCATTGGGTTTGGTATCTGGTTAACTTTAGACAGGGCCACTCGAATTATGCGGTCGTGGCGTTCTCTGCGTGGTTATGGATTAGCGGCATTTGCCACACAGTCCATCATCTGCCGCATTATCTGCTGATTTAACAAAAAACAAATTGTTTCTAGCTCAAATGGATCAAAAGTAGCTAAAACATTGCAACACGTGTGTGGGCGCAGTGGAAAGCCATGTGCAGAAGTTGATTGGTCACCTTTCAGTTGTGTATTGCTGTATTTAGTTGTAAACTGATACTGATGAGGTGAAATCTTTCTTCAGACAGTGTTACCGTGAGTAAAAATACCATCACAAATTATGGTAAAATAAGACGCATAATGTGCCTTTTATTGCCGCATAATGTAGTCATCCCTGCCACGTAATTTGATCCTCTCCTGCCACATAATTGCAGTGGCCTTGGCTTTAGACTTAGGCTCAGGATTGAGGGGAGACTTGGAAATAGATTACCAGAAGCAATAATAATTGTGGTTTATGGATTGTTTTAAATGAACTTTAAGATTACATTTTCTGGATTATAGCTATAACAATTGTAACCATGTTTACATAGTTACATATCAAGATTTAGTTTTTAGTCTAATAGTTTTTTATCGCTTCCAGTTTTTGCTATTTTTACCCCAACCTCTTGCTGAGACATTGCATCATCAGCTGGAAGTGTGACTGACTCTGGCCAGCCCTAGTGGAATTGTTTCAGGTGCAATATGCTCTTATGGTTTGTAATGTGCGAACTTGGAGCTTAAGGCATCTTTGTAGCACTGAGGTTGGTTTAGTTCCCGGTGGGTGAGGTACCTGCAGGGTTTCGTTGATGGTCACTGGTGCCAGATTCTATTTCGAGCTGGGAGACCATGGCCCTTCAGAGGAGGATTACTTCCCTGTATCTCTCGAAGGCTGGTTGGCTGGTAAGAGTCCTTAGCTGAGGATGGAAGGCTTTCCACAGGTTTATACCCAGACTTTGATGGTTTTACCCCCATATGGGGTCGCCGGGGATTGCCGAACGATGAGAGGTCTCCCCCCGGGAGGTTTGGGGAAGGTGGTACGGCCCACGGACTCCATTTGGGCGTTTTTTGGGCGGCGGGTAGGGGGATAAGTAGAGAGACATTTTGTGGGGGCCCACCATTTTGGTAAGGCGACACGGTGGCCAGTTGGGTGGGAGAAATTTTTTCACACCCACCCTCCCTAACAGCACTTTTTTGGGGGCGCTTTGATGGGGATACATTGGGGAATAAGAGGTGCTTTTTGGATAATGGGTGAACAGGGGGTAGGCATTGTATGTTGTCGCTTGGAACAGGTGCAGGCAGAGGCAGAGAGAGTTCACATGACAACGAAAAGAGGGATGGACAGCAAATCTGACAAGACACTTTCAGATTGAAAGGGGGTGGAGAGCAGCAGGACAGACTGACTTTTTTTTGGCATTAGGGGTTTGCTAGTTGCAGGTTGAATGGTTAGGTGGCAGCAGGAGACTATTAAGGTGACAAAAACAGATGCTACAAAGAAATCATTACTAAAAGGAAGAGTGTATTAAGAGACTGCAAGGTTAAGGGTAAAGGGAGGGGGGACAGTAGGGGAGGGGTGAGCATTTTTGGTTAGGTAAAATTGGCTGTATAGTGAGGATGTTAGTTTTGTGAGGCAATAGGCCAAGGCTTGATGTTGTAAGTGCACCTGTTTCCAATAAAGCGGCCTTTTACACACAACAAATGTGTTGTGGTGCTGTTCCCTCTTCCCCAAATGTTATTCATGATATCGATTAATCTCATCAATTGGGAATTGTCGGATGGCCGCAGACATGAGTGCTCCAGAGGGTTAGTTTGCAAAGATCTTCCTGGCCTTTGCTCCGAAGCCGTTGCACACTGAACACAGACCTTCAAGGTGGGTCTTTGTTTTGCGGAAAGAGTGTAGCTCTTAGAAGTAGCGTTTCACTTCTTGCTTCTGGATACGCTTGAATTTTTGTAAATTCTTCTTACTGATACATACTGGACAGGGCTAGCGCTCTTGTGACTTATTTCTGGTCGACCAGTCCTTCATTTGTAAATTAACAAGTGCCCGGTGCCCAAAGTGTTCCTGAGTAGCTGGCAGCCAGCGCTGCTGAATGCCAGGTTTGTGGAATACCAAGGCTGTCTATTGTGGATTCCACCTCCTGCCTCTTCCAGCCACCAGCACACACTTGCTGCCTGTTTATCTCACTCTTGCAGATGATATGCCGTCCACGCCTTCACTGTCTTTCCGTCTTTCTCTTCTTCCTTTTTTCCCTCTTTTCTGCTTTTCTTTCTTTCTCTTGGTCAAAGTTTGATCATGAAAAATAAGTCCTGCGTAGGTCCCCACCCGCAACCTCCAGCTCACATTAATCGCCGTGGTGAGGACCCATCTAAGTGTCCTGAGCAGGGTTGCTAGTTGAGGATCTGACTCCTGAGATCTGCTTGTTGACGAGATCCCACTCAAACCAGACTCCAAGATTTGTTTTACTTTTCTCAGTCACACTTTCAACTCAGCCAGCAAGTGAATTGCACTGTGGCATCCGGAGTAGGCCCTGTCATCAGGATCTCACTTCCATTTCAGTCAGCCAGACAGTTAAATGGCCTAGTGGCATCTGGTGTAGGCTCAGCCATCGGGATCTCAATCATGGACCAATCAGACACAGATTACCTTCACCCAGTCCTAGAAACAAGAATCTGGCTAAACATTTTTTGAAGGTGTGTCGGGAACCCAGGAATTGGAGTTGAGTGGCCCGAGGGCCCATTGGCAGAGACTTTCTGTGGAGGGCCTTTCACCTCGATATGTGGATATTTTGTCCATGGGGGCCAAAGTAGGCTTAGTCAATGGACAGCCGTGAAGACTACGTCTAGAGTCTTAAATGTCATTCCATCATGGTCACAGATCTGGGAGACTTATTGGCGAGCGTCCTGGCTTTATATCGGGACAGATTATCGTCCTCCTCCATCATTTGAGATGCAGGCTGTAGCGCTCAAAGAGTTAGTACTCACTTCTGATATTCGTAGGCAACCAGCAAGCACAAGTCCTCATCTTGAGAGGTCTGACTGATCTCAGCATCCTTTCAAAGCTACTGAACTGAGTAGGACTTAAGTGGGCATACTTCTCTTTAATACCACTGTGAAACTGCAATATTGTGACAAGTGATGTATGAAATATTAATAATTCCTCATATGTTCCGCAGCTGCGTTCTCTCCCTTGAGAAGAACAGGAAAGAGGCTGGTGGCATCACCCAACATGGTTTGCGTGATTACATTTTCAATGACACTTTACAGGGCGAATTTATCAATCAGCTTAATATCTCAAAACGTAGCTTCGCTGAAAATATCCCAAAATAAAAGGAATTCACCTTGAGCGACGTGCAGATGGAGTGGTAGAAAAGAAGCCTGGTTAAAAATGAGCAAGGAAAGGCTAGACTTTCAACCTAAAAGAGGAACAAACAACTGGATGCAGAAAGAGGAATCGGAAACCACTGTGGGTTTTGACTAGCAATTATGACTCGGTGACAACACACCTCTAGCAGGGCTCATGGTGGAAGCTCTTGTAAACCGTGGGATTAGAGTCACCAGTTGTCTTGGTTCACAAACAAAACAGTGACTTGTTCAAAGAAAGAGAGAAATATCCATATAGGATGTTTACGATGACAAACTAATCAAGGCAGGCAGGCCATGGGAGGGCAGGAGGACTGGGGCTTTAAGTCAGGATCTGCCTGACCTGTCACTGACTCTGCCCCAGCCCTTCTGCTAAGACAGAGGCACTCACCTTTTGGGGAGTTTCCTGATGTTGATCTAAGCTAGTAGGCCTTTGAATTGGTCGAGGTAGTCAAATGTCACCCCCGACAGTCTCTGTCTTCCATTGGTGAACATTCCTGTTCACCATTTACACAGGAGTTTTGCTTGGTCCTGGATACATGGGATCTGGAGCAGAAATCAAAGACTTTCGATAAAATAAAATAAATTCAAGTTGCACTGTGCACTGGTAGCTTATATCGCGTGATGTACAGTAGCGGCTCGCAGGCCACGGAAAGGGCAGGGAGGGGAGGTGTGGGGGGGAGGGGAGGAAGGAGGGAATAAAAGTTAAATGTAATAAAAAATAAAAAAATAAAAACACACTTACCTCCTCCGCCGCTCCTTGTCCCTCGACGCTCATCTGCAGGCACAGGCTCCCAGTCTGCCCTGCCAATCCTGACACTTCCAGAGCTGTGTCAGGATTGGCTGGGAGCGCTCTGGGCGCTCCCAGGCAGACTGGGAGCCTGTGCATGCTCTCTGGAGAGAGCCTACAGTGCATGTGTGTTTGGCCCGCCCAAGACGGCCGGCCAAACACACATGTGCTGTAAATGGGGAGTGCCGAGTACTCCCTCTCAGTGTACGCCACCCCCGTGGCCAGGACTCTTTCAAAGAAAACGATAATAAACATAGTTTAAAAGGTTTTGCAGCTGCCGCTGCAGGCGGGGGACGCTCCTCCGCCCACACAGAGGAGCCGCCACTAGTGTTGTACCTATTTTGGGGGGACTGGAGCTGCTTTCAAACCAGCAGCAGGGTAATTGTGCAGTAATGTGTGTATGAAAAGTGTTGTCTGAATTGTGAGTCTTGTGGGAAGCATTTTGCTGTTGGGGTTGAGCGGCCAGAAAGGTATTCTTATTTTATCCTGTGACCCAGTGCTTAGAGGCGGGATGGATGAGATGTCTTAGAGCTAGACGTGCAGGTTTACATTTGTGTTGCCTGGCGGCACTGATTAGCTCTGCAGATCCCTGGAGATTTCTAGCTTTTTCAGGCTCCTACCGCGCTGGGTACAGCAGAGAAAGCCCACATGAGGTGTGATGATGGCTTACCCGGGTGTGTCCTGTAGTGGAGAGGGGAAGCTAGAAATCTGCCTCTGTGGCCTGTGTTACTGTTGTTCTGCTTATGGTAGAGACAGGGAGTATTCAGTGTGGGTCACAACTGTAGGGATTGACTGTGACAGTCTTCTATTTCACTAGCTGCGGCTGGGGATCTAATTTACTATGAATAACCACCCACCTAGTAGATCCAGTTGCTCTCTAGATGGTGGGGGAGGGAGGTGTCTCTGACATAGATGGGAACCTGTATCTGTTTTCCAAGCTTGGGCAGCCAGCCAGTGGAGTGTCTGATTGCAACAGGCCACATGGAGGCTGGCGGTAGGTTGTTGCTCGCTGCTGTTCATTGGGACCAGTCGCCTCCGATTAAACCTCTCTTCTAAATTTCAGGTGCTCCTGTACACTTGTACTTTGGCTGGCAAGGAGTTATAGGGTTTTGTAGCTTGGACTGAGAATGCAGGTTATTTCTTGTGAGAAGTGCTAGTCTCGAGTATTGTGGTCTATTTTGTGAACATTTTTTAACTCTCTTTCCTTGAGAGGCTTTCTGGATGATGCTCAACGCCTTGAACATTGATTGATTGTCTGTAGGTAGCGAGGAATGGTTTGGAATCATTGTTCCCACGCATGTGGGCGAAGGAGACGTCTTTCTGAAGCATCCTTTAGTTATTATAGTTTGTTAATAAAGAAGTGGGGGTGTCTTGATACAGGCTGTTGTCATAGTCAGAGATCACAACGTTGAGGGTAGCTTGTAGCTTTGGATGGTATCCATGATGTGGGAAGATACGCCTCAGTGTTTTCATTGTATAGAAAGTTTCCTCTCTGACGCTAGATCAAAGATCAGTCCATGATCACTCTGAAAGTCCCTGACTTCTTTTGATGGGACTGGTGGGGCTGTCGTACCTTGAGCCTCTTGCACATAGGTTGGTGTTTGCGCCTCTGGCCGCATGTAATACATTCAGTTTTTGTGTGTTGAGTTTTAAGTGGGCATTCCTCATCCATTCAAGCCTAGATGCATAGAGGTTTTTGGGATTGTACATTTTTAGGATGATTTGCATGTCATCTCCATAGTTGTAACTCACAAACTCCGAAACATTTAATCAGATGCGGTAAGGAAATTCACTAAAAGTGAAGGGGGAAGATTATGGAACCCTCTGAAGTTAATCAGTAGCATGTTGCTACACTAGAAGTCCCAAAGCAGAGATTCAAATCCTATAGACAGTGGCATAACAGAGGGCGCTACGGTGCAGGGGAGCCCAATCCTTCATGCCCCCCCCAAACCTCCCAGGGGTCCCCAAAAAGCTCAAGACCAATGAATACACTTGGGAGCCCCTCTGCCCACACTGCAGGGAGGCTCAAACATTGTGTTTTATGCCACTGCTTGTAGGTGTGTCTTGGGGGTTCAATGCATAGAATAGTGAAGGAGAAAATTTATGAGAGATGCATAGACTTGCTGCTCAGACAGCAGAGCCTCTAAAAAAAATGCTGAGACTGTAAATTAGTAGTACATGCAAGGAAGAGGAGCGGGCACTACTTCCACAGTACCACGCCCTAAGTGTGATTTTCAGGGGGTACCCAAAACTCATAGTCAAGGCCGCAGTGGACTTGGATTCCCATTAAATAGCTGAAAACCACGACACTCCCAATCTTCATTGGACTAGGAGTCTGAAATCTCCTAGGTTTATTGACCTGCACTGCCCGTATAGTGTATGTCCCCCAAGTAGCCAGTCAGGATTTACTGAGCTGAAGCACAAAATGTGTTTCTCTCTTGCTAATCTATTAAAGCGAGAATGTAGTATGTGTGCTTTTCCAAAAGTAAAGATCCAGTCTCAGGTGGTGGGCATCTGACGGTGGGCAATAAGGCATGTGTTCTTCACAGATCCAGAAGGGACTACCAGAGCAAGGCCAGATTTTGAGGACACCCATCTTAGATAAATTTGCATACAGTTGTTTTCAATGGGACTTATATAATGGTTAGTCTAAAAGTCTGGCTTGGATCTGGCCCTGTTGGCCATGCCAATGCTGTTCTATGTTGGACATGGCAAAGCTATGCTATTTATCAATGTAGAAAGCTTTAAGTCCCTCGATGATCCCGATAGAGCTCCGCTATTCATCCTAGAAATTCCAGTTGACCATTTGCAAACGGTGTCAGCTGCATCCACTTGCTACAATACAGCTTTTTGGACATACAATCCAGTGCTGTGGCAAAAATTCAATTTTACCTCAGTTCCACTTTGGAATGTGCTATTGGTTTTCAAGCGTGTGTTTGGGTTTTAGTTTGTTTCTTATTTTTCTAACGAGTGTAATTAATGTGCTGCTAAAAAAGTAATCCCATGCCACGTGTGACATCTGTATCCAATCCTGATCTCTCAAAAGCCAGCAACTCTTTTCACTGACAGTCTTGGAAACGAGCAATCCTCAGGCTGAGAACATTGAAAAGAACCCGTCCCGTATCAGAAAGTAATGGCGACAATCCGCGCCCCCTCTGCCCGCATCTCGGCTATTGAGAATGCAGGGTCAGAGGTCACGGCCGTGTCGGTCATTTCTAATGGTTTGTATTCGGGCTCGCTTCTAGCCGTCTCCCGCCGAGGGTATAATCCTCTGAGTGTCCGACTCCATCAGCTGTCGGTCTGAAACTGCCATCTCTTACATTAATGAAGCACTCGCTCCATGCCCCGTGCCCACCACTATTGTATCACTCCTGTGGCAAGCGCTGCAGCCTGGAGCTTTCCCCGGATGTACTTCTGGCACCTTGAACCCAGCCGGAAGAGAACAAAAGGCGCCCTGTGCAGCACGGACAGACTCAGGAGACGCACCAGGTGAGGGAGTGTTGAAGGGTTAGTGATGTTTACACAGGGGATGTGTAAGGAAAGCCGAACCACTTACTGGGAGAGGCTGCTGGAATTACAAGAATAATTGGTACTTGGAGGAAAACATTACTCAGTGTAATACCCCAAGGGTCTCTGGACACTTAACCTGAAAAGCAGACACACTTGGAGCGCCTTACTCGTCTCAGGCCTGTGCATGCAGTAGCTCCTCTCTGCAGACCAGTTTTTTTCTTCGCATTCTGGGGCTTAGCGTAATTTTCTAACAGGATGGTCAACACTACATATCCCAGAATGCAAAGGGTCATCAATGGGATTGAAGAACTACTCGTGTATGGAACTGGGAAACTCGATAGCCTCGGTAGTTCGCTCTGTACTAACACAAGTTCGAGAGTACATGTACCAGAATACAAATTAAAAGCCCTGGACTGGAAGAACTACTCATCCAGTAACTTGTGCTAGGAAACAAAAGAGGGCACTGCTGTGCTGCCATGCAGGTCCACCTCCAGGGCCAATCTACAGTTTCGGTCATCTGCTACATGCTTCTTTTGAACAGTTCATACAATTGAACACACACATCAAAGACAACATCCTTCTTGATTGAAACCAATCCGGTTTCAATCCATGCTGTAGCACCGAAACAGCACTGTAACAGTAAAGCCTGGATGCTCCTTGAGTCCTAGATTCAACCAACTATTGTCTCTTGATTCTTCTAGACTTATTAGCAGTCTTTGACACAATAAACCATCTTACGCTCCTTGACACACTCAGAAACCAAATGGGTATCCATGCTGTGGCGCTTCAGTGGTTCAAATCATTCCTTATGAGTAGGTCACAGAGGAAAAACATTGATGACTGTCTCCCAACTCCACTTGCAGTAGATCAAGGGGTCCCACAGGGTGCTATCCTCGCTGTGATCTTATTCAATCTCCATGCCTTCTATACACGCTTAGACCTTATTCAATCTCTAGGTCGAGTCTATGGGAGTACTTCTAAGAAAGGGATTTCCCATCATCAGTGTGCTGATGACACCCAACTGTACTTAAGTCTCCTCTCCACAGGACATCTCGCCATCACTCTGAACTCCATTCAGGACTGGATGACTTCTCCATATTTGAAACTGAACCCTGCCAGAACTGAATTCCACCTCATTTCCTCTTTGAAGTAAACATCTCCGGTACAATCATGGATGGACTCACTCAACATCATCAACAACAAAACTCACCATTGTTTACAGTGCCACATCCTAACAGGTCATCCTAGGTATAAGACTCAACTTACTTCCACAAATCAGAACTATGGCCAGAAACGTGAGCTATCAACTGTGTCTTCTCTGGGAAATCTGCTGTCAAATCCCAGAACAAGATCTTAAATCTCTTGTTTAATCACTGGGCTCACCAGAATTGACTATTGTAACTTTCTCTTGACTTGACCCCGGGGAGGTGAGCATTAGGCAGAAAGCGGGAGTGTCGCTTTGATGAATGTGTGAGTGCAAGCACACCTCCCTCCCGGAGAATCTATGATACGAAAGCGTAGACACTAAAAAGTATTCCAGAAGGACATTGTTACCATTGGGTATTATTTTACTTTAGTTATATGTACCACACCATACCACAGAGCATTTAATGTTAGTGCTTTCACTAGTGGGAGTTAATCAAAGGAGTGACACTAGGGAATCCACCTTGGTCCTGAAGAGGAGTCTAGGGGTAGACTCCGAAACATGTAGACTGACCAGGAGGTAAGGTACATAATATACCCCACCTCCAACAACCCTCTTTTAACTATACCGCTCCTGTGAGACATATTAAATTAGCAATACCATCCAGAAAGTCACATTGATGAAACTACAACAGTGCTCCCACGTATTCCATCGGTTGCAGCACGCCCCGTTCCTCAGCAGAACAGCAGGAAACCCAATGATGAAGCATGCCCTGTTACTTGGGAGGCAAACAAACTCTCTAGTGTCATGAAACCATCATGAAATGGCTACTCTCTGACCTTTAAAAAGGAACAACTCATGGCACAATCCTTCTCAGGAAACAGAATACAAAACTCTCTACCACTGAAACTATGCACTACCCCCCTCAGTGGCAAACTTCACAATGGAGCTGAAAGCCCTTCTCCTTCAAAGACATTTTAACTAACGACATCATCCTAGCTTTCCCTCTTGGGGAACATCCTCTTTCACCTGTATGGCTCTACCTACGACCATGGGGGCTACTGCACACCCACCTTCCCATCAGACCCTGCTACCTTCTGTACCTTTGTAGTGACCTGCCGTTTAGTTTTGGACTTTGTCGAATGATCTTTGTTTATTGTTGTTTGAACAATTCTAAAGTGATGAAGTGTACAATTATACTTCGGTGCCCAATCTAATGACTACTTTGTAACCTTGGACTGTAAGTAACAACCCTGGTCTCCTGTAAAGTATTCTAACTCCTTTGGGTAATGTAAGCGCTACATAAAATGCATGAATGAATGTGTCCCCGGTAGCAGATTGTGCCCCATAAAACTTGGCTGATCAGGTTGTGTCCGGTGCATGTAAGTTTTTTTTTTAATGGGATGTGCAAATAACAGGTTCAAATTAGAGAGGTTTGCTTTTAGCTGAATGAATTTCTTCATAGTGTAATATTCTTCAGGTAAGACAGCCTAGTAGCTGAACTTGCTCATCAAGAGAAAGCCTTTAAGTGGAAAATGAGTATCTCAGGAGGATGTACCGATTAGGAGGTAAGCTGACTCGACAAATGCGCCGTCTCGGCCACATCAGTAGTTGGGTACTGTAACACAGACTACAGAGGAGAAAGCAGTTTCCTGTGCACTTCCTGTTTGTGGTGGTGTAGCAGAGTAATGAAATGGGTGCAGTAGGGCGTCCATCTCAAGCAACGAGAGACACAAGAGTTTGTAATACGCACACCACTAGACACTGCCTCACTTTTCCCACATAATTACAGATTTAAGGCACTTGCACCAGGGGCGGCTCCTCTGCCAGCAGAAGCAGTTGCTATGTTTATCATTGTTTTCTTGTAAAAGGGGTGGGGCCATGGGGCTGTGACAAGCACTCAGTGCGCATGTAAGTTTGGCCGGTCAAACACACATGCACACTGGGCTCTCTCCAACCCAGCAACGCAGGCACTGCGTTGCTGCATCGGAGACAGCAGACAGACTTTCACTCTGCCTTGGAGTGCCCTGA
Organism: Pleurodeles waltl; assembly: GCF_031143425.1. NCBI lineage: Eukaryota > Metazoa > Chordata > Amphibia > Caudata > Salamandridae > Pleurodeles > Pleurodeles waltl. The sequence goes on from NC_090448.1 coordinate 71,621,202, forward strand.
CTGAGTGCTCCGTCCGATCCTAACGCTGCTTCCATGCGGTCAGCAGCATGCAAGCAGCGTTAGGATTGGACACAGGGCAGGCTGGGAGCCTGTGCCTGCAGTCCAGTCGAAGAGTGGATTGGAGCAGCGAGGCTTAGCAATAAAGGTAAATTAAAAAATATATATATTTTATTTTCTTTCCTCCCCCGTGCCGCCCCGCCCCTTTCCCTCACGCGAGCCGCCAATGACTTGCACCGTAATCTACCTTGTGAGTAATGATTTTCACATTAAGAGATGGATCAAAAGTTACTAGGAAAAAATACTAGCATCACCTGCTATGCTCAGAGACTGACTTCAGTATCTTCTTTTGTGTGTTGTTACGGATGTGAGCACCTGATATCCTGTTCTACCACCACAGAGAGACCGGAAACCCAGAGTGCTGATGCATAGCCAAAGGAGAAGCCATTTAACAGAAAAGCCATGCATACACTGATCAGTCGGAACTGCTTGAGTAAAGCTCTGTGAGAGCAGTGTCTTTGATATCATGCAAGCTGGGGCTCTTGCGGTCCTGGGTGGACTCTAGGCAGGAATTACCTAATCGATGTGAGGTGTTAAGGTGTGGTTATAAAAGTTATAATGCAATGCATGCAGAGCGCAATAGTACTTTGAAGAATAAAGATGTCTGTTACAGAGCTCAGTGTGTGGCTTATTTACTTCCAGGCTGGGGAGGACGCTACGAGCAGTGCTTGAGCCACGTGCACTCCATCCGGAGCACTAGTGCTCCTGTGTCCCCCTTCCCTAAAGGCATTCACTGACCCAAGTCTCCCAGCTGATCTGATAAGTCTTTTTATAGTGCTAAAACACACTACCTGGGCAGTGCAGTTATTGAGTGTTAGTGATTATAGTATTTAACCTACGTCATGCTCCAGGAGCGAAGTTTAACTGTTTGACATCATTTCCTCCTAAAACGTAAAGCCAGAGAAGGGGGTTCTTGATATTTCAGAGAGCTTGCAGAAGTATCTGGTCCCTGTGTTCCCAGAGGCTGTAGGCAACACCTATAAAAAAAAAAAGGGTTGCCCAGTTGCCCATGTATTCCTGCAGCCCCAGAGATGTGGCCTGGCACCTGACATTCGGCAGTCCCCTGTTTTGGACTGTGCCAAAGTGGTAGGGACCTGGCATTCGCTTGGAATTCTTCAGTGTATCACTGGGCCACATGTGACTTAAAAGCACCTTGTGGCTAAATGCACATTTGCGTGTCTCCTACATGTCTTATGAGGTTGAACATGCACGCTCAGGTACACCTTGTTCTGATTACCTACCATCTCCAGTGTGTATGTGAGCAAGCATCCATTTGGTCATCGCTGAGGGGTGCTGCCACCAGATGTCCATCTGTCCAATGTGTACAGACATGAGACATCTATTTCGGGGTGTCCAGGGTAGGTATCATGTGCTTGGATGTCCATATCAGTTTACGTGACACTGATCCCGGCACACGTTCCGATGCAAATGATAAACACACATTGTAACAATTTCCTCAGTTTTCACAAAAAGCACCAAGTTTTGGTCATGTGCAGCTCTTACATTCCTGATTTTAGTGATAAAAAGGCTGCTTCTCTGGTAACATTATCTTGGATAATTCATGGTTTGGATACAGGAAGTGTTGGCCAACTTGGTAGCTCAGCTCGTTTTTCTGCAACCCATGATTACAGATTTATCTGCTAGAGCTGTTTCACTCGAAAACTATGCGAATGTGGCGAGTTCATCCTTGTGTGTGCAGGCCGATGAGTTTCAGTCTCTTGAGGGTACCAGTGTGTCGGTAACAAGAGATTCTTCTCAGAAATGCACGAGCGGTGCCTGAGACTAGTTAATCGGGGTGGTAGGGTTTCCTTTAGCTGCTGCGTCATGCATTTGCGATGGTGTAACAAGTCCCCTGGATTAGAGCCAAGGTGCCCAAACAGCTTCTGTTGCTTCGAAAATAATCCAACGAGTAATTACATATTTGGGCAAAATCGTGGACGAAGACCCATCAGAATTGGCCAAATATTGATCAAAGTTGTAGGAGAGAAGCCAACTTCTGGGAAGACCGCTTGTCTCAGCTGGTAAAATATCACAAGACTAAATAAGGGCTCTAACCTTGAGTCTGTTTGAGTTCTGTATTGTACTGTAATTACATTTATATCATGCTTACTACTGATTGGTCTAAAAGATTAGTACATTTGGGATTGGAAACCTTCCATTCGTTGAGGCCTCGAGCCTAGAAGCCAATTTAATGTTGCAGCTGCTACTCTTGGCTTGCCTTTTAGCATCGCTGGCCCAACCCTTGCTGCCAAGACTCTAAGAGCCCCGATTACCGTTGTTAGTTGTCACCTTTACGACTCCACGTGCTACACAGAAGCAAGTAGGAGGCTATTAAGAGCTCAATACTGTAATATCACAGGGGACTCAAATGGTGTGTGATAGCACTTATGCTAGCCTTTGCTTTGTGTAGTATTTACGCCCATGCCTACGTCTTACTAGGCCTACCCCATAGTGAGGATCGTCTTTGAGCTACAGTCTTTAGCTGTTTAGGTTGTCAATGGAGGGATGGCTAGCAGACTTGAAATCCGAAAGAAGACTAAGGGCCAGATGTACCAAAGGATTTTACCCATTCTGTCTCTATGGGAAAATGCTTTAGTACATATGGCCCTAACTTCCTTGCCCTTACTCTGTCTCCGGTGACAAGCGTCACTGGAAGGAATCCCCATGCCTATGTAGCCCGCTCATCCATCTTTCACTCTACATGTCTCCATTGGGAGAGCTGATCCTGTTCCATGGCACACCGAGACTGACTTCCTTTGACAAAGTAAGTCTGTTTTCTTTTTCATTGTGAAAAAAGTGTGGTCCTTGTGTTTCAGTGTTGCAGATCCCTTATGTGTTCAGCAATTCTTTTTCATCCAGGGAAATCCAGAACCTCATACAGAATTTCTATGGTGTTTCACATGCAACGTCTTAATGGAGGGAGCACACATGATGTTGATACAATACATAATGGAGTATTTTTATGGAGAGTCCTGCATAATAAATACAGCTGGGAGGCATAATGTTCACTAAAGGTATTGAGAACAAAGCATGGACCTTTTCACTTCAATTCAACAACACTCATGAACTTTGAATTAGTGAGAAAAGGGGAAACACTAATTTGTACACACTACTTTGAACTGCATACTTCTAGTGAAGACCACAAAACAATTAAGCATGAAGTTGAAGGAAAATACAGCGGTAGGGACACGCCTAGGAATGTCAGCCTCTAGATTGTTGCCCTAGAATTATTTTTCCAAAAACTGAGGGTGTTTAGATGGCAAGTCGCTACTACAAACAATTGGAAAATACAGGCTTCATAGATTGCAATGCGATTCTCAGGGCCTCTCTACCACTTTCATTGTCTTGCAAATTTTAGACTATTCTGTGGCACAATAGCACCCTTTCACTGGCACAGTTGGGTTTGTCTTTAGAAGTTTGACTTATTCGTCCGCGTATTTTCAGTCTTTATATGGCCACAGTTAGACTCATTCTCTGATGCAGTCGGGTTCATTATCTGGCCCATTTGGGCTTCCTGTCACATCTGGACTTCTTCGGATTTTTGTCTATTGCGTCTGGTTTACCAACTGTGATCATTCTATGGCTTATACTCTTTCATTGTGTGTTTTCACTCCCTGGCTCAGCTTGGTTTATTCCCTTGTGCAGCTGGACATAAGGGGACTGATTCACAAAAGCATTTATGAATATGGGAGGTTTCACTACAGAATGATCTCTTTCTTCATATTCTTACAGCCTTAAAACGTCTAACTCCCTCATAGTAAAATTGCAAAGATGGCTCAGTCCTTTCTATTTGTACTAATTGAATATGAATATTCACTGTATATTCCCATTTTAGATATTTTGGGTCTAATTGATAAGCGCATGTACGAGCATATAAGAGAGTACTACAGGAGTACACCATTACAGACTACAAAATGCCTTTGTGAATGAACCCTGTTCTCTAGTATAACAGAGTTTATTCTCTGAAAGGTTTGACTTATCTTCCAGACTAATTTCTGGATCAGGCATGCATTTTATGTTGTATCATTTAAGGAGGGGGGGGGGTCCGTTATACGTTTTCTTGATGTCGGCTTATGTTCTAGGTCAGCTAGCGTTTTTGTTAGAACATCCCCTGGCTCATTTGGATGTGTTTTCAGGGAGTATTTGGCAATTACATGGCTCTAATAAATGTATTCACTGGTGCAGCCAGACGTAATCTGCACTGTACTTTGATTTTTAGTTTCCCCTATGCCCTGGCACTCGGGTTTATTTCGGGTTGCAACTGCTTATGTTTCACCCTATTTTATGGCAGAGTTAGATATGTTCATCAGTCTACCTTTTTTTTTTTTTATTTGCTTCACACACGCATGCAGCACACAGGCATACATACCCCTCCCCAAATGAGATATTAACAAACACCCATGTAAACCTCGAAACAACTTTAGCCCAAGCCTGATTTCCCTACTCATCTAAAAAACAGCATTCACCACGTCATTTCCTGTTCAGTTTATCAGCTTTGTAAATGTTCTGCATGTTATACAGATTTGTAGAGCACACTGTCACCCAGGAGGGTATCCTAGTGCTCAGCAGGTGTGAGCCTAGACATACTGTGTGCCTAGTGGAGCTCCTCGACAACGCCAGGTCTTCACCTTCTTGCAGAATTCAAGAAGTGATGCATTTATTAAGTTGTTCGGATTCTTGGGCCTCACAGCAGACTTTAGTGAGTGGGAAGGCCAGGCAATACTCTCCAATAACAGCTAATGGTAAATTCAGCCCTAATATACTCAGGTGCATAGTTTAATCAGTGATATTCTGGGGTGTGAATTGTAGATTTTCCAACTAAAAACAGTATGTCAAAGAGTGGAGGGATGACCAAGGTTTGGGATACACTGTTCCCGAGAGGAACAAGTTTAGTACTGGTTTGCATTAAGGGTAAGCTCCTAAGTTCCTGATAAAATGGTATAACAAGTTAAAAGATTTTAGTCAAATGAAGACACTGAAAAAACCCAACAAAGATGTAGGAGACCCGACTCCGGCCCCCAGACCAAACTCTCAAGACAAGAATGCATTTAATTGAAGGGGAAGGTGTCACAAAGCTGTACCCCGGGATGTAGGCATTCAAACATAGTACAAGGCTGGTCTAGGACCCTACAGTATTTATGCCACATGTTCTTAGTTCCATTCTAGGATACACTGTTCTTCATCAAACATATGCTGGCAAACTTAGTGTCGGACACAAGGCAAGAAGACCCACACTGCTATTGAAGTCTATACTTGTCTATTCAGCAAAACAACAAAATGCTGTCTCTCTATGCAGATCAACAGCACATACCTGTATATAGCAGTGAAAATCTAATCAGCTCCTTCCCAATTTGCATGAAATGTATAGGTTTTCTATATACATTGCTTTGGATGAGAATAGCCATGACAAAAATCAAAGCTCATATTAACAGATACACATCTTTCTAACAAGAAGGACAAAAATAAATATTGAAAAAGATACAAGAAGTTTAAACTTCCACACTCTTGTGAATCCTCACACAGCAGTGCCAATCATGAGAGTGAGACTAAATACATCAGAGGCAAGGAAGAAGTGAAAGATGTTCACAACATAGGTAAACAAAATGGCAGCAATTGAATCAAATTAGTGTCAGCTATCACCATAATTTTCAAAGCATTTTTTTTTACAGTTCCAGATTGAAGTGTCACTGGATTTAGCCATTTTGTTCATAGCCAGATAAACACTGACATTTCATCAGTTAAATAAGAGTTCAGTGGTTGGTATAATTTACTCAAGACTACGGTATGTTGACTCACGTTGAGAGCATTCCATTATCAACACAGCCGAAACTGCTGTTCCACCATGAGAAGGCCAATTCATGCTGATGGGCCAATATGTGCTGCTGATCATAGACAACTATCCAGAGAAACTCATCAAATTTGTGATGGGTTTCAGCTTTGAGACCTTCTCTGGTAGACTGTACAAGATGTTTGCTGATTTATGTGCAAAGGATTTTCCAGATGTTCATAAGTGGCAGGCAGGTATTCATGGTTTGATATTGTTTGTTGATGAAGCTTATTTCTCTCTGACTGGCAAAGAGGTGTTATTTTGGAGGTCATGGGTTTAAAACTTGTTCAGAGATGAATAGAGTTGAAAATTAAAGAGTACAAGGTTTGGGGTAACTATAAGCACTTTACAAGTGGTAGACCGGCAGTCAAAGAGAGAGAGGATCTCAATTTGAGTTGAAAAGGAAGAACCAACAGGGGAAGAACTCAAAAACTCCTCCTCCTGCGCTCAAAGATTTTTGGGATGTCAAGTTGCATCTGAAGTTGGGCAGCTGTGTTTTGAATTAGTTTTCTGATGTTGATGGTAGATTGCCTGCAAGTCAGCAACGATTAGCCATTTTGTCGTCAAAGGTAGCTCCCGCCACCCCGGGTGTGATGTGATGTGGACTTGTAGGGTGGCCAGTCGTGCTTTCTTCTAATGACAATTTAATAAGTGTAGGATGGGTGGGATTAAGATGTATAGTCACCATTTAAATGATGTGGGGTAGAAGATGGTTTTCTAAACTGTTGAAGGCTTCGGAGAAGTGCTTCAATACACATGGAAGAGGTTTGTGATGAGATAGGACCTCTCTATCAGTGGTCGGTGGACCAGGAGCGCAGCGAAGTGATGTTCAGTTGAATTTTGGTGTGGATTCTGATTTACCGTATTTATCGGCGTATAACACGCACCGGCGTATAACACGCACCTCATTTTAAAAGGAAATTTCAGAAAAAAAAACCATTACATTTTATCGGCGTATAACACGCACACATCATTTGCCCCCTATTTTCAGGGAGAAAAAGTGCGTGTTATACGCCGATAAATACGGTAATTGATGGAGAAATTGAATAGTTCATTGTGAACTGATCAGGACACGTTGACTGTGGATCCAGTCAGGTAGTGTGCGGCCCAGGAGACCCTTTGGATACACTCCAGAGGTGACCCCTCCTGTCAGAAAGTAGCAACGCATCTGTGATTGGTAGGAATAATAGGTTTAATGCTAAACTAAGATATGTGGATATGACTTGCATTTCCCGTTCCATGAGCATTGTTTTGATTATGGTTGATGCTCTCGGGCATGAGTGCTGTTTACACTGCTTTGTAGTTGGTCTGGAGCATTAATGCCCTTAGAAACTATTTGCATTCTCTTTCGGATTATCCCGCTAATTTGACTTGCACAGAGGAAGGCAATTTCTAGCCGCTGAGCAGAGAGCATAGATCTATTAAAAGATTCTGCCTCCTACACATGCACAGGCTTCCACCTGGGAACTAAAATAAGAGTGGCCTCAATTTACCAACATATAGAAAAAAGGTGGACCACATTTGGAAATCAGGCTAGTTTTGAACTTCTAAAGATACACTGTATAGTTATTTTGCAAGGTATGGAAACTATAGCATTTGTGTTTACTGCAGGCTGTGTTTCTGGTCGGATCAGGGAAATTAACGGTAAAAACAGGCAACAGGCCCACAAACTTCAACAAAACCGGCGCGCGCACTGATCTGTCGGACCAGCACATCGGGACCTGCTTGAGTGCCGGATGAGCCAATCCTATCATGAAAGACGACAGCACTGAGCATTCAACTTCAGGGCACAGGGAGTACATTTCCCTAAACTAAATATGTATATTTACATCGAAACACTTTGCACGTGTTGAAAAATTGTCTTTATTTATATTTGTCCCTCTTCCTAACCTAAAAAAGTATGCCAGGTGCCCATATTCAAGGCATTCTGGCCAGTGATGGCAGAACACACCAAGTCCTGGACAGGAGATTGAGATAAATATAATTTAATTGGATTGATTATTGTGTGTATGATTTAAATTCCAAAGGACTAGAAACTCACGTAAAAAGCTTCTGAACTTTCCTGTTCAGGCTGTTGTCAAACTACCTCCTAAAAGCCCGTTTGCAGGCCTGCCATGAACCATCAGTTGCAATCTCACCTTGGCTCTTGTGGCAGGGTGAACATTCCACTCCAGATGAGATGCCCACGAGATGCAGGATGGCTCTTGAAACTCAGGTTCACCCACTCTGCTTGGCGGCAGAGACTTCTCCCGCGCAACTCACACCTGTGAGTCAAGGTCAAGGTCAAATAAGCCAACCTCCAAGTTCGGAGCAGCCAACCTCCCGAACTGATGACCGGAATGGCTGCTAAGCATCCACTGAATGCCTTTTATTTACTTCACAGGATAGTTGCAGCCTAGCCTGATGTGCCACATTTTTCTTAAATTGGGCCTTCTCCTGGGAGGAAGTGCTTGTGTGTGGCACACAACTGCGGAACGTGGACCATGCTCACCCCTGGAGTATACGGACTCTTCAATCAATCAATCAATCAAAGAGACTTATAGAGCGCGCTACTCACCTGTGAGGGTCTCAAGGCACTGGGGGGTGGGGGGCAGGGGACGGGAGATCACTGTTCGAAAAGCCAGGTTTTTCAGGCTCTTCCTGAAGAGTAGGAGGTCCTGGGTCTTGCGGAGGGAGTTCTGGGCTTTGGTGGCCAGATAGAAGAAAGATCTGCCTCCAGTGGTGGTGTGTTTGATGCGGGGAACTGTGGCGAGAGAGAGAGGTCGGCGGACTCTTAACTTTTCTGCCCCACTGCCAGGCCGGTTTTTCCTGTGAGCCATCGCCTCCTTATCTTAACTGTTTAGTTTAAAATAAGCTGTAAAGAAACAGTGCCTAGAAGCTTGGGCGATTTGTTGCCCTTACAGATAAATACTATTTTATTTTCTTCCACATTAGAGCAAATTGATGGAAGTAATTAATAATAAAAAATATATTGTGTTTGTTTCTCAAGCGTTTGGCGCATCGCTTTGCCGTTTCAATGCGCTGTACATAGCGGATGTTACTTGACTCGATTGTACGGTATTCCATGTGTCAGCCTCGTAAGGATGAAGAGAGGAGCCTGCCCTATCGCGTCGCGACAGACGCCAAGAGCAAGGTCCACACCCCTATATCTTCTTGCTGGGAAGTGCAGTCAATCTATGAATCAATCAGTCAATCAAGCTGGAGTCAAAGCAGACCCTGTAGCAGTCAGCGGGGGAATTTGGTGACCAAACATGCTTGTCAGTTCGCCCCACCCATAAAACCCTTTAGTAGATTTTGTCACGGACTTGTAGGAGTCTCATGCCCCCCTCCCGCCTTCCTGAGCTGTGGCTGGTTTACTGTTAATCAAACGCACAGATAAAGGTAGCAATAGTTGTTTACTGCTTTACATGGCGGCGTTTAGAAGATGTGTTTCATTTAATGGGACATTAACCATGCAGTCATTACGGTGCTTTGCAGCAGGCAGTAATAGCGACACTCTCTTCTAGCGTAGCGCCCAAGTCGGTTACCCTCGACGGGACTGTGGACGAAACTGGGCCGACGAGGCCTGTGCGTGAGTGTCAGGGGTCACAAGGGGGTCTTTATGGTTGGAGGGGCGTTGGAAAATTGGACGTGAGTCGGAGAACTACTGGGGTTTGTCACGGGAATCATCCAGCTATCTCTGCAGTTTTGCATTTCAGATTAATATCCAGGCAGGTTCTCAAGAGATTGCCTCGGGGCAGCGAGGTTCGGGGCCAGCTCAGCCGTTCATCCTTCCAGTGTTTATGAAGCGAAACCTATCTGAGTCGGCGATGGTAACATCTGCTGTTCGTGCTGCACAGACGCAATGAAGCGTGCAGTATGAAACGCTGTATCAGCTCAAGTTCGTATTATGAACATAATTACTAGTAGAAATCCAAACATGTACTTTTATGTTCCCAGGCAAAGCTCATTTTACTCACAGGTGCGCATCAGAAATTGATTGACAAGTACCGACAGGCTCCTTTAGGCACACGCGCAGAGTTGGAAATGAGTGTGAACACATCTGCAGAATGCGAAGTCGCTGATGTAGAAAAGAGTGAAAATTTAATTCTGCAAGACGAGACGAAAGCCAGCCGGCGGCCCAGCTAGGGTGACCAGAATTTTAAAGTAAAAAACCGGGACATTTCATAAAAAAGAACTATAATTTTACTTCAACTGAGCGCGCAGAATGACAGCGCTCATCAGCATAGAAATACAGCAGAGTCACAAAGAACATAGATAAAATGCAATTTTAAAGTCAGTATCATGCCTGGTAATTTAATTGCTTAAGTATACCAACTGTTAACGCTCCCTCCTTTAAAAAAAACATAAAAAGGCACCTCTCACCGTTTTCGGCGCACACTCTCTAAAAAACCGGGACGCGAATTAATTTTTCCCAAAATCTGCCAGGACAATTGGTGAAACCGGGAATGTCCCGGTAAATCCGGGACGCCTGGTCACGCTACTCCCAGCCTTCTTCGACCACTCAGACCTGTTTGCGCGGTGGTGAATCCCCCCCCCCCCCCACCCCCACACACACACACAAAACAAGAAACTATTTGTTAACTACAAATCAGAGTTGTAAAGAGAAGTTTTTTTTGTTCAACAGTGGGAAATCTGACACATCCTGCGGTTTGTCCATCTGTGTTCCAATGGTGCAGGTTCCCTGATTTAGGCCAAGCAGAACATGCCACATGAACCGCCAGAAGGAGTTATTCAGTTCCGGGGAATCTCGACTGTACTTCTCTGTCAGCATCCCCGGGCTCTTCTCGGGGTACCACATAAGCGAGACCCGGATCACTCTGTTCCTGCTCCAATCCTCTTCACCCAAATATCAACTTTTTTGTCTGCACTCTGGTTCTTAGTCTGCACTTTAACGTTACCTACTATGACGCGGCCCACCGGAAGAGGAGGAACCCGTGAGAGATCCCCAACAGGAAGTAGGGCATCGAATGCCTGCTTCTAGGAGTGATGCCTTTATAGAGTGAAATGCGGTGCTTCAAATGGGACGGTACTGTCCGGTACTTTTTTATTTTGCGAGTAAGAGTACCTGTTCTTCTCCAGAAAAACGTATTACTGTTAATTGGAGAGTACCAGCACTTCTCAGAAACAAGCAGGTACACTGATACAGATTTGTTTCGCTAAAGACAATAGACAACAGAAAACCTAAGAATTGCCGCACATTCCTATAATGTCGAGTATTGTATAGGTGCTCAATACATTCAAAACATGCCTGTTGTCAAGCATGTGTATCGGAACAAGAAACCTTGTACCAGCAAGCTAAATTTAGAAAAATTGAGAATGGAGCACACATAGAATAGTATTATTCCGTTATCAGTTCTAAGGTGGTCATGTCCTACTAAATTGTGTAAGAGAACCGTAATGATGTGAGTATAGCCAGATGTGGTATCATATACAATGTGTGACAATTGAAAAGTTGAAAAACAAAGGAAAATTAATTAGTAAATCAAAAACATTACTTTTAATATATGACAGAAAATTATTGTTTTCCAAAATTTACAAAATAACTAAAGTATCATAACAAACAACCTATCAATACATAAAAAAGTTAATCAAAAAATTAAGCAATTGTGTGTTTAAATCAAGAACAGAGCGGTTCATCCCTTAATATGTTTGTACAGAGTCCAACAAATTGGTTATGAGGGTGGAAGATATCCACTCTGATGATTTTGAAGCGGAAGGATTTGTCTTCATCCAATAGGAAAAAAAAAGGGTTGTCAAGTTCATCCAAATTCAGCCGACACGTGTTTCGTCCTAAGAGGACTTTATCAAGGCTGACAAAACAAATGATATAAACCCAGGAGAACACGTAGAGGGAAAAGAAAGAGGACTAGTAGGGCCCTCCAACACAATGGGAGTACAGACCAGGGCATCCAAGAACAAACACCCCAAAACTTGAAAACATTGGACTCATGTGATGAAAATACAACTGCTGATAATGTACACAATAATGGTATTTCAATTGTTAATCTTTCCTATTATGTGTTATCTGAGGAGCAAATAAATGTACTAGGCAAAGGTTTGGGCTTTTGTCTTGCCAGTCATTGTAACATGACCGAGGTACATATTGATTTGTATAAATTTAAAAGACAATTGAAACTCAAGAAATTATTTATAGAAAAAGGTAACAAAACACATACGATGGTACCAGAGATACTATCTAGTATTCACACAATCAAAGATATAGAGGATATTCAAACTCTACTCTCATTAAAGAATGTGGAGGATGAGACTACCGACATACGACAAGTCCTAAGCGAGTTGAATATTACAGAAGATCTATCGCTTAATAGTGGACTTAAACCTAAATCCATCTTCACTCCAGTATTACCGAGTGACAATGTCATAGACACCTTTCATAGGTTAGTTGTGGATGAATTAGACAAATTAGAGAAGAAGATTCATGAGGGTAAGTCACACATCTCATACAATATAACTAAGAAGGAAAGACTGGCATTGAAAGATCTGGGAGAGAACCAGGCTATAGTTATAAAGGAAGCTGACAAAGGAGGCAATATAGTCATCCTAAATAGACCAGACTACATTCATGAAATTAACCGCCAATTGGCAGATAGTATGTCATACATTGAATTGCTTAATTTTTTGATGAACTTTTTTATATATTGATAGGTTATTTGTTATGATACTTTAGTTATTTTGTAAATTTTGGAAAACAATAATTTTCTGTCGTATATTAAAAGTAATGTTTTTGATTTACTAATTAATTTTCCTTTGTTTTTCAACTTTTCAATTGCCACACATTGTATATGATACCACATCTGGCTATACTCACATCATTACGGTTCTCTTACACAATTTAGTAGGACATGACCACCTTAGAACTGATAACGGAATAATACTATTCTATGTGTGCTCCATTCTAAATGTTTCTAAATTTACACTGATACAGATTACCTGCACTTCTATTTTTCCATTTGAAGCACTGGTGAAATTAAAGTGAAAAAGTAACTTGCAGGCATGTGACGAGTGTCTGCACACTGTACCACCAATGTCCAAGGGAGAAGGACCGAAAGGGCAAGGCCCCAAACACATACTTTGCCGCGCCATCACTGTACTTCAAAGGAGTACATTCCTGCGTGATTGACAGCTGAGGGTCAGGTACCGAATGGGTTCAGCTATGGCTATAGGCTGCTTCTGGAAGAACTCCGTGGGGAACCAAGGAGGATTTAACTTGGGATGTTTAAACCTTATTTTCTGCCGAGAGGACACTATACACCGTTTGTTGATGTATTTTCCCTTTGTAATGCGCTGCTTGAGCATGTGCAGTCACCCATCCCCGGTACCGGTTCAGAGTCCAAAAAACGTGCCTGTGTGAGAGGAGGTGCGCACAGTCGGCCTGTGCTGCTGTTTCCACCACGCTACCTGAAATCAAATACGGTCAGACTGCACTTGGTCCCTAACTATATATAGGGTTGCCGCATGGCCGTATTTTTTTTTTTTTTTTTCCGATGTGACGAGTGTTTTAATGGTTTAATGCGGTACAAAACATATTTACTTCGGCAACAGCCGGATTTCTCCCCCTTATCAGTACATAGTTTAAACAGTGTGCTCTAGTGTTGCCCTAATCACCCTGACAGATAAAGTAAACAAAGACAGAAAATACGTGTTTAAATGAATACAGGTTATTTTATATGACGTTCTATTAAGGCAGCGTGGGACCTTTGCACAATCATAAAATGTGAATGTATGGCTGTTTTATGTCTCTGGGAAAGGTAGCAACCCTACTGGAGCATCCAATGTCTACATTTGCTACATGAAAATATCATTTAGGATACCAAGATACACTCATAGGCTTTCATTCACAAGCTCAATGCATTCTGGGACTTGTGGTCCCAGTTCAAGTGAACCAACTGCATAAAATTCTAGATCTGGACTGGTGCGTAGAAGGATACGTTGGATTGAAAAACGGCTCCCCCGATGGCACGGCCTTAACAGTAACCTAGTCCTGGGGGTGGGGATGTTTCATGCTGGCCCATTGCAGCAGTGGCATATTGGGGGGGGAGGGCGTGTGCCAGGGAGCAGTGGGCATGCAGCACAGCAGCCTCTCGTGCCTTCATCCAAACAACAGATATTTACAGTCCTGTCCCCCGCCAAGGGAGGTCGTGTCAGGTTCATGGCTGCTGTCAGGTTAGCAGGGACCTGCCCAGGGGAGCAGAGCGCGGCGCGCGCTCCCGGGACTGCGCAGCAGTAACTCGCTCACGCGGCGGCTCCTCGAGGCCTGCGCGTGATCCGGAAGCACAGGTGACCCGCTCCTCAGGGCGTGGGCGGCCTCCACTCCACCGACCTTCTAGGTGGGGGCTGCGGGTTTAATCTCTCTAACAGCCACGTGCCCTCACCTGCTTCTTAAATTCCTGTCAGGGCTCAGTTTTATCTCCTTGGCCTCCTTCCAAGCTTTGGTGGCTTCTCGAAGGAAGGCGACCGTGGCCGTTTGCTACACCTATTTGGGGGGTGAAAGGACCAGCATGTACACCAGGCTCCCATGCTGATCGTCAGTCTTGCAGTCCTGTCACTAACACACCATTTTACTCGTGATCACAAAACCCTCTGGTACTAATCAGATGGTAGAAGGGCAACCGTTTTCTGAAGGTAGAGCCTTGCTTGCACGAAGATCATCTACCAGATGTGGTGTGAATGCCTGACCAACACTTGCAGTGCTTAGTTTGTAAAATAAAAGTGCAGGGGCCCAATTTTTTCTTCGGAGCCTGGTGGTGGTGAATGCCGAGGCTGCCTACTCACGATTTCAACCAGGGCCCAGGTTGGGGGGTACACGGCGTCCACCGACTATTTTCACAAGATCTACGCCATCCACCCTGCCAAGTAGTTGTGCTGCTCTGTAATACGCTGAACTTGTCCTGGTGTAATGTTTAAACACCACAACGCATATAGCAGCGCATGCACATTGCCTGCTTTTGTCCTGACCAGCACCATGCAAGTGGTAGTGAAGGGGCTTTCTTATTTAAAATTCGATCGATCTGAGGCCAAAACAAAGGGGAAGTTAAGTGGCAATCAGGCCTCCTTTTGTTCTCATTGGAGCCTCACACCCACATGTGAATGCAATGGAGTGGTAACAAAGGCACACAGCTTGTTGTCACATCGCAGGTACTTGGGATAGGCACGCCTTTGGTCAGTCCCTGGATTCAAGATATATGCATGCACAATAAGTTTGTCAGATATTGTATTGTATTCTAATCGTATTTATATAGCGCTTACTACCCCTGACGAGGCGTCAAAGCGCTTTTCGGTGAGTAGCACGCAACTCTGGAACCCAACAAGAATTAGTCATGGATTAGTATCGGGAAATAATGCTGGTCTGTTCCTATATTTCAGTGGTCTTCAAACCTTTCTTGGCCAAGCCCCCGCAGCAAACCTTTAGGGGTTGGGCCCCCAACTACTACAAGAGGAACATTTCTGTATGCTGGTACTCTGCATCACCTGCATATCCTAGGTCATATCTGGCCAAAAAAAAAGCCCAAGGCACGACCAGTATTTTAGTGCCTCTGTGAACTGTGTGTCAGTGCATCAGGACATATTGGTTAAGAACTAATTTGATGTAGCATTTTAACTAATGTGCACTTTTGCAATGTCTCTGTATCACTTTTGACGATAGATTTTTTCAATTAATTTTTCATCATTCCAAGGCCAGTGCAGTCTGGACTTTGAGTGAGTTGCAGCCAGAAGGCCCCTTGCCATGTAAGACACAGCCAGAACTGCTATCTTAAGATGGCTTTCTGAGTACTGTATAACAAGGATTACCTGAATGGGCTATGCTGGTTAACAGGTCCTGCTGTAGCCTGGGTGTGCCGCCCTGCTTCAGAGCAAACACCCGACCTGAATAGATGGCTGATCAGTGCACTGAGTGCCCTAAACCTCTCTTCACTGTTTTATCCCATATTATTTTCTCCATTCGTTTGTCTTAGTGCTTGGTGACCACAGGAGGGTCAGGGTCTCTTGGCAAAAATTAGAAATTGGGCTATGACATTGAAAAAAAAGGGAAAATGCACTGTTTTGCTTGTTTCAAACACACATGCAGAGACAATGCATCATACATGTTTAAATCCGTGTTAGAAATAGGGTCTTTGGTTGGAAGTCAGGTTACCCACTGTCCAAGCAAGGACCCTTGCTCTAGTCCGGGTAAAGGAGAATCACCCTCTGTCAACCCCCGCTCACGCCCTTGGTAGCTTGGCATAAGCAGGCAGGCTTAACTTCAGGATCAATGTGTAAAGTATTTGTACCAACACCAACAGTAATTCAGTAAAAACACTACAAAATGACACAACACCGGTTTAGAAAAATAGAGAATATTTATCTAAACAAAAAAGACGAAAACGACAAAAATCCAACATACACAAGTCAAGAAATGAATTTTAAAAGAATAAAAGTCTTAAATCCTTTAACAGTAAGAGCACTGTTAGGGTACAAAAGTACTTGAGTAGTGTCAAAATAACACCACACAGGTGAGTGTGTGTCAGAAAAGGCCAGTGATGCGTCGATTTCTCACTCGCAAGCAAGACTGTGCGTTGTTTCTCCTCCAGTCAAGTTGGCGTATGTTGTTTTTCCTCTCCCGCAGGAGAGCGATGTGTCGATCCAGACAGGCATCTCGGGTACGGGAAGACTTTGCGTTGTTTTTCTGTGCCCAGCGATGTTGCGTTGAAAATCCGGTCACACGGTATCACAAAACATTATAAAGGTAGAATTTGCAGCATTTCCCTTTCCTGCTGTGCTGCTCTCGCTGTGATTGGTGCAACGTGACAGTTAATAATGCTGGCTCATGATTGGAAGCTACAACAGTGCAGCCAATCCGAGAGCGCCATTGGAGATGAGGGGAAAAGGAAAGGAAACAAAAGTACTTTCGACGTTTGAAAGTGCACAATGAAAAGTGAGATTTTCTTATGAGGTGCGCACCCCCCCCCCCCCCCCCCCCCCAGGATGATGTACGCCACACAGTTTGAAGACCAGTGCTGTATTTACACAAATAGTAATTTAAATATCACTTCTTTGTTTTATTTCTTTTATAGCGCTACTTATCCCAGTGCAGGGTGTCGGAGCACTTTACATCACATGTACACATTAAACATTGACAATACATCATTTAAGTGTAAATCTATGTACAGGGTATGTTTTACATAGGACAGTGAGGGTTACAAGATGTAGGAGTCACATGCCCTTCATTGCTCACTGTGCTATATTAGAAAGATTACATTTTTTAACTGAAAGTAACAAAAGGATCTCTGTGTTAAAAGCAGTAACCCACTTACCTATCTGCATAAAATAAAAATCTGTCATAATGTCCTATGCAGGAGACGCGTTAAACCCCTAAGCTACTTTAATTCAAAACTGGTACTAGACACCACACACATCTCTCCAGCAAATATGTTAAGCATTGGAGTTATCCTGCCATTACTATTATTATTCTCTGAGATTTACCGAGCATACGAAGCTCTCTGCAGCAAGTGCCTTAACCCCATAAGATTTTTAGGGTCGAGCGAAAAGTGCTGAGATCCTGCTGTAATCCCTCTTTGTGCTTCTAACCACTCCCATGTTACATCAGCCACTTTCATTGATTCCTGGGCTTGCCTTTTAAAATCCGCTTGCTTTCACTAGTGAAAGGCATGCATACGTCATGCCTTTTCCTGTGTTTAGCCCTCCTCGAGCGCACCGACCAACTACTGAAAGCATACAAGGCTCTGTGTTTTCCGTATGGTTTCTGGGCTACTTTTTCTCTTTATTTCGCAGCACTATCGTGCTGGTTTTTACACAGCGCGATCGTGCTAGTTTTTTTCTAATTAATGTGGCAAGAAAAGTCTGGTTAGGAGTTTACAATGCTAATAGCTCTAACTCGACGAAATGCGAGACCCGTTGCATTGTAAATTCTTGTTTATAATGCAGTCTTTGCAACCAATTAAGCAGAACAGATTTATTGCCAACTTTCTCCTTGTGTCAATTTGTTTGCGCAAAGATTTAAAAAAACATAAACGTTGAAATTGAGGCACAGATTTTGAGTCAGGGTTGGTGTTACAACCCAAACTCAAAATCTAATTTGTTAAATCTGGTATTTCGCTCAAATGTACTCCTTATAGACCAGATAAACATATGCGTTAGATCTTAAGATCAGATATCATTTCTTGTGATGTCACTTGCTGTGAGGGTATGGGTTGTAAACCCACTTCCTGTGATGCCTCTTGGTGCGTTAGATGCCATGATGTTATATGCTGTACAATCACGCGCCATGATGTCACTTGTACACTGTCTAACTTGGTTAGTTCCCCCACTTCTTTTTTTTAGGTCTTGTGCCCTGATTCCAACTAATTTTTCTATCTTCCAACACCCTCACTTCCTGTATATTTCACTCTTGCAGGTTCTCTTTTATCCCTGCTTCTCTTGTCTCTTTTTTTATCTTTCCCTTCCTTTTTTCCTTAATTTCCTGCCATTTCTCTGTCAGTCCAAGTCTGAATATAAACAACTGCTGACCCCACATATGAGGGCCATGGCCGACCACTGTCAGTCAGTGGCACAAATTAAGCTTTTTTTTCGGCCCAGTGGTGTAACATTTCCACCCCAGTACCGCAGGGGGACATCTTCCAGGGCTGCCCCCAGCACAGTACTCTGGCCTGAGAACTCCTGGCCGAGCCCCGGAAGCGGGGTAGTTCTTTGGGGAGGAGGTGGGTCCCTCTGTGCAATTTGTAGGGGTCTCCCTCAAGTTTTGTTAAACCACTGTTTGGCCTTGTGTTTCAATCCCAACCAAAGAGGTGGGCAATCTGAGCATCTACATTACTCAGAGTCTCACGTGCAATGTCCAAGCAACCAAAGTTGCAAGCAGGTCGTTTTGTCAGCGCTAACTCTTAAAAAGTCCTGCCTTTTGTTGAGCATCACCAACCGAGGGCCATAATCAACCCACTCATTTGACTGTACATGGATTCTGACAAGTCAGCGTAATTGTAGCCGCAGTAAAGAATCAGCACTGCCTCCCCTGGGCCCACACGGCCACCAACCACCTGATATCTGGTCTCTGGAGGAAGGACCAGATTTGTAATCAATCCTTTGTTCTATTTATTGACTCCCAGTCGCAGTTTACATTCAACACTATGGTTGTCACCCATAGAGCAATAAGTCGAAATCACCTGATGTCATTGCTTCCACATTAAAGTAGTTCTCTGCATGCCCTTCCTTACCGCTGACCATGCTCTTGTAGAAGTACCCAAAGCAAAATCAGACAAGTGTGATAACAAGGCCTTCTCCATTGCTGATGGTAAAACCCTTGGAACTGGTTGTCCATCTCCATATAAAAAAGCACGAAAAGTGTCTCACCAAGTTTAGGAAACTAGGCTGTTTTCCTTGAGATCCATGTTTGTATTCTTGGTGCTTTAAATGTATTTTTGACTGACTTTGTTATTTATATTCTACAGTTTAAGATGCTTTGTTGAATAAAGAGCTCAATAAATAGTTTATAAGCAGGGGCACTGTAAGTGTGTGGCACTGGAGGAATAAATAATGCAACAGGCTTGGCAGAATTATGCAGCAAGAAAAGGCAATTACTGTCTGGATAAAGTTGCACTCCATTAGTACCAACTTAGTACCAGAATACAGCAATCAGCAATCAAAATTGACCAGTTAACCTTTGCAAAGGGGTCTGCCACTGAGTGGAACCACATGTGACGCTTTCTGTTTAGTAACGTTTGATCCATTTGGAGCAGAAACAGCTTGGTGAAAATTGCTAATTATTCAGCAGAAGAAGGATTATGTGGCAGATCCATAGTTATGCAGAAAATGCAAATTACACAGAATCCCATACTTCCAGTGGCATCGTTTATAATGTTCCATAACTGACATCTTTGCATCAATACTTTTATTGCAGAAGGACAGTACGAATTGTATTTTTTGACTTCGGTGTTGGCAGTATTAGGGTGTAAGCCCGGCCAGTGAGAAACGAAATGTTGTCCGTAGCAATGGGGATGACATAGGAACTGTTTTGGTGATGAGGAGGCACAATTTGTGGTTGTGTGCAGTAACAGTAGAGCAGAAGATGGTTAGAGCCACAGGAGCCAGAAGGGCCCCCTAATAATGGCCGAAAAGCTGAAATTGTAGGCCCTTTTAGAACTACAGGGGAGAAGGTGAGAGCCTGATGTGGAGGGGTGTTATCGAAATTGCCTGTGCATACAGAGCAAATATTGCCTCCTGGTTTCTGTTTTTTATCACTTTATATCGATCTTGAAAATGTTTGTTCTTGAAGTATCTAGTTTTCAGGTTGGTCTCGTGCATGGTGTGCCATTTCTTGTTGCCTTGTGGGTGATGCTTCGGGCTTTAAAGGCCTGAAAGGACAATCAGTGCAGACCCATCAAGATGTGAATGATTTGGATATATTTTTACAGTCCTTTGTGTCAAAAAGGAGCGCAAAGGATGCTTTTAAAGGTGCACGTGCGGTGGATACAGGGATGATGGATGTGGTTGATTGACATGCTCTGATCACAGTCTCATTGTTCACAAGGCATAAGAACGTTTTCGCCTTCAATCCCTAACAGAAAGCAACACATGATAATTGAAGATATTTGACTGATCTTTTATCACTGGCAAAAAGGCTGACGTGACCATGACATTTGAATGGGTTTCTAAGTTTGTCTTCATTGTGCAATGACAACTTGCATGTGGGCCAGAAGAGCTGTTGTGTGTGATGGGTTGTGAAATGTTTCTGTGCCACAGTCAAAGAAGGAAGGCAGGAGCATTGGATAGTCAATGTTTAAGTGGGTGTATAAGCTAGAGAATAAGTGATGCAAACCTGATAGGCTGGGCCCATGAAGGTCAAAACAAGGCTTGAGGGCTGAACCCCAGGGGGTACCGCACCATTAAGGGTTGCAGCTAAGGATCGTGACTTGCGTGAGAACAGAGTAAGCATGGAGGGAAAGAGACAACACAAAGCACGGGTGCAGCCATGGCATCAACACAAAAAGGCGCAGAAGAGTAAATCCAGGTCAAAAGCTGGGGATAGATTGATCAGGAGACTTAGGGAAGAGAGGCTTAAGTGATGGAGACTCCGGAGCAGATCGAAGTCCCCAAAATGTAAGCGAACTGATGTCATGAAATAACATAATTCCTTTAAACTTCAAATTTCAGTGTTTATTCTTTTCTTTCAAAAAAAGTATGATGCAGTTTACACATGATAATGAAAACTGAGTATAACCATTCTTCCTTGTATTCAACATATTGTCAGGTTTGGGGATCTGTAAAGGCAAGATCCTCCCATCATACTAGGGAGGTGAGCGCAGGCAGAGTAATGGCTAACAGGTGGAAGTGAGGATAGGCTACCAGAGAAAAGGCGCAGGTTACAGCAGAGAAGACTATGGGCCTGATTACAACTTTGGCGGAGGGGGTTAATCCGTCCCAAATGTGACGGATATCCCGCCCGCCGTATTACAAGTCCATTATATCCTATGGAACTCGTAATACGGTGGGTGGGATATCCGTCACATTTGGGACGGATTAAACCCCTCCGCCAAAGTTGTAATCAGGCCCTATAACTCTATTGTATAAGCATTAATCCGTGATGGAGAAAGGAGGAACCTATCCTTGTACAACCCGAAGAGAAGGCCCTACATAGCTGTAGCCAGCAGATGATGCTGGCAGCTTCTTCTGAAGACAGATGTCAAGCAGGACAGCATAGCCCGGTTTCCAAGAAGCATCTTGTTCCATTGGATTGACAAGGCGAGCCAGGGACATGCCAAGTGAGAACCAACAGAGTAACAAATCCAAAACATCAAGTAGAGGCAGATTAGAGAATGGAGAAGTTGAAAACTAGAAAAGCAACAGCGACCTAAGTCATGCCAAAAAGACAACAGAGTAGGAGGGTCAATAGAAACCAGGAAAAGCCACATAGTGAATATGTGGATCACAAAGCAGTACCTGGGACTCCTTTTGGAAGAGCCTTCCAGAACCTGTTTTGTTGATTTGTGCTTGGGTCTAAATGCAGTAGGGAGTGATTTGGAGTCTGTAGCTCTTCCCTGAGATATTTTGGCTCCCAGCAGCTCATATATGGTCAGAGAAATGTTGCAAAAAGGGGCCCATGCTCATGCATGCAGGGTCATTGGCCATGCATCCCCGCAACTGAAAAGTGTCTAGAACATAGGCCTATGACCCTGCTGCAATAATTACATATATTAGCTAATTCTTTTTATCATATTGCTCGTGGTTTCACTCACCATTTTTGATTCAGAAAATCAATCCTCTTGGTAGTATCCCTGGAAACCTACTGTGTGTAGGGGTGTCAGATTTGCAATAATTAATCTCTAGTTTGGTCAGGTCTTTACAGGTAGTTTTTAGATCTGGCCTTGGAGACAGCTTCAGCTGTTTCCTCAGACTATTGTTTTTCCAAAAATATATACATACATTGATGGGCTTTTGGTCAGTGGGCTTCATCCATTGGTCTGTTAAATTGTCATTCACATGTTGCTGCTTCCCACCATAGGATACCGCATAGGACAGTGGTTCAGACCGCTGTGCCCAGTGGCTCTCTTCACTTTGAGAGTCTGCACAAAGCCTGTGCGCACTGTTCACTTCTTCCTCAAAATAGTCCCTTTCTCTTCATTGACAAAGAAGGTTCACATTGTATTTAAACTACAGCTGTTTAGTTCACCTCCACTCCGTACGCCCAGTTAGATGGTCATTTATTTCCATCTCTTTTATAAAGTTGTCAAAACGTGTTCAAGTGAAATTGTAACACTGTAGCTGTCTGCAGTTTCAGAGCTTGGTTGTGTGTTGATTTACAGCAGCCACATTTAGTTGGCAGCGTATTTCATTTGTGTGGCTTATTCTAGCAGTTAAAAACAGATACAGGTTTGATAAGACCATTCCTGTTGGCTTTCCCAATGCTTGTTGTATTCCCAAAGGAAATGTTTCTGTTATCCTTTCAGCCCATATTTGAGTAATGTGGTGAGAGTATGGCTACTAATCCTGAGATGAGGTTGGGGTTGAGCAGCATAGCCTAAAACAATATTCAGCCATGCATAGGGAGCAAAATGCTCCAATATGTCCGAAAGCATCTTCCTTTTATTTTGAGCCCTAATGCCCTTAGTCCTTTTCACTTTGTGCCTTCTCTTAAGTGCATCGTTTAAGTTTTTATCTTCGTACTCGTGCTACTTTGCAACTATCATACTTTTTGCCCTAGTGCCTACCCCTCTTACAGTTGCAGTATGTACTCTGTATTTGTTCATTCCAAGATTCTGGGTTTATCTTTCTGCTTAGTTGTCTACGAGGACTACCCCATACCTCAGAATCTACATCTCTATCCTCGTAATACCAACGGAACGTATCCAATAACCAGCGGCGGCTCCTCCACTAAGGCGGAAGAGCGTCGCCCCACTGCTTTATGCAGTGAAGGAAAGGGTAAAATAAAATGATAATAACGCTAGGTTATTATAATTTTATTTTTTCTTGTGAGCACGGGTAGGGCGGGGCTGGGCTGGAGGAGGGCTTTGTGCACATAAGTGCAAATGATGTTTTTGCCGGCTGTGTTGGGCAGGCCAAATAGTAATGCGCACTTTGCATTTCTCCACCCGCTGTATTGAACAGCCGGGAGGAGAAAGTGCACAGGGCTCTACTCCCTGTCCGAGCGCTGAAGCAGGGCGCTCAGACCAATCACGATGCTGCTGTCATGCTATTGACAGCAGCGTCGTGATTGGAAAGGAGTCTGGAAGCCTGTTTGCTTCTGGGAGTCCGAGGAGGAAGGAGAGACAGAACTTTCTCTCCCAGCATAAAAGTTAAGTTTAAAAAAAAATGATTTAATTTATTTATTTATTTTAATACGCCTCGTCTCACCATCCCCATTGATGAGTGGCTGCCACTGCCAATACCAACTCTCCTTCCTTTGTGAGCTGGTGATATAAAGCAACCTGTTTTACGAGTGATGACAGAGAACTGGTTCTTGTTTATCCAAAGGATGAATAACTGGTTGAATTTCAAAGGATGATACACAGAACAGAAGAGGCAGGATGCATGAATCTGGTAAAGGATGTGGAAAGAGAAGGAAGAGTTGTCTCTAACGAAGTAAATGTGAGATAATGCCCTGGAGGATGAGCATGAATGAGCTGGACAATGATGGGCATAGAGAAGATCTAGGATTCTCAATTTAGAAGTAAGAAGAGAATGTGTGGATGGAGCTTTTAGCAGTGGGGCAAGAGTGGGAACAGGGGGCATTTAGGATTGTCAAATATAGAAGAAAGCCAGGAAAGGAGCTTAGGGTGCGTTTCTAGCAGCAGAGAAAATGGAAAGGGGGGAGATTTAGATGTCAAGTTAGATTTAGAAGTAACATGTAAACTTGGAGGATGAACTTCTAGAAGCAGGCAAGGATGGGGGAAGGGGTGTTACTGTCAATTTAGACGAATAAAATCTTTAATAGGATCTTAATGCAGCAAGGGTAATCGAAGGGATAATCTGAGATTGTCTATGTAGTGGTAAGATAAGAACCAATCAATTTAGACGTAAAACGAGAACCTAGAGGAAGAGCTTGTGGCAGTGGGGAGGGGGGATCTGGGATTGACAATTCAATCTTGAAAAGAGAACTGGAAGGAGTAGGAAATAGTAGCAGCAAGGCCAAAGACATGAGAATAAGAGGTTCTGGGATTGTCCATGAGGTGTGATGATCGTTATGACATATGTTACATTTTATGTTACGGAGTCTTATCAAATGAACCATTGTATAATGTGTCACAGCACCATAGAAGAGCCTTCAGGATGTATTTGGCAACAACTGTAGAATTAAGTTGAAGATTTAAATGAACATGGTCCAAGGTTTTTATGAACTTACAGAAAGTTGGCCCAACCGGTGAGATGAATGAAGAAGAGTGTTCAGATGCACTAGAAGTCACCGGTCGGTTGTGGGATGAGTACATTTGGGATTGAGTACAAACAGGCAGAGGAGGTCACAGCGCTGTAATCACCGCTGGTGATGAAGGTCTTGGATTGTTGATATGGAAGCCGGAGGAGGTCAGGGCAGCAGCTGGAGGGAGTGTGTAAATGAAGAAAGGGAGAGGACCAGGGACCGAACACCAGCTGCTCTCTGATGCCTCCGCTGGAGCAGCGCCTTCTTTGATGTTCAGGGCTTGCAGTGCCACATTAGCCTAATATCCACACAGCCCCCTTCACACACACTCCTGTGCTTCACGGCAGCACAGACTCGCCTTTTAACTTCTCCATTAAGCGTTTTGTTGCCTTCAGGTACATTTCAGAAGAAGCGCTGGGACATCTGCTGAAGCCTGGAAGATGGGCCCTGTTTACAAGCACTGGGGAGAGTCCCAGAGCATTGGCTGAATAGCTGGGTCGTTGGAGGGTGATATTCTGCATCCCATCCTGGGTGGGGAAAGAGGAGGCTCTAGGCGAATCTCAGAAAAAACTCGTGCCTCTCAGCAGGGTGTTTCACGTTGAATATTTCCTGCCCTCTGTGGGCTGCTGTGCTCTCTCGTGAGAGAATCCTGGTGCTTCATAGCAAAGCAGCTATGGAGGACAGCGCTGTCATCCCTGAGGAAAGATGCTGTACTTTTAATGACACAGTAGCATCACTCCTCAGCAGTGCTGCTATGGCCTTAATGGCAGGGGACTATTACTTCCTAGCAGGGCTGTAATGATTGTAATGGCACAGAACCAGTACTCCTTGGTAAGGGGTCTATATTTTAATAGAATGGGACCAGTACTCCTGAGCAGGGCTGCTACATTTTTAATAGCACAGCACAGTTCCTCCTTAGCAGATCTCCCATACTTTAACTAGAATGACACCAGTACTCCTTAGCAGGGCTGGTATACTTTTAATGGCACAGTACCGGTACTTCTTAGTAGATCTCCCATACTTTTAATAGAATGACACCAGTACTCCTTAGCAGGGCTTGGTATACTTTTAATGGCACAGTACCGGTACTTCTTAGCAGATCTCCCATACTTTTAATAGAATGACACCAGTACTCCTTAGCAGGGCTGGTATACTTTTAATGCTAGAGTACCGGTACTTCTTAGCAGATGTCCCATACTTTTAATAGAATGACACCAGTACTCCTTAGCAGGGCTTGGTATACTTTTAATGGCACAGTACCGGTACTGCTTGGCAAGGGGTCTGTGTTTTAATAGAATGGTGCCAGTACTCCTTAGAAGGGCTGCTACATTTGTAATAGCACAGTACCAGTACTCCTTGGCAGATCTTCTGTACTTTTCTTTTTAGAATGGTGCCAGTTTTCTTTCACGGGGCTGCTACAGTTTTAATAGCACAGCACAGTTACTCCTTAGCAGATATCCCATACTTTTAATAGAATGACACCAGTACTCCTTAGCAGGACTGGTATACTTTTAATGGCACAGTACCGGTACTCCTTGGCAAGGGGTCTGGGTTTTCATAGAATTACACCAGTACTCCTAGCAGGACTGGTGTACTTTTAATGGCAGAGTACCAGTACTCCTTGGCA
This sequence comes from Pleurodeles waltl, assembly GCF_031143425.1. Lineage (NCBI taxonomy): Eukaryota > Metazoa > Chordata > Amphibia > Caudata > Salamandridae > Pleurodeles > Pleurodeles waltl. The sequence goes on from NC_090448.1 coordinate 71,647,578, forward strand.
AGGGGTCTGTGTTTTAATAGAATGGTGCCAGTACTCCTTGGCAGATCTTTTGTACTTTTTTTTAGAATGGTGCCACTACTATTTCACAGGGCTGCTACAGTTTTAATAGCACAGCACAGTTACTCCTTAGCAGATCTTCCATACTTTTACTAGAATGACACCAGTACTCCTAGCAGGACTGGTATACTTTTAATGACACAATACCGGTACTCCTTGGCAAGGGGTCTGTGTTGTAATAGAATGACACCAGTACTCCTAGCAGGACTGGTACACTTTTAATGGCACAGTACCGGTTCTTCTTAGCAGATCTCCCATACTTTTAATAGAATGACACCAGTACTCCTTGGCAGGGCTGGTATACTTTTAATGGCACAGTACTGGTACTTCTTAGCGGATCTCCTATACTTTTAATAGAATGACGCCAGTACTCCTAGCAGGACTGGTATACTTTTAACGGCACAGTACCAGTACTTCTTAGCAGATCTCCCATACTTTTAATAGAATGACACCAGTACTCCTTGGCAGGGCTGGTAAACTTTTAATGGCACACTGCCAGTACTTTTCAGAAACACACACTCCTTACAATGACCTCTATATGTTGAGCGGAACAGTACTAGCTCTCCCCAGCAAGGCTGCAGTAGGTTAATAGGGTGGTGCCCACACGCCTCCTATAGTGGGTCAGTGCCAGAACCCCTTAGAAGGCCTGCCATCATTTTATGACAGGTAACCCACACTCCTTCTCGGGGCCAGTATTGTGTGAATTAGACTGTCCTAACCCATCCTCAGCAGGACTGCTGGCTTTTAAAATGACATTATTGGCCCCTCTCGGGGGGACAGCAATGAAAGTGCATCCTTCCTGCTCAGCATTGCTGCTAGTGGGCCAGAGTGGGCACTCCTCAGCGGGGTTTCTACATTTGTAATTGAACAGTACCAGTACTCTTTAGCACCGCTACTATATTTTTAATCCGACAGGACTAGCGCTATAGAGCAGGACTTCTGTCTAAGGATGGGGCATTACAGTTTCTCCTTAGCAAGGCTGCTGTCTCTTTGATAGGGTAGGACGTCTCAGCAGAACTGCTATGTAGATTCCTATTCGAACAATTCGCAAATACTCCTTTGAAAAGTTACAATATTTGTAATGGAATGCCACCAATACTACTTAGGTTGTATGCCATATTTGTAATGGGGTACTACCAGTACTCCTTAGCAGGGCTGTTGTATTTTAGTGGTGTAATACCACAGCTTCTAAATTGGGGCCGTTTTCCCTTTGATGGAGGGTGACTGAATCCTTTAGGTGGGGTTGCTTCACATTTAAAGGGGCAGTACTGGGAGTGTTTTTCAGGACTGCCAGGTTTTACCAGGGCAACACAGGCACTTCTCAACAGGACTGCTGTACCTTTAATTGAATGTCACTCAGTACTCCTTTGGCAGGCTCTTATATTTGAATGGGGCATTACCAGCACTCCTTAGCAGGGCAGCTATATTTGAATGGATCAATAGCAGAATTTCTCACTTGGGCTGTCTTTTTACGGGTGAGCGCAAAGCACTTCGTCCCGTGTTGTAATCTCTCTTTGGGCTTCAAACCACGCCCATGTCACGTCAGTTTCTTTCATTGGTTTGTGAGCTTGCCTTTTAAAATCTGCTTGCTTTCATTAGTGGAAGGCACGCATACGTCATGCCTTTTCTGGTGGTTAGCCGTCCTCGAGCACAGTGACCAAGTACTGAAAACATGCGAGGCTCCATGTTTTCCATTCGGTTTCAGGGCTACTTTTTTTCTTTTTTTGCAGCGCGATCTCACTGGCCAGAAGTCGAGCACTTTGCATGACATCGACCCTGATACATAGTTAATTGCACTTTTGCCGGTTACATGGATAATTGCACTTTTGCCAATAGGTTTCACTACGAGTGAACTTTTATTTCCCTTTGTGTGTCTGCTTTGCACTGATGGCGGCCGTCAGCTCGTTTTTGTGAAACTTTTACTTTTCAGTTTATATGGCAAGAAAAGTCCAGTTAGTTATGTGAAACTGTTTTATTTTCATTGTCAATTTATGCGGCAAGAAAAGTCCGGTTAGGAGTTTACAATGCTAATTGCTCTAGCTTAAGCAAACGCGAGACCAGTTGCATTGCAAATGCTTGTTAAAATGGGAGGTGCCTGTATTCCTTATGAAGGTGCCTCACTTTTAAAGGGAGTAAGCTCCAGGACTGCCAGATTTTAAAATGGCAACACCATCACTTGTCAGCGGGTCTGCTGTACCTTTCAGTGGACAGTACCGCTATTCCTTTTGAGGGCTGTTATACATGAATGGGACAGTACCAGCGCCCTTCATGTAATCATATACTCAGTGACACCACCAATATTTTCAACCTATTTATAGGCAGTGTAGCGTGTTGTGGCTGTCACTCTGTTTCTTGAGAGATTACCTGCTATCCATGCCTCTCCTCCATTGATGATGCGAAGCAAGTATGCAAGGGCCTAGGGGCTCCTGAGAAACGTAATGCATCCAGTGACTTGTAAAAGGGGCTTATGGATGTCCTGCACTTAGAAGAATGGAGATCACTGGCCCTGGCTCTGCCGGACCTCTCAGTGCCGAGTCACACAATCTGCAACATTTTATGTTTACGTCCAGCAATGATGACGCGCCACATTTAGAAAGTCCCCAAACTTTACGCGTCTTCCCAATACTACCTATTGAAACCGAGCTACTGCTAACATCCCTTTCAGCCGTGCGCCCTGAAAATGCACTTTGTAACCCTAACAAAGTCTGAGCGCCTTGCGACCCCATCAAGGGTGTGAAGCGCTATAGAGATGCTACAATGCAGAGAGCAGAGTTTCTAGAGCAGAGTTTCTAGAGTTTCTAGAGTATACTCATTGCTGTGAGTAGTGCTGGAGACTGCAGGGCCGGCAGCAGTGTTTGTCGTTTGCACCATACGGGTATTATTGGGAGTTCTCAATGGATTGCACTGTGCGAGAGGCACCGGCTTTCCTTGTAACTTAATACCACTAGTAACATGCTTTACAGACTACTCAGATTTGTATTTCCTACTTTGTAAGATTTCTGTTGAATATCTTGTAGTACCTGGGTAGTCCACCTCTAAACAAATGTATATAAAATAGTATATTTAAAAAAAAAATTAGAGTCGAACGCAAGCGCTTTAGCCTGCTGTAATCTCTTTGTGGGTTTTTAACCACGCCCACCGCACGGCCATCAGTTTTGTTAGTTCGTGGGCTTGCCTTTTAAAATTCGCTTGATTTAATTTGTGAAAGGCATGCATACGTCATACCTTTTCCGGTGCTTAGCCCTGCTCTACAGCACCGGTAAGCTGCTGAAAACATACAAGACGCCATGTTTTCCGCATGGCTTCTGGACTGCTTTTTCTTTTTATTTCCTATGCAGCGCGATCCTGCAGGGAACTACTTGGGCACTTTGCATGACATCGATCCTGTTACATGGATAATTGCATAGCTGCCAATACGTTTGACGACGAGCGAACATCAATTTCTTTTTGTGTGTCTCCTGCGCTTCACGCTCATGCTGTGGTGCTTTAAATCAACTCGTTTATGTAAAACTGTATTACTTCTCATTTTCAATTTATGTGGCAAGAAAAGTCCGGTTAGGACTTTACAACGCTAATAGCTCTAACTCGTGCAAATACGAAACCCATTGCATTATAAATGTTTGTTTGAAAATGTCAGCTACATTAAAGTCGAGTTGAAATTGTCTGGTAATGATGTTGTGTTTTTCATTATTACCTATGAACATTTACTGCTGGGGACACCCTGGTCCCGCCTTCCCCACTTTTTATGGGTGAGTGCAAAGTGCTCCGTCCATAAAGTAATCTCTCTTTGGGCTTCAAACCATGCCCAGGTCACGTCAGTCTCTTTCATTGGTTCCGGGGCTTGCTCTTTAAAATCTGCTTGCTTTCATTTGTGAAAGGCATGCATACGTCATGCCTTTTCTGGGGTTTAGCCCGCCTACACAGCACCGGTAAACTACTAGAAACATATGTTTTCAGCCCGGGTTTCCGGACTACTTTATCTGTTAATTTTCCCCGCAGCGCGATCGCGCTGGGATTTACATAGCACGATCGCATATTGTTTTTTTTCTTTTAATTTGTGTGGCAAGAAAAGTTAGGTTAGGAGTTTACAACGCAAAAAGCTCCAACTCGAGCAAATGCGAGTCCCGTTGCATTGAAAATGCTTGTTCTCTTTTGATGGCTGTCCTAAGGCATCTTCCGCCCCCCTGCTCTTGTCCCTTAAACATATCAGAGTCCGCGGTTCAACTCAGTCCCCTCCGCTCCCCTGCGCCTGCACTCCCACTCTCATTCTACACCTCCCCTGCCCATAGTGTGGCTCCCCCCCTAATCCTCCTTTTCTCTCGTGGGGGTGCTGGAGGGGACACGCCAGCACGCCTCTTTACCTGCCCACAAGCCCTCGCACTCGGTATTCCCGGCCTCCGCACCCACGCAGCCTTTTCCTAGCGGTTAGTACTCGTTACAACGCTGAAGTCCTGTCGAATGGTAGTCCCCCGGGTACTATTTCTGGGCCCCTCTCACTTTTTAATTCGGTTGCTACCATCTTAACAGTCATTTAGAACATTGTGTAGCACAACTTTTTTCTTTTTTTTTTTTCTTTTTTAGTATACACTACTTCCCCCTTTCTATTTTTTTAAGTATGCAACTTTTTTTTTATTACGACATTTTGAAATCGACTTTTTATCTGCGCTGTTTGTACTCTAAACCCTCTTAGCGGTCTCCGATGTAGGTTTGCCTGTGGCATCGGAAACTGCACACGGTATTTTCACTGGGCTTCCATTCTGAGCATGTGTGCGGCGGTACACGCACTTCCTGTTTCTGCTTGTAAACATCTCTCTGTGCACCACAACCCTCCTGTCACCCCCGCGGCCCTACATTCAAACTCTGGAGGTGGTCCGAGGCCACGTCCTCCCCACGCACATCACAACAATGCATCTCTTTGTTGTTGTGCTTCCATGCGGTCATTGTCTGATTAAAAAAAACACAAACAAACGAAAGTAATTTCTTGACAATTGAACGCATTGAAATATCATCTACATTGTGAAAAGTGCATATCTGCTGTTGTTGAAATCAGTATGCGGGTGATAACACCCCGATACCTCAGCCCAGGTCACACCAACGTGCACCTGTTTTCAGTGCTTTAAATGGAAACATAGAAGTTGAGGTAATGGTAGAATACCTCTTTAGCCCAGAGAGGTGCCAGCACTCTCCCATTCAAATGAGAGAAGTGCAGGTACTCACTACCGGAGAGTGCCGGCTCACTTACATCATTGTCTGTAGTCTCAGTGCAGGGGGGGGTGTTGAGTCTCAGAACGTCCGACAATCAGGCTGGTATATGCTTAAGTACATTATCCAACAAGCAGGGTGCATGAAAGGGGCCAGTGGGGCAGTGGGAAAGGATAGAAATGCGGCTTGATAAAAGCACTAAGAGAGAAAACAATATTTTGTAAAATAACCAACATTTTTGAGAACTTGAAAAACAAAGATGGAGTGACTGTGCGTTTTTGCCTGTGTATGGAAAAATTCCCGGTGAAATGCCTGACTGAAATACCTGTATCCTCCGATTTATCAAAAACGGCCTTTATTATGGGGGTGTAGCACCCCAAGCAGCCCCCCCGCCCACCCGAAACTATGCCCCTGAGTGTAGGGCAACTTCAATATTTCCAGGTATATCCACTGACATATCACGCTGTTTGAAAACATCAAGATACTGAGGTTGCCAGGGTCGGACTGGCATGCGGACCACTCTGGCAGTGCCAGAAGGGCAGGTCTGACTGGTGCATGCGTGTATATTGTTGTCTCTGATATTACTCCAAACATTGCCTGTAACAAGCACAAATGCATGCAGTCTCCCATATCTTACAGTTTGTCTTCACAAGGTTAAGACTGCCCTGATTGGCAGGGTTTTAAGTGGGATAAAAAAAACTTGGGGCTCTGTGCAACAGGAGTGTCCAAATAGACCTGATCAGAAGTCCTTCACAAGGATGTGACCTGTGTAATTAGGGGGGTAATTTACATCGGCGGCTGCTGCAAAGGGCAAGGAGGGGGCGGGATGACGACGGGGGAACAACGTTTTTCAAAGAAAAAAAACACTCGCCGTTTTTGTTGCGCCACCCGTCTCCTGCCGCCTCCAGCCGCCTCGCTCCTCTTGTGGTGTCCCAGCATTTGCTGCGACACCAGCACAGGCTCCCCAGCAATCCAGAAAGTGTAATTTGGTTTAAAGCCATTAAGGTTTTTAGAGATCGTAAGCTCCAAAAATATTTGTATGTCTGGATGGTTGTATATTGTTTACTGCCTCTCACATTGCATGTTACAAATACTTTAGACATTGGAACTGCTGTCCTGGGAACATGTCAGATTGTTTTGTGTAATCAATAAAGTGTTTTGATGTTTGAAAACCTATCACCCACTAAGTACAGATAGTGTCCTCTTTTCTCTAATGTTTGAGAGGAGGGCCTTACCTGTACTCAGCACCCATGGAAGTGGAGTGTGCCATCTATAAGCCTGAAAGAAATACATAAATCTCTCTCTCTATATATATATATATACATACATATATATAATTTTTCTACAGTCTCAGCCACCAACTGCTCACTGCGACTTGGCGCATGGAACACATATCCATGACAAAATGACTACCTGGGCACTGTGCCATCTTATACTCAGGCACAAGAAGTGACACCAAACTGAAGATAAGTCTTGACTTTGGGTCTACATTTGTACTGCAAGTGAATGCTGCAGTGAGGCATTCATGGAACCGTTGACTCCTTGTTCCGAGAGTTCCCATCAACTTCCCCCCATACATGGTACCACTTGCCCTTACAGTTGTAATGTCCTGCTGAGACTTTTGTAATGGTTGTAACAAGTTAGCACATGGAAGGTACTGTACTCTTGGACCGGGCAAACATTTTATATGTGTGAACACTTTTTGAGTTTTAGGAAAGTTCAAAAAGATGATATAACTCCCCTTTTGGGGTCTCACAGAAAGCAAGCCAGTTTACAATGCCTTTAGCTGATGGGGTGGTGCGTTCCAGGGCAGGATCATCTACACACTCATGTACGAGCGGGCACTAACCGTCAAACCCCTTATCTTGTCACCCATACTGCCTGGGTGTGTACATCCTGGGAAGTCTGGAGGGTGCCAAAAATGTGACTATTCGTGGCTTTGCTAAGCAAATGTTGGTAGTGCGGACTAGACGTAGTAGACATGGCTGCTGGTACACTTCTCATCCGACTGAGCAACTGCAAGGACTCTGGATGTAGCAGAGACTTACCTTCATGACATTATCTTGGGGGTGATGAGCAGCAGCCTTCCATCTTTCACCCATGTGGTCTTAAAACCTATTCTACCCTTAGCAAGATGATCCTTCTTGCATGGCTGTACTGAGATTAGAGTATATCAGGAGGGAAGAGAGGTTGTGTCTTACTGCAGATCTGGGCTGTACCAAATTATACGTAATGGAGTTTCTTTTGGTGATGTTGTTATCGAAGCCAAATTTGAGTGTTAATGTAGATAAGGGCGGTGGAGAGCCAGCTAAGCGCCTCTGCCAAGGGCCGCAAGCTAAGTAAGTCCAATACATAGCAGCACAGCTGATTGTTCTCCCTTGGCCTAAAAACACAAGTTCCGAAAAAGAGGGAACACAAAACAGTGAAAAACACTGGGCTTTCGGGTTGAGTGAGACTTGATGTGTATTGTTGAAGCAAGAGATGCTGGCTCCTGCTACTGAAATAAGAGAATGAAAGTGTCTGCTAGAGTGAGAGGCTGTGAGTCCTCAAGCTGGATTGGTGGATTCTGAGCTGGTGACGTTTTTTAATCGGGCTATTAATAGTTCACAACAGTGGTTCCCAACCTTTTGACTCCTGTGGACCCCCACTCTATCAATAATGGAGCCCGGGGACCCCCACTGAATCTTTATTACAATCCGTGGACCCCCTACTGAGTCATTACTGAAAGCTGGAAACCTAGTCTGTTATTATTATTTTATTTTCTAAGCAGTCGCGGACCCCCTGGGAGGCTTTGCAGACCCCCAGGGGTCCCCTGACCACAGGTTGGGAACCACTGGTTTACAACATATTGCTACGTTCTTTTTAGTTGAGCTTGATCTCCAAAACAATAACGCTAGGGTCTATTTGTGTTTGGGCGCCAAAGGCTTTACATTCCCTCTCTGAGAACCACAAAGATATACAGAGGCTGATTCACAAAGGGCCTTCAGAGCGGAAGCAGGGGGGCCCACACTCATGGCAGGACCTCCACAATGAGTAACTACAGTACATAGATCCTACTACGAGTGCGGGGCCCCCGCCACAAATTTGTGGCCTCCGCCACGACTGCAGAGGCCCTGTATGAATCAGGCTCGCAGTGTGCACCTATGCAATTTCAGTTCTACAAACATATTATATGTGTTCTAAATTAGCTTGTATTAAGGATGCACTGAATATGTACTTTTACAAGTGCTATAACGATGTAAGGAAATAAATATTTACTGTTGATTACTAAGGAAAGTAAAGCACTGTAAAATATTGCAAAGTCATATGTATTTTTACAAAGACCATAGTGTGTGGAAAAAAACCCTTGATATTACAAATGAAGAAGTAAAAACTAATAAGCTTGCATAGAACATCATTCCAAGATTGTATGTATCTACAGAATGTTCAATAGCCCATCTTTTTTCACGGGTAAAACTTGGGCTCCTACTAGTGTTGTCCACGTCAAGAGGGGAGTACCCCTTGTTGTGGCAACACGTGGCGAGAGGACCACCTTTGTCTGAGTGTGTAAAGAAAACTGCGAAGGTGCAAGTTGACCTCTTCATTCAACCAATGTTTTAGTTATTTGGCCCTAAAATGCTTTGCTCTGAAGACATCACAGCGCCCCCAGTGGCTGGCAGCAGTGTCTCTTAGCTGCAAAACAGCCTGAATTTGACCCTAAAATTGGAATTAGTGACATATTCTGACTGCCACAAAGTGCTACTGCACCAGTGTCTGTTTTGCTTTTTCCAGGATGGGGGCCTGTGCCCAGGCCATACACAGGCTTCCTGCTCATAATAAATGCTGCACTGTTGTGTCCCGCTGCCAGGTTGTCGATTTTAGATGGGCTTCAGGCAAAGCACTGAAGTAGCCATAAAATTATACTTTGAGTGTCAGGGTGTAGTGAGGAGGTGCTCATATGCTTCTTACCTCCACCTCAATGAGGAAATATTTTATTGTTTGGTAGCATTTGTATAGCTCTTTCTACCCTTGTGTCGAGCACTGGCGCACTTACCCAAACGGATAGCACGCTACACCATTTACACATTGTGGGTGGAAGGGAGAAAAATGCAGCTATTCAGAAGTGGTATTGTTGAACCCCCTCTTTAAGGGTGCTTTTTTGTTTTGTTTAGAGCCTCCTTGGGAAGTGTTTTCATGCCATGATGACCTCTGAGGTGTGGTTATCGTGATGGGGCTCAGCGCATAACGGTGGGATTGCTGAGGGTATATGAAAGATAGATGCACAAATAATAATTGCTATAAGGACTTACCACCTGAGCCACAGACAGTGAGATGCAGTGCGTCTGTATACCAAACATGGGCAATTAGAGGTCCCGGTGATCCATATATCATCATGCGCCAGGCAGTAGATGCTGTTGAATTGGTAAAAGAATGCCAAAAATGGCAAGAAAGGGAGCTGGTGACATAAGGAATAACCATGCACTTTTTACTTTTTTTTTAATTTAAAGACAGGGATACTGCCCACTGCTAACCTCATGAAGAAGAAGGAATTGGAAGACCAGTCAAGGCTGGCAACCTAAGGGGCACTAACAAAGATTTTACCTAAAGGGAGGTTGGTTTGTGGGGATCTCTAGAACCCATAAAGTGGTGACAACTTTGTACTTTAAAACCCTGGATTAGCAATTATATGTCTTTGTCCTGAATCCCGGAGCTGAGATGATGTGGCTTACCGAAGAGGTATTACGGCAATGAATCACCGCCCACCTAGGGGACTCCTTGGTGAATTACTAATGTTTTCTCGGTGATGCTGATGCCATTTATTAGTACTAAGTAGGCTAGATTGAAAGCTGTTTTGGAACAAAATCTTTCTCTGCTAGTGAAACAGTTACAGCCTTATGTATGCCCCTACTGGGAAAAGTGAATTGATGACAAAATGATTTGCTGCAAGGCTATCCGAACCTCAGAGAAGCAGCAAATGAGCAACCTGAAATAAAAAAAATGCCAGCACATTTCCTCCTTATTCTTGGCATATCTAACTCTGCCTTTCCTTGTTTCAGCTTGGCACACAGTATGAATCATATCTCCCACAGCCTGACTCTCTTCAGTTTCATTGATTCATATTGTAAAATCAATAAAGTCGCAAAGCCTGCAAATAAGCTTCTTTTAGGGGGATTTCTTTGGAATGATTTGCTTGCAGCCGAAGGTGTTTGGGAAAGCCTGGAACAATGATCATATTTCATTTTTGCTCTCTTTCTCCTACCTCACTCCCAGCCCAATAAATTCATCTTTACTCAAAGCCTGACAGTTGCCCAAATGTCTCCTATCAAGTTTTATTTGAGATTGGCTGAACCCAAATCCTCATGCTTTGTCACAGTCACAGGCAGGGAATGGTTGTGGACCCTGATTCTATCCGCAGTTGCTCTGATTCTGTGTCCTGTTGCATAGTACACTGATATGTCTGTGCTAGTGTAATACAAAAGTGATAGGACAGTAAGAAGAGAGACATCTCCAGGCTCCACCCCCTCGGAACCCTTCACCCAAGAAGAAAGAAAACTTTTATTCGGTATGAAAAAGTTCATCCATTACAGCAAATAATCACCAATACATTATTAATATACCAATAAAACCATATATGATAAAAACACCCATCATAAATATGAACATATAAAAACCACATTCATAAAGAAACAATAAAATAGAAGAAATCATTCTAAAAACTCTACATTATTACGCCAGGTGATAGCTCCCTTCAAGAATGATCCCAGGCCCTTCCATACCAATATATCTGAGGCCATTTGTAACCACAGAAAAGGAGGACGATATTGCACGAAACCCTTGGGCCTTAGGAGAGGTAATAAAAAACGAGTTCTAAACGGTGCATAAAAAACACAAAACAATGTAAAATGGAGCAAGGTCTGATGGGACACCCCATCGCAGGGGCAAAGTCTAATACATTTGTCCCCATACTGACCTAGCGGGAAAGATTCAACTAATGAATCGGGCATTGCCTCAGCGTCTTGCCACTCTTTAGCAGATAAACTATCAGAGATTGATGTATTTGTACGTCTCCCTGGCAACACGTTTCTCATCTGTAAGTGTTCTGATGCAGGTCCTACCAAGCACCATACGGTACTTCTCTCTATACATGTAAGTACCAATATCCATGAGACGGGACGATCACCTTTAAGGCCAGTTCCATACCCACTCCCCCATTGACCGTTGACGATGGGTGACAGTCTGATTTCTGTGGGTCAGGTTCAGAGGGCAGTGTAGAGGTTGGAAGATCTGCATCCCTGAATCAAGTGTGCTCTGATTTCAACCTGCTTGTCTATTCCGCAGCACATGCTTGCCAGCTTGTGCAGCTGTGCAAAAAATGTGCCAACGGACTCCCCCTCTGCTTGCCTTGCTTGTCTAAGTTTGGGTCTTTCAAAGTCTGGGTTTAACTGGGGGTCAAAATACCTGTTCGTGCAGCTACAGCAACAACCAAATCACCCTTCACTCTGGTGTTCGGCGGGTCTTCGAACAGTTCATACAGTTGATCGCCTCCCATAGGCAGCATAACAGATCATTTTACTGCGCCATCGGTCTCGCACGTGGCATGAAAAAATGTTGTAGTCTCCCGTTCCACTTAACTGCAGCACTGCTGTTGCTGGGTCTGCCAGGTGACTGAAAGGTGGCAAGGCAGCAACCGAGTTATGGGTGATACTTGGCTTTTGACTGCAGGAGCGGCACTTCGCTGCGGCTCTGACATGTTACTGTTCTTTCCTTTATGTCTTATATTATTATTATCTTTTTTTAGTTGCACATGCTCGTGCTTGATGACTTGCTGCTTGTTTTGTTACAGTTGCTAATGCTTGTTGTGGCTGCTTGTCCAACGTCTGGAACTGAGTGCAGAGTCTCACAGCTGATAGTTGGTCTGTCTGTAGTGTTTAGCAAGGCTGCTCTTTAACTGTTCTCCTCAAAAGTTTTTCTTATTCTTTTGGAGAGCTGTGCCATTTGCACATTTTCAGGTTGTTTGAAAGTAATCTTTCATTTATTGCAGGCTGCCGTTGGCTGTGTCTGATAGGCTGCCCGCACTCCCCTTTTGCTGCCTCCTGCAAACATGCTGCAGCCATGTGGTCCTTCAATTTTCTATTCTTACCGCCTCACTGAGCCGTGGCGGGCACTGCCCACTTCGATCCACCCTTTGTCGTATGTGTCCTCACCTTGTCTCCAACTCGCCAAGCTGAGGTACTCTTCCAGTGTTCGTCAGCCTTGTAGGAGCGGCTGCACAGTGTTCCTATGACGCTGCGCCTGGCCTCAACAGTGTTGCGCCGCCATGTCACTGCACAGCATCCAGTCCCACGGGTGCCAACAAACATGGTAGGCACTCACTACACAGTTTGTCTTCCACAAGCGCCTGGACATTACCGCCTTGTTGCCACTGTAGAGGTGTAGGCATGATGGCACCTTGGGACACATTCACTAAGGAGGCCAATCAACGCTGCAGAAAACACACACTGGACATTCAGTGTATAGGGGTTACGGGGACTAGCTCTGAGCACCTAATCCCCTTTATTTAAACACTTGGACCGAGCCCGGCCCGTGGGGTGTGTGCGTACATAAAATGTAATGTAGTGGCCGGGTGGCTCACTACAGGCAGCTCATTCCCCATAGCTACTCTCTCAATGGCCCTGGAGACCTAATTATGCCAGGCTTTTTCCCAGATTCTGACTTTAAATGGGCCCACTACACGTGTTCCCTACTGACCAGGATTGGTCCATAACTTCCATGACTTTCTGAGGTGCTTTGATCAAGTACTCAGTGCCTAGGTCTTGGGAGATGGCGTAAATGTTGAGTTGAATACAGTATGATTATCACACACTCAATAAAAGGACATTCTCCCAGTTAGAGATAAATATTTTCAAACAAATGATGGTACAGTAAAAACAAGAAGGAACAGTGAAAGCCTCAATCTCTAACTTTAACCATTCAAGAGATATTCAAGGGAATGGTTTTAAGGTTAGGCCCTGGATCCTGGTTCCTCATTTGGTTCAGCAGCAGTTCTGATCAGTGGAGTGACTAGTGCTCACAAGACAATGCTAGGATGACACCTAGCCCTCAGCTAGGGTATTGCTATGGTAGCAGCTATTCCCCCATTGCTAGGGAAGCATGTGCAAAAGATCACTTATGTTATGGTTCCAGAATACTTGCTTTGACCCTGAACAAAGGACCTATCTATCTGCATGCCTACCCACTCCATATCTGACCCTGGAAATGTAAGATCAGCAGAAGGAGTTCAAGGGGCAGCTTCTGCTTACCTTGGGCACAGCCCATTAGTGCTTCAGGCACCTACTGATAGTTCCCCAGGGGTATTAGAGAACACCCCATCACAGACCTCGAAGATATAATCAGATTTATTTGTCAGCCAGAGGTCAGCTTTCCGTCCATGACACTCTGACAGTGACCATGGACACGTAACAACTTCAGAGAGCTGCTGATGCCAAAGTCTACATTATCAATGCTTCACTCCAAAGATTTAGTGAGATTACCTCTTATGTTCACAGGATAGGTTGGAACCAGTGGCCATTTAATCACTGTCATGCCACCGTGACTCGGTCCTATTAACGTTTGGGGCTGGAGCACTTTGGATTCCGTGACACGCCCACTACTGAATTATTAAATCTAACAAGACTGCTCCATGGGTTTAATTGAAGTTTAGTCTGCATAACCCCTCCATGACTGACCCAAGAGAACACAAGTGCTCATGCTTTTGTCATAGGATAACTTTGTCTCCTTGCCCACTTCTTCACTGACTTTGGAAAGCCAGCGAGATAACCTCATTGGTCAAAGGGTATCTCAGTGTCGAAGCCATAATACAATCTGGTTAGAAGACCTCCAGGGTGCCAAAAAGTGGGGTCCAATCAATAGATGAATCCAAGAGATTAATTGATTAGAGAGGGTAGTTTCCCTTCAGAGAAGATTACCTTTTGTAACACCAAGATCAATCTTCCTGCCTTTTTAGTTCTTTGATTCTGTTTACGAAAATGTCCTCCTGGTCAAGGCGTTAGATCCCCCTCCCTTTTCACTTACTTAGTACTGGAGTAAGCCAGGGCTGTGTGAACGCCTCCCTACTGTTTGGCCTCTATATAATACATTTGGCCAAAGAAAAATGTTGACTTAGATTTCTTCCAAACTTACAGGGGGTAGAAGCATATACCCTCTGGACTGTCTAAGGGGACCTGTGATCCTTTTGGACAAGGCCCTGGGTGGGCTGCATGGGGGTTTGGATTAAGGGCTCCCAAAGAGCTACAGTTTGGGTTTGAAAAATTAGAGGTTGTTTCCTTCAATAAAAAGTTAGGCTGATATTCACCAGTGATTTATGTTGCGTGCTACTGTGTGATGCCAAGAAAAGATCAGTCGCTTAAATTGCTGGTGGTCTAGAGGATCACAACACTATCTTAGCCTTACGTGGACAGAGTTTTTCCAATTTTGTTGTTCGGTGTAGGGATGTGCTCCTGTGCTCTACAGTCAATAAGGATGCTTTAGAAACTCCAGTCTTGAGTCCTCTATTTGCTCTTTGAAGAACAGTGTTGATCAAAGCAGTCAGAATTGGACTGTTCCTGAAATCTGCCTAGAGCAGTGTTTTGTGATTTTCCTGGAACATGGTGCACCCTTCCCAGTCCAGGATTAGGTCCAAAACCTATTATTGTCAAAAGGTAATAAGTGTGTGGCATGACCAAAAAAAAAAAAAAAAAAGGATCACAAATATGTGTTTCATTCACACAGGGTAGCTGACATAACTGTACATCATGCAAGGAAAACTCCCATCCCAAGAGCTTCTCTGGTGTTCTGATTGGAATGTTACCTTCTCTTGTAGCAGAGTTTTAGTAGACAGTGGAGCCTTGTGGTGCATCAGTGAAAATTACCCAACAGGTTGTTGTGAACAGTACAGCAATGAGCAAGCACAGCATAGATCTTATGGCTCAGAGGTTGGATAAGAATGACAAATCTGATTGGATGCATGGCATGTTGTCTTTAAGAAATTACCAAATTTAGATGAACACCATAAATGTTTATGTGTTTATGGTGGTCAGAGTTTTGCTAACAGCTCTGTGAATGTGTGATGGGGCAATTCCAGAGATGCTTGGGCATAACTGAATGATTTTGAAAACATGTTTTAATCTTTTTCTTTTTAATGAAAATTGGTAATTTTGCATAAATGCAATTAATGGATGCAATCTTCTAATCTATCATTTTATTAAGATCAATGTGTTTAACTAAAGCGAATTGCATGGAATTGTGTATCTACATGTGTTTTAAGCTGATTATTGTTAGTTTTACAAAGATGGAGAGAACTGTACATGGTCAAAGACCAGCATTAAGTCAACGAGGAATAGAAAATTGAGATGGTTAGAGAAGGGTTAATGCATTGTGATGTAATATTCTTTAAAGAGGTGAATCTTCTGCTCTTTCCTAAATTGGAACGGCCTTGGGCCGGTCCTGGTGGATCCAGATCCTCTGTGCATAGATGCTTTCTTTTTTACGCTTCTGAATTTGCAGTCTGATTGTGTCCTGGCTGCAGGTCAGTGCCTTCATGAAACTTGAGTCCCCCCTGCACAGTACATGGAGCACCCCACCACCCGGATGCATGGAGGCGCTCTCAGGCCAGAGTACTGTGGTGAGGGGTCCCCCGAACTAGAGGGACTGCGGGGGGCCTTTGTTACGCCACTGTTGCGGGTGTGCTGATATCGATCAGAGATGATGAGCATGTCTGCAAGGTAAGTGGGGGTGCTAGTCATGTTAGCTTTGTAAATGATGCAGTTGGTTTTGAAGATGGTGTAGGCGGACAAGGGGGTCAGTGGAGTTCTATGAGGTTGAGGATGAAATTATCCTATTTCTTCAGGCCCGGGATGGAATGTATTGCAGTGTGTAGGTTTACCCTAAGGGGTGCCAGTGTGGTGTCTGGGAGGCCATAGGTTGGGGTATTACCGCCATCCAGATGAGAGGACAAGGGCTTTACCAGCAGTACTTAATTTGTTTTCTAGAAGAAATAGTTTGACCTTCGGTAGAAGAGAGCTGGTACCAGGCCATCTTTGTGTTTTTGGCAATGTGTTCCTTGAGGGTGAGGTTGGTGACCAATGTAAATGTACATGAATGATGATTCCTCCACTTGTATTTTTTTTATTTGACAGTTGTTTATGTAATTGTATTTTAAACACTGGCAAACTTGAATAACTGAAATAAATAAACAAAATAAACTGGTGAATATGAATGGGGTGTGACTTTCCGTATTATTTATTGGACTTCCCCATATCTGCTACATGCACTGCTACACGCATGTACAAATCAAAGGTAATTCGGAAGGTTGAGCAACCTGTTGGAATGCGCGTTTGCTCTCTTATGGTTCATCTGTAATCTCTGTGTGAAAGCCAATTACTATCTGGAAATCGTAAACCCTTTCATTAGTTCATTTGGGATTTTTGTTCGAGTGTGTGGGCAAGAAATGCTGCACACACCGCCTCTGTTGTCTGCACAGAACAGGCCATTAGCTGGCAGCCTCTCATGGCAGCTTACCATGTTTGTGCGTGTGGGATGGGCAGAAAAAACGATCTGGCAACGGAAAGCCAACATGGACAAAAATAGGAGAGTTGTCATGAAAATATTGATTATTTTGACTGTCAGTGTTCAGCGTGTTGGCGCTTCTCGGAGTATGTGTCTGGTAGAACTCCCAGCATTTTTACTTACAGGCAGGTGGATGCCTGGATACCACCTCTCCTAACAGCCAGTATTTGGCTAATTCGCCTCATAGTGCTACACTACCAGCCCAAGACACACCCCATTACTTGATAGGAAAGTGGTGTGCATTAAAACATCTTTCTTAAGCCCCCTTCCAGGCTCCCTGCGATCACACGCCGGTCCCAACACTTTTCCTAAAGATTAAAAAAATACTTATTCAAATAATAACCTGTTTCATGCTCTGTTTTATGTGCCTTGCCTGCTTCCTCTGCTAGCCGTCAACACACACTTTTCCTGGGTATTTGCGCGTTTTACAAGTTAATACTCAATTATTCATTCATGCCCTTTCAGACTGGGTCGTCCTGTTACCCGCTAGATGATATTTTGCTGCTGTAGAACGTGGCGTAGGTGGATGGGCTCTGTGCCCATCACTTGCTGGTAATTGTAGTTTGTGGATGTACAAACTTGCTGTTATATCATATCCTGCATTTTGTATAGCGCCTTTCCGCCCTTTGCGTGATCCCGAAGCACCTTCTCAATCTGGTGCCCTTCACGGTTCTGGGATTCTTGTTGATCGGCATTATAGTGATTAATTGTCTGGTTACGTCTTATTGTTCAAAAGTGAGTCATATTGAATAAAGGCTGGTGCGGTTGCATTACACGAATGCATTGCTTAATGAGGGATTATGTTGGGCAGTGACCAACTAGACCCTGTAATGGATATTTTACTTGTAACATATGTACCTGTAATAAAGAAACTGGTTTTCTGTATTCTCTTGGAGCACTACATTAGTGAGTCTTACATAACATAACAGGTGACAGCCACCAGGGGTCCGGGTACCCTATCGCTGGGGCCTGTGCCAGCTACCAGAGAGGTCAGTCAAGGATAAATGCATTGATTAGATTTCTTCCGGAGCACAGCATTTGCCAGCATTGGCTTCTTGACCCAGCAGAACTCCAAACATACATAGGTGAGTGAGCTGAGATGCTAGTCCCAGCAGAAGAAGAAAGTCTAATGGCCTTCCTGAGAATGAGTAATGGCAAAGACCATTGCAGGCCAATGCCTTCCAGACCTTCTTCCTTCAGGTGGTGTGGTCCACTGTGCCGAGGGTGACAGAAGGTTCTAAAAGGACCACTCCTGCCGTGTGGCCCTCACCAACATCGCACCTTAGCTCTTGCTTCGCCAGAGTTCTTGAGCCGAGGAAACAAAAGCCTAGCTGCTGGGCCAGGTGGAACCTGACTTCTGGAAATAGTGAGGGAGGGGCTTGCTGAGGGCAAAGGCACCTGGTTGCTGTTGACAACATAAACACAAAAAGTTAAGGACTCGGTAGACAATATCCAAGAGGGTCAGACCAGTCCTTCTGGATGAGCTTGACATGTAGGAGATGAAAAGGAATGGACTGGAGCGAGAGGGAGCAGCTGCTTAAGGCCAATAGTGACCTGACTGCTGAGATGTGCCTGCTGAAAGTGTTAAACTTGAATCCTGCTGGAAGCAAGTCTAGATCATGGAAAGGAAGGCAGAAGAAGTTCAGACCTTTTGATACATCTTACTTCATCAATTTACTGTGACCTCAAGAGGGACATCTTTTCCTTCAAAGGAAGTCCTCTTTGCTTTCCTGTCCGGTTAGCTGATACTGAGGTATACTATACTGTTACGCTGTTTCCGTGTGTTCTGCTAGGCTGCCTTACTGTTAATGCTGTAATGCAATGCTTTGTACACTTAAGATGTAGTCTTGTATATTGCGAATCCGTAGTCCAGTTTGTCTTTAACTTCCGTGGTCCAGGAGTGTAATTGTTGCCAGGTATATTAATCTCCCTATTCATTGGTTAAGGCACCCTACTTCTGTTTTTACGGTCAGTGTGCTGTTGGCTTCTGCCCTTTGACCCTAGGGAGGAATTCTACTTGCATGTGATCTCTAGGAGATCACACGCATCCTAACGTGACCTCTTGTAATATCTCTCAGGATGGGTGGGGGAGGACTCTTGTTCTCCTGCAGCTCTAAGGGAGACTTGGTGGGTCCCACTAAATGGTGCATGCTGTATAAAAGGAATGGGCGGCCACCCCCTCTTTTTGTTTAAAAGATGATGACTTAGGCTCCTGCAGTCTCTACTGTTTCAGAATCCATTGACTACCCCTATCTTTTCTGGAATGGTGATTTTGGGGATCACTGTTAACTATGTGACTGTCATGCTAGTGAACCGCCTATCCCTAAAGTGCAGCTGATAATGCCCCCATCCACGGGGTCCCTGAACGCAACTGTTTGTGAGATTACAAAAGTACACATAGTACAAGACCTGCATGGTGAATTTAAGAACTCAGAAAACTGAACATTGTAAATGACATGCGTCATGAGGTTATGAGAAAGCACAAGCTGTAGTCAGCATTTTGACGTCACAAATGAGATCTGCATTTTGACACATAGTATGACATATTCATTTGCTTTCCTGTATAATGTAACACTTACGGCTGAAGTCTTCCATTGTCTCTAGTTCATATACCTGAGACAGTCCTTAAATACCCCGCATGTCCTATCCTGTAGCATCTCGCAGTACATGAAGCAATGCCTTTTGTTTTGTCTAGTAGACATTTCTGGTGGCTCATTTCCAATGGGTATTGGTACTTCTAGCAAGGGAGTGTGGTACATGATGTCATGGGCAGGGAATTATTTGCACAGCACTCATAGTTGAAGAGTGTATGGGGATAGGAGGAGTGGAAGGATCCCTATAGTGATTGCTGAAGCGCTCCTTTTAAGGTTGCTCTGGGTCCTTTCCGATGTGGAGGAGGGAACATATATAGTGAGAATTCACTAAACAGATGCCCTTAAAATAACATATCATATGGTGTAAGTGTGATCTGATGATGGATCTCTTCTGGTCTCTTCCTTTTAGCACGTTATCATTTCCGGTTCTATGATGTTGGACTTTTTGTGTCGTTTTGGCCTCCTGAGATGGTTAGTTTTTCTGCCGGGGAAGAGGGACTCTGAGCATTACTTTATCATACGTCAAGCAGCAGTATTTGAAGACAAACTCTAGAAGGGCAACCAGTGCAGGTCCACCACAGGAGGACTGATGTGGATGCACCTTTGCCATGGGCATTCATGTGCAAGATGATCTTCATTAGAGCTGGGCTGCATTTGGAATGCCTGTTAGTTATGCTCAGCCCCTTCCACCACCCAAAGGGAGCAGACCAGTGCTTGGTCGTTCATTCTGAAGCCTGGATCTGGTTGTTATGATTTTTTTTTTTAGAATGTAGAGTTGTTAAACAGTTGAATGTTTTATTCTGTGTATAAGGAAATGGTGTTATCTGGCTATGCATGTTTTCTTAGCAATATGGGCTTTCAGAGAGAGATTGCTGAAGATTCTTGAAGACAAGTGATTAAGCAGTAACTGGGAGCAAGGCCGTGCATCTGCCCATGTTCATCTCAGAGCCCATTACCTCGATCTTGGTTTGTTTTGGTGTGGTTTACCATGAATTTACAATTTATTCGGTTCAGTGTGAGTTTGCCATTTCCTATCCACAGGTGAGTGAGTTGTAGGCAGTCTTCAAACCGAATGTCTTCCTTGATAATGGGTATTTTCAAACATAGCTATGTATCATCTGCGTACAGCTGATGACGCAACCATATCTAAAGTATCTCGAAGTGCTACCACCAATTGCACCGCATGCAGTTTCCCCCGGGGGTTATAAACTACTCATTGGTGTGCAATCCTGTAGTAGTACACACGCAGGCTGCAATGTCTCCTGTTGCCAAGCTATACTGACATCTTATATACTGTAGCGTCTCACAGCGTGGAAAGCAGTACTTTTCATTTCCCCTGTGAAAGCAAATTTGGCTTATGAAATACCTTTGCCCTGCATAATCCTACGTTGTAACAGTGCACGTTGTCATGTTCTTTCCTTTAACCCAAGGCCGAAAGGTTGACATTTGTGATGGCTGTGTAAGATCCAATTGTATTTCTCAGTGTTGAATCACTCCTTGTTTTTTCATCCTGTTGCACGGGCTCAAAGTGTTTCTCACTACGAGGTAGGTTGCATTGTCCTCCATTGACCATAGGCTAATGCCTGTAAATTCTTGATTTTGTGATGGATGACCCAACTGCATCTAAATGTTACCGGAAGTGATCTCTTCTGTTGCCCCGGAAGTAGATTGATACACTTGAGCTTTTGGACGCAAGACAGTGAGCGGACTTCCGCAGCTTCCTGTGGTTCTGCGGTGACAACAAGCACCTCGCCGTGGTTTTGTTGTGAATTCTGCGAAGTCAGACTCCCGCCATTTGCTTTCCATGTGCGCGTGCTTTCTTCCATCCCGTGATAACAGGCCGTCGAGTTTCGAGCATAAAACGCACGTTGCAAGGACCAACCAAGCCACTCCTGCCAGCCATGTTTATAATCACTCCTTCGCATGCAACTGCCCTCTGCGTGCGCACAAAAGAAATGTCATCGCTAGCAGGCACGGTGTAGGCAACCTGACCTATAATCTCCAGCAGGGTTGTGCGCTTCCATCCATTTGCATTTATTAGCATACACTAATTATTCGTAACGATAATTACCCTCTAAAAATTCACATTAATTTAGATTGCTTCTCAAAGGCAATCAGGGGTGGGATGACAAGATAATACATCAAAGAGAAAACAGATCTGAGAGAGGAGAGATATCTGGAATTAATATACAGGCAGCCAAGCCGGGGATGTTACTGGTGGTCCCTCTTGGCTGCAGCTTCCCGAGGTCTGTGCGATAGCAAAAATGAGGGTCAGAAGCCAGCCTGATAGAATAGACGGCTACTACCCCACCACCCCACTCCCTCTTTACCCCTTTTCCCAACCCACAAGTCCAGCTGTGAGCTGCCGTCAGCTCCAACTCTGAGATAAGTCTCTTTTGGATGCCGTCGCCGTGTTTCCAGTCTGAGCATAGCGACCAAGGACTGAGGGCCAGATGTATCAAGCTCTTTTACCCGTCCCGTTTGCAACTGGTAACGCAAAATAAGGATTGCAACTCGCTATTAGGAAGTGGCGTGCCCGTGGCGTCCCTTCCAAATAGTGAGTTGCAGGGCCATGTAAGATTGTTTTGCATCCGAAGATGCAGTCACAAAGCAATGACAGTTACCACCATCTTCAGGTTGGTGGTAACCCATTTGCAAAAGGGAAGGGATCCCCAGAGGACCCCTTACCGTTTGTGGATGGGGTTGCAAACATTATTTTCAGAGGAGGCATTAAACCCACATAGCACTGCCTACTCTGAAAAAATGAAATGTTTCAATTTTATTTTTGAAATGCATCACATTTTTCTTTATGGAAAACAGGATGCATTTAAAAAAAAAAGCTGCTTTATTTAAAACGCAGTCACAGACGTGGTGGTCTGCTGACTCCAGCAGGCCACCATCCCTGTTAGTGTGGTCACTCCCAAATGAGCAGCAAATTGCGACCTGTCTCGTGAATATTGAGGCAGGTTTATTGTGACCCATTTGGGAATTGCAAACAGTGTTAAACACACAGTTTCTGAATCTCTAATAGCAAATCAAGAAAATTCGCTATTAGGAAATTTGCGAACCTTAAGCTAGATACATCTGGCCCTTGGTTCTTAAAAAGAGTGTGCCAGAATGGTGCACGTCTGACTTGGCATAAGAGGTGAGTGCCAGAACAGTGCACTCCTGACATAAATTAAGAGGTAAGCGCCAGAACAGTGCACCCCTGACTTGGTTCTTAAAAAGAGTGTGCCAGAACGGTGCACGTCTGACTTGGCATAAGAGGTGAGTGTCAGAATAGTGCACTCCAGACATAGCTTAAGAGGTGAGCGCCAGAACGGTGCACTCCTGACATAGCTTAAGAGGTGAGCACCAGAACAGTGCACTCCTGACTTGGTTCTTTAAAAAAGTGTGCCAGAACGGAGAACGCCTCAGTTGGTGTAAATAGGTGATCGCCTGAACAGTGCACGGTTGACTTGGTATAAGTAGTGAGCGCCAGAACAGTGCACTCCTGAGATAGCTTAAGAGGTGAGTGCCAGAACAGTGCACTCCTGACATAGCTTATGAGGTGAGCGACAGGACAGTGCACTCCTGACATAGCTTAAGAGATGAGCCACAGAACAGTGCACCCCTGGCTTGGTTCTTAAAAAGAGTGTGCCAGAACGGAGAACGCCTGAGTTGGTGTAAATAGGTGAGTGCCTGAACAGTGCACAATTAACTTGGCGTAAGTAGTGAGCCCTCGAACAGTGCACTCCTGAGATAGCTTAAGGGATGAGTGCCAGAACGGTGCACTCCTGACATAGCTTAAGAGGTGAGTGCCAGAACAGTGCACTCCTGACATAAGTTAGGAGGTGAGTGCCAGAACAGCGCAGTCCACTCTTGGGTTAAAAGGTTAGCGCCAGAACAGTGCAGTCCTGACATAGCTTAAGAGGTGAGTCCCAGAACAGTGCACTCCTGACATAGTCTAAGAGGTGAGCACCAGAACAGTGCACTCCTGACATAGCTTAAGAGGTGAGCACCAGAACAGTGCACTCTTGACATAGCTTAAGAGGTGAGTCACAGAACGGTGCACTCCTGACATAGCTTAAGAGGTGAGCACCAGAACAGTGCACTCCTGACATAAGTTAGGAGGTGAGTGCCAGAACAGCGCAGTCCACTCTTGGGTTAAAAGGTTAGCGCCAGAACAGTGCACTCCTGACATAGCTTAAGAGGTGAGTCCCAGAACAGTGCACTCCTGACATAGTCTAAGAGGTGAGCGCCAGAACAGTGCACTCCTGACATAGCTTAAGAGGTGAGTCCCAGAACAGTGCACTCCTGACATAGTCTAAGAGGTGAGCACCAGAACAGTGCACTTCTGACATAGCTTAAGAGGTGAGTGCCAGAACAGTGCACTTCTGACATAAGTTAAAAGGTGAGCGCCAGAACAGTGCACTCTTGACATAGCTTAAGAGGTGAGTCCCAGAACAGTGCACTCCTGACTTGGTTCTTAAAAAGACTGTGCCATAACAATGCATGCATGTCTTGGAGTAAGCAGTGAGTGCCAGAACAGCGCAGTCCGCACTTGGGTTAAAAGGTGAGCGCCAGAACAGTGCACTCGGGTGAGTGCCAGAACAGTGCACTTCTGACATAGCTTAAGAGGTGAGTGCCAGAACAGTGCACTTCTGACATAAGTTAAGAGGTGAGCGCCAGAACAGTGCACTCCTGATATAGCTTAAGAGTTTAGTGCCAGAACAGTGCACTCCTGACATAACTTAAGAGGTGAATGCCAGAACAGCACAGTCCACACTTGGCTTAAAAGGTGAGTGCATGAACAGTGCACTCTTGACTTGGCTCTCAAAAGGTGAGTGAAGAACATTTTGCAGCTTTAACAATGTTTTGGCAACAAAGTGCACCCCCGAGTAAGCTTTTAAGGAGGGCCTGTGCTAGCAACACCCACGTGAGAAGGTCCCAAAGGGAGGGCTGCAACACACGTGAGACGTACACCACACAGATACTTGACAAATAAGCACAGTCCACACAAACTGATTGATGAATTAGTTACAGAGGAAAACACAGTATCGAACGAAACAAATGTTAGACTGTTCACACACACAGGACAATACCTAAGAAAAGTCTGTAATCACACAGCTGTTCTGTTATATATCTCTGCTGTTTTCCACATCACTAAGTAGAAGGCACGCTGATCTTCATGCAACTGGTCACCCAAAGGATTCTGGACACTGATGGGACTATGAATATTGCTTTCTTCCCTGATTACATCTTTAATTAAAAATGTAATTGCACACTTAATTAAAGCCATTGCAGTTAAAAAATAAAAGCAGTAAAAATGATTTAAAGCACCAGTTAAACAGGATCAAACCAGCCCGGCCATCAAAGACAGATCAGGAACTAAATGGATATTTTTAATCCAGATGTGTTATATTTTAACATGGTGTTAGACCTTGATGAATTCTTGAACTTTTTAAATTTCAGCTGTAAGTGATTCTCTTTTTAAGGTGCTGCTATAATGAGAGCATGCAAATGATGTCTCTTCAAACAAAATAGGGCACCTGCTTAGGGTACTCAGTGAGATCAGAAGACACTGCTAATTGAACAAGAAAATCCCAAGAAAAACTAACGAGTTGCCTTTCCGTGAATCCCTAGTCTACGTGTCGCCTATTTGCGCGGGTTCAAGATTTTCTTTAAACGCCATGTTGAAATTTGCATTATACCTTTCAATTAGACTTTTTCTGTAACACGTTAGTCATTCCTATTTAGGAGGCAAATCTGTCTCACAGCTTTAAAGTGAACTGTGCTATTTCTGTATTCAGGCAATTAAATCATAAACACAATTTGTGGATGAAGTCGGTCCATAGAGGGTATGGCTCCATCCAATGTCCCTAATCTGCCATGGCGAGACCTGCCCTGGTACCTTCTCCTCCTCTGCGACAGAACTGGTGAGGAGCTCCTATGATACTCCAGTCTAATCACCTGTGTGATTGGACAGGATAACGGAAGCACGTAAAGCAAACAGTAGTGGTTATTGGGGGATCCCAGAGGAGTAGGTCCTGTGTTTGAAATACATGTTAAAGTTCTGCAAAAGTATTTCATCTCTTGATGCAACTCAGATTTCAGTGTTATCAGCTTGGCATTATGGAAGGAAAATGTTAGAGATGGGTAGGAAGGTGAGTAATTTAAACATGTTGCACCACAATAGGAGCTCCAAGAGACATCCTCCTACAACCAACTACAATATCTTTGATTTTGCCCCTACCTGAGGATGAGCAGGACAGTTCTCGCAGGAGGCCCATTCCTGCTACTATATTAATATCTCATCACCTCCTTCTTGCAGACAGATTATTGATCAGGCTGGAGAGAAAATGGTTTCTCCACCAACACTACCATCAAGGTGCAATAAATCCTGGAAAATGCTGTCCATGGAAAAAAAATACTAATTCAGCAACATGGTGCATGTCTGAATTAAAAGTCTATTTTCAATGCACATATGTCTTCTGGGTTGAAAGAATAAATTAAAAAAGATTGGGCTCTACTTGCAAGTTATTTTTTTTTCTGTCACTGATTGAAATTGCTTTCTGTTAAGATTCAGGGTGTGTAGTTAACGAAATACGTGATCTGTCCAGTGGACATTACAGGAATTTAAGGGCAAGAGTACAAATACATGGTCACACATGCACACACACACACACACACACACACACGTGTGTATATATACATGCATATACATATATATATATAACTATAAACAGACACACACATACATATAAGCTTAACATGTATATAGGTCACTGCATAGTTTACATATAAGTTGTTAGATTGTATGCTTATGGATATCTGTTCTATTTTAATCTATCTATTACAATATATTATGAGTAACATAAGTTATTTTAACATGTGCTCATGGGTCTGCAATTGTATTTTATTTTATCTATCACAATGTAAATATGAGAGTAACAATTGTATCTATGAGTGCTTCACTTGTGAAATACTGGGGAAATATAAATAAAGATAAACACATTTTAAAAACAAAAAAAATGTTTAAAACAAAATACATACATATAAATAATAATGATACATCTGGCCATGAATGAACAGAAAGCCCAACCTACTTGCTGCCCAGCTGACAGAATATGCTTCCTGCGCCCACATTTTTTATGTGGTACCTATAAGTGCAGGTGCATCCCCTAAAATTCACACCACCTTCCAGAGATCAGTTTGTTTAGTGCACGCTAATACAAATCAAGGGCCAAAAGTATCATTATTTAAATCTGCGAATCGCAATTAGGTAATCGCTATTGGAATGTACGAAACTCCATAAGTTTCATTTAGCGTTTCCTAACAGGTCGCAAATGGACCTACCTCATTAATATTCATGAGGCAGGTCTCAATTTGCAATAGGAAACGCTAAAACCACAGGGATGGTGGCCTAGTGGGCTCAGCAGACCACCATGTCTGTGATTGCTTTTGAATAAAGCAATCTTTTTTGTTTAAATGTAGCATGTTTACCTTAAAGGAAAACAGGAAGCATTTAAAAAAGAAAAATGAAAAGTTTTATTTTTATTTTTTGAAAGTGGCAGTGGTGCAGGGAATGACTGCCTGCTCTTAAAAACATTTTCTCTACCATTCACAAAGGGGAAGGGGTTCCCCGGGGACCCCTCTCCGTTTGCGAATAGGTTACCACCTAATTGAAGTAGGTGGTAAAATGCAAATGTTTTACAACCGCATTTGGGTCACAACACCTTCCTACATACCACTTTGATTTGGTACTGGGAAGTGATGCCTTGAACAGTCCTCTTCCTAATACAGAATCGGTATGTATGCTCAATTCCAAATTGCGATTCGGTAACATGTTACCAAATCGCAACTTAGAATTTATACATACCAAAATGCATGGTACATATGGCTCTAGATTGCTATATTTGATCTTTGTGTTCAGTGAAATGGATTCCACTAAAACTCAGAGGAATGTGTCCTATAGTCCGGGCCTCTAGAATTATGTGATTGTGTGGCGATTTTCACATAATTATAGATTTGCTGCATTTGCCACATAACCCATCATCTACTGAATAATCTGCAGGTTTTAAAAAAAAAAACGGATTCTAGCTCAAATGGTTCAAAAGTTACTAAAAATTCAGACGCGTGGTGGAAAGCCCTTTGCAAAGCTGGATTGGTTACTTTCTGTTGCTTATTGCTATATTCAGGTGTTAAACTGGTACTAATGAGGTGAAGCAATGCCCTTACTGTATTCCCAAGTTTAACAAGCATTTGCAATGCAATATGTCTCGCATATTTCAAACAAGTTAATTGCCATCTTTTGACATTAGCACCCATGAGCAAAAACAAAAGAAAACATGACAAGAAACTGAGAAAAGATGACTGGGCAAAATAAAATAAAGTTAGCTTTAAAATATAGAACTTTGCAATTTTGCGGCTGATGGGCACATTTTTGCCAGTTACAAGCCTTCTGTTTGTGGGGCACTCCAAGTTAAAAACAACAAATAGTACCTCCCTCACATCGGGAGCAGCGAACAGGCATTAATTAAGTTGCATCAATTATTGCTTGATCCCTGCTCCACTCAGAGAAACAGAAGTGATGCCAGACTTCGCTTGACGAATTACAAAGCTGTAAAGAAGAGTGCCATGCAAACCAATAAATGGTGAGTGACATGCGTGCGGGCTCCAAGCCCTTTACTGAACACAGTTGACTCTCGCAAGCGAGACGCATGCACTAGCCCATGCACTCGCAGTCTCGACCCTAAAAATGACGAAGTAAATCTATTACGACGTGTCACATTATGCCACAAAATGTGCGTTTTCCTGCTGCATAATTTACTCAACTCTGAGGCATAATTTGGCCTCGCCTGCCGCATAATTCCATGCCTATAATCACGTTCTGTGGCCTTGATTACTAATACTACGAGGCTGATTCCGTTTAGAATGCAAACCCCCGTTTCTTCTTGAAACAACAGCGTTCCAAGTCACGCGATATTTGCCTAGACGCACTTACACATGTGATATTTGTGCAAACATCCCATCCTGCTTTACTTACAGACAAGTTGCCGGCAGGTGAAACCTGGGGAGGATCTTTTGGGGGATTACAGTGAGTTTCTGGGTACAAACTGGAGTTCGCATGGAAATGTGATTAGATCTGTTGTTGCACACAGGGCCTCAGTGTGATCGTCGATGTGTCCTTAAGCGCCAGAGCCTCCTCTGTGGGGCAAGGGCGCGCGCCCTGGAGTCACGCGCAAAGCTCTTTAGATGACAGCAGTAACAACGCAGAGAGGCCTTCTCTCACTGAAGCAGTCAAAAGGCACGCGGGCCTGCAGCAGGTGACTCACCCGCAGTGCTGTCTGGTTGTATCAGTGCAACATCAGCTTACACTGACAAGGAGATGGGAACAGGGGTGCGCAGAGAGATGGGGCGGAGACGGAGAAAAGGGGGGCAGTGTGTGTCACAGCGACAGAAAAGGTGAACAGGAGGACACACGAAAGAGAGTGATGTCAGAAGAGGTTAGAGAGTCAAGGGAAGATGAGGCAGCGGAGAGACCCTTCAGAAGAGGCCGTGTGGGGGTCAGGGTGAAGACAAGATGGAGGCGAGGGCTGAGAGGAAGAGCTGGTGCGGCAGGAGTGACAGGTGCAGAGATGGGAGTGACAGTGGAGCTTAAAGAAGGAGTAGAAGAGATGAGAGACCGGAGCACAGTGACTTCGTTAACAAGACGAGACTGAATCGCAGAGGACGCTGAAGAACTAAATTAGAGAAAGGGAGGAAAAATTAAAGAGAATGAAGGCGACTTGAGGGCGAGGAGTGACTGAAGGGGCAAAGGACGGGGAGTATTTAGATACAATAAAGAAAGGCCGATGAAAGAGACAAGGAGTGACCGATTGAATGCAAGAGTTAAGCACAGAAGGGAGATCAGAGAAGAGTGACAGAAGAGGTTAAAGAGAGGAGAAGAGAGTGTTTAACGCGGACGTTTCATGTTCCTCGAGAGAACTCAAACACCCAGCCTCGACTATTGGAAAGTGAACTTCTTGCCAGTAGACGCCCACTACTAGTGAGGGGGCTAGGCAGGAGGGACACCAGGCACGAATGACCTGCAAGAACATCAAACAAGCATTTTCAATGCAACGGATCTCGCATTTGTTCGAGTTAGAGCTATTAGCGTTGTAAAGCAAAAATAAACGCAGTGCGATCGCGCTATGTAAAATGCAGCACGATCGCGCTGCGTGTAAAATAAACAGATGAAGTAGTCCGGACTCCAGGCTGAAGACATCGAGCTCGTATGTTTTTGGTACTTTACAGGTGCTGTGGGCCAAACACCGGAAAAGGCATGACGTATGCATGCCTTTCACAAATAAAAGCAAGTGGATTTTAAAAGGCAAGCCCACTGTAGTGGCAAGAATGAAGGATGCGAGGCAGCCGCGTTGCGTTTGAATCATTCTTTATTTCTCCATGCCACAAACAATAAGGCCCACGAGGAGCCGGCAAGAACACGAGCCGGTCGCGTCTTCGCGCTCCGCTCTCCCTTCCTTGCGCCGCCCACCGACGTCACGACCATCCTCGATCCGGATTGGCCGTGACGTCAGAAGGCGATCCAACATAGAGGAAGGACCAAGCACTGTCCCCATTCGTCTCGTACGTTAACTCACGTACGACACCCACGAACCAATGTAAGTGCCTGACGTGGCATGGGCATGGTTTAAAGCCCAAAGAGAGATTACAGAATGGACGGAGCACTTTGTGCTCACCCATAAAAACACAGTCAGAACAATGTATGGAACTGCTCTGCCCCTTTCTTGGAGATACACCAAAGAGATGTCACATGGTGCAGACAGTCAAACCCTGCACTCCCACAGGGCAGGACTAGTGCTTAATTTGTAAATAAAAAGGTGCTGGTGCCCAAAGCTCTCCTCTTAAACACGCGGCTGCTTCAATTAAATGTGCGAACATGGAATACTGAGGCAGCGTAATCCTGAAGCCATCTCGGTCCTCTTCAATCCATTTAAAGCCACTCCCTGCCCCTTTAGCTCACTCTTGCAACTTTCTGCTTTCTCCCATTGTGACGTGTTTTAGTTTTTCTCTTCCTCCGTCTTTCCCATATGTGTCTTTTGCTCAAAGGTAAATGCTTGAGGCAGAAAAATAAGCGCCGGCCTGCAAAAATAAATGCCGGTGCTCTGCACCGGAATCAACAAGCACAAATTAAGCACTGGGCAGGGCTTGGCAGGACTAGGCTTACCCTAGAACTGTTTGTAGGCATGGATGGTTGCTGCAAAGCAGCAAGCAAAAGGCACCTATCGGGATAGCTGTGAAATACTGAATGACCTAACGCCACTTCCCTGTGCCATCTTCCTGCAAGTGGGTCCCATCGCCATCTTAGCTTGAAATACAGATGCCAATCTCAATTGGTCTGATATAGACTATAGTCTATCTCAGACCAGACATTGTAACAAAAGAGTGATTAAAAATATTCCTTGCTGGCTGCGAAAAATACTGGTCGTGATTTGTAATTGTTTATATAGCGCCTGACGCGATGTTGACATGCTTTTCAGTGAGTAGCACGCTACTGCGGAACCAAGAGTGGATTAGCGGTGGGTTAGTATAGGGAATTCTCAGTTGTTAATTCAAGTGGTGGACATGCACGTTTGTTAGTTGGATTTAAATAGGATAAAGGATGGATAGAGGAGGGAAGAGTCTAGAGAGTGTTATTTGCAAGATCATGGTACAATGAGGTTTGAGTGAGTCAAAAGAGGGATAGAAGAGGGAAGAGCCTAGAAAGTGTTAGTTGGGAGATCATAGTAGTAAAATGAGGTTTGGGATGATTCAAAGGTGGGCTGGAGGAGGGAAGAGTCTAGAAAGGGTTATAAAGAGATGTACAAATGTATTATATAAAGTCCCATATGTACATGCGTGGTTAACTAGTTAGAAACTCTGACTTTCAAGTGTTGCTGTACATCAAACTAATTTCTTTAGGTACTTTTATGTATTTGGAAAATTTATTTTGTCTTTTTTTTAAATGTGTTTATTTTTATTTATATCGTCCCCAATTTTTCAATAGAGAAGCACTTATAGATAAAATTATTATCATATTTACACATTGTGATAGATAAAATACAGAGACCCTTATGCATATAATCAAATAACTTGTATACGTTATCACTTATTGTGATACATAAATTAAAATAGAACAGGTACACATAAGCATATATTCAAATAACATATTTAAACTATGGAGTGACCATATACACGCTAAGCATACAATTGTGAATATGTATTTGTACACCTGGCCTTAAATTCCTCCGATGTCCAAAGACAAGATCACATATTTTGCTAACTACAAATCATACATTATAACAGAAAACAATTTCAATCAGTGACAGATGAAAAGAACTTGAATGTAGTCCTCCAATCTTTTTTTAATGTATTGGTTCGACCCCATAAGACACGTGTATTGGAAAGAGACTTTTAATTCACAGACATGCACCCTGTTGCTGAATTAGTATTTGTTTCCCATGGCAGCATTTTCCAGGATTTATTGCACCTTGATGGTAGTGTTGGTGGAGAAACCATTTTCTATCCAGCCTGATCAATAATCTGTCTGCACGGAGGAGCTGGTGAGATATTAATATAGTAGCAGAAAAGGGCCTCCTGTGAAAACTGTCCCGCTCATCCCAGCTACGGGCAAAAGATATTGTAGTTGTTGGTTGTAGGAGGATGTCTCTTGGAGCTCTTATTGTGGGGCAAAATGTTCACATTACTCAACCTTCCTACCCATCCCTAACATTTTCCTTCCATAATGCCAAGCTGGTAACACTGAAATCTGAGTTGCATCAAGAGACAAAATACTTTTGCAGAACTTTAGCGCATATTTCAAACATGGGAACTACTCCTCTGGGATCCCCCAATAACCACTGCTGTTTGCCTTACGTGCTTCCGTTATCCTGTCCAATCCCACAGATTATTAGACTGGAGAATCATAGGAGGTCCTCACCATTCTGTCGCAGAGGAGGAGAAGGTACCAGGGCAGGTCTCATCATGGCAGATTAGGGACATTGGATGGAGCCATACGCTCTATGGACCGACTTCATCCGCAGATTGTATTTATGATTTAACTGCCTGAATATATAAATAGCACAGTTCACTTGAAAGCTGTGAGACAGGTTTGCCTCCTAATTAAAAATGACTAACTTGTTACAAAAGCAACATTTAAAGGTTGAATGCAAATTTCAATGTTAGAACATGGAGTCTGGAGAACATTTTCAACCCACACCAATAGAAAACGGATGACACAGACTACGGATTCACGGAAAAGCAGCTCTTTCGTTTTCTTTGGGGTTGTCTTGTTCAGTTATCAGTGTCTTCTGATCTCACTGAGTACCCTAGGCAGATGCCCTATTTTGTTTGAAGAGACAACATCATTTGTAGCCTCTCATTATAGCAACATCTAAAGAAATAAAGAGCTGGAATTTACAAAGTTCAAGAATTCATCAGTGGCTACCCCCATGTTAAAATATAACAAAATCCATACAGTTCCAGATCTCTCCTTGATGACCGGGCTGGCTGGATCCGTTCTAACTGGTGCTTTAAATCATTTTTACTGCTTTTATTTTGCAAGTGCTATTGCTTTAATTAAGTGTGCAATGGCATTTTCAATTAAATATGTAATTAGGGACGATCACAATATTCATAGTTCCATCAGTGTTCAGAATCCTTTTGGTGACCAGTTGCATGAAGATCAGCGTGCCTTCTACTTAGTGGTGTGGAAAACAGCAGAGATATATAACAGAACAGCTGTGGGATTACAGACTTTTCTTAGGTATTGTCCTGTGTGAACGGTCTAACATTCGTTTCATTCCGTACTGGTGTTTTCCCGTGTAACTAAGTTAGTTAGTTGGTTTGTGTGGACTGTGCTTATTTGTCAAGTATCTGTGTGGTATACTTCTCACGTGTGTTGCAGTCCTCCCTTTGGGACCTTCTCACGTGGGTGTTGCTAGCAGAGGCCCTTCTTAAAAGCTTACCCAGGAGTCCACTTTGTTGGCAAAACATTGCTAAAAGCTGCAAAATGTTCTAGCACTCACCTTTTAAGAACAATTCAGTAGCGCACTCTTCTGACACTCACCGCTTGAATCAAGTGTGGACTGCTGTGTTCTGGCACTCTTAAACCAAGCCAGGAGAGCACTGTTCGGGCACACTCTTTAAAAAAACAAATCAGGAGTGCACTGGTCTGGCACACTCTTTTTAAGAACCAAATCATACGTGCTCAGTTCTGGCACTCACCTCCTAACCCAAGTTAAGTGTGCTCTATCCTGACACACTCTTAATAAGAACTATATCGGAAGTGTGTCACGTACTGCGCTGGACTTCTCACCTCTGGATTTCGGATTGGCGAATACACCAAGTCTTTTACAGGTCCTGGATGTTCCCAGATAAGGGCGACCCCTTCTAGTAGCCACGGTGCCGCTTGACAGGCTACGCCAAAGCAGACCGTATTCTCCAGAAGGAGTCCCAGAGGGAAAAAAAACCCAACACTGGGGAAAAAACCTCTAACAGGAACTCCTGAAGGAAAACAAGAAAAAACAGGACTTGGCAACAGGAAACAAAAATAGGCAATATCCAGGGTACAAGGCAGGAAAAAAGGAACAGGCAAAAATATCCCAAGGCAAAACCAGGAACAAAGAACAGGCAAAAATCTCCCAAGGCAAAAGCAGGAACAAAGAACAGGCAAAAATCTCCCAAGGCAAAAAAGCAGGAACAAAGAACAGGAGCGAACAGCACAACCAGAAGGAAGTGTTTGCAACGCAAGGAGGAACAAGACTGACTGACTTATATACTGAGAAAAGGGAAGTGACATCACAGGAAAGGGAAGTAACACCATCTTGGATTGGGAAAGGCCCATA
The DNA here is from genome assembly GCF_031143425.1 of Pleurodeles waltl. Lineage (NCBI taxonomy): Eukaryota > Metazoa > Chordata > Amphibia > Caudata > Salamandridae > Pleurodeles > Pleurodeles waltl. Next base: position 71,681,884 of record NC_090448.1, read on the forward strand.
GACCAGTATAGGAAAAAGGAAGTAGTATAAAAGAAAAACAGAGCATGCTGGGACAAAAACACGAAGAAGACAAGATGGACACAACATGGATAGAGACAGGCAAGAGGCCCAACAAAAACCCACCACCAACAATAAAAGAAGAAAAAAGGCTACAAGTAACTGTAGCGCGACCGGGAGCTAAATATATGCTTCCCAGAAAGCATAGTCAAAAAACGCAGAGAACGGCGCTCCGAATATCGGTAGCATGTTCCACCCGCGAGGACAGAAAGAGACGCTGTGTCAGAGCGCGGCGTTACAGTAGGTCCCCTCCCCGAGGCTCCAGGTTTCTCAGGATGATTGTCAAAAAACAGGCGAACCAAACGGGGAGCATGGACGGAGGAAGCATCTTCCCACGAACAGTCACTGAGGGGGTATCCTTTCCAGTGGACTAAAAACTGTAGTTTGCGTCGAAAAATTCTGGAATCACAGATCTCCTGGACTTCATACTCAGGCTGTCTGTTGATAGAAGGAGGAGGTGGACGTTGGAACTGGCGATGGTAAGGATCAGGAACAAAGGGTTTTAACTGGGACACATGGAAAACAGGATGAACCCTCCAGGTATGAGGTAAGCGGACACGCACAACTACAGGATTCAGGATGTGCGAAATTCGAAAGGGTCCATAAAAACGTGGTTTGAACTTATTGGTGGAAAACCGGGATGGTAGAAATCTGGAAGAAAGCCATACCTTGTGGCCCACTTGATACAAAGGTGCGGCTTGCCGATAACGATCCGCCTTTCGCTTCATAGCTTGTTTCGAAGCTAGGAGAGTAGTGTGAAGTAGGCCCTGGATTCGACGGATCTGTCGTGAAAAAGAAGTGACTGCAGGCATAGAAGAGGATGTTCGAGAAACAGTAGTGAAAGTCCTCGGATGAAATCCATAAGTACAATAAAAGGGTGTGGTCTTGGTCGCACTATGTATTGTGTTGTTATAGGAGAACTCGGCAAGAGCAAGATATTCCGACCAATTGCTTTGTGTGGCATTACAGTAACATCTCAGATACTGCTGAAGTTCTTGATTCACTCGTTCAGTTTGCCCATTCGTTTGTGGATGGAAACCCGAGGATAAAGAAATCTCAATGTTAAAGAAGGCACAAAAAGCTCTCCAGAAACGTGATACATATTGAGGCCCTCTATCCGAAATGACCTCTAGAGGAAGACCATGGAGGCGAAAAATATCTCGTCGAAAAATGCGACTCATTTCTGGGGCCGTTGGTAGTTTCTTCAAGGCTGAAAAATGGGCCATCTTGGTGAATGAATCTACGGTTACCATGATTACTTGGTTACCAGAGGAAGTAGGTAGAGAGCATATGAAATCCGTGGATAGAGTACACCAAGGAGCGGAAGGAACCGGTAAAGGTCTTAATAAACCTGCCACCTTAGTTCGGGGTGTCTTAGTCTGGGCACAGACTGGGCATGCTGACACATAGGTTTCAGTGTCTGTCTTTAGCGAAGGCCACCAAAAAGATCGCTGAAGCAGTTCCTGGGTCTTCCTGATACCTCGATGACCGGCTATAGGAGAATCATGGCACATTTGCAGGGCTTCTGTCTGCACTTTCTTGGTAGGTAGGAAGAGAGCATGTTGATGATAGAAGTAGTTGTCCTTCTTCTGCAAAAAAGGAGTCACTTTATCCCATTCTGAAGCAGACAGAAACTGGTACTCGGATTGAACGCGTTCTTGAAAAGATTGAGTAGCTCCGATGATCCTGCTAGACTCAATAAGATGTGGAGAGGAGTTCTGGGCTATGTCAGGATATCTGCGGGATAAGGCATCTGCCACTAAATTCTGGGAACCAGGTATGTACGTGATCACGAAATCGTACTGGCTAAAGAAGAAAGCCCATCGAGCCTGACGACTGTTGCGACACTGAAAGCTCCGAAGACACTGGAGATTACGGTGATCAGTCCTAGCTTCAAAAGGCTCTCTGGAACCCATCAGGAAATGCCTCCATTCCTTACAAGCTACTTTGAGAGCGAGTAGTTCTCGTTCCAGTACAGAATAGTTTTGTTCAGCCTCTGATAGAATATGAGACAGATAAAAGATAGGATGTTCCAATCCATCACTGTCTTGCTTCTGCAGCAGAACTGCTCCAATAGCTCTGTCTGAGGCATCAGTCACGACGATAAATTTCTTGGTATTGTCAGGATGACGCAACACGGGTGCTTGGGTAAAGGCTGTCTTTAATTCTTGAAACGCATGTTCAGCCTCCTTGGTCCAAATGAAACCCTTCTTCAGGTTCTCTTTCTTAATTGTTTGTGTTATGAAACTTTGTAGGTGGGCAAAGTTCTGAATAAACTGACGATAAAAGTTTGATAACCCAAGAAAACATTGCGTTTCTTTAATGGACGTTGGAGAAGGCCAATCTAATATGGCAATGACCTTGTCAGGATCCATGGATATTCTGTGTTGATTAATACAAAACCCAAGATACCTTACTTCAGATTTATGGAACTCACACTTCTCAGGTTTACAAAACAATTGGTTTTTCTTGAGTCTTTCCAGGACTTGCAGGACATGATCTACATGTTGCTCAGGATCACGGGAATATATCAAGATATCATCCAAATAAATGACTACAAATTGATTGAGTACATCAGAGAACACTGAATCCATAAATCGTTGAAAAACAGAAGGGGCGTTGGTCAGTCCAAAGGGCATAACACGATACTCATAGTGCCCAAAAGGGGTACGGAAAGCAGTCTTCCATTCATCTCCTTCCTTAATCCGAAGGAGATGATAGGCACCCCGTAAGTCTAATTTAGTAAATATCTTGGCTCCTTGAATGGCATCCAGTATATCTCTAATTAAAGGCAGTGGATATCGATCTTTAATCGTTATTCTGTTGAGTTCACGAAAGTCCACACAAGGACGCAGATCCTTAGTCTTCTTCGGGACAAAGAAAAGAGGAGCCCCAGCGGGGGACGTGGAAGGAGCAATCAAACCGTTGTGTAAGTTGTCGTCTAAATATTCCCTTAACACCTTCTTTTCTTGGTCTGTCAGAGAATACATTCGACCGAAGGGAACGACTTCATCAGGAATTAAAGGAATAGCACAGTCATAACTGCGATGAGGTGGCAAAATAGGATTACTAGGTTTCTGAAAAATCCTGATATATTCCTGATAACAATCTGGAACCCCCTGGATAATATTGATAGAGTTAGTGTTATCCTTAGTTGACTGACAGGACCTTTTTGGAGTCCAATAAGAAGTAGTAAAATAACAATTCTGTTGACAAAATGAAGACGTTAGGGATATAATTCGTGTTTCTCAATTGATATAGGGGTTGTGTCGGGCTAACCAGGGAATTCCCAAAATCATGATGTGATTTGGTGAGTCTATGAGATCAAAGGCAACATGTTCTTGATGCCCCCCAAATGTCAAACAAAGAGTAGGAGTTGAGGCCACCACAGGTCCTGAGGTTAACGGAGAACCATCCACTGCGTGAACCTGCTCAGGGGTTTCTTTAGGAATGCGGAGAATTCCTTTACTAGTAGCCCAGGTCTCATCCAGATACAGTCCACTGGCTCCACAATCAAGGAGAGCCAGAAGATGTTCTTCTTGATCTTGTGAACTTTGTAACTTGACCGAGAGGATAAACAGGGTGGACATGCTTTCTTTGGAGGAACATATTGATGGTACTTCAGCTCCTCCCGTCTCCTTCCTCCTTACAGGGGACGGGAGCTGGCATTTCCCGCAGGCCTTGAGGGACGTACCGGACAACTACGGATCAGGTGGCCAGCCTTACCACAGTATAGGCAAAGTCCCCTTCGTCGTCGTTCCTCCCTTTCTGACTCCGTCAATGGCCCACGAACCAGATCTATCTGCATGGGCTCTTCATGGGGAGGTGGAGAGGCTTCAGATGGACTATCTTCCGTTCGCCGACTGCTAGCACGGAAGGTACCGGGCTGGTATGGAGCTCTAGTTCTACGTCTTTCCATCTTGCGCTCTCGAAGTCTATACTCGATGTTCATAGATTGATCCATTAATTCTTTCAAAGAACAAGCTGGGGAAGAGTGTACAAGCTCATCTTTAATTTCTTCACGGAGGCCTCGGCGGAAAAGGGTTACGAAGGTGCGTTCTACCCAGGAGGTTTCAGCTGCCAGCTGTTTGAAGCAGGTTATATACTGCAGTACATCCTGATTACCTTGCTGAATGTCACATAAGGCTTCTTCAGCTGCTGCTTCTACCCCAGGTCTCTCAAACATTTGTTTGAAAACAGTCAGGAAAGCGGAATAGTTAGCCAGGACTGGGTCATCTGCAGAAACCAGAGGAGTCGCCCAAGCAAGCGCTGGACCAGACAAAGCGCTGATCAGATAGCCCACCTTAGTCTTATCCGAAGAAAACTGGAGTGGACGAAAGGCAAAGAAAACCGTCAGGGCGTCCAAAAATTCCTTCATCTTTAAAGGATCTCCGGAATATCGAGGAATAGTAGCAGATACGGGTGGTATGTCCATTGATCGGGAAGACAAGACCTGTCGTAGCGCAGTGTTCTCTGCCCGTAACTGTTGTAACTCTTGGGCTTGTTGTTGGACAGTCTGTAACATAGCTTGAGCATTTTCTGACACCTCTTCCTGTGGATCTTCCATGGCGCTCTCTTAACGCAGAATCTTTTGGCGTTGCAATCTGTCACGTACTGCGCAGGACTTCTCACCTCTGGATTTCGGATTGGCGAATACACCAAGTCTTCTACAGGTCCTGGATGTTCCCAGATAAGGGCGACCCCTTCTAGTAGCCACGGTGCCGCTTGACAGGCTACGCCAAAGCAGACTGTATCCTCCAGAAGGACCAACACTGGGGAAAAACCTCTAACAGGAACTCCTGAAGGAAAACAAGAAAAAACAGGACTTGACAACAGGAAACAAAAATAGGCAATATCCAGGGTACAAGGCAGGAAAAAAGGAACAGGCAAAAATATCCCAAGGCAAAAGCAGGAACAAAGAACAGGCAAAAATCTCCCAAGGCAAAAGCAGGAACAAAGAACAGGCAAAAATCTCCCAAGGCAAAAAAGCAGGAACAAAGAACAGGAGCGAACAGCACAACCAGAAGGAAGTGTTTGCAACGCAAGGAGAAACAAGACTGACTGACTTATATACTGAGAAAAGGGAAGTGACATCACAGGAAAGGGAAGTAACACCATCTTGGATTGGGAAAGGCCCATAGCAAAAAGGAAGTAGTATAAAAGAAAAACAGAGCATGCTGGGACAAAAACACGAAGAAGACAAGATCGACACAACATGGATAGAGACAGGCAAGAGGCCCAACAAAAACCCACCACCAACAATAAAAGAAGAAAAAAGGCTACAAGTAACTGTAGCGCGACCGGGAGCTAAATATATGCTTCCTAGAAAGCATAGTCAAAAAACGCGGAGAACGGCGCTCCGAATATCGGTAGCGTGTTCCACCCGCGAGGACAGAAAGAGACGCCGCGTCAGAGCGCGGCGTTACAAAGAGCGCTGTTCTGGCAATCATCTCTTCAGCAGAGTCAGGTATGCTCTGTTCTTGCACACTCTTTTTTAATAAACAATTCAGGAGTGCACTGTTCTGGCACTCACCTCTTAAGCCAAGTCAGGAGTGCACTGTTCTGGCACACTCTTTGTAAGACCCAAGTCAGGAGAGCACTGTTGTGGAACTCACCTCTTAAGCCATGTTAATAGAGCAGTGCTCTGGCACTCACCTCTTAGGCCAAGTCAGGAGTGCTCTGTCCTGGCACACTCTTGTTAAGTACCAAGTCAAAAGTGCACTGCTCTGGGACTCACTTCTTACGCCAAGTGAGGGCTGCACTGTTAGGGCACACTCTTCCTAGGAACCAAGTTAGGAGTGCACTTTTGTGTCAATCACCTCTTAAGCTAAATAAGGAGTGCACTGTTCTGTCACTCATTTCTTAGGCTATGTCAGGAGTGCACTGGTCTGACACTCACCGCTATGTCAGGAGTGCACTATTCTGTCACTCACCTCTGGAGCCAAGTCAATAGTGCATTGTTTTGTCCCTCACCTCCTAGCCGATGTCAGGTCTGCTGTGTTTTGGCACTCATCTCGTAAGCTATGTCAGGAGTCCACTCTTCTGGCACTCACCATAAACAAACAGTCAGGGGTGCACAGTTTTGGCATTCCCTTCTTGAGAGCACAGACAGGGTTAATCTGTTCAACTGTTGTGAGCAATGTCAGAGGTAAACTTTTCGGCCCCACGCCCTTTAAGAATCATTTCTCACTCTTAAGAGTCGAATCAGAGTTGCATTCTTCTGGAACACACCTCTTAAGTCACAAGTCAAGTTTGAACTGTTCTCATACTCCCCTTTTAAGAACTTAATTAGACTTGCACTGCTGTCACTCAACTCTTAATCCAAAATCAGGGGTGAGTTTTTCTGGCGGTCAGTTTTAAAGCCAAGTTGAGAGTGCACCATTCTTGGACCCACCACTTAAGAACCAAGTCACAGTTGAACTCTCCTGCCACTCACCTCTTAGAGCCAAGAGTAGAGAGCTTTTTTTTGTAAGCTCCGCTCTTAGGAGCCACATCAGTGGTAAACTGTTCTGGCACTCTGTCTTAGAAGCCCAGATAGGTGTGGACTGTTGTGATACTCCCCCATAATACAGGCATTATGATTGCATTAGGAAAGTGTCTTCTTAAGAGCCTAGTCAGAGGTGCAGTTTGGTGCAGTATTCTACCACTCTTCCCTCCTAAGAGCAAGAGCTGAGTCAGATGTGCAGTTGGGTAACAGTCCCTTCCCACGCTTCCTCCTTAAGAGCCAAGTCAGAGGTAGGTAGCAGCCCTCTCCACCACTTCCCTCTAAAGAGCAGAGTCAGATGTACACTTATGTAACAGCCCCTTCACACACTTCCCTCTAAAGAGCTGAGTCTGAGGTGTATATAGGTAGCAGCCCCTTCCCACGCTTCACTCTTGAGAGCTGACCTAGATGTGCACTTGGGTAACAACCCCTTCCCATGCTTCTCTCTTAAGATCCTTAGTCTGAGGTGTATTTAGGTAGCAGCCCCTTCCGATGCTTCCCTCTTAAGAGCAGAGTCAGATGTACACTTAACAACCCCTTCCCACACGTCCCTCTTAAGAGCTGAGGCAGAAGTGCAATTAGATGGCAGCCTTCTCCCACACTTCCCTCTCAAGAGCTGAGTAAGATGTACATTTAGGTAACAAACCCTTCCCACGCCTCCCTCTTAAGAGTTGAGCCAGATGTACATTTAGGGAACAACCACTTCCCTTGCTTCCCTCTTAAGAGCGGGATAGAGGTGCACTTCAGCAGCAGGCGCTTCCCACACTTCCCTCTTGAGTCCTAGGTGCAGGGTGGGGCACAGGCTTCTTAAAAATCTTCATGAAACCGGCAGTATATTGCCTTTTAAGAAGGTACTGAACCTTTGGCATCCTCTGTTTTGGTAATAAAAAATAGTACGGATTTTCCCATCTGTGTGTGACCTTCCAGTCTGTTTAGCCATGAATGAGGGGCACGCGTTCAGTTATGAGGAGGGTTCCTATATGTTATTGTATTGTATTGTATTCGTATTTCTATAGCACTTTCTACCCCTGACGAGGCGTCGAAGTGATTTTCGGCGAGTAGCACGCTACTCCGGAGCCCAAGAGGAATTAGTGGTGGATTAGTATAGGGAGATATGAGTTCAGTTTTAGTATTTTTATGAGTTAATTTGAGCAGAGGATATGTGAATTTCTTAGTTGGGTTGACTAGAGTTATGAAGGGATACAGGAGGGAAGAATCCATAACTGTTAATTGGGAGTTTATAATGATAGGATGAAGCTTGGGATGAGTAAAGGAGAGTTGGAGGAGGGAAGAGTCTGTGGAAAAGGTTAGGGAGATCATAGTACCAGGATGGGTTTTGGATGAGTCAAGGTGAGATATTTGAGGGAGAATATATTGGGGTTGTTTGGGAGATCATGGTAGTAAAGTGAGGTTTGGGTGAGTTAGATGAGGAAGAGGAGGAGGGAAGAGCTTAGGCAGGGTTATTTTGGAAAATAAAGTAGTAGAATGGGTTTGGGATTAGTGAAACTGGGGATGGAGGATAGATTGATAGAGACATGACATATGGTGATGGGTAGACACAGTAAAGCTTACAAGAGAGTACATTTATATTTTATTTATTTATAACTTTATTACAGATATATATATATACACATACACATTTTTAATCATTTTATTTTTCTTTAATTTATTTATTCATTATTTATTAATTCACTTTTTTTAAACTATAATTTACTTATAATTTGAGTTTTTTTATAGGTTTTATTTTATATATACACACACACATATATATGGAAAATGTCACTTAGCCAGTGTACATGTGTTTGTGGCATGTAGTGCTGCAGACCCGCATGCCGTGCACACACTCCGCCATCCAGTTTATGTACACTTTTTTAATTTAGAAGCACTATAAACTCGTTACTGTTCTTTAAGAGTGAGCTTAACAGAATAAGGGAGTCTACTGTAGTCCAAAAGTGAACGAGTGCATGGTATGTGCTTGTAAAGTAATACATATATATTCCTTCCCCAAACTCCTCTTTCAAATCCACCGAGCATCTTCACTGCTAACTGAATTTTTTATTGTTTTAGCTATTTTGGGATCTGTGCCGCAAAGGGGTCAAATGATTGTAGGAAGCACTAGAGATATATTACACAGCTGTGGTCAAGGGTGACCCACACAACCAGTCCTTGCCCACAGTGAACCACTGAATGGTTCTGACACTGGGACAAGCCAAGGCACTACTGCTCGTCTTGCCTCACAGTGGAGATTAATTGGGACTGGGTTGCCCTCGCACCCCCTGGTCTGTCACACCCCTTGCAACGCATCTATGTCTATGGGACTTTGGCTACATTGCAGGGAAGAAGGAGAAATTAAAAGGCCAGGCAAAAGCAATGCAGAATGACAAAGTGAATGAGCAGTATGTTGTCACTGGTTACATTCATTACACGTGTTGCTTGCATGGCGTGATTGCCTTTGACACTAGAGTATTGACTCATTCTGCTGTTTTATCCCCCAAATTGAGCAGGAGGAAATACAGTTTAGCAGAGGTCAAATGACCAGCAACAGCACCTCAGACTGTCTGCTGGGTAAATAGGTCACATGACCAGCAACAGTACCTCAGACTGTCTGCTGGGTAAAGGGCAGAGGTCACATGACCAGCAACAGCATCTCAGACTGTCTGCCTGCTGGGTAAAGGGCATGCTATCAACCTAAGAGATGTGTAACCAGTTGGCAGAGCCCTTTTGCCACAGCCCTGCAACATCAATCCATATATCCATAGCTCAGTGATAAAGGCACTGCCACACAGCCATGTAAAATGCCCACTGTTGTATGAATCACACCCCCAACTTCAGGGCACAGGACACTCCACACCGCATAGGAGATAGACCAGAATATAACGCCGAAACTGAATGTAACTCAGCCTCCAATCTGTGATTAAATGTGTGAATGTGTGGAATGTTGTCAGCAGTCGTTTCCATCAGGTTCATAAACTAAGGTATCGTCTTTCACAAGCATCCATCGGACACAGAGCGATCAATCGATGTGGATTCCACTATACATTTTTGTTTGGAACATTGTAATGCCATTTCCAGCTGCATAGGGTGCAGAATTCTACGTTATGACGTCAGGAGGCTTACCAAAATAAATCATGTCACTTTCATCGAAAGATCACTTTACTTGCGTCTAGGAGGGAGAAGATTCCTTTCAAACCAGGCTGTATCCTTTTCGGATGCCTGGTTGGTTTAGGCTTTAAGTACTTGATTAAGAGAATCCAGTGTTACCTTCCTGAAATAATCTGCCTCGTTTGATGACCACGATCTTCTAGAAATCCCTGATTTCAAAATCACCTCTAAGGGGTGGGGCTTACTCTTTTAAAAGACCATGCCTCTGGAACACACTTCCAGTTGAAATGCAGCTCTCCCAGTCCCTACAATTTTGAAAACGTTTCTCTTTGCTCTCAGATGCTACTTAAGAACTTGGCCAACATATCTCAAGCACTAGGTGGTGTGTACAGCACAAGGGCTGCCAGTTTCAATTTATTTAGTTTGTGTGGGGTCAGCGAGGACAGGTAGACTTGACTTAACTGTGGTTGTGATTGGTAGCGGTCTGAGTGACCATGGCCTGTTCCAGGTAGGACATGATGTGTGTAGGTATGCAGGGTTGGATTGTGAGTGAATGCTGAAAAAGTAACGAAGGACTTGGTTAAAGGGCTGCATGTGAGTGACGTATGTCAGGTGCAGGGAAGTACAGACTGCTTACTAACTTGTCAACAGCTCTGACTCCCTTCCTGTGGTTTCCTGCCTCTGTACAACCCTCTTAACCGAAGTTAAAACCACATTTTGGCCAACAGTCATTATTAATCAAAGGATGTGCCGGCTATCAGCAACACGTCAGGCCAGAGAGTACAGCTGTTGTGGAATATTAACCATGCAACTTCAATTCCATGCAACTTCAATTCCTTCTCACCGGCAGAGATCACAAACACACATGGAAATTAATGTGTAATTAGATGCAGATTTACAAATCCCAGGTTGTCTTCATGTCCTGGTCGGACACGGGATGGCCTAATGAATCCTGTCTGCTTGAATTAGTCAAAACATGTTACATTATATGGGAAGCAGTGGCTGACATGGCAAGGGTGGACGCATTTACAGGCTTTTTTTAGGCTGGCAAAACCGGGTAAGCTCACAGCCAGGTTGATTCAAGAGCTGGTGATCCGACGATGACATGCTATGCAAGTGTCTCCCCCTTTTATAACTCTTCCCCTGTGCGGTGGCCATCTTTGTATGATCTGTTAGTGGACTTATTAGATAGCATCTTATGCTGGAGTTTCTCAGCCTTTCCTCTCTCTACCTGAAGAGATGATTATTATTCTTGAAGAATAAGTTGGTGCAGAGAGGCAAAGAAGCCAGTTGAACTGATGTCAGACTCCCACGAGAATATTAATGTGAAAAAAGATTACAGTAGACGTGCAAGTACTCTTCTACGCAGTGTGTGTATTCTAGACTAACAAGTATGCGTACTGTAGTATATAGTGTATATATTGTAGACTATGCACTGTGAGTTCTTACTCCAATTAATGTAAGTATTGTACTATATAGTGCATGTATTATAGAATGTGCATTATACATTCTTACTCCAGACAAGGTAAGTACTGAACTATATAGTGCATGTATTATAGAATGTGCATTATACATTCTTACTCCAAACAAGGTTAGTACTGAACTATATAGTGCATGTATTATAGAATGTGCATTATACATTCTTACTCCAAACAAGGTAAGTACTGAACTATATAGTGCATGTATTATAGAATGTGCATTATACATTCTTACTCCAAACAAGGTAAGTACTGAACTATATAGTGCATGTATTATAGAATGTGCATTATACATTCTTACTCTAAACAAGGTAAGTACTGAACTATATAGTGCATGTATTATAGAATATGCATTATACATTCTTACTCCAAACAAGGTAAGCTCTGTACTGCATAGTGTATGTATTATAGACTATGCACTATGCGTTCTTACTCCAAACAATGCAAGTAATTTACTACATAATGTACATGTTATAGAGCATGTACTGTGTTCTGTACCCCACACAATACAAGTACTTTACCTCATAGTGTATGTGTTATATAATATGAAGTATGTGTTCTGTGCTGCACACATTGCAAATACTGTACTGCATGATGTGTGCATTATATACTATGCACACATTCTTACACACAATGCAAATACTGTTCTACATAGTGTATGTGTAATATACTATGATTAAGACCCCCAGATTTCCGTTTTTACTGTTTTTTTACAGTTAAATATGGACAAAAACAGTGTTTCCTGTCTGTATTTATTTTTAAAAGCAGAAAAAGTCTGAAAATTGTGCTTCGAAAGAATGTCTTTCCGTGCTGTCTGTTGTGAATTCCGAGACAACATATGAGCAGACAGACAGTATGGGGAGTTAAAAAAAAGGATTAAGATATCTTTAAATACAGCATATGTTAAAATATTTTTGTTGTAAATTGTTAATATTCACCTATGGGTGAGGGTTTTGCTATATTTGGCTGCTGAATCTGCTAAAATGTGACAGGCATCAAAGTATGAGTGCGTGTTTATCAGTTAAATAAATGTGGAAATGTACCATTTTTTACTCCATGTATTCGCAAACCACAACATTAATATGAATAAATACTAATAAGATGGCCAACAAATGAATCTTGATAAATAGAGACAGAAACGTAAAAAAAAAAAAAAAATAACATAAAACCAGGAGCCCTAACTATGATATATGTGCTCTTGACTGCACACATTAAAAATACTGTACTACATGATAAGTGTTTTATATACTATGCGCTGTGTCCCGTACTACACACAATGCAAGTACTGTACTACATAGTGTATGTGTAATATACTATGATGAATGTGTTCAGCGCACACTGGAAGTACTGTTCTATATTGTGTATTATTGACTATGTACTTTTGTTATATCTACTCTGCATGGGGCAAATACTGTCCCACATACTGACAGACTATGCACTATGTGTTCTCTACTCCATACAATGCAAATACTGTACTACATAGTGTACGTATTATAGACTAGGCACTATGCATTCTGTACTCCATACAGGGCACGTATTGTACTACATAGTGTATGTGTAATATTCTATGATGTGTGTGTTCTGCACTGCACACACTGCAAGTACTGTTCTCTATTGTGTATTATGGACTATGCACTGTTGTCTTATCTGCTCTACACAATGCAGATACTGTACCACATACAGTATACATGACAGACTATGTACTATGTGTTCTCTACTCCATACAGTGCAAATACTGTACTATATAGTGTGTGTATTATAGACTAGGCACTGTGCGTTCTGTACTCCACACAGGGCAAATACTGTACTACATAGTGTATGTATTATAGACTAAGCAATATGCATTCTGTACTCCACACAGGGCAAGTACTGCACACTCCTCAAGTACTGTACTACACAATATATGAATTCTAGACTATGTAGTAGGCGTTGTGTACTACACAGACTTCAGGTAATGTACTACATATTGTATCTGTAAGCGACTGTGTTGTATGTGTTCTGTACCACACACACTTCAAGTACTGTACTACACGGTGTATCTATAATAACCTATGGAGTATGTGTTCTGTGCTCCACAGAGTGGAAATAATGTAGTGTTGCGTGTACTTTCGGTAGCATGGCTATTCTCACTGTATACAGTACACAACAGATTTTACTATACTCCACACTGTGTACCTAGTGCAGAGTACCAGTTACTGAGCCAAAGTTCAGACAACATTCTCACTGCAGGTACGGGTGGACGGGCAAACCCTGAACGTAAGGGGTTGTAGCCATGTAGTGAGATACAATCCCAATACAGAAATGTGCCTAGAGGCATGTTAAAGTAGCACCTGACAGTGTTCATAGTGCAAGCTACACAGAGCATGTACGGTTCAGTACACAGAGTTCACGCCATATCGTACACAGTGCATGTACAGTTCAGTACACAGAGTTCACGCCATATCGTATACAGTGCATGTACAGTTCAGTACACAGAGTTCACGCCATATCGTACACAGTGCATGTACGGTTCAGTACACAGAGTTCACGCCATATTGTACACAGTGCATGTGTTGGCAGGATGGCTCTGCAAGTTAAACACTTGTCACTCACTAAGTCCCTGATCAGAACTTCATAATTTGAACCTTGGCAAAGCCTATTCAGTCTTCGATCGTTCTGAGGTCAGTAAACTCGATTTCATAAAAAAGGGTAATATGAGTAACGGTGATGCCAGGGCTTAGAGTCGCAAAACTGTGGTGTGAATGTTGAAAGGCAAGCCCACGAATGAGTGAAAGTGATGGGTGTGGTTAAAAAGCCCACAATACTTACAACATGTCAAAGCGCTTACGCGCTCGACCTAAAAAAGGCTTTGCCAATTTAGAAACCGAGTTTCCCAGTTTGGGGACAGATAACAGCCATAGCTTCAACATCCCTGGCACCAACATAGTAATACTGATAATGTCTACCCAAATGCTGCACGGTTTATTATTCTAATATCAGCTTTAAATATTTTTTGAAGTTAAACAAATTTTCTTCTAACATCAGCTCATAAGTTATGAAAATACACACATTTTAGTTTCGAATACAGTTTTCCAATTTGGTTAAACATCATATATATATTAACTCAACCAATCAAAAGCTTCTAGTTTAGGCTGGGATGTACAGAGGAGAGCTAAAAGGAAGCTGGAGAGCTACTGGTAGCTCACGACCTACTCGTTGGAGAAGGCTGCTGTCTACCAAGTAACCAGTTGAACTACTCAGTGCAAGTAAACGGTACACTGCTTGGACTTGGCAGTATTTGCACCATATGCTGCAAACTGTACGAAGAGTGAAATCTACCAAACATAATGTACAGTACACTATTCAGTACACAGTTCAGGTGCATGCAGTACACACGCCTAAATACATGCACTTTGTGCAGTGTATGTGATGTATGGTGCACCGCTAGTTCACTGCACTGTACACAATATTCATGTTTATGTGTAACATCGCCTCTGGTATACAGTACAGTGCAGCAAATGCGAACTCGTGAGTACACGTATGGCACGTCACACATCACATGCATGTACACTAATCTGTGCATGCACGATCATGGGTGTTTTGGGATGCTCTTGTGCTGTACCTTTTACTTTCATTAGTACATCTATCTCCACTGAGTTCCTAGTTTAAAGAAGAAGTGGGGAACTGAATTTGTGTCCAGAATCTGAACTGGGAGGGTTAGTTTCCTTGCGAAATGACTCAGTGGCTCATTTAACCTCTTTTAGAAGAGGAGGAAGGAGCACAATCAGTTTCCACTTCTTTTCACACTACTACTGATGGAGAGCTAGTGCAAAGTATACTTGATTCTTTCTTTGCCCTCACACTCACCATCATCTTTTAGTTGGTAGTAATTTTGAGTGCAAAACATTAAAAAATGCAGAAATAAGGCATTCAAAATTAGTGCAAAAAATGTATTATGTTCTGGTTCTCCATAGTGCTTTCAGAGTCTGGAGACCCTTCACAGTGCAGAGGTTCTCGTTGGCTCCAGCTGGTCCTGGAGGCTGGTCACAGAAGGTCTGTCTGTGCAAAGCATGAGTGATATTTAGTAATGGTTGTAATAGTTAATTGAATGATAGCAGTGCTTAATTTGTGCTTGTTGTTTCCGGTGCTGAGCACCAGCACTTATTTTTCAGGCCCGGTGCTTATTCTTCTGCCTCAAACATTTCCTGAGAGTAAAAGAGACATGTAGGAATGATGGAGGAAGACAAAAACGAAAAAGCATCACAAAGTGAGAAAGCAGAAAGCTGCAAGAGTGAGCTGAAGGGGCAGAGAGTGGCTGTAAATGGATTAAAGAGGCCCGAGATGGCTTCAGGATTACGCTGCCTTAGTATTTCGTGCTCGCACATTGAAATGCAGCAGCCACGTGTTTAATGGGAGAGCTCTGGGCACCTGCACGTTTTTATTTACAAATTAAGCACTGAATGATAGACATGGCCTGTGAAGTTTTTCGTGTGCTCTGTGTATAGATGTTTGCGCCAAAGGACTTTGCAGACCATGGGTTCCATTGGGGTTCACTGCTGCCCTTTGCTTCGCCTCTGAGACTTTACTTTTCAGCAGAGATCATTAAAACGTGAAGCAGCTTGAATGCAGTGCGGTGTCTGTGCATGTGTGGATTGTGGTATATAGGGGTGCTTTTGGGATGAGAATGGCATATATGTGGACTCGGTGTCATGTTATGTATATAAGGAGGTGGCGTCTGTCTAATGTATTCTTTTAGTTTAGAGAGGAGAGTAAATATTTGTGAAATGTTAATGCATCTGGGCTAGGTGGTGGTAGGGGAGTTTGTTGCTGCCCCCCTGGTAAATTGGAACAGTGTTCATGTATGTGATGTGTAGTGTTATATGTTCAGGGGGAGGGGTGTTTCTTGGAGATGGCTGTTGTTAGGAGAGTTGTGATGGCAGACTTCAAGGCATAGCTGTGCAAGAGTGGATACGTGTGAGTTCCTATCTCTGCATGGTCTGCTCTTTGTCAGACTGTCCTTTTCGAGAGTCACACATACAAACGAAACACACAGCTGACATTTATTTATGGTAAAACATTGAAAATAACAATAGCGCTACCATGAGGAATAGGCAGGCTACTGTGTCTTGTGCTGTCTGCATGTGGGTTGTTTAAGTTAGCTTGTTCTGGGTGTGTCAAGCATGTAGGTTGATGTGATGATTGGATGTGCCAAGAGGGGGTGGGGGGCACGTTTGTGTCACAAGGTCTGCCTGTCCAGGTATGTTGTTGAAGAGAGGAGGACCTGTCCAGTCAGTGCTGTTGAGAGTTAGGCGATGGGTTACTTGGTAGCATATTGGAACCATGTTGGATGCATGTTATCAACACTGCCTTATGGTGCGTTTTTCTGGTGATTGTGTGGTATTTCTTGAAGCTGTCTGTTGTCAGCAAGGTGGTGGTCAACAGATACGCTTATCTTTGCCACACTGGATGATTGTGTCATTTTCTGCCAAACGATTTCGTGCATTATTTCCTATGTTAGTCACATTTGTGTAATAAAATGCAAAGACAGAGGACATTGGGTGCACACAGGAAGTTCGGGCCTTCTTACTGATGGCGGAACTATCTGACCACTCCTAGACTCCTTGTATTGCCTCAGCTTTGCTTGTAGATAGGCAATACGCTATTTTGGTCTAGCTGTTTTTAAGGAAAGTCATCCACTAGGGTTCTGAGACGTCACTGATGCAACTTCATGGTCAACATTAAAAATCATGACGGCAAGGCAGTGCTTAATTTGAGCAAGTGGTTTCCGGTGGGGGGCACCAGCACTTATTTTTGGTGGCAGCACTTATTTTTCTACCTCAAGCGTTTACTGCGAGCAAAAGACAAATATGAGAAAGACGGAGGAAGAGAAAGACGGAAAAACGAACAAAGGAAGAAACCAGACAGCTGCAAGAGTGAGCTGAAGGGGCAGGGAGTGGCTGTAAAGGGATTAATGAGGCCAGAGATGGCTTTAGGATTACGCTGACTCAGTATACTGTGCTCGCACATTTAATTGCAGCAGCCTCTGTTTTAGAAGAGAGCTTTGGGCTCCGCAAGTTTATTTACATGTAAGCACTGGGTCAAGGGTTCTGTGACGTCACTGATGCAACTCCATAGTCAAACTTAAAAATAGTGAGAGCAGGGGTTCTCTGACATCACTAGTGCAATTCCATTGTAAACGATAAAAATCATGAATGCATGGATTTTATGACATGACTGATGCAACTCAGTTGTCAGCGTTTAAAATAGGGGTTCTGTGACATCACAGATGCAACTCCATTGTCAACATTAAAAATGATGAGAGTGCATCCGAAGAGACAAGTCGTGCAAATGCAGCATGATAGAAAAGTTCTGATAGATGTCTCTGAAGACACGCACCTTCTGTTAGAAGCTTTCTAAACTCACCCTTCTGCTTCCTACCTCCTTTCACAGGTGGGGGACCGTATTGATACCTCCAACCAAATAGCCAAATAGTTCACACTGGTTCCCATCTATAATCCTCTCACCTGGAGGAGCGTACTTAATTTTTACAGTAAACAAAGCATACTGAAACATCCTGCGATAGAGAAGATAACAATTCTCAAGCCGTATTTATTCACAACCACATAAACATGACATAAAAAACATCATCACATTTTCTGTATTTTCTTTCATCCTTAATTTTCAATATTCATTTACAATATGCATCTCAAGTCATAGTTTAGGTTATTTAAAAAGGAGTCATGGTTGTCCACCCACCAGGCACCTGTGGCATCGACTGTAGACTGGGGCCGTGTTACCCCACAAACAAATTATGCTTCAGAAGGCGAGACACACCTGCCCCCTCAAGATGGAGGGGGCACGGGCCAGCATGAAAACTGTCCCCCAATCCAACCATGCCAGAGCTAACCCTAAGCAAGGGATCCCCCCCTGGCACCTGATGGGGATGGTCCTGGGCAACCGGGCCATACATTGGTCCCTTGGCACAGTCTCCATCCCCCCAAATTCAAATTTGCACCTTCTGTTAGAAGCTTTCTCGACTCACCCTTCTGCTTACCACCTCTTTTCAAAAGTTCTTCGTGGAGTTCACCACGCAGACGGCACCCAAAACACATCTATATTCAAGAAAAATGCTTAAACCCCAAGCCCTTTAAACTCTTGAAAGAGTGCTGCCTTGGTGCGTGACAGGCTTTGAAAAGAGGATTTTGATGCGAAATGTGGTGGGCGTTTTAATGAACATGTGCATCGCCACATCTGCCTCCTCGTGCGAAGAATCCCTAGGCGCGTGCTGTCCGACAGGTGTGCTCTGTTAAGGAAGAAAACAGGAGAATGATTATGTCTAATGTTTATTCATTTTATTGGAAGGTGGGGGAGATCGTGTGGGTGGGGGGGCACAGAGGTTTTCGCTCCATCTCACTTGTATTTGCTGTTAATGTCATTTTTCAAGGCAAATGGTATAAATTCTTCAAAAGTGAAACTTCAAATGATTGCAATTTACTCAGATTGAATTCTAGTGAAAATATATGTCCAATGGCTTTTGTTGTTAGTGGGTGCACCGCCCACCTTCTGTTCTCTGAGTCATCGGTTCGGAAGGACAGAGTGCCCCAGATATATTTATTTTGTGAAACTCGGTTTTCAGAGTACATATACTTCTACTGTCATTTCTGGTTGGAGTTTGCAATACATCTTTTGAGTCACGAAAAGTTCCCTGGATACACAAACCAATTCTTCCCGGCAACAATTGCTAATTTTCAGTTTGGCATTAAGCATTTCTCAATCGGCCTGCACTAACAAATGTCGAGTGTGAGTTTCACTTGAGGAGAGACCAGCAATGATGGATTTGTGTAGGGTAATCTAGTGGTACTCTAGTCACTGGAGGGCTCGCCCACAGTGCAAAGGATTTATTAAAAAGTTTGCCAAAACTGTAGAACATGGGTACTCGCAAACATTTTCCCTGGGGCCAAAAGGTTTTGACTGAGATGTGACCGAGGGCTGCATTGATAATACAAGGGTGGCGGTTGGGGGCTTAAAACAAGGAAAGGGGGAGGCAGTGCCTGTAAGGTGGGTGTAGGTAGGGGAGGCGAAGCATATACATACATAGGCTGGATTGCTTATTGAGAAACCAGAAAACCTGGGATTATTCCCAGCTTCCCTATATTGTGTGATCCTAGGCAATTGTTTAATTTCACTATCCCTCCTTATTCTTCGTTATCATATATAAAAGGACATTGAAATAATTGAAATACAAGACTTCTGTGTGTGCATTGTACAAAAACTTCTCCTGTGTTTGATTTAATAAACTGTTTTATTACTATACTATTATAGGATCCCAGCCCAAAATGTGCACTTAACAACTGACTTGCATTATTTTCAGGGTGTTGGAGGGAGGGGGCAGAGAGAATGAATGTAAATTCATGTTTGAGAACTATTGCTTAAAAAAATACTTCTCAGTGCACTGGTATAAAGTGATGTATTAGGGGGAAACGTTTTTCGTGTTAATGAACTACACTCTTTGAACTTTGAAAATACCTTATATTTTTACACTTTTGCTGCAAGACTTCTTTAAGAATAAAGGTGTTTCTTAAAGTTAGGCTGTGCAGGACAAGCTAGTTATGACCTTTCATGAACTTCAATTAAGCTTTAAATACAGGATTGCCTATCTATTTAACAGTGAAGAAAACAGCAGCCCAGTGCTGCTCTTGACCTGGGGGCCACATGTAAAGGTCAGGAGGGCCGCATGCGGCCCTGGGCCTTACTTTGGGCCAGATGTAGCAAAGGGTTTTACCCATTCTATGTCTATGGGAAAATGTGTTCGTACATATGGCCCTTTGAGTATCACTGCGTAGAAGAATTTGCAGATTTTGTGCTCCACACAAGTGCAAATACTAATATTTTTTGCCCATTCCTTGCCTTTAAACTCTCGAAAAAGGTGATTCTCTTGAGCCTTAAAAAAAGCAGTAGGCGCACAAGTACGTGCTTTTTTGGAAGGCAGTCCCATTCATAATGACAAGGCCGGTTTTCGCCCTAAGGATCCAAAATGTATATTGTTGGATTACTCATGACCTCTGCATGGCTGATGATACAAATAATGCTTGCACCCTGACCCTGCTCGATCTGTCAGCAGCATTTGACACAGTAGATCACAGTATTGCGATCTCCCAGACCTCTTCCTGCAAGGTGGCGGATACAGTTCTGGATGTTCTTTGTTTATTAAGCACATATCCCACAGAGCAGCTCTAGACCACTTTATGTCTTCTCTAATATTTTCAAATACTCTGCTTTCTCAGAATTCAACTTTGTTCCCCTATCTCTTCAGCAACGCGCATGTCCAGCCCTCTTGCTGGACTAACTATAAGTTTTGGTGCAGAGTTTATACTTACACTGATGGCACCCAACTGATTATTCACATGGCGGGAACCCCAGGAAACTCAGCAAATCTGAAAGACCGCCTTCGCAATGTGAAACAAGCATTGGCAAAGACAAATAGGTCTTGCATTTGGGATCTGTTGGCTTTGCCTATAGTTTATAGCCATGCTGCACAGCATGGCTATACTGCTAAAAAAAAATGGGGCTATGGAGAACTAGTCACATCGTTTTGTAGGTGTGTGCACCTTGCATGTGCATACCTACAAATTGAACCAACCAATTTTTTGGAAGTACGGGTTCTAGGGAGCAACATGGAGGGCCAGGGTGGGGAAAAGCAACGTAGGGGCAGAAGCAACACAGAGGATGGGTAGGGAGAAGAAACAATGGGAAAGAAAGCTACAGAAGGGAAGCACAAAAAGTGGAGGGCAACATGAAGTGCAGGAAAAAGCACACAGGCAACAGAGAGAAACATGGAGGACAAGGGAGAGGAGAACATGAGAAAGACAGCTGGAAAACACATTGACGCTTCTGTATTACTTAACCCAAAAGAAAAAAGTAGTGCTTGAAAAGCAAGCAGTGGAAGCACAGACATCAGCAAATCAAAAGAGAAGAATCTACGCCCATGGGAGGGACAAACACAAGATTGTCAAATTGGGACACAAATAAGAAGCAGGCAGATAAGAGTGACAGGAAAGCCAACCAATGCTAAGCAGAGGATGGGTTGGCAGCCCCTGTATGATCTTGGTAATCTCACAATATGTCTTTAGCAAACAGCCAGCTGTGCTCTCTGGCAAGCATGACGTAAAAATGGATGTGCACTAACTGCTGAACAATATGGACTAAAACTGATGGCCGCAGGATGTTCTCATCTCTGGCATATTTTAATTAGTCCTTCACCTCAGGCTGTTCAGAATGCCAAGAGTTTGGAGTCAGAGTTGACTCGAAATTAAAGATGGGCATTTAAGTATCCTGGGTTATTTCTTTGTTTAGATCCCTGTTGCTTGAATTTAAACCTATCTGACCACTTCTATCAACTGACGGGACATAACTGGGTATAGCCACTGTGTGTGGTTGATGGCTGGATTATTGTAATGCTCTGTACCTCGATTTTACCAAAACTCTTGCACAAAGGGTGCAATCTATTCAAAATCAGACTGCCAAGCTCTCCATGTCTGAATCCATGCACAAGCATTTCCAGAGCTAAACCCATCCTCATGAAGTTCCATGCAACAACGTTGGTAGGCCAGGACTTCCAGAGCGTTGAGAAGGACCTGATGAGAACTTCTTTGAGATAAGGGGGGCTCTTATTGGGATTGGCAGATGTGCAAAGGTACACCATGGATTGAAGGTTCTGATCGGCTGCTTGAAGTTAGGGGATTATTGTAAATCTCCCAAAACGTTAAATTAGTTTTGGCAAGTAAAAAACCCTTCTGCTGAAATACCTGGCTGTTTTGTTGAAATCTACCGCGCAGAAGGAGTACAGGTATGGCATCAGGTGTCCCCAGTTTGTAAACCACGTCCTGGAGTCTGTGCTACAGGGGTCACTAGTATTAACATAAGGTGCTTTAGGTCGAAAGAGAGATGTTATTTCTAGTATTAACTACATGTTATTTTTAGTTTTTGTCTTCACATTCCTGGGAAGTTGCAGGCTACCTTCACAATCTGAAAGCCTGACTACCTTCGAGGGCAGGGAGTCCTGGCCCATGGGGGCAGAGCACTCACATCAAGAGCACGACCTGGCAAATGAGACCGTAGTAGGCTCAGAGCATCTCCCCAGCAGCCCAAAGCACGTGTAATTCATTAGCTCTCCACGAGGCAATGGGCCTAGCCTGACAGGGCGAGCAGGCTGCTCCTCATTCAAGGCAGCCTTCCTCGTGGCCACGCGCTCTCATCGGACAGTCAGTCGTGATACTGCACAGCTTGCCTGAGCTGTCTTTTGCTCGCCATTTTGAAACCATCTTGGTTCCTTAAGCCTTCTTGGCTGTGTCCTCTCTTTATACCGCTAGTTATAAAAATCTCACCCTTCTTGCACAGATTATTACTGAGGCCTTTCCTTTAAAAAGTCATTGTATTTGTTTTTTATCCTGCAAACAATTATTTGTTTACGTAAGGAAAATATAAAGACTTTGTCAAGGTTAATTTTAAATTAAGTTTTTGGGAGGTGAGGATGCGGGTATTGACTTTATAGCAGGAAATGACACCGTGTCACAAGAATCTGTTTCCACTGATCCTGTTCAGCCAACAGCACTTTGAATTCTGGGACACGTAGTTTCGCTTTGCCAAACACAACCGTGGGCTTACAAGGCCCATCATGCATAATCCTTTAGGTTAGAAACAGGGGACCTGCTGAAGGTCACCCTGGGGTCATGGCGCCAATGGTGTTTTCTTGGTTGCTTGCTTGATGGAGCATTCAAATAATTTGCAGATGCAGAATCATTCAGGCTAACCTATTAATACGGAGGTAGATGGTTAAAATGGTTACCTTCCACCTAAAATCAAAAGGCCTCTGTTGTGGAAATGTCAGGTGCCACCAGTCTTCGGAAGCTGTGCTACTTTTGGCCTCCATGTCAAGCTCATTGAATGTCAAGAATGAGCGTGTGATTTCCTAGGTCATGCTTGTAGTTGGTGGAAGGTCTATTGGCGCAAGTCTGGTCTTTGAGCCATCACAATGACTTCACTGTTGCATCTAAGAGACTCTCCACTGAAGCCTTCCCTTGGGCAGTTGCATTTTATAGAGTGTGTGCGATGGGGTGGTTGCCCCAGCTGGTTGCGGAAGGACATAGGGGAACGGTGGGGAAATCTTCTACATTTAACCATCTTCTCCATCAACAGCTTCTGCAAAGATCTGCATACAAAAATCCAGCTAGTTCTGTAGTATATCTCGGCTATTTTTACTCCTTGATGGCAAGTTCAGGGTAATGCCATATTATCTCTTAACATAGAACAACTGTACCCACCAAGTGTGTGTTTTTTACACACTTTGCTGACAACACATGACTGACTTTGATGTTGCTGTAATCAAAAGAACTAAAGCAATAAAGCGTCAGATGACAGGATATAGTTCAAATTGTCGGGACACCTAGGTTTGTCCAAATCACCTTGAATATGATATCTGACTCTAAGATCAGTTTCTTTTCTAGTATTACACCTGCCCAGAACCGGGGCCCCATGTTCCATTCTGACATCACATGCACCAGTGTCCCTTCCTCCTCTTTACGTTGCCACCATTTATGAGGTCCATATGAGGTTAGGTATCAGGCAGTTTTTGGTTTCTATAAAAAAAGAATATTTTTTATTTCAAAGGATGATTTGCATATTGTTAGTTAGGTTTTACAAACCACCTGCCTTCCGTGGGAAGGAGTAGGGATATTTTTTAGGACTGGCTTGACAGTGCAGCTGTCACAAACCTATAGTTGCCAGTTCTTTAAAATACACATATGGTGGGCCGTTGCTCCACCCAGAGGTGTATACGTCTCTCACCTAACACAATTGGCAGTTTGGTGTATAACTCTGCCTTCTAGGTAGTAGTTCAATTGGAATGCATGAGGCACAGTTTTACATCTGAAAAGTAAACTCAATGACCACATTTTGTCACATTTTGTTCTTTACCTCTTATGTGCTTTCTGTACAGAAAGCGATGTGTTGTTGCCACATATTTCCAAGCAATGATAAAGTCAATAAGTCTGGCTTTAATGTGCAAAACACGTTTCGTGCATGAAACACATGTAAGTAGCATTGTGAATGCCCAAGTTAGAAAATTACAGCCAGGCCTGTTGGCTCTATCAAATCTTCCTGAGTTACGTCATTTTCAATTTCGTATTCCCACATTGCTGTATCCATTGCATCTGAAACAAGCAAATAGTTTTGGCTTTTGTTTCGTGAAAGAAACAAAAGCTAAAACTATGGGCCTGATTTAAAGTTTGGCGGAGGGGTTACTCCATCACAACGGTTACAGATAATCAGTCCGCCAAAATCTAAATCCCATAGGACATAATGGAATTTATATTTTGGCAGACGGGATATCCATCAGTCACTATTGTGACTGAGTAACTCCTCCGCTAAACTCTAAATCAGGCCCTAAATTCCTGTTTGAAAACATGAGTAATGAGTAATTGAGTTACGACATTTGTAATGTGCAGCAGGTCCTGGAGTTAGGTCAGTAGGTTTGTATGCAGCTGCAGAGATCTGGGTGTAACCTGCAGGTCTCAGGTTCTACAGTGAGAAAGCTCAAGCAGTTAAGGCATCTACTGCTGTGTCTATCAGCAGACTCCTACAGTGAACATGGGAACTTAAACAATGGCATAGTTCCCTTTAAGTGCATTATAAGGGGGAATTGAAACTTGGTAATTCTCAGTCCGACCCAGAACCACGGCAGCCTGTAGGGCTGCTCTGTTTAATATGCCCCTTCGCCTTGAATCTGCCAATGTCTGCAACCACCTTGGACTTTGCATGCGACCTACCCATGCATGTGTCTCTGAACCTTTCCTTCCGGTTCCAAGTTCATGTTTTTCTGCCCTGTCATCGAACTCCTCGCTGGCAGCCGTCTGAAGCTGCAGTCCCAAAAGAAACATTGGGGGTGGAATATTTCAGTCTTACAGCACTTGACCTTTCTGAAAGTCATCACATTTATTTCACCCGGAGGCTTTGGCCACAGGTTGGCTCTTGAACCGGAAGTGCTAACGCCTGCTCTTTGGATTGCCTGAACCCAGTTCATTGTTAACACTGCACCTTCTTGTAGTTTCACAACAGCTCCTTCGCCGGTGGCCTAGGGGGGCTGCACACTCGGGGTTGGGCGCTTCCTGTGGGATGCGGTCTTCTAGGCCCTTCAGCCGGAGCCTCCGGAAGAGGTTGGCACCGCAGGGCGATTAGAGGCATCGGGAGTGCGAGGGATGCGCCGCCCTCCAGCCCTCAGGTTGATTCCAGGCCAGTGAGTCAGGCCCTCCCTGCATTCCAGGGGCTTTTCAGCCCAACCCGGCTTTCGAAAACCACCAAGTGACATCACTTCGAGACGCTGGAGCTCTGGGGTCCCCCGAGCTCCGTCCAAAACCCACAGAGGGGGGATCCGAGGGAGCCCACATAGGCTGGGCGTCTTGAGGGGTGGGGGTTATGGGGTGTAATATCCCACAGCTCTGCACCGACCGGGTCAGCCAGGCCTCAGCTTTCCTTCACCTGAGCTCGTTTGCTTTTGTTGGAACTTGAAGCGGCCCGTTTCGTAAAAAGGTCTCTGAGAATTGCTGGCACACCCATTCTTATCCATAGCACGCTACAAAGATGACTAGCAGAATCAAAGTTATGCTACCTTCTAGAGCATTCCTGAATGACGTCATCATAGCAGGTTTCCAAAAAAAAAAAAAAAACATAATCAAGCAAAATAACATTGAGAACAACAGGTTTTTTTTTGCAATTACTTAGGGTGCTGGGCTTGGTAAAGACAAGTGTTTTTTCCTATACCGGATAGCCCAGTTCACATTAGCCAACACACACGTTAGCTGTTATTTGGTATTGCATACGGCACGTCTGCCACCCGTTTTGCCCCTGCCCTGTTTATGGTAGTTAGTTTTCCAACTTCGAAAGGACGAAAAACCTGAGTCTGCTTTGCCAGGATTCAAACCCCTATCCTCAGGAACACTGCATTTGTCAGGGGTCTACATTCTGCTCACTGAGCCACCCTGCCATCACCGCCAGGCCTATAACGAGTCTCTCCTAACCATCAAAATCAAAAGACCCCTGCATAACCAAGAGACCGACACCCCAGAAACTCGCGACAAAGGCACCAAGATTGAGAAAGTGCTCCTGTGCCGCACTGATGACCGAAGACACTGGGACACAAATGCTGACACTATTATTCTAGCGATGGCTCACTGACACAACAAAGGGAGAGGAAAGATCTTAACATATTTATTGGTGGCATTACAAAACTTGGCGAAGTCTCAAGCGTAACAAGAAGTAAAGCATCTCTATAGAGAGCAAGGGTCACAGTGTTGTTTATGTCTCTTGGAAGAAACAGGTGATGGCTGCTACTTCATTCAAGAGTTGTGAAGCTGCTTGAGATGAGTGGAGATGTTTAGATGCGCAGTGGGTGGGTTGCGGGTGTATCAGTTTGTTCTTGAGCAAACTGAAGGACTTTTAGGTAGGGTGATCATCTTGCTCGAGGTCATTGCAGACACTTTCACTGGTCCTAACTTTTCATGTGATTACCTATTGCATTCTGGGTATTGTAGTCTTGTTTTGCTTCCATTAAACTAATTAGACTGACGCACCTGAAAACAAACAATCCTAGGTGAAAAGTTCAGGACTGGAGACAATGTCCTTAACCCTGGGGTTAGGTCTTCTCCTGTGAGTCCAAGTTGTAGAATCACTGGTTTATGTCTACACGAAAGGCTGGCAGAAGGACATGTGCCACCTCAGGGAAAGATACATTTTGTAAACGCAACCCGCTGACATGGGGACACATTTACAGATTCTTGGGTCATAATGGTACTGCTGCTGACACATTAGCTACCTGTTTAGCTTTGCCATGCACTAGAACCATTGGTGTTTTTGTGTCTCAGCGCCAGGGTAGTTGATGTATAATTTGGGGTATCAGAAGGCCTGTGTCTCCATCCTCCAGTAACTAGAGTGTGTACCTGACCAGACCTTCTATATTGAAGATGGAGGGGGCACAACGGGGATCAGAGATATGGAACTTAGTCCCACCTAACTAGAGGTGCACAGTCGTTCTCATCCTTCCTTGTTTAGCTGCAATGCCTAATTTTTCGGTCTGGGGTTTGGCAACACCGTTCGATTTTTCTAAAATCATATGTATAACATACATATGGGTACTTTCAGCCAGCTCTCTTCATCCAGTGGTCTGTTATGGGCCAGATGTATCAAACGGCTTTACCCATTTTGTGTCTATGGGAAAATGCGTTCATACGTATGGTCCATTGTGTCATTTACATTTTCATATGCCCACGATTGCATACAGCAGGGGTCATCCCACTTCAGCCATTGGCTATCTTACCTGTGAGTCATGACATCTTGCCTTTTTACAAGGAGCGCGTCCACACAAAATATAGTTCATTTTAGTGCCAGAGACAACTATGGCAGTGCATGCTTTTGTCTGTGAAAAAATATTTTTGCTTAGACAGTTTCTTTTTTTAAATTTACAAGGGCCCAGCGACTTTCCCAACAAGTCTGTATTGTCACAAAGAGACAATTCACTTAAAGCGTGTTCAATATAAATATGTTTTACTAACAATATTAAGAGTACTGCACAAATGTTGTAAATGTTCTTATTAAATACATTTTGCACAATGTTGAATCTAATTTAAAGTCTTCTGAAATGTATGTATGTGGTATTTATACAGCCCAAACCTAGCCAAACGGAAGTGGAAGCCTGTACAGAATCAAAGACAAGCATAAAGTCAATGAATGGTAGCAGAGGTAGCTGGTCTGGGGACAGTTAATGCATTTTCTGTAGTGTTCTTTAAAGATGGGTTTTGACAACTTACCTAAATTGGAGCAGTGCTGAGGCAGGGCGGATGGACATAGGAATGTTGTTCCAGCTCCTAGTTGCATAGATGGAAAAGGCCTGCTGCATTGTTTATTATTTAATCACTTCTTTGTTTGCATTTCTGATGATATCCTGGCTGTGTTGAGAACAACTAGCAGTGATGAACTTGTCTGCAAGGTAAGCGTTGGCGCTGGTCATGATGCCTTTGTGAATGATGTGTTTTGAAGATGGTGGGGGTCAGCAAGGGGAGACAATGGATTTCCATGAGTATTGCGTTGATGTGATGATATTTCTTCAGGGAGATGAGATGTACTGCAGTGTGTACGACGCCTTTGAGGGATCCCCGTATAGAGTTTAGGAGGCTATGGAGAAGGGCGTTACCACCAGCCACATGAGAAAATATGAGGTCTTGGACAGCAGTTCTGAAGTTGCTTTCTGAAAGTAAGAGTTTCACTTTCTTTAGAGGAGAAAGCTGGTACTAACCCACCGAGGTTTTTTCGGCAATGTGTTTCTTGAGTGTGAGACTGGTGTCCAGGGTGAATCTAAATCACTTAGCATTCAGTGAAAGTTTGGATTTGAAGCTCTTCGGGTTCATGTCATCGAGTCAGTTTTATAATGTTTGTTGTTCTTGGCACCTATCACAAATTCTCTGTCTTGGTTGGGTTTAACTTCAGTTAGGCTCTGGCCATACATACCTGGATGACGTGCAGGCAGTGTTTGAGGCATTTAATGTCTGAAACAGAGGAGACTTTTTAAGTAGAGTTGAGGTTCATCATAATATTGGTGAGTCTTCGTGCTGTTATCAGTGAGTAGAGCATTAAGTGACTCCATGTAGAGGTAGAACCTCCACAGGCGACTGGAATCTTTTGAGACCTGTAGGCGCCCATCTGAACAAACTGGTGTTGTTGGAAAGGTAGGCGGAGAACCAGTGAAGGACACTGCCAGTGAATCACATTCAACACTCCACAGTGTAAATGAGGGTGGGATGGCAGACTGTGTCAAAGGTAGCTTAGAAGTTCAGCAACATCAGGAGGTATGAGTCATCTTCATCTGTGGCCTGCAAGGCATCATCTACGATGTGTAAGGTAGAGATCTCCATGCCGCAGTGTGAGTTAAAGCCAAACAGGTGGTCATGCAGAAGATGGTTAGCATTAATGTGATATTGAGGTTAAAACATGGCTTATGTTTATAATGATCTTGCCAATGAATAGCAGGTGAGTCATGGGCTGGGTGTTGGCAAGGCCACCAGTGTCGTGTGTAGCTTTCTTAAAGAATGAGAGGATCTGGCCTGTCTTGAGAGATTCTGGGAAGATGCCTTCAGTGAGGGAGGCATGGACAGCGGTGAGTAGGGGTGAGAGAGTGTCCTCATAAAGAACTTTGATGAAGGACGAGGGTAAGACATCATCTTTATGAGATGAGGCTATAAGGTTGAATGAGTAGGTTAACAAGATCTGCAAGACATAGCGCCTTGAAGGATGACGATTGTGTAATTTTGTGGGAGTGAAGTATGCTTGGTGTTGTTGATGTGGCATCTGATCAGTATTTTTTCACTGATGAAGGTCAATGGCACTGCACTTTTCTGTGGAGCGAGGACTACGCTGATACGGCATACGTTGTTACAGTGCTTGATTGTCTTGAAAAGTTTTTTTCTTCTGTGGGTTGCTTCATTGATGGTGTTGGTATAGTACTTTGCTTTGGCTGACATGATGAGCTGTCTGCCTGTTGCGAGGATGGACTTCAGTATCATGAGGTCATCAGGTTATTTTTTTCTTCCATTCCAATCTACTTTCCACCTGACAGTAACCCCCACTTGTTTGGTCAGAGAGCACAAACATGGGTTTAAGGCGCTGAAAGCAGTGAACGGTAACTGCGTTTTAGTGGATCATAGACAGGAAGTGGAACGAAGCGCAACGTTCCTCGCCACAGTATAACTGCTTGCAAGCTGCCTTTCCTGGAGGTTAGCTGAAACTCTCCATGCAAGGCGAATAAATTGACAAGCCCCTCAGGATATGTAGGATACAAATATAGAATTAAAAGTGACGGTATTGTACAATGTTTCTTGTCATTTCAGTTTCGAGCCTGTAGGCTGCCCTTTAATGCTCCTCCCAAAACAAAATTTGAGAAAAATAGAATGTAAGTAGTGACTTTACTATACAGTTCAGTTAATGGTGGCAGTTTGCTTTAAACTACGCCGTATAATAGATGAATAGGGGTCCCAGTTTTCCAATTTCACAAGTCTTTACACATATCTACTGAAATAATTTTTCTTTTTTGCCTTTTGAGTGGTTGGTCTCCGTCCTGTCATTTATGACTTTCAGGTCACAATCGATGGAGACGTCAAGCATGGGGAAATGAAAGGAAAGGGATAAGGGATCTGTAAGAATGACCGCTTCAATGTATTTATTTATATATTTATGCATTCTTATAAAGCACACTCAACCTAAGAGTATCCTTGGGCTGTACATGGAAGCAGGTGAAGCAAAGACCCCAACAATACAGAGATCAGATGAACTAGTTACAATAAACCAACATTTACGTAAAGAATTCAGTAATCTGCACCAAAGGGTTGGAGAACAGATTTCATTTTTTTTTATAATAGCAGGGGCGGCTTCTCCGCTAGGGTGGAGGAGCGTCGCCCCCTGCCAACAGCAGGAGCTGCAAAACGTTTATAGAAGCAACATAATAAATCTTGTTTTTTATATTGTTTTTGTAAAAATGGGTGGGCCACAAGCATGACGTGGACGGAGGGGGAAGTGCGCAAGTATGTTTGGACGGCCGTCTTGGGCCAGCCAAATATACATGCTCGCTGTGGTCTCTCCAACCCAGCAACACACTGCCAAAACAGGCTCCCAGTCAATGCTAACACTGCTTTGAGTAGCGTCAGGATTGGCCGGAAGGCAGGCTGGGAACCTGTGCCTGCAGCCTGCAGCGACGGAGCTGAGCAGATGGAGCGGCGTGGCACGGGAAAAAAGGTACGTTTTCTTTTTAATATATATTTTTTTGGGTCACCCCTCCACGTCACGCGCCCCTTTTCCCTCCCGCGATCCGCGACTGGAGAATACTACAAGAAATGGTGCCAGAATGGTAGAAGGTCGATTTTAATTTCCAGATCATGTGTCTTAGAATGCCCTCAGAAATTGGCAAGAAATTAATCTGTTGATTGGAATGGATCTTGGGTTCTGTCTCGAGAGAACGCAAAAAGAAAGTTTTGAAACCTCAGCAAAAAATCTACGATTATCGATAGGCCTCTTAGCTAACATTTACAGGGATTAGGTATGGAGCCAACTACTCCATAGTAGTGTACTTGGAAAAGGAGTGATAGGGTCTTACACAAACCTGAAGACCAGGACCTGTGGCAGACACGATAAAGGCAACACGTTGTGATCAAGAGAGAAACTCTTGTTAAACTAATGACAAATTGGGAAATTACACACAGTAAGTAGTGTGTGGTGTATCATAGCACAAATGGAAAGTGATAAGGACGAGGATGAGAGACACATTTGGTGGACATGGTCTAAATCCAGTTCTTTTGGAAAGAAGTTCCGGGACACGTTACAATGTCTTTGGTCTGTCATGTGGCAGCCATCCCCGAAGTGACCATCTTGGAACTAAGGGAATGGAGGATAGAAAAACTTCCCAAGAATGGCAGAGTACCTCTCACCCAGATGTTACTGGCTGCCACACTAGAAAAACAAGGTATCCCTCACATCTGACCGTTGTCCCTGGAGGCTGAGGAACACCCTTTCTGGCAATGGAAGTACTCACATAGTTCAGCAGAGTGGAATGTGATTCATTCAGTGCAACATGGAAACCACTACTAGATTATCTGGACGGTGAACCACAACAGTCTCCTTGCGTCATGACACTTCGGGCATTGAGACTAGTGAGATTCTTTAAAAAATCAGCAGAGGCTTAGTATTCTGCTGAGTGTTAAGGACTAAGGGCCAGATGTATGAAAGCATTTTGCATTCGTAAACGGTGTGAGTGCCTGTTTGCGAATGCAGAATGTATCAAATACATTCTGAACGCAATTTTAAGGAATCGCTAAAATAGCGATTCCTTAAAATTGCGACCCTGTTTAGAGAGTCACAAATTGCAACTCTCTAAATTAGAAATCGCAAATAAGGATTCCTTATTTGCGATTTCTTAGCACATGTATGAAGCAATTCCTAAATGCGGTTTTGGCATTTAGGAATCGCTAATTACCACCAAGTTGAACTTGGTGGTAACCATGTGCAAAATTAAAAAATGCATTTAAAATGCATTTTTAAATTGTACATGTAAAGCACACATGCCGTTTTGGCATGTGTGCACCTCATATGTCCCCCCAATTTTTTTTGGGGTGCAGCAGAGGGGGCCTTAGCCCCCCAGCACCCTGGGGTTTTGCATTTCCAATAGCTGCGAATGGGGCGGGTATCGCAATTTGCGATTCAGTAATAGCATTTGCGACTTTTAAGAAATCGCTATTACCGAATCGCAAATGTGATACATGGCACTTTGCGAGTCGGAAATAGCGATTTCTTAAAAATCGCTATTTCCGAATCGCAAAGGGCCGTGATGATACATCTGGCCCTAAAAGTCTTGTAAACTGCTCTGCATGGTTGAAAGTCTGGAACTGAAAGGTACAAATTATCAGAGATTGAGGGGTACAGGTAGAAGTGGTGCAGCAGGGCCCCAGGTGTGTGGGGGGTCTGCTGTTTACAGTCCATTGAGGAGGGGCAGAGGCACTCCGTTTCCTTGCTTGCATTAGGACCCCTGGCACCCTTGCTAGGCCACTGCAGAGATTTCAAGCCAGGTACCACATTTATACCGAGGCAATGACTCCGTTCTGTAGCCTTTACGCACAGGCAATGCTCATTGAGGCGTATGTTGTTTCTTCATTATGGTTATGCAAAAATAACGTTTTTAATGAAATATTGTGGGGAAAAGGACTGGGAATTATGTAAGTAGCTCTTGATGTATACAGATATACTACTACAGTGCCTATGCTTACAGATTATTGTTTTATTTATTTAATGTGGAATTATAGTGCTTACAACTTCACTTACTATGGATAAATACAGGTGAGCGGAGCAGAAAATAAGTATAGATAAACACACATGGAAAATTTTAAATAAACACAATAAAACCAGAAACCGTGCAATCAATAAAAAAAGTATAAAAATTAAATATATTACAATTTATTAAAAATGGCTACTTTTAAATGGCTGAAAAAGTAAGACAGAAAAGCAGAGATGCAACCAATAGGATGCAAATTCACATCAATAATCAGTTGCTTTACCCAGGGATTAATAATCTCATCCTTCCCTGTTGTGATTCCTGTTATAAATGGTTTCGAATGGATCGAGTTTGCATTTGGATTTTTACAAATGTAATGAATCGCCGTGAAGAAAATTCCAGCTGCATCTTGGGACGTGCTATGTGTTTGCCAATGTCTCGTTTTGTATGGTTTTTTTTAGCCAATAGAACTTCTCTTGCGTTTTTGCAACCGGACATATATAGTTCAGAGAGTCATCACTGCATCCTGTAGAAACCAGTAGTAACTGGTTAACCAGGAATTCTGCCATGGTTGTGGACTCTTGGAATATACAGTAGGAGCCAGCAGAAGTTTCTAACTGGTGGACAAAAACAAACAAAGTAAAAGTTTGGCAAAAAGAATATTGTCTGTCTTTGCAGTGGGGCGTCCCTCTTACTGTGCGTGGGAGTCGGGGACTATTTTTAGACAGATCATCTGTATCCGAGCCCCCATCCTGGCCCCTGTGGTACACCACACTTGGATAGCCGTGGTCTGCCACAGGCCCCGCGTATTCCCCGTGGCGACGCCAGGAAAGTACCTAATGACGGGCTGTGTTATCCACACCCCCTTCTCTGGGCAGGAACCGCGGAGGAATAAGCGCTGACTTCCTGTGGCCAAGACCCACTTCTGAAAACGAGGCTGTGGCCAGGCCTTACATTTTCTGCAACAGAAATCTGAAAAAGAAGTAACATTGTTTGTTTTGTTTTCGAAAAGGACTAGCCTGTGAAGTGAAATGCAAGATTCCACTACAGGTCTTTACTTCTGAAAGGCCAGTTGGGTGGGGGCAGAGTGATGCACTCGATTGGCATCCGGGGGCAGTGTGTGTCACAGAAATGACTCTACCCCAGCTCATCTGGTATGTCAGTGAGCTGGACTGTTGTGAAGTCTTAATATTTCTGTATAATTCGATATGGCTGATGTGACTGACTCCCCCAGTCCTAAGGGCCATTCTGTGGTCCTGGACTGTTATGAAATCTCAAAATTTCACTATAGGTTGATATGATTAATGCTATTGACTCTGTACCAGCATTACCAGCCTTTTGCAGGTCCTCGTTTGTGTTTTCCGACTCTATCACTAGTCTGTTGTTTCTAAACAGACATAAACCTGACCTACATTTATATATGCAATAATACAAATATTGGCAATCGCCTGGGATTCCATAGAGCGCTAAAACCTGGCTCTTCTCATCCACTTAGTGCTATAATACAGACGACCAATTATTTATAGAAGCAAGCATTGGCAAAACCAATAGGTCTCACCTTTGGAACCTATTTAATCAATCAAGTATTTATAAAGTGCAGCAAATCACCTTTGATGGTCTCACGGTGCTGGAGTTGCTAACTGCTTCGTGGTGATCTGTTAAATCGAACAGTCAGGTCTTGAGTCCTTTTCTGAATTGCTGGAGTGATGAGGAGGTCTTGAGGTGTAGGGGAAGGTTCCAAGCTTTGTCCGCTAATTGTAAAAATGAGCGTCCTCCGATGTTGCCTCTGTGGATCCAGGGAGGGAGGGGTACCTGCAAGGAAGAGGGAGGCAGATCGTAGGCATCTGGTTGGTTGGTGGAAGGTCATGCTTTTGTTAAGGTATGCTGGTCCTTTATTGTGCACGGCTTTGTATGCATGAGTCAACATCTTGGATTGGCATCTCTTCTGGATTGGGAGCCAGTGCAGCTTCTTGAGATGGGGTGTGATGAGGCTTCTTCTGGACGAGGATGAGTCTTGCCTCTGGGTTTTGTATTGTCTGTAGTCTCTTCAGGAGGTATGTGGTGATTCCTACGTAGAGTGTATTCCCATAGTCCAGCCTTCCGGTGATGAGGGCCTGTGTGACAGTCCTTCTGGTGTTCACTGGGAGCCACTTAAAGATCTTGCAGAACATGCATAGGGTGTGGAAGCAGGCAGATGAGACTGTGTTTACCTGTTTCTTCATAGATAGCGTGCTGTCCAAGATGATGTTGAGGTTGCGTGCGTGGTCGGTTAGGGTGGGGGGATGGACCGAGTTCAGCTGGTCTTCATGTGTCGTTTCATGGCAAGATGTTGTTCCCAAAGATGAAGACTTCCGTCTTGTCCTTGTTGAGTTTGAGACAGTTCTCCTTCATCCAGTTGGTGATGTTCATCATACATCTCTGGAAGTTGACTCTCGTGGTGCAGGGGTCTTCTAACAACAACATTGGCTGACATTGGCTTTGCCATTGGTTTTCACTATGCTGACCAGCACCCCTCATGCTGTGCAGTGTAGCTAATCAACAGGAAAATAGTTTATGCAGCTAGCTCAGGATTGTGTAGACATACGCACAAAGCATGTGCACAAGTACAAAATGAACCAAGCATTTTTTCCTTTTGTTTGCCACTCCTACTCAGATCGGTTGAAGAAAAAAAGTAACATGCGCAGGTAGAAGAAGCAACACAGGTGGTCAAGGAAGCAACAACGGAGTGGGCATGGGAAACAGCAAGGAGGGCGGTGGTGAAGCAACGCGGAGGTTGCAGGGAGGGAAGCAAACTGAGACAGAGCACTCTAGAGGGTGGTGAAAGCTAACCCTCCACAAGAGAGAGCCCAACGTGGAGTTAAAGCGCTAGAGAGAGCGACTCGAATGGCAAAGTTTTATTAAAGCAAAAGCATACATAATAGCAGGACAAACTTGTGGAAAATGCAATTTTGAAATGGCATGAAAAATAAATGTGCTGGGAGAAGTAGGAAAAAACAGAAAATGGAGGAAATATATGCACTCTCATGGAGTGCTTTTAGAAAAAATAAAAAAAGGCTCCCGAAAAGCAGACACTTGTGTAGAGAGATGGTAAACAAGCAGAGCTCCACAGAACCGACAAAAACTTGATTGACAGGCTAAAACAAAACCACCTAATAGAATGCAAGAATATAAGAGGGACAAAACAAAAAAAGCCAATGGAAAGCATTGAGGAGAGTTGATTTCCAGCCCAGATATCAGCACCGGAATACCCTTGCGAATGATAGTGTGCTTTGGAAATACACAGAACGTGACATATCAACATGTCCTCAATAGGTCTCGCACGGCAGACTGTGACCTAAAAAGTGTGAAGGAATGCATCTGTACGAAGCATCATGTTTGAAGCCTGTTTTTGACCCTCACTCACCTAACATCTCCATTTTAGTCCACACTGCAACCACCAACCTTCCAACCACACATTAGGTAGGGCGCCCAGGAACAGAGGGCTTCAGAGGGCTTCATGAGTTATGACTTCATCTGGGGTAGAACCCACCACATAACTCCTTTGATGAAGGCTTTTTAAGGCCCCGGAACCCTACTCCGTTTCCCAAACACACCCTCCTTCCACACAGCGAACGCAGTGATCCACAGAACCGAACCGGGACACACTAGGGGGAGACTCGGGACTGGCCTAGCCATGCAGCTCCTGCATAACTGCCGGGCGACCTCACGGCGCTATGTGTGACACCATCAGCGTCTGCTTTTGTTTAGCTAAAGGCACCTGTGGTAGTCGTCTGGTGTAGTTTTACATTATAAGTATGGCGCTAGGTGTCCCGGAATGCAAACTATTATTGTTTCAATAAAAGCCACAACTGTCGTGAAATTTTAGAGCCAGGCCAAAGCTGTGTTAAATCAGAGGCAATATTTTCAAACTTTCGCAGGAACGTCTGCAGGCGGAATTGTAGAAAGGATGATGAAAACCAGGTGGTGAAATAGATGGGGTCTCGGCCCACCTCGCGCACACTTGTCTTTCCCCCCTTTCATGATGCTCAGGCCTTGGACTGCTTCCTGTTTCCTGAGACATGGCTCGGCAGCTTCTCTGCCCTGAAGCCAGGGGTGTGGACATTCACACCCCTTCCCTCAGTGCTTCACCTTGTCATGCTGGCTGCCTTCAGTTATAGGGGATAAGAGAAACCCTTCGCTGGGTGATGGTGTGAGCAGGGACGTGGCTTCGGTTGGTGTAGCAGGTGCAGTAGCACCGTGGCCCAGAGGTCTGAGGGGCCCATTGAACCATGATTATTGCTGTATTTCTTGATTCAGAGAGCAGATAGGGCAGAGGTCTTTAAACTGGGGGGGAAGGGGGTCAGGCTTTCCTCGGGGGTCCTCAAGTGAGCCCAGGGGGTGGGGCAGTCTCTGGCCAGAAGATATAAGATGCTGATAACAGGGCTTTGTTTTAAGCTGAAAAACAATGAGCAGTAGTAAACCGCTATGTAATGGGCCATCACTTACATGTTGTCACATATCCAAGTTGGGAGTATGTGTGAAAAGGGAAGGGGCTCAGAATACTCTTCAAAGCCCCCACCCCCACTTCTAATAGCCACACTGTGAATACTTTTACATGTTAGTAAGGCTTGCCTGAACAGAATAGTGTGTTTGGCATCATGTATTTGACTGCATGTTTAAATCAGTAACATAACTTAACTGCAATGTTTAAATAAGGGTAGTCATATTTAAACATTGTCAATTTATTAGAATAATTGTTAAAAATTCGGAGGGGCAATGATTTTGTTTTTTAGCTGGCAGGGTAGGGATTGGGCTGGGGTGGCATAAAAAAGTTTGAATCCATTGAGGTATGGTGTGGGGACGGGGACATTTTGGGGGTGATTCAGACCTTGGTGGACGGCGGAGGCCGTCCGCCAAGGTTCCGCCGCCGAATGACCGCACCGGCCATTCAGACATTTCCGCTGGGCCGGCGGGCGCTCTCCAAAAGAGCGCCCGCTGGCCCAGCAGAAATGCCCCTGCAACGAGGACGCCGGCTCAGAATTGAGCCGGCGTAGTTGCAGGGGTGCGACGGGTGCAGTTGCACCCGTCGCGTATTTCAGTGTCTGCAAAGCAGACACTGAAATACTTTGCGGGGCCCTCTTACTGGGGCCCCTGCAGTGCCCATGCCATTGGCATGGGCACTGCAGGGGCCCCCAGGGGCCCCGCGGCACCCCCTACCGCCATCCTGTTCATGGCGGGTTTCCCGCCATGAACAGGATGGCGGTAGGGGGTGTCTGAATCCCCATGGCGGCGGAGCGCGCTCCGCCGCCATGGAGGATTCATTGGGGCAGCGGTAAACCGGCGGGAGACCGCCGGTTTACCCTTTCTGACCGCGGCTGAACCACCGCGGTCAGAATGCCCTCGGGAGCACCGCCAGCCTGTTGGCGGTGCTCCCGTGGTCGGTGACCCTGGCGGTCACCGGCCGCCAGGGTCAGAATGACCACCTTTGTTCCTTGCTCCAGGGCCCGTGACAGACTGGTAATGGCTGCTGGGTGGGAGTTGGGTTCTGCTGGTCCCAGCATGGACTCTGCTACTCAGGTGCCCTGTGCCAGCCCAGCCTGCAACTCACCGGGGCTGCTCTAAAATCAGTTTTTATGTCAGTGACTGTAATGTTCCCAGTCTAAGTTAATATCTGCCACTGACAACCCTCCTTGTTGGTGCCGGTCATCTTTCCTGCTTTCTGTTGCTCCTGTTCATCGCCTTTGTGCCTTGAAATTTAGGCCGAGATAGAAAATACACAGACGGGTTTACACAAATTTAAAAACAATCTAGAGCAGTAGTTTTCCCAACCTTTTAACTTCTGTGGACCCTCACTTTATCATTACCGGAACTAGGGGAACCCTACTGAATCATTATTGGCATCCTTGGACCCCCCCCCACTGAGCCATTACTGCAAGCTGGAGACCCAAGCATAAACATTGTCAATGATTTGAGCAGAAAAACAATACACAAAAAATACAGAAACAAGCATTCATTCAAACGCACACAGAAATGATTGCATATGTTATTTAATTTGCAAACAAATAAAATTAAAAAAATGTAATTGCAATTTTAATAGGAAGGTTGGAACTTTCTAAATTCAATGGAAGCCACACATCATCCGTACTATATTCTGTTTGATGCATCTGCACTGCTCCCACAAATCAATCTGAGGATATTAATTTAATTTATAGCTCCACGTTCAGATTCCTTGACATTTACAGTGCGTTTTAAAATTTTCAATTGTAAATTCAGCCACTTTATTTATATACACTTCATTAATTTGTTAATATTAGTTAATTTTCTAAGCAATCACAGACTCCCTGAGCAGACTTCACGGGCCCCCAAGGGTCACCGGACCACAGGTTGGGAACCACTGATCTAGAGCAAAATGTTCAAAATCTGCATGGAACCAAGGAATCTGCGTTTTTGGCAGAACATATAGCTGCATATTTGGACTCTATACACAATGCATGGCCACATGGCCGGCAGCTGGATCTTTTTGAGCTCGTACCAAGTGCCTAGAGGTGATTCAGCTCACAGTGATGAGTGTACTCTGGTATTCAGTGGATACTACTGACTCATGCTGTGGAACTATGACACCACAGTTGGCATTACTACTATTTAAAAAAAAACACTAACCACATTTTCAGCACAGTAATTGGATTAGTGATGATTTATTTGAGCAATGAGTTCTTTTTACAAGGGAGGCAAATGGGGCCCTAGAATGACCCTCATCTGAACCCTAATGACGTCTGAGGAGCTGGAGGCGAGGGCTGTCCAACTTGGTCCAGGAGGGTCACGATTTTCAAAGCAACGCCCGATTATGTAACTCATTTCTATTTAAATCAGTTCTTTCGCGTTTGCTCTTTGTGGTCATCCTGAAAGACTGGCACGGATCCAGCCCCTCTTGACATGCGCTGGGCAGACCAGCTGCACCGGTATGAAACACAGAGGCCAGTGTTTTTCACCAGCAGCAAAGTTCTTGCTCCAGCAGCAACAATCTGGCACCAGCAGGATTGTGACTGAGGCTGCACATGTCGCTCGTGTCTATTTATTCACTAACCCAATCAGCGAAGGTGTTATTATTCTCATCATTTCTTACATGATCGGAAGCTAGTGTAGATGCATGCACAGATTCTGTGCATACATCCCTACAAAACTGCACTATGTCCCGACACATCGCCTCAGCTGGAGTGTTTTCACCTGGCCATAAGATCGGGAACAGTGGAACACCCGCAAACAATCAGATGGCTCCTACCAGTGCTTAATTTGAGCTGGTGGTTGCCGGTATTTTTGGGAGCTGGTACTTGCCATATCAGGCATTTACTGCAAGCAAAATACACTATTGGGAAGTACAGAGAAAGAGAAAAACTGAAAGCGTTACAAAGGGAGAAAGCAAAAAGCTGCAACAGTGAGCTAAAGGGGCAGGGAGTGGATGTAAATGGATTAAAGAGGCCTGAGATGGCTTTAGGATTAGTTGCCTTGGTATTGAGTGCTTGCACACAGTCGCGTGTTTCAGAGGAGAGTTTTGGGCACAGACACGTTTTTATTTACAAATTAACCACTGTCTCGTACTATCCAGAGGGCTTCATCGGCAGTGCTGTTCTGGAACCTAGTTTCGAGGTGGTGTGTGGTAGGTAATATTTGGGGTGTTACAGCCTCCTAATAAATGTATTTTGTGATAAATATTTGGGTGCAGGTGCTTTCAGTCGTGCATTTTTACACACACAGCTAAAAACACATACTAAGGGCCTGATTACAACTTTGGCGGGGGGCGTTAATCCGTCCCAAATGTGACGGATATCCCGCCCGCCGTATTACGCGTCCATTATATCCTATGGAACTCGTAATACGGCGGGCGGGATATCCGTCACATTTGGGATGGATTAACCCCCTCCGCCAAAGTTGTAATCAGGCCCAAAGTCTCTTACTCTCTCTGTTTGGTAAGACTTAAAAAATGCTGGTTATTTCACAAAATAATGTGCATTCTCTCATTTAGTGCCCCTACAAATATGCATTCGGTTGCCTTTCTGCTGCCCCTTTGCCCCTCTCGTGCGCCCCGCTTGTCCTATAATGTATTTTAACATTGTGTGCCGGTGTGATTGTTGGGAAATCCGAAGCTCATCCCCCCAACCTTACTGACCAAGCTACGCCCCTGCTAGTGTTACTCCTGAAGGATGGGGGAAACTTCCAGTTTGCTGGCTAGAGAACTAAATCAGGCTTGCGATGGACTCCCCTGTTCCTCAAACTCTAAATCAGCCCCTTAGTCCATAGTGTCCCAGGTCACCCCTGGGCAGTGTCCCAGCTCCGCCCTGTGAAGTATTTCTTTCCCAATTAATGCCACAGCCTGTATCTATCTGCCTCTAGGCGAGCGCATGCATTGAATGTGTTGCAGAGGATGAGGGGCTACTGAAGTTTTCTTTCCTTCATTAGAGTCCTAAATCTGTTTCTATGTCATATGAAGCCCCAGTGGTCCGTGACCTACCTACCCACCCACA
Source organism: Pleurodeles waltl (assembly GCF_031143425.1). Classification (NCBI taxonomy): domain Eukaryota; kingdom Metazoa; phylum Chordata; class Amphibia; order Caudata; family Salamandridae; genus Pleurodeles; species Pleurodeles waltl. The sequence continues at coordinate 71,723,338 of NC_090448.1, forward strand.
CCCACACCCACTGATTGATTCCTTTCCTATCTTCCTTCTTCTCTCTTTCTCTCTTCTCTTTTTATGTCTTTCTGTCTCTCTTTCTCTCTTTCTTTTGCTCTCTCTCCTTCTTTCTCTCTTTCTTTCTTTCTCTCCAATGGAGGTATAGGAGCCTTCTATACGGATCACCTTTATCCATTTACTTCTAAAGAGCACTCATTCCTGAAGGTGCCATAGCTTTAGGATGAACAGGGACTTGAAATGAAGGGGATATTGGGACTAGCAGAGGAGGCGGGGTTTCATTAATCTACGGCAGTGGCTCCCAACCTGTGGGCCGGGGACCCCTGGGGGTCCGCGAAGCCTCCTCAGGGGGTCCGCGACTGCTTAAAAAATGTCATAATATTAGGTCCCAGCTATCAGTAATGACTCAGTGGGAGTCCCCAGGTTCCAATAATGATTCAGTGGGGGTCCCCGGGCTCCAGTATTGATAAAATGGGGGTCCACAGAAGTCAAAAGGTTGGGAATCACTGATCTACGGAACACTGTGGCATACATTAGAGTGCAACTTCAAAAGCAGATAGTTCCCCATAGACGGCGCCAGAAGTCTAATGGATCTGTCTTCAAGACCTTACTAACTGATATCAGAGCGCCTGCAAGAAAAACACATCTTGACCGCAAGGATCTAGCAAGCCATGGTGTGTCAGTAGGGAGAAGATCTGCTTTTGCCCGCTATGTAGAAGGTAATTGCTTTGAAATGGAATCTTTGCTTGACCGGAAACCAATGACCAGCGGGCCGGCCACAGAGAACTGATTGAATTTGTGTAGCCGAGATGGCCTGTCATGCTTTGGAGATGCTGTAGGTTCTTCATCTGGTATTCTGCCAGGCCGAAGTAGAGAGCATTCCCATAACCAGGGTAGAACTCTTACTACCTATCTTCAGTTATCTTGTGGAAGGAATGGAAGAATTTTCTTCAGGGTGTTCAACAGTATCAAGCATGTAGTCCGTATTTTGTTTATGTGGATGTCCAAAGACAGCTCTTGGTCGAGCCAAAAGCCTACGTTTTTCAACGAGGTAGATGGAAAAGGAGTGCTACCTAATGGAGGCGACCAGAGGGCTTCCAACCACACCAGAGTTCCTTCAAGGAATCATGGGCTTCATGTTGTCTCCATTAAGCATAAGGAAATTTCCACCCTCCAACTCTGAACGGCCGCCAAACAATTCTTAAGAGGCATCTCAGAGGTGGCTCTTCTATGATCGTATTTTAGACGAATCGGAGCGTCATCTGTGTAGGACAGCAGTTGAAAGCCAAAGCTAAGAACCAGTTCTTCCAAACGTTGCAAGTGCGTGTTAAAGAGAATAGGAGAGGCAGGCCCTTGAGGGACTCCACACTTTAGTAACTATTCTTTAGATTGAAAATGAGGTAAGAGAGACAGACTTACTGCGAGAAGATAAACCATTCAAGCCTAGACCCTTTGAGACAAATCTCTTTCAAGCGGGTGACAACTAGGTTGTGGCCTACATTGTCAAAACCACAGGCCAATTAAAAGGACTCTGATCAGATGCCCTGAATCCCAGGTATTGCATAGAACATTCTGTGCCACAACAAGGGGTATTCTCAGTGCTGTGGCCAGTATTAAATCCAGTCTGATAGAGGTCTCAGCCACAGGTACTCTCCCAGTTACTCACAAACTATTGGTCTAGTAACTTTTTAGTAAGCTTTTCCTTAAAAACCACTCTAAGCAGGCTGAGCCTTACAGGATCATGGTGGAAAAAGAAAATCCTGAAGTCTAAGCATGCTTGGCGATGTCTGCTGAAAACCAGGACTGGCTCAGTGTCACCTTTGTGACATGAGACCAGGGGACACCTATCTACTTCCACAGTGCGTAAACACACAAGTACTGTTGTGTGCGGACTAACCTACCTTGCGGGCCATAGGTCACCACTGTCTTAAAGGTAATGGTAATGTCCTTCCTAGTTTCACTCAGATAGTCACAAGTGCACACAGCTGAAAATAATTGGAAACTACTAGCCAAGGTATATGATGGGAAATCCAAGCAAATGCTGGTAACATCACCTAACTATGCGGTTGGCGGTGATCTAACAGAGCAACCTGGCACGCCTTGCCAGCACAGCACAGCTCTGCTGTGTGGTTCTTCACCACCATTCTTACAACAGACTGCACTAGGCCACACAGTGCACAATACAGCAGAACACATTAAGACAGAACGCATACGATACATCCAACAAAGCGTAAATGTGCTATTATACTTCTGCCAAGTAATGGGCATGCCTAACATTCTATAAGATGCATAAGCAATTCGGTACAGGTCTGCAGTCTGACCCATCAAAAACCAAGAAGATTCTCATATTGACAGCACATCTTCATGATATTTCTGTGATTTAAAACCATTGAACCATAAAAGGCTACCAAAACGTGCTGGGATTCTTAAAAGTGCTTTTCACAGATGACTGTGACATCACGTAGTAGAATCATTCAGTGGAAACAGCAGGTGATCTGACATCCTACCTGTGCGCTATGCACTTTATTTATTGATCCACTTACCCACTCACGTGGCCAACCACAAATCATACTCCCACTCACCCATGTAACCACGTTCATATTAATTACTCATTCATGCAGCCAGACACATAATCATCAACTCACTCACAAAGCCAGGCACCCTTCCCCAACTGACTTACACAATCACATAGCCAACCACACATCGTCCACTGACTTGCTCAGCCAGTCAAGCACACATAATTCACTCACTAAAACAGCTAGACAGACATCAATGACTCTTTTGCCCACTTACACAGCCAGCCACACACCCTCCACAGACTCACCATCATACTTAGCCAACTAAACTTCCACCACTGACTCACTCACACAGCATTGCTTCACTCATCCCCTCACAGCCAGTCACACTCCCTCCACACACTCACCAACTCACTGAGGCAACCACACATCCTCTCAGTCAGCCACAAGCAAGCAGTGCCATGGTGGGTAGGGCCATGTTGATAAAGGATAGTAGTGAGGGAGGAAGTTCCTTAACCACAATCCACAATGGAAAGCATTCTCTGTGGCATCAGGCTTCCGTCCTTGGGTTTATTTTTCCCCAACACATTAGTGCATTCTGGGAGTAGTAGTTTTGTTCTCAACGAGCAAATCAAATTGTACCACAAGTACCGGTGGCTATGAATGAGGTTTCTGGTTGGCTAGGGTAGGCACCGCAGACAGGCAGAACGCACCACTCCAGTCAGAGCGAGTAAGTAACACACCTAAGATAACCCCTGCTCACTCCCTTGGTAGCTTGGCATGAGCAGTCAGGCTTATCTCAGAGGCAATGTGTAAAGCGTTTGCACAACACACACAACGGTAGTGACACAACAAAATACGCCACAAAAGAGAACACTACAACAAATTATATAAAAATATACTGTATTGCATAAGATATCCTTTGACCAAACATGGCATGTATCAGTAATACTCTGCTACACAAGCAGTTGTCAGAACATCCCACAGGGTATTTGTACTCTGCGAAAATGGACAGTAGTCAGGTAAACATATAAATTACTGGTATTCTGCAACACCAGCAGTAGTCAGGTCATCTTCTTTTGAACGGATGCAGTTTCCGGAGCATGAAGCAGGGCCCTGGCGATGCGCCTCAGTAGCGTTGCTAGGCAGGCCTCCTTGCCAGGGTTATCTCTGGCCTGAGGTGTCTCTCAGCCCCTCCCGGGTGGATTCCCTCGGGCTCCACGGCCCGCAGATGGAACACGGCAGGACTGTCAGTGCCAGGGCTGCGGGCGAGGCACCAAAACCGACAGCTGAGGCGCGGGGCAGGGATCCAGGCTGAAGAGAAGCCGTCTCAGGTTCGGTTATTCACCTTCCGCGCAGCCCACGGGGGTGTCCCCAGCTTCACTGGTGCTCACCTGATCCACACGGCCCTCTGAGGACCGGCCACGGTCTGCTGCCTTCAGACTCCGAGGGGTATCCACGCACAGAAGCAATCCTGACAGGACGCCTCCGAGGCTCCCTGGGGAAGCCCTCCTCCTGTTTGTGCCGACAGGATTCAGTCACCCACACCCCACATCTGCTGCCAGTTCCTAGAGATGTCAGATGATTGGGGACACTGTGTTCCCAGTGTTTGGCTTTGTTTTCTGTAAACTAGTACGTACTTAGTGTAATAGTCTCTGCTTGCTAAATTTTACTAGTTGGACTAAAGCAAGCCAGAAGTCACCTACAGCCTCAGGGCCCAAGACGTCTCACAGGGTCCTGTTTGTTTAACGGGGTACAGTCTTTTCATGGAAAACACTCGAACAATCTGGAGGCCAGAAGGGCTGGTCAGTGTGTGGGCTGTTTTATGGCTGTTTATAGGCCTGTTTAATGGTCAGGTGGACTGTTGTATACTTCTGGTTTCCCTGATATTATCATAAACAATGCCTGCAGCAAGCACAAATGCTCGAAGTCTCCTAGAAAGTGTCTTTATAAGCTCAAAACTACCCCAATTTCCAAATGTAAGCAGTTTTTGTAGATATTTGATTTGCTAATATTTTTGTTGTTCAGGCTTACTTTATGTTACGTGACTACCCAGATAGATGGAAAAGTCACCTTTATTGAAGAGTCCTGGCTCTTCAACTGAACTGCTAATACCCCTCCCCTTCGCTCTTCCAGACCCTTACAGGTGATTAGCCGCGCTTTACAAGAACCCTAATTGATTGAACAGTCACATGTTTAAATGCTGTGGTCATATTCTGCAGGGAAAGATGATCTCTAATACGGGATGCTGGGTCCTCACTTGTCTACAAATCCACCCTCATGGGAAGTTCTGTTGCCTGAATTATCCAGGTGTCTAATTAAACTGGAGAGCTTCTTAATATACTTCAATAAGAAATGGAGCTAGATGCTCTAGCATAGTCCCAGATAAAATCAGACCAGAACTGCAAGACCCTGATGACTTTCTTTGAAAACAATATTCTCAACATCCAAGATATTTCCTGAAAAAGAACCATCACCTAGCAGGTGTACCAAACCACTTTGTGTTGAATCTGTTTTCCAACCCTGAGTCTGGATCAAGTACTAAAGCTAAACTAAAAGAAACACCATCCGTATGTGCAGGCCTAGACTTGAGCTCAGCAGTAGAAAATAACCTCTCTATCCTGATGTCAGAGGTAATACCAGGAGAATACCAGCGCCAGAATACCCTTGCAGGTGATAGTGTGAATTACAAATACACATAACATGACAATACAAACTACATATGCTTCACTCCCCCAATGAATAGTACAGAATGTGTTAAAACACTCTACAATAACCCCACAAATGAAGAAACTGTAAGTCAACCCAAAGACTGCAGCAAATTATAAACTTGTTTCAAATGTTATCAGTATAACCCTGTTAGGTGAAGTTGCTTGCCCTTTCTACGCAGAAGTGAACACCTCTTGATGCAACAGACAGACTTAAAACCAGGGAAAGGGACTGGAAATAACGTAGCCAATATCTGTAAAGACGTGACCGTCTCCCTTGAGTAGGATCAGACTGCAGGACTGATTCTACTTGACCTGCTGGTAGCATATAATGCAGTCAATTACAACGCTCAACTTGACAGCTTGGGAAGGTGGGCTGGTATTAAACGATCAGCGCTCCAGAGTGGCATATCTCTTTTGTCTAATTGCAGCCAATCAATCAGAATTGGCTTCTTATTGGTATCAGTGAAATACATTACATGCAGAGTCCCACAGGGATTGCCTTTACCCCTCTCCTTTGTAACCATTGTTAGAACATTGGAATGTTGGGAGCTTCTTTGAATTTCAACCCAGATATTTGCCACACCACAGCAGCGTGTGAAGAATTACACCGGCTATCTGGTTGCACTCTGCAGCACTTTCAAAGCACTGAAGAACAAAGACCAAGGTTACTCATAGGCCGTACTCCTGTCCTGCGCACTTTACCATAATATAAGCTCCAGCAAGGCAAACCTGATCACTGAATCCAGTACCATTTGCAAGAAGAATGGATGAGATCAATACTGATGCTAGGGGTACTTCTCTGGAAACTGTTGCAACTGGACGTGAGGTTACTTTCCCTCTGGAACTGTTCAAGAAAAGACTGACGGTTCATCCATTCAAGAAGGCCATCTGGTCCACCCATTCCAGAATGGCAACCCTGACCACCCATTCAAGAACGGCATCCTGACCACCCATTCAAGAAGGCCATCCTGACGGCCCATTCAAGAAGGCCATCCTGACCACCCATTCAAGGAGACCATCCTGACCACCCATTCAAGGAGACCTTCCTGACCACCCCATTCAAGAACACCCTCTTGACCAGCCATTCAAGAAGGCCATCCTGACCAACCATTCAAGAACACCCTCCTGACCAGCCATTCAAGAAGGCCATCCTGACCAGCCATTCAAGAAGGTCATCCTGACCACCCATTCAAGGGGGCCATCCTGACCACTCATTCAAGAGGGCCATCCTGTCCTCCACCTAAACAACTAAGACTACCCCTCTATGAATATATAAGGGACCCTGTGTAATGTAGAATGTTTAGTGACAAAGACTTGACCTTGACGAAACCATCAGGTGTCTTCTGGCCCATCTCAACCTTGTATTACGTGGGAAAGGGTCTGGTTCTGAGTCATGTCAGCCCATTCCTGAGACAGCAGCACTAGGGAGTTACTTTCATAACAATCTAGCATTTTACACCATCTATCTGAGGATGACATCCTCAACCTTGCATAGCACATGGAGTTGTCATTCCACAGTCTCAGGTTCTCCTAAAGTGAAGCCACTGTATAAGATCTTTGTTGCTTCTTAGATAGTTATGCGCTATGTAGGTAGATTTGAAACAAAAATGAATCGATCTGTGACTGAAACAAGCTACCAGAGGAACAGCAAATTAGTTACTTATAAAAAGCTATTCCCTCTCTACGAGTCTGCCTGCCCTCCAATTCAGTGTCAAATAAGTGATTTGCAGATTCATAGGACGGATTATGAAGCAAATCAAATTATAAACCCTACACACCCGTAGTCATCAGACAAAATAACACTGCTCCCCAGAGTCTCTTTAGGACCCTTTAAAACTTCTTCAATCCAGTCTAACACTCAACACCCCATAGTTTGTCTCCATCCTATGACCCTGTTGAAAGACTGTCCAGAGAGGGTTAAGGAGTGAGTGACTTGTACGTGGAAATGGTGCAGCAGGGACGGGAGTTAGAGACCCACCACATGTTACAGACCTTCAAGGCAGCCAAGCGCGGCTGGTGCATTTAGTGCTAAGTGGCCGGTGTAGTTTTCCATCCCCTGGTGTGATTGTTATTGATTTCCCAAGTATGGTGTCTTGTAGGAACAGCCTATCTGTAAGAATAACGTTTCACAGCCCCAGCGTGGGCCTGGTAGCAGTAGCGGCTGCTGCCAGTGAGGGCTGAGAGGTGTAAGGGGCAGCGGGGGGACCAATAATTAAAAACAAAAACAAAAATGTAACCTGCCGCCTCTGTGTTCTGCCACTCCGGCAGCTTTGATTCTTCTTGTTTTCTTCCTCCCCACCCAACCCCGGCGATTCTCTCATGTTGTCACCAGCATGACAGAAGTGCTGGGATTGACCTGAGTGGGCAGAAATGCAGCTCAGGGAGGGAGTGGGATCCTGCTCTTGGTCTCCACCTGGCTGTGCAACAGAGCTGGGTGGAGAGCTCTAAGTGCTCATGTCTTTTTTGCCGGCCTCGGACAGCCGGCCAAACTGACATGCGCACTTAGAAGTACGCATACCACCCCTCCTCCCTGGTGATGTGGGGGTGGCTGGCAGCGGAAAAATAAACGGATAAATACTTTTTTCTCTTTATTTTTTTGCTTTTGGCATCAGGTGATGCTTCTCCGCCATAGTGGAGGGGCCGCCCCTGCCTGGTAGGGTGCGCAGCCTTGTTGCAGACACTTCCTGTTATGAAGGCAATTCTCCCAGCGTGCGCCTCCTCCTGAGGAAGGCGTGTAAACCAGCGACAGGGCAAACCTGCATGAATAACATCTCGCAGCCCCAGCGTGGGCCTGGTAGGGCGTGCAGCCTTGTCCGCGGGTACTGTCCGTTACTGAGTACCTGCACGTCTCAGCAATGCTTCTATACATTGAATTGGAGAGTACCAGCACTTTTTAGGACCAGACAGGTACTGTGCGTACTTGCACTTCTATATTTCCATTTAAAGCGCTGCTTGTCGGGGATTGTATTCTACTTATGAAAGCGCTTAGCCCAGCACAAGCTTCCTCCTGATGAAGGCTGGTGGACCAGAGCGGAGGGACCAACACGTTGGAATCGAAGATTCTTTGCTGTGCTAGCATTCTGCTGCTCTATGTGACAACATGTTTAGCTAACCACCTTCCCATGACACGAGGGCATGATTACTAGTGCTCCTTGTCGAATGGGATAATCACTCCACTTATAAAATCTCTCGCCAAGGTGTTTTGTAATTTATTGGATTCGATAATCATTGCCTATTCCGACTTCCTGGGGAATGCCATCTGCATTTTGATGCTCACTGCTGCACAATCTGCGTGTCAAAATAAATACGGGGCCCTTTCCCCCGTCAAGTTTCAGGAGGTCTGACCTGCCTGAATTTAACAAAGGATGCAAACTTTATCACTCCTGGCAATTACCGGCTGTGAAAAACATGCACCAGGTATAATTGTGATCCTACAACGAACATACTTACACACAGATCACAGTTTAATGAACCACTTGTAAGCAGACCCGAAGGGCCTTATTATGAGGTGGATAAAACACGAGGGTATTTACTGCACATAGTAAATGCCATTACCCGACGTGTTGTATTTGCAGATGTGATGATTATCTCTTACGGTGCTTATTCCAATTTGTTCAGGATAGTGGGGGTATTTACCACTACCAGTAAATCCCATTAGCACGGGGTGAGATACTTATGGGATGTGTTAAGTACCTTCTACTGAAAAGAGAAATTAGGCTTTTCTGGCAGAATTGGTGTGTAGCTCACTGAATTCGACATATTTTGACTTTTTTCAGGCCTTTCCCCCTGGACAGGTCTGAGCTGCTAGAATCTATCTACGATAGTGTGAAATTCATAACATCTTGTAACTCCAACAACTGGGCCAACACCTGTTTGCACACGGATTGTAATTTAGCCCAGATTTTATACATTACTGTGCCACAGTATGCATGTTTTGGGTCTGTTTGGGCATTTTTCCCTAAATATTTTGCCTGTTTTTTTCCCGAAGAAATATGCCAGGGGAAAACTGTTGGAGTTTGGTAATTAAAAAACAACCCATAATTTCTATCCCTATACTGTCCCTTGTATGTACATGGATTGGAATGTACAGGCTGACTCCTGATCAGGCCTTAAATATCAAAACGTTGCCTTTTGGATAATATAATGACCATAATTGTTGGTACCCGAGGCGTCCTTGGATGGGAGCTGGAAAGGAAGCAATCCTAGCCCAGGTGCTCTGGCCTTTAAGACAGGCGGATGACCTGACCAGCCAGGAGGACTGGGGAGGAATCAGTGACATGGCATGTGTGCGACTCTGCCCCAGCATTCCAGCGACACTATCTAGCTGGGAAATATAATTTCACATTATGCCAGGCTGTAGCACCAATATGTCACTCATGCGGCCTAAGTCGAGGCTTCCCTACGTCACCCCTTCCCATCAAACCCACCCTATCACGTCACATTTCGACGCCTCGTCAGGGGTAGTGAGCGCTATATAAATACAATTACAATTACATGTTTTAAGGACTGAGGACTGGCCCATGTTATTTAGCAGCCTTGCATTTGGTGACACTTGACAGGAGGAGCCAATCAGCACGTTTCACTGTGCCACCAATTACTGCAAAGGTGGCTAAGATTTCAGAACCAATGCATCAAGCCTGAGGGGATATGTTTACCAACGAACAAAAGCAAAAACATTAAGGGGGTTATTACAACTTTGGAGGAGGTGTTAATCCGTCCCAAAAGTGACGGATATACCACCAGCCGTATTACGAGTCCATTATATCCTATGGAACTCGTATTACGGCTGGTGGTATATCCGTCACATTTGGGACGGATTAACACCTCCTCCAAAGTTGTAATAACCCCCTAAGTCTTGCTTGAGTTTTGACTTCTGACTAAAATGTATAAAAAACTTGCAGCAGTGACTAAAGCAAAGCAAACAAATATTGCTGTCTGTATTCTGTGCAAGTATGAGCTAAAAACTTATTGTGTGATGATTCAGTGTACTTTTGAGATTTCAAATAATCCCGGATGCATGGCAAAGCAGGTTCTCTGGAGGCAGCAGATTGACATACCAAACAACCAATAACATGGGGCGAGAGAGCAATGGCCCTCTTAGGGGAGACAATACCTATTCTATGTTTATTTTAAAGTACTGGTAAGAATAGGCAAACCAAACAGCAATGTGGCCAAGGCAGGCCTGAAAAAGAGACATCGCTTTACATGGCAATTTGAGTATGAACGCTTTCAACAGGTGTCCTGCCAAAGCTCGGTCAAAATTCAGATTTTCACTTTGTTTAAATACGTGTTACTTGTATTCATGATTAATCAAAGCCGAAGTATGAAAGATGGGAAACGCTTTTATTCAGAATTTGACAACTTACAAACTGAAATTTAACTTACGCTTGCTATATCTTGCTTCAATGACACAGGTTGTTTAGAGACACAAGTCGTGTTAACAACAAATACAAAACTATAAGCAAAAACGAAGTACACGCATTTTTATTCCCCATAATAAAATATGCTATCAAGTTTTGAATTTAAGTTCGGATAAACAGCTCCACCGTACTAGTTGAATTCACCTTGTACATGCACAGTCAAACATAAATATCATTGAGTTCAGTAAAAGGCATGCCTTCAATTACAGCGGTTTAAAATCAGATTTCGTTGTCCAAAACAAATTAAGATAGGAATCAGTATTCCACTGCAGCAATAATGTAATATAACTGCAGTGCCTTTGACTAACAAAAACTGAAGCCTAATTGAAAACAGAAAGGGATGAAGCACAAGTCAGCTGAAGTGGATGACTGAAGGCTATGTCGCTGCTTTTGGTAGCATCTTTGATTGGTTGCCACTTTTCTCTGAAAAAACATACCAGACTTTTGTTTACGAGCTCCTATTCTGTAAGGGCACAAACTGGTAGGTGTAAAATAATTAGTGTACATTTCGTAGTATTCTTTTGTGCAGTGCTTAATTTGTGCCTGGGCTCTTCTTAGGAGGCCACTGCAGCTTGTACCACCTATTGCCACTGCTTTCGCTGCCATTGACAGTACTAACACAGTACTACCCATCACACTCCCAAGGTGCGACTATTCAGACTATTCAATGCTACCTACATTTATAACAATGGCCAGAGCGGCAGGTATTAGTAAGTTTTAATTGTATATTGAATTTAAAAAAAAATCTGTTGTGCTCATTAAAAAAATAGACAGACAGTGCCATCACGTGGTTGACTGTCATAACTGCCAGTGTTGATAATTAAGTGCGGGTGCCCAGTTCCGGAAACCACAGGCTCAAAGTAAGCACTGTTTTTGAGACATGGCAAGAGAAAATTCAATCAGTTTGTGATGTGCAGCCCAAGCTACTGCGTAGGAAGTGTCTGCATCACAAACCCTATTAGGACCAGCACATGTTTTCATCTCTTGGGAGTGGCCTATGGTTCTCTCTGGCTCTAAAGTGTCTATCTCTGCTACTCAGTGATCAGGTTTGTGAGCTGAATGGGCAACCAAAATGTAGCATGTTGTCTAATCTTTGAACTCATTAACTTGTTCACTTAGTATGTATGTTCCAAAGCCACAATACGTAAATTTTCTTGCAAATTGTAGACATCTGTATAGAGGAGCACATGTGGTGGTCAGTGTGGTGACATGAAGTGGGAATTCGGAAACCTCTTTATCTTTGTGACGGGGAAGGGGACCAGCAGTTCTGAGACTTAGTACTCCGTTGAGATGGCCAGTGCCACACCACATGGAGGCTTTCAGTTCTATAATCAAACTCCTACTACCGAACAAATTCTCATTGTCGTTAACAGGTAGCCTGGATTTGGAAGTGTGCCGCCATCTTCTTTTGGAATGGGTGCAAAGTCTTCCTGTAATGCTCAAAAGGAAAGCTCCTATATGGTCTGCTTAGGTGCTTCCTAAGTGGTCTATAGGTTGGTTTCTTTACATTTTGGCTATCTGTTCCCAAATTCCTTTACCCCATGCTCTTTCCCTGCTCCAGATTCCTATCATCTCTCTCGTGGTTACTACTTCCCTGATGGTTCCTGAGGTTTCTCATTATCTGAGCCTTCCTCTCATTTCCCATCCCCTTTCCGTCACTGGTCTAGTTCTGCTTCTGCTGCTGTCCTGGTGTATCCGCATACCTCTTTAGCATTCTATTTGGCAGAATCTACTCAAGTATCCTATTTTGCCTGCTCTCCCCCCCTCCCCCCCTAATCAAAGGAGTAAAGCGACAATAAGAGAAATAAAGCAGCCGAAAAGGAAAAAGTGAAACAGCAAAGCAAAATAACTGAGGTCACAGATACAAGTGAAGTGACAGAGTGGGTTTGGGGGTGGTGTTAATCCTCCAATATGGTTGTTTTGCTATTCAGTGAGGGTGCATTGAGTTGTTGGATCTAATTCCATGCAAGTTCTGAAGTGCCTCCGAAGAAACATGAATGAATAAATAAATAATGATGCCGGCTAATACTTTGCAAAACAACTAAATAAATAACTAAACCGAAGCCACATATTGCCTTCCCTGGCCCCTTCTGCTTGATTTGATGGGATGCAGAGCCCTTGACAGCTGTGTCTTTGGAAGAAACATTTTGCTGTCGTTCTCTGGGAAGGACGGTTCTGCGCATGCTCCGCCCTCGCTGGCACTGCCTCCTGGCGGTTTGGATGTGAGATGCAGGGGCGGGGCCGACCAGATGTGAAGATCTCCAGCGCTGTGTTCAGGAAAAAGACGATCATTTCCCCTGGATTCTGTAGTGCTGGCAGCGTCCAAAGCAGAGCCCGCCAGGCCTGTTAGAGATGTTCTGCTGGACTGTGTGGGAGGCAAGAAAATATTTTTGGTGGGAGAGAAAGCACATGTACTCCGTTTGAATTAGCCAATAAAACAAGGCTCACAGCAGGTTTCCTGGTCAGCATGAGATCTTGTTACCGAATCTCCACTGCAGGTTTTACTTTTGCAATAAATATCACCGTGGACCAGATCAAGTCGCTTTGAATTAGGAATTCAGAATGCGCAGGGGTACATAAGAAGAGACAAACTTTAGAACTTGGAACTTTGGGCACATTTGTATAGCGCAAATTCACCCTGAGGTATTGGAGCGCTTTGTTTGAGCACTAGTTACAATACTCAAGGATACATTTAATTATTTATTTTATGCACAGGGCGACTAAGTGATTTGCCCTGTTTCACAGGATGTGTTTCCCAGTTAAAAGTCGGAAGCTCCAGTGTATTTTAAGCAAACTTGCCAAACAAAAGTGGAATTGTAGCAACCTAATATTTATTTACATGGGCTTGGTTACCCCTTTTCCACCCACCCTAAGACGTTTATACTGCGGCTGTGAGAAGGGCATTTTTGAACAAATTACTATATATACAGTAACACTGCCCCAGACACGATTGAGAGCCAAATAAAAAACTGGACGATTAGCTGAGAGCTGCGTGTAAGACATCACTTGTGTTGCAAAACATGACAAGCCCCCAGGTATTTTTGGCACCCATGGAAGGCACAGCAGTGTAATTGTCATCAGAGACTGTGTTTGGAACAAGGGGTCCTATTCTGGAGATCATGCACAATTGACCACACAAATATGGCGGCCATAGACAGTGCCTAGCATTAGGACAGCAGCAGTCTATATATCTCCATACTGCCTGAAACTGTTGAGAGGGGCAAGCATTTCTCAAGACCCCAAGCCATGGGCTACAACAGTGCCTCCAACTGCTCCAAATGTTACTGTTACTTCACACTTTTTGCAAGCCTTGAAACTGAAGGCGAAGTTCAATTTTCTGGAATGAGTGACAGGCTGTTGGTCACTTTATCGTGACTAAGCACCACACAGAAGACAAAGTGAGGGGTACTACCATGAGTGCAGCAGGTTTAGTGGCACCGATGGCCAAAACCCTGAGGGGCCCATAATTTCTCAATTGTACTACCCCAATAGCAGCCAAAGGGGCAATTTCCCTTGCTTGAACCCTGGCACCTTGCAATGCTACGGGGTACTGCCCTCCCTGCAAGGACTCAGAGAAAAAGTATGCAGTTATCATGAGCAGAAATTCTGCGCTCACCTCTTCTGTAAGACGGTCGAGCCACAAATCTCCATTTACTGCCTGCTGCTTGACGCTGTCCCTGCCCGACCTTCCATAAAGTAGCAGTATTGGGCTGATTTGGTTTACTTTTTGGTTGGCTTTGGGCTAGAGAGTGCTCTAAAAATCTGGCAACACTGGTTGACCTCTGAGGGTAGCAATTCACTTGGATATGTTTACACGTCTTAGGTCAGCCTACTGCACACCACCCACTGACAGACATTGAGGGCTACATTTCCATTTAGCAAACACAGCTCATCGATCAGCCTCTTTGCCATTTGTTAGTCTTTTCCCTTTCCGTGTCATCCCTTACTTACCTTATCTCTGTTAGTGCATGGGCACCTGGGACCTGGGCAGTTGCGCACTCTGCATTCATGCAAGTTGGCTCCATCTTTTGGACACTGGTATGGCTATTTTGTCAATCAACATGGGCAGACCTTTCCATGTACTTGATTGATGTAACTCATTCCGCCAATCCGTGCATCTGTTTCCTTGAATAAACTTTCATACTTCATTGATCGAAAGACGAGGACATCTCTTTAGCATGCACTGGCCTCTGATGCCATTTGGGCAGCTAGTGAGAGCCGCCCTATTTTATTGAAAATGTCTCTAACTTTTATGTAGGCTAACGAAGGAACTCATTTCCCTTCAGATAGGTCTCTGTTGTCATTGTTCAACATTTGGCAGAAGGTAGTTCCCTTCATTAGGTCTCAACAAGCTGCTCATCAGCCTAAGGTGGAATTAATTTCCATTGTGTAGGTTTCTATAGCATACAAGGCCATGATGATAAAGTTCACTCCGATTGAGTTGATCCTTAATGCTCATTGGTCAGCCAATGGCTGAAGGCCTTTCCATTCACCTCTGTGGGTCATTGGTTACTTTAGAGTAGAAGTCACATTTCTTTGACTCTGTCTCTGTAGCTTATTGGTCAACATATGACAGAAGATATTTCTCTTCACTAAGTACCTACAGGTTGCTCATCTGACTATGACTCAATTTATTTCCTCTGGACAGCTCCCCATACATTGCTCGTGGTCCGATGATCAACTTAATGTCCATTGAATAAGTCCTTGAAGCTCATTGGTCAACCACTAATTGAAATCACTTTCCTTCACCGTTATGGGTCATTCACCCTATGACAAAAGTCTTTTCCCTTGGATAGACAAATGTGGCTTGCTTTTTGTTCTACAATGAGCATCATTTCCCTTAAATAGGTCCCTAAAGCTCACTGGTTAATCATTGAATTAAATCACTTCCCTTCACCTTTGTTGATTGTTGATCAACCCACGGCGAAAGACTTTCCCAATGAAGAGGTCCCTCTAGCTTGCTCGTTCTCCTTCGATGGACATCATTCCCTTTGAATACGTAGTTAGAGCCCATTGGGCAACCTGCGACCGAAACCACTTTCCTTTACCTCTCTGGGCCCTTGGTAACTCAGTGTAAAAAGTAATTTCCCTTGAATAAATCTCAGTAGTTCGCTCCTCACCTTGCAAGAGGTGTTTCTCAGAAGGATAGGCGTGCGGGTCAAAGAGATATATTTCTATGGGTTCTTGGAAAGGAAAGAGAGCATGAGTGTGAAGACATGGTCGGAGTCCATGGTTGATGGTGAGGGCCGGGCTTTGTGGGTGATGGAAATCAACAATGCAATATAGGCAGGACTCCAAACCCCTGCATTGCAGAAAAACATGTCAAAGTCTGATTTCATTTCTGTCTTCGCTGTTCCAAAAATAAAACATACAATTTCATTCAGTGCAGTTCCATCTGTGGGCGGTGGGGAGGGGAAGTGTCCCTCCAATGTCCACGTTTGTTCCAAAATGTCTCTCAAAATAGCTTTTCAAAGGTGGCAGTGCTAAGTAATAGGAAGCTGTGGGCACCGTCTGCCCCCTCCGAGCCTCTCATCAGGAAGGGTCTCAAGGGTAAATGTTTCCAGATGTAACAAAGGCGCTCAGAAGTACTCCCACAGGCTTGCACACACGCTTGCGCAAACATGGCCTGCAGCCGAGGCCACATCAAGCACGGTTGCCACCACAGTCAGAGCACATGCTTGCCTGCCCTTCCATGCATGCAGAATGCACCCAGCTGCTTCCCTCTCTGTTCCAGGATATGGGTGAATGACTGAATGAAAGCTGTCATATCCAGAAAAAGGACAGAGGGAGTTACACTATCAATGCTGACTTGGGTTTTACCTCTAAATAATGCGATTCAATCCTGGGAGGGCCACCTCCGTCTTTCATGCTTCTGGGTTTGACAAATTGAAAGGATGATAGTAATACCTTTACAAAGCTTCGGTAGCTAGTGTTAAAATGATGACAATGATAAAATAACGTAAAGGCCTCTCTTGTCCAGCTGTGTGGCAGTGTGTGAGGAACAAAGACAACTGAATATTAATTAGGTGCTGTGATAAAAAAGTCCTGAACATTGCAGAAAGTACTCCAAAGTTTCCCTTCAGGGACGCGGGTGCATGGTGTGTTGGTGATACCTGCCCAGCAGGTGGCGCCACGCCAAACCATCTCTGTCACCTGTGTGGGAAGACACGGCCCTACATATACTCAGAACATGGGATACCGAAGCGCCACCACGCCGTGTCTTGGCGCTCTGGCCCTTTTCTTTTTCATGCAAATAAAGTGCCACACCATGCCCTTTTTGGTTCCTCTGAACTTTTTGTTATTTCATCTAGATATGTAGAACAACTGGCATAATCCTAAAACCAGCCAGGACTATTGACTTTGTTAGTGGTTGTTAGCTGTTTAGGGTAAATTAATAGCAATTATTTTGTTGAAAATAATTCATATTGAAAATGTTTAAATTCTGAAATTGTGAGAATGTGCATTAAACATTATTAAGTCCTGTAGAAGGGGTAATGGTCTTAAAAGTCTCAGTCACGCATGTTATGCTCAGTCTATGTTAGACATATTCACCCTTTTCTCTCCACATCTCACCCATCTGCATATTTTACACCTCTTTCATCTTCGGTACCCCCTTTCATCACTCTCCAGAATGCACTTCCTCACATCTCCTTCACCCCCCCTCACCAAACACACAACGCACTCACTCGCCTGTAAACATATATTTTTCTTTTACCCCCCCCCCCCCCCTCGTCAGTATTTTGACATCTTTGTACCTCCTTCACACACGATTGCACGGAATAGCAATTGAAACTGGAATGCGTGATCTTTGCTTTGCGCACTCTGCAGAGAGGCCAAGGATTGCATGGCCAGGTATTCTTAACATCTTTCTAACCCACTGACAGGCACCGTCAGAAACTGTGAGAAACAGGCCTTAAGCCTCCCTCCACGGCTCACAATCGGTGCTAGTTGCAAACATCTGAAGGTGACTCTGTTCGTGGTAAGCAATATACTAGAATAATGTGCTACAGCCAGTGGTCTTCAAACTTTCTAATGCCGCGCCCCCCCAGTTGAAAAATAAAAATCATTGGGCCCCCCTCAGTATTTTTCAAAATTATTTTAGAAAGATGGCAATGTTTAAATAGGTCTAAAGCTATTTAAACATTGCAAATAAGTACTGTTACCTTTTTAAAACCGCAATAACATGCTTCTGCTTAAAACAAAGGCATGTTATCTGTATAATATTTCTTTTGGCCAGAGTTTGGCACCCCCCCTGGGATCACTTGAGGCCCCCCAAGGGGGGCCCGCCCCCCAGTTTGAAGACCTCTGTACAGCTACACGAAAACAAAAGCTGGAACACAACGTCCTGGAACTAGGTAACTCTCTTAGGGGGCGCAAGATTAAGCAAAAAAAATTACATTTGAACAAAAACTAAATCGTTGACATGGATCACCTTAACGTTTTTTTTTTATATAAATTGTTCAAAACTCCATCGAGGTTACTTGCCCGTACAGTTAAGAACATTAATCCAGGACCTGATAGAGGCCGGTTTCAATGTCCGTTTTCGATTACTACTGAGCCTGGGACCCAGGGGGACCCGGACCACTTAAAGCCTTGGACACCACGACCACTTTGGTGCAGCCGTGCCTGAATCACTGACGGGAGCAGGCAGTCTGCCTTGGTCTGTGACGGCACCTGGCAGCCCCACCAGATGTGGGCGTGCGTGGCATCTGTGCTCGCCATCAACACATAAATATTTCTTGTTATCAGTGTCTCCACCCACGGGGAAGGGAAATCACACGTTGTCCACACAGGCTGTTCAGCAAAAATGCAGCCAGTGTTTACTCACCCACAAAGAACAAGTCATGGTTCTCCCCGTCTTCCGTTTGCGGGGATCTGCTTGGGGGCCCCCTGTGACCGGCGCGCCCTCCTGCAGACGTCCTGCTAAGGATGCAGAGAAGACTGACGCCCCCTGCATGGCGCGTGTCATCCCGGCACTCAGTGGTTGTTTTTACTCGTTGATGACCTACACTCACACCAGGACCAGATCTCAACCAGTCTCATCGAGGATCTTACACTCACACCATGACTGGATCCCAGCCAGTTTCACGGATGATCGGACACTAACACCAGGACCTGATCCCACCGGTCTCATTGATGATCTTACACTCACACCAGGACCAGATCCCAGCCAGTCTCACGGATGATCTTACACTAACACCAGGACCTGATCCCACCGGTCTCATTGATGATCTTACACTAACACCAGGACCTGATCCCACCGGTCTCATTGATGATCTTACACTCACACCAGGACCAGATCCCGACCGGTCTCATCGAGGATCTTACACTCACACCAGGATTGGATCCCAGCCCGTTTCACGGGTGATCTTACACTAACACCAGGACCTGATCCCAGCCGGTCTCATTGATGATCTTACACTCACACCAGGACCAGATCCCAGCCAGTCTCACGGATGACCTTACACTCACACCAGGACCTGATCACAACCTGTCTCATTGATAACCTTGCCCTCACACCAGGACCTAATCACAGACGGTCTCATTGATGACCTTACACTCACACCAGGACCTGATCCCAAGCGGTCTCATTGATGACCTTGCACTCTCACCAGGACCTGACCCTGACCAGTCTAATTAATTACTTTGCACTCACACCAGGACCTTACTCTGACCAGTCTCATTAATGACTTTGCACTCACACCAGGACCTGACTCTGACCAGTCTCATTGATTACCTTGCACTCACAACTGGACCTGATGCCAACCGGTCTCATTGATGACCCTACACTCACACCAGAACCTGATCCCAACCTGTCTCATCGATAACCTTGCCCTCACACCAGGACCTAATCCCAGACAGTCTCATTGATGACCTTACACTCACACCAGGACCCGACTCTGACCAGTCTCATTGATGACCTTGAACTCACACCCGGACCTGACGCCAACCGGTCTATCGATGACCTTATACTCACAACAGGCCCTGATCCCAACCTGTCTCATTGCACCAGGACCTGAGCCCAACGGTTTCATAGATGTCCTTGCACTCATACCAGGACTGGATCCCAGCCCGTTTCACAGATGATCTTACACTAACACCAGGACCTGATCCCAGCCGGTCTCATTGATGATCTTACACTTACACCAGGACCAGATCCCAGCCAGTCTCACGGATGACCTTACACTCACACCAGGACCTGATCCCAACCTGTCTCATCGATAACCTTGCCCTCACACCAGGACCTAATCCTAGACAGTCTCATTGATGACCTTACACTCACACCAGGACCTGACTCTGACCAGTCTCATTGATGACCTTGAACTCACACCCGGACCTGACGCCAACCGGTCTATCGATGACCTTATACTCACAACAGGCCCTGATCCCAACCTGTCTCATTGCACCAGGACCTGAGCCCAATGGTTTCATAGATGTCCTTGCACTCATACCAGGACCTGATCCGAGCCGGTCTCATTGATGACTTGCACTCACACTAGGACCTGCTCTTGACCGGTCTCATTGATAACCTTGCACTCACAGCAGGACCTGATCTCAACTGGTCTCATTAATGACTTACACTCACACCAGGACCCACTCCCGACCGGTCTCATTGATGACCTTGCACTCACACCAGGACCTGGTCCCGACGGTTTCATAGATGTCCTTGCACTCACACCAGGACCGGATCCCAGATGGTCTCATTGATGACCTTGCACTAACACCAGGTTCTGATCCCAACCAGTCTCATTGATGACCTTGCACTCACACCAGGACCTGATCCCCTCGGTTTCATAGATGTCCTTGCACTCACACCAGGACCGGATCCCAGATGGTCTCATTGATGACCTTGCACTAACACCAGGTCCTGATCCCAACCAGTCTCATTGATGACCTTGCACTCACACCAGGACCTGATCCCGACGGTTTCATAGATGTCCTTGCACTCACACCAGGACCTGATCCCAACCGGTCTTAGGGGAAGTTGGTGTCAAAGGTTCCCTGTATATGGCAGGCCCGCCCACACCATGCCTATTTACATGTCATTTCAGTGCTGTCGTCTTTAGTGCATTACAAGCGTCTGCGCCAAAGACCCACTATGACGTCACCCCAGGGAAACCCCCAGGGCCAGAGGGGATATGCTAGAAATATCTACACAGCGCCTCCTCCTCCTCCTTGAAGCACCAGAAACCACCAGTGCTTGCACAGGCAGGTATCATACGTTTAGGCGCAGAACTTTGCGTCCTGTGCTTGCTCTGTATGGCTTGTAACCCTGCCCAGTGAGTACTGAGAGTAGGCGCTACAAGCAACATCTGGACAGTGGTGAATGTGTGTCCTTGCAAAAACTGAATTTAGCTGACTGAAGTGGACTGATGCAGTACCCTGTGCTGTAGTGGGTGAAAATAAAATGTGAATGTCACAAAATACGACCAATGAATGAAGAAAGCTGCCCGAAAGACTCTCTAAGTTAGTCTATTATACTTGGAATTTTAGTAAAATCAAATGGCCTTTGCTAACTCAAGACCTAAAAAAGGGTCCCCTCAAAAATGTAGTCAAAGGAAATAACTCTTCCAGTCAGAACACGGTGTGCTTTTTGCGGGACCATCGTAAGAATAGGGAGGGAGGTCATCTAATCAAGAGCTCCAAGTGATACAGACAACAAAAGGCTCCTTTCATGGGCAAAGAATTGACCCAAAGTTCCCTTCAAGTATATGTTACATATTGGAAACAAAAGGTCTTGCAAACAAACAGATATAGCTGCCTGCATCCGAGACCTAAAAGCCACTAAAATTGACCAGTTATGGCCTGCTACACAACCATTGCACACCCAGGCACATTTCATCGTGTTGCTAAATTACCAGATAAATGTTTTTAAGTTTCATGAACACAGCATCCTCATGAAGGATAAAAGCGGGTTGATCTCATGAATTGAGACAAGCAGAGAGTAACCTGAAAAACACCCCTTACATTAACAGTTATTTCTAAGATTCAAAACTTTATAGATATTTTTATGTAACAATGCAATACTTGGAGATAGTGTGACACTGTTCTGATAACGCACGAGGTCTTAAAAGAATGTCTCAAGTGCAAATCTTTTATGCAGCATTGCGTACAAGCACATTAGTGGTTTTCAATGAATCAATACATTAGAGAAAGATAACCCTAATGGGCTCATATTGGAGAAACCTCAGCATGAAAGTAGTGCTAAAGCGAGTAGGCCATTAGACAAATGCATTCCCTCGCCCAACCATCAGACAATTCTGACATGAAATGGGGTGGGGCTAGATTATATATGCGAAGAGATAGCGAAGGAGGAAGTTATATTCATGTACATCCACATTCCCGGAATAGGAGCAGATCGCTGGACTGTAGGTATCACCCACCCTGCAGGAGAGACAACCCAAAATGGTACGTAGACTGGACCATTAGGGACTGATAATTTAGCCCTGCGCATGCCTGCAATAGGCTAAGCTGAAGGTGTCACCAAGATGCATTTTAACCAGTTCTGCAAAGATCACACTTACATGTTTACCATTTTAGAACATTTACACCATCAGTGGATGGAATACTTTGTGGGTGCAAGAAAACCTGATAGCCAATCTCTGACATACCTCAAGAAGAACTAAAGAAGTGGTACATGTTATCGGTAAAAATCTCCAAATATTGAGCCCTGGCCTCTCTCCAGTGGCTTCCCATTGAACAAGGTGTTCATTTTAAAGCCATGTGTTTTGTCCATTGGGCACTTCATAAAAAGGGCCCGGCCTTTCTTAGGCAGATCATAAGTCCCTGTATTCCTCAGAGATCACTTAGCTCCTCTTCTGCTTCTTTAATTAACATCTGTTGTGTCTAGAAAGCAAGATGGGGCGGCAGTTCCTTTGCTTTTAAAGCAGCCATTTTATGGAATTCGTCCCCTTGGAACTCTGCTTAGAGAACTCAACTTTCCTTTCTCAAAAATGTGAAGACTTTACTGTTTCCTCTATAGTTTATTCAGCTTTATCGCTCCTCTTCTTCCTCTTTTGCCTGTTTAATGGTCCTGCATCAGTGCTGAGAAGCCTCCGGGTCGCCATGCGCTCTACAAATCCCAATAATAATAATAATAACTGGCAAGACTAGCTGGTCATACCAGTGAGTGTATAATCGTACCAGCGATTGGCTAATCTCCCCAGTGGTTGAGCAATCTTTCCAGTGGCTGTCTAATCTTTTCATTGCCCCTCTAATCTTTCAGGTCACTGTTTAATCTTGGGAGTGGCTATTTATTCTTGCCAGAGACTGTCTATTCTGGTCAAACATAGTTTAATCTTACCAATGGGTGTCCAATCTTGCCAGACATTATTTAATCTTGCCAGTGACTTTCTTTTCTTGTCGGACATTGTTTAATCTTGCCAGTGGCTGACTGTTCTCGCTCGTCGGTTTTGCCAGTAGCTGTCTAATCTTGCCAATGACTGTCTCTTCTTGTCAGACATTGTTTAATCTTGCCAGTAGCAGTCTAATCATGTCAGTGGTTGTCCAATCTTGCCGTTTGTTGTTTAATATTGCCAGTAACTGAGTCTTGCGGGTGACTGTCTAATAACACAAGGTACTGCTTAATCTTGAGAATGGCTGTCTAATCTTGCCCATAGCTGTCTAATGATCCTTTCCGTCATTGTTTAAACTTGTTAGTGCTTGTCTAATCTTCTAGTCTCTGTTTAATTTTAGGAGTAACTGTCTAATCTTGTCAGAAGCTGTTTATTCTTGCAAGTAACTGTCTAGTCTTGCCAGTGACAGTTTAATCTCTCCAATGACTGTCTAATCTTGCTTTCAGTGTTTACTCTTGCGGGTGTTTGCATACCTTGCCAGTAACTGTCTAATCCTGTAAGGCACTGTCTAATGTTGGAAATTACTGTTTAATATTGCAGTCTCTGTTTAATCTCTCCAATGACTGCCTAATCTTACATTCAATGTTTACTCTTGCCAGTGTTTGTATACCTTGCCAGTAACTGTCTAATCCTGTCAGGCACTGTCTAATGTTGCCAGTGACTGTTTAATATTGCAGTCTCTGTTTAATCTTGCCAATTACTTTTTATTTTGCGAGAGCTTAACCTTGCCACTGAGAGTGTTTGCTCTTCCGGTGACCCTCTACCACTGTCAGAAGCTGCTTCATGTTGCAAGTAACCGTCTAGTCTTACCAGCGGCAGATTAATTTTACCAGTGACTAGTCTAATCTTGCCAGGTATTGTTTAATATAGCTTGTGACCGTCTAGTTATGCCGCTCACTGTTTATTCTTGCAAGAGGCTGTCTGTCTTGCTAGTGCCTGTTTTATCTTGCCCCTTCATCTTCTTGTCACTGATTGGCTGTTTCAACCAGGAATGGTTTAACCTATTTTAATCCTGTCAGTGACTCCCTTTTTTGAATCAGTGATTGACTAATCCCTTCAGAGAATCTCTCATTTTGTAAGTGATGGGCTAATGCAGATTGTGAGCAGCAGTTATTCACAATGATCAATTTTTGATCCTCTCAGAGGGGGAGTGAGCACATGGGTGATTGTGTGAGTGAGTGCCCAAAGCTGTATTATTAAGAAAGGCTACAGACTACTTGACTAAAATAAGAGCAAAATGAATTCCCTGTCACTGGAAACATAAGGTGAAATCACCGGAAAGGAATAGAAGTGATTTCTGACTGATACTCAAGAACATCAAGTGAGAGAAAGACATACCAGTTCTTACAATTCTAAAACATTTCTGGAGCGAAGCATGATGACTTTTCTCGTGGGTGTTCACTTGTTAATCTAGAACTTAGTCAGCAGCAGTATAATAAATGTTGGCCAAGGATTGGATCCTCTTAACTTTCTTCCAAGAAGGTCAGGTAGGCACCCAGGACTTTTGCTATAAACAGGGTGGACATTTGCAGGGCCTATCTGGACACACAATTTCCACATGTATCTGGTGACTGTATAAAGACTGCTGCCACACAGAGTACCTTCAGTACATGTGATCCACGTGCTGTGTGGATGCAAATTATATTTTGAGGTGGCCCCCAGCTGATGTGTCTGTTTCTGTTCTCGGCATGCAGGTGGTCCCACATTATGCAGCAGCCATATCCAGACCCTCTTTAGAGGAGGGATGCGGGGTCTGACGCCACAACATTGTCTTGAATCTCTACTACAGACTCCATTGTGTGCTTGGAGCAGCTCATCCAATGGGAGGGCGGGTTTCCTCCACTGTCTGGAAGAGAACTATATGGTGGTTCCTGTTGGTGGCATGGGGGCTGTTGAAGGAACAGAGATCCAGTCTCTGGGGAACCCATGTGCTAGACTCGCGGGTAATGAGTTTTAAAGGAGCATCACAGGAGGCGAGAGCCGAGAATGACTCATTGGCAGGACACCCAAGATGGTCCAGGTGGATAGAATTTAAATAGGAATGGGGTTGGATATAATGAGACGCAATGCCAATAAGCTATGCAAAGGGTGTACCAGATGAGGATGGGGAAGTCAAACCCTGACAGCTGACGTGCTATATTGATGGGGTATGTGCTAGATTCTGCCAGGACTTTCAGGACAGGAAACTTGTCGCTTCCATCTAAAGATCACCTAGTTGAGAACTGTCTGCGACCTTCCATACTTGGATGTGACCCTTAGTACAGATAAGAGGACCAAAGGCCTCTTGGGTGGGAAGGACTGCATGTTCCAAACCACTGAGAGCCTACTGCAGCCTTCAGAGAGGAATCAGGACAATTCCTCTGTATAGCTAATAGCAGAGGCAACATTGTGGTTTGTGGTCATAGTGGCACGGAATTTGGAGGGCAAACCTATTTGGAATGCCAGAGCAAGGGGAACAACCTAAGGATCTTGGGCAGGGTCATTGGCAGCAACACGAGGCATCGGCATGATATCCCAGTATGATCGAGCTTCCACAGGTTGTCTGATTCTGCAGTTGCTGCCATTCATCGCAAGTTGCCTACTAAAAACAAGAGCTATGCAACCTCCCCTGTAAATGCAGGCTTTATGGTACTGTCAGGCCGGTTAGGCAACCCAAGAGTATGTCTGCGTTTCAACAAAATCACACATCGAGGCTGCTTCTTCAGGTAGCTGGGGAACATCTGGAGTTCTCTTCTTCCTATCCCACCAATCATCACAGGATTGACTAGTGACTACAGAATTTCCTGCATCACAAGTGTTCGTCCATCTTTTCTTCAGAGCCTGATACCTGTAACCGCGCAGAACTACATAGGTCATTATTCTAACTTAATCCCTGAGTGGGATCAGCCAGTGAAGCATTCACTCATGAGCTCTGTCAGTCACTGAGAGAAAAAGACAGGCTGCGGATAAGGGAGGCTCTAAGTCACTGATGTGATTAGCTAGTCACTAATGGGCCAGGTCGTCACTGACACGATTGGCCAGTCCTCATCAAACAGGTAGCTCAGCGCTGAGGATCCCCACTGTGTGGTTGTTTAATATTTGCATTTTGACCAAAGCCCATCATCAGCACCAAGAAATGGTGATCCACGTGTTTTGCTACAAGGGTGACCATGTTCTTCCTCATTCTTCCCAGCCTGCAGTGGAAGGGTTAAAACGTCCGATTTTAGATCAATAGAATAGAAAAACCTATTGATCAGGGGAAGTGGTAATTACCAGCATGGTAATCTGTATGCCCAATTAGCCTGAATCAGCAGGTCTTTAAATGGCTTATTAAATTAGCCAGGTACTTGGTTCATTGATTCTTTCGTGCAGCTAATTGATCTGCTAGTGGCAGAATTGATTGCTCGTTGATTGGTTGCTGTGGACCAGAGCTGTGATGTCACTCTGATTAATGACCTATCTGCGTTTCTTGAATAGGCAGCGGAGGGCAAACTGTGCGGTAGCTAAGAGATTCCGGACATGTTCTTCCAACTTGCCTCCTTGCAGGTTAGTCAGCATCGCCATTTCT
This sequence comes from Pleurodeles waltl, assembly GCF_031143425.1. Lineage (NCBI taxonomy): Eukaryota > Metazoa > Chordata > Amphibia > Caudata > Salamandridae > Pleurodeles > Pleurodeles waltl. The sequence goes on from NC_090448.1 coordinate 71,749,888, forward strand.
ACTGAACGGATGAATCTAGACATTGCCAAAATCAGGCAGCCTGTGTCACCTGGAGACAAAGCACTCTCTGTCTGGGCTTCGTCTCACTAGTATAAATCAAAGATCCCTGAAAATAAATGTAATTGCTCCAAATGCCTTTGAAATTGAGGATGCTGTTGGGAATGCTTCTATTACAGAGGGCATCTAAATTAGGTGGAACCCTTCTGCCCATTTTCCCTGTTTATGATGTGTTGGTTATCCATGTGCTCCATTTTTCTTAGGTAAGCAGTAGGCAGGTTGTCTGCTCTTGGGCAGAAACACGTTTTTACTCATAGTTGTGGATATTCCGGAAGACTAGGTGTGCAGACAGGAAGTTGTCATATGATTAAAAGGACAATGTTGCCAGTGGGACTTGGCCTGAGTTGCGGCCTCAGTATCTTTATATGTACTAGATTATCCAACTCAATAGATGATTCTGAATCACTTGTTGCCCTCCAGGGTGAAGCCTCCTCTCCACCACCATACACTTTGGTTTGGTCTCCGGGGATGCAACACCTACACTGTGGACCTGCTACTAGCTGAATTTCAGGTGCAATTCACGTGCTCGTCAGTTCAGAAAATTCTACAGGACTCCTTTTTCAATTGCTCCTTTACCATGTGTTTTCCTTCTTCTGTTAGTTTTTTAAAGTTGATTATTGAAATTACAATAGTTTCACTTATTCTACATTTTAGTTTGATGCCTCCATGGTATGACGTAGAAGTTCAGATGGCTACATGGAATATATTGAAGCTAAAGTATTACCAAGTGGCTGAGCCATTTGTCCTTAATGTTTAAAGTTGTTGGGATTCCGTCTTCACACCCCAGCTCTGCCTCAGTTGTGGTTCAGCAGAGTCCACAGTCAGCACTGTTCAGGGCCCACAAATTACTGTGCAGAGGGATGCCAGCGATGGCAGCCATTGGCTCATCATGAAGGACCTTATCTGGCAAACATTATGGGGGTCATTCCGACCCCGGCGGGCGGCGGGCAGCGCCCGCCGGGCGGAGACCGCCAGAAGACCGCACTGCGGTCAAATGACCGCGGCGGTCATTCTGACTTTCCCGCTGGGCGGGCGGGCGACCGCCAAAAGGCCGCCCGCCCGCCCAGCGGGAAAGCCCCAGCAACGATGAAGCCGGCTCCGAATGGAGCCGGTGGAGTTGCTGGTGTGCGACGGGTGCAGTGGCACCAGTCGCGCAGACACTGAAAATCTGAATGGGGCCCTGTTAGGGGGCCCCTGCAGTGCCCATGCCTGTGGCATGGGCACTGCAGGGGCCCCCAGGGTCCCCACGACACCCGTTCCCGCCAGCCTCTTCCTGGCGGTGTAAACCGCCAGGAACAGGCTGGCGGGAAGGGGGTCGGAATCCCCATGGCAGCGCCGCCGTGGAGGATTCCCTGGGGCAGGGGAAAACCGGCGGGAAACCGCTGGTTCCCCTTTTCTGACCGCGGCTTTACCGCAGCGGTCAGAATTGCCCCAGAAGCACCGCCAGCCTGTTGGCGGTGCTTCCTCCGTCCCCGGCCCGACCCCCTATGTGCCTAGCAGGAGAAAGTGGTGCTCAGCCTTTCCAAATAGCACTACCCCACGTGCTGCTCCAACCTTGCCAGAGACTCTGCTCCCACAAGCAATCTAACACTACCCTGGATAAGTACTCAGACTTTGACCAGCTGCTGCAACTGCACGCAAAAAACCCGGTAAGGCTGCTGCGACTGGGTCCAAAGTAGCTGAAAAATATGCTACTGGTCGGTTTGCACCTCCATGGACCTGCATCAAGACAGACAAAGAACAAGCATCACGTTCATGACAAAACAGTACAAAAGGCTTTGTGTAGTCAGGCATACCTAAAGCTGGAGCCCTGCACATGCACTCTCCCAGGTCAATGAATGTCTTCATTCCTTTCTCGGACATAGTCAGGGCACCCGGGCCATCCTAAATCTCCTTGACAGTCAACCTTACTAAATGTAAAATGTTTAAAATGTGGCAGTATGGAGGCTCTGTCATGGTCAGGACTGTGGTGCAGTCATTGACAGAGTGTTTGACAGGCCAATAATCTGCAAATGTATTCTTAACCCACAAAAGGTAACTTGCCAGGCAGGAGCAGGGTCTCTGCCATTGCATATTATTATAAGCCTAATTGTAATAACAATTATCTTAGTAACACCAAGAGCAAGTTGTTTTAGTTAGTTTTGCTATATTATCATCATTATTATTGGCGATGCTGTTAGTATTCCTGCACATTTTTAATGTGTGATTTTTTTTAATGGATTTTTATTTTTTTCTTGAAGATCGTGGTATAATCCCCAGGTGAAGTGTAGGAGAAATGCTATTCTATAATTTGTGTTGAATAACAATATTCTTGCACGAGTGCTTTGAGGAGAATAGTATGCCACACTAAGGAAGTAATAGAAAATCAGGCTGAGTGAAAGCTGCAATGACATCCCTAGTCATCCTGCCATTTAGATGAATTCTTATCTGAAATTACCATACAGAAATCTTGTGAGTTTTCTGCAATAATTGTGTTGTCCCACAGTAAGACTTATGGAAAGGACCACTGTTTTCCAAGTGGTACCTTGTTGGGAATGGGACTAACTGACTGACTGCATACCAGGCATTTTTTAAAGACTGTGACTGAATGGCTGCATCTCAGAGACTGACCAATTAATTGGAGATTGTCTAACTCCATCCCTGCAGTACCAGCTGTGTACAGTATTGTATTGGTGTCTGCACAGCTCTTTCCATACCCCTTGCCGGCTCTCTACAGAGTGGCCAACTGCATCAAGGAATCTATGGCTCAGATTTACAAACACTTTGCATCCGGTTTCTGCTACTTTTTCTTTTACACAAACAAGATGCAAAGTGTTGTGGTGCAATTTACAGTTGGATAGTAACCTAAAGTAACTCAAAGCTGTGCAACGAGTGGCCTTGCTTTACTTTATGTCTAGGGGGCATCTCATGCGGGGAAACTGGGTGTTCCTATGCAACCAACTATGGATTTTGACGCAAATCCATATCAACAAAACATTGTGTCTCCTCGAGGCAGGAGGCATAAGGAGGAGGAATTATTACATTTCTCCTTGTTCCCACTTTACACCTGTGCTGCATCGTACAGCAAACCAATAATCTGGGAGAATAGTTTAAAATGTTTTTTTGTACCGAAAGGGGCCCTTCCCAGCACAAGAATTATGCTCCAGACAATGAAGACACGTTGCGCTATGGTGCAAGGGTGTCTGCAGTGGTGCATGGATGCCTAAAGTGTGCCAGTGCAGGGAGAGAGCAGAACAACCCCACATCTTAGTAGATATGGAGCCATTCTGCTCTTTCCCGTCCACAAACCGCAGAGCAGCGACTTTCTTGCTTGTCTGCATTGCTTGACTTCTATGGACATCTGGGCCTGAATGACTACATGAGAAGTGGTTTCTTGTTAAAGATGAATACTGGCTTACAAGGCTGTGCTTCATTGATGGAGAATGGCTGATTCCCATCTTGTTGATGCTGCTTGCCGGGGGAAGTCTTGTTCATGGAACCCAATTGCTATCCAAGTGTTGTCTTCTTAGCTAAGAACGTGTAGCCCAGGTGTCATCTTGTTGGTGAAGACTTACTGTCTACCTCTCAGTTGGTGTCTTGTTCATGTAGACAGATTGTATTGTTGATGGAACCTGAATGACTGCATAAGTAGTGGATTTGTTGATGGAGAATGACTAAGACCTGTCTTGATTTACAGGGAATTGCTGTCTGCCTCGAAGTTAGTTTCTTGTTCATGAAACTGGCTGCATCTGGTTTGCTCTTTTGTTAATGATTGCGTCTCTGGTCATGTCTTCTCGATGAAGAATGCCTGTATCCCGTGTTGTCTTATTGGGGGGACTTCTGACTAATTCTCTGTTGATGTCTTACTCATAGAGACTCACTGAACCACGAGTGGTGTCTTTTTGCCGGCCGCCAGATGTATCTCAGGTCGCATCTTGTGTATGGGAGCTAACTGGCTGCTTCCAAGATGGTGTCTTGTTCATAGACATTGATTGCATCTGGGGTGCTGTGTTGTTGATGGAAACCACCTTAACTACAGGTGGTGTCTGCAAGATAAAGACTGACTGTATCCCAGGTTCCCTCCTGTTTATGGGGGTAACTGGCTGCTTCCAAGATGAGGTCCTGATGATTGAGATTAATGGCATGCCGGTGCTGTTTTGTTGATTAAGACTGGCTAGCTGCCTCGCAGGTGGTGTTTTGTTGTTGGAAGATGCTATTTAGACTTTTACAACTCCAGCTTCAGGTGGAAAGAAGCCACCCAGCTCTTGGTGTGATGAGAAAGCCACCTAAACAAAAATATCTGAAGGAAGAGATGCTTCACGCTAAAGCTCTGTACCATCATCACTCTGGTTAGTAGACATGGCTCCATCGCTCCAGGTTGGGTAGATCTCACAGAGTCTTCAGATCAGTATTAAACTAAGGGCCACGATCAACGCCGGTGGCACTCATCCCGTGGATGGGCGAAGATCGGGAGAATTCAGGCAGCCCACCAGAATGGAAGGAAGAGAATTAATTCAGAAAACTAGAGAATGGGAAGAAATGCCCCATGAGCGCATCAAAGACCGGACAAGGCAAGAAGACGGGTACCCTGGAGTCCTGCCTTCAAGAGTTCTCAGGCGGCATCAGGGGTGTCTTGGCGCTGTAAAGACAGAGATACCCTGTCGTACTAGGCTTGAGAAGGCTATGCCAATCCAGATATTGATTGTACTGGATAAATATTGCGGCCACAATGTTGCCTGGATAAGGAAGGGCTGTAGAGGTGCTGATGTCCTCAAGATGAAACTGTCTGAAGGTGATTTTATCGGCGCTTGAGGGATCTTGCCAGTCTTAAAGCCCTGAGGCAATGCTCTGTGACTCGGGTATCTCCTAGCAGGCTTTTCAGGACAGGCAGACGTTTGTTGCGAACATTCACATTTACCAAGGACTGAAAAGAAACCCGGCGCCAGCGATTTTAAATCAGGAATTTCACACAAATTGCTCTCGGTCCTAGGTTTTTTTGCACGTGTAACTACCTACTTGTACTTTCTGGAGGACACTACGTTGACAAGGCACGTTCAAGGGAGTGCCGTGCAGTAACGCTGCCAGTAAGATAACTCCCACATATTATTTCCAATTGCTGGGGAAAAACTCCGAATAACTGGGCTAAAAAATCGACTGGGTGCTGTGTACTATCGATATTTCTCATTGTCGGTTTTCTTGCACTCAATTTCGCGCTGCACACAAATGGACGCCAAAGCGCTTCACATTTTAAGTTATCGATTTGAGGAAAAGCATATGATAAATTTCGGACATAGTGCCTATTCCTACTTAAATACCCCAATTTAGGATGTTGTCTCTCGCTACTCAGCGCTGAATAATAATGATAATAGCTGCACGTACAGCACAGTCAAGCCGTCCTGTTTTTCTAGGCGCTTCACAATGTTTATAACAGAGCTGCATTCTATGCAGCAGACGCGGTATTCGTTTTATCAGCACCTCAGGATGAACAACTGAGTAGGCTCTGGGGTGAACCCTTGACCTGGAGCTTGCAAGCAGTCCCTGCAGCGGGGCATTAATTCATTGAGCCGTCTTAACCAGAAGTTATTTGTGCTTACTTTGCATGTCAGAAAACGCTGACTCGGAGCAGGTCTTTGGACTGGCGAGCCCATAAATTGACTGCATAATGCGCTCACCGGGGGCTCCTTATCGGCGCGCGTGCCTTCTGCCTCGTGCAATAATGCTGGCCCCGCAGTGCCCGCCCAGCGCTGACCCCTGTGCGGGACATGTCACACGGTGTTGCAGCTCAGTACATGGGAGGAGAAGCCCTGCCCTCGAGCCTGACCTAGCATTTCGTTCCTGTGTTCAGAGCGTCCCTGAAGGGTTTACTTTCATTTTAGCAGCCCACAGATGCGTGAGGGGGCATCCATTTTGTTTTATACCTTCATGTATTTGCTGTCCAATATACTCCGTGATCTCTCAGGAGGGTAATCTGTGTACATCAAGGCTAACAAGGGGCGTGTGCAGCAAGGCTGCAGACTCCAGTGTGCTCTGAGGAAGGATGGAGGCCTGCAGCAGACTGCAGTGTGCTCTGTGGGAAGAGGGAGGCCTGAAGCAAGGATGCAGACTGCAGTGTACTGAGGGACGAGGGAGGCCTGCAGCAAGGCTGCAGACTCCAGTGTGCTCTGAGGAAGGATGGAGGCCTGCTGCAGACTGCAGTGTGCTCTGTGGGAAGAGGGAGGCCTGAAGCAAGGCTGCAGACTGCAGTGTACTGAGGGACGAGGGAGGCCTGCAGCAAGGCTGCAGACTCCAGTGTGCTCTGAGGAAGGATGGAGGCCTGCTGCAGACTGCAGTGTGCTCTGTGCGAAGAGGGGGGCCTGAAGCAAGGATGCAGACTGCAGTGTACTGAGGGACGAGGGAGGCCTGCAGCAAGGCTGCAGACTCCAGTGTGCTCTGAGGAAGGATGGAGGCCTGCTGCAGACTGCAGTGTGCTCTGTGGGAAGAGGGGGGCCCGAAGCAAGGATGCAGACTGCAGTGTACGGAGGGACGAGGGAGGCCTGTAGCAAGGCTGTAGTTTGCAGTGTGCTCTGAAGAAGGATGGAGGCCTGCTGCAGACTGCAGTGTGCTCTGTGGAAAGAGGGGGGCCTGCAGCAAGGCTGCAAACCACAGTGTGCTGAAGGAGGCCTGCAGCAAAGCTGCAGCGTGCTCTGAGGAAGGGGGAGGCCTGCAGCAAGGCTGCAGACTGCAGTGTGCTGAGTATGCTCTGAGGAAGGAGGGAGACCTGCGGCAAGGCTGCAGTGTGCTCTGTGGGAAGAGGGGGGCCCGAAGCAAGGATTCAGACTTCAGTGTGCTGAGGGACGAGGGAGGCCTGTAGCAAGGCTGTAGATTGCAGTGTGCTCTGAAGAAGGATGGAGGCCTGCTGCAGACTGCAGTGTGCTCTGTGGAAAGAGGGGGGCCTGCAGCAAGGCTGCAAACCACAGTGTGCTGAAGGAGGCCTGCAGCAAAGCTGCAGCGTGCTCTGAGGAAGGGGGAGGCCTGCAGCAAGGCTACAGACTGCAGTGTGCTGAGTATGCTCTGAGGAAGGAGGGAGACCTGCGGCAAGGCTGCAGACTGCAGTGTGCTCTGTGAAAAGAGGGAGGCGTGCACCAAGGCTGCAGACTGCAGCATGCTCTTGGGAAGGAAGGAGGCCTGCAACAAGACTGTAGCATGTCCTGAGGAGCAAGGGAGGCCTCCTGCATAGCTGCAGACTGCAGTACGTTCTGGGGAAGGAGGGATGGTTGTAGGAAGGCTGCAGACTGGAGCGTGCTCCGAGGATCGAGGGTGGCCTGCAGTGTGCTCTGAGGAACGAGAGAGGTCTGCAGCTAGGCTGCATACTGCAGCGTGCTATCAAGAACGAGGAAGGCCTGCAGCAAGACTGCAGACTACAGCATGCTGTGAGGGAGGAGGGAGGCTTGCACAAGTATGCTGACTGCAGCATGCTCTGAGGAATGATAGAGGCGTGCAGCAAGGCTGCAGACTGCCGAGTGCGGAGTGTGCTGGGAGGAAGGACTGAGGTCTGCAGCAAAGCTGCAGACCATGCTCTGGAACAAGGTAGGCCTTGCGCAAGGCTGCAGACTGCAGTGTGCTGATTGTGCTCTGAGGAAGTAGGGAGGCCTGCAGCCAGGCTGCAGACTGTAGTGTGCTCTGAGGAAAGAGGGAGGCCTGCAGCAAGACTGCAGACTACAGTGCGCTCTGTGGAATGATAGAGGCCTGCAGCAGGGCTGCAGCATGCTCAAAGGAAGGAGGGAGGCCTGCAGCAAGGCTGCAGACTGCAGCATGTCCTGAGAAACAAGGGAGGCCTCCTGCACATCTGCAAACTGCAGTGTACTCTGACGAAAGAGGGAGGCATGTAGCAAGGCTGCAGACTGCAGCGTGCTCTGAGGCTCGAGTGAGATTTGCAGCATGCTCTGAGGAACGAGGGAGGTCTGCAGCTAGGCTGCATACTGCAGCATGCTCTCAAGAACAAGGAAGGCCTGCAGCAAGACTGCAGAGTACAGCATGCTCTGAGGGAAGCCTGCACAAGTATACAGACTGCAGCATGCTCTGAGGAATGATAGAGGCATGCAGCAAGGCTGCAGACTGCAGTGTGCGGAGTGTGATCTGAGGAAGGACGGAGGAATACAGCAAGGCTGCAGACAATGCTCTGGAACAAGGGAGGCCTTGCACAAGGCTGCAGCATGCCTTGAGGAACGAGGGAGGTCTGCAGCAAGGCTGCACACTGCAGCGTGCTGTCAGGAACGAGGAAGGCTTGCAGCAAGGCTGCAGACTTCAGTGTGCTCGGAAGAACAAGGAAGGCCTGCAGCAAGGCTGCAGACTGTAGTGTGCTCTGTGGAAAGACTGCTCTTTGGAAAGAGGGAGGCCTGCAGCAAGGCTGCAGAATGCAGTGTGCTCTGTGGAAAGAGGGAGGCCTACAGCATGCTCTGAGGAAGTTAGGACGCCTGCAAAAAGACTGCAGCATGCCCTGAGGAACAAGGGAGGCCTCCTGCACGGCTGCAGACTGCAGTGCGCTCTAAGGAAGGAGGGATGCATGTAGCAAGGCTGCAGACTGCAGCATGCTCTGAGGATCGAGGGAGGCCTGCAGTGTGCTCTGACAAATGAGGGAGGTCTGCAGCTAGGCTGCATACTGCAGCATGCTCTCATGAACGAGGAAGGCCTGCAGCAAGACTGCAGACTACAGCATGCTGTGAGGGAGGAGGGAGGCCTGCACAAGTATGCAGACTGCAGCATGCTCTGAGGACCGATAGAGGCATGCAGCAATGCTGCAGACTGCAGTGTGCAGAATGTGCTCTGAGGAAGGACGGAGGCCTGCAGCCTTGCTGCATGCCGTGCTCTGGAGCAAGGGAGGCCTGCAGCAAGGCTGTAGCGTGCTGTGAGAAATAAGGGAGGTCTGTAGCAAGGCTGCATACTGCCGTGTGCTGTCAGGAACGAGGACGGCTTGCAGCAAGGCTGCAGACTTCAGTGTGCTCTGAGGAACAAGGGAGGCCTGCAGCAAGGCTGCAGACTACAGCATGCTCTGAGGAAAGAGGGAGGTCTGCACAAGTATGCAGACTGCAGCATGCTCTGAGTAAGGAGGGAAGCATGCAGCAAGGCTGCAGACTTCAGTGTGATGAGTGTGCTCTGAGGAAGGAGGGAGGCCTGCAGCAAGGTTGCAGACTTTAGCGTGTTCTGAGGAAGGATGGAGGTCGGCAGCAAGGCTGCAGACTGCAGTACGCTTTGAGGGACGATGGAGGCAGGCAGCAAGGCTGCTGACTGCAGTATGCTCTGAGGAAAGAGGGAGGCCTGCAGCAAGGCTGCAGACTTAAGCATGCTCTGAGGAAGAAAGGATGTCTGTAAGAAGACTGCAGCATGTCCTGAGGAACAAGGTAGGCCTCCTGCACAGCTGCAGACTGCAGTGTGCTCTGAGGAAGGAGGGATGCTTATAGCAAGGCTGCAGACTGGAGCATGCTCCGAGGATCGAGGGAGGCCTGCAGCATGCTCTGAGGAACGAGGGAGGCCTGCAGCGTGCTCTGAGGAACAAGGGAGGTCTGCAGCAGGGCTGCATACTGCAGCATGCTCTCAAGAACGAGGAAGGCCTGCAGCAAGACTGCTGACTACAGCATGCTGTGAGAGAGGATGGAGGACTGCACAAGTATGCTGACTGCAGTGTGCTCTGAGGAAGGCGGGGGGTTGCAGCAAGGCTGCTGACTGCAGTGTGCTCTGAGAAAGGCGGGGGCTGCAGCAAGGCTGCTGACTGCAGTGTGCTCTGAGGAAGGCGGGGGGTTGCAGCAAGTTTGCAGCGTGAGCTGAGGACAGCTTCTGCGGCGATGCGCAGATTGCAGTATATCAGAAGGGAGGGCTGTCCCGGGACTGCACATTACAGTGCGGAAACGGTAGCCGTGCAGCGTGGTGCAAATATTTTAAGGGCCCCAGGCAAAAATTCAGTTTGTCATTTGGGATGTGTCCATCCTTCCTCGGCCCCTAGGAAGAGGCATTTTGATGCTATTTGTTGGAACCTTGCACCCTCTCGTGGTGTTGCAGGGCAGCTGCCTGCCCTTGCCTCAATGCACATTACAGTACGTAAGAAGAGATGGACGGACAATGTACATTTCATTCTGTAAAAGAGAGCTGTGCAGCAGAGCTGCAGTGATTACAGACCGGTAATAAGTTTGGGATGCTCATATCAGGAGCAAAGGCCGCCGTTCTGTCTGTCGGGGAACCCTGCACTTCTGTTGCATGTGTAACGAAACTGCACTCGTGCTGTGGGCGCTACAGCTGTCCCAAGTGCTTTCGGGAAGATTACACTGTCTTTAAAAACGATAGATGAATATGATGAATTCCTTGACTGTACGCAGCACGGCGTGGCTGACTAGTGAGTTTTGTGATGTTAGCAGATGAGTTTCAGCAGGGCAGCACTCCAGTGATGTTGGCTGTCCTGACTCTTGTATGTCAGATATTGCTTTACATTTCAGGACACTGTGGACAGATACACGTAGCGCAGGTTGGCAAAGGTCACCAGAGACCAATCCCGCTGTTAGCAGCGGCACCGCCTCCTGACCTCTCTTGTTCATTCAGCTGTTACCTGAATGTTTTAAAATGCGTTTCTGAAAGCGCCCCAGTCCCCTCATTTAAGCATTGGTGGTGCTCACCACCGGCACAAATTACGTACTAGCGTGATTAGAGCGGGATTTCCCAAACCCAGACTGAGTGATAGTAAGTTAAAGATGTAGACTGCTTGCAGGGGAGCAGCGCGGGTACAGCCTGTAATGAGAGGTCTGCGGAGGTAATGCGCAGATTGTGGCCCATCTGCAGCGGGACAGCGCGGGTTACAGCCCGTAGAAGGGACATGTGCAGCGGGACAGCGCGGGTTACAGCCCGCAGGAGGGACGTGTGCAGCGGGACAGCGCGGGTTACAGCCCGTAGAAGGGACATGTGCAGCGGGACAGCGCGGGTTACAGCCCATAGAAGGGACATGTGCAGCGGGACAGCGCGGGTTACAGCCCGCAGGAGGGACATGTGCAGCGGGACAGCGCAGGTTACAGCCCATAGAAGGGACATGTGCAGCGGGACAGCGCGGGTTACAGCCCGCAGGAGGGACATGTGCAGCGGGACAGCGTTGGTTACAGCCCGCAGGAGGGACATGTGCAGCGGGACAGCGCGGGTTACAGCCCGCAGGAGGGACATGTGCAGCGGGACAGCGCGGGTTACAGCCCGCAGGAGGGACATGTGCAGCGGCACAGTGCTGGTTACAGCCCGTAGAAGGGACATCTGCAGCGGGACAGTGCTGGTTACAGCCCGTAGAAGGGACATCTGCAGCGGGACAGCGCGGGTTACAGCCCGCAGGAGGGACATGTGCAGCGGGACAGCGCGGGTTACAGCCCGTAGAAGGGACATCTGCAGCGGGACAGCGCGGGTTACAGCCCATAGAAGGGACATGTGCAGCGGGACAGCGCGGGTTACAGCCCGCAGAAGGGACATGTGCAGCGGGACAGCGCGGGTTACAGCCCGCAGGAGGGACATGTGCAGCGGGACAGCGCGGGTTACAGCCCATAGAAGGGACATGTGCAGCGGGACAGCGTGGGTTACAGCCCGCAGGAGGGACATGTGCAGCGGGACAGCGCGGGTTACAGCCCATAGAAGGGACATGTGCAGCGGGACAGCGCTGGTTACAGCCCGTAGAAGGGACATGTGCAGCGGGACAGCGCGGGTTACAGCCCGCAGAAGGGACATGTGCAGCGGGACAGCGCTGGTTACAGCCCGTAGAAGGGACATCTGCAGAGGGACAGCGCTGGTTACAGCCCGCAGAAGGGACATGTGCAGCGGGACAGCGCTGGTTACAGCCCGTAGAAGGGACATCTGCAGCGGGACAGCGCTGGTTACAGCCCGCAGAAGGGACATCTGCAGCGGGACAGAGCTGGTTACAGCCCGTAGAAGGGACATCTGCAGCGGGACAGCGCGGGTTACAGCCCGCAGAAGGGACATGTGCAGCGGGACAGCGCAGGTTACAGCCCGTAGAAGGGACATGTGCAGCGGGACAGCGCTGGTTACAGCCCGTAGAAGGGACATCTGCAGCGGGACAGCGCTGGTTACAGCCCGTAGAAGGGACATGTGCAGCGGGACAGCGCGGGTTACAGCCCGCAGGAGGGACATGTGCAGCGGGACAGCGCAGGTTACAGCCCGTAGAAGGGACATGTGCAGCGGGACAGCGCTGGTTACAGCCCGCAGAAGGGACATCTGCAGCGGGACAGCGCTGGTTACAGCCCGTAGAAGGGACATCTGCAGCGGGACAGCGCTGGTTACAGCCCATAGAAGGGACATGTGCAGCGGGACAGCGCAGGTTACAGCCCATAGAAGGGACATCTGCAGCGGGACAGCGCGTGTTACAGCGCATAGAAGGGACATC